>NC_133023.1:71250452-73750452 GCF_048564905.1 Vicugna pacos | reverse complement strand
TAAAATATTAAGAACCACACACATATTTGGCTTATTTGAATTTAGAGGTGAGGAAACTGAAGCCTAGAGAAGTTAAACGATTTGTTCACAATCACAGAGATGACACGTGGATGAGGTCATAATGGGTTTTTGATACTGACTGTCCTGTCTCACCTGGACCCTCCATGTCTTCCCGCCCCAGTGCTCTTGATTAACAGTACACAGTCCTAAGTACCTGGCACGCAGTACCCAAAACAAATGTCTGCTGAACACTAAATGAGTTAGACAAAATCCTCAGTAGAGTATGTGGGTCAACTATGGTCCAACAGATTACAAGACAGTACAAATATTTGGAAATAGTCCCTTATAACTCTCTCAACAAAATATGAAATAAACTACTGCGTTTATCAAGCTCAGGGGAAAATACGCAGTGAGGCCAGGGTTCACATTAATGGCAGAGGTGAGGCAAACTGGCACAAGCTTTCTCAAAAGCATTTGGCCTTTCAAAATTCATACCCTCACCTAGAGGAATCAATCCTAAGGAAATATTTAGAGAAGCCAAACATTTATATAAAGAGTGTTCACAGCAAGTTGATTTATAATTGTGAAAACCTGAAAATGATCTGTATATACAAAAGAAAGGACTGGCCAAGATGATTATGATATTCTATAAAATGGAATATTATACAGACACTCAAAGTCACATTTGGAAGGCCAACATGGAAAAATTGCCATAACATAATGCTTCCTGAAAAATCAGCATATAGATAGATAGAAGAGGGATGGAGGGAGGGAGGGAGGGAGGCTGAAAAATGAGATTTGTGGTTGATTTTGTCACTTAAATATGTCTCTAGATTGTCTACAATATGTAAGCATTAGTTTTAAAATCAGAAAAGAATAATACATGATAAATAATAAGGAATTCATCTTTGAATATTACTGTGAGTCTTCCCAGTGCTATGGGGTGAAGAAAAACATATAATCGACATTCAACAGCTGTTGTTTTCTACCTTTAAAGACAAGACAAATGAGTTCATGCTAGAATCTTAGCAATAGTGATTTCAATTAGGTATAAATAAAACTGCTTAACTATAAGGTCATATGGCATACTATATTTCGCAAGAGAGGTTTTCACATCATCTTTGAGAGATTATGCCAGCAAGTGTAGCTAGCTACCAGTCTCAGATGATAAAAGGTCATTTCCACAGCAATCTAAGTAGATGAACATGATCATCTCAAATTCCTTCCTAGCTCTAAGGTCTATGAAAATAGAAACTGATCTGCTTTGATAGAATTAAAAGGTCGTTAAGTTACTGAAATAAGCCTGCATTGCTTTTCTCAGACCTGAACACTAATAACACAGCATTACTAATTAGATCCTACTGTACATGTGATTTCTACAAAACCACTAAGGTACCAGCATAAACTGAATCAAAGGATTTCAGAGTCATGCTTCTAAAAAAGCAACGCATTCACCTATAATTTTTTTTTGGGGGGAAGGCACTGATTTAAACTGAATTCAAGAGTGTTGAGACTTAACAGATTAGTATTTCCAGTCACGTAGGCAGAATTCTCATGATCATCATAATTAATAAATATAGCAAATGAGTATCCACAGACACAATGATTTACCAGATATTAACAGAAGAAGTTTAGTGAAAGAGCTACATTTAAAAAATGTCTACTATACAAAAGAGAGTAAAACACAAAGGACACTGAGAATGATATTACATACCTATCAGATGAGTGAAATCAATGTCTAATCTTTGTCTATACTTGAAATCTGGATCCATCCCACTGCAGTGGAGCACTATCTGTGAAACACACTCCTCTATTATTTTGTAATACTGTGGCCTGAAAAAGAAAAGGAGTATTCTTGAATACCTTTTCTATGCATTCAAATCAGTTTTCTTAAGAAGTGATTCAGCATGATAAAGAAAAATAAGTCATTTCCTAACAGCTCAAAAAACTATTTTCTAGTCATTCCATTCCTTCAGGAGAAATATGCCTAAGCTTAAAGATGGTCTAGATGTTATAGTGCAAAATCCATTGTGATACAATCAACTACGAACACTTAGTGACTTAATACTCTAGTTTGCAGGGATTCATGCTTGTGTTCAAAGATACTTATCAACCTTATCTACTCACTTAAGCTATTGTTCCTAAAGTTAATAAAAACAAATGACTTTTAGTCCTACATCTATGGATAGAGAAATGGTTCTAGGCCTCTCCAAGTTCTCAATTTCAATAAGGGATGAGTACCTTGGCATTACATGGCAAACAATGTCTTGAATTTACTGCTACGCTTTTACTCAAGATAGCTATAATAGCTTTTACAAAACTGGACTGAGTCACTTATGTTACAGACTACAGCAAAGATCTATTCATGCACGTATTTTAAGATTCATTCTGTAGAAGCATACACACTAAATATGCATGGCTATAGCTTCAATTTGTTTAAAGTGTCAAAGGTTTTAAAACATATCCTAATTCTGTAATCTATCAAGGTAATTCTGGCCTTAAAAATGACCACTTGCATATTTCAGAAATTTTTAAAAGGCATTTTTTGCATTAAAATTCAGGGAAAATTTAGTATTTATCAGCGGCCGATAAATTCAACAGAGAAAAATCAGAAAGAAATACTACGATGGACAAATTATGACATAAACATCCCCAAAATTGGTGTGCTGATAACTAGCCAACCCACTGAAAGTTTGCAAATGAAGCCAAGCATATTCTAATTGCTCTTATATGTCTTTTGTCATGGGGCTCATCTTGAGGATAAGAATAAATAGTACAATATTCACATTGGAGGCTTTTTGAAGTCATCATCAGATCTAGGCTAAATAATATTAGGCTATAATCGGTCTAGTCAATGACTCTTTGGGTAAACCAGGAGAACACAATAGTTCTCTTTCAGGACAGTTTAATTATTCATAAGTAGAATAAAAGTGCTTGTCAAACTTCTACCTCACATGGATGTTCTCAGGATGAAAAGGATGTCGTATTAGAACAACTTCTCGTTTATTCAAAGTGACTGAGAAATGGATGATTTCACACAAATTATTTCCCCAGGTAACTGCGTACCCATGGGCACAGTTCCCCTTTAGCTGCCAGAACTTATTTTAAAAAATAACAGTCATTTTAAGTGCACTACCATCTTCTCTGCTTTAAAAAAAAAAAAACCCAGCATATAATACTTTAAACATTTTTTCTATGTTTCTGTAACATCATGATGTCCATTAGTTACCATACTGGCCAGAACTATAATAGTTCTCTGTGGGCTTCAAAACTGCCAATTTTGTTGGGACTGTACCTGACCCCATGGTAGCCTTCCTTTGCCCTTTAATCAAGCAGGTTTGGGGAAATCAGAGAACCTAGGTTGCTAGAATTTCCTGCATATTAAAGTACAAAGAACAACTAAGAGTCTCTTGAACAGTTAATTGTAAGATCATGGTCACCAGCTTATGGATAATTTCACTCAGAAACCTTTCTCTAACTTTCTAGTTTTCAGATATGTTCCCAGTTACTAGCCTCTGAAATTTTTGACTTTATGGATTATCATTTATTTTTAAGAATTATACTACTGGGTATAAAGCTGAAATACTAGTATTATTATTTTCTTAGATAACATCACATCTTTTACTGAGAAATACTATACAAGAGGAAAACAATGAAGTCTTACTTATTAAAATGTACAAGAACTTAAAAGTTCTATCATAGACTTTTCAGAGCTTACTCTGTGCTACAAAGAAAATTAACCAGGGCGTCAGTAAAATCTGTTGGGTTTACTGCTACTCAAAGTTCTGTCACTGGGGTACCTCATTTATACAAGTAGATTCTTCTGGCCCAATTAAAAATAAATTAACATCTTCTAAAAAATCTTACCAAAAGTCATCAAACTCTGATGTTCTATGTATGTACACATTATGCATATAGTGCCTCGGCTTTACTATACTGTTAATTTTCCTTTAACATCCAATTCAAATTATACAAATTTTACTCTTGGAATGGCCTCTTACCTGATATAATAATCATTTCTGATGAGCAAAAAGTGTTGTAGAATGGATAATAAGTAATTTTCAGCAGGAGTGTCCTTCAACATATTATACAGAAGATGGTACACTTCATTCATATCAGTGCAAAGTAAGTAAAGGAAAACAATCAAAGATTCTTGATAAAAGCTTCATTTATAACAAAAGCAGCTTCATTTTTGGAAACACATATATCATTTTGTTCCCATTACTGTTTCTCAACCTTCAATTCCATGATCCAGTATTTAAACATTTCTATGAAGAAATGCAATCTATGGAATCACTTTAATCTTTTGACAAAAGAAACAGACTTATAGTATTTCCAAGACCATTTAAACATTAAAACCTTAAATGATCAGTTATTCATTATATTTTAAATTCCAGATTATAGTTGGTACCATTGGAACAGTAATGCCGTTAATGAAAATGGTTTTCTCTGGTCCTTCCTGTGGTTGTGACAGAGCACCTGTATTATTCATGCAAGCCACCACCCTTCTCTTTTCACTGCCACATAAAATAGTAAGGCAAACCAACCTTCTGTGGACTGCTAAAAGTTTATAAAAGCAGTTTTATTTAATACAGATGAAATACAAATAAAAGCAAACTGTAATGATTTCATATGTAGTATTTCATTATTTGATAAAAGAGGGAAACTAAAGACAAAGGAGCTTGAAACATATTTTTCTTAGGATATAAAAAGAGAGGTAGAAGTTCAAATGCCTTTAGTACACTAGAAAACAGATTCCAAAAATAGATTCACGCTTATGATGAAAGTGAAGACCTGGAAAATCGGTGTAAAAGAAAAGTAGAAGAGGAGATGTAATCCAGCATTTAAAAAAAAAACCTGAGATGTCAACATTTTCTCCGAAGTAGAACTGAGTATATGATGGATTACTTCTTAGACCCTATGTAAGAGTGTTGTGTTAAAGTCTCATAAGGTGCTTTTAAATGGCTACAGAAAGGATCCAAAAATAGCTTTACAGTGAAGTTTGATGGTAAGAGAAATTTATATAAAGCAAGAAAGCAAGATATTTATTAATTCATACAAAAAGCATTTAATATTATGGGGACCACTGTAGACTACAGCCTCCAATGAAGGATAAGAAATTCTCTCTTATAATAAGAAATTGTTATTCATTACAGATTTATCCAGTACTTGTGTGTAAGACACTTTGACAGTAACGTTGGAGGAAACAGCTGAAACACTTCTGCCCTCCATCTCATAGGGCCATAGAGTGTACATAAACAAGACAGATGTAAACAAAGTACTATAGGAATTTTGAACAGGGGACTATTACTTCCAGTTTTCCTTGGTCACGGGATGGGGAGTGGGTGAGATGGGAGAAGACATCACAGAGAAAAAGTCTAGCTCAAAGGACATTTTGGTTCTAAAGTATTTCCTAATTTCCCCAGAATCCATAAGTAAGGAATTTAATGGATATAAAACAAATGACCAGCAATGCTAGGACAACCATCTTTTAGATCTAAAATCATTTTGAATAAAATAGTTGCCAGAGGACTATATGCTACTAGTATTTGACTCGGTCAGACACTATCATATCTAAACTCTTTTTTCACTAGGGAACCAAAATATTTGGATTGAGAATAAGACATTTATTTGAACTGAATTAGATCTCTAAATCACTGGAGTACCATTTAATAAACTGAAAAAGTATATTACCTACAGTCACATATGAACTCAGTGAACTTTTCCCCAAAAATCCTTATCTGTGAGGAATATTGCCTTAGGCTCTCGTCTATTCAAGACCACTGAGCAGAGTATACTTATAATACAGCAAGCCATGGTGTGAATTTCAATACAGTCTATGTAAATCATCAGGACAGGGTGACAATTCCTCAGCGTGAATCTCAAGGACAGCATCATAGTGAGTTTCTAATATAAATAAATGGATATAAACTGGGCTGGCCGACAAGAATTCTAATAATGGTCCACAAAATCACCCACAAATCCCCTTTTCACAGTACATGCAAAAATGACTTCTGTGGTTTGTCAAAAGGATATTCCATTTCTGCTCGAATGTCATTGAGACGGTGTGATAATTCGGTTAGGTCGTCCTCTTTGTTCTCATCAAATACTTTCAACTGAATATCAAGCTCATCATTCTCTTTTTCTTTTAGATCCTAATATATAAACATAAAACTTAACAGACAAATAACAGTTTGACAACCGCACATTTTGCTAATAAAGGCCTGATGCTATTATTCATTTACATACACAGAAGCCACTTCAAATACTGACCGAGGCACTTGGTTTCCTGAAAGAGAGTATGCTGTTTTTCTTTTTTGAAATAAAAGAACCTTATTGCATTCACTGTATTTCCTTTTCATGCCCCAGATTTTGATGATTCACATTAAAAAATTAACGATCACTTTTACAACAGAAAAAAACTAATTGCTAACAACCCAAATTAAATGCTGTCGTTTTGACTAAACACACTAATCAAAGATCGCAAAAGAACTCATGCAGTTAGAACATTCACATATGCCTCTGGCAAAAAATGCAAATATAGATCAATTGTATTAATGAAGAACAAATGCAAGGATATATTCAAGCACAACAGTCCCAAGTATGGCGTGAAAAGTCGTATAAACAGATTTATTTTAAATGATATTTTGTGATTTTAAAGCAAAAAGGCGTCAGGACTTTTTAATCAAGATGCATGGCTAGCCTCCTCCCCCACCTTTCATCTTTGCTTAGCCGAATCACAAAATACCAACTTGGGCATCAAAGATTTGTTTTTGTAATACATTATAAGCACGTGCATTACAAACCTCTGGGAATTTCAAAATAATAGTATCAACAAAATCTTTGGAAGCATGCCACACTAGAGATTGTTGGGCTTAATATATATCACCTGGAATATCTCTTAATATGTGTCCATTAAGTTGCAGCTTTCAAACCCCAAATCGATAATCACAACTGTGGATGATCAAGGGTGATACCAAGAGTGGGACTAGGATGTTCAGAGCTGAGCTTGAACTCTAAAAGGAAATGCAAGCATGGTGTACTTCAAATTAGGTCCATAAAACAAAATAGGTTGAGTTTCTTCTATTTTTATGCAATAGAACAATTAAAACTGGAGGTGTAATGGCTATAACTGAAGCCAAACACAAATTTATGCAATTTCTAGATGTTCACTTTCTGATATTCACATACATAATAATTTACTGAAAATTTACCTATAGAGCATATGAAAATACTAATGTTTCTATATAATTGCACATAAAATATATAAGAACTAAATGTATTTAACTTAGTTTCCTCTTGAGTAATAACTTGCTTTAGGTTTAGTTTTCCACTTTGAAGGGAAATAAAGAAATTGATTGGAATGTAAAATTATCTAACATTGGTGAGTTATATTATCAGCTGATTTCTGAACTTTATTCAGAAAAAAGAAGACACACCCAGTACGCTGGTCATCGTGGAAACAACCTTTAACACATTTTAGAATACGGAACTTTTCCTTATTCTTCTATCACAATATATTCCTTCTTAGATCCTCACTAAAAAACTTTAACGTATTCAAATATGTTTGAAAAATAGAAAAATCAAGCTAAATACTATCATGTCATCAGAATCAGAATTTTACAAAACATGGGATCAATCTGCATGATTACAATATTTTCAGTGAAAATAACTGGTCAAATGTTTCAGTTTTTAATTAGGATAACACATTATTTATATTATATATAGTATGTGAACATATACACCACAATATAAAGATATAGATATGTATAAATGAAATATCTTAGAAATATAGTTTATTAATAATGCTCCATTAAACATACATGCAATCTCTATATACACACACATAAAAAACTTCTTTTCAAATGTGAAATCTTGAAAGAGATATTCATAAACTCTTGATGAAATCAACATTTAGTGAATTAACAAATTTTTTATATAGCACAAATGTGACAGATACCTTATTAAAAAGGGGACATGCATCTCTAAAGTTTTGTGTTTTAAAATGAAGACTGTCATACAATTACTGAATTAGACTATTAATAATTATATGAAATACTATAAATATGTTTCAGTTAGTTTTCCAACAGATTTGCTGTACAGATATGTAACATTTTCGGCAGATTCTCTGAAATGTATAATTAAGTCTCTACAATATAGTGTACTTCAAAGGAAATCAAAGTCTATTACCAACACATGACTGATTACCAGGCAAGCAATCAAAATTGAGTCTTCAAAAGAATAAGAAAGGGTTTGTCAGTCTTTCATAAGAGATTAAGAATGTCTGCTGCCTACAGACATAATTTCTTACTATCTTGTTCCTTCACATATCTGATTTATCTAATATTTTCTTAATTCATTTAACTAAATAAAAGGCAGATGGAGAAAACTTCACAAGGAATCAATGTAAGTGAACTACAGAGCAAATACCATTTTTAAAAAAATCACCGTATCACATTTAAGAACTCATTTATCCCAAATTACTAAAGCAAATTTATGAAAAGTGAATTTTCCATATAAGTGAAATATAAACTCTCTTTAAACATCTTAATTTATCCATAGAGACAGGGCAAATTTTGAAAATAAATTTTTATGGAATGTAATTAAAATAATTGTCCTTGTCTTGAGGATTCTAATAATTACATGGAAAAAAGTTTCACTGTACTATAATGATGGTCTCAGGGGTTATTGAAATACTAAGAACTACTCTTCCTTAACACTTCATGATTCCAGATAGGTATAAATTTTGATCCATGTGCCAACAATTTGTATCATCCCTAACCACATCTAATTTGCTGCCTTGAATATGATATATTCTAGAAAATTAGGAAGCTCCTTCTGTTAGAACAGTATACTAGAATAAAAGTAAACAGGAAAAAAGTAAGGATAGCAAAAACTCATCTATGAATTTATTATTAAGCTTCCATGCATGTGTAAAAGATGTTTAATGCTACTCTAAATTCTAGTGATTTAAATGTAAATACTTAGTAAATTAGATAGTTAGATAGTAGTTAACATGTTAGGAACATCTAGTAGCATGATCATTCTGACCTTTGCTCCAAATTGTGATAATAAAACTACGAGCACAAGAGCAACTGCAGGGAAATGTATGGTATTTAAGAATGGACCTCTAATCCTCTCAGGGTCTATCTGCCTGGGTTCTGATTCTCATCTTGTATATCAGAAATACCTGAGGAGGACTTTTCTTTTTTTCCCCCAAACCAAACATCTCTGCCCCACCCCCAATAAGATTTTGATAGAATCTCTTTAAAGGGACATGCTCAGCTCATTGGTTGAGAACCAGAGCCAAATTTAGCCATATTTTGCTCCGTTGTCATAGGAGGAAAAAAACTGAGAATCCTTGTAGGTTCTACTCCAAAACTTTAGGAGGCAGAAACATAACACTTCTCACTTTCCTCTTGCTGAGGAAACACTGAGATCTAAGAATCAGGGCATATTGAAGAGATGTGATAGTCAAAGAAAAATCTAACTGAAAGTGTAAGTTAAGAAGTCCAGGGTCCCACAAAAGGCTTCATCTGAGGCTATAGGGCCAATGGGAAAATGAGCTTAGAAAACAATGCTGCAAAACTTTAGCCATCGATATAGTCAAATGAAAAATATCATGAGAGCATGGAACCCAGCAGAGATGAATACACCCTGACAAAAGTGCAAAAGGTAAGGACAAGAGCTACTGTGCATACTCCTTCTGAAAAGATGAGGACTTAAATAAATTAAAAGGAGAGTCACAGTTTTCTTGACCAGCCATTCAGTAGTAGAAAGTAGAAAATGAATGTTCAATTATAAACAGACACCGGAAATGAAAGATAGAAGAGTAACAGCAACAACTAAGGCAGAAAACCAGGGCATATTAATAAATGAGTAGAGGATGCTCGGAAGTCCCTGAAGCCAGGAAGTGTCCAAAGACACAATGACTCTCCTGGAAACAGAGCCAGCCCAGTGAGGACAAGCATGGGTGGGAATCAATGAGTAGGCAACTCAAAAGCACTCTAGAATCAAGACTAGAATATTACCTCTAGCTACATAAGGGCACAGACTTTCCATGAGGAGAGATTTGTGGCAAAACAAGAATAAGCGTGTTCCATACACTATAACTAGTGAATGGGCCTAAGTTAACTGCATACTGAACCTCTAGACAGTCACTTACAATGATGCATTGGTTGATTCACTACAACCAATTCCTTGGATTTTAAAGTCATGGGTGAAAGAACCATTCAGAGTGAAATTGACCTAGAAATTTCTAAAACCACATCTAATCATTATCTTAATAAAATGGGTTTCCATAGATCCAGCTGTACATTTTATGATGATAAGCTTCAACCACTTTCAGTGAAGACTATCAGAAGACAAGTTATAGATGCATGCTACACACTTGTTCTTCACCAGAACATTTTCCTGATTTTACTATTTCTAGTACCCTAGGAATGTCTTATACATATGCTCACTGACATTTGTTTTTTGTTTTTTTCTTTCCTTGGTCCTTGTATTCCCCCTCCCCCCATCTTTTTTTTTCTTTTAATGGATGTACTGGGGATTGAACCCAGGACCTCAAGCATGTTAAAACACACGCTCCACCCCTGAGCTGTATCCCCACCCACTCCTCTCTTACTTTTACTTCTTGTATCTCAGGTGTGGTCTGAGTAGCTTAAGTAAAGAGACTACTGAGCTTTTGTCTTCTTTAACAATGCCATGATCTTGAACAAAATCCTTCAGGTAACATACTAAATAAAGGATAAAGTTATGGGAGTTGTATTTCTATTTATAGAATAACTGTGCTCATTTATCTCAGATCAAGCGTATAAAGTTAGTTCAGAAATGTTTTTAACAGTATCATAATTAGAGCAAATATCCACACTCAATGTAAGAAATAAAATTGTTTTTCCTTAAAGTTGCCATGGTGTTTTTAACAAGAATATCATTCTTAAGTAACGTGTCTAGAAGATATGAATCAAAATTATATGCATACTTATGCTGAATATAAAGGATATCAATCTAAGTTATCAAAGAGGAAAGCAAAAAAATTTTAAATGAAAATTGAAACTGCAAAAAAACCCAGCCATCTTTTATGTTCTCAGTATTCAATTCAAAGAAAAGAAGTTCCCTTTTGACTTCAAGAAGACCAAAAAACCCATTACTTCTGGACACATCATTAGCTGAATTCTGAATCATCAGTTGTATATCGAGACTAACACTCCTGCAATATAAAAAAGCTTACAAAAATGTCTAATGCTTTACAAAAGAAAACGGCAAGGCACATTGATTTATTCTGTTGCAAAATTTCTATATACTTCTGTCTAGAGAGAGAAAAACGTTAAAGTTCACAAACATAATAAATGCACACGTTCAACTTACTGGTAACATTGTTTTTAGTCCTGAACGAAGGAATTCATTCCTTAAATGTATTCGAAAATCAAGCTCATAAGGAGATGTGACAAGGGCATTTATAAACTGCATGCAGGCCACCTGCAAATAGAAAGCAAAATTTGTTTTAAAAAAAAGGTTTTTTAATTAAAGAAGTATTTACTTGATGCATTCAGATCATTTTTCCCATTTACTAAAGGCATGTATATATATAATGAAATATAGAAAGAAATATGAGTATTTATATAAGTATAATGATTATGACTTCACAGTATAAACCAAAAAATTAGCAATAAAGTTGCTAATGTCCAGAATAATTCTACTGATGATATGATGGACGGTCAAGTACTGCTTTGCTTTGCTAAATGATATGAAGGAATATTAAACTCTCTCTGACAAACTCAAAAGTGTGGGTATAGAGCACTTTAAAAAGATCGTGAAATGTGTCTTTCACATCCAGCTGTCCTCAGAGTACACTTGGCCTCAATTCTACATGGTTATAAACACTTTTCTAAAATAAATCAAATAAAGCTATAAAAGTGCCCTGATATTAAACAGGGAACACTGATAACTTAGAGATATTATTACATTGATTTATACTCTCTCTATTCTATTACTGGATGGATTTGCACAAAATAGAGAGTATTAAAATATATGATTAAGAGGAATTGATTTACTATGTATAAAAGATGAATGCATGTGAATTAAGATCAATGAGAAGGCACTTTGACACCAATAATTGCACGATAAAGTAAAGAGAAGGGCTTGTTTTCAAGTGAAGGTGATTTATTAATTAGATTGATGCTGGAAAATGGGTTTGTCTTTTCTTCTGATATTGAGGTTTTCTACTATAAAAAGGGAGGAATTTGTTTTCCAGTAATTGCAAGCTAGAAGAGTATCAACTAAATGCTAATTGCCAGGTGTTCCATACATTATTCCTCATTCTCGGAAAATGCTGCTCAAGTCTGAGGCAATTGGCTAATAGTTTAAGTGAAAAGCTGCACATTGAAACTGATTATTTGTAAAGTAAGCAATGAGTAGTAGAACGTTCAAAGAGCTGATTCCAAGGGGATGCCTGGAAAACACCAGATTTAGTAAAGATGTTAAGTATATATCGAAGGGGACACAAACAAATAATACATAGTTAGTATGGAGAAAACACATCAGCAAAAGAAAAATACTTCAAATGTATTTTGACTTTATCAAGTCAAACCCATTGTTATGATAGTAATATTTTTTTAAGTATAGAGAAAATATTTAAAGGTATATTGCTTTTATTTTTATATCCATATCTTATGCACTTACACTGTTTTTTGGGAGATTAGCCCATCCACCTCACATCCAGGTCCAAAAATCAAAGGTTGCATGCATTAAAGGGGATGATCAAGATTGTCTCAAACATTATTAGACATCTAAATGATAACTGAACAATGTAGTCCAATTCCCATGACTGCTCCAATGTCAAGCTAAATCACTTAGACATCTGACTAAGTATTTGCCACTGACTTGGCATTACCTTAAAAGTCGTATCAAAACAAAAAGTCATATCAGATAAGTTATTATGACGCTTATGCCTTAAAGGGCTACTTAACCTTCCTACTGACAGTAAGAAAATGTTTCGGTCTTTATAGTTTTAATAGGCTGGGATATAAGTTTGCATACTGTATGTGTCCACAGCTATATTATCATTGTGTTTGCTCGAACGATTCTTGTTATGTTACAACTATGACCTGACCGAACAAGCCAAAGTATATGTCCAATCCAAAATTAATAGAGAGAAAAGTTGCCATCTGCTTGGATTGTTCTGGCCAGAAGAAATTCTAGCTTAATGGCTTGTATTAACACCCTACAAGAAGAGAGAACATTTCCATAAGAAACAAGTTAATGAGTCTTGGAATTGTACCTTTATACAAATAAAAGTATTTGGGTCAGGAAATAATAAAAATACTAAAAGTCAATAAAATTAATGAATGTAACAACATCAAAATAATTTACCTTTAAGAAGATAAATGTTGTAATGCTGTTAAATACTTAACTATAATGTTTGAATATATAACTAAATACTTAAAAAAGAAGTTACATCCATTGTTTATAGTATAAAATAATTAGCAGACACTCTTAAGTCAGTAGTTTAAAGAGGTAATAAGACTGGCTTATCAATGTAGTATTTTTTAATCAAATTCTAATAGATATTTAATTAATTACAAATAACATAAGATGAATATTCATACTACTATGTCATTTTCCAACATAATCTGCTAAAGCAATGCTCTTTAATAGGAATATTTATATTTTATGAATGTGGTGAACAAAAAAGTCATCTTAATTATCTCCATTCCTTTATACCACTAGACAATTACTGCCCTTTTCAGAGGACAGGAACAAAATCAATCCAACTGCCACTATTTACAAAGTCAAATTTTAAAAATGCAATTAGTTTAAAGGGCGGAATATATTATTAATTATAAACATGAAATACCCATTGTGTGGATTCTGAATTCATAGCTAAATACAACCCTCAAACTATTATCATTATTATTTTTTTGTTACCAGACGATATTAGGTGTTTTATATAATTCATCATCTAATCTCATCCTTGCACAAACCATGTGAGGTAAGTGTTACTATCATCCTTATTTCATAGATGATGATGCTGAGACTGAAAGCAGATAAATAATGTACACAAGGTCACAGAGCAAGGAGGAAACTCATGATTCTAAACCATATCTCTTTACTCCAAATACAGTATAATTTCCAGCACATTTCAGATGCCTCATAAACTCCATTCCTAGATTAATACAATAAAAGATTTTAAGGACGGAGAAGATAATAAAATTTAACTAGTGCATCATGTTTAATATATTGGGAACACCTAAAAACATACAATTATTTTAACAATATGTTATCTAGTATATTAAGCAGTTCTCTTATATGTCAATTATACATCAATTATACCCCAATAAAAATAAAGTGGTTATCATAATATATAATGAAATGGGAAGAAAGAATGAAAAGGGAAGAAGGAAGGGAGGGAGAAAGGGAAGGAGGGAGGTAGAAAAATGGTTTCTGGAGTGTCTTATGTTCACTTTCTATATACCCCAAACAAGGACCTATGGGCAGCATCCCATCATCCAAAAGAATGGCCTCTCACTCTCCTTCTTGCCCCCTTTATACCCCAATCCCTCCACACTCCCTATTCAGCACAGATGTGCGTGCAGATACATCACATACACACACACACACACACACACACACTCTCACACACACACTCACAAGAGCTTGCTGTTCAATAGGAAGCCACTAAACACAATTTAAATTTAGGTTAATTGCAATTAAATAAAATTTAAAATCCAGTTTCTCAGTCTCACTAGTCACAGTTCAAATGTGCAACAGCCACGTGTGGCTAGTGGCTACCGTATCAGACAGCATGGATAGAGGACACTGCAGAAAGTTGGACTGGACAGCACTGCAGTGGACACATTAAATACTCTAGACCAATATCCTCATTTAAAGGTAAAGAAACCTCAGAAGATTAGATGATCTGCCCACGATTATACAGCTAATGATAAGCCACAAAGATTGGACTAGAACTCAGGCCTTGTAACTTTTGGTTCTGGATTGCTGCGACCACACTATGATGTGCACAAATCTGGCGTTGCTGAATAGCATTTTACCTCATACTGGAAAGAAAACAAGTGCCTTTGAAGTGAAATCACAGAGTCCACTACCCAGATTCCATCTGTTGCTTAGTTGCTGTATAATGGCTCTAAGGTTCAAAATGGCCAGCCAGATTTATTTGCTTTAAATACAACCTCCATGAAAAGTCAAATTTAAAAATCATAGGAAGTCGGTGAATTTTCTCCATTACTGATAAATATGCTAAGGCTAGGACCACAATTCTGATTTTTAACCAGTAAAACTAGTTTCTGTATTTGGATTTTTATTAAATGATCTCCTTATATCATGAGATTTCTGCATATGATATCCATATAATCTACAGAATGAATGCATAAACATACAGATAAAAATCACCAACTTTGTGCAAGTGACAAAGCATCCAATCATTTGTGCCATGCATAATTATACTAAACTGAATTACTGTCAGTTTTTCCATCACATTATGATCCGTCCTTTACCATCATAGTATATGTTCTTTCTACAATAATCACCTACATTCTCTAGCCAAAAGATGTTATTGTCTTCATTCTGGGGTGTAGGGTGTGGTATAGAGAATGAAATATCACAAAACAGATTTTTACACTTCCTAAAGATAAGGTTCTGCATTTGTTTAGGGTTTTCTTTATCACCCCAACTGCCTCCAATAAAATGTTTAAAATATAATGAGTGAATAGTCATTAAATATTTCAAATCTTATTGACATGAGATACATCACTACAAAAAGAAATTGCGTTCAGCTTCTTACCTAAGTGATAGAGAGGGGAAATATTTAAACATAAAATTTCTTCACAAAATTACTGAGAAAGTGCTAGAACCTTTTATTTCCTTTAACTCACCAGCTTTGAAAACTACAAACATCTATCTGTCTGATCACAATTCATAGAGCTACAGAGTACAGTAATTGCCAACTCCAGGACATTCTCAGACAGATTATCCATATTGCCATTAGCTGTGACAAATTGTGCTTTTAAAAAGTTATTGACACTGTCACACAGTGACCTTATTAAGTACTCTGTTGACATTAACAAGGTCTTTCTTTATCCCAGCCCAGAAGGAGTTAGGAAAAAAGACAGTTTAAGTCAAAATAAGTACTAACCAAGAAAGATACAAATGTACAGAGCACATTAATTAAGTCAAAAAATGGAGATGGACTCCAGGTACAGCAAAACCATATACAAAGGATTGGAGGTAGAGGGATGAAAAAGTATAAAATGTTCAAGAGACTGAGTACAGCATGACAGGACCAAAAACTGTATGTAGAAGAGTGGTGGAATACGAGGCTAGAGGCAAAGCAACAGCAGGTGATGAAGCGTTTTGTGTGGACTTCACCCCTAGAGGCTACGGGAAGATGTCATAGAGCTTTAAGCAGTGATATAACAAGAAATGCACTTCAGAAGTATAATGGTGAAGAATGATTTAAACAGGGCTAATATCAAGGGTAGAAGATATTTAAGAGTTTAGGGAAATGATAAAACACTGAGATGTAACAATGCCTTGAAACAAAGAAATGGAGGCAGAGGGGGCAGGGTAGGGACATCATAAGAAAAGGAAGCACAACACGAAGGAAGTAGAATTGGTAGGATTTGGTGACTGAGGGAATGATGGATGGAGGAAGAGTAGATATGAAGATGACAATTATGTTTCTGGTTTATGCTACTTGGTATAACACTAAGGTTAACCAGGATTGGGAAAACAAGAGAAAGACAGATCAGGGTTGGAGAGAGGATTGGAGTAGGAAGGAGAGGACAAAGAAAAGGAAGGTAAGTACAGTTAAGGACAGTACTGAATCTGAAATCCAGTCTGGAGGCAGGTGACATGTGGGATCTGTGAGTCAGGATATATTTGGAATAGAGGGGTTCAGAGAGATTCATCACACAGAAATGCTAGTTGGAAGTCAAAAGGATGGATGAGGCTGCCCAAGGACAATGTTCAGAATGAGCAAAGCAAAGGATCAGCACAAAGGATCAAAGGACTAAGGACCAAGCTCAAGCAATAAGTATATATTAGGGCCAAGCAGAGTCATAGGAGATGTAACACAGAGGTGAAAGAAAACGAGGAGAGCTTAGTATCATAGAAGTTGAGGGAAGAGAGACTGATAAAGCGGTGATCAATCGTGTCAAATGGTGCTGGAGAAACCAATACAGTGACTTCAAAAGTGTCTGTTGCTCTTTCTATTACAGAGGTCACTGGTGATCCCCCATTACCAAAAATGATGGATTGGACAATTATTCAACTTTGAAATAGATATCAAATAAAAGACATCCTTCTGTAAGTCAGAAGTTATTTTTGTTAAGTACTTGAAAACAGACTACGTTGCATAAATATCTCTACACAATCTCCTCATTATACTAAGTCCACTTTTAAAATGGTACGAATATAAAACTGTCCATATATAGAACAAGTTTCCTAAATAATATCAAGCATTCCTTCAACACTTAACATTTCACACACTCATTTACTTTTCCACAAAATTGTTCTTTATTCATAGCGGTAGTGTCTTGTTTTGTTATAAACGTACCTCTATGAGAAAATGATGATTTATCCAAAGGTACTTCCTGTGTGGTGGTATGAGCACACACAGAGGCAAATCTCAACACTTGGGAACCATGGTGCAAAAATCAAGCTACAAAGAATCAGTCCATATACTTGAGAGCCTATCTATGTAAGCATGAGCATCTTATTTTGCATGGAACTCTTTCTGAAGTGAATTATACCATTCCACATTCTTAAAAGAGCCTAGATATAATTTATTATTTTTTGCCAGTGCAGGGGCATGGTTAGCGAGCTATGAAGCAACACAGAGAGGCCCTCAGGAGCGATAGACGTGTACAGGGCCCTGACACTAAGTGCAACCAAATGTTACAACTTTTGAATTCCAGCTCCAGGTTTTATTATGTTTCTATCTCCTCCTCCCTTGCTTTCATTTTATCAGTTGTCACTTCTTGACCATCGCAGTACACAAGCCTGGAAAAATCACTTTCCAACCTCCCAACTTGTGCTTCTAGTCTGCTGTGGATGGAAAACGGGTAATAGGGCCCATGAAGACACCACAGGAAGAAGTTAAAAGGCTCTGATTAAAGGCCAAAAGGTCTTTGTCGTCATGAGGCTTAACTTGATGGACTGGGTGACATTTTGTAGGCTGCTCAGATTGTTTTCTTTTATTTTTGTTTTCTTTCTTTTTTAGTTCTGAGTTACATTCCAAAATGATAAATCTATCAAATAGGTGTGGTCAGGGTAAGTGAACCAAGTATATATTTACTTCCATGGTTTTTTATACCATATCTAACTATAGATATGCACAATTTTTAAATTATTTCCAGCATGTTAGAAAATATTTTTAGAAGTATTAAATCACGCTAAGTACACTCCTGCACACAGCTCCTGAAATACATTAAGACAATGGTGTCTTTCAGACTAATAGCAGCCTGTAAAGACTGGGGCTCTTTTTTACAATACATCATTGGAGGTAAACTATACAACTTTCTCTTTCCGTAAGCAACTCTTATTAATGCTCATTGTACCCTAGCTTTTTCTGCTGGGCTACACAGAAATCAGTTTCAACCATATGTTGGTATCACCTCGCTCTGCCTTCTTTCATGAAGTGACCTGCAAACTACTTCTGGCCTCTAGTTTTACCTACTGGAAGCCCTTCCGACTCCCACCCTACCATATATTACTGGTTTTCTATCAGGAAAGATAATTTTCTGGAAATTTCCTACTGATCCTTCAAGACCTAGTTAAAGCATCACCCCATCTCTGAAGCCTTCCCGGACTTACGCAGGACATACCTAAATTTGCCTTCCTTTGTGTTCTTATTAAACCTTACCAAGAGGAAAAGAATATGGGTGGGGAAACGCTGCTATTCCAAGCAAAGTGTTCTGTATGATAAAACCATCAAGGGCATTTAAAAGTCTCCAGCATATTTGGGAAACACCAGGTTTAGCATGGCTAAAACGTATGGTACATTTGGGAGAGTGACAGTCTCTAAGGCCAGAATGTTAGGTTGGGACCACACTGAAAAAGGTCATTCATCATGATTAGGCTGTTCACTTTTATCAAGCAATGCATCGTGAGTATAGGTCTCTAGGAATGTTAGAATCAGATTTATTTTTTAAGGATAATTGACAACAGTATAAAACATCTGTCTGGAGGGGAAGAATACAGCATTTGGGGGTACTAAATAGAAAACTGTTGGAATAATATTGCTGGAAGAAGATAAAGGCAGTGGGGATAGAGAGACTGGGATTCATTCAGTCTCCTGTAAGACTTATTAATTGGATGCAGGGAATAAAGAAGAATGAAGTGTTGAGGGAAACTAAAGATTAGGCAGAAGATGATAACTCTATAACTAAACTGAGAAAGACAGAAAGAAGAGTAGACAGACTTCTTTTGGGGGGGAGTCATGTTAAGGGAAAGAGAAAATAAGCTCATTTTACTAAGAGGAGGTACTCTGGAGCCAGGTACCCTGGGACCTAATCTGGGATTCACCTCCTATTGACTATGTGACCCTGGAAAAGTTATCTAACCTCTGAATCTCAGTTTACTCTTTTATAAAATGGGGATACTACTATCTCTCTCAAAAAAATTGCTGTGAGGTTTAAAATGAGGTAACATATGTAAAGTTATTAGAACATTGGCACATGGCTTATAAATGCTATTTTTAATTTTGTGTTTCATGATGCCTACAAAATATCCAGTTCACTATTTGGTCAGGTAGGTTTGAAAAGAGAGAGATGTGAGCTGGACTTATAAATCTAGGGAATCACTGGAACAGAGTTGGATGTTAAAGCTGGAGAAGCAGTTGAGTATTCATGTGGAGAATAAAATATGTATGTGTGAATATATACATGTGTATGAGTGCTTATGTGTGTATGTGTATGTACATATAAAAATGATGACAGAATAGAACTAAGACTGGAATACAGAGAATAAAATATCCAAGAAGTAAGAAGAAACACAGGAGGAAGACAGAAAAAGAACAGTCAGAAGTGGTCAGAGAGCAAGAAGAGAATGGTGTCTGAAAAGCCAAAGGCAGAAAATTTTCAAGGAGGAAGCAATCAATAGAGCCAAGTGATCAGGATTGAAAGAGGCCATTGGATTTTGAAATTCGAGGATCACTGTCAACCTGTTTAAGAACTATGAAAAAATTGAGTTGTGAAAGGTAATTTAGGAAACAGAGAAAACAAGTATGGATGATTCTTTTAGAGACAGATAGAAAATGAAAAAGGAAGATGAAAGGCTCCTTGGAAGGAGAAGTAGGATCAGAAGAAGGTGCTTTAGTGAGGAGGAGACTTGAGAATGCTGCTCGGCTGAACGGAAGTCAATGAAGAGAACAATGAAGATACAGGATTTATTGTCTATTTCTTGAACTACTGAAGATAATGTAACTCCTATCACAGGTACAACCTTCACTGTACAGATGAGCTAGAAAATCTCTGTGAGAAGTTAATAACCTGTTTTTAAATCAAAAACAAAAAACGAAGAAGAAGGTATATAGTTGTTATTTTAAAATGTAATTAGTCCTGTATTTTAACAGAATTACTTCCTGAGACTGTAATAACATTTTGAGAAGTCTCAGGATACTGCAGAAATAGGAAAGTAATTCTGGTAAAATACGGCACTAATTATATTTTTAAACAACAGATTTAAACTGGTGTTTTTCACTCGGTACTCTGCATATATTTTTGAACTTTTAGGTATTTTTTTCATTCACATGAAAGAATCCAAATAAACAAACCCACTTCACAATTCTTGGGAGAGTAATAGGCTCTGTATGTAACAAATTACTAATTTTTGTACCTCATTAAAATAGGAAATTTCAAATTGTGATTTGCATATGTTTGCATCTATAATCAGTATTCAATAGTTTCTTGAATACCTAGCAAGATTCCTATGATTCCTTCCATATGCTACTTGTTAACAACTTGCCACTTTATCATTGCATGCAGTCCAGCCTCCTGAAGACTAGCAAATGTCATTCCCGTCTCATTGTTTGGGCTGAACTACTCGTCATAGTGGAAGTGTCACTTTAAAGGTCAGACAATGCAATATACAAATGTTGGTTGGCATCACAGAGACCTGGTTTCAAATCATAGTCTGCCTCTCAACAGCTGTGTGACTTTGAGTGAGTGATTTGAGTGAGTACTGAAAACCCTCAATACAGATAAAACATTTAATTTCTCCTAAACAAACTTTTGCAAGACAAGTACGAACTCCCACATATGGCTGAAGCTCAAAGAAATTTAGTTAGGTAAGCCCAACCACAGGAGCAAGAGCAAAGATTTCAAGAAGTCATCTAAAAAAGCTTTCAAACCTTTCAGTAAAAGTATTAAATTTTATTGAGGTAAATTGTATAAGAAGAAGTGTATTATAAAAAGGAAAACACTGAAAGGAAATACCCAAAGTATTAAAAAATGTGATACACTGGAAAGGCTCACCATAAAAGTTTATCCAAAATGTTCATCATAGTTGGAGTAGAAGTAACAATTAACAAATCCTCAAATATTTGGAAACACACTATAGTTTTATAACACCATTGTATTCTCTTTGAACAAGCCAATTTATCTATCTGCTATAGTTTGAAACTGGCAAAAACAGTTATCAACACTTCCTAATACAATTAAAAAGGAGAAAAGAAACTCTTTTATATCAGATAATAAATTATAATCTTTCTTATCTATGCTAAAAATTTGATAAAATTAAATGTGGAACCATCTTCTCTTTGTTGAACGACACTAGAGGTTTTTAAAAGGTATTTCAGAAAGCATTTTCCATGGTATATAAAATGGTAAACGCTGCCTAAAAGAAACTAATGGGCATCATAGACCAACAAACCTGGCGTCAAATTTGACTGTGTTACTTACAAGCTATTGTACCTTAGACATATTATTTAATCTCACTTACCCTAGTTGTCTCAAAAGCAAAATGGAGACAATAAGAGTACTTCATAGCTAGGTTGTTGTGAGAAATAAATCATATAACATATGGAAATTAAAATGTTTCGTCCAGGATCTCACACCATAAGCACGGTCAATAAGTAAGAGTTCTCATCACCAAAGAACAAAGTTACCTTTCATAACATGGGTCATTTCCTGAAACCATCTAAGAAAAGAGAGTGAATTTTGTAATTTTCTAAAGAAGACTTGTAGGCCGGGTCTATAGAGGGCTAGCAGATAGACCCTAACTTAGAGTTGCAATTCAACCCCCTCTATGCTGGTGAGTCAAAAGTCTGAATGTTGTGCGAATGGCACAAAAATGTGTGTTTTGTTTTCTTAAATTTCTACAACAAACCCACGCAGCCTTCATTGACACTTGTTAGGATAATGGCATTGGCTGAACTGCTTGTCCTCTTGCCCTACCGCTAAAGCTTTAACTTCCGTGGCTTATTACACTAATTACTAAATTTCTACCCAAATATTAATGACAATCATGATCATCAGATTTATAATAATACAAAGTTCTTTTCCTAATTTTAAGCAAACTGTCCTCTCCACAGACAAAACTTCTAGCTTTTATGAATGACCAAGCAACAGGAAGAATTGCATTTTTACGTTCCATTCTATTTAAATGTTAGTTAAGATGAAGTTGGTGTCATACAAAATGAGCACCTTAAATATAACCCTGGAAGCAATTTAAGACAAAACTAACTCACCTGTAATTGCAAAGCTTCATGGTTTTCTAATCCTTCCACAATTGGTGAAAATCGTTCTCTGTTGTTTCGTTCTGCTGCTGTAGTGATAGCCCCTAAAAGCTTTTCTAGACTATAGGGGAAAAAAAAAATAGAAACGAGAAATACATCTTAACACACAGTATGTGAAAATGAGTTCTCTCTTTCAGTCTTCCTGTTTTCTTTCTGGTGCTGGATGTTTATATAGACCATTACAATTTAATAATTGTGTTCTTGTCCACATATTTCTACAAGTCAAATATTGATAGCGTTAAATAATTTTAGGGCATCAAAATGAAAATTCAATTTGAAAATCTTGAGGAAAATAATTTTTCTGGGTGACATTTTTAAATAGATACTTGATTGAGAAACATTAATAATTTTAAACTCAGGTTTTGATATTTCATGTGTTACCATAGATATTAATGTCACTTAAACCTGATGTGGCATCTATAATCATTAAAAGTTTATTCAAGTGTAAATAGACCGTAATTTTATAATAAAATGCTGAAGAGGAAATATTTCTTAAAGAACTTCAAAAAAAATCAAGATTCTTTGAAAATGGAACAAGAATAAAGACCTAAAAGAACAAGTCCAGTAAATTAGAGAAACATCTATAATTACCTAGCACAAGAAACTTATTTACCTGGACAGAAATATTGGAAACTATCTCTGTACAGTATCTGAATCAAATTAACCTCTATGTAGTATACTACCCATAGCACACTATATCTGAAATTATAATTAACTCATAAAATATACCAGGGTAGGTTGCACTATATGAATTAAGTATTGAAAACCTAATTGACTAGAAAAATATTTCTTATTCATGTATCAACTGATTTTTCTATAAAACTGAAGGAAGCCTTACGTTTGCATGCTACCTCATTCTCAGTTTACGTTCACTGAGATATGACTTAATGCTATGTGATAATATTTTTGTTTAGTGTTTGTCTTTTGGTTTCAAAGGACTAACCAGCACGAAGCAACATCTCATTTTATCCCAAGAGGTATGAGAAAATCAACATATTAGAATATTCTTAAATCTTTGGCTCTGTTCTGATTCAAACAGAAATGATTACTGTCATACAGAGTGTTCAGAAAAAATATTTAAGTTAACGTCCTTAGCCAATATTTCATTCTTTATCACGATGGTTTCTAACCAACTAGACAGCAAATCTGAAATTTTGCTTCTGATTCAAAACTATTTCTATAAGAAGAAATTATCTAATGCATGGTCAGCAACAACTTGCTGAAATTAGCATGTAAGTGCACTCTGAATAATTACCAACAGTCTTTTTGTTCTGTTTAACCAGTTAATTTCATTCTATGAATAATTGCTTCATCTTTTCACTTACCATAGGCAGATAAAATAAAATACTACCTTAAAATAATAGTACAAAATAAAAGAACCCAGTTAATTCAGTTAAAGAAGTCAAATTTTGTGACATGCATGTGTGCAGGGGGTGTTGTACTGGGGGGGTGTGCGTGTGTGTGTGTGTTTAGCTAAAATTACTAACTGATCTTTTCACACTTCTAATGACTGCTTTCCCTTCAGCTATACAAAATTCTATTCATTCACTTTGAATATCCAACTTTGAAGAATTTTCAATTAGGATTCTATCTTTTTCAAAGAATCAAAAAAATGCTAAAATGTAAATAGATAAGATAAAAATACCAATTTTTTCTAAAATTTAATACTATTTTCATGCAGGTTTTCAAAAGAAACAGCACAAAAGTAGGACTTGTTAATTTCTCAACTGTTACTCTCTATGCAGTTAATATAGTAATGTAGCAATACTTACATGTTCTCTTCTCCAACGATGCAAATAGCAGAAAGTATTTTTACTATTTCAGTCATCATGTTGGGCTGTTTGGGGTCAATTGCTCTTGCCAGTAGTAAAAGACTTCTTTCGTCTCCCAGAATCCTTTGCAATCCAAACTGAAAAAAGCAAACTTTCATTCAAAATGTCTTCGGAATACATCTTCAATTTTAAAAAGCAACTTAACAATGATTTTTTAAAAACCCATGCCTCTGCATGAGGTTCTACTTGATTATATGGCTGTTCTTCAAATGCAGTTCTTTGTCTTTGTTTTTTATTTGAAATGACTGCATCTTGAAGTTTTTGCCCCTTGATCAGACATGATCTCCATTAGACTGCCTAAAAATTCCATTAAAATGTGGGAGAAATATGGGAACAATCAGTATTTCTTCAACAAAGAACACATAAAGCACTAATATGATTTTCTGAAGTAGTTCTACATATATCATTGGGTCTACCTAGAGATACCTGGAACTCATGGTCAAATTTTCCAACATGTATGGAAAATTAAGCTGAACAAAAGGCGTAAAATGTTTAAAAGCTCTTTTGTATACTGCATGCCAATTAAAGAAGCAGTAAACCTCCATATGGGTTTTCCCATACTGTCTCTCTCTTATCCTCCCCCTTTCAAGCAGCTATGCTGCATAACAGAAGCCATGAACCCAAAGAGATGGCACCTGGGTTTTAGTAAGTGTCACAGTCAGCTAGGCAGAGAAGATAGACACCATTTTCATTTATTTACTAGGCTTGAATATATGCACGCCAGTGTACATCATAAGAAAGAATGGGTAAAGAAATGTCAAAGAAAGCCCAAAACTTGGGTTTTCGCTACATTAAGAAGGTAATATTTTCTTTGAACATTGTCCTGCAAAGTATTTCTCAGATTTCTTATGAAATATGTTTGCTTCTTTTTACAGTCTAATGGTGAAATCTGACAATATTTCATCAGCGCAAAATTGCCATTACAAGCTAACCTTTAGTTAAGTACCAAACGTTTGAATATTTTCATAGTTCCTAATTTATCTTTTAAAAGAATTCAGGAGAAAAAAAAACATAACCAAAGCTCTTAAATATAACTTTACCAGAGATCATAATAAAGAAAAATAGAGACAAGACCAAAAAAAAAAAAAAAAAAAAGGAAATGGAAAAGATGAGATTAAAAAGAAGCAAACAAAACAGAAGAAATATGTATGTATAAAGGCGGCTACTAGATAATAATAGTAAGGAAAATAAGTGAAAAAGACATGAGGAAAACTGAGAGATATGTGGTTACCATTCAGCTACCAAGCTTAATAGCTTTAGAAGTTTTTAAACTTTTAAAACAGACTGAGAGGAAAATCATTTAATTTTTCAAATTTCCATTTTATTGTTTAAAAGTAGTTTCTAATATGAAGGGACATACTGAAAATAAAAATGAACATATGAGAAATGATGGAAAACCATCAATCTAAACAACAGAGCAATATTACAGCAACGGAAGTGAGGGAGCAATGAGTTACTTTTTATGATCCTATTATTAGATGCATTGTATGAGTGATAACAGTTTTTGAATTAGGTAATCAAAACTCCTACAGGCCAGCAAAGTTGATGTATATACCATTTCAGGTGAAAGTTTCATTCTTTGATTATGATAATTTATTCCAACATGAAATGGATATATCATGGTATATTTTTTTTATTTTCAATGTGTACTTTCTGCCAATTGTTTCACATGTCTATAATTTAAGAGACTCACCATTTATTCATATTCGGAGTACCTGTGTGCAAGACATTAACATTCTCTAAAGCTTAACCTTAGTTTAGAACAATCTAAGTCAAACCATCATGGCTCTATAGGAAATCTAATATGACTTTGTCTAGTAATTATACTGATTACAGTTATTTCCTGGAAAGCTTTAAGAGTTGACAACGCGCACCCGTAAGAATTTTGATCAGAGTCCTACAGCTAATTTTACAGATGAGGAGACTGATTGCCAGAGAGGTCAAATGATTTTCTAAAGACCACATAACTTAGTGGCAAAGTATGGACCATCTATCTCCTGGTATCTAATACTGTGGTGTCTTTCCATTATTTGTTTCCCTCAACTGAAGAAAGAGATCCATCTCAAACTGTGGAGAAGCAATGTTAATTAACTGCTTTCTTGTTACATATCAGACTCTGTGTAACTTCGTCACCACAGACTAAGAGTGCAGAAGTTGAGAAATTCTGTACTAGTACTGATGGAAATCTCTCCGGAAGAAACTTTCAGGAACAGCACAATTAGCACATTCTATACAGGAGTCTCATGTCAACTGGCAAGCAACTATCTATTCCACATGCCAAAAATCTCTTTGCTGATAGATGTGTGCAATATATATATATAGATATATATGCACACACATACACACATACATATATATACACACTTATATACAGTCCTATACACTTAAAGACTGTTGGCAGATTACTTAAGTAGACAGTCTTACTGCATTGGTTATTAATAGCTTTATTTCACATCTGGCAAGTTTTTGGTTATTGTTATAATTATTTATTTTTATTAAATATTTTGAGATTATTGAAACACCATCTATAGGGAATTATGTAATTAGTTAATTAGTCACTAGTATTTTACCTATAGGAATATAAGGCAAATCATGTATAAGAATGTAACAAAATAGTTTATAGAAAAAATGACTATAATTTCATAACCTGAGCCAAGACTACTTTTAGAAGAAAAACCCGGGGGAAGGGTATAGTTCAGTGGTAGAGTGCGTGCTTAACCCAGTACCGCCATTAAATAAAATACATACATACATACATAAATATCTAATTACCTTCCCCCATCAAAAAAAAAAAAAAGGAAGAAGAAAAACCCTTGTCTGGAATTCACAGAATCCCTCATAACACAACTGGTAACAAACATACACAAAAAAACCCTGCTATCTTCCAGAAATGTCTTTTATGTATGTTAACTCACTGACATTCACTGAACGTAAAAGAAAGAAAAAGCTTAAGCTTACCGTGCTCGTAGCAAAAAAAAAAAAAAAAAAAAATCAAACTATAGCTTTGAATTTTCCTTTTCAATAGAATAAAAACTCTCTGTAAGAAAATGGTATTTTACTTATCACATTTAAATTTTCCTACTACCATGAAAGGAAAATAGTATTATATGATTTGGAAACAAGACTTAACATGTTTGCAATGATTGCAAAAACCTGCCAGTAAATATTTTGTGAAGCAAAGTCTATTTTAAATAATATGTAAATGAAACTCATGATGATTTGCATTAGAAAGACCCTTTGGTAAACTGAATAAGCACCCACTATTTGGCCTGTTTCATACTTTCACATTGTCTGTCGGGCAAGTTCTCATCTTTTGTGACAGACGCAGAAATAAATACTACTTACCTTATTATTCATAAATGCTTTGAGGCACTGAATAAGTTTATACTGATTCTTCTTATCGATATTCTCTTGCCTGAATAAAAGAAAAAAATGCATTATGTTGTGCTTAAAATTTTCCCCTGTGGTGATTTTTTATTTTCCTGTTTATTCTTACTGTTTCTTGTCCAGAAGCTTTTCCAGCATATCCAACAACAGTCCAAGACCTTCATGGCCAAAGTTGTTAACCCAGCTAGTTAAAAAAAAAAAAGTATAAATCAGTTTGTATATTTAAAACATTCAATATCCAAAATTGAATTTTGATTTTCAAATCTGATAATCCTGTCTTTTTATTGCTTGTCATTCTTTTTTCTACTCCCATTGCTGGTACTGACTGAATGAGGATGACTCAGAGATCTTTACCTCAGTTCCAGACTTCTCACAATTTAGACTGCCCATTCCACAGCACTGCCTTGGTTGTTTCACCAGCATCAAATATCTTAGCCTCAATTTATAAGCCAAATTTGTCTTCTCCTGTGTCTCTGTTCCCTGAAATCAACTCCTCTTATACTCTTCCATGTTGTTAAAAACACCACTATCTTTTGAATCTTTCAGACTTGAAATATTGGCATAATTTCCTGATCCCCCATCTCTTTCAACTTTCCATTTATTCTGCTCATCCATTCAACAAATATTTATTGAGTGCCCACTACCTATCAGACATGGTCTAGGTGGTAGAAATAGAACAGGCAATAAACGAAGTGCCTACCCTCACGTAGGTTACCATCTAGAAAAAGGGAGATGAATGATAAACAAGTAACTCTATCATAAAATGTCAGTGTTTTAGTACTAGGAAGAAAAATGAACCAAGGTAAAGAGAATAAGGAGAGCCAGGATGTTATTTTTTAATGTGCCGTCAGGGAAAGAGTCTTTGATAGGGTGATATCGGAGTAGAGCCTTGAAGAAGTGAGGACTTTCCCAGTAGAGGGGATAAGGCAAATAGGGTACTGAGGTGGTAGCTAGTGTGCTTGGAATATCTCAGGAACTGTGAGGAGACCTGTGTGGTTAGAGGTGAATAAGCAGGCCTGGAAGAAGACAGGAGATGAAATCCCATGTGTGACAGAAGACTCGAAGGCTGATCACAGAGAGCTTGATTTGACTTACTGTCATCCAGTCATGACTAGTCTGCTTCTAGAATGACTACAATGACTCTCTTTCATTGTCCCTTCTACCATTCCAGTTGAGCCCTAGTTACCTTTCCTTTAATATGCCTGAAGTCTACCAACTAGGGTCCTGCAGCTTTATTCGTTTCTTTCCTTCATTTTACAAAATGCCAGGTTAGATTGCTCTTAACCCAGTCTTCTGTCCAAAAATTTCCTCTGGACTACCTAACACAGTTCAAGTCCTGATTCCGATTTAGCCTCAACCTACCTTTCTCAGCCCTTATACCACAGGTTCCAATAAAAATCAGACATATTCTCTTTCTTGGAGTCTTCCCTGCATTTCCCTGCTTTACCTCATTATTTATTCTTTCTTTCCAGAAGGTAAACTCCAACTCCATCTCTCTAAACCCATCAAGGCTCAGATTTATTGTCCATTCCTCCATTACTGTTCTCTCCCCATAAGTCCTCCATCCAAATGAGTTACTTTCCCTTCGAATGCCCATTGGATCTTTCTCTTCCTGCCTGACATTACGATTCTTACTGCGAGTATCTTACCCACTTTCTGGATTATACATTGTCTGAAGACTGTTGTATGATCTCATTCACTTTTCTGTCTCCTACAGTATTTAGCAGAGTTGATTACATGTAGTCAGGACTAAATATTTGCTAATTAAAATTTAATTAAATTTACTGACTTGTGTGGTTAAGAGAATCAGCAGTCTCCTACTGCCCAAAAACTTCACAAGTGTAAATTAATATACAGCAGGACTCCTGCAAAGCAATCATTAATATCTATATGCTACATATTTGAACCATGACTATAGTTCAATTCCATGGTCTTTAAATCACATTTCATACCTCTCTAAGGTAAAGCCTATCAACAAAGTAGACATCTAAAATCTCTAAGAGACTATTAGTAATAAGATCTATCAGATCATTGAAGAAAATATGTTTTAAAAAATAGCTCAAATATTCAGAACCAATCACATCCACAATATACATGGAAGCTCATTTTAAACAAATTCTGTTTTAATTGCCATAGTGAAAATGAGTAAAAAATCAATATGGCACTATTATGATAATTGGCAGCAAGCTACTATTCAGTCGAGGCATGTAATCAACCAGTACAATGAGCTATTTTCTCTACAGACTCTTGATAATCAGTGGGGTGGTGGCACAAGGATAAAAGGACATGAGCTCTCTAAGCATAAAACACTGTATTTGATCTATCACAGAGAGAAATCAGCAGGCATCATTACAGCCGAAAATATCCTATAGCAGCCTTAAAATAACAGGAATTCTGAACAAATGTATATATACAGCCCTCAGTACGTGCTTTGGCATTTGGGAAGATGAAATAATCTATGATTTCCTTAAGTTTAACAAATTGTTTTAAGATTCTAAATTGTACTCGTTTCTTTTTACGCCTGGTGCTATTAAAATTATTAGGATTATTTCTTTCTTGGTCTAGAGAAGCGTCTGATACAAGACCGTGATTTATTTGTTCACTTGAAATCAGCCACCCATACATCCCAGACTGTTTCAAATTGTGCAGTTTATGGGACTTTGGTTTCATTCAGTGAAAATTACTCTTAGTCTGGAAAAAAAAAAACAGGATACAATCATGAAACTTAAGTATGAGGAGGCAGGGCCTATTTATTACAGAGTAGGCAGGGAAAAGTCTTAACTGAGAATATATTAAGCCAATGAACAGAGGAGGCCGGGTAAGAGTCCTCAGAGCTTTTAAAGTAAAGAGAATGGGAGTCCAAAAGGAGCTTGTGGCTAGAGGGAGAAAATAATTATGATATTATAGGACGACATTCAAGAAGTTAAGAGGAAGGGACGCAGCAAGACATCTCTTTCTCCTTTTTTCTCTTGCCAAAACCGTTTCTCTTGTGTTTCAAGCATCAAACACTTTGTAGCCTCTAGCCAAATGCTTATTATTCTTTCTGTTTGTCTGTGTCTCGATAGAGAGACAGATAGACAGACAGACAGACAGATGATTTTAGCCAATACAAAAGTGGCCATGACATGATGAAGCACTTTAAAAACAAAATGTTGGCTACTATACATAGGCAGGGATTTTGATGCTGTAACACCCAAGTAAGTATAAGCTGGTGGGTCTCAAGGTGTGTGCCTCCAATTTGCAGCAACAACATCATCTGGGGACTTGTTAGAAATACAGATTCCTGGGCCTCACCCCCGATCTACTGACTCAGTGGCTGTGGGTGGAGCCTAGAAATTGGTGTATTAACTTCTCCTCCAGGTGATTCCGATGGTCGCCCAAGTTTGAGAGCCACTGGCCCAGAACAACGGTTTGCTAAGAAGTGGAGGAAGCCTTCCTAAAGCAAGACTCAGGCCCAGAACTCAAGACTGCTTTATAAACCCTCCCAACCATATGGTGCATTCCCACTGCCAAAGGACAAAGACAAGGAATCCAGTCAAAGCAAGTATATTTGGTGTATTTTAGAGTATGCAAATTCCAGCTTGGAGTTATTCAGTACTAACTGGAATATCTAGAAGTATAAATACACAGTTGATAACTCAATTTCAAATCTCACTCAGATTGGAGATAAAGACATAACTTTTCTGTAGTATCTCGACCCTGAAATAAGAAATTGCAATTTATCAAGGACCCCAAATTTAAGAGATGGAGCAACAGAAGGTAATGAAGAACCAAACAGGAGAAAAAATGGGGGAGGAGAAAGATCTCTTATCATTCCCACACCCACTCTGAAACACAGGTTTTCTTTCTTTTTACTGAAATACAGTTTACATACAGTAAATTCATCATTTTGACAAACATACAGTCATGCAACCTCTAACACAAACAAGACAGAGAACATTTCCACCACACCAAAAAATTCCTTCATTCCCCTTTGCAATAGATTCCTCTTCCCTACTTCCAGCCCCCTGGCAACCACTTATCTGATCTTTGCTCTCTATAGTTTTGCTTTTTCCAAAATGTCATTAGAAATGGAATCATACTGTATATAGGTTTTTGTGTCTGGCTTCTTTGACTTAGCATAAATATTATGATATTCAACCATTTTGTTGCATGTATCAGTAGTCCATTCTTTTTTATTATATGGATATACTACAATTTGTTTACCCATTCGTCAGTTGATGAACATCTCGGTTGTTTCCAGATTTTGATGATTATGAATAGAGCTGCTATAAACATTCACAAGTAAGTATCCATATATTTTCATTTCTCTTGGAAAAATAACTAGGGGTAGAGTTGCTGGGTTTTATGATAAATATATGTTTAACTTTTCAAAGAACTTTGCTTTCCAAGGTGGCTATACCATTTGGCATTCCTTCAGCAAAGTCTAACAGTTCTAATTGCTCAAATCCTTCAGATACTTCAGATTGTCGATCTTCTTTACTTTAGCTATTTCAAAAGCTGTTTTCAGATAAAGAAACTGAGAAGCAAAGTAGTTAAGTACCTTGCGAAACATCACTCAACAAGTAGGACACACCTGTTCTAGGACACACCCAGGTCTGACTCCAAAGCCCATGTTTATTTCAATCATGTCATTAGAAATTACTAACAGGATCAGTACATGATTTTCTATAACAACATCTGGCTGATGGTTCCAGCAATAACTCACTGAGAGAAAAATGAGTGGTTGTTCCAGAACTGCATTGAGCTTATGTCTGTCTATATATTTACGTCTAGACACACAAGTACATACTTTGTATTATTTAACAACTTCATTCATTTAGGTGTGAGAAGTACTTTTCAACCCATGTTTTTAAAATTATCTTTCAAAGTCTGAATCTGCATAAGAAACCTACAAAATATGGTTAAAGGAAGATACCTGGAGGCTCCAATTAAAACTTCTAATCAACATGCAGTTAAAAGCAGCATATCGAAAAGAACAGAGCCAGAATAGAGCTTATACTTTTGCCTTGGATGGGCCATAGTCCATAAGCTCATTTCTAGGTATTAACATATTGGTTATTTTATGTTATCAAGTTAAAGAATTATCTTGACATGCTACACATCCATGGTGATGTTTGCAACCATCATGTGACAGGGGTCCAGGTGGAACAAATGAACCACCCAAACAAAAACAATAGAAAGATCAGTCAGAACAGTTAGCATGTACGTGAGCAAGAGGCCAAGATTTGATCTGAATACTGAAAAAGAAGCCAGGAAGATTTTTTTCTAGGGAAGAAGAGGACTGACCCACAATGAGACAGTTATTTTCTGACCTTGGGTATAAAAGGTTTGACCATATCTATCAGGCCGTCCAAAATCTGGTCCATTGCTCAAGAAGTTAAAAATTAAGTATCTTTTCTCAAGTTTACTCACAGGTCAAGAAAATAACCCACCATCCATCAATGGATTGTCTCTGTGAGACCACAGAGTGACATGTTAAGTGCTCAAGCTTTAGAAGACAGATCAAGGTTCCAGTGCCATCTCTATCGTATTCTAGCTCTGTTCTTTCTGATCGTTACTTAAACCCTCTAAACTTCTTTTCTCATCTTCAAATTAGGGATGAGAAAAGTACTTATAAGGCCTTTGTGACTATTAAACGAAATAATGCACAGTGAAGCTTGTATGAAGGTATTTTTCAAACTGTTAAAAATTAAAACCTTGAATGTTCTCTGAATCTTCTTGTCCAAATTACAGGAAGAATTTTAGGCATAAATTAAAGACCCCCTTTCAACAATATTAACACCTAATAACACTTCATCCTTCATTTATTGAAAAGTATTTTAATGACAAGAAATATGTAGAAGAATCTAAATAGATACTAGACCTCAGCTATTGATTTGATTTTTTAAAAGACTTCATAATTTAAATATCCAGGACTCATATTACCTCACATGCTTTCTTTAACTTGTTATTATTCAGCTTTGTGTATTTTATTACTATATTTAGTGCTGGCCAATTCACATTGAAATAGAAATTACAATGGTGGGGGAAAGGTTTGTGGTGGGGGAGAGAGTCTATTTATAGTTCATGCATCATTCTGACAGAGAGATATCAAAATATATTACGATTTTAAAACAGAAATCTATCCCAAGCTTTTAGAACTTGTGAGGTAATTTTTTTAAAGGGCCCACTTATACTGATCTGAATGATCAAAAGAAAGAAAATTATGTATTTAATAAAAGTATCAGAAGATTCATTGAACCCTAAGTCCATGAGAAAGCAAGACTCTCCCCTCTCTAGCTCTCTGGGCAACACAAAGTAAGGACAAATCTATAAGTGTGCCTATTGCACGAGGGAATGTGATTCTGCTCCCTCACACATACGTGTAAAGGAAAACCCTTCACAGTTAACCATTCATCTGTAAGTTGGAAATTCAGATTCGGAATTATTTAATCACAGTTCACACCAATATAACTCAAAATCAAAGATTTAGTGGACGGATGAGTTCAGTATGCTATTCACAATGTAGGCATAACATGAAATACTGACTGCATGTACATTTATGATTAGACTGTCTGGATCCACGTCTTCCTTTCAAAAGGGTGAAAGCTAAAATTAGAAAGTTCTATCCTGAGTCCCATAAGCTGTAAAGGCAATTGGTCTCATGTGCAGGAGTCCAATATTCGTCATGTCATCCCTTTATCACTGTTTGTGCAGTGCGAAAGGCTAGTAGAGAAGGTTATGTGTTCTGTACAAAGGATTTTATTTCTCTCTAATGGTGTTCTGTTCCCATGTGTAATCTCATACTACAACCCGAATCACCGGAACATCAAATAAAATGAATGATAGTTCAGAGTTTCTTGGGGGAATCCAGAAACTTGGTAAAAATTTTAAGACGTGAAACAACTAATTCAACAGGTTGAAGAGACTTTAAAGATGACTGTAAAAGGTGTTTACATATTTTAGTACCAGGGAAACACCTCATTTTAATACCAGTACTGCCAGGGTAACTTTTTGAATGAAATGAAAACCGAACCTTACTTACATGCACTTATGGAAAGAAAAAAACGGCCTGGGGTGATTAAAATCAATGTGCAACCCAACACAAACAGTACCATACCTTCAGTCCATGGATCAGTATTTCCAAACAGTAGCCAAGAAAAACAGTGCTTTCAGCCTTTTTAAAGGATAATTTGCTCAGCCAAATCAACTTCACAGATAATTCTACTATCAATATATACATCCATGAAAAAGGACAACATTAACAACAAAAACAACAGGGATCTGTAAATGCTATGATGGCCTTGGTGCTAGACAAATAGAAACATATATATCTACTCAGGTTAGTCTACATGAAAGTAAATACAATAGCCTTGGGCATTTCAATGTCCTTTGAAACTATTCATCTTGGTAGATTAGTGCATGAACTACTTCTGACCAATTTAAAGTATCTATCATTTGTAAAACTACTATTTCCAGATATTTGTGCATATTCCTTTGAAGCATGACATTCATTGACCACTTATTTCACCTGATTCATAAAAAGGTTCACCTCAATTTTCCAGCTCTTCCTCTCGGTGGTTTCTGACTTCAATATTTAGACAGATTTCAGTTTCCTTGGAAAAATACCATACATGACACTCCATCTTTCTCTATATCCTTTGCTTTTTGCTTAAAAGGGTTTATCTGCCTGCATTTTTTCTCCCCATCAGGTTCTCATCGGAAAAATCCTGTTTTGTTTCATGCTACTCACACGTTTTTTTAAGAGTTCCTCACAAAGTGAAATGTGTGTTCTTTCTAGTTGCTTCTGCTAAATAAAAGCAAGTGTCTCTTACATATTTACAACAAATTGTAAATACCTGAGTTATATATAAAACTCTCCTGAGGGTAATGGTTTAAGTAAAATTCTCCCTCAAAGGATAAAAGTTCCTTACTCATTAAAATCTATTTTGTAAGCTCTACAAAAATCACTTTGGAGACAGTCGCAACGGCTTAAGTCCAAATCTGTCAAAATGCCCTATAGCCTACAGAACAAAAAATATTTTCCTCCTCACCCTCCTTTAAAAATTATGAGATGTCTCATCACCCAGTAAGGATGAAAACAAAATGTACAAAAATGTGAATGAAATTAAAAAATAGAATTTTTAATCTATAGTAAATAGAGAGGAATTTAGTCTACTTACTATAGATTATCAGGGCAAGCATTCCAGATATTCAAGCAAAAGCTAGTCATATTTTAAATTTTCTTCATATGTTTGAAATTGTGAATATAGTTATGTTAGGACACTGAACTAAAGTCACCTTCTTAGTGATATAACCAGTCAAACTTACAATGAAATATTAACTTCCACAATAAAAATGTATTGGTCTATTTTTCTAAGCTAAGTAACACGGTTTAAAATTCTATAACCCACACCACAGGGCATCCAATTTCTTTTGGTAGTAGAATTCTGTTAAAATGAACTTACTCCAAGAAACCACATTTCTAATCTATAAACCTTGGAAATGAAACAGAGCTGACATCAAGTTAATCTGGTGTAAATAAGGCAGGAAGTTCTTTGAATGCAAGGTGGAAAACAGACAGGTATCATCACATACTACCGCACACTTACTTTTTTCCTACACCAATTTCTGTGTTATGGTGACTGGTTCTGGTAGGCAGCAGAGAAGGTAAATGAATGTTCTTTCATGGTAACAGGGATAAGGAGAGTTGAAAGATAATTGCAATTCGGTGACTGAACAACAGAAATGCAACAGTCCTTCTCACCTACCAGGTGCAGTTCCAAAAACATAATGAAAGACTCATTATGGAGTATGAGCGCTATGTAGACAAAAATCAAAGAAACTTAAGGTTCACGAATATTTTTAGCACACGGTAACTACAACCAAACCCAAAAAAGAACAAAAAAAACCCCATTTCTATGAGTCCTCATGGTGGATGTCAAAAAAATCTCAGCAAAAAGTTCAAATGTTTTATTGTCTCAGAATGTGATCCATAATGGTTAATCTTCTGGTCTTTTTTGGTTTATCTTTATATAATAATTTAATATCCCTTCCCTCGGGGAAACTTACAACCAAGAATACTCTATCCAGCAAGGCTCTCATTCAGACTTGATGGAGAAATCAAAAGCTTCACAGATAAACCAAAGGTAAAAGATTTCAGCACCACCAAACCAGCTTTACAACAAATGTTAAAGGACCTCCTCTAGTCATCAAATCGTAACAGAGAACAAAAAGAAGAAAGGAAAAAAAAGAAAGACGTACAAAAGATTGCTTAGGCTGTTTGGGGTCTTTTGTGGTTCCTTATAAATTCTGGAATTGTTTGTTCTAGTTCTGTGAGGAATGTCACGAGTATTTTGATGGGGGTTGTGTTGGATCTGTGGGTTGCCTTGGATCTGGGTAGTGCGGCCATTTTGATAGTGTTGATTCTTCCAATTCAAGAGCACAAGAAATCTTTCCATTTCTTTGTGTCATTTTGGTTTTCAGAGTATAGGTAACCTCCTTAGTGAAGTTCATTTCTAGGTATTTTGTTGTTTTTGATGTAATGGAAATGCCTCTGCCAGTTATAAAATTCTGGTTTTTGAAGTGGAAAAAAAAAAGTGAATAAAGGGCTGCAAATGGCAAAATAGCCTTCTTTTTTATGGGTGAGTTGTATTCCATTACATATATTTTTATATGCTGCATCTCCATTATCTATTCAACTATTGATGTGCACTTAGGATGCTTCCATACCTTGGCAATTATAAATAATGTTGCTGTTAATAGCATGGTGTATGTATCTTTTTGAGTTAATTCTTATTTTGTGGTTGGCTTTATTCCTTTGATAACTATGTATGTTTAAAAAGCTAAAGCTCTAAATGTTCTTAGAAACAATGAACAGTACACATATGTAAATTTTTTAAAATGTGTGCAGTATATTGTGTATATGTATTTACATGCCCTATATTGTACATGTGCAGAAAATTGTAACAATTCTACCTAAAATTGAAAAATGAAAAAAACTTAAAAAATAAAATCCCTTCCTTCTGAAACTGAGAAAGATACTATGAAAATTATGTATATCTGTGTGCACATACATGCACTCTTAACTATAGTTAAATATCTTAACACATCTAATTTTAATAAATTTTTTCAAAGCATAATCATTGTACAATGAACAGTCAAAATCTTTTATAAGCCCACATTAAGAAACTTGGGAATTGTCACTTCTTCTCTAACACAAATTAAACCAAAAAAGCTCACTATTTTTCTCTTTCACAGTGATATAAACCATCTAAAGCAATGACAACAAAATAATAATAATAATCTGTATATGACATATAGATAAAAGCTTTATAGGATTATAATGCAGTATACAGTTCCTAAAAAATAGTAGCCTTCTAGTATATTCAACTTGGCTTGCCCTCATTTTCTGAAAAATCTAGAAACATACCTACTCTTAAAAGTTACACATTTAGTAAGTCTTTCGGAACATACGAATGCTTTCTAAAGAAAGCATAATGTTTTCATTGCTGAGGTAACTTCGACCTCCTTCAAAACTGCAAGGACTTTCTTTTCGATTGGAACAGTTAAAAACCAAAACAAACACTAACAACTTAACAACATGGTTTTATCTTCATTTACAAACAAACCTCTGTGAAAGAACATGTCCTCATAAGAGTAGCTTTACTGGTTGTGAAATTAAACTGAGTTACCCCATATCGACACCTTCATGTTACAAGTGAAGAAAATGAAGAACTTTATTGACTTGTCTTAGATCATAGAGCCTATTAATAGCAAAACCATGACTGGAATCCAGCAATCAAGCCTCAGTCCCCACAGACCTCCTACATCATCAACAACTGACATAAATATCACCAATTAGTGGTTATAAGTTTTTTGCTTATTCTCCTTTCACGCAGGAATATCGGATGAAAGTTAAATTTAATTAACATATCATCAATGTGTATATACATAAGTGAAAGCTATATCAGTGCAGATTTTTTAAAACATTATTTATTATGGATTTCATCAGGAAGGGCAACTTCAGATAATAAAAACATTGGAGATGTCGAAAAATATACTACCTTTCTGCTTCCCATATACCAATAAATTAAAAAGTCACTTGTTCAGATGCAGAGCCCCGTCATACTGCAATTCATGACTACGGCTTAGACCCAGCAGTGAAGCACAGATCTGTAAACATCCACTTCAAAGCACGGAGCAACTGTCAGCTGATACTTGGCCTGACACAAAATACAAGTATTAGGAAGCACCTGGAAAAAAATGGAGCCATTCAACTTTCATTTGGGAATCACAGTTCTTGGTTAGCCTCACTTGCTTCCTCGCCTAACACGAATGAAGTGATCAGCCATTTTAAGACTGCTTCTCATGGGGTCCAGAATATGTTACCCCAAAATATGGCACCCTCGCATATTGAATATTTTAAGCTGAAGGAATCTAAGAAAAAGGCAGAAGCAAAAAGGTCACTCTGACCTCATTCCTCCCTGCCCCACCCTGCTTCCTCCTGAAAGCAGGTGATAAATCTCCCACGTGAAAAGTCTCTATCCTGGCTGTACCAGGAGGAGGGAAGGCATTCTTATTATGGGAGACAGGGAATTGAGGGTGCAGACGGCTCCCTAATTAAACCTCGTTAAACTAACCCTTATCTCCCTGGTTACTTCTTCACCATTTACTACCCCTAGCCCAAAACCCTTTGTCTTGTCAATTCCTCACAAATGTGTTCTTTGTCTAAAAGGTATAAAAGCTTGCAACAAGTACCTACTGTATAGCACAGGGAGCTATATTCAATTTCTTGTAATAACATATAATGGAAAAGAATCTGAAAAGAAAACATACTTATGTATGTATATGGATAACTGAATCACTTTGCTGTACACCTGAAACTAGCATTGTAAATCAACTACACTTCAGTAAAACATTTTTTTAAAAAGGTTGCAGCTTTGGTCACTTCTTTGGGTCTTCATTCTCTTGTGAAGGCTCCTATACATAACTGTAAAAATTCAGTAAAATGCATAGGCTTCTCTCCTGTTAATCTATCTTCATCAGTTTTATTTTCAGACCCAGTCACGGACCAAAAGAGGGTCGAGTTAAACTTTTTCAACCCCTACACTGCCTGCTAACTTCCTTAATCCCTCTGTGCTCTGCCTTACTTTGGCTATACTGAATTTTTAAGAAACCCAGTGAATGCTTTTTCCTAGGTCAATCAGTTCCTCTGTCAATTCATGTCTCTAAATGGAGTGAGACCTGAACTACATAGGATATTGACAATGGAAATGTAAAAACTACTCAAGAGATACTGCAAATAAGAAAATGGGCAAATGTGATGAACAAGGAGTGTCCAAAATGACTCCAAATCATACCCACAGGGTTTAGAGCTACAACCTTGAATGGACAAGTGCTCTAATTAGATCATGCTTATCTATGGCTCCATGGTATATGTCTAGCCTGGTGCTTGTATCTCCACAGTACTATTTACTTATTCATATTTTTCTAGCATCCCTCCTATCAATATGTTTCAGAAATTTCCAGCCACACACTTGAAAAATCAATATGCACGTACGATTTGTTCTTATCCCCCCCAAATTAACTCCTCTATTGCTATCTCTTCTCAACTTTTATTACCCCAATTTTCTTAGATCACTTGAAAAAGCTGAGAAATGCATTAAGGTGAATGTTGGCATCAAATTATTGTCATCAGCAAACTAAGACATGTGACTTCAACATGTAAAATCATTATTCTAATTTATAAACAATACAAAATAGCAGCAGAAACCAAAATTAATGAAAAACTCACATAATAACAACTCAGCACAGTGGATTCTGCATTCTGTTCCGGGGAGAAAGTGATGATGAGGAAAGAAACTGACACAGAAGTTTTTTTCAAGGTACAAAATACATCATAAGGTCAAAGACTATCCCCAAGGAAACGTCCCATACCACTCACAATTAAAATATTTTGGCATTTTAATTTATGCTTATAATGCTGACCTCACCAACACTACGAAATTCTTAGGCATTTTCTATATCAAAGAAAAATGCTTAATGTAGTTTCAGTGTTGGATTCATTTCAGGGTATTCTTATTCTTTGACAAATGCTAATTCACATATGGAAATCTATGATAACCCAGTTTTTTAAAAAACCCATTTAACACTCCAGTTTAGCACTTGTTTTTCAGTACTTTTTGATGAATGAATGCTGAAGCTACTCATTTAAGAAATGATCTCCAGGAAACTCTCTTGGAAGCTGGCATCAAGGGTGGTATGACAGCCTTGCCCCATAAAAACCTAGAGCAATACTCAGCACTCGGCAGTATCCTCCAAAATAGGCAGAATTAGATCCAATCTGCATATTTTCAGTAACAATGGATGCTGCATAACAGACCTAAGAAACAGGAGTGGTTTGATTCTGGGCATATGAAGGCTTAAGATTCATATTGACAGGGCAGACTACTAAACTATCTCACCTGAAGCTGACTGCGTTTTTCAAAGTACACTACAATGTGACACTGCCTCCTATGTTCTCCCTTCATGGATTCCATCTCAGCAGAAGATTTTCAGGTTTCAACTGCCTGATGTGAGAGGCTATACACCTAGAGCTTTGCTAACCAGGTGGGAAATCTCCCCAAATTAGCTGTCCATTATCTGACACCAGTCGAACAGCTGGGGTCATAGAGCAAACACTGTTATCTAGTGCACACGGATCTTCTTGCAATCGACCACACAGGATACCTGTGCTCCGGGTGCTAGCTGGCATCTTAATTGTGAACTGTCAGCTATCTACCTCCCATCAAAAGTCCAGCTGAGATGATAGATATTCCAGAGGGAAGAGCCTCAGGGATATTTCTCAAGTACACCTAGGTAGCAGCTTAGATTAGGAGGGTGCTGTATTCCAGTACTATTACCCCGGGTCTTCGTAGAAACATCATGGCCTTGATTTTTTTTTTTTTTTAACTCAAGGCCCCATGTAGGAAATGGACATTCACAGAAATCCTCTGTACTTTATGGAAAACTATCAAAGACTCACTCTACTGTGTTGTTCAATATTCCTCATTTAAAGAACCCCAAAGTAAAATTCTTTGAGTTTAGAATTAGAAGGGATGTCCTTCCCTGAGACGTAAATGTGCTGTCATTCATCAGAAAACAGCTGTATCTGTCAGTACTCTCCTTTTTTCCCCCCTTGGCTACAGAGAAAATTGAAACTATTTTATACTCAAATCATGACCTGGCATTGTCCTAGGCTTTCTGAAAAGTACCATTTTCCCTCAGTGTTTACTTGGAGCTTGTCTTTTTACCCTCATTTGAATGGTAGTGGAATATCTCCCTGCATCTCTTATTGAAAGCTGCAACTGCTTCAGCAATAATCCTACAATAATAAGAATATAAAACTCTAGTATGTGTCCAACATGTTTAAATTGATTCCTATAAGTAGAAATAAAAATATTTCAAATAATGCATATTTATAAGGATTTTCTTCCCAAGGCTAATTTCGAATATCCAGAAAATGCAACAAAGAGCATATAAAATGTTTTAAAACAGAAGGAAGTTAGCCTTCTATTAAGAAATCCGTGTTATTATTGTGCCTAGATTCTGCTGAGAGATTTTATACATCTTTATAACTACAGGTCCAGTTACAAGTTTCTAATTATTTTAAACAATTATTATATATACACATGGGTTTTCAAATTTACAATACATAATTTAAATGAGAAAATGCACTGCCTTGATGGAGCTTCATATGTCATGTAGCAAGAAAATAAATGCCATTTTATTGTTTACATTTTCTGTCTTTATATTTTCTTACTGTCTAACATTTTCCCCTATTGAAACAAGACTTCAGAAACTTGAACCAGTACTCGCTGTTCCTGTTTTTCTTTTTAGAAGTAATACAGGACACACAGATCTACTTTGCATGTATTATGAGATATAATACTGGATCTGCCTTAAGTTAAAATTGTGTTTTGAAGCTAATATTATACAATTAAAACTTCAATGTCACTGAATATTAATGGTTCCAACTTAGCTAAATGAACTAATATGGTTGCCGTTAATGCAAACTGTTGACCAAGATTTTAACAGAAGCAGAAAATTTGACATAACTGCACTGAATTTACTGTACTCTCTTCTATGTAAAAATGTATGAGGGTCTTCTAAAATGACCTTTGCATTTGAAAGGCAAAGCAAACAAATTAAATACACAACCCTGCTTTCGTAATACTGCACATAATGCTGCCTTCTGAGATGTGCTCACAATTTTAAGTCCTGTTCACATTTCTGCCTCATAAAAAATTGTCCTCATTATTCTGTTTTTCATAGGTAGCCCAATGCAAAATGTTCGAAGAGTATTGATCTGCACCTACAGTTATATTAACTTTCTAAGCAGTGTCGGCTGCTCTGCCAAGCTTTTAATAAGTTTAATACAGGCTGTTCAAATAGTTATTAACACCAATAACTCAGAAAGTACTTTCCATTCCTAATTTGTATTACTGTCAAGAGTTAGCTATTCTCATTATGATGATATTACAATGCATTATTTGTTAATATGCTAGAAAAATATGTTTCAATCTAAAGGGAAGTTAGAAAATATCAAGTAAAGACAAGTATGCCAAAGGAAATGCAAATAACTACAAATACAGAAACTCTAAGAGATGTTTTATCTGTTTTCACCTGCTTGGAAACACTGGCAGAGGAAGCTATCACCACAGAAAGAGAGTACACGCACTACGCCACGAGTTTGGCTGATAACAATGATTCCAAGCAAAACAGGAAAAAAAAAAGTTTCCTAGTGGGGTGATACACCCTTCGAGCTGTAAGGCAATTTCAGCAACAACTCTGAAAGAACCCTACACAGTCCTAACTCTCACACTATTCTTCAGACCAGTATTTGTTGTTTTTGTCATGTTTTGAGAAAGCTTAGTGACAATGATTTATTGCTACACATTTCTTTGGGTCTTCATGAAATGTACTGCCAAACACCTACACATCCTGTAATGGGTTGGCTGGGAATAAAATTGTCCAAACTCATTGGTCATTTCTCAGCAGGCACTGCTTTCTTTCATAAACTTTAGTAAAGGAATATGAACAAAAAACTGTAAATAACAGTTCTCATTCTGAAACACACAGACCACAGTATGTGCAAAGCCTAACACAAATTGTGATGGCAGATTGGGATGTATTTTATAGTCAAAACTCATGGATGTTTAGGGTGTTAAATAGAGTTGTAAACATTCAATTTCATTAACTCACCATACAACCATAAAAAGACCATTGTGGAAAGCATGCTACATTTGCTGTAGTTGATGAAAATGGTTCAAATCAAACCAATAGGTTTCATTCCTGTGTGGAGTAAGTTAGCTTCATTCTTTTTCTCTGATTACGTCTAAAAATGCAAGGCCACAAAATAGAGCCGGATTAATGCAAATTCATTCTCACTGCTGGAGAAGAATAGCTTGTTATTGATGGTGGGTCAACACCCACATCAAATCACACATTATTGTATATAAATTACACCGGACCTGCCATCATGAACAAACAAGAGGGCAAGAGGGTCCCTTCCCCAGAGTCTAAAATCTAAATCAGAAAAGCAGGCGTACATGCATAAAACTATTATAGAGCATAAACAGGTGCGGGTGAATGTATACAGTACAAAATAAATGTTGATGATGTATAGTAAGGGAGTGATTTGGGATATGGCCAGTTAATGATGGTTTATAGAAGGGATTTTTAAATATTTGTCATTAGCAGAATATCATATAATGAAATGACTTTCTGATTGCCTTTATCTTCTGAGTGATTAAATACTACATAAATTTGAAATCCATGACTTTAACATTCTGAAGTGACTGTGCTTTGAGAATGTTTAGTAAAGCTATTAGTGTGTGTATGTGTGTTTATATATTTATTTATTATTTTACTAGGGGCAGAACAAAAAGAAACCAGTTAAAACTGTGGTACGGAAGGAAATCAGCCACGGGAGGGCAAATGACAGGATTCTAATGAATATCAGCTTTCAAAAAGAGTTATGTAATATAGGCATAGAAACTGCTTCCTTCAATATTTTGAAGGAAACTATAAGTACCTGTCTGGAGGTAGTTAAATATATTTACAAATGCAAGAAAATAATGGAATGCTAGGAAATCTTTTAGTCTTATGGAGGAACATTTTTCTCACTTCACAATCATCTCTAAGCACTAATCTAATTCCACTAGCAAAAGTTGTAGGACTGGAAATAAGCAAAACAAAACATAGATTCTTAGAGCCAGAAGGCTCCGGCCTCATTTACATGTGGAAAAACTGAGGCCCAAAGAGCTCATGAAGGTCACAGACAGTGAGAAATCGAGGACTGGAAAACAGATCTCATGACTGGCATTCTAGTGGTACTCTATCATATACCGTGCTCTCTCTCATAATTTAATAGCCAGAAAAAAATTCTTTATAAGGAGAACAAGGATAATATTTAATTTCATTAAGGGTAGTTCTACACAAGGAAAGTTCTAGAAGTAGTACATAATTCTACTGTTTTTGAATATTCTGAACTAGTTAATGCTTTTACCTAGACAGAATTTAGCTTAATTTTGTTATCTCAACAGTTTGAAGGGTAATTTTCCTTTGCATGATTGTGGTGGGTTGAAGAGAATCCATCCAGCAGCTTAGAATACGAGAATACAATCTTACTTGGAAATAGGGTCTTTGTAGATGTAGTTAAGGTAAAGATGGATAGAACATCATACTGGATTAGGGTGGGTCTTAAATCCAATTAGAGTTTCTTTTTTTTTTTTCTTTGAGCATTTACTTTTTGTTAATTTTTAAATACATTTAGAAAGTTGATTAGTAAATTAGCTAGTTTCATCACATTAACTTTAGCTATAGTAATTTACCTCCAGGCATAAATCATTATTATTTTTATTTACCTTTTTTTATTAGGTAGATACCTCCTACTAAAATTAATTTTCATTAATTTAAGTGAATAATTCAGTCTTACCTTTTACTATCCAGTCTTTTTTATCATAATTTTTTTGCATTTAAATTTTTTATACAATTTTTAAAGGTTACTTTCCATTTACAGTTATTACAAAATATTGGTTATATTCCCCATGTTGTACGATACATCCTTGAATCTATCTTGTACCCAACATTTTATACCTCCCTCTCCCCCACCCCTATGTTGCCCACCTTCCACCCCCCAGTAATTACTAGTTTGTTTTCTACATCTGTGAGTCTGGAAGGCATTGTGCGAAATAAGTTGGACAGAGAAAGACAAACACTGTATGATATCACTTATATGTGGAATCTAAAAAAATACAACAAACTAGTGAATACAGAGTATTCTAAGAAAGAGAAGGTCACATGACAAGGAGGCAGAGATTGGAGTTATGCTGCCATGAGCCAAGGAATGTGAGATGATGAGGAAGTGAAAATCCCCACCCTAGAGTCTTAGGAGGGACCTCCCTGCCCACACCTTGATATCCCACTTCTAGCCACCTGACTGTGAGACAATACATTTCTATCGATTAAAGTCACCCAGCTTTTGATCACTGTTATGGAATCCTTAGGAAACTAAACCAATGATATTAAATGATTGCTGCTGAATTTCAAGGACTCTTTTATATAAGAAATCAGATACTATGCATTCAAGGTGACTTTTTTCCTCTAAATGCAATTTTTTCTTTGTTTTCTATGTAATTTTCTTATTACTCTCATTCTGGGGTTTGTTCTTATATTGGTTTCCTCCTTTTCTCAATTGCTGTTGTTGTTTCATTGATCTTGTTTGTTTCTTTCCAAATGAAAAATAAATTAGTTGTTTGCTGTGTTGGTTTGATTAATTATTTGTTGGTTAATGGGAGGGAGATTTTAAAGTAGCGGATGGTTATTCCTCCAGCTTCATTCTTTTTTGTCAGCAATGCTTTGGCAATTACGGATCTTTTATGAGATCCATATAAATTTTAAGATTATTTGTTCTAATTCTGTGAAAAATGTCCTGGGTAATTTGATAGGGATCACCTTAAATCTGTAGATTGCTTTAGGTAGTATGGCCATGTTAACAATATTAATTCTTCCAATTCAAGAATATGGGATATCTTTTCATTTCTTTAAGTTATCTTTAATTTCCTTGGTCAATGTTTTGTAGTTCTCTGAATATAAAACTCTCACTACGTTGGTCAGATTTATTTTGAAGTTTTTTTTTTTTTGGATGCAATTTTAAAAGGGATTGTTTCTTTATTTTGCTTTTCTGATATTTCACTGTTAGTGTAAAGAAATGCCACTGATTTCTGTATGTTAATCTTGTATCCTGCTACCTTGCTGAATTCTTGATCCAGTAATCCCATACCTGGGCATACATCCAGAGGGAACCTTAATTCAAAAAGACACATGTACCCCAGTATTCACAGTACCACTATTTACAATAGCAAAGACATGGAAACAACCTAAATGTCCACTGACAAATGACTGGATAAAGAAGCTGTGGTATGTTTATACAATAGACTACTACTCAGCTATAACAAATAATAAAATAATGCCATTTGCAGCAACATGGATGAATCTGGAGATTATCATTCTAAGTGAAGTAAACCAGAAAGAGAAAGAAAAATACCATGTGATATCACTTATATGTGGAATCTAAAAAAAAAAAAAAAAGACAGACTTATTTACAAAACAGAAACAGACTTACAGACATAGAAAACAAATTTATGGTTACCAGGAGGGGAAGTGGATGAGAAGGGATAAATTGGAAGTTCAAGATTTATGGATACTAACTGATACATAAAAAAAAACAACAAATTTATACTGCATAGCACTGGGAACTATATTCAATATCTTGTAGTAACATGGTGAAAGAGAATTTGAAAATGAATACATGTATGTTCCTATATAACTGAAGTACTGTGCTGTACACCAGAAATCGATACAACATTGTAAACTGACTATACTTCAATGAAAATATATACATGAAAAAAAAAATAAAGTAGGGGATGGTTAGATAAAATCTTATGGCTGTCGATAGGTTTAAATCTGATGGAAACAGAAAGTGTGGTTTACACAATAGAATGGTTCTTCACATGTCTAAGGAATAAAATATTTTTTCTCATTTGGAAACTCTGTATTAGTAAAGTTAAAACATGATTCTTTCTTATAGGATTTCTAAAATCCTTTTTAAAAAAACAATACTAACATTCACTGTGAGTTCCCAAGAGGGGAAAACACTACACTGTGTTTGAGAATTTTTTTAACCATGTGATGTAAACACATATCCCACCACTACCATTTGATTGGGGGGGGGCAGGTTGAGGAGAGTATCCCTTTATCAGGAAGAAGAATGACTTTCGGTCTAGAGTCAAATGGTAGAAAAAAAGTCCAAGAAGAAACCATTGCTTGGAGGTGGCTTACTAGACTTTGGTAAGAATCCTCAGGACACTCAGAGGAAAAGAAAGGACACTGGTGCTCCTTGATCTTCTCCCCGCTCTCCAAACCCACACATACACACGGGAACACTAGAGGTACTTTGTGGTAGCAGTCTGTTACTTTTTTTCATTCACTCAACTTTTAATTCCACCAGGAATAATGCTATGTGCTGAATACAGAGAATAAATAAAACATAATCCTTGACCTTCAGGAGATAACCACACAATAACTTTCTTTCTACAAACGTATGGTTACCAAAGGGGAAGGGGAAGGAGGGATAAATTAGGAGTTCGGGATTTGCAGATACAAACTACTGTATATAAAACAGATAAACAAGGTGCTACTGTTCATCACTGAAAACTATTCAATACCTTATAATAGCCTGTAATGAAAAAGAATATGAAAAGGAATATATATGTATACATATGTATAACTGAATCACTATGCTGCACAGAAACTAACACAACATTGTAAATCAACTATACTTCAATTTAAAAAATAATGATAACTCTCTTTCTCACCTTATTAAAGTTCCTACACTGGTTGGTACCAGAGAAGCTCACGTCTCCTTCTTAGGGGAGCACTCTCCAGGAACACCTTCTGAGGTGGACAAATTCCAGACCACATCATCTTGTCTTCTTCTCCTTACCAAGGGCAAAACTGACTGGATTAGGGATGGTCACCTGACCAGCGATGTGGCAAGCACTTAAGCGGGCCAGAAGGCTCAGGTGGCCTGTCATGAAAAGCTTTGCCCGAACAGAAACAAATGGGGACCAGAGTCTCTCCATAAAGAATTCAAAATGGGTAATGTAGAGAAAGCCAGGCAGTTAATATCAGAAGCAGCAGCAGACTCATGTAGAGGCCACGTTAACAATGGAACAAATCAGGGAGACAAGCCATGCATTTCTTCCGCTGAAGTGAAGACTCATAACAAAAATAATCAGGTTCTAGGACTACCCTGGGATGTCAAGGGACCTTCCGTGTCAGCCTCCATGAGGCACAGCTATATGGCTGTCCCTAGAATCCTTATGAGATTTCTAGCTCCTTTACTGTATATGTAACATGGTCTTCCTGCTTGTACCAAGTTATTCTTTAAAAATCTACGTCAGGTCTGGCCATTACTCTCCTCAAAACCCTCTAACAGCTTGCCAGCTCACTGAGAGTAAAAGCTGACATCCTTCCAATGGCTCACAATTCTCTGCCTCCAGCCCCACTGGCCTCTGACATTCCTGGAACAGGCCCAGCATTTGCTCTTGCTGTCTCCTGTTTCTAACACTCTTCTTCCTCCAGTGGACAACATAGCTCATTCCCACACTTCCTTGAGATCTCTGCTCACATATCATTAAAGTCAGGGAGGCCTTCACTGACCATAGGATATAAAATAGCAACATTCCCTCCCCAGGACAGATCACAACCTGACATTTTATTTATTTATATATATATATATATATAAAATTTTAATTGTCTGACTTTTCTTACTAGAATGTAGGCTCCATACAGACAGGCCCCATATGGACAAGGGGAATTTGTTATTCCTTTATGGGATATCCATGTGCTGTACAAAAACAAACTACATAATATTAAGTGCTAGTCATTGAACTGCTCCAACTTCAGGTATTACCAAAAAGAAAAAAAAAATTTATCTCTCAATAGTAAAATAAAGTTTTCTTAATTTATCATATAATGCTAAATTGGAATAAATACCATACATTTGAATTACTAGCAGTACCATCCATCATGTACAGAGCAAAGAAGTCCCAAATTTCACTACACAGAGCCATGAGGTCATAGGAAAAAGACTTTTCAACACAATGATATATATTCTTCACATATTACACTTCAAAAAATAAATGCATTGGTTTATAGAAGATGGAGCCTTTCAGATGATTTTTTAATCAGTGAAAATGTAGGCTCAAAGGGTGGTAGAGTGTCATTCAAAATTAATGAGTTATATGGCTAAGTTCTCTACAACTATAATAAAGTTTTGGTTCTTAAACTAGTAGATGAGTACACAGGTGCTTTTATATTCTCTTTTATATTTTTTACTGAAATATTTCAGTGTTTTTTTTTTAATTCAAGTCAGACAAATTTTAATAAAAGACATAAAGTTAAAATATTTAGTATGTGACAAGAATGAAAGGAGGATATTTTTAAAGACTTTCCTTATTATGTACAAAGAAGTAGTTAAGGACCCAGGCTCTGGGTTGGAACCTTAGCTCTGATACTAACCATGTAACATTAAAATGGAGCAAATTACTTAAGCTTTCTGAGCCTCAAGTGCCTCATCTATAAAATGAGAACAATATTAATAGTAATGATAATGATTGCTTGGTTGTATGTGTGTATTTCAAGTTCTTAGAACATTTCCTAAGGGAGAGTAAAATGGTATATATGTAAGTGTTTCTTGCTATGATTTTTTTAATGTTTTTAAAGATGCCTGTAGGGCATCCAGGAAGATATTTGGAGACAGAATCTAAATTTCAAGAGAAATGTCTGAGCTAGAAATATAAATCTAGGCATCACAGAGACACATACACACACTCTCTCTTAGAACAGTGCTTAGCAGATAATAAGTACTATATAAATGTTAAAACATTAACTATTTTTATTTTAATAAATATTTCAGAAGTCAATTGAATTTAAGCTTATTAAAATGAAAGTTAAAACTTAAATGCACATAGTAGGTACTCACTAAACTTTTAATGACTGAAAATAATTCTCAGTGTTTACCGTTTTTGATGTGTCATTATAAAAAGTTAATGAAAATTGTAAAAATACAATTTGTATTTCTCAGATTACAATTAAAATCTAAATCAATTTTTTTTAATGGAGGTACTGGGGATTGAACTCAGGACCTCACTCATGCTAAGCCTGCACTCTGAGCACCACTGAGCTTTACCTTCCCCCCTAAATCTAAATTTAGTAGGTAAAATAAAACAGTTACTAACAATTATGACAATAATACTAGCTTTGACTTGAAAACATTTTCAAATTTATTTATTCGGCTCATTTAGAATCAACTTCAACATAAATGCACACATTTCTTATGCCCATGAGCCATAGGAAAACAACCCCTAGTGAATTATAACCATCAATTATGTTCTTCAGATTCTTCAGACTGAAATGTTCCTGCCCAAAACAGTCTACTGTATTTCCCCAAGATTTCTAACTTATTCTCAAAGGTTTGGCTCAGATACAAGGCAAGACTGAAGAGGAATGGGAGTACTGACCAAGTTTATTCACCAGCTAAACAAAATTGAAAAAGAAGTATGCGTGCCAGGTGGATGGCTTAAACTGAATTTTAAAAATCTGCTACCCCTAACATGCACTAAATATGCATGTACGAGACAATCTTAGCAATTCTTTTCTGCCTAAAAATGTTTGTTGATTTCCATTCACATTGTAGCTAGGCATGCTTACTATTCTTCCATTGCAGTCCCTTACCTGCAGCAGAATCCCACTAAAGCGAAAGAATGAGGGGGAGGGGGAAGGGTGCTGGGTAATTAACAAACCTAAAAAGAACCCCAAAAAACTAAGACAGAGGACAGTTCCCCTCAAAGGATGGTGAAAGGAGCGAGGGTAGTCCCTGGCCTTAAATTCAGGTGGATGTACTGCAAAATATCAGTTTCCGGGCACAGAGGCAGCCAAAAAGGGCTTTTTTTTTCTTTTTCTTTTTTTTTTTCTTTTTGTCTTTTTCTTTTTGGTTGCTGTTTTCCTAGCTCTGAAGGAATATTCCTAGAACGAGGGGAAAAGTGGCTACCCATCCAAAGGCCAGGTGAATCAATTCTGACAACTAGGAGAACGATCTACAAGTCATAATATCAGATGTTAATCTCCGGATTTGTGCATTTGTGTAAGTGATACCACTAAAGAACATTATGTCTCTTAGATTATTTCTTTCTGTTCTGAGATTCTGAGGAAGAAATATGCCCCTGATCTCTCTCTCTCAGTATGATTTTCCCCAGGGCAGGCAACCTTTTCAACAAAGAGTGGTTCAGAATTTCCTATGTTTATGAAGACTAGAAAGTCGAAAGATGTCTGATAATTTAAACAAGTTTATAGTATGTTAAAACCATTTGTGGTTTTCAAAAAGAGTGTCGTGATTTCTTGAATTTTGAAGGGAAGAAAATTTAAGTTTATGCCTCAGAATCTTAAGGAAGAATTGGTGGTAAGTTTTTGTAACAAGTGGCATAAGAGACGCCGTGTTCTGACAGTATGGATTGCTGGCTATGGTGCACTTAAGAAATTTTCTGTTTTTGCACCTTTTTTGTGATTAAACAATTAATGCTTTTCTCTTCTACCTGTCTGAATGAATATATATATATTCTTTCCAGTAATGTAACAAAAGTAGTAATTTGAAAGATACCATCTTTAGTGTATGTACAATTAAATGCTTACTTTACTCAATTATTTAAAGAGCCTCACATAATTAATATAACCTATACTAAAATGTATTGTTACAACTCAGATATAACCTATGTTACTGATAATCATATAGAGAAGAGAAAAAAATTATTCCGGATAATTAACATTAATATTCAAAAAAAAATGCTTTTCAAATGAATTTAGAAAAAAATCACACAGGAAAGTCAAAATTTTGCAAGTATTTTAATAAAAGGTTTGAATAAATTTGGTTAAACTTGCTAAGCTTAATAATACTCCTATAATTACTTTTTATTTGTCTAACCTATAAGAATAAAATCTTCTTATACATAAAACAGAGCACTTAGTACTGCAGATAATACATTAGAAATAAAACAAAGTCTGGTATCTGTGTACCATGCAAGTATAAGAGATTGTAATTTAATCCAAATAGCACATTGTATTTGACACAATAATTAAACTAATGACATTTTAAGAAAAAAGTAGTCAAGGTGACCCTGCCATTTAAACACAGTGTAACTGTATCTTTTAAAAAACATAAAACTAAGGTAATAAGAGCAAATCCTTCAGTAAACACTTCAACTGAGTACCTGACTTCATAAATTGCTATCTTTAGCACATATGAATTAATCAATCACTATATTTAGCAAGAGATAACAATATGACTAGAATAAGCTAAATCCAAACAGAAAATAAGTCTAATGTAAAAACAGTATTTTTTTTTTGTATCTTAACTGGCTCCTTGACTGAATCTGTTTTCTCCTAGTATGCAGATATTTCAGAAAAAGAAGCTCCCATGCACCTAAGTAATAATTTTTCAATTTTTTTCTGTACCTTTTCTCCCCCAAATTCGTCCGTCAAGGAGTGTTTTCGTTTGCTTGCATGTAAATCCTACAAAAAGGCCAGTGAATTTATCCATTGCCAATTCCTTCTGAGTTTCAAATACAGACAGTTAGAAAAACAGGAAAGTCCAATGCAACTGTAAAAGCAGTGAGGTTCCAAAGGATGTCAGTTTCGATCTTTTGCTTAAGAAAACTACTTGCTAAAAGTCAAACAGTCAAACTCAGTCACAACAAAAGGCAAGGGTCTTCGAAAAATGAAAAAACGTTTCGCTGCTTCAGTTAGCAGATTTAAAATGCTCTCCATCCACGGTGGGGTAGATGTGGCCCTCGGTGGTCAGGTAATTAATGGTTTGCTTGATGGTCCCAATACTCAGGTTGGGAAGCTCCTCCAGGAGCTCACCAATGCTCTTGCCTTCCTCTCGCGGACACTCTTGAATCAAACGCAGCACCTCCTTCCAGAGGAAGTCGGGGTGGCACTCATTGTGCTTCTGGGCTTCATCCATGTCGAATGGAGCAACAGGGGTGCTCTGCCCAGAGGCCGCTTGGAGAGCTTTATCCAGCATCATGTGTGCGTTGACCGTTTCTAGAATGTGTGTGGTGAATTCGTTCATATCCTCCAGGACGCGGATTTTCAACACCTCAAGGCTCTTCACCTCCGCAGAACATCTGAGGATACCGAACACTTTGGCATAGACCCCCACTGGAAGCAGAGTCACCCCCTGCTTTGCTTTATCTCTGCCGATCCTCTGGCGAACCTCAATAGGCTTGGCGGTCATATCATCAATCTTGTAACGAACGCAGTTTGCAGCTTTCTCTGCCTGTCTGATTATTCCCACGATGGAGACCTGGGAAATCTCGATTCCTCTAATCTTGAAGACATTATCAAACAGAGTGGAGGTGAGCAGCTGGCTTACACAACAAGGTACAATATCCTGGATTCGTACCCTGGATCGTGTGGACTTAATAGCAAGAGCTACTCTGCCCAGAGGCGGTGGGTCACTGCCTCCACTGGCTCCACCCACGGCAGAGATGCTGCCATAGCTCCCAGACCCATCCTTACTCATTTTGAGGATAGCTCAAGCAGGTGAGGTGGTGACGTTCAGCTCCAGTCAGCGAGTTCGGCCGCCGAGCTCCGACCTCCGACCTCCAGCGTGGGCTACCACGGAATGCTGGGCTTGTGACGCAACAAGTAGCCCCTGGCAACCGTGGAGCCAATCAGCTGCCAGGATGCAGCTGCCTCTACCCAATCAGGACCTGCCAGCTTCTCGCCTGGTCCCAGAATTCTTCGGAGACATCCGGTAGCTACTCGGCTACATTTTAAAAGACCCGTATGTAATTTCAAAACTTTCCCGCTATCTTTATAAAAACCCTTTTTACTAGGTTTGCCCATACTTCATTCCTAAATGTCACGACTTCTATAGTCACTTCTTAAAGACTCATGTATTCATTTATTTCCCTTCAACAGAAATTTTCGGAGCAATAAATTTACTATAACTTGTGGGCAGCGGCAGCGGCAGCGGTGTGTGGCGGGGGTGGCGCGTGACGGGAGGAGGGGAGCGGGGAACGAACCACCATGGTTACTGTTCCCAGAAAACTCACATCCTTGTTCAAATCATTAAAACCAGAATAATTCTGGAAAAAATAGAAAGACAGCCACCTCTGAATAATTATCATATTCAAATGCAAGTCATATATCTTGCAGCTACCTTTTTAAATTTTATTGTAGAATTACACTCTCCCAGTTATTCTGCCAAATGCATCATAGGTAAAAATAAGTAGCATATTTCAATTTATACATAAATCCAAATGAAACAACTGAGCTCTAAAATTATTTTCAAGGCTCTGTGGATAGATCAGGGAAGTACAAGACGTGGGCCCTATCACGTATTAGGAAAACCAAGAATAAAATCAAAATACGGTTTCTATATATTCTTATCCAGTAATTTCCAAACTTAAGAGTTCGGTAATTGTGTAACTAGATCCCAGAATAGTTTCATATTACACTGAAAATCTCCTTTTCATTATAAAAACATTTCATTTGGGGTGTAATTAATTTAAAGGCTTTTTATGGTTAATAAAATATCAGTCATTGGAATCCACTATTGGCAAGAACTTCTTCCCTAAAAATCCTTTGTCCCTAGGTAATAGCTAAGTGTGTAAAATTTTGAGGAGTTTAATACTTTCTTATTTCCTTTATTGGTTAAGACAAACTAATTTTTGCTATCCGAAATTACAGAAATGTGTGAAGAGTATATCTAAAACTTGTAGAATATATATTTACTTCAAGTTAAAAAGGAATAATACCATAAAGCCATTATACTTAATTCATTTTACAAATAAATATAGAACGGTCACTGAGTACTGATTTTCATGTAAATGTGGATATTTAACTTCTGGATCCATATTTTATAATAATCAAAGAGGATTTAACCATCCAGGGGATATCTGTATTCTTAAAATTGTATATTATTAAAGATCAGATTAACTATATTTTTAAAAGTATACAACCTCATAATTAGACATTGTTTTATTAGCTAACATCAGACTTCTGTCAGGAAATCTTGAGGTTAAAATGACATAGCTGATTATATTCCCAACAATTATATACAGTACAGATTATATGAATCATATACTGAAACAACAAGAACCACCTACCTGACAGGATTGCTGGTTAAAGAAACCCTGAGAGATTCTAGGCAGTTAAGAAGTTTCTCATCTGAAATACCAGATCGTAATTCATGCACGTATTCTTGTGAAGACAGGGTGCATTCATGTTTGCTGTTTTTCAGCCCTCCCTGTTAAAAAAAAAAAAGATACTATTTTAGACAAACAACAAGGCTTTTTTAATATAAAATCACACATAGAATATGTAAAATTTTATTGTATAAAAATGTGTACAGAATGCTGGTCGCTTAAAAATTCTTGGTCATAGAAATGATGTGCTAAAATCATGTAGTATGTATCTCAACACTCTCCTCAGTCTCATTTAAAAGAAAATTACACAGATGATGCACATGTCCTGAATAGAATATGGACTTGAGTGGCATAAAGTGGCATTATCACTGATGGGGATGCTTAAATTTACAATCCCAGACATTAGGATTAACATTAGCAGGTCCTCCTTAACCCACAGGCTGAACATTTAGAAATCGTCTTATTAATTTTCCCAGTTAAAATATTTATATTCTGTTCTGCAAAATACAGTGAACAGAATTTAATGCAAAACATTATACATAACTCAAATCTTTTGAAATATATCAGTATCAGCCTATCTGAAAAACAAGGGAAAATGGTTATTAAAATATACAAGACTATAGTCTCCAATTACCATATTAGTTAACAAATTACTCTAAAGCATTCACCAATTTCCAGCTACTCCATCCTGACTGCTACTCCCAGGCTGTAGATTGATCTTTAAAAGTCCTTAAATGCATTTATCTGATAGCGACTAGTTTTTAGCTTAATTTCCAACATACATGGGGTTATTTCTAGAACTCATTATCTCATCACAGCTCCTTACCTTCATCACCTTGCCATAACTATGTAAGCAGTTTGGGGAGAAGCCTGGGAGAAAAACATCATCAACACAGTCACTGTACTAATAACTCAAAGTTTCACATTCTAGAAATACATACTTATAACTGTCCCTTTTCTATATTACAAACATATCCTCCTGAATTAAAACTCTAGCCTGAGTCCCATTTTGTAAATGCATATGAATTACACTCAGTTTCTGCTAATTTGATAAAAGTCGTATCATTAGAGGATATAGAGTTTAAAAAAAAACAATATGTTAATAATGAGAAATAGATTCCCTAGGGTTTCACACTATTTGGCTTTTTATTGCGAATGCCTTCTGAATATGGAAATTGTCAACCATTCTTAATGTATAAATTTTTTAAAATTCCATTAAATAGTAAATGTTTAAAGTCTGATAACATCTTATGTACGAGAACTCTATTCCCTTATACCACTGTGGCACCATCACTATTACAGCACTTAAGACATTGGTGCAGAGGTCATTATTTGTGTCTCTCTCTTCTAGACTTGGAGCTCCATGCATGCCAAGTATCTACCGAGGTGACTGAGTGTAGTGAGCCTCAACTGAAGTGTGATGTGGCTGAAATCTGTCTGTAACAATTACAGAACAAGGAATACAATTTCATACTTTTTGTTCCCATATTTTGTGTAATGGCCACTGACTTGATTTTTCTTGCTTTATTAGGATACGGAGTAGATGTTCAAGAAGTCTACTCAATGAATCACCACACAGATGGTGCAGTGAGTAAAGCCATCACCGTGAAATCAGTTCCACATTTCTATAACTTATTTACCTATCTCTTAAGGCTACAGAACCACAAGGAATAATAGCAAGTAAACATTAAAGTATAAAATTTTGCAGGTCTCCTGTCACATATCACTTTCATATGATCCTCAAACTTGTTTTCTAAATTACTAGATGACAAGGCCCTACTGATCCACTCTCAGAGGCTTGTATACAGGGCTCATTTCTGCAGAATGACCTTTATATTTGCTGTTCTACCTGAAAGACTCTTAGCCCTGACCTCTCCATTGCTGGCTCTCATCATTTATGTCTCAGCCCAAGAGTCTGCCCTTCACACTGCAGTTATCATCACAACACCATTTCAAATCTCATTGATACTATTAGCTTTATATAAGTTTATCTGCTTTAGCACTTAACTCATTTACTGTGTCTTCCTCATTAAAACATAAGGCCCAGGATGTGGGAACCTCACCTAGCTTGTTTACTGCTATACCTCCAGATCTCAACACAGTGCTTGGCATATGCTAAGTACTCAATACATATTTCTTGAATGAAAGACGGATATGTGAACGGCGAGTAAGAAATGGGTGAATGACTGATGAGTTTCAACATGTTGAACCTTCCAAATTCAGGTCCAAATCCAGTTTAGCTTTGCTTCTGAATATTATACTTCCGAGAGGTTCCATTACAATTTATTCAGAGATGCTAGTACACAACAGGTAAATTGAGGCAGTATATAGTATGTTGGAGATGGCTCAAACTGCCCCTGGGTATGAATCATGGCCCCCTTACCTTCTAGGTAGTCTTTGAGCAGCTGACTGAACTGCTCTCTATAAACATGTTTGCTCATTCATGATATATGGGTGAAAAACACCTACTCCTCGTATTTATTAGGAGGATTAAGACAATGCATATCAAGTGCCTAAAACAGACGTCTGACACATGTTGTCTCAGACAGAGTAAGGTGCTCAGAAAATGTTACTTCCCTTCTTCTACATGGTTGTGGGTGAGATACTCTATGGAAAAATTATGCCAGCCCATCACCTTGGGACTCACCCCTCCTCCAAGTCTTAGAAACAGGTTTATAATTGAGGATACTCTATGGTTATAAGGAATGGGAGCAAACAACCTAATGGAGTAAGACAGAAAATATGTAACTTTATAGAACAAATGTGTGTTATAACTCAGAAGGACTTTGGGGTTTTCACATAAGTTCATATTTGGAAATTATGAATTATTATACCATGGGAAGGCTGGACTGGTCCTTAAAGATCAGCTCTCCTAATATCCACATTACAGAAATAGAGAATCAAGCTGATTTCCCAAGTTCACATAATTAGTGAAGTTGCGAAATAAAACACTAACATTGTGAGCCTTGGGTTACTGCTTTTTCTACTTAATGTCACTTTGTCTCCATATTGAGTAAAAAATTAAAGCAACAAGCATTTGATTCTGAAATCTCTATTACAATATGTCAAAGTATCTTCAGCATAATCAATATGATGCAGCATAATATTAAAGAAGTCATCTAAAACCAAAACAACGCAATAGATTACACTAATTCTCACTATATTTAACAGGGTTGTAATACAAGAATGGCTTATTATTAACATCCTGTTCTGATACTGAACAAAGGAAACAACTAGATAATGGATGGATAATAATGGAAATTTTAATTAGCTGCTCTGTATGAGATTAATGAAAATTACCACTGTGCCCATTTGATCTTTAAAAAATAATGCAGACGAAGTTAGCAATTAGCATACATCATGCTATTTCAAAGCTAGGTGAACAAAAAGCTTTCCTAATTTGAAACCATTCCTTAATTTGAAAATCATTAGGATGAAGATACTTGTCAGTGTGACTATGTTTGTATTATTCTAACACACTACACAAAGAACCAAAAGAAACTTTAGGTCAGTTTAATAATCACAATCCCCCTACTCTGATATGAAATGTTAGTATCAAAACCAGATGTGCAATATTCTAAAAAGAACACTTTAAATTTGCAGTGGAGATACCATTTCTGATTTTAAATTGAGTTGGTCTTAGCATGACCTGTCATTCTTTAATGTAAATACAGATTTACTTATAAAGTGAAGAAAGGATTCATAGTTCTAAGCTATAAAGGTATTTTGCTGCAGACACTGGGAAAAACTGTTGATTGTACACAGGTCTTTTCAACTACAGTGTGCACACAAATAGTAATTACTATCAGTGGTGTCATTTTCAAGTAGGAAGGACAATATTATTGTCATGAAAGCAGTAATATCATTACCGCTATTGATTATGACTTATAAACCCTAACATAGTCAGGTTTCTTTGGCTACTTTAATCAAGTGAGTTTCTTATCTTTCATTGCAGTTCTCTGAGAAAGCAATGTTATAGATTAACAAATTTGGAATTATATCTATAAAGGTTCACAGTGTTGTTCTTGAGAGACTCCCATAAGTTTAAAAGCATAAGAAATCAAAAAGCCATTTTCCTCATCATCAGTTCCTTGAGTTCCAGTAGAAAAAGGAGATTTAAAAAAGGACCTAATCCAAGTCGATCTACCTATTTACTCTAAGAGTGATGTATTTGGTGGGCTATCTGAAGCTGAATATATTGCTAAACCTTTAGATGACTTCTCTCAGCTATATAAGAAAAATATCTCATAAAGGGAGATTAGCATTAAATAATTAATTCATTCCCCAAGTATAAAAGGTACTTTAAAACATATTACATTAAAGCAACATTTTGAATAATTTTTATGCTATTTGCACTGAAAGGTGTTTTAATTGCATGAGAAATATAGTGTGAAAGATACTATATATTATCAACTCAGGGTCTGTAAGATAAAAACTATACAGAACATTAGTATCATGAGATGAATTCACATAGTGTCATTTCCCACCACAGGACACATAGTTTATAATTAAGACCTTTTCAGAGGCTGAAAAAGTAATGTGAAAAATAAGAGAACATATCCTAACTTCAAGTGGAATAACTCTGCATTTTAGGGGTCCCAGAAGGAGAAGAGAGAAAGGCCCAGAATAATTATTTGAAGAAATAATAGCTAAAAATTTCCTGAATCTGAGGAAGGAAACAGATACCCAGGTCCAGGAAGCCCAAAGGGTTCCAAATAATATGAACCCAAAGAGAAACAAATTGAGAAACATTATAATTAAAATGGTAAAAGTAAAGGAAAAAGAGCAAATCTTAAAAAGCATAAAGAGAAAAGCAACTTATTATGTACAAAGGAAACCCTATAAGGCTAATAGCAGATTTTTTTTACAGAAATTTTACAGGCCAGAAGGGAGTGGCATGTCATATTCATAATGGTGAAAGAAGAAAACTGCCAACCAAGAATTCTCTGCACAACAAGGTAATTATTCATAATGGAAGGCGAAATTAAGAGGTTTCCAGATAAGCAAAAGCAAAAAGAATTCATCACCACTAAACTGGCCTTAAAAGAAATGTTAAAGGAACTTCTGTAAGCTAAAAAGAAAAGGCACTAAAATTAATAATAAGAAAACATACATAGGTAAAAATCTCACTGGAAAACATAAATAAAGAGTAGTGGAGCAATCACTTACAAAACAAAAATACAAGGATGGTTTAACATTCATAGACCAATTAACATGATATATCACATTAACAAAGGATAAAAATCATATGATTATCTCAATAGATGCAGAAAAAGCATTTAACAAAATTCAACACCCATTTATGATAAAAACTCTTAACAAACTGGGTATAGAGGGAACATAGCTCAACATAATAAAGGCCATGTATGAGAAACCCACAGCTAACATCCTGCTCAATGTGAACAGCTAAAAGTTTCTCATCTAACATGAGGAATAAGATAAGGATGTCCACTCTCACCACTTTTATTCAACACTACTGGAACTCCTAACCATAGAAATTTGGAAAAAAAAAAAAAAAAAAGAAGAAGAAAAAAGAAAGAAAGAAAAGGCATCCAAAATGGAAAAGAAGTTAAACTATCACTATTTGCAGATGAAATGATACTATATGGAGAAACTCCATAGACTCCATCAAAAAAATTACAACTAATAAAGAAATTCAGTAAAGTGGCAGGATACCAAATTAAAATAAAGAAATATGTGGCATTTTTATACACTAGTAACAAACTATCAGAGAGAGAGATGAAGAAAGCAATCCCATTTATCATCACATCAAAAAGAATAAAATACATCAGGATAAATTTAACCAAGGAGGTGAAAGGCTTGTACTCTGAAAACTACAAGACACTGATGAAATAAATTGAGGACAACAAAAATAAATGGAAAGATATACCATACTCCATGGATTAGAAGAATTATAGTGTTAAAATGTCCATATTACCCAAAGCAGTCTGCACATTCAGTACAATCTCTATCAAAATACAAATGGCATATTTCACAGAACTGGAACAAATAACCCTAAAACTTGTACAGAACCACAAAAGACCCCCAAATAGCCAAAACAATCTTGAGAACAAAAGAACAAAATTGTAGGTATCATACTATCTGACTTAAGACTATACTACAAAGCTACAGTAATCAAAACAGTATGGTACTGGCACAACAAGAAATACAGCTCAACAGAGCAGAACAGAGTCCAGAAATAAATCCATGCACTCATGGTCAAGTAATCTATGACAGATGAGGCAAGAATATGCAATGAGGAAAATAACATCTCCCCAATAAGTGGTACTGAGAAAACCAGATAGCTAGATTTAAAAGTATAAAATTAGCCCCCTGATTTCTTTTAAAAAAAAAAAAAGTATGAAATTAGAACATCTTCTCACACCATATACAAAAATAAACTCAAAATGGAATAAAGACCTAAATATAAGACTGAAAACTATAAAACTCCTAGAGGAAAACATAGGCGGTACACTCTCTGACATAAGTCTTAGCAATATTTTGGAGGAATCTGTCTCCTCAAGCAAGGGAGACAAGAGCAAAACTAAACAAATGAGACTTAATCAAATTTCAAACCTTTTGCACAGCAAAGAAAACCATCACCAAAATGAAAAGGCAACCTACTGAATGTTAGAAGATAATTCCAAATGATATGTCTCATAACAGGTTAATATCCAAAATATAAAAAGAACCCATACAACTCAATATCAAAAATAACCAACCCAATTGAAAAATGGGGAGAGGATTTGAATAGACATTTTTCTGAGACATACAGACAGCCAACAGGTATATGGGAAAATGATCAACATCAGTAAAAAATCATGAAAATGCAAATCAAAGCCACAATGAGATAGCACCTTACACCTGTTGGAGTGGCTACTATCAAAAAGACAAAATAACAATGTGTTGGTGAAGACTTGGAAATTAGGAAACTCTCAGTATTGGTGGGAAATAAGGAAATCCTCAGTATTGGTGGAGTATTGGTGGGAATGTAAATCGGTGCAGCCACTATGGAAAAAAGTATGGAGCGTCCTCAAAAAATTAAAAGTAGAATTGAAGACAGCACAAACAGATGGAAAGACACTGTTCTAAAAATAGAATGACCCTAAATCCAGCATTTCTACTCCTGAGTATATATATCCAAAGAAAATGAAAACATTAATTCAGAAGCATATACGTACCCCTATGTTCACTGCAGCATTATCTATAACAGCCAAGATACGCAAGCAACCTAAGTGTGTATTGATAGATGAATGAATAAGGATGATGTGGTATATATATACAATGGACTATTACTCAGCCATAAAAAAGAATGAACTCTTGTCATTGCCAAAAACATAGATGGTTCTAGAAGGTATTGTGCAAAGTGAAATAAGCCAGACAGAAAAACAAATACTGTATGATTTCACTTGTATGTGGAATATAAAAAACAAAACAAACATACAAAAGAGAAACAGACTCATAGATACAGAGAGCAAAACGGTGGTTGTCAGGTAGGGGTGGGTGGGGGACGGGTTAAATAGTTGAAGGAGATTAAGAGGTACCATGTAAAAGCATCATTATCCTTTAGATGCTACATACCATTTGTCTCAAGAAGATCTGACTAACTAAACTAATTCAAATACAATTAACTAAAATGTTTAAAGTATAAGGTTCTCTATAAGAAATCATTTACTGTTTGCTTATTGAAGCTTTTATATATTAAATACCAGATTAAGCATTTCACCCTCAAATTATAGAATCTAAGAGCATCACAGAATGAACACTTAAATCATTCTTTCAGTACATGTACTATTAGAAATGTCAAGTACACAAGGAAACCCTGAACATATATTTAAATTCTGTGGCCTTATTGTTATTTCTTCTATTATGAAACATATGCTTAATTTATAGAGCCAGGAAGAAAATGCTTCATAATAACACCAAATAATTACTCATTACTCAATTAAATTCATAATAATTTTTAATTTTTATCATTAACTGAGACAAAATGGTGATTTTTTTATTAAGTAGAATGTTGATCCTGAAATACTAAACTTCATTTCTTAAAAAGCAACAGCCTTATCTGATCTAGACAGTCTCAGAGATATTAACAATGAAAAGTTAAACCACCATTAAAGGATTTGTCAGAGAAAGCTAATTAAAATATTTACAATTAGTCGATATGTATAATAAGCAATCAGTCTGACATGTTTCTTTTTCATATCCAATACAATAAACTTGTAGTGTATTCCATCCTTAAAATCTATCCATACTCGCCTTTTAAAACTAGCATTTAGCAATTATAGTGAACAATGTGCATATGAGTGAATGGACACCAAGTAAATCTTTAAAACTGTAAAGTGTGGCTACTAGCATTTTTATGAGCCTTTATCACCACCCACCGTGCTTGATAAAAGAAAGCTTAAGCATTATATTTATCTTTTATGTGACAGAGGCCCTGGAGATATATCAGATAATGAAATGTAAACAGATAGAAAGTAACCCAGGAGGTTCTTAACCCTGGGTCCCAATTCAGGGAGTATGTAAACTTGGAAGGGGAAAAATTACATTTATTTTCAGTAACTGCTGACTTAAATTTAGCATCTCTTTCAATTGTGAATGTAGGCAACAGACCACAGTAGTATAAGCAGCACCTACAACCTGATCACTGTGACTGCCAGAAGTCACAGATGTTTTCCTATCACATCACACACATTTATGGCCATATATTAAATATCACTTAGACTCATCATTTCTCAAAATTACCCTAGTTCTACAAGCTGCCACTTTGTCTTGTTATTTAACAAATCTTATAAAGAAACCCCTTATTGTCTCAAATTTTTAATTAAACTTTCTACTTTGAGATAACTGTAAATATACATCCAGTCATAAGAAAAATGGAGAGAAACCTTTTGTTTTCCCCTAGTGGTAACGTATTGTGAAACTGTATTACAATGTCAACTGGGATACTGACACTGAGAAAACCCACCTATCGTACTGAGAGTTCCTTAGTTTTACTTGCACTTATTCGTGTGTGTGTGCACACATGCGCGTGCACGTATTTGAGTTCTTTGCACTTTGATCACCTATGGATTCATGTATTCAAAGACCAAAATCAAGGTAACAGAACAGTTCCACTGCCACAAGGATCTCTCACATTGCCCTTTCATAACCACACTCAAATTCCTCCCACAGTCCTCCACCCCTGGCAACCACTAATCTATTTTCCATTTCTATAATTTTGTCTTTCCAAGAACGTCATTTAAACAAAATCATACAGCAGTAACCTTCTAGCATGAGCTTTTTTCACACAGCATAAGGCCCTGAATATTCATGCAAATACCTACACATATCAATAGTTTGTTCCTGTTTATTGCTGAGTAGCTGTCCATGGTATGGATATACTACAGTAATTTAACCATTCACTCAGTGAGGACATATGGGTTGTTTCCAGTTTTTATCTATTACGTACAAAACCACTGTGAACATCCGTGTTCAGGTTCTTGTACGAACCTAAGTTTCTCTGTCTGGAATGTGTCGTAAGTTAAAAACATAATTTGATTAGTGTATTTTAATATGATTAGTTTCCTTTTTAATCCTAGGTAGTTTATCTTTTACACTTAAAAGCATGATTCTGAGAAGGTGCCCATAGGTTGACCCAGCTCCCAAAGGCACCCATGGTACACTTACAGGTACCTGTTTCCTCTATTTTGTAATGGCACCACATTTACTCTTTCTGCTGCCCTATGAAGAGAGAAAAGGCCTGCTTCTGTTTCAAACAGAGAAAGCTCATCTATGCAAAAAGCAACAAGAAAATGGGCAGAATTTGACCCATGATAATGTGCCACAGGATAACCAGTATATTTGGCACAGTCAGCTTCTTCATTGTACCATTTAAAGATGAGAACAGGGAAAGCTTTATCAGCATCTGTTATGTTGGGCAATGACTATAAAGTTTTTTGAGTTTAGTGTTTGCCCTCCCTGCTTTACCCTTTCAAGATCCAATTCTAGGAGTGACTTTAGACACTGTAACAAAGCCAGTTTAATAATACTTTTGCAGATTATAAATGTTTCCTACACCCTAGATAGAAACTACATTTTTAAGTAGGTAATGAAGCTATAAACTGTAAAGGAAATAAAGAAAAAAAAGAAAATTTCCTTGCACACAAAAAAATTACCCTATAGTTTTGAAACCCTTAGCCTTCTAAGCATTTTACTAAGTGCTGTCAGCAAAAATGAACACCTTGAATTTTATTCAATTCCTTGCCTACCTGTGTTAATAGTGCATCAATAATACAATACCCAAAGGATAGAAAAACAAAGAAAAGTAAAAGATCTATGACTAATTGTCATGTAAATAAATGGATCGATGTCTTCGGCACTGAATGAGATTCACAGATTGAGATTTCAAAAAGGCCTTTCATTTCTATAGCACAAATAGCTTTTAGAACTTTTCCTATATACTCTTTCATCTGAATCTAACAACAGGGAAAGATATTGTTAAAACCATTTTTCTTTTCCGCAGTTGTGAAAATTGACCCATGGAGAAGTCATGACTTGTCTGAGACAATATAACCAGCAAGTAATTGTCAGAAACGGGCTAGAACCTAAAATAGAGAGTTCCCTTCTGAAGACAGGGCAGAACTATTTTCAAAGGGGCACAATATGCTCCCGATGTTGGATTATAACAAAAAAGAGGAAAAATGGGCAAAAGTTTCAGAAATATTCCTTACCCTCAAAAGCTGTGTCAATTTAGTCAAGTTATTACTTGACCTCCTTGGGCCTCAGGTTCCTTATCTACGAAATGAGTTGTTGTAAAGATGAAATAAGAATCCAGGTAAAATAACAATGCCTGGTATATATTAAGCACTCAATTAATGTTTGCTGCCATTATATATTATTTTGCTATTAATTTAAGGAGGACTTTCCTTAAAAATTGCCTAATGAAAGCAATACTGGCATTATGAAATAAGTAGTTTCTGGTCACCTTATTCAGGTGATGCTGAATTGGGCTGCTTATTTTTCTAAGATGCTCAGGAAAGGATTTCTACCTGAGATAGATTAGAGTGTGAGGTGATACCTCATTGCAGTTTTGATTTGCATTTCTCTGATAATTAGCGATATTGAGCATTTTTCATGTGCCAACTGGCCATTTGTATGTCTTCACTGAAGAATTGCTTATTTAGGTCTTCTGCCCATTTTTGGATTAGGTTGTTTGTTTCTTTGTTATTAAGTTGTATGAGCTGTTTATATATTCTGGAAACCTTTGTCAGTGGCATCATTTGCAAATATTTTCTCCCATTCCTTTACAATAGAATACTACTCAGTGATAAAAAAATAAAATAAAATAATGCCATTTACAGCAACATGAATGGAGCTGGGGATTGTCATTCTAATTGAAGTAAGCCAGAAAGAGAACGAAAGATACCATAGATATCCCAATATGTGGAATCTAAAAAAAGAAAAAAAAGAAAAAGTAAAAAGAGGACACTAATGAACTCCTCTACAAAACAGAAAGAGACTCGCAGACATAGTAAACAATCTTATGGTTACCAGGGGAAGGGGGTGGGAAGGGATAAATTTGGGAGTTTGAGATTTGTAAATATTAACCACTCTATATAAAAATAGATTAAAAACAAATTTCTTCTGTATAGCACAGGGAACTGTATTCAGTATCTTATAATAACCTTTAATGAAAAAGAATATGAAAACAAATATATGTGTGTGTGTGTATATATATATGTTATGACTGAGAAATTATGCTGTATACCAGAAATTGACACATTGTAACTGACTGTACTTCAATTAAATAAATAATATAATATAACAACATCAAAATAAAAAAAAGATATATCCTAGATTTAGGTAGCCTCTCTGAGCTAAGTGATAACATTACTTGCACTTTTACAGATCAAGAAACTGAGATTTCAAAAACCTGGGCAAGGTCGCATTACTAGTAAAAACCTGAATTTGATCCCAAGTCTGAGGCCTGTGTATTTCACCACTGAACAACTGTGCCGCCATATTAGTATTGCAAAAGTGGTGTTCAAGATTCCCACAGAAAATAGACAAAGTGAGAAGACAAGGCCAAGTAAGAAAATCTGATCAGTGTTTGCATTTAGAAGCAGAGAGCAAGAAGCACAGAAGAGAGTATTTCATAGCTAGACAAGAATGAGTGAAAGGGAGACACCATTTGAATTTGCACATATGTAATTGAATACTCCCTTTTCCCTTGTTGTGATCGGCCTCTAAAAAATTATTGCAACATTAAAAATGACAATTTATTTACAATAAAACCAGCCAGTCCATAAAAATTCAGTTTAATTAAAGAAACTGACATCTTTGGGATCAAATAGTATTTCAATAGGACAGTCTTCTGGTTAAAAGAGAAATGATTTGTTTAGGTTTGTTTATGTAAATTCTAAGGATACCTGGAAGTTGATCTTTTTTGGTTTCATTTCAAAAACCTGATTTTACCTAACAAAGTCAAACATTTGTTTGCATTTTCTACAGTAGTGATGGATTTACAGGTTATTCAAGATATTTTGTGATAAATAATTCATCTATGCTGCCTGAGAATCAATTCTTCTTCTCAAATAGTATACAACAAATGTCACAAAACATTGCTTGCTCAACACCCTAAACTAACTTGAAAGAACAGCCTGATAAGAATACTGAGCTAGTGCTTGAGCATGTAGTCTTCATAGGGATTTTTTAAAATAAAAGTGCCATGTTCTGGCTCAGAAGGTCTATACATCATGTTACAGTTAGAGGTTTTGCCAATAGAAGCAGCAGTATCATACTACTCAATATGACGGCATCGTTTGCAGGTATTACCAACCATCTGTTTCACCTGGTAGCATCCTTACCTCTCAAGACCTAAGTTGAGAATTTGATCATAAGGACCCACATTCCTGTTTCATCAAAATAATTTTTCTAAAAACAACCTTTTTTCATGGTCCACATTCAATAGTTTATTATTTTAGCATGTCATTTACTTCTTAAGGAGAAAATTAATATTGTGTAACAACTCAACATGCATACATACACACACACCTCTCTAAAAGCTTTCATTTCCTTCTTCTACTACCCAAAGTAAAACATCAACATTAAATCTCTTCCACCGTTAAGATAATCAGGAATTTCTTTCTGAACTTCTTCACAAAGTGAATGATGCTTTCAACTTATCAAATATAGTCAGTGAGGGTTTTGTACAGCAGAGAATAAAAAGTGCAACACATGATTTTATTTTTTAAAGTGTGTGTTGACTCTCCAAACACAACAATTTACACTACCCAAATCTGACACCAGTCAGAGGGCTCTGCTGCCAATTCTACATTCCTTTAAACAAAACGAGACAAAGCAAAACACCCCCAAAAAGTCAGCCATCGGGAGCTCAGCAGGTTAATGCACTATTCTGACATTTCCAACTAGTACAATTAAGGGCAAAGAAGAGGCTGCTATATGATGTCTGTTTTTGGGAAAACATAAGAAATCTTGCAAAAACAAAAAACCTGAAGATTCCTTAGGTTTCTTCAAAAGTTGTGGCAAATTGTTGGCAAGTATTCATAGTTAGGCAGATCCACTTAGTTAAAGAAGACAAAGTTTCTAGACGGAACAAGACTCCTAAGAATTCCTAAGCATTGAGAGGATTCTGAACAGGCATTAAATTCCTGCCTGGCAAGAGACATTCATGTAATATCAAATGCTGATCTCATTTCTAAAAGCATGTATCATCACAAATTCCATTTCCATACAAAACCAACCAATGCATTATAATTGGTTTACTCCCTTAATACAGTGGGAGGAAACTGACTTTGGAGCCATGGAGATTTGATTTTGAATCCAGTGTCTGCTGCTTAGGACTGTTTAACTGTACAAGTAATGATTTTTCTGACTTTCATTATATCTTACAGAATTGTTTTGAGGATTTAGATATAAATACATGTAAAGTGTCCAGTACTGTGCCTGACATAGTTAGGTATGCAATGGATGTTTATTGCTTGTCTTATCATCATCATCAACATCCAAAGTCTTGAGCTTACTGCGTTGCCAGCCACTGTACTAACTCACTTAACACTTATCCTCCTCCTTGTAAACAACCCTGAAGAGGTAGGATTATCCGCAATTTACAAATGAGAAAACTGAAGGTCACAGAAGGTAAGAAACATATCTGAGGTCACACAGCTAGGAAGTAGCAGAGATCCCAACTTTGGTCCATTTGAACTCCTTGCTGGGGTCTACAAAGCTCTGTGTGATTTTGCCCCTACCTACCTTGATGACTTCATCTGACTCCATCCCCATCCCTATCGACTACTTCCCAGCCATGCTGGGTTTTTATCTGGCACTCAAACACCCCAGGCCCATTCCCACATAAAGCCTTTGCATGTGTTATTCCCTCTGCTTGGAAAGCCCTTTTGCTGAATATGTATGTATGTGTGTGGTTATCTCCTTCCTATTATTCAGATACCACCTCCTCACATAGGCTTTCTCTAGCCATCCTATACAACACAGCACAGCATCCTAAAAGCTCACATCACTCTGCCTTTTGAGGGCTCTTATTACTATTTGGTATATTCTTTGTTTATTCACCTGTGGATTACCTGCCCCCCCTTCACTAAAATAAATCTTATGACAGCAAGGGCTTTGTCTCTCTTCTTATGGGCTGTATCCCCAGACCACAGCATAGTGCCTAGAGCACAGGAGATACTCTTTAATATTTGTTGGATAAACGAATGGATGGATGGATACACAGTAAGAGCTTTCAACTCTGTTGTTTAAATACACAAAAAATACACATACACAGAAACACAGATGCACACCAGATTTGGAAAGTAGATGAGTTACGTGTGATTTTTCATGAGATGCAAATTTCATAAAAGAATTTGTCGTACATTTCCCTGAAATACTGCATGGTATGTATATCGAATACGCTCACTAACCGGCAATGTAAACAAACTTCTCACCTTCAGTCAGATTCCCTTACTTTTAGAAAGCTTTACGCTCTATGACTCCTGGAAACAAATCTCTAGATTCCTGATCTTACACAGACCTGTAGGTGAACTCTACTTTTTCATCACTCTAGGATCCATAAATCAGTCCATTTAATCTGACCTGTGGGCATCCCACGTGTCATTTTATATACACAGAATATGGTGTGAGAGATTTTGTTAGACTAAGTTGTCAATTAAAACAATACCAACTCCCCCAAAAACAAACAAACAAAAAAACAAAAAACAGCCCCTCAAGACCACAGTAGATAACTGAACAAAAAAACAAACAACCCAATCCAAAAACGGGCAGACCTAAACAAGTAATTCTCCAATGAAGACATACATGGCCAAAAGGCACATGAAAAAATGCTCAATATTGCCCTCTTTAAAATAAATAAATAAAAATTAAAAAAATAAATAAACACAGCACCAGAAGGGAGGATATAGCTCGCTGATAGTGTGCTTAGCATGTATGAGGTCCTGGGTTCAATCCCCAGTACCTCCATTTAACAAAAATAGTGATTAAACACACACACACACACACACACACACAAAACCAGTAATACTAAGGAGGCATCATGCTAAAGAGGGACACTAACTGGAGAAGTTACGGCCTTGCTCAGTCACAGAATGCTTTGTGCCTTGAGACATCTACAGGTTCTCTGGGTGAATCTGTTTCCTCCTCTTATGAAAATGAGGATGTGGGGCTAGAAGACAGTCTCTAAGGGAACTTGTAACTTGAACATTCCACAGTTCTGGGACAAAATAAGGAATAAAGATACTGCCTGGGGCCTGTGAGAAAGAGTGGTTACTAGCAAGACAAAAAATGAGGTAGAAGAACACACATCCCTGAGAGCATAAGTCTCTCCCCAAAAGCGATATTCCACTGAGATCCTGAGTCCCATATGACTTGCCAAACTTTCAGTTTATTCGCTGTCCCTGCATAGATTCCCGAGGTAAACATATTACTTACTCTAGAGTTTACTTACTGCTCCATTATTATTCTCAGTAATCCTTCCCTTCATCCACCAGCCACTATAAGTTTTACTCATTCAGTAGACTTCCCCAAGGGCAGTGACTTTCTTGTAATAGTTTATGTACTTCTTCAGAAATATATCTGTCATTCAATGTGTGATATACTTTCTATTATCAGAAATTTACAAAATCCTGGGATGGGGGAGAGGGCTCCTTTCCTCCACTGTGCTTCTTCATTTACTGACGCGCACACATCTGCATGGGGGGAGGAAGCATTTTTATGAGAAATATTATATATACTGGGAAATTTGCTGATGTACATCTCACAACCAATTTGAGACAATTCAAACAGAATGATAGATGCAATTACCACTAAATATGGCGCCCCAAATTAAAACTATTTGGACCATTACTGACATTCTAAAGTATTCAAAAAGAGAATTTCTCCTGGAATACTAAAAATTGCTACAGATCCACTATCAAACTGGCTAAGGCCATGAAAGCAAAAATTAAACAAATATTAAAGAGCAAAAGTGCTCCTCTTCTCCCAGAAAATAATTACTTGAATGGCTTTATGCAAAGTATGATTTCTTGGTGGTCAAAAGAGAACCAATCTGAAATATTCGCATCCAGCATAGCCTCTACATCAGAAATGTGAATTTTGAAGAGTGGTTTAGTGCTTTGAATTCTTAGAAAATTGCGGTATTTGTGTGAAATATTCTTTTCACCTAAGATATTAATTATTTCAAAGAATGTTTTAGCTCTTAAAGTATATTATTTTTCTTGGAAGCAGATGACCTTTATGCATTGCTGTTATTTTTTATGTCAACCAGCAGATTAATTTCTTCACTAAGCATTTACTAAGGATCTACTATGTGTTAGACACTGGGTATGCAAAGATGTCTAAGACACAGCCCCTGTCTGCCAGGAGCTCAAAGTCAGGTTACATAGCATTTATTTTCCCAGGGCAATTTTTCATGAAAATTTCTAAATGAGGCTTAGGGATTATTTAAATGTGTCACCTAATTCTTCAACTCATCTCAAAATTTCCACTATTTTAAGAAAATATTCATTCTAGATTAGTAAAGGGGAGAACAATTTATAGACAGAACTGCTCAATTTAGGAGAAAAGACAGATTCAAGCAATGAGGATATAGAAATTCTTTCTCATGCCACTGTTTCATAGCCCAGTTCTTAAACAGTAAAACAAAATACTTTTATACTATTTTTAGACTCATCATATTAACTGATTCTCTTACTTTCATTTTAATGTAATATATGATAAATACAAAAGAACATGCGTAAAATGCTGTAAGTTATAAAGTAGAAACTAATTGTTCATAAACCCAGTATCACTTTTTACCACTTTTGGAGAAATACTATACTTTGTATAAGTAACCAGTAAAGGCTTTAAGTTAATAAACTAAACTGGGAATATGAAAGTTTGAAAGTATAAAAATTAACTTCTACTTTCAAATTTTACACTGATTTTAGTTTTTGATCTCTAGTGTTGGAACTCTTGGAAGAACACAAAATGTATTAGGGAAAAAAATACTGCATTAATCCCTCTAGCATGCCTGCAAGGTGAGACATATTATCCCCGTTTTACAGATTGGTCAAGTTCTTTAATCAAATTTGGCCATGATACACAATAACAAATGGAACTGGGAAGAGAACCTAGGGCATCTGATTTCTAGTCCAGTGTTCTATCCATTAGTCTTTCTCTCTCATGCCTTTGGCACTTCTCATTGTCCTAAAATACAGTCCAGGATCACTTATCCTCCAAGGTACAGGCTCAGTTGTCAAGGCCACAAAGATACAGAACTTGGAAAAAAATTAATTACTTTAGTTTGGGGATTTAACAGAGTATTGCAATATCACAGAGTAATGACCCAGCACAGAAAAAGATTCCAAGTGTAGAAAAAAATATATCATGGAACTACTGCCTGTGTTAAACTGTATAAGATTAAAGTGTGTACATAAAATAACATACTTTGTTTAATGGATTAATTTGATAACGCAGCACACACAGCTATACAGAAATTATGCATTTATTAACACAGAATACAATTAAAGCAACTAAAAAGCCCTGCCCGTGTGATAAGATGGAAATTCTTTTAAAATGCTGGGAGCAACATGGAGGCTTGGCATAATCTTCCTGGAAAGCCATCTGGTAAGAAAAACCAAGAGTCTCAAAAAACAGTATGCATTCTCTTTGACGTAGTAATCCTGCTTCTAGGAATCTATCACAGGAAATAATCTGAATTGCAGATCAAGCTTTATGCTCTAAGATATGCAAGACATCATTTTTTAAAAAGGGAAATGTGTAAACACATTTAAGAGATCAAATGTAGAGAAATTAAGGGGTACACTATGGCATCTACTTAAAATGGAATATTATGCAGCCATTAAGATATTTTCATGATGTGGAAAGATAATTTTGAGTCAATGTTATGTGAAATGAGATATAAAACTCTTTGTAAGTATGATTTCAATTATGTAAAAATGCTTCTATCATCTAAATGGTAATCTATGGTAATGGTAATTATCCTGGAGTAATAGAATTTTAGATGTATATTTTCCTCTTTAAAACTTGCTGTGTTTCCAGATTTTCTAAATTTAAGATTATTACTTTTGTAATTAAAATACATTAATATTATTTTAAAAAGAAAGCTCTACCATCTGTTTTGGTTGAATTTTCTCATATATATAGGTATAGGGTTGGAATAAACAAAAGGTGAGAATAAAAGAGATAAGGGAAGAAAGAATACAATGAATAATAATAAAGGAGAGACATAAAACAGTACAGGAAAAAAATTTAGAAAGGAATAAAGAAAATTGAGAACACAAAAGAAAACCCTTCCCTCCTAACAAAGCAGGTACAATCTCTCGCTTCAAACCAAAAAGATTTGTACCTTTTCAATCTTGATCACTAAGATGATGTTTATTCAAATATGTGTCACCTTCTGTTTGTTAAAATAGGCCTCAAGACACATCTTTCTAGGCAGATATTTATAAGTAAAGCATATTGATTAGGGGAGGAGGAAGTGAAGGAATACAGATTACATATCACCTGAAGTTTTATGCTCAAGCAGAAAAGAAAGAAAAAAAAATTGACCTTCCCCATAAACGGCTTCCCATACATATTTCCTTCAGGTAAAAACTCTTTCTCAAATCCTAATACACTCTCACTGATTACACAGTGATGATTAGGACAAGCCCTGGAGTTTGCCTTAAAAGTTACAGAGCAACCCAGGGTTCTTTGCAAGATCAACACAAAAACAGCCACAATAAAACAAATCAACAACCTAACAAAGAGAAGAGAATTTTGGTGGTTTGTAGGGTGGTGGCATCATTTTCATGGTCACTAATTACTATAAATGAATATGAAATCAGTATTCTACCTTTAAATAATGAATGTTGACATGACCGAGCATATATGCACTCATACATAAATATACAGAGAAATCAAGCTAAAATTCAAACTCCAGACCTGGTCAAAATCAACTAATTAACACTAGTATTAGTTGGAACTTTCTAGCTAATGTTCAGTCTTGGGAACTCAAGGTAATTATTCCCTGAGTGTCTACTATATGTAAGTCACTATGTTACATACTGTAGGTAAAATAGAGACAAATGAGACAGTCCTTGCCTTCATGGAACTTAAAGAGAGGAAGAATGCTCATTAACCTCACTGAGATGTCACTATTACAACGATTCATTCATTCAACCGCTGAGTTAGTCATTCCTTTCAAACCGTTACTGAAGATGTTCTATGTGTGGCATTTCTGCTTAGTGTTAATGAACTCATGATTAAGAAGACAATGCTCAAATTGGAAGTTAAAAATATAAATCATAAGGAGTTTACAAGATAATCTATAAGCCAAAACTGTAGAGTTTCATTCAATGAATACATACTGAGCAGCTCCTATGGGCCCAGTCTAGTAAAACTGAGGATCTGGGGGGTAAACCAAGTAGACAATGGGCTCTACTTGGGTGGTCCTTACTTTCTAGTAATATGAGTAGAAACAGAATAGCATAGGGTTGTGTGGGAACCCAGAAGGACCCAACCAGATATCCACATAGGCTTCATGGAAGAAGAATGTCCAAATCTTCATGAAGGCTAAGCAGGAACTGGAGAACACAGGACAAAGCTTGTGTGAGTTTTGACAGGTGAGGGAAAGACTGTGAAGACTCAGTGATGGGGAAAAATAAAATGTTTTTGATAGAGAGAGAAAGAAAGGGAGAATGAGAGAAAGAGAGGGAGAGAGAATGAATTTACTTGCTGGGGCGTAGGCACTGATAAAGTAAATACAGGCTAAGGCCTTAAGTCTCTTGAAAGCCTCATTAAAGGGTTAGGACTTTATTTTGCAAAGTGAAATCACGGAGGATTTTTAAACTGGGAGGTGACATGTTTACATTTGTGTAGAGAGTGAAAGAAGAAGAGACAAGGCTGGAAGAAAAAAGATGAGATAGGAGGCTGGTGGTATAATCTAAGTGAAGAGGGTAATGACCTGGGAAAGTGACACTGGGAATGGGAAGGCAAGAATGAGCTCAGGAAATATTTGAGAAGTCCAAATCAAAAGAATGTAGTAACGGATTGGAAGTTGAGAATGAGGAAGGGCAAGGAGTCAAGAATGAAGGCCAATAAATGTTCATCCACAGATAACTGGATAAAAAAGTTGTGGTATAAATGCACAGTGGAATACTACTCAGCCATAAAAAGAAAAATAATGCCATTTGCAGCAACATGGATGGACCTCAGGATCATCATTCTAAGTGAAGTAAGCCAGAAAGAGAAAGAAAAATACCATCTGATATCACTCATATGTGGAATCTGAAAGAGAAAGAGAGAAAGAAAGGACACTAATGAACCCCTCTACAAAACAAACAGACTTGCAGACATAGTAAATAGTCTTATGGTTCCTGGGCGAAAGAGGGTGGGAAGAGATAAATTTGGGAGTTTGAGATTTGTAAATGATAACCACCATATATAAAAATAGATTTAAATTTTTCTTCTGTATAGCACAGGGAACTATATTCAGTATCATGTAATAACTTTAAATGAAAAAGAATATGAAAATGAATATATGTGTGTGTATGTATGACTGGGACAGTATGCTATACACCAGAAATTGACACATTGTAACTGACTATACTTCAATTAAAAAAAAAAAGAATGAAGGCCAAGTTTCTGGCTTAGGCATCTGGATGGATGGCGGAGCCCATTTCCCGAGGTGGAGAATACAAAAGGAGGAACACACGGATGTTTGTTTCTGTTTTGTTTTGTTACCCATTAAGTCAAGATGTTTTCCTATAATTTCGACAGTGTTGATAATAGTTGTTTTTGTTTTTTATTACCTCGTTGGAATAAAAGAAGACTGTTCTAATTGTGCTTTCCTATGACAGCGCTTCAGTGATTCAGAGACAAGTACGTTTGCCTAAACCTTCTCTCTTTTCAGCTTTCAAACATTTCAGAATGAGAGAATACATGCAAAACACTGCAAGTGGCTCCTGGTCTGCAGAACAAGATCAGTACAAGTTGTTGAGCAGCACACTATAGCTTTTCTAACATTATCCTTAGAAGTCTGTGCCATTCTCCTAGAAAGGCAAATACCAAATGACATCACTTATATGTGGAATCTAAAAAAAATGAGACAAATGAACTCATTTACAAAATAGAAACAGATTCAGAAATAGAAAACAAACTTATGGTTACCAAAGGGGAAGACGGGGAGGGATAAATTAGAGTTTGGGATTAGCAGATACAAACTACCATGTATAAAATAGATAAACAACAAGGTCCCGCTGCATAGCACAGGGAACTATATTCAATACCTTGTAATAACCTATAATGAGAAAGAATCTGAAAAAAGAATATGTATATATATGCATGACTGAATCACTATGCTGTACACCAGAAATTAACACAACATTGTAAATCAGCTATACTTCAAGAAAAAAAAATTTTAAAAAGAAGTTTGTGCCATCCCCATTTTTCTCGGTATCTTCTTAAAAACAAGCTTGGCAATGAGAATGTTAAAAAAAAAAAAAAGTCCTTAAAAATCTCATTGTACCAAACACTAGTTTTTACATTGTCATCTATTCTTTGATTATATGCTCACATCTTACACAGCTGAAAGCATACATCATGCCACTCACATAACTTCTTTTCACCATTGTATCAGAAAAATGTTTTCACTTTTCTACACAGCCTCTACAAGTCATTTTACTGCCCAAATAATATTCTCCTAAGAATTAGGCCCATAACTTAGGCATTCCCTTCTTCTTGGAATTAAGGTTTCGATCCACCTTGATTTTCCATTCATACGAACAATTCTGCAAGGAATCACTTTTTCCTTCTTTTGGATAACTTCCTCAGGAGAAATTCTCTGAAGCACTATATAACAGGGGTCAACGGGTATAAGCATTTTGTATATTCTGCCAAATTGCTTTTCAAACAGACTTAAAGCTACCAGCACAATAAAGCGATGTTACAAATTTCACTGTATTAGGTAATGTCACTTTTATTGTTCCAATTGAATAGATGGAAAATGATACCTCATTTTCAAAATTTGCATTTCTCAGTCGGTAGGTTCGATTTTTTTCCCCAATTTACTGATTCTGTTTCCATTTATGTGAATTGTTTATTTCTTTTATAGATTTATCTATCCAAACGTAAACGCCTCCATTACGCTCTATGCAGTGCTTAGATTCTAGCAATATTAATCCCTTGTGTGATAAACTTGTAAATATTTTCCCAGTGCTTTATTTTTTATGTTCTCCATACAGTTTAGCTTTTATTTATACAAAGGAGTAAAGCTTTTCTTTTGTAATTACTTCAAAGCTTACAAAGTTTTCACTTTGTTATTTACTTTTAATCACTCTTACAGTTTAGTATACAATATGAGTTAGGGACCTATTCTTTCCTCCGAGATTTATAGGCAGATTAATGAATGGTGTTGGGACGCTAATCTCCTCTCCTTATGTTATATCCTTACAAAATATTATTTCTTCCTTTCCTTTCTTTCTTCCTTTCTTTCTTCCTTCCTTCCTTTTCTCTGACTTCCTTCTTCCCTTCCTTCCTCTCTCTATTTACCAATCTATCATATTATGCACTTTCTTTTTACTCCTACTTACCTACATGAACGTGTGTAGTAATACAATATGTTTCTTTTTAAAATTTCCATGCTGTAACTTCTTACGAGATAGTTCCCCACCACCAAAATATTACCCCTGGTTCTCAAAATGGTATTTTATTTTCTTGCCAGTTTCCTTGTCCATATGTATCATAATTTTGTTATATTCAATAGATTCAGTTAAAATGCCTATTTTTATTTCATTATAATTCTGTTAAATGTATAAATAAAAAAGAGAAATTTCTATCTTTATGGTCTTTTTTCATCCCATCTAGAATTGTATTGTCTTTACATTTATTATAGTCTTTTTTCTATAGCTCTTAAAGTGATGTAAATTTATCTATGTAGATTGTATACATCTCCTGTTAAGTTCATTCAAGTCATCTTGTACTTTATTACTATTTGGAATGTGATCTTTTTCATCGTGTCTTTTTTTTCACTTGGGTAAAAATATGCATAACAAAAATTTTACCATCTTAACCATTGCATTGTGTTCTATAACTGGTTACTATTGTCATAAAGAATTGCTATTGAAAGCAAATCACTTTACTAAATGTTAAATTAAAATTTTAATATTCAATTTAGGTACATAGTCAGCAAGTAACCCCCTTGCTCATCCTGACTCTCAAAATTCCAGCCTTCAACTAGAAGATGAGACAAAACAACACATGCGATTCCAGCCTCTCTGACTTCTACTCTAGGGTTCTTTTGTCTTTAGAGGAATTTTTCAAGTTTTTCTTAGTGTATTAATCAATCTTCACATCAGTCAACAAAAGCAGAGAGAAGTGAAGGTAAACTATTGTGTTGCAGATGCATGTTTCATGTTGCTTGCATGTTATATCAGGTTAATATTGGCTACTTCCAGGAACTGACACCTTCAATCTGCAGGCCCAGTCATAACCAGAGAACTCGAAATATTTCAGATCCTCGTCACTGCCTATAAGTGGTGTCCAGATTTAGCTGTGCTGTCCTAAGTCTAGAGCCCAGTATATTTAGGGTGAGCATCCCCTGCTGGGATAGGAACTTGCCCTGAACCCTAGCTAACCTGGCATCATGCTAACCTTTTCCCCTAGGAATTGAATACAGCATCCTACATTATGAATCCCAAAATTTGGCAAATGTTTTTGCTCCAAACCACTGAAAACTTGGAACTACAAAGGTCTGCCTAGAGGATCAAGTAGCTGCGTCCTAATTACCAGGTCAGAAGACTCCTTGGATATTGGCAATACAGTAGATAAAATGCGACTTCCCCACATCTCTTTGAACCTTGATTTCATCCATCGCCACCCTACATGAGCTTCAACCAAGTTCCACAACCCTGACTCAGGGTTGTCAGTTTACTCCCTTTTCACCACTGGCCACCACGTAGGTGGTCACAGTGACCTCATGGCTGAAATTGCCCAATCTATAGCAGAAATAACCAGTATCCACTGTGAATCATTTGCTCTATGAACCTGGAATACAAAATTAAAGCTATCTACAGATGTACTTCTAAACAATCAAATGAGCCCTGTCATTTTACTTCATATACTATTAAATACCTTCGTATTCATCAAAGATTTTATCCTTGGTACATCAACAAAAAAGAATTCTTATGTGTATACACTTCATACATTTCATGTGACATAATAAGAAATCATTTTAACAGGAGAAGAAATTGAGATTTTTTTTGTAACATGCATACGGTTAACTCCCTCTACTGGGTAAAAATATTTTTAGCTTAGCTTTCATATAAGAGGCCTACTTGACTATATATGTACATATATTTATATATATATATATATGTATGTATATATATAGCAAGTTATAACTTATAAACATTTTCACATATATTATGCTACTTAATTCTCAGAACACCCATGTGTGATATTCAGGGCAAATAAGATCAGAACAAAGAAAGCAAGGTCCAAGGAAGCTGAGTGTGCTTCTGAATGCACGCAGCTTAACACTGGAAGTAACGTAATTCAGGTGTTTTGGCTACTCTTGGTCAGTGTTTCTTTCTATACCATGCCACAGCCTTTTTAAAAAGACATTTGGTTGCTGGAATGAGAAGAAATGTCTCACTACATAATAGTATCAGCCTAATTTTTAATAAACATGGAATTTATTCAATAAATCAGTCTTACACTTCAGATTACGTGCTGTGGTACCTTTAAGAGACAGATTTTTCTATGGACATTTAACATACATCACAGGAAAAATTTTAGAAATCTGTAATTTAAATGGATTTTTCAGTGTTTCTTTGAAAATGGACAGTAGCTCTAGAAATAGTACTTGGGAACTTGCACCACTGTGATAAACGTTTGGGTTAAAGTAATAATTGGTAATTTCTGAACAGTTTTTTTAAATGAGGTAACTATTATTCTTGAGTGCATTTTTCACCCTTTCCTATAAAAATGGAAAGAATACACACCTGCAGATAATGTAAATAAACCTGCAGAAGTTCCAACAAGTGCCATAATGTGTATACTCAAAGAGCACTCACATTATATTCATGGATAATACATCAGAAATGAAATACCAAGGCAAGTATTTTCAATCTCTCCCTAATTTCAAAACAAAACAAAACAAAACCCACCCTGAATTCAGAAGGATACTTGCTATTTCCATCTCATGGTCTGGTGAGAATGTGCATACCTTTCGTTTCACTGGTCATATTGAAAACTCCTCAAGTGCAAAGACCATGTTTTTTGTTTCTTAAGGCTAACCTTTCAACACCACACATGAGAGACACTCAATAAATACTTGCTAAAACAGTTGAGGAGGTACAGCAGCTCTGAATTTTTGGAACATTTCTTGGGTTTTCCCCTCTCTGCCTCTGAACAAGCTTTTTTTCCTCCTTTCTAAAAAAAAATCTTAGAATAAATATTCAACTCTTCTGAAGTATACAAATCTAACTAATTAGGACCTGTGCTACTGAAAAACAACACAAACTTTAAAGACAGTACCACTACAGTAAGAGAGCCCCACAGAAAGAAAGGGTGATTAAAAAAAAAAAAAAAACACCTGAATTCTATTTTTAAATCTTCTGCTAACTTATTTCGCAGCCATACAACTGATTTAACTTTGTGAGAACTGGGGCATCTGAACGCAGCTAATAGGACACCTCTGATTCCCCAGAGGGCCCAAGCATATAGTTACCTAGAATAGACACGCTGAAATTTGTTTTTGGATGAAAAGTATCCAAAGTTACTTTTGGATGAAGTAAACACTTCAATTCTGAGTCACTTGGGTCAAAAGGTCACACACCCACCGTGGCTAGTCTGCTTATTAAATGACATGGAGAGTTCAATATCCCAGTGGCTTCTTAGAAACATCTCTCATGTTTTGATCTCTCCTCCCCCTCCATTCCATACACACATAGGTTAATGGAGCATTTTTCATTAAGTATTTGTTTTTCCACAATCTGTTCTTAGTCAAACTAGCCACTGATATTTGGCTGGCTGCCATATGTCCTTCCCAATATTCCAGTTACAGGCACTTGAACCTCAGTGTGTCCCAGAGCTTCATTTGAAATAAAATCTACATCCAGTAAGATTCATCTTTAGCAAGGTTCTAAAATTGGCACATTTTGTTATTGCCATGCTGTTCTGGAGCTCAGAGTGTTTAAAGAACTTGAATTCTTAGCTTTGATTATCCTCCATCTCAGATTCTGTTTACATATTTTTTTAAATATTAGACTCTAATTTGCCCACATTGAAAAATATTCTTCCCACTTTCTTTGATTATCTAATCCTTACTCATCATTAAAGATACAGCTTAAATATCAGTTCCTCAGGGACGCTTTCCCAGAGCTCCCATATTAGGTTCCTCTTATCTCCTGGATGTCTAGTTGAAGCACTTAGGATAATTAAAATGAATACTGGCTTTACATCTGTCTCCCCTGTCTTCATGAGAATAGGAACCATGCTATACTCGTCTACTGCTGCGTCTGCTTGCACAATATGCAACGGGAAAATGTATATTCAATAAGTGAATACACAAGGAAACATATTCCTGTTTCAATATGGATCATATTTATTTAGAAACCAGAAAGCTATATAAACCTTGCTCTCATAACCTACATACATAATAAACCAACCTAATTTGAGGAGTATTAATGTTTGGGGTTTTAATGTCAAAGCTAGAACCTCAGCTCTCGGTTCTAATTTGGATAAAATAAGTTCCATCATGAATTTAATCATACTACTATCTTCTCTAATTGATTAAATGAAGAAAAAACCATCCGACTGTACTAGCATTTCAGAGAAAACCTGAGAAGACATAAATTTCTAATTACCTTAGAAAGATATTCTAAACAACAGAAAGAGGGACTACTCATAAAATATAAAATTTAAGAAATTAAAAATGTAGAACGTAGCACACGTTATATTAAAAATTTTAAGAGTTCAGAAGGATACCTAGGCTTAAAGAAAAGATAGCGGCTATAAAATAAAATATTCACTCAATACCTCAATTTTCGACTCAGATGCATCTGAGACATACCTAAAATACAAAGATGAGGTTTGGAACCGGTCACTTGGTTAGGACTTCTGATTTTTTTTGTTTTTTAACTAATGGCATTTCATTTCAAAGTATGTTCGTAGAAAACCCATAACAGAACAAGCTATGCTAGGCAAGGAAAATAAGGTTTGCATGTCACTACTTTGCACATTTTCATTTCCTTTAACTGAAAAGATAAATGAGGCCATTTGTATTTTTGCTGCTTTCGATATAAATTTTCGTACAAGATTATTAGACTCTCTCATTGTGATGTAAAGGAAATATCTAGTACCAGAAGAAAGACTTAGCTTTGGATTAAATTGAATAAGAATACAGGGAGAAATAAAATTTCACCAATACTGTAGTACCTAATATTTTCATAGATCATATAAGGTGACACAGTAATGTATTAGTGCTGGTATACTATGATACAAACCAAAGCTACCCACAATAATTTTAAAAGCACGATTTTTCAATTTCAAAAATAAATCTAGAGCTAGTATATAGATCTTCTTTACTTAGTTGTCAAAAGCAAGCACCGAACACTTAAATCTAGTATATGCACAATATCACATGTGACTGACTTATCTTCCATTAAACTATAAAACATAAAGCAGCTTTCAAAAAATAAAACCAATAAAATGCTATAGTCCTGAAGTGCAATTAACCCATTTTTGAAGCTATAATAACAGATATAGAAAATAGCAAGTTTAAGATGGGTTCAGAAATACTACATTCATAATGCTTAAGAAAGTTTTACAGCTATTTCTGAAAAGTAAAGTCCTAAAGTAGGGAATAGTAAGACATAGTAGTGAATCTATTTAGCAGTATAGGTATCTTTGAAGTGAATGTATTTGAATATTTTAATGGGAATTTCGCTTTAATGTGAGAACCTAGAGAACCTAGGGTGATCTTTTTGTCTTAAGATAACCAGGAGGAAAACTCTGTGATTCTGCTAAGGTCTGAAAACTTGAAAAGGGCTTCTAGAATTAGGGTTGTAAGTTAGAAAAAATCAAAGGATTAGAACTTAGTATTATCTAATGCTGTCATATACAATAACATGATCCAATAATACTGTTTAAACTGATTGCATCCAAAGTTAATTTGTGTCCATAAAAACAAATGTTTAAAACGTCTCAGAATAATTCCTTATAAAACTGATTTACACAAGAGAAGTATACATAAACGTGTCATCAATTAAGCAAACTTTAGTATATTCTTTCATCCCCTGCCCTCCATCTCCGCCCCAGCCCTCAGAAATCTAAAAATAAAATTATTTATACAAAGCGTGTGTCTTCAGAATGGCTTAATGGAAAAACACTAACTGGCCTTATAGCCAGAACACTGGAGTCAAGTCCCACGCCTCGATTTTCATTGCCTTTTGAGCACAAGCCATTTAGCCTCTCGGAACCTTCAAGTATCAAAAAGAGGCATTAAGTAGGGATAATAATCCCTGTTCTCCTCAATGGGCTGTTTTGAGAATCAGATTTAATTAAGACAGGTTTTGACCTGAAACTTGCTATAGGTAGTACCGTACCTTCTATTTGCATTGGGATCCCTTTGGCAGCAGGGGCTCTAGAACAAGCCACAGAAAAGCCTATTTGCCAAAGAGCAATTCACGGAAGGCATCAAAATAGCAGAATTTACCAGGTGTATGGAAAATGTTTTTGTCAATTATTTTTAAAGTTTCAAATGAGTCTCGGTAGATGGATTGGCAGAACAAAAGGAAACTGAGGCTTTTGGAGACTTCACACAATGTCTTCCACTCAATCTCCTCCCTCACTCTGCAATTCAGACCCCATGTTCTTAAGGATTAGCAACCCAGGCCAATTTGGAGCAAGGAGCTGGGGTAGGAACAAATATTGCTCAAAATACTGTTATGAAGACAAGATGGAAATGAGTCAAGTAAAACCTCAGACAACTGAACACCTACCAAAAAGTGCTGCATTCACTTTAAGTGCAGTAACCTGACATGAATGCATTCGAAATAAGAATATGGTCACTTAATAATCTTAAGAATGTTTCTTAAAGTTTTGGTAAATTGGTCAATTTGGTCAATTTGACCAATTTGATCATTTTGACCAGTGAGACACTTGAAAAAGCTTGAAAGCACAGGAACCATTTCCTAATGGTGTTTGAATTGTTCAGTGCCTAGCACATTCAAAAGACGTTAGGTTGAATTGGAATGAAATAACAGAGAAATCTGATGTCTCTTTTATTTCAACCTGTTAACTTTTAATTAAAATCAATTAACATTTCAGGTTTAAAATACGAAGTGGGCTGAAATAGCTGACATTCTAAAATTTTGGACTCACTAAATACTAAATAGGAATCTGAGTTTTAAAGTCTTCCCTACCACTGCAAACAAAATATCATCAACCTGCTTTGTGACTCATCTAGTGGCATTCTTACAGCACATGCACAATTACTTCTCTCTCAAAATCCAAATACTGATTTAACTGGAATGACTGATATGAATTATGGTCTGCTGTAGTAAATTTAACTTTCACTTTAAACTTTGCATGACTGCACTATCTTTTTTTTTTTTTTTGGTGACTATTATTTAAATCCATGCTGAGAAAAATACTTCTGAAAAAAAAAAAGCATCTGCATTCCTGCTTCAATAAGTACATTCCAGGGAATAAAGATCTGGATACCTCCTCAGGGTTATCGTTAGGAATAACAATTATCACTGTACCTCACTGCAGAATGGGGAAAACAAAGAAAGAAAGATAAAAATCTTTGCTCATCTCATTACCCAATCTCCGAATCCAGATACCATGCAAACGAAACATTATTTACTTTATTAGTTTCTATTTCAATTGCTATTTAAACAAGCATTTATAAATACAGAAAAATCAATATGTTTGAAAATAACTTCAAGTGTTGCATGCCTCAGAGAATGAAGCAGAAACTATGATTAAAATCATAAGACATAATAAGAATTCTTACTGACCTCAGACAGTTCATACAGAGACAGATACTATGGGATGAGAATCTATAATAAACAGGTGAAAATGAAAAGCTTCTACTTCTCCCCTCTCTAGGCTTCCTTTGTAACGAAGGGCTAACTGGAAATGAAATAGGGAAAAAGCAGGAATCTTAAAGTATCTACCAACCATGTAACATAACAGTTAAAAGAATAGGTCCTCGAGTCAAATTACCAGGGTGGATCCACTTACATAGCTTTGTGATCCTGGGAAAGTTACTTAACCTCTCTGTGCCCTGGGTTAGGCCTCTATAAAATGTAATAAAAATATTACTTACTTCATTGGGATGTGGTGCTGAAACCAAGCAGGACCCTGTGGGGCCCTCCTGGATACGGATCCTTTCAATTTGTCTCCCATTTTAGGTTTGTTAGGAAATGGGCTTCATTCAGCCTCCTAGACCTTCCTGAAGACCAAAGGGCGAATTCAAACAGTTGCTATTCAGGGAAGGGAGGGAATGCAGAACAAAGGAGGAGCAGCCAAGAAACAATAGTGCAGCCTTGGGGCAGAGTCCTGGTTCCTCCTCAAGGGATATACAGAACTACATCTTTGAGGTCTTCTGCAGGCACTAAGGCCCCCACCCAGGTGGAGGATGGGAACTTCAGGCTGAGCACAAGGTTCCTGGAGCACCGCCTTGTTACTTCACCCCCAACCCAGGAGAAGAATGTCACAAGCCCGGCACCTCTCATGCCAAATTTTGCCTATAAAACCTCCTCACTGCAAACCATCAGGGAGTTGGGGTTCTTCAAGAATGAGCCGCCAGCCCCCCTTGCTCCGCCCTGCGATAAACCTTTCTCTGCTCTAAACTCTAAAGTTTTGGTTTGTTTGGCCTCACTGTGCATCGCATAAATTAAGACATATAAAACACTCAGAACAATGTTTGGCACATAGTAAGTATTCAGTAAAGATTATATATTGTTATTATTATTATCTCATCAGGTAATCTATCACTGGATTGTATCCATACTTAGTAAGAAGAAAAATGCTTTTTTTAGATATGAGATCAGTTTGATGCAAATACACCATGTTATACTAAGACAGTTAACACTATAAGGATGTGGTCCAATGGGGCTTGCTATTTACTATACCGGGAGGACCTTGTTGAAATAACTGAACTTTAAGGATAGAAATATCACAAGGTATCAAGGAATAATTTTTCCCTGGTTCTTTACTAGAAGAACAGAAGTAGAAATAATGGGAAAGTATCATATATGAGTCCCGTTAGTGCTACACTGAAAAAACCACAGAAGATTTTCTGATTATTCTGCCACACTTTCTTAAGGAAGTAGTCTGCATTTGTAGAGGCACTAAAAGGTTACTGAGTTATTAAGCAATATAAACGTTATTGGATTCTACTGAAAACTCTTTTATGTATGTTCTAAGTGAATGGAAATAGCATTGGGCCATTACTCACTCACAGATAATTTTTGCAGTATTTTACCATGTCACTGTTTTCAATCCAAAAGTATTCCACGCACAAGGTCCTAGGTTCAAACACCAGGACCTCTGTGTAAAAATGAATAAGTAAATAAACCTAAAATTACCGCCCCATCTTAAAAAAAATTTTTTTTTAAGAAAATAAGAAAAATTTTAAAGGAAACAAAAAAAAAATTCCAAATTTCTGGTAATTGCATCATTCATGAGGAAAGCTTTCTATCAGGTATGTCCTCCTGACAAATGACAGTTGAGTAAAAGGAGTCTATGTTTAGAGTAGGTTACAAAAAGAAGAGTATCTTTCATAGCAATCATGAAAAAACAGGATCAGGTCTTGGCCCTACACCAACAATGGGCATCTGGGAAGAAGCACCTCAAAGTGAGGCCAACCTTGAAAATGGTCATTCTTTACATACCAGATTCAAAGAAATCAAAATAAAACAATGCCTGAAAAGTGTATGACAAAAAAACCAGAAACCCATTATCTCAACGTTATTGACATAAATGAATAGTGTTCTCGATAAAAGTTCTGATGCCCAAAGAAAAGGCAAGTGACAGCTTTGTTGGCATTTATTCTCTCTTACATACCTTGATCCCCAAAACTCTTATGGAAAAAAATCATTACTATCATTTATCACTTACGAATCTCTCAGTCAAGTGGCTTATGCCCCCTAAGATTCATCTCAAAAAGATAGAATAAAAGTAAATGCATTTTGCCATGATCCTCCTCAATTTCCTACTCCCCCTCCCCCAAATTATCAGCAATGCAGACATGAAAATTACACTAATAACTTAATGTTGACTGATTTTTCAGCCAATGGTCAATTTACTTCCAACAGGCTGAAAAATGCATCAAATTGTCAAAAAGCTCAACCCCTGTATCCACGTATTCAACAAAAACATTTATCGTTGCTTGCTGTGGGACATGCACATTGAGAGGCCTTGCAGAAATAAAGATTTGGAATATCCTCTAAAAATCTACATGAGCTATAGCTCCAGATTAGATTAGTGGGGGAAGGAAAAAAAAAAAAGCAGTGGTTGACATAGCCATAAAAAAAATCATCATAATAACAAAATGTTCCTGTATGACAACTTACATTTTCACTTAAAATGCCTGGCGGGGGCCAAGGGGTCTGGAGAACAAGGCATAATCCTGTTTTCTCTCCATTAACTACTAACCTAGTTACTGTACCTTAGAGAAGGGTAATGTTCATCACCAGGCAACCACGTATCTTTAAAAGTGATAGAGGATCATATCAGCAAGGTAGATGGGACAACACAAGTTATCAAATTTATTTCACTACCGTGTGCCATTCTTCAACATCATTTTTAAAGAGTAGCCTTTGATTACTCATAAAATGAATAAAACAAGAACAGCCACAACTACCACTCACTGAGTACCTATTACAGGCCAGGCCTGGTGCTAAGGAGCTTTATACACATCATCTCTTAACCTTTTTATCAGCCTGCCAGGTAAGCACCCACACTGGAGATAAAGAAACAGAGCTTCTGTCACTCAGTGACTTGCTTATGGCCACGCAAGCTGTTCAGATGCAGAGCCAAACTCGGAACACAGATCTGCCTGGTTCCAAAGCTCACACATTCTCTCCATTACCATTCACTGCCTGGTCAACAACATTCCATTCAGTATCCCTTAAGGCAGGAGATCCATATCTGGGCATCTTGAGTTATCCATCACTTCATTCTTTTATTGATGTGAAATAGGCCTCACAGTAACATGTTTCTGGTTCTACTTATTCCTTTTAGGCCTACAGAGAATAAGTCAGCTGCTGCTTCTACACCACTCTTCTTGACATACTGGAAATAGCTCTAAGGCCCTGCTACAATATCTTCTTATATTTTGTCTTTTCACCCACCGAGGCAGCAGCAAAGGATGAGGGCCACAGCGATGAGGAAGGGGCAAAGGAGTGGTAGCAACTAAAATGACAATAAGGCAATAAAAGGCAATGCATATATAAGGGATGGGTCTAAGTCAGGATCCTCTCTCAAGGAAACACTTATTAACATAGTTATTGATTCCACTAGACCTGAATGTTCCAGCAGTCACAGTGACTATACCATTAAAATAGGTACCGATGCAGAACTCAAGTTAGGCATACCAAAAGCAACTGAGATTTCAGACAGAACTCCTACTGTACAACAGGGGACTAAAAGCTTAAAAAAAAAAAAAAAACAAAAACAAAAACAAAAAAACTATCTTTTATATAATACTTTAGACTTTACAAAATACTATTAAAAAAACACTAAATATACAATTAGAAAAATACTTGCACTATTGATTCATTCAGCCAGAAGATTCTGCTGAGTTTAAAATGCAAATTATAATACTCAAGATACGCATATTTTAGCATTGCTTGCTTTGTTAAATGTGTGAAATGAGAAACTGGATTAAATGAATATGAATATAATTGGATACACTTACACGTTTGCTTGAGTTCAAAGTTTAACTCGGGTTGACACTGCAGGTTTCATAATTGAGGGAACTCAAATAAACATATCTAAAATATAGTGCTATCGTGGAGATCCAAAGAAATCCACTGCTTGAAATAAATCCTTTTTCTTTCTACCACTGGCAGGATTTTTCACACTCAACTATAAATGGTGCTTTTGCTTTAATTTATACTTTCCAAAAGGTGAAATCAGAAAAGACTCAAAGTTAAATACAAAACTATCCCTGCCATACTCAGATCTGTATCAAGAGCTTCACTGACTATAATTCACCCCACATAATAACTGTAAATGCACTTTTTCCCTGCTTCCCTATGTGGAAGAATTATTTGTTAATCGGGCTAAACAGAGATAGAAACGGGGAAAATTATCAATCATCTCATTCAAGAAAAGGGTAACAGATCCCTGTCTTTTGCACTTGGAAATGGTACCTCATCAATAAATTAACTTTCTATATACTTAAAGGGAAATCCCACCAAGATAGTAATGTTCTTGAATTTATTGATGGCTTGTTCATTTTGCTAGGAGTTAATTACTCTTGGTTTTGGCTGATAGGATTAAAGTCATTTTCATCAGGTAGTCACTCTAGTGTCTGTGTGAAAGTAATCAGTTGAAGGGGAGCGGAATTTACCACCCCAAAATCCATCACTTGGGCATGTGGATCATTTTGAGATAAAGTCAATCAAAACCCAGCAGATTCAGGAAAAGCTCTCTACCTCCCCCTCAACTGCCTCAGTTTTTATTGGAAAGGGGGCCTGTACCAAGAAGAGAGCTATTACCAGGGGTACCTTTTTACCTAAGAAACTCATCTGCACTGCAAGACAACCTTTCATTTTCCAAACATCTCCCTTCCTCTCTTCTTCCTGTGAATGGCCCTCCTCCTCCTCTTTGTATCCCCAGACCCCAACCCCTTCCCTTAGCTCAGGCTGTTTTATAGGCCTCAACTGCCTGGCTGCCTTTGGTCTCATACTTTTATGGGGTCTCGTACATCCATCATTAAATTTGGTTTTCTTTTGCTCATCTGTCTTATGTCCACTTATTAGACCTACCGAAGAACCTAGGAGGGCAGAGGGAAATTTTTCCCTCCCCTACGCAGCATATATTTGCAAAGGGTTGAATACCTATCTCCAAATAACTGTCTTCTCTGAAGAGACCAATCATCAACTAGTAAACAATATGCCACTTATAAGAAAGGGCAGGAGACATCAGACGGCTATCATTTTAATTTGGCAGAAAAACTGCAATGCTACCTTAAGATATTTACGGCATTTTATAACTTAAAAATCTGTGAAGAAAAATGAAAAATTTATGACAGGAAGGCAAAAATCTTTTTATAAGGAGAGGTTTTCCCACTAAAAATGTTTAATGATTAAGTGCCTCCAGGATGAGGGGACCAGCCCATATGTAAAAACCAGATTAATGATGGGGTAAGAAGAAATGTGTTTTCCTTACCGAAGTGTTTTTAAATTAATCTTAAAATATTATTTTTCATATTTCATAACAACTGAATTATAAGGAGACTGTTAAAGCATGCTAGCTTTTCAGAGTCCGGGCTTGTGTAATGAATGATGTGATCAGTGTTTTCAATGAATGGGGGTTCAGAGAGGGTTAGTATATTGATGTGAAATAGCACTTCCTCTGCAATATGCTAAATATCCCTGAAAAATCTGCAGATCAACATAAATTTCCTCAACTCATTCGCGTTTACTGTTATCCATAAAACCATATGAAACAGAGCTATCGCCATGTACTACTGGTGGGTTAGGAAATTTGATTGCCAAAAACAATTTAGCATTTTGATCTTCAGAGTTTATATATAAATCAATGACGATTTTACTATTGACATTAAAAAGATGGGATTTATTTTATCTTCTTTTGGCTGAAGCTGAATCAAAAATCTGACTTTCCTAAAAGTCAAGGAAGAGTGAAATAAATAACTTAGTGAAAAATATTAACATCATTTAAAAGGTATGACAGAGTGACTATTGCCTTTAAACTGTGCATTTAAGAAAGTCTGTGTAATGAAAAATAAGCCACTTTACCTATGTAAACCCTATGCATAAGTGAAAAGGAACTGATTGATGGCAGTTTAAGTGGTTACAATATGTTTTCATTTAGCATGTGTAGTCAAGAATTATGAATGTGGATTTTGGATGCCTATTGATAGAGCAGTTTTGAAATTCATCTTTGTACTACTTCTGAAATATGTTTGCTAATAAAATTAATGGAGTAACAAAGAGTACAGAAAGAATATTCAAATTAGTTATTGGCATATCTGAAAGGGCGTGTGCTTTGGGGGAGCTGGAGAAATAACTATTTGAATGCTAATTCACCACGTATTTACTCCGCAATTTCAGCAAGTGATTTAACTTCTTCAAGCTTCGAATTATAAATCTTTGGTTACCCACCTGTAGGGCAATGTGAGGACTGCATACATTATGCCACTCAACTAATGCTGGTTTTCTACCTCTTTCCAAAATACTTCTATCTAAACCTCCTACTTATTGACAAATAACTGATCTACTAATTACTAAAAGCTTTGATACATTCAGTAAATCAGGTTTCCTAAAGTCCTCTACTGGGCAATGCTGTTAACTTATTCCCAATCGTTATATTTCTTTCAAAGAAAAACTCTGTAATTCAGACTTTTACTAATTTACAAGAGTCTTTCCTTCTACAATCATGTTTTACTAACTTACTTTTTACATAAGTACACAACCAATAATAACCTTTCGAAAGTTTACACCAAACACCGGGAAATGGGAACTAAGCAACGTGACTCACCTAGTGCCTCGGGGAAGTAAGGGTTATCAGGTGGAAATGACTGCACCACAACGCTCATCATGCTGGACTCTGATGACCTAGGTAGCCAAGACTGTACCCTCCTACCACCACCAAAGTTTCTTTCTTTCCTCTGAGTCTCTACTTTCAATTCTAAGGAGGCATCCTTCAGTCACACCTGGATTCAGATCCCAGCTCTGCCATTTACTGCAGAGTGAGTGATTTGGGTAGTTAGTTGACTTCGCTTAGCTTCAATTTCCTCATCTTTAAAATGGGGAAACTCTCCCAACTGCACAGGGTTATTGCCAATACTAAATGAAATTACGTGTATAAAGCATCTGGAAGGCACTTACTACATGTCAGTTTCCTCCCCCATGTGGAACTGCTAAGTTAGGATTCCAAAAGGAGATCCAATGGATTTTCAAAGTTGTAAACGACATATAACTACAGATATTTACGGCATCACTCCTATATTCTCCTCCAGTGCTGAGATTGCAGATATAAATTAAACACACCTAGCATAGGGCCTGGCACCTAGATGCTCAATAAATGCCAGTTGTGTTTCCTTCCAGCCCAAGGAGTTTACTATCAAACAAGCAAGAGACGTAAAATTACCATACAATATGAGAAGCAAGAAACCTGTGAATAAAAATAAGTTCTGAGAATACCAAGAAAAGAATAATTGCCATGGATGAGGGGGCAGGGGAGAATGTTATGAAAAAACAAGCAGTGACCTTTACAGTGGCTGGAGGGAGGAGGGCATTCTGTGTGTGAGGAACATCATGAACAGAGGCAAGAAAGTTTGTAATGCACTGGGGAATTATGAACCACCGAGCCAGGCTAGAGTGCGGGGTGCTCAGGTTGGCGGGGATGGTGGGGCGGCGGTGCGGAATGACAGGCAGCGTGGGTGAGGAGCCCGGCTGCTAAGGAGCCTCATGTCACACTGCCCCGCACTGTTGCTAGACAACAGGGAACAACAGGATTCCATATATTTTGGGAATAATAGCTCTGGAGGCACTCTCCACGGGTGAGGAGTACCATCTGGGAGGCTCTCCTCAAAGTTCTGGCCTAAAAACATGGAAGTGGGAAGGGAATAGAAAGAAGACAGTTACTCAGAGAGAGTTCATTGGAGAGAGTGTGAGATGTGGATGAATGGAACACAGTGAGCCGGCTTCATTCACTTCCTGAGCTCCTGCCCTGTTTGCCCTCCCTTCCTCAGTTCCCAGTTTCTCAATTCCCAATAAACCCTCACATGATGGGCTTTGTGTAACCTTATTCAGTGAGAGGGTACCACTAGCATGAAGACGAAGGGAAGAAGAGACCCCACAAATGCTTAGAAAAGACCAAAGAACCATGCAAAGAGGTAACTGGTTTCCCCCTGATAAGGAAGAAAGCATGGAAGAGTACCAGCCCATCTACACACATTGGTCAGTCCCGACCAGATGGCACACAAAGCAGGGGGAAGAATAAAGAACACAGGGTTGTGCAAAGAACAATGGCTCTGGAGTCTGATTCCCTGCATGTGACCGCCAGCCTCACCACTTAGTAGCCATATGAATTTGAGCAAGTCATTTAAACACTCTGAGCTTCCATTTCCTCTTTTTAAACAGAGAGAGAACAAGAGAAGCCACTTTCTTGGCTTGTTATAAAGATTGTGTGAGATGATTCAGGCAAAGGGCTTGCTTACTAGAACACTGGGCCCATAATCAGTAACTGTTATCTTGATGGTCATAATGTAGTAGAAATACACTATCAAAAAAATCAAGAAGACATTACCAACTAATAAGAGGGAGGAGAGATGTTTTTCAATGCAGAGATTAGATTGGCAGTTTATTACCAAAATGCAAAGCAATGAGTTCTGATTTGTTGAGCCTCCACCAGGGTGTGATTTAAATGACAGGTACAGATTCAAAGGGAATAGAGGCAACGGACTTTTAAAAAGAAAAAAACAGCATCCACAGAACCATCATTAATAATACACGATGTCTCTACTCCATTAGATACCCAGATTAGAGGAGAAGGAAAACTGATTTCTACTAAAAAGTTGAATAAACAAATATGGGGAAAGGCAATTGCAGGACAGAAAGCAATCTGAGAATGCCAACTTTACTGTAGGACATCGGCTCTGGAATGAATCGGGACCTCATTTCTTCATGGGTAAGATAAGGAGATCAAATAAGTTCCATGATTCTCCATGGAGAAGGTAAGCTCCCCTACGCCAGGTGGGAGACTCATTCAATCACAGAATATGCACTGTCTCCAACCAAAAAAAAAAAAAAAAAAACTACAGAAGACAGCTCCTCTCACCTGGATTTTCCTACAATGCTTACCAGGGAGATATGTCCTATTTCCTGAACCATTAGCACCATTCTCATGTGCCATAGCATCAGGGACATTTAAGAGGAAAAAAAAAATTGAGACTAGATCTGCACACTGCCCAATATGGTAGCCACAAGTTACATGTGGCAACCGATCACTTGAAATGTGGTTACAGCGAATTGAAATGTGCTATACATATAAAATGCACACCAGATTTTGAAGAGTTATTCCCAAAAATGTAACACATGTCATCAATAACTTTTTATTGATTACACATTAAAATGATAATGTACTGCACATGCTGGATTAAATAAAATATATTAAGATGAATTTCACCTGTTTCTTTTACTTTTTAAATGTGGCTACTAGAATATTTAAAATTACATGTGTGTCTCACATTATATTTCTTCTTGACAGCTCTGCTCTAGTCGAAACTTTTACATTCCTTCTGGTACAATAACTCTCTGCTACCATAACTCCAATGTTAAAAGGGTAAAATGAAGTATAACTAGTTCTTGCATCTTTGTGGGGAAAATACAAAAATGTTTTAAAAGTTCCAAACATAGAAGACTGACATTAAATATCAAACTGACATATAAATATCACCAAATACAAAAGAACATCATTAAGCGCCAACTTTAATTTTAAGAAAATGAAACTTAAGTTTATTACTTAAACGCATTCACACGCTGATGGCAGCAAAGAAAAGTTCGTGCCCAAGGTAAAATACTCTTTTGTTTCAATTAAACTCTTAAATTAATGTTTAACATAATTTGACAAAAATTAGATATTTAATTGTTTTAGTAATGTAATTGTTTTAGAAGCCGCTCATTGGCATAGGAAAGAAATTAAGTCTCTTGAAGTTAAAAATGACAATGTATCATTTTTCTAAGAAGTAATTAAACCATGGTTGGCAATTTAACATAGTCAGAGATATTCTCTATAACATTTTATTTCCTGAATACAGACAGGACTGTTGAGTTGTAGAAGGTAAGAGCATTAAACCTTATTACATGTGATGACTGGAAGATAAGCACTATGTTAAAAAAGCTATGGGCAAAAAAGGACATATGCAATGCAGGGCAGCAGTGGAAGCATTTAGAGGAATGACGCTTTTAAACTTCTCTGACCATGAATAAAAGCTTCAGTTTGACACTCAGACAGACTTGGTTTAAATCTACTCTGCCTAACTCCAAATCCCACGTTCTTAAGCATTTCATGTATCTTCATATATGTGTATGATTATGATCGTGAATTTGTATACACAGACCTACCCGCTCTTTACCCCTTGGCCAAACTTGAATGAATCATTTACAACTGCTTCTTTACACCTGAATACGTATTTGTCAAGATGTATTTATTGACATCATTTTGCCCTGCTAACATTTTTTCCTTATAAATCCTTTCCTTACAATTTCTCTAAAATACTTCTCCTATATGAGTATCTCTAGGAAATCCAACGCCCTGTGTGATGTAGATGTGGTATGGGATTCAGGGGGTTTTCCCCTGTAATTAACAGACGAGAAATACATGCAGCTACAAAGGTTCAAATATATAGCTGAAAATGTGATGATAAACATTAGAATCCCAATTTTCTGGCAGGAGAACTCCCTCCTCTGATAGCACATTTAAATACTGACTTAGGGAAATTCATTACAATTCTGCATAGGCTTAGCTCCAATATTAGAAACATTCCTCTAGGCTCATTTGTACAAGAATTTCTTATTCAGCATCTCAGCTGCACAGGTTTGCACACAGAAATGAGCAGGTAAAAATGGTTGGAGCTTCGTAATGAGTCAACATTAACATAATTACTTTCCATTTCATCTATTACGGTACACTGTTTGACTCTCTCATTTCTTTTCATTTCAATCATTCCTTTAGAACACCCACAAGGCCCTGTTAAAGAAATGGGACTTTAGAGGCTGCACTATAGAAATGGAGGTGAGCTAAACACTTTTGAAATTTCCCCTCAGAAATGATCAAATGTTCCACACTAACACAAACGGTGTGATTTTGTGTTCTAATAATAGTATTTCCTTACATCTCTTAAAATAATGTATACAATTAGATAATGGCATGAAAGTGATTTACTTTGGCATCACAAAGCGTGACTATAAAATAACTACCCTGCTTTGTTTTTTAACAAACAGAATTTAATCTTCCAAATGTGAATTGTCTATCACAGTTATCTCAGGGGCTAGATATGCACTATAATTATGCTGCCGCTGCTGAAAACATTTCTGAACATCCTTTTTGGATGAAGGAATTACCTTCAGGAACAGTTTACCACCCAAACAGTAAAACATGTCTCATTGCTTTATATTTTCAGGATAGGATTTGATTAATTTAGTCACCCATCTTATTCATCAGCTTTCAGACAGAAAATTTTGGCTATTTCTAAAGATTATTCCCACTTCCAGAAGATGAAGATTTACTACCAGCAAGGACATTCAAGAGAAACAGCACTTGAATTCAAATAAAAGCCCCAGAGCTTTCTCCCAAGGAACTTATTGGGCAGCTTTGCTTAAATTCTGAGTCAGAGTCTCCCAACTTTAAAAATGGAGATTATAGTGTCTGTTCTCAGGCATATGATTAGAGTATCTAGTAAATAAGATGACAGCTGTAAAAGTACCAGCATGGTGCCTAATAAGAAGTAAGGGATCAATAAATATATGAACACGCTATATTTACACTGTAGGAAATAAATTCTAGAAGCCACACATGAAAAACCTTAGTAAAATAGTTCTGATGTGTTGACAGTGGTACAAAAAGTCCTGCTCCATTTTAATTACAGAATTAGCCTATTTGATACCATACCTACATTCCTGACATAGCATAAACATTTTTATAACCAAAATCCAAGTCTCCTTTTTACTTCCAAAAATACAATCAAAATCTTTGAGCACCTACTATTTGTAGGCACTATTCTAGGCACTGAAGCAGAAAAAGAAAATAGTGTCTGACCTTAATAGGCAGAATTGAGTAAACAGTTGCTTTCTTTGACTTGATCAACCAAGAGGCTATGCTACCTCACCCTAAAGTTCAACGGCTGCTCCCACAGCTACACACACACACACACACACACACTCTCTCTCTCTCTCTCATTCTTACATGGTACGCTGCTAATAAGATGTAAACATGTTCATTGAAGCTATTTATACAGTTCCTTTGGGAACTGGTCATAACCTAATGTGACATATAGTTCAGATTTTTATAGCCACACTTCACCAAACACCCTTACCTAATATTAAAAGATAAAATAACTAATATGTAAAATATCAGTACTTGTCTTCCAAGTGACATGAATTTTCTTTGAAGCACACAAGAAAAAAAATTATGAATTCCTTGCGAATTTTACTTTACCACTATTTTGGCTAGAATGTCTCTATTCTTTATATTAAGTATACCTGTACTGCTTTAAAAGGAAATGAATCAAGTGCCTAAGATTGGAAGTTGAGAAAAATAGAGCCATTGTGCAAAATAATATTTTGCAGCTATTTTTTTTCCTATTCTGTAACAAATATAAATAATTGGTTTAAGTCAACCTGATTACTTAGCCTATCAGAGGAAAGAAGAATAGTTAGTCATTAATTATATCATTAAATTATGCAAAATCCAAGACTGTTTTGCTAATAAACTAGAGTATAACTAGCTATATAATTATATGGAAATCAATATGCCTTTGAGAACAGTCATTTATCATGAGAAAAATTCATTCTGTAACCAAACAGTATTTTATGAGTACCTTAAACTTAAGATAACAAAAGTTCTCTAAATCATTTAGATTATATAATCCTATAAGGCAAGGACTATGGGTACAAATTCCTGTTCAGCTTTCAAGGCTCTTAATACCACAGCAGTTAAGACTCCGCGCTTAACCACAGTGGTGTAACTGCAAAAACCAGGCTGACGTCCAACGTGATATTGACACGTTACCCTTCCAGTACTACAGAAAGAACTTACTGTATTACAGTTAAGTAGATAACCATATTCATAACTAAATAATAATCTTTTGGATATTGATAAAGCAAGTATCTACTAAGCTCTAAAAATCTTTTAACCATAAAACCTAAAACAAAACCTAATATGACAATATACTTCCAAGGCAATGAATATTTAAAATGTATAAGATATAGAAATATCTTCCTTCTATGCCTGTGAATTTGTTTGTTTTGTGTTAAGTTCATTTGTGTCATTTTTACAGAAACAGACTCACAGACATAGAAAACAAACTTATGGTTACCAAAAGGGAAAGGAGGAGGTATAAATTAGGAGTTTGGGATTAGTAGATACATACTACTATATATAAAATAGATGAACAAAAAGGTCCTACTGTACAGCACAGGGAACTATATTCAACATCTTGTAATAACCTATAATGGAAAAGAATCTGAAATAGAATATATATATATATATATATATATATATATATATATATATATATATATATATATATATAACTGAATCACTATGCTGTCCACCAGAAACTAACAACTAAATTTCAACTATATTTCAATTAAAGTCAACTATATTTCAATTAAAAAAGAGAAAGAAAGAAAGAAAACAGAAATCTCTTCCTTCTGCTTTGCCATTAGGCCTGATGGGGTAGGGGAGGGTGAAAGGTGAGTAGAAAAGTCTTCAGCCCCTTCTCTCTTGGAAAAGTCTTTAAAATCACCAAACATGGATTTTCCATCCAACCCAAGAGTCTCCAGGTGGGTTTACTACCCCCCACCCCGACCAGGGTCAGCCCGGGCGGCCATGGGGAAGGGAGGCATCTCTTTCACCTCTCTTTGGACGAGGGCAGGGAGAGGACAGAAGGTAGGGTCCGTGCCCTGGCTACATAGTAACTGAGGCCAGAAACTGAGGGACCTTGCTAGAGCTTACCCTTGTCCTCTGTCTCAGTTCTGAGGCTTTGAACATTCAATGGATTCAGAACACTGACTGGCTACACTGGCTTGGTTTTACCACTCCTTACTAACGTGCACAGAGGCAGCACAGGATAAACATGAGATAGAGTATGATCTCCAAAGCGAGACTACGCAAGACTTTGATTCAACCACTGGCTCCCCCACTTACTACATGGAGAAGTCTGAGCAAGCAAGTTACTTAACTTCTCTGGACCTCAGTTTCCACATCTGTACAATGGGAATAATAATTGTTGTGATGGTGAAATTAGTTCATGGTGTAAAAGCACTCAGAACAATGCTCGACACATAATATGTGTCCAATTAATATTAGCTATTATTACAGTTGCTGTTGTCATTATAGTTACATCATTTCCTTGCTTCCTAGCGCATGCCTTCTCTTTGGATTGGACCAGTTCCCTCTTCACCATTTTTTAAATTCCATTTTCGCTCTTCCTCCCCCAGTAACATCCTTTAAAGTCCTATTCAACTGCCATCTACTCCATGAAGTCTTTCCTGCTGTGGAAGAGGCAATTTAACATAGTAATAAAAAAGCCTCTGGAGTCAGAAGGCTCTCTCTCAGCTCTGCCATGGACCAGCTACAATTCCTTGGACAAACTATTTAACTTCTTTCAGAAGATCAAACAGAAAAATTTTTAACTTCTTTGAAATCAAGATACTTGATATTTTCTGTATTCTCCACACCTGGCTGTAGTGTTGAATAAATAACAGGAGCTCAAAAAATAACAGTTGACAGAACAGTAGGCTTGTCTGTTTCTTCCCAGCATGCTCTACGATACAGTATGCAAGAAAAGTTGCCTATTTATGGCCTAACAGGTTTTAGTTTCCGTCAAGAATTTCTTTTTGGAAATATGATCAAAAGGTAAAAGTAATATTTACCAAATATGCCTTGTTTTCTTAATGTGGCACACTACTAAAATTTAAACAAGGGCTTCCCTCTGTGTCAGATACATAGGGACTCTGCAAGCTTGTACAATGGATGTTCCTATTTTCCACTATATTGCTTTTGATATCCACTCTGAATACCATATCTGGTCATTTCCTAAACATATTAATTAGGCATGAGTCATTATTAAAAGGAAAAGCTTAGAGTTATAAGAAATTTAACCAAAGAAAAAGTATGATACCTATTTCAAAACACTTCAAGATATATCTCCAATTGTTGAGCAGGAATACTATCTCACTAGTCCACACAGACCACCAGTCAGTAAGTAGCACAATGTAAATACAGCTGATTTAAAGAAACAAGATGTAAATTAAAAAATTTCTTGACCTACTATGTGATCAGCAATGTTGAGAAAATCCTGTTGTCTTCACTATGATCACGCAAGCATATACAGCACATTAAAGTCGTGCTTTCAGGTATATCACTGCATGGTAATAAACCCCTTTGAAAAGTCAGCAGGTTGAGTAAGTGAAAGATCTATGGACCTATCTGATTTTTCCGGACTCATTCTTATCTAGTGATGTATTGTTTCTTTCTTGTTTTTTCGTTTTTTTTGTTTTTTGTTTTTTTACTATTTGAATCTAATCCTTTAAAACTTTTGACTAGTCTTGGAGAGGACTGTGCTTGCCTTCCTATGTAAAGTGTAAGTATTACACTACTCATTTTAAGCTATGAAAAGAGAACCAAAATATATATTTAAAATATACTACATCATAATTTTCTACATTACCTATAACTCCAAATACTAATTAAAATAAATATATAATACCAATTTTTAAAATATATTACAAAGAGCAATTAGGTATAATTAGAAACATTTCCCTCAAATTCTCTCACAGTGTTTTCTATATAGAAATCTATTCTACTACTTTGCAAGTTATTCAGTAATTTTTTAATTTCAAACATCCTTCAATTTACCACTCTATTATAAACTTTAAGCTAAATCCATGCCTCCATATAGAACTTCCAATATTTGTGTCTCCTCCCCCCCAAAAAGTATGCATTTCCAAAAAATGCCCAAGAAAGGTTAATAACAAAGGAAATAATTAGGCATATATACTACCCAAGTCATTACAAATAATAAAAATCTACACAGAAGTGATTTTTACCTGAAGTCACTTCTGCCATTGTTTGTCAATCCCAAATATATCTCTCATGTTTTACTTTTTAAGAAGTATGAAAATGAGGAATTTTCAAGCTGGGAAAAGCCCTGGAATGATTGTCTATAGCAATTTTAAGAGATCAGAAATATACTACCTCCCTATGTCATGTTTCTACCCGAGTGCAAAGTGACAATAAGAATCCTTTTCTGGTCTTCTCCTAGTTTCTTAGCACTTACCTACCCAGAAGACATAGTAAGCTTAGAAATTTTACCATGCAAACTCCTTGCACCAGATAGCTTTTAGAACTTCAGTATTGCTGCTGGTTCTTGAAGAATCCATTCTATACTTCTCCATCCAGAAAATAAATAATCTATTTATTCCCTGCGTTTTTTTTTCCCTCATTGCCAAATCAGTTTCCTTCTCCATGAGATATACAGGATGGCATCCCATACTGACTCAGCTTTAATAGTACTTGCCATGGCACACTGTCAAAGTATTCATATAAGGGGAAGCTGGGAGACAATTTTTTTAGTCGTGAAAGTAGTACATGTGCACATTGAAAAATGTATCAAGCAGTACATAAAAGTATGATGTAAAAAGTAAATATCCCACTTCCCAGAGAAGACCATTGTTCAGTGTTTGTTGTGGATTGCTTCATACACTGTTATCATATAACATATAATATAAATTCAAGAACCTTATACACACAAACACGCATCTTTGAAAAGATAGACTCTTTGCATACTTGTTCTTTTGTCCCTTTTTTCTCTATTTTATTCCCATCAGTGATGGCTGCTCACAGATATTTCAGGCTCTCCTCCTTAGAGTAAAATGATAGGATTGTGCCTTCCTACCCTTCCAAGTTAGGTGTGGCTATCTGACTTCTTTCGGCTGATGCAATGTGAGCAGAGCAAAGGATGGTACATCTTCCACTTCCTTTTGTCATATGGCAGCGCCCAGACCCCTGGGTGAGAACAACATGGGGCGGAGCCCCTCACTGACTCAAGATGGATGTGGAGCATGAGCAAGAAATAAGCCTTTCCTATTTAACATCTCAGTGTATACTAGCCTATCCTCACTAACATCACATCTTGAAGTCCATTCATAGCTAAACACACAGACCTACCTCATCCACTGAAATGGTTTCATGATGTTCTTTTGCATGAATGAATTGCACTTTAATTCACTTGATCAGCAAGTATTTTGTGAGGCTCTGCCATGTCTTCAATACTGCTTGAAGTACTTTAGATGTTAAAGTTCATTTAATCCTCCCAGCAGGTCTAAGAGGTAGATTCTATCCTCACCCACAGTTTGACACGTGAGGAAAGTGAACTATATGAAGATTAACTATATGAAGACTAACTTAAAACTGACACCAAGTGCCCACAGACAGTAAGTGCTAGAGCCAGAATTTGAACCCAGCTCTGGTTCGAGTCAATGCTTTTATTCAACAAGCTATACTGACTTTTCATATAGTGGGGAAACACATAATGTGAACATATGCAAGAAAATATCAAATACTAATAGCTACTATGATGAAAATAAACCAGAGTACTATGACAAGGAAAAGGAAAGACTTTACAGTAGGTAGCTAGGAAAGGCTGATTTAAGGAGTGAGACTTAAGCTGAAATCTGAATGACAAGAAAGAATAGGTTATGTAAAAAATCTGGGAAAGAAGCTTGTAAAGTGGAGGGAAGAATAGCTAAGGCAAAGGCCCTGAAGTAGAAATGAGTGGGGAGAGAGGAGGAGGAGGAGGAGGAGGAGGAGGAGGAGGAGGGGGAGGGGGAGGGGGAGGGGGAGGAGGAGGGGGAGGAGGAGGGGGAGGAGGAGGAGGGGGGAGGGGGAGAGGGAGGAGGAGGGGGAGGAGGAGGGGGAGGAGGAGGAGGAGGAGGAGGGGAGGGGGAGGAGGAGGGGGAGGAGGAGGAGGAGGAGGAGGAGGAGGAGGAGAGCATAAATACAAAACAGAAACAGACTCATAGACATAGAATACAAACTGTTGGTTGCCAAGGGGGAGAGGGTGGGAAGGGACAGACTGGGAGTTCGAAATTTGTAGATACTGACAGGTACATGCAGAATAGATAAACAAGATTACATTGTATAGCACAGGGTAGTAAATACAAGATCTTGTGGTAGCTCACAGTGAAAAAGAATGTGACAATGAATATATGTATGTTCATGTGTAACTAAAAAATTGTGCTCTACATGGGAAATTGACACAACATTGTAAACTGACTATAACTCAATAAAAAAAAGTTAAAAATAAATAAATAAATAAGTAAAATTAACTTTAAAAATGCCTCTACTATCATACAGTACAGTCCCATATGTATTAGAAGTCTATTGCTGGACTCCGTGTACTGTTCCAGTTATCCATCTGTCTATTTCTAAACCAGAATCAAACTATTTTAATTACTGTAGCTTTAACATTTTTTTTATTTGGTAGGATTAGTTCCCCTTCACTGCATGTCTACTCCAGGTTTTTCCCAGCTATTCACAGATATTTATTCCTCTAAATAAAATTTAACACTACATTGTCAATTTCTAAAAAAAAGAAAAAAACCTTTTAAAATTTTTATTGGTAAGTCATTGAATGTTTCTTATTGCTATAAAAAATAGGACTTTTTTTCCCATCAATAGCCATTTAACTCATTTGTATACAGAAGTGCTATTAAATTTGATTATATTTGTTATCAGATATTCATATACTGTGCAAATAATTTTACATATTCCTTTTAATCTTTATATTCTTACCTCACTGCATTGGCTAACACACACTGCTCCCTTACCTGCCTCCCCAGACTAATAAAAAAGAATAAAGTGCTAAAAATTACTGGTGAATGGGAACATCCTCACCTTGTCCCTGACTTTAATAGGAATTCTTCAAGTATTTTAAACATAACATTACAGTTTAAACATAACACTGTGTAAACGTAACAGTGATATTTGGTTTGAGATATATACTTTTATCATGTTAAGCAAATAAGTAACTTTTCCTACTGTATTAAACTTTTTTCAAATCATAAAGCATGCTGAATTTTATCAAAGACCTTTTGATAATACATTTGTGATAATAATAAGTATTTCCCCTCTCTCTGTAGCATTTTCAAAATCTAAGTAGAATGCGTTCACCAGATTTCACTTATCTATTTATGTTCCCCCACCAAATCTAAACATACGATTTAGGCACAATTTTCCCCAGCAACAATGTACTGCCTTTCCACAAAATGATGCATATCTATATAAATTTCTATAGTTTGCTTCCTTATTAATATAAACCACACCAACTTCCCTGGTATGGAAATGGGAGTAGAAATTCCACAATGTAAAAATGGAATCACTATTTTATATCACACAAATCAAGATCTCCCAAACTCTTTTGTGGGGAACTAGTATTCCATGAGATGATGATAAATGCCCTGGAATTACCTAAGATTTAGAGACAATGAGTTAACTCAAGTTAATTAATTTTTCTCCTATAGGACATTTCAGATTATTTACTATGTTAATGTGCACCGTGATCCTTCAGTGGAAGGGGGAACGTGTACAGCATGCAAAATTCCCCAAAGTTATTTGGCCAAGACATCGCCCTCATCTATGTATAACAAATACCATGTCAGTGGGCGCTGGCATTGAAACCTACATGTTGGGGAGAGCTGTCCAGCCAATCTCACTGCTCTTATTGCTGCTGGTAACCAAGATGTCTGCCAAACCAAGAAGCCTCTGTCCAACAAGTAAGAATGAGGCTGACCCACTCAGAGAAGAAGAGACAAAATTCTAGTGCCATTCTCATCTCTAACTGTCTCAAGCTTCCCTCCAGTTCGTACAGGCCCCATGCACACAGGCTACGGTGAGAAAACAGCAGTTCTCATACACCATCTAAAGGACTCATGGCTTTCACGGAGACCCTTTCCAGGGTGTATGCAAGATCAAAACTGTTCTCATAATAGTACTATATTAGACATTATTTTACTTTTTCCCTTATATTCTCTCATGGTGGAGCTTTCCAGAGGCTATGTGACCTGTGATGAATCACACACTGATGGCAAATGGAGTGCATGCCTGTGTATCTTCTATTTTTTAATTTTCCCAGTTTTAAATCTAATCAGAAAATAGCAATAGATATAACTCCCATTTTAAAAGTTCTCTGGGGTCCTCAATAATTTTACCAGTATAAAGGGGCCTTAAGACCAAAAAGTCTGGAAGACATTATAACTTATTTGTCTACGTGGGCCTTGTCCCTCTAACACAATCAGTCTTCCTATCTCTTGAAAAGCAGCCCTCCAGATCTTTGGGGGTGTTAATTCTGTTTTAACCTAACACGCTCTCTTCACTTGGACTATGGTTTAATAGATACATAATAATTTTTTCTTCACACTAGCCTCCTTAACCCTGCCAATTTGCTGTTTAGGGAATCCTCTTCAAGCCCCTGAAGAGGTTTACTTTTTCTCTTTAAATATGTAGCTAATACTTTCCCCTTCCTTTACAATAAAAACTCAGACCCTTTAAACAGTGTTACATAGATAACAAATAGAGCTTGGAATATTAGAGGAATTAATTAAAATTATGATCTAACCTAGTCTTCAATTATTGACATAGATCAACTATTACCTACTTAGTTTTATTTTCTTAGAATGTTTTACGTATTTTACTTCAATGGATCATTCTAGGCTTTATACCAATATTTAACCAAGAAAACATGACCAATGAAAGGAATGTGTTTTACAAAGTACTTTAAACATGTCATATACCTAGTTGTCACTTCATTAAAAAAATTCTGTTTCAAATGTTTAAGTACTAATTTTCCCCCCAAATTTAAACATTAACTCTTTTACTTAGTTCAACCACTCTGCAACTAACTAGGTAGTTCTATAACTAACTATGTAAAACTTTGGGTAAGTCACTTCCCTTTCCCTCTTTCAAAGAAGGGCACTGGACTAAAAGATCTCTTCCAGCTCCAACCATTTCCAACTTTGCAAATCAGTCATTCTCCTTACCACTTGGCTAGGCCAACACCAGAATGCGTGCCCAAGGCCAAGTGCACACATATTCAACCTAATGGCACTATCTGACTCTCCCAGATAATGTAAAAATAGTGGTAATCCACACATAAGTAACTGATAATAAAGTGCATCTTTCTGTGTTATCTTAATTCTAATTACTATTTACTTTTCATCATTAAGGGTTTTTTTCATGGCCTTTAACCATTAAAGCCACGATATTTTACATGCACTTTCAGTTTTAGGTGAACGTGAATACAAGACTGCAATGAAAAGAAAAGTTAAGCAGGATCATATGGAAAAAAAGGACTTTGGGGAAGCAATATACTTTTCAGGAGTACTTTATTTGAACATTAGACAAAATTTAAAGAATTACATATCTAAAATAAGTGGTAGAGAGGAGACTGAGCTTTATACAAGTTACTGTTAAGGCTGTTTAGAGAATGAATTCAGAGATGAAATGTGGAGAAGGCAAAAATACAAGAATGAGCCAGGAACAGATAGATTCTGGGGAACAGTTTGCCGGAAAATATGGAAAGGAATAAGTGAGGGACAGCTCAGGTGTGGCTGACAGGGTGAACGGTGATGTCACTAACAGTGACAAGGAGCACAGAGAAAAAGCAGAGGAGGGAAGTCTAGAGTGGGTAATATGGAAAACTGATAGTTGGTTATCAGTTTTCTGATGTCGGTTAAACTAAGCGCAAGGCACCAGCGGAACACTGAAGTATGGCATAAAGTAATCTTCATTATGGGACAGCTCATACAACATGTCCTTATATAACAAGAAAACTGATAAAAGAAATTTGATCTAAGAGAAGAGTATAGCTATCTAGAATTCTAGTAGACCTGCTTATATAGCAAGAAATAGCTCGTTTCTAGTTTTGTGATTTAGCGTACTTTTCTACCTATATCAACAGAGCCAATAAAAAAAAAATCCCACTCAAAAATCTCCACGAAGATATACCTAGTACCAATTGATACCTTTAGCAAAATAGTAAAAAGTACATATAAACATATGTACATATAAACACCTGCTTATCAAAGCACTGAATGTCTCACTTTAAGAGACACACCTAAGCAAAGCAACTGTCTTTGCTCGTATGCATTTGCTAATATGCAGCACAGGTTTGTAGTATGTGGTATATGTTCAATTTAAACCTTTACATAAATAATCGGGGGATAAAGATCATATGGTCCATGGACCCAATTGTTTACATATGCAAATTAACTGACATTTTCTTAAACAGCTCATGAGATTAGCCTTTTGAGAAAATCAAAAACACTTTGAGGGAAAAGCATCCTGATGAACATCTGTAGGTAAATTAAACTAGTACGTCTGCCCCTTACAACTACGCATGATGTTATCATCTCTTTCTGAATCGATTATCTAAAACTGAAATCGTGAAGCATTTATTTGTTTGGTTTTTAAGAGCTTATTGCCGTGAGTGTGGACAGTGGTACTTTTACTTGGAACACAGAGAGCAGATGGGAAGATGTTACCAACTATCAGACTTGTTTTTATTTTACTCTTCACATCTGTACCACAGCATTTCAGTCCCAATAAGTTGATAATTTAAGGACATACAATTTCCCCCATGTGTGCTCTTCAACTCTGGATGTCTGGCGCTCAGTTAAATTTCATCTGTTTGCAATTTTTGCCTTACAAGGCATTATTTTTAGCTTCCCAGTTTATTAACAAAACAAAAAACCTGGCTACAAATCTATTTCTAAATGTTAACTCCCATTAAATCCATTATCATTATAGTCTTACCAAATATAAAGCCGCATAAATGTGGTCAAAAAAAATTACAATATGATGCCCTGTCTAAAGGTGAAATCCAGATGTGACCAGAAGATCAGAGTTTGGAAGGAAAGGTAGAGTTATTTATATATTTATTCTGTTGTTTTCCCTTAGTCAGATAAACAGGATATAGAACATATTTGTCTTTTTTAATATTTAAAAGAAATGAGAGGTAAAAGAATTGCTGTAGGTTCCTTCACCCTCTGCCCTCATATCACAAAAAAAAAAAACCAGAAAATACATTTTCATCCTTTATAAACAAAATGGAATTTAAATAATACTCATTCTTGCTAACCTCTGAACTGATAAACAAAGCAGATACAGAGGGCTTATTAATTCTATCAATGAATGCTACAGTGTGAACACTAAGAGAAAATAAAGTATTCCAACTCCTTCTTGATCATTTTTACCTTTTATCTCATTCCAAAACTAAGACAAACTCATTGCTAGAAATTTGGAAAATACAGTTAACATAAAAGAAGAAAATTAAACTCACCATAATTTCTCATTTACCAAGAACTGCTAATAATTTTGTGTTTTTTCCTATGTATAACATATTCTTAAACAAAACTGAGGTCATACGATGTCATATATACATTTCATATCCTGCTTTTACCATTTAATTAATCATGAATATATTTTGTGTAATTAAATATAAAGATTCGTTTTAATTTTCATATAATAATTCCTTAACAAGCCCTTATTATTAGGCATCTGTGCTCTAAGTTTTCACTATTAGAAATAATGCTGAAGTGAACATCCACGCACAGATTATCTTTTTTCTACATCTGCTTCATTAGGAAATTTTTCTAGAATTAGAATTGCTGAGTGTCAGTATAAACATTTTCATTGCTTCAGTTTCATTCTGCTAAATTGCCTTCCAGAAAGGCTGTACTATTTTATAAACCAACTATCAAGAAAAGAGTACAACTTCTCAGCATCCTCACTGATCAGATAATTATTTTGTAGCTTTTTTGTCTATAAAACTGCACCATTCTTTTGATAGGCATTTCTTTTATTACTGTTGAGGCTGAACATACACACACCCATGCACATCCATACATGCCGACATAAGCCCACCCATACATACCATATACACCACATACATCATATATAGAACTTACACTATGTGAATATTACATTTGTTATCTTTGCTCATATTTCCATTAAGATACTTATTTTTTCTTGTTGCTGAAATAGAACACTTATATATACAAGTATTAATCTATTGTCAAAATTTTATAAGTTGTTCCAAATTTATTATTTTCATTGTAATAATGCGTTACTCTGCTCTTGATTTACAAAAGTTTCTAATTTGTGAATAGTCAAAAATATCTTTTCTTTTATGTTTTCTGTATCATTATACCTAACTCCTCCATTGTTTTGAAATTTATTTTGATGTATGGTGTGGGGTAGGGAATCAACTTCTATTTTCCCTTCAATAATTTGTCAATTGCTCCAGCAACACTTTCCCTACTGATTTGAGGTCTCTAACATAACTTTTAAAATTAGAAAAACCTTGCCATAACTCTTCCTCTATCTGATATATTTCATTCTTAGAAATATACCAGTGGCAACAATTGTGAATACTAGCCATCTACCTACCTGATTAAAAAGTGTACAATATGTGCTCAAGGCATCAAAACCACCCTTACTTAACACTATCCCTTTCACTCCGACAATACAAGGGCACAATCACATATTCAAGCTCCCGTTAATTTCGTGCACAATCCAACAGCAAGCCAATGGGTACGTGAAGGCAGGAAAGAGAGGAACACAGTATTCAGGAAACCAAACACAATATTCTTTTGTTTTAAAATGTTATATCATTACATAATAATTATTTTGATATTCGTGAAATAAATAGACAATACAAGGAAGTAGAGTGTAATATGAATTTGATGGTTTCTTATCCTGGGAAGATCTAAAAGATCATTGTCCATGAAATTTAACTGCACTTTACAATCTACATGTAACCTAAGAAAGACTAGCACAGAAGCTTTCAAAAAGTCAAGACAAAAACCCACAACCTAGCAAGTATGTCTTTGATGTTTTAAAAGCAGCCAAAATAATGTATTCTACAGAAAAATCTAAAGCAGACATATAGAATTATGCCTGTTGTGAGCCTTGTATGTGGGAGACTTACATTACTATGTCTTATGTATATAAATGGATTATACAGCTTTAGCAAAAAAAAGTTCAATGCATCTTTAAAGTGTTTCCAAAGTGAAAATAATTTTAAGAGCTAAAAGTCAAACTCAATACCAGTATTAGTGACAGCAAACCATCAGTTAAATTCAGTCTCTTACATTCAAAGGCAATAAAAGCCATATAATAGAACCAAATAAATACCCTAGTCTTAAAGTTCTGGAAGGGTAATTGATGCTAGATTTCAGATTGAAAGCTTGCACTTTGGCCAAAAGGTAACCGAAAAGAACCAAAAACACTATTTTTAAAGCTATCAGTATATTATTTAGAGAATTTAATTCCATTTTTTTTCATAATTTCAAAATTGTTAAATGCGTGATGCAATCACCTAGGAGCCATAGATGTGATCATCACCCATCCAGCAAATTCAAAACCTGTATAGTTCTGCCCCCCATTGCTCTGGCTCCAGGACTGTCACAGCTTCCTCTGTGTGTGCATACGCAAGGAAGTCAGTGACTGAAATCTAGAGTAAAGCGAAAGTCAATGGGTTCTGCTGTTTAGCCAAAAGGGGAAGGAAAAAAAAAAAGAGAGAGAGCAAAGGAGAAGATAAAACAAGTAACTTAAAATGAAACACTGGAACATGAGTTTGCCTGTGTTCACTAAGTGAAGCCTCAATGATGATGACTTTCCTCTGACTTATAAGCAGCTGGAAAGTTCTCAGGGTTACTCAGGAAGTGGTTTTATTTTAAAGATGGATAGCAGTTTCGCTCAGTTGGTATACAGAAAACAGCTGTCCCTGATCTGACGCCTGGCTCACTGTGTGCTTTCTCCCCCTTCCCCCGGCCCTCACACCACTTCACATCCAGACTGACTTCCTTCCTATTTTCCACCACACCAAATTCTTTCCTACACTAAAGGTCTTGTATTAGCTGCTCCCTTAGCCTGTTTGATCACCCCATGACTGGTTTCTTCCTATTGCTCCAGATTCAGATTACAAATCACTACTTTTTTGAAGTGATTATCTTTGATAATCTTCTTTGATTACCAAGTTAAAAGAGCCCCTCTGTCACTACCACATCTGTCTGCATATCATTTATGATTGTCTTGTTTTCTTAATCAATTATTTGTTCACTTGGTCACTACTCGTCCCTGCAAACTCCATGAGGGCAGGAATTTTTGTTTGTTTTATTCAATGCTCTATTCCCAGCACCTAGAACAGGGCCATATGCTACATGTCCAACAGTCATTTTTTTCAGCAAATATATTTAACTGGTTTGCATTTCTGTTTTTAAAACTGATCATGTATGAATGATCCTGATTATTCCTAAGAACACACTAGATCTCAAAGAGTGTATCTTCAACTATGTCTTATTTGAAACATAAACCTGCTCCCAGAGTACTTCAGAATCAACTAGTTATATATCTAATCTCTCACCCATATTCCTCAATACGATGGGTTGGACAAGAGTCCATGCCTTTGCCTCCCGTTAGATCTGGACTATCTGGCCCTCTTCTTGCCACAGGAAATAAGGTCATGGTTCTCAACCAGAAAATGAAGCAACTTTGGTGTATGGAAGGAGGAGGCACTAGGAGAAAAATCTTTCCCATTAATCATCTCAACAGTTGAGAGTTCACTGAACTGGCACTGAAGTTTAGTCTCACTAAAATGTACGTTCTTTGAGGCAAGGAACTTTTTGTCTCTTTGGTTCACTGCTGTATCTCCAGCACCTAGAATAGAGCTCAGTGCATAGCAGGCACCCAATAAATATTTCTTGAATGAGTCAGTGAATGAAAGAGTAAATGAATGATTATACAGAAAGTTCCAAATACTAATTTAGAAACAAACATACTTAACTGCACAGGTCTGGTTGGCTTCTGAAGCCATATTGAGAAACAGACTATGATTAGATTTTATATTACTACTTCTAAGGGATTCCATAACATTTGCTCTTGAGCATAATGTAATTGAACAAGAAAGAGACTACAGACAGTTCAGAAAACTTATCACTGATATTAGAAATGCCCCAATGGTAAAATGACTTAAATATCAAATGCCACAGAAAAATGGATAGCCTAGGATATTGATCACTAACATAGATTTTGTAAAAAATTTGAAAGGCTGTAAATCACTAATATTCACTTAATGCCTTCTTTTGTTCTTATGGAATCTGAAATGTCTTGCAAGACTATGAAAACAACTAAAATTAGAAACCAGGAAAAGAAAAAAATGTAAATCAGAACAAGTCAAGATTAAGAAAAATGTTACAACAAAGGTTTAACTGTATTTTCTGATGGTCAAATCAAAAAAAATATACAATCAGTTACTTTTCAAGGAAGCAAAGGTTTTTCTAGCATTTAGACTTGTTAAAAAAAAAAAAAGTTCATGCCGACTTTCATAAAATGGACCCAGTGATAAAGTGTACCATGTCCACTACAGCATTGCTATATTAAGAGTGGTAACAGATTTTTAGAAGAGTAGTTCTTGTAACATTCTTCACTGTAATCTAAAAACAAACAACAAATCAGTAAAAAAAAAAATGATTCTTCTGGGACATGGGGGATAGACAAGAAAATGGATTCAAATACATAACTCTCCTATGGGTCTGGATTGATCCAGGGTTATATATAGGATTTAGAAAATTGATTTCATCTTGCACACCAAATTGGATTGATTTGTAGTCAATGTCTTTCATGGTAAATTGCCTGTAGTACTGTGTTAAGATTAATTAATAATCAGAACCATACATATTTTAGGCTTTACAAGGCATACAGTCTCCCTAGCAACTACTCAACTCTGTCACTGTCGCATGAAAACAGCCATAGAAGATATATAAAGAAACGGACATAGTTAGAGTCCAAAAACATCTTGTTTAGAAAAGCAGGTGGCAGGCCAGATTTGGCCTATAGGCCACAGTTTGCTGACCCTTGATTCAGAATGATGGATGGACTACTATTCTTTCAAATAGGCCCTCAGATATGTAATTTTTCTTGATAGAGGTTTTGATAATATTTAGATACCTGGTAGATTGAGACTACATCCTCTTTCCAGAGCCCATAGTTCATATTTTCTAAGCTGTTGATTAAGGAAAAATCAGTTTTTGAAAAGATAAATAAGCAAACTGCAAGGCAGACATTTTAAATTACTAATAGGTATCAAAATTGAGTAAGTTTAACATACACTAGCATTATGCAGTAGAAATTTCTGTGATGATAAAAAAGTTTTCTTCTACATTTTTTCCTGTCTGATAACAGTCATCTCTAACCATTTGTGGTTACTGATACTTGAAATGTGGCTGATGTGACTGAGGAACTAAATATCTCACTTCATTTGATTTAAATTAATTTAAATTTAAATAGACTTATGTGAATCAGGGCTATTTTATACTTAAACACATCATTCAGCATTTACCTAGCTGTAGACAAGAAAAAAGGAATACCTTGACTCAAAACGTTAGTGGGTGTAGCATTCCCTTGACCCTAAAAGGGATTCCTCGGTAACGCAGGTTTGAGAAATACTGGGCTTAAAAAAAAATTAAATGGACTTTTTATAGTTTTTAATACACTAGCACACTTCAGTAAATTTCAAGAAGAGAATACAATGTTCAAGTTTCCTTTGTTACAAAAGCAGCCCCCAAGATGTCAAAAGTTAATGTCTTCGTTTGCATTTAAAAATGATATATTTATCTGATGATTTGGAAATTCACAATAATAAATCTTAAAAGCACCATTATTCACCTTCTTCAATTTTCTATCACTTAATTTTCTATCACTTCACATACTGATGAAAAAGACAGCCGTATAAGGGAATAGTGTCAGCAAGATGGCAGAATATGAAACTTCAGACTCCCCTTCTTCCCCCAGAGACACTGATTCAACAACAATAAATAGACCAATTTTCTTTGTTACAAATCCAGAAACCAGTTAAGAGGCTTCTACACTCCAGGTGAGGGCAAAATGAGCTACATCAAACCCAACAGGAAATTATGTGGCACTCTCTTGCCATTGTCCCTTCCCATCAGCACAGAGCCATGCAGCTTAAATGAAATGTCCAGCTCCTGGCTTCTTTCTGGGGAGGGTAAGAGAAGACTGGACCATATATCCAATGTTCTAACTTTTTGGGTGAGGCGCCCAAGGGAGTGGGGCCTGACGTGGAGAACTGATGAGACGGGGCAAACTCTAGGTAGCTGAGGGCCACTGAGAACAAAAAGGAGCAGGGTGACATGCCGCTGCTTCAGAGGACCCATGGAACAGCAGACAGATATCAGAGGGAGCAAGAAATTACAAGCTCTCAAATAAAAAACAAAGATACCAGAAAAGTCCCTCAGTTAAAAATCTACACACACAAGTCCAGAAAAGACATATCTAGAAAAACGTTCGAGAGGCCTCAGAATCTCTAGCAAGGCAATTGGTGAAGGCCTTTCCTTGTAGGAAGCCAGTTTCTAAAGACTTGGAGAGTTGGCTGTTTTTTGAAATGCACAGATAACAATACAAAGTTACAATGAACATACACAGACATACACACAAACCAAGGGAAAGTGGACCAAAGGAACAAAACTCTACAGAAATGGACTCAAAAAAAAAAGAGGTATATAAATTACCTGACAAAGAATTCAAAATAGATATCATAAATATATTCAATGAGCTCAGGATAATGATGCATGACCAACTTGAGAATTTCAACAGCAAAAAATAGAAAATATAAAAAAAGAACCAAACAGAAATTTGGGACCCAAAGAATGCAATAATTGAACTGGAAAAGTCATTAGAGGTGTTCAACAACAGAGTTGATCAAGCAAAAGAAATAATAGCATATTTGAAGACAAGTCATTTGAAATCACCCAATAAAAGGAGCAAAAAAAAAAATGAATGAAAAAGAGTGAAGAAAGCCTAAGGGACTTGAAGGATATAAACAAGAAGACTGATACATATATGACAGTAGTCCCAAGGGGTAAGAGAAAAAGAAAGGAGTAGAAACATTTAAAGAAATAATGGCCCATTTCCATCAGCACACTTCCCTCTGGTCACCCAAGTATTTGCAAATGACAGTGACAGATAAGGGGTTAATATCCAACATATATAAACAGCTTATACAACCCAATATCAAAAAAAACAAACAACTTAATTAAAAAATGGGCAGAAGAACTGAATAGACATTTTTTGAAAGGAAATGCAGATGGCCAACAGGTACATGAAAAGATGCTCAACATCACTAATCATCAGGGAACTGCAGATCAAAACCACAATAAGATAACACTTCACACCTGTCAGAATGGCTATCATCAAAAAGTCTACAAATAACAAATGTTGGCAAGGATGTGGAGAAAAGGGAACCCTCATACACTATTGGTGGCCATGTAAATTGGTGCAACCACTGTGGAAAACAGTATAGAGATTTCTCAGAAAACTAAAAATGGAACTATTATATGACCCAGCAATTTTACTCTTGGGTATATAACCAAAAGAAACAAAAACACTAATCCAAAAAGATACATGCACCCAAATGTTCATAGCACTATTATTAACAATGTTCAAAATATGAAAGCAACCTAAGTGTCCATCAATAGACGAATGACTGGAGAAGATGTGGGGTGTATATATACACAATGGAATACTACTCAGCCATAAAAAATAAAATAATGCCATTTGCAGCAACATAGATGGACCTGGAGATTGTCATTCTAAGAAAAATAAGTCAGACAGAAAAAGAAAAATACCATATGGTGTTTCTTATATGTGGAACCTAAAAAAAAAAGAGACAAAAGAACTTATTTACAAAACAGAAACAGACTCACAAATATAGAGAACAAACTTACGGTTACCAGGGGGTAAAGGGGGTCAGAAGGGATAAATTGGGAGTTCGAGATTTGCAGATACACACTACTATATATAAAATAGATAAACAACAAGGTCCTACTGTATAGCACAGGGACCTATATTCAGTATCTTGTAACCTATGATGAAAAAGAATATGACAGTGAATATATATATGTATATGGATGATTGAAACATTACGCTGTACACCAGAAATTGACACAACATTGTAAACTGATTATATTTTAATAAGTATATTAAAATAAAATAAAATGCAAAAAAAAACCAGTATGGTACTGGAATAATGACAGACATATAGATCAGTAAAAACAGAATAGAGAGCCCATTAATAATATCCACAAATGAACACTCAACTGATTTTTGACAAGGATGACAAAAATACACAATAGAGAAAGAACAGACTCTTCAACAAATGGTGCTGGGGAAACTGGATATCCACATGGAAAAGAATGAAATTAGACCTACTTACCTTACACAATACACAAAAACCAATTCAAAATGGCTTAAAGATCTATAATGTAAGACCTGAAATCGTAAAACATCCAGAAGAAAACATAGGGGAAAAGCTTCGTAACATTAGTTTTGGCAATGATTTCTTAGATATGACACCAAAGATAGAGTAACAGAAGCAAAAATAAACAAATGAGACCAGATCAAGCTAAAAACCTTCTGCACAACACAGGAAATAATCAACAGAGTGAAAAGGCAACCTAGAGTATCAGAGAAGATGTTTGCGAACCATGTATCTGATAAGGAGTTAGTATTCAAAATATGTAAGAAACTCCTACAATAGCAAAAAAATTAATAAAATAACAAAACCTACCCTAATTAAAAATGGGAAAGGGATTTGAATAGATAGTTCTCCAAAGAAGACATACAAATGGCCGATAGGTACCTGGAAAGATGCCCAACATCACTGAATCAGGGAAATTTAAATCAAAATCACAGTGAGATATCACCTTATACTTGTTAAGATGGCTACTACAAAAACAAACCAAAACAAAAAAGAAAATAACAAGTGTTGACAAGGATGTGAAGAAAATGGAACCCTTTAACACTTTTTTTCCTATTGAAATATAGTTGATTTACAATGTTGTGTTAGTTTCAGGTGTACAGCAAAGTGATTCAGTTATACATATATAAACATATTCTTTTTCTTACTCATTTCCATTATGGTTTATTGCAGGGTATTGAATATAGTTCCCTGTGCTATACCATAGGACCTTGTTGTTTATCTATTTTATCTATAATAGTTTGTATCTGCTAATCCCAAACTCCCAATTTGTCCCTCCCCCACCCCCTTTCTCCTTTGGTAACCATAAGTTTGTTTTCTATGTCTGTGAGTCTGTTTCTGTATCATTAAATAAGATCATTTGTGTCATATTTCAGATTCCACATACAAGTGATATGTGATATTTGTCTTCCTCTTTCTGACTTACTTCACTTAGTATGATAATCTCTAGGTCCATCCATGTTGCTGCAAATGGCATTATTTCATTCTTTTTTATGGCTGAGTAGTGTTCCATTGTTTATATATACCACATTTTCTTTATCCATTCATCTCCCTTGAATACTTCTGATGGGAATTTTAAATAGTGCATCCACTATGGAAAACAGTATAGAAATTCCTCAAGTACTTAAAAATAGAACAATCATAGGATCTAGCTATCCCACTACTGGTCATATATACATAAAAATTGAATTCAGGATCTTGAAGAGATATCTGTACTTTCCTGTTCATTGCAGTATTATTCACAATAGCCAAGAGGTGGAAACAACCTAAATGTCCATCAACAATTGAGAGGATAAAGAAAATGAAATATGTACATACACTGAAATACTATTCAGCCATAAAAAGAAGGAAACTATGCCATATGCTACAACATAAATGAACCTTGAGGACATTGTGCTAAGTGAAATAAGTCAGCACCAGAAGGACAAATAGTGTATGCTTCCACTTACATAAGATATTCAAATAATCAAACTCATCAAAGCATAAAGTAGTTTGGTGGTTGCGAGGGGCTAAGGATAGTTGCTTTTCAATGAATATAAAATTTCTTTCATGAAGATAAAAAGTTCTAGAGATCTGTTTATACAACATTATGCTTATAGTTAGCAATGCTGTACTATCTTTTTAAAAATTTGTCAAGAGGGTAAATCTCATGTTATGTGTTTTTCTACCACAATAATAATTTTTGTAAAGACAATCATATAAGACAGAGCTGGTCTCTGCAAATCTATTGATTCCTTGCTGCTTTGATATAGAGAGATTAATTTTTTTCATAAGAAGTATTCTCTTCCAGCTACTAATGGACTGGAGAGAAGAGAGATCATATTTAAATGTCCAAAAAGGTTGAATGGGGAGAGGGAGAGACAGAGACACAGAGAGATCGAGATCTTGTTTATATCAAATACCTAATGGAGCAGCAGGTAAAATCACCACAGAATATCAAGAAATGACATTTGTGGCTGGGTGTCCAGAAAGTTAATAACTTACTATTTTATTTTATACGACAATCAATGAAATATGTACAAGCAATGAGTAACATCTTTACCAAGCATGTCTTTAAATATTTTAAAACACATACATACATGACACTGTTCAAGGTAGTATAAGAAGCCACTTTCAAATGACAAAAGAGGATGAAGTGAAGATCCCTGGCATCATGTAATTTAAAACAATCATCAGTAGAAGAAAAAATAACACAAAATGGTGAGACATTTTTAAATGGTGATATCCTTAAAAAGTCATAAAATCAAATTCCAGACTAATTGTAAAGTTCAATGGTAAGGATCATTTTTGGGGGTTATCTGGATTTCTATTAAAGGATTTTTTCCCTCAGTGTGGTATTTCAAATATATTTCTCGGAACGTTCCTGACAGAGAAGTAGTTGAAAGACATCTACACTATTGCTTGCTGTGCTGGCCTTCCTTTGTTGAATAAATGGCTTAATAAAAATGTTTAGAGTAGGAAACCATTCATGTTGAAAATGTGAAATGTCTTCTTTAATGGACAATTAAACATTACCACATCTATGTGAAGTGCAGACATTTTTTTGATGTAAACTTTTAAGCAAGATTTAAACCTGCCTTGCAGATATATTCAAAATAGGAGGTGGGCTAGGGGAAAGAATGTACAAATTTTTTTTTCTTTTGCCTACGAGAAAATCTTTTGTCACTGTAACTGTAGAACAATGATTATTAGTCTTTAGAGTGATACAGATACTGGTGCAATTGATGGCATTTTGTAAATGTTATCATTATGTTCTTTATTCCACATTTATGCCTCCTTGGAGTTACCAATCAATGCTGGGTGGGATTTTTGTCTATCTACTGAGTATCTGTTAAACCAGCCCCACTATGAAGATAAGAGAGAGTGAGAAGGATGGCACCTTTATTAAAGTATCTAGGAACTAGAGCGATATGTGATACAAAAGGTCTAGAAATTAAATCTTCCTAATTAAGAGTAGGCCAAAAAGAGGAAAGGGTATATAGCTCAAGTGGTAGAGTGCATGCTTAGCATGCATGAGGTCCTGGGTTCACTCCCCGGTATCTCCTCGAAAAATAAATAACTATACCTAATTACCTCCTCCTACAAAGGAAAAAAAAAAAAAAGGACAGGGATTCTTAAAATTGACACACATTGTAAACTGACTATACTTCAATAAAAAAAAATTTTTTTAAGTAGGCCAAAAACATATAAACAATTTTTAAACCACTTGTGCTTTGAGATGTTATTTTTAATTTATATGAAAAATAGACATCAAAAAGGGCTCATATATATATATATATATATATATATATATATATATATATATTTTTTTTTTTTTTTACCACAAGGAGTTTTTTGTTACTGTTTTTCTACAACGTCACATCTCATTGTTGGTGGACAAGTAGATGTAAGAGTGCCCTCCTTCCCAACCTGAGTTTCATGGGACAGAGTCCCTCTAAGTGTCCTTTCTGCTCTAACACAGGCCTCAGCAGGAAAGCTCATGGTGTAGAAAACATTTAGCTCTATATCAGTTTTATGAATCCTTGCTATTCTTTTTCCTTTGCCTAGCATCTCTGATCTCTATTGAGGACTCTTTTCTTAGCCCAGATGCCGTTGCTGGGTCCCAGACTCTGTTTCTCCATTTCCTAGACTATTAATGATTCCTCTTCAACACTGAAAGCTATGTGTCTGAACCAGTGACATTTACCTACATTCCCTGCCTTATTTAAGGTTGTCCACTGGCCCAGCTGGATTACTACTGACCTGGTTTCATCAGTAAACGAGTCCAGAATGTCTACACCTCTCCCTCCTTGTTGCAAGAGTAAAATATATACAATCAGCTAACAAAACATAAGACATTTAACATTTAATGTTAAAGTGGCAATTCCAGTTTAACAGAAACCAGGCGCCAGGAAACCGAGCAGAAGTATACTGGATCGTGTATAGTTAGAAGCAATAAATGTAATATCTAATCTTTAATTTTTCAAATTACGAGCCCTCTGTGTTCTCACTTGAGTATGAGTGATACGTTGTCATATTGGAAAACTGATGATTTATCTGTAAAATTACATAAACTTAGATGGAAAATTCCCCAAATAGATTATAGAATTCTGAATACTGAGCTGGAAATTCATGATACAACTATTAGGTTTCTGTGTAGAATAATCACCAAACATCCTATAAAACGACACCTGTTATTTATTCCAATGATACTTAGCAGTAACATTACAAACTAAGAGCTCTCTATTCAAATTTCACTTCCTAGATAGTCCAGGTTTTGCAATTACTGTGATGGTGAATAATGGGGAAAGTCAGCAACCAGAGCAGATGCTACATAATTACAGTAGGTAATTTCCTATACTGTGATTTGAGGACTACTTTAAGGTCTTATCTGCCTTCACTTTTACCTATCAGAAATACAGCATTATTCTACAGAAGAGATAATAACATCAGAATTATTTCCCAAGAATCACTATTACAATGGCTTCACGTCACCTAGGTGTTTCCAGTGAACTTTCTCACATTCTCATTTGATTTTTTAGATAAGAAAACCTGCACTCAAAAAGAATCAGGCTTAGGGTCTGAAGTGATGGGATATTTCCAATCTAAGTCAATGTCATCAGACGTGGAAACATTAGTGACATACTCCACCTGAGCGACCATGGGCAGCATGGAATCCCAGTGAGAACACTGACAGTAAAACAAGTCCAGGCAGAACATTACCCCAGAGTAAACTCCGCTTCCCCTAGCACGCTTCCCTCATGTTATCAAAGGCAGAAAATGTCACGGCATCATGTCCTACTTTAGTTTTGATCCAGTAAATAATTTAGGCACCGAATCCTTTCCGGAATGAAGTAAGAAATAAAGAAAAAACCTACTAAATCAACCATACCAGGTGCCTAGCTGCCTCATTCCCTCACCTTGTTCCAATCTTTGCTTAAATATCACTACAAGGCCTATCCTGACCATCAAATTGTCAGCCGCACCCCTGGTACTCTCTACCCTGCTCTATTTCAGTTCTTTCTACCATAGTATTTACACCTGGGATTTTATCTATGTGTGTACATGTATGTATGCATATGTATATGAACATATACATATGTGTGTTTTTTTTCTCTTTGTCCTCAGTATAATGCACTCACAAGCTGCTACAATGCCTGAATCATAATAGGCACTCAAATATATGTTATTTTTCCTATATTAGACTTTAATAGGTTGCCAGGGAATTCACCTAAGTACGCTACATCTTGGCAGTATGTCAGGGATATTAAAGAAGAATTTCAGTGACTCTCCCCGTTCCCTACGAGATTAAGGGCTTCCACATTTGGAAATGACACCCTGATGAATTATATGCTTTTCTCAAAAGTTTTTAACTCCATTTAGATTCAGAGAATATTAGTGCCTCACTGGAGAGACATGCTTTTTCTCACCACCCAGAAGCAATTCCTTTTTCAAGATGATAGTTATCACTTATTTATGCTGAATAAATTATTTTTAAATTTTAGCATATATTTATAACTTTATTTTTGGAACACTAGAAAGAACTGCACTATGATCAGTGTTCAGTTAGAATGATCTGGCACTACTTTTGTACTATTTTCCAAAGTTAACTTAACTACCCCAAACCATGGCTGTAAAATGAATTATATTTGGTGAACAAATATTAAAATTGACAATACTTCATACTATTTTGAATACAGTTACAAACTTCTTTCCTAATACAAGTTTTATAAAATGTACCATTCTTTCCCTTTCCTTTCATTTAACCAACAAGAGAAATTATTCTACTCCTTGCTACTTATTAAAGCTTAAGAAAATGCTTCTATCTACTCCGTGTTTGCTAAATGAGGTGAGGGAGAGCTTGGGACTTTGGAGGGGATGGAGAGAAGACAGAATACATGTGAATATTATGAGTTTCACTTTAGATATTTAAATTTGAGATGAGCTGAAATAAGCATACCTTCTAGGTGTCTGCAAATACAAGACCAGAAGGCAGGTGAGGAGTCTGCATCAAAGATGTAAATTTCAGAGCACACACATAGGGATGGTAATATGAACTCATCATGGCAGGCTAATTTCAGCGGGAAAATAAAGGCCTTGAACAAAAACTCAGGAACTAGGCAAAATTATTGGGCGAGGAAGATGGGAAGCTAGGAAATAGAAGCAGGGTACAGACAGGTAGAAAGCACTGGAGGTTCAAGAATGAATGGGTAGTAGTTGTGACCAAATGCCAAAAAGAACTTGAAGAAGATGACATTTAAGAAATGGACTCTGGATTTGGACTGTAAGATAAAGGTCATAGATAGCCTTGGAAAAGGCTATTAATAGAGTACAGGTGCAGAAATTACGTTCTCTAGGATGTTCGTGTTCTCCTCTGTTCTGCCTGGCTACGCTAATGCTACCATCAGACATTTGTTGAGACTAAAAGTCCATTCAATACAGAATTCACATGCTGTGGCGCTCCTCTGGCACATGAGGATTAAGGAAAATAACTAATTGGTTAAATGAGAGGCTACCATCTCAAATCAAATTTTCTATATGGAGTTTTGTGATTATGTAATATAAATTAATATATGGAGTCTAATATTTTAATTTTTTAATGAAAATATCATCATGTACTATGTATAACTGAATTGAATAAAGAAAATATCTTTTAAGAAAAGTCACAATAACAACTGATGATGAATGCAATTACTGGTGGGGTGTAAATCAATCCATCCTGTTGGAAAACCATTTGGCATTACTATTGAACTGGAGCCTAGGAATGTCACCTTTGATGAGGCAATTCTATGTTTCAAACAGAAATGCATGCACATGCATACAAAAACACACGTACAACAGTATTCATAGCCAAAACCCAAAGGTCTGTCAATGTTTGAATGAATAACTTAATTGTGATATACTTAAATAATGGAATACTATACAGCAAGGGTTGGCAAACTATGGCCCATGGGCTAAGTCAAGCCTGCAGCCTATTTTTATAAATCAAGTTTTATTGGAATACACCACATTCATTTACATGTTGTCTAGGGCTAGCTTTGTATCACAGCAGTCAAACTGAGCAGCTGTGACAGGGACTGTGTATGATGCATAAAACTGAAAATATTTACTGTCTGGCCCTTTACAGAAATGTTTGCTGGCCCAGGCTATAAAACAACAAAATGACAAACCATGGTTACCATCAAGACTGTGAATGACTCACAAACATGGGGTTGAGTAGAAAAAGCCAGATATAGAAAAGGAGATGCTCTATGATCTAATTCACATAAAGTTCAAAAACAGGCAGTACTACAGTGCTTCCAGTCAAATCAGTAGTTATCTTTGGGGAGGAGGGAGGCAACAGGAATTGGGAAGAACTGGTAATGTTCTAGTTCTTGAATTGGATGTTGGTTATGCGGGTGAATTGACTTTGAGATAATTCACTGAACTATGTGCTTAGGATTTGTGCACTTTTATGTGTATTCCTTCAATAAGTGAGTTTTTAAAAGACATGTAGAAGGATTATACACCAAATTATTAATAGCAGTTACCCCTGGAGTACAGGATAGGAAGAATGAGAGAAGATTTTATTTTTAATGGATATACTCCCATATTTTTTAACTTTTGAAATAAGCCTCTTAATTTGGAAACACGAAAACCAAGTAATAAAATAATACATATTATTCCATATCTTCATCACGACATGGTATTATATTTTTATTGACAGGACTTAATACATTGTGGGCCCTCAAGTGGCAACAGGAGGTCAAAAACTAAACGCTTAAATCACTCAACGTCTCTAAGTGTTGTGAACCAACAATAGAAAATACATTTTATAACAAGCTACTCTTTAGGTTTTATCTAAAAGTTTCATAATCTTATGAAACCTCCTCACATGTTTTTAAAACACGATCTTAATTATCTTTGTCAGATTATAGCTGTTCTGTATCCCCTATCTTTAGTACTACTGTGCATTAACATCATGGTCTTAACCGTCCCCTTAAGCTAATTCTCCTCCTTTTCAAAGAGATAAAAGACTTCAGGAATTGAAAGTGACATTAAAAAAATGGTGCCAGCATCTACCAATTGTTGCTTAAAGTAAAGATTGAAGAAAGAAATATTTCTGCATGATTTAATGATTGCTTGCTGTAGCAAAGTTCTTTTGTCTGGTCTCTAATACAGCTCCCTAGAGTGTCTTGTTCAATATGCAACAAAACAATGATGTAGAGGTTTTGACAAAGAGCCCATCTCCCTATTGAGGTGGCATTACAGGATAATAGTGGCCTACGCTATATAATTCAATGGGATATATTTTAGTATTAAAATATCTGTTAATCAGTTTTTAAGGCTGCAATGTTCAAAACTCAGAACAATATGTAAAACATCCCTTTACCAAAGGGAATGACTAATCTTCTGTACAGCTTTGATAAGTTACAAGAAATAGGTTTATCTCAGAAGACTGGTTGTGATTAATATGCAGTTCGTAAAGCTCCTTAGCTCTGTATGGTCTCTCTCTAACTGAATCTAATAAAGATAGGTCACGCATTTTTCATATTCCTTTTTCACCCATGACAGATCTCTAATAGGATTTATATGCATTTGATATTAATTGTATCGGAGACTGCACCAACTGCAATAATCCTTCATTTCTTTGCCTTTTTAAAGCTATACATAAATTACAAAGTTTCCATTTTTGTTTGACTGCAGCTCTCACTGACGATCAACCATGTTAATGATAGAGAGGTTGAGAAAGATTAAGAACCACCTCACCTAGTTCACTGAAATACCAAATGATACCAAAGGCTATAAACCCAGGTTTGAGAGCTGTTTTCGCTCTCCTCTCCCTCGTGTCAGAAGAGCTCAACTATATAACATCACTGAAAACCTTGCACTCTGAATCGGAGAGGAAAGGACATGCTTTTAATAACCATCTCACAGAGGGGTGCTGCCAGTAACCCATCGTTTTGATGAAGTATTGCTTTTCTAACCATCTACAGAGACAACACAGGAAATGTAAAAATGAGAGTGCTACCTCGAGTGAAAAACTGAGAGTTGTGGGGACTCAATCTAAAATAGTCCTTAATTTTAGCTCTGAACTCAAAAGAGGCTTCACTTATGTCTGGGGAAAAAGAAATGTATCTTGTGAGACTATTCAAATTGTAACTGCAGTTAAGAGAAGTGGACAATTATATTTTCATATTCTATATTCTGCACTATGACATAAAGAGTGAAAAATTACATTCCGCAAAAGAACATAGCAAGGGATTTGAGAAACTAATAAAACGTTGCTTTACATTCTATCAAAACACTTAGCTATTAGTGAATAAAGTCCAATGGAAAAAAGTAGGTCACAATTGTAATGATTTTCTTTAGTTGAAACAGACTACATACAGATTCAGCATGTAAATGTCTCTCATACATACAGGAATTTTAAAAACAACCCACGAGCAAGTCTGTATAACTAATTAAACTTATAGAATTACCTCATGGTTTTATATATAATTTTTGCCCTTGAATTAAGAAAGGTTACTTTTTAAATGCGACACCCAAGAGGAAAAATGAACACAAATTCAAAAGTCTATTAACTAAAGGCAGGCAACCAAACACACCCCATCCATCTCTAAAAGACATATTAGGGACTTCTGCTTCTGGCCATAAAGGATTAACTGGTACTAGACTAGCCCTCCATCTGTAAACAACTAGAAAACTAGACAAAACAAATGAAACAACTGTTTTCAGACATTGGACAACAGGCAGCACAGGGCTGTGGTCCCTAAGAGAAAGGAAACAGACAAGTCAGCGCTATCGTCACCCCGGCTTTGTGTGTGTGGAGGCACCTTCCGCGTTACAGTTCAGGACAGGGGAAATCACGCAGTCCTGCAGTCCCGCAGAGCTGGAGAGAAATGCAAGATCAGGGAGGCTGAGGCAGTTTGGATTTATGGGGTACAGTATCAGAGAAGAGAAACCCCCACAGGAAAATAGTTCCAGGCATCCTCGACAGAGTCTCCTTCCGTTTTTGGCTGAATACCCATCTGCACAAACATCGGGGAAACTTGATGAGGATGGGCACAGAGCAGTACTAGAGAAAGAATGACTACCAGAAAAGGATAAACTTAACAACTTAACATCTACTGGAGCTCACACAGGGCTGGGAGACGTTCTGATTAGCCACAGTGAAGAGACTTCATTGAGCATTCAGAGACCAGAAAAAGGCCACACTACAGGAGTAGGGCTAAATGAGCCCTATAGTAAATGCTGCTTTAGATTCATACAAAGTTTAAAAACAAGTCTTGAAATGATCAAGCTGATCTCCACATAAAGTAATGGCCAGAACAAAGTCTAACATTCTTTAAGACAATCAAATTACAATATTCAACAATGTCACATTCTAATATCTAGAATCCAGTCAAAAATTATCAGATAATCAAAGATGCAGGGACACACAATGCATAAACATGAGGAAAATCACTCAACAGAAACAAATACAGAAGTGACAGATTATGGGAAAATGTTAAAACAGATATTATTAGTATATGCAAAATTTAAAGAAAACATAAACACAATGAGAAGAGAAATGGAACTATTTTAAAAAAGAAAACCCAAATGGAACTCTAGAGCTAAAAACTACAGTATCTGAAATGAAAATTTCACTGTATGGGCTGACAGCAGGTTAGACACTGCAATAAAAAAAAGATGAGTGAAGTAGAAATAATGGCAATAAGAACTACCAATCTGAAGCACAGAAAGGAAAAAAATGGGTAAGAAAAAAATCATCAGAGAACTTCAATAACATATGGGACAATATAAAGTGGTACAATATAGAATAAACTTCCAAAATGATAAAGGGATAAATCAAAAGAAATATTTGAATAAATTATGGCCCACAATTTTCCAAATTTGATGAAAAATATCAATTTACAAATGTAAGAATCTCAGTGAACCACAAACATGATAAACATAAAATTACCCTGAAATACATTTTAATTATATTGTTGAAAACCGAAGATAAAGGAAAAAATCTTAATAGTAACCAGAGAGAAACACATGTTACATAGAGGGGATTAGAGTTTAAAATGACTACTGACTTCTCATCAGAAACAGTACAAGCATAACATACATACAAGTACACAAGAGAATAGATGTAGATGACAAATTGAAAGTTCTAAGAAAACAAACCAGGGAGGGCAGAACTTATCATCATAGAATTCTGTATCCTATGAAAATACCCTTCAAAAATGAAGGTAAAATAAAGATATTAATAGACAAACACAATCTGAAAGAATTCAACTGAGGAGAACTTGCACTATTGGAAATGTTTAAAGGAAGTTCTTCAGACTAAAGGGAATCGATATGAGTCAGAAACTCAGATCTACATAAAGGAATTAAGAGTGCCAGAATTATGTGTGAAATAGAGTACAAGAATAGACAGGACATTGTTTCTAGTTTATTTTCCTTAAAATATAATTGATCATTTAAAGAAAAAATAATACAATTTATGGCCATACCTATAACATATGTAGAAGTAAAATATATGACAATAACACAAAAGATGAGGAGGAATATAAGTATGCTACTGTAAGGTTCTTATATTATACAGGAATATATATAATATTATTTAAAGCTAGAATGTCATAAGTTAAAGATGCATATTGTAAACCCTAGAGCAACCACTGAAAAATAAAATAAAGAGGTGTATCTACTAAGCCAATAGATGAGATAAACTGGAATAGCAAAAAAAAAAAAAAAATCCAAAAAAAGGCAGGAAAAAAGATTAAAGGAATAAAGGATAGATGAGACAGATAGAAAGTAAGATTACAGGCATAAACACAGCCATATTGATAATTATATTAAATATAAATGGATTAACCATACCAATTAATAGGCATAGATTTTCAGCCAGCATTATAGATACATACACCCAAATATATGCTTTCTACCAGAAATTCACTTTAAATATAAAGATACAGATAGGTTAATGTAAAAGGATAGAAAATGACATATCATGAAAACAGTTATCATAACAAAGCTGGAGTAGCTAAATAAATATCATACAAAATAGACTTTAGGACAAGGAATATTACCAAAGATAAAGGAGGAAGATCTATTATGATGAAATGGTCAAATAATAGAGAAGACAACCTTATGTAATTAATAACAGAGTTTCAAAATATATGAAGCAAAAACTGAGAGAACTGAAGAAGAAATAGACAAATCCAAAATTAGAGGTGATTTCAACATGCCTTTTTCAATGACCGATAAAATAAGTAGACAGAAAATCATTAAGAATATAGAAGACTTGAACAACACTATTAACTGACTTGATGTAAATGATGTTTATAGAACACTTTAACCAACCGCAGAATATATCTTCTTTTTTAAGTGCACCAGGAACATTCAATAAAATAGACTATATGCCAGACCATAAAACTAGCCTTAATAAATTTAAAAGTAATGCAATAAAGCCATAATCACTCTTCCCTCAAATTTTCAATTATTGAGGTGGTAATGAATTAACCTGCCACCTATCAGGAACTACTAGAAGACCAGAACCAACAGCACGGAAGTCAGGGTTAGTGTCAGTACAAGTACTACTGCTCTAAATCTTTACTGAAATGGTAGGTTGAATAGTGGCTCCACAAAAGATATGTCTACATTCTAACCCTGAGAACCTGTGAATGTGACCTTATTTGGAAAAAGGGTTCCCACAAATATAATAAAGGTAAGGATCTTGAGATGAGATCATTCTGGATTATCCAGGTGGATACTCAATCCAATGAAAAGTATCCTTATAAAAGACACACAGAGGAGAGTCACACTGGGAAAAGGAGAAGACCATGTGAAGCCAGAAGAGATTGGAGTAATGCAGCCACAAGCCAAAGAATATCTGGAGCTACCAGAAGCAAAAGATGCAAGGAAGAATTCTTCTCTAGAGCTTTCCTAGGAAGTATAATCCTGCCAACACCTTGATTTCAGATTTCTGGCCTCCAGAACTGTGAGAAAGTAAGTTTCTGTTGTTTTAAGCCACCAAAGTTGTGGCAATTCGTTATGGCAGCCATCGGAAACAAATAATAAAATCACACAGGTGGGAACTTCTCCAGCATCTATATATTAAAGATTTGTTATATCATAGGATATACTTATCTTCAACTCAAATTGATGCTGCCAATCTACTCTCCAACATGATGGTACCTATTTATATTCCTATGAGCAGAAAATGAGAGTTTCCAGTACCTGGTATTATCAGACTATTGGGGGGTGGGGAGGCAATTTAATGAGTGTGAAATGGCATCCAATTATTTTAATGTTCCTGATGAGGTTGAACTGGTTTGGGCAATTGGCCTACCTGACTTCTAAGGTCCCTGCCAACTCGAAAGGTCTGTTTCCATGATTTTTCATTTATCCATTCAATGCACCTTTATTGTCACCCAGGCACCGTATTCAGCACTAAGGACACATATGAACAACAATCTGACTCTGTCTTTCTACCTCACCAGGTGTCTTATCTCATCATCTTTCCTTTACTCTATATCCCCATGACACATAAATATTTACTGTGCATTATACTATTCTTGATGTATTGTCTCACATTATTTAAGTTCTTATGAAAATACTACATACACACATGTAAGCATATCTACACATGTATATTTTATCTCTGAACTAGATTGCAAGTTTGACCTGAATGAGATACCACCTCTATCATACTACTTTTACAGTGTACATTGGCTAATCCTGTGTTTTGCACATGACAGTTCAATAAATCCTTTCTGAAATTAGTTAAACGCACAGAATGACTCAGTCACAGATTTTTCTTTCCCTCAAGCCATACTCCCCTAGTCAGGTGATATGTGTGTGTGGTTTTTTTTGGGGGGGGGGTTTTTTTTTGCTCTGAATTATCTACTTTCTTATATTTATTTTTTCTGACAAAGATAACTCATGGCATGACTGGTAAAGACTGATGTTTCTGGTCCAAGAACAATGATGATCTCAATAAAATATTAAATGGTTCATGTCAGGAACACAGTGGAGGTAGAGAAAAACAAAATTCAGGGGCATTAGTTTCAATTACTATCATGTCCTCTGTCCCAATAACCTATCCTTTAGTGAAGCACAACTTGATGATTACAGGAATGTAGCAGATGAATAAAAGAGATGCATCTGACACCGTGGAAAGACCAGGGATGTTGGTATCAGACCTGGATTTGACTCCTGATTCTATTCCACAAATTCTGTGACTTTAGGCGAGTTACTTTATCACTCTAAGCTTCAGTTTCTTCATCTCTAAGAGAGCAAGAATTCCATCAACTCACAGAAATGTGAGGATTAAATGAGATAAAGGCAAATGCCTAGTGCACAATACGTACTCAAACATTAAAGTTCTGTTCTAACTTTCTACATAAATATGGAACATAGAAGATATGAGTGAGAATTGGCGATTTAGTAATAATTATCAAAAGTCTTCGAACAGGCATGTACTCTGACCCAGAAATTCTACCTTATGCATCTAAAGAAAAAAAAAAGTAAACGAGTCTTCAAGGTTGTATAAATAAGGATGCTCTTTTTAGAATTATAATGGTTAAAAACTGAAAACAATCCAAATGTCTTTCAATATTGAAATGGCTAAGTAAATAACTGTATATTCATATAATGCATGAGCCATGCTGCCAAAGAGGGGAGGTGACTTTCTCTGTGCTCCCTGGAAGGGAACAGCATTAGGAAGAAGACTTATAATCCTCCTGTCCAAGCCCTTACTTTCTTCTTCCCCTGAAAAGACAGATTTATCTAATTAATGGCAATTGCTGGGACTCTGTCACTCATTAAGCTTCCATTCTCCACGGGCAGAGTTATTCTGTTAACTTTCACGGCTCACGCACTGATCCATGCCTTGTTTCTTTCTCCTCTTTACTTGGACTTACATGCCGTCTGTAACTCTATGTTTCTACCTCTGCTTTACTTCCCCCAGGTAAGCCCAACAGGATCTCCCTTCAGCCCAAATGGTCTGCTGTTCTTGGAGGATGGGGTATCTACCAAATCTCCAATAACAACAAAAAAATACTACGGAGCCATTAAAAATTATGTAGCTTAATGTATTTTGACATGGAAAAACAATCATACTATTTTGTTGAGTAAAACTAATTAACTAAAATAAATACAACACTAACACTGCTTTCTCAAGATAGTGAAGCTCAGATGCATTTTTGGGGGGGAGTCTGTTTTCTTAACTAACCTTTCTATAAGATAGTTGTACTATTTGTACAAAATTATTATTTTTTAAAGTGTAGAAATAGAATACAAAGAAAACAGTAAGATAAGGAAGATCAGTAACAAAGTGCACAAATAGGGAGCGAAACCAAAACAGATAATAAGCTACAGTGACCTCTTGAATCATTCTCCAACAGTTATTGAAGATTTTAGAATGAGGTTCCAAGTGTGCTTTCCTCAAATAAAAGTTCTAATATGGTAGAATCTATATTCCAAAATAACAGAGCTTTTAATACCTTACAGTCCTACTGCTCATGAAACTATCACTCTATGTAGAAAAATCATGATATACCAAAATTAGTCCTCAGAACAGGTAATGTACCCTGTAACAGCACCATTACAAAGAGATTCTACTGCAGTTTCATTATGTTTATTCATTGACAAGTATACTTTCTTTCAAAGCATCCAAATTCATTACTAATAATTTAACTAACACCTCCTTGGAGCCTATTTTCAAGCAACTTTCATTTCCAAATGTAATGATATTGAAATAAAAAAACATTACCAGACCTACACAAACAAATCTATTTTAAAATATCTAAAATTTAAATAAATTAACATCAAAATGAACAAACTCTTAAGTCTCCAAAGTTACATTAAATTTACATACTGTGGAAATTATGCTTTTGTAGCAACTGAAGTGTTAAACTAACCGCAGCATGCACAATTTTGGATATATCACAGGATTCAAATTGACAAGAATAATCAATCCAATCTGATAGAAAAAGTATCCCCTACCCTATCTGTGTCATACAAGCCATCCCCATTTGCAAGTGGGTTGCATTCTAAAGACTGTTTGCAAATCACTTGGCAAAAAATGTGGTGACATATTTAATGAGAAAAACAAGTTTAAATAAAATGCTCAAGTGCCAAGGCTACCATGAAAAACACAGTTAACGCATAAAATAATGTGCTATTGAAGTTCTAAGCCTTGAGCTCCCTTGCAACAGGTGACAGAGAGATGGGGGCAAGAGGAAACCCTGCTCGTTGGGGAGGAAAGCAGGATTGCCCGGCTTTGGTAGCAGGGCCAGCCCAAAAGCAACAAAGCAGAGTTCCAGGAAGATAAATGAATTGTCTGTAAAACAAGCGCTTAAGGACTGCCTGTAAGAAAGTATCAAAATAATATAGGAAGAGTAACTGCATAAAACTACACAGAGGCTACGAAATATCATGAAACAAAGCATTCTTTCACAGTTTCGAACTTAAAAGCAAGGGCTGATAGGTCTGCATTTCATTTACCATAAATAGATTCCTCTCTGAGAAACTCCTAGAAGATAGGGAGTCATTTTCCATTTGTTGCATATTCTTAACATCCGTCATTCTCCCTCCTGCTCCGCAATAACTGGGGAAAACCTACTGGATATCACATCATGGGGCCCAGGGAGTGCATTTGGGTAGGAAGCAACACAGCACAGCAGTTAAGAGCTTGGAGTTTAGCATCAGGCATAACTAACTTTGGGCAGGTTAGTTAACTTTTCTGAATTTCAGCCTCTTGCTACACTGGAGATAAAATAATGACCACCTCTTAGGGGTAGGGAGGATTCAATGAGGCCATCTGTGAAAAACATTCATCACAGTGCCTGGTACACAGTGTAAGTGGTCAGGAAATGTGACTGGAGAGTTACCTAGCAGAGGTGCTGGGACTGGGGTGGACCTTTATATAACAAACTGGCTTAAGTCCTTGCCCAGTTGGTAAGTAAAACTGTCAGCTCGCCAAAGAACTGCATTCCTCAAGTCTGAAAAGTAGGAGTTTTTTCCCCTCCCCATGAGATGGCACCAGGGTTCAAGGATATCTTATCCTATTTATATGCTTAATTGCCTTCCGTCTCCCCTCAAAGTGTTAAGACTTCTTTGCCTTATGGAGACAGGAAACATCTTTTAAAAACAGTATCTCATATTTGTGACCGATTGTTTTCTTTGGAAATCGATCTCAGAAACATTAATCTGAGGAAAGGAGGAAAACATGCCAAATGCGTCCCAAATTTTACCAGCTATTTCTCGAAACTTCCCTCTTGCACTTGGTCCAGTGCTTCTGCAGTTAACACTTGTAACCTTTCTAATTAGAATAAGTCATAGATATGTATTTTTCCCATGAGCTTTTCTTAAGAGCTAAATACCAGTCCTTCATCCAGCATAATCAGTCATCTATGAATGTGTGCTGTATGTGTACTTGAAATAGATCTCTTTAATAACAACTAAAAGGGGGGGGGGTGCTAACCAGGACTGATGAAAACTTTTTGAAAATGTATTATGCCTAGACTGCACTGATGAAGAGTACATTGAATCTCCCCTGATGACTCATCAAGATCAATTTCTATTCTGTGCAATAATACAGAGATGCCCTCCGAAACCACTGAAGAGCATCGGGCTGTTTTTCTCTCTGTGAAATAACCAAAGACTACTATATTTTTATGGTTCCTCTTTCTGCTGTTAGCTGTCACATTTCACTGTCAATAGCACCTTTCTTTTTTTTTTTCTTTTCAAAACACAAGATTAACTGGGTGAGAGCCTGAGTTGACACCCACGATTCTCCAAGACACATAAGCCTTTTTTTCCCCCTCTTAATTTGCAGAAATGCGGGCAATACTGCAAATAGTTGAGATCAGCCAGAATACCGAGTTCCTGATAAGGCAACCTCTACTGAATACAAAACAGCCATAATTGTATTCCAAAAAGCAGGAAGGTAAAGCCCAATTGATGGAAACCTTTAAACTCAGAAAACATGTTATCACAGAAAACTACAGAAAGCAGTAATCAAAGGTGATTTTCTATCAATCACCATGGAGATGCCATCTATCAGGGATTCATCTAAATAGCTCAGAAATTAAGCTTTGAACATTTCAGGACATGTGATACTACAACAATATACCCAGATTTTCTGGAATCCTCACTTTTTCCTTTGGTTTATTGCTTTCTTAGCTCCTGGTCCATGAATACCCCAACCTATCAGCCAAAATAAAGAAAATTAAACACTCGGAATAGAAGCTGTTATAATATTATGCAGGTGTATAACAACTGTCTGTAACCAGGAATCAACAGAATATGGCCCTAGCTGACTGTATTTGCAAGAGGACATAGAGTATAAGCAACTGTACTTGTAGCAAGCTTTCCGGCTCTGTTGTGAGGGTGGGGAGGGTAGCTATGTCTTGTACATTCATAAAGCTCCAAAAGGAAATTTATCAGCAACGTAAGGTGCTGAACAGGCATTTAAACCAGCAAGGTACTGAAGGCCCCTCTCATGAAGAACAGAAATCTTCATCTCCCCAACGAATTAAGCATAAGACTCGTTTGAAGTACTGAAAGAAATGCCACCCGGTTTCCGTTTCCTACTCAGAGTGGTAGTCACACAAATCCACGCCATGCAGAGAAGCGTTAACATAGCAGGTCTAAGATTAAGGCTTGCTAGCAAGGTTTACCCTTGGCTGGTATCTGGGAACTTGGTTTCAGGGAGTGTTTCCATTGCTCCTGAATTGATAAGGATGGTTTATTGTGCCTGCTTGTACAAATAATGGGGATTATACTGAGTGCTTGCTCTACTTTGGGGCATCTGAATTTTGGTACATGCTAAACATAGTGCCCACGTGACTAGCCCCCAGTAAAAACCCTGGGCAGGAATGTTGCAGATGTATTGCTTCATTTTCACTGCTGAGGGAAGAGAATACTGCATGTGAGCCCTCATGGGGTGGGGGGCGGGGGTAACATAAGGAAAATCTGCCCATGGATTCCTCCAGAACCCTCCTGTACTTCTCCATTTATGATCTGGTTGTGTCTCCTCACTATGTCACTCTAAGAAATCCTAGCTGTTAGGAGAACTATATTCTGAGTCCTCTGGGTCCTTCTAGCATATCTTGGAATGTGGGCGTGGCCTTGAGAATGTCCAACTATATGTGTGGAACTGTCCTTTCTTTTAAGTGGGGGAAAAAGACTCATTAGACATAAAATTATTCTGTCAAATTGCCATAAAAGTTTCTAGACATTTGCTGTCATGACTGCCCTACCTCCCGGAGTACTGGCAACAGGCCATTGAGGAATTGGCCCGAGCCACAGCTGGCACTTTGAGAAGCACTGCTCTGAAGGACTCCAAACACAGAGGGTGTTTGCAGACAAAACAAAAACAAACTTCACGAAATTTCCACCAACCAAGATGGCACAAAAGCAGAATACCAGTGCTCCCAAGTGACCCAGCTTTCTTAAACACTGCCATGACTCTGGGGGCTAATTCACTCCCAAAATTAAAGCAAAAATAATAATAATAGTAATTAATGCTGTTGCCTGTTAAGAGGACTTGGCACTTATGACCTTAAGTCACCTGAGAAAACACAGTAGAAATGTCTTTGCTGTTATCACACACCCGAGTCATTTCCATGTGGAACTGTTTTGAATGTGGGAGACAGGAGAATTTTTCAATGACTAATACCTGGGTCCCACCTTCACACTGCTTAGCATGCAGTGGGAGAGTTGGCAGGATATGCTGGCAATAAACCAGTAAACATTGATCATTCATGCAAAATTTTAATGAGCATCTACTGTATTCCTGGCAACGTTAGGTCATAGGCATAATAGGAATACAAAAGTTAAGCACAGTCTTCATCTAAAGGGGCTTACTGAACTCAGAGAACTAGTACACACTAACAACCATCTGATTTGTATAATTTATATGCCTCCTAGGGTAATACTAGGTGCGTTAGTTAATTTTCCTCAAAATATCTTGAAAAGGCAGAGTTGTGGGCCCCTAAGTCTTGCCAGACTCTTTAAATATGTGTTGTCGGTGCCTTCCTAGAGTTGATCAGCTATCAACTAAGTATCAAGCACTATGCAAGATTTGCTAGGAATAGAAATATAAATACCGTCCCAACCTTCAAGGATCGTACAAGTCTTTTGAGACCGAGAAGTAAACAAATCTTTAGACTTCCAGGTTACAGGTGTGAGAAGGCTGCCAGCAGTGACGTGGCAGTGATGATGAAAAGCCAACTGATGACCTCTACCGTTACACACCGTTGTTGTCAGAAAACAAACGTGTGACGAGGAGCTAAATTTTAACACCTGAATGGTATAGTCTTAAGGTTAACTATGAGAGTCTTACTACTAACTATACTTTAAAATAGTTCTAAATGTTCCTTCAAGTTCTAAAATTAGAAAAACACTCTCTCAAGATATAATTTTACCTGATACAAAATTTAGTACAGAAGAGACCTTAAGAGAGATGCCACCCTCAGCAACAATGCTACTGGTGAATAAATTCCATCAGGCCCTGTGTAGGTCCTCCCCAAGCAACGATTTTGCCTTCCTCCCATGACAAAAAGTTCCCAATATTGAAAGGTATGTTTAGTTCCTTTTGGCATTATGTTGAAAAGGAACCTAATTTTTTAACCAATTTCCTTCAAGCCTCGAAAAACAATTTTTATAAAAGGGGAAATAAATCTTGAAATTACTTTTAATCACTTCATTAAATTTAAACCTCTTTACCTTAAAAAAAATCACTAAGGTTTTTTTTCTTTACACAGAATATTACAATCTCCTATCTTTGAAGACTTCAAAAATATATTAGTTCAAAATCCATTTCTTGGTTCCCACTGAGATTTAAATTACCTGAAACTAATAGTCTCACTGCAAGAGTTCTATTCCATGGCTTGTAAGTTGAATTCACCAGCATGACATCTATGTTTTATATATGTAAATTCCACAGGTTTACCGTAAATTCATGACATCGACAACACTGGTTGCCGAAAAGATTGGTACTGCTACTGAAACAAATACGCAAAATGAGACAGGAAGTAGCCATAATTTTTCCTGCTTGCCTATTTTATTACGGTAATCACAGAAAAAATGGAGATAGTCTAGAGCACAAAAACTCAGATAGCAGCTGAAAGCAGTGTAAACTCTAACAATAAGAAATATTTGCATATAAATCAAAGCAGGCAATAAGGGTTACATCACGGAACATAATATAAAATTATTTTATTACAGAAGCTACGGCTTGCATACAAGCTTCAATTACTACCTTTTCTAAAATTTGGCACAGGCTATATTAAAAGAAAATTTACTAGCAAGAACATATACAGTATTGACCAGGGCTATCCTTTACCTTTTGAATTCTTCCTAAGGCTGTAATGAGTCTAGTCGGCAAAACAAAACATTAAATTATTACTGGAGTCAAGTAAAAGGATGAGTGTGGTCATCACTGGAAGTCAAGCACAATGAGGTGCTTCAGTTTGAGACCCTCTCCCTTATTTTCTTTCCTTTGTTAAACAGCTATGCAAGTAACATTGTCAGTGCTCATCAAACTGAAATCCATAGTTTGTGCTTTAAAAAAAAACACACAAGCAGAAACTAATCTAAATACATCTGTTATCTTTTCTGTAGTAGAAATTACATTTAGAATAACTATATTGTAGAGTTGGTCCTCTGTATCTGCGGGTTCTATATCCACAGATTGAACCAACAGCAGATCCAAAATATTCAAGAAACAAAGAATTCCAGAAAGTTCCAAAAGGCAAAACTTGAATTTGCCACACACTGGCAACTATTTACATAGCATCTACACTGGATTAGGTATTATAGGTAATCTAGAGATGATTTAAAGTGTACAGGAGGATGAGAGTAGGTTATATGCAAATGTCACACCAATTTGTATAAGGGACTTGAGCACCCTCTGAGCTTTGGTATCTTGGTATCCACGGGAGTGGGGGGGGAGGTTGTCCGGAACAAATCCCAAGTGGACACAAAGGGATGACAGTATTTTTTACCATCTTGATACTCTCCCAAAACCTGCTTACATTCACAGCAATTCACATCAGACCAGACTAATTCCAAGCTCTAATTACCTGAAGCCTCATTCTCCACAGCACCTTAATTACTCCCTGGTAATCCAGTGAGCGCTTACAGCAGGAAACTAACTTCTTCAGAAGTTACCAAGGGGCCGTTTCATTCATTTCAGCTGCCACATCCTTGACTACTTCTACTCTAAATAACTTTTATACTATGGAACAGCGTGAAGTTTCACCAATGGTGCTGGGGGACTTTAGTACCTTTCTGTGGAAAAGGGCCTGAGGGTACCATCATATTTTGGATTAACTCCTTTGGTTTCTTCAAACATAAACAGGTTTCCTCAACCTTGCGAAAGTCTTGACTTTGCTCACCTCCTTGCTAACCTCTGTCCCTCAAGGGCGTTCTCCTCTGCTCATTCCGTGCCATTAGCTCCAGGCCATCCTTGTGCTCGCTGCACATGAGCCTTTCCCCATGTACCCGCTTTGTCTCTCTCTTTTCTGTCCACTCTCTGCCGCTCTCAGAGCCAAAATTTTCTCAGGTTTGGACTGTGGCTCCTCTATGAGGATGCACAAAGTAATAACTCTTACTTTCCCTCTATCTAATTTCTATTCAGCCTCTCCAACAGCTTATCAGAGATTTCCGCTTATATTTGATTATTTCTACAAGCCAAATTCCTTTTTTGTGTCCAAAACCACATCTATTTCGCTCCCCTCATAATGACAATGATCTCGGCGGCTAACATTTAATCCTACAACGTACCTTGGAAGTAGCTGCTATTTTTGGTCAGCACCATTTTACAGATGAGAAAACCGGTAACACACAGCCTGCCAGGATTCAAACCCACTGGGTAGACTGACTCCAGAGGCCACCTTCTTCCTCACTGCTGCTCACCATAACTGAGATTATCTGACTATGACTTAGCCAACCTTACAGAAACGGCTACTTTCCAAACTGCAGGCAAGGTCCCGCCAACATTTCACTCTGCACTGATGATTTCCTCTGCAACAGTTCAAATAGCCTCCAATGAAGTCCAGCTTTATCAGCCAGGCCCTGATGCTACTCACTGCTCTCTAAACTCCTGGACCACATACCATCACAACTTCCTTTTTTCTAATTTAGTAAGTCCTATACATAGTACAGGGGTATTAAGAAGAGAGCTGTTTGACTATGTGACCACCTCCACATCAATTTTTTCAAACTGCACACCTTTTATCAACCTTGACAGTCAAACGGATGGTTTAATTACACTCATTTCATTGTGGATACTTAAATTTACACTACTGTTTTTACATATATTTGAGATTTTATATTTTATATTGAGATGAGATTGTACATTTTATAATATGAGCTTTTATATTTTATATGTAACATGAGCTTTTATATTTTACATATATTTTAACTTTGGTATAGTAGGTGGAGCCGCCTCCTAATACACCAAAGTTAAAAGGACAGGATTATAGTTCAATCAATATCCTCAATTCCATACATCTATAACTACAAGAAATCAAAAGCCAGAATATGTTTCTTGATTCAAACCAATGGACAAGGAAAAAAGATCAATTAAATGAAGTCCAAATATGGATTTAATATTTTAATAAAAATAAACGGCTTATTCACTAAGATGATACCCACACTCCTCCTGCTCCAGCATTATTTTTGGCAACATGAGAGAATTCTATATCTGTAATTATGTAATCTGGCTGTCTTGTTATTCACAAAGAAAACTGGTATGCCTGTGTGGAATATTAAGATTCCAAATGGCTGGAAAGCAGATCAATAAAGCAAAATACCTCCTGACCCACGATCAGTAGAGAATGAGACAGTCTAGGAAAAAATATTCCAGGGAGATGAAAGTTTCCATTCCAACACATCTATTTTAAGTTTTTTTGGTTAAAATACGTCTCTATCAACAATGACTATTAGACTTCCCAGTGATTTGAGCATCCTTTCAATATGCTGCAGATAAAACCAGGATATTCAGATGCAGCTGGATGGTACCTACGGCTCAAAGGTTGACCAGTGTGTGTCATAGGTTCCACACTCACACAGTACCTTTAGGAGTTATTAAGGTACCAGCAGGGTTTTTTGTATGGACATAAAACACACAGAATAGAGGAGTGATTCCCACAGGGGGATGGGAGGGAACTTTGTCCAGGCGCAAGTGTCCTCAAAATCAAGGGTGGGAGTAGAAGGAGCAGACTTCTCCAACTGCTGACATTCATCTATAGTTAAGAACTACCACAGAGGCGATGCCTTGTGACTGTCTAAAAGCCTCTTGGCTCCTTGACCCGCTGCTATATAGAGCTCTTCTATACATGTCTTTGTTACATTTCTCACCAGCCAGGTACCTCAATCACTACTTCCAAAGTCCACTGGAAAACTGTTACCACCATCTCTAGTTTGCATCTGTTACTGATGATTTTAACGTCCACAAGCCACGGCTGCTGATGCTACCCGCGATCACCTCCACTCATTCTCTCCCTTTTTGGTTTTTCTTTTTAGCTTATGTCTAAGAACGCTAGGTCTTTCAAGTCAGTTACCAGGTAGAACATGCCATTTTCTCTTGTCATCAAACCAATGACTTAATGTCTCAAATGTAATCCCTAAGTCTCTTTGGCTGTAGCACTCGCTCAGGCCGGCACACTCTTGTGTGCTCTCCCTCCCTCACTTCCCTCCCATTTTAGTCATAACTCAGATATTCAGGGCTTTTATGGCCACCACAGTAGATCCCCACTCCACCCCACCCCACCCGTTATCTGCAGAGTAATATCTGTTCTAGAAGTATCAAACGATCTATCCTTGGCTCACTACTAAGACTTCACTGTGGTCTGATTTTACGCATTGGATGCTAAAGACCAAATAAGCCCCTGTGTGGAAACAAAATACTTTATGAGAGGCTAATACAACTGCAATGTTATAAAAATAAGATGCAATTTACACACTAGAAAATGTGACCTCTGCTCCCCTCATAGCGAAGGAATTGAGACTTACCAAGTAAATGCATGTATCAGTGGTCTACTCTAAATTGCCCAACTAGACTTCAAGTCCCAGGGGCTATTTTTCCCCTATTGCTTTTTTTTCCCCCCTCAGTACCTAGAAAAATACCCAGCACATTCAATAAATACTTCTAAGTAAATAAATAAGAAATATTAAGGATAAAAAGTGGGGCTTACATAGCATTTAATAGCAGTATAAAAATCATAATACAGATTTCACACCTTTGAATCTGGTGGAATTTGAGTACATTTAAAAGCAGTATAGGATCATTTGCACACCTCTATTTTCCATAGTATTAATTTTATTTCCTAAAATTGACATCTGTAAGTAAGATGTTTAAATGTATAAATATATGTGTTTTAATATATTGTAGTATTATGAGTTCAGTCTCTCTCACTATCCTCACATAAGTTACCTGGGTATATTGTTTTACCTAAGCTATTCTCCACACATAAGAAAGCTATATACACAGGATTTTAAAGCATTAATTAATAGTTGTTCCTTACCTAAGGAAATTATCCCATGTTCTACCTTCATCCTTAAAATGCTTAGCTCTATTTTTGTGGTCTCTTAATTATATAATATTTCTAGGAAAATCATTTGGAGTGTAGAGCCGAACGATACTTTTGGCAATTAGGAAAATGCTTTTTTCCCTAACCAGACAGCAAGTAATACTTACATAATGAAACTTCAGAAATTGCTTATCCTGTTACCAAAGGGAAAAGGGAGTGGGAGAGGGACAAATTAGGAGCTTGGGATTAGCAGATACACACTATTATATATAAAACAGATAAACAACAAGGTCTACTGTATAGCACAAGGAAGTATATTCAATACCCTATAGTAAACCATAATGGAAAACAATATGAAAAAAAAATGTGTATAACTGAATCACTGTGCTGTGCACCAGAAACAAACATTATAAATCAACTGTAGTTCAATTAAAAAAAATTAATTCAAAAAAGAAGTAACTTATCCTAATTACTAAAAGAGACTGATCAGAAGGGCAGAAATCAAGATACAGGTATCAACTAGAGAGCAGAATATGGAAGAGGTAACAAGGAGTATCTGGAAATAGATTATGAAGGGCCACAGAACTTTTGGCTAAACTTAACCTTGATCTTATAGATAATACAACTCCAGCATCAGCTTTGCAACACAGTAATGCCACAAGACTGCAGTCCCTGTCAAAGCTCCTGGGCCATTCTGCCACGACCTATATTTCAGCCACACTGATTTCCAGCTAAGTGGCATTGCTGCTTTTCACAGCCCCTCAATCCAGACTGCTATAAGTATTCTTGCTTTTACTAAGAGTTGCACGAATTCCTAATTTCCACTCTTTATCTTATTTTATTAGGATCAAGGAAACCGAATTTTAAAGTCCAGATTCGATATTCCATGAAATGAAATACGTTTAAAATTCATACAAACACGCATACTTGAAATAATGGGTCTCCTAAATTTACATATTGAAATGGGTATTTTTGTCTAAGGCTGGTAGTTGAAAAACTTTTTTGCAAAGACTAACCATTTTTTCAAGTATATTAAAGTAGTAATTCATTAGTGGGAATTGATTTTATAAGTCAATCGAGAAGAACAATGAGACTATTTGGATAAACAGAAACATCTAACATCAGGCATTTTATAAAAGAGCTACAGTCCTATTAAACAAAGCATATAGATGATATACACATTTTGTTCTAGTTGTGTTATATGAAGAAAATCCACATTTTCACAAATAAATATCTATACCTGTCAAGAGTTTAATTTTAAAACAGCATCTCTTGCAACCTTAGGATACTTTATCGTTAAAGATGCCCAGAGAAGCTACATTCTGAGGTGTACATAGACATGAATTTTTCTGGTCTTATAAATTACTCATCCGATGTCTCTGAACATGGGAATTATTTTTGTAACCTTTTAAAATAAGTACAGCTCTCTTTTTAAACAGATTTTGGGGGAAAATTTGCAGAACTCATGAAAGCACCTCTACCAAAGCTTCGGGTGAAAAGTGTGCATGGAAGACAGTTTGAAAAACGTTGCTCTGGATGATCAAACACTATGGCAACCCACGTTCCTATATGCAAATATCATACTTTTTTTCAGAAAACACATTTGTGAGTATTTATAGATTCATGCTTGATAACAGCTAAAGGTAAACTGTCATGACTTTGTAAAGAACAGTGGAACTCTGAAAATCAAGATGTCTAAAGGCATTCTAATTCAAAGAGCAATCTGATAGGTTTCTTATGTCTGATAAGATACAAAAATAGGTTTTAATGTTTAGAATATTCAGAAGGAAAATGCAGCAATGAAACTAAGTAAGGCCTAAATATAACAACTGCCGTGAATAAATGTATCATGTCCGACATTTCATTACTTCAAATTTCTGGGATGCTGGGGTGGGGGGAGGAGATGAAGTTAATAAATTAGTGTGGGTATAATTACCTCACAAAGGTCAAACCAAGCAGGCATTAACTGTTTAATTTCTTTGTTATTTTCAGCAAGTAATTGAAAGATTTTTAACAGAGTTTCTACCAATAAGCTATAGCAGTGAAAAGAATTTAAATAAAGAATCCATTCATCCATACTAATATTTTTCTTAATTAAAAGGGGAAGGGGAAATAAGGGAAAGTTCTTCCTTTATTTATTTAGTTATTACTTTATTTATTTTAATGGAGGTACTGGTGGTCAAACCCAGGACCTTACGCATGCTGAGCATGCACTCTACAACTGAGCTATACCCACCATTCTGAAAGTTCTTCTGTAAATAAGAACACCAAATGATAAATGTGGAAGGAATGATGTCATTAGAAATCACCGTTTTGTAAAAACCCCAGTTATAATTTGATTCAGGCAAGAATCATCAACTGATGTTTAAACTATGTGAAATGATGCTGGGGAACAGTTCATTTACGTGATCTCAAAGCATAACCCCACGTATCATTTATTAAATACAAAGAAAAATATGCAAGACACTTTCTTGATCAAATGATCACACTTAACACCACCAATAACAGGGCAAACTGATATCCCTGTGCCTCGTGATGTGATGCACTGAGGACAAATATCACCTACGCAGCACCCTTGACAAAAATGATTACCCTGAATCTAATTATGGAGAAACAATCAGACAAATGTAAACTGAGAAACATTCTTCTGTAAAATAAATAACTGGTTTGCTCCCATCAAAATGTTAATGAAATGAAAAAAATTTTAAGTCTAGGAGCTGTTCTAGATTGAAGACTAAAAAATACAACAATATAACACATCTTTGATTAGATCCTAGAGAAAAGAAGTTACGAAGCACATTCTCAGAGGGATAGTTGGGGAAATTTGCATATGGACTGCATATTAGATAATAGTATTGTATTAGTGATAAATTCTCTGAGTGTTAAAAATTATACTATGCTTGTTCAGGAGAAGGTCCTTGTTCTTAAGAGATACATGCTGAAGTATTGAGGGGTAAAGTGTTACAAATCACCAGCTAACACTGAGAAAAGAGAAAAAAGGAGAAATAAAAAAAAAGAAAAGAATATAAGAAATACAACAATGTGAAAAAATTAGAGAATCTAGGTGAGGGGTGTGAGTATCCACTGTAATAGTCCTGTAACGATTCTGCGTATTTGAAACTTTTCAAAATAAGAAATGAGAGCAAATAGTAAAATGTGGCAGCAAGATCCTTACTAAGAAAGACGAAATGGGTAACTACAAAATAACTGATCAATTCCTTTAATAAAGGTTTATTGACTGCCAAACTTCCAATCTTGCTCTAACTCAGTTCAAATGGTTAATTTATTACACACAAAAAGCTTATAAAATATTTTGGGTGATCTTAATCAACTTCTTAAAATGTGATAACTCAGAAATAAAATTAAAATTATGCATTTGTATACTCACAATCTGATGTGACATTTTATAATTGGACTACATTAAAAACAAAAGCATGAAATTGTTCTAGCAGCTATTTCAGCCCAGTCATCTGTTTAATACAAGTAATTTTTCCAAATGAAGAGCTTGCTCCATTTTCAACCATAGTTCAACAGCGCCCCCCCGAAAGTCATGAATATAGAGGTCTATACAACTGCATGAGACTTATTGATAGTTTCCTGCTACTTTGTATCCATTCAACACCTCTAGATTTTTCTCTAAATTATTCATAGCTCATAAATAAGAAAAACGTATTATCAATAGTTACCTATTCGAAACAATTGAGATTTGGTGGTGTTTCATATCTTCATAGAAATTTGTATATTATGTTCATCCAATAATGGAATAGATTGTGGACATTTTTCATTAGATTTGTTTAAACTATCCAGGAAAACATGTAAAAATGGCTTATGACTGTTCACATAATCAAACATTACCAAAGATAAATCATGCCATAACTATTCAAGACATCAAATGCTTCTAGATAATGGGTTTACAGTACCCAGGCTGTAATTAAATAAAGTGAGGGTACCAGGATTGGTTAAAATACTACTTTGCTATTAGAAGATATAATCTACCAAAACTCATCTGTATCAGTTTACCTCATCATAAAATAGAGATGCATCTCTGAAGGGGAAATATAGCTACAAGGAGTAGTAGAAACCATGCTAAAAATCTATTACGCAGCAGAGAAATGACTAGATATCAGTACCAAATTACTAAGAGTAGTTTGTGTTAGGGTTATGAGGGTATGTTTTTTTGTTTAATTCCCTCTCGTTAGCGTCATTATCCAATTTTCTGAAACATATTATATTACTTTTAGAATGAGAATAATGAACTTGAAAAGCATTTTCTTTCAATCATATACTTGGTTTAAAACATATTGAAAAGAAACACAGCCTTTTACATGTAAACATTTAGTACTAGTTAAAAAAAAAAAGCCAATTTTTTTTCTTTAATTTTTTTTTGTTTTAAAGGTACTGGGGATTGAACCCAGGACCTCGTGCATGCTAAGCAGGCACTCTACCACTGAGCTATATCCACCAATTCTTAACTACTATCAATATCAAAATACTACTCCAGAAACTCTGCCACCTCTGAGGTCTCATGACCTTAGTTAGGAAGTAGCTGAACCCCTAATTTGTAGAGTATGTATAATATTCAGCTGAAGAAAAGAGTTCAAATGAAATAAGAAAAGGAGACCACAGCTATGCAGTAAACAAAATTTAGATGGAAGAGTGGGGATAATTCTAATGGTTGCTTGTGCCTTTTCATAAAAAGAGTGACTTTTAAATGCAGTCTGTGGTCCAGGTCCTTCTTAGAAGACCTAAGCTTTTACAATGAGTATAAGTATAGCTGGCTTTGAAAGTGACCCCGAGGAATAAAAGAATGAACGTGTGCATGCAGGGATCACTGAAGGGTTGGCAGTAGTTGTGGTTTATCACTGTCTTCCGAAAAAATGTGTCTTGGAGGGCAGGGTGGTATAGCTCAGTGGTAGAGCACCTGCTTAGCATGCACGAGGTCCTGGGTTCAATCCCCCACATCTCTATTTAGAAAACAATTAAACAAACAAAAACAACAACAAAACCTCAAAAATTGTGTATCAGGAACTACCATGAGAATCATTTATTTGATCATTACTAAAACAATGATTTCAATGTGTAGTGTGTTTTACCATTTACAAAGTACTTCATAATTCTGTTAGGATGGCAGGATGGCTACAGATAACTTGGGCTCAGGAAAGGTTGAATGTTTCACCCCAAATCACTTGGCAGACCTATGAGCCAAACCTGAGGTCTTCCGAGTCCAAATGCTGTAATTTTCACTGTGTTATAATTTATGCCCTGAGTATCCATTTTGTGTAGTGGCTTACCGATGGGTATGATTTCCTTTGTACGCCAAGCTGTGAACAAAAACAAGTGGAGAAAAACTCTAAATGAAACATGCAGGATGTTTCTAGTTGGTGTGATGAAGAGCTAGCTACGTGCAGAGTTTCCTACATAATGAGAAAAGGATGGAAGGGAGGCAGGGTTCTTGGTATTATTTAGTCACATCTGTATATAAAAATCACAATCACTATTAAAAAGGTGACACCACTAAAACTAAAACTACACACACACACACACACACACACACACGCTGAGTAAAATGAGATTGAGAGCATTTAGAATGAGTGTGTTATTAAGTGGCACTTGCAGTTCTGAGGTCCCAAACTGCACAGTCCAAAAGCAACTAAAAAGGAGGCAGCACTATATGGAAAAGCGAAAGCAGGCACAAGAAGAGGAAGCCGAGGGGCCACTTAAATCTCCAAGTACCTAAGACAGATTGCACGGGTGAGGGTGAACAATTGTCCTCAGTGGGAAACAAATCAAGGGGAAAGGGGTCTGAACTGCAAGAGGAGAAATTGAGTTTATTCTTGACAAAAACAAGATTGTAAGATGCTGGACTGCATTTCCAATGGAAGAGGACTTCTGATCTTGAAAAGCATTATGAAAGCAGCTTTCTGGTTTCAGTTTACATACAGTTCGGTGTCAGAGGAGTTGTGACTATGCGGAGATGCAACAAAAGGATGTTTAGTTATTTTATCGCTGGTACGGCCTAGTGTATTTTAAAATGTCCAAGGTATATTAAGACATAGTCCTTGCCCTTTGAGAGCTTATATGCATTTTAATTACACAATATTAAGCAAAACTCATGTTTAATTGAAATTAATTATAAAAGGCAAGAGTGCATAAGAAAGGTGAACACTGATGATATAAAACTCAAAGAGGCACAATGTCTAATCTATTTTAGACATGGGGAAAATGGCTTTAAAAAATTAAATGCAACTGCTAAAACGGGGATTATTTCTAATATTTATGTTTGGTTCATGCAGCAGCACTCTTTCCTCATATTAGGTCGCTCAGTACATTCTGTTTATCTGAGTTGATGTTACCTGTTTTCAAGTATCTGCTCTGAAAGCACAAAAACCATGTCTGCTCAATCATTTTTGGCCTAGAGAGCAACATTGGCCTAGAAGGATTCCATTCTCTGACAGAGCAGCTTTCGCACAGGCAGGGCTCTCTCTATGTTGTTAGTGTGACTAGAAGCATTCTCCAGCTGGTGAAGGACTAAATGATAATGTTAGAGAAGGTAAGGTAAGTACCCATGGTGATGATCATATCAATACCTGCCAGGAATCTACCAAATTTTTTTTTTTAATCGAAGTATAGTTGACTTACAATTGCGTTAATTTCTGGTGTACAGCGTGATTCATTCACACACATACACACACACACACACACACTCCTTTTCCTATTTGCAGTTAGTATCTGCAAATCCTGAACTCCCAATTTATCCCTCCCCACTCCCTTTCCCCTCTGGTAACCATAAATTTGTTTTCATTGTCTGTGAATCTGTTTCTGTTTTGTAAATAAGTTCATCTGTATCATTTTTTTTTTAGATTCCACATATGAGTGATAGCATATGGTATTTTTCTTCCCCTTTCTGGCTTCACTTAGTATGATAATATCTAGGTCCGCCCATGTTGCTGCAAATACCATTATTTTATTCTTTTTATGGCTGAATAGTATTCCATCCATATACCACAACTTCTTTATCCAGTCATCTGTCGGTGGACATTAAGGTTGCTTCCATGTCTTGGCTATTGTAAATAGTGCTGCTATTAACACTGGAGTGCATGTATCTTTTGAACTTAGAGTTTTCTCTGGATATATGCCCAAGAGTGGGATTGCTGGATCATGTGGTAAGTCTATTTCTACCAAATTCCTACTTAGGTATTGGTTAAGACGCCAAGCTCTGGAGTCAGTCCTGGCTCTCCCACGTACTTATTGTGCAATGTAATGTACTTACTTTCCCAAGCCTCACTTTCGTCATCTATTAAATGAGAGTGATAACTGTTACGAGGATTAAGTTAGCTTGACATGGAACTTGCTTAGCATAGTTCCCGGCAGTTCGTGCCCGCTAAAGGTTACCTATTATTAACAGAATGAATATTATATACGGTATTAGTTTGCTGGGGCTTTCATAACAACAACACAACCACAGAGTAGGTGGCTTAAAAAACCAAAATGTATTTCCTCACAGTCTGTAAGCTAGAAGTCCAAAATCAATGCGGCAGCAGAAGCGATTTCTTCTGAGGCCTTTCTCTTTGGCTTGCACATGGCCACCTTCTCTCTGTGTGCTCACCTGGTGTTTCCTCTGTGCACACCCCTGTGTTTCCTCATCCAAATTTCCTCTGTAAGGACACCACTTAGATTGGATTAGGGTATATACCCTAACAGCCTCATTTTAGTTTAACAACCTCTTTAGAGGCTCTAATTTCCAGTTGAAGAAGGTCTTTTTTTGGCTAGGTTCCAGTCTCTCTTTGTCAATAGTTGCTTAGCAGTCAGTTGTGGTTTTGTTGTGATTGAGAGAGGAGGCAAGCTCGTGGTCCTACTACTCTGCCATCTTGACAGGAAAATCAAGGCCCTAATCTCCAAATAGTCACATTCTGAGGTACTGGGGGTTAGAACTCCAACATGTGACTTTTGGGAGACACAATTCAGCCTATAACATATACCTTATCTCATTCTAAGCAAAAACATTCCACACAATAAGAAAACCGAAAATGATTTTGAGGAAATGTCTCAGTTCTCTTATAACTTCTCAGCTTTCGAACATAGAGGGAACCTATGTAACCTCATTTGAATGAGAGGATAAACAGATAGATGGATATACACACAAACTACATGTAGTATACAGCTGCCAATCATACTTTGTAAAACAACTCTCTGGATACAAACCCCTCTGCCAAAAAAGCATCATCATCAATGAAAATAAGTGATTCGTCTAAAGTATACAAAGTAGTTACTGTACTCAAAGCACAAGAATTACACTGCATGAGCAATTATTTCCTCCTTAGATCACAAGTTCATTGAAGAAAGGAACCGTGACAGGTTAGTAAAAATTTACAAACAGATCAGCATAAAAAATGAACTCGGAAAGCTTCTTCTATCTTTGATTGATGCTCTTAAAATTCATTTTTGTTTTCTATATTGTTTTGATAGGTAACTGTGGTTGCAACTATAATAGCCCATGCAATTAATGCAGTAATCCTGGTATCTGAATTATGGTGACCACAGTTTGAAAAAAGTTACCTTAAAAGTTACTAGTCACATGACCATTATTTAGAGATGCAGGCCCACAAGGCATTAGGCTCAAAGAGCATTTCATACAAGCATATAAACTGGATACTAATCCATATTATGAATATCTGTTGACCACAGATGGGAAATGCCTTGGCCAGTATATACTACTCAAAAAAAAAACTCCATGGAAAAGGCCAGAACCCAGCAATCTGAGGCTAGAGGCCATGCCTTCCTTTAAAAAAAAAAAAAAAAAGATGCACAAACCTACAGAAATACACATAATATGCACCTCGAATGAGAAAATACATGAAAGGGCTTTAAAAACTCTAAAGCACTTTTATAAATCTAAGGTGGCATTTTTAAGATGATCCTATTCTGCCCTTACCCCATTCACAGGAGCTGATTTCGGTTCAACCACACAGTCCTTTCCTAACAGATAAGCGAGTAAAAGAAACTTGATTAACTGAAATGGGAAATGGAATCATACTTTTTTTTTTTTTAATGGAGGTACTGGGGATGGAACCCAGAACCTCGTGCATGCTAAGCCTGCGCCCTACTACTGAGCTGTACCCTACCCCTACCTTGATCATAATTTTATCGTGTCCAGTTTTTCTCCTGAGGACAATGCTACCTAGATCAAGAAAGCATTGCCTCCTAAGAAATATCCCTGTGCCACGCCACTTAAAGTTTGATAACAGTAACAGCAAATTTTACACAGAGCTTTTAAAGGATATACGGTATAGAGACTATATTACCTAACAAAAACAAATATACACACAAAAAAACACTTATATAATTATCTCATGCTATATGGCTGATCAAAATTTTTGCCATTAAGCAAAAAAAAAAAAAATCAATGCAATATGAAATAATGACAACACTAGTTTCAAAAGTCTTACACCAAGCATCAGATTTTAAGTGTGTTCTTCTTACCTGATAATATACACAGGGAAATATCCTCAACTGAAATTTGTAACATGATCACAATCAAAATATACAGAAAATAAACTGGCAGTGCAGAATCCTACATGAAAAGGATTTCTTTTTGTTGGCAATATCAGGATATACTATAAAGCATAACTACCCCATACTCATAAATATTAATGTAATCAATTTACAAATCATATGTCTAAACTAAAGTCAGTATCCATACTTTTAGACGTTTCCAAATGCCCAAGGTAAGATGACTTGCTAGTATTTTATAATCGACATTATCTTAGCATTCCTTAAACAATGAATTTAATCTGGCAGGATGAAATAATGTAATTTACGACAGTGCACTGGAAGGGAAGGGACTGATAAGAAACTGTTCTAAAAATGAATGGAGGTTTAAATAATAAAACCTTTCAAAACATATGCAGATATTCCTATCTAAAACAAGTATAATTCACAAGCTGGCTTGCAGTATTAAAACATAAGGAAATAGAAAGGGAGCTACTCATTGCACACGATGAATATGAAATTAGAAAAGACTGAAATTAGAACTTTAATGGTGCTGGTGCTCTTTTTTAAAGATCACTTATAAAATATACCATCGTTAAACGGTCTCAGGTCTTATTTTCATCAGATTACCAAGTGAGTTTTTCTACTTTATATATACTAGTTAAAAATAATTGCATTGATTATTTTTATTCTGATTGAATTTAATTTTTAAGAAAATTGTCATCACCATAAAACTAAATTTTTAAAATACTGTACAATTTCTAAACCTGTAAGGAAAAACAAGCAAATTGGAGTGCAAGAAAGCCATGTTTTAGCAGGAAGCAGCTACTTCAAACTCCAATAATCAATGTTTTGTCTCCCCCTTCTGGACTATATAATTTTTTTTTTAAGCCAGCAAAGTAAGATTTGATCTTTTTTCACGGGACATACTCAAATAATTGTTCTGACGCAAGTGTAACATTACATGAAGTAATCATTACAATACTATTCAATCAGTAAACTAATAAAACTTCAATTTAATAATACAATAGCATCTTAACAGTCCACAAATACATCCTGCCACGCTGAGTGGTATTTTATGGATATTATAATTACTAGGTGGCTTGTAGTAAGAAACATATCAATAGCATTTTCAATTTATTACTTTGAGCCTGGCCGTACCATTATATTTTTAACAGGAACCTTCTTTCAGTATGAACTTTTTCACTAGACTGGGGGAATGAATTCATTTGGCTCTATTTTGAGGAAAAGGTCTTACAATATTCACTTAATCAGCGCCCTGGATTCCCATGCCCCAATTAGATCAAACAAACATACATTGTACCTGCCCCTCACCTATGATGGGACTGTCCTTTTGACTCAGATTATTTAGAAACACTGCAAAAGGTACAACTGTGACATTCTAATAATATAAAATGGCTAATCTAGTGAGCAATATTCCAAATATGCCAAAATGATTAGCTCTTTTCTATCTGGGTCCACTGAGTCAGAGAAGTACACATGACCTTCATTGCCTAGTACAGATAATGAGGCTGCAGTTTATAAACAGATAAATGCTATTAGAATGATAAACAGCATATGTTCAGCAGCGATGTGCAGAGACTATATCTAAAATAGTAAAAATAGGAGTCTGAAACAGAAAACCAAATTATAAAATTCTACTCAATGCAACAAGTGCTAAAGAAATGGTCTCGCGTGGTGATCACCTTATTCCTGTTTCTGTGATTTTACTAATTTCTCCCTGATTAACAGGTCTAAACTGGACTCATCCTGTTTTACTCCAAACGGGGTCTTGCTCCTGACTTCTCCACGAATGCTCAAGTCACCATCACTTCAGTCGCCCATGCTTGCAATTTCCATCATTACTGATTCACATGGCTCCTCCGCCCTCTTTAGTCCTTTGCTGAGGCTGATATGGTCTACTTCCACAATCTCTCTCTCTCATCTAGAAACTCCATCTAGTTTTTACTAACCACTCCTCCAGTTCAGGGTCTTATCACTTAAACTACTGCAACAACTCTCAGCTACAACTCGCTGCCCCATACTCTAACCTCTCTGATTTCCACTGCTCCATTAAGCTTCCCCAAATACAGCTGGGATTCTGTCATCCGGGTGCTCAAAACCTTCCAGGATTCCTCACTATTCAAGTACCAACTCCTCGGCACAGCCCTCCTAAAATGACCTTAACCTACCTTTCCACATTTACAACCACTGATATGTTTAACCTGTTTTTAGTTACCTTAACAAAAATACCCCCATACTTCCCCTTGTTCACTCCCCGCCAACTACAGGGGCCTCTTTGCTATTCTTCCAATACTCATGGCACACTCCTGCCTCAAAGCCTTTGCACTTGATGCCCTGTGCCTTTTATGTAAAGCTTTCTTCCCCAGATAGCGGTATTGGCTCCCCCAATTTCATTCATGTCTTTGTTCAAATGTCACTTGCTCAGAGGGCTCACCTATCTAAAACAGCGCATCCCTCATCCCACTCAGCTTTCACATCTCGCTTTTCTTCCTTCATAGCACCGACCAAGACCTGCCATTATATTTGATGTGTCTTGTTGTCTGTCTCCCCAGTTGGAATGTCAGCTCCATGAGGAATTTATCTGTATGGTTCATCATCCGAGCACCTCGGATAGTGCCTACTATGTAATAGGTGTCCAGTAACTTTCTGTCCAAGAAAGGAATGAAACTGTGGCTACAGAGGTTAACAAGGTCACGGCAATGACTGAGTGCTGATCAGGGATTCAAATTCAGGGCTTTCGGATGGCAAAACAAGCACTATCCCAAAAGACTCCCTACTGCTTGCCCTAGGTGCTCAACTATTTCTGTCATGAAATTACGTTATATTTAACATTGTTAGATCTGGTCACTATAATGCAATTTTCCAATTATCATATGTAATCATGTCAATGCTTACTCTTTTTTTTCCCCCCTACAGAAGAATGGTTCTTTTTCCACCTGTGGAGAAATTACTCCTGTCTTGCAGTGAAATCAAATCAATCATCTTAGCTGATTTCTAAATCTGTTTTATGTAATGTGTTACTAAATAATAAAAACAATTTATTTTCTTTCAAAAAGTTTACAGCACTTATAACTAGAAGACACTGAGAAAGCCATTCAGTTCTTTCCATCACTAGCCTACTCAATTCTTTTTTGCTATTTTAAGATATTGACAAGATATTTTATCATTTCCTTTCGTAGATGGCATCTATAACAAATCTTCAACTACTTTATTAAACCTTTAAAATGACTTCGTCAATATTATCTTGAGACCACATACGGCGTTAATTTTTTTTCTCAAAAAAGCCCAGCAATAATCTATACTACATTTACACACAGCTTCCTACAGAAGCAAAACATTCTTTTTTCCATCCAGCTGAATCCTTCCCACCATTCTTGACCAAGAGTAAATCATCCTATCAAACTGCACACATTGTGCGTACTTAGCCAAAAAAATGGCAGCTCATAGTATTATCTTATTTTACCATGTAATCTTCATGTTCTGTCTTTCAGACCAAGCATTTTATAGAACTTAATATCTTTAACCAAAAAAATGTAATTTAGACCTACCTTTTACAAGGCTTTTTATATGTTAAGTATATTAAATATCAACAGTAAACTTCAAACCCATTCTGAATTGAGTATTATTATCCTCATTTTATCGATGGAGAGGCTGAGGTTCAGAGATGTTAAGTAAATTATTTAAGGTCACACAGTATGCAGCAGAATTGGAAGCTGATCTCAGGTCTATTTGCCTGTAAACGGATGGACCTCTACTAAAATTTGCATCCCTTCTTAGGGTCTACAATGTGGATATAAAAAGACAGACCCACTGGGTAATAGAGAATATTATTCAAGGATGTACATTATTAGTACCTAAAGTAATATAGGAGTGTTATAAAAGAAGCCATTAAAGAACATATAATGTAAGAGAAACTATAAGATAAAGTAGAAAGTGATTCTATATAAGAGTTAAAAATAAAATGCTACAGAAGTTCAGATAAATTACTAGGAGGAAACCAGGGGGTAGGGGGATGGGAATCAAGGCAGATTTCATGGAAGAGCTGAAAATGGGCAGAAGGCTGACACAGGAAGGAAAATATTCTAAGCACAAAACAAACAAAAAGATCCAATGAGCCAAGTCAGAAGCAAGACTGCATGAGGCTGAGCAAATGGTTATGTTCAGGTAACAGCCTCATTTTTTTTTAAATTGAAGTATAGTTGATATACATTATCTAAGTTATAGGTATACAACATCGTGATTCATAATATTTAAAGGTTATACTCCATTTATAGTTATTATAAAGTATTGGCTATACTCCCTATGTTCTACGCTATATCCTTGTAGTTTATTTTATACATAATAGTTTGTACTTCTTAATCCCCTGCCCCTATATTACCCCTTCCCCTATATTACCCCTCCCCTTGTCCCTCTCCCTACTGGTAACCACTAGTTTGTTCCCTATATCTGTGAGACTGTTTCTTTTTTGTATAGTCACTAGTTTGTTGTATTTTTTAGAGTCCACATATAAGTGATGTCATACAGTATTTGTCTTTCTCTGTCTGACTTATTTCACTTAGCATAATATCCTCCAAGTTCATTCATGTTGTTGCAGATGGCAAAACTTCATTCTTTCTTATAGCTGAGTAGTATTCCACTGTGTATATATATCACATTTTCTTTATCCATTCGTCTGTGGATGGACACTTAGGCTGCTTCCATATCTTGGCAATTATAAATAATGCTGCTTTGAACAATGGAGTACATGTTTATCTTTTCAAATTAGTGTTTTCATTTTTTTCAGATATATACCCCAGGGTGGAATTGCTGGGTCATGCGGTAGTTCTATTTTTAGTTTTTGGAGAAACCTCCATACTGTTTTCCACAGTGGTTTCACTAATTTACATTCCTACCAACAGTGTACGAGGGTTCCCTTTTCTCCATGTCTTCACCAACGTTTGTTATTTGCATTATTTTTGATGATGGCCATTCTGACAGGTGTGAGGTGGTATCTCAGTGTGGTTCTGATTTGCATTTCCCTGATGATTAGCAACATGGAATATCTTTCATGTGCATGTTGGCCATCTGTACATCTTCTCTGAAAAAATGTCTATTCAGTTCTTCCGCCCATTTTTTAATCAGGTTCTTTGTTTTTTTGCAACAGCCTGATTTTTAAAGTAAATTTATAAAAGAGAATAGTGAAAACTAAGGCTGATGGTAGTTTGAGAACAGGAAGGCCTCAAATGCCACCATTTCTGCTTCTCATCAACACTGGATAGATAAAACAAAGACAAGGTCATGTAGACCTGGTGCATGGCATACTCTATCTTCCCATTTTCAATCTGGCTTCTACATCACTCAATTTTTGACCAACACATGTAGTCTTTAGGCACCCATAATACTTAAAGTGATTATTTCTTCTCTCTGGAACACATCTTATGAAATTCTTATCTGTCCATTTTATCAACAAACATTTTCCATCTGTTGTAGATTAATGAGACCACATAAAATGAACCGTTTTGTATCTGACTTTCACCAGTGTGATTTTAAATATTGCTTTTTCACTCCTAGTCTCAACAACAGAAAGGTTGTTTGCCCTTTGCTCCTGAAGGCACCATTCCCACCTAAAACTAGAACTAATCCTTTACCACTTCCTCTAGAAGTTGATTTTCTACAGTTTCCTCCCTTTATTGCAAGACTTGCAGACTCCAATGTAAGCAGCAGCTCATAGATAAAGCAATGGGTATGAAACTGTTTCTACTGCAGATCAATCATAATATCTATATCATTATACTGTCTTTCAAAACACACTTGGACAAGATGAAACTGATCGCTGAATCATATGCAGCCACTCTGCCACCTTTCCTATACTATATCTTCATACCTTATCTTTATTGTTTACCTAGCTTCCCCATTAGACCTGGTATTTTGAGGGCAGGAGCTATGTTCATTGGGGAAGACAGACATATAATGTATAATAATAAAATATGATAAGCATTATAATAGAGCTATATACATGGTGCTATGGGAAGGAAGGAGTTATCTAAGACTGCTTCTTCTTCTAAGACTGACATGAAGCTTAATCCTGATGGCTATTTAGGATCTTGCTGGGCACAGTCAAGAAGAAAAGGGCATTCCGGCTCAAAGAAATAGAATATGCTTGATTTAGAGGTATTAAAGAGCAGAATGTTAAGGAATTGCCAAGCATTCCTGGACAGATAGAGAACAGGCGCATGTAAGAATGCAGCTGGAGATGAAATCAGAAAAGGACGCAGGGGTAAGACCACAAAGAGCAATAGGGGACCCTTTGAAAGTCCTGAGGGGGAAACAGCACCATCTCCTGTGACACTGTACAGCGCACAGGGGCGGGGTGAAAGAGCAAAGACCAGGAGACGACTGAGGAGGCGATGGCAATGACAGGTGTGTTACATGATGAGCCTGGACTAAGGCAGCAACAGCGAGGGTAAGTAGGGGAGAGAGCTGAGAGTTATTAGGAGAAATAATAACCAACAGAACTTGCTGACTGGATGTGGAGAAATCAGTAATATTTTAGTGACTTCTGGCACAGGCCACTGGATTGCTGATGGCGCCAAGGCCCGATAGAGAGGCTGGCTCTGGCCCACATTAACATAAGCTCCAGATTCCTTTATTGCCCAAAACCCCATTATTTAACCCCATCTTTCCACACCCAAGCCTCCAGTTCAATGCAGGTCCTCGCTGACTCACACATGTCTCCTAGGTAGCTCCCCCAACAAATGTCTACCATAATCCAGTCTTTCTCAAAGTGAGCTCTACAGCCTACCTGAAGAATCTCCGGTGGTGCTGGATAAAAAGGCAGTGTTCTTGGCCCTATCCCAGACCCCATGAGGGAGAAAATTTGCATTTCGGTATAGCTTCAACTTTGAGAACCATTAGCTTAATCCAGCCTGCCTACTACTATCAAATTTATTTTTCTTAAACCCTGCTCTTCCTCCTCTGACTTGCTTGCTAAACTAATTTCTAATCGTCTACCTGGACTTCAAGACTCTCTTCCAACTTAATTTTTGAATCTTTCAAATATACGTTTTTGTTCTTTATTCTAACAAAGGCAACCTCATCTCTCACTTCCCTCTTCTCCTCCACCCCCTCTATCCAACAAAATTTGGTTCTTTCTCCAAGCCTTTGCATTGAATGTCACTTCCATAATCTGAGAGCTTCTCCACCTTCTCTCCTCCCCAGTCAAATCCCAGCTACCATTTACTAACTATTCCTGAAAGTCCAGAACTTTGCATGGAGTTTTCTCCAATTACTCTAACTCTACTTCTCTCTCCTGCTTATGTATTCCTATTACTCTTACACTCAGCAGGCACAATTTAAGGTTTGATTATTTCAACATATATTATTGAAACTATAAATTCTCTCATTCTTATTTCTAATCATCAGTGCACCTAAAACACATGTTGGCACATAATAAGCACTAAAGAAATATTTGTTCATTTTTGGAATTATCCCGAAAGATCGACAGCTTTTTCCCCCTAAATGTCACATGAATTAAAAAAGAAAAAAAGAGGACTTCAATTTTTAAAAGCAAAACAAATGTAAATATATTCACTGTTCCAGATATCACGGTACTTGGTGATGCTGTAGATAATGTTTCCTACCCTGTTTTTGAAATACAGACTGCTGAATCATGAAGGGCAGATAATTACAAATAGCTCTTAATCACAATATACAGGCCACTTTTGGTGTATTATGTGTAACAGTGTATCATGTCACTGTGACACTGAAATACGGTGTCTCAAGTACAGAACCTTTAGGAGACAGGAACAGAGAGAACCTTAAAAGATAATTCAAGCCAATCACTTCAGTTTATCCACTTAATAACTGAATCTCAGAGAAATCACATGATTTGCCCAAAGTCACAGAGCTGTGGAGTAGCACCCAACCAAGACAAGCACTCAGGCCTCCTAACTGAACACCAAAGGTTGCTTTCATTACACTCTGAGCTTCAGTGATACTAAAGCAAAGTGAGATACTTTGATAAGAATTCCTGTTAGCATCAACCAGCCTTTTAGGAGTCTCTCCCTGCCATCCTGCAAAACTGAGGTCAAACACACAATTTCCTCAGAATCCTAAGGACTGAACGAAACAGGCACAATTCCAAAAAAAAAATTTGTAAAAGGAAGGAAAACTTTCTAAGACAAAATATACAAGCATACTCTAGCTCTAAAGCATTCCCCAAAGCCACAGGAAAAATACTTACCATAGCTAAATTCTAATCACCTGATCTTAATATTCTTCTCACTGCTTTGGTTAAAATATACAACAAAAGAGGAACCAAACATATAAAACACTATAAGCAAAAATCACTCAATCCCCAAAAGCACACGTTCACATCTAAGGATAAAACTTCTTTTTGTACTCACCGTAACTTTACTTCCAACTATCTGCATGCAGTGGTCAACGGAGAGTGATTATGGTGTGAAAAAAAAAAAAAAAAAACAAACAAACAGCAACAGCATTAGTAATCAGAAGCTTTTCACAGAAGTTAAGTGTTTAGTAAATTAGTAACTAGCTAACCATATGTGTATTTTTAATATGTTAGATCTAGAGGCTAACACAAATACACTGGTACTGACTTCTACCATATTTCAAAAATGTTTAAAGTCTGCAAAATAAAGATTCCCAAATAAAAGATGATCACTATTTGAGAATTTTTTTTAATATTCTGTAATCGGCTACTCAGCCAGTGCAGTCTAAATATCAGGTAATGCAAGATTAAATGTAATCAGGAATCAGATATTTTATCAGCCCACAACCCCTCAAAAATTATCAATAGAAAATTGAATTTTTTCCAAATACTGCTTTTTTTCTCTTTCCTTGTTGTAATCAGTATACTGTTTAGGTTGAAATCAGGTGTTTTAGAATATAAATAGTGCATTTAAAGTCATGTATTAAGTTAAGAAATAAACTTTAGACTGAAAACTGGAAAACTTTATATTGTTATGAATTTAAGGTTTGAAACATTGTTTTATATTAGACTTGAAAATTACAAAGATAGATTGCTTATGATTCTAGTTTTCTAGGTCATCCTAGCATTTCTATTACAAGAGCAGAGTTTTCTATATAATGTGAAGACAAAGAAGCAGTTTATATTTAAACATACAGTTACTCATAAGGAGGAAACAGCTCAAAAACTGCAACTTCAGTCAAGCTTTCCTAATGGTTAAGAGATAAAAGAATTTCTGAGAGGCAGAACTGTGTTTAAGAAAGCAAGAGGCAAAAATCAGAGTCCCAAATGTAATTTGATGCCAAAATCCAAATATAAATCATTCTTATCAGATTTCCACACTTGAATATCATGTTCCAAAAAGAGCTACTCTATAATCTAAAATCAACGAACTTAATCCCTACAGAGTACACCTGAAACTAACACATTATAAACTGACTATACTTCAATAAAAAATTAAACCATTAATCTGATAGCAGTTATTATCAATATGTGTTCTATTTTTCAATTAGTACTTTAAAAATAAAAAATGTAATTGAAATCCCAATAAGAATCCTAAATTGAACGGGATACCTCAAGATACAAAAAGATAATGACAGTTTCCCACTAGGTTATTTCATTGGAATCCATGAATCTCCAACTGGAGAAGCTGCTTCCTTAAATATTCATTCGACAGACTATTTACAGGCAGTGATTATTTGGTTGAATAAAAGCCTCTTTGGTGCCATTAACAGTCTTCTGAATTCAAAGATATGCTATTGACCTAAATTATTTCCTCCCACAAAAAAGACAGAGGTCTTATTTGTCCCTTATTTATTTAGCACAGACATGAAACTAAAAAAAGAATGCAAGCCTGTCTTAACAATTAAGGCAGGTCTATATTCAGTGAAACGACCAGAATATGGCCCATTTAATGATTCATTCAACTGGCAAAATGACTGCATTTAGCTAAAGCACATCCAGCAAATAGATGACATGGGCCAAGGAAGCCAAAAGAAATTGATTTGGTCATGTTTGGGTTCAGTTGTTTCACCATATCCAGGTAATGCCCGGAAAAGACCTGAGAAACAAAATATCTGACAATGGCCAAGGCAAAACCACAATATATGTCTACACACATACTAATAGACATACTGCAACTCTCAACTGCTTATTATGTGAGTCAATCTAAAAAGAAACTTATCGATCTATTTGGTTATCACTATTTTAAATTATTTCCTGTCACATTTTTTAAATCAGTGATAACTTCATAGAAATATAATTTTACATATTTTTAAATCTCAACTTTAAAGACTGCAATTTAAGTTAGAAATAAACTAGTTTCTTAGAATTATCCTAATGGCATTGACATCTGGCAAACTGATGTTAGGATTTCGATGACTAAATTTTTCCTCATAGCTATCTATATAGCCTGTTAAAATATAACATGTAAGATTCCCAATAAATCACTAATGCATTTATTGTGCCTCTTTCAGGATTATGAATCGGTATGACGATGTTGCAATATTTAAAAAAGCCTGGTTTTCCATTTCTGAAAACATGTTGGTGTTTTGAAAATCTACTCTTCCATATTATCTGGCCAAATTATCCGTGTACCAACTGCCCTGGGTCAGGGCCATAACTGCGCTTGTTGCAATGAGCGTACGAGTCCAGCTCGAGCAGAAAAGAGGCTGTTCTCTGCTCCCTATCTAAAGTCCATTCATCACTGACAGCAACTCAAGCTACTTTTTTCCTTTCACATTATGGGACTTGAAGGGGAAAAAAACTAAGCAATGGTTTTCAATCAGTATCTTTTAATTTCCTTTATATTCTCTTATTTCAGGCTAATTTGGACACAGTTAATTACACAACAAAAGACTCTCTTTTGCTTTAGAAACAGGTTTTGAGCACAAGCCTGTGTATTAGTTTTATATTGCTGTACTGTCCTTACCCCGGAACCCAGGAGAATGACGGGCGTTTCTTAATAGTGCTCAAATTTCATTGGTTTCTTTTCCAGTTCCATAGAAAATGACTAATGCAGGTGTTAAAGAGGGAAATGTACAATTTATGTTTAAATTTAACTATAATTCTCACATGTTTCACATATGACTATAAAACATTTTTCCACCAGGGACTCTAGCCCTTAACTTTCTTTTCACTTCAAATTTGAAAGTTTTGACTATCTGTAAAGTATTTTCATAAAGAAGTGCTTACAATCATATCTACTTTAAATGTTGGAAACATTTTGACCCAGTGTATCAAGATGATGAAAAAGTAAGCATAAAAAAGCATGGCAGGCAAAGCATATCTAGAGCCTAAAAAAAGACAGCAGGATGGAAACCTTGCTTACACACAGGTAAACAGCCATAGGTGAGGTTATAATTTATGCAAATTTTATTGTCATGATCATGCAGCAGTCAAAGGATGAGAAGATGGTTTGTCACTGTGTGGCATCCCTCTCAGCTTCAAAAGGAAAATCATATATGCAATTTTCTTTGTTTTAGCCACAGAAAACTCAGCACTAATTAATGTCTCGCCAAGGTGAGAAAGCTTTAAAACATGCTTATCAACAGGCTTTCTTGCATCCTAATATTGGGTCCATGAAAAATATTGGCAAATAAAATGCATAACCTTAGAACTCTAATGAAAGTTCTGTACATATGTCAGATGCTCATATGTGTACTAAATGAAACAAATTTAAGTCATCTACTAGTTGTAGTATTGATTTTGAAGCTAATGCCTTAAACACAGAATTTTCATGTATTTCGAGAAACATTCCATTTCCATCTTTCAGATAAAGCAATTCAAGAGAGCTCATCTAACGTTCACCCAAATTTTAGAATTTTAATCTAAAAAATGATTCTATAATTTAAAATGTGCATTTTTCTGGTCGGTTGAAGAGGAAACAGTGTAAGAACAAGTGAAAGTAAGTTCTACACAGAGATAGAGTCAAAATCAAAAGGTTAAGGAATATGACCTTCATACAGTCTGCATCATATTCAGTCCCACTTACACAAACAGAAACAACAACAAATGAGCTAGAGACACTAACAAAATCTTGTCATTAAAAACACCACATAATTACTCATATATTACTATCTGTACTTTGCACTCAGATTCAGCCCTATGGATTTACTAGTGTATTTGCCTTTAGGAATTTGAAAAAATAACACCGAAGGTACACCCTGCATTTCCTGAAGCATTTTACTGTGAACAATAACTTGAGTGCAAAAATGAGAGGAGATTCATCAGAATTTCAAAGTAAAACCCTATGCCTCACCTAATTCTATTGAAAACGACGCTCATGGCAAATTTCACTTATCACTTGAAACATATTTCTGCCCTTGGATACCAGAAGCAAATTAAAAAACATGCTGTTGCTCTGCTCTGGCAGAGCTGCAATGCGTTACGTTTAAATAGTTTAGTGTTCAGATTTAGCTTGCTTAAAGTACAATACAGAATCAATACAATAGTAGAATTCAGGGCAAAATGCATCAGTAATTGCCACTGCAATTACTGTACTGAAACAGCATTAACAGGACAGCCAAATAATTTTAGAACATATTTTTCCAATGAAGAACTATTTTATTCACTGGTCAACATTTTAAATTTAAATTATGTATGTTTTAAATATGACTGTGTATGTGTAATATACATACCACACAAACATAAAATCACTGGGTCTGTGTTTTGTGTGTGCGTATATATATATACATACACATGCATATATAATATATACACACATAGTGATTTTCTGAACTCTAAATGTGAAAAGCTTCTTCACAGAAATGTAAGAGAGACAATTCACCTTTTCAAAATATACTTTTTTTTCTTACAAAAATAAATCAAACCTGAAAACTATTTTTGGAAGCACCTTAGGAAATGAATAAAGCAACACATTGCATTAAAACACTAAGTTTTTCCTGCTGAAAACAAGTCTTTTCAAAGAGCCCTACTTTCAAGTCTTGAGACTCACACACACAGATTCCATTAAAGTTCCTCTTAAGCACCCTCCTTTACGTTAAATGAAGCTGTACAATAACAATCATGAGGTAGCTTACATAGGTAGCATCAAAAAAATAATGGAAAAAAAATAACAAAACTGCTTATTAAAAATACCACTAAAAATTTCATGCAAGCAGATACCAGATACATAGCTTTAATGTAAACTTAGTCAAACCTTGTGACTAGGTTATGCTTGTGTCTTCTCCCTCAAAATCTGAAATTTTCATGTAACAAACTGCAGACTAAGTGGAACACCTGCAAATTGCTGTCATTGGTTAGTGAGGGCATGAAACCTCCACCCCAAAACTTCCTAGATTAACTTAGAGCCTTCTCTTCTTTGCCTGGTTGATAAGAATGGAAGTCTAAGAACAGTTTTGAAATATATACTAAGTGTGCCAAAGTACATGTATATGCTTTTTTTACGAATAGTCTATATGAGTACATTGAGGCAAGAACTGAGAAATCTGAGGTTTGGTTATTTTTAAGCAGATAAAGCTAAGCTCATTACGTGCTTGCCAGGAAAGTCTCACTACTTACAGATTTGGCAGTAGCGGAAATATACTGGCCGACCATCTCACGTTTGGTGGTAAAATCTTTGTTTCGTAAAGGAGCTTTCCGTTCTTCGTTAAGGTTCATGTCCTCCTGTTAAAAAGAACATTTATTGTGAGCAGTAGCAAACTTCTGCTTGAAAGTTTCCGAAGTGATTAATAAATATTAATCTTCTCTGTCTTAAAATAGTAAGTCATGCTGTGACCAACAACACTCATCATTTTTGTGGCTCCTTCAATATTATTTTTCACTCTAGATACCATAATCTTCTATAAATTTTACCACATATTCATGGTTCATAGCTCTACCTACTCAACAAATGAGCAGAAAGAAAAACATATTTTTAAACTATTCCACAGAATAAACCGGCAGTTTACAGCATAGATATACATCATACAGCCTTAGCAAAGCTATTTATTTACCCTGATAGCAAAAATAAACAAATAAACGAACACTTTACTATTTGGCATATGCTCCTTTAGGATCATTACCATCAAGAAGAGTAAATATGATTTGTAAATTAACAGGAAATATGTATCTGTAATATGTCACTGAAGAAAAATTCATGAGAAGTTGCAGAATTTAGAAAAGAAAAAAAAAATCAGAAACATAGTTATCTGTATTGGGGTAACAAAAACTACTCACTGAGGGGAAAAACAGTCAGTTACAAGAACACATTGTTTTGAGGTTCAATGAACTTTGGGTGGGAATGTTCCTTTATCTTGTGATACACACACTTGTGCAACTTTCACTACACATATTATTTTTCTTCATTTTGAAACTCATGTTAACCCCTGCATCATATTAAGACACTCTTGAAGGGTCACGAAACCAAGTTGGAAATGACCATGCTTCAAAAAGCAACACCACTGACACAACATTGTAGATTGACTATACTTCAATAAAAAATATATATATACACCCAAAAAAAAAAGCAGTATCAAATGAAGAGACAACGTACAGAATGCAAGAAAATGTTTACAAACCTTACCTCTGATAAGGGATCTGTATCCAAATTACAAAAAGGATTCTTATAAATCAACAGTAAAAAGACAAATAACCCAATTAAGAGGGCAAAGGATTTGAATAAATATTTCTCTAAAGAATATATACAAATGGCCAATGAGCATGTGATGTTCAACATCCTTAGTCACTGGGGAAATGCAAATCAAAACCACAGTGAGATACCACTTCACTCCCATGAGGATGGCTAGGATGAAAAGGTAATAATAACAAATGCTGGTGAGGATGTGGAGAAATTGGAACCCTAACATGCTGCTGGTGAGAATGTGAAATGATGCACTCTGGAAAATAGTCTGGCAGCTCCACAAGAAGTTACAGTTATGACATGGCCCAGCTTATATCCAAGAGAAATGAAAACATGTTTCCACACAAAAACTTGTGTGTGATTGTTCATAGCAGTAGCATCAAAGAGTGGAAACAATCCAAATATCCACCAAGTGATGAATGGATAAACAAATGTCATATGTCCACACAATGGAATAATGTTCAGCCATGAAGAGGAATGAAGTACTGATACATGCTATAGCACGGATGAACCTTGAAATCACATTATGCTAAATGAAAGAAGCCTGTCAAAAAAGATGATAAATGATTCCATTTATATCAAATGACCAGAATAGGCAAATCTATAGAGACAGAAAGTGGATTCATGGTTGTCAGGGGCACAGTAAGGGGGGATGGGAGAATTGGGGAGTGACAACTGACAGATATGTTTCTTTCAGGTGTGATAAAAATGTTCCAAAATTGATGTGATGGTTGCACAACTCTTTGAATATATAGAAAAATACACTGAACTATATCCTTTAAGAGGATGAATTTTACAGCATCTGAATTATATCTCAATTTTTTTAAAAAGGAAATCAGTATTTTTATCCCTTTACTTGCTGAGCAATTCTTACATTATTTTTTTAATCAAGTAAACTAATGGGCAAACCAAAAAAATTAAAATTATTTTAAAGATTCATATGTGAGAAATGGGGGGGGGGCAAAGGAGCCATAAAAAAATATTCAAACCACATCTATCTATTGAATAGTAACTTTAATGACCGCAAGAATCTCATGATCGATATTTGCACCCACTGCAGTGACTCTTATGATTCACTCAAAATCAATACCTATAAATTTCGTGTATATATACCTGACCCCCCTTCCTAATCACCTCTACTTCTACTTTTCCTATCTTATCTCATTTCTCATTTGTATATCCTACTTTTTAATGACTTACTTAAAGGCAGGAGACATCTTTTTCCTCTCTTTCTCTCAGGCTAGATCTAGCATTGTTGGATCAAAGCAGAATCACAGAAATGAGACTAGATAGCACTCTTACGAAGTCACAGATGCTCATCTATGTTCTGTGTCGATTTCAACTAACAGGTAACTCACAATCTCCACAGTCTGCCCGTCCCATTATAAGGCAATTTAATTTTTGCAAAGTTTTTCTTTGGAGGACTGGAGCTAAAATATGTACAACAAAATACTAATATGTTAAGGTGGCAGGACTGTGTCATTTTTTCTTCCCTACTTTCTAGAATTTGAATCCCTTATTGACTGAACATGGGCCACACACCAGGGGATCATACTATGTATGCTAGGCTGGCTAAGGAGTGCAAATTTGAAAGACTGCTTGTACCCACAAATGAAATGAGTTATTATTTGTGAAACACTTAGAACAATGCCTGAGACTAGTAAATGCTCTATTTGTTAGTTAGATAGGTAAAAATAAACAATTCATGGTCTAGGAGGGAAAAGAGATATGCAAACAAATCATTATAACAGAGGCATGTAGAGGATGTCTAGCCAGAGCGGACAGTTACGTTTAAAAATTTGGGCTACTGAAGTAATTCAAAAAACTGGTGCTGAGAGTCCGAACTAAGAGAGATCTGAGATAGCCAGACTGGACAGAGGGAATAAACTCAAGGAACATGTAAATGTTATATGAAAGCCACATTCTCTCCTTCAGGATAAAGTATACCTACCAGCTTCAACCTATCTTCAGTGTCTCTCTCAAATACTGTGTTTGATGAATCCAAGGAAGGAAAGGACTTTCCACCTCCTTCATCTTGTAATACTATACCTCTATTAATTCAGCCTTTGATTTTATGACCTTATTGGCAAGAACATCATTCTGCGGACTCACATTGTGTTTGTTTCCATCAAAACCCCTAAATACTGCTCACATATGCTAGACTATGTCTCTCCGATCTCAAAACATACTAATTAAATTACAGTCTCCTGCAAACATGGTTAGTATGAACCTGCATCCCCCAAGTAGAATCAACTAAGGAACACGACAAGACTGAGTGTCTGTATTTGCACTTCACAGCCAGGCCTAAGAGTGTGGTAACACCACATTTGGCATCTCTAGACAGAGAGCTGGCTCTTCCTTCTGGTGACATTTCTACGGTACCACGGACCTCCAATTCAATTTTTAACGGGAAACACTGCTAAGATCATGCTATCAGAAGAGAATCATGGAGGCAAGGAGGACAATAAGGGGAATACGGAGATTATAGACCTCAGAGGAATGTTGTCAAGATTAAGTGTGATCATGTAACCAAGCCTGGTGTATATTACCAGTTGTCAAAGAATGCTAGCTATTAGTGTTACTATCACCTCCCTAGTCTCAGGGGTTTTTGGTTGTTGCTGTTTTAACACTTTCTATCTTACCCTTTTTGTATGTTCGAATAATAAAAGGTCGTCTGTAGTTTTTCTACATACACTATGTGGTTACACACTTCCATTACTTCGCTCATGATGCTGTTGTCTCTGCCTAGAATGCTGTCATCTTCACCACCCTCTCCCTCTATTAACTCCCATCTCATCCCGCCTCACCCCAACCCGCTCAAATCCCTATCTGGCTAACTCAGATACTTCTGCTAATTCTTCAGATTTTCCCCCAAAGCACCTCATCTAGAAATGACTATCTTCATTCTATTCTTCCATAATAATTTCCTATATTATAGCACTTAAAACAAAACTCTGATAAATCCATCTCCCCCAAACTATAAGCTAACTGAGGGCAGAAACTGGGCTCTTTCTGATCTTTATATTCCCAAGCAAAGAGCATAGTTCCTGGAATGCACCAAGCATTTAATAGATATTTGTTGAAGCAATGTGGCATTTAGGAGCTTTTTCTCTAAATATCTTAATTTGCTTTACAGCCACAAACATTTTGTTATACCTCTAAATTTGCTGTACAGGTTGACTGCACATAGGTACCATTCATATGAACAGAAGAGATCATAATGACTCATCTTATTCTTATAGAAAGCAGCAGCATACTACTAATTAGGCAGCTAATACTTCCAAATCATTAACTCCAGCTTTATAATATAATCATAAAACTAAATAGAGCAATACTCATAATTCAATATTAATTCTAAACAACATAATTGAACATGAAACTACTTCCAAACACACTGAGTTCTTATAGTACTCAAAACACAAAAGTTTTTAGGATATTTAACATTTAGTTTGTACTTTCACAGGACATGAGAAGAATGTAGTGCTTTGTGGTTTTTAAAAAAAAATGCTGAAGTCTAAATAACTGACCACTTATAATATTTGTATTGTATTTGCATGAAGCCGAATTTGTAAACTGAACCACTTTTTCTCCTTCCACTTATGCTATGATGCAATTCTCCTATTACAGACAAACTCCTTCACTTCTTCAGCCGATAAACATTGTATTCTTAAAGTTATTACTGAGGAGCTATATAAGAATAGAGTCAAATTAGAAGTCAAAAGATGGACCAGCTGCCTATTCATTCATTTGTACTTTTTCATTCATTCATTTTCATTCTCTCTCTTTCCTCTCTCCCTCATAAATCTTTAAACAGGTGACAATATAATTTCTTAAAGTTTCTCGTGTTCTAACGTCATTTTCTATTTTCCTAACCCTTCCACTTGTTTTCACATTTGCTTTATGAGAGGTAAATGTCAACACTTTATGTTTTTACATCACTTTCTTCCCTACAGGAAGTGATACTTGCTCCTTCTTTCTATAAAATTGCTATAAATTTCTATGTATTTTCTATAAAGTAACTGTTTGTGTTTCTGCAACATGTATTGATTCCAGCTTTTAAGGCTGGATTTTCCACTTGCTGTTTGTAAATCTGAGTTTGACTTCACCATCAAATATTTGCCCTCTTCCTTCTGTTTCTCAATAGTAATTATTCAACTATTTTTTAACTTCTATCCTGAGGGGACTTGTACCCCTGAAGAGAATGAACCAATGATACTCTGGTACCTAAAAATATATCCTAGCATGAACAGCAATTATAGTGATCTTTGATTATTTCAAGGCTATAAATTAATGGATTTTTACAACATTCGTTTAGCTATTCTTTTCTAAAGATATGTTCATATAAAGATATGGTTTATAGAAACTTCCTCTAGCTTCTATGGACTAGAAAGGACAGAACATTTTTTTTCAAAATTCTAATAAATGTATCAGGGATTTTTCACATAAGTAAATAATTGGCCAGTTGTACCTGGTACTACTTAACTACCAAGTGTCTTCAAAAGAACCAGTGAATTTTACCTATATAGACTGTAGCCACATAACATGTAGAAGCTCACACGGAAAACAAAGCTAAAGGAAAAAAACTGCCCAAATACATTAACTCTACAAATAGTATGGAGGAGCCAAAAGCAGGAAAAAAGCATGAAATAAAGTGAATGTTACTGAGTATTGTACAAAACGTCTTCATCTATTTCTGCTTTCAGGTCCTGTTGGAGAGAACCAACTATGAACACCGACATATACCTCTTTACCATCAAGAAGGTAAATTTAGGATGCATATTTAGATATTAGGAAACACAAACATTATTTTCACTTTCCCATAATCCTTAATCCTGAGCTCAATACTCAATGGGTGATTTTCAGAGGTCAAAGATTACTTCAAGGATCCACTGTGGTTTGTGAAATATTTATTTTTGTTCAAAAACTTTGAAAAAAAATAAGCTGTAATATTTAACACAAGAATAACACTGGATCCACAGGTCCAAAAAGTACACGAGGTATCTTAAGGGGAGAGGGGAGTATTCACAACATCAGTGTACTGTAATGCACTGCAGTTTATAAGTACCTGGTTAAGTAGACTGATAGATAAAACTAGGTAAAAAAGCCTAAGTCAACCCTCAAAATAACAGCAGCAGCAAAATAGAAAAGCACCTTTAAAAGATTCCTGCAAAGACAACAGATTGAGGGCAATAATGACAATAATGCAAGCACAAGGGAACAAGAAAACGTTAAGTCTGAGCCTTTCATCAGCCATATCCTATGATAAAAATAATGAAAATTTAAGGCTAATCGGAAGCTGATCTCACAAGATCAAAAAGTATTAACGTAACTATCTGAAATACGCATGTATATCAATTATCAGTGATGACTCTCACTTTATGTGCATATTGTACCTTAAAATATTAGCTAATGATAGTATAAAGCTACCTCAAACTAGCAGACCACTTAAAATCTAAACATCTAGAGTGTGAGGGAAGCTTTTTCCATTTTCTCAGCAATAATTAGAATCATGCGACATGCAACTCAGTACTCAGTGAAATTTTATAAACTTAATGACACATGTTTAGAAGCCTCTTTTGAATTTCTTCTTTCTTTAATAGCCAAAGACAAAAGGTCCCATGACACTGAGGGAAACACTTGGTAGAAGCAGCTGAAATACTAATAATAATAATAATACATCCCGAACAACATGGCAGTAAACTAAAACACATTCCTTTGTTGGCAAATAACTGTCAGAAGACACATAGAAATCATTGCTGAAAATTTGCTAAAACAAGTATTAGAAAAATTACTCAGTGTGGGAGGTTTATCATAGAGTTGAATGAAAATACAGCTGTTTTTTCTTTAAACAACTCAGCTTGTATTATTTCCTAGATTGTTTCAATAATGAAATATAAAAACCACTTTTCTTTGAGTCACCAATGGAACAATCTAACAGAGAAAATGTACTGCCAAAATAAATGATTTATTTAATAAAAGGATGTATTATGAAAAAAACTTCAAGTGGGACTGTTAACCCACATGTTAAATTCAAACCATTGCAAGAAACCAAAATACCAAAGTGTTGTAGAGAGTCAAGGATGTCTTCTTTTAATAAAAGATATTTCAAATACAGTAAAATATTTACAATTTTTTTAAATGAGATGGGAAGTGAGCATGAAAATGTGCTGTACCTTACAGAGATATCTCTGGCTATCTTAAGACAAAACATTTTAAAACCTCTGAAATTTAAAGTGACTTGGGCATTTGTCATCCACAGAACGATGAGTAATCCCTTAACAGTTTAACAACTAGTGAGAAAGTAACTGGCTTTCAAATGAACTTCATTGAAAACGACACACATTGGCAGACCCAACTTTCAAGTCGGCCTCCTTCCCCCTTGCATTATTCACCTCTTCCTTCTTCCGGGCATTAGAGGCAGTGTCTGCAGCGGATGTGAGTAGACAAACGTCGGGGTGAGGGTCTACATATCAAGAATGTAGAAGAAAAATCGCATAAAGCCCTGCATGTCCCTGATGACAGCTAGCGAAGCCCGTTTCTAAAGCCCATTTTGAACCCATTTATTCACAAATAAACAGATGTAACACTTCAGATTAGTTCCAAGAACAACTGACTGTCATCAGGGAAGATGGAAATGTACTAGCCATGGTCCAGCAGGAAACCTTTGCTTGATTCATGGATTGGAATGAGAACATTAATACTATGATTTAATAAGTGTTGCTAACGATGTTCTCGTTCCACTTGGACCTATGTATCTTTGCCAGATTTATGTTTCAGCTGTAACAGACATCAAACCAAATATCAAAATAAAATGGACTTGGAACTAAACCTTCTAATTAGTCCCTTTTTTTAACCAAGACATAAAAAATAATGACACAGTGACACTGCTCTCACTAAAAAGTCATTAATCACAACAGCAAAGGCTTTGTACCCTTAATAAATAAGATAAACTCACTTTAAATCATTTTCAAATCTTGTTTCATGTTTTTCTCATTCTTTACTATGTCTGTATTTTATAACATACATAGTATCAGTACATATTTTAAATAAAATATATTGGGGTTATTTGCTCAAATATATATATTTTTTTTCTAACAGGGTAGGAAATCAAAAAGTTTGGAGACTACTACACTAGTTCAAAGGTGGACACTTTTTCTGTAAAAGGCCAAACAGTGAATGTTTTAGGCTTTGTGGGTCACAGGGTCTATATGACAACTACCTAACCTCTGCAATTATAGCCAAAAGGAGCCATCGACAATATGTAAACAAATGGCTGTGACTACGGTCAACAAAATTCTGTTTATGAACACTGAATTTCATATAACTTTCATGTGCCCTGAAACAGTCTTCTTTTGATTTTGTGCAACCATTGAAAAATATAAAGACTATTCTTACCTTGGGAGTCATACAAAATAAAGTCGTAGACACAGGGATAGTGTCTGTCGTCCTTCTGTTCCCCTGCACTAACAAAGTATCTGACATTCAGCAGAGAACTGTCAAATAAACGTCTCCATGACAGAGAAATTTGTCTTTGAGTTTTTTTTCCCCCGCATTTACACCTTACATTCTGCTATATCACCTCCACCCGAACATATGCTACTTGATGGTAGAGATTTTCGTTGAGTTGTTCTCTGCTCTCTCGCCCCCTCTTCTGAGCTTGGAAAGGTACTTGTATGTAGAAGACACTGGAACTTGATGAACTAAATCATGCAAACTCTGAGAACACTTTAATGTGAAAAAAGTTTTTTTTCTTTTTTTTTTCTTTTTTTTTCTTTTTTTCTTTTTTTTTTTCTTTTTTTTTTCTTTTTTTTTTTTTTTTTTTTTTTTTTTTTTTGTCATCAAAGAGGAGGTGGTGGAGGCTCATTTCCTTTATTACTCTCTTTCAGATTTAGGTTTTCTAAAGCGACATCTAAAGGCATAATATCTACACAGCCCATAGCACCGAAATCTGCCATCTCCCCCCGTTCCTCCTCGTCCGAGGACGAGCTCTCCTCGCGCACCAGCGTGGACAGGAGCAGCTCCTGCACGAACAGGCTGCGGTCCGCGCGCTCGCTCTCCATGCACTGGCGCTCTGCTTCGGACAGCTTAGGGTCATTCAACCTTGTTAAAAGAAACTGGGAGTTCTGCAGCGCCTGCTGACTGCTTTCCGTGTTGGCTGTGCTGGCCGTCGCCGTGGACTGCGTGACCGCAGTGGTGACGCTGCTGGCGTTGGAGCGCAGGGAGGCGTTGAGCGCGGTCTCCAGCTGCTGGCGCGCGGCCTGGGCGTGCTGCCGTTCCAGCTGCAGCTGCATCTGCAGCTGCTGTAACTGAGAAGCGGAAGGGCCAGAAGAGTTAAGCTGTCCTCCTGCAGAACGTCTCACGCCTGACAACTGAGGTAAAAGCTCAGCTATAGGATCCATGGCTTCCGGGCTGCTTGGAGAATACGAGCTCTGAGAGGAAGAGAGGCCGCGAGCAGAGCTGCTGGTAAAGTACATGTTTGACCTGCGAGCTCGGGGCCCTCCTAAGCCCCGGCCGGGGTGGGACATTCTACGTACGTGTCGAACACCAATCAATTCATATAAATCTCTAGGGGCCCGGTGTTCAAGTGTGAGATGGGCTGCGAAGTCGTCCGTGACGTGTTTGGGGTCGCTTCCAGGCAAGGCCGCGCATATCGGGCAAATTACTTCTGTCGAGGTTTCTGCGTGTTCAGAAGTGACATGTTCTTGCAGAGACGTCTCCGTGTAGCCCATCTTTCCACAATAGGGGCAAGTAAAGGCCTGCGGCTGCTCTACAGAGAAAGCTTCCCCACCATAGTACAAATCAAAATCTACCCTTGTTAATATGCACTGCATCGGGTGGTCAGTTGTATGCCTTGTCGTCCTTGCACCACTTTCATAACAAGATGCACAAAGATCGTAATTGTAGCAAATTAAACACTTATATCTGTGACCTCGAAAATTTCCTTTTAAACATGCATCACAGCTGACACCTTCATGTCGGGACATCCTAGTTCAGACGGTGGCGGCGCTGCCCGCGCCGGCCGGGCGACTCCCACTCAACTCCCGGGCTCGGCCGCGGGGGCGGGGTGGGCAGGGGAGCGCTGAGGCGGCGGCGGCGAGGCGGCGGCGAGGTGGCGGCGGCGGCGGCGAGGCGGCGGCGGCGGCGGCGAGGCGGCGGCGCGGCGAGGCGGCGCGGCAGCGGCGAGGCGGCGAGGCCGCGGCGAGGCCGCGGCGAGGCGGCGGCGAGGCCGCGGCGAGGCGGCGGCGAGGCGGCGGCGACGAGGCGGCGAGGCGGCGGCGACGAGGCGGCGGCGACGAGGCGGCGGCGACGAGGCGGCGACGAGGCGGCGACGAGGCGGCGACGGCGGCGCGGGGATGGGGGCGGGGCGGCGCGGGGATGGGGGCGGGGCGGGGGCGGCGACGGGGGCGGGGCGGGGGCGGGGCGGGGGCGGGGCGGGGCGGGGCGGGGGCGGGGCGGGCCTGGCCGCGGCTGAGCTCCTCCAGGAGCTTTGCATGTGGAATCACATACTAAACATTGCCTTTATTTGTTATTTTTGTCCTTGCTTTTTAAATTTTTCTTTTTTGTTTTGTTTGCTTGCTTTTGGGGGGGTAGGTAATTTGGTTTATTTATTTTTAATGGAGGTACTGGGGATAGAATCCAGGACCTTGTGCACGCTAAGCACGCGCTCTACCACTGAGCTATACCCTCCCCGCTTAAACATTGCCTTTAATAACTGAAGTTGAAGTGTGCCTAGAAATCAATCATAAATCACCACTAACCTCATCTTTTTATACAAACTATTCAATTACCTATGTTAGAACACAGTCCTTATTGACATATCTATGTGACTCTAATGTGACCAGTGTAAGAGGGACCTCCACTCAGAAGACCCTTGTGCTAGCTAAAAGAAAATAAATTCCAATTTGAACTTCCAAGACATCTCTGTTTACTTTTTAAGCTTAAAATGGAAATCCCCTATCCCCTCCCCCCCAAAAAAACAGCTGCATACAAAAAAGCAGTAATATTCAAAAGGAAATGCCAGTGTCCAGACACATCTTTCTCCTTACTCTGATCGCATTAATTCAGTTTAGATAAAAACAAGTTATCACTATTAAACATTTAATAGGCCTTAAGCAGTATGGTCCATGTACAAAAACCAGTTCAGTTATTCTCAGTAAGCTATGATAACATAATATGTTGAACAGTTATTCAATTACAGCATTATTAATTTCCTCATATTTGAAGTAGAAGAGAAACAATAGTTCACCAGTCCTGATTAGAGACAATACAAAATGTCTCTAATTTACATAAGAAAAGCTACAACTATGAACCTGATTCAAATTTGGATTTGGGGTTCAAGGTCATATGCAATATTGCGATAGTTAAGTCATCTTTTAAAGTTACCTCCCCCAAAAGTGTGGCAGCAGTATTGTTGTTCTGGTCCTACTAGTTTTCCCCACTTGTGGAAGATTTGAAAACATGACTCTGGGCAAAGGAGGGGAACAGGAATCGTAACAAGCAAGTATAATTTAACCCCATGCAGGTCATTATAAAAGTCATATAAAAATAAGTGGGTTTTTTTTTCCCTTCTTGAAAGTTTTAATGAAAGAACCACTTTCTAATTTTCAGTTAATAGGCAGTGACCATACTCCTAGTACAACATTCAGTTTTATAAACTACCAAAGACACGCTGCTAATAAATAGTGTGTGCTTCATAAAATCAGCAATCATCGAAAAGTTTCAAATTGAGAGTTTTATATCTGTCAGCAATAGCCATTTATACTATTACTCAGCAGAACTGTCTATACTTGTTTCATTGAGTATCCACTACATGAAAAGTGACATATCAATGCACAGAGCAGATGTCAGCATCCGCAGAATGTCAGTATCTACTAACCCACTAGGAAAGGAAAAACCTAACCACTTGATCTTTCAGGTAACTGGACTCATTCTAGGATTTTACTTTGCTATCAAGAGTCAAGTCATTGTTTACATGAGCTGTTAAGAGTCAAATAAAGGTTACAGTAATCAAATAAAGGAATTAATACTTTTTAAGAACTGTTCTGTAGTGATTTCAGACTGAGTCCAATAATCCCCCATGATTTACATCTATAAGCCTGTACAATGGGAACTGCCATTGACAGATGTGATCCTCAGGTGTAACAAGAGCTTCAACGATCAGAGTGACAGAGGATTATACTTGACTATTGCCTTTCATCATTTAAGCTTTTCACTAAAAGTTTCACCAAAATATATCATTTATTACCCAGAAAGTCCAAATAATAAATTGTATTAGCTATTTTATGGTAATTTATTTCTTGCCAAGCATCTCGTATACTGCTACTGTGTATAATGTTGTGCTATTTTATGCAATTATTTAAAATGTTTTACCTTTCAGGGTATGTTATCCTAAAACACCCGTATGGTATTTAGGCCCAATGGCCTAAACATTTGTAGTTCTGTGAAGTCTAAAAAGCCTGGTAACAGGAATAGCACAAAAAAGGATGAAAGACAAGAGAAACAAGACTGTCATAACAGCCATCAAGAAGGACAACATCTATTACATTACTTGTAGAATGAAGATCACCTACAAAGAATGAAATAAAAAAGGGAAATTTTGTATCAGGAAATCAACTTCTGAGTTGTACAAACAGAATGACTTAAGTGTCTTCTCTCAAGCAACTTTGAAAATGGCATTTTAACAGCTTTCCATTACTAAACTGTGGGCCTCTTTCTTTTCAACGGATGCTCTGCAAAAAAGCAGTAACTTCTAAAAAGACAACTTTCCATCATCAATAGGAAACATCCATCCCAAGCTGGCTTTACCTGCCAGGCAAAGTATCTCAGAGTTACCTTCTATTTCCACTGAGTACATGTACAGGGAAAATGTATTAATTTTATATTTATAACTTAAATGAAACATTATTAAAGATAGAGTTTACCAAATTGCCATTATTTTAGATTTTTACGTACCTAAATTTAAGTTCCAGGTCAGCCCCTTACTAGCTTAGGCAAGTTACAGAACCAATTTCGTTAGCCTCTCTCTAAGCCTTAATTTTCTTATCTGCAAAATGGAGTATAACTATGTTGCCTACTTTGCGGCACGGTGGCAAGCATCAACTGAAATAATACACCTAAACTGTTTAGTTACGTGCTGGGGCCCATAAGTGTACAGTAAATGAAAGCTATGACAATTCATAAAATAACTTGTTCACTTACACTGATTACAGTCAAATTAAAGATAATAAAGAAAAGATATAACGTTCAATGCACAAGTAGAGTTCTCTCAAAGAAGAGATACAACTTTTAATAAGTTTGTTATTGATCTTCTGTTGTTACTTTTAAGCAAACCATATTTCTCTGATTTCCTCTTCTAACATTCCCATGGAAGGAAAATTCTCAGTAGGCAAAATGTATGAATCCACAAGCAAATCTCTTTAAAAACATAACACACTGAAAGAGGAAAGTGGCTATTTTATGATGAAACATTAGAATTAATATCAAACCAAAAAAAATTGTCAAAGGTTTGAAAACATTGTAAATGCTGTACACAAACTGAAAAAACTTCAAACTGCCAAGAATCATTTTTGCTATAATCGCATAGAAGACATGTGTGACTGAAGCAGAGGAAGATAAAACCAAGAGGTCAAGTAGGGATCAGACCATACAGGGCCTCACAGGCTTTAGTACAAGGATACTGGCTTCTGTACCCTGAGTGAAATGGGGAGCCATGGTAGAGATTTGAGAGGCCATATGACATGACACTGTTCAGGTTTTTAATGGGTCATATTTCTGTGTTGGGAATATACTGTAGTAGGTCATGGTGGAAGCAGGGAGACCAATGAGGAACTGTGTTTGTCCTGATAGTTCTACCACTACTGTAGCAGCCCAGGTGAGACTTCAACCAAGGTGGACCAGTGAAGGCGGTGAGAAATGGTCACCCGTTGCAAGTACCTTACTTTGAAGGGAGAGTTCATGGGTTTCCTAATGAATTGAATGCAGATTGTGAGAGAGAGGTCAAGCACAATTCCTAAGTTAGGAGCCTCACTACCTGGACAGATATACCATCAACTGAGAAGACACCGGGAGGAGCAGGGGTAGGGGAGATCAGCAGTTCAGTTCTGGATATGTTACTTTTGAGAAGTCTATTGACCACCAAAGGGAGAAATGTTGATTCTGAAGTTTGATTATGAGAGTCTGGCGTTCAGACACAAGGAAGTAGCCGGAGATAAATTTGAGAACTTTGAGCATACAAGTGGAATTTAAAGCCATAGTACTGGTTGCAATCACCGAAGAAGATGGTGCAGACAGAGAAGAGATGTCCGAGGGCTGATCCTTGGGTCTCTCCAATAGTCAAAGATTGAGGACATAAAAAGGAATCAGCAAATAAGATTGAAAAGCAGCAGCCTAAAAGGTAGGGGGGGAAACCCTATCGATGTCAGGCTCGGGAGGGGAAGAGGGGGAAGGATTAAGGATTTCAAATTGGAAAGAATAACCAACTGCATCAAATGCTAATAGGTGAGTTAAGATGAGCACTGAGAACTGGACATGGGACTCGGCAGCATGGAGATCTTTGGCAACCCTGATGAGAGCCATTTTGATGGAATGGTGGGATCGAAGCCTGGCTGCAGTGAGTTCAAGAGAGAAAATTAGAGGAGAGAAATCAGAAGCAGTGAATATAAATGAAATTATTAGGAGGTGTTCTGCTTCAATGGAGAGTAAAAATAGAGCGGGAGCTGGTAAGAGAGATAAGGTCGTGACAAGGTTTTGTAAAATGAGACAGCATGTTTGTACGCTGCTGGGAATGGCAGAAGAGAGGAGAAAATTATTGGAGCAAGGTCCTCCAGTAGGGGCAAAGGAATGGAACCTTGTACACAAATGGAAGGACTGGAAGATGAAGACTTCATCTATGGTGACAGGTAGCAAGACAAACTGTGTGACTGCAGATACTCAAACTTAGGTAGACGTGGTGGTGGGGGTCTGTGGAAGTTACTTCTGATCGCTTCCATTTACTCAGTAAATTAAGCAGCAAAGTCAGGCAGAGCATAAAGATGGGGAAGAGTTCTGAGGATTGAGCAGCAAAGTAAAGGTGTGAAACAGTCATCTGGAAGTACGGTGGCGACAATGGAGTGGGGACATAGAAAATGACTGTCTGAAAACAGAAGGGCCTCCTTGGGGCTTTGGAGAGGGAAGTGAAAAACTAGAGAGGGATGTGGTCTGAAGCAGGGCATGAGCAGCTGGAGGACAACTGAGGAAACAGATGTACGAGTCCTTGCAAACGCACAACCAGTGGGATTTGGAAAGCAATTGGAAGTGACTGAGAAAACGACTGGAATGGAAGATGGCCTGCCCACGGTGAGCTCAGTGAACTGGAGGATGGCAATGCCACTGATGAACTCAAAGACCTACTTTAATACTGCAAAAATCAGTAACCAGTTGATCAGCAGATTCAAGGAGTAAGTATAATTTGAGTGAAGTATGAGTGAAGAGAAGAGTTGAAAAGATAAAAAGTCAGATTAGTGTCAAAGAATATTTCTGTTTCTGTTGTTGATTTTGGGTGATTAAGATCAAACAACCAAGTGGCAAAATAAAGGGCAGTCTAGGTGATCAGGAAATACTGGCAATTGAAGACAGAATAGAGCTTTATTTGATAAAGGAAGGGAACACAAGCATTTATGAAAGTAGTTTTACAGAAAGCTTTATGCTAGGCTCTATTCTAGGAATAACATCTCCTTTAATCTTAAAAATAACCATATGAGGTAGACCCTCTTATACCTTGGTTACAGTCACAGAAAATAAAGTTTACAGAGGATCTACAACCTTCACAGAGTCATGTGATTAATGCCAGAACCAGAACTCAAACCCAACTCTGAATGACCCCAGAGTCCAAGCTCTTAATCACTACATAAACATGTCCTGTGAAATTAAGGGCCTGCAAAAGGTAACATAGGTTGTTTAGCTTCCGAGAAGAATTTCAGAGCTAAAGATCTCAGAGGTGGAATCATTCCAAAGAATGACACAGTCCAAGGTGTAGTCATGCCTATAATTAGCTAAATACATAGATGCAAAGGTCAGAGTTGAGAAAACCAAGGAACTAAGGGCAAAAATGTGATGACACTTTTATCAACGTAATAGTTGAAGTCACCAAAATGAATGGCAAGAGAAAAACCCAAAGGACAGCCAGATGCTATTGTCACCAAGGTCTGTCATCAGATAATAGACTTTATAAGAGAAAAAGTTGCTGAAAAGTTGTTTCAAAGAACACAGCATAGAAGGAGCAACAGGAAAAAGGAACTCAGAGGAAGGGTTGAAGAGAGTGGGCATCTCAGGACTTGTGTCAAGAGAAAACCTAGATGCCAGCTCTGGCTAAACAGAAGGAATATTAAAGGAAAAGTTTAAAGATAAAGGGAATTTGTATTCATTCAACAACTTTCAACAAACAGTGGGAGTCAGGAAGGAGTGGTAAAAGATCCTCCATAATGGGCAGAGTAGAAGGGTCTACATTTTCAGTATTCTTAACCTTTTATTTTGGTATGGAAAATCTTTGAAATTCTTATGGACCTTAACTCAAAATAAATAGACATTCACCAAAAAAAAAAATCTACCATGATAAGTAGAAGAGAATTAGAAATGAATGAATCATGAATCAGTATCTCCACTTCTGTCAAGCAAACCAACGCAATATGGCCCGATGCCTGATCTCTGCCCTCTCTTACCACAAACTGCAGAATAATCAAAGTATTATATTTAGTAGCTAATAAAAGAAATAATCTAGACCACAAGCTATAAAATATAAGAATGCTAGAAAATATAGGTTGCATGCCTGCTGATAATAGAACAAATTTGGAGGAATTATTAATTCTTCTGTCCTCTCTACTGTTTTGTTTTGTTTCTTAAACACTCTGCCCTCCCAACTCTATTTCCTATTCCCAATAAGATACATTGTGGTGTTTACAGAAAAGTGGACTTGGGCCCATTTTGCTTTCTAGAAACAAGAACACAAATTAGGTAGTTAAAAAACTGATTCAAGGAGAGGGTAGCTCAGTGTAGAGTGCATGCTTAGCATGCACGAGGTCCTAGGTTCTACCCCCAGTACCTCTATTAAAAAATAATAAAATTGTAAAAAAAAAAAAAACCCAAGACAAAAGAAAAACCAGATTCAGTGTGCCACAGAAGAGACTACTGAATACCAGAGAACAAAAATAAGTAAGACAGCCCCTGCTTTTAGGAGGTCATAGTGGAAGAGATAGACAGGTTTTAGCTCAAAAAACCAGATCCTCTTGAAAATCGTTATGTAGTACCAACATGTTTCTGGTCTCTCCTTTATGTGATATAAACGCACTCACTTAGAACCCACTGCTAATCTGGGCACATGCATTTTAAAACAACAACAAAATTAGAGGGTCTAACTTACCATCATTTTTTCAAAGAGATCCAGGACTTCCTTTTCTGTTAAATTCAAAGATCGTTCATCATACAATGGCTGAGCCGCTGGAAACTCACTCATTGCAACTTGAGAATCAATAGGATGTTGAATAAGAGGTTTTTCTTTTTTGACGGTAGATTTTCTAAAACTTGTAATTCGGTCACGCTGCAAACAGAAAAACATAAGAAGCCCTAAGGAAGTGATCAAGAATCATGGACATGAAGAACTGAAACATCAAAATGGCACTTAGTATGATACAGATCTTTACTGTCTTTTGACAAAATGTTATTTTAAACAGCAAGCTCCAGTTAGAGATTGTACTATTTCAAAGCCTTGAGGTAGTTTTTCAGCCTCAGAAGTTGGGGAGTCGGGGGTTGCAAAGTATCCCTCAGAAGTAAAACTTAGCCCCTTGTCATTTGTTTTGCACAATAAGTAGGTGAGAAAAGCCTGGCCTCAAAGGCATGTGGTCATTTGAGGGAGAATGTGTGTTTGGCAGCAACTTTCGAACTATGGAGAAAAAAGAAAGGAAAAGACAGAATATCCAGTTCTAAGGGGGAAATTATAGTAAGGTTTCTCTTCTTCAAAGTGCCAAAAGACTTGTGACAAGTATCTGTGAATACTATGTCAGCGCAATGGCAGAGTATAATGTTTAAGAGCACGGACTCTGCAGCCAGACCACCTGGGTCTGAATGTGCCATTTACGAGGTGGGTAACCCTGTGCGAATCACGTGGTCTCTCGATGTCTAAAATAGTGGTAACGAGTTAATGTACGAGGATGGAAGGGAGGCAAGAGAGAGAAAGAGAAAGCAAGCAAGAAAGTTATTAAGAGATTTAAATAAGTTATATGTTGAATGTACTTAGCTGCTATTTATTACTATTGCTGTTGTCACTATTATTATTATTACACCACCTTTTTCTTCCCTAAAAAGTGGGATCAAAAAGGAAGCACAACAAAATTTAAAACAGTACCTTTTCCATTTACTGGAAATATAACAGAAACAGAAATGTCTTATTCCTACAAACACTACTATGAATAACTTATTATTTTATGGATATTGACTCGGAACCATTGATTCCATGTACAATCTCTAATAATTAGCTTGCGATTTCACATCAAGTGAGTTAATGACTCCAGCTGCATAGAGTCAGGCCATTCTGTTTTAAACTACAGGAACATTGGACATCAAAAATTAGTAATGACCATAAAACTGAATACAGCTCAGTTTTATTCTGGTTTCTGTTAGGAAGCACATGCATACTGTCAGCTCACGTTAAACAAGCGGACGTGTTAGATATGAGGACAGTGCATCGTCACTGTCATGTTACCAAGTCCTTATAAATCACCTCAACAATACAAAAAAATCACAGAAGTTCTCACCACAATTATGTACATTTCTGTTGCCCCCCATTAAAAGGACATACCTTTTATTTTGATTCAAAGTACACTTTTTTTTTTCTAAAAGGTGTACTTTGAAAGAACTATGAGCAATTTTAAGCAGCTTATTTAGGACTACAAAAATGATCTTAGTACATGGTTGCTTACAAAGAGATTATATAAATCATAGTATTTTAGAGCTGGGAGGAAACTTGAAAATCATCTGTACCAACTCATTTTGCAGAAAAAGTGACCCGCTAAATTCACGAGTCCCTGGTTCCTAGCCCAGTGTTCACATGAAGATTCGTTTCTTCAAATCATCCTCTATATTTTCAAATTTTCTTTTGAATTTGAATTTCTTTGAGGAAAATTAAGTTAGATTAGATATGTAGTATATTTTCAAACAACTCAAGAAAAAATATAAAGCAATCCCAAATAAGCTGAGTACATAACCAAGAGTCAAATTTCACTTACAGATATGGTGGACATAAAAGCATTTAAATATGCAATCGGCCATTAAATGAACATATCTCTGTTCCTTTCCTTTCATATCACTTAATATTTACTTTTGCACTGCTAGCTTTTTTTTACTGAGTAGCATTATTTACATATATATTTGATCTTCCACTACGCCCTTCACTTCAACCTAGAAAACTGACTTTCGCTTTCAGCTCTATCTTGATAAGAAAATAAAGTTAAGCCATACACTTTCACCTCCTTAAATCACAAACAATACTCTACATTATTTGTAGATTGGTAATGTCGCAAAGAAAAAAAAAAGACACTGCTTAAAATACCATTTTTTAAAAGTTTAGCTATAAAAGGGCACATTTAAATTTTAAGCCCATAACTTTTAATAAGTTTTACGATGATAGACTCACCTCAAAAATACTTGAGGAATTTAAATTTAATAGCACATTTCTAACATAATGAACTTAACTTCCTTTCTATTTGAAATTAATTTCATTCACTATTAATATTAATGTGTAACAGATTCAGAGTCAATTTACATGGCTATTGAGAAAGGAAACATTTGTGTTTTCCAGAGCTAGATTTTACATAGATTTTTTTAAAATTGGTTGAGGTATATATCAGGGCAATAATATCAAAATTTTGTTGAGATCTCGTACAACTGTTTATGTTAATATTCAAAACACGAGAAGTCACTCTATTGGCAATTCTTCAATCTACTGTACTTTGTAAACATCCAGACATTTTACATCTTACATATATCAATGCTTTTATGTCCACCCACTTTAATAAAAAGGCAACATGCATAAGTAATGTAATAACATGCTAATAATCCACCTTACCACGTCATCTGCCAAGGTTTTTATTTGAATGTTCTATTAAAATCAAAAGAAAAAAAATACCTGTCAGATAAGAGAAATTCACCGATCCAACAAGAAAATAATTGAATGATTCTTGTTTATTTTATCAACTAAAAGTAGTCAAAAAGAATTCGAAAGTTAAATATACAAACACATACATTCTTTGCAAAAGAAAAAAAACAACTTTTTAAGGATTAAAAATGAAGGTTTGGTGGAGAGGGGTGTCTGTTTTTGAAGATGGCTCCCAAGGTCCCAAAGTCAGATTTGGATCAGACATCACTACCAGTGTTCAAACGTGAGAAAAGATACAGCAAAGTCATAAGCCCTATCAAGATTTTTCAAAGTTACGGCATGAATAATCATATTTTTAAGACACATAATTTTTTTAAAAACATGAACATAGGGAAAATGTCACATTTAACAGTAATGAAATATAATGAAACAGCTCAGTCTAGAACTCAGTTGCATCTGATAGATACTTAAGGAACACCTTTATAAATATTCTAGATAAAACGGAACTTACTAATTCTGTTAATATATGCCCATTTCTCAAAAAATGCCAAAACTTTTTTTTCTTTGCATGTGGTTTTTCTACTTCTAATGCTGAGAATCTTTGGAAATGGTATATCCCAGTTAATAGACTACAGTAGTTAATAAAACAACCACATAGCATATAGGGGCACCAATATTTGCAGGATTGAGTACTGCAATATTGAAGTAAGCAAAACAAACAGCTAACAACTTAGTCATCTTCCAAGATTCAGAAGATACTTCAAGATCTCACAATAACATACGCTCAGCATGAAAGCAGTTATTATTATGTTATAAGTATGTTTTTTTTTATGTTATAAGTATGTTGAACTATGTTCAAGTGCTAGTTAAGAGATGTGATTAGGAAAAAAAAATCAGATTTTTTTAAACTGCCTGTTAGGAACTGAAATTAACCCTTCTGCCACATCCTATACATTTATTTCCTACAACAGAAGCTGAATGACGTACATCATGCATGCTCAAATCCCTTTTTACTAAGAAAAATATGGTCTTCTCACTGGTGGGGAGAATTCCATGAAGAGTTTTAAGTGACAATTATTTGGTCTCAGGGTCTTATAAAATTGTCTTCAAATACCACCAACCAAATGCCATTAAAGATCATCCTCCCCTCAGTCAGTGGGGACAAATATACTATTATATGTGGAGTTCTTGTCCTACTTTCAATCCATCAGTTCCCTCAGGGATCTACCCTTCTATATCTTTGTACTATGTCTTCATCTCATCCTGCTAACACAAACCCCAATCAATCTTTATTGTCTAGAAAAAAGAAAAGGAGGGGATTATTTATATCAGAACTGAAGCCATTTTAAGAAAGATCAATTTACCCTAGGACTATCTCTACCTGATAATTTCTCTTTAATTTTCCCAGTGGGGTACAGAAACCTGTTCCATGCATAATGCAAGCTTTGACATTTCCTATAATGTAAAACCAGAGTGAGAAATGTCAAAGTCTCAAAACTGCCTCAACTACCCTGCTACCATCCAGATATGTACCTGTCCCCTGTGTTATTATCAGATTATACAGTTCTTCAAGCAACCCCTGCTTTTCTTTCCTTCCCATCCTTTGGGATTATAAACTCAGAATTGGAAACACACCTTCAAAGTGAGAATGTAAATGTAGGGAAAATAGGATTCAATTTAGTCAAATTCTCTAAGTTAAGGTACCCATATGTCTAGAATGCTTTAAATCTGTATCTCAATTGAATATATGCTGAGAATTTAATCATGGGGGACAGAAACCGGAAAAAAAAGTACTGCTAGCAATATTTCCACCTTGTCTTATATGAAGAGATGAGTTTTCTTCTCTTCTCCCATCCTTACTCTTTTTTTTTTTAAATAAACATATTTTTGGTCCATATTAAATCCCACAGTATGGGGTTAGACACTATTGAAGTCAGATGAAATTTGAAATTATCTGGTGAAAACCTCTCAGTTTATGAATGATGAAACTGAAGCTTGAAGAGGCTTGGTGACCTGCCCAAGGATCACAGAACTGGCTGTCAGTAAATACTAACTCTTAGTCAAAACACAGCATCTTTAGTTGGTTAATCAGGCTGTAGCCTGTTAGTGTTGAATTACTGAATTGAACCAGTTCAAGGTAATCTCAAATTCATGGATACCCCAATCACCATCAGTTTCGCTTTCCTTTGGGTAACTGCCTTTTGCCATCATTACCGGGGGCGGGGGGGGGGGGGCAGAGGTCAAGCATCACCCCAAAGAGCATTCCCCTGGCAACCACAGTCCTTCCCTAATGCATCTTCCGTATCATCTACTGAACTCACTTTGACCAATATACACTAATGTTCTTCAAGTGGCTATTCTTCATATATAAACTATATATAAATTTAGATTCCATGCTCTTTCATAATTCTTAAATTTCACCTTCCTCATTTTACCTTAATACCACCACAAATATAAGAATCAGAGCTCTTCTCTCAGCTTTCTAGGTGGGGAATAGGAGGGAAAATGTAGTAGGAAAAAGTGGGTACATAATTAATAACCCAATGGAAACACTACATGAGCACAAAGGAGGCAAACTGTTGTCAGAGAGGGACAAGTCAGACTTTCAAAAAGGAGGGTGACATTTATGTTAATGACGCCATCTGCATTCCACTTATCCGGTTTCATGACTTCCATGTCACCTTGGTCTCCTCCCTCTCCTTAATTCCCGACAGCCAAGCAGCTGTCAAGTTCCATGATGATCTTTCTGCAGTTTCTTATTTGTTCCCACACAAACCATCTCAGTTTAGATTCTAATCACTGTCAAGAGCCTCCGAATAATTACCTCTACTATGATTCTCTCCTCATTGTCGAAGTCATCTTTTTAAAGCAAAGATCTGGTTCAAGCCACCATCACATCATCTCTTACCTCGAAAAAAACCTCCTAACCTCTCTCCCTGCTTCCACCTCTACCCTGCTAGAGTTCATTCTGAACACGCCGACAAAGTGACACCGTTAAAACTAAAGTCAGATGGTGTCACTACGCTGCTCAAAACTTTTCAGTGGCGCTCTATCCTCACTCCGAGTGAAAGTCAAAAATCCTGACAATGGCCAGCAAGGCCCTATGTTTGTGCACGCTCTCCCTGTCCCTCTGACCTCATCTCCTGCTACAGTCTCTTTCAGTCACTCAACTCCAGGAACACCAACCACCTCACTGTTCCTCACTGATGCAATAAGCCATCTCCCCTCTGCCTGGAATGCTCTCTTCCATTAGCCAGATGGCTTTCTCCATCACTGACTGCCTCCCCTTGCAAGTTTCTGCTCAGCGGGACCTACCCTGTCCACCCTATGTAAGTGCAAACACCCACCTCCTCCACACACTCCTGACCTGCCTTTACATGCTCTACTTTTCCTTTTTTCCATAGCACATAGCACTTACCACCTTCTAGCATAATCTGTAATTTTTTTTGGTATGTTTCTCCCATTGAAAATGTGACCTCCATGAGAATAGAGATTTTCATCTGTTTGGTTCAGGGATGTACCCCTAATGACTAGAGTAGTGCTTGGCACACAGAACTCAGTAACAATCATGATTATCACATGCCCATTTGTATTCACTGGCTCCTGGGTACCTACTGAATAAAGATTAGCATCCTTAATATGGCATTCAAAGCCCTGCATTATTCAGCCCTAGGCTATCTTCTACTTCTTCCCTCATGATCAACATGCTATGGGAAAAATGGAAATCCTTTCCCATTGCATTCCTCATTATGTCCAGTTTGTGCACCCGCTGGAAATGCCCACCCAGCTAGACATGCTTCTATTTCCAGAGCTTCCCTTGAGTTTAAAGTTTGGTTATTAATAAACCAAATGTGGAACCCTGGTCAAAAATGGAGAATTATGCTTTCTTTAGTGTCTTCTTACATTTTTCCCCCTCAAAAGGCATCTTCAAGAATGATAGAGCACTTTAAGACATAGGAAATTATTTTCATATAAGAAATGATCTGAATGATTTGTGATAGAGAACCATAAAGAAAAACACCCTCTTTATGATTTCTTGACGTATAAGTTTCACTCAACTCCAGAGAGTATATCCTAGATAACTATGCACATTTGACTGATACAGATATTTTCTTGTAGATTTCCCTCATGAAAAAAATCTGCTTTCATAAATATTTTCTTGATACTATTACTTAGAACTCTTCTTTATCACTGTTCAGGAAAAAAAAAAGAGACAAATGTAGTCTACTGGAAAGGAAAATCTTTAAGGACATTTGAAGAGTTTGAGTTGGAGAAGGGGCAATTTGGGGCCACTGCACAGTAAAAATACATTGAAATTATTGTATAAATTACACTTAAATTCTCTGCAATAGAAAATAAATGATTTCTGCCATACAACTATGTTTATACATTATTCAAACAAAAAGGTACAAGAGGAGAATAATGACAAAACCACCACGAACAAGGAAAAAGTTCAGAGAGCCATAAAGAGCTTTCTTTGACAAGATTAAAACACAGTCATTTTTACGTGAACTGACCTTTAAAACATATTTTCAAATGGCTGTATTAAGATACATTCTCATTTATAATGATGTTCTACAGGGACAAGCTCTCCAGTTTTGTCTGGATGTAATTTGTCTAGGTGCACGCAGCTGTCCCTCACACCACTTGTAAGCCAACGTTATGGATTTTACTCCTGTGTACAAATTATAGAGCTACTTATGGAGTTAAAACAGAAAAAAAAACAAAAAAGCAAAATGACCCCCAAAATGTTTATTAGAGTCACACCCTTGAATTAAAAGCACTGATTAAAGTCATTTTAGTACATTTTTATTGTGCAAATCTAACGATAATGGTCATTAGGGTGAGGGCATATTACGCCAATAAGCATAGTGACCGTATATTTTCATTAAAATCAACTCTGGAAAAGCAATACGCTTTTGAATTAGTCAAGCAATTAGAGTTTATTAAACTTCATTTATGATCAGTTATATTAAATATAACTTACTACAGTACTATATGAGTATTGCATAATTATAAAAGTTTCACTCCAGTTTCAGTCCCTTAAGAATAAGAAAAATGGCTGATTTACTTATAAACTCTAAATGCTGAAGTTCTGATTGAAATGCAGGAGTCATTACTGCAAGAAAATTAAGTTTTAATTCTCTCAATCAGGCAGAAATTAACAAAAACAGCAAGATGTAAAGATTCAGCTCTCTTCTGGCTAATGTTACATGGCAATACAATGTTTTATAAATATCTTGCAATTACTCTAGTACCACAGAAATTAGACAACTAAATTGCATATAATTCAAAAGTCTTACCATCAACTCAAGAACTTCGCAACACTATTTGACTATTTTCTTCTCTTTTAGAGAAAGCAAGTAAGTTGACCATCACAATGAAGATGAAGGCCCAGTTATTTACCCAGCTTAAGTTTCTTGCTCTCTAAGAAGGACCGGGGCAGTATGTTCCAGATAAGCATGTTCAATTCCATTGAACAAATATTTGAGCATCTACTACGCACCTGTTCAGTGCTGGGCACTAGGAATACAATGATAAGCAAGATAAGTATGTGCTCTTCCTTTTTGGAGGTTTTAGTCTGATTGAAGACCCAATGAAGGAAAGAACAATCACAACAGAGAAATTCTGAGAGCGCTGATTGGGTGGTACTCTATTATCACCTCCACATACTTTCTAAGGAAGAAGGGCCTTTAAGAAAGGCCATCCATCTCAACCACTGATCCAGGGTTTGAAATCTCTGGGTGACATCCCTGACCAATACTTTCTCAGATCAGCAGCGGTCATAGAAGGAAGTAGTTATTCTTCAAAGGGGTGCCTTCCAACTTTTCAGATCCTGGATTCACCCTGAACTTTACAAATCAGTAAGACCAATCAAGACAATGCAAGACTATTTCACCACCTGGCAACCAAGCTGAACATTGTGTTCAAGCATTCAAATACTTTACTATAAAGACTGCTTTAGTTGAGCACCTCTCCACTGTGTTTGTTTCACCAAGAAAGCTATATGTAATCTGATTTTATAACTGAGATCAACGCAGACAGAGGTTTGATTCTAAGAAGATAGGAGGAAAACAAATTTGGGCTTTCAAAATCACTGAACTATTACTGCCTGCATTTAAAATTACTCCAAAACGTGCTTTCATCTCCTTTCTAACAGTAAAGGTCATTTCCTGACACTCACATGTCACTGTACTCTTTCACCACTATGAGCACTTACAAATAGATGATAGATTAACTGGCAGTGTGCTTGGCACTGGGATTTAAAGAGACGTGGGCCTGCCCTCAAAGGGCAAAATCCTAGCAGTTGAGAAGATGAAGTTACAGGCATTAAGTTCCAATTCTCCACCTTACTTTGCTATTGTGAGCATCTCAAATTGTCCATCTCATCATTTTAACAGAACAATACTTTTCTATTTTTGTAACCAAAAGGACACCATCTCAGAAGTACTGTCAAATCAAAAGCCTCAAATTTTAACACACACCACCTCCACCCCCTTGCAGAGTACTTGGCTATTACAAATCAAATTTCCACAATTTTTGCGACAAGAAAAAACTTCCTTCTGGGATTTGCTTCTCAAGATGCTCTTTCAATATAAAGAACAAAATGTGTATCTACCAGAAATTAGAAATGACATCACAGCATTGGGCTTCCTTTTTCTTCATGAAGCAGAAGACCATGTTAGTTCACTGGATAAGTTTCAGAAATCTGTCACAACAAGTTCTGCTCAAGCTTAAATTAATTGTCTTGCCATGAACTTCAATCTTTAAATGCCAAGAGCTACAGGAATCCAGCTGTCTCTTCTGTGTAACGAAAACGTTCAGTGTTAAGGAGTGGGGTGAAGCCTTCAAGAAACGTATGTTTGCCGCTCAGGTCTTAAAAAACATTCACACTAATGAGTTCGAGGAAGTACCTGAATTAATCAGAAACGATTGCAGGAATCATCCAGGTTTTTCTGAGTAGTAATCGTAACTGAGCAGGACCCTTATGGAGCTTTCCTGGGACAGACCCCTCCCCCATCTCCTCTGCTGCAGTTCCTCTCTGAAGTAGCCAGATAATAGTATCTCATGTATATTTCCTGAGTTTTTCAGATGCTAAAAACCACCACCAAAGGGAATAAATTAACTACTTGATGATGGAGAGCACCTGGCCCCCAGACCTTCTGGCGCCTAGGGGTTGATAGTGTTGACCGCCCTGTTCCCTCACCGTCAACCAACCAGAGGACTGTGCACAAGCTGATCACATATCCTGGGACGCCCCTCCCTCAGCTGGCTTTTACAAATGCTCAGCTGAAGCCCTTCTGGGGCACGAGCCACCCTGTCCTCCTTGCTCGGCCCTGCAGTAAACCTTTCTCTGCTCCAAACTCTGACATTTCTGTTTGTTTGGCCTCACTTTTGCATCGGGCACATGAACTTGCATTCAGTAACATAACTTCTTCTGCCAGTACTAAACCATTTCCAATGGGAACACTGTTGGGACATGAAAGTTCTTTCTTATCCTATGACTAAAAAGCAATAGAAATGAAAAGAAAGCTAGCTTTACCCAGCACAGTACTTTGTACATAAAAGATACTCTTAGATCAATGAGTTAGCCAAGTGGGGCTCAATATTTAATAACTAAATTTTTACCTTCTGCTTTTTTTTTTAAAAAAAAAAAAAGACAGATGTCCCAACCAAACATTAATGTCTGAAAACCCATCGTATGCTCAACACTTTGTGGCACAGAGAAGTTTAAGATATGATTCTGCCCTTAAGGCACTGATGATCTAATCAAGGAGTGAGAAGTAACCACGCAGGAGACGCTGAGGTATGCTGCTCTTCCTCCACCACAGGCACCATCACATGTCCTGTCTTTTTGTCTTCACAGCACGAACCACTGCCTGAAGTTGTCTGGTTCACTAGCTATTTACTTATCTGTGCTCTAGTTTCCAGAACACGAGTTCCCTTAACAGCACAGCCCTTCATTTACCTGTCAATCACTTGTGGATCTCTAACATTTAGAACAGTAGCTGGCACACAGTATCTGCTCAAAAATTTGGTGAATAAATGAATTTAAGTACAACAGGAATTCAGAGAAGAAATAAATACAGCTTCAGTAAGGAACTATAAAGAACTGTGCCCTAATTGCTGGGTAGGATGTCAATAGCCAGAAAGAGGGGAAGAAAAGGAAGTGAGACAGGGAGCAGTGTTAACACTTCACTTTACTTTAAGGAAGCAGCCTTATGAAACAAAGGGTTCAAGTTGGAGGGGATGAAATTTTGACTATGTAGGGTGGTATGGATGAGAAATATCGCCTGCCGGATCTCTAGACACAGGATGTTAAGCCAGCAGCCACAGCAGCCACCCCCGACAGTGCACCCTGAGGGGATTCAGGATGGAGAAAAGCAGGACACTGACCCTAATAGTTCAGGTGCTTATCAAAAGAGAGATTTCAGTGAGCCCAAACTCTTGCATCTTCCCATACATAGAAAAGCACTAGATGCATTAACTTGAGATGTCTGGTGTTCTTTAACTAACAGTCATCTTTTGATGTTCTGACTCCCTGGTTTTTATTGCAAAACTCCTTTATATCCTGGCTTCTCCCTTACCTCGTCAGAGCAGTTGCTCAGAGGAATCTGAGAGGCTGTGTTCGGGGCTTAAGTCCTCAGAAAATCCACCAAATAAAACATAATTCTCAACTTTTAAGTTGTGTATTTTTTTTCAGTTGATAGTGGGGGCAGATGAAAGACAGTCTTGAAAACCACAAGGCGCAGTCCAGACTGAGTCTGACAATCACTGAGGTCCTTATGATTTCCTGATTTAGAGGGAGACATGAAGATGGTATTTTACAAAGATGACTTGGGGTGGTACAGGTCCACAATCACTTATCTGAAACCCTTGAAGCCAGATGTGTTTTGGAATTCAGAGTGATTCATAATTTAGAAAGGAATATGGCATGTGTACCATATATTATGAAACACACTCAGCAGGATCTGGGGTAGCACCCTAAATCAAATGCATTCAAGGTTAGCAGGGAAACATAGATGATACTCCACAAAACAGGGTAAGTAAAGATTATATACCACCTCAAGGCAAGTTGGGTTTCGTGGCCAAATGACAAAATTCTGTTTTCAGAGCTTTCAGATTTTAGAATTTCAGAGAAGGGTTGTAAACTGTAATATTCTGGATAGATTGAGGAAGGAATCAAAGGCTAAAAAGGCGGCTTGCAGAGATCAGCAAGTTTGATCTATTCTACCTAAAGACTAGCGACCATTTACTGAGCACTTATTACATGCCATACACTATGCGAAGAGCTTCACGTGCAGTGCCTCGTTTGAATCCTCACAGCAATCCTATGATACAGGAATTCACTGTCCTATTTTGCAGGTCAGGAAATCAAGGTTTGCAGTCATTAAGTCATTTGCCTAAATGCACAAGGATAATAAATCACATAGTTAGGATTAACATTTGGGTCTGAGTAGAATCCAAACTCTAAAACCTCCCTCTACAGTCTGAAATCTGTCTGCAAGTGTCTTCATCAGATGTAATAATACTGGTTAGAGTTCAAGTTCTTTTTCAGTCTTGGTCTTGCCATGTATATACTCTGGTCAGCTTCGAGAGCTCAATCCCATGCCCCCACCTTCTTCATCTAACCTTCTCCTGCTCATCCTTCCTGGTCTCAGTTGACCTTGAGCTGGTCCTTTTGTAACACATTCCAATGATCAAATTATAATTCCCTATGAGTGCCGGTCTTCCTTGCTATACTGTGAATTCACTGCAGTAAGGACTAGGCCTCTCTTGGTCCCCACTGTAGCCTCAGTTTTTTGCACTGTTTCTAACACAAAGTTGCACTCAAACCTGTCATGATTTACTGCACTGGAGATGCAAACAGAGGGGAGGAAGAGAGAGAGACAGATCTAGTTGTGAGGTGATCAGAGCTTAGACTAGGATGGTAGCCACAGGAATAGAGAAAAAGCAGTTACTATATATAATTTTGTTTAAAATTATGCTTATTACTGAAGCAACGGTACCCAGACATATGATTGTTGTTTGTATTCACTAGAGTAATTTAATATCTGTTGTTGTGATTACTATCTTTATAACACACAAATAACCTCTAAATGGCTATCATTATCACTCTGGAGATATTTCACCTCACAATGACTTGCTGGGTATCGACCTCAAGTAGCCTTTATAAATAACCACATCATTTAGTTTTCTGATGTAGCCGTAAAATCAATCCGACAAAACAAAATAATTCACTCCTCTAAAGATTCCAGAGTAGGACTCACCCAAAACTGAAAATTATAACTGAGTTGCAAATAAGGTATTATTACGACATACTTTTTGTAAGAAAAGATACATAAGAGTCAACCAACAATTTAAGTTAATTTCACTGTTAGTACTTTTAACTAATATTCTTGAATTTGCAAACAATTCTCAATTCAGGAACAGGCTGTCGTCTACAAGTTCGTTTGTTCGGCAATTGTTTAGCTCCTGGAACACAGGTTTCCAAAGGTGCAACTAGTAAAAATGGTTTCCAAAGTGAAAGTGGACAACCTTCTCCCCAAAGGAAAACTAGTTTACGTGGACTCATACAGGAAGGACATTCAAAATAACTAATTGTAGCAAATATATAACATTTTTAAATGTAAGCAAAGCATGATTATTATTCGGTAGACAAAAAAAAGATTTAAAATTTCAGAAAACTTCAAAAGGCTCTTTCAAAGAATTTCGGATTAACAAAAAATTATTAAATTTGGTAACCTTCAATTTTTTCCCCATTAACTTCAGGCTCTGTGCTGAGTAGTAATCACCCCTTTAAAGCTTCTGTCCTATAGCGTTCCTTAAAGCGTTTTTAACTTGGTTTCAATTTAGGTAAGGAATCCCATCTGAAGATAGTGACAGAAATTCTGCCAAAATTAAGATAACACATTGCAGAAAATTTTCATTTATGTCACCATGTTTTAAAAATACTATCATAACAATTTATCAAGTAGTTTGAAATTCTTTTTTATGATTTTAGGGAAAGCAACAATTCTATTAGTGTTTATTCTGATAGACTTCAAATTTTTTCCACTCTAGCAGTGTTTTTCACAATGGAGTCCTCACATATTCGAATTAACTGAGGTGCAGTTAAGAACTACAAATATACCAGTAAGTATACTTAGCTCTGAAGCCTTGTATGCAACAATTTTATCAACTACAATATAAAAAATTATCTGTATGTCCCTTTGCCTGAAAAATTATGGGCAACTCAAGAACTAACATAATGGCCCTTAGACACGTACAGGTCAAACAGATAATTCAAACTTTCTTCTTTTTTTTTTTTAGTATTGCAACATCACAGACATTTTTCAGTCAAAAGATTTTGATGTGAAAAACATTTTTTTTTCCTTTTCACCTAGACTTTAAGACAACGGTAGTGTCTCCTGTCCATCAATATATATAGATCAGACGCTGTGTAAAGCTGGAAAATATGATGGGCTATTAACCTCTTCTACAATTTTTTGACTTTGCTGATACCAGCAAAGGCTTCTGAGCAGCAAAATCGAGTTCTTTCCTGGGGGGTCCTAAAATCAGTAAGAGATACATATACATCTCTGCATGTAATACTCCAGCCATCTTAAACTTGCTAGTAACACTCAGAGTGTGAAAGGTACTCTTTGATAAAACAGAGAAAGTCCAAGTTATACAGGCTAAATTTGAGAAGTTCTGAACTCATTTTAATAGCATTTGTTCAAATTTCTATTTTCCTCACTGCTGAGTAATTTGGTTTCATAACAGGTTAGCCAATTAGGGATTGGGAAGGTTGAGAAACGTTACTATGCAACTGACAGAAAGATTTATAATCAGTAGATCACTGATTATAAATAGAGATGTGCTTCAACATTTATAGAATTTCACTTACTGTATTGTCATGCGTTCTAGCCCCAAATTAATGTGCCAGCATCAGAATCTTCCCTGAGTTCTCTTTAAGTACCATTCTATTTGCTAACAATGTACTACTTATTTTAAACAAAAGTACTTATTGAATGGCCATAATCAATACTATTGAAGTTTTGGACACACCTGGGCCCTTTAGAGCCCTGTTGCAACACAGGGACTCAGTTCTGCTACTATATTTTGTTAACGAAGTCCTCAGTGATGGTTGAATTCCCAATTCAGTTTACAGATTTATTTAATCTGTAATACACTCCCAGGTTAGCACTAGTAGTATCATTCCAACTGCATCCTCCTTTGAAACACTTTCTGTAGAAAATATACATTTTACCTCAGGATGTGAAAAACTTGGTTTTCCCTTTCTGCAGGCAGGGCTGGCTACCCTAGCCATGGGTCATAAGGGGACAGGAGAGAGACAATTGGCCACTTATTTCAGTATAAGGGTTTAGAGAGTAACACAGGAGGGGATCAAGCTCCTGGGGTGTCTTAACCAAGAAACAGAGGGCAATATACACCCCTTCCATTAGAAAAAAATTGTCCTGGGATCTAAATCGCTTCATAAAGACTGCCTCTAGAGTACTTACAGTGAATCTGTGCAAGAGTTTAAGTACAAAAAATAGCTAAGCAACAAGGATTTACTGTATAGCACAGGGAACTACATTCAGTATCTTGTAATAACCCATAATGGAAGACGATCTGAAAAAATACATGTGTATGAATTACTTTGCTATATACCTGAAACTAACACAATATTGTAAATCAACTATATATCAATTTTAAAAAATAAAAATAAAATTTTAAAAATTTTAAAAAGAGTTTAAGTACAAACTTGATCTACCAAGTTGAAAGTCTCCCCATTTTCAGGTATCCATTGAGCTCTGACCACCTCAAACTTCACAAACTATACACAAGTGCCTTCCTAGCTGAGTTTTTAAATAGTGATCATTTCTTTTAGGAAGGTACTAGCATGACCTCCTCCCTCTCTAGTAATACCACAGTATAATGTGTTAAGAGAGGGATTTTCTTTCACGTGAAATGCAGAAATGAAACTTTATGTAGGCCCAAGGCTACCGACAGTGACTAAATAGGAACATGGAACCCACAGATACGGAAAGGGTGGCAAAGTTTTAAAACTCAAAAGGCAATGAAGCATGGTGTCTGTTAACGGTCACCAGCAATGCTGAGTGCTTTCCTCAGCTAGAGTATGCTTTAAAGAACCTGGAAACATCACAAAAGTGATATATTTATTGCTTAATTCCTGGCAAGTATCTTTCTTGATGTCACGCCCAATGTCTTAGTAAACCTTGATTATAGCACTTATCACAGGACATAATTTCCCATTAGAGAGTATGAATTTCCTAAGGTAGGGATTGGTTCTTAGATAGGTTGTGGGTGTGTTATATAAATGGGTAAAAGATAGCCTCTGTATACTGGCCCTATGTTGCCTACTTCTTTACAGCAGCTAAGACCCATTAAAAGCCCACAGGTGCCAAACTCAAATTTCTACACATCCAATTGTTTTAAATATAAACCCAATAAGCAGATTTTCAGCCCTTACAGCTTGACTGGTTTGCATGCAGTGTCAAACTGCACCCAGTTTCTGCCAAAGATAAAATGACCCCTGTAGCTATAAAAGACCTCCATCGCTGTTGTCCTCTGGAGCTCTCTGACCCAAAAACTCCCCATCGTGCTGCTGAATGACACCATCTATAGGCACATATGCTCCATCTCCAATCCTCCTCACCTCCAGGTGCTCCCTTGCCCTCCTCCCCTTCTGGACAGTGACCTCCTGCTGTTGTCTCTGGAAGGTCTCAAGTTATTATGGGCTTCCCCCACATGCAAATCTGTCAAAGCATCACCCAAAGAAAGCTCAGGGTGTACTACAGTCATCTCGTGGTCCTACCTTCTTTTCCTTGATCAGCCCCCAAATCCCTCAAACTCACTATGTGATACTTAGCTAATGGGCCTTGTAGCAGCTTCACATTTATCGAGTAAACTACTGGAAGCTGGTAATTTCTCAATTTAAATAGGATCTCCCTCAGGTTGAATAAATAGCCCTTCCCACCACTGGAACAGCCCATCACATAAAGAACCTCTGAGACAGAACATTGGTGGACACAAAGCTGAAATGCTAAGAGAGGAGAAAGGATAGGTAGCCATAATATGAATGCCAACAACTAAAGTGTAATTATAATTATCATTTATCGAGGGTTAACTATGTTCCAGGTACCATACTAACTAAGCATTTTTACATATACTTTAAGATTCAGTTTATGTAACAAGTCTTAGGGTGTATTCCATTATTTATTCCCATTTGACAGATGGGGAATCTGAGGCTCATAGATATAATGTAACTGAATCCTGGTTCATAAATGTTAAAGGATGGAAGGTAATCCAGATTTGTTAAGCTCCGAAGTCAATGCTCTTAAACAATATCCCATATCAAAGAAATAAGAGCACCTAAGAACTCAACAACAGCTAAAGAAATACCAGTAGCCAAAGAAAAAACAGGACTGATCTTTTAAAAAGAGAGCATATAACAGGTATTTTATATATATATATATAAAATATATATTTATATGTTTACAGCCAATTCAGCCAGAGGGCAAGAGGGTGGGGGTTAGGAAGTTAGTAAGAAAAGAGAATATAGAAGAATTTTTAAACCAAGAAGATAAATCTACAGAGAAAAATTCAGATTAGGAGAGAATTAACATCACCCCCCTCAAAAAAGTGAAATTAACAGTCAACCTTCAAAACATAGTCATGACACTTACTTAAACATATTCTAAGAAATATCTGTAATCTCTATGGATTCCACGGACCATCCAGACTAGCTGGTTAAGTTTACCCACATCCCTGAGGCCAACAAAAAATGTGTGTGTGCTGGGGGTAAAAAATGTGTGTGTGCTAGGGGGTGAGGGGATCATTCAGGAAGGAACTGTTATATATACACGCCCCTGGAACCTAAATATTCAGAGGCCATGGGGGTTTGTTGGAAAGTGACCTCTCCCTCGCCCCAGTTAACTGGTTGTTAGGTGGAGGAATAAAATAGTAAGAAACAAATAGGAAGTTGATTTTAAAAATCAATGTTTAAATATATTTGAACTACAAAATTTAATCTGAATTTTTATAAAAACACAAAGCAGAAACCAAATAAAGGGACATATGGGTCTCTTTTCCTCTTCTGGGATATATGGCTTCAAATTCTATCTCCTAATTAAACTACTACAGTTCATAGAGCAATATTTACATACTGAGTCTATTACTGCTCTAGCTAGACAGCAATGAGTCCAAGAAATGCAATGGATGGAAGAGAGCGGGAGGCATTGTGAGGGAGAGGGAGGGACAGGGAGGAAGGATTGGAAATAAATGAGATTCTCTTTTAATTGTTAAATTGTAGAGGCGACTATCTAACAAGGAATGGCATGAATCAATCATTTGTATACTAAAAAGAAAAAACAAAACAAAAAGAAAGTTAGGCTTAAAGAGAGAACATCTCTACTGTTAGTACTACTAATTAAGATTCACTGAGCACCTACTATGTGCCAGGCACTATTCTTAGTGCTTTGCTTTAATTAATTAATCCCCACAACAAGCCTGTAAAGTAGGTATTACTCTTACCCCCGCTGTACTAATTAGAAACTCGAGGGACACAGAAGTTGAACAAAACCATTTCATAACATTCTCTGACCTATAAGCAGCACTGCCATGCCAGCTCACAAAATACCTTCACAGAGTAATTAGCAAGCACGGGACTGCGGTACGGTGTGATTTATCATCGTACAGATGGCGGCATCTTACCATATTCGACAGTTCCCTTGGATGAAAACCAAGGGATGTTTTTAAACTGACATCTTAGGTCATTTACATAGTTTACCTTCAGAATTTGAGCAAGAGCTGTGGAGCACAAAGGTCACACGCCTCCCTGATCACTCACATGAACTCAGCTTGTATGACTTCACTTGTGCACAAAAGCTATTGAATTTATTTTCTGACTCCAATCAGACACAGACCTTTTCAGGTGCTCATTAGTCAGCACTTGACTAACCAACTGTAAAACACAAATAGTCAGTAAGCAAAAAAATGCACTCTCGTGAGCACGTACAAGAAGATTTTTCCCATGGTGTTTGCGTTTAAAAAATATAGAAGGAAAATTTCATGAAATATATGTTAATGATCTCTGTAAGAGGAATTCTCAGCTTGGATTTATATTAAAAAGGTTTATTCTCTTTATTTAAATTACTTGAAAAAAAATTAGGTACTCCCATCTTACATAATAAGCCCTACAACACAGATTAAAACTCTTCCCAGTTTCTGCTTTCATCCACCTAAATTCAGTTTCAGCAACATACAAAATGAGCATTTAACTTAATCCCTCAAGGACTTGACAATTGGAACGTAAGCTTTGGAGACAGTCAACAATAAAGAATTCATTCTTTCACCTAGCTTTGTTAAATAGACGCTTCCCTTGAATTTCAGAAAGAAGGTAGAACCACAAACTTAACAGTCTTACTAAGTGGAATCAGGAGGAGGGAAACTGGTATAAAATGAGATCATGTGTCTAATATGCTACTAATCCCTACATCCATCACATTTGAACTAAATCATGATAGGGTACAGTTTCAAGGGAGGGGGAAAAACCTGGAACTGAAAACAAATCAGAAAGGATTACTTCAGAAATATCCATTCGTAACTGAGTGGTTTGTTGCAAGCCCTCCAGAAGTACATTTATCACAAGTAAAATCTGTCAAACTGATGGGAAATTTTCTGCCAAAATCCACGTTGATGTGACCATACAGCACAAATGTAACATTTGCTCTCAGTAAACAGAGACTTGGATTTTTTTCCGCCTTCTCTTCTCCCTGTCAACATGACCAATGAGAATGTTCCCGCTTAAGGAATATGCGACGTTACACTAACAAAATAATCCCTAAATTATATTATGTATTTAAAACATTTTAAAAAGGTTTTATCTGAATGTTTACAATAATCAAGGATGAAAATAAATATTGTGTGAGAGGCAAAACTTAAATGGCTACCTACTAGACAGACTGAGAAATATGCTCTCAATCTCTCCGAGTATAAGTGATAAACTGTAAGGTTCTCATTAGCACTAAAATTCTGTTTCTGTTTTAAGTTTCTAGTAAGAATATGATACATGCTTGAGCTGGAGACTTTGATACATGAACTTGGAAGGACAGAATTTTGACCACATCTGGTATAAACAACCAGAAAGGAACAGATGTATCACATGAGCAGGAAGAGAAGAGTTAGGAGGGAAAAAGTTTGGAAACCGGGAGAAGCTCTGTGTAGGCAGTTTTTCTGAACTAACCAAGTTCAGTAAAGGAAGGCATCGCCAAACAACTTCTGACCATAATAAAAGGAGACTGCCAGACTGAGGTTAAGATAATTGTTGGGTAGGCAGTTTTGACCTAAATTCGAGAGACCATACCTGGAGACTAAGTAAAAAAAATTGCAAGGGGTTCGTTATCATTCAGCCAGGACTGATTGGGTGCTGGGGTGGGGCAAGAAGTAGCAAAAGAGAATCATAAAAATCTCAATCACTATCACTTTAATTATCTATGTCAAACCAGTTTGGGTTTGTTTTTTTTTTTTCAATGTGTGTAGGACTTCCAGTCCTGCCCAGATTTACCATCCTGCCTGAAACGACCGTAAGAAACAGACACAAATATTTCAAACAATGATTTTCAAGACACTAGTCATCAGACAAGAAAGTCCCATGATCCCCGAAAGACAGTAAACAAATGAGACGAACCCTACAATTGCCCCCACATACTGCCTTGAGACAGCAGGCAGGTTGTGGATCAGGGAGTGGACCCAGGCAAAGTTCTGCAGACCCTCTGAGTTGAGGAATTCAGCATCCAGGGAAACCAGACTGCTGGAGTTCACAAGGCAAAGTGTCAGAAAGGAGAAAGCTACACTGACAGAACTCAGGAGGCGTGTGGAGGTCCACCCTGAAGAGTGCTGGCTGGTGCACATATGTAAGAACACTACGTGAGGATGAGGGGAAAAAAGAGCCATTCAAGAGGCTTACAGAGAGGACACTGCCTGGCACTCACACAGAGCTGGGAGTAAAACCTGTTTCTACCAGCCAGACTGGAAAACCTCTAATTAATGAGGCATTGCATAGAGCTCTTAGAAGGCTCTTGCTTCAGTAGTAAGGGAATAATTAGCCCTAGAGTAAACTTGCTCTGATCTTGCCAAACAAATCTGAAAAGCGAAAAGACTCAAAAGGATCAGCCTGTTTCCAAGTAATTTAACTGCATCCCAGAACAACGCTCCGGAATAATTACAGCAATACAAAAATATACGTGACCTAATAAGGTAAAATTCACAAAAGCCAGCATCCAATAAAATATTGCCAGGCATGCAAAAAATTAGGAATATATAACCTATAACAAAGAAAAAAAAAAGTGACCCAGAACTGACACATGTTAAAATTAACAGAAAAGGGCACTAAAAGTTATTTTTTAACTTGTATTCCATGTTTTAAAAGTAGAGATATGGCAGATATAAAAAAAGACTGAAATTGAATTTCGAGATGAAAATTACAATGTCTGAGTAGAAAAATTCACTGGACAGGATTAATGGCAAATTAGACATTGCAGTAGGAAAGATGAGTGCACTTGAAGACATGCTGTAGAAACTATCCAAAATGAAACACAAGGGGAAAAGAAAACAAATAAAAATGAAAAGAGCATCAGTAAACTACATTCAATATCCTATAGTAACCGATAGTGAAAAGAATATGAAAAGGAATAGATATGTGTATGTATAACTGAAGCACTGTGCTGCACACCAGAAACTAACATTGTAAATCAACTGAACTTCAATAAAATTTAAAAATTTTTAAAAGAGTGTTAGTAATAAGAAGGAAAATTTCAAGTAACCAAATATATGTTCCAGGTGTGGTTTAAAAAAAAAAAAAACTATAAACCCACTGAGCCAAAAAGTCCAGTGAACATGAAGAAAACCACACCAAAGCACATCTTAATCAAATTACTGAAAACTAGTTATTAAAAGCAGCAGGGGGTGGGGGAGAGACGAGACACGTAAAATAAAAGGATGGAAGGAGATAAACAATGCTAACACAAATCAAAAGAAGGCTAGAGTAGCTATATTTTAATATCAGACAAAGTGGATTTCACAGCAAAAAACAAAATTACCTGGGATAAAAAGGTTATTTCATAATGATAGAGGGGTGAATTAATCAAAAGGATATAACAATTCAAACGTTTATACCTGTAAAAGCAGAGCTTCAAAACACATGAACTGACAGAACTGCAAGGAGAAACAGACAAAGCCATAATTAACAGGCAGAAATTTCAATGTCCCTCTCTTAATAATTGATAGAACAAAAGTTGACAGAAAATCAGCAAAATGGAGGAGTTGAACAATACTATCAATCAACATGATCAGACTGACATTTTTAGAACATACCACCCAACATTCTTCTCAAGAACACATGGTACAGCTACTGTAAACAAAGTCTCAATAAATTTAAAAGTATTCAAGTCATATAAAGTATATTATCTGACTACAGAATTACATTGGAAGTCAAAACCAAAAGATTTCTGGAAATTCTCCAAATATTTAGAAAGAAATACACTTCTAAATAACAGATGAGTCAAAGAAGAAAACAAAAGAGAAATTAGAAAGTATTTTGAACTAAATGAAAAGCAAATCACAACAAATCATAATCTGTGGGATGCCACAAAAGCAGTAACGAGGGGGGAATGTATCACAAAAAATTTTATATTAGACAATAAGAGAGTTCTCAAATCAATGACCTTAGTTGCCACCTTCAGCAAACAGAAAAAAGAAGAGCAAATGAAATCCAAAGCAAGCAGAAGAAAGAATCATAACAGTCAAAATGGAAATCAATGAAATAGAAAACTAATATAGAAAAATCAATTAAACTAAAAGTTGTTTCTTTAAAAAGATCCACAAAACTGATTTTAAAAGGTGGGAGAGAGAAGACCTACCACCATGGCTTCACTGGTGTAATCCACCAAAATCAACTGTATAGAAATGCTTTCAGAAAACAGAAGAAAATGCAAATTGATTCTTGGTTTGGGGTTGGGGATGAATGGCGAAGGGAGAGGTTCTCAAAGGGCATATAACCCCTTCAGGGGAGGGGGTGGACATGTTCACTGACTTGATTATAATGATTGTGGTGTCACGGTGCACACATAGGCAAAACTTGGCAAGCTGTACACTCTAAATATGTGTGGTTTTCTGTATGTCAATTATACTTCAATAAAGCCGTTTGAATAGATTGACAGGATAGACAGATATTTATCTATAAGTCAGTAACTAACTTATCTCCATTTATAGGGTATGAAAAAAAGTAACAGAACTAAACTTTTTCTTTAATATACTAGGATGTACATATTCAAATCACTTGCTCCCTTTCAAGTATAGTAAACTCAGGGTAGCACCATGGGCACTCACATATATGCCAGACTCAAAGCAAAATGTGACCATGAACGTGGCTTCCTATGTCTCTTATGAACTGGTTCTAAATGCAGTTCCCAAACATTCCAAAAAGGCATTTTGAGAAAATGGTATCAGCATCACTGCATAATAAACACAAAACCCCTGTCACCCAGGGTGCCCATACTGAGGGCCAACAATTGAAAACATTTACAAGCGTTTGTGGGCTTGCTATTTTAGTCTTAGTTTACCATCTGTAATCTGAGATATTTTAACACTGGGGCAAAGTAAGTTTTGCACCCTAACCAGATAACTGAAAGAGTTTTACGGATGAACCCAGTTCAGAGGAAAGATACCCAAAAAATATAAAAGGGTTTAGGCTGTGCCTTTTGTTTTGGAGCCATGTCACAAGACATTTAAAAAAAAAAAGATTAACCCAAAAGTAAAAAAGACTGTGAAGGCATCTTATTCTCATGTTGTTATGCTTGTGAAGTAATTTCTGGGATAAGACCCCTACTTTGAGCTATGTTTAAATACACACTGAATAGCAGTCACTCCTTCCAACCCTACTCTTTTCTCATCAATAATCAAACATGAAGTCACTCATTGTTAATTATGTATAAAACTTCTTGAAAAATACTCTAGGTCACTGAAGCTTAAAATAGAAATAAACATGAGGGAAAGCATCACATTCCATTCTTGTATGTGCCCCACTTCCTCTTAGCTATGACTGCTTAACTCCAACGATGACAGAGAATAAATCTTCACTGTTCAATCAATATTGCCATGTGAAAGCATATATAATGCGGCCGGAACAAGTGAAGTATTACAATCAGTGTCCCTAGAGTGTAACTTTCAACGAGTTTTGGCTCCATTAATAGCTTGCATCATTATTCAATAATTACTGCCCTGAGTTGAAAATCTTTGTTCTGAAATTTACTTTCTACTGCAAGGATACTGTGTTGCACAAAAACGAATGATCTGAATGAATGCTTTGCTCCATAGATTCTTTTTTGGGTTAAATAATCATCAAATGATTATCAAAAATAAACTACATGCCAGTCTTAAGATTTAAATTATATGCATTTCTTACTGTGTGGTATACCTTTAGCCTATAAGAATGTAAGCAAAGTTTTAGTGTAGTGATTTAAAAAAACAACAGAACTTTCCACTTCATTATTTAACCATTCACGGCACTTAAGGGAAGTCAGGAATTCTCTCTTGTTTAATCACAACACACTTCTCCAAAAGAATTACCTAATAATTTCCTTTGCTTGGTCAACAGCCATCACAAATTGATTAGTTCACTTGAAAACATGCTATTTTTAATGCTTAAACATAAACATACATAAGCAGATGTACACATGTGTAGATATACACAGAGATACAGGGTTTAGGGTTTAGAAAACTTTTGTGGCTCATCTCCTCTGACACGGAGTTTCAAATGGTTTTGCCAATTCTTTCCTCTAGGTAGAATTCTTCAAGAAAAATAAACTTGCCAAATCAAAACGTAATTATCAATCATCACGGAAAAAGAATGTTGATGCAATTTATTTCTTTATTCATGTATGCGTCATGTATGCATTCATTCATGCAATATATATATGTAATAAATACTCACTAAAATGCCAGATACTGTGCCAAGTGCTAGGGATAAAATGGTGAGCAAACAATGAAACACGATCCATGCTTTCATACAGCTTACAAACTAGTGGGAAAGACAGACACTAAAGAATCACATACACTTATAATGTGATAATAATATACGTGCATATAATATGGTAAGTGCTATGAAGGAGAGATACATGTGCTATGAAGGCATGCAATGGGAAGAAATTACTGAGTCAATGAGGTAATGAGAGAGAACTGAGCTGAGGTCTTAAGGAAGAGTAGAGGTTAACTAGAAAAAAAGTGGGGGCCGTTGGAACAGCCCATGCAAAATTCTTGATAGAGCCACTTTAGAAGATAGTTTGGCAGTTTCTCACAAAACTAAACATAACTAAACATACTCTTACCACTCCTTAGTATTTACCCAAAGGAGTTGACACTAACGTCCACACAAAAACGTGCACACAGATGTTTAGAGTAGCTTGATTCATAACTGCCAAAACTTGGAAGCAACCACAATGTCTTTTAAAAAGTGAATGGATAAATAAACTCTGGTACGTCCACCAGACAATGGAATATTATTTAGCATTAAAAAGAAATGAGCCATCAAGCCATGAAAAGGCATGGAGGAAACGTAAGTGCATATTACCTTGCAAAAGAAGCCAATCCAAAAAGGCTACATGCTGCCTAATGCCAACTCTATGACATTCTGGAAAAGGCAAAACTATGGAGACAGTAAGAGATCAGTGGTTGCCAGGGACTGGAGAGGGGAAGGGGTAAAGAGGTGGAGCACAGAGGATTTTTCGGACAATGAAGCTACTCTGTATGACACTATAATGGTGGATACATGTCATTATACATTTGCTCAAACCCAAAGAATGTACACCACCACCAAGACTGAACTCTAATGTAAACTCTGGACTTTGGGTGATACTGATATGTCAATGTAGGTTCCCCGTTTGTAATAAATATACCACCCTGGTGCAGGGTGTTGATAAAAGGGGAGGCTTGTGTGGGGGTGGGTGGCAGGTATATGGGAACTCTCCATACTTTCTGCTCAATTTGGCTGTGAACCTAAAACTGCTTTTAAAAAATAAAGCCTATTTTAAAATAAAATAAACACACACACACACACACACAATCCTTGAGGCAGGAGTGAGCTTGACACTGCTGCAAAGACCACTGATTGCAAAAACTAAGGAGGACACTCTCTCAGAGTGAAGAAAATGAAAACAAAATTAGGAGAGAACATGTGCACTGAAACCAACTCAAATTCAGCTCGCCTTTATCATCTCCTCCCACATGAAGGACCTTTGAAATATGTACTAGGGTGTGCACATGCACACACACAAGCATGTGAATAGGAACTAACATACACACACACCCACACCACTCTTCGTGGTCAGTAGCTGAACCAGTTCAAAGACAAATGATCAGAAAGGGACCAACAGAGAATATAAGCATAAAATTTGAAAAAAAAAATCTAGACTGACTTCAGATGTTGTTCTTCATAATCTTAAAAACAAATAACATGTGATCATGTAAAAAGAGATCAAAGAAAGTATATCCTTCAACTGGAAAAACTACAAACAGTGATAGCAGTATGGTGACGATAAGGACCAGGTAGGTGGTGAGGGGCGGCATGAGCTTAATCCTCTTCTCCCATAGCAGGAAGTCAATAGATAATATCTAAAACAGATAAGGTAAGACATAGCAGTATAAGCATATTATTTGGAGATAAGGAGAAAACTATCAGACACAACAGTTAAAAGGAGTTAAAAGGGGTTGCCACTGGTGAACACCACGAGGGATAGAAAGAGACGGGGCATGAGATGTTTATTGTTTATTACAAACCTTTCTCTACCACTGAGCTTAATTATTTACCTATACTATTTTGTTTTTTTTTTAAAAGATCCTTTTTAAGTAAATAAATGATGAATGAAAAGGACGAAGTAAAAAGCATGCTGGCAGAGTTCTAGAAAGAAAAGACAAGAAATATCATAAATAAAATCTACAGAGGAAGCAACAACAATAAAGGGAATAAAACATTTGAAAAACAAAGTTAGGGACAAGGCTGATAGGCTTGAGGAAGTCAAATGAAACAAAACTGCAAAAAAACAATCTATTATGATTATAGAGAAGATGGCAGATATGGAAAACAAAGGAGAGCCAGAGTAGTGAAGTGATGTGGCCAAAGTCACAGAGAAGTCAAGAATGGTACCCAGCTCTACACTTTTACAACCGCTTTGTAATAAAGCCACTTACTTAGCAGAGTTCAAAATTCTAAGAATTCAATATCTAGCCAGATAATCACTTCAGTTCTTCAGGGATGCTACCCATTTAGAAGTGTGGGTTTTTAATTTTGATTTTACTGTAGTTTTTGTTTTCTATAGAAAAGTCCACCTTGACTATGTGCAAGAACAGAAAATGCTAGCAAACATCAGGATATTTGCATAGACTATTGTATCTAAAACTGATCTAGATAAACACAGTAGCAGTGGACTAAAAGAAAAAGTCAGTTATTTCTGAAAGGGAAAAAAAAAGCGAATTTTTTTTAAAATGAGACACACATTCTTTTCTACCTCACAGAATTTCTGATATTTCACCCACTTAAGTATCCAGCTAGCACAATAACACCTTAGCATTCAGTCATTTCGAATCAAAGTATTTACACTATACACAAATTATAAAACTATTTTCCTAACCAGTTGCTAATTTCCCTCTTTTCCTACAGTGGGGGTGTTGAGGAGAGCGGTCATGGCAGTGTCATACATGTCATCCGAAGATTCACTAGCACTAGCCCTTCCAATCCAGGGCACTAATGCACAGGAAGGAATGAGAGGAAAATGGAAATTTCTTTTTTTGCCCATCAAAAGCAATCAACTCAAATTTTAAAACACCAAGAAGGACAGGGCAGGCAGGACAGTGAAGCAGCAATCTGCAATAAACACTGTGATGTGGTAGACCCCTCTGCAAACGAATGCTAACTGCCTATCATAGTTCGATCATTAAAAAGGTATTAAGGGTCTGTGGTTATTTTTTCAATACAGTAGAGACAAAAAGTCAACCCAGCAAATTCCTTGGGGACAAATTGCTTTATTCATCCTACCCTGAAGGCTGAGCCAGATCAGAGTAAGCCTAGGTAGTTGAATGACAGTTCATCTGCATTTGAAAAGAACTGTTAGGCTATGGGACAGGTTCCAGAGTCCCCCGATCAGACCTCACTTGTAAATGACTCTTAGCAACCTACTAAAAATCCTACTAAAAATGCAGAATACTGAGACAAATGTCAAGGTAAAAATATATAGACTCCCTTAAGACTACCTGAGACAACCACAGATGTTCCAGGAAGTCTATCCATGGAAAAATTCTTAAAAAAAAAAATTTGTAATTACAAGGACTCAGTCCCTATATATTGAAAACATTCCCTACTTTTTCATTTCCACAAAATAAAATTCAATATATCCCTTCATCTGTCACGGAAAGGAAGTCACAATCAATTAATTTGCAATTAGTGAATTCTGAAGAATGAGAATACAATCTGCTTGAGTACCCCAGTCATTCAATAAATGATTTTAAGGTACGTCAGTCCCTCGCTATGCCTAGAAATGGCAAAGGGGTGGGCTAAGTAGAATTTCATTCCAGAGCATGGAAAATGAGCCTGTACTGTATCCTATTGTACAGACATAAGGTCCAGTAGGTGGTTAGTTTTTAAAACCTGATTAAAGTGAGGGATCATAAAAAGTACCTTCAACATTTTATGGTAACTTACAACATGAAATATACTTCATTCATCAACCTTTTGATGGGGAGGCAAAGGCCTTTTAAGATATTCTCCTTAGCAAGAGTTGAGAGCAGTCTTTGTTTCATAAACCACACTTTCAGCGCATCCCCCACTATTTGCATTTTCTTTGGAAGAGAGAACTTAAAGATACCTTAGGAATCCTTCTAGATTTTTGTTAGTTTTCCCTAGGCTTTCAGTTGCCTTGCTGGTGCTTCACGTAATGGGCAATCTTTTCAGCTGCTTTATCAACTCATACAAAAGACTTCTACTTCATTTTCATTGAAGTATCTCTTTTTTTCCACACTCACAATTTCATCAACTTCATGATGTTTAATTAAATCATATAATTACACTAGCAATGACAGCTGGCGGTATGGGTTTGGGAACAAACAAACCGACTCTTTGGTAACCATACAACTTAACAGATAGGAACAGAAGGTAGTTTATACATTATTAGAAACCAATGTTTTTAATGATATTCATCACTTGCCTCAATAATCAAATTCTCTAAGCTTAGAAATTACATGTCGCCATCTGTGGGTAAGAAATATGAAATAATTTTTCATTAGCTAATCACTGCTTATATTAAGCCATCTGGGAATATATTCTTCACTCAAAAGGTCAGATAAGCAGTCTCAAACTTAGAAGAGCCACTCTTCTTGCCCCATTTGTCTACCCTCAACTCCAGAAGCCTCTCTGTTGCTCTCATGGAAGCAGTCATGAATAGAGAGGCTCTGAGAGAGATGGGCTCAGAATTCGAGAGGCGAGACTTGAAAAGTAGAAACAGCTTAGAGCCAATTTTCCCCAAGGGAGAACCTTAAATCACGGCTGCTTATAAAAATGACCTGCTTCCCCCATTCTCCTTTCATTATCTGACTTCATCCACTTTCCTGGTCTACCTGCTGGATATTTTACCGGGCAATTATTATTATATTGTTAACAACAATATTTTGAAATTGACAATAACACAGGACCTCTGGAAATGACTTTAGTGTAACTGAGTTCATTCTGATACTCAGGAAACAGAAATTGTATGGCAGAAATGAGGAGTTTAGGAAGAATAGGTAAGGAATTGTGGAACACTAAGATCATGGAAGACCTGGGAGGGAATCACAGAAGGAAGGGTATCTTCTGAAGAAAAGGGCACCACTATATGGAAAAGGGGTATAGAAGGGGATCCAGGGAATCCCAAAGATAAAATTTACCAACTTCAAAATATCGCCTAGGGTCAGCCCTGTACCTAGAAGAGAGGCAGGAAGGAGCGTTCTCTCCATTGTTCCTATACCACATGGCACACGCTTGCTCCCGGAGTCCAGATTCATACTATTAATAAAACAGCTCATGTGCAATGTACATTAAGTAGGGTTTGAAAAAGGGGAGCTACCCTGGGAACCTAACCTTCCTGCATTAACATGTTCCCAAAGGAAAAAAAAATGTTCTCAGAGATATAAAAACAAAGAAAGAAAGAAAGATGCCTCATAAACACTTTTTGGAATACAGCGTGTTCCTAGTGTCCACACTATTAAGGAATACTCACAGAGCAAAATTTTAAATGTAGAAGAGATCAAGGAAGAAAGAAACCAAAGTTACCATTTGCAAGAAAGCAGTGGTTGTCATTAAATCATTGTGTCATCGTGATATGCTACAGCAATACGTCAACTTTTGCTAACCTTTGCCCCTCTGGATAGAAAGCTCACACGCTCCAAGGATTCTGACACACCTCCACCCAGGTTAGCTTAAGGTGAGATGTGCTATTTTCTGTCTATTCCTGCTCGTCACAATTTTGTAGATTTTTTTCCAGCTTGCATTAGGAAAGCAGGCAGGTTTTTGAATCTGCTTTTTCAGTCAAAACAGAGAGACCCAGGAGATGTTTCTGTGCTCCTCTTGGAGTCATCCAACCCAGCAGGGAGGGTCTCTGCTCCCTAACAAGCTATGCCTCAGTAACTAGCAGGGATGCCCAGCATCACCTCAAGTAACTGTGTCCAAAACCGAACTCATTTCCCACCTACCTCCCTCTCTCCCTACTCCCCCATGCCTGCTCTTCCTTCTCCCTTCCAGATCCTACCCCAATTCTATCAATCACCAAGGCTGGTGGCTTCTAAATCCTCATCTTCCTCCTCTTCTCCACCCTGATTACCACTGTCTTAGTTCAGTAGTTCATTTCTTATCTCTACTACTGTAATCAATTTCCTGGTCTCGTAGCCTCTAATCTCACCTCTTTCCAATCATTTCTCCTCAAAATTTTTTAAATTTTGGATCCAGAGCCAAAAAGTCAAATGTGTATGGATTCTAAGCAGGTGACAGAATTGAGTGATGCAGTTCAACTGTAGGAAAGTAAATGTCACCTAACACTAGACCCCAGGATGAAATGCAGTAATGGGCGGGCTGTGGCCCATCCAGGAGCTCTTGGCCCCTTCCAATGGGACAGATCTTATTCAGGGACAGTGGACTGCTGGCAGTCACATGGACTCAGTATTACAAAATTACTCTGATGTTTCCAGAGAAGCCAAAAATTTGTATTTATATGTGTAAACTCCTAATTTTTAAGAGCTGGCAAACAAATCAAGTTTTAAAAACCATACTGCCAACGTTGCAAGCCAAACCAAACAAATCTGCAGGCCGGATATGGCTTGCAGGGCTGCCATTTTGCAAACTACTCATGAGATTATTGCTTCTCCAATGTCAGAGCGCAGAAGCATCTGGGCAGCTTATCAGCGCGGATTCCCAGAGCCCACACCAAAAGGATTCTCATTCAGTTGGTTGACTGGGCCTCCAGAATTTATGGTTTTTGTTTTTGTTTTTGTTTTTGTTTTTTTGTTTTGTTTTAGCAAACTTTCCTGGTGGCCTTCAGGCAAGTGGTCCTAAAACCACTTTTTAACAAATCTGTATGAAAGGGAATCTGGAGAATTAAACGGAATGAGAAAAACTGAAAAGTGGAAACTATTTCTAATGCATTTGAAAGACGTTAAATATTCTCATTTGCTTTCTCAGGGAAATACAATTTAGTATCATACTTGTTTCAACTTTGAATAATAGTGCTCATTCATGAACACATTTTCAAGTAATATACAAAACCAGTTAGACTTATCAAACAATTACTTTTTTCAAAAACAAGGACCTACTATATAGCCCAAGGAACTATATTCAATATCTTGTAATAACCTATAATGGAAAAGAATCAGCAAAAGAATATATATGTATATGTTTGACTGAATCACTTTGCTGTACACCTGAAACTAACATAACATTGTAAATCAGCTATACTTCAATAAAAATAAATTTTTAAAAAGAAATTAGTTTTTTCAATGTACTGGACATCTCATTAATAGTGTGGCAATGGTTATCACTAGCATTAAACTATAAGGTGGTCTTCCAAAAAATTACATTTTATTTTTTTTTACTAAGAAATCTACTTTAAAAGTACTATTTTTAAATAACATTTTAATTGATCCAGTCTAGATGAGAATGCTGAAACTGAGTATACAATTGTCCATGAATTCATAGTTAAGTCTTCTGTTTTGAATTCTGAATGCATTTTTCCCGTGGGGAATGTTGGGGGGGAGGAAGAAATGCCTAGTGAGTCAGTTCCTAACCTATTTTAACCCAAATTATTAGTCTTCCTGTCTCTGAATCCCAGGCATTCATACAGCACTAATCAAATACTGATGTGTACACAAGTCATATTCTCTTTATAATAGTGTAAATCCGTTGATAACAAGCACCTATATTTCACACCTCTATATCCTTCAGCACTAAGTAGAATATTAGGAACTGGAACGACACTACTATATTCATCAAATAAAGGAATAACATCCATGGGAAAATGTGTCCCACACTAACCAAAAAGCGGGGGAGGGGCGAGTGGAAGAGGAAAAAGTTCACGCCTCAACATTTGGGCCATAAAGTCAGATGGGAGGGCAAGTGGGAGAGAGACTTGGGAAGTAAATTGTTTCCAGCACCACCACATCTATGGAGGTCACTGAGAAAGAAACAAAACAGAGGCTTCCTCCTCCTCCCGACTGGGCCGCCAAGTCCCAAGGCAACATCAGTGGGAAGGAAAGGAAAAACGCCAGGCAATCTTTTTGGCTCTCACATACCAGGGCAGCCCCTGCCCAAGGGCCTTTCATATGGCCACATATTTATAACTCAGAATTCCTGTCCTCAGCTTTGGTAGTAATACTTTTCGTATTTCCAGGGCTCAAAAGGGATTTTGCAAGAATCACGAATCTCTCATGAGAAAGTTGTCAAGCGAAGGATGATTCATGTCCCACAGACCTATGTCTTTTTAGAATAATTTTGTAATCTAACAAGGAGCTTGAAAAATTTCCCGGCCTATACCTTGCAAAATAATGTCCTGTTTCTATAGCTACAAACCACTACACAAAGAACAATCATTCACTTTCAGTAAAACATGATAGGTAATGTCTCTAAAGTCAAGAAATAGAAAATAACCACAAAAGATTCCATTCTGACCTAAGTATCTCTGCCTTCAATGAAACTAAAACACCGAATCCATTATGTAGATGACAGAAAGGAAGTTCACTTTTACTTTTAAGGGAGCAGCTAAACCTTTAAACCTTAAATATATATATTTGTAAGTTTTATGTTCAAATCAACATACTAATTAGTGACAACAGTGGTAACAGATGCTATTTCATCCACATGTTACAAAACCGGTTTTGTGCAAGAACTAGATTTGAACGCAGATTAACACAGACTTTGATATCCTGGGTATGTGAAACCCTTTGTATATAAACAAATTTTCATTCCTCTGGCTCTTATCTCAAACTCATTTGGGCCTCTGTAGTAATAAAAGCTTTAAAAGCTGTAGTAATAAAACTAAGTGGACAGTGTCTCTTAATACAAAGCTCACTTACTGAAGGGAAGCATCCTAAGTAGAGGACTTAAGCTCAAATCCTAGCCCTAAGATGACTTTGCCATAGTTGTGAGCAATGTATTGCTGCTTACACTGTCACAGGAGATTCATATGTGAACATGGAAATAAACAACCAAACCATGACAACACTTCAGGGAGGGTAATTTTACCTACTTTTGTGTATCATAAATCTTGCGGCTTCTCTCGGGTTATTCTGGGGACTGTAATTCAGCCAGGGGCACAACACATTGTCTGACAGCAGTATGCTAAGCTACCTGACCTCTAGAGCAGTGTCTATTTGCAAACAAAAACAAAAACAAAAATTCAAAAACACAAAAACCTTAAGACTTAGAGGCACCGACCTACAGAAGAGGAAGTTGGGAGCAGGGGCCAGTTAAGCCGCAACCAAACTTGATCAAAGTACACACTATTTACAGTACATGTTTAATTTCACAAGTTCAAAGCTGTCAAATTAAAGCATGCCAAAGGTATCAGAATTAATAGATGCCTTCCTATTTACACTACAAACAGGCCAATTACCACGGAATTTTGACAAAAGATTTTAGACTTCCGGTATTTCCAACTAGAAAAAGTCTACAGTCAGGTCTGATCGTAAGGCCCCTCACATCACTCCCCTGCGCAGATGCTCTACTTGGGTCACGGAATGAAGTCTAGACTTTTCAGAGAAGCATTCAGTGCTCACTCTGATGGAGCTGCTATATCCCTCTTACACATACAACTAGCCCTACTGGCCTCTTTTTTCCCCTTTAAAAATTTCTCTAATTGAAGTATAGTCGATTTACAACGCTGTGTTAGTTTCTGGTGTACAGCATAGTGATTCAGTTTTACATATATATATTCCTTTTCCTACTGTTTTTCATTATAGGTTACTTCAAGATACTGAATATAGTTCCCTGTGCTATACAGTAAGACCTTGTTGTTTATTTTATATATAGTAGTTAGTAGCTGCTAATCCCAAGCTAATTTATCCCTGCCCCTGCCTTTTCCCTTTGGTAACCATAATTTTTTTTTCTATGTCTGTGAGTCTATTTTGTAAATAAGTTCAATTGTGTCATTTTTTTTAGATTTCCCATATAAGTGTTATCATATGATATTTGTCTTTCTCTGTCTGACTGACTTCACATAGTTTGATAATCTCTAGGTCCACCCATGTTGCTGCAAATGGCATTACTTTATTCCTTTTTATGGCTGGGTAGTATACCATTGTATACATATACCCCCTCTCCTTTAACCAGTCATCTGTCAGTGAACATTTAGGTTGTTTCCATGTCTTGGCTATTGCAATTGGTGCTGCTATGATCACTGGGGGTGCATGTACCTTTTCAAGTTAGAGTTTTCTCCAGATATATACCCAGGAGTGAGACTGCTAGATCATATGGGAAGTCTATTTTTAGTTTTTGAAGGAATCTCCATACTGTTCTCCACAGTGGCTACACCAATTTACATTCCCACCAACAGTGTAGGAGGGTTCCCTTTTCTCAACACCCTCCCCAGCATTTACCATTTGCAGACTTTTTAATGATGGCCATTCTGACTAGCCTAAGTCTTAATTCCTCAAACTTGCCCCAGCTTCCAAGCCCCCTCGCAGTGGTGCGTACTGTTCTCCCTGCAAGGAATGCCCCCTCTCAAGTCTCTCTCATTGTTTGAGAACTCTGGTACTTTAAGATTCTCTTCTGTTGCCAATTTTCCACCAAGTCGGCCCTATCCTCCCAGCGCTTATACCTCTGCAGTAGCACCTGCCACCTTCTACCTCCCACTACAGGTCTACACACAGCAGACTCTCCAGCACTATGCTCCCAGCGAGCAGGGACTATTTTAGTACCCTCATAATGCTTAGCACAGTCCTGGGGTGGGTTTTTCCAAAACGTTTATTCAATTAGATTAAGTAGTGAGCAAGAAGAATTTCAGAGCTAGAGCTTTTCCAACTGAGTAGCCTGCCCAAACCCTCACTAGTAAAACGAATCGGATTCAGCTCTAAATTAGATGTTTGTGGACAACTCACAGCCAACACTTCAAGCTCGATTATTTCTCAACTGATGTAATCTAACAATAATGCAATGTGTTAAGATGCATTTATCTGACTCTTAATGAAGTCTGTGATAGGAAAAATAAAATATAAAAATAAAAAATACGAAGTTGATTTTAACAAAGCAGAAAATTATAGTTCATTTCTAAATTTTAAATATAGTCTGTTACTTCTAAGACGGCAGCATGCTATCACAAAAGGGCATGTATTCTGGAATCAGAATCAATTAACCTCTGAGACTCATTTCCCTTCTTTGTAAAATGTGGGAAATAACTATACTCATCATATATATTAGGATAAAAATTAAGTAAGATGGCAATGTAAAGCTCCCAAAACAATGCCTGGAACATTGTAGGCGCTCAGTAAATGATAGCTCCAGCTCTCACCCCACCCCCGGAGTTGGTGAAAAATGCTTCATATGATGACCCCTATTGGGTTACAAAGCAAGTTCAGTCACAGCCTGCCTTCCCTCCAAGTTCTTAACATTTTAAAATCAATGACCCTTAAAAAAATACCTGCTTTGCAGGGGGGGGATAAAATGGGAGTCTGGGATTTGCAGACACTAACTACTATACATAAAATAGATAAACAAGGTCCCACTGTATAGCACAGGGAACTATATTCAATACCTTGTAATAGCCTATAATGAGAAAGAACAGGAAAAGGAATATATACATATATATATGCATAACTGAATGACTACACTGTACACCAGAAATTAACACAACACTGTAAATCAACTAGACTTCAATTTAAAAATTTTTTTAAATACCTGCTTTTACAGCACTCAACTTGCGTACCTGATGATCCCTCTGTTGAGAATCTCCTCCCTTTTAAACTTAGCAAACTCTTCTCCCTTCTCCAAGACTCAGATTCAAATGTGGCCTCTGTGAAGGCTCTCCTCTCCCTGCCAGGAACAGTATGTGACATTCGCAAGAGCACTGTGCTCACACTTGTTTATTCTAGGACTTACTACTTTAGACTCACCTGTCCCTCTTTTCACAGTAGGCCATGAGCTCAAGAGTAAGACCTACGTGTTGTGCTTACACCCTCAGTATGTTGCATCACACATGAGGAGGGTTTTATGTGTGTGGAATGATTATACACCACAGTGTCCATTTATAATAAGGCCAAATGTGACTATGACCATGCACACTGCAGAATGAACCGGCTCTGTATGGAAAATGGAAAGTTGAAGGGGAATGAGTTGATCACGTCACTTTCAATCAGGCAGTCAAGATTTTAAGGAATTATATGAAACAATGCAAGGAAAGTACAAAGAATTCACTGAGAAGAGGGGAAAAAAAAGGGTAAGAGGTTATTTTCAGGCAAGATGGACCAACACAGCTAATGGCTTCACTTAAATAAGGTGCCAAATAGAAAAAGGAAGATAAGAAGATAAAATTAGGTAACTTAACAGTAACCCTTAATATGAAAATAAACTTGGTCCTGATGAGTTGTGTGAGAAGTAGTCACTGACTTTTACTGGTCAAACAGGGACGTTAACCTTGATTCCAACTGGAACAGAAACCATAAAGGTCAGTCAGTGACTAATATTACAGTAATACACTCTGGTGATCAGTGAGGCAAGGGCAACCTCATCTTGAATAAGTTTGAGAAATACCATGTGTGTGCTAAGGGGAAGGGGTATCATATTAATTTTATTTTCCCTGCAAAGAGGAAAAATATTAAAACCACCATTGCATGGTTTTATGGTGAAAACACCATAAAGTGTTTTCAGGTTTTAGATGGGTCTCAGATAAATGAATCAGCAACTTTACACTGTTTTTAGTAGCACTGCAACATACTTAGGAGATGCCTTTCAGCAATGATATAGTATTGAACTTAGATGTCAGGGTAGCTAGAAAGGTTTGGCATCAACTGCGTTCAGGTAGCATGTGAAGAGGCATATGGTTGCCTGCAATTGGACGTGGAGAAGAGTAGGTGGAGTGAGAAATTTTTGAGATGGGAGGCAAGGAAAGCTGTTACTTTTGGCAGTCAACAAATTCAGTGGCAGAAGCTGCCAGAGAAGACCGTACTACAGAATTAGATTCCGTATAGATGATGAGTTAAAAGTGACCAACATCAAAACTGCTGGGGTATCAAGGAATCAGCAGATGGAAAAACAGTCTTTTAAACTCATTCGGATGAGAATGAGTATTTTTCTTAGAAGTCAGAAATGAGATAAACAATAAAAGATATCATTTACAACTATAAGGTTATAAACAGTCCAGTCCAAGAGATACCCAATAATGGAAAGAAATGAAACTAAAATTGGTGGGTGTCAATGAAATTAATGATGCTTCCTTGACGACAGGGATGATCTGGTCCTGTCAATACAGAGGAAAGGATAGAATGGAGAGGGAAAAATGGCTCAGGAGCCACAAGAACTTTTCACATTAAATAAACACAAAGTCAGATTCTACAGCAGGGTTTCTCAGCCTCAGCACTACTGACATTTTGAGCAGATAATTCTTTGTCATGGGGGGCTGTCTTGCACACGGTAGAATGTTCAGCAGCATCCCTGGCCTCTACTCACTAGATACCAGTAGCACCCTCCCCTATTTGTGACAATCCAAAATGTCTCTAGGTATTACCAAGTGTCCCCTGGGAGGACAAACTGTACCCCACTAAGAACCACCACTGTAAAGAAAAAGAACCTACTTCGGGGGACAGAAGAATGCTACATCCTTCCTTATATATTTGTCTAAAACACAAGGCTCTTTGGGTTCGATGAGGTCAAAAACAAAAGAAGGACATTAGCAACCAGGATCATATTTGGAGGAAATATGACTTTGTAAAAATAGGTAAGAGGGGTACTTGAAAAACAAATTTTTTTAAATACTCAGTCTGCTTAATTATCACCTGTCCCAGTTATGTTTACATCATTATGTGAGCTTAGGACGGCCTTTACCTCCCAATTTCACATTTATTGTACATAGTTCTATGAAAAGAACAGACCTAGAAATTTTAACTCATTAGGATAAGTGATTGTGAATTTGAAATAGCCCGATTCCAGGCATATACTGGTACATTCGTGATCTATTTAACTGATCACATTTTTTTTTTTAAAGGTTCCCTTTTCCTTTTGGGAGGGAGGGAGGATGGTTAAGGCTGGGGGACTAGCACTCCAGTCACATTATGCACTTCCGTATTATCTGGCACTTAAGCCGTAGTTTAGGGCTCTATTTCTCGTCACTCGTCACCACAAAAATAGTTTGTCACAACACTTTCAGCAGCCTAATTAAAACACATAGCACTTGGCTGAATACGCCACACTTCTTTAGCAGCCAATCTTTAGGCAAAGCAGACACAGGAAGCAGCAGGGGAAGGTAGGTGGTTCTTGGCACTCCCCTAAACAAGAAACAATGTGTATCGTGTACTTGAGTATCGTGTACTTGTCTAACAGGAGACCGCATTCGTTTTTCCAAAGCAGTTTTACTTCATACAAAATTCCACAACAAACAGGAGAGTGGGGAGAGGAGGAGAGATAGAAAACAAAGAGACCAAGTGGGCAGGTTGGCTTACAAAGTAACTGTCTGGCAGCTACTCTCTTCAGGGTTAACATACAAAGGACTGAAAAACAAAGAGTCAGATGCAATACACATGCAATACACAATACTCAACTACAGAAGGCTTTGTGTGGACCATGAAATCTGATAGAAGCCAGACAACTTTCTTTAAGAATTATGTCCTCGCATCCTTAATATCCACAGCCACGTCACTCTCACCTCATGGATCTTTTCTAGTAAGCGGTCACATATCTGACCTACTACTTCGTGGCAGTAATTCAAAGAAGCCTATCTTCTGCTCATCAGTGACACTAAATGAACAGATCCTGAACTCTGCCTTCTCAATGAGACAATAAGCAGAGTACGAATCTAGACCAGATTCAACCATCACCAGACTAGAGAACCAGTAGGTTATTGGGTCAAATTAGAGCTACTCTGAAGTTTAGGGTCTTTGGCAGTACAGAAAATCATGGTTAAAAACACGGATTTTATAGTCCCACTGATCTTGAATTCCAAATTCACCACTGCCTATTGTAGGGCAAGTAACTTATAGGCTCTGTGCCACAGAATAACTGTTGTGAGGATCAAATGAGCTACTACTTTTTTATGTTTTATTCATTTTATATTTTTTTACTGAAGTATCATTGATTTACAATGTTGTAGATAAACCACAAGGTCCTACTGTATAGCACAGGGAACCATATCCAATAGCTTGTAATAACCCATAATCAAATGAGTTACTACTGATGGCGGAGGATATCTGCCATCAACCCCAAACATCCCTGCACATTCTTACTGGGTTGGCCAAGACTGAAAGATCTCCAACTTCCCTTTAGCCAGGCCATTTCCCAAGGCTGTGTTTGTAGCAAGTGGTCATGATGATGAGGTAATAATACCACCCCTCCCCAAAGAGCAGGCTTGTTTCTGCTTACCAGAGAAGGGTAAGTCCCCCAAGCTCAGTGTTCCTCTCCTGTAATGCAACTGACTGCCTGTGTAGGCGACCATCCTGGTCTGCCTCGTGGGACTTAGGACATCCGTGAAACAGCGTGTCATGCTGGCATTCCAGCTACTGCTTTTCTAATAAGTAATAAACCATCTTTTGCCACTGACCCAGGAGTCTTGAGGCTTCTACAGTCATCCAGGGAACAGCAACAGGTGGGTAAGCAGGATAAAATCCCCAACCCTGCAGTTCTTGACAATGCATGCAAGGCACTTAAGAGTAGCAACTGGCATGTATGATCTTGCTGGTTATTGAGAATCACCCCTGGGCAGGCTTGAGTACTGTACTTGGTCAATGAACCAAGGCTACCACCCAAGGATTAGATGACCCAGAGCAGAGCCAGCAGGGCCCCGCACACAACGCACGGTTAAAACAACACTGACGGCACCATCACTGAACTAGACGAACTCAGACTCCAGAAACAGAACAATGAGGTGAACTTGTATTTTCACCCGTTAGCATTCAGCCTTAAACAGCCATCTTTCATGACTGCCAACTTTTCTAACTAGAACCCAGATGTCATGTGTTTCTGTTAGGGCAGATTCATTACAGCTCTCAATAGCCTTTGACTCCCAGAACATCAGAGCTGAACGGAACCTTGAAGACTGTGTATTTCAACTCCCTTATTTTATAGAATAAACTGACACCCAAAGAGAAAATAGAGAAATGACTTGCCCAGAGTTACATTCTAAAAAGTAGTTAGCTTACTCTCTATATAACCTCTTTAAATTGCTAGAAACTAACTCTTAAAAAAAAAAAAGTGGAATCAGATATCCTAGTTAGCTTATTTCAACACTGTATAGCATATAAAATATTCTTAGATTCTATAAAACAAAAAGCACCTTGAAAACACAAAAGGACGTTGCTAAGACCAAAACGCAGTTCCTGCTAGTTTAACGGCAACATGGTCGGTGATGGGTGTAGATAGGAAATGCTTTGAAATAAATCTCTGTCACATTCAGTAATTGATTTTGCATCCAGTGGCCACCTTTCTGCATGTTATGTCTGTGGCCAAGACAATAGGATACACCATTAATAATATTCACAAAAAACAGCAAAAATGACAAGGAATAAGATGACCTTCAGGGTTAGAAACATTTGCAAGCGATAACAGATTAAAGGGAAGGGATCACAAAGCAGAGATTTGAAACATTACATTTTGATCCACAATTAGCTACCACAAAGCTGGTAGGAAGAGCGCGGCAAATTGGGCCCAGAGCCCTGCACAATTCCCACTTTAAAGTATAACTAATGCCTCAGTTCTATTTCATACAGAGATATGGCCACTTGAAGTTTAGTGTTTGGTCTCAGACCTACTCGGCTTATATAAAAATGGAGGATTTGGATTTCTCCGAAATTCACAAGACCATCTGAAAGCGGTTTGATGAAGCAAGCCTAGGATATACTGAGCAAGTCTGAGAATTTCGAGATCAGAGAACATGAGTTAGCCCCTGCTTTAGTAGAATAAATACACGAAAAGCCAAACCACCAGCCTGGATAAAATCCAGGCCATTTTTATTTTTTTGCACTGCAAAATTATTCTTCCCTTTAATAGCTTGTTTAAAGACCATTAGCTACTCAACCAAAGGGGAGGAAAAATGTAAGCTAATGCACTGCCAATGAAAAACAAGCCGTGAGGTCAGCCTAAGAAAAGATTATTTCTGCTCACAAATGTTTTATGTACACACTGACTCTTCTGGAACACAATGATTTTGTAACGTGAGGTACTAGACTACTGAGCATATTAATAGAGGAAAGGCTTCTGCCAAATTTATTTTAACCCATCCCTACTTGCTATAGGTTCTTGCCTTCCATCATGGACAATGTAAATGAAAATAAAGTGAAGTTATGACACAAACTTCAAAAACAAATGCAGTCTTCCCCAGATGATCTGTAACCATGTGAAGGACTGTGGGACAGTAAGGTCAAGAAAATTACCGAGGAGTGAAGAAAGGGAGGAGCCTGAGGTTAGAGAAAGTAATCAAGTGTTGAACCTGTAGCCCTAGGTCCCCAAGGATACAGCCCTCTACATTTAGAACTGTAATCATTTAGAAGTAAATGTATGTACTCTGGTTTAAGTAATTAGGTTTATTTACTTACTTAAATTTTTTTTTAATGGAGAGACTGTGGATTGAATCCAGGATCTCCTGCATGCTAAACACACGCTCTACCAGTGAGCTATACCCTCTCCCCAAATGCAGTCAGGTTTAGGACAACCTAGCTCAGATATCCACACCTGATATTCTTTTTTTCAGAATCAATGACAAATGGGAAATACCCATTCTAAACTAGACATTAAACTAAGTCCTGTGCCCTGCTGAATTTCCTCTCAGGTCTGAGAATAAAATCCACCTGGTTTGAAATGCAGTCGCTAGCCCACGTGGCACCTCTGTGTAAACTAGAAAAAGTTATCCCCGGAAGTCACAGTCCTGTGACTAGGCACATGATTTGGTAAGTGACATGACCTCTGTGGTCTCATAGCCTTGAGCAGGGCCCAACCATACAGTGGCCCTGGTCCCGATTACACAGAAAAGTTCAAAATGTCAGTGTTCAGTCTATACACAGTCTTGTCTTCTACATACAGAATCTTCCTCAACAGCTTCAGCCAGCATAACATGCTATGAAGCATCTGAGATCTTATCAGTGATTGATTTCAAAGCACACAAAACACCACCTCCAGAGTTGTCTCTCCCCCAAGCAAAACAAAAGGAGAAAACTGCCACCAGTTCAGCCCCAACAATGATCACTCATCCCCGGTTTTGAGGGCAATCACCCACCGGACTAGGTCAGTAAATTGTCAGCCTAGAAGTTGCAGAGTGGAGATGGAAGACTAGTGGAAGTCTACTTGAGTCCACAAAGTTCGAGAAATTACATGCCTATTGCCTCCCAGCACAATGACAGCACTGAATTGCTGTCTGGAAAGTAATGGTTACACAATTTCTTTAGTAAATCTGTGTGGAGTCTAGGCCTTTTGCCCAAGTCGATTTCTCATACTTACCCACTCCACCCATTCTCAGCTCCACCTCATTAGTGTAGCCGGTTTTCAATTTTAACCCCACAGATGTCTAAAGAAGGAAACAATAGTTCAGAGTTCTTTGTAAAGGTTCGTTCATCCAATTATCCACATTCAGCAGCCTTGAGCGTATTCAAAAGTCTAAAAACACAAAGACAGACACTTCAAGTGCCAAATTGGCCTTTGTATTGAAATTAGAACTAGAGCTAGTAACATAAAATCAGCTGTATGCATGTGTGTAACAGTTATATGAACCCTTTATCTGGAAAACTCAAGAACACGTTTTCTTCACCCAACTATCTACATTTCCCTGGAAGGTAAATTCTTACACACAAACCCACATAAGCCCACCCCACTTCACAAATCACAAAATGAAGAATGAGTGATTACCCAATTAGTGAGTAGAGTCAAAAGTTTTCATTTGGTCTCTTTCCTACAGCACATAGTAGCTGTTCTAAGGAGCCTCTCCACACTTGGACAGTCAACTTTTCCAGATACTTCTACAGAATTAAAGACAGAAGTGAACTTAATTGGAGCTGATACTTTATGATAGCACTTTATATGGAGTAACTCTCAACGACATTTTACCATTAAAGCTGTATGTTCTTAAAAAGCTCAGTGACATGGACATTAATTAGGCACATATTAGATTAAAAATCTGGTTTTGGGGGCAATTGGGGATATTTGATCATGAACTGAGTGTTAGAAGATACCAAGGAATATGTTAGTTTTTAAAGATGTGACAGTAGCATAGTGGTTACATTTTTTAAAAAAATCAGTAAATTTTAGAGATGCACTCCGAAGTACGTAGGAGTAAAATGACATGATATCTGAATCTGCATTAAAATACTTTATTAGCAAGGAAAAAAATCAAGGACGAATGAAGCAAATGTTGAAAATCAAGATAATTACTCTAACGTAGGGAATGGATCTATTACCCCATAGTGGGTCATTCTGCTACCCACTCTACTTTTTAGTATGTTTGAAAATTTTCATCTTTCATTAAAAAAAAGTCCTAACCAGCTCCTATTAAAAATAAAGTGAAAACTCCATTTTATCTCTTTTGCTTTTAGCTAGGTGAAAGACCAAAACATTAAGGATAGATAAAAAATTCCTCATAATTTTGAGCAGATCTTCACCAAAGCATGTAGATATCTAGCACAGAACAGCAAACAAGTTTTTTTTTTTTTTTTTTTAAGACTGTACCCAACATCTTTTTCTCTCTTGGATGAGCACCAGAATTGCCAGGTGATTGAATCAATAGCCTTTGAGGAGTAATTCATTCCTAATGAAGTCATGGATTCCTACCTAGTCCTGCCTATGAATAGCCACTGAGAAGCTTCTCACTTGAAGTGGGCATCGCTACACAGAGCCCTAGCACAAGGAGAGACTGGGGGCCAATTTGCAGTTCCGTATTTGGTAGCAACGCAGCTGCCTCTTGCAAAAGCAATACAGAAAAACCTTTCTCAAACCAAAGCCTGTGTAAATGGTGATTCGTAATATTTTGCTTTCCACAGCCTTTCATGAGAAAGGCACCCAATAAGTACCCTTTCCCAGGGCCACCTCACATAGAGCCAGCAAGTATCAGGATTCAGTCGAATGTCTGTTCAAGCTACAGCCAGAGGAAATCACTTAGACTGAAAGCGATTCAGCCTGATCAGGTAAATAAGTTTTAAATTAGGACAAACTGATTTCTTTCTATTACTTATATCCATAATAAATAGCTATGGGAAACTGTATCTCAACCTTCCTTTCCATGCACCATTTTTGAGCCATCTTCCACACGATGCCCACTGGGATATCAAGTTTATTACTATATTTCAAGTCACCTGGCCATCTTCTTAGTTTTCTCAGTCATGAGACAAAATCAAGTATCAAACAGCCAAAATCTGATGGAAGGAATGGTCTCTTCTGCATGGCAGACTGAATATAGGAACAGGAGAAAGCTGGCTCTTCAATAATAATCCCTATGGTGCTACTGATATCCAGTGATATTTAGTCAAACGTGCTGATTCATGTAAATTAGCATACATTATGTGCGGACCATTTTCAGAGCATCCCGTTAGTTAACAGTGTTCTTTGAGACTGGGTTGGAAAAAAAATATGATTTCACTTCAATGACATGTTGCTACTGCCAAAGCTCTTGGTACTCAGAATGACATCTAGGTGGAATACAATTATAATTGTTCCAAAAAGGAACAAAAAGATTGAATAATTTTTCACTTTCAGAGTCCCTGAAGCATAATGACTCAATGCTATAGCTAACTTTGACAAGAGAACTGAGAACTTTTAAACGTATCTCTAGGTCAGACCCCTAAACACATCAGTGACTCAGTTTCCTTATTTGTACAACAGCAGAAAACTGCCTGACAAGACAATATCATAAGTATCTACCGATATCTATTTTAACAGAAATTTGAAATACCTCAAATTGATAAATTGAAAGAAAAGGATAACCTGATTCTTTTTAAAACAATTACAGTGAAAAAAAAAGTTAAACTCCCATGTTACACTCATTAAATAGAAAGAATTATTAGCAGAAGGACTTTCAAACGAACTAATCGAACTGGGGAGAGAATAAGGAATCAATCAACATGCAACCATATTATGGCACTTTGTGCAGGAATGTTAGAACTACCAAATGGCAAAAAGGCCATTAAACCAACCAACCACAATACATCTGATCCAGGTAATATAAGGGGTTAACAATAATGCTCTATATTTGCATAGCAGTATAGAATTTCCTATATGATTTCTCATTCATTACTTTGTTTTATCTAAACCACTTTATGAAGCAAATCAGGCAGGTATTACCTCTGACCGGCAGACATTAATCAAGGGTTCAAACACCTGGTATTAAATGGCTCATCAGAGATCACAGGCAAATAAAAGATAGAATGAAAACCAGAACCCAGATCCTTTGGTCCTCCATTCACTATTCTTTTGCCAATAATCTAATGTCTCCTACTAATAGCAGTGTTACTTGGGTCAGCATCAGTTTTCATGCTGGTTCTCCAAATGCAAGTTCAGACTCTGACATCACAAGAATCCAAAACCTAAATGTCCATTGACAAATGAATGGATAAAGACGACATGGTATATATACAATGGAATATTACTCAGCTATAAAAAAGAATAAAATAATGCCATTTGCAGCAACATGGATGGACCTGAAGATTATCATATTGAGTGAAGTAAGTCAAACAGAGAAACACAAATATCATGATGTCACTTATATATGGAATCTAGAAAAAATGACACACATGAACTTATTTACAAAACAGAATCACATAGAAAACAAATTTACAGTCACCAAAGGGGAAAGGCAGGGCCAGGGATAAATTAGGAGCTTGGGATTTACAGATAGACATTGCTATACATCAAACAGATACCAAGGACCTACTGTATAGTGCAGGGAACTATATTCAATATCTTGTAATAACCTATAATGGAAAAGAATCTGAAAAAGAATATTCGTGTATGTATAATTGAATCACTTAGCTGTACACCTGAAACTAACACAACACTGTAAATCAGCTATACTTCAATTAAAAAGAAAAGGAACCCAAATAAGGGGGTAAGGGGTGAGATCTTCCAGCCAAGAAGTTTCTCGACTTTCAAAATTAGAGAAAGGACACAGAATTGTACAGATAGAATATATACTCCATCAAATGAACCTAAGAGAAAAATGAAAGCCTCTTCTCAACAATTGACACTCTCAAAATGTCTAGCCTATAGGGGAAGAATTCCCAGCTAATAATCATTTGCTGAGCAGTTTTGCACCTAGCACTGGTCTGCAGGGTTTTCAAGAATAGACCCAGAGCAGGACCCTTGCCCAGAAGCACTTTACAAGTCCTCTGGCGATACCAGATCAGTATATAATGTTCAGACTCATGATAGTTAGGAGTTCAGGATAAGGAAGAGCCTTCAGTAAGCTGAAGGTTTGACAGAGTGAGAGAACTATGAGGCAGCAGCTGGACTGTGACAGGCAGGTTAGATTTATAAAGGAGAAACGGGGTGGACATGTCAGATTTGGTGAAAATGTTCAAGGTGCGTAGCAGAAGGAGAGGCAAGAGAGTGACGGGAAGAAACTGAGATGCAGAGAAATAAGCCGAGTAACTGGATGAGCCAGAATATGCATGAGTGGATGCGCTGCAATTGGAATCGAGGTCTCTAGGCACTGAACTCTTAGGCCACTCTGCTCCTCCTAACTGGTCTTCCTGCCTCTCTTCTGACACCCCCGTCCAAGAAATTCTCCACTGTATTAACTTGCTTTCTGAAACACAATCCTCATCGGGGCAGTCTCCTGCCTGAATCTCTTCAATGATTTCTATGGCTTTCAGAAGGAAGCTGAAACTCTAACATGGCATACAAATATCCATCATGATCCAAACTCTTGTCTCTTTCCTAGCAGATCCACCACTATGTTTCAGCCACTAACATCCACCCACACCTCCTTTACTGGGCATGCTACCATGGCTCTCTACCTTTGTATATGTTGTTCTTTCAACCTTAAATGCCTTTCTCTCCACTTCTTCAATTAATGTCTCATTCTTCAAGCCTTGGCACAAATGTCGCCTACAGTGGTAAGCCTTTCCTTCCCACACTCAAGCATCCAATCAGATTCACATGCCTCTCCATGGTGTTTCTAGATCACCCTCCTGTGCGTATTCCCATAGTTAACGATTAAAGAGCTGTGTGATAAGGAACTAACTTCCCTGTCTCCCTCACTAGACAATGGCATCTTTATAAGACTAGCCTTCAGAATAATGCCTAGCAGGTAGTAAGTGCTCAGTAAACGTCTGCTGCAGAAATGAACCCACTGTGCTCAGCCTTTGTCAATTAAAATCAAAACATGATTTATCCAATTAAAAACAAATAACCACTCAGGAAGTTACATAATAATCAGACAATGAACTCCTGTTTCTTCAAGTTACTCATTTGACTCTACTATCTAAATAAGCAAAGTCTTCTGGAATGATGCAGACACACAAAGTCAAAATGGAAAAACATCGAAGAATGTTAAGCCACTCTACACCATCGTGTATGTGTGTGCATGTGAGGGGTGCTGATTCTACCTAAACACTAGCCTCACTTAACGGTTAAGTCACTGTCTTAAATATGCGGGATTCAGGATGTATCCTTCATGACACTTCTAGAGCTCTCTGTACCACCTGAGTTGACAAAATACATTCCATGGTTGACATCAAATTACTAATTAAGATTCACACTGTTTGATAACATGCTACAATCTGGGCCTAACCAGATAGCTACAGAAAATACAAAGCTCGCCTACTAAGGCATTAATCAAAATGTGATGAGGCCAAAATAAGGTTGCCTTCATTAAAAAGAGCCAAAATAGAAGGAGCATTATGAGGATGCATAGATGAAGAAAATGGAAGTAAGTTTTGTAAAATTTTCATTTAATTAATTTCAAACAGAAATCGTCAAAGTCCTGAAATGGCACTCTGAAAAAATTCTAATACCCATCAAAAAGTTGCAGATATAAATCAAAGTAGTTCCTCACTGTAGAAAGCACACCTTCCTTCTCCAGTTTTCCAGAACAATGAGAAACTAAGAGAAAACAACAGAATCACAAGCCATAAGCCATTCATATACCATATGAATCCACTATACCATAGCTATTGAGTTTAATTTTCTATGTGGTAGAAAAGTTCATTTTAGCTAATACAATACAGGTGTATGTGATTAACTGTTTCCACCCAAATGAGCTACCTTCACTATCAACCACTCCTGTGGTCGGTGCTCATGCCCTTCTCCCTTGTCAGTGACTACCTCCTCTCCCCCAAGTTTCTTCAAGTGGAATCAGCTGGCATTTTCTTTTCTCTCCAGTAACCCAATAGTTCTTATTCCTCTAAAGGTGACAGATGGCCTTTGAGAAACTGATGAAAATTACAGGGCCCAGAAGAATGAATGTCTCTACATATACTCAGTTTTTTCATAGAATTTCAGGAGCTTAAGAACCCCCCATAATCATCTACATAAATAATATCTATTACCATATGGCTCTCTTTTATAATCCCTCACCACCGCTCCTTTATACACACACACATACACAAAATTAAGGACTACTACAGTATTTAATAACAATACTGAAAATAACAAAATTCAGTCTAGGTGAAATATTGCTAGCAAAATACAGCTTTAAGTTAAGAATCCCAGATGAACTCCTCTCTAAAAGGCCTCAGAAGAACATGTTGAGCACGTTAATAAAACAACTCACAATAAGGAGGAAGGCATTTAAAAAGTTGACCAAAAAAAAAGCTTACCAAGTCTTCGTATTTGGTCAACTTTCTTGCCTTAAAATATGTTCAAATGTCTCCTTCAATTTGTTTTTAAAAATTCTGATACATCTCTTTGTAAAATCATGGAAGGCTCAAAAGGATATTTTGAGCAGAAAAGAAAGTTCCGGTCAATATTAACAAACTCTTGGATTCAAATACTTGTTCTACTATATCAAGCTATGTTCAACACCGAACAGTGTTAGCTAGGAAGGGAAACTGATACCATCTCATAACTATCTAGTTACCTTGTCAAAGCAAGCAAGACATAAAAGATGAAACAGGACAAATGACCAAAGGGAAAGGAAGAACATAATCAAGGTGTTATTACTAACAGACAGAGGTAAGTGCTCTGTCTTGAGCACACACGTCCCAAATGTGGAAGGCTCTTGCTAGATGTACTGAACTATTTGCCAGAACTTTAGGTTCACTTTTATTTTTGCTACAACTTTTAATCACTGTTTAAACTACAGTTTTGTACTGGGTCCAAAAAAAAAAAAAAAAGAAACATGATCACTCTTCTACCACAAACTGAGAACTCTCAAAATCACAACATCAGAATTTTTTAAAATACATCAAACTTTGGTTCAAAGCCTCACAAAACTTTCCTAAGTTTCATAATGGGGGACCCAATAAACCCATTAACCCTCTGCCAGCAGAGACAATTCACAAAGAGCTTGTGACTCAGTTTCTTCACCTGTAAATACTGGGGAGGGAGGGGTAACAGGAAACATCAAGTTGTTCTCAATTTGCCTCAAATTCAGGTGGAATTGATGAGACTTTAAACTAGTTATTTCACTCTATGCCACTAGTTCCCTTTCAACTAATGGAAGGCTACATATTTCCTGAAACAACACTTCCATCACTGTTTTCCAATATGGACAGTCCATAATTGATAGGCAAACAGGAGGCCAGAGACCAGCACAACAGGTACATACCAAATGGCCAGATGCCATAAGAAACAGCTTTAGTTATACGTCACTGCCTCCTTCCATTATAATCAAGTTGCTGGTTAAAATTGAAAACGAGATACGCAACATGTGGCTTGTGCTTCAGACCTACACCAAAAGAACCTTCGCACGGCAGTAATTGCTGAATTTGTGCAGGAAAACCATTTCCCTTCATGCCACCCGAATAAGAAAGTTTATTGATAAATATCTGCCTAACCTTTGCCACGGTTGGAAAAAAAGTCTTTACTCAACGTATTTTGTTAATTTACCCAGTTTTTAAGTTTCGCTATTAGACCGTTTTCATAAAACTGAAGGAAAATGAAAAAGAGGAACCGTTTTAACTGATGAGTTGAAGAAACTTCAGTATTTCCCAATCTAATACCAGGCCCCACAGATTTCATTCCTCTGCACATAAAGTCAGTGGCAGGAAATGGACTGCTACCACTGGTTGACACACTCTCAGGATGGGGAGACGTGTGCAGTCCACCAAATGCTTTTGACGGTTCTTAATCAACCTAGTGGAAGTTCTCCATGACTCTCGCCTATTACACACACGACAGTTGGCGGTACCTCACCCAGCCTCCAACTCCCACGCTCCCCCCACTCTTCCAAAGAAATGTTTCTTTGGGAGAGCACATGGAGAGGCGAGGGGGAAAAAACGCACGTAGGCGCCTCTTGCTTCGATTTCTGGTCAAGCAGAAAGACTGGGGGCCTACGTTGTGTGTGTTTTTTGTTTGTTTGGGGGCTTTTGTTTGTTTGTTTGTTTTTTGTAAGTCTGTGGGTGGGCTCCCAAGTACTGGGACTGAAAAAGAGAGTTTCCCCTGCCCGGACCCTAAGCGTTAAGAGGCAAACCCCAGCAACTGACAGAGGTGGGAGGGGAATGGAATCCCACAAAGAAGGTTGGTGCCCACAAGTTAGACAAACAACAGCCCCGACCCGGTACTCATGGGCTCCCCGAGTTGGGGTGGGGCCTTTCTCCTTCCCGCACCGCCTCCCAGGCTGCCAAGAGGGAGAAAGGGGTTAAGTGGAGAAGGGGGTGCTCTTCCGCCCCCACGCCGTCTCCGCGCCTCGGCGTGGCCGCCGCTTCAGCGGCTCCCCGAGTTGCACAGCGAGGTCGCGGTCACCCTTGGGAAGGGGGCCCCGGGGCCCCCCCGTGTTCAACGGCAGGAGGATCCCGGGGCTCTCGCTGTCCCCAAGGCCGGCGGGGGCGGCGAGAGCACTCACCAATTTAGGTTTGTTTTTCGTTTCCTCTTCGTTGGCGGCCCGGCTCCCCGCGCTCCGCTTGTTGCTTCGGCCCCCACCGGGCTCCTCGCCGCCGCCTCCCGCGCCCGACGCCGCCGCCGCCGCCGCCCCGGGCTGCTCCATATTTCTCCGGCCCTGTCACCTGTGCCCTGGAGCCCCACTTCTCCTCACTGAGGAAGCCCCTCGGGGTGGTCACGCTGCCCCGTGCGGATTCGGCGGCACCGCTTCCCGGGGTTGAGAGTGGGTCAGCCTAGAGGAGCTGCCTATTTCACGTCCCCGGGGCTCCCGGCGCCCAGGCACCCCCGACGCGGCACGCCGTTGCCACTACTCTGCGCTGGGGCAAGCCCTGCCCCCGAGCAGCTGCAATTACCACGGTCGCCGCCGCCCTCAGGGCGGTGTTTAGGGTGGAGGGAAAGTAGGTGCCTATCTCTTTAAGAGGGCCTCCACACACGTGATTCATCAAAGTGCCCGCAGTCCGCTGCCCGGGCGCGGAAAGCTGCTGCCTTCTCCTGCTGCCGAGCCGGCCGGGCTACTGAGCATGCCCGGCGCGGCGACGGCAGCCAAACGAGAGGACTTGAAGCTGCGATTAAGCTCTGATTTCGCTTCCTAGGGGCCTATCGTGGTATGGGAGGGAACGAGCCAGGAAAGAGGAGGTGTAGCCATTTTAGAGATGGGGAAACTGAGGCCCGGGAAGATTCACGCGTGAGTTTCACGGGCGGGTCCACCTGAGTCTCCGCTGCCACTTAGTGTAGGCCAGAGCACCTTCCCCAGGCGGGCCCAGGCCTGGCGGGGGGTGTGGTTCTGCTCCACGCCCTGGGAGGGGTGAATCTGCTAGGCAACCGGCATCGCGGAGGAACACCCCGCGGGGAGCGCTGATTAATAGCCTAGACAGACTGTACGGGTCAAAGGGGAAAGAGTGGGTGCTTTCTGTTGCCAGGATTGCGTTGCCTCCAAAGAAATACAGCCGTTCCTTTATTCCCAGGCTGCCGGGTAGTAGAAGCAGCAGTCGCCCACTGCTTAATCCCGAGGGGGTGTAAGGCTCTTTAGCCAAAGCACCTAGGGAGAGCTAACAATTGGATTGAGTGCTATTTTCAGTTTCCCGAACTAGTTGAGGTTTAGAGTTGTTGTGGGGAGCGAATAAGATCACGTGTGTCAAAGCCCTCTTGAAAATGAAAATTTCTAGACAAATGCTAGGTGTTCTGTGCAGCAGCAACCACAGAGCACCGCGGGTATTCTTAGTCTTTAGTTCTGGAGTTGTCAGGAAGAGGCCCACGCCTCTTTAAAAATAATGCTCGCACTGAGAACATGAGAGGCGCCGGGCAGGATTCAATGAACCACCATCACGCAATCAGAGCACCTGTGCTGGAGAAGCTACCTGGAATGTTAATTGAGATCCCCAGTCTAGAAACCTGTCCATGTGCTTCTTATTCAGATATCTTTAGGCAGTGACCCTTTTGCCCTTCTCCTCTTCAACCTAAACTCAGTTCTGCTGAAGCTAATTTGTTTACGAACATACTTATTGAGAGTGTATTAGGATAAATTTGACCATGCTGGAGGTGTGATGAGGCAATTAGCTTGGAAAGCAGAGTAAGAAGAATGTTAAATACCTGTAGCAGTCTTGGCATTGCCCATTGTCATTAACTTTCTTTGTAATCACGAAGGTGGTAAACTACCCAAGGACAGCAGAGAAGAGGGAATACAGGCTCCCAGACAGGGTGGGCAAGAAGCCCTAAGGTAAATTTGCTTTGTTGAAGTTTCTGTTTGACTTAAAATGTGATGTATATTTTGAATTCGACTCACTACATACACACCCACACACCTGATTTAAATGTCTTAAACGTCTTCCCGCCTGGAAAATGGCGTAGAAATGGATGGTGCAGTAAGATATTCCCCGGTTATCCAGTGTTTTCACGCAGTTCCTGTTTGAGAGATGTAGGTGTTGTCCGTAGCTGAGGGTCCTCCAAACTCAAATGTTGTTTAATAATCTGTTCAGTAGACATTTGTTGAGCTCCTCAGAGTATACCAGGTGGTATCCAGAGTGCTGTGAATTAAGAGGATGAAACTGACAGTTTCTACCCTTTAGAATCTCCTACTTTACTGGGAGACACCGATTTTTTATTAATGACCTGCACTTTGATACAACAGATAGGAGAAAGGAGCCCACGAGGGCAGTCACCACCAGAGTGTCAGAAGCTCTGGGACAGCTTCCCAAAGAGGATGATTTTTGAGCTAAGTCTGAAGGGTCGAATTAAAGTCACTAAGTATTTGTTGACAGCCTACTAAGCGTTAGATACTGTGTTAGGCGTTGCAGGTCCAATGATGAACAAGATGGATGCGGTCTGCTCTTATGGAACTTTCTGGCTATTGGGAAAGATATTAAACAAAAAAGTATTGAGTAATTACAAGGCAAAAAAAGAGTGAAGAACATCCCTGGCAAAGGAAATGACCACAGCATGTGCAAAGATGCTATGGTTAAGAAATTGGAGGTGACAGATGAAGGCTGCTGTTGGCAAGAGGAAAAAGCAGAACAGATTAAGCAGCTTGCAGATCATGAAGGTTCCCCACTTGTAGATTTCATTGGTGCAGTTCTGTTAGGCAGTTTAGATAGAAATGAGCACTGGGCAGGGGGAGAGGAAGGGAAAAGGAACTATCCAGAACACAAGAAACCTGACTGTCAATCAGCCAGAGTGCAGGGAACCTGAGTTGTCAATATCAATCAATAAATTAAATCAATCAATCATGAAACCGGGATACAAAAGCAGGAAAAACGAGGGAACGGCACCAATTTTCCTCTCTTGGATCGGCCCGCTCCCAATTCTCGGGAGTGTACTATCTTTCACTTTTTTTTTTTTTACTTCACTAATAAAAATCTTGTTTATATCACGCTTTTTGTCTCTTGTCAAAAATCTTTTCTTCGGGTGACTAAGAACCGAGGTAATTCTTATTTTCCTTTTCCTGGTAACAGTTCTAAAAGGGGTGAAGGCATTGTAATACAAGTGACTTCTCTCTGGAGTGTATAAATAGACTTGAAAATGGATCGATACAATTTTGAATGCAAGGCTGGGTTACACCATCCTCAGGCCAGGCAGCGCCACATTTGAAATCAAATTAAAGCTACATGTAAAAGATGCATAATCTATACTGCAAAAAGTGAGAAAGTCTGTCCCTGGTGTGGCTTAAAGTTGGACTTTATTGTGGTTGTCTCAGCCCCGTCTTAATTCTGGGTGTTTGTTTTTCAGCATTTTCCTCCAGTTAACGTTAACAGTCATTAGAAACAAACCCCCTTCCTTCAAACATCAGGGTCTCTCTTGGAAGCTAACACACGAAAGGAGGGACTGGTCCCCTGCCAGGAGACTTTGTCCACTGATTATTAACCAGGCACATCACCAAGTGCAGTCCTAGGGCTGATGCCCCTGGATCTACATTCCTTTATTTTTAACCTTCCTGGGGCACACAGATAGGATGGTGGATGGAGAGACATCTTTTCTCTGATGCTGAAGAAAGAGGGAGGCTACTGCCATCAGTTGGGATTTCAACAGGGTGTTACACCTGCTGACCTTGCGGTCTCTCCCTCTGACCTCTCCAGAGTTAGCTCCCGGTTAACATTAAAAGCCACTCCAGGAGAAAAGAAGTATAAAAGGGTGCTTGATCTATCTTTCTTCAAACTGACCTTAGAGCCTTCCATTACCCCAGAAGTTTCTAGTATCGCTCTGGCTTTCTGTGTCCTCCCTTCTGCTGCGTGTTCTCATCTAAACAATCTGGACCATTAATAGAGAAATTAATGGCAACATGGATTAAACAAAAATGAGAAATAACCACTTCCAGGGTCATGGAAAAATGTTATGAATTAAAGATTGCCTAAGAATAAATGAGTTTTTATTAAGCTTATACTATACCGCCAACACCAAACTAGATGTCATGCGAATAAAAAAGTACCAGATGTTCTGCTCTAAAGGCATGTATATCTTCCTGAAGAATCTCCTGTTCTACAAAATTGCACACTCAAAATAACAGGGCTTCTGGGGAAAACGTGTTTAGAGAAGATCACTTCAGTGCAGCTTGGTAATCAGAGCACTAATGAAAACAATAACCATCCTAATAAAAACATTCACGAGGTTGAACCTCAACTGGTATTTGCACCCAGCATCACAGTCATCTGTGCTGGTAGCCTTCATGCCTTCTCTTTTTTGATGTGAATCCTCCAGGGCATTTGCTTTTAATAGATGCCATTTTCATCAGAATTAAAAATCGAATTGAGAAGTATTCAACTTTTTAGAAACACATGGTGAAAGGTCTTCACAGCTTCATTCTCAGCCCTCACAGCTTCACCAGATACTTTAATGTCGGAAATTTAGAGGTTGTTGAAACCACTAAACCAGTCACACGAAAGGGGCAGAGTTTTCTGCAGGATTCTTCCTTTTTTTTTTCTCTCTCTCCTGAAAGTCTTCATGTATTGCAAAGGCTCCTCCCTGATTACGAGAAAGCTGGTTCCCGATCACTTCAAAAGTTAAAGTGCTAAGAAACCTCGCACGTGAACAAACTAGACTTCTGCCTTATTTTAATACCATCATTCTCCTATTTACCAATCGCTAATGTGCTATTTGTGGTACACAAACACTAGGCGCGGGACAGACTATAAAATATAAATTCTCCGCCATCAATAGGTATAAAATCTACTTGAAAAAACAAATAAGCAAACAAACGTGTGGAACAGGAAGAGAAAATTGGCGGCCTAATTCGGAGGTACTGACTCAATTCAATAGAACATGGTGAAGGTGTGAGATGAGTCGGGCCTAGAATAGATGAAGACGTTTTCCAGGAGAACTTGAGCTGCTAAGGTATGAAGCAGAAATCAGACTTGAATAGGCAAAGCAAAGAAAGGAAGTAAGGAAAAGACAACATATGGAATGGCCTGGAAACAATACTGACCAATGATGTTGAGGGGGCCAGGAGGGCTGGAGTAGAATGGTGAGAACGTAGAGGTAAAATAATAGTAGGAAGCATGGTTATCCCCATAGCGTTTTCCCGGTATGTAAACAGATTTGAATATAAGACATAATAGTAGTAACTGATAAGGATCTTTAGCAGGAATGTTACGGAAATAAAGGGGTATTTTAAGGAGCTGGTCTGGCAGTGGCATGCCAAATAACTGAACACTGATTTTCAAACTTCTTTTTCTCTCAGTACAGATTTCCCCCCCACCCCCCAAACAAAACTTTTACAGAAGCTCAATGTGTCCAGCAGATAGAAATCTAGCTGACCTGTTTGAAGTTACTGTGGGAGTGGAGATTACAGCCCTCATGAGCACTTGGCTTCTCATCCTCTGAGGTGACCCTTTGAGGCACCAGTGCTGAATTGCAGCAAAAACTAGATAAAAGTCCTGCTGGATCAAGTCGTGAGGATGGGAGCTAGTACTCCCCAGAGGAAATGAAGAGAAAGGCATGAATCCAAGAGATATTTAAAGGAACAAACTGTTCCTCTCCACAGATTACATACAGGAAACAAAGGAAAAGAAAGAGTAAACAAGAACTACTAAAATGTTGGCCTAAGGAAATAAAAACCTAGTAGTAAACTGGGAGATAGTATCTCAACAGGTACTTGTTATTGGCAGGCAGAGCCAGACCAAGCAGCCTGATAGCAAGACACTAAAGAGACTAATAAGGGCAGGACAAGAAAGCTAACAAGGATTCCTGTAGTCACCAGCAGAAAGAATCTGGAAAGGCTGGTAAAGCAAAGCAGAAGGATTGTGTGACAGTAGGCAATAGACAGGCAGACAGCTTAACTCCAGAAGTCTAGCGACGGCTGTCCTGGCAGGCAGGCAGAGGAGGGACTCGCCAAAGTCTGGTGACAGGCAATAGGCAGAGGTCGAAGCAAGCAGTACGTAGCAGGAATCTGGTCACGGGGATCGGGATTAAGAAACAGATGAGCAGTCCCTTAAGAGGTCTGGCAAAACAGCGCTAAACAAGGCAGTGCACCAGGCCTATAGGAATCGGCACGTCAGCCAAAGTCCACGAAAAGAGGCAGACGCAGGCGAATAAAAATGGCACCCAGGACACCCACTTACTTCAGCGGATCTGTGAGATCAGAGTAGGACCAGAAGCAATAGGTCCGCCTGATGCTAAACCACCAAACTACTGAAATCCGGCTCCTGAAATCCTCTCTGACTAGGGGCAGGATTTGTCCCAGTAGAAGAAAAGTGGGCAACAAGAAAAGGCCTAGAATATGAAAAGGATTATATCTATATATATGTATGACTGAAACATTATGCTATATACCAGAAATTGACACAATGCTGTACACTGACTCTACTTCAACTACAAATAATAATAATAATAATAATAATAATAATAATAATAATTTTAAAAAGAGAAAAGGCCTAGAAACAGTAATGACCAATAATGGTCACTTACCTAGAGGTAAAGGTTAATGTGTTCAGTTGTGTTTGATTACAGGGTTTGGTACGGCTAAAACATAGCCCCACAAATGTTAGCCTAAGAGATAATAGTGCCAGTTTCTTCTTTGGGGGAAAGTGTTGAGACTGATAGGGACTTTGAGAATTACCAGATTCTTGCCATCCCTGGTTTTATACAGCATGCTGAAAACCAACCCTTTGAATTTTATCTGGAAAATATGTTTCTAACGAAGAGCAGACTTCCTGTTCTACATTAACCAAAGCCCCAAAGTGATTTTCAGGCGTAGCTTAACAGATCATGAATGGCAATTGTCCAATCTATAAGTTACTGAGAGAAAAACTTTCAATCTCCTTGCTAAATTATGTGGATCAGAGGAGCACACATTGGTGGTCATAGGGTTGCTATTTATTTTATGAAGTTGAGTTAGTTTTTTTTTAAAATCAGTATAAACAGTCTTTTGAAGATGAATGTAGTTCAAAAGTGAGACTAAAATTATAGAATTAAAATCAATTGTCTCTTTTACTTTCTGGTTTGTATTTATTTTCTGACCTTTTCAAAATATAAGTAATTACATGAAAATTAAGGAATACCTGTTTGTTTGTTATCAGTAAACAATAAAAAACATGTTTTCATATCTGGGCATCGGTAGTTAGCCAAGTCTTAGAAATAGGTTTATTTTTGTTTTATGTATTCTTCCACATACATTTTAAAAGCTTTATTGAGATACAATTCACATGTCATAAATTCACCTTTTTAAATGTACAATTCAGTGCTTTTTAGTATTTTCACAGAATTGTATAATTACTGCAATCAATTTAAGAATCATTTCATCACACCAAAAAGGATCCCTTCCTTAGCCATAGCCCCTCCCCAGTCCTCCCAAACCACTCCCCACACTATCACCTTCCCCTCGACGCCGCCCCCGACCCAAGGCAACCACTAATTCACTTTATGTCTCTCTAGATTTGCCTGTTCTGGACATTTCACATAAATAGAATCACAATATATGGTGTTCGGTGACTGGCTTCTCTCCCTGAGAATAATATTTTCAAGGTTCAACCATTCCACATCAATTTTTATTTGTTCATTATTACCTATTTTTTTCTTGGACACAAATACAAATCAATTGTTTAAGCCACTTTCCCTGCTTTACACAGAGTGACACATACCTACTTAAAATTCCAAAGAGTTGATACTCTCACGTGAACACCAACCCTGCCCCTCCTTTCCCAGCAAAAGCAGGAGATTTGGGGGTTGATTTTCCTATACAATGATATAATAGAAGGATTTCTTTCTGACCCAGGGCCTGATGTCTGATGGGTTATGGAAATAACCACAAACACCATATTTAATCAAGTCTATATTATGTACCAGAACAACTCTTAGAAGTTTATATAAATGAATTAGACAGGGAAACTCAGAAACCAATTGCATTAAATTGTATTTTATCTAATACAGCAGCAGAGAATATGTAGGTCTTACCTTCACTTTTAAGTCTTCCATTTCAACATACTAGCAGCCAAAATGTACACCCAATTCGTTCAGAAGGCCTTTTATTGGATGGGCCCGTGAATTTTTAAGAAAAGTTTTGGGAAAGACTTTTGCTCACTGAATGATTTCTTGAGAATGAGATGCAAGGATATCTATTTTGCTGCTGCTTTTATTTTACTTTTTTTTCAAATAGCCCACTATCATTGGCTTTCTGCTGCCTTCAAAACAGAAAGGCTAACGTGTGCTGCCATCTCACCAGTACTAGCAGCGTCACCTCCCACCCTGACATTATACAAGGGCAGACTTGCCTCTGAACCCTATGAACTAACCCTGATTTGCACCAAAATTTCCCTCCTTTAATCCCTCACCGTGTTGTAGCTTTACACCATCAAATGCCCCAGAGCCTTGGCTTTGACAGTGGCTCAATTCAAAGACACACAGGGCTGAGCCTGATCCCAAATAAAGCTTTTCCATCATAGGCACAGCCCTGTATCTGACCCTATGATAATATATAACTGTTATTCGAAGATTCCTTTCTTCTTTTAACACTATTGTTGATGATTCAAGCTATAAAGTAATTAGATAATATTTTAACTAGCATATTGGAACTTATATGTATATAATTTTAATTAAATAGCATTAACAAATATTGAGTAGTAACTGTCTAGGGTATGGTGCTAAGGATACACTAGTCATGAGCTCAACAGGCTTAGAATGTACTCAAGGCAACTGCCAAGTATACATTTAACTGCAAAAGAATGTTACAGAAGCATATAGGAAGAAGAGAACAGGGAAGCTTTCATGGAAAAGCTGGGACTTTAAGTACAACTAGGATCCCAAAAGTTGCCAATTAGAGGAAAGGGCACTTGAGGGAGAAGGACCAGCATGACCAGAAGCATAGAGCAAGGAAAATGTGGCCTGAGTTTGGAAACTGACTAGTCATCTAATGGGGCTGGAGAGTAGGTCTTGTATAGTGGGACACAAAACTGGGAAAGCAGAGTGGGGCCAAGTCAAGAAGACTTTGAATGCCATCCTGAATTCTGAATTTCTCCTGTAAGCTGTAGAGAGTCACCAGAGATGTATGAACAGGAAAAACACATGATTAGGCCTATGTTTTAAGGAAAATACTCTGTGTTGGTACGTAAGATGGTTTGGAAGATGGAAAACTGTAGGCAGGGAGATAAATTAGGAGACCACTTTCAAAAGCCATTCTCTTACTGGGGAATGAGTGTGTTAGCTCAACCTGAGTACCAGCTATCAGAACTTGCCATAATGTTGGGATCCAAGATAGTCCAGAGAAGGAGGAGCTGAAAGGGTGAGTCAAGGCAAAATCTGCTAAGGATAACCAAGAGTCAAAAATAAATAAAGATAATTCAAAGGATTAAAGTCTCCATTAGCCTTGGTTCGTAGACCCAAGAGTTTGTACGATAGAGTAAGGATCAGAGTGAGAAGGTGTCTTAAGGAACAAAGGAGAATCAATGGTAAACATCCTGGAGGCATCTATAGCTTAACTTGATTGGTTGCTGGATAGAAGGTGCATGTATGTGTTAAGATGGTTCAAGGAACCAGAGGCAGTTAGTTAGATAATTTGATGATAGACTTGCAGCAATAATAACATGAACTGGGGCAGTAGAAAAGAGAATGGAAAGATGGGAACAGATTTCACAGGTAATAGTCCCAGGATTTGATGACCTGATGACCTGAAAGGCAATGGGGGAATGGGGAAAGTAGAAGATAATTCTGAGGTTTCAATAGTGAATAACAATGAGAGTGACACAGATTAGGAGTTTAGGAAGAGAAATCTATTTGGAAAAATATAATGCTGAGTTATGAGTACGGAAGAAGCCACATTTCAGGGGCCTACAGATGGAAGTGGCATTAGACATTAGATCTGGTGTTTCTGAGAAAGTTTGGAGACAGAGATGAAAATTTAGTCATTTACATAGCAATATTGGGTGACGATGTGGGAGTAGGTGACATAACCAAGGAAGAGAGTGTAGAGGGTTATTAGAACCAAAGAAAGAAGTTTGTTGAAAGCTCATTTTTAAGTGTGGGCAGCAGGGAAGAAGTCATCCAATGACATAGCCTAAAAGAGTTTATTACTCATGGTATATTCTTTGATTTCAGTACTGAGTAACAGGGAGGGTTGTGATACCACGATACTAGAATGCAGATTGGGAACCTAGGAAAGGAAAAATTTTTGATATTGGATGGTGGAATCTAAAAGAAAAAATTCAGACAGGTTAAGTCAGAAAGGATGAAGTCTTTCGTGATATTAAATGTAGAAATCAGGAAACGGATACACAGATTTCTTCCTGGAAACAATACACACTTGGGAGACTCTACACACATTAAACTAAAGCTAATGCTGCTCAGAACTCCACCTTTGAGATTGCTTTCAGAGCCAGCTCATCAGCCAAACAAGAAATACAATCTAGTTTCCTCATAGAGTACTCACTCTTGACATACCCATGCCTCTGTCGGCTTCTTTCTCTCTTTGGTTCCTCTCTTTTCTCTCTTCCCTCCTTTCTCTCCTTTATTCGGCTTGGTTCATTATCCTCCCCCTCCTGCCAGAGGTCATAGTGTCAACCCCCTCACGGTGCCATGGAAGTCTCTGCTGGTGTTGGCTCACGACCAGACACAGGGTAGAGGGGCTATATAAGCTGGAGGCTAGGTCCAAGGAGTCATGTTGAAGCTAAGAGCCAGGGGGAGCAGTACTCAGAATGTATCAGAAAGTAGACCGCCTGCCGTATTTTATTTGTGTGCAGGAAGCCTGCTCGAAGTGCTAGGGGTTTACAACGTGTAAATTACATTAAGGATTGCCTTAGAGGTATCCTTATATATTTTAAAACATACACAAAGCACACAAATAGACACATAGGTAATCCTTAAGTTGTCATGTTCATGTATACGCATACAAACACGTCCAAATTGATGACAGAGAGAGAATGAATATGAGAGCCAACATTCATTTTGGTTATTCGGGAGTAGGTTGCATCTCATTTTCTAAATTTATTCTTCCTCTCTGTTAACTTTTAGAAAGCTGAACTAGCTAAATTTGGACAGTGAACTACACTTTAGAAATATGTTTCAGAAGCTTTAACACAGAAATCCTGCATCTTGATACTAAGTTCTTACCTCTAGGGAGTACACTGAATTTCTACCTTCAGGGTAACCCAAGATCATGGGCTCTAATTTAAAGACTTGCCTCTGGGTGATGGTGGCATCTCCAGAGGGTTTACCGTGTGGGCCGCAGAGGTCAGGATTCTTAGCCACACCTGCCAGCTTTGCACATCAAGGCAATTCACAAGAAAGGGCCTTATGGACGCGGTAGAAGGGTGGTCTATATGAACCAGGTTGAGCTAGAACAATGGTTCTCAACGTAGTTGAGACAAACAGCATCAGCATCACCTGGAAGCTTGTTAGAACTAAAAAGGCTCAAGCACCAACCCAGCCCCTACTGGGGCAGAAACCCTATGGTGCAATCCAGCAGTCTGTGGTTTAACGAGCCCTCCAGGTGATTCTGATGTGTGTTCAAGTTTGAGAACTGCTGTGGTAGAAGAAAACAAATCATGAGCAAGAGGGTTGTAGGACAGAGGAGAGAAAAACAAGGTACTAGCAGGGGAGGAGGAGTTGAATGAAAGAAGGGAATCCTCAGTTGTGTTACTCCAACTGTCATCCCTTCTCTTCAGTTGTTTTAAAAGCACTAAATTGCATGTTTAAAATATAGCAATAAACAGAATGAGATGTGAGACCAAATGTTGAACCAAGGGCGAGAACAGTGTCAGGAGCAAATGGTAGAAGAAAAGGATTAACTCTAAACCAGTAGGAGCTGTCAGGAACGCAGCAAAGCACAGCAGTGGTACATGAGCCAAAGAGGTAAATGGGTTGCTTCTGATAGTTTAGGAAATCTCTGATGCCGCTGACACTCAGTCCTGTACTATCAGAAAAGAACAAGCAGCTCCAAGGTTGGGAATAGGGTCAAGAGATGGGATATATTTATATTCCAAAGTTATCTGAGTGGGTGCTTGAAAGAAACAAGACATTACAGTAATCCAGGCCCTTGATATTTCAGCAGGAAGCACAGCTTACGAAATCACCTTCTTCCACATCCACAGCTCTCAACTATGTTTGGAATTTCTAATGCCAACATAAACCAATGGACCTATGAGTAAGTAGATACATCTAAATCTGAATAAAATGGTTTGCATGCTAATCCTTGTCATAACTTGGACATACGGTGCTAGGAGACTTTATGATTATCAGTAACACGAAGTCTGTAAGGAGAGGAAACTAACTAGGACCGGTGGAGACCCGTGTATTTGAGGTCAAGGATCTGGGGGAAGCCAACTTATCTGGATAGTGTGGCTTGGGGTGGTGGGGAAGGGTGAGGGGGTGGTCAGTCAGGTAGGAAAGCTTAGCAAGGCTCCACTGTAATGCAGGCCATTGCCTGAGTATCTAGTTGGACATGTGGACCAAAGCAGTGAGAAATTCACACAACCAATACCTGTGTTCAGCATCAGGCAAAGAGTGACCTGTCTGATCAGGCAAGTATCAGATCCATCTGCCTGCACCACAGGCCCAACTTCTTAACAGAGTAGTTCTCAACCTATTGTTTATGGAGACTTGCCTGATAGATGAAGATCCTTGGTTCAAAATCCCTGCTCCTCCACTACTTGCTTGGTGATTTGGGGCACATTGCATCATTCCACTGTGCCTTTTTCTTCATCTGTAAACTAGTACCTATTTCACAGTGCTAATGAGGCTGAAATGAGATTTGCGTTTCAAATTATCGACTGAGAATCTGCAACGTAAAGTGCTGGATACATTTCAGCTATCATTGTGAGAGGAAGTACACGTTATGGTTTATTCCACCTTTTCTGAGACTTTATGACCTTGGACAAGTCATTTAACTTACTATGCCTTAGTTTCCTCATAAATAAAATGAGATTAAGAATCGTACCTCCAACATATGTTGCTTTGAGAATGAGATTAATTAATGCATATAAAATGCTTAGTGCAGTACCTGGCACGTAGTAAGTACTCATTAAATATTAAATACAATTATAATTTCTCAAGGTTATGTGTAGTTCCCTGAACTCTTTATTGAGGTGTAATTGACATACAACAAACTACACATATTAAAGTTTATGAATTGATAGCATACGTATCCAAAATAGTCAAACTCATAGATGCAAAGAACAGAATGGTGGTTGCCAGGGGGTAGGGCAAGGTGGAAAAGAGAAATTGCTAATCAACAGGTATAAAATTTCAATTATGCAAGATGACTAGGTTGTAGAGATCTGCTGTACATCATGTACTTCATACCTATAAATAATACTATATTGTACACTTAAAAATCTGCTAAGAGGGTAATCTCCAGCCTATTCTCCAGGCAAACACTGATCTGCTTTCTGTTACTATAGATTAGTTTGCATTTTATACAGTTTCCTATGAAGGGAGTCATTATAGTATGTACTCTTTTTTTCCTCTGGCTTATTTCGCTCAGCATCTTTGAGATTCATCCATGCTGTTGCATTCTTATTGCTCAGTAGTGTTCCATTGTATGGATATACCACAGTTTGTGTATTCAACTGTAAGTCTTTGTTATACATAGGCCTTCATTTCTTTTGAGAAAATACCTAAGAATGGAATTGACTGGGTCATATGATAGATGTATATTTAACTTGTTAAGAAACTGCCAAAACTATGGCACATCCATACAGTAGAACCACTCAGCAGTAAGACAATGAACAGTTGATATGCAAAAAAAATAGATAAATCTCAAAATAATTATACTGAGGGAAAAAGACTGACAGAAAATAGTGCATAGTATATGATTCTATTTTTATAATATAATATTCTTGGGAATGCAAAATAATTTACAGTGACAGAAGGGAATCAATAGTTGCCTGGGCATCAGGGGAGGGAGTCTGTAGGGACAAGAGGAAGAGACTAGGACTAAAGAATCTTCTGGGGCTGAGGTATATGTTAATTATCTTGATCATGGTGATGATTTCATGACTATATGAATATGTCAGGGGTATCAAATTGTACTTTTTGATACATACAATTTAATTTTTATATCAATGATGCCTCAGTAGAGCTGTTAAAAATGTCATGAATAAAAATATTTTTTAGATACCCAAAAAAGATCTACAACATGATTAATATAATTAACACTGCAGTATGTTACATATGAATGTTGTTAAGAGAGTAAATCCTGAGTGTTCTTGTTGCAAGGAAAAGATTTTTTCCTTTTATTCTCTATCTGTATGAGATGATAGATGATCATTAAACTTATTGTGGTAATCATTTCATGATGTACATAAGTCAAGCTATTATGCTGTGTATCTTAAACTTATATAGTGTGGTATGGCAATTATAGTTCAATAAAACTGGATGAAAAAAAAAGGAAAAAAACTGCCAAACTGTTTTCCAAGGAAACTGTATCATTTTTACATTCCTAGCAGCAATGAATAAGAGTTTCAGCTGTCTTGCATCCTTAGCAATATTTGCTAATGCCATTCTCTTTTAATTTTAGCCATTCTGATAGATGTGTGGTGGTGGTATCCTGTAGTTTTAATTTGTATTTCCCTAATGACTAATAATGTTGAGCATCCTTTCATGTGTTTATTTCCTATCTAAATGTCTTTTAGAAAGTGTCTGCTCCAATATTTATTTTTAATTGGGTTGATGGTTTTCTCAGTATTGAGTTTCGGGGTTCTTCTTGTATACTGAATGCAAGTCTTAGTTAGATATATGCTTTGCAAATATTTTCTCTGAATCTGTGGTTTGTCTTCTCATTCTATTAACGGTATGTTTTGAAAAACAGAGGTTTTAATTTTGATGAAATCCAATTTACCAATTTTTATTTTATCGATGGTACACTGGGTATGATATCTAAAAAATCTTTGCATAACCTAAGTTCACGAAATTTTTCTCCTAGAAATTTTATAATTTTAGGTGTTATATTTAGTTCTGTGATGCCTCCTCTGAGTTAAATTTTATAATGGTGCAAGGGATTGAAATCCTGATTTTATTTCTGTTTTTGTACATGGACATCCAATTGTTCCACTGCTATTTGTTGAAAAAACTATCTTTTATCTACCTTGCACTTTTCTCCATCTCACACCTTTGTAAAAGATCAGTTGTCCATATATGTGCTGGGTTTATTTCTGGACCATTTTTATTCTATTCTATTCATCTATTTGTCTATCTTAGGTCAATATCACACTATTTTGATTGCTATAATAAGTTTTGAAATTAGATAGTGTTAGCCCTCTAACTTTGTTCTTCTCTTTGAAAGTTGTTTGTATTTCTATATGAATTTCAGAATCAATTTGAAAATTTCTTTTTAAAAGAAAGCCTGCTGGGGCTTTATAGGAATATATTGATTCTGCAGATATATTTGGGAAGAACAGACATCCTTACAAAATTTAGTCCTTCCACCCATTAAAAAGGTATATCTCTCCATTTATTTTGGTCTTTTCTAATTTCTTTCAGTAATGTTTTCTGTTTTCAGTTTAAGATTTCACTTCTTTTGTTAGATCTGTTCCTAAATGTTTCATAGTTTTTGATCTATTATAAATGATATTTTAAAAAATTTAGCTTTCTATAGTTCATTGCTAGTATATAGAAATACAATTTATTTTTATATATTGATCTTGTATCTTGCAACTTGGCTAAACTCACTTATGAGTTCTAGTAGCATTTTTTGTAAATTCTATTGAATTTTCAACATAGGCAATCGGGTCTTCTGCAAATAAAGACAGTTTTACTTAATCCTATGCAATCTGGATGTATTTCATTTCTCTTTCATGCTGGATAGCACAAGCTAGAACCACTAGTAATAATGTTGAATAGAAGTGGCCAGAGAATGTTGGATTTTGTCAACTTCCTTGTTTCAAAATTTAGTAGAAAGCTATAGTAATCAAGATTGTGTAGTACTCTCACAAAAATTAACCAGAAATGAACCAGTCACTTGTGGTCAATTGATTTCTGACAAGGGAAATAGTCTTCTCAGCCAATAGCACTGAGTCAGTTGGGTATATACATGAAAAAGAGTGAAGTTGGATCTCTATTTCACATAATATACAGAAATTAACTAAAAATGGTCCAAAGTGGAAAAACTAAATCTAGAAAACTCTTAGAAAAAAACATAGGCATAAATATTCCTGACTTTGGTTCCTTATGTGTAACACTGAAAGGACAAGCAACCCAAAACAAAAGGGAACCTCATTAAAATTAAACACTTTTGTGTGCTTCAGAGGACACCATCAGGAAACTATTTGCATAATGGTCTAGCACCTAGAATATATAAAGAACTTTTACAACTCAACAATAAAAAGGCAACCCAATGTAAAAAAAGGGCAAAGGATTTGAGTAAACATTTCTCAGAAGAAGATATGAAAATGGCCGATAAGCACATGAAAAGATGCTAAATATAATTAGCCATTAAGGGAATGCCAATCAAAACCACAATGAGATACCACTTCACACTCACTATGATGGCTATAACCAAGAAGACAGGAAATAACAAGTGTTGGCAAGGGTGTGGAGAAATGGGAACCCTCATACATAGCTGGTGAGAATATAAAATGGTGCAGCTGCTTTGGAAAACAGTTTGACAGGTTTTTAAAAAGTTGACCATAGAGTTGCCATATGACTCTGCAATTTCACTCTTAGTTATATATTCAAGAGAATAGAAAATATGTGTCCTCATAAAAACTAGTATATGAACATTCATGCCATCATTATTCATAATCGTCAAAAGAAGAAAACAACCCAAACGCCCATCAGCTTATGAATGGATAAACAAAATGTGTTCTATCTATATAATAGATATTTAGCTATAAAAAATGAAGAACTGCTTCATGTTACAACATAGATGAACCTTGAAAACGTTATGCTGAGTGAAGGAAGCCTGTCACAAAAAGGTCACATATTGTATAATTCCATTTACATGAAATGTCCAAAAATAGGCAAATCCTCGGAGACAAAAGTACATTAGTGGTTCCCAGGGGGTTGGGGGATTGGAGGTGACTGGTTATGGATATGAGGTTTATTTTTCATATGGTGGAAAACGTCCTGGAATTATAGGGTGGTGATGGTTGTACAACTTTGTGAATATATTCCTAACCACTGAATTGTACACGTTGAAGGGTTATGTTATGTAAATTATATCTCAATTTTTTAAAAAATTATTTTTATATAGCAAATAGCCATGGAAAACAGAGATCGTGTTTTCCTCCTGCAACGACTGCCCATTATCAGTGATAAATTCAGGATTCCTCTCCTGTGATGTACCTACCCCATTGCATGGGCAGGTATCTTCTTAGCCCTCTTTGCATCCCCTTGTGGGAAATGGGGCTCAGGGAACTGGTACAAATGCAGATCCTCCAGCAGATGCTCTTGGTGGTAGTTAATAAACTGTCTTTGTCTCTGACCCTGGAGTCTTTTGCTGGCATCTCTGAAACTGTGACTGATTAACTTGTTAACTTGTCCATAGGGTAAAATCTCAGACTCTTCAAAGTTCTTGACAAGGACCATAAAATTAATTTAGTTCAACTTTCTCATTTTACATATTTCAAAGCTAAATCACATAGCTCTGTACTTTATTTCAAGAAAGACAAGCAAGAAGAAATCAATAGGAAGAAAAAAAGTGGTTTCTTTATGGAATGGGTTTATCAGCCCTTGACAACTTGGTCCTTAATTTGTTAGCATTTGTCATGACATATTTCTTTTTATTTGTTAGACTCATATTAAAGTACTATTTTAAATACATGACTCCAAAGAGGATTCTCTGACCTTTTCTCGGTGGTATTTGCTGACCTAAAACCTTCTTCTTCTACTTTTAATAGCATCTTTGAAGGACTAAAGAGAGAAGAGATCTATAATGAAGATTCACGGGTGCATGTAGAGATTTGTGATCAATTTATCCTTGGTTATCAGGAAAATGGTGGTACTATGAAAAATAATTAGAATGCATTGAATGTTTCTTGAAATGTGTCATAACTTCAGGATAACTTTTATAAGTATCTGCTAAGTGATACAGTATTTGATAATGAGTTGGGTTATTTCACTATTTCTGTATCCTGGTTTTTATATTTCACTAGGGATTGTTCTAGTTCTTGGCAAACAATTCATGTATAGTTTGGTTTTTGAAAAACTGCCCTTGGATTTCAGAGTTTTTAGGTATAGCCTTGTGTTCATTGATGGCTTAGCTTATAATATCTTATCAAGACTGACTTTGAGTTTGTATAACACACTCAGCAAGGTCATGACCATCATATTAAGACAAAAAATTAACATGTTTTTGCTGAATTTTTTTCTGCAAACATAAATAACGTTTTATAAAGTTTTTTTAATATCTACATGGAATGAATTTTAAGACTCTAGGCAAAAAACTAAATAGATGAATAAATTGTTTTTAAAATAATAAGCTCTAATACTTTATGCTGTAGTACTAATTAGGCACTATTCTGGAGCTTAATATATTCCTTTATCTTAGTTGGGTCACCATGGGTCTAGTTGAATTTGCTTCCTCAAAACTGCATTTCCTCTGTAATAATATTTAGCACATCTCATTGTATTTGCTTGTTTATATTGCTTCCCCTCCTCCAGACTGCAGACTCCTCAAGGACAAGAAATGTATTTGTCTTTCCAGCTCTAAGACCCATGCTCACGCCTGGAACAGAGTAGGTGTCCAGAAATGAATATTGATTCCGCAGACAGATCAGAGCTTTAGAAAGGTAATGTACAGTCAAGTAGATTTTGCCAAAAATTCATTTTTTTAATGGAACGTTTCATAAATTTGCATGTTATCCTTGCACGGGGGCCTTGCTAATCTTCTCCATATCCTTCCAATTTTAATATATATGCTGCTGAAGCAAGCACAAAAATCCAATCTTAAAATTTAAATTAGATGATATATATTTAGAGGGACCTTTCTTTGTATTCATATACATAGAAACCTGAAATAATAACTGTTAATGGGCTGAATTGTATCCTCCCCAAATTCATATATTGAAGTCTTAACCCCTGGTATCTCAGACTATAACTGTATTTGAAGATAAGGTCTTTAAGGAGGTAGGTAAGATGAAATGAGGTCATTAGGATGGGCCCTAATCCAATATGACCCATGTTTTTATAAGAAGAGATTAGGACAGAGAAATACAGAGGGAAGACCATGTGAAGACACAGGGAGAAAAAGGCTCTCTTCCAGCCGAGGAGAGAGGCCAGAGAGGAAGCCAACCCTACCAACACTTTGATCTCAGATTTCTCGCCTCCAGAATTGTGAGAAAATGCATTTCCATTTAAAACACCCGTCTGTGGCACTTTGTTATGGCAGCCCTAGCAACTAACATAAAAGCTAGCAAACTGATACAATCAAAGGTTGTTTTGGTAAGTATGGAATTAAAAAAAAATAAAGACATCTCATAGGCCTGTGGGAATATTTATATCCATTACATTAGAGCTTCTCTTCTACAGAAAATATAACTTTATGTAACTCAATATTTATTCTAGAATCTTTCTTTATGCAAACTTACACACACACTGACAATTCCTTATTCTCTGGCTCTCTGCTGTCTAGGTTTCATGGTTCTTTTTTTTTTTTTTTTTTTTAACAACATAATCCCTCAGTCCCTGAGTGGACTCACAGTAGAAGTAGCAATTTATTTCCCCATCACATGTCTTTTATTTTGTAAAGCATCTTCTAACTTCTGTATAACCAGGGGCTGTCATCTGCTTCTCCTGTGCGAACTAACTTACTAGCACAATCAGTGAGCCAGGAAATGTATCTTAGAAAACTATGAATGATGAAAGGAATTGGTAGATTCACAAAGAGAAAAGTTAGTTCTCTCATGAAATCTTATTATTCCTTGGGTTGAATTTTGGAATCAGAATTGACTTAATTTTATCACAGGAAAGGCCCTTGTCTAGTCTTTTCAAAGGAGGTAGTTGTTTTATGATGTGATTTTTTTTTTGAGAAAAATTACAAGAAATGAATAGAAATAGTCACAACTTTCCTCAAAACAAGATAATGTGTTACAATCTTTCAAAGTTAGTGTATTTCCAGCAAGATATACCCAACTCTGGAGACCCATGTAGATAGCTGCTTTGACAAAATAACAAAACCCATTAGCTGATTTCTCAGAAGAATAATATTTCTAGCCATAGCAGAATATTCACAGGCCATCAAATTTAGTTTGAGAGTACATCCCTGGGATTCCATAAGGACACAAATTAATTCTCAAGAGTAATCTATTTCACAATGAACTTCAAATTATGTACTTCCAAACATATAGTTATGTTTTTTATGAAGACATAGATAGAAATATTTTCTGACTAAACAGTAGACAATGGCTCAACTTGAGATTTCCTCTTTTTAGGATAAAAATTATGGGAAACATGGACATTTTTATCGCTGGAATTATCGACCAAATGGAAGACTAAACATTCAGTGACTTCAGGTAAGATCAATTCACTTGGAAGAGCTGAGTATAAAGTGCCAGATAACCAGCTGAAATGTGAAAACAAAATCGGGGGAATTCATGAGTGTGTTGTTTTTGTTGGCTGTTGTTATTGTGTTAATGACCACATTCAATCAATCAAATCAATTGTTGATTTCTTTTTCATCAGGATGCCAGTAGGTGCTCCTTGGTTGACTGAGGACCAGGTCAGAGGAAAACTGCTCTGCTCTTAGTTTTATCTAGTTCATTTTTCCTTTCTAATGGGGGAAAACAGATGGAGTCAATTATTTTTTTTGCAAAATCTCCCTAGTCCCCATTTTCCCACTAGGCTTTCCTGCTAAAACTGACAAGAAGAGAGTAGTGACTTGAAGAGCACAATTATTTGACTTCATCAACCCCAAAGCCTTTTATCTCCATGCCATGTTAGCTGAATCTTCCCATGGTCATACCCTAGTTTGTACAAAATTTAGCACACAAACCATCTACTTCAGAATCACTTGTGGAGAACTTGTTTATAATGCAGATTCCTCATGCCCCCCGACCCCAGTGATTCTGATTCAGTATGTCTAAAGTGGAATTCAATAATATTCAATTCTGTAAAGCCCCTACGTGATTCTTATGCAAGTGAAATGTTGACCACGCTTTTAGGGACACAGCTCTAGACAGGAGTGTATCAGAGTAGGGGAGAGTTGAGAGAGTTCTCATTTGAAATCTTCTGTTTTCCTTCTGAAATAAGTGAGTTTGTCTTTTTTCCCGACCCTAATCCCATTGGCACACTTCTATATATCTTTCATATCCAGACCAAAGAAAAGCCTTTTATGGTAACTTCTCCCCACCCAGTCGATCAATCTTATTTTGAGTCAGTAGGGTATCGCATGCATGTCCTTATCATGGTACCTATCACACACTGTAACAATTATGGCTCTCTCCTTCAATCTTGGTGTTCCTCAGTATTTTGTTGTTTATCTTCCTCTTTCCTTACATTTTACACATTCCCTGGGCAATATTATCCATGCTTATGGCTTCAACTATCATCCATAAAACTGATGACTTTGAAAATAGTAGCTCTAGCCCATGTAACTCTCCTAACCTCCAGATCCATACTTCCATTGGTCTACTGGGCATCTCTACTTGACTGTTTATAGTTATCCCAGTCTCAGTGTCAAACACTGAACTTATTTTCTTCCTGTGTTCCCGACCTCTCCTTCAAACCTGCTCCTCCCTTCTATTCTTCTGAATGGCACCACCATTCAGTTGTGTACTCACGTATTCAGTTGTTGAAGGCAGAAATTAAGCAGTCATTCTATATTCCTTCCCTCACCCACCGTCATTCAGTACTGTCAAATCTTCTAAGATAGTTCTCAAATCTCTATTCTCCACTCCCCTGCTACTACCACATTGGATAAAAGCCAGTTTATTATAATATATGGTACAGCCAAGAGTAAATAAAGATATTACTTGGTAAAAAGCAAATAAGTATATACATTGATTCTTCAAAAGTCTTCCGTGTGTATTCCATTTCTAAAGATGTTGAAAAGATAATTAGAAAGAGGGAAGTATAGAGTAGTATGTTTAGCCAAATGCTCATCTTTCACAGCACAGAGTACATAAATAAATGTCTAAGATCAATACACTAAGAAATGGAAGAGCAATATGCTAAAAATACCACAGGGATACAATTAGCCAAATCCAGAATGTGGGAAATTCCTTGGTGAAAGTGACCTGGATTATTAAGGAAAAATAAATGGCATGTGAAAATGGGATAAGGAAATTATTATAGATTATTAGAGATTGAAGAAACAGGTCAACACAATGCAATATGTAGATGTCATTTGGATACTAATTCAAATAAACAAGATATTTTGGGGACAATTGGGAAAATTTGAACACAGATTGGGTATTGAATGGTATTAAGTAATTATAATAAAAGTATTGGGGTTACATTCTTAGAATTTGCCTCAGCTTTTAGAGATACATACTAAAGTATTTATGGATAAAAAGATGTGATTTGAAATATTGTTTTAAAATACTCTGGGTCAAGCCATATACAAAAATTAACTCAAAATGGATCATGAACCTAAATGTGAAAACCTAAAACTATAAAAATGCTAGAAGGAAGAAAACATAGGAAAAATATTTTAAATCTTGGGTTTGGCAAAGATTTCTTAGCTATGATACCCAAAACACAATACATAAAACAACAAACTGATAAATTGGACTTCATCAACATCAAAATTTTTTCCTATTCAGATGATACTGCCAGGAGAATAAAGGGACAAACCAAAAACTGAGAGAAAATCGTTGCAAAGCATATATTTGATGAACGATTGTATACAGAGTATATAAAGAACTCCTAAAATTCAATAAGTAGGCAACCTGCTAATAAAATGGGTGTGAGAAAAGAGCACAACAGATCTTGTTGTTCACTCCTCATACATCTCAAAGATAACTTGGAACCATTACAGATCACTGGACAACCTCTGGGAATGTGGTATTTGGATGGTTCTTTATGTTAAGGATTGAGGATTTTATTATGTGTACCTGGAGCAATGGACAATATTATACTATCTTGTCATGATTGCTCTGCACAAAAATTGAGTTGATCGTGTGCACCTGACTTCATTGTTGGGGTCCTGAGTTCTGGTTGCCATAGCTGGTTGCATCATATGGCTGGACACATGCCATAACAGGCTGTGTCCATGTGCCCAGTTCTCCTTAAAAGCCTTGGACTCGAAGACTTCAGTGGGCTTCCCTGCACAGAGTCTTCATATATGACCCTGTAGCTCACAGCCGGAGAAAAAGTATGTCCTGTGTGATTCCAGATGGGAAAGATGGAAGCCTGTGCCCAACCACTCTAGACTCCACCCAGTAGATATCTTGTTCCAGTTGTTTGTGCTTTCTTTACTTGTTCTGAACAACTGTTAGCCAAGAGCAAAACCTGTTGCTGAGTATTGTGAGCCCTTCTAGTAAATTAGCAAACATGAGGGTGGTCTTGAGACCCTTGAGTTGATAGGAAAATAATTTGAACCGAAACTTCACCAAAGAAAATATGAATGGTTAATCAGGATATTAAGAGCTGCTTAATAACACTAGTCATCTGGTGAATGCAAAATAAACCACAGTGAGATATTGTTTTGTACCTCTTGGAATGACCAAAACTAAAAAGACTGATCAGTACAAGCACAAGGAGGTAGAGGAACTGAAACTCCCATACACTGTATAAATACGAAATGGTACAAGCATCTTGGGAAAACAGTTTGACAGTTTCTTAAAGTTATATACGTGCCTACCATACATGTCAACCATCCCACTCCTACATATTTACCCAAGGGAAAGAAAGCATGTTTTCATACAAAGACTTACACATGAATGTTCATAACAGCTTTATTCGTCATAGGTCAAAACCGGGAACAATCCAAACGTCCATTAAGAAGTGAATGGATACGCTAATTGTGTATTCATCTATTCCATGGATAACTACTTGGCAACCAAAATAAAAGAACTGTGGATCCACACAATATGGATAAATCTCAAAATAATTATACTGAGTGAAAGAAGTCAGACAAAAAGAATACATATTTTATGATCCCATTTATTTAGAACAATAGAAAATGTCAACTAGAGTGTCAAAAGCAGATCAGTGGTTTCCAGATTGGGGGAGGGTTTGCGGAGAGGCAGAGAGTAGGAGAAAACATTTTGGGGTCAGGATGTGTTCATTACTTTGACTGTGGTGATGGTTTTACAGTCAAAGTTTTGAAACTTGCCAAATTGCAAACTTGAAATCTGTGCAATTCATTGTTTGTCAACTATATAAAAAATATAAAACTAACAAATGCTATTTAGGAAAAGGTTACCCAGTGTTACAGATTCCACCTTATCTCCCATGTTCCCAGCAACCTTAGCTGTTTCATTTGCAAACAGCAGAGCAAAAGCACATTTTTCCAGGCATTGAAAAAGGTACGGGGAAGCTAAAAGTTACACTTGACCTCTGCCCCATGGACTGGTTAGCTAGGGAGCTAAAACCTAAAACAATGAGAAACTCTAGGAAAAAAAGAGAAGAAAGGGTTCTAGATGAAGCAATATTGGCAAAATGTTCATAATTTCTGTAGCTGAATGATGGGTACACGGATTTTTAAAAATAGAAAACATGTTATTAGCCTAGCATGTAGGCTAATAACAGAAGAATTAAAACCCTAAATATTAAAAAATGGTTGCCTACTGGAAATGGAACTGTGGGGAAAAGGGGCAGTCATTCTTCACTGACTGAATTTGCACCTAGTTTATATACTGCTTTGTTAAAAATAAAAACAACTTTGCAAAAAGTCAACATCAGATCTATGTAAAAAAAAAAAAAGTGTTCTTCCCCTATGTGAAGTCACTAAGTTGTTTAAATCAGTTAATGATTCATGCAGTAAATTTAGCCATTTTGATGATCACTTGAGTTTTGAAAGCTGAAGTTTTTGAAAAGTTCTGATTTATTCTTATTTGTACAGTTTTGGTAGAAGAAAAGGATTCTAAATTTGGAGATTATAAGTACTCAGATATTTGAAAGCTGTTAGGTTTTATTTAAGAATATATAATTTTGGTAAGGCTTTATGAGATGAAAAGAATTGTTGACACGCTGCTTATACATATCAAATGTCTTGTACTTCCAGTTGAGAGGTAGGTATTTTTATTATATTATACATCACTATTATCCTTCTTTGTATAATGGGGAGAAAATTTTCAGGAATAGGGGAGAATTCAAGAAAGGAAAAAGAGTATCTCCATGCCTCCTTCCCTCATCACTTGACTTTGGGGGAATCTTGGACCACCATAAGGGAAAATTTTTTTAAATATGTATTTTTTACATATTTTAAGATATGTTTTTAAAAAGTCTATAAATCAGGGAAATTTGGGGTTCTGAGGATTCAGGAAAAGGGTTCTGAATTCATAGTGAATTTGAAACAATTGCTCCAAATGTACCCTGAGTAAAGGAATTCATTGCTGATAAACCTAAGAAAGTAAGAACACAGGACATACCATATTGGATCAAATCAGCGACTCTCTCCACGATACCAAGGGATCTTTTGGTGGAGGAGCCCTGTGCTTTCCTTCCAAAGCAATAACCTCAAAATATTTATCAAAACACCCCAAATATCCTAAAACATCTTTTCATATCTCATTAGGGATCTACAATTGGTGAATTTCTTAATTCTTCCTTTGACTGATTGATAGTAGAATCTGTGCAGGAGAGTTAAGGGTACAAACTGAAGTCAAACAAACTTGGGTTAGAATCTTAGATCCTGGACAAGTAATTTCTCTGAGCCTTGTTCTCATCATCTGTAAAATGCAAATAACTGAAGTAGCTCCTTCACAAGTTCGCTGTGAGTATTCAATGAAAAAAATTCATGTAAATCATTTAGCATAGGGCCAATCAATCTGTAGTAAGTCATTGTTATTTTGGATTTTCAGCCTGTACATTTTCTTAATGTTAGTTATCAGGCCCATTCTATTAATTAAAAGAAAACTCCTTTTTCACAATAAAGGCTGAGCTTTAAAAAGGTGAAATAGTCAGTCACCTCCATGGGTTGATTTTAAGAGGATCAGGAAGATTTCAACCCCCTCATTTCCCCTTCTCCCACATAAATACAGCATACTCTACTACTCACTTTCATTCCACCAACAGAGCTCCATTTGTTTGTTGACTTTGATCCAAAGTCAAATCAAAATTCAGATATCACCAGGGTGGGTACTTGTGTGCATTCAAACAATAGATTGAAGGCAGATGAAATTAAAAAAAAATTTTTTAAAGATGTCCACTGGAGAAAAAGATTGAATGAAGAATCTGAGGTTAATTTTGATTCTCTAGGGGAGATTAGGAAAGTCACTGAATGATGGAGAATGGGACAAGAGGTACTAGGAACTACCAGGGAAACGGAACTCTCCTGTCCTCTACATGTGGCTAGGGAAAGTATTTAGTGGAGAGCACTTTTCCCCAAGATAAGAATCACCTGCCTCATTCATTAAACAAACAGACTCACAAGGCCTTGCCCTGGAATTTGGTAAATTTCGGGTGGGGTTAAGGAATCTGAAGGGTTAATGAGCACTCAGGGGATTCTTAAGAGCTGACAAGTTCGAAAAAAGCTGGAGAGTTTAGGAGTCCTGGCTTTGGAATCAGACAATAACCTGAGTTCAAATCTTAGCTCCCCTCCCTCTTAGCTGACCATGAAGTTAGTTAACCACCCTCAACCTCGGTTTCCATCTCCATAAAATGTTTGGGGATTAAATAATGTGTATAAGGCATTTGTCTCATGGTAGACACTGAAAAAAAATAACTAGCGTTATTATTATGAACTGTCTTTCGTTTCAATTCATTTTTACTTATATATGAATCCTTGGAATCTCATGGGCAAGATGCCAAAGTGGCCAGTGATTTCCTGGAACTTTTTGTTTGCTTTCTAACTTGTCCTTATCTTTGAAGCCAGCATTAGAGAAATTAGCATTGTTATTGTCATTAGCTGTTGTGGGTCACCTTTTATATCTTTGTGCCTTATCATGTAAATTAGGCATTCAGAGGATTTCTATTCAAACCCTTTACCATAGACACTGATGTCACCTGTCCCTGGAAAGTTGATTTGCCTCAGAGTAACAGGGTTTTCAGACTTTAGCCTTCTCTCTGAGTTCCAACAACACTCGACTTTGAGTTACAATTTAAGCGAGGCTTTCAAAGAGCTTTAGAGATTGACTTCCAGGTTAGAAGAGGGGAGGGTGTCAGAGAAACAGAAATGGACAGACAGAGGAAGACAATGCAGGGAAAACATCAAAGACACACAGACAGTAAAAAGGAAAAGACCGTGAAAAAAGAGACAGAAAGGCAGGTTGACAGTGCCAGATAGAGGACGGGGAAGGATGAGGAGACACAGAGAAAGACAAAGATAGAGAAAGTAGCAGAGAGAGGGAGCTACACCTGGGGACAGAGACAGACAAGGGCAGACAGAAAGAAAAAGAGGTCAAGACATGGGCTGGGAGGAAAGCTTCTCTGCTATTGATAAAAGTAGGTTTCTATGGAAATTCCCCAGAAGTTGAAGAAGGGGAAATTCACTTAACACAGTTTTTAAGTAATTACTATGGGAAAGGCACTGCTCAACATTGTGTGGAATACAAGCTTTTCAGCCCCTAGGTGGGGGAAGAGTGTGATAAGGGGCAAAAGGTGATAAGCAACACTAAGAAGTTAAGTGCTTCTTAGTTCAGTGAAGAAAAGAATGCATTAAATTGGAGGACGGAGATGGTAGCATTGGAGCTGGACCCTTAAGGGTGAATAAGGATTTAACGGATGGAGAAGGAAGAAGTTTTCAAACAATGGGAAGGACATTAGTAAAAACTTTGAGCAAGGGAAACCAGAGACGTGCTCAGGAGAAAAGGAATGGCATGATTTGGCTAAAGTTTAAGTTACAAGTAGTGGAATAGTGGGGGAAAGCTTAAAAATCATTTCTTGTCCAGGAAGAGGGGTTGACAGTAAAATTGTGGAGCAAGGGAGGGTTTGTATACAGTGGAGTAAGAAGTCTAGCGAGGAAGCATCAGGAGGAGGGGAACTGGAAGCTGGAGGCCAGGAAGTGAAGCTGTGACGGATACTGTTACTACTGTGTATTGCAAGAGGTGAGTCCTATCTACTGTCCCCCGAACATCCCTTCCTCTCTGCTCTGTCAAGTCCTAGTCATTACTACTTGAATCAGTAAAGGTCTAAAGGCCTTGACTGAAGGTAAAGGATAAAGTCAAGGGAGACACTGACGACCACCCGTAGGTTTCTAATTGGGAGGATGGTAATGCCATTACCAGGAACCGATTTGGAGGAGATAGGTTTCGTTTTTGATATGTAGTGGTAGATATGTTAGTGCAACATCTAGGTGATGTCCAGGAGGTGACTGGATTGTGGATCTGCAGATTTGGAAAGTTTGGTGCTGTAAAGCCTAGAGGTAGATTATGATGTGTTCCAGGAGAGGGACTGAAATAGGGTCTGGTGGAAAGAGTTCTTAAGTACTTCTGTCTACTGAAAAAAAATGTGCAACCTAAAAGTTGAGGATTATGTTTTATTCGGTGAACTTTCTGAAGACTTCAAGCTTGGGAGGCACCTCTCAGATCACTCTGAGGGACTGCTCCGAAGAGGTAAGGGAGGATCCAGAATATATAGGAGTTTTGCAGCAAAGATCAGGTAGTTGGAACATCAAAAGTTTACTGTTAATTAAAGAAAACCAGGTATCACAAGTTAATGAATTTAGCGCTTTTCTATGTATGGGAAGTTGCAAGAGTCTGGCCTCATTGAATTAATTCCTTTGATATGCACCTTAGGTGTCTAGGGCCAGTATCCTGTTCTTTCCCATCCTAAGTCCCCTCTGGGTGCACCACTGAGGGTGGCTGCAGTGGCTGAGGGCTTGCCAGTGGGCAGTCCCTTTGTCTCCATCCTGAGATCCCTCAGGGCTCACCATAGCTGTAGTGGCTTGATGGCTGCAATATCCTTTGTTTACTGACACAACAGGCAACATTGTTCATTCACACTTCCTTTTAGCCCTGAGTTCCTTTTTAGTTAGACTCTGGAACCCAGTGTCAAGGTATCGTGACTCTCAGTGGTAGATTTAAGTTGGTTTCACCCTTCTGTTTGATTGTCACCTCCACCCCTAAGACACCCTCCAGACCCAGAGGAAGAAGAGAAAGAATGAATAGACAGTCATAAGTTATAGGCAGTGGGATGGGATGAAATGTTCTCTTTTTCCGGGTGAGCATGGCACCTGCCTACCTAGATGGGTTACTCCAGCTGATGCGCACAAAGTAATAGCAGATAGTGTGAGAATACATGTGGCAAAGTGAGATGGCTCTGTGTCTATTCAGGCTGTCCTACTTTGCTCCTTGATCTAGGGACAGGGTATTCGGCTGATTTTCACAGAACCGAGAGGACCAGCTGAAATGTCTGAGGACAGAACCCTCCCGTCTCCATGTGGGTCCTTGCTTCTTCTTTAAGGACTTCTTAGCCCTCAGCCCTCCATGCTGCAGGGCAGGAGGGTGATTTGCTATGAATAAAAAGGGGGTGGCCGGATGTAGAGACACTTGGCTATCTCAGGACCTGTAATCATCTACCTCTCGCTGTGGCATCTTTGAATTCCCTCCTCTCTCCCATAGCATTGCAAATATTTGCTTTCCTCCATCCCCAAATCCTGTACGGCTTAACGCCAACTACATTCAGTGTAAAGTATCCCTTAAGCACTTAAAGAACTATGTGTAGCTTTGTCTTTTAAAACAGACACGTAATAAAATATAATTCTCAAAACAAAGCAAAATAAAGCAAAAAAGCCCACACAGACTCCAACAGTGCTGAACAGGTGCCTAGGTCTTCTCTAAGTAATCTCTTTCACTCTGCCAGCTAGTGGGTGTGCCTTGAAGCAATTAATCTAGTGCAGCAGAGCTCAACTATTAAAATACATCTGAATGACCTAGGAGAGCCCTTTAAACATACAGATACTCAGGCCCATCTTACGATTATAATTTCTTTGGTTTTGGAGGTAGGACCCAGAAATATGTATGTTTAACAAGCTTCCTGAGTGATCCTCATTCACACAAAATGTGTTAACAGCAAATTAAGCTATTTCCGTGTTGACCTTTGACTACGCTAGTTGGGTCCTACAGGCCTTAGGTCCTATTCCCTAACTATATTAGCATCAAAGATCAATTTGGTGAGCATGAGATTCACAAAGGGGAACAGGTGAAAATGCATATTCTCATTCCCCATCCCATGGCTACTTGATCCCCATCTCTGAGAACAGGGCCTTGGAATTGGCATTTTACAAATGCCACAGTTACTTGTAAACCACACTTTGAGAAATACTGGTGTAAGTCTGGGAAGTTCAAGTTGGCTCCTGTTGGCTGGAGCGATGTGGTTTGGGGCGCAGTGGAAAAAAGAGGTGGATCTGATCAGCTGTTGAGTCACTGCAGTTCAATGGACCAAAAAGGTCATGGTTGGAGTCTCAGCTTCGGTAATGTACTGAGCTGTGGCTACAGTCTAGGCAAGTGAGGCCAAATGACAGCTGGAGAAGACCGCTAATTAATTAAACTTGGTCTAAGGTCAGGCCACCAACTGGCAGACACAAGTTCTTTTTTAAGTTGGAGATTGTGGAGGAGAGGAATAGGAGAGATCTGAAATATAAGAAGTTTTCCTTCGACATCTCAAACCCCTTTTCTTGTTTATTTCTCTCAGGGCTTAAGTAGTTTTCTCTGAAACAGTATCAGAATTGACTCATGAATTATTATTCATTGTTAAATTATGTTAGGAATGCATTTGAAATGCAGGAACAAGGTGTACCATGTAAACGCTGTTTGAAAAGGCACTTGGATTTTTTTTTTTTTAAGTGAGGGAGGAATATTTTTTCAGTGATATTTGAAAAATGAAGGAAATGTTTGTATTTCTCATATTGTATATTTTGCAAAACCATCTCCTGATTTTCTGTTAAGTGTCCTTCAACTGTGAAAAGCCACGTAAGGTAGGGCTGGTTGCTTTTCTGTTAATGCCGGAGCCAGAGGGTATAGCTCCTACTGGCGGTTAAACCGGGTTTGAGATTTTACATGTACTGTGATTTTCTGTTGTGATTTAAGCCTTTGACTGTTACATATTACTCAGAGTACTGTCTCCTCTTCCAGTCAACTAAATGGTAGGCTTCCTGAGGGTAGGCATCTTGTCTCAGACTTCTTTATAGCCTCTATCTAGCACAGGATCATGCTCATAGCAGGCTCTCAACAAAGACTGAACTTTTCATTCTTTTCTATGACTGAGTAGTATTCCATTGTATCTGTCTACCACATTTTCTTTATTGATCTGTCAATGGACGCTTAGGTTGCTGCCATTTTCAGCAGCATGGATGGACTTGGAGTGTATTATGCTAAGTGAAATTAGACAGAGAAAGACAAATACTGTATGATATCACTTATATGTGGAATCTAAGAAATACAACAAACCAGTAAATATAACAAAAAAAGAAGCAGACTCACAGATATAGAGCACAAACTAGTGGTTACCAGTGGGGAGAGGGAAGCAGAGAGGGGCAATAAAGGGGTTGAGGAGTAGGAGATACAGACTATTAGGTATAAAATAAACTACAAAGATATATTGTATAACATGGGGGCTATAGCCAAAACTTTACAATAACTATAAATGGAATATAACCTTTAAAAATTGTGAATCACTATTTTGCACACTTGTAACTTATATAATATTGTGCATCAATTATACTTCAATTAAAAAAAAAAACTGAACTCACATGAGAGCACTGAGATGGGGATGACATGATTGTACATGTCCACTCCTCCCATGCCAAGCTGTAGTTCCAAGACACAGAGCAGCGTGGGATGAGGGATGGGACAGCTTTGGCAAATCTGTCCCAACATTACTATTTATATGATATGCACCTTAAGCTGTGATAATTAGAGTTAATGATAGATGAACCATTATTAGTAAAATGGGTAGAGGACTAAGAAAATTAGCTGGTCCCATTCCCAAGAGTTGAAGAGAAGGAATCGTCCTTATGCTTTGTAATAATGAAACTTGTGACTCTAAGCCCCAGTGTATGAGTCATAGAAGCTTGAATGAATCTGCTCACTGCCACAATATCTGTGCAGACATGAAGTATCTGCTACTCACCTCTATACATTTTATTTCAGGTGAATCTGTGCAGAAGCATACCAGGAGTAAGGAGGAGTTGTCCCCTGTGGAGACAACTGGGCATAGAGGTAGAGCCATTCTTTGTAAAGGAGAGGATTTGACTTTACAAATAGTGAAATTTCATAAAAAGCAGACATGTTAGCCTTTTTTGTCTTCTCGCTGACACTTCCACTTAACTAAAGCTGCCACGAGAGGAAACAAGATAACTCTGTTGTGAAAAACACTAAGCTCACATTTTCCTGTAGCTACAACCATAAATCTGAAATACAAATGGTGATGGTAGCCACCACTTGTATGAAAAAGAAAAATGCAGTGGTTGCCTTCCTAAGACTTTTAAAAAACAGAAAGCATTATGCAAATTAGTTGAGACAATTAGGTATTTAATAAAGAGTTTGGTTTCATTCAACTCTCTGAATATTTCTCAGAAATCTTATCAAATATCTACTTCCCTCTTGGATTCTAGGTCTTCTCTGCTAAAATGCTCCTTAGGTGAACCCAGCTCCACTCACAGATGTCAGAACCAGGCTTTGGTTGAACTGACAGGAGGGGTCAGAGAGGGAGGGAATGGGGCTGCGGACCTAGATAGACTCGCAGGGAGGCAGGCAGTTTGAAAAGTTCCTGGCAGCAGGCATTAGGAAAAGGTCTAGACAGTTAAACAGAGCCCAGATGGTATGTTGAAATCCAGACAGGCCAATAATTGGCATAAGAGGGGTCTTGTAGCAGATGGCAAGGAACAAGTCGTGAAGATAAGGTTTAATGCAGACAGAACCTAATCACAAACAAAGACCAATTCTAGACGTGAATTCTAGGTTAGGTACGAAGCTAAGATGGGTTATAATAAAGCAGGAGGTAGGAATGAGATCTAAAACAGACAGCAGTACTGATCATTGAGGTTATGGTTCCAGAATTGAAGCTGAAGTTGAACCCATGGGCAGAAACAAAATGGCTTCAGCTCCTGGGACTGGTTAGCAGTTGGTGCTCTGAGCTAGATACTAAGATCAGAATATTCTTGTGATAACACGATTTAGATAGATGCCAGCTGCCATTCCTCAAAACAAAGGAAAATTGAATCTTTATATCCTTCTGAATATTACAACTTGCTTATACAAGCTCATTTTAAAATGTCTTCTGTTCCATATTCATTCCACAAACATGTATTAAATTTCTATATTTCAGATGCTGTGGAATACTGAAATGAATAAAACACCACCATTGGCTTTAGAAAACGTATAGGTTCATGAAGGAGCAAGCACCTACGATGATTACAATATGACATGCTAAAAGCACAAGGAATAGAAATAACTTTCATTAAGTCATTCAATCAACCAGATGTATTGAGTGCCTTCTATTTTGCAGCCACTAGTCTAGGAACACAGGATTGCCCTGAGCCTAGACTTGTGGTGTCATGAAAACCTTCCAAGAGAAGGTGATGCTTGATCTGAATTTTGTAAGAGGTAGCCAAGGTAAAAGCATGTGGCATTCTCCCCTTCCTGATACAAATAGAACCCTGAATTTTTTGAGGCAGCCTTGTGTCTAGTTAAAAACTGCTTACTCATTCATACACTGTTCTAGGTATGAGTGCCCATGTAAATGAAAACCTCTTGGACAAGCTTTGTTGAAAATCATTTTTTCCCCAATGAAAAGAAACTTAACTCAAGGTTCTTTACTCTTCCTTTCCTTCATGCTTGGAATGCAGATATGAAACCTAGAGATAGAATCATCATCTTGCAGCCATGAATGCAAGAGCCTCCTTCTAATAATGGTAAAATAAAAAGATAGTAGGAGTCTTGGTCCCTGATGATATCAGGCAACGTCTATCTCCTTTGGACTTTTGTTGAGGCCATCATAGTCGCTTTTTGATTATGTACTGTTAAACACAATTATAAGTAATAAAAAGAGTCCTAGAATTTGGTCGTAGAGAGTTCAAGAGAGACTTCTCAAGTATAGGAAGCAATGGCATGTACAAAGGCATAGCGTGAGTAGCGTTCAAGATGAAGAAATTGTAAGGAGACCAAACTGGTTGGAGTTATGAAGGGAAAGTGGCCAGAGATGAAGTAGGAGAGATAAGGAAAGACCAGCTCCTTGTAACCCATGATGAGGAGTGTGGGCTTTTGTTGTAAAGGCAGTGGAGAGTGTCTTGTGGATTTTTAAATGACTTAACATTTGCATTTTAGAGAGCACATTTTGTTAGAAGATTCAGGAACATTTAGGGGAGGACAGGCTGATGGTAGGCAAACTAGAAAGGAGATTTACAATCATCCAGGTGATTAAAAACCTAAACTAAGGTAGTAGAAATGGGAATTGATAGACCAGATTGGAGTTACTAACCATAGGTCTCTAGAAGAGATTCAAAATATATCAAGGAGGTAGAATAAACATAGATTAGATGTGTGAATTTGAAGAGGAGAATATGTCAAGGATGAATCTCGGGTTCCTGTCTTGGGTGACCAGATGGTTCACCAAGGTAGGCACTATATGAGGAGGTGATGGTTAAGTAGTGATCCAAACTCTGAGACCTCTGACAACTAGAGAAGCAGTGATAATCCAGTCTCCACTCTTAAAGATGACATTTATATAAACTTAGGATTTTCAGAAATTTCCTAAGGTTGAGATAGAGATGACAGTATTTTATCTTCATACAACACTATGTTTATGCTGTTTTTTTATTATTTCTTAGAACACTTAGAAACAAAAACAAAATATAAAAACAGAACTCACAACACCAAAACAGCCCTACTATAGGAACCATAGTCATGTTTTTTGTTTGTTTCTTTGTTTCCTATTTCAGCCCAGTTCAACTAGGTAAGGAGAAAATGATGAATGGAAAAGAATAAAAGGGAAAGAAATGTGGCATAAGAGACATTTAGCAGATGTTATTTTAATGTGTCTGACATAGCTCTGCATAGTTTTACACCTTTATGAGTTTACTGTGATAATGGTGGCAGGAAGATGCAGGCTCCAGGCATTGCTAAGTAATGAGACAATTTTGAGTTTTCCTTGATACTTCCCTTAAAATCTTTTCACAATGTCTGTGCTCTTTCAATCGAACCTAAAGAGTACTCACGTGAAAAACCCTAGCAGGGTCAAAAGGAATCAAAACTGCCCACATTCTTTTCCATCTAGATGTCCTCTCTTTAGTTTGGCCAAGTCGAGATGAAGGGCAGAGCAGGCTGGCACTTGGTGTCAACCCTGTACCCATTTGACAGGGAAAACAGTGATGTGCAAAGTCTAGGAAGCATGACTGGAAAAGGTTGTCTGTGCCTGGATTTCCGAACTTGGTTGCAAAAACCAGAAGCCCATATTTGAACAAAGTATCGCGAGAACAGTAATCACTCATTCCATCTTGGTAGGATTTGGCTGATGGCTACTGTCTTCTGAATTAAACAGATTTTAAGGGGTGCACTTAAAAGACTTAGAAAAGCTGCTCTTGTACAAATACGCTGCTGCTATTCTTAAACAGTGGAAGATTGCTTCTAATACACGGGAGGATGTTCGTGTGATGGGAGAAAAATAGATATGGTGGAATAACTAGGTTCTTATGAGCTAGAAATATGGATTAGGGAGCTGTTGGCTGTGGTCACTTGAGCTTTATTGGCATTTCAAAGAAACAATTGCAAAAGAAAGGATTACTTGATAAAATGTATTTTTGGGGATGCCACGCTCATAAGTAAGTTTGGACCACTCTTCTTGGAGTAAAGTCAGACACTAGGAGAGAATTTGCTAAGTTATCATTTCCAAGCCTAGATACCTAGGCATCAAATGTATTTTCAGCTCTCTGTTTAGTTCCCATCTTTCTGACACAGCACTCAAGAGTGAGGGGACTGTGTAAATCCCACACTCTGGGATTGGATAATGAAACATTCCAAGGGGAATTTTGTTTCCTGATCCCACATTACATTCATCTCACACCTAGAAGGACAAGGCCTCATTTCGCTTTTAATTTTCCTTTTTTCCCTATCACAACCTCATCACAGATGGTTTTCATACAAATGTGTGATTTTTTTTGATTTACCTCAATGATTGTTTCTACCTTTCCTTTCCCAGAGTACGTTGCAGAATCCCAAACTCTTTTAATTCCAAAGCAGGTTAGTTATATATCAGTACAAAATCAAAGGCTCACCAATCAGAAAGCCAGGAATGAAATGGGTATATGTCTATGTGGGCATTCTAGTGATTTGGGGCCAGACCAGGTGGTAAGGTAATAGCCATAATGACAAAAGATCTGCATTGTTGCCACTTTGCATGGAAGCAGGAAGGTACAGGAAGAAGCAATAATGCCTTAAGAGGAGTATAATAGCAAGGAAAAGAATAAGAAATAAAGCTGAACTCATAGAAATAGCTTCTAATTTACTTTTCATTACATTTAAAGGCTCTAGAATGCCATATGACATTTCTACCAGGAGAAGCAGTAAGTAAAAGGTATGACAGATTTTCATTTACATATACACTTTATACCCCCGATATGGAGATCAGCCCACTTGTGAGTGAGCATCCCTAACTGCCGCATCAATGAATTCAAAATCAACTGGACTGTCAACGCCCCTTGAAAGAGTCTGTTCGTTTCAAAGTCATGTTGTTTGCCCTTGGAAGAAGCAAAAAACCAGAGTAGTTTAAACAAAAGTTGTGAGATATTTGGGCTCTAAGAATTTGACCTTGACAAGTTTGAGAAGTAAAAAAAAGTACTCAACTTAAAAAATATATATTATCCTATTAAAAAAAAACAGAATCGATAACCAATATATTCAACAAACAATTACTGAACACCTTGCATGTGTCATTTGGTGAGGGGCTATATACTACATGTGTTAAAAATGAGAAGCAGGTGGAGATATTTCATTCCAGGAGAGGAAGAAGGTGATGCCAAGACAGAATAGTAGGTGAGATTTTAGGTCAAATGTAGCCTTTAAGCACCACCTTCTATCCGCTAGGTGACTACCTACATAAAGACCAGCGCTATGCCACACAGTGGGAAATAAATAGAGGCCCAGAAATGTATTACCATTTTTTGCCTCCCATTCCCAGATAATGAAGGAAAAGAAATTTCACAATAGCAGCATACGAGAGCCAGAAAATAAATGTTTCTCAACAGGAGAATGGATACATAAATTAAGATATATTCAGACAATTCAATGCTTTGCAGCAATGAAAATGAACAAGCAGCAACGTGGAGGAATCTCACAAACACAATGTTGAGTGACAGCTGTCAGACACAAAAGACTCCATACTGTCTGATTACAATTCTATAAAGTTCAAAAACACAAACCTAATCTATGAGAAATAAATAGCGACTAGCTTTGGATAGGAGGGGGATAATGAGTGCGCAGGGGAATGAGGGAGACTTTTTAAGTTTGATAATGTTCTGTTTGAGTTGGGTGATCTTTTCCTTCTGTGAAAATGTATTTAGCTATATGCTCTTGATTTTTATACTTTTCAGAATGTATATTGTTCTATTTCAGTACAAACATTTATTAAAGAAACATATAAGCAATTCAGTTGGACCTACTGAAATTTATAAAAAGCTACCAGAATATCTATGACAGGAAGTCTACATTTTGTTCAGACTCTCATTTATTGGGAATTAGTGAACTACACAATGGCTTAATCTCGTGAGCTAGGGTTTGCCATTTTCTAGATGAGGTGGGATTGGAACATTGGTGTGTCTGATTTCTTTCTTTATTTAATTTTACTTCTTTTGGGGGGAAGTAATTAGGTTTATTTATTTAATTTTAGAGGAGGTACTAGGGATTGAACCCAGGACCCCATGCATGCTAAGCATGCACTCTACCACTTGAGCTATACCTTCCCCCTTGCTATGTCTGATTTCAAAGCTTATACTCATGGCCACTCCTGTACCACCTTCTATTACGATTACATACTCTTCCTGACCTACTTATTCTAAACATCTGTGGTTCTGTATCGTTTCTTTTCCTATTTTATTTTATGACACCAAGGGTTAGTGAAATGCTAAGTATATCCTTAACTATGTTTCATGATAACCAAAATAAAGTTGAAAGACATTTGTTTGTTCTAAACAAGGCCAAATAACTATTGTGTATATGTATATATTATTTTGTGTGTGCATTGTGGTCACAAAGCTTAGGTATAGGTATGTGCTGTATCATTATCTCTTTTGAATAATTCTTCACTTGTTTCAAAACACTTTTCATATTTTGCTCAGCATTTGACCCCAGCTGAACACTCAGGAGACAGTCTCACTGAATTGTCTGTGTTGGACATTTAAGGGTTTTTTTCCCCCTACTCTCAGAATGTACTAAGTAATTCAGAATATTACGGGGTATGCAAGCAGTTTAATTTTTTCCAATGTGCATTGACTTGCATATAGAGATATTAAATTGTATCTGTCACTGATCATCTGTTGCCCAATGATAACATTTGCTTCATTCCCCAGGAGTGTTTTATAATTCCCCCCTCATCTTGACTAACTCTAATATTCACCCTTCTTCTGGTTCTTAATGCATTGGTGAAACTGCAACCCCACATGTCATACATAGGCCTGTAGCACCTCCCCATTAACTTTTTATACACACTGAAATTTGATCATTCATTCTTACTATTAGATTTCCACCTGTTAAACACTTTATAATCAACAGCGGAAGTAGCGCATGCTCACCCTTTAGTTACTGAATTTGCTATGTAAGCCTGAGACGATGTGAGAACAGTACTTGTTTTCATAGAAGCAAACACTTTTTTTTCCTAGCGGTTAGCCATTTAGTTTATCTATTGAATATCATAGATGATAATTCTCTGACTTTTTTCCATTAGGAATAAATTGTCCAGTATTCTAACTCTGCTCATGTATTCATTATTTTTACTTTTCCTGACTAAATGCAACTGATATTGTTGAAGACATATCTTCATAAGATACTTTAAGGTATAAATGTTCAATTCATTTTTAAAATTTAAAAAATTTTTTAGAATTTTTTATTGAAGTATAGTCAGTTTACAATGTTGTGTCAATTTCTGGTGCACAGCATAATATTTCAGTCATACATATACTTTTCATATTCTTTTTCATTATAGGTTACTGTAAGATGTTGAATATAGTTTCCCTGTGCTATACAGTAGAAACTTGTTATTTATCTATTTTATATATAGTAGTGTGTATCTACAAATCTCGAACTCCCAATTTATCAACTCATTCTTTTAATGTAGCAATAATTTAGAAAACAGACATCAGAATTTAATATACACATCTTTGTGATATAATATATCAATTTTCTCCACTAAATTTTTCAAAGGCTATACTACAGAATTCCTAAAAGGACAAAAACAAATAAAGCATTATTTCCTAAAGTAAGATTTGCAAAACTAATGAAGTAATATGACAAGGTAGTTAAATTTTTGACGTCCTTAATGTTGTAATGCATAGAGCAAGCCCAGAAGACCATTAAGTAATCATTATCTATATTATGGAGAACAGTAGATCCTCATTCCATCAGGTAGATGTAGCAGACTAACAACTCTGCCTTTATTATGGAGTCTAGGTACTAATTATAGAACAGCTACCAAAGTTTGAACTTGTTCAAAGTTAAAAACAATGATACACCCACATGCTCTTTCAGCCACCTTTCAGTAACCTGCCTGTTTCAAAACTTGATAGCTTCAGCTCATATTATTAGCTTTTACCTTTTTTTTTCTTCTTTTTTGCATGATACTTGGAAAGGTGAAATAGGATAGAAAGTCATTACAATTCAATGGTATTTCTGCATTGCCTGTAGGCTTAATAGTTTGACTTGTCTTCCTCATAGACACTTGCTTATAAATCTGAATGAATATTTTTTAACCAGTCTTGGAAGAGAAATATCTCATTGCAACCTGTTGGGCTTTATTTGCTAAATTGTAATGAAAAGTTTCAGGAAGGAGGAAGACTTAACAATACCACAATTTTCATGAAAATTAATCTAATCTATTGCTAAACGCAAATTCCGAGGCTGAGTTTTGAAACAAACTTTCCATGGCATTCTAGCTAATCTGAGATAACTGTTACATAAAACAGCTTTTTTTTTTTTTTTTTGCTCTATGCCAAATACAAAATGCTCTCATTTCCAAATCCCTGAAAAACTATTTGTGATGACATTGAATAAACAAGAATCCTTTTCAAAGAATAGGCCATTGCTACAATCAAGTCAATTTCAGCATTCCTCTCCCAGAGCTGTTTTGCATATTGGGTCATAACAACAGTTTTCGTCCTAGTAACTGTCTATTTTGGGAGCTCACCTACGATCTGGTGACATTATGGAAAAAGTATGAAATTAGAACTGCAATCTGAATAAAAAAGGCAAACATGCAGAGTTTAAAAGATTATATTAGTACTTAGCTACTTTTCATTTATAAAGGTGCTTTTCAAGCACTAATTAATCCGCTTAAAACCCCTGTGAGCATGCTGGACTAGAAGAGAATCAGAGTTTTGAAGAGAGAAAAGTGAAAAGTTTCTAGTGGAGTTATATTTTTTCCATAACTCATCTCCAGGCAGACTTTCTTAAATAGGTGTCAATTAAATTCCTCTTATCTGAACAGTCAGGCTGTTCAGTAGATTAAGAAATTCAATTTTGCCTGAAACTCTTACGGATAACCCAAAGCACTGTCCCATAGTCAAACAAAATCTCAGAATTGAGAAATCAAGGACACCCAGAATGATCCTGGATATTTATATATATTCAATGTCAGTGATGGACTAATATAGACTTAAATACACTGGTTCTGGTGAGAATTGGACATATTGCTAAGAAAATAACCAGTTGGCTCACCATGTCTAGTTCCTTGCATGTCAATAATTCATTTCTGACTCTGGCGGTTTTGATCAAACTTTTGGGGTTAAGGAATGCATGTGGGTGTCCCTGACAGCCACTGGTTGACCTGAGGCATAAACAAGAGAGAAGACCAAAAAGAAGGGAAGAAGTGGTTGTGGTAGAAGATCACCAACAAAATCTTAAGGTGTCAGCCATAATTTCTACCAATGGCCCAGAGGGCAGGGAGATAAATGCATTATCTGTCAAAGCAATGGAATGACTCAGAGTAAATTTGAGGAACAGGTCCTGCTGGAAAGTTCAGGAAGATCACCACATATAATAGCTAATTCATGTGGGAACTATGTCAGAAACCAGGAAATTGCATGTAGATAGAATCTGTGACCTACACAATACACAACCCAAGGAATATGTCAAGTTCAAGTACAATATCGTGGCAAGGAGCAACAGTACAACTACACACACACACAGCACTTAGACACACATGCACACACTCTAGCCCCACACCCTTGTTTTATATTTTTCCATTGTATTATCACTTTCTAACATACTTTGCAATTGCCTTACCAGGTACTCTCTCTGTCCCCCAGTAGAATGGAAACTACTGAGGTAGAAAGTGTCATATGTTTTGTTTACTGATGTATGCCTAGTATACACAGCAGTGTCTGGAATATAGTAGGTTCTCAATAACTATTTGCTGACTAATGAATGAGGTGAGTGAAGTTGAAGACATGAGTATGGGATGTTCCAGAGTGGATGAGTGAAGGGTCCGAAGCACAGGGAGCTCATGACAGTGGATTGCTGATTGACTACCATTTCTCTAGCCCACGTAGAGTCTGTCTTACAGTACAAGTTCTCCATGGCTGCCACTCTTTAGACAAATAGAATGAAGACCAGTGAAGTGAACTGAGAAAAGAGGAGTGCAACAGGAGAGGGATTCAAAGAGAATGGTGAAGGATGAGGGGGTGATATGCTCGGTAGGGTCCTGTTGTCCCTTGTAAGGGTTTTGACTTTGATTCAAAGCAAGGAGGGATGCCATTGGAAAGTCTTGAGGAAAGGAGTGACTTGATCTGACAAATATTTTAAAAGATTCTCTTAGGATGTTGTGTGAAGAATAAACTGTAGGAGTAAAAAGGCCAAAGCAGGGAGACCAGTTAAGAGACTACGACAATAACCCAAAACATAGATGATGGTGGCTTGAAACTGGGTGATAGCAGTGGAGGTTTTGAGAACTGGTCAGACTGAGGACTTAAGAAATTTTTTTTTCCCTGGGGGAGGTAATTAGGCTTCTTTATTTTAATTATTTTTTTAATGGAGGCACTGGTGATTGAACCCCGGACCTCAAGCATGCTAAGCATGCGCTCTACCACTGAGCTATAACCTCCCACCTTGATGATATGTTTTGAAGATAAAGCCAATGGGATTTCCTGATGGATTGGCTATGGCCTGTGAGAGGAGAATCGGTCAAGGATGATGACAATGTTTTTGCCCTGAGCAAATGGAAGAATAGAGGTATCATTTACAGAAATGGAAAAGACTTAGTAAGTTGGAAGATTGGGGATGTTAAAAAATAGATTGGAGATTTCAGTACATTTTCAGATAATAACGGTTCTTCCTTAGGTGGAGCAAGGTGGTAATGGGTACTAGTCATTTCACTGTTGATTGTTTAGCAAAGTAAACAAAACTGTGAGTAGGGATTTGGGGGGTTGTTTTTGGTTTTTCCCTCTGAAATTGAATATGATGCCATACAAAGAATATTCCGAATATCTATCCAGGAAGAAATAGATTTGATTATAGTAAATTAATGAGCACATTAAGATAAGTTTAGTGCTTTCCTGTGATAATTCACCAAGAGAAATTAGGTATTTTTGGTGCCTATCTGTCCTCTTAAATGGATTGATACCAGTCAATTGTAAAGATTAAATAGACATATGTGCCCAAGGTGGAAACTACTAGCAAAACCAAGATCAAGAGTGACAACCAGCCACACCATATTAAACTAAAGTGTCTACACACACAGACAACTCAGAAGTTACCCTACTTTCTGAAAGTTTAATCTTAAGGAGTGTATTACTGATTTCACTCATTTCGTGAAAAATCTGTACAATCTCAGGATGGCTAATATTATGGCATTTGTTAAGCAAAAAAATATTTGGAGGCACACCAGTTCCTTTGATTTAGAATTCCACGTCTGCCAATTTCTCTTGAGGTAATATTAAGAATGTGCACAAAGATTGACATCCCAGAATGTTTCTCATGGCTTTTGTTATAATAACAAAAATTAGAGACCATTTAAATAACCAAATCCAGAGTATTTAAATAAACTATGTACATTCACTCAATGGGATACTATGCAGCCAATTCCAAGAATATTATTAAATTAGTATAGGAAAAACCTGCCTGACATACTGAGTGAGAAAAGCAAGTTAGAAAATGATATTACGTATGACCCCACTGGAAGGGTAGTGGGTTAATCTATTTTTGAACAGAAAAATTCTGCAAGTGTCTACTGCAAAATGGTAACTGGTTATCACTGGTGGGATTATGAACAATTTCTATGTTGATCTCTATTTTCTAAAATAAACCTGCACTGCTTTTATAATAAAAAATGTTCAAATGCATGGAACAGCAAAGATTACAACAGACTTAAGTTATTTCATGATTTAGAAAGATACACAAATCTTGTTTTCCCTGGAGACACACCCTTGTTCATGCATCATAGGATAAACCTTTAACACCATATTATTACTGGCACTCCCTGGCTACAATTTTTTCTGGTTGAGATTAGTATAAGTAATGAGTTGCCAAATTAAGTCTTTAAAAATACTCACAGAAAGCCCTTCAAATGTGAGAAATGTGGCTAAATACCCACATGTCCATGAGATTACTTTCAGGGTTTTACCAATTACAGTAATCATTTCAACAAATAACAATTAATATGAGTTCTCAGAGAACCTTGCATGCTTTTTCATTAGCTATACAAAAAAGGGACTGGGGAGAAAATTCTCAATAGAAATGAGAGAACACATAGCCAGTATCTTTAGTTTTCTCAGTGAAGATCCATTTCTTTTTCTCCATATGGCAAGGCAAATAATGTAGAGATGGCCAACTCTAGATTATGCAGGGTCATGAGGGGCAGAAGCAACATGGATAATTGAAATCCACTGATAATCCGGAAACCTAATTTTACCTAATAGTTGCAACCCCCTCCTGGACAGAACCCTTCAGTAGAGCTGCTAATGAGAAGCATAATTGAGTGGCTTGAGTTCATCTGCTTTCAGTTATCCTTTGCAGGTGCTAATGAACAGTGAAGCGGTCAAAAGGCTGTCAGCCAAAGGAAGTGGTAGGAGAAAAAGCAAGACATGGATAAACCCCAGAAACTGGATCGTCACCCTTGAAATGATTGAGTTGACTGCAGTGAGGATCAGCTATTAATTATCTGCTTAACTAAATTCCATGAGGATCTACGTCATGAAACCTGATCTTCCTTTTGAGGGTTTTCATGTAGGCAGAATCTGTCTTGGTTAACATGAATTATGGTATAGTCTTGGAAATTCTCTATACTGTGGTGATTTTTCTTGGCGGCAGTGATAGGGTATTTATTGTCAGAACCCAGCTAATCAACAACAGGCTCCTCGGCTAAATATGGCCAACAGGCTGCTGATGAGTCAGGACTCGGGCAGACAACCCTCCTTTTAGACCAGTGGGAATGTGATTGACTCACTCCCACGCCTTTCCAGGACAGAATATAAGCATTGCTGATATCCAAATCATATTTTTTCAATTATTGCTCCAAATTCATGTTTTCATAAACAGCCTTTTGAAAGTATTGTTATGGTGAAAACATTTTGTGGTTTATGTTAAGCATTTGGTTTTCAAGAATTGTTGAGAATAAATGTTTTTAGAGTGCAATTATTTTCAAATATTACACAGTAAACTCTAATATTTGTAACTAAAACTGTATCTATGTTTGATTAGTAATTAAGCTCTCAGATGGTTATGAAAGTAATTTCCTTTTATAAGGCTGTACTTTAGGACAAATTACTTGATGCATTCACTAATATTCAGAGCTTCAGCTGTATCTACATATAATTATTAATGTAGCTCTATAGTGGGAGTGAAACTGATTTCCATTTATGGCAGTAGTTTAAAACAAAGTACACTGTAAACTATCTGATATTTGTAAATAAAACTGTATCTGTACATGAATATTAATTATGTTTTCTATAGCAATTGTGAGAGTAATCTCCATTTATAGTACTCATTTTGAGTAAATGAGATTTTTAATCATTTTAATATCAACTGTTATTTCCTGATCTTGTCTTATGATAGTGTGTCCCTTTTGGGCAAAAGGGCAAATGAACTGGCTTTATATAATGTGAATTGTTTAAGCCACTTGAATATTCCAGCCTACTCTTTAACTTTTGCTTAAAACTAAATAATTTTCAATTCAGTTACAGGTAACAGTCACCAAATTGTACCCAACCAAAAAAACAAGTCCCCAGATTTCTACTTTAGTGAATGAACTCTAGCCCAATTTACTTTCATGAAATACAATGGCATGAGTAGATGAATTGTAACATTTATTCATATTGAGTACTTGCTATGTGCCTGATTTGATAGTAAGTGCTTTATACATGTTTGACTCATGTACTGCTTGCAAAAACCCATGAGGGAGATGGTACTATTACATCTCCAATTTATTGCGGATGAGAAACTAAGATAAAGTAATTTGTCAAAATTCACCTAGAGCTCGTTAAGTGGCAGGGCTCAGATTTAAACCCCAGTAGTTGACCTCTGGATTTCAGCTTTGTAATTCTCCGTGCTGTGAGCTTCATTTAGATTTCTGTTGCCTAACGTATGCTGGCTGAGTACGACTACTTTCAGTTACTCCGGAAGCATCTTTCAACTTTCACCTCTGTTCATTTAGCAAGTATCTACCGCATTCAGGTAGACCCACAGAAATTCTAATCAGTACATAGATTTTGAATTAATCTCCATGTGTTTATCAATTTGATTTCTCCTTCAGTTAAGCATTCCTGGCTTTTATTTTCTCTTTTCACCTTTCCTATTTGATGCCTTTAGTTCCCGCACGGACATGGATTTCTCTCTCTCTCTCTTTTTTTTTAATTCAAGTGTAGTTGATTTTACAATGTTGTGGGGACATGGATTTCTATTGAACAAACAAACAATAAAGACCTAATTATAATACATTGCTTTTGCAAAGCACTTTCACATGCTTGCCCTCATTTTGTTTTCTCAAGTTCATTTTTTAATTATAAAAGCCACCCAAGTGTATTAGGAGTCTTAGAGTGAGAAGCTAAATTGTGGAAGTACCCACTATGGATTGAAACATGTCCAAGTGTATCAAGATCCCCAGGAGGGCAGATCCATTGGCGGTTTAGTTATAAGAGGGTTTAGGGACTCTGATATGAGTTTTTTTTTTTAACATTTTTTTATTGAGTAATAGTCATTTTACAATGTTGTGTCAAATTCCAGTGTAGAGCACAATTTTGCAGTTATATGTGATCATACATATATTCATTGTCACACATTTTTTTTTTTTTGCTGTGAGCTACCACAAGATCTTGTATATATTTCCCTGTGCTATACAGTATAATCTTGTTTATCTATTCTACATTTTGAAATCCTAGTCTGTCCCTTCCCAGCCTCCGCCCCCTTGGCAACCACAAGTTTGTATTCTATGTCTATGACTCTGTTTCTGTTTTGTATTTACGGTTTTTTTTTAGATTCCACATATGAGTGATCTCATATGGTATTTTTCTTTCTCTTTCTGGCTTACTTCACTTAGAATGACATTCTCTAGGAGCATCCATGTTGCTGCAAATGGCATTATGTTGTCGGTTTTTATGGCTGAGTAGTATTCCATTGTATAAATATACCACTTCTTCTTTATCCAGTCACCTGTTGATGGACATTTAGGCTGTCTCCATGTCCTGACTATTGTAAATAGTGCTCCTATGAACATTGGGGTGCAGGTGTCATCCTGAAGTAGGGTTCCTTCTGGATATATGCCCAGGAGTGGGATTCCTGGGTCATATGGTAAGTCTATTCCTAGTCTTTTGAGGAATCTCCATACTTATGGTTTTCCACAGTGGCTGCACCAAACTGCATTCCCACCAGCAGTGTGGGAGGGTTCCCTTTTCTCCACTGATATGAGTTATAATAACTGGGTAAGATGAATTTAACATTTGCCCCAAGCACTGATACCTCTCCTTGAGTTTTGGGGAAATAAGAGCCCTCCTTTGTTTTTGTTTTTGTTGTTTTATTTTTTTAATTGAATATAGTCGTTTTACAATGTTGTGTTAACTCCTGGGGTACAGCATAGTAATTCAGTTGTGTATATATATATATATAATTTTCATATTCTTTTTCTTTATAGGCTATTACAAGCTATTGAATATCATTCCCTGTGCTATACAGTAGGACCTTGCTGATTATCTATTTTATATTTAGTAGTTAGTATCTGCAAATCTTGAACTCCCAAAGAGCCCTCCTTTGAATAAGAATTCAGTTTAACAGGTGGGAAGGAACCAACTATGAGGGGTGTTATTACTGAAGTAAATTGTTTTGATCAGGAAAAAAAAAAGGTCTGGGTTAGAGAGGAAGAGGTGATTGTGCAGAACATATGTGAGTCTGTGCTGTGCTGGAAGCTCAGGGGGCTGGTGCTGGCTCTGATAGATAACAGATCATATAAAAGGTCTCTAGGCATTAGAGTCATCCCGAGGACTTGAAAGCACAAGACAGTGCTATTTGTGACTTCGTAATACACTGATGTACAAGTAAGGGCAGAAATGACTGTCGGAATGGAATGGAAAAACAACCAAGGCTACAACATCGTGGCTGCCATCCAGAGGTCTGACAGAAGCACTAGTTTCTGCCAGGGCCCAGGTCCGGAGCAGCAGAGGCAGAGACGACTAGTGCCACAAGGAGGAGGAAAATCATCACTGGCCATTCATAAGCCATGTGAGCCACATTCCTTGATTCTGCTCCACCCCCTTGAATTGGAAAGGGGAATGGATTCCGGAGACATGGCTATTGGAGGGTGAGAGATTGGTTGGATTTTACTGTTATTGGATCCTCCTCTCCCCAGCTTCGTTAGTAGAGTCTAAAGAAACTATTAAGGTTACAAACATAGATATTTACACTTATTTTTTTCTATCACTACCAAAACCCAACCAATCTAGACAAATCCTCATTCAGCTGATCACATCCCAAAGTTACATAAACACAATTCTTATTAGTCATCTTTTTCCCCTTTTTTGATTCTCTTCTCTTTTCTCCCCATTGTTTTATTATTTCCTCCTTTATTTTACGTTATTGAGTGCTTGTACATTTTAAGTACTCTACTTGGTGGGGAATACAAAGGCTGATAAGGTATAGGTGGTTTCAACCTAGTGAAGGAGCCAGACATGTCCACAAATTATAAAATAGCATCCAAAAGATGCAGAAGTTCAGGACTGGTACTGAGTAATGGCTGAACCTGAAACCTCTCATATTCTAGGTCCCAAGTTGGTGGAGGTGCCATTTTTGTATTCTAATCTACTGACATAGTCGGTATTAGTCCTGCATGGATTGGAGAGCAGGAGAAAGAAATGGTTATTTCCTTTTTGAAATCTCTTGCATACTTATAAACTTCGGAATTTTTGCTGTCTCAGGTAATCTTTATGCTGAAGATCATATATCCAAAGAGCCTCCTTTAAGCTGTAGGTGGACATGGGGGAAGGTTAGATCTGGCTTACAGCCTGCAGAGCATGGAGCCATGGGAGCAAAGCTGGTTTAAAGAACCAAATAATTTATATAGAGAGCCAAGTCAAAGGAGCAGGGAAGAGAGGAAAGGAGCAAGAGTCTCAATGTGGCTGCAATCAGAAGGCTGCCAAGGTAGAGGAAGCATGCTGAGAGGCAGGACAGGGAAAGTGTTCTAGGAAATATTACTTCTATGTGTTAGAATATAGAAGCAGCAACCTTTGTAAAGCATCTCTGGCCTTGCCTGTGGGCGGGAAAGGAGTTACTAAAGCACCAAGCCTGATCAGATTCAATCTATGTTACTGCTATTTCCTGCAATTTGGCCAACTGATTTTAAAACTCTTTTATGTTGGCTTTTTTAAATAACAAGAGGTGATGTGTCTATTCCTTACAGACTTCTTTTGAGAATGGGACTGTTTTACTGATCTAATCCTCCCTTCCAACTTCAGAGATACAGGCTCATGAAGGATGAGAATTCTGATACTGAATAAAGGGGCAGCCCACTCAACCATGTGTTGTTTATGAGATAATCCCCAAACTCAGCCACCTAGAAATGCTGAAAAGAGATAGCTGAGCGAATATATGTATGACAGTCACATCCCAAAGGAAAACTGCTGTCAATATTGGTATTAGGTAAAATATAATTTAAGAGAAAACATTTAGTGTGGCAAAAATAAGTTTATATGCATTAAAAAAATCCAAAATGAAGGTATTTTAGTCATGAATTTTATGCACTAAAAAGTAATATCAAAATTCATTAAGCATATGATGATGATGTTAAAAATAAGAAGAGAAATGAACAGAAACAGAATTACAAAAGCTTAATATACCATCATTAGCCTCTAACTATCAAGTAGATTAAAAATATGGAAATATGGGGTACAAGAATAGTCACTGCATTATAATATGTAATATCAAGAAATTGAAAACCTAAATATCCATCAAGAGACTACTGGGTAAGTATATTATGTGATGGACCATCATAAAGGCCTTTAAAAATGTGGTGTCTCTCTAGATAATGGTACAGAAGGATGACCTTGTTATGTTATTAAATAAAAAGAAATCAAGTAATATGTTTAGGATAACACTTTTTTTGTAAAGACAAAACTGCATGTAATCTATGTATATACGCATTCTCTATGTGAATAAATAGAGAAATGGCTGCCAAAAGTCGTTATCTCAAGGAGAGGAAAAGAGAAACTCACTTTTTAATTCTCTGTATTATCTAAGTGGTTTGCATTTTACATGCATGTGCTTGTGTTTTATTTTTGTACACTTAGAAAATAATTTTTAAAAATTATACACAACTTGAGAACAGCAATAACCATAGATAAAATGAAAACATAACTGCAGGCATACCTTGTTTTATTGTGCTTTGCTTTACTGCTCTTTGCAAATACAGCACTTTTTTACAAGTTGAAGGTTTGTGGCAAACCCTGCGTTGAGCAAGTCTGTTGGCACCATTTTTCCAACAGCAGTTGCTCATTTCATGTCTCTGTGTGAAAATTTTGGAAATTCTTACAATATTTCCAACTTTTTCATCACCATTATATTTGTTATGATGATCTGTGATCTCTAATGTTACTGTTGTAATTGTTTTGGGACACCACTAACTGTGTGAACTTAGCCAATAAATGTTGTGTGTGTGTGTTCTGACTGCTCTATCAATTGGCTGGTCCCCTGTCTCCGTCCATCCCCTTGGAACTCCCTATTCCCTAAGACACAACAATATTGAAATTAGGCCAATTAACAACCTTATAATGGCCTCTAAGTGTTCAAGTGAAAGGAAGAGTCGAAAGTCTCTGACTTTAAATCAAAAGCTTAAGTGATTAAGGTTAGTGAGGAAGGCATGTCGAAAATCAAGACAGACCAAAGGCTAGGCTTCCTGCATCAAAAAGTTAACCAGGAAAAGTTCTTGAAGGAAATAAATTAAAGCTATTTGTGCTTATCACACAAATGATAAGAAAGTAAAAGAGCCTTATTACTGGTATGGAGAAAATTTTAGTGGTCAGGATGCAAGATCAAACTAGCCACAACATTCCCTTAGGCCAAAGCCTAACCCAGAGCAAGGCTCACTCTCTTTAATTCCAGGAAGGCTGAGAGAGGTGAAGAAGCTGCAGAAGAAAAGTTTGAAGCTAGCAGACGTTGGCTCATGAGGTTTAAGGAAGGAAGCTGTCTCCATAACATAAAAGTGCAAGGTGAAGCAGCAAGTGCTGATGTGGAAGCTGCAGCAAGTTCTCCAGAAGATCTAGCTAAGATAATGAATGAAGGTGGCTATACTAAGCATCAGATTTTTAGTGTAGATAAAACATCCTTACATTGGAAGAAGATTTCATCTAGGACTTTCATAGTTAGAGAGGAGAAGTCAATGCCTGATTTCAAAGCTTCAAAGGGCAGGCTGACTTTCTTGTTAGGGGCTGATGCTGTTGGTGACTTTAAGTTGAAGCTAATGCTCATTTGCTATCCTGAAAAACCTAGGCCCTTAAGAATTCTGCTAAATCTACTCTTCCTGTTCTCTATAAACAGAACAGCAATGCCTTGATGACAGCACATCTATTTACAATGTTGTTTACTGAATATTTTAAGACCACTGTTGAGACCTACTGCTCAGAAAAAAAGATTCAAAGTATTACTGCTCATTGACAGTGCACCTGGTCACCCAAGAGCTCTGATGGGGATGGACAATGAGATCAATGTTGTTTTCATGCTGTGAACACAACATCCATTCTGCAAACCATGGATCAAGACATAATTTCAACTTTGAAGTCTTATTATTTAAGACATACATTTTATTGGGCTATACCTACCATACATAGTGATTCCTCAGGTGGATCTGGGCAAAGTTGAAAACTTTCTGGAAAGGATTCATCATCCTAGATGCTACAAAGAACATTTGTGATTCATGGAAGACGTCAAAATATCAACATTCACAGGAGTTTGGAAGATATTGATTCCAACCCTCATGGATGACTTTGAGGGGTTCAAGACTTCAGTGGAGGAAGTCACTGCAGATGTGGGGGAAACAGCAAGAGAACTAGAATAGAAGTGGAGCCTGAAGATATGACTAAATTGCTTTAATCTCATAATAGAACTTCAACGGATACGAATTGCTTCTTATGGATGAGCAAAGAAAAGAGTTCCTTGAGATGAAACCTACTCCTAGTGAAGGTGCTGTGAAGATCATTGAAATGACATTAAAGGACTTAGAATATGACATAAACTTAGTTGATAAAGCGGTGGGAGAGTTTGAGAAGATTGACTAATTTTTAAAGAGGTTCTACTGTGGATAAAATGCTATCAGACATCACTGCATGCTACAGAAAAATCATTCTTGAAAGGAGGAGTCCATGGATGTGGAAAATTTGTTGTCTTATTTTAAGAAATTGTCCTAGGCACCCCAACCTTCAGCAGCCACCACCCTGATCAGTCAGCAGCCATCAACATCAAGGCAAGACCCTCCACCAGCAAAAAAATTATGACTCACTGAAGGCTCAGATGATGGTTAGTATTTTTTAGCAAAAGGTATTTTTTAAACTAAGATGTGTATATATTTTTAAGACATAATCCTATTACACATTTAATAGACTACTGTATCATGTAAACATAACTTTTACAAACACTGAGAAACCAAAAAATTCGTGTGACCCACTTTATTGTCATATTTGCTTTATTGCAGTGGTCTGGAACCAAACTGGCAATCTCTCTATGGTATGCCTGTATCCAAGAGTTTCTCCCAGGAAATTCTCTGAGCCTTTGCAGGTTCACAGGCAATTTCCCATACAGAGCAGTCTTTTAAAGATCATCAAAGATTATTAAAGTCATCTGGAGTGGACTTAAGCTTTTGTTTTGCTTTTGCGGGGGAGGGTTTCTTGCATATGTTTTGTGACTGTCTGGCCTGAATGTTTGTTTTATGTTTGAGGAATTCCCCTCAGAGATTTGGGAGAAGGCAGAACTTACTTGCCTTCCACCAAAGAAACTAAAAAGGCCAGATACTATTTCTACCTCCAAACCCAATTTATAGACATGTGACCTAGGCTAAGCCTATCAGATTTTCCTACCAGGGGGTAGGAATCTAAACCAAAGAAGCAGAAACAGGGAAGACGTCTAACAGTAGACGTTGCTGTAGCTGTTGGCTGCAATATCCAGTGTCCAGTGGTATCAATCCCAGCAGTGTGGTCACCAGACTGTTCCAATGGCATGATGGGAACTGTCGTGCAGACCCCCATCCACCTGTGTTTCCTGCCTACCTACTCATCCTAGGTTTTTTGATGTTTCTCTGAATTCTGTGAAATATCCAGCATTCTTCCAACAAGTTCCATGCTTGTTTATATTAACCAGTGTCATTTTCTGCTGTTTGAAGTTAAGACACTTAAGTGTGTCCTTACTCAGTATATTTTATAGTCAGCAAAACCCCGGTCTCAAAATGTGAGCAAGATATACCAAATTCAAAATATAGATGAAAATAACTGTAAAATGTTAGTAGATCAAATTTGGCATTATGTGGAAATGATCTATCATAACCATATAGGGCTTATTTCAAGGCTACAGAGGTTTTTTTTTTTTCTTCAAGAAAATCTATTTATATATAACAACAATAGATTAAAATAAATTGGTATTTCCATACATGCCTTAGGTAAAATTTAATATCTACTCTGTCGATTCAAATATAATTAATAATTAAGTGCCAAAAAAAAAAATAATTAAGTGCCTACTATGTACCAGATACTGACACAGGTGCTCTGTTATATAGATGAATAAGACATAATCACCTACCTCATTGAATGTATGGTCTAATTAAAAGAAAGATGAATGAATATAATTAAAATATAATGTTAAGTGCTTTGGTAGAGGTTTGCACACATTAGCGGCTCTTAGCATGGTCAAAGGTTCAAGGAAACTTCTTAAGTATTTTTTGCTGTATCTTGAGAGGTTGGTTTTACGAAAGAGATGAGGTACCTTATTCCCGGACATTAGAAAGATGAGAGGAGACTAGACGAAGATGAAGATATGTGTGGGGACAGGGGCTAAAAGAGCACAGTGGATTGCCTAAGAATTGCTCGTCCCACTTTATTTCCTCTCCATGGTGATCACCAGAATCTAAGCCACTATTGTCTCTGGTTTAGACTAGTGCGAGAGCTGCGTAACCCTTCTTTCTGTTTGTACATTATTCTCCTTCCCGACTTATCCTCTGCATAGCTAAAACAAATGAGCTTTAAGAACACAAATCAAATCCTGCTGCTCTATACCTGAAACTCTTCAGCGGCTCTCCCTTGCTCTTGGAATAAAGGAAGATCTTGTCTCATCTGACCCCACCCCTCCTCCACAACCTCGTTCATAGCATTTTCCTTGTTCCTCACTAGGCGCAGTGATGGTGGTTTTCTTTTTGTCCATGAACACACAATACCCTTTCCAGCCTTTGGTCCTTTGGATTGCTGCTCCTCGCCCACCGCAACTTTCCCCTAACTCCAAAGCCCCCCTCCACTGTCTATATGCTTTACCTGTTTGTCTTATTTTCATCTTTCAGGTCTTACCTCAAACATCACATCCTCACAAAGATCTTAACAGCCCATTCTCTCCTATTTACTCTTTGTCACCCAGTTTACATTCACTATCACACAACTACAGTCTGTACGCCCCTTGTTTACTTGCTTTCCTGCTTCTCCATTAGAATGTAAGCCCCCTGAGCACAGGGACCTTGTGTAGACGTCTTGATCAGCACTGTGTCCCTATAATTCAGATTAGTGGTTAGCACATAGTAGGGACTCAATAAATATTTGTTGAATAGATTGATCTCTGCGTAACAAAAAGCAAAAACCAAACCCCCTCAACTTTATAACTAATACCAAAATACCAATGTTAAACTAGAAAAAAAAATGTGCAATATATAAGCGATGTATAACATCTCAAAGGCTAACATCTGTACACATGTAGAGCTGCTGCATATCATTAAGTAAAAGAATAACCAATCAAATATGCACAAAGCCTATGAACAGACAATTCATGGAAGAAGTGCAAATAACTACTACATGTATGAAAATAACTTCAACATGTTAATCATAAAAATAGAATTTTTAAAAATTAGGTATTTTTATCTAATTTAGACTGATTAGATTGGCAAGTATTGATATGATTGTGAATAGCTAGAGTGGACAATCTCATAGTTTTATAAAAGTATAGGTTGGTACAAATATAGATTGGAAAGGTGTTTTGGTATTTTCTAAATTTAAATAGTAAATAACCTTTGATCCAGCATTTCTACTTTCAAGGATTTTTCTACAGAAATAAATGAGTGCTGTTCAAAGCTTAAGCAGATACAAGGTGTTTCTCTTTGTGTGCATCAATAAAAGACTGGTTCACTATATTATGGTAATTTACACAGTATAATCATATGTTAATATTATGAAGCATTTCTATATGTAGTTCAATATGACCTTGAACTTCATCCTTGTACTTTTTCTTCTTCTCTTTCACTTCCTGAACTTCCTGACCCTTTCCCTCATCAGGCATAGTCACCTGAACGGTTTGGAGGCAAATTAGCATGGTTATAGCAAGAATTAAAAGAAAAAGAGTTAATATGTACTCTTTGAGGTTTTATTTCGTTTTCTTTTTACTTGCAAACTGTCTGTGGAGAAGCAAAAGGAAAGGCCTTCTGAAAAGCAGAACATAGAGTGACGGTACAAAGCTTACAAAGAAAATAGAAGAAGAAAGAACCCTGTCTACCCACTCCTCCCCAGTCCTGGATTAGATTAGATTAGAGTAGGAGGGAGTGTGTTTATGGGAGTAAAGAAAAAGTCCTTGAAAGTGATAATAATCTAGAGACAAAAAACGGGACCTCAGGGGATATGGATGATAGCAGGGAATCAGCATTGAGGGACACCAAGTATTTTATTGGTAGTCACTGTCATGGAGACAAATGAAAGCTGAATCAGTATCAGCAAACATCCATCACTGGTGAAGAGAGTATATAACTGCCCAGGAATCATGTAACCTCTTAGCTGTGGGCCAAAACTTTCACTTAAATCTGCATGTGGTCCTCACTGCTGCTCATGCGGCAGAAGTAGACCCTGAGTTTTTCTGGGTCCCATCCAAACTGCAGCTTTTGGATACTTCTTTATGGCAATAGCCTAAAACTCTGGTCAGTCTTCCCAAATAGAGGGGTGATGTTGGTTACAGTAGGGAAAGTCTTGTCACTGGTTCTTCAGTGGGACTGGATGGTAGTAGAAAAATCTAATTCTGTGATATGGAAGCAGAGATATATATGGCAAACTGTTAGCAGTGAATGACGTAGAGTGGATAGATTTTATTTTTACTGTTTTATACATTTCTAATTGTTTAAAATTTTTACAATAAAGCATATATTGCTCATATAATAAAAAGGCTACTCTCAAAAAGAACAGAAAACTCTACTAAATAATGCAAATGCTGCATTTTATCTGACATGTTGACAAAGAGAATAAATTAGGCATCCCTTCAGGAGCACTTAGTGTCTACAACAATTATTTATTACTCTCAGTGTATATGCAATGCCCAGTCACTTGGGGTCAAGACACCTTTAAAACCAACCAGGGTTCAGTGGGAAACAATCTATCTACTCCAAAAGATGTTTACCAAATATATATCAGCACAACTCTCTCATCTCTCCATCCTTAAGACCCTTTTGTCTGTGGCTATATTTTTCTTACATGTTTTTACAGTGGACATTTTGTGGACTTCTGCTTCCACCCATGAACGATATCTCCCGTGAGACTTGTCTTCCTGACATAAACAACTAGAAAGATGCACAAAATATATGAAAAAAAACTGTTTTCACAACTTAGACAATAGGGTGTGCAGTATTTTAATTCCTGAGAGGGGGGAACTAAATGAGGTGAGCCCTACAACCATCTTGACTTTCTGGTGGAGACACTTTTCAGACAGTAGCACAAGGAGACAGAATTTCACTGAGTGGAGATCAGAATTTAGGGAGGCCGATGCAACTAAAATTTATGAGGCAGGGTACTTACTGGATGGCGCACTATGCAGCAAAATGGCTCCACAAATCCACATAAGAGTCTCCTTAAATCTCTGGCCAAAGCACTCTGTGCATATGTAGGATGAAACTCCATCAGGATGGGCAAAGAAAAATTGTTAGGAAAAGAATTACCAAGAAGCTGTAAATCAAACAGTTTCAAGAGATCACACAGGGCTGGAAATAATTTTGGTTCCAACTGGCCAGTAAAGAAGGCATTGTTGAATATCCAGGGCATTTAGTAGTGACCTCAGAAGATCATACCTTAGCAGTGGAGCCAAAAGAAGTTTAAAAACAAACCTCAAAAGCATTAAAATAATCTTCATGTTACTTAACTGCCTGCCAGAATAAAATCCTATGCTTTTTAAAGGGATACTATAAAATCTAGTACTCAACAACATAAAATTCACAATGTCTGGCATTCAATAAAATAATTACTAGACATAGGAAGAGGCATCTGACTCATAAGGAGGAGGGAAAGAGATGCTGAAATGTGAGATAATGGAATTTGCAAACAAGGACACTAAAACATGTTTAATATATAGGTTCCATATATTTGAGGAGGCAAGAGAAAACATAAATATAATGAGAAGAGAAATGGAAGATATAAAAATGACCAAATGGAACTTCTAGAGATAAAGTGTATAGTATCTGAAATGAAAATTTCATTGGATGGAATTAACAGCATTAGTATTGCAGAAGAAAAGATCAGTGAACTTGAAGACATAGCAATAGAAACTATGCAAACTGAAGCATAGAGACAGAGAAAAAGACTGAAAACAGCAAAAAGGATCTCAGCAACCATATCAAGCAGTGACAATATCAAGCAGTCTAGCATACTTGCAATTGGAGTCCTAAGAAGGTGATGGGGAGAAAAAAATGTTTGAAGATACAATGGCCAAATGTTTTCCAAAATGGATGAAATCTATAAATGTACACATCCAAGAAGCTCAAAAAAAAAAAAAAAACAAACTCAAAACAGGATATCTAAAGTGGCCATTTGTGTTTATTTATTTTATTGTTTCCTGACTTCTGGTTTATGACCTGGATTGTATTCTGATTTTTAGCACTATTTTTTCTCATTTCTGCCTCCTTGATATAGTATCTTTCTTGATTTCTCAAAACTGATTGCCACCTGGACCAAGGAAATTATAATGTCCATGTTAACAATGGGGAAGAGATGTTTACCAGTACAGTCCTCCTTTGTATATGTTGAAACTCTCCACTTGGGTAGAGGGTCTCTGTAATCTCTACCTGTCACTGTGAGTCCCTTGGGCCCTATCAATGACTTTGTGTTGTTAGGTTTCTTTTATAGTTGCCTGTTAAGATGACTATTCTAATTCTATTGGAATGTTTTAAATAATAAGAACTGCATCTTACAATTACTTCTGTTCCCCAAGTGTCTATTTAGCACCTTGCACATAAGCCAATCAACAAACATAGGCTTATTGATTGCTTAGTCCAGTGGTCTTCAAACTCTAGCATGCATCAGAATCACGTCGAGGGCTGATAAATCACAGACTGCTGGGCCCTATTGCTAGAGTTTTCAATTCATTACATCTGGAGTGGGGCTTGATAATTTTTATTTGTAACAATTTCCCAGGTGTTGTTGACATTGCTGGTCCTCAAACCACACATTGATAATTACTGGATTAGACTATATTTGTGAAATTCAACCATTGAGAGATTACATATATTTTAAGTCTCTCTTTAAATCCTACCTCTTCCATACAGCAATTCCTTCTCCTTCAGAATAGTAGTTCCTCTTTCTAACCTGTATTTCCTATCCTCTCTACATCTGTTACAAAATTTATTATAGTCTCTTTTATTTATAAGTTGTTTATGTAATATGTTTATCTAGAATACTAAATTGGTTGCAGAACTAGGTCTTCAAAAGACGGACAGAATAATGAACAAATTGACATTTTTCCAAATATGTATCATTATGTGTATATATTTTCATACTGAAAAAAGGAGTTACTGATTTTATAGAAACAACTAGGTGATGAAAATGGAGATAGAACTTAAACATTTCAGTTCCTGTTACTTTATATGCACCAGCTCAATGATGTCTTAGATAGGATTTCTGTTCCTGAAATTAAGAAGAGTAACTCCGACAAAAAATGTCTAATTATTCTTCACTTTTAGTCCTAATTATTGTTAGTGGCACATTCTAGCTGCTGGGATAGGTTAAATATTCCCCACAACAACTCCATCTTCTAGAAGGAACAACTCTAACAAGGGTAAAGAACCCATAATTTGAGTTTTGGGTGCTGGAAACAATGAAGTAAAAGTTCAAGCTTCAGGTGTGCTCATGTGTGAAAGCTGTGGTACAATGAGCCATCTCCATGTCAGAACTCCTCCCACCCCACCCTGCCACCGTATTCCTTTTTATGTAAAGCATAGGATTAGTGTCAGAAGCACAGGAGACAGTTTAAGGAAGATCTACTCTAGGTTTTTTCAGGAAGATTTTCTCTTTATCAGTCTCCTTACTATCAGAGTATAAGACCTAAGGGTAGAGAAAAGGGAAGGGTCAAGACCAGAGAGTGGCCCCTGCAAAAGGGGCTAAGAAATCACCCTTTTTTTAAATTGAAGTATACTTGATTTAAAATGTTGTGTTAGTTTCTGGTGTACAGCATAGTGATTCAGCTATACACATATGTATATATATTCTTTTTCATTATAGGTTATTACAAGCTACCGAATATATTTCCCTGTGCTATACAGTAGGACCTTGTTGCTTATCTATTTTATATATAGTTGTGAGTGTCTGCTAATCCCCAACTCCCAATTTATCCTTCCACCTTCCCCTTTCTCCCCTGGTAACCATAAGTTTGTTTTCTGTGTCTGTGAGTCTGTTTCTGTTTTGTAAATAAGTTCATTTGTGTCATTTTTTTTTTTAAAGATTTCACATATAAGAGATATCATATGGTATTTTTCTTTCTCTTTCTGGTTTGTTTTTCTTAGAATGATGATCTCCAGGTCCATCCATGTTGCTGTGAATGGCATTATTTTATTCTTTTTTATGGCTGAGCAATATATATATATATATATATATATATATACCACAACTTCTTTATCCAGTCATCTGTCGATGGACATTTAGGTTGCTACCATGTTTTGGCTATTGTAAATAGTGCTTCTATGAATATTTTGGTGTACGCACTCTTTTCAAATTCGAGTTTTCTCTGGATATATGCCCAGGAGCGGGATTCCTGGATCATAGGGTAAGCCTATTTTTAGTTTTTTAAGGAAGCTCCATACTGTTTTCCATAGTGGCTGCACCAAATTGCATTCCCACCAGCAGTGTAGGAGGGTTCCTTTTTCTCCACACCCTCTCCAGCATTTATCATTTGTGGACTTTTTAATCATAACTATTCTGACCAGTGTGAGGTGATACCTCATTGTAGTTTTGATTTGCATTTCTCTAATAATTAGTGATATTGAGCATTTTTTCATATGCCTATTGGCCATCTGTATGTCTTCATTGGAGAATTGTCTATTTAGGACTTCTGCCTGTTTCTTTGATTACGTTGTTTGTTTTTTCGTTATTGAGCTATAGAAGTCACTCTTCTTAATTTTAGTCTGGGCCTTAGGCTAGGATGGGGGTCAAGTAGATAACAAGTCATCTTCATTCACATATGGTTCAGCCCAGTTTAACCTGAGACAATATAAAGATTTGAGATCATAGCTCTAGATAGAATGAAGTGTGCATCTGTCCAGTGTCTCCTATGTGCTCGTCAGGAACCTCACAGAGGAGCTGGCAGCATGATGGAATCTGAAGTTTTTTTTAATTTAAAAAAATTTTACACAATTTTTAGAGGTTACTTTCCATTTATAGTTATTACAAAATACTGGCTGTATTCTTCATGTTATACAATACATCCGTGAGCCTATCTTACACCCAATAGTTTGTACCTCCCACTTCCCAGCCCTATACTGCTCCTTCCCCTACCCTCCGCCCCTGAACTGGTAAGAACTAGTTTATTCTCTGTATCTGTGAGTCTGCATATTTTCTGTTATATTCACTAGTTTGTTGTACTTTTTAGATTCCACATATGTGTGACATCATACAGTATTTGTCTTTGTCTAACTTATTTCACTTAGCATGATTTTGGACCCCAGCCATCTCTCTTTCAATCAGTGCTAATGACTAACATATGTCATCTATTATGTATTCAGTAGTTATGTAGGGATGAAGTCTGTTTCATGCAAAGTATCTGATTATAACATCTCAAAAGATGAATCCTTTGTGAAAATGAAATAGTATCATTTTAATTGAACAGGTAAGTGGTTTGTAGGATTCTTTTTATCTTTTAAAAGAAAATTTGACTGCCATGCTATTTCTGTTACAAAGCCTGATTTTTGCAGTACATATAGATATGATCAGAAAAAGCTGGGTTGTTTTTACCAGGATATGTTCCTCATTATTTTCTTCTCCTGGAGGACACAGTTCTTGAGTCTTCCCTTCATTTCCATAAGTTCTGTACCAGTCAACCCGTTGGTATTATGAAGAGTTAATTTATCATTAGCACCAGCCTATCAATAAAACCATTTTCATGGGCAAGCCTAAATGACCCTATGTTATTGTAAAAGAGCACAGTTGGAATAAATTATAATTACATTTCTTTTATGCTGAAATGAAAGGTTATTTCTTCAGATCTTTACTCACATTGAACTATTAAACGTGGATTCTAATAAGCCACATTCAACTTTTTTAATACACTATCGTTATTGGTTTCTTTCTATTCTCCATTTCATTTACTGATCTGCATTTCTGTTTATGCCAGCATCCTCTAATAATGCCATGACTTGCTCAGCAAAATCCTTTTGGCGACTGACCAAGCTTATACAATGTGCTTTCACATAAAAGCTTCCTCGTTGCAGACCGCTATGTGAACTATTTTGGTAGGGATTTTATAATGCTGCTTTGTAATTAAATGAATGAAAATTAAGGATCCAATTTCAAATTAGCTTGTACAAAGTCAATATCTATCATTCTGACCAGAAAAGCACTAGGCCCTACATCATTTGAATAATATGCTAGTGGGAAAGGCATGTCACTTATTCTAAGTCTTAATATCATATTAATATTTGGACACAGTCTAATGATATTTAATAAAATGTAGGCATATATAAAAAGCACAAATCACTTATCAAGATTTATTTCTTCAAGTATGATAGCATCTACGATGCCATGTAATTTACTAAATAAAAATACCACTGTAATTTAACCTAAAGCATTTGGAATTCGCTCATCATCATGTATTTTGAGGGAGAAATGTTCCTAAAGACTTAAATATATTTCGTGATGAATTTGGAGCTTTTAAGTTGCAAAAAATTCAAGTGTACTTGTGTTTTATCACTCTTTCCGATAAAAAGACTGAAAAGCAATTAATCTCTCATGGATATAAATATAAAAGTGAATCATTTTCCTAAAATAGACAAGTACTGTGCACAGAGATCCATAACCCATCTTCCCTGATAACTTCCATGAAATATTATAGTACCTTCTTTTGTATAGTGTTTGCTAAGCATAAATTAAAAGTAGCTGAGTGACAATCCCAGTGTTCGACAATTTTCCCCAGTGTTGATTTTTAAAATTCGTGAATATATGCAATAAATATTATATAGTGTTTATTTTTCCCTGCCCAAATAAGCGGGACCTACATTAGCACTGGGTCATAAATCCAGCAATGCATTATTTTGCAGCTGGTGCATGGGCATGCATGCACACACACACAAAAAGAGACAACTTCTTGACAACTAAAAGGAACTCACCAGTGATCAGTCACTGGTGTCAGAAGTAAGAAGTTGTTAAGGGAGTGTTGGTAAATCCCACCTCCCACACACACTCTGCTGACAACTGGAACGTGATCCCAGCAGAATTAAAAGAAAGCAAATATGTCAACCATAATGATAGTAAAATTAATGCTTGAAGGAGCAGCTCAGCCTTTCTGTCACCTGGCCCTGCTGATTATGTAGGTGTTCCATTTCTTTCTTTCTTTCTTTTTTTTTAATGGAGATACTGGGTATTGAACCCAGGACGCTGTGCATGCATACACTCTACCACTGAGCTATTCCCTCCCCCAACTCCATTTCTGTTGACAAGTAGTATATATATCTGCATTTTATATCTCAGAGATTGATTAAGATTTCAAAAATGGAGCAATTCTGGATGATGATCAACTCCAAGATGTAACCATGGAATGAGTGGTTAAAGGTCAACATTAAAGTCTCCTGAATTTCCTGTGGGTTAGTCTACTTTTATAATAAGTATTATTGCGGTATGTGGTAGGCAGAATTCCAAGAAGACTCCAATGACTCCTTAAAAACAATTTTTTTTGACGTATAGTTGATTTACAATGTTGTGTTAGTTTCTGGTGTATAGCATAGTGATTCAGTTATACATATATGTATTCCTTTTCATATACTTTTTTCATTATAGGTTATTACAAGACATTGAATATAGTTCCCGGTGCTATACAGTAGGTCCTTATTGTTTATCTATTTTATATATAGTAGTTTATAGCCAATGACTCTTTTACAATCTCCTCCCCTTGAGTCTGTGTGGAACCTGTGAAAGTATGAAAATTCTCTCCTTTGATTATGTCATATTTTATAGCAATAGGGATATTGTGGATGTAATTGAGTCATCACAGGCATCCTTAAAAGAAACTGGACTCCTTCTAGAGAAAGTGATTTGAAGCATGACAGGGATTCAATGCAAGAGACATTCATCCATTGCTGGATTTCAAGATGGAGGGATCCATGCCTCAAATGACATGAGCTCTAGATTAGAGTGTCCCCTGGTTTACATCAGGCAAGGTAACTGGGACATTGGTCATACAGTTACAAGGAACTGAATCATGTGAACTTGGAAAAAGATCTTGAGACCCAGAGGAGAACACAGCCTGACTGACGCCTTGATTTTATCTTGGGGAGAACCTGTGCAGAGAATTCAGCTACATGCTACCCAGATTTCTGATGTACAAAATTGTGAGCTAATAAATGAGTGTTGTTTTAAGCTACTAGATTTGGGGTAATTTGTTATGCAGCATTCGAGGACTAATATAAGCTATACATACAATAAAATGTACTCATTTCACATTTATAGTTTGATGAATGTGAAAAATGGATACACCACCAGTTAAGATATAGGACATTAATGTCATGCCCCAAATTCCCTTAGGCTCCTTTGCCATCAATCCATCCCCCAGCAGCAGGCACCCACCTGTCTGATTCCTGTCACTGTCTGATTTCTGTGACTCTGTGTGTTAAATCTTGACTCCTTCTCTCTCTCTTTCTCCCTAGTAATATGAGGACAATTATTTTTATAGTCTTCTATACAAACAGAAAAAAAGTTTTAAATCACCATCCTGAGTACATAAAATAATCTCCCTAAATACTTGTTAGTTTATTCATTCAAAAAATATTTGCCGCATACTGGTTCTGTGCCAGGATCTGTTTCAGGAACTGAGATAATACTAATAAGTGAAATTGTTAAAGTCTAGCCCTTAGGTAGCATATACTTCAAAGGCTGTGGTAGGTTGATGTTTTTTCTCATGGTGTGATTGGCTCCCTGGTTGGGAGTCCTCTAAACGGCACTGTTGGGACAGTATAACCCCTACTAGCCTCATCTCAGGCATTAGGATAAAGCTAAGTAGACCAAGGCTCAAGTTTTCAAAATTAAGAATCAAGTTTGGATTCATATGTGGAATCTAAAAAAAAAAAGAAGACAAATAAACTTAAATATAAAACAGAAACAGACTCATAGACATGGAATACAAACTTGTGGTTGCCAGTGGTGATGGGGGTGGGAAGGGACAGACTGGGAGTTCGAAATTTGTAAATACTGACAGGTATATATAGAATAGATAAACAAGATTATACTGTATAGCACAGGGAAATATATACAAGATCTGTGGTACCTCACAGCGAAAAAGAACATGACAATGAATATATGTATGTTCATGTATAACTGAAAAATTGTGCTCTGGAAATTGACACAACATTGTAAACTGACTATAACTCAGTAAAATAAATTAAAAAAAAAAGAATCAACTTTGTTTTCCTGCATAGTTCCATGAATTTGTATATAAGATGAATTAACTCTATCTTTGATCTTTGTGCAGCATTCATTTCATTTGTCCTGGGTCTGAGGTCCAGCTGTATCTTTCAAGGAACATGGTTCTCACTCTGGTCCAACACTAGAATCACTGGGGAAGACATTAAAAAGTACTGATGTGCATTCCTCCTCCATTTGGCTTAGGCCTGGGCATTGATATTTATTGAAAGCTCCATTATGTCTAATCATTCTAATTTGCAGCCAAGGTATGAAGACACTCCTCTAGTTTTTTCATGAAATAGTGTCCTGCTGTTTGAACATGTATCTGTGGTGGGGTTCCTACTTTCTGTTGCTCAGCAGGTATGCAATCTATACTATATCTTTCCCCTCTATGGCAATCACTGAAGCCATGGGTTGAAAATAGTTTGTAAGATGGAAGGAGCCTGGGGCCTTGAATCACTGAAGGTGAGGTCATCCACTGAATATTGCATTAGACTGTTGTAAAGACTGCTGGTTGCGGCTCAGTGTCTATTCTCTCCTTCATCCCTACAAACAGAATTTCTACATACTTGAGGATGTCAATATGTCAAGATAAAAAAGTATATGTCTTGGTCTCCTTTAAAGTTAGGATTACTTTAAGCAGACATATAAGCAGAAGTATTCAGTATTTCTTGAAAGTTTCTTTTAAAGAGTTTGCTGCATCTGACCTCACTGCCTTTTCTTCCTATATGAAGGCAGATGTAATGGCTGGAGTTTCAGCAGCCATGATGTAACCATGAGGATAAGGATCACACATCCTAAGGATGACAAATGAAGACAATAATGAAGACTTGTTTTCTGATGACATTGAAAGGTGCTGTACAGTCCTGGTGTAAAAATCTCTAGATTTTTAATTACATGAAAGGAAAAAAAACTCATGTAAACCAGTATTTTTAGGTGTCTAGTACTAATAGAAGAATATACTTCCTTTTTAAAAAAGTGTTTTCTTTTGGTTTCATTCATTTTCATTTCTTCCTTTTTTTTTTTTTAATGGAGGTACTGGGGATCGAACCAAGTACCTCATGAATGCACAGTATGCGCTCTACCAACTGAACTATACCCTCACCCCAGAATATAATTCCTAATTCATACATTCCTGATGTCATACTTCCCATGCTTTCAAGGATCTTATCTATTACCACCCACTGGCTCTTCCTGACACCACTCGTCCATCTATCTGCACTACTTTCTGTGGCTTGGTGTTTAGATCTTTGTTATTTCCTCATGAATCGGTCTTGTCTCTTGATCTTTGGTCATCCTCAGTTTGGTCTTTTTTGCCTTTAGTGGAAAGCTGTCACATTTGATCAAGGTTAGCGAATATATACGTTTGATCAAGGTTAGAGTGAATATATAACAATCGCTTCAAGGCAATTCTAAAATGCTTCCTAGCTAATGTGAATACAAGAACTTGATTCTCTCAGTGTGTTTTCTCTGTTCACTTTCCTCAATACTAAATTTAGACGGTCTGGTCTTCCCAGCTCCATTTTCAGGTGAAAGTGAAAAGAAATAGTAGTATATAGATTATATGATGGACAACACCCTGTGAAATCCATCATTCAAGCACTAGAGGAGATTGGATAGTGTGACCTATGATTTATAGGTGGGAAGACACCACTTATCATCTCTAGGAAGACCTGTTATAGCTGCTGGCTTTGCTCATGCTGTGTAGTATATTGTTTTCCAGGTCAGGTAAATCTCACATTCTTATTAAAGTTGTTTATTTCCTTTGTATAGCCGTGAAAGTAGGAAAATAATAAAAGGTGCACACACAGTAACTCATGAACTAGTAACTTTTGTTCTCAGTCTGACAGGTTGAAAGTGAAAATTGTGAACTTGTGGTACCCAGCATGTTCTGGTTGTTTGAAGAACATCACCTGATGAAAGCAGTGATGAAGGGAGAAGATCCATAAACAGTAGGAAAGCCACAACTGTGGGTGGCTCTGTGGCTTCCAATTTGCCCATTATCACCTTGAGAAAACCAACTGAAATGGGTAGCTTTGTGTGTTTGTTAATTCAAACCAGAAAAATCACCTACGGAAAGTCACATCAAGAAAAGTCAATATGTTTTTCTAAAGTAGACATATTTCCTCCAGAGTCCTGATGTTCCTGTGCCTAGAAGATCTTGCATTTTTGGTGCAACTTCATAAACTCTAGTTCTTAAGGTTGAGTTGGTGAAAATGAACGAGTCTGTGCGGTGAGGTCCATATGTTGAAAATCCAATTAATAATTAAATATTTTCACTTGACTGGTCTTTTTATTTTCTGTCAGTAGTCTTTTATGCTAACATGACTGTTAGTTCCATGAAAGTCTTCAGTTAGAGTTCCTCAACCTCTGTTAGAAAACAAAGTTTATTCAGAGATAATTTGTAATCATTTGTGTTTATAAAAGAAAGTAAACTCATGGACAAATGAAAAACACAAACTTTGCCCTCAAACCATTTTGATCATTAGCTTGACCTCCTTAATCATCAAATTGTTTGTTCTTAAAAAAAAACCACCAGTAAATAGCTAAACTGAATATTATATTCTTTAATCTGCACACCAGTTCCCAGCCATTTCTTTGGGCTTTGGGGGCAAACTTAGCATATTGAGATGGTCTGAATCCCCTACAGCAATTCTGCACAATTTTGACCAATCAGGAGGAGGTGGTAGTGAGTCAAGAGAAAAGGAGAATACTGTGTTATCCTATTCTAGGTTCCAACACCAAGGCCAGGCTCATACTCATCGATACTTAGAAAGTACCTAGGTTAATCACTTGTTAATGGTAGATTAAAAAAAGAAATCATGGTCAGGGTATAGCTTAGAGACCAGAGCTAGGAAGTCAACCAAGAGTCTACAGATGAGGAAGGTTGAGGTCCGGTAGAAATGAGGTGAAAGGGATGTCATACATTCTGGGAGGTGAAGGTCAAGGAACAGGTTCAAAACCTCAATTTGTTCTGCATGAAGCTAAAGCTGGAGCTGAAGTAAAGCTGGAGACTTTTACAGTCAGCTTTAAAGTTGACACCTGCCATACCTGCTGTGGAAACTTTAGGACTTAAGGCAAAAATACCTTTCAGTTTTGACAAAGGCTCCTGACATTCTGGGGAATTTCATCTGGTAGTATCATAACCTTCATGGCCTCCACCATTAAGTTTGTTTATCATTTCTTTTTGTGGGTCACTAGGAACAAAAAAGAAAAGTGAATGAGTGGGTCTGGGATCAGGGGAAGTAGCCAAGCTCTGGCACTGACTCCTACAGAAAAATGACGCCAATGCCAGTGTCCAAAGATTGGAGATGACCCAGACTTTCTCAGTGTGGCAACAGCTAAGTAATAACCCTTCCATTTCCAGGAACTTATCTTATGGAAATAATCAAGGGTGTGCCCCAAAGTATGACTTTTATGTTCTTCTCAATGCCCAACAATAAGAGAGTAGTTATGTAGGTATGTGACATACACTCATATGAGGAAATGTATGTGCAAACATAAAATTGGTGTTTTAGAAGAATATTAACAAAGGGCAAGGTAACTTCACCTCCTTATTTAGTATAATGGAGGTACTAGGGATTGAACTCAGGACCTTGTGCATGCTAAGTACTCACTTTACCACTGAGCTATACCCACACCCTAGTAAAGCTAACTTTAAAAAAACGATTACATAGAAGTACAGTACATAACAGTAGCATTTTCCCCACACCCTATCCCTGTTGTCCTGCACTGTTCTCGATAACAGTACTTATCACCATGACATATTTTCTATTTACTTGTTTATTTTTATTGCCTGTATCCTTTCCCCTCATTAGAATATAAGCACTATGAGGGCCGGGACTGTTCTGTTCACTGTTGAATCCCCTACTCCTAATACAACGCTTGGTGTATGGTGGGTGCTTAATAAATATCCCTTGCATGAATGGCTGAATAATTCTAGTGTGTGCTGTAGGGCAGCACAAAGTATAGAAGCACAGAAGACTGGCTCAAACACAGTCTGGATGATGATTAAGGAAGACTTCCTGGAGGAGGTGATCCCTGAATTGATGTTAAAGCATGGGGAAGAGAAAGACTCCTGGAGGTGTCCTATTATTTACAGACTGTCCAGAACCAGAACAGGACCACATTCTTAACCTGAAATACCACTTGTGACCTAGACTCTTGTTGATGTGACCTCTTCACTAGGTAGACTTCCTCAGAGTTGTCTGCCTGTGGGATACTACAGTAGATTGCCTGGTTCTTGTGAAGGGGCCAACCTCTTCGTTGAGTTCTTTTCCTGTTCGGTCCTTAATTAGTTTCGTCTCTTCCTCCACCAGCAACTGATACTGAAATCTTTGCTTGGTTTTCCTCCTTCTCTCTCCATATTATGATTTACCCTCTTCTAGTTTACCTTATGCTCCAAAAATCTTATAACTAATATGATATCATATAGGAAGCTCAGAATCATTAGATAATATTATATGGTGAAATATTTCACTATGACTTGTGAGCAAAACTAGACAGAATTATTTTCTAGTAAAGTTACTTTCCTTTCCCGTATCAGACACCTTAATAATTGAATAATAATATCAACAGCAGTAATGACTATAAAAATAACAGCCCATAAATTTGCACAGCATTATAACGATATATGTTCAAGGCCCTTGTGTATGTTATATCATTAGAACCTCACAAAAGCTCTGGGAAGTAGGCAAGGCAAGGCTAATTATCACCATTTTATGGAGAAGAAAAACAGATAAAAATATGGATTGTGACTTTTCCAGTTTCACAAAACATCTTAAAGGCCTGAGACACACGAGAAATTAGATTTTAAAAAATTCTGAAGTAGCAACTTACTTCTAATAGAGAGAAAAAAAACTACATACATTATGTTAATACTCTATAAAGGGGAGGTGAGAGAGGACACAAGGAATTTGTGTCAAAACACAGAAAGTGATTTTTTTTTGGTCTTTATTTTCTGTTATGATGAAGAAAGATAGATTTCATTTAGTTTAAAAATTACATAAACCAAAAAATGGATTGCGTTCATGTAGTTTCAAGTAATTTGAATTGGAGTAAGTGTTCTAATAAACTAAATTTGTCCAATCAAAGGGTTATTTTTAAATATGACAAAATATTTGAGTGCTGCTAAAACAAACAGGGAATATAAGATAAACACATTAAGAAAGGAAAATAAAATTCCATTTCAAGAAGGTCACTGCTTAGCGTATTAGGCAGCAAAGAAAACAAAATGAAAATGTTTAATTTTGGTTATCCGATTAAGATAAAATAAGTTCTGTAGTAATAGAACGGATTTCTTCATGAATTAAAATATAAAAATTTAATCTTCAGTTTTAAATATTATATCTCAAAAATTAAACTCTACTAATAAACTAATCAATGTACAGCCCCATCTTCATTAAGGAACTAGATTTATAAATGCTGTATTATATTAAACACTTTATTATTCAATATAAGTGTCACGAAATGAAACACTTAGAATGTGGGCTAAATGTATTTACATTCCAAGTAGCACTTTGCTAATATTAAAGCTGCAGGATCAAGTTAAAATTTTGTTATCAGTATTAAAATTAGTCATAGCCCATTTAATTATTTAAGAGAATTATAATATCATCAAAGGTAATTAGATAGGTTGAAAAATCAATTATATAGGAGCCATGTAAATTGTGAACATAAAAAGAACATTTGATATAGATCCAGTACAAATGTACCTGGTCCTTAGCCAAGACAAAAGCACTGAGGTAATTCCTGCCAAGATTTATGCAAAATAAAATTACATGGCATCTAGTTGTATTGTAGTAATGTTGACATAACGAGGAAAGTTTAATCTTTTGGAATAATTGACAAAAATATTTAAAAGCATGTCAAATATGAAAACAAATATATGTATGTATATGCAAGACTGGGACATTGTGCTGTACACCAGAAATTGACACATTGTAATTCACTGTACTTCATTAAAAAAAGAAGGGTGTAGAATTTTATGTGAGGGGAACTTAATGAAGTACAAAATGAAAATAATCAGAGTAAAAATCTAACGGAAGAGATTCTCCAAAGTGCATAGTTTCTATTCCCACACTCCGCACCCAGCAAAACAAAAAGTTTTGCTTTCTGTTGACATACTTTACATTTGAGTGAAAATATTGTACTAGAGATACAATAATTATATATAACAAAATGATAGACCCTCTGAATTGAAGGAGACCTTGCATATCATCTGATTGAACCCTTTTAGTTTGCTGAGGCAGAGCAAGAACTCTGTGTGACTCTCCTAAAGCCACAGGACAGAGCTGGAACTAGAATCTAGATTTTTCTCTCTCCTGGTCCAAAACTTATTCCTCCGTAACATACTGCTTTACATTTGAGACAAGAGTGCAATTTTACAAAGCATTCCAGGCTTTGAGAAGTCAAGTTAAACATAAAGATGACAATTTCCAGAATACTAAACACAGAAATGCTCCCCTTACACCAATGGGCAATGAGGCATTGTTATAAAAAAAAATCTATACTTCATAAGATCATTGCATCAATTCACCTTTCTTCCCCTGAATCGCAAAGCAAACACTTTCCTTCTTTGGATCTGGATGATCTGATGGGAAACAGGACACATATTCAATGAAACCCTTTCAATGGCAGTCAATGAAATTCTTTGCCAGCATTAAAGAAGCGATTACTTTAACCATTTTAAAGATCGATATTTGGATCAATTCACTTGCATCCAAATCCATGGCAAAGATGACTGAGAATGATTGGGACCACTGTGCTTTGATTCATTTTAGTGAAAATATATAATCATGACTGAGGCTTAATCTTGTCCCGTGTCCAGAAGTTCCTTGATATGCTTCTGAAATTCACCTGCTGCCAAATTCATGAACATGTTTGCATATTTCTACAGTTCCCTGTCTCTTCAAATATATTTTCATTTCTTTGACATATCCTCATAGACAGCCTTTTCAAAATTCACTAAAATATTATCCTCGTTTATAGCCAGCCCTTCTGTCCTCCTTCAACACACAAGGCACTCTCAAGAGTAGAAAACAACAAAGCCAATTGACAGACAAATGTTTATAGATAGCTAGATAAGCTCACAAGTTCAGTAACTCACTCTACTCTATGCATTTTAAAGCTATTTGAGAATAGTCAGAACATCCTCAAATGTTAATTCAATGTCAAATGTTTTCTTCTATATGCAGTAATAAGAAAGCAGGCCAGGGATAGGCTATGCCCAGAAGCCTTAAAGAAAATCACTCAGAAGTTGCTGTTATGGATTGAATTATGTCCCTGCAAGAATTCATGTGTTCAAGTCTCAACCCCCAGGACCACAGAAAATGACCTTAATTGGAAATAGGGTCATTACAATTGGAATTAATTAAGATGAGGTTACTAGGGTGAGCCCTGATCCAATATGACTGGTGTCCTCACAAGTAGGGGACATTTGGATGCAGAGACAGACACACACAGAAAGAAGATGATGTGAAGAGATGCAGAAGACAGTCATATAAGAGCCAAGGAGAGAGGCCTGAAACTGATCCTTAACACATAGCCCTTAGAAGAAACCAACACTGCTGACGTATTGATCTTGAATTTCTATCCTCTAGAATTGTGACACAAAAAATTTCTGTTGTTCAAGCCACTCAGTTTGTGGTACTTTGTTACGTCAGCCTTACTAAATTAATACAATTGCCTATCTGCAATTTCAGACAAAAACAATACTTTCAAAGGTCACTTAAATAGACTTTACATTGATTAATCAAATATAAAATAGGGTCGATGGAAGTGACACCTGATAAGGACTTTAGTGTATATGGTAGACTTTTTTTTTTTAGTTTAATTAAGAGAGATCTCTAGACTGACTGGAAAATTCAGTTAAAGATAACCTCACTTTCTTAGCAAATCTGGTTTTATAATTCAAAATATATTTGATGATCCCCTAAAAGCCATACACTACGGATAGAGTGGTAAACATAAATCAGCTGTTATTTGCTCTTATGAAGCTTATAGCCATGTGGAATATAATTGTGTGTGTGGGTTGATTTTTTTAACAACAATTTTTTAAACTGATGTATAGTCAATTTACAATGTTGTGCTAGTTTCTGGTGTACAGCAAAGTGATTCAGTTATACATATATATTCCTTTTCATGTGTTTTCCATTATAAACTATTATAAGGCACTGAATATAGTTGCCTGTGGTATGCAGTAGGTCCTTGTTGTTTATCTCTGTGTTGGTTTTTAACACAGATTGAAGAGGCCAAGGCAGGGAAAAGAACAGGCATAGAATCCAAATTTAAGTAACTCCACACATTATTCATTTAATTTTCACAATTCTATGAGATACTATTATTGTCTACATTTTAGAGATGAAAAAGCTCAGGGCACAGAGGAAATAAACTGAGAAGCAGTGAAACTGAGGTTCGAATACAGATCTGTAAAACTCAAAGCTGTGTTGGTTCCATTCATCTACTTTTCAGAAGGAGAGGGAGGGGGGAGGGTATAACTCAGTGGTAGAGTGCATACTTAGCATGTACAAGGTCCTGGGTTCAATCCCCAGTACCTCCATTAAAAAATAAATAAACCTAATTATCTCCCTCCAAAAAAATGTAAATGAAAAGAAAGAGAGAAAGAGACAAGGACAGTGTATGCACATGCATAATCCATATAGCATTACACATGTCGATTTGGGATTGCACTATTAGCACATGTGTATCCGAGGTAGATCAGATACGAGGTAAAGTACTACACCTGGGAATTAGATTCATCTCAAAGACACATTAATATCTAAACACTGATTTTTTTTTAACTTAGCATCTAAAAACATTCCTGTTTCTTAGCACCACATTTCTGTCAACGGCCCACATGGACTCTATTACTTACCCAGATTTCCATGGAAATCATATACTCACTACTAAGGTATTGATTATGTATATCTCTTCTCCTTCAAATGAGAATAGAAAGCACTTGCCAAGGTTGGTCTTGGTCAATTAACAAGGTATCCTCAGAAACTTGATTTATCTACACCTGGAGATGAGCCCTATGGGCCAGAGATGAACTCACATTGACTAAGTACGCAAGCAACAATCCAGAATGCCCCCAAATTGATGGACCACCAAAAAATACAAGTCTCACAGTGGAGGGAAAGCTCACATTGACATGACCAAAGCATCCTCTTCTCGTAGCAGCCCTACCGAACAGAAGGAGAGTTTGAGGAACGAGCAAGGAGTAGTAGTGAGATGAAATGAATATGGAATGACAGCTAGTTCTGAGAGAACCATTGGTCCATTTCTGCGAGAGGGCCTAAAGAACCCTACGGCCCTGACACTGTTCCCTGGGCACTGCCAGGATGAGTGTGGCCAAGGCCTTGGCTGTACTCTTCCTATGCTCCCATCTGACAGTCCGCTTCCTCATGGACCCACTCTTTCCTTAGACGTGTTCATGTATTTTGTTAGTTTTGCTGTAGCCTGGGAGCCATTTTCTTTCTTTAGTTCGTCTTTGCCTGTCTATGACCTGGTCCATGAGGCCTTGATTTCATAGTTTTGTTTTGTTTTGTTTTTCTAATTGAAGTATAAAAATATGGACCACTTCACAAATTTGTGTGTTATCTTTGCACAGGGGCCACACTAATCTTCTCTGTATCCTTCCAGTTTCAGTATATTTGCTGCTGAAGCCAGCACTGATTTTATAGTTTATACTCTTAGAGGGGAAAACAATTTTCCATGTACTTTCGACAGCATGCAAAAACCTTACCTCCTTAGTTTTCAGACACAATTCTCTCTTTCGTAGTTTTCGCCTTCTGGGTTTTTGTGAAAACTCCCTGGCTATTTTTAGAGTTATACTATGTCACTTTCATAGAAATTTTAAACTCCTTTAATGGTTGGAGATTCACCATATTTTCCTAATGTGCATTCTTATTTATGTGAGAGAGGAAGAGAAAAAGATTTTCACATGGGAACCGATTTCAAGTTTAGAGTGATACTTGACTGGTAAAAAGGGAAAATAAATACTAGTTATGTGATGTTTACATTTTCCACCTTTTTCTCGTGTGTATATAAATAATACATTTTATAGCTATACATATATATTCAAATTTCATATCTCTTGGAGTCTTCGCTTACCTTTGTGCCATAGATGGATTTCTGGAAAGTTCATCATAAAATGTAGTGCCAAGAGCCCTAGAGATGAAGTCAGCAGTCTTGAGGTCTTCACTTCCTTCCTGTGCTGGTTGGCTGGGTGGCCTCTGGCAAACACTGGAACACTTAGTGCCCTGGCTCTGCCACTTATAAAAGGAGTGTCATGCGAGGGTGTGGGTGACAGCTGGACAAAGGTCTTTAGGTTTGACCAGGATCAGGAATCCTGGGGGAAGTGACAGGGTGCTAGGATCACCAGGAAGTTCTTATAAAAGGGATAATAGTTGAACCATCTAACTCAAAGAGCACTTGTGAAGAGGGCCACATGAAACTAGGTAAGAGGAAGTAACTTGAAAAGAATTCGTTGAAACTTTTTTAGAAAGGAAAGGGGAGGATAGTGACTTTGCTTCTGACACTGTCCATGCTGTACACCAATGATGCTAAACCTACAGAAAACTCTAGCCTTATCTAGAATTTCATTTTTCCTTTGGAAACCATTCCAGATTTTCTTTAGACACACAGTCCTATGCGCTATCACTTCTCTGTTAACAAGCTCCAAATCTGTCTTAACCATAACTTTCATCTTGAGCTACAGAATGGCATATCTCCACTTGGACGCTTATATGCACAACACATTCAGCGTCGTTAGAGAAGTCATCGTCTCATCATCTTCTACATCAAACTTTCAAATGCAAACAATTTCTTCTCTTAATACCTCAAGTATGTAACTGCAGGGTTAATTGAGACTTTTTTTTTAATACTGTGCTCAGTGATTTGTCAAGTTCTGTGTCATCAAATACTCTTATCTCCTACTCTTACTTTCATCCCCCCCTTCCTTTCCCCTTCAACCATCTTATTTCGGTCCCTCATAGCTTATTATCTGGATTATAGTAAGTCTTCTCCCTGTTAACCCTCTTTCACTTGTCTCTAATACTTCTTCCACAACCCTGGAGATAACCCTGAAACATACATCTGATTACAGTACTCCTCTGGTTAATCCCCTGCAGTTGGTGCCTATTTTCTTCTAGATAAGAATATAGCACAACAAGGCTTTTCAGGATCTGGCTCCAAGCAGTACCATATTTCACCACAAATATATTTCAGCCATACTAACCTACTTAGAGTTCCTCTACTCTGCCATGCTGTCTCTTCCTTATATATGTTGTTTCCTCTGTCTGGACTACTCTTTTTGCCTTCTCCCTTATTCATATTCTCTACCTTGCTAATTTCCATCTGGCCTTCAAGATTCAGCTTAAGTATCACCTCCTCCAGGAAGCCTTCCTTTATACCCCCTATTGTGTTTGCATGGTTCCCTTGACATAATACTTTTATAACACATTCTCTTACAATTGTTGATTAGCTTCTCTGTATCCTTCCCTAGATTGTGAACTCCTTGAAGACACTGATTTTGTCTCACGTATCTTAAAAAAAAATTAATTTATCTTTATATCGCCAAAGCTAAGAGGCTGCTTTGTACAGGTAAAACATGTTTGTTAAATGAATATAAACCTTATCATTAAGATTCTGACCAGCCTACCACGGGGCAGAAATTGAAGCATATGTCATCCACAGATTGAGGTTTAGGTTAGGGAAGAAAATAATTCACTGGAATCAAAGTATCAGGCAAGACAAGGGCAGAAAAAAACACAGTGTGGTCATACTTAAGGCCCAGGAGTTAGGATGAATATGCTAGAGACATAGAACAAAAGCCAAGATCATAAGCCAGAGGGAAAATGTGGTCTGAGCAAGGTTAAGATTGTGAGTACCAGAATAAACAAATGGGACCAAATGAAACTTACAAGCTTCTGCAGAGCAAAGGAAACCAGAAATAAAACAAGAAGAAAACCTACAGAATGGGAGAAAATTTTTGCAAGTGAAACCGACAAAGGCTTGATCTCCAGAATATATAAGCAGCTCATACGACACAATAAGAAAAAAATAAACAACCCAATCCAAAAATGGGCAGAAGACCTAAACAAGCAATTCTCCAAGGAAGACATACAAATGATCAAAAAGCACATGAAAAAATGTTCAATATCACTAATTATCAGAGAAATGCAAATCAAAACTACAATGAGGTATCACCTCACACCAGTCAGAATGGCCATCATTCAAAAATCCACAAATGACAAATGCTGGAGAGGCTGTGGAGAAAGGGGAACCCTCCTACACTGCTGGTGGGAATGCAGTTTGGTGCAGCCACTGTGGAAAACCATAAGTATGGAGATTCCTCAAAAGACTAGGAATAGACTTACCATATGACCCAGGAATCCCACTCCTGGGCTTGTATCCAGAAGGAAATCTACTTCAGGATGACACCTGCACCCCAATGTTCATAGCAGCACTATTTACAATAGCCAAGACATGGAAACAGCCTAAATGTCCATCAACAGGTGACTGGATAAAGAAGAAGTGGTATATTTATACAATGGAATACTACTCAGCCATAAAAACCGACAACATAATGCCATTTGCAGCAACATGGATGCTCCTGGAGAATGTCATTCTAAGTGAAGTAAGCCAGAAAGAGAAAGAAAAATACCATATGAGATCGCTCATATGTGGAATCTAAAAAACAAAAACAAAACCAAAAACAAACAAACAAACAAAAACAAAGCATAAATACAGGACAGAAATAGACTCACAGACAGAGAATACAGACTTGTGGTTACCAGGGGGGTGGAGGGTGGGAAGGGATAGACTGGGATTTCAAAATTGTAGAATAGATAAACAAGATTACACTGTATAGCACAGGGAAATATACACAAAATGTTATGATAACTCACAGAGAAAAAAATGTGACAATGAGTGTGTATATGTCCATGAATGACTGAAAAATTGTGCTGAACACTGGAATTTGACACAACATTGTAAAATGATTATAAATCAATAAAAAAAAATTAAAAAAATTAAAAAAAAGATTGTGAGCACCAAACACAATGCAAAGGGGCTGTTGTTGATGAATCAGTCAAGGGCCTTAGGCATTGGTGAGAAGCTTTAGACCAACTTTTTAAAAAAAATTTTTTTGGGGGGGAGAAGAGGTAATTAGGTTTTTTTTTTTTTTTTTTAAATGGCAGTACTGGGGATTGAACCCATGACCTCGTGCATGTTAAGCACACACTCTACTGCTGAGCTATATCCACCACCCTCTTAGACCAACTCTTGAGTGGGAAAGTCCAAAAGATGTATTATGCCTGGCTTCTGGGCCTCACGTATGACAAGTACTGGGTCAGACAGAAAATCTTAGTGACTCTGAATTAGATCAAGGATCCGGCAGATGCAAATGTATGCTACCCCGGGTTAACCGTATTTGCATTTGGCGTTACTGTATAAGAATCAGGCCCAAGAGCTCCTATTTGTGACAGCTGAGCAGAATGCAACATGTGGTTACAAAAATCAGAGTTGTCATATTAAATTGGCCTTCAAAAGGTTCTTTTTAACGGTGATTTTCACGGTTAATAAAGCCATTAAGCACCCAAGGAGTGACCTTATCATATACCTTACATTTCGGCTTGAATGTATAAATCGATGTCCAAGTGATTTAATTAAGGCAGCTGCAGCTAGTTCTTTCACGACACAACTCACTTTACGTTTGTAAATATTTCAACTGCCAAGAATTTTGCTATAAGAAGTGTGACTTTCAGGAATTTTAAATGATTTTTTAAATGACTCTGGACTGATTCTATATTAAGCATAAAGTAGAACATTTTGGAATGAGTTTCTTAGGTTTGAAAATTTTTCATTTTACTCTCCATTACATTTCTTCCACTGCACATGCTTTTTAGGTAATCACGTTAGCCTAATTAACTCTCTGTGGCTCCAAAAAGACTGTTTTTCTCTTTGGTAAAGACTACAGCTCTTCTACTCGGGGGAGATGTAGTAACAATAAAATGTCTCCTTACTTGAGAAATTTTTGAAAGACATATTTGATAGCTCTTGGTAAACACCAATATAGTTTGTGAAATTGCAATAACATTGGACACATCTGTTGTACTATTTCATTCATCACGTTTTACACACTACCTAGAGTGTACACTCTTTGAAGGCCGGGGTTATGTTTCATTCATCCTGTGGGTCACAATTCTTGGTGTATAGTTGGTACTCAATAAATATTGACTCAGTGACTGTGGCTTTCCATGACAATTTTGCTGCCGTAATGAAGACTGGCAATTCATTTATTTAACACTCTTCATATTCCACCTCTGCAATATTTATAACCTATTCTCTTTCCTCTAACTCTTTAATCATTAATGGCCAAATGGAACTTTATATGACCTAAGGCTAAAGCCATCAAATTTGGATTAAATCTTAGTTACCCATTACGGTGAATCATTTTCTTAAAATCTTTATTTTAGACAGTATGCTTTTACTGAGCATGAACGCATATAATTAGTATATATGATATAATTTGAAGTATCAATTATTTTGGAACAAAATATTGTGCTTCCTTTTTAGAACTTCTTTATTAGAGACATGGAGTTTACACCTGGAGAAAAATGGGTCATCTGGTGAATTCAGAGGCTTGAAAATGAAAGCAACTTTGAGGAATTATCCAGGCCATTTCTTGCACGCGCATCACAATCTCTTCAAACAGTTCAGACTAATTTGTATTAATATTATTTTGAGAGATTTCCCTGGCTGAGCAAGTTCCTTTGGTAACCCAGTCTAAAGTTTACCAGAAGTTTTACTTTACGTGTCACCTAAATTCTTCCTTGGTAAAATGCCAACTTGTTTCCTCTTTTTTATATTCAGCAAAGATAGCAAAGGAATTGACCAGGAACCATTCTTAAAAACACTCTATATCATTGATGGAAGTGTTGAAATGATCCTCAGTCTGCTTGGCTTTGGTTGATTTATCTTCACTCGTGTTCCTAACTCTCTGCCTCTAAATTTTTTTCTCTCCTCACTCCCTGGAATACTGTCTTCCATCTTTCCAGTTTATTAGTCACCTTTTTCATTCATTCCAAAGGTGGTTATTGGAAGTTGCAGTCACTGCTTGAAATGAAAGAAAAAAAAAAAAAGGTGAGCTTCAGGTCTCTTAATGAAGTGTTTGCAATCCAATATGACAAAATTAAATGATAATATAAGGCAGAGATTGGCAAACTAAAGTCCATGGACCAAATCCAGCCTGCTTCCATTGTAATAAAGTTTTATTGGAACGTAGCCAAGCTCATTCATTTGCATATCATCTATGGCTACTTTTGCCCAAGTAGCAGAGTTGTGACTGCAGCTGCATGCCCTGCAAAGTCAAAAATATAGAATCTGACCCTTGATTTAAGGCAGTAAATGATTAAGGGCTGAGTGGTCAACATTTAGTAGATCCAAGTAGGAAGTGGTAGAGGCATGCACTAGAGCAGTGCTTCTCAATCTGCGTAAGAAAGGACCTTTTATTCCTTCCAATTTATGGAAGTGGACCAGTACTTTAAAAAAATGCAATAAAAATAAATCATTAGAAATATGAAACAGAGACATAGAAAATACAAGGCCAGAGTTTTTAGTATTAGATTCAACCAACATAAAATCACTTTGTCAAGTTGCTAGAAGTTTCTAATTGCTCACTCTTAGTTTAGGTACTTATCTCATCATGGACCCATGACAAACAGTTCATATACAGGCACCAGCTCAAGGATCATACTTTGGGTAGCATTTGTCTAAAAAACTGTCTGACTGAACCAGTCTCCCTTGCTTGATACACCAGGTTAATACAAAATCTGCGATCAGGTTATGATCAACAAGACTTGTGGGCCTGTGAAATATTCTGTCTCTTTAAGGTAACTTTTTGTAATTCTAATCTAATACACTGTGTTGATATAATTTACATCTGAGAGGACCATTTTCTTTCTCTTACTTTTCAGGAGTTAGTCAGTACAGTACAAATAGATTCATTCTAGCCAAGCTAACACGACAGTATTTTTTTTTTAAAGAAAAATAATTATTATGGGCATGTCTTCATGAACAGTGCATTTTCCTCCTTGTCGACAAACTTACATAAGAAGTGAAGTCATATATTCTATATCTTGATTGTGGCAGTGGTTCTACACTCATGGGTATTTGTCAAAACTCATAGAACTATACCCCTAAAAGGAGTGATTTTCACAGTATGTATATCATCCTGGAATAAAGTTGACTTATTGTAGGGCAACTTCCACTGAAGTTTCTCTTTCAGTGGGTGGGAAATGCTGGCACCAGTGGGGTTAGAAATATGTGGAGTCTATTGACTAGAAGGACCTTTTGCGATCAACCCTTGCTTTCCTTGGAGACATAAACTAATTCATCAAGGATGCAGTCAAGTGTTAGGGGCCTGTGAGTCATTCTGGCCATAACAGGTGACTTTGTGTGTTTCTGTTCTAATCTACTTTGTAAATTTTCCTCCTCCATGACCAAGTTCTTGTGGTAGAGGTGGAGGTGAGCAAGAGATAGCAGACTGCAGACTGCAGATAAGTAGTAAGAGTATTCAGTGGAGAAAGATGGCATAGTGCTGTAGCTGTGAAGGTTTCCTGGAAAAGACAGGATTAACATGGCTACCCATGGTTAGGATTTGCACAGCAAAGTATCCCAGATGGGAAACTTGCAGCATACTGCTTAAGCCATTCTAGCTGGACCAGAGGATTACCATTGGGGTATAGTGTGTAGGATAAGGTGAGAAGAACAGATTTCTTCTGTTGGCAATGAGAAGCCATTACAAGTTTTTCTTAGGGGATGTGTAATCCTTGTTAACAATCTAGCTAAAATCCCACTTGCTCAAGCCTATACTTAAAGTACATATTGTAAAAGACTTCACTGCATCCTATTTTCTGTGCTTGCACTTTGTTTTTCTGACTACACCATGAGCTCTTATGGGCAGGAAATCTCTTACTTTTGCTTGTCCTGGGTGCGCAGTTCTTACTTATTGAATTAGCTTCAAAGCATTCTTTATTCCTTAAGGGAATTAGGACTCCTAGGATTCCTAACCCATTGCAGTCTTATGTATTGGTATCAGATTTTCAATCTCTCTCTTGAATATTCAGTCTGAATCTTGTAAGATTGTGACCTCTGGTTGGAAACTTACCTAATAGTTCCTAAATAAACACTCTAGTTAACACAAGCCCCCCTCTTTTTTAATAGCGATGCATTTTAACAATGGTCATGCCTCGCCCCCCTCTTTTTTAATAGCGATGCAACGCTGACTTGTTTTTATCTTGAGTTTATACAATCTTAAAACCTTGGCAGGGGAGTTAGATATTTGTTGTGCAACACAATCTTTGGAAACTTACCATAAAATGCTCTCTGAGTGTGGAAACTATGTTATGAAAGGCTGGCACCCTGCAAAATAAAGTAGATTCCCTGCGAGGCTTACAGCAAGATTTAGAGTTGTTTCCCAAGCTGTCCTGTGGAACAACCCTGTCGTGTCTCATAATGGTTACTCTTGGTTGCCAAGCTTGAGTTGTAATGAGAAAATCTTGTGGTAACATAAATTTTGGTGGGTCGCTTTTAAGTTTGGAGAGGAAGAAATAATCTACCAGGGACTTTCTCTCCTTTAATGGGGAGAAAGTTGTCATTAGAGTTTTCCATATCAAAAGTGCCCCACTCTTCTACCCTTCCCACCCCAATCCTGTGTTAAGTAAGCCTCCTCTATATGCTCAGAGCACCTTGCAATTATTCTTTCAAAAGGCTTACCACACTGTATTGACATGGTGGGCGTCTCTATTTGTTCCACGTGTGTAAGCTTTTTCAATGATGGGGACTGATTCATTGCCATCTCTGTGTCACCAATGGCTAATGGAGTGTCTGACATATGGTGGCTAGTTAAGGAATATTTGTTGAATTTAACTAATAATAATAATAATAATAATAATAATAATAATAATAATAATAATAGCTAGCACTGAGTGAAATTACTTTGTACCAGCCACTGCTTTAAGGACTTTCCAAGTCTGAATCAATTTAACCTTCTCTACAATCCTATTCAAATCACACAAATCAGAAAAATAACAACAGAGTTAAATAAATATCAGGTAAATTCAAGATCATAAAGCTGAGGAGTAGTAGAAATACGTGTGTTTTGTGTATATGCATGTGCGCTTTCCATAAGCACGTATGTATTCCATAATATGTTTTGTTTGTTTAACAGTGGATGGAAATGTGTTCTTTATCCATTTCCCTATTGATGGACATTTAGGTTATTCCCTTCTTTTTTTCCTGCTATAGAGAATGGTGTACGACATCTTTGAGTATGAATATTTCTCCAAAGCTGATGAGAAGGAATTGTTGGGTCATAGGACTCTTTTTGTTCTGGGTGCACTTTTACTGTAATAGACATGGCCAAATTGTCATCCTAAATGTCTGTGCCAGTGACGCTAGTGGTTTCTCCACACAAAAGATAATTAGAATAAATGGAGAGCTATGCTATGTCCCTAGATGGAAAGGTTCAATTTTCTAAAGATGGCAGTCCTCATCAAATTAATTTGTAAATCCTATAGAGTTCCAATTAAAGCCCAACAAATATTTTTGTGAAGTTTGACAGGCTGATTCTAACTTTTAAGGGGTAGAGAAAACAAGCAAGAGGAGTTGAGATATTTTGAAAAAAAATCACAAAAATAGGAGTGGTAATGTTACCACAAATAAGGGAGGAAGGGAATGAGGGGGAAGAAGAGTCAGGGGAAGATAAGAAATAAAATCTACCAACTAGAATAGTTCTCATGATATATTATAAAGTAAGCCTATAGAATATCATTTCTACTTGTAATACTATTGCAAATATTTGAAATTTGAAAATGCAGATAAACAAGGACTAGAAGAAAACCTGGCTAGAGGAAAACATTGACCTCACTAAGTGATGGGATTGTGGACTATTTTTGTTTTGGAATCCAGATATTTTAATCTATTTTTTCAATAATGTACATAAACATAAACATGATCCAAAACTTTAAAGAAAATCTTATTTTCTTATTTTTAATATTGTCCCATCTTCTTCCTTCACAATGTTAGCTATGAGAATTCAGATGTCACAGATGTCACTGACTCAGATTTCATTGATTATTGCTCCTTTAAGGGCAATGTCTTACTCTCTGGAAGCTAAGAGGGTTTTTTTGTTTGTTTTTCTTTTTATTCTAGAATTTCACCACAGTGTGTCTAGGTGTGGGTCTTTATCTATACATCCTACATCCTGTTTGACAACTGCTAGGCCTCTTAAACTTGAGAACTCATGCCTTTCTTTAGTTCTGGAAAATTTTCTTCTGTTATTGCTTTGTCTATTCTCCTTCCTGCCCACTTAAAAAATCTCTTCTTTTTCTCTTAGCACTGATTATCAGATGCATGCTGGAACTTCTGGATATACACTTTGTGTCTCTTAGCTTTTCTTTCTTGTTCTTCTGCATTGCATTCTGAGAGACACATTTGTTTCATTGAAGGGGAGCTAGTAACTAGAAGGGGGCAGTCTAAGAAAGGCTTCCAGGGTATTGTTCAAGTTCTGTTTCTTGCCCTTCAGTTGGTTACACGCATTTGATCAATTTGTGAAAATTCTTCAACATTAGATGTCTGATATATATACACTTATTTCAATAAATAATTTTTTAATAATAACTTCAAGGCTTTTATTGGCCTGAACAACTGAAAAGATGAAATTGCCACTCATTAAGATGCAGAAGGCTGCATGTAGAGTAGGTTTGGGAAGCAGACCAAGAATTCAGGTTTGAACATGCTGAGTTTGAACTGTCTGTTAGATATGTGGGAAGAGATGTCAATTATTGTGTTGTTATTCCTGATAAATTGTCTTAATCTATTTGGGCTGCCATAACAAAATACCACGGATTAGCAGTCTCATAAGCAAAAGAAATTTATTTCTCAAAGTTCTGGAGGCTGGAAGTCTATGATCAGTGTATCAGCATGGTCAGGTTGAGGGCTCTCTTCTAGGTCTCACACTGTCGACTTTTTGCTGCATCCTCATACGCTGGAAGGGGCTAAGGAGCCCTGTGGAGCCTCTTTTACGAGGACACTAATCCTATTCATGAGGATTTCACCCTTATAACCTAATCACTTCCCAAAGGTCCCACCTCTTAATATCATCACATTGGGCATTAGGATTTCAACATATGGGGGACACAAACATTCAGACCATAGCACATAGCACATCAAGTAAGATGCGGACTGAGAATTAACTACTGGATTTAGCAATTTGGAGTCTATTAGTCACCTCAATGAGAGCGCTGTTGGTGGAGCGGAAGCTAATCAGCAAATCAGAGTGATCAAATGACATGAAGGAGAGGAAATGGAGACAGGAAGTATAGGCCTTTGTTGTTTGCTGTCTGGTCCAAGATCATGATAGAGGCATTACAGTGGGGTCAAAATTCCTGACTGCTTCTGCTGTAGGACTCAAACCTGTTATCATTTTGGTTGCACATGGTCTCAGTCATCTCTGTACTAGTAAACACTCTGGAAGCCCTCCTCACTTTCAGGAGCCCTTCCTGTGTTCCTGTGGACTGTGGCTTCCCTCTGTCTTTCTTTCTTTCCCTCTCCCTCTCCTTCCCTCCCTTTTTTATTTCATTTGATCCCACCTGATTTCTATCTTTGGGCTGTTTCTCTTTCCAGTCCTCAGGGGCACCTGTTCTCATTTCCTAGCGTGTCATACCGAGTCAATTTCTTCACTTCCCTTTTTAAAATCTCAGTTTCCTTACCTATTAAAGGTGCCAAAGAATGGCTACTAAACTCATGGATTTGTGAGGGTTGAATGAGATTATAGATAGGAAAGTGCTTTTTAAATTATATACTCTATAAAAATGTTAATTTTATGTTAGCTCTTACTTTTTAAAGAGTGATTGATTTCATGATTTGGGTATATGGACTCTATTCTGTTCTCTAATTGTGATTATTTTCAGTGAGTTTAGAAGGCCTGCTTTTTAGTGGTGACCTGCTTGCCATCTCCAGTTATGGTTAACAGGACTATGGGAAGTGGGACTAAGGATATTTACTTACTAATTTATTTATTTTAAATTGAAATGCTTGCTGTGCATTGTGATTTTTTTTTAATTGAAGTATACTTAGTAGACCCACTTCTGATGCCAAGCTTTCTTTTTTTTTCCTAAATGACTTGTTGAGTTGAAAACAATGGATCTCCTCATCACCCTTTTATAAATGTTTACAAGAGTCTTCTCCCATTGAACTATAAGTTGCTGAAAGGCAAGGATTAAGCCTTACTCACTGTAATATCCTCAGTGCCTGGCAAAGCATTTGGCACGTAGTAGGGACTCATTTCATGTTTATTTTTGAACAACTGATTGGACTTTAGCAATGATTTTTGTCTGTATTGACTCAAGGGATATTATTAGTGTGACAAAAATTTGCTTAAAATATTTCAACAAGGTTTTACAAGCATCGTCTACGTGTCTATGGTGTGCGTATTTGTTTTAGGCAGAAAAATTGCCTTATTGAGACTAAATTCAGCCTGGTTGTCTACAAGCTAAATACTAACTTGAGAAGCTGAAAAAGCTGCACTTATTGATAGTCTCTAATGTCACAGTAACCCTGAAAGTCTCATATCTGTTAAGATGCAGAACTGCGATGCATATCTAGGTCGGACTCCAAACCCAGTGTAACTGAGCAGGACCTTTTGGGGGCGGGGGCCTTCTGGGACAGACTCACCCGCCTCCCCACCAGGCCTATCCTCTGCTTTAGCTCCTCTCTAAAGTACCTAGTTTACAGTATCTGATGCATATTTCCTGAGCTGTTTTACAGGTGCCAAAACCCCCAGCAAGTGGAAGACATTAACTACTTGATGATCATGAGTCTATAGCCCCCAGGCTGACAGGAGCCTGAGGCTTGATAATATTAACCCCCGTGACACTGCCCTGTTACCTCACCATCAACCAATCGGAGAATTGTGAATGAGCTGATCACTTACCCTGCAACCCCCCCTCCCTCACCTGGTCTTTACAAATACTTTTCTGAAACCCACAGTGTGTTCAGGAGTTTTGAGCACTAAGTACCTGAACTCCCTCCTTGGTGCCCTGCAATAAACGCTGCACTTTCCTTCATCACTACACAGCGTCAGCAGATTGGCTTTACTGCGCATGGGTGAGCAGACCCAAATTTGCATCAGTAACACCAGCCCATTTAACTCAACTCTTCTGCCTCTAATTTGTCTCAAGCCAAGTAGGTAAGGACCATCAGCTGGCAGCAGCCTCATACAATTCCAGTTTTCTGTTATTGGGGTACAGTATTAACCCTATTTTTGCTCTGTTTATTGACTTTTTTTTCTGGGAGTTAGTGATAAAAGTAGTTCTGGATCCTCTTCTTCTTTTCTTGTTGACTTGGTTTTTCTTCTTTCCTTTTTCTTTCCTTATTTTTTGCTTATTTGAACTCACACTGAGGCTCTAAAAGATCTCACCAGTTTTAATCCCTAATTTTTCCACAAGAAGAAGAGAAATGACCTTTTTTTCACAGAACTATATCTAATTTTAGCATTGTTTATACAATAACTTTCAAAGTATGTTTTCAAATTGCTGTTAGTCTCTTTGTGTAGCCCTTGCAGCCTACGCAATGATGGAGGTTAAATGTTCATACATCTAGAAAGAGAAAAAGGCCTGATCTAGAAAAATGCAACAAATATCTATTGATCGCCTATGCCTCAGTGTAGTTACAGGCCCTGGAGAAACCCAGCAGTGAAAAAAAATTACAGAAAAAGTAGAGACCAAAAAAAAGTGCATATTTATGCTAAAAACAGATTTAATGGCAATGAAAAATGTGTTTTAAAATTACTCTATAGATGATGTAATTTATCCTTGAAATAGGTTATATTCATTTGTAGGTTTAATGTCTACAGTATAATAATTTAATTTTAAGTGGGTAAAACCAAAGAGTAATATTACTTGCCCATTTTTTCTTTGTTTCTTTCGCTTGCCTCAAACCACTTGCTAAGCATACATTTGTATCTTAGCCTTTTGATAATACCATTAATTTAAAGCAATTTGGGGCACTGAATGCTCCCACTTCAATGAGGACCTCTGCTCAAAGCTTGCTCTACATTTTTCTGGAGTTACGTGCTGTTTGCCCTAAAAAGGAGACTCTAATATTTATCGTGTTAGTGAGATTTAAGATCGTAAAGTTGAGGAAACTGTTTTTTGATGCTTTGACAGGAATTTTAATAATTTTACAGTAAGAGTGAATACAGCTTATTTTGGGGGCAGGGGTTTAAAATTCTTTAGGAAACTTCAACTCTTATCAACTTTTCTATCTGTATCCTGTGATGAAGATGACTGCAGACTGCCTTTTTACTCCTGGTATATTGATGGTGACACATACCTTGTTAAAATATGACTCAGAGTTCTGTCTAGTGGCTTTGGAGCAGAATAGATGCTTCTCTACTCATGCTCTACCCAATTCCAATTTCTCTTCCCTGATCATCAGCCTGCCACCATTGAGCAGTTGATTATAGATTAGTTCTGATGCTACCTGCTAACTGCTTCTTGTATGCTGACCTCATGTACATTTCAATGCTCCTGGCAACAAGGTCAGTGTCTTGAAATTTAAAACCCTTCTCTTTTAAATTTTAGCTTCCCCTTCAACACATGCCACATTGGTAAGCAGAGAGTAAGGACTCAAGAGTTACTTTAAAAAATTGTTTTTATTGAAGTATAGTTGTTTATAATATGCTAGTTTCAGATGTACACCAAAGTGATTCAGTTACACATATACATATATATTCTTTTTAACAGATTCTTTTCCATTATAGGTTATTACAAGAAATTGACTGCAGTTCCTTGTACTATACAGTAGGACCTTGTTGTTTATCTGTTTCATATATGGTAGTGTGTATCTGCTAATCCCAAACTGCTAATTTATCCTTCCCCCTGTCTTTCCCATTTGGTAACCATAAGATTGTCTTCTACGTTTGTGAGTCTCCTTCTGTTCTGTAAATGTTCATTTGTCTCTTTTTTTTAGACTGTACATATGATATCATATGATATTTGTCTTTCTCTGTAGAGTTACTTTTGGATTCATTCATTTAGTCAAGATGTCGAGATCAGTATAAACAGTGTGGTACTTTGGAATGAGCATGGACCTGAAAGTTGGGAGATCTTGATTCAGGACTGAGCTCTGCCATTTACCAGCTATATGACCCTAAGCTTTTCACAGTCTCTCTGAATGGTAGTTTCTTCTTTAAAACAAAAGTACCTGAACTAAATATTTTTTTCCTCAAATTCCTTTCAATTCCATGATCCAGTGCTCCAAAGGAGTGAATAAGAGTCCTCTATGTTTCTAATTTCCCACCCGTGCCTTATAGTTAGTGAATGTTCTCCCATCCTCTTGGATTTATATTCATGTCTCCACTTGATGGTCTATAACAAAATGATTTAAAACATAGAAAAGAGCTTGAATCCGGTGTAGTATGTTCAGTAGAAAATTAGTAAATAGAAACTAAAAAGGCATATATTTTTTTTACAGTCTATTGTTTTTCCAGGCACAGTTACCAACGGTTTCAAAATATATTCCTCAAAGAATAACAAGCCTTTTTCCCTTTAATGCTTTCCCTTACATATTTGCTTTATTTTTAGCTGACTAGAGGATCTGTGTGTTATAGACCAGACTTCCTCAAGCTGGCCTTCTTTTTAACATATGCAATTTTTCTAATCACAGTTATTTGTGAGAGCAAGACTGCACATGACGATAAGAAAGACAGCAGAGTCAGCTAATTTTAGGAATAATTAGACCAGTCATGATAATGAAGGATTGGTCTATATATAAGGCATTCAAAAAAAAAAATCAGTCTGGGATAAATATGTGTGTAAATCTGAATATGAATAAAATTCTTAATCAAATAAAAATTCCAATGAGAAATTGCATATAATCTGTCTCACTTTCCTACCTCGTTGAGTTGTTGCAAGGCCTTAATAAGACTCAACACATTAATATTAGTTGACCTTGGATAACACCTTAGACCAGTCTCCTCACCACTGATGCCCACTCTGGGGTAAGGAGAAAGGCACACTCTTCAGTGCCTCTGGGAGACCTTAAATTGCCATTGGTGAAGAATCCCAAATCTGCATTCCAACCTTGTTTCCGATCTTAATTTCCAATTTAATATTTCCAACTGCCTATCAGGAATCATGCATGAGATAGTGAATCCCACTATCAATACAAAGTCAATAGAATCACACTCAAATTGATCAGCTGTCTCCTACCCCAATTGTTTTTCTTCCCAAACTTCCTAATTTTTTCCCCAAGCCAGTTTTTCCTAATGCAAATCAGAAAAGGAAAGATGTCTTAGGCTTTGCCTGAGGCAATCCAAACCTCCAAGTTGGAGCAACATCTAGGAAAAAGTAACTACATGAAGCCTGGGAAGTAGGAGAGGTGAGGCAGGAAAGGAGCTGGAGACAGAAAGGTTTGGAAATAGAAGGATTCAAAGGCAAGGAGAAGTACAACAGTATTGAAGGGCAGTTCTGGAACTAATTGCACATGTTTGGTTCATCTGTTTCACCATCCTTCTTAGGTGGCTAAAGCATCTTTTGGAGGACTAGAATCTTCTTTTTAATGGGAGCAGAGAGTATAGTAAAAGTTCTGTGAATATAAACACCTCCTTTTAAAATCTCAATGACTTGAGGCCACCTTGGAAACTTCACTCCCCCAAATAGTCTACACACTAAACTAAATGGTACTCAACAAATGCTTGCTAGAATGAATGGATGAAAGTCTTATTTTGGGGGAGGGGGGACATAAATTGGGTTTATTTATTTTTTAATGGAAGTACTGGGGATTGGACCCAGGACCTCATGCATGCTAATCACGTGCTCTACCGCTGAGCTACATCCTTCCCCCGGATGAAAGCCTTATTGATGCTTCTTCCTCCCCTAGACCTTTTGCCTTCATCATTTCTACCCCATTATTACTGTTGGCCTCGTCCAAACACTTCCCGTTAGTATTTGAGTGCCTCCAAAATTTATCTCCAACTTTGTCTTTCCCTACTGCTCATCAAGATCTTTTTGCTATGTAAAGCAGTCTCCATTCACTGTCTCCTGGTCATGCTCCTTCTTTTGTTTCTTTCCTCCTCCTTCTGCATACCCTCTCTCCTCATTTCAACTTACTCTAGTATCCCTAAGGACCCAGTTCAAGTCCTATCATCTCTGTGAAATCTTTTGCATACATTTAAGTGAAGATGAATTTCGTCTTTAGAAAAAATTTCTATGGTAACTCCTGCTTTTGCATACATGTTCGCACATAATCATTTTTCCTCCTAAGTGGTGTTTTCTCCTAAGTGGTGTATATATCTGACTGCCTAGAGAGTGTGCATGTCTTTGAGGGCAAAGACTATACATTGTACTTCTTTTGTGTTACACACAATGTTTAGCAAAAATGGTTATTGAATGAATGATTCATGTTGAGTACAGAAATAGAAAAAAAAAGGAATGATAATGAAACAATATAAATCTCTTTTACTTTATTATTCAGGAGATCAACAAAACACATTAAAGCCTGGCAATATCCTTGACATCCCAAGTTTAAAATAATACATATATACAAAGATGACTATATATATCATCTTTGTAATACGGAATTGTATATAAAGGACAGAGGAGAACATTTTCTAAAGTAAGGATTTAGTAGTTGAAACCAATTCAACATAATAAACCTTTTTTTTCTTACAAACATTTGAGAATTTGGAAAGGGATTTATGCTTTTTGGGTTTTAGAATAAATCTATCAGGCTCCTAATAAAAGATAACATGACCCCTGAAACAAGTCTTTTTTTTTTGATAAAATTCTATCCAATGAATTTCTAATAAGATAACTGCTGTTTTACCTCTTTCAAAACTTGAAATAAAATCACTGCCATTGAATGCAGATTTTGAGGGCAATGATCTAATTATCCCCACATGTTCCAGGGAACAATGTAAAACTTTGATAACTAAAGCCTTGGAAGAAACAATCAAACCATTGAAGGCAAAAAATCTTTTGAGGCTATTACTGGTAAGTGAGGTAAAAATAGATAAAACTTGTGATTGTTACAAATACTTTTCAGCTAGGTAAACTTTAAGCAGAGAGACCTTCAGTTAGAAAAATGTTATCTGAACATTTCTGAAGTGGAGACTGGTCTATTGGTCTGAGGATTATAAAATAACAATAAAATTAGCTCATTCTGAATAAAATGCTAATCTTGAACCACTTCATGAAATTGACATGTGTGCCTTTAATAGTTCATTTTCCTTTTTTTTGTTCTCATTTTTTCCTCCTTAACATTTTATAAATGTCATAATAACACATTAAGAATCATGATGCCTCCCCTGTATTTCTGAAATCATTATCCTGGATATTACTGAACAATTTCAAACATTTGGAATGCTGACACTGATTGATAAAGTTATTCATAATACATGCCTATTGCTGATTTAATTACTTTGGGGTTAAATGAAGAGGCATTTTAAATGGTGTGCTTTTGATATAGTTAAATTATTGAAAACAAATCGATTAAGAAATAGCTTTCAAAAAAGAAAGACGATAAAAGGACATCATTTCTGTGAAAAAGTTTATTTTTAGATGCAGAATATTTATAAATTAATGGCACAGAGAAAAGATGAATTCTTTGTCCTTTCTCTTTAAATATCAGCATCATCAAATATTAAATGCCTGTAAATATCTACTCTAATTGATCTCATGCTTTTCCTTGACCTTGATACGTAGTTGGAGGTTTCCCTAAAGAGCTAAATACCTGTTCAGTCCTGCTGTCTTGCTGGCTAACTGATTTCTTCCTGTTGCTAAAGCACTTGTTCCCCAAACCCTCTTCCCTCTAGGATTTAACCTCTCTTCTCGAAAGTGCCTGAATGTGCCGCAGCCTGTGATACTAATGCTGCCTGCAAGGCTTGTCAGTAAAACAAGCCGGCAGTCCTGGTAATGCTTCAGCCTTCAATGCAGCTCCAAGCATAATACAGTCAGCTCGCGCCGGGAGATGATGTAAGATGAAGTTTCAGGGCTGTGATGAAAAGGTCTTCCAATCTAAATAGTGTCTGCAAGGCAAATGGTTCTGTGTTTTTCAGGTAATTGTAATCCCTGAAATCAAAACTCCTCTCAAGGTGTGCGATGACACAACAATCAAATGTTTTAAATGATTTCTTGAGCATCCAAGCTGAGAAGAATGGCAGGTTTAGATTTGTTCGAAATTCATAGTATTTGTCATTCAGCCTCTGAACCAGCTTGTTTCCATGATTTGGAATAGGGGCTGTACAGATGGCAACCCACTTGAATGCCTTTTTTTTCCCCAGAGAGAGACTGCTGTCCTAGAATTATCGCAGCATATTAAAGAAAAAAATTACACTCTTTAAAAATAAATTCCCTAACTCCCATGGGATGTTATCTTGGGAAAACTAGATACTTTATTAAAAAAACAAAAAAAGCTCACACACAACAATATCTCATGCCAGTTAAATGCTTAGGGAAGTTTCCTTTGGTGCATCTTATGTTCTAGTTAGAATTTTAAATTTATTTTGCTTAAATATTTCAAGTAAGATTAAATTATGTAATTCATAAGAGCAATTCTACTCTAAGATGTTTTTCCAACAATAAACTGGTATTTTGCTCTTAAGGACTACCATGCAAAAAGAGATGGATCTGCCCTAAATAATGCTTGTTAACTATTAGTGAGAAAAGCAACAACTTGTACTTAGGAGTTAATGTCTTTTTAAAAACTTGCCTTGGATGACTTTCTGCATCCTTCTTCATGTTAGTGTTTAACCTATTTTAATAAAAATTTCTGTTTTTTAATTCATAAATTGGAGAGTGGAGTATAAAGCAGGCTAATTTCTCTCTCAGTTGCCCACACATATGGGGAACACGACTGTTCAAGTCAAAAGAGCTTATTCAGGTCAGTACTGATGACACGGTGGCAGCATCTCCTAATCTCAGGCGGAGAACAGGGATGTGTGCGAGCCTTTCCTCTTTTGTGTTCTTCTGTATCATGGCATTAATTGTGCTATTTTGTAGTTGTTGGTTTTGGGGCATGCCTCTTGCGTAGACTGTGTGCTTCTTGAGAGTAAGGACCCTGCTTTTTTTTCTTCTTTCTTTTTAACTGAAGTATAATTGATATACAATGTTATGTTTAAGGACCCTGTTTTTCATCTTCATTAACCCCCTCACTTAGCACGGTGACCACCATAATATCAGGTGCTGAAATAGGTCTGCCCGAGTGAATACCTTGTGTCAGAAAGACCCGAGAGAACAGTGACTCTGTTGATTTCATTTTTATCTCCTGAGCACCTAGTATGCTTCCTGGCTAAATTAATGTGGAACAGGTGGAAAAAGAAGCTTTATATTTTGTGAATACATACATCATCTTATTTCAGCCTTTCATAAGCTTCATGGACTAGTAGATAGGGTAGTTTGTTTTTGTTGTTTTTTTATTGAAGTATAGTCAGTTTACAATGTTGTGTTAGTTTCTGGTGTACAGCATAATGTTTCAGTCATACATATACATACATAGATTCCTTTTCATTACAGGTCACTACAAGATATTGAATATAGTTCCCTGTGCTATACAGTAGGACCTTGTTATCTATTTATTTTATATATAGTTGTGTGTATCTGCAAATCTTGAAATCGCAATTTATCCCTTCCCACCCCTTCCCCCTATCCTGTAACCATAAGATTGTTTACTATGTCTGTGAGTCTGTTTTGTAAATAAGTTCATTTATGTCTTCTTTTTTCTTTTTTTAGATTCCACATATTAGTGATATCATATAGTATTTTTCTTTCTCTTTCTGGCTTACTTCACTTAGAATGATGATCTCGAGGTCCATCCATGTTGCTGCAAATGGCATTATTTTATTCTTTTTATGACTGAGTAGTATTCCATTGTATATATATACCCCACCTTCTTTATCCAGTCATCTATTGATGGACCTTTAGGCTGTTTCCATGTCTTGTCTATTGTAACTAGTGCTGCTATGAACACTGGGGTGCATGTATCTTTTTGAATTGGAGTTTTCTCTGGATATATGCCTGGGAGTGGGATTGCTGGATCATATGGTAAGTCTATTTTTAGTTTTTTTAAGGAATCTCCATACTGTTTTTCATAGTGGCTGCACCACTTCACATTCCCACTGACAGTGTAGAAGGTTTAGGGTAGTTTATTGTTCTCCTCATTTTATAGGTTGGGGGACAAAGATCCAGAGTGATGAATTAAGTTACTAAAATTAACCTTGTAGAACTTATGTAACTATTTCCTGAAGACGGGACAAGGGAGAACATCTGTGAGTCAGTAAGTGCCCTTAAGAATAGGTCTTGAGGAGGTCTGCTCCCACTGTGAAAAAGAGAAAAGAATGTTACTGTGATTGCATATGGCTATTGGCAAGTACCAATTCCTCAAAGATACTTGAATGAGTATGTGCATGTGTGTGTGTTTGGTGACATTCTTTCAGCTCCTTCAAAGATGTGAGGACAGATTATTTCTACATCATCTAATGGTTAATAAATTTTTTACACAATCTTTATAATATGCCAACTAATATGAATAATGTACTTGATTCAGTGCCCCAAAGTCAGGGCCTCTTTTCCCTTAAGGTGGTGGAGTATTTTCCCACCACTTGTCCAATCCTAACTTTGGGGGCAATGCTCAATAGCAGACCATCTAAATGGCGCTGTGATCATAGAACTGATACTCTGGGGTTGAAAAACTGTCCCAATATATTTGACTAAAAATGTTAGTGTCAGAATGTTCTGGAAAATACATTTTAGTTCATGTTCAAGTTGACTGAAACTCAGAGAATTTTCAGAGAAGCACAGCTTTGGCAAGATCATATGAAGTAACTTTTCCCACTTACTGCTAAAGGATTCTAAAGTATACTCTAGTCCATGGTCGGCTTCATCTGCACTTGTAATGGTTTTCCAATAATACGGTAGCTTGATGTTGTCATTTTAAGTGGAAATCCACTCTAATCAAATCTTAAGTTGCTGCTCCAGTGTTTGATGAACTCCAGACATTTGTGCCTGCTGCTCTTTTTCATTGATTAAAAATCTCCTAGCAGGTCACGCGATCTTATCCTATTCAGCAATCAAAACGCATTTGGTTCCTTGCCAACGTGAGGGAGGAAATAGAAACGGGTGTGATGACCTGTTAAAATCAGTGAGCTTTATATCTAGAGGACCTAATGCGTGGAAATATTTTGCTACTTTCTGAGTTCTTTCCTTTGAATAGATTTTAAATGTGTTAAAAGGGGATTATTAAAGATGCTCTTTATTTCAGAGACTTCCTAAGATCTTCCTCAAATTCAGTACAACTTCTGGAGTCTTAAACCTATCTTGCTTGGCTCAAAGCCAACTCACATCTAGGAGTCAGTCTCTTTCTTGGGGATGGGAGTGGGAGGGTAAGGAAAGTTAACAGCTATTTCCTTCTTCCTTCCCTTCATTTTTCCATCTATTTATCTTTTCTTCCTTTCTCCCTTCATTACTTCCTCCTTTTCTTTCCTTATTAGGAGCAGCCCTGGCGGGAAAACACGCAAACCAAAACCACTCCAAAAAAACCCAAACAATAACACCTGTCTATATCTTTGTTGGTCAAGTCTGTAGTTGCCCTGGAGGTGGGTAGGCATTTATACTTGCTGTCAATTTGGTGAGTGATTATTGCTGGAGAGGAAGAGGTTCCTTGGTCAGGGACGTGGCACTACTACTGCTAGAGGGAGGTATATGCTGGGGGCTGATCAAAAACATCCACGGTCTTGTCTTGAGAGGACCAGTGAGGATCCCCTGGGGTAAATCCTAGAAGCACGGAAAAAGCATCATTGAAAGGTGGATCTGTCATACACACTACAGATCACTGGCACCTGGCAGTGGCAGAGAAGCAGAATTCAATTGGTGTCATTGGGTAGCAGAATCATCAGTTGTGACGGTGACCACCAGATATTAAGGGCTAGCCTTTCTCTCTCACTTTCCTGTGACTTCGTAAGCTCTGAGATTCCTATAGAATCTGATAGGGGAGGGACCTCCAAGGATGACTGATAGTGGGTGCTCTATCAGCTAGGAATGTGAGGGCTCAGACCTAAGTTGAATTTAATTTTAAAAAGCCAAACAAAAATGTGCTGTTTCTTCTACCAAAGCAATCAGGAACAAATTCATGCCTACTGCAAATACATTAAAAAAAATGGGGGGGGGGGAGATACATCCAATCTCTGGGAAGTGGGACGGGGTTCAGAGGAGATTTCACTTTATACTTAAAATGTATGTGTACGTGTGTGTATCTGGGTGAAGGGAGAATAATCCTTTCTTTTCAAAACAAAAACAAAAGTCAATTTGGGTTGAGAAGAGGATCTGGAGACGTGTAGATACCTTCAAAGGCATCAGGACCAGCCCTAAGCCTGATGTGTATTCTTAGGATGACTTTGAGAGCCTGGAAGCCCTAGATTCAGACAGAGCTTTGAAGGGGATAAACTAGGAGAAATGCAAAAGTGTATGATCTCTTCTACTCATTATCCAATTCCACAAAGAATGTTTGCAAGTATGAATATTTTATACTCTGTCATAAACTGCAATTATGTGACCAATTAAATATCATTTATTTATTTATTCAACATTTAATGAATATTTATTGGTTGCCTATTATGTGCCAGGCACTTTTCTAGGCACTTAGGGTACATAGCACAATAAAAACAAACTAATTCTGCTCCTTCTGCCTATTTTAATTGAGTTTTTTTGTGCCTCCACACTGTTGGTATGGGATATACCATTCTATACTGTTTATCACACTGTATTAAAATAATCAGTTTATGCAATTTCAGTTGAAAACAGCTTTTATAATAGAAAAGCAGAAAATGTGAAAAGATGAGAATAATGGATTTGACTACATAAAAGTTAGAAACTGCACAGAAATGAAAATAAAACATCAAAGAAAATGATAAAGGAGAAATATTTGCAACATAAATGACACATTGGTTTTCTATCTGTAATATATAAAGAGTTCTTCCAGGACACTAAGCAACAAATCAATAACCAGTTGAGAAATCTCCAAAGGGCACAGACAGAAAATGTACTAAAGAAGAAATACATAGTAATAAATATATTTAAACTTTTTAAACATTTATGCTCACTAGTAACCAAGGAAAAATGTAAATCTAAGCAACAAGGTGCCATCTCTGGCTATCGAGAATTGGCAAAGACTAAAATTCTCAAATTCTCCAGTTCTAGGTCTTTTTTCCCCCCTTCTTTCTTTGTTTTTAATGGGGATAATAGGGATTGAACCCCATTATACTAAGCATACTAAGCATGTACTCTTCTACCACTCAGCTATGCCTTCCCTGCAAGTCTCTAACAGTTTCTCAACTTCCATACTATTGACATTTTGGGCAGAATCGTTCTTTGTGGTGGCCGGCTGTCCTGTGCATTGTAGGATATTTAGCAGCATCCCTGGCCTCTCCTCGTGAGATGCCAGTAGCATCCTTTCCTGTTGTGAAAACCAAAAATATTTTCAGGCATTACCAAATGTCCTCTGCGAGGCATAATCACCCTGAGTTGAAAACCACTGCTCTAAACATATGGAGGTATTTGGCATTCTTCCAACTCATCATCACCTCTCCTACACTTTGAGATCTGTGCACATTTTTTTTCTTTCTTTTTTTTTCTGCAAGAAGCTTTATTGTTTCCATTTGGTCCCAGGCTTGGGCGAGGGCTCCAGGGTGGTTAAAAAGCTGCCTGGGGATTGCAGAGAGACGCTTCAGGCAGAAGCCCTGACACCAGAGCCGCTGGGTTGCAGAGGCTCCTAGTCGTGCTTGAGGGTGAGCCTTTCGAATAGATACTCACCCAGCCCAGCCTGGGGACCAGCCAGCCTGCGGAGGTTAGTCAGGAGGGCGCCCACTTGATGAGTTTCATCTGCTCATCCCGGAAGTGCCGGGGCTGAGGGTCTGCGCGGGCAGAGCCCAGGGCACGCAGGCCCCTAAGGGCCTGGTTCAGGTTCTTCTCCACGAGCATGGCAGCTTCCATAGCGTCCTGGGTTTTCCCCTACTCATCCTGAGATGGCTTCGGACGTCCTGGAAGACGGCGCGGCTGTGGTGCTGGTTTCGCGTTTTCGAGAAACGCTGGACGCCCTCGAGCTTTTCCTCAGCCAGTTCGCGGGAAAAGTGGCCCACACCCTCCAGAGCCACGTCGAAATAGAAGTCCAAAGAGAGGTAGGTGTAGGGGGCCCGCAGATGGCATGTTGGCCAGGCGGTTGCTGGCGGCCTCCACCTCAGTAGAATAATTCTGACAAATCTGGGAGTGCATGGTTGATGGTAATAAGGAGTTAGGCTCACAAAATGATGCTGGCTGGTCCTGGAAACGGAGGATAGCAGGGTGGCTGGTTCTGAATGCTGCCACTGGAAAAAAGGTTGGAGGGTGGTTGGAGGCTGGAGGAAGGGGCGTCCCTGGGTCTGTTCCATCCAAACACAGTTGAAGGAAGAGACAGTTTCATGGGACCACCCAGTGCACTGCCCAGGTCTGCGCACATTTTTCCTCCAGTGCATTTCCTTTCCTACTCTTATCATCCTTCATGTTTCTGCTGAGGTTTTTGTGGATAAGTTGGCCCTGGTTTCAAAAAGATGTACAGTGCCTGTCTTGGTCACTACTGTACACAGAATGCATAGTATTAAGTAGGTTTTTAATAAATAGTTCTCAAATGGATAAATGGATTACAATTTTAATATTCTGGAAGCATTTCTAAAGATTTGAACCACAAAAGACTTCAAAATAATTTTAACTAAGTCAAGATAGACTCATTTCATTAGATTTTTTTCCCCTAAATTCATTTGTGCTTTAGTTTTGACCTACTTGAAAAATATTCTGCATTCTCTCATCATATTTATTATTAAAATATTTCTGGTAGGATTTAAAAAAAATTTTAAATAGATCCTTGGTCATCTAGCCTTCCATTTCATTCTGATATTAAATACTTGTGGTCAAACTGAAAATACAGGCCCATGGTATATATCAGATGACCTTATGTGGATTCTTTCATAATTTTCTACCCGTTTTCTTTTATGTTGCAAAATAAGGCTATAATAGGTCAATTTGCAAGTCTGGTAGGATGTGTAAACATTAACTGACAATTAAGAGTTCATTTTGCTGTGCTGATACTTAGAATTGTGATTTTGACAGTTTTGTGAATTTGTAATGTTGTCAATTACCTATCAAGCACCGCCATATTGATCTACGCTAACCAGCATATATTCCCTGCCCTCAAGGAGTTTGAAGATTAGTGGTGCTAGTCTTAAAACAGTTTCCTTCGTGGGATTAAAATGCATGCTTATAGTCAGCTCTCTGTATTCACAGGTTACAAAAAAAATTCCAGAAAATTCCAAAAAGTAAAACTTGAATTTACCGCATACTGGCAATATTTTTACATTGCAATTACAACTGTTTATATAGCATTTACATTGTGTCAGCTATTATAAGTAATCTAGAGATGATTTAAAGTATATGGGAGTATGTGCATAGGTTATATGCAAATACTAATACATCATTTTATGTAAGGGACTTGAGCATCCTCGGATTTTGGTATCTGCAAGTGGGTCCTAATCCCTTGTGGATACCAAGGGATGACTGTACATTAGTAATCAAAGGCCTACTAGGTATTTATGGAATAAGAGCAAAATAATTGACAATCTTGGGAGAAGAGTGCATCACAGTTGTGTTTAAGCCAGGCAAACTACTGTTCTACTCTATAGTACATCTTTCTAGGGGACAAAACATTTATGTCCTCCTGCTCCTTTAAGTGCCATTCAAAATGTTATTTTTCTACAACTGAGAGTCATGACATTGTCCTTCTTGAATTAAATATTTTATACTTTTGTAACATGTTGCAATTCCCCTGAAGACAGATATTATTCACTGATAGCATTTTAGGCTGTGGGATTCGTGATGACATGGCCAAAAGCTCTTTCATTTCATTAATAACATTTCTCCCTTGGTAGGAGGGATAATCTTTAAACAGGTTTCCCATCCTGTATTAAATCTTGTTTGATTCCACAAAAAGTGTGGCTTAATTTGGTTTCTATGAGTCAGTTCTCACCTCAATTAAGCCTCCCCTAATCTTTGTTGGTCAGAATCAATTGCTTCTTTCCCTGAGCTCTCCCAATAGGGTATTTGTGTCTCTATTTAGTACTTACTTACTCTGCTTTAGTTCTTTGCCTAATTGTCTTATCTGTTACTAGAAGGAAGAAGGGATTCTTATTCATCTCTGTGCTCCCCTAAGCCCCTAGCATATGCCTTGCACATAGTAGGTTTCAAAACATTTTTGCTGGATTAAAAATAATTTCAAAGATGAAATAGAATTTATAATACCCATGATATCCTCAGACCTTAATGCATATTTTAAGAAAGTATACATTTTAACAGTGTGGGTGTGTGAGAGTATCTGGTAGAACTCTGGTGTAAAATCTGTCTAGTTTTTTTTTTTTTTTTTCAAGCAGGATTTTCATCAGCCAAGCAGCTTTTAGTGTTCGCAACCTTATCACTACCGGCAGTAAATTTCTTTGAAAATGCCAAGTGAGGGTCATCAGGCTAATGGATTTATCCACTATGATATTCTAGGAAATTATGCCATCCAACTTGCCAGAAGTTGCTTCAAGGTCAAATACTGAAATATCTAAGTAGATTACAAGAGTGCCTGGAAGATTCTTTTTTGACAGTCTTGTCTATTTCTACAACTCTATTCCTGACTCTGGTTACATATTTCTACTATCCAGGGTGAAGATGTACTTTCTTTACCACTCTTTCTAAGTACAGTTAGGATCCAGCAGTTATGTGAATTTTCAGCTCACTGGATATTTCAGAAAATTTTACCCTTTTGGCAAGCACTTCTTTGACTCTAAGGAACAAGGAATAAAATCAGGAAGATGAAAGAGTAACATTTCATTTGGAATGGCTTCCCACAGAAGAGTGAACTCCGATCAGGAATTAGAATATGATCACATAGGTGCACTGAACAGGCTAAACAACCGCTCTTCTTACTGATTCATGTGTAATGATTAGCAGGTATCGGACATCTTGCAAGACAGTGGAAACATCCAGCTCCCCCCCCCCATCAGAGCCTCTGAAAACATGATCCTTGCCGGCCCACTTCCTGGCCAGTTATTCACTCAAGACAAGTCTTCAATCACCTGGCCAATTAGAAAACACAACACTAGCTACCTGGTTTACCTCTTTGGCTTCCTATTTACTATGAGAGATCTCTGATCATTAGTTTCATTTAAAGGAAAAAAGGAAAAAAACATCGTGGAAAGACATTAAGTATATAACAAAGGCCCCAGCTTGAGCCTAAATTGTGCTCAAGTATGTTTCAAAATGCCCCCAGTAGACTGTATATATATATTCCTTAAAGGCAGAGACCATTTCTCTTATATTTTCTGAGCTACACCTGTGTCTTCATTGTCACTTTTGGACTTACTGGATTGACATTTCTCCTGCTTGATTTTTTTCTTCTTGATGTAAAATTTTATTTATTTAAATTTCATCTTTTTTAATTTCAAAATTTCTTAAAATTGAAGCAGGATTGATTTACAGTATCAGTTTCAGTTATACAACATGGTGATTCAGAATTTTTAAAGGTTATACTCAATTTAAAGTAATCATAAAATACTGGCTATATTCCCTGTGCTGTACCAATATATCCTTGTAGCTTATTTATTTTCTACAAGGTAGTTTGCATCTCTTAGTCCCCGCCCCTTGCCCCTCCCCCACTTCCCTCTCCCTACTGATAACCACTAGCGAGCTTTCTATATCTGAGTCTGTTTCTGTGTTGCTCTATACATTTGTTTGTTTCTCCAGTTTGATTTTTAAATTCCACATCTCATCTTGGCTTTGTTTGATTCTACATGACTTCCTTGAACTCCACACTACATGTGTTACTGGCGCTTTGGGGACTGAAGGAGGAAGAGTGCTAGATGGGGAGGGGCTGGGGTACCAAGGGCCACAAAATGGGGAGATAAGAGGTCAACCGTTTTCAGACCTATGATGATAAGGAGATTGAGAAATCAGTGAGGGGTGTATTTGGGGATGAGATTTCACCTCTTCAGCCACCAACCCCCACCCCAGGAATCCTTGGATCTTAGGGAGGATACTGGACTTTTCATTATATAAGAAATGGTGATTTATATCGGTTACTACTTGACTATTATAGGAAAGAGTGGCTTCAGAAGACTAGAGAACTTGGCAGCATTTGGGTATTTGAGTAATTTTTTTTTTTACATTACTTTTCAAATCTGTTAAGAATCCTGTTGTCTTCTAGCAGTTGTTTTTGTTTGATTGTTTGTTTATTTATTTGTTTTTACAGATATATGTGTTTGTTAAAAATCCCAGGTTGGATTTTTAACCTGGTTGAAGAGGGAAATTAGCGAGAAAGGCAGAGAAGGTTTTCTTTACCTCTGTGCCAAGGGAATATATGAGAATTTTAACTCAAGATGTAGCCCCAGATTTGATTCAGGAAATTACCAGAGAAGACCATAACTGGGTTCCCATAAAGAAATAAGTTCTCTAATTCAGTGTCATCTTTTACTTACCAAGAAGAGCATGCCATGGCAGTGTGCCAGTAAAGTGGAATTCTATTATGTTTACCTTGAAGTGCTGGGTGTAATGAAGTCATCAGCAAGCTCTATTTATTTTTTAAAAGCAAGCAAGAGAAAAATAATAAAACTCCAACCTCTACATTTCTATTGATCACAGGATGCAGATCTTATTTATTGTCTCTTTATCTGTCAAGAAATGGGAACGTATAGTTTTTTTTTAAAAATGTTAGAACTTTGATCTAGTTTTCTTCTCTTCCTCACCAGTAAATTCTCTGAGTATTTTAAAAGGTGGAAAGATTAGAGAAAACTTTTCTTTTGATGTCTAGACACTGGTTAGAATCATAGCAAACATGTTTTGTTTTTGAAGAAGGAGTGCAGAATACTGTGTCAATGCTAGGATAAAGTACACGATAGTAATATGAAAGTGTTAAATAGAGTCTTCAGACACTAAGACTTTGAATTTGTAGTAAATTTTGGAACAACACATTTATTGAAATAAGTGATAAATTATAAGAATTAGACTTGATTGTAATCTGTCACATGTTCAACCAAGGAATAAACACGCTTGGCAAATGAAGTGGTTTCATTCTGTATAGTTTCTCAGTTTGTTACAGTTATCTGTATTTCTGGGCAGGAAGAAGTACTAAACCAAAATATCGTCTGTTAGAAACCTAAATATGAGAAATCATAAAGTTTTTCTATCTATTGGTTCTTTATTTTCAAAATCGGAGGGATATTGTGTCTGCTATTGGGTAGTTCGGTCCTTGCTTCTTGTTTTACGGGTGGGGGATTGGTTATCACAAAGGCTTTCTGTGGGGTCTGGAGGAAACAGAGATGCCCGAGTTTATACTCCTCAGCTATTATGTTTCACAGTGGCTTCAGGGAGGACATAATAATAACTGTGATGACTTGGTAGTTTCTTGTCTATGCAAGTGTAAGTAATTTGGGCAGAGAGTACTACATGTCAGCCACTGTTCTGTGTTTAGGAGATTCAGCGGTGAGCCAGCACCAGTACGTTCAAGGGAGAAGAGCAGGGGCATGAACTCAGCTCGTTATTGAAGCCCAGTGCTCCATATGCTGAAAATCAAAGGCCTACAGAGAATTTGAGATCTAAGTTTTCCTCTTTTCATAGGAAAGGGGAATGTGAGGCAATTTATGAAAATAAACTGTAAAATGTCCTCCAGCAATTGAGGGTGGTCCTTAGCTTTTTTTTTTTTTTTTAATAGGAAAATTGTTTTTCTGTCTGTATTATGGTATCAAGGTTATCTTTCATCCGGAAGATTTTGTGATTTTGCATTGATCAAGAGACTGCTGCTTATTTTCAAAACTAGTGTATGCAAATTATGATTAAATTCCTGAGTATTTAATCTTTTCAATATCATTTTAAAACTAGGAATGATGGTACACTGAGATGATAATTAACTCATTATGAATAATTTATTTTGTACCTTGAAACTGCACAAAGTAAATTTTCAAGCAGATTCTAGTTGAGATAGCAGTCAGTTCGAGTCACATGTGTAGTATTGTATATTAAGTGAAAAATCTCATTACAAAAGTCATGCATTTAATGTTTCTTCATTTATAATATTCATGCTAAAAATTCCCAGCTTGGGACCCTGAAGGAATTATAGTGGGCAGATAATATTTTTATAGTAAACATATTTAAAATTTTTTAGCTTTCCTGAAAAAAAGGTAACTAAATCTACTTTGACTATAGGTCGCTTTTATATTTTAAACACTTACAGCAATTATAATTAATAATCTTTTTAAAGTTGGTGAGTGAATATACCCATCTTCTGACTACAGATTTCAAATAATGGAGGCCATTAGCCATCATAGAGTTTGTCAGGATCAAACAGCATGCCCTTTGTAGATTATATTAAATTCTGAGGTCAAGGGGAAATGCCTTGATCCACTGTTTGTCTATTTATTTATTTTATCCCTTTGCATTTTGATTAACTATTTAGCACTTATTATGTGCCTAACAATATTCTGAGTATTTACAATAATCCTGTGAGTCAAGCACTATTATAACCATCATTTTATTGAGGAGGAGTGTACTTTAGTAAAAATAGTGTACATTTTACCATTAAACAGACTTGGATAAAATCTTGAATCCACCACTTACTAACAATGTGGCCATGGGCATTGAATGTGTACTTAGGTCTCAGAGCCTCAATTTTCTTTACACAAAATGAGGGAAGATGCTAGGTACCTTCAGGGTTATTGTGAACATTAAATTAGAGTATTGGAAGGCGCCTAGCACAGTTTCTGGCATATCAGAACTTCTCAGTACAGTTTAATTTTCTTCCCATTCACTTTAGCCTTGTGTTAGTCAGGATGCTTAGTCACAAGTGATGGAAACCCACATCATACAGGCTTTTTTTTTTTTTAAAAAAACTAGAATATATTCATTCATTTAACTGGGAAATTCAGGGGGTTCCACCAGTGCCATTAGAACATCTTTCTTTCTCCTGGCACTGCTCTCCACAATTTTGGCTTGTTTTCAGGCAGACTATCAATCCAATCCTTTAAAAATCTTAATTGGTTTTTTGCTAGTTTGCATCTGGTCAGTTTCATGGGCTGGTAACCAAAGGCACAGATCTCTTAGAGTCATAGTTCTTGAATCTGAGCCTCGGAGTGTCTGCCTTTAAGCAACAAACCAGGTGGTCTGCCCATTGGCACAATCCTTAGTTAAGTGGCATCTTGCTCTTTTTTGGGATAATACAAGTCATAGTAGGTTAGGTATGGTGAGGATACAGTAAATGTGTCCCTTACCCAAGGGAGAATCCTAATAGGCTATTCTTTAAAGTGCAAGTGATTGTGCCCTCTGTCACATGGGGGATGCACAGGATAAGGTCTTTGGTAGGGAACTAGGGGAACAGTAGTGGTCTTATCTCCTGTTATATCTGCTGTCCCCTAATTTTTTTTCACACTAAGTTTACCTTGGAGCAGAGTATACATATAGTACTTCCAACTTGGTAAGAGTCATGATTATCTGTCTGTCATTTTGTGTTTCTGGCCATAGGCAGAAAGTATCTTTATTTTCTTCTCTGTCCACTTTCAGACGTACCAACTTGGACCATACCTTTTATCCCCCGGCATAGGTACTCATTCAAGGACAAAAGCAGCTGTCACTGGAATCCAATATCCTGAAGTATTTATATTGTCCCTAAGGTTCAGTAAGCCCAAAGTCTGAGTCCTAAGATGCAGTAGGGGCAAAATAGAGTTTGCCCATTTCGTGGCTGGAGGCAGGAGGATCTGGTGTTCCACATTTCAACTGCAATCAACCACTTCCATGTTTGGGATCTGTTACTTTCCAATATCACTCTTCTAGATATCAATGTCAATTTTATGAAATATCCTTTTGGACCATGCCAGACGTTTGGCTGCTGTTTGTTCCCTTAGCAGTCCTTATAGAAATATCAGCAAGGTGATTTCCCTTAGCTTCCAAAGAGTCAAGTTTAGAATGCCCCCAAATATTAAAAATAGCTAAAGCAGCAGATAAAAGTATTGATTCAAGAATTCCCAAGCATAGAGGCCATTTTTAATTTTATTTCCACTGGAAGTAAGGAAGCCATGTTGTTTCCACAACATTCCAAAATCATGAGCTACTCCAAAAGCATATCTGCTGTCAGTATAAATATTGGCAATTTTGTCTTCGGCTAAAACACAAGTCCATGTAAGAGCTTGTAATTCAGCCTGCTGTGCAGAAGTAGCCATAGATAAAGATACTGCCTCAACAACTTCAAAAGGAGTTACCATGTGATACCATACTTAGCACAATATTTGCCATTGTCACCATTTAAATAAGAACCATGAGAAGCCAGCATTACCCAGTGGAATTTCCTGTAGATCATTACAAGGAGTCAGGAGGTGGTCCATCAGTGTTAAGCAGTCCTGAGGTACTTCATTGGTGACAGAGAGAAAAAGAGCCGCTGGGTTAAGTTCATTACAACATAAAAGAGTTATGTGAGGAGCAGTTAACAAAAGGACTATAGGAGGCCAGGTGGCTGGCTGAGAAATGAGAATTCAGGAAAGCTCCTACTACATGAGGTACAAAAATGGTTCAAGGGAATCCTACAATGATTTTCTCGGTGGCCTTAACTGAAAGGGCAGTGGCCATAATGACAAATGCAAGGGAAGTATCCCTGTGCCACAGGGTCTAGTTTTTGTCTATAGTGCCCTATGGATTGATGGTGGTCCCCATGTTTTTGGGTGAGTATTCCCAGGGCATTCCCTTCTCTGTCATATACAAAAAGGAAAAAGGGAATCTGGTCATTGGGATGCCCAAGGGCAGGTGGGGGGTTTCCTCAAACTCTCCTTTAAGGCCCTTTCATCTGGTTTTCCCCATAAAATTGGGGGTACAGTTGTAACTATTTAGTAAAACATATACAGGTTTGGCCATAAGAGAGAAATTTGAAATCTAATGTCAGCAATAACCAACTAGACCGAGTTGGAGATTTTGCCCATAAGGAAAGTGGTAGCTGAATCAATAGGGACAAATGATCAGTGTTTCTAGAATCAGCTGTAGAGACATCAGAGAGGAAGAAATAAAAGATGCCAAAGGGTCATATAATTCACTTGGTGAGTTACTTTGATGACTATGGTCAATTTCTAAGATGATTTCCCCCTTCTGGGAGAAATAAATTCTGGCATGATATTTTCTAAGACATCTTGGCCTAATAAATGGGCAAGGGCGGAGGAACTAAGGAGAAAATGGTGTGTATTTCTCAAAGGGCCTAAACAAAAGACAGGAACAGAGACAGGAACCTCTGGAGATTTATTAGAGATTCCCTCTGTTTGAATTGTTTCAGTACTCTGAGGCAGGGGCCGCTTTATAGTAGAGGGTTTGAACTGAGAGTGTGGCTCTGGTGTCATTTGGGACTGGAAGAGATTCATTCCCAGTCTAGAAAAATGTTTTCCCAAGCAGATTAACAGGGAGAATTGGGAAGAGTCCTTGTATTTCCCTGAAGAATTGGGAGGATGTTGCAAAGGCTGGTTAGAGGGCCAAAGGTGCCTACAGCACTTAAAGTTGTAATAATCTCTTTTCCAATGTCCTGGCTCTTTGCAATAATAGCAGAAACTAGGAGGGTTTTGATTTCTTTTCGGAGCCTTCATTTGCTCAAGTTGAAGGTAAGAATTTTGGAAGGAGGGAAGGAGGTGAAATCTGAGACAAAGACGCCAAGAAAGGAGAGCCTAAGGCTTTGGGCACCATTTTATCTTTGTTTGCCTCAGTTAACCTCAATATCTTATTTTGCAGAGAGGCAATTTTAGCCTCAAAATACCAATCAAAATAAGCATTCCACTCAGTTCTGGGAATTTCTGAGCTATTGTAGTACACTTTGGTTTTAGGGAAATTAAGTTTGGGGATTTCAGAAGTTCCACATAATGACCATTGATGTTCTAAATTGCTTTTGCACATGTCAGTCCATTTAGTTAGAAATGTGCATGAGGAAGGACCAATGCATTTAAACATAAAATAGGTTGAGGTTCCTTGTAGGGAGGTGCCTTCAAAATACTCAGATAACTGTGATCCCATTTTCTAGAAGTTCTTCCTCTGAAGTAAAGAACAATTTTCAAACAGCTTAAATGGCTTACAGCACTAAGGGCTCAATTGAAATAGCTTGCAAACCAATCCCAACCTGTCTTAAGGAGACAGCTTGGTCCCAAAGCCAGGCCAAATGAAAGCCAGTCTACAAAGGAGTAGGCCAAAGGCTGAAAAACCCAGCCTGTTTCAGAGAAACAACCCCTATTCCTGAGAGGATCAAAAACGAGCCAACCTCAGTCAAACAACCTGATCCCAAATCACCTTACTTTTTTTTTTTTTTTTTTTTTTTTAACATTTGAAGCTCCCCAGCCTTTGCTCAGGAGCCATTCAAAGGTTTTGTCTTTCTGGTTAAGTCCTAGAACTTAGGCAAAGAAAGTGTTAAGCGCAGATCCAGGAGAATGATATACCTTCAAACTGCAGGATTGGTAAGAAAAGCAGTGAGCGACAAGGGGCTCAACTTTGGGTACCACACCTGTTTGCTCATCAGCCCTGGAGCCATTGGGAGTCTTCCCTGGTCCCCATAAAGGCCACCAAAATGTTGACCTGAAACATACAGACCCCCATATATTTATTTCTCCAGCAAAGATAGGTTCATTCAGGATCAGCAGAGAATTGCCGTTCAGGGTCTGCAACCATGGCAAACCACGTGCTACCCCCTGCCAGCAAGGGAAGGAGAACCTTTCATAGAGAGGACCAGGAAGTCAGAGGGGCTACAGTAAACAAAGAGTCCATGGCTTTTCATTGGCTGAGTCCTTGCCAGGAAAGAGGAGGAGTCTTTCCTCTTCCTGTTGGTCTGGGATATCTCCCAGAGCATGAGAGCTCCCCCTTCTGGTCCACCAACTGTATTTATTGAGGTTTCTGCTTATTAATTCTTGATGGTTCATATATAATTCAATTGTACAGACATACTCCATCAGTGTATATTCATTTTCAGAGAGATACAGATTTATACACGTGTTTGAGGCAAAAGTATCATTCAGTGAATCCTCAGAACACTAAAATCTGATGTCCTTAATTCATTGAGTCATCCAGTAGATTGATTGCCTGTGTTGTGCTGGGTGTATGTTCTTTGAAGCCCCATCGAGTCTTTGAAATAAAGCTTTTCACAGAAGTAGGCGTTTTGTATAATAGGCAGGACTTTAAAAATACAATCTTTAATCTACTAATATGAGATGCCTCCTAAACTGAAATGCTGAATTTTGTTTTGATGATTTTTTGCTGCAATCTTCCCAGCTTTCATTTAAACATATTTCCTTTAATCATAAAGATGATGTCAAAACTCATTTGGAAGTGCCTTCAGAATTCTCATTAGCAACAGGAGGAAAATTTTCATTGACGTGATTGAAGGAAAAGATGAACACTTCTGTATCTATTCTTGTAAGGGAAGATAAAAGCCTGCTCTCCAGCTGAAGAAGGCAGATTATTGAGTTTCACCAATCTTTTTTTTTCTCTTCTCTAAAAGGATTGCTTCACTTTTCCTCAGTTTGCTTTCCTCTACCAAATAGTGACAATGACTTACTCTGTGGTTGAGAACTAAACAGCCAGGCCTTGACCCGAGCGTAAGGGAAGAAGGACTTCAGATGCAACGTCTAGCTGTTACTTACAGCGGGGCTTTTTGCTTGCATTTCCTTGTGGCAGATAAATAAATGATACAATCGTGAGAAAGCTTTCAGAATGTCCCTGAGGGCTGCCTTAGAAAAAGCCAAATCTCTGTTGAATTCAAGAAAGAAAGCGATTTCTGTCCATGTGAAAGACAGAGAAGGTAGAACAGCAGGTTGACCACTGTGGGGATTTTATGAGTGTCTAGGGAAAAACCATTTCCCTGGGGTGTGATCGGAGTTTTATTTTATGGATGATATCTATCGACGCAGTTCTGTCTTCTTGCGAAGAAGCAAGCCAACTTACTATTGACTTATGAATCTGAAGAAAAAAGGCAGGGAAAATTTAAAGCAGCAGTCTTCTTTCTACCTGTCAGGTCTACATGGATTTGATGTCAAAATGAAGATAACATTTGTCTTGGGAATAACTTTGAATAATTTAGAAATAATATTAAATGATTAACACCGCATGTGTTCTGTCATTCTTGTTCCTCCCCGTTCTCATATGATATAGCATTATTATACATTGTGCTTCATCCCCAAGGATCTCAAAGTGGTTTACAGTCATAGCATACTTTTAAATCTGTCCAGGTCTCCTGGTTGAACAATGTATTTGGAGTGACAGAATTATAACTTTCTTGGCAGACCCATGCATAATTCACCAGGAATATCTACAGTACCAAAAAAAAATCAGTTTATATATAATTCTTAATAATGAAAAAAATCACTCTCTCAGTTGTATGCATATCTCAAGTCAAACTGAGGGAGAGGGTGAAACAGCAATGCTGAGAAAGAGCACCAAACTTGTGTAAAAACTAAAGGACAAAGGTCACCATTCTGCTCCCATCATGGGTGGGGTTGTAAAGCATTGTGTAAAGGGGACTGATGCATGTAATAAATTATATAGTTTATGTATCTGGATATGTCAATAAGTTATAATGCATTGCCATCTGTTCCAGAACTCTAGCTGGATGAAAGGACTTCCTGGAGTTACAATAACTGCTCTTCTTTTATTTTTAATTTGAATTTTATTAAAAAAAATTGAAGTCTAGATGAGTTACAATGTGTTAGTTTCAGGTGTACAGCAAAGTGATATATATTCTGAAAAAGAACATGTATATATATATTTCAGATTCGTTTCTGTTATAGGTTATTACAAGATATTGAGTATAGTTCCCTGTGCTATACAGTAGGACCTTGTGGTTTATCTACTTTATATACAGTAGGGTGTATCTGTTAATCCCAAATTCCTGATTCATCCCTCCTCTCCCTTTCCCCTTTGGTAACCGTAAATTTGTTTTCTATGTCTGTGAGTCCAATAACCACTCTCCTCAAGTGAGCTGTACCAAGCACACCAATCCTGTACTATGTACCGTGCCTGCTCATTTGCTGCTCCCCAGATTTAAATTCTGTATTAATTTAGGTGCTAACACCCATTTTCCTCTGTTTTATAGATGGACAGGTATTAAGGGAAAAAGGAAAGTAGATGAAACTAAATACTATCAGCTTGTGCGTGAGAGTTTTTAGAGCATATGTGCCAATAAAATGTCACTTATAATTTAAATTTTCTAATAATTGGGGTTCAGCATAATTTTTTTCTTTAATTCTTTAAAAATTTCCTGCATTACTGTTTGACAGGTGCACCACCCCAGTCAAACTCCCCACCTGGCACTGTCCCAGAGTGAGTTGCGCCCTGCCGGCGTGTAGCCGGCCAGGGCGCTTGGCACCAGGAGAGACCCTTGGGGCTGGCCGCTCCTCTCTTCACTGTGTCAGTGAAAAAAAAAAAAAAAAGAGATCAGAGTAGTGGTATTTCACCATTGGCCTGCAAGGCAGACCCCACCCTGCCCTTTCACAGGAAATGGGGGGTGGCGCTGGGGGCCTCTCATTTATTCTACACCTCTCATTCAACATAATTTTTAATTGAGGGAAAAGTTCCAGATTTCTTCCACTTACAACTTTAAGGTTTAACTAAAGATTAAGGGGAATTAGAATTCAGTAGTTCATATAACCATAGTATCAAAAACTTAAGGCGTGTGAGAGAAATCATTTCTTGGTCTGAAACTAAATGCCGATATTTATGATGTGGTGGTATGTCATGTAGTTGAGTATGGTCAATTCTTCATGAGTATTTTATATGATATGCACTATCATTTGTATCTTCATTTCTTATTGATGTGCCTGAAGGTAGAAAACATGTTTTTTTGTTTTGTTTTTCTGCAAGAAGCTTTATTGTTTCCATTTGGTCCCAGGCTTGGGCGAGGGCTCCAGGGTGGTTAAAAAGCTGCCTGGGGATTGCAGAGAGACGCTTCAGGCAGAAGCCCTGACACCAGAGCCGCTGGGTTGCAGAGGCTCCTAGTCGTGCTTGAGGGTGAGCCTTTCGAATAGATACTCACCCAGCCCAGCCTGGGGACCAGCCAGCCTGCGGAGGTTAGTCAGGAGGGCGCCCACTTGATGAGTTTCATCTGCTCATCCCGGAAGTGCCGGGGCTGAGGGTCTGCGCGGGCAGAGCCCAGGGCACGCAGGCCCCTAAGGGCCTGGTTCAGGTTCTTCTCCACGAGCATGGCAGCTTCCATAGCGTCCTGGGTTTTCCCCTACTCATCCTGAGATGGCTTCGGACGTCCTGGAAGACGGCGCGGCTGTGGTGCTGGTTTCGCGTTTTCGAGAAACGCTGGACGCCCTCGAGCTTTTCCTCAGCCAGTTCGCGGGAAAAGTGGCCCACACCCTCCAGAGCCACGTCGAAATAGAAGTCCAAAGAGAGGTAGGTGTAGGGGGCCCGCAGATGGCATGTTGGCCAGGCGGTTGCTGGCGGCCTCCACCTCAGTAGAATAATTCTGACGAATCTGGGAGTGCATGGTTGATGGTAATAAGGAGTTAGGCTCACAAAATGATGCTGGCTGGTCCTGGAAACAGAGGATAGCAGGGTGGCTGGTTCTGAATGTTGCGACTGGTAATAAAGTTGAAGGGTGGTTGGAGGCTGAAGCAAGAGGTGTCCCTGGGTCTGTTCCATCCAAACACTGTTGAAGGAAAAGACAGAGTCGTGGGATTGCTGAGCAAACTGCTGAAAACATGTATTTTGAACAATACTTTAAAATTTTGTCTTTTTCACCATACGAGATGGCTTTTTTAGTGAAATTTTTAGTGAACTTTTACGTACACATAGGTTCACACACCCTTTTATGGAAGGGTAGGGTTTGTGTACACAGTGTTCAAAAGTGCTTAACTCTGAACACGTTATCCAACATTGCATAAATGGCTTTATACAGTATAAAGAATGAAAAATGAAGAAAGTTGTTGTATTAAGAGTAAAAAAAACCCTGCAGCTCAGCTCTGTACTACCTCTGCTGAAAGGGATGGAAACTAGAATAGTAATGCCAATATTTTCCAGAGCATTCCCTGGAATGTGACTGGCTAGCCCTGGAAAATGTGAGGAAATGAAAATTATCATTGGGTAAAGTAGTATTGGGTATTTTAATCATCAGTCCATAAGGAGCTCATCATGGGCTGGTGACCATGCCCCAGACTGGAAGAGAAGAAAAAGTACTGAGTCAAAACTGCTCTCTCTCTTTCGATTTCTGAAGAATTTACAGTTGTTCAGAAAGTAACAATACAGTCCCCAAATCCTTAATAAGCTAGTTCTCTCTTTATCTCTCTCTTCCTTTACAATGACTCAACTTTAAAAGTAAGGGATCTTAATGGTTTATTTTGTAGCTAATTGGGTGGGAGGTGTTAATTATTTTACATGTATATCAGTTACCTATTACTGCTTTACCAATTACCTCAAACCTCAGAGCCTTATAACGACAAACACACATTATCTGTGTCTGTCGGTCAGGAGTCTGTGTGTAGCTCATTTGGGTGTCTCTGGCTCAATGTCTCTCATAAGGCTGCCATCAAAGTGTCTACTTGGGCTGTATCATCTCAAGGCTCCAGTGGGAGTCTGTTTCCAAGCTCACTCGCATGGCTGTGGGCAGGCCTCGGGTCCTCACCCTGTGGGCCTCTCCACAGCACAACTCACAACATGGCCGCTGGCTTCCCTTGGAGCAAAAGAGGAAAAGCGGGTGCCCGAGATGGAAGCCACAGTCTTTTTGTCACTAATGTCAGAAGTGGCAACCTGTCACTTCTGACATAGTTTATTTGGTAAAAGAAACTGAATCCAGCTCACATTCAACGGGAGGGAACTATAGGAGGTGTGACTATCAAGAGGTGATCACTGGGGGCCATTTTAGAAGCTGCCTCTCACACCTGCACTTTTCCTAACTCCTCAAGCATAGTCCAAAGTGACCAGTCCGGGGGATTTCTCTGCAGCCTACTGTTGTATCTTTAAAATTGCTTTGTACATGTCTACCTTTGGAACTGGTGTAAGGATTGAAGGAGCCTCGTTGTGCTAATATATTTTTGCCACAAAGAAAGGCAAAGTCAGGTGCCTTGTTTTCCTTTAGCCCATTGACCCTTTAAAAAAAAAATAAAGAGAATTTTCTTTGTCCTTAGAGTCAGTTACTTGCCAAAGAATTGGTAGGGGTGTCAGAGATTATTTCAGCTGGGAGATAGGCAGTAATATGTAAAAAAAAATCCAAGGCAATCAAATCTGATATATTGTATGGTCAGGTTAGTGACCATGACATAGAAAGCTGGAAAGAACCTGGTTTAAATTTATGCTCTCTTAAGGGCCTCTTAAGTGGGGTGTGCAAAAGCGACTTTTCTCTCTTCTCTTTCTTTTCTTTCCTTTTCTTTCCTTTCCTTTCCTTTTCTTTTCTTTTCTTCTTTCTTTCTTTCTTTCTTTCTTTCTTTCTTTCTTTCTTTCTTTCTTTCTTTCTTTCTTTCTTTCTTTCTTTCTTTCTTTCTTTCTTTCTTTCTTTCTTTCTTTCTTTCTTTCTTTCTTTCTTTCTTTCTTTCTTTCATCTAGCTAGCTAGATGAAATGGGAGCTTGGCTCCCATTTATGGGAGCCAAGATTTCTATACCTTTATCAAAAGAAAGTGGAAAATGATATGAAGAAACATATTTTTGGGTGGGACAGCTTTATTGAGATATGATTTAGCTGTCATACAACTCGTCTACTTTTAGTGTACAAAATTCTGCAGCCATCGCTACAATCAATTTTAGAACATTTTCATCACCTCAAAAAGAAACCACTCCCTTTGTCACAGCCAACTTCTAGTTAAGTCTCACTGACCAGATCTGGGTCATCTTCCCAGAGACTGGAAAAGCAAGCATTGAGTTTCTCTGGCATCTCTAGTATTCATGGGTAAGAGGCAAGGGAGAACAAAGCTGGAGGTGGCTGTGAGTTAGGGTTAATTTTATGTGTCATTTTTTCTGGGCCACAGTGCCCAGATATGTGGTCAAACATTGTGAATGCTTCTGTGAGGATGTTTTTGGATGAGATAAACATTTAAATCAATAGACTTAAGGGTAAGGCAAATTAATCTCCATAATATGGGTGGGCCTTATCCAATCAGTTGAAGGCCTGAATAGAACAAACATTACTCTCCCCTGAGCTAGAGGGAACTCTGCAGCAGATGACCATTAGACTTGAACTGTAACATTGGCTTTTCCCTGGGTCTTCAGCTTGTCGGCCTTCAGACTTGAACTGTAGCATTAGTTCTTCACTGAGTCTCCAGTCTACCTGCCCACTTGGGAGATTTTCGGCTCGCCAGTCTTCATAATCACATGAGACAATCTCGTAATTCCTTTAAATTAGATCAAAAAAGTGATGTAAATTTAAACCACAAACTCATTGTTTAAAGGCAGGCCTGTGGTTAGGAATTCTTAGAGGAGTCTCCCTCCCCACAAAGCAGGCAATACAGACAGTTGTTTGCGTTTTTCTACTTCTTCTTTTTATTACAATTGTAGCCATTGGAGACCCATTTCTCAGTTTCGACTCCACGCTTCCTGTACACGCTAAGTATCTTGTCCTATCCCCACTTGGACTTTCAAACCCAAACTTCTAAATTGTTGTGACTTGCAACATTCCGCAACACCCCTGCACTATCAACTCAGAAGCTTATTTCTCTAGCTTTCAGTTGTCTCTTCATTCTTTGCCACAGGTGGTTTCCTTTCCTTTCATTGGAGCACAGCTATGCTTTTAAAAGGAGGTCAATTATAGCTTATTCCAGCATTTCTAACTACTTTATGGTTGCGGATTTTTCAGATTATCTCGTCTGCCATGTTTGTAGAAATGGAAGTTGAATTAAAAAATTTTTCAATGTATATACTTTTTCTAACAAGTTACTGAGGTTTTTTCTTCCTTTCGATAACAATAAGGACTCTAATGTGCATTTTTGCTATTGTTGTAGCAAGTTTTTTCCTAAAACTTAAAAATACTAAATATTTTATTTTATAATAAAACAATTTGTTTTACTGACAACTTCTTTGTTTATCTTTGTGTTTTTCTATCTGATGCTTTCCTTCTGGGTTCTTTCTTCCTTCTTTCCTTCCTTCCATTCTTTTCCTCCTCCCTCCTTCCCTCCCTCTCTTCTTTCCTTCCTTCCTCCTTTTCTTCACTCCTTTCCTATCACTCTTAAATGGTAGTTTAAGTGGGAATAACACTTGATTCTGAGCACATTGAAAATATTACTTTACTGTTTCCTGGTACTTATTACTGCTTAAAAAAAACATGCTGCTTAGTCTAATTTTTGTTCCTATGTAAGGTAATCTGCCTTTTTCACTGGCAACTTTTATGATTTTATTTTTGTATTTGGTGCTATGCTTTTTTAATTATTATGTGTCTAGATGTAGATTTATTTATACTTGTCTTACTCAGTACTCAGAATATGTTTTAGATCTAAAGATTTGTGTCTTTAGATTTTGGGGAAACCTCAATCATAAATTCTACAAATATTGATTCTACACCATTCTCTCCTTTTTTTTTCCTTCTGGAATTTCTATTAGAAAGATGCTGTGGTCTTTCAATCTATTCTCCATATCTTGGTTACATTTTTCTTCTCTTTGTGTCTTTGTGTCTCATTTCAGGTAAAATTTTCAGTATCACTTTCCAATTCACTAATTATCCAACTCTTTATCCTATTGAGTTTCTTTTGTTTTTAAAGTTTAGATGTTTCATTTCCAGAATTTTGGGTTGATTCTTTTCCACATCTACCCATTCATGTTTCAGTTCTGCTTGTTTATTCCCCATAATTTACTATTTTTTAAATCAATATGGAATCTTCATTTTTTTTAGTATTCTAAACATACTCAAAATATTTATCAAACTAGTCTCCAAAATTACTTGGCCAAAAAAAAAAAAAGTCTCATGGATAGACAAACAAAAAGAGTCAGCCATATTTGCTCTTCATCTAACTAGACTTGTAGATTCTTTTAAGCTCTCTCTGCAGGCAGTTTATTTTTTCCAGCCTCCTTTCTAGAGCATAACTCCACCCCAGATCCCAGCTTTAAACAATTAAACCTTGCTTCTTTCCCTTCTTATTTCTATAGCACTTATTTTTTTAAACATTTTTTATTGATTTATAATCATTTTACAATGTTGTATCAAATTCCAGTGTAGAGCACAATTTTTCAGTTATACATGAACATATATATATTCATTGTCACATTTTTTCTCTATGAGCTACCATTAGATCTTGTATATATTTCCCTATATAGCACTTATTTTTTTAATTGAAGTATAGTCACTTACAATGCATCAATTTCTAGAGTACAGCATAATGTCCCAGTCATGCATATATACACATATATTTGTTTTCATATTCTTTTTCATTAAAGGTTATTGCAAGATACTGAATATAGTTCCCTGTGCTATACAGAAGAAATTCGTTTTTTTAATCTATTTTTATATATAGTGGTTAACATTTGTAAATCTCAGACTCCCGAATTTATCCCATATTACCCCACTGGGGGTAAACTCTTGGCCATCCCTACTTTGCTTCTAAGACCTAGAACTAGCAGGCCAGTGGCTCCAGGACTCCCTGTTGCTTTGCATTTCTGTTTAATTTCTGGTCCACAGAGATGGGTTTTTTTTTTTTCTGCTTATTTGGTTGTGTTTGCTTTCTTTTTAAAAATGTTTTTTAAATTTAATTGAAAAGTTTTTTATTTTGGGCGGCTTAGGTAATTAGGTTTGTTTGTTTGTTTTATTGGAGGTACTGGGGATTGAACCTAGGACCTCATGCATGCTTAGCATGCACTCTACCACTGAGCTATACCCTCCCCCCTGTTTTTGCTTTTGCACTTAGCTGTGTCTTATTTTTATCTTTATGTATTTTATCTAGAATTGCAGTGTGTTTGGAGCAGTGGAGATACATCAAATTGTGAGCTATGCCATTTCACCTGAGGTCTTTTTTAAAATTTTTGACACTTTATAATTGTGCTTTTACTTACATTTTTCAAAATAAATTATTACAATTATTTATGGTATGAAAGAAAACTTCTTGGACTTTGGATGACCACTGTAAAACTGTTTACTATGGAAATACTCTAAAATACATTTTTATTAAGTGAGCTCTTTGAACTGTGTTGCATTTTCCAACAATAAACATTAAAATATCGTATTTATATTCTCATATTACTTTTAAATAAAGTATAAGGTGCTCAATATTTAAAAAATTTTATTACGGAAATTTTCAGATAGAAAAGTTAGAGGTATTAGTATAATGAATCCTCAGGTATCTGTCACCTCACTTCAACTATTATCACTATTCTGCTACGCTTGATTCCCCCAATATTTCGTTCTGTTTGTTTTGGAGCATGTCAGAACAAATTTCAGGGGGGAAGGGAAATCGCTCAGTGGTAGAGCGCATGCTTAGCATGCACAGGGTCCTGGGTTGAATCCCCTGTACCTCCACTGAAAAAAAAAAACAAACAAATTTCAGCTATGATATCATTTCAACCATTATACACTTCATTATATATCTTTAACAGATAAGACTTTAAAAACTATAACCGCAATATCATTATTATCCCAAGAAGAGTAACAACAATTTGTTAATATCATCCACTATGTCAGTGTTTACTTTCGCCTCACCCATGGCCTCAGACATTTCTTCTTACAGTTGGCTTGAATCAGGATCCAATCAAGGTCACATACTGAAGTTGTTGACATGTCTCTTCAAGAGTCAATAATAGTTTCCCCACACCCTTTTATCCCCCATGCCATTTTTTTGTTGAAAAATCTGAGTCGATTATAGAACATAGTAATTTTATTTGTAAAATTAGTTAGAAACAAACACACTTTTGAGAATAGGCTTAATGGCTTTCTATGTATATAGGCAGGTTGTGACAGGCCTGGGAAGGAACACTCTGAAAAATCACTTTTAACCTATTGTTTAATATTAAAGTAGACTTTTCTGTATTAGTTATCTACTGCTGTTCATCAAATTATTCAAAAACTTATCAGGTGAAAACAACAAGCATATTATCTCATACAGCTTTGGAGGGTCAGGAATTTGGACACAGCTCATCAGCTGGGTAGCTGCCAGGATCTCTCAGGGGGCTGTGATTGGATTGTTGGCCAGGGATGCAGCTTCTAAAGACTCAGCTAGGACTGTAGGATTCTCTTCCAAGATGGCTCACTCACATGGCTGTTGGCAGAAGGCTTCAGTTCCTTGTCACCTGCACCTTTCCATGGCTTCCCCAGCATGACTACTCTGAGGAGGAAGGGCCAAAGACAAAAGTCATAGTTCTTTGTTACCTGATCTTGAAAGTTACATACCATTACTTCTGCCATGTACTACTGGTGACACAGACCAACTGTAGTACAGTCTGGGAGGGGAGTGTGAGTACCAGAAGGTGGGCGACATTAGGGATCACCTTGGTGACTGGCTGACTAAATGGGCAGTAAACCAGAGGTAAATTGACTTATCATTCTATCATTGATCTTACAAATAATGTTATTTCTTTCCTTGTGATAGGCCCCAAGATAGGGTACTGATATGGTGGTGTTAATGGAAAACCTTTGTTTTCAAATTCAGTTCACATTTTATATATAGCAGGATGGTAGGAAAGTACTTCTTGTCACAAGAACATTTCTGACACTGTACTTAGTGAAAGGATGCTTCTGTTTTCAATGTAAGAAATAATATCCTCTAAGGACTCTTCAAACTCTACAAGCCTGCTTTTGTATGAGATGTTCCCAGGAACGATCCTCTTGTACATAGGAGTCACACCATTAGGATCCCGTGGCATTTTAGGGATGATCTCAGCAACAACAGTGAATGAACTACTCAGAAAACACATCATAAGTTCTTTGTTAGCCTTTTTTTTGGGCTATTAAACTTCCCATTAGCACAATGTAGTTAATATTCCAGGAATGTATTATTAATGTTATTTTGTCATTATGGAAACAGGAAAAAAAGTACTTGTAGTAACACCATGGATTTCAAAAATGTCATCAGAATAAGAATTATGCATGCATGAATGAGATGTTCATTATTTTATTGCTTCTTATTTTAACTATATTAATATGCACACTTAGTCATATAAATTTAAGGCATGGCCAAATGTAGAATACTGTAGATATGATAAAGGGATAATGAACATATTTTATCAGTAAGTATTCACTAGCTATTTTTTCATAATTCAAATAATAAGACATTAGAACTGGATGAGACCTTAAAGTCCATATCATTTTTTCTCCTTAATTTTAAGACTCAGTCAGGTAAAGCAATATACCACAAATCAAAAGGCAAATTTGTAGCTGAACCTTAACTAGAACTGGAAATAAGGCTCCTAACTCTTGCTCCAGGGATCATTCTAATACACTGTATCACTACTCAAATCATTAAAAACCAGACTTACCCTCAGTACTACCTATAATGTTTTTATTATATTCAGTGTAGTTTATGAGGCAAACTAGTATAACATCAGCATGAAAACAAAACCAAAATTTAAATTCCAATGTTATTCGAAGCAGTCAAAGAAACACATTACACAAGGGATAAAGAACCTATTTTATCTCTTGTCGACCACTGACCTACTGAAGAAATTATTTGAAGGACAAACACCTGAATACTAATAAACCAAAAAAATTTGGGGGGGTAACTTTCAGACCTTGAAGAAATATAAATAGTATTAAATTCTATTTAATGATCAGGAACCACGACACAAAGTGATAGAATTTCTATAGAGTTTCTATTCCTTTTTTTTTTTTTTACTCTCCTTCTTTGCAAAGGATGTAAAACAACCTGTTGAGGGGCACATATACTGAAATAATGAGAGTGAAATATAAATAGGAACCATCAGGACAAGCCAGATAAAATCATGAGCAGAAAGTCAACATCAGGGAAAATCAGGGCATGAGAGTTTGCATAACCCCTGAGGTTCAGCTTCAGATTTGGCTTTGAGATTCCTGAAAATCAAAGGGAAAAAGAAACAGTCATTCTTATGATCCTCAAAGAAGTTTTTAAAGTATCCGTTGGATTCTAAGGGAAATTCCACACACATGGAGCTTTCTGTTAGAAATACTGAGAGATACAGTGGACAACCATTTTAATCTACAGTAACATCTGTAGTGAAATTCTTGTTGTTTTTTGTGTTCTTTGAAAATTATCCTGACTTGACTTGGTGAAGTTCTGAAGGTCTCAGGTAGCATAGGCCATAGATAGTCTAGCTTAATCCAAGAGCAGAATTTAAAATATCCAGAAAGGTGAGGGAACTGAATATCATTTTAATTATTCCCCATGAGTATCACAAAATGTGAGTGCTTCAATTAGAAAATCATACAGGTAATATATAAATAATTATTATTGGGGTGGTTATAAAATGTGACAGTAATTTCAAATAATTACTAAAGAATAAATTATATAGTAAAAAGGATTTTGTAATCTCAATTCAAGGAATCAGATTATTTTAATAAAACATAAGGGTTGGTGGGGATTGGTGGTGACAGAGAATAAATGCATATTAAGACTCATCCTATGCAGAAGAAATCAATGGATAGATATTTTTGATGTTTGTGGAGACGTAGAGGTCCACTTTTAAATGTAAACATAAGCTTTTGTAGAATAAATACAGCAGTGGGCTGGAGCTATCGCTGTATTCAGTTACATTGTGTTAGTAACTTGAAATTGACCATGGTGGGAATTCTCATACCATCAAAATCAGCAGTTGGCAAATACTACAAAAACACTGCAAATCACAGCTTTTTGGGGGAACCAATTTACAAGAACATCACATAATAATACTACCATATACAACTTCCTTATCACTAGATTAAAAGAGAAAGACAGAAAATGAGCACCAGGAAAATTAAGAGAAATGAGGAACAAATTTTAAAAGGAATGACTATGTTAAATCTGGACATGCTAAGCACTGAAAGCATCAAATAGCATGCCAAAATTAAGACCAAATGCACCACTTATCATGAGAAATGTGAATGGATTAAGCCCTCTTAATGTAAGACTAATATTCTAAGACTAGATCAGAGAGAGGTTAAAAATAAAGTGAAGAACAAAGCTATATCAGGCAAATGAAAACAAGAGAAGAGAAAGATCCACAACTTCAATACCAGGCAAGGTAGAATTAAACACAAAGAGGATAAAACTACATTGAGAAGACCAATTTTTATGGATAAAGCAATGATTAGCTATTAAATGAGACAACATCAAAATATATAATGCAAAAGTTGTTGGCTGTAAGGGAAAGTTGACAAAAGCACAACCATCAGGAGAGATTTTAACATGTCTTTCATAATCTTTGACAAATTAAATAGCAACAGAAGAAAGTAAAGGAAGATTTATAATGCTATCAACTTGACACACACATTTATACTACAGAAAATATACTTCTTTTTTTTAAATGTCTACGGAACACTTATCAAAATTAGTCACAGAGGATCTTACTACTTTCCCCCAATTGGAAATTTTGTAAATCACATTCTTTGACAAAAATGCATAAAACCATATTTTAATAGCAGAGTTATAAATAGAAAAAAATCAAGCCAGTAAGCAACTAAAAATCACTCTCCCATAACTATTGGATCTAAGAGAAAATCAAGCTTAGCTTAAGTCACTATTTAGAAAGTATTGCCAATGAAAATAATACTATCAAAATGTATGAAGCCAAATCCATACTGAGAGGAACCTTACTAGTTTTAAATGCATTTCTTATTAAAGAGGAGAGAATGAAAATAGCATTCATCTCAAGAGGTTGGAAAAAAGAGCAATCTCCCTTACCCTCAAAAAGAACAGAAAGAAAAGGAAAACCAAGAAAAATTGGATAAATGAATTAAAAATAAAGATCTATTAAATAAAAAAGTACAGTTTTATTGATGAACAATTATAAGAGCTATTTCTTCAAAGACAGCAATAAAACAGACAAACTTAGCAAAGCCAAACAGGAAAAAAAAAAAGAAAGCATAAATACACAGGGGTAGAAAGTAAACACGTGGTATAACTACAGATAGAAATATGCTTTTAATAAAACTATTAAAAATTGAAAATAATGCATGAGTATTTGGGCAATATTAATTATTAAAATCAACCCAAGTAGAGGTAGAAAACTTGATTATGATCAAGGCTTGTCTCAGAAAGCATCTTGTAGAAAACCATCTACCAAGACAATTTTGTACTTCCAAATAACAGATCATAGAGAAAGAAAGAAAGCTTCCAAAAATTATTTTACAAAACTAGTATAAATCTGTTGCCAAAGTTTGATGGCACAAAAATAGAAAACAACAACTATTCAACACCAATGGTAAATACTGGTGCAAAAGTCCTAAATGACAAAGCAAATTGAATCCAGTGATATATTCAAAGACCAATATTTGCTGATCAAGCAAATGTTATACCATTAATGCATAGATGGCTCAATATTAAGAAACCAATAATAATTCAAAATAAATCAAAGGAAAAATGTTTCAATAGATGCTTAAATACTTTTGGGGAGAGGAATTCATCAGACATTCCTAAAGAAAATTTCTGGTAAAATGGAAATAGAAAGATAGCTTCTTCACATGATTAGAAACTAATGCAAGTCGAAATTAGCATCATACTTAATGAGGAAATACCAGAAGCATTCTCATTAACATTCAAAACAAGTAGGGTTGATAAACAAGAAGTTTATACTGTATAGCACAGGGAACTATATTCAATATCTTGTAGTAACCTGTAGTGAAAAAGAATATGAAATGAATATATGCATCTATATGTATGACTGAAATATTATGTTGTACACTGGAAATTGACATGACGCAATATTGTATGCTGACTATACTTCAATAAAAAAAGAAAAAATTTGAAAAACAAATATAGGATTGTACACCACTATCTATTATTTAACATAATATGGAAATATTTGTCAATGAGTTCATAAACTATAAATATACAAATCAAATATAAATGAAAAATAGGAAAAATTTACTATTTGTAGGGTGGTATAATTCTCTGTCTGGAAACCTCCAGGGAATAAAGTACAAATCTATGACATTATTATGCTAAAATCAATACATTTCTTATATTTCAACAATAATCCATTTGATAATGAAATGAAAAAAACTTCACAATGCTAACAAAAAATACAAAAAAATTAAGGTAACAAAAATATGTGCACCACCAAATTAAGGTAACTGCAAAACTTTACTAAAGACATAAAAGAATACCTTAGTAAATGGAGGAACATATTATAGAAAATACATCTTTATGGAGCGATCCATCTAATATTTATGCAACATAGTCTCAATCAAAATCACATCACACTATTTGTTCATTATTTATTTAGTATCTATGTGTTTTAGAGAGAGATGTGACCAGAGCATCTTAGAGTTCATCCGAAAGAACATGAGAAGATATCCAGTTAAATTCTGATAAAGAAGAATAAAAGAATGGGAGGAAATGACTTGTCTACTAGATATGAACACATATTATAGAGCTTCAGAAATTGAAATGGGGTAATGCTGGTGCCAGAACTGAATGATGAATGAAACAGGCACACAGAGCCTTTCAATCCAATGGAGAAGTTGCGATTATTCAATAAGTAACTCTGAACACCTTGATAATCATTTGCACAAGAATAAATGCAAGGTCAATTGAAGAATAAAATCTACCATTGTGTCATATTTAACTGGTAGCACTTTTTCTTTCTTAGTGGTACATAAAATAACATTGCATTTTTCAATCCAAGGCATTTTAAGACTTAATGAAATATATTAATTGTTATAGCTCACCTATCAGGGAAACAAGAGATCCTTCTTTCAAAAAGATTTGTGTATTATAATACCATTTTTGTAAAACAAATGGTGATGCTAAACTGTCATATATAAAGATAGTTAACATCTATATAAAACATAAAATGTGCCAGAACTTCTAAGGGATTTACATGTATGTACTCAGGTACGTATAATTATGATGCCTACTTTACAAATGAGGAAACTGAGGTATAGAGAGGTAAAGTCACTTGTCCAAGTTCACACAGCTAGTTAGTGGCAGAAATGCACTTTCAACATGGACATTTTGGCTCCAGAGCGTTAATGGTCCCAACCATCCTTCTGCAGCTCCCCTTCCTCTCTCCTCTCTTCTCCTTTTTTCTCTCTCTTACACACACACACACAAACACACACTTTGCCTTTTTCTGTCTCTTGTGATGCTTGATTATGTGAGCATGGAGAAAACTCTGGAAGGATACACACTAAGTTATTAACCTAGGTTATGGGGATGAAGGTAATATAAGAGTATGTGTAAGCCAAATAAGGAAGAATTAAAAAAGAGGAAAACTTCACTAAAACTACAGCTGTGTATGATATGGTTATGTTTATAATGTATATAAACTTGAATATGTGTGTATATGTATAAAACATAACAAATAAATTAAAAGTAATCTAAAGTTATTAAGAGTCTATAAAATAAAAAAGTTATTAAAAGATAGTTCATAGTTATTTTATTAAATGTTAATAAATTTTATTTATTATTAGTTATTATGTTCCTTATTTATAATATTTATCTATTATTTTATTATTTATTACTATTTATTTATCTTTTTTTAAACATTTTTATTGAGTTATAGTCATTTTACAATGTTGTATCAAATTCCAGTGTAGAGCACAATTTTTCAATTATACATGAACATACATATATTCATTGTCACTTTTTTTTTTTTGCTGTGAGCTACCACAAGATCTTGTATATATTTCCCTGTGCTATATAGTATAATCTTGTTTATCTAGTCTGCATATGCCTGTCAGTATCTACAAATTTTGAACTCCCAGTCTGTCCCTTCCCACCCCCCACCCCCTTGACAACCACAACTTTGTATTCTATGTCTATGAGTCTGTTTCTGTTTTGTTTTGTTTTGTTTTCAGATTCCACATATGAGCGATCGCATATGATATTTTTCTTTCTCTTTCTGGCTTACTTCACTTAGAATGACATTCTCCAGGGACATCCATGTTACTGCAAATGGCATTATGTTGTCATTTTTATGGCTGAATAGTATTCCATTGTATAAGTATACCACCACTTCTTTATCCAGTCACCTGTCGATGGACATTTAGGCTATTTCCATGTCTTAGCTATAGTAAATAGTGCTGCTAGGAACATTGGGGGGCAGGTGTCTTTTTGAAGTAGGCTTCCTTCTGGATATATGCCCGGGAGTGGGGTTCCTGGGTCATATGGTAAATCTATTCCTAGTGTTTTGAGGAATCTCCACACTGTTATCCACAGTGGCTGCACCAAACTGCATTCCCACCAGCAGTGTAGGAGGGTTCCCCTTTCTCCACAGCCTCTCCAGCATTTGTCATTTGTGGACTTTTGAATGATAGCCATTCTGACTGGTGTGAGGTGATACCTCGTTGTGGTTTTGATTTGCATTTCTCTGATAATTAGTGATATAGAGCACTTTTTCATGTGCTTATTGATCATTTGTATTTCTTCCTTGGAGAATTGCTTGTTTAGGTTTTTGCCCATTTTTTGGATTGGGTTGTTTGTTTTTTTCTTATTAAGTCATATGAGCTGCTTATATATTTTGGAGATCAAGCCTTTGTCGGTTTCATCATTTGCAAAAATTTTCTCCCATTCCGTAGGTTGTCATTTTGTTTTGCTTATGGTTTCCTTTGCTGTGCAGAAGCTTGTAAGTTTAATTAGGTCCCATTTGTTTATTCTTGCTTTTATTTCTATTGCTTGGGTAGACTGCCCTAGGAGAACATTTTTGAGGTGTATATCAGATAATGTTTTGCCTATATTTTCTTCTAGGTGGTTTATTGTATCTTGTCTTATTTAAGTCTTTAATCCATTTTGAATTTATTTTTGTGTATGATGTAAGGGAGTGTTCTAGCTTCACTAATTTACATGCTGTTGTCCAGTTTTCCCAACACCATTTGCTGAAGAGACTGCCTTTATTCCATTGTATAGTCTTGCCTCCTTTGTCGAAGATGAGTTGACCAAAAGTTTGTGGGTTCATTTCTGGGCTCTCTATTCTGTTCCATTGGTCCATATGTCTGTTTTTGTACCAATACCATGTTGTCTTGATTACTGTAGCTCTATAGTATTGTCTAAAGTCTGAGAGAGTTATTCTTCCAGCCTCTTTCTTTTTCTTCAGTAATGCTTTGGCAATTCTAGGTCTTTTGTGGTTCCATGTAAATTTTATTATGATTTGTTCTAGTTCTGTGAAATATGTCCTGGGTCATTTGATAGGGATTGCATTAAATCTGTAGATTGCCTTGGGCTGTGTGACCATTTTAACAATATTGATCCTTCCAATCCAGGAGCATGGGATATCTTTCCATTTTTTCATATCTTCTTTAATTTCCTTCATCAGTGTTTTATAGTTCTCTGTGTATAAGTCTTTCACCTCCTTGGTTAGATTTATTCCTAGGTATTTTATTACTTTGGGTGCTATTTTAAAGGGGATTGTTTCTTTACTTTCTTTTCTGTTGATTCATCGTTAGTGTAAAGAAATGCAACTGATTTTTGAACATTAAGCTTGTAACCTGCTACCTTGCTGAATTCTTCGATAAGTTCTAGTAGTTTTTGTGTGGACCTTTTAAGGTTTTCTATATATAGTATCATGTCATCTGCATATAGTGACACTTTTACCTCTTCTTTTCCAATTTGGATCCCTTTTATTTCTCTCTCTTGCCTGATTGCTGTGGCCAGGACTTCCAAGACTATGTTGAGTAGGAGTGGTGATAGTGGGCATCCTTGTCTTGTCCCAGATTTTAGTGGGAAGCTTTTGAGTTTTTCACCGTTGAGTGCTATGCTGGCTGTAGGTTTGTCATATATAGCTTTTATTATGTTGAGATGTGTTCCCTCTGTACCCACTTTGGTGAGAGTTTTTATCATAAATGGGTGTTGAATTTTATCAAATGCTTTTCCTGCATCGATTGAGATGATCATGTGGTTTTTGTCCTTTCCCTTGTTGATGTGATGTATTACATTGATTGATTTGCGTATGTTGAACCACCCTTGTGTCCCTGGGATGGACCCCACTTGGTCATGATGTATAATCTTTTTATGTGCTGTTGGATTCTATTTGCTAATATTATAGAAAGGATTTTTGCATTTATGTTCCTCAGTGATATTGGTCTGTAATTCTCTTTTTTGGTAGTGTCTTTGCCTGGTTTTGATATCAGGGTGATGGTGGCTTCATAGAATGAGTTTGGGAGTATTCCCTCCTTTTCAATCTTCTGGAAGAGTTTGAGAAGGACTGGTATGAGTTCTTCTTTGTATGTTTGGTAGAATTCCCCGGTGAAGCCGTCTGGTCCTGGACTTTTATTTGTAGGGAGGTTTTTTATTGCTAATTCGATTTCATTTCTAGCGATCGGTTTGTTCAAGTGGTCAGTTTCTTCTTGATTCAGTCTTGGTGGATATTATTGTTTATTATTTATATTTATTTATTTGTTGTTAATTTATTCATAAATAAATGTAGGGATAGGGGTATTGCTCAGTAGTAGAGCACATGCTTGGCAAGCCTGAGGTCTTTGGTTCAATCCCCATTGCCTTGGTTAAGGGACAAAAAAAAAAAACTATTAAAAATGTATCTATTAATTAGATTTTATTTGAATAAAAAGTTACTAAAAGATAGTTCATAAAATGTAAAGAGTCAATGCATGTATTTGAATTTTACTAGTCATCAAAAAATCAAATTAAAAACAATGGCGTATGATTTTTGCCCATCAAATTTGCAAAGATGAAGAAGCAAAACAAAATATGCATTGTTACTAGTAAAGCAGGGAAATAGGAGACCTTTTATGCTGTGGATGAATATTTATTTAGTCCAACCTATTTGGAGGAAAATGGCAATATAATATTGAAATTTTTGATCCTGTAATTCTACTTCTAAGAATTCTTCTTAAGGTACTAATCAGAGATAATGACAAACATTTGTATTACAGATGTTCAAAGCAGCTTTATCTATCATCTACCTATCCATTCTTTCGTTTATCCAGATATTTATTTCTACTTTGGTACCAGGATGCATATCTAAATGTTAATTACAGTAGCAAAGAAGGAGAAGAAGGAAGAGGAGGAGGAGGAGGAGGAGGAGGAAGCAGCTTAAATGTCTAAAAATATGAATGGCTAAATAGTGCTACATTTATTTAATAGAATGTTATACAATCATTAAAATTACATTCACAGATGATATTTGATGACAGGAAAAACTTCCTACTACATTGCAAGGTAAAAAAAATCATATCTATTTTATGATTTTAAATTTGTACAACTTTAAGAATTCATAGAAAATTTTAAAACTTACAGTGGTCATTTTGAGTATAGGAGCTAATTATTGTTTTAATTTGTTAATCCTTTATAGTGTTTCAACATATTCTATAACTTTATATTAACTACTTATAGTTATATTACTATGTATTATATTTTTGTTTCTATACTTTTTATACCTTATTATTAGGATGCAATATTTATTATATTATTTTATTTTATTTTGTTAAGGTATAGTCAGTTTACAATGTTGTGTCAATTTCTAGTGTAGAGCACAATTTTTCAGTTACACATGAACCTGCATATATTCATTGTCACATTCTTTTTCACTGTGAGCTACCACAAGATCTTGTATATATTTCCCTGTGCTATACAGTGTAATCTTGTTTATCTATTCTGTATATACTTGTCAGTATCTACAAATTTTGAACTCCCAGTATTTATTATATTATTAAAAATGAAAAAACAAACACTAGATTATGCTTTAATTACTGAAAAAAAATAAAGCATTCTAGTAAAAATAGAATGTGGTTCAGAAAGGGCAGTCTTCCTTTGATAAACTCAGTTTCATAGTTTCATGTCAAAATTAACAGTCATAAGAGCCAACAGTTATAGAGTATTAACATCTTCCTGGCATGAATCTAAGTGTTTTATATGTATTAACTCATTCAAACCTCACAACAACCTTTTCTCAGAAACTGAAGCAGAGAGTTTAAGTATCTTGTCCAAGGTCACACAGCTAATAAGAGATAGAGCCTGAATCTGAATCTAGGTAGTTTGGTTCTGGAACCTGGGCTTTTAATCCCTATACTTATGGCCTTATCACAAAGGAAAAAAACAGTAAATAGAAAAATCAAGACCAATGATGTAACCATACAGTATAACTGAAGATGAGTCTGCGATGCAGGGGAATTTTAGTTGGAGGAATATGCAGTTATGTAAGAGTCATCTGAGATGTCTGTGGCAGCTTGAGGCAGCATGTGAAGTAATGAGTAACAATTCTTAGTTTTTCTCCACATTTCAGTGGATAGCTAATAATTATGGGTAGATAATTCAAATATGTTATCACAATAATGCATCCTTCCTTCCCTCCCTCCTTTCTTCCCTTCTTCCATGCTTCCTTCCTCCCTTACTTTCCTTCCTCCCTCAAAGAGCAATTCTCTTGCTTTTGTACAGATATTTTTTAAGCCTTCTTCCAGCCCGCAAGCTCAGTAGCTGATTCTTTATAAAATGTCCCCTATGTAGGTTGTTGCTTCATGTGATCTCACCAAACTCTACTTTCCCAACCTACTCCCTCCATCTTGTGCCTCCTATATGGAACTCAGATCCGATTCTTGCCAATGACCATCCGTCCATCCCCCTGTCAACTGAAATGAAATGTACAACCTGTAAGTTAAGAGTTCTGTTTTATTTGGAGGACTTTCCGAGGACGTGAGCCTGGGAGACAGCCTCTAAAATCGCTCTAAGAGACTATTCCACTAAGGCAGGGGAGGAGCCAGGATACATAGGAGTTTTGCCACAAAGACCAGGTATTCGGAACATCAAAAGATGACTGTTAATTAAAGAAAACTAGATATCTGAAGTTAAGTAATTTAGTGCTTTTCTATGTCTGGAAAGATGCAAAGGTCTGGGCTCATTGAACTCATTCCTTTCATATACACCTGGCTGTCTAGGGCCAGTATTCTATTCTTTCCCATCCTGAGTTCCCTCAGGGGGCACCGGGCTGCTGGCTTGTCTGCATCCTGAGTTCCCTCCGCTCACTGTCAGGGGTGGTGGTAATAGCTGATGACTTGGTGGCCACAGCATCATTCGTTTACTGATATGACTGGCAATATTTTTCATTCACACACCCTCAGCCTGTTGCCAGCCAGGATCTCCTGATCTCTCGCTTTACTATGCTGTCTTGGACAGAGGTTTGGTTCCCTTTGCTCCCTCACCTGCACCTGCAGTGGGATCACACTCTGCTGAAGCTTAGGGCAGAGTATCTGCCCTCCTCTCACTAGAAAATACAAAACCCAAAGCAAACAAATATGGAAAACATTACCCAAAACCAAGACAGTTTTTTTTTTCTTTTGGCTGAGAACAGGTTGGTCAGTATGATGACTTGGTTGAAAATAAATAGCTGTATTAGTCTGCTAGGCCGTGCGTGTATCGTCAGGCCGCACAAGATGGCTGCTGTCTTGCTCTCTGTACGTCCCCTGCCCTACCTGGCCCTGCCACACCCTTACCTAATGTGCATGATTGCCTCCCCTTCCTAAGGTGAAAGTTGAATCAGTAAATACCTGTGTGATTGGCCCCACCCCCAGCTAACGATTGTTCTGGCCCCCAGACCAGAATGGCTCCAGTATATTTAGTCATCAACAGGAAAACAGCAGCCCTCACCCCAGTTTCCCTGGCACCGAAGGAGCCCTTCTGACGTCATACTCCCTATAACTGATAGCCTCCTCCTCCCCCTGTATCATGAAGATGGCTGCTGTGTCCTGCCTACCCTCAGCTGTACACCCATACACGTGGGGTGGGGTGTCACTCTAGGACCTTTGACTCTATCTTGTAAGAGTCCCTGTCCAAGAAATCATTGATGTCTCCATCACTGACTCTGGGTTCTTCCTTCTGCCTCACAACTGGGCAGTTGAAAGGATGCACAACTGTGAGTTGCAGCCCAACAGGCCGCCATAACAAAATGCCATAGACGTGGTGTCCTAAGCAACAGAAATTTATTTCTCACCGTGCTGGAGGCTAGCAGTCCAAGATCAAGATGTCAGCATGTTTGGTTTGTCCTGAGGTCATCTTCTCACTGTGTCTTCACATGGCCTTCTTTGAAGGACACCAGTGAGACTGGGACCCACCCTTAAGACCTCATTTTACCTTAATTACATCCTTAAAGGCCCTATCTCTAAATACAGTCCCACTGGGAGTGCTTCAACACATGAATTTGGGGGAGACACAATTTAGTCCATAACAATTACCCTCATTACTTTTGAGAATTGGCCATTGGCATGATACTTTCTCTTTCATTTTGTATAAAATGGGATATTGTCAGGTTTGCTGTATAGTGACCTGCTATACGGTGGTTAAGTAATTATCAACTATTTAGACATTTAGGTCAAACATTACCATTACTATTGCTACTGCTAATAATCATAATTACATGAATACCAATATCGATACCACTAGTAACTAACTCCTTGATGTGAGCATTAAATGAGATATAGATTGCAGAAATACATTCACCACAATTCCTGGCCCCTCCATTAAGTGGTTAAGGAATGCAAGTATAATCAGAAATTTTTTTTTTCTATCTACGATCCATGTTCCCATAATGTCTCCTCTTTTTCTCCACTGCTCCTACAACCATCACAATAAAATACAAACCACTGAGCATACCTTGCAATGAAGTTTCCGATTTTGTGCCTGCCAAATATATCTTCTTCCAAAGACACTTTCCTGACTCCTCTCAGATGAAGTTAGGTTGCCCTTTTCTGAGCTTCTGTAACATCTTTGCTATCATGGTACTCACCACACAGCTCATTCTTAATGCATGTTTAATGGTCATCTCTGGTAGAGCAGCAGCTCCCTGATTTTGCAGCTTGTTCATTATATCCTCAGCATCTAGTACTGTACCTAGCGTAGAGTTGGCACTTCCTCTGTTGGACTTCTAAACATGGACATGTCTTCTTGTAACAGAGCAGGACCCTATGGGGCCTTCCCAGGACAAGCCCCTGCCCCTCTGTTTTAGCTCCTCTCTGAAGTACCTAGATAATAGTATCTGATGCACATTTCCTGAGCTGTTTTACAGATGCTAAACCCCCACCAAATGGAAGAAATTAACAACTTGATGATCATGAGCAGAGTAGCCCCCAGACCTACAGGTACCTAAGGATTGATATTTTTAACCCCTTTGACACCGACCTGGTACCTCACCATCAACCAATCAGAGAACTGTGCAGGAGCTGATCCAATACCCTGGGATGCCCCTCCCTCACCTGGCCTTTAGAAGTGCTTTGCCAAAGGAGAGGGGAGGGTATAACTCAGTGGAAGAGCACATGCTTAGCAAGCCTGAGGTCCTGGGTTCAATCCCTGGTACCTCCATTAATTAAAAATAAAAAAAACTTTGCTGAAATCCATCAGGGATTTCGGGTATTTTGAGCAATAGCTGTCCTGAACTCCTTGCTTGGCACCCTGCAGTAAATGCTGCACTTTCCTTCACCACAACCCGATGTCAGTAGATTGGCTTTACTGTACGTGGGCAAGTGGGTGTTGAGTTTGCTTCGGTAACATTCTCTTAATAGTGGGCTTACTAACTGCTCCACCAATCTCCCAGGATTGTTGGGAGGACCCAATGACACAATGCATGTGAAATACATAATGTATATAAAGTACTTCACAAATAAAAAGCATTTGAATAATTTGTATATAACCTTGCACAAGGTTAATAAATCTTAATAGTTCAGAAAATTGTAATTGACTTTTAATGGGCAAATGCCAATATACATTCTCCACCAATATTTAGTAATGATATATAAAAAAAGGTAAGAGACATTTCTAGCAGTCAAGATCTTTATAGTGTATTTCAACACATGATAAATTCATGAACATTTCTTATCTCCTAGAACAGTTGTATATCTTGAAAACTCATCATCATAAGCATTCTCTGGATTTTCACAGAATTAATCCTGAATAATTAATGAATATAAAAGAGTTAGACAAGTACTGTAGCATGCTAATCATTTGTTTCAATGTCAATTAGAGAAAAATAGTCTTTTTGGCCTGTTAACTTGGAATATGTATTATAAAGTTAACTCTTAATTTACAAATATGAAATGCCTCAAATTTTTAAATGAATACATTGAGATAGAGTTCAGTATGATTGGTGAAAGTCATAGTTTATAGGAAAAAACAGAATTATTAACTGTATTGAAACAGTTCTTGAAAATATGTTTAGTTTATAGATCAATATTTACAAAATGTTTACATATTTCTTCAAAAATGGTATGGTATCTTAATCACTGATGACTTAGGAATTTTATCAAATACAAGTCTTAAATAATTTTAGGCAGAATGAATATAAATTGAATACAAACAGAATGGAAGGGGCAGGTAACATTCATTCATACTTTCCAGGTCTCTCAAATGCATATAAGTCTTGATTATTCTGCTTCTAAGGATCTTTCTCAATTTCATCTCAGTCATGATTTATCGGCTCTTGTTCAAAGTTTCAGCCATAAAGTAAAGGTGAAAGTCAATGTAACACTAAATGAAAATTCTTCAAATATGTAGACTACTTCTGTGAATTTAGCTAAGAAAAGCAACTTCTAGGTTGAAGGATGAGAAGAATAATTTAACTGTTTATTTGGCCTTGAGTTAGGATTTAACTTCACTTGTAAGGAGGGAAAAAAATTTTTGTTAGAAGGTGAAATTCCTTATTAAACAGTTGAAAGATTGGTCATTTAGAGTTGGAGAATTCTTTCTAGGCATTGCTATGAGTTCTTCATGGGGGGAGTGCCTCTGTCTGTAGTTATAGAATTTTTTTTTTCCAGGAAGGACATATTTTTGCTTTTATTTATTTATTTTTAAAATATATATATTTTTATTGAATTATATTCAGTTTGCTGTGTTGTGTCAATTTCTGGTGCACAGCACAATGCTTCAGTCATACATGAACATATATATATTTGTTTTCATACTCCTTTTCACCATAAGTCACTACAAGATAGTGAATATAGTTCCCTGTGCTATACAGTATAAACTTGCTGTTTATCTATTTTATATATAATAGTTAGCATCTGCAAATCTCAAACTCCCAGTTTATTCCTTCCCACCCACTTGCCCTCTGGCAACCACAAGTCTGTTTTCTATGTCTGTGAGACTGTTTCTATTTTGTAAATAAGTTCGTTTGTCTTTTTGCTTTTGATTGCACATATGAGTGATATCATATGGTATTTATCCTTCTCTTTCTGGCTTAATTCACTTAGGATGACATTCTCCAGTTCCATCCATGTTGCTGAAAATGGCATTATTTTATTCTTTTTTATGGCTGAGTAGTACTCCATTATATAAATATACCACAGCTTCCTTATCCAGTCATTGTAGTTATAGAATCTTTTGATTGACAAACCTGAACTGATAGTTCATGGAATTTGTCCTTTTTCATTGTCCATCTGCATACATGGCCTAGAGTCATAAGGAATGTTCTTTTTCCTAGGATGGCACTAGTGTGCAATGATGAGAACAATGTAAATTGTGAACTTAGTGGATAAAGCATTGTACTGTAAGTCAGATGATTGAATTTAAGACTTATTTGCCACTGATTGGCTCTGTGAACTTAGGAAGACCTGTATTCTAAGTGAGTCTTGAGTTTTTTTTTAGTCTATAAAATGGTGACAATGCTTACCTCACAGGGCTGTTGAGGGGATTAAATAAGATGTTGGATGTGTAAGTACTTTATAAACCATGGGATATTATACAAATAATTTTTAATAGAAGATTGACAATTTTGTTTCACTAATGAATAAATTAAAATCTTGGGTCAATTTCTTCTTGGATAAATAGATATTTCTTTGTATTTCAGCCTAGTCATTTATAAAGGCACTGAACTAATTTTAATGGACTAGTTATTTTCATAAAAAGTCCAGTGTCTTCAGTAAAATGTGCTACTTATGTACATGCAAGAACAATGAATTAACACTACATGAATTTCAGATGACCTCTATTTTAGTATGCTAAAAGAAGAATAGCATGATCTTGTGATTTTAAGTTTAGTGTTTTTTTGATATTTACTCTGCATTTCTATACTTCTTTCGGTTAATCTTGGCTCATTTAGACACGTTTTATGTGTATATTAAGAAGTTTGTTAACACCTAAATTGTGCCTTTAGTAAATGTGGATTTGTTATTCCTTTATAAGATCTAAAATACCACTTTCACCATAATCCTGTCCTCAAAGCTGTGGGGTCCAGTGTTACTGATTTGTCCTTTCAGGAATCAAATCTGTCGTTCTGGCTAGTTAAGCACAGAGCCATGAATGGAACTGTTATTAGAAGGTTATGAAGTCACAAACCTGGCCCAAGCTTATCCACTTATCCATAGCCAGAGTCAGGAATCCACCTTCATTATCACAGACATACGTTGACATGCTACGGCATCGGGGCACATGAGAGGAGGGTGCTGACCAATGCTGTCTCGACAGTCTGAATCAAAAGCAGCTGCCCCCAAAGCCACCCTTCACAAGGCTGGACCTTGGCCACTCCAGGGCAGCTCAGGACCAGGTGGAGGTGACTGGGAAACCAGCTAATTGTGATTTTCCTTTGGTGGTTATTTTTTCAAGTCAGGGATGCAATTTATTGACTAACCAATTGAAGTCACCCCTTGAGGAAAGAACAAATGTCTTCAAGCAAGATGGGCTCTTCAATTTCATAATGTGAATGGGAAAATCCATCAAAAGTCTCACACCTTGTCCCACCCAAAGTCTACACCAGATCAGTCTTCCATATTGTTACTAATCTCTCAAAAGAAATAAAAACTTGTGGGCCTACATTTCCTTGATCTTTTTGCTCTGGGAAGTTCCTAGAAGCCAATATCATAGTTGTTCAAGACAAATGCATAATTTTATACAATAAAAATGTAATAGCTATTTCCCATAAGGGCAGGTGAGGTCGTGGGTTATTTGCATCGGCCCCTCTGGCTGAAAACAACTCAATAAATCATCTTAAAAGCACTTAGGAGTTGAAAAGATAGTGCAGCCCTAGCAGGCCAATTTTGAGGGAAAGCTTGAACCCAAAGAGGCCTAGAGGATTATTTGAACACTGAAGTTGCTTTTGCCTTGAAAACATTGAAGGGGTAAGAGTGACAGAAGTCAAGGCCCAGAGCACATTCAAGGTAAAGACCCTTACGGGATACTTTTTCCTATATGAAGCTGAATCCCAAAGGGCTACAGTCTCAGGATTGGGATGAACCAGAACTAATCGGCCACCTCTTGATCCTCCCAACCCCAAAGACCCAGAGGAAAGGCTTCTCTGGATCTAAGTAGAGCAGGAGAAGGAAAAGGAAGGGGGGTAAAATGCTCCTGAGAAGGTGTGGCCACAGACCTGCCTTCATCCAGACTTGTACCCCGGGAACACATAGCACAGATGGTCAATGAATTTGGTTTGAAGCAATCCCCAACCTGTAGAGCCCCCAAATGTCAGCCGGAAAGGGGAAAGCACACTTATTACAAGCCTTGGGGAATCTCCACAAACACTTTTTTTTTGATTGAATAAAGTTTTCTTTTTCAAAATGTACAGTTGGTGGGACCTGTTCATGCATCTTCACCTTTGGTGTTTCTGGTGTAAATCACGTAGCTCTATAGTTTGAAAGCAGTTTAGTAAGTCCTTTACTAAGGAGCTCCTGAAGGGCTGCCCCGGGCAAGAAACCACAAGTCTTGTCTCTGAGAGATGACAGCTAGGATTATAAGCTTATAGTTGAGAACATCCTTACAGAGTTTGTCATATGTTGCTTTGTCAAACAAACCTACATTATTGAGTTTGTCCTGAACTTTGCCTTTGGCCCAGTTCTTCTTTTTGGCCTTGCCTCCAGATTTGTTCCCTGGGTCTTTGTCTTTCCTGGCCAACTTTCCGCCATCTTTTTTCTTCTTGTCGTCCTTGAGAGGTATAGTGATGCTCAGAGAGCAGCTGCTACTACTGCCGCCTCACTAAGATGTTGGAGAAAAAGGTCACAAAGAGTTTTCTAAGGGCAATAACTAGTGAAGTTAGTTGAAGATACTTAGATGCATAGGAAATAAAAAGAAATCAGACATGGACAACTTCAGTTACATTAAGTGGTAATTTTGATGAATATTATGACAAAATCAGACTAACCCATTATGGGGTCCTCTCTCCTAATGCACAAATTGTGTTATGATATAAGTGTCATGACCACTATTTTTATATTTCTCAATTTAAGCCAAAAATCAATGTTCTTTAATAATTAAGTATCACAGAAGTAGTTGCATGTTGTATGCTTTTTAGTGGAGTGTTGAAAATTATTTACTAGCATTCACATTTAATTATGCAGAACAATGGTCTGCTTTAGTACAACATCTGATATTTCTAAAACAGACATCGACGATTGGTATATAAACAGATATTTCCAATAATAGTTACACAGAATCATTGTCTGAATTGTCTTTGTGTTCCATAATATTTAGAGAATAGTAAAAGATAAATCCATTTTCCTTTTTTTTAAACTCCAATGTAGCTAGAGTAGAAAACAAAACCAAACAATTAAAGTGACAGTAATGAAGCTTTCACTCAAATCCAAAGTGGTTACTATAGTAACTTAAAATTGGAGCATTATAATAAAAGTAGAATGAAAAGATAATTTCAAATGCTATATTAATCTTTTGAAGTATGGAGAGGGGAGTTGCTGTTTGATATTTGAAAGAGGCTAGATTGCTGTTGAAGCCTCTAAGAAGACTGATTTTGTCTTGTCTCCTTTCTCTTTCATATTAATGTAGAAAACCTCTGACTGCAGGCATTAACTAGGAGAGAAGGGAACTGTTAGTTTTGTTTGTATGAATCTCTCTGAGATGGATGACAATAACTTTATATAAGCAACTCCTAATTACCTGTGGGAATGGAGGACAGATTGAGTGGAAAAGTGCATTTACAAATGACCTAAGGGATCTAATTTTGATGTTTCTTTTCTACTTTCTCCATCACCAAGGTAGAGGTACAGACATAGATGCAGATATAATAAAAATGGTTTCACTAGAGAGGGAGGGAGTTTGGGATGAGTATGGAACTGCATTCAGGAGGCCCCATATTAAAACCAGTGGGGTTGTATGGTATTAAGGTCACTTTATTTTCATTATTTTTTAAATGGAGGTATTGGGAATTGAACCCAGGACCTTGTGCATGCTAAGTATGTGCTTTACCACTGAGCTATACCCCCACCCCCCTGAGGTCACTTTAAAACTTCATGTTAGTGTTATAGTCATTGTCTGAAAGTGGTTGGTTCTAGTACAGCTTCCTGGGTCTGGAAACCAGAGATACACGTTATTAGTTAGAAAGGGAGTGATGAAGAAAGTGAGAATAATTCTGATGAAGAGAGAAACCTCAGAAATTAGTGCCTCTGACTCCTATAAACAAGGAGAAGCCACTCTCTTCTTAAACCACATACAATCTTCTTGCCTTCCCTCCCTCCCTCCCTCCCTTCCTCCTTCCTTCCTTCCTTCCTTCCTTTCTTCCTCCTTCCCTTCCTCTTCCCTCCTCCTTTCTCCTTTTCCTCTTTCTTTTAAAATGGTCATTGGGCAACTTCTATGTTCCAGGCCCCATGCTGGCCATGGGGAATATGCTACTGAACAACACTGATGTAGTCCTGCCTTCATCAAGCTTATTATCTAGTCTAGTGGAGTTACAGACAGTAAATAATTACATGGATAATTATTTAATTACAATGAGATGAGTATGTTGACTGAAAAAAAAAAAAAAACCCACAATGTGAAAGCTGTGAGTTCAATTTTATTTGGGGACTTACTGAGAACCGTAGCCTGGGAGACAGCCCTTCAGAGACCTCTGAGGAACTGCTCCAAAGGGTTGGTGGGGGAAAGTCAGTATGTATATGATTTTGGTGGAGGTGATGGTGCAATCAAGTAGGCATCTTAGTAGAAAGTTGCTGCTAGTCATGAGGAACAGATGTCTCCATTAATGATTTTAGTGCTTTCCTAGGTGTGTGAAGATGCAAGAAATTGGGCTCATAAAATTTTCTCCTAAAAATATCTTTCTGAAGGCCTGTTCTGCCGGTTTTTCTCAGAGATCAGAGTGCCTCATCCCCGATCTCCGCCCCGAAATCCTTTCAGGGTTTGTTAGAGGTCAGCGACTGCACTGGCTCGTGACTTCATTCTTGTGGAACCAGATGGGGAGGGACATTCTTTAGTGTGCAAGAGCTCAAGTTTAAAAGTCCAGGGGGCACTGAGAGTCTATGACAGGAAGAAAACCTAATCTGAGGGGAGAGTTAAGGTTCCTGCGAAGAAATGATACTCACATTGATTACCGTTATATCCTTAATATCTAGTATAGTGCTGGATGTGTATTGTAAGTGCTCAATAAATGCTTGTTGAATTAGTGAAGTAAAAGAAAAATGACTTCCTTATGACTGGAAGAGCACAGTCACTACAGAAAGCAGGGATAAGATTGCATATGGTTATCTGTCTTATTGTTATCTGTCAAGCCATGTTTAAATAACAGGCAGGTTTTTTTTACAAGCAAAAAGAATGAAAGGGACTTGTTGACTGAAACTAAGAGAAAACCAGATTTTCAAGGGAAATACTGTGGGGAAGGAAAAACAATTTGTCCTCTACCCTTCTAGGTTCTTGGCCGAGATACCCTTATAATAAAAAGACAGATTAACAAGACAGAGTCAAACAGAAGTTTAATAGCATGTATAAATGGGAGAGACCCAGAACTGAGTTAACCCTCCAAAATGGTGAGAATTCTCACTTTAAACGCTGTCCTCAGCTAAACACAAAAGAAGATGTTGGGGGTGGGGAGAGTCAGTTTTGGGAGGCGACCCAGAAAACCACAGTAAACAAGTGTAAGGTTGTTATGCAGATTTAAGTTCTTGCCATTAATAAGTTTCTAGAGGTTTAGTCATAGTTCTCTTCCTGGTATAGAGAGGGAAATACCCTTACAAATAGATATTTCCTTTGTAAATGTCTCTTGCAAAAGGATAACTTCTGCTCAGTTTTCAGAGTTTTCCCATGTCAGCTATTTCTTAAAAATAACCAGCTCAAGATAATCCTTATGCCAGACAGTAGAGAGAAAGAGAGATGTACAGCTGCTAAGAAATTAAGACCGTACGATATTTAGGTATTTTAATTTCTTTAAACTTTGTTCCAAATGTATTTTTTGAAAATACTATCATTGAAAATATATATGATTACACCTTTCAGTAAAGTATGAAACAATCGCAAGTGATATAATTAACCATCCCCAAGTTAAGAGGCAATAACCAATTCACTATCATCTAACAAAGAATATTTCAGCTCTAATTGCAGCTTAACTGCCCAGTATAAAGAAAATGCTTGACTAGAGATTTTCATATTAAGTGAACTAAGCCAGAGAAAGACAACTATTGTATGACATCACTTATATGTGGAATCTAAAAAAAAGAAAAAAAACCCACACGAATGTATTTACAAACCAGAAATAGACACAGACATAGAAAACAAACTTATGATTACCAAAGGGAAAAGGAGGGGGATAAATTAGGAGTTTGGGATTAGGAGATACAAATTATTACATATAAAATAGATAAACAACAAAGTTCTAATGTATAGCACAGGCAACTATATTCAATATCTTATAATAACTTATAATGGAAAATAATTTGAAAAAGAATATATATGTTATATACATATAACTGAATCACTGAGCTGTACACCAGAAGTTAACACAACATTGTAAATCAACTATACCTCAATAACAAAAAATGAGAACCCTTTTTAGAAATTCTAGCCTTGCAAAGCCATATGTACAGAGAAATCTCAGACCCTCCTCTGAGTTCTTATAGCCCTTACTGGCTGTCACACTCATTTGACACAGGGGTACTGTCATATGTTGGACATTTTGTGTGTATCTCATCTCTTCAACTAGATCATAAATCCTTTAAAAGGGACGGCCTTACACTGTACATCCTCCAACACTTCTTTGTATAGGTGGTGCTAATTAAGAGTTTTACTGCAATGTGCATAACACACAGAGTTTATTTTAAGTAATTTTACTGCTTGTAGTGCATGACAATCATGAAAGAGTATCTGGGTATTATGACTCTATGAACCTAAGACTTGTTTAGATACAAAAAATGAAATATTAGTAACTATTTTAGCTTTCAGAGAAATTTTTTTGGTGTTTTAATTTTGATAACAATGTGGTTTTGCTCATCTCATGATGGAAAGGCTAAATGTAATGCACAAACCTTCATATATAAGTACAGTTGACCCTTCAACAACATGGATTTGAACTGTGTGGGTCCACTTATATGCAATTTTTTTCCACTAAATATGTACTACAGTACTACAGAATCCACCCCTTGCTGAATCCCCAGAAGTCACAATCTGGGATAAGAAATGGCCCAGTATAAAGTTACACATGAATTTTCAACTGCATGGAGGGTCAGCACTGGTGACCTCTATGTTGTTCAAAGGTCAACTGTATTAAAGTTTTTGTATATGTTACCAATGTTTTTATTTATAACCTTTGAAAAACTACCATAGTTGAAGTCTACTGGAAAGCAAAAACAAAAATGTTATGTTTTTATTTTAATCTGTTTACTGAATTTTAAAGTTGCTCTTTTTTTTTTTTTTTTTCCGGACCTGAGTTTTCAAAGAAATCACACTTGGTACCATATGCAGTGCTTGCTCCAGGTTATTTGACCACAGTAACACAAGGTCATCTTACTTTTCTGTATAAAAGTGAATTCTACTTTGTATAATTTTCTGATGAATAAATTCAGCCACTTATTTGAGACAATGTGAAAGAAGCAAATGTTTTAAAGTAACACAAAATAATTTAACTGAGAATCACAATTGTCAATTTATAGGCACTATCGTGACACTTAGATGCTAGAGTTAAACAATGTGATACATGAACAATTAAGCATTCACACCCTCATTGCCATTTTGTTTTGTCTCATAAGTATAAATGCTAGCTGAACTTCAAAGAATTAGAGGTAATTTTCTGTCCTTCATTGTGTGTTGAATTACTAGACCATTGGATTAACAAAAGAAACACTTATGACCCGCTGACCAGATTTTTTAGCATCCCTTCAGCCTTCTAAATCTTGCAGGGATTTTTAGCTCCTCTAAATTTATATGACAAAGCAAATGCTGTATATGTGGTATATAAGCCTTGGAATTTGCTAATCAGTTTGCAATTATCCCTTGCATTTGAGAGGGAGGGAGAGTGGGAGTGGATGGCATCTGTGGTTCCTTTTCATTCTAATATATTAATAATTCCAACAGTTCTAAGAAAGAGTTGAGCTGCTCTCAGTGGTTTCCATGGTCAAATGGCAGGATGCCCACCAAGTATGTAGTTGTGTGGCCACAAAATTGAAAGCCTTTGGTCTGTGCAAACAATTCCTCATGAACAGGCATAATGAACATCTGTGTATTTGGACATCCCCTCTGCTCTAATCTGTAATGCCCTTCAGACCCTCTCGCAGTATGGTAAACACTGTACTCTTTCAAAGCATGGGTCAAAGGTCACTTCCTCCTTAAGCTCATGTTCAGCTGTTCCAGAAGGATTAGGAGCTGTGTCCATGTTTCCTGTTTCTTCAGTCTTCACCAGCCTGTGGGTTGGACATAGTTAATACCTCAATTTGTTCATGCCCCCATCTGCACGACACATGGCTTCAGGTTTCTTCAAAGGTCCTCCCCTAAGTATTTCTGGAAGGTTGCCAGGTATCCCTCATGTAGATTCACAGTCAAGTCGGCTTCCACTGAATGCAGCAGGACTTCCACCAGACTACCTACTGCTATTCTTTGCTCTTATTTGTCTCTACTATTACTCTCTGTTAATAGGGGGACCCATGCAATGATACCTATACCCCTAATGCCGTAAGAGTTTAGGACTTAACCCTGAGTCGTACTAGGTCTGAGATCAGTAGATCAACACAAATGACAGCCACTGTCCTCTGCTCAGTATCACTGCACCCGTTAGAGGACTAAGACTGTACTCCCAAATCCTTTTTCCCTCAGGAAGAGTGTTTGCAAAAGGCTTCTCAGAACTCATACACTTTTATCAGGCTTATTCAGCCACTGTGCTAGATACGTCTATTCTTTGTGAGTCACACAGAGACGCAAATTGGCACTCCCATAATTTTATTTTCAAATAACAAGCAGCATCTTTAATATGCTGCTGAGACAGGAGGGAAGGGGGCACAGCACAACCGTTAAAAGAATAACACAGCAATTGAGGTTAGGACGTGAACTGATTAGAACCAATTCAGCCAAAGGTGGCAGAAGGTTTGACTTCCAGTAGACCTTGAGCTTCATTATAGGCTCATTGTAATACATTAGCATGCTAAATGATGCACCTACAGGTGCCATGACAGTTCCCAGGCTGACTATAAAAAGCCAAAAAGTGGGTGGGGCCCAATTTCTGGAAATCCCCACCCCTTCCCCAACATAGTTGGAATAATCTTCCCACCATATGAAATTACCCAGCCCATAAAAACTAACCACCCCCACACCTTGGGGCCACCTCTCTTGCCTTCTAAGATGGCCCACACTCTGTGGAGTGTGTATCCCTCTGCATAAATCTACTTTCACTTTACTGTTGCTCATTCTTGAATTCTTTCCTGCATGAGACAAGAACCTATAATCTCCAGCAACACTGGCAAGTGTAAGATTCGCTGAAAGAGAGAGAATCATTTCCTGCAATTAGATCACCTAGTGATTCCTGTTTTATACCTAAGAATGGGATTTCAGGGCCATATGGTAATTCTGTGTTTAAGTTTTTTAGGAAAAAAACTTTTCTGCAGCAGATGAAGCATGATACATTCCCAGGAGCAATGTCCAATTTCTCTACATCCTCACCAACACTTGCTACTTTCTGTTTTTTCAGTTATAGCCATCCTACTGGTTGTGAACTAGCACTTTATTGTGGCTTTGATTTGAATTTTCCTAATGATTAATGATGAGGATTTTTCATGTACTTGTTGTCCATTTGTGCACCTTATTTGGAGAAATGTTTACTTTAAGTCCTTTGTCCATTTTCCATTGGGTTATTTGTCTTTTCCTTGTTGAGTTGTAAGAGTTCTTTATATATTTTGGATACTAGACTCTTATCAGATGTATGATTGGCAAATATTTTCTCCCCTTCTATAGGCTGCCTTTTCACTTTCTAGGTAATGTCCTTTGATGCAGAAGTCTTTAATTTTGTTGAAGTATAATTTATCTATGTTTTCTTTTCTTGCTTGTGCTTTACATTTCATATCAAAGAATCCATTGCCAAATCCAAGGATATCATGATATACCCCTATGTTTTCTTCCAGGAGCTCTATGGTTTTAGCTCTTATATTTAGGTTGCTGATCCATTTTGAATTAATTTTTGTATATGGTATAAACTAGGGGTCAGACTAGTTGTCGCACCACCATTTGTTGAAAACACTTTTTTTTTCCCAATTGAATGGTCTTGGCTCCCTTACTGAAATAACTTGACCATAGACACGTGGATTTATTTCTGGACTCTCAATTTCATTCCACTGATCTATGTCTGTCCTTATACCAGTACCGCCATGTTTTGATTACTGTTGTTTTGTAGCAAGTTTTGATTTTGGAAGTATGAGTCCTACAACTCTCATTTTTCTTTTTCAAGATTATTTTGGCTATTCTGAGTCCCTTGCAATTTCATATGAATTTTAGAATCAGTTTATGAATTTCTACAACGAAGCCAGCTGGGAGTCTGATAGGAATTGCATAGAATATGTAGATCAGTTGGGGGAGTATACCATCTTCACAATATTAAGTCTTTCAGTCCAAACTCAAGACATGTTTTTCCATTTATTTACATATGTAGTTTATTTCAATAGTGCTTTGTAGTTTTCAGAGTTTAAATTTTGATTTTATTTTGTTAAATTTATTCCTAAGTAGTTTATTGTTTTTGATGCTATTGTAAATTCAATCATTTCTTTATTTCATTTCAGATTTTTCACTGCAGGTATATAGAAATACAATTGATTTTTTAAAATATTAATCTTGTTTCTTGCAATCTTGCTGATCTAATAATTCTGATAGTTTTCGGTAATAGATTCCTTAGGATTTTTTACATATAAGATCAGGTCATATATGAATAAAGATAGTTTTTCTTCTTCTTTTCCAATATGAATGCTTTTTATTTCCTTTTCTTATTCTATTGCCCTGGCTACAATCTCCAGTACAATGCTGAGTACAAGAGTAGACATACTTGTCTTTTTCCTGATCTTGGAACAAAAGCATCCAGTCTTTCACTGTTAAATATGAAATTAGCTGTGAGTTTTCCATAGATACCAGTTATTAGTTCAGGAAGTCCCCTTATATTCCTAGTAAGAAATTGTATCTTATTTTATGTATTTATTTATTTAAAAATCTTAATTTCTTGTGGTAAGAACACAACATAAGATCTATACTCATCAATTCTTTTTTGGTGGTGTGGGGGTAATTAGGATTTATTTATTTTATTATTTGTTTTTTAAATAAAGGTACTGGGGATTGAACTCAGGACCTTGTGCACGCTAAGTATGTGCTCTATCCCTGAGTTATATGCTCCCCGGCTTATACTCAAATTTTTAAGTGCACAATACATTATTGTGACGATAGGTGCAATGTTGTACAGAAGGTCTCTTGAGCTTATTTATGTTGCTTGACTGAAACTTTAAACCCATGGATTAGTAATTCTCCATTTCCCCCTCCCACCAGTCCCTGGAAACCACCATTCCACTCTTTGATTCTATGAATTTGACTATTTTAGATACTTCATATAAATGGAATGGCACAGTATTTGTCTTTCTGTGACTGACTTAAGAAATTATATCTTTTAAATCAAAATCTATGCAATTCAGTTTAGGTATTTGAAACATGATTTCTCCATTACCAAAGGGTTTCATTTTGCTGGCTAATATATCAGAGCATGGGAATCTCCCAGTTTTTTAAAAAAAAACAAAGATTTTTCCTAACCTTTAGCTTGTGGCTAACCTCTGGTCAAATTTATTTTTCTATTCCCAAATCTCTCAAACCCCTCCCTGTGTTACTGGTTTTATCGCATACAACATATTCAGATGTGAAGTGTTATAATTACAGACTGCAGTGAAGTCTGTAAGTCACTTTCCTCAGCACTACCAAACTATAAAAGAAATTAGAATGCAACCAACATTCTTGCTGCAATATGTCCCCAGAATAGAAACAGAGAGAAGCTCACTCATCTTGATTCCTGAGTCTTTTCTCTTTCTCCTTCACCTTGAATTGTGTCACATACCTGTGGCCAAGTTCTCCAGTGCCACATCTTTGGCAATGGCTTGTCCCTGTTTCTGACTCAACTCTCTTGCCTCTCTGAGGCAGCAATAATGCCAAGGAAGACTTTCTAAATATAGCTATGGAAATGAGTAGAATTACTGCTCTGCAATTTAATCATTTAAGATTCCTATTGCAGAAATTAGGTCATGGGAAATATTTCAAAGCCATTTGACTGCATGCAGTGTGAGAGCTGCCTGGCCTTGTTCAGGACTTTAGTGAAGTAGAGCCCTCATGGGCCAGTCAAGAAAAAACCAAAAGGTTTTTGAGAAGTGAACTATCTCTGGCTCCACACAAGAAGAGACTCAGCTGAAAAAGATAATCTTTTTGCCTCAAGAAGAAGTGAAAGCATGGATGTTTTGAATACTAAGGAATAGCCAAGAATATATTACGCTGAATGTATCAGGAATGATTTATTTGCAGACAACAGAAAGCCTAATTAAGAGTGGATAAAGTAAATAAGGGTCTATTTTTCTCACATTAGTCTAACTGTAGTTCTCAAAGTGTGGTCCGTGGACCACTGTGCGTTCCTGGAACCTTTCAGGTTCCTGAAAGATCAAAACTATTTTAATAATAATTCTAAGATATTATTTGCCTTTTTCATGCTGTTGACATTGCATCTTTGGTGCTAAAGCAATAGAAGCTAAAAGTGCTGGCTTCTTAGCAAAAATCAAGGGAGTGGTGCCAAACTGTCCTAGTAGTAGTCATTGTATTCTTCACTGCCATGCAATTGAAGAAGAAAAAAAAGCCACTTCTACTTTAGAATGTCCTTGAAGAAGCAGTAAAAAGGTGAATTATTGAATCTCAACCCTTAAGTATTCATCTTCTTAATATTCTAGGGAATGAAATGGGAAGTTACCTAAAGTACTTCTGCTATGTACTGGAGTTGAATGGTTGTCTCCAGAAAAAGAGTTTGTGCAACTGAATAATGAGCTTTTTTAAAGAAGCATCATTTTTACTTGACATGACCGGGACACTGCTATACAGCAGAAACTGACATATTGTAACTCACTGTACTTCAATTTAAAAAAAAAAGCATCATTTTTGCTTGAAAGAATGACTGACAGGTAAACTACAGTTACACAGACTTGGGTATTTGGCAGACATTTTCTTGAAAATGAACAAAGGGAGCCTGTCATTTTAAGGAAAACAACTCAAAGTATTTGTTACCAATAATAACATTTGTGCTTTCAAGTGAAAATTAGAGTTTTGAAAAACTTATATCTGCCATCATGAGCTTGTCAGCTTCCCAACTTACAGACTTTTCTGATGAGATCAATGGAGGTATTAGCCCCCAAAATGTGAATTTTTTTTCACATTCTATAATGAAATGTGTCACCAATTGGAAGTCTTGTATAGAACTCAGTGAACCAGTATTTCCCAAATGACAAATGAATACATCATGTTACAAAAGCATGAGTGGGTAAAGGGTCCATTAAAATGCAAGATGGAAAAATAGATTTTAATGTGCAGGAGTGTGAAAAGCTCATTGATATAGTTTCTGATTCCATGTTGCAACTAACTTTTTTTTGAACTACTACTTCTGGAATTTCAGTGAAGTCTCAAAGAGAAATGTCTACAATTACCTGGAAAGGCCATTGAAAGACTTTTTTTTTTTAAACTAAATACCTGTGTGAGGGTAGATTTTCTTCATAGAATTGAACCAGAACTACATATCACAACAGACTGAATGCAGAAGACAAGACTCCAGCTGTCTTTTATTATGCCAGACATTAAAGAAATCTGCAGAAATGTAAAACATCACTAGTCTTCTCACTAAATTTACTTTTGTTTTGGAAAATATAATGTCTATGAAAATATGTGACTTATGTCAATATGTAATAGGTATTATTTTTAGTGTTTAAATGAATTAATTAAAATTCATTTTACATCACTCCCTTTTTATTTATAATATGATAAATATCAATAGATGTATTTCACGTAAGTGAAAGCTTTTGGGGGGTCCTCAATAAATTTTTTAAATTTTTTACTTTGAAATAATTTTAGATTTAGAGAAGAGTAGCAGAGATAAAAGAGTTCCTGTCTACCCTTCATCCAGCTTCCCTAATATGAACATCTTACATAGCCATAGCACATTTATCAAAACTAAGAAATTAACATCCCTCAACAATGAGTATAACTGTAAAGAGTTCCAAGATTTGAGATCTGCTGGTCTACAGCTAAGCAGTTGCTAATGTTGGCTCAGACTCTGTTTTTGTTATTGTTGAGACATTTGAGATCTGCTGGTCTACAGCTAAGCAGTTGCTAATGTTGGTTCAGACTCTGTTTTTGTTATTGTTGAGACATAATCGACATATAACATTGTATACATGTAAGGTGTACAACATATTGATGTGATACATTTATATTGCAGTGTGATTGTCAGTCTGTTGTGTCACATACTTATCATTTCTTCTAGTGGTGGGAAAAATTAAGATCTTCTCTCTTAGTCAGTTTAATGTTGATAATATAGTTTTGTTGTCTGTAATCCCTATGCTGAGTGTTAGATCCCCAGGACTTATTTATCTACTGCCTGCACATGTACACCCTTAAACAACATCTCTTCCATTCTCCCACCTCCTGACCCCTAGTAACCACCATTCCACTCTCTGTTTTTGTGAGTTCAGCTTTTTTTTTTTTAAGATTCCACATAGAAGAGAGAAGATACAATATTTGTCTTCCCCTGCCAAACTGTGTCTTTTCGTTCCTGTTCTACTGGTTTTTTTATCCTCATGATTGTCATCTCATGGTTTTAAGATGGCTGACAGAGCTACAGGGTTCTCTTTTTAGTTTAAGGCTGCAAGAAGGGGAAGGGACAGTGTCAGCAAGCCCTGCCCCTATGCCCTGTCCCCTTTACCAGCAAGCAAAGACTTCCCAGAAACGGCCTACCAAACTCCCATTTATATCTCAGTGGTCAGAACTCACTCAGGTCTGGGCCCAATCCTAGACAAATCACTTATGGAAGCAAACAGAATTCAAGCGACTGGAGCAATTAGTTTATCCCCTGGGGCTGGGTTAGGGGTCCATCTATCCTGAGACAAAGAGATCTCTTCCTGCTTCCTGAAAGAATCAAGTTCTGTTATTCAGGAAGAAGAGTGAAGAGAATGGCTTTTAGGTAGCTAACTTGTATCTTAACTCTCAGGTTGGAATTCCTATAATCTGTTGTAGAAATGAAAGAAGTCAACTGGCTACTGGAATGGTCCTGATTTGACGGGTGTGAAGGAAGTGTGTGGCATTATTCAGGACTATCTCTTGCCACTTTTAACACCTGGCACAGGAATATCAGCAGTCAGCTGTGAGTTGCTGTTTACCAGCGCTCCTTACACACACTTCATAAAAATTTATAAGAAGAGATGAGCAAATCAGAAAGTAACTCCTACTTCCAATGTATTCCCTGGACAATCATTCTAGGAAATACCAAGACATAAATCAAAATGACTTTCATTTGGGAGACCTTCTGGGATTTTGGGTAGGAGAAGTTGAAAAGGAAATTCCAGGTGACAACCAACCTGGGTGTTTCTCTATTTGCCCAGGATGTGGAGTGAGCACAAGAGGAGCAGCACATCATAAAGTTGAGTGACTCAAGGCCATTCTGAGAATCATAATCAAAGAACGCTTGGACAATAGGCTCATGACTGAATCCCACTGTGATATGCCTGTAACCATCGCAGTAAGAAATCTAGAAAGATTCCAAGACATGTGGATTAATATGTCCTTCATCTGCACATTAAGATTACACAGAGCCCCAATATAAAGTTCCTTTGGACTGTGTGGTAGGAAGCGAGGGTTTGATCATCCTAAATTTATGGAAGGGATAGCATCATCTCTGACTCATGAGAGGCACAAAGAATGTAGACACAGAAGAAACTCAAGGGAAATGAACTCTATTTGGAGATAGAACTATGATCTAGGCCTTCTCCTATGTGGTGACCTGGACACATGTGAGACTGAATTTCTTTCACCTCAATCTCAACATAAGCAGCTTGATCTATATCTTCTATTCCTCGAAATCTTCTTACAAAGTAGGAGAAGTCATATGGGCCTCCCTTTTAACTTAATAGATGTAAAAGTGCTAAATCCCCAGGTGAGTTTTGTGATTGCTGCCTATTATAACAAAGGACAGTCCTGCCGACTTCATCATCCCGTAACAGAAAACATTCACAGCTGTCCTTCCCACCCCACCCAAAGGCAGAATGCAGCGACTTGCCTTTGTGGTTTTGACGACCTAATCCACTATTGACCAGGTTTATTCTAAAAGATCAGAATGCATTTTTTAAAAAAATCTTATTGGAAATCATTTCCATGTATAGATTACTCCCACAAAAGAGGAGAGTGGCCTATCATAGTAACAGAGCACTTTCAAAGCAGTCTATTGCTTTGTTTGGTACCAATCTCCTATCCTTCTTTATGTATCCCTAGCAAGGCCCCAAGGTATATTTAGGTATTTTGGGCCACAGGAGCTCTTGGTTCCTGTTCTGGAATTCTGTGCTAAAACCTGATTTATTTACAATAACTGACAGTTCCAAAACTGGGGAAATGTAAGCATGTAGCCTTGGTTCATCCAATTATACAATAAAACACCACCCCTCCTTTTAAAAATTGTCCTCATTACCCAATACTCTGCACAGGATTTCCTTGGCATTGTCCCACAGTGCTGTCTATCCAAGATCACAGTAGGTCTGTGTTTCAGGGTTCTAGAAAGGACCCTCCTGAGCCTGGGAATCAGAATCTTCCTTGGGTAACAGACAAGAGACAAGGAAGTGCCTGCACTTCTCCTATGCCTAGGGGGAGGACTGCACTTAATGGTGGAATTTTGCCTTACTTTACATAGGACTTTTAAATCACAGCTTCTGAAAATCCTATGAAGATAAGAAGTGTGAAGTTTCACTCTACCCCATTCTAAAGAAAGTAACAAATAGCTGCAAGGGCACTGTAAGGCTTTCTAACAAATATTTAAACTGATTCTGTTAACCACACCCCCATTTGCTCCCCAGCCAAGCCCTATGGGAGAAGTATGCAGAATTAGATGAATTCTTAAGAGTAAGTGAGTGGTGAGGGGAAAGAGGCATTCCCCACTGTCTTGATTTTCCCCTTCACTTGCAGAGGGAAGAAATGAAAAAGTATCAGATCATAAGAACAAAGAAGACGGGGGTCCTCCACCCTGATGCTTTGCAATGTGGATGGTGATATCTCATGATTCCAGAGAGGAAATGGCTGTGGTATGTGTTGTCTAACACAGGACCGTAAGCTACCTCACAAATTATACTCAAGCCCCAGATGTGGCATAGAAACAATAGAATGATTACCGTGGCCTCAGTAGGCACTGAACAGCAGCTCTCTTCCAGACCCCATGGGCTACCATGGGCCACCAGACAGGGACAGTAGCAACTAAGAGTGGCAACCAGATGATTCCATCTCTTCCTTTTCCTCATGCCTTGATATTGAATAAGAATTACCTGAAGACGCATCAATTTCTCCATCTTTTGAAGAAGGGCTCATTGTTGAGTAGAGGTAGACTCTTGAAAGAGACAACATAAGTCGTATTCACAGGTACCGGAGATGGGAAGAATATAGCAGGAATGTCGGGCACATTTTGAACATTTTCACAGTTGTTGGGACTGCAAAGCAAGGGATCCATTTATATTACACTAGGGTCTAAGGATTCTTCTGGGAAAGAATTACATGGGAAGAATCAAGGTGAACAAGTTCAACTCTAGAAATACAGCAGTGTTTGAGAACAGAGTGGAAAGAGGCTCTAAGTATCACATGATGTAGATCAGATTGTATTCTAGGCTGGGCCCAAGAGTCTTAAGTCTGAATCCTTTAGCAAGGAGGCAACAGTTAGAAGAGTAAATCTCCTTGAGACATTCAAAGTCAAAGAATCAGCAGCACTGGTGCCAAGAGTCTTGGCAGTAATATGATGTGGTATCTTTGATGCAGAATCAGTGTCTTTGTTTCCTAGGGCTACCGTAACAGATTACCACAAACTTGGTGGCTCTTCCAGCTTCTAGTGGCCCCTAGTGCTTCCTGGTTTGTGACAGTTTGACTGTGATCTCTGCCTCCATCTTCACATGGCCTTCTCTTCTGTGTGTTCTTTTCTACCTCTTATAAAGACACTTTCATTGGGTTTTTAAAATTTTTATTTATTTTTATTTTTTATTATTTTTTTAGGGGGGAGGTAATTAGGTTTATTTATTTTTAACATAGGTACTGAGGATTGAACCTAGGACCTTGTGCATGCTAAGCACACACTCTACCACTGAGCTGTATCCTCCACCGTAGACACTTTCATTGGATTTAGAACCCACCTTACCCCACTATGATATCATTTCAATCCATAATTTAATCACATCCTCAAGTACCCTATTTCAAAATAAGATCCCATTCTGAGGTTCTGGATGGACAAAACTTGGGAAGAATATTATTCAACTCATTGTAATCAGTAATCTCAGTGCAGGCACCTGCAGCACTGTTGTAAGGAGGGACCCAGCACCTGTAACATTGTCTGGGTCCAGCAAAGACTTTAGACATTGGTGTTCTTGGTGAAAGTATTAGCAGCCTGAAACCATCTGTATAGAGCAGCAGCAGATGTCTTAAACATAGCTGAGGACAGGAAATGGCTGAGGCCTTACAAAAGGAGGTTGTTATAAGGACTGCAAGCTGTGTAAATGGTCAAGCAGCTCACATTAAGATCCTGACTAGCTGATTGATCCCAGTGCATCCGAACTACATTTCATCATATTAGTTAGGGCCAGCAGGAGTGGGACAAAGATGATTAAATGGCTGTTGACGGGACAATTGCAACGGAGGGCATCAGGAAAAAAAGGATAGGCTTTGTAGTGACAGGAAGAGCAAAGAGGGGTTAGCTAGAGGTAGTAAAACCTCATATGAGATTCTAAAGTTGACTACAGAATTTATAAATGGGATTTGATGTGTATCTTGTTTTGCTGGCAGTGAGACCACCACCATGTGGAGATAAACATTCAGTCCATTCATTGCCCCTTAACAATTAACAGGAAGATACAGGGAAGTGATCAAGAAAGCCTAACAATCAATAAGAATAAATGATAATCAAATATGACAGGATCACAGTTAAAGAGCAGGAAACACCGAGAAACTTAAAGAAGGCTAAGAAGGGATGTGGCCAAGGGGCGTTTTTACCACATCATTACAGTGTTGTCTAGTATTACCTTAAGCTGGGTGTCAGTGAGGAAAATACTCAGAAATGTTGATGGATTTCCATTTCAGAAAGAGAGTCTATGGACAGTTACCAACTTCGCTCATTTTCTAGGTGAGTGGTACCTTCAGCTCCACAAGCCTAGGATTTAGCAGAAATAGTATTAGTAAGAATCTGAAACTCACTGACACTGCTTTACATGATGGATAAAAAAAATTTTCAAATTAAAGGGTCTTCTTTCTCAAGCACTATTTTCATTGACATTATTGATGCACAATGCAATCCATGTGTATTTTTTATGGCCTGACCAAAGACATATATATGTGGAATATTTCTATCCAAATAAAAATTGGAGACAAATGGTTTATCAGCATTATTTTTTTTCTGATTTGTCAAGTAAACATTCTTACAAAAGAGTAAGAATTAAATTATCTTTAGTCATACATTTAAATTCTCTTTATTGAAAAAAGAAGCATATACTTGGAGCTGTCCTAGAAATTCTAGGGTGTATTACTGTATGATTTGTACAGTTGACATTTTGGTAATTATTTCAACTACATTTCAACCAGTACCTCATTCCCTTGACCTTACACTGTATCGGCCTTGCCAGTATACAGCACTGTAAAATGCCAAACATCCGTTTTGTTTGCTTGTTCTAAATTCTTCTACAGGAAGTTGGAGAGAACGGTGCCAACTGGCTCCACTATAAGTTTATGCCACTTTATCTTAACTGGGCCTTCAATACTACTTGGCAATTCTTTATTCATCCAAGTGATGATGCCCCCCAGCAGCTGTTCAAAATCTTTTTACTTTCCACAGGTTCTTCATCCCCAGAGAAGAAACTTGCAGTAACAAAACTAAACAATTTCAAAAAAGTGTAATGCAAGAAAACTTTCCTGTAATAATATTTTAAAGTGCATATTCAAAGAGCACAACCATGTACCTGAGGAAATTGACCCAGATCAACCAACAGGCAGACATATTCTAGTAAACATCCTGGACTTTAGGGGGAAAGGAAAAAAAAAAAAACCCTTCCAGCGAAAAGGATCAAAATCACTCATAAAGGAAAGGAAATCAGATTATTGCCCGATTTTGAGAGCAAAGTTTACTCCAGCAGAAAAAACGGTAGTATACTTAATATCGCTAATGAAAGATATGCCAGTAAAGGTTGGATATCCAGACTGAATTTCAAATTGAAAAAAAAATACAGACAAATTTATCAGCATGCAAGAAATCAGGGCATATTGTTCCTATGAGACATTTTACGTTTTCAATAATGGACTTCTGACAATTAAAATGTCTAGAGAGTTACCCTCAACCTAAAACTGAAAGTGATCCACATCATAAACAAAGGAGGCAACCAAACGTTTCATACCTCCAGAGAGGAGAGCACACCTCCACCTAGGGAGCCGAAAGGGAAAACAGTCAACTAAAATCTGATCCAGTCTATAGAAACAGCTACCAATTTACAGGAAATGCAGGACAGAGCAAAATCAACTCTGCTCTGTGGGAACTCTAGAGGACAAAAGATGTAGTTTCTTCAACAAATAAATCACAAGGAAAAAAGGATGAAGGAGAAACTCTAAATTAAAAGAGACTTAGAAGTTATCAAGGGGAAGCATAACTAAACCAGTGTTTCTGAATGAACATTTGGGCGATCAATTGAAAAAGAAAATAAAGAATTGATTACCGGAGAGGTCAGGATAGAGGTTACTTTTGAGGAGGCCCAGACATTTGTGATTAGGAGGGTTCTCCTGGCAAAATTCTAATTTTTTAAACCTTGTTTGTAGCCTAGGTGGTTCATTCCAACGGTGTTTGCCTCATAATAATTCCTTAAGTTATACATTTATTTTATGTAGCTTTCTGTATCTGTTATATTTTACAATAACAAGCACAGGATGTTATCTCGCATTGGTTATCTTTTTCTTTTATGGCAGTAAGGTAGTAAACCCTGAATCCACAGAGTTTTACAGCAGGAACAATAGAGGGCAAGGCCAGAATGGCCTAATTGCTTGGGAAATAAATGATAACTTGCGAATTATTCAGTATTCTGCACTCCCCCCCAACAAAAAGTCATAAAAAATACATTCTTCTGTTTTTGCTCACTACAAGTCTCATCGCTTCCATTGTTTCTCTTACAAATGTGTTTTTCCCCCTAGTAATCAAAATTATGAGTAAAACATAATAGAAAATTTTGTACTCAGAGAACAATCAACCCTTGGTGAAATCAGCATTTTTATATAAAATCTGTAATTCCCTCTCACTTTAACTCAGATCAGAAAAGTGCCTTTTATATTTATTGCTATTTCTTCAATCTCATATAAAATTAGGTCACCAAAAATAAGTTTAGTTGTATCCACATATACTAAAATAGAAGAAAGATGATGTAGAAGAAAGTAAAATCTACCAGATGGACCACTTACCCTTAGCTTCATTACTTTCTTACTAGCTAGCTCCTAATACCCATTAGGCTTGCCTTTTATAATACAAATAATAATAATTTTTCCCATCAAGTTCTCCCTTTATTTCTGTTAGTATTTGCTTTATGTATTTAGGTGCTCCTATAGCGGGTGCATATATGTTACTGAGTGAAATATACTACTCCTTTAATCATTATTAAATGTCCTTCTTTATCTTTCTTTATGGCCTTTGTTTTAAAGTCTATTTTGTCTGAAATCAATATTGCTACTCCTGCTTTCTTGTCATTTCCATTTGCAATAAAAATCCTTTTCCATCCTCTCCCTCTCAATCTATGTGTGATAATAATTTTTTAAACTTTCAGTAATGGAAAATTTCAGGTATATACAGAAGTAGACACAGTAGTATAATGGACCTCCATGTACTCCTCATGTAGCCTCAACAATTACCAACACATGGCCAATCTTGTTTTATTTATATACATATCCAATCCCCCTTCTCACTAGATAATTTTGAAGAAAAATTTGCACACTATATTGTTTTCATTTCAAAAATATTTTCAGTAAAGTCAACAGCAGAGAATCCTTGAAGAAAACAGCACACACAAAAACTTAGCCAAATACTGCCAGTACCCCAGTGCCTACGGAAGAACAAAGCCAGCAAAATCCTGCACCTCTATCCAGAAAATGTCTAATATCTTGCTAAAGTTTATTTGAACTTTGTCCTTAAACTCATACTACCAGTTGTCGTCCATGCCTGTGGGATACCAAAGCTAACAAAAGCAATGATGCTAATCCAGAAATTTCTTAGTATCTTACACAATTTTAACTTTGTAACAGCGTAGTTATCCTTTAAAGCTCAATCCATATGGATAATGGAAAGAGAATTGACCTGAAAGGGAGATTTGGGTTAGTCCCAGCTCTGCTAATTTTCTTTACTGCATCCTTAAGCACATTACTTAAAACTCTGAGTCTGTTTCCTCAGAGGGTGAGAGTGATAGCTCAGTTTTCTTCAAGCTCTATGTCGCTGAGTCTTTAGTAAATTAACTTTGAGTAGCACTCTCTCCTGTTGAAGTTAGAAGATAAAGCTTAAATGCTCCTCACAAAGAGTTAACTGTAGTTGAAAAATGCTCTAAGATTAAGGTTAAGGTAAAGTAGCACTTTAAGAAATTCTTTAAAATATAAGTTTTAACTAGATATACTATCACTGCTATTCCAAGAATCTGCTGTTTGTGAGATATTTTTCTAGCACATGTATGTAGACACAACCAGAAATTGTTCTCTAAAGAGCTGGAAAATCATTGACTTGCTATATAATGAAATGCTCAACTACGAAGTGTGTTAAACCAGAATTCACTTTCAAATAAATTTCAAGGCCAGATTTTCACCCTGGCCTTAACAAGGCACCTTAGGAAATAACAATATTTACACTCAATATATGCTTAGCAATGTCATTTCTAGAAAATTATTGAATACAAAAATGCTGCCAGTAGGAAAAACAATCTTCTGGATTGAAAATGCTTACTGTTAGTTTGCATTATTAATATTCAAACCCTACCCCCGCCTACCACCATGAGAAAAGTCTAGAGCATGGCATGACAGCGCACTCTGATTTCCCTCCTTTCGTGTGTTGCAGCCACCATCTCATGGAAGCATACTATTCCGAACAATGAAATGCAATTCCTAATTCCCTCCAAATACTCACTAAGATTATTGTAACAAATTCTACTTACATTTTGGTATCTTGCCCATCTACAGAAAGTCTTCAGCTTCCAGTCCAGCTTCCAGTCCTTCTGTTGCTGCTTTCACCTGGGCTTGGAGGGCAGACGATAGAGTTCTGGAACTCACTGGAACTTCTCTGGAAAGGCCAGTAGTCCAGTTTTCAAGATCTCTACCTCTATACTGCAGACCTTGCAGATCATGGTTGGCTAGCCAGTTTCTGCCCATATTCCTATCCACTTCAGGACCTGTTCAATAATTTCAGACTACCTGGAATTCCCTTGTCTCTCCTAGCTGTTGTTCCTTTCCACTGTGAAGTTTCTAGTTGCTTGTCCATGATACAGATTCTCTGGCTATACAGTTGTCCACTTGTCTTTCCACTAAGCTAGTGGATTTGCTCTCTGTTATAGTTGAAGTGTCCTGTCTCCTGACAGATTTCTTGGTTGCTAACCACCATATTTGGAGTTTCCTGCCCGTTTGAGTAGCCCACTTGATTTTTCACTGTAACCCAGAATAACTGGTTTGTTGGCCACAATTCTGGAGTTTCTTGCCCACTTGGAGACAAGACTTAGACCACGTGTGCCTGTCATCACTTGATTCTATCATGCCCTTGTGTTTTCTTCACGGTAGGAAACTCTTACACGCCTATGTATTTTTCTTCACCACAATTGCACTTCAGGACAAAAACCAGGACCAGTCCTGGCTACATAGTCTTTTCAATAAACGTCTGGTTTTCCCCCATACTCTTTCAGAAATGCACCCACTTACATGGATCAAACAACACAACTACCTGGTCTAGAAACAGACATCTTTGGATTTAATTTTGGGGGACGACTTGCCCCCTCCCCTTCAGATGTGATGACTTACAGAGACTACAATCCATGACTGACTAGACTCCATGAGTAACTTGTCTGGAATCTGATAGCACTGGAATTAATTTGGTAGCAGTTTGCTCCTCCTTCTTCAGACTAGCATTTACTTATATTGATCAGATCCCATGTCTAACTTGTTCAGGATCCAGAATCACTGGAATTAATCTTGGTGATAGTAGTTTGCCCTTCCTTGTTCAGATAGGCATTTAGTCATATGGCTCAAAACCCATGACTAATTTGTCCACGATTCAGTATCACTGAAATTACTTTTAATTGTGGCTCTTGTTACAGGGAAGCCTTTCCTTACATAGATTGGACAGCACAAACAACCAGTCATGAAACCAACATCTTTGGATATAATTTTGGAGGTGAATTTTTTCCTTCTTCTCCTTTACAGAGGTGTTCATTTATTTAGATTATAACCCCAAGATTAGCTTATCCAGACTGCAGTATTACAGGAGTTAATTTTGATGGTTTCAGTTTTCCCTGTCTGGTAAGACTTTCCTTTTATGGTTCAGACCACTGTCTAATTCTTCCAGGATCCAATGTTACAGGAATTAATTTTAGTAGTGACACTTTTTCTTGTCATACTTCAGATAAACATTTATTTGTGTGGATCAGATCTCGTAATTCTCTTGCCCGGGATCAAGTATCAGTAGAATTAACCTTGATGTTCGTCTGGAGACTGCATTTTCCTCTGAGCTTTGGGTGTTGTTGTTGTTGTTGTTGTTTGGGAGGGAGATAATTAGGTTTGTTTGTTTGTTTATTTATAATGGAAGTACTGGGAATTGAACCCAGGGCCTCTTGCATGCTAAGCCTATGCTCTACCACTGAGCTATACCCTCCTCCCAGAGTTTGTTTTTTGATAGTTTCTCTGTCCAAACTCAAACTCAGTCCTTCCCCTAAACCTGGTTCCACTCCCATTTTCCCCTTTACTCCCCTGTCTCCCCATTTCTTTCCCTTGAACACATTCTTGGACATGGCCTCGATAAATCACTTGACTGTCTAGTTTAAGGAGGGTCTGACCCCTACATACTTTATCCTGGAGACTTGATGTACATAATCCATATTTTAAAACTATAGAGACAGAAAAGAGAAGCCGATGGAGAGCAAGTAAGTACATTGAAACTGGTCCCATAATGCAGTTTAAAGTCAGAAATCAACAAAGAGAGTCAACTCTGAAATAATAGACAAAGAAAATCCAGGTAATAAAAGAAATTAGCCCTCCAATCTATTTAACTTTGAAGATCATTATCGTATATAATACTACGTATGTCCCCTTGTAGTAACAGTCTCTGATTGGCTCTGTCTTCTATTACATAGTTCTTTTCAAGAAACATCTGTTCTTATCCCCCAACCCTCACAGAAAACTTCTAAAAGAATGGACTTTGTTCTTCCTTATCCAGTCAGGTACTAAGCCCACCCCTGACTTTACTTCTTCAAGAGAGTCCTGTTACTACATCCCTTCCTCCCAGCTACACACATAGACACACAAGAACCCTAACAGAGCCCCCAGGGGAAGGAACTTAGTTCAGTTTTCCTTCAACTAATCACATTCTGGCCCACCTCCTGGCATTTCCTTCTTCTAGAAAGTTCTGTGCTCATAATGGTACTATAGCTGAAACCTCTAGAGGAAGGTTCTTAGTTCCATTTTTCTTCAACCCCAAGACAATCACTTTCCCCAGAATATTCTGTTCTCAAACCCACCTTCATAGAAATACCCAAGGGTGTGGGTTTATTCAGTTCTTTCTCATCAAATCACATTCTGAGCCAGTGTTTCTTCCAGAAAGTTCTGTCCTTAGTCTTCACCACAATAAAGAACCTAACAGAAATCTCAAGGGAGGAAACATAGTTCAGTACTTCTTCCATCACTCACATTCTGACACCATAAAGTTTCATCCTCGTACCATCACTATGTCAGTAATGCCCTGGCTAGAAATCTTAGTTCAGTTTTCCCTCAACCAGTCATGCTCTCATCAGCTCCCCAGATCTGTCCTTGTCCTAGAATGTGCAGTCCTTATATATCCAATCTAGAAGAAACCCCAGGGGTGGGGACTTTTTCATTTCTCCTTCATCCAGTTATGTTCTGAGACTTCCTCCTGACCTTCACTCCTACTAGAAAGTTCCGTTCCGATCCCTGCCTGCCCCAGACATATTCAAAGAAACCCAAAGAGGTGGGAACTTATTGCAGTTTTCCTTTGAGCAATCATGTTCATATACCATCCCAGACTTATAAATTTCCTAGACTGTTATATCTTCATCCACCCATCCTCACAGAAATGTCTAGGGTGGAGAGAATGAGGATGGAACATTCTAGGGAAAATGAAAGTACAGGAGAGGGTCAAAGCATGATTAGCTGAAGGAGAACTGAACTAAGGTGACTTCCCCTGGGGGTTGCTGATATAGTGAAGTTATGAGAATAGAACTTTCAGGAAGAAACTGAGGTCAGGAGGTATAGTCAGGTGATTGGTTGAAGGAAAAATGAACTAAAATCCCTCCTCTGCGGTGTTTTTAAAGGTGAGTTTGTGAAGAGGGAGGTAAAACAGATCTTTCTGGAAGAAGTAAAAGTCTGGGAGCAGATCCAAATATGATTATTTGAAGGAAAACTAAACTAAGCTCGCTATACTGGATGTTTCTGATAGAGTAAGGGTATGAGGACAGAAGTTTCCTGAAAATGTAAAGGTCAGGAGATGGAGACAGAATGTGGCTGATTGAATCAACTAAGTTCCCTCCACTGAGATTTCTGTGGATGAGGGGATAAAGACAAAGTTATCTGGAAGAAGTAAAGGTCATTGGGTCAGCTCAGAACTTGATAGATAACAATGAATTAAACAGCTCACTTCATAGAGTTTCTGTATTGGGGCTGGGAAGAGCACAGAACATTCTGGGAAAAGTAAATGTCTGGAAGCAGTTTGTAACATTGTTGGTTGAAAGCCATCTGAGCTAAGCTTGCTCCCCCCTGGGGTATTTCTGATAAAGTGAGAGTATGAGCACAGAACCTGCTAGAAGAAATAATCTGTCTCCACTTTGGGTTTCTGTGAGGGTGGAGGCAAGGGGAATGAGGACAGAAACTGAGCAAAGTAACAATCTGGAGACAGATCCAAACATGACTGGTTGAAGGAGAACTGATCTAAGCTGGGTATGCTTGATATAGAGAGGTTGCAAGACAGAACTTTCCAGAGGAAGTAAAGGCCAGGAGGTGAGGTCTGCTCAGTTATCCTCCTGACATCTCTATCTGAGCTCTTCTTCTTCCAGAATGTTCTTTTTTCATTCCCTCACCCTTGCAGGATCATCCAGGGATGGGGGATATTTTATTTCTCCCTCGACCAGCATTAATTGAGACCAATTACCCCTACTCTGGTTTCCCCTTGGTTCACAGACCCTAAGTGGATCCAGCTCTGACTATCTAAGCAATATTTGTATGAAAAGAGTAAGTTGAATAATTTTATTTCAAAGAATTAGAGCCAAGTAACTTTCTTTTTCCCAATATCTCTAAAGAAGATAAAAAATAAAAACAAGGCTGGCTTTATTCTTGTCATTAAAATTATTTTTTCTCCACTTTCAAATATTCTTTGAGATTCAAAGAATGAATATAATTATTTATCCAGAATGTAATGGTGACTTCTACTCCCCAAAATGCTTGTTTAAAGCTAATTGCTGAGATAATAAATGACACTTTTTTTTCAGTTGTGGAAAAAAGTTTGTTGTAAGTACTCAGTTGTGAATATTTTGAGATAATTGTAGGTTCACACGTGATTGTAAGAAGTAGTACAGAGCGAGCTCATGTATACTTTACTCAGTTTCCTTGAATAGTAACATCTTACAAAACTATAGTGTAATACCACAATCAGGATTTTGGCATGATCCCATCCACTGATGTTAATTATTCAGATATCCTCAGTTTCACTTGTACTCTTTCTCATGTCTGTGTTTGCACACAGTTGTGTCCCATGGCTGGGTTCCTGTATCCACTATCACAGACAAGATACAAAACAGTTCCATTACCACATGGATCTCTCCTGTTTGTAACAATTTCTGCTTTGCTCTCCTGTTTGTAACAATTTCTGCTTTGCCCATACCTTGAGCTGGCCCTAAATCCTGTCAACCACTAATCTGCTTTCCATCTCTATGATTTTTGTCATTTCAAGAACATTGTGTAAAAGGAATCATATAGCCCATAATCTTCTAGAATTGACTATTTTCACTCAGTATAATTCTTTGGAGATTTATCCAGGTTGTTCTGTGTATCAATAGTTTGTTCCATGTTATGGCTGGTAATATTCCAGTATATGGAGGAACCAAAGTTTGTTTATGCAGTCACCCACTGGAGTACATCTGGGTGGTCGCCTCTTTTTTGACAATTATGAATTAAGCTATGGATATTTGTGCACAGGCTTTGCATGTGACAGTAAGTTTTCGGTTTTGTAGGATAAATGCCCATGTGTGTGATTGTTGGGTTGTATGATAGGTTTATTTTTAGCTTTATAAAAAATTGCCGGACTCTTCCAGTAAATAACACTTTAACCTGACTGCATGTTAGTTTCATCTTTGGGGATAACTCTAGTTTGAGAAAGATTTTGAGACCATATTTCCAGAATTTTAAAAAATGTTATGCAGGATAAGAGTTTTTAGTTTTCTTCACATCATGCTCAAATCTCAAACACAAAAGGACACGGACCCTGTACAGATGGATGGATTTATTAATTTTATAAATGTTATGTGCATGTACTTTATATTTAGAAAGAGGATTCATTCAGAAAATCATCATGGTAAGTCTATCATTAATTGTTTTTTTTTTTGTTTGTTTTCTGTTTTTGTTTGTTTGTTTTTTTGCAGGAGGAGGTAGTTAGGTTTTTTGGGTTTTTTTTTTAATGAAAACTTTTTTCTTTCCTCAAAGTATTTTTAATAATAGCTATATTAAAGTATATGCTGGCTCAAACATAATGGAGGTACTGGGGACTGAACCCAGGACCTCGTGCATGCTAAGCATGCACTCTACCACTGAGCTATACCCTCCCTCCCATCATTAATTGTTTTTAAGGAAAATATATATTGAAGTTTAAAGGATACTGACAAAAAAGAGTTGTTGAATATAAGTGTTTTATATTTTCGATCAATTCTAGGGTCTTTGTCATTTTATCACATAACCCTATGTTGTCACTAAGAGTAACAGAAATAAGATTCATTTCTGAAAAAGCTTAATAAAATGCTACAGAATATGAGCAGTTTTATATAGTAAAAAGAGAGAAAGCAATTTAAAAAATCAGTTTCAGATGAGTAATGACCACACTAATAAAAGCTCAGCCAAAATGAATTGTCCCAAGATATTGTGTATTTTTTTAAACAGTTCCAATGATCTAAAGCTTTTCTTATAATTAAATGAGTTTTCTCTCATTTTTATATTTGAAGATCTTATAATTTTAATATTTCTTCTACAATTTTCTTCAAGAAATCACTGGTGAATTTATACTGAACAGAGTTTAAATCACATTCAGATAAATGCAATCACAAGAAATATTTTCAGATAAGAGTGATTTCACAGTTGGAATTTTTTTTTTTTTTTTTACTGAAGTAGAGTCAGTTTACAATGTTGCATCAACTTCTGGTGCACAGCATAATGTTTCAGTCATACATGTACATACATATATTCTGTTTCATATTCTTTTTCATTATAGGTTCTTACAAGATATTGAATATAATTCCCTGTGCTGTACAGTAGGACTTTGTTTATCTATTTTACATATAGTAGTTTATATCTCCTAATCCTAAACTCCTAATTTATCCCTCCCCTCCTTTCCCTTTGGTAACCATGTTTGTTTTCTATGTCTGTGAGTCTGTTTCTGTTTTATAAATGAGTTCATTTGTGTCTTTTGATTTTTTTTTAGATTCTGCATATGAGTGATAGCATATGTTATTTTTCTTTCTCTTTCTGGCTTATTTTACTTAGAATGACGATCTCCAGGTCCATCCATGTTGCTGCAAATGGCATTATTTTATTCTTTTTTATGGCTGAGTAATATATATATATATATATATATATATATATATATCTGACACCTTCTTTATCCATTCATCTGTCAATGGATATTTAGCTTGTTTCCATGTCTTGGCTATTGTATGGAAATATTTTTAAGATAGAATAATATGATTAAAGAAGTTTGTTTTACTATTACTTTAAAAGTGATTTTTCAGCATTTTGTCCTGGATTGGATACTGTTCTTGACAAACTGACTAGAAATGCCATTTTTCTTTCATTTGGAGGGAATTTCAATGTAGTTTGGGTATTAGGTGAAATGGAAAGATGAAGATCATTGACTCAAGAAAAGCAGTTGCTAAACAATATAATGTTAGTTTGGTCAAAAACATGTAAGCCCATATAGTGTATATATACATGCTTCAAGGAAGTTAAGCATATGCACTAGAGTTGACGCAGGGGATCTCTGGAGGTGGCAGTGTGAAAATACAGTTTTTAAGTTTTGCTTATTTGCATTTTCTAATTTTCAAGAATGCATATACTACTTCTGTAATAATAAATGGTATTTTTTAACTGATTACAAACTGAAATATATGGAACATATTATGCCTCTTAGCTGCTAGATTTTTGTTTTTTTTTTTAAATCAGGCTTTGATTTTTTTAGTGCAATTTTAGGTTCATAGCAAAATTGAGAGGAAAGTACAGACATTTCTCATATATCCCCTGTCCCTACACATGCATAACTTCCCCTGTTATCCACATTCCCTACCAGAGTGGTATATTTGTTACAAATGATGAACCTACATTGACGTGTCACCAATACCCCAAGTCCGTTGTTTACATCAGGGTTCACTCTTGGTGTTGTAATATTCTATGGACTTGGATAAATGTATAATAACATGTATCCACCATTTTACCACACAGGGTATTTTCATCACCCTAAAAATCCTCTGTACTTCTCCTATTCCCTTCCCCCTAACCCCTGGAAACCACTGATCTTTTTACTGTCTCCATAGTTTTTTGCCTTTTCCAGAATGTCATAGAGTTGGAGTCATACAGTATGTAGCCTTTTCGGATTGGCTTCTTTCACTTAACAACATGCATTTACGTTTCTCCATGTCTTTTCATGGTTCGATAGCTCATTTTTTTTTTAATTCTGAAAAATATTCCATTGTCTGGACGTACCAGTTTATCTATCCTTTCACCTACTGAAGGATATGATTTAGTTTTTTACCAACAACGAAAAAATAAACACAGGATATCAAATTAAAAGAATGTTTTTACGAGTTTAGCCAACGTGTTGGTTTTTGTAAATGTATCAGTTTTCCTGTTAACATTTGGAACAGGAAATGTTCCATTTTCATTTGCTCCTTTGCAGAGAAGACTTTTAGAAGTGCTTTTTTATTTTGACTTTTTTGGTCTGCTGGCTTACATTTTGTTTTCAATGGTGAGTCTGCTTTGTGCTTATTGAATATAAATAGAATATACCAGTACAGTTAGACTATACCTACACTAGCTTAGAACAAACAAGGTGGGGCTTGGGGGGTGGGTTTTACCTGCTTAAACAGCTTAGCATTGACTTGAATTATCTTGAAATATTGCTTTAAGTGCAACCACATAGATTTTCTTTAACTTGAAGCCTGTTCATCAATATCCCACAAGAGAATCTCCTATTTAATTCAATAAATATATATTAATTGACTGCTAACTCTGTGCCTGGATCTTTCTAGGTGCTTTGGACGCATCAGTGTATAAACCAGATAAAAATACTTGCCCTTACAGAGTTAACATTCTAGTGGAGGGAGACAGACAGTAAACAGAATGCCTCAGTACATTTTATTATATGTCCTAAAACTAAGGGCTTTAGGAAACAACAAACCAGGGTGAGGGGATCTGAAGCACAGGGATGAGGGTGAGATTTTATTTTATTTTATTTTATTTTATTTTATTTTATTTATTTTTTACTTTAATTTTTTAAATTTGCATATAATTTTTACAGGTTACTTTCCTTTTAGATTTATTACAAAATATTGGCTATATTCCCTGTGCTGTACAATACATCCTCGAGCCTGTCTTAACCCAGTAGTCTGTGCCTTCCATTCCCCCATCACTATATTGTCCCTCTACCCTCCCCACTGGTGACCATCAGTTTGTTCTCTATATTTGTGGTTCTGCTTCTTTTACGTTACATTCGCTAGTTTGTTGTATCTTTTAGATTCCACATATAAGCAATCTCATATAGTATTTATCTTTCTCTGCCTGACTTATTTCACTTAGCATAATGCCCTCCAAGTCTATCCTTGTTGCTGCAAATGACAACACTTCATGCTTTTTTCTGGCTGAGTAATACTCCATTGTGTAAATATACCACATATTCTGTATCCTTTCATCTGTCAATGGACATTGAGGTTGCTTCCATGTCTTGGCTATTATAAATAATATTTCTATGAACATTGGGGTGCATGTATCTTTTTGAATTAGTGTTTTTGTTTTTTCTAGATGCACAGAGGGTGAAATTTTAAATAGAGTGGTCAGGATACACCAAACTGAGCTGACATACAAGAAAAGCCCCAGAGAAGGTGAGGAGTGAGCCATACAAGTATGGGGGAAGGAAAATTTCAGACAGAGAAGCAGGTCTTATGTGGGGAGCATTCCTCATGATTTAGAGGAGCATGGCAGAGTCCAGTGTGGCTGGAGTGGAGCGAGCATGGGAGGGATAGAGATTTAGAGGATGTGGTCACAGAGATAGTCCTGTAGATCCTTGGAGGCCATTTTGTAGGGTCCTTGTCTTTTACTCATAGTGAGATGGGAGCCATTGACGTGAACAGGGCAATGGCATGATCTGGCTTAGATTATTGTTGGGATAACAGTGGCTGCTGAAAAGAGGCCAAGGCAGAAGCAGGGTGACCAGTCGTGGCAGTGACCCAGGAGGTCACTGGCGGCAGCAGGGGGAGTAGTCAGAAGAGGTCAGATCTTGAAATATTTTGAAGATAAAGTCAACATGATTAACTGAGATCAGAAAGACTGAAGGTAGAGCTGGTTAGAGGGATAAAACAGAGTGCTGCTGTGGGCATGGTAAGTGTAATTGTTAGACATCAAATTTTGGGGGTGTTTGGGGGGGCTTGTTTGTTTGTTTTGAAGGGAAGGTAATTAGGTTTATTTATTTATTTTTCAGGGAGGTACTGGGGATTGAACCTAGGACCTTGTGCATGCTAGGCATGCACTCTACCACTGAGTTCTACCCTCCCCACTTAGACATCAAATCTTATTTCCATCATCAGTACCAATGAGCTCCAAGCACTGACTGTGGGGGAGGAAGTCATAGGTACAAGAACTATGGAAAACATTTTCTTAATAGCCAGTGTACTTGAAAAGTAAGAGGATCGGGGTGTACACATACAGTTACAAACTTTTCTAACACTCAACATTTATTTATTCTTCAACTGGAGAAACACTGATTGAAGCACTACTAGATGCTCGATATTGGTGCTAGGGAAATTGGGGGTGAACTGCCTAGTTATTTCCTGGACTCACTACTTACTAGTCACTTAGTCCCACTGTACCCCAGGTTACCATCCAGAAAATAAGGATAATAAATAATACATACCTTCCAGGGATGTTGAGAGGATTAAATGAGACAATCATGTGTAAAGCATTAGAACAACACATGATTATCACTCTACCTGTTAGTCATTGTTTTCATCAAAGCCTCTCTTCTCCTTTCCAGTGTATCCTCTCCCCTAGCCAATCCAAACACAAACAGAAAAGAATACCTGTAACAGGCATGATGGGTACAGTCAGCATACACACCATACACCAAGATCAAAACTCATGCAGTCTAGAACCTCAGGCTAGTTCCTATTGCCATGCCTGATCATCACACTGCCTAGATATCTGAAAGATAATTTTTCAGACTCATGTACATATGCAAAAAAGAGCTAAGGGGACTTGTAGAACTTTTCAGACTCCCTGTTGATCAAGAACCTTTTCTGTAGTCACCAGTACCTAGAGATCACTGCCTCATTCACTGAGACTGAGTACTCCTGCTGGTGCTCTCTGAATCAGCACAGAGAACAGGCCATCAGACAGGTGCCCTTTGTGTCCTACCCCAGCTAGGCTATTGTGTGACCCACCCCATCTGTTCTAGTCCCCATCTCCTGGCTTCAATTCTGCTGTTTCCTTATTTAAACCCAGTTTGAACCTGAACGCTTAAATGCTGACCTGTGACCATCTGATCAGATTCACTGCAATCTATGCCTGGCCACCTGGTCCCACGAATGCTGAATCCAAATTTGGGTTATGACATTCAATGTGGCCTGATGCTATAAACTCAGAGTTTGGCTTCTCTTTCCAGAAAATGAAAACAACGTGTGTTTTATTTTTTCCTTTTGAACCAGCCTCCTGTCCATCATCACTTTCTAGGTTTTGCATTATTTTTCTGGTTATTCTGCAAGTCTCATCTGTGAGTGTTGAAGGTGTTAAGATACAGTGCAGTTGTGGTTTGAGAAAGTGTGAGAACACTTACCGTCTCCTGAAAAGTGTCAAGGCTTTTAGTAATGATAATAATATCAACAGTAATGATAACCAACCTTTACTGAGTGCTTATCATATATTTTACCAATACTGTGTTACATCCTTTACATTCATTATTATCTCAATGACTATTAGGTAAATATTACTTTCTCCCTTTTATAGATGAAGAAACTATAAACTTTTAAGATTTGCATTAGTCAGAGAAAAAGTGACAGAGCATAAACTCAAGTTTTTCTGGGTCAAAGCTGGTACTTTTTCTTTTTAATTTTTTGAGGGGGAGGTGATTAGGTTTATTTATTTTTATTCATATATATATATATATATATATATATATATATATTTTTTTTTTTTTTAATGGAGGTACTGGGGATTGAACTCAGGACCTCATGCATGCTAAGCCCACACTCTTATAACTGAGCTACACCCTCCCCCCTAAGGCTGGTACTTTTAAAGTTTATCAAGACTATGGACTTCTTCAATCTTTTCTCCCTTATAGTTTTTGTTGGATATACAGTGCATTCATTATCTTATAGTTATTCTTCCACATTTGGTGAATATGGTGGGCCAAAAAGCCTCTTTGTAAGTGTTCAGCAATCCTTGCCCTTTAACTAAAACCAAGACCTTATATTTTCATAGAGCTTTGCAACTTCAAAATACTTTCACATCCTATCACTTTTAATCCTCAGAACGCCTTTTGTGGTGATCAAGACATGGATGGCTTGTTACCCCCGTTATCTAAATAAATAAACCCAACTCTGGAGAGGTTAAATGACCTGTACAAGGTCTCATGACTGGTAAAGTGGCTAGACAGGTTAAAATCAGGTTTCCTGACCATTCGTAAACTTCCTAGAAGTTCTAGCTGTTAACTAGTGGTTGAAAATTATTAGAATTTATCATTCTGAACACAAATTGTAGAGGTTCATGGCTTTCTTTCCAGGAAAGCATCCACTATCAAGAACAAGATATTAACAAAGTGTCAAAGATCATCTTCTTTCCTCTTTGTTCTTGACTTGAGGGGTTGTGAATTTAAAGGATGTGTGTTAGTGCGCTAGGGCTGTTATAACAAAAGTCCACCGACTGGGTGACTTAAACAACAGATTTTTACTTTCTACCAGTTTTGCAGGCTAGAAGTCCAAGTTCATGGCATCAGCAGGGTTCATTTTCCTGAGGCCTCTCTCCTTGGCTTGCAGGTAGCTGTCTTTTGCTGCATCCTCACATGGCCTTTTCTCTGTGAGTGCACATTCCTGGTGTCTCTTCCTCTTCTTAAAAGGACATCAATCCCATTGGATTTGGGCCCCATCCTTACGACCTCATTATCCTCTTTAGAGGCCCTATTTCTCAATATAGTCACATTCTGAGGTTCTGGAGTTCAGGACTTTAATATATGAAATTTGGAGGGAATTAATTCAGTCCACAACATGGGGTTTCTTATTAAGCAAATGCTCCTTTATCTGATGGATTTGAGAGCTATAATCACATTTAAGAAGTCCCAGCATCGTATGAAACCCTGTATAAAATCAGAGACATCTCACAAAGCCTTAAGTTTGAAACAGTTTTTTGAAATGAAGAATCCTGATAAACAGATAAACACAGGCTTGATCCTATACGTGTTGCTAGAAAGAACAAGAAGGAAGGAGGAATTTAGAAACACCTAGATTACCTAGGGGAAAACAGAATTCTCAAACCTTTGAAATATACAACAAAAGTTATAGTAAACAACGTCAGAAGTTTCCCAGTTAATCTCTGAAGCAAGTTTATATGTTACTAGACTTATTACTTCTATAGGGGGCTTAATTCTTTTTTATTGAAGTCTAGTTGATTTACAATGTTGTATTACTTTCTGGTGTACAGCATAGTGATTCAGTTATACATACGTATGTGTGTGTGTGTGTATATATATATATATATATATATATATATTCCTTTTCATATTCTTTTTCATTATAGGCTATTACAAGGTATTGAATATAGTTCCCTGTGCTATCCAGTAGGTCCTTATTGTTTATCTATTTTATATATAGTAGTGTGTATATCTACAGGGTGCTTATATTTTGACTGATTGCTTATTTGGAGTTATCACTTTCAACAAACTATTATCTTGATTCATAACTGGAGTTTAGAATGGGTCAGACCAAGGTTGACTGGAAGCCAGATCTGACTGATTACTAGAAGGGCTAGACAGGAATTGGGATATGAGAATATAAGGTGAGATCCTAGGAGGTCTGCCACTTAATTCTGACAAACAATACAGAAACAAACAGCAGCAAATTGGCCTCAAGTGGACCTTCAGTAGGCATTACTAAGCCAGCAATAGGACCAGGGTTTTCATACAGAGCCGATGTTCTGCCAGGACTCAGGGATCAGTCGGAATTCTAGATTTGGAGGAGTGATGTAGAAACCCAGGCAGTGACTTACATACTCAGGCAGAGGATCAAGATCGAATTATAGGAACGAGGCCACCTATTAGAATCTGATACACAAAAAATTGGATAAGAACCAGAAGACAGGTCGGCATGGGGAGACCAGCACAGTGGCCTGATTTTGAACAGATAAGCTATTGGCTGTCCTAGGGCTCCCTTTCTTCCTCCTGCCCAGGAACCTAATCATTGTCAAAGACTGAGGTAGCTTTAAACCTCGATTCGAGAGTTAAAAGTCTCAGAAAGCTGTAGGTGCAAGGGACCTGGTACACCATTTCTCCGTGTAGGATAACAAATGTCATTGCCACCTGCTTATTTTGTCTTTGCATTATGTTAATCAGGTCTAGCAGCAAAATGTTTTTAAAATGCTATAAGACAAGTATTGTTCTGACAGTGTTGAATCGATTCATTTTCTTTTATGAGAGTATATCACTGGCCTATGATAGAGCTTGTCCTAGCAATTGTACTTCCTTAAGACAGCCCTATATAGTTCTGCTACCGCGACCAGTTGTCAGCCCACCGTAGGGGCAGCGATTTCATCCATCATCATCATTCACGTAAAGATTTGAGTCTCGCCAAATAGCAGAAAGTCTGTGCTCCTCACTTCTCCCCAGGACAAATTTAAGGAGAAGAAGGAAGGCAATTAAGAACCACCTAGATCACCTAAGGCGGAAAATTTTAAAAATAATAGAAGTTGATTTCTGTGATAGATGTTACCCTGGGGCTAGATTGAAGCAATGTAGCCTCCCTGGGGCTTCGTTCGTCCACCACCTGGAAGTGTCAGTTGGTACAGATTGTAGCAGACTGTCTGCTTAAAGGCATTGGCCACATGGAGCCTGTGACATCTGTGGGTTTTGGTCTTTAATGACTGTGTACTTGATTCTAGTTCTGAGATGTGTATTTATCCAGCATGAGAGATAGTTAAAAAGTGATATTTTTAAAAAAGTAAATTACATCCCTGTGCTCGCATTTACTGTGTATCACTTTTAGACAGTGTTTTACAAATAATATATCAAAGTTAGTAATAGAGAATGTAATTGGACTTCTTATTCGACATTTGAGTAGAAGAGTTAAGATAGACCCTGAAGGGGGCATCCAGACATCATTTTGCCCAGTGTTACAGGTTGAATTGCACACCCCCATTCCCCCTCAGATATGTTGAAGCCCAATCCCTGGTACCTGCAACATGACGTTATTTGGAAATAAGGTCTTTGCAGATGTCATCAAATTAAGATGAGGTCATAATGGATGACCAGGGTACTTATAAGAGGAACATTTGGACACACACAGACACAAGGAAGATGGCCATGTGAAGACAGAGGCAGAGATTGGAATTATGCTCCCACAAGCCAAGGAAAGCCTGGGGCCACCAGAAGTCGGAGGAGGCAAGGAAGGATGCACCTGTAGAGGCTGCAGAGGGAGAATGGCCCTGCCTACACCTTGATTTCAGACTTCTGGCCTCCAGGACTGTGAGGGAAAAAGATTCTTTAGTTTCAAGCCACCTTGTTAGGGGTGCTTTTTTTCACAGCAGCCCTTTGAAGTGTATACATTGTTTTGCATCTCTGGTCAGGATTGTATTTATTTATTTATTTTTCTTTTTTTTAAATCGAGGTATAGTGGGTTTACAATGCTAGTGAGTTTACAGCATAGTGATTCAGTTTTATATATATCTATATTCTAAATAGATAAATATTCTTTTTCACTATATGCTATTACAAAATATTGAATATAGTTCCCATTGCAGAATTGTATTTAAACAAGATCAGTTAGATTTTAGAGCATGACAGGCCGTTTTTTAAACTTTATTTTTTCTTTTTATTTATATTTTTAAATTATTATTTTTAATCTCCCCCCCCTATTTTTAAATTGAAGTATAGCTGATTTATAATGTTGTATTAGTTTCCGGTATACAGCATAGTGATTCAGGTATACATACATATATATACACATTTTCTTTTTCAGATTCTTTTTCATTACAGCCTACTACAAGGCATTGAATATAGTTCCCTGTGCTATACAGTAGGACCTTGTTTTTTTAATCCATTCTGTACGTAGTAGTTTGTATCTGCTAGGCAGTTTTTAAGATTTTGGGCTACTGGTGAGTTTTGGGGTTTGGCTTCTTCGAGTGGAGATGCCACAGAGACTTCAGCTACCACATAAAATTAAGTGCAGGAAAATTGTACTTGAATAACTCAGGGAACCTAACAGTGTTTCTTGGGTGAATGACTGGGTTTTGGGAACTGCTGTCTTTTTATTTTTGTATTTTTTTTCATTTTTTGTTTATTTATTTTTCTTGAAGTATTTGCCATGTTGTGTTAGTTTCAGGGGTACAGCAAAGTGATTCAGTTATACTTATACATATATTGTTTTTGTTTTTAATTTCTTGTTTATGTATATCTCAGAAACATTTAAAGCATCAAAAGGGGAGAGTCAGCCTTTTCAACCACTCTGGTTATGTTTGTTATTAACTGATTCAAAATGTGGGAATAATGCTGTGTATGGAATTAGCTGGTTAGCTTTTGTGCAAGTTTCAAATCCATGAGTGGCAATCTGGGCTATATATTTCACCCAGTAAGGTTTTTAGCTACCAGCTATTATAGATTCTAGCACAGATTCTGCTAAAATCTTAGAAAATAAATAATCATTATTGTTTTAATCCATGATAGATTTATTAGCAGATTGATATAGCTTTTGTGCAAGTTTCAAATCCATGAGTGGCAATCTGGGCTATATATTTCACCCAGTAAGGTTTTTAGCTACCAGCTATTATAGATTCTAGCACAGATTCTGCTAAAATCTTAGAAAATAAATAATCATTATTGTTTTAATCCATGATAGATTTATTAGCAGATTGATATCAGTGATCAGTCGATTCTCACCATTTCTTTAGAAAGGTCTGTTATGGGAGTGTTCATAGTAACATTAGAAATGAACAGTTGAGGTCCTTGCGTTGCAGGAAAATGGGGCATGAAAGGATGGCCAGGTCCCAGTCTCAGCTGAGTCCCTGGGATGTGCCCCCATCAAGTGCGGGTCCTTCATTTTGTGCAGGAAAGAATTCAAGAGTGAGCCATAGTAGAGTGAAGGTAGATTTACTCAGAGAGATGTACACTCCATAGACAGGGTACAAGCCATCTCCAAAGGTGAGAGACAGAGAGAGAAAAGAGAGAGAGGCTTAGGAGATACGCATTCCATAGACAGAATGTGGGCCATCTTGAGAGGCAGCCTCAGAGTACAGGGTCATCTAGGAAAGTGAGATCAGCCATGAGGTGTGGGGGTGGTTAGTTTTTATGGGCTGGGTAATTTCATATGCTAAAGAGTGGGAGGATTATCCCAACTATATTGCAGAAGGGGCATGGATTTCCACAAATTTGACCCCTGCCCACTTTTTGGCCTTTTATGGTCAGCCTGGGAACTGTCATGGCACCTGAAAGAGTGCTTTTTAGCCTGCTAATGTATTACAGTGAGCCACTAATGAGGCTCAAGGTCTACTGGAAGTTGAATCTTTTGCCATCTTAGGCTGAGTTGGTTCTAACCAGTTTATGTTGTATCCTCAATTGCTATGTCATTCTTTTAATGGTTGTGTCCTGCCCTCTTCCCTCCTGTCTCACCTGTATTACCAATGTTAAGACCTCTTAAGATAGTAGTCAAGAACATGGTGGTTAATCCCATAATTTCATTTTTCATTTTTTTGGCAGACACAAAAAGACAGAAATGTAAAGCCTCATCCAACAGAAGTATTCTCTCTTTGTCATATTCTGACTTTCAGCACCTTATGCTTTGAAACAGTGGCAGTGTTTTGGTGTAGGACACATATGGGCCTTTTTTTTTTTTTTTTTTTGCCATTTCCATTAGTTTGCTTTTCTGGCCATCACTGCTCATAACACCAGGTGTTCCCACAGATCCACACAGGTGGGCAGTTCACTCATTCAGAGATGACATGGAGTTAGAATTTTCAGAAAGTCAGGGGATAAGAATTTGCTAGAGATTTTCAGAAAGGCACTCTAATTAGTCTTAGAAATCATGCAAGTAGCACATTTACATTCACTTTTGTAAGGAATCAATTTATGCAATAAATACAACTAGGAATTAAACTAGATATTTATTAGGATTTTGCAGAAACAAATTAGAACCTTTATATATTTCAGAAGCTTGCAAATCTGACACCCAGTGTTTCCAGATACAGATATTTTCCATTCAGCATTACTGATAATTGGATAACAAAACCTATATTTTCAAACTGCAATGACAGAATCATATTAGAAGAAGTTATTGCAATATGAACATTTCTGTATTTTTTTGTTTTTACTTAGAATGTGACTATAATCACAGTCTTGTTAGAAAAGATATGAGCTGATGTGATTTATACCTAGAGAAAAGTGAAAGCCAAGTGAGTTGGGACAGTCAGAAGCCCAGGAATGGGTATGAGATTATTTAAACTCTCTGAAAGCAAGAGACAAGTAGTGGAAGAGGGGCAAGAAATTCAGTGCCCACGCTTTGACAGTATCTGTAAATAATGGTATACATGCTCTTTCTGTTATTATTTAAAGCTGGCTAGTAGACAGGTGCTATAAAAACAGCTGGCCCGGACAACTTTTTTTTTTCACTTCTAGAGCTTTCTGAACATTTTTAATGGCAAGATCCAGGATCTCGGCGACTGTATATACAAATATTGATCGTAGACATCACATACACCCACACATACCCTTAGTCTCCAGAGGTTTTTTTTTTTTAATCTCATTTAATTGAGAATACTGTGCATATAATTTATCATTTAATTGATGGAAAAATTAGCCCCCAAGCAGGATTTAGTCTAAGTCCCATTTTGCCTATGTTAAAATCAACCAATGTAAACATAACCTATAATTACAGAGTTTTGGATTTATAAGGGACCAGAGAAACGATCGATCTTAACCCTTTCTTTTTATATTTTCATTCATCCTTTGGACAAATTATTAAATGCCTACTATGTGCTAGGCTCATTAATAGATGTTAGGGGATAATTTAATGGATAGTCTTGGTCCTCAAAAATCTCATAATCCAGGGAAGTGCCTCTCAGACTTTAATATGTATACAGATCAGCTGGGAAATGCTGTTAAAATGTAGACCTTATTCCATAATCCAGTCAGTGTAGAGTGGGGCCTGAGAATCTGCATTTCTAACAAGGTTTTAGGTGAGGGCCACGCTGGTGGACCACACTTTGAGATACAAGAGTTTAGAGGGTGAATATGTGAGAAATAGGACTAATATCACACAACAAACTAATGATAGAACTGATATTCCTGACTCTTAACCCAGGGCCCCTTCTATTCCTCCACATTACTCTGAAGATCAGAGTTCACGTATTATTTGGCTTATAAGTCACCCACACATTTAAAGTGCTTATAATCACTGAACTTAGTTGCCAATTTCAGTTTGCATTGGAAGATGTATTGAATAGAGTATGCTTGGAAAGGTGGCCCTTCCACAGAAATTCTAGAGCCCAGGAGAAAGATACCCAAATCCAAGAAAGATCCACAGTGTGAGTAGACACAGTCCATTACTGCATGTACTCATTTGTGCAAGAAACATTTATTCACAGGCTACTCTACGCATTGACGATAATCTTTCCCCACTTCTATACCCGTAATGCATTGTACAGTGCTAAGAACACACAAAAAAATGCCCATGAGGTCCTTTTGGTTGAATTCTAGCACTGAGTAGATATTATAGAAGATCCAATGCACTTTTTGAGCCCTCTCCAGAAGGAATCTGAGCTCTAGTTGTAAGAACAAGCCTTATTTTTTTACATCATTCCCAGAGAATCATCCCTACATCTGAGCAAGATTATGATCTTGTCATATGAACTATTAGTAAGTACCAGAGGAATTTGAAGTTATGGAAAGTTAAGTGTAGATTGGGACTCATCAGAAGTCTTTAGAAAGTACAGGAAAATTGAGCTAAAGTATAAAGAGATTGGAGGATTTGGGGATTGATTGGGGAGACACAGTGAGGATATTTAAAGCAGGGGAACCTCATTCATGAAGGTGCAGAGAAAGCACTGACTATGAGTTTAGTTGATGGTGTAGATTGACCCTGTATGGAGGAATTTGGAGTGTGGAGGTCCTAATGTTAAGGAAAACCATCATATCGATACAGGATGAGCCTCCCTAAGAAATGTTCTCTAGAAACACACAATAGAAATGTATAACACAAAAGTTTTTACTTTGTTCTGACTTCTTGGATCATTATTCTAATGTTAACATATTATCATCACCCTATTAAGATTATCATTCAACTTAATTCTTTAGTTAGAAGTCTACTTAATCTATCATTAAGATGTAAAAAGTAATATGAACTATACTGCAACTTACAAATATTTCCCTTCAAAATGGGAGTGTAGCTTTAAGTAGGCTCTATAATATTCTATTATCCAGGTTTTCTGATAGCAAAACAATCTTTTACATGCATAGCAGTCACCAACACTGTCTTATAATACATTAGAAGACCTTGACAGCTATCCGGTGCAATCTTAGATTTATAACTCTTCAGAGAATAAATGCATTGAACATTCTATACACTGTTTCTGCAGCATGTCTAAGGTTACTACTAAACCCTTAATGATGGAAAGATAATCAACAAAGATTTACGTTTTATTGTGAAAGTTTTAAACATAAATCTCTGCAAATTTCCATTTAACATATATTTGACCTATGAATGACTTAGAAGATTATGAGAAAGCGGAATGAGAGAGGGTAATTTACTTTACCAGCATAAATTGAGGTGAAAATAACCCATTGATAATAGTCGGTGTCTTCTTAAATTCCTGAATGTGCTTTTCAGAATTTATTGTGAACTTGACTCAAATGCTTGTCAATCTTTAAGATTATTAATTACTTGGAATTCTCCAGGCCGCCTTCTCTGACTTTCCACTGACATATTCTATTTTCTTTAGTGAATGCATTTTTGCCTCTTCCTGATCAAGCTTCTCCAATTTATTAGCACATGTGGAAATGCAGTTTTATCCCGTCTAAAGAAGCAGCTGAGAAGCTACTCTTTGGGAATGACTGTGATGAGTATTTTGCACATTACGAAATAGATCATCTTGTTTGTGTACAGACAGTGTTGATCATCCAAGGCTCAAGCCATCCTATTTCTTCATATATTTTTCCTCTACTTTGGAGGTTACATTTCCTCACTCTGAGCTTACAAGATAGAAATCTCTTGGGTCCCTCCACCCTTTGTTTGCTTCCTTAAACTCTTGGCAGCTTCAGTTCTGTCTTTGGCAGCGGCTGGGGAGGCCTCTTTTTTAACCTTCCCTGACAGGCCCTGAGATAATTCTGGGAAGCTTGACTAACTTGCCCTTCTAACCTCCTAGTGCTTGCTTTCCTTTTGCAGATGTTTCGCTGTGCTTTTCATAACCATCAATGTATTTCAGATGAACCACTGTGGTTTACAGTTGCTGCCGCTTTTCTCATGCTCAGGTTCCAAACAAGTTTTAACAGCTGCTTAAGGAGGCTGGCAAAGAGCCTTGATTGCTAATTCTGTGCTAAACTGCTTTTCACAATGGGACATTCTATAATATTTGATATAGTCTTTAAAGGAAACGATTTCCACCTTATATTCTTACTGCTTGTATCATACTCACTCCCAGCTTTAAAAAGATTCCATGTCTGTACTTTCCTAAATGGGCTTGATTTTATTTAAAACTCTATAGATGAGTTCAGGCACGTTCAGGGTGGTATGGCCGTAGAATTTGCAGATACTGACAGGCATATGCAGAACAGATAAACAAGATTATACTGTATAGCAAAGGGAAATATATACAAGATCTCGTGGTAGCTCACAGCGAAAAAAAATGTGACAATGAATATATGTATGTTCATGTATAACTGAAAAATTGTGCTCTACACTGAAATTTGACACAACATTGTAAAATGACTATAACTCAATAAAAAAATGAAAAAAAATTCTAGAGAGAGGCTAGAGGTTCCCAAGGGAATAAAGAAGTGAGGATGGAGAAACAGGGAAGAGCGATATCAGTAGGGTCAAGTAAATTGATATATAAATACAGTAAACTTCATACCTCTGCTCATGCTGTTCCCTGGAAACATTATAAAGGCAAAAATTTGTTCTCTTGGCTCTTATTTTTAAATACGTACAAGGAAGGCTGCTCGGGTAAATTTGAACAGAGAGATTCAGCTGTTCTTAGTGTGTTTCCAGTGTCCTGAGGTTAGGGGGCCGTGTGTAATCTGGTGTGAGGTGACAAAGATGTGCTCGGAATCTCACAAATAAATCCACTGCCAGATAACAGAGAGTGTATCATGTGTGTGACAAGAAGGAGGATGCCACGTTTAATGAGGAAATTATTGAAAACAATTTGAATTATAACTGCTAAAGGTTGCTCTTCAAGTTATATTCAATCTGCTTATGTCCCTCAATTATTTCTCACTTTGTTACCTAACAAAATTTTTCTAACATTCCAACAAGAGAACTGAGCTATATTTTCCTCTGTTTTATGACTCATCATCTGTCAAATAAGTTTTGTTGGTGGATTTCTTATTATAATTAGATCATAAATAACACAGTAATAAACTGAACAATATTCTTTTAAAAATCACATGGAATTTCAATGTATTTTTGTTTTCATCAGTGCATTTACCCTTCACCACAGTCAGTGAGATCCCTGATTTTTAATTCTGTCCAATAAAACCCTGATTTTTAAACATCTTAATAACCTGGAAATGGAAAATAATTCAATAATGTGATAAACACCAATACCAGATTTAACAGTGAAATATTAGAGCATTCTTTTATAAATATACTAATATTAGCATACTCATTGTATAGTATATTAAGTTTATGTTAATGAAAAGTTTCATAGTCAAATAAGTTTGGGAAACGCTGGGTTAAAGTTTTTCTTTTAATGCAGGACTTCTCAGAACCTTTAATATGTTAATATTTGCTGGGACTCTCTAATTAAAAGGTATAATTTGGTGGTATCAGAAATGTATTCCAACACAGAAATTTTGTTCTTAGAGCATCTCCAATGAGCCAGGCTCTGAGGAATATGCCTTGGCAAACACTGACAACATGTTCATCAGACAAAAGCCAGTATGTACCAACCTTCTGTTACCAATTACTCTTGACTAAGTCACCACAGATAGATGTCATGCTGTGACATGGTTAGATTTCATTGTGCATCCGAATCAGGTGGGGATGTTTGTCAAAATTCAGATTCCTAGGCTGTACTCTGATTCAGCAAATCTGGCCTGAGTTCTAGGAATCTACATGTTAACAAGCATCAAGTTAGGTTCCTGATTTAGGTGTCTAAAATTGATACTTTGACAGATACTCTATTAGAAAGCTGGGGTCAATTAATAAAAAAGAAAAGATAAATGTAATTAATTATATAATTTGGTGCTTTTTATTTTTTTTATTTTTTTAGTATTTTTTATTGATTTATAATCATTTTACAATGTTGTGTCAAATTCCAGTGTAGAGCACAATTTTTCAGTTACACATGAACATATATATATTCATTGTCACATTTTTTTCTCTGTGAGCTACCACAAGATCTTGTGTATATTTCCCTGTGCTATACAGTATAATCTTGTTCATCTATTCTACAATTTTGAAATCCCGTCTATCCCTTCCCACCCTCCACCCCGTTGGCAACCACAAGTTTGTATTCTATGTCTATGAGTCTGTTTCTGTTTCATATTTATGCTTTGTTTTTTTGTTTTTGTTTTTGTTTTTTAGATTCCACATATGAGCAATCTCATATGGTATTTTTCTCTTTCTCTTTCTGGCTTACTTCACTTAGAATGACATTCTCCAGGAGCATCCATGTTGCTGCAAATGGCGTTATGTTGTTGGTTTTTATGGCTGAGTAGTATTCCACTGTATAAATATACCACCTCTTCTTTATCCAGTCATCTGTTGATGAACATTTAGGCTGTTTCCATGTCTTGGCTATTGTAAATAATGCTCCTATGAACATTGGGGTGCGGGTGTCATCCTGAAGTAGGGTTCCTTCTGGATATATGCCCAGGAGCAGGATTCCTAGGTCATACGGTAAGTCTATTCCTAGTCTTTTGAGGAATCTCCATACTGTTTTCCACAGTGGCTGCATAATTTGGTGCTTTTTAATTGAAGTATAGTTGGTTTACAATGTTGTATTAATTTCTGGTGTACAGAATGGTGATTCATTATATGTATATATATATATACACATATATATATATAATATACCTTTTCATATTCTTTTTCATTATAGGCTATTACAAGGTATTGAGTATAGTTCCCTGTGCTATACAGAACCTTGTTATTTAATTATATAATTTTGAAACTGAAAGTTCAATGACACTGATATCACATGTTGAGACTGGAACACTAGGACATTGTGAAAGTTTAGTGACAAAAGGGCAATGAAGTATGGATAAAGACGCTACATCCACCTGACTTATATAGCGGTCAGTTTAATACTCATATGACAAGCATGGACTCACTGACTTACATTTGCCTTAAAACATTTGTGTAATCTGCACTTTGATCACATGGCACATAACTAACTGAAAGCAGTGAAGAGTGCCCTTCCCTTGATAAATTTCAACTTGCACTTTCCCTTCCAGCAATGATTACGGTTCTCTGCACAGAGCATGGTATTTTGTGCTTTATGCCTCTACTCATGCTGTTCCCCTTGTCTGAAATGTCTTTTTCCCTGTTTCTTCCCCTGCTAACTTGTTCTCTGTTGAGCATGAATTTGTATGGATCGTTTGGAATGGGCGTAACATATTTATGTAGTTAAAGGGGGTGATGATTGAGGCTAGTAAAATACACACGAATGTGTCATTGTCAGGACAGGAATAGTGTGTTAGTCTGAAACAGGTACTAAAGATAGCTTAAAATTCCAAGGCAGGTTCAGAAGGACTCAGGCGATCCAGGAAGCTACAAATGTGTAGCAATTCAAGAAGGGATTAGTAGGAGAAAGAGAAGCAGTTGAAATTGTGCTGTTTCCAAGATACTCTTTTTTTCACCTCATTGAATTTTGCTGATCATTGAATCTGCTTTGCTTGTTTGTTGTTAATAACTTCATTCATTTTTGATTAATTTTCATACCTGCATGAGTCTGTCTCAGCAATGGTACTTTACTGTGCGTTAATATTGATTACTGGTTACTGACTGAATGGAGTGGCTCTTTCTACTGGGCAGGCATACATCTTCGGATTTTGGTCAAAGCACTTACTTTTAATCATTCTGAAAATAAAAATATGATGCTTCTCAATTACTTCAATCATCACTACTTTTTTATTGAAGTATAGTCGGTTTACAATGTTGTATTAATTTCTGGTGTGCAGCATAGTGATTCAGTTGTATGTATGTATATAATCCTTTTCATATTCTTTTTCATTATAAGCCATTACAGCCATTGCAAGGTATTGAATATAGTTCCCTGCAATCATCACTACTTCTTTTCAATCTTCAGCTAAAGGGAGCAGCATATCTTGCCATCTCCCCTATTCACATTTGGTGCTACAATTTTTTTGTCAAGATGCCAAATATCTGCTGTGATAGACAGATATCAGTAGGTGGATGGCGGTCATAATGTCTGATACTGGAGAAGACTTCTATTTCAGTTTTTCAGAGATGTTAGACTTCACTCCTTTCTAGCATGAGACCTGTTTCCGGAGAAAAGAAAAGAAAAGGATATTGCATTTAGTTATGATTCATGAATGTCAGGGTTTAAGTGTTTTAGGGCTTTGTGGGAGCGGAAGAGGTAGTGGAAACAGGAAGCCAGGCTGCCATAAGCACACACATAACAAGTAATTAATTGACTACAGACATGAGGGAACCTACAGAGGACGTTAGGAAATACTATTGTACATGAAATGGCTCATCGTTAATATGGAGAACAGCTGGATGGCTGGATGTTTGATAACGAAGCCAGTCATTTTAATTTGATCTAAGCTCCAGCTTTTAATTGAATTTATAAGAACATGGGAAAAATTAACAGGCAGCTTCTGACAATTCAAAAATCGTATTTTGGCTCAGAGTCTAAGCTTCTCTCTAAATTTGGGAAATCTGGCTCTGGATAAAGATGGAGCAAAGAAAAATCATGCTGTAATACCAAGGACAGCAGAGCGATGTCTCTGATTTTAAATAAATGCAGATTGTCACTCTTTGTCAGAGGTAATTATTCCTGTGGACATAATCATATCTTACAGTGACTAACAGGTCAGCTCTAATTATTAAACAGTTGAATCAGCTATGTGACTTTTTCCTCTCTGAAAAGTCAAAAATATCATGTAGAATCATTTGTCAAAGACCTTCAAAGTGGAGGAGTGTGCTGAGGCCAGAGATGTATCTTCTTTGTTAATAGGCCCCAGAAGACCTGGGCAAGAAACATTTTTTTATAATGGGACGCTGTATCTTTTGACTAGGGCCAGCAAAGATGTATAGGTTCAAAATTGCTGCCTCCTGCAAGAAATACAGAAGATCATCAGTTTTCTTTTCTTGAAAAAGGTGCCCCGAGCAATCACATTTGTATCCCAATAACCTCAATGTATAATCTAACCTGTCACTGTTTTGCATCCTCAGATGAAATGCTTTATCATCTAACTCCATCATTTAGGAGAACAATGGAAGGCAAAACAGACTATTCTGTGGTGGACAACATGAATCATATTCCAGAGGAGAGGGGTGCCTAAAGATGAAGCATAGTTTTTCTTCCCCCCATAGAGGCGATGGAGCTCTTCTGCCCCCTCTTTTTTCTTATAAAAGAACAGATTCAGTTGTTTTCATCCAGTTCCCAAATCACATCAAGCTGAAATTTTACTTTTTCAAAAACAGTTGGCCAGATTTTCTCAAAAAAAGAAAAAGCCAGCCCAACAGTCATCTACTTCAAGGAGTTTTCCCTAATTATCATGATCCCAGTTGATTTCTCCCTTTGTTTGCATTCTGTAGCATCTTACATACAATTTGAATGCAGTATCAGACTTATTTTTTTGATTTACAATGTTGTATTAGTTTCTGGTGTAGAGCAAAGTGATTCGATTATACATATATATCTTCTTTTTAATATTCTTTTTCATTATGGGTTATTACAGGATATTGAATATAGTTCCCTGTGCTATACAGTAGGTCCTTGTTATTTATCTATTCTATACATAGTAATTTGTATCTGCCAATCCCAAACTCCCAATTTATCCCTCTCTACCCCACTTCCCCCTCCCATAACAATAAGTTTGTTTTCTATGCATTATCAGACTTATTTTTATTCCTTTCTTTTGCATGTGTCTATCTGAGATCTCATTCTAAATAACATGTTTATGAAGGGCAGGAATTCTCTCACTTTTGCATTTTCTCTAGTGTCTAGAAAATGACTATGTGTACTATAGGTGCTTAATAGAAATGATCAATAGAACATGTTCATAAATGTCCTCGGGTAGCCTGTCTATTGACAAAGGGCACTTGAAAAACTATTTAGCATCTAATAAAAAGTGTGGAAGTTATTTTTCCTGGGTAGAAACATTGTATAGGAGGTCTGTGACTTGTATACTTTGATATTATTTATTATGTAAATCATAGGTTGGAATTGGTAGGTTGATACACCAGAGACAGTAATTCCTTTTTAAACAACTTTGAAAATGCATCAATGAAGGCTTCAAACCTTAGGAATATCATATTATCTTAAAAGGATCATATCTAAAATGTGGAAAATAATCAATCTGTAACTGAAGAGGCTGTGTTCAAACTAGCACCAGATTTGGGGGGATAATTAGTCTAATGGTATCTGTGGATATAAATGAAAGGCTATAAAAATTACTTTGATTAATTGTGGTTGGTGGTACAGAGTAGAGGATACAGAAATATACAGCTGCTGAGGAAGCCCAGGGATGAAAGGGATTTTGGGAGACACAGTCAGTTTCTGATTATCTAAGTATAGGTAATTTACACCCCATGATGTGTTGTCAGTTTCATCACTGGCTAGCTTTCCCTTGTTACTCAGCCTTACTTTTTCCCTCTATCGGTTTTGTGGTCTTTGGAAACGTCCACTTAAGTGGGTATCTAGATTCAACAAAATATAACCAGCAAGGTAAATTTCTGGAGGAAATAACTGCATGGAATGAAAAACAAGACACGTAGCTATAGTAGATTCCAGGTCGTGGGTGAATGGGCTTCTGGGCTCATGTGGAATAGCTATCCTTTGTGAAAGCTCCTCTCACAATATAGCTTATTTAACAACCTTATTTGCATCAGTCTGTAGTACTCAACTGGGGGAACTAATTGGAATTCTTTGTGAAGCATATTGAATGCCATTTATTCTCACTATACATATTGGCTAGACATAATGTAGACCCCATGAGACATTATATGTATTTTAACCTATTTCTTCAGTTGCTGGACAACATGTAGAAAAAAAAAAAAAGGTCTTCAGCATGAACATAGCAATACTGACAGGTTGAAAATTCCTGAAACTGTGTGTTGGTGGCATCTCTGTTCTGGACTCTGTATTCCACTCAGATTAAAGAGAAAGATAACCTCATGAGGATTAGATGTGGAATAAGTGAGAGGAGTGATGCTGACTGTAACCCCTGCCCAATACCTTTATTTATTTATTTAGGTAATTGGAATATAGTTGATTTATAAAGTGTTAGTTTCTGGTATACAGCATAGTAATTCAGTTATACATATATATTCTTTTTCAGATTCTTTTCATTATAGGTTATTACAAGCTATTGAATATATTTCCCTGTGCTATACAGTAGAACCTTGTTGTTTATCTATTTTGTATATAGTAGTTCCCAATACCTTTATTCATTTTTTTATGAAGTGCATCATTAATGGAATATCTTTAAATTATGGACCTTAGCTGACTAAAAATTTGTTAAGAGCTAGATGACTGAGAACAGTGCCTTCTTGGACTGATTTTTTTTCCTTACATCTGTATTTGTCTTGTCTCCTCACAAGCACTTTAAGGACTGAGAGCGTAGCTGCCACAGGCTGTGCAGAGTGGCTTATACTTACTACGTACTTGTTAAATGCTGTTTGCATGAATGAATAACCTGATAAAACTATACTTTCTTCCTGCACATCAGTATTTATTTCATTCGTGATAGTTTCCTTTTATTAAGGAAACCAGGAGACCCAGGCTTCCATGGTCAACTCTAATATTTGTCACTCTCAATATGAAGGGGCTCTTCCAATATCTTAATTCCAATACCATTTTATCTTATTCTTTTTGTTCTGGAACTTCTTTTCCATCTCTTTTATTATGTTTGTACTTCATCATAAAATTAAAAATTGGAGGTCTCCAAAAGACGTCTTCCAACTTCTTATCCTTTCCAAACTTGGTTACCAATATGCATAATTTGCTATCATAAGGTAGCAATTTTATTTTAAAATAGCATTAGGTATTTATTTATATTTTCTTTTTGGCAGCCATCTTTAAATTTTTTAGTAGCCTGTGAGTAGGTTGAATGTGTAAGTGAATGAATGAGTGGATCTTGAATTTGACTTCTGCACATTCAAACAAGGTGCATGGAAATATCTGGCTGACCTTTTACCTTACAGGAATCCAAATGTTACATTGTACTTTTTCCTCTTTTCTAAAGTAAGTAGAACAAGGGACTTTGTTACTGTTTCTGTTAGCTCCAGGAAGGCAGAGACTATGGCTTTCGCTTCCAGTCTCCAGGACAGTGCTAACATAATAGATCATCAATGAGTATTTCTAGAAGGAATGAATGCAAATGAAGATAGTATGATCAAGGAGCCACATGGACCTTCTAGCTGTCCTCAAACTTGCTAATTAATTTCATACCCCAGGGCCTTTGCACTTGCTGTTTCCTCTGTTCTGAATGCTCTAGATATCCATAGATTAATTTCATCATTTTATTTAGATCTATGTTAAAATGTTATGTCTTAAGGAAAATTTTCCCTCTGCAATCTATTAAAACAGTCTGCCTCCAACTACACCACCCCATTTGCTTTTTCTTCATAGCACATATTGCTATGACATTTTATTATATCATTTTGTGTTTGATGTTTTGTCTCTTTCCTCCCCCTGATCCACTGCCACATAGTACAGAATGTGAGGTCCATAAGTCCGGGGAGTGTATCACTCCAGGGTCTCATTGGGAAACAGAAATCCTTGCAGATGGTTCAAATCAAGAGACTTTAAAGAAGGATTACTTCCCGGCAGTATGGACAGGGTTATGGGAATAAACAAGGTATATTGAAACTAGGCTTGAAAGGGCAAGTGGAAGAAAGATCTAGTAAAGCTCAATGAGAGCTGGATCTGGGAAGGAGGTTTGCCTTGAAGAAGATGTAGTCTTGCAGGGAGGGTATAGCTTAGTGGTAGAGTGCATGCTTAGCATGCATGAGGTCCTGGGTTCAATCCCAAGCACTGCTATTAAAAATAAGTAAATAAATAAACCTAATTATCCCCCCAAAAAATTTAAAGAAAAAGCTGTAGTTTTGGAGGAACTCAACTACTAACACAGAGAGAGACAACTCTGGAAGTCAGAAAGAGCAAGAGAAGAAATTATCAAGTCTTCTCTCTTCCCATACTTCAGTCTCCTGCCAGTGTGCCTGTTGTTAAAACCTGAGCAGGAACCAGCTAGCGAGGAGCCCAAGTGAATCAGTCCTTAGCGGTCAGCCCCCTGGGGAACAGAGTGGGCCGGAGAAGGGTGGAGAAATGAATCCCACGAGGGCAACAGAATAAATAGCACAGGTATATTGTTTGGCTCACTGCTGTGTCTTTTACGCCCAGAACAGCACACTGTAGGTACTCAATAAAGATTTGTTAAATAAAATGGTCAATGGTAGTGGCAGGCTGGGAGCAAAGGAACTATGGCATTCATCCAGGATATTATCATATAGGCTCCCAGATCTTATTTTGGGGGAAGGGTAGCTGTCCAAGGCCTATGTTTGGAGAAATTCACAGATAGCCCCGGAACGGATGACAGTCAGTGCCTTTCATCTCAATCTAGTAACCACTTAGGTTGTAATTTATGCATTAGATCTTAATATTCAATGATTCTGGGAGAAATTTTCCAATAAGAAATTTTGGTAACTTGTCAGTTGTGTTTCTCAGAGTAAAAGGCACTGGAAGATAGCTAGGAATTATTTTATTCTTACACGAGATAAGCAAAAAAGTTTTAATGATATTATGGATTACCTAGCTTTAACTTCCAGATTGATTCACAGGGATTCATGGGGGTGAACAGCATAAATAAGGGACAAAGTGATGGCTACGATCTCAGCTGTGTCAGGTGTGTCCCTTTACTTCTTTCATTCTGCTTTGTTACAAGACCACCCTGACACCAGTGTGGATGATGGGTTTGCAGAGGGTATCTATCATTCACTGAAATAGGGAAATCAGGAGAAGGGTTAGGTATTAGAGGGAAGATGATGACTATAGTGTGGATACATGGAGTCTGAAGTAACTGTTGGATACCCAAGTGGCAATATCTTTCTGCAGTTGGGATACCTAAGTCTGAATCTGAAGTAAGAAAACTGAAAATTATCAGCACACAGTAGTTAAAATCACAAGAGAGGATACTATCATCTAGAGAGTTCACCTAGGGAGAACTTGCAGCATGAGAAGAAATACAGGCTCCTTGGATCTACTCCTGTCATCACCTCTGAACAAACCAGGAGCCAGCATGCCATGTCCCAAAATGCCCGCATCGAGTGTGTGGGTTTGGGGTGGAGTGTTCCACAGAGTGCAGAGCATGTGATCTGAGAAGCAGTGTCAAAGGATGAAACTGAAATAGCCAGAGACTCAGATAATCCCAACTAAAAGTTCAATTTGAAGGTGCAAGGCAGAGAGAATCCAGGCAATGATTACGACAAACCAAAGGCAGCAGATCAGAGCATAGTAATATAGATGACATTGCATGGGGAAGTTCCCTGAGTGCTGGGGCAGAGCCACCAGGGCCTTTCACTGGACACCTGCAGCTAAGGTGGAAGGGGAGAAGGAAGGTGCTAAGGGTACTGAGCCAACATAGAACAACTACGAAATGATGCAAAGATAGAGAAGTCAGGTGAACATTGGTGGAGGATTTTGCCAGAGCATTTCTATTGCAGTGGTGGGAGCAAAAGGCAAACTATAGTAGATTGAGAAGTTGATAGAATAATAAAAAAAAAAGAATTCTAGGCTCTCCTTTCAAGAGGAAGATGTGTGCTCTAAGGAGGATTTTTGCTTTGTGTATTTTTAAGAGGAGAGATTCTTGAGTATGTGTGCAGCCTATGAGAAATATCTTGAAAATGAGCAAGAGAGAAGATAAAGGAGGGGAGAGAGAGAGAAAACACACATGAGAATAACAAATAGGCAAGGTCTTAAGAATTGTAGGAAATGGGGTCAAGATTGTGGGTGGAAAGATTGTCTTGAAGCTGAGAAGTGAGACCTTTTCTTCAGAAGGTAGGACGGTAGAGTAATAAATAGGTTTTTGGGTGTTGACATGGAAAGTTGAGGGAGTTGATATTTTATTCTCTTTAAAGAAAAAAGCAAGACTGAGAGAAAAGAGAGTTTTGGTGATGGTGGTGGTGATGGTGGTTTAGATCACTTTGTGAAAGTTGGCAAAGGTTTGGAATAGAAGGATCCATTAAAGCTGGAAGGGCCTTTACAAATGTCTTAGTTCTGTGGTTTTCAAACTTTTCTTTTTCACTCATCAGAACCATTGCTGCAAATGAACTCTTGGTAGAAATCTGCCATATGCAAATCAGACAGTTCAATGGCTCAGATGGAAGAGGTGGAGAGAAGGTCCTAAGCTGCAAACACTAGGTGTCCTTGCTCCATCCGCCTGCACATCCTCCTTATTGCCCAATGCAGTTCCAGAAGTATCTCTGAGGAATCCCTAGGACTCCTTTGAGTATGGTTTCAAGACCATCAACTTCATCATTTTGTGATGAGGCATCAAACACAGAGGAATGAATTGACTTGTCTGGAGTAGAATCAGGACTAGAATCTAATGCCTAGCCAGAACATTTTAAAACTATATTATGCTGTCCTACTGCTTGCAGAACTAAAATCAATGGCCCTCAATAAACGTCTCCAAGAAAATGGAATTTTAAGCTTTATTTTCCTGACAACATTCACCCTTAAATTATTCCTTTCTGTACTTCACACTTATTTGTTAAAAGATGACAGGAGGAATCTAAAAAAATGATAGAAATGAACTTATTTACAAAACAGAAACAGAGTCACAGACATAGAAAACAAATCTATGGTTACCAAAGGGGAAAGGTAGGAAGGGATAAATTAGGAGTTTGGGATTAGCAGATACACACCACTATATATAAGATAGATGAACAACAAGGACCTACTGTATAGCACAGGGAGCTATATTCAATACCTTGTAATAACCTATAATGAAAAAGAATCTGAAAAAGAATATGGGTGTATAACTGAATCACTATGCTGTACCCCACAACTAACACAACATTGTAAATCAACTGTACTTCAATCAAACAAAGGTGAAAGGAAATGTCTTTTTCTACCTACCTCACAACTTTTAGTTTAAATAAGAAGGTGTGACATGCTTAGAGATCCTTGGAAGGCAGTTGCATTGTACATTCAATATATCACTTGTGAAAAATATAAAGGCTTTTCTGGGGACATCATCAACTAGAACTGGGAATGAAAAGCACTGGAATATTTTAAAACACTTAATTACTACATGTAATCTTCGGTAGCTTGTTTTTTTCCTACCTGGAATTGTATTTCTAAGATTCATCATGTTATTGTGTGTACTTGTTGTTCATTCCTTTCGCTGCTGTGTAATATTCCATGGCCTGACTGTACCACTATTTATTGTCATTTAGGGGTACATGTATATGTGACACAATTAGAGTATTTTTTAAAAAGTAAGGAAAATGATTTTTTTAAAAATCAGTGTAGTAATGACCCCTTAAGGAAAGACAGGGGTACGGAACTAGAAGTCCCAGGACAGCTTTATCATTGTTAATAATATTTCGTTGCAATGGTTCTCTGAGTGTGATCTCAAGGCTGCCAGCATCAGCATCACCTGAGATCTTGTTAGAAATTCACATTTTCTACCCAGTCCTCTTGAATCAGAAACTTAGGGGTGCGCCCAGCAATTGGGCTGTACCAATCTCTCTAGGTGAGTCTGAGGTGTGCTGGTGTTTGAGCGCCACTACCGTAGTGTTATGCTTTGTAACTAACACATACGCTTCTCTTTCTCATTCTCTATCTCTTTGTCTCATATGATATAATACAAAAGAAAATGAAAACATCTCATCAGTGACCTGCCAGGCATAAAGAGCTGGGGAGATATTAGAGCTATTTGAGAGCAATTCTTTTTGCAGGCTAGTCAGGTGGGCAAATGGGGGGAAGAAAGAAAAGAGGAGGGTAGGGAGGGGATAGCTCAGTGGTGGTCCTGGGTTCAATCGTCAGTACCTCCCTTAAATAAATAAATAAATACAAACCTAATTACCGCCCCCTTAAAAAAATTGTTTTTTAATTAAAAAAAGAAAGGAAAGAAGAAGAGTGAAAGCACAGAATGATTCAGAATGAAGGTGCAGGCGAGATAAGAGAAGATCCTTTTTGTAGTATATTACCGTAAGAGAGCAACTGAAAATATAGAGTATATTTTGAAGTATACGTATATATTCGTGTGTGCATATACTTATGTGTGTGTGTGTGTGTGTGTGTGTGTGTGCACTTAGAATGACACCTTGCTTGGAAAGGTTAGCTTGCCCCATTGGTAGAGATAATGACTCCCCCTCTCTACTTACCTCTGCTTCTGAATAATTTAGACCCAGCTGAGAATAACTTACTCTCACCACAGGACACAACTGCTGTTATTCAAATAGATCTTGCTGCCTTGGCCAGGCATTCTAAAATGAAATGAATCTGTATCATTACAACTTTGACTCCCTTTTTTTTTTTTTTTTTGTTCTGGAACTGCAGTTGCCTTCACAAGCTCCCTCTTTTCCCTGCTGTTAGCATTGCGTGTCATCATATTGAAAGTGAACACTCACACAAAGGAGATAAAAGCATAGTCTTTATTTATTTTGAAAGAACTCCATTATTAACTGAACATTTACTCTTAAAGGGCTTACTAGTGTTCAGACTGCAAAAGGGAAGTCCACTCTGAAAGGTACCACTTAGTCTAACAGTTAAAGATACCACTGTAGCACACAGAAGACACGGAGGACTTTAGCCTGCCAAATGCCTAGGGACACTTAGGGAAGAATATCTTGAAAAAAATGAAGTGCACCACATACACACCCTAAGGTGAAAACCTCTAGTGAACAGCCAATAGCACCAAATTAGTTTTATACATCTTTGGGGTTCGTCATTTGCAACCTGTTTCGGGTCATAGATACCAGAGTTTATCCTCTTTACCAGACTGTATTCAAGAAAGCCAAATTCCATAAGAAAGTCTCTTTTTATCACCTTGTGGAGATCCTTGATATTGTGATAACTTCCTAGCCAGGCTACCATCCCCCAACATCATCCACATGCCAATCTATCCTTTGCGACACTGCTAGACTGACCTTTAAGAAGCTTTGATTGTGTCCTTGGCCCACATGTTACCTTGCTGCCATTGCTCTAGCGAATTAGAAATTCAAGGCAGACTGTGAGTCCTATTCTTAGTAATTGTGAAGAATCTCCTTAACACATTTTTTGTGCACTAACCACTCCTGATGTTATTTGACTATTTTAATATTTTAGTCCTTCATCTTGGTCTCTTTACATATTTTTATCTTATTACATTGTTTTTCTTGTTGGTTGCCGCCAATTCTTTTTGGAATGTGAAAAGGTACAAATAGATGCATAAGTAGTTACCATAAGTCATTCTCCTTAAAGGGTGTCATTGCCTCTCTTGTGCACTAAATAAACTCTGAACTTCTCAGTCTAGCAGACATCCTCCTTGGTGTGGCCTCAACCTACTTTTTCAGTTTTATTGTCCACTTTCCAAGGACGTCCACTCTTAGGTTTCATCAGACTAGATCATTTCCCTTTCTCCAAACTTGCCCTATGTTTCCCTGCCTCCACGCCTTTGCACATGCTGTTACCTCTACCAGGATTATTTCCTCTCTTATCTCTGCTGGGTGAGATCCTCTCTAGTAAATTCCATACCTCCACTGCTACTTCTTCCTGAGTCCTTCTCTGATCCAGCAACCATTTATAATCTGCCCTTCTCTAGAACATTTCCTTTACTGCCCTTTTCATATTCTACCTTGTATTACAGTTATTTGTACACTTAGCTTATACCACCCCTCCCTTCATGCCCTGAAAGACTAGAAGCTTCTTAAGGGCAAGGGGCTGTGGCCCATTTCTCATTGTATCCTGTCTACAGCATGTAGATCAGTCTGCTGTATACCGTGGTTGCTCAACAAATGTTTGTTGAACAAATTTGTATGAATAAAAGTAAGAAACACATGGAAGCAACCTCAATGTCCATTGACAGATGATTGAATAAAGAAGTTGTGGTATATATATGTATGTGTATATATATATATATATATACACACACATACATACAATGGAATACTACTCAGCTATGAAAATGAAATAATACCATTTGCAGCAACATGGATGGACCTGGAGATCGTCATTCTAAATGGAGTAAGTCAGACAGAGAAAGACAAATATCATATGATATCACATATGTGGAATCTAAAAAAATGACATAAATGAACTTATTTATAAAACAGAAATAGACTCACAGACATAGAAAACAAACTTATGGTTACCAAAGAGGAAAGAGGAGTAGGGATAAATTAGGAGTTTGGGATTAGGAGATACAAACTACTATATATAAAATAGATAAACAACAAGGTATAGCACAGGGAATTATATTCAGTGGCTTGTAATAACCTATGATGAAAAAGAACCTGAAGAAGAATATATATTATATATGTGTATATATATATATATATATATCATATATATATGACTGAATCACTATGCTGTACACCAGAAACTACACAGCATTGTAAGTCAACCATAATTCAATTTAAAAAATAATAAATGCAACTGTATTTCTGTTTGGGTGGGAGAGCTCATGTTTTAGCATCCGGATATATGTGCAGAGACATATGGGGCCACCTAGTACAACTCATTCCCACTACTGGAAAACCCAACAAAAAGAGTAGGTCCTGCTGTCACAGGGTGAGAGTAGCACTAGCTCCTTTAAGGATATCTTGCCTCTTTTTCGTTGAAAAGGAACGTTAGTCCCTGAGGATTGAATAATCAGGGTTGAAAGGATCTAATGAATATTGAAAATATAGTTAAACATCCACAGGAGAAATATAGACACAATAACATGGTAATGCTAACCTCCAGACAGACGGTAAGGATACAATTTATTTGTTCTCCTATAGTATAATTCTTGGAATGGTTAAATGTCCCATTGAGTTGCCCAGACTATCTGTGGAGTCACCAGACACTCTGTCATTTTAAAGAATTTGATAACATGCCCTTAGAGATGGAGACAGGATACAGCTGCCAAAATTAGACCTGATGATTGAGTGCAGCAGAATTCCTAGTATGACAAAATCAGGAAGCAGGAATTTGTTGAGCTGAAAGCATAACAGGAAAGCAAAAGACAATGATAATACTTGATTCTTAAAGTGGATGCTGTTAAATAAATATACAAAGATGCCAGGAGTTTAAAAATGATGCTTATTTGCCTCTTCTTCTTTTTTTTTTTTTTTATATACTATGTGTAAAGAAAAGATTGCCCACCATTCCAGTTCTACAAAGATCAAGCCATTAGCCACTGCAGTCACCCACCGACAGTGCACCCTGAGGGGAATTCAGGGTGGAGAAAACCAGGAAGCATTCTGTGCTTTGGATATACTGGCCCCTAGATAGTTAAGATGCATATCTAAGGAATAATTTCCATGACCACTCAGATTCTGGCATCTTCCCATACATAGAAAAGCACTAAGATCATTAACTCAAGATATCTGGTCTTTGAGATTAGCAGTAATCTTTTGATATTCAACTACATGTTTTTCTCCCCAGCAAAAAATTCATATATAGCCTGGCTCCTCCGTTACCTCTTTGGAGCAGTTCCTCAGAGCTCTCTGAGAGTCTGTCTCCCAGGCTGTAGTCCTCAGTAAGGTCCCCAAAGAAAACTGAGTTCACAACTTTAACATTGTGCCATTTTCTTTCAGTAGAAACATGTGACCTTGTTCATTATCGCTTATAAGAACAACATTCTGAAAATGCTTTCTGTTGACTAGGCTTATCGTATACTTCATATTTACCTAACTGGTTTAAAAAAGGCAAAAAAAAAAAAAAAGCTGAGGAGCGAAAGGAAAAGGAACAAAGAAGACTTGAAAGTTATTTTGGAGGTTTTTGTTTAGGCTTGAAAAAAATTGGCCTTCAGCAGGCTGCTCCTGACACACCATTCACTCTACGACCCTCAAAACCAAACAGTATGAATAATCCAGAGCTTGCCAGAATCCAAGAGTTTTATATTAAAGTCATTCTTTTTTTTCCTTCAGCATTGTGTAGCTGCTTTGCTGCAAAGAACAGAAACACACTTCCTGCCTTTCTTTTTTCTTTTCTTTTTTGTTTCAAGAGCAAGCTTTAGAGTTTAACTAAAATTTCCCCATCAAATAAAGTGGGACAGCAGTACTTAGGACTATTTTAATGTTTTTATTCATGACCTGGGTCACAGAAAAATGCTAGCTTTGAAGCCTGAAAAAAAATAGACTCCTTTATTTTTTTTTTAACATTTAGAAAATACCACATTCATCTTTAACATAATGTAGAAAAGGTGCTTGATTCCTTATATGCCCTCCATTATTAATGTTCCAAGCAGTAAAATTTAGGAAATAAAATGCTGCTTTTAATGCATGTGATTGATCACTTCTGAATTCTAAAGAATAACCGTGCAAAGCATTATGTTTCTGCTTTAGGTCTTCATAAGTCATCTACATAGAGGTTGCTAAGCCAAAAGATGCAATCGTGACATGGTGCATGTAGGTATTCAGGTTATATTTTAATTGCTATGGGATTACATTTCAATTCTTTCCCTACAGTTTTCCCCACAATAACCACCCAGGTAGTCTTCCTGTTTCGGTGTTTCATTACACCTCAGTTCCCCTCCACGTCACGACCAGATACATCTTCAGTTTCTTCAAATGGATAATACCACTTTCCTCCTAAAAAACCTTCATTGTTTGCTGAATCTCTTTGTTCTTGGCATTCAAGACCCTCCAGGAGTTGGCTCCTGTTCATCTTTCTAGCTTTTCCTATCACTAATGACTCCCTTGGGTGGATTCAGGTTTCAAGCAAACTCACACACTTTATACATCACACACACACACACACCCCCTCCTATCTGTCCTTTCCCAAACCACTGCTTGTGCTCTTAGAATACTCTCTACCTAGACCATCCAATCCCTACATGGAGCAATAGTCAGCATCGAGGTTGCAGAGAACAAAGAACTTTACTTGGAGGTCTTAAGAATTGCAAATCAGGAGACGTAGATACGGGTAAAACCAAAAGACTGTTCCAGGGAAGAGAGAGTCGGGGCTTATAAACACAAAATCACAAGGTTGTTCAAGAATTATGATTGACACTGATGCCAGAAAGGAACAATTTGTCCTTAAGGGACAGTCCATCCCCAGTTTTTTTATGTAAAGGATCTGAGAAGTATCTTGGGTTTCTGGATGCCTATGTCAAGACAAGAAGTAGTGAAAGTTCGGATTCTATCTGGGCTGAGACATGCATATGTCACACTTCCTCCATGACCTCCAATCTTCATTTTAGAGAGCTCTTTTAGTAATACTGACTCCATTTTGATTTTCCTTTCACACTTCATTTCTACCAATATTTTGAGGCCCCATTTAAATGCTCCATGTTTCACAAGTCTTACATCCCCTGTTTATTATAGTTTTTATATCTTACTTCCCCTCACTATTATTTTCCCTCACAATAGCTCCTTAATTGCAGAAATCTACCTTATAATCCTGTAGCACTGTAGCAGCCTTCCTTGTACAGGCTGATTGCCAATCATCCTTGTGGAATGATGAGAATGAACTCTAATATCCATCACTGGACCTCTGACTTTTCCTGTCTTAATTACATTTAGATATTCCTACTCTTCTGGTTAAGGGAGTTCATGTTGTAGCAACCTTTCTTTCCATAAACTAGAGGGACCAGGTGACTTATAGATGACAGTGCTGTTTATCATCAGAGATATAATGAGGGTTTTTTTGTTTTTGTTTTTTTTATTGAAGTACAGTTGATTTACAATGTTTCAGGTATTCAGCATAGTGATTCAGTTATACATATACATATATATCTCTTCTTTTTTAGATTCTTTCCCATTATAGGTTATTACAAGGTATTGAATATAGTTCCCTGTGCTATACAGTAGGTTCTTATGGTCTACCTATTTTATATGTAGTAGTGTGTATCTATTAATCCCAAACTCCTAATTTATCCCACCCCCTCTTTCCCTTTTGGTAATAATAAGTTTGTTTTCTGTGTCTGTTTATTAAACATCAGGTTTATTAATGGAAAACAATAGTTCAGAACAAGGAGTGAAGTCTCTGAATCAATAAAATTGACATAACACAGCAGGATATAGTCCTCTCAGACATTTGAAAGAATGACCAAACCATCAATATAGCCCATAGGATGTGGGAGTCTGCATGAAACAAAGTCTTAGATACATCAATATAACCATGCGGCAGACCCAAGATAACAGTTTCTTTAGCTTCAAGTAGAATTTGCATAAAGCCCAGAACTCAAGCCTCAGGGGCCAGCAATACTCAAAATAATCTTCACAGCTATCTAAGGGTTTAGCTATCTCTCACTGATAAAAGGTGTTATTTCACATTTCTTGACTCATCATTTAAAAGCAAATGTCCTGGCCACTAGAATAAAGGCTTAAGAGTTCTCCTCCTTGTTTATTTGGTGAGTTAAGTTGGCAGGCCACCGCCAGAGGGAAATTGATGTCTGTTAGTACCACAGGTGTGAGCTTCACAACCTCTCTTTCTGGAAAATGTCCAGGATGTCACTGTTTTGAAGGCTGACTTCCCCTTGCAAAAAAAAAAAAAAAAAAAGTAAATGTATCCTGTACTATTGTCACACTGAGCTATAGACCAGCCAGGGCTTAAAAGCCTCTTGAGAAATAAACACAAGTGACAAAAGACTAATTCTTTTGGCATTCTTTACAGGAAAACCATGTTCCTCTCTACACAGAAAACTCCATGAGGTTGGTCATTTGTGGGTTCCTTATAAGTCCCTCTCTGGGTGGAGGGAGGGGGAGAGCTGCCAGTTATCTGTTTGTGTGGGTGGTCTGACAGCAATATCTGTCACCTCCTGACCTCAGGAGTGACATAGCTGATTAGGCTTACTAGTGGCCGGTTGCCTTCCTTTTTCATTGCTCCATGTCTCTCTCCCCTAAAGCTCTGCCAAGTTCTCTGATATTTTGAAAACAACTTCTTGTCTCTGATGGCTTTGATGGAAGAGCTGCAAACTAGGTATGAAGGAATTCAACCACATTTAGGGACGAAAGAGTAGGAAGATTATTCTAGAAACCTCAATAATAAGCATCTTATAAAATGAAGCACCCGCTGTTCATTCAGTGAAGGTCCAGATCCTGGAACCATCTTAATGAGCTCATGTACTGTTTAGCTGTCCCACTAGGAGTCTGTCACTCAGCACAAACAAAACAAGCAAACACGTCAATACTGGGGACCACCAAGTTGCTTTTCCCCCAGTGTGTTCTGCACACATGAATCAGTCAAAATGTGGGAAACATGGATGAAACAGATTCAAAGGCTTTTGAAAGTAGGACTTCTCGAAACCTTTATTCTGTCCCCATGTGCTTTGTGACTAAGAGGAAGCCAGTGTATGCAGCGTTTCCCTACTGAGTCTGACCATGAGAGCCATTTCTCAGGCTCACCCAGTGGGACCAGGGCTCAGTCCTTTGATGAATGTAGATGTAAGACCAAATCCTTGGTAACAACAGCCTCTGTCAGCAGCAGCCCTATTGAAGAACAGTTCGCAGAGTGAACTCGTTTTTTGTTTTCTTTCGTGGATCAAACTCTCTCTGCTCGTTGTAACATTCTGTTCTTGGCTTAAGTAACAGTGCAACTAGCATAGTCCTGCATATTTTTTGTTTTAGGTCACTCTTAGAAGCTAGTTTACTTATATTTAGAAAAACAGTACAGAACAACCTTGCCCTTCCAGAACATTCTTTTCTTGAGTTTCCTTTTTGAGTCTTCACACAACTAGGATTCAGGAGAACTGAAATGATATCATTTCTGGAAGGAACCCCGGGCCTCCACTAACTTGGTAGGCATTATAATTAACCTTTTACTCTGGTTGGAGTGGTAATATTGGGTCTGATCCAAATGACTTCTTCTTTCTGGTTTATTTATTCATTTGATAAGTATGTATTGACTGCTTACAATAGTCCTAGCACCCTTTTAGGTGTTTGGGATAGAGTTGTTAACCAAAATCTCCAAACTCATGCAGCTTACATTTTATGGGAGGAGATTGGCAGGGAAATACATTAGTGAATAAATGATCCACTTACAGATTGGATAATTGATATGAAGGAACTAAAATGAAGTGAGAAGCTGGAGAATGACTCAGGGGAGTGAGGAATTCTTTATGTTAAAAAAATGCAATTTTGGGGGAGGGTATAGCTCAAGTGGTAGAGCTCATGCTTAGCATGCATGAGGTCCTGGGTTCAATCCCCAGTTTTATCATTAAATAAATAAATAAATAAACCTAGTTACACCCCCAAAAAAACCAAAGTGCGATTTCTTTTTTTCCCCTCTTAATCAGCATTTATTTCAAAATTTTTCTTATCATGAAAGTTACATATGAAAAATAAATATGTAACAGTTAAAGTAAATTCATGTAAATTTTTTTATTGAATTAGAGTCAGCTTACAATGTTGTGTCAATTTCTGATGTACAGCATAATGTTTCAGTCATCCAGATACATCCATATATTCAAAAGTGCAATTTACAATTTAAGTTGCTAATCACAAATATGCTTGCCTGATAATGAAATTCTGTAGTAACAAAACGTTAGCCTCTCCTTTTCTTTAAAACTAGAGTGTGTAAAGAGGAGGTGATAACCGAACCAAGGAGGAGGCAGCTATATGAAGATCTAGATTTCCAAGGGCAGAAGTCTAGAAGGGTAAACTTCCAAGTGGAAACCCTAGGAATTACAGGAACCCTTTGGCTGGTGTTAAGAGTAGAAAAAAAGGCCAGTGTGGCTGGACCGTAGGTGAACAAGGGGACAGACAATTCATGTGATTTCATAAACCAGTGCTTCTCAAAGTGTGAACAGGTACCTCAGTACTCACACACACACACATTGACCAGCAAGCTGTACAGTTAAGTTTGCTGGGTAAGAGACGGTGTCCTCAGGTGTTCAATTTATGCAGGTGTCCCGATGATTCTCAGATTATGAAAAATCAGGGAGATGTGATTTAGTGCAGCGATTCTCAAAATATCTTCCCTGGCCCAGTGACATCAGTATCACCTGGACATTTGTTAGAAATGCAGATTCTCAACCCCAGCCCAGACCTACAGAGTCAGAAACTCTGGGTCTGGGGTTCTAACAGCCTGTGTTGGAATAAGCTGTCCATGCAATTCTGATGCCAGACAGAATTAGAGAATCACTGTGCTAGAAAATAACTGGTATTCAATACCTTGTAATACCCTACAATGAAAAAGAACATGAAAATGTGTGTATGTATATGTATGGATCACTATGCTGTACACCAGAAATTAATACAACATTGTAAACCGACTATACTTCAATTTAAAAAAAAAGAAAATAACTGGGAGTGTGAGTGTCGGGTAAAAGAGTGTCCCTCTTGACTGGCAAAAAGTATCTTCTCTCATTTCAAATCCTCTTTCCTTCACGTGTGCCCTTGAACTCATCTTCTACTGGAAAGGACCTAGCTTAATTCATTTAGTAATTCTTCCTGACTGTTTTAGGACTAAACAGGCAGTGCTCTCAGGACTGTACATGACTTATTTCAGCTAATCCTTATCCTAACCCTGCAGGATAGGTACTGGTATCATCCCCATTTTATAGATTAGGAACTAAGGGCACAGAAAAGAAACTTACCCAGGTCACACAGGGCATAAGAAGAAGGGTATAAGTGTGAGCCATCCGGTTCCAGCACCGCATGAATAAATACTTTTTTAGACGGCCTCTCGGTATACTTGGGAAGGGCTGGGGTGATTTGATCTAAGATAACATTGTTCAAAGAATTGCCTTCACTTTTGACTTTGACTTTAAGTCACTGAATGATGCCCAGAGGGGTCATCTGGTGACTATTCTTGTCCAAGGCTCAGAGAGGTGAAAACAGCTCACCTAAGATGATATAGCCGGTTAGTCTCAGAGCCAGGACAAAGCCCAGGTCACTAACTTTCAACTCAATGTTAAGACGTGTCCAATGAAAACAAAACTGGCGACATACTGAAAACAACAAAGCTAGGCCAGGTATCCAGCAGCTCACGTGTGTACATTTCTTTATCTTGCTATTGTAAGCACAGTGAGTTCTTTTCCTGATTCTGGTGTCCTTGAAGGGCCATAGGACAAGGTCCCCCAGGGAGGATACTGCTCTGTCTAGCAATACTGCCCTGTCTGCACACAGGGTGCAAGATGGGAACATTAAGTTCTATTTGTAACACCTTTCATTGTCAAATACACAAAAACAACAACGCATCAAAAACCAAGTCACTTTTCACCCCGGGTTCGTTTCTATTTCCTATCTTGTCTGGTTGTTTGTTTGCTTGGTTTTGTTTTTAACTTGTCTTCTCATTATATCTGTGGTGAAATTTTGCCAGGGGATCTAGAGAAGTTGGTTTTCTGTGTACCCTTAAGAAAATTATTCATCAGCCCGGCTCTCTAAGCTTAAGGCCTTATCACAAATCCTCAACAATATTAAACATCGACTCTCCATTTTGAAATATTAACGTGGAAGTTTTCTGTCTTTACCTTCTGCTCTGCATTTACAAAAGCGTGATGTATAATTTAAGTTTTTAATCTCAAATGTGTTTGCTCTATAGGAAAGTTCTGTAATGATAAAATGTACTGCATCAGCTTGAGTTTCTTTATAAATATACTAACTTCTCTTGTAATCTTACTTTTATTATAGTGAGTGGATAAATTATTAATTCCAATGTAAAATCCAGTTCTGATTGGCATGCTTTTTATTTTCGTTGGACTCATTTAAGCTAGTTTGGGGGGGTCTCTTAGAGAATTAATAAGAGATTGTAATGATATATCATATTTTGTAAATTACATGTAATTTTAAAACACATTTCCCACTTATTATCAGGCCCACCAAACAACTTCTATTTGAAGAAAAGAGAAGTATCTTCAAAAAAAATTTTGGAGGTTTTTAACATAAAATTAATTCCATCTTTGGCTGTCTCACAAACACAGTGTCTATGAGAGTGAAGACTGCGCCCTCAATGTTTTCTGAAGGCGAACTCTGACTTACAAACCCTTTCTCAAGTATTTTTGAGACTCGAGTGTGTGCTGAGAAGTAATACCCATGCTCTTAGTAAGGACCTGAGGAGACTGGTATTTGAGTAAAATACCTGCTTTGCTTTCAGTAAAATTATGACTTTTGCAATGCATACCTTAATAATCAATGTGAGTCATTTTGCTTTCATGCTAATACTGGGTTTTCTGCTGCAATAAAAGAAAACATTTCTAAACTGTTCTAGTACCTGAAAACGGGGGCACAGGCCCGTGTACCACAATATAAAAATTCTGTGTTGTACAATTAGTTTCAATTAAGAGCCAGTTAAATTTTCAGGTAAATTAGTAACCTACTTCCCTGGCAGGGCGAGTTAGCAGCATTCCTGCAAGTTGAGATGTTACTAGAAAGTGTTTTTACCTTTATTATAGCTGGTTAACAACAGATCACATCAGGTTTAGTGAAAAGGCTGACTTCTCTTCCGAGTGGCAGTTCCCATGCTAGGATTACGTGTTTCTCCAGAAGACTGAGGGAGAGTTTCGCTTTTGATTTTTATTTTATTTATTTTTTAATGGCAGTACTGGGGACTGAACCCAGGACCTTGTGCATGCTAAGCAGGGGCTCTACCACTGAGCTATCCCCACCCCCTTCACTTTTTAGTCTATTTGTTTTTTTTTCACCTGTATGCATTCATTTTCTTTCATCAAGCAATGCGTAAACTATAGTAAGTAGTGACTAGGTAGGGTGACAAACTGTCCTGGTTTGCCTGGGACTGAGGGCTTTTCCTTGAATTCAGCACTTTCGGTGCCCAAACCAAGAGTCTCAGGCCAACAGAGATGGTTGGGGACCTAAGTTCAGGAAAGTCGTTCCTATGACAATGCAAAAGCTTTATACTCCGCAAGAGTTAATTCCAGACTTGTAGAAGGGAGGTTTGGGAAGATAACTTAATACATCTCACGGATAATAAGGGAGTGAAAATCATCAATTCAGGCAACAGGTCTTAGAACTGGTCAGGTGTCAAGGTCAGAATTAACAGGAAAAGTATGAGGAGAGGAGACTCAATAATCATAATCTTAGATTCTATACCCTTATCCTGGGTCTCAGGATCTAGTCCAAATGTTAATTAAAGAGTGGAGTTTGTATATTGAGCTGAAGGGTAGTGGAAAGGATTATTAAAGGTGTCTGAACTATTTAGTTTTATCTGCTGAGTGTGCAATGAAATACAACAGGCTGTGAATGATTGTGTAAGAGTCACTGAACTGTGTCATTAGATGGAGCCAGAAGGCTGGGATCCTGTTAAATGTCTTTCCATTTTCAGCCTATGGAATTTGAGTTCTGAGAGCGGAAGTGTACATTTGGATGTGAAGTCTAGGATACAGACCAAGAGTGTTTCGACTTTCAGTTCTTTGATCCAACACAAAGTTACGTGCTTTCAGTCAAGTGGCTTAAACTTACTGCCACAGTTTTCTGATTCTTTGACTTGAGAGAGTCAAAGTTAGCTCTCAAGCTCTAGGCTGAACAATATTGGCAGTCCATAAAAGTAGTGGTTATCTGAAGTGAAGATGGGAGAAAGGTCAGCTTTCAGATCAGAAATGAGCTCTATGAACGCATGGTGTGGCCACCATTCCTTTCCCATGTTATTTGCCTGTCAGGAACCAACATGGCTAGCATCAAGTGGAAAGTCCTCTGTCTGACTTTCATTATCCACTCCCAAACTACCTAGCAAGTCCTATTTCCCACTGGGCAATTTGGCATGAGAGTCAGCGCATCATGCATCCTGAGACTAGTCTGGTTCAAATTCTTGCTCCATCATCATATAAACTCTATGATCCTGGCCATATTAGTTAATCTCTTTGTGCCTCACTTTCCTCATTTGCAAAATTGGCCTATTATTAATAATATATTACTCACAGGGGTAAACATATGTAAAATACTGAGAATAGTGCCTTGCACAGTGTCTGCTATTATTATTATTACTGTTGTCATCATTATTATTCCTTAAAGGTGTCCCTTGCTTTAGGTTTCATGTTCTCTTTAATATCTACATGCCATCCTGACTTTTTGTTTTATATTTTTGCTTGTGATGAATTCTCTTCATGCAACATGATACTTTTTCCCGCCTGCCCAAACTGGATCCATTTTAAAACCACCACTTCAATTCTGATCTCTTATGTGAGACTTTCACAAAACTTTCCTTTTGATAAATTCCTTTATTATGACTCCCCAGACCATGCATTTTGGCTTTCAGCTATCTGCTGTTTGGTGTGTGCTAATGTTGTCTCCTCTGCTGATCTGAAAACTTTTTGACAGCTGGGGCTATGTCTTGTCTACTTTATTGTATGTTTTACAGCCTCTAGAATGTTTCTGGCTAAACGGCTGATTGATTCATATCAGGAAACCGATGCCTAAATTTGGTCCTTTGATTCTCCCACTACTTTTGAGACAGAAAGCCATCAGTTAAATCACTTCAGGAATTTCTCACAAAATCTTGCTGATTTTACACTATTTTTCAGCAGCTATGTATTTGTGATAGAATATCATTTACAGGTCAGTTTTCTTTCATGCTTGGATTCAGAAAAGAATAAAACATGGTGCTTTTACATGAAGTTCATATACGTCACTAAACAACACTTACTAGAATTAATCCCATGAAGAAAGGGTGAATTATAAGAACAACTTAAAAAAATTTATTACTGAAATACACATAAAAGAGAATAATATAATCAGTTCCACATAACTGTCACTCGATTTCCACAATCATTAACGTTAACCTTTCCCATCTTGTTTTATCTATCCCACCCATTTTTGGGGGGCCTGGAATATTTTAAAGCAAAGTCATCATATTTCATCTGTAAAAAGTTCAGTATGCATCATTAATAGCTGAAGAGATATAAAATGCTAAAATCATCGAATCTTTTCTTACCATCTTATAACTTTAGTAATATTACTTTGCTCTCTTCTACCCCAAAGATATAAGTAAACCTATAAAAATAGATGTTCCTAGTAGATGACAGGAAATATATGTGAAACACGAAGGGTATTTTACTGTCTCAGCTGTAGTCTTTGAAGTATAGCAGGAACCATGCTTTTGATAAGAAACACTGCATTATGATTTCAGTGTGATAGATTACTATAATAATCAAATGGAAAGTATATATTTATTTCATTTGAATGTCTTTTCAGCTGTATGATATTTTTGGATGTGTTAAATAAATGTGGGATGGGGCTATCCAGGTTCATTATACAATGTAGCTCATCAATCTATTTTTAAAAGGCTATTTTTCTAGAGATGTTAGACTCTGATGGCCTCAATGATCTGAAAACACTATTTCACAAACACTTGTGGTATCATCCCCTCCTAAGCTGATCATAAACTACACCACAGGTGTAAAAGTAGATGTTTAAATACCTATTTACCTTATTCAGTTTAGCAAGCACTGTCCATACAAATGGTAATCATTGGTTTATAAATGACGGTCAGTTATGTTTTGTTGTGCTTCTAAAGTTACAGTTTAATATGACACCAGTTTGGGCAATATAGAGTTTGTAAATCTTAAAGCCACAGTATTAAGTAAAGAGGCACATTATGAGAATTGTTAGGAACATGCATGTTTCTTACAACAAAAACTGAATAGTTCTGTTATGCCAATCTGAGCCAGACATATACAAGAAATAAAATTTAGGGGTTAAGGTTGTTAGTTATTTATACATTTTACCTGTAGATTGGAAGTCTGTATTGTTTATGTTGGTTTCCCTACAGCTGGGGTGAGCCTGGATATTCACATCCCTGCGAGCACCATAAATCCATGAAGGCAACATCAGCTCTAACTGACTGGAGTGAAATGTACCTGACTCGCTGTCAGTTCTTTTTGTAAGTTAGGGTTCAGTGAACTCCTATTTTGGAATCTTCTAGGATGAACCAAATTCAAATAAAAACTTCCCTGTAGGCAGTCAAAGCTTAACTGTAAGTCTGTCATTCAGTGATCTTTGTTCTGCTGTTTCTCTTCATATTCATAGCTACTGCCTCTGTGTATATTTTAACTTTGCAGATACTCTGCCCAGTAAACTGTTCACGTTTGTGTCTTGATTCCATGTCATTCATTTGTATCAAAGCTTGCACATATTCCTCTACTTTTACAGAAATAACTTTAGGCTTTTATTTTCGCTTCATTGTGTGAGTTTGACTAAAGCAGAGCCATTCTTCAAAGTGAAAAGGTTTTATTTGGAAAATTCCTTTGAAATGACTTCTTTATTATAGATTCTAGAATGGCCAGACTACAGTCATATCTAGAATATAATTCCCAAGAAATTTCTTCTACTAAAGTGAATTATGGGTCACTGGCACATATGTTTTTTCCTTGCATGGCAAATAGGAAAAAAAATAAAGAAAAATTTAACTTCAATTTTGAAGAAAAATTGTTTGGTCTGGTGCACTGAAATTCAATCTTCGATCATGGGTACTTTGAGTGAAAAAAAAATTCAGGACTGCTGTTTCTCCCTTGTCTCATTTTTCAGGTCCTGAATGTGGTTTTCTTTTGAAATATTATGAGAATATCCTTTCTGAGTAATGCTTACCATGAACATTTAAAACACAAATGGCATATCCAAGGTAAAAATAAAGGAAAGCAACTCAATAGCGTTCTGTCAGAGAGTTGCATTTTATGGTCTCATGAGAGTAATTAGAAAAGTCAACCATGAAGCTATCTAAGTTACACACAAGACAGGGCTGAGAAAATGTTTTCTAGTAGATCTTTTAATCTACAAGCTTTAGGTCACACTTCTTCTGTGCTCATAGATGTTAGATATATTTGACAGATAGGCTAGAAAATGGAGAGTCATTATTAACATGGACAGCCAGGCCATGTTAGGCAGTAGGCTTATCCTGTGACTAGTTCCGCAGCCTATGCCAGTCATCTGATTCCACTTAGCCTCTATTTTCTCATCAGGAAAATGGGAACAATATCTGTTAATGTGATGGCAAGATAAATGTAACACATGTGCAAATGTCACAAGATAGCAAAATCCCAGCTATTTTCATTGGTGAGATCAAGAAGAGGGAAATGGAATTATGGTACCATTATGCCAGAAATGATCATGGAATACATATATGATTTCTTTAAAAAAAAAATCAGAGTCTTTAAGATGGCAATTTCCAAAGAAATGAGAATCTTTTTGGTCAAAACAGCAAGCACAATAACAAGAAAACTAGAGGACACAAAATGTTTGCTTTGTGGAGAAGATGGTAGCATCGGGTGGGAAAAATATTATAGTAAGAGAGGAAATCATCAATGATTTTAAGCTTCATAATAAAGATACATTCTAGCAGAAAGCAGGCCAGAGGCTTTTATTTGCTTGACAGTAGCACTATCCATTACATTGAGTTGATTTTCAGGCAATCAGCCCCGCTCCCCTCTCCGCCCCCGCCTCGCCCCCCCCCCCCCACCCCCGTTTGCTGAAGGCTTTCCCGGTTTTCACACTGGGAGTCCCACATCCTGGCCAACTTCTCAATCCCCATCAAAATGGACCTGGGCCTCCCTAGTTGGTCCTCAGGACAGTGGCTAGGAGTTTGTCAAGATACACAGTGGGGAATAGAGGTTCACAAAGCTTCCCACCTTCGTAGTTAAAACTGTAATTGTATTCTTGGACATGCATATTCTCTGATCATTCAATATCATTTTTATAACTTTGTATTAAGAGTGTTTGTTGGGTTACTGGGCACAGCACATCTTCTGCTCTATGGTGGATGTTTCCAGAAGTGCTGGGAGGGGATGATGCCATACAGAAGTGACCCAAAGTGATCTGGAGACGGTGGGGAAGAAGGTTAATGATAAGATGGCTCTAGGAGATAAAAAGATGCCCAAGTACCGGGCCAGGAGGTTTTTGGGTTCCGCCCCAGCCAGCAGGCTCCGCCGTGCGGGCGGGGCTTGGGTGGGGGCGGGGTTAGCGTCCCGGAGGGCGGTGGGCGGAGCCGGTCTCACTGTGCTGTGGCTCCATGCGGCCTGCAGTCCCGGGCCGAGTCCCTCTCATGCCCGCCCGCCTGCGGGCCATGGAGCCCGGCCCTGACGGCCCCGCCGCCATCCGCGAGGGCTGGTTCCGCGAGACGTGCAGCCTCTGGCCGAGCTAGTCCATGTCGCTGCTGTTACACCATCAGTTCTCGCGATACCAAGATATCCTCGTCTTCTGCAGTAAGCTACGGCGATGTGCTGGTGTTGGATGGCGTCATCCAGTGCAGAGAGGGATTAGTTCTCCTATCAGGAGATGATAGCCAACTTGCCCCTCTGCAGCCACCCCAACCCACGCAAGATGCTGATCGTCTGGGGCGGGGATGGGGGTGTCCTGCGGGAGGCGGTGAAGCATTCCTCCGTGGAGTCCGTGGTCCAGTGCGAGATCGACGAGAATGTCATTCAAGTCTCTAAGAAGTTCCTGCCCGTCACGGCTGTTAGCTACTCGAGCTCAAAGCTGACCCTCTGTGTAGATTATGGTTCTGAGTTCATGAAACAGAATCGGAGTGCCTTCGATGCGGTTATCACTGACTCCGACCCCCTGGGCCCTGCTGGCTGCAACTGGACCTCATCAAGGAAATGCGGCAGTTCTGTAAATCGCTCTTCGCGGAGGTGGGCTACGCTTACTGCACCATCCCCACCTACCCTAGCGGCCAAATTGGCTTCGTGCTGTGCAGCGAAAATCCCAGCACCAAATTCCTGGAGCCCATGCAGCAGCTAATGCAGAAGCTGGTAGAACAGATGCAGCTGAAATACTACAACTCTGATGTACACTGGGCAGCCTTTGTCCTGCCGGAGTTCGCCCGCAAGGCCCTGAGTGACTTGTGCTGAGCCCAGGTGCGGCTGCCCACGCCGCCCACCTGGGACCTCTGTCCAGGGAGCCTCCAGTATGTCGGGATCCTGCCAGCCCCGGACAAGACTCCCGCTGGCTCGCTCACCAACCCAGTGTTACAGGCCCCAGAACGCTGCCCGGCCTGCTCTGTTAGGTGGGCTGTCTTGCTGTGTGGCGTTCAGCTTCCAAGCCTATACCAGGTACGTACAGCACCATCTCCGCCTTCCGTCGCCCCCTCCCCCCTACTCACCAAACACTTGTATCTATAACAACAACAACAAAAACGGACAAAGTACTCTGCAAATATTAGGAACCCAACACAAGATATTTGTATGCTGTTAATTTTTGAGTATGCAAGAGCCTATTTGGGTGGTGGGGTGGGGATGCAGCCTCTCCTCTAAACCACTGGTAGGTGAGAACATCAGAGTACAGTTGATGTCTTGGAGGAGGAGAGTATTTTGATGAGATACAAATTGGCTATTCACTAAGCTGTTAAAGCATAACTGAGTGCTAAAGTGTGGGTCATAGGGTAGTACATCTGAACCCAGAAGTTCAGAAATTCTCTTCTCTCACTTTAAGTGAATCTCTTGCCTGCTATAAAAAGAAAGGCAGGGGTCAAGCAATGGAAAGGAGAAACAGAAGAAAACCACAAAAAATGAAACAGGCAAGAGTTGTTCTGAATGCTTTACATTCACTCAAAGTTAGTAGAGTGAAATTAAGGCCCCATTTGCTAGATTCCAAATACCTGAAGCCTATTTGAGTAGGCGCTGTGCTATCCAGCACCCATTAAAGCCACATGATGGAGGTGGATGTAATCCTGCTTGATTAAGAGAAAAGATCTTGAAAAGGACTTTCCAGCCATGAGGCCCATGATAGATCTTCAGTCGGCCTTAGGCTCCAGAAAGCTAAATGTAGAATGTGGTGGTAACATACTTGGCCATGAACAGCTGTGTTATATCAACACCCTGTATTAAATTCTGGCTCACTTTTTTTTCTCCCAAACGTGTATAACAATGCCAGATGCATAAATAATGTAACATATATGCCTGGATTCTGAGTGTCTGGTTGGCTTTACTCGTGGCAAATGTTTTTTAAAAGGGAAGTGGAAGGTGCTGTGGCTTGGAAATATTTGCTACCTAAGAACAGGTTCTCTGACCCAAGCTAGGATTGAAAGTGCGTCTCCCAACACTGACTAGGTAATCTGCTCAATCTGACCTGGAAATTCTTTCATGGTCCAACTGTAAGTTTTCTGGGATACAATTTGCTGTCTGCCTCATTGGATCTTGCCTTTCTTTTTGTGGACACTATGGAAAGATCTATTTTTCTTGCCTGAGATGTAGCTATAACCTTATATAGTCTTAGAAATTGATGTAACAGTAGAGAATATGAACTCTAACCATTTTCCCCACTAAGTCCTGGCAATATTCCTTGGAATGTGGGAGAGGAAAACTCCTTGATTAATTCATCAAGTGAGTATTCAGAATATCACCATGATATGGGTTTACAACTCTAAAATGCATTTTAGAATGTTTTTTGGTAATTACAGGTATAAGAAAACACTTTTAAAAGTTATAATGTTAGAAATATTAGAAAGCCAGAAACCAAAATCCTCTCAAAATTCAGTTAGTCAACTTTGTCAATAAAGGCAATTCTGTTTCATAATACAGTATTAAAAAGAATGAAAATAGAAATTATATATAAATGACATGGATGCTTATGGGGTTATGTTTAGACTTTCTTCCTTATGTTTTTAGGACAGGTAAACAGTTTCATAAGTTTTCTATTTTGTAAAAAATAGCTGAAACTAAATTGTAAGCTTCAGAATTGTCCTGATTTTGCTTGACTATAAGGACATAGTAAGAGTTTGTATGTAGAAGCGATAAACCAAGTGGTTAAATACATGATTAGGAAGACAAAGTTGTCTCATTTGTGTTCCTATTGATCAATAATATTTATTAATTCTCCACTGTGTGCTGAACTTTACTGGACATGGCTTTTGAAAAAAATCTTCAGTCAGAAAATGGCCAGAAATATTTAAATTCAGCTATAGATGTTAGATCATTGTGGGTTTAAAGATAAAAAACACAGTACTGTCTATAAGTTCACTAAATGAAATTTGTCCTACCTTTGGTTAGACAATTAGTGGAGAAGAAAATAAGTGAGAACTTAGATTTGGGACCGTTCCTGTGACCTGATTAATCTCTTACACAGCACTGATTTAAATAATTTGCTCACACTAATTTTAGGTCTCTAAATTGCTCATACCTTGTGTGTAGAAACTGATTATGATTGTCATATCCATGAAGCGATACAGAACTAAGAAACTTCAGCTCAAATCTCAAAATTAGTAGGCATAAATTAATTTGAATTCTGCTTACCTCAAAGCAGCTCCACTGTTCAAATATACGTGAATTTATAATATTGTGTGATTAACAAAAGGAGCCACGGTGACCATTTCAGGGACTGAAATAACTGCAAAGAGAAGAAATGAATCCATCCTGTTTTATTACAGAAGTTTTGGTGTACCACTGGAGGCAGAGATTATTGAACTGACCATTTTAGAACATAAAGAAGATTTTTGAGCCCAAACCACCGAGTCAGTAGTGTTTCAGGGGTTCATCCACTCATACTGTCACCTTGGGAGTTCAGATTTCAACATATGAATCTCGGGGGACACAGACATTCAGACCATAGCAGTTGCCCTTGCAGGTCCTAAGAGTTGGTTGCTTCTGAAAGCAGGAAAACAGATGCACTATGATGCTGAACAGGGCCAAAATTTGTGCCTTAGTTTACTGTTTCCACAATGTACTGATGAATCTGGACCTTTAGTTAATGTGAGGAAGTCCCATTCCCAACTGGGTGGAGTAATTCCTATCTAGTGATGAAACAGGCCCCCTGAACATTCCTTTTTTCATTTTTTCAAGGGAGGTCTTTATACCGTAAAGCCAGCTTGGAAAAAAGACTTTCTCAGTTTCACCACAGAAATGATTGTAATGCTAGTGCAGAAATAGACAAGGTGGAGTAAAGAATTAGGGCATTTAAATAGCCAATCTGGGCAAAAAACAAGGTTATGGGCAGGGGTGGAGATGAGGTGGTAATTTTTTTTCAAGCGAAAAGGAATTATTCAGATTAGATGCTGGTACTGTCCAACTGTTACTTTGTATTGCATTCAGGGTATTGAATCTTAGTCCTTTAAATCTGGGTCTGTCAGCAGAGGTGACAAAAGTTTGTGGTGGCGGTGACCGGATCATTATGGACCAAATACCGGTGTCCCCCTCCCCCACACCAATTCCTATATTGAAGCCCTAAACTCCAATGTGGTAGTATTTGGAGATAGGGCTTTGGGGAGGTAATTAGGATTAGATGTGGTCATGAGGGTAGGACCCTTGTGATGGGATTGGTGCCCTTATAAGAGATATGAGAGAGCTTGCTTCTCTTTTCTTGTGCACACACAAAGAAGAGGTCTTGTGACCTCACAGTGAGCTAGCGGCCATCTGCAAGCCAAGACAGGAGGCCTCGGAATGAAACCTCCCTCGCTAGTACATTGCTCTAGCACTTTGCAGCTTCCAGAACTGTGAGAAATAAATTTCTGTTGTTTAAGCCACTGAGCCTAGGGTATTTTGTTATAGCAGCCCGAGCTGACTAAGACTATGGTAATTCTAAGTACCTATTGTTTTTGAATGATGGTATAAAGGCTCTCGCTGCTTTTGGTGAGTTCCTTCTCTTGTAATGATCCTGCCTTGTTGTTAGAGAAAAACTGTCGCTGGATGGGTTCCAAACAATTAAAAGTACCTTATCATCAATTTCGCTTCAGAGAAACAGCTTTATAGTTTAGTGCCAGTGTGTTTGGGATATTTGCATTCCAATGGGAAGTACTTCCTCTAAGCCTGTATTTTCCTTCTAATTAAAGTGGCAACTAAGTAGTTCATGAATGGCCAGGCCAAAATCAAAAACTTATAGAAGGGATCATAAAGGTAAGATTGTTCAGTCCTTTCATTTTACTTCTCCAAGGAAGAAAGGATGAATGAAAGAATAACTACAGCTTTATTACCAAATGACATTTTTTAAATTGGTGATACAAGTGGATCTTTAAAAAATACAGGAGGTAGGGGACTGGGAGAAAAAAAATAAAGGAAACATAGAAAGACAAAAAGTGTATAGAGACTACTAGATAGCTTTAGGTTTTATATTTATCTTCTTAAAGAGAAATTTTATTCAACTTTGGACCCATCTATGATTAGAGTTCAGAAAACATGTCTGACCTCATCTTATCTTTGAAATGAAAGTAATTGTCTTCACTCTTGAACCAACTAAGGGTACAATGATACATTAGCAAATATGATCATTGGTGGAGCTGGGTTTTGTGGGGTTTTTTTTTTTTTTTGATATGGTCTTGTTTCTTTAAACTAGTAAGGGGGTATATTTTGCAAAACTCACAGGAACTATGAGGTTGTTTTCCTCCTTTACTAAACAGCAGCCACCTGCCACATACATATGCCTTGGGAATTCTTTTGATCTGAGTTATGGGAAATAGAAAGCAGAATCTTACACAGTAGAGGACATAACTGCAGTAAATCTACAGTTGTCTTAGAGCTGTTCATTATGCTTTCTGAGTCTCTCTTTAATTCAAGGAAGTCTTTAGCATCTAGTTTCTGAAAACAATCTCAAATTACCATCAAAATGTAATTGGGCCTTTGGAATATGCTACCCTATGTTTTCCCTGTCAAGGAAATGACACTCTGTGAACCCTGTTGAATTTCCCAGTTATCTTAATAGAATGTGTTGAGTAAGCATTTATGGATAATAATAATAATAATAATAATAAATAATAATAATAATAATAATAATAATAGTTATTATTATTATTATCATCCCCACCATTGTCATCATCATTAATTGTGTTAAAAGGAAACCTTGAGAGTCATAAGTGACCTGCTGGCAAGGATTACCCACTCTGGGGTGTGCCATAGATCGGTTTTGCTCTCAGCAGTAGGTAGCATTATAATCAATAGAAATTGCCCATATGGGGTTTAAAAGACACTGTGATAATTAAGTTCACCAGAAAGACATGGAAAGTTTTAGAGTTTATTCTAAACCACTACTCTGTGAACTTTCTGCAGATTTCATTGACTGCAGTGTCTAAATCAGAAGATGTAGCAGTTTTTTTCACATGCTCAGCAAAAACTGTTAACTGGCTTTTGTGTGTATGTGGTATAAATAAACATTAACTGAGTGTTTCTCGTATTCCACTGAGTAAATATTAAACTGCACTTTTCTATTTTTGCTAATAGTCATCATCATCAAAAAGTTTGTTTGTCTTTTTAAAAACTTTCCCATTTGTCCCTGGTTCAATTAAACCATCTCTGCCCTCTAGGGAATTATAGCTTAAAATAGTATCAGTACTTCACCACTTTTACGTGTCAACAAACTTTTTCGATTGAAGTTCCCCAAAGACCTTGACTTAACCTTTACATAAATAAATGTGGGCAATGGATATTGGGGTTTGCAAAGTACAAAAACCTAGTATTTTTAAAATCCCATAAAGACCTTATTTGTTGCTATCATTTGAGACCAAGGCAACACATCAATTTAGCATATTTAGTGACTTTTTCACACAGAGAGGTTAGAAAGACTTGTTTGAGCATCAGAGGGATAACTCAGAATAAGTATCTAGATCAGTGTTTCTCAGATGTTAATGATGATATTAGTCTTTGTACTGAATTCTCTGGGTGATTCTGGTGCACACAGTCCACTTATTGACAGGCTCTAACTTCTACTTCCTTGGTCTGACAGCAAGCGAGTGCCTTTCCTTATTAGAATTCAGAAATTTCGAGAACCAAATGGGTTTCATGTACAACCTTCAGATCTCTAAATACATTATTTCTCACAGTTCTAAGGAAGCTTTTGATTCTGATGGATTTCAATCTTCTTATTAAATATCATTTACTTTGTAACATACCAGTGTAACCCGTTCTTCCACAAAATCTCTCTGAGGGAGTGTTTGTGTCTCTTCTCTCTCCGAATGACCTTGACATCACTTTGTTCAAGTGGCTTATACCATTCCTGACTTCTTACAGTTCATTGGGCTTCATATTTTCTGATCAGCCACAATTTCAGTGTATTTGCTTTAAAGAGGACTTTGTGAGTTATATACAAAAAGGAACTTTTCTACCACGTGGAGGATATTGTATGTAAATAAGGCAGTATTTGTAGCATGACAAAGATACCTCAAGGAGTGGGGTATTGGATTGTGTATTTAGTTGCCAGTTACAGATTTTAGGAGTCTATTATGTTAAACTATTATATACCTAGAGTTGAAGTAAAATATGTCAGAAAAATGTTTAAAAGAAATCTCAATTTTGTCATTGTGTGAAAAAAGGAATAGATCGCAGCCCACTTGCATAAAGTAATTGCATCAGTAAGGGGAGTTTTATTTTTAAAACCAAAAGACAGACTTTGGAAAGCTGCTGTTATTTACTGTGCCTTAAACAGTTCTTCTATGAAGGTTTTTCTGGTGTATTAAAGATCTGCTCCAATCAAAAGTATTTTGTATGGTTGCTGGCTGATGGGATAATTATACCAAGTTATCAAGAGATGATTCTTGCCTCCCAGGCTGCAGTTCCTTTCTTTAGCTACCATGGAATTGACATGCTTCATTGTTTATTATTCATCACATGCTTGGACGTCTTGATGATGGCAGGTTTTTTTGGCATTGTTTCATGTTCTTGTGTTTCTTACTTGCCAGAGCGTCATCTAAGTAGAACTTCATCAGTTTATGATTGTTCTAACTAGTCTTCAGCGGTTGAGTCACTTCTCCAGTTTTTGTTGTTGTTACTTTTGTTTGTTTTTGTCTATGGCTGGAGAGGTCTTTCTAAAACATACAACTCACCAAACACGAAAACCATCGATCAAACCTGCTGGTTTTTTTCAGAAGACTCGATGTTTTCATTTATTCATTAAGAAACTTTGCCTTGTGTTTCTCTCCCTCTTCCTCCATCTCTCCCTCGTCCTTATGTTTATAAGAAAAGCTCACCAGCTTTGTGCTTTAATAGGCAGGGCTGAAGGCAGAGTTCTGCCTCTGGGAAATGTTTATTCTGGAAAAACTCAGGAGACATTTGTTTGGACTGACTCATCTAGAAATGTCATAAGCCATCTTGGGCAAAAAAGAGATGTGTTACATATTGATACCCGTCCAGATGAAATTTTACATTTAAAAACCAAATAAGTGTGGCCACTGCAGCCTCTTAATTGACCGATAAGTGTTTATCAGTCCAGTAATATTTTGTTAGTCATTTTTCCTTCCAGGGATATGAATAAAGTTCTTAAACACAATCGTTTTTTGTTAGTAGCTGAACAAATGGTTACTCTTGACAAGGAGCCATTTTCAAGCCTTCTGTAGTAACTTGAAAGAACAATGCTAAGGAAAAATCAAATTGTGCATTCACTCCTAGCAGAGCTGAGCATGTCTCTGTACTGGGGCACGTGGGGGTTATGGAGGGAAGAGAAGGCGAGCGAGTAATAGCCTGACCCCGCTTTGTCTGTTTGGTCCTTTCTTTGCTCTTAAATCTCTGTGTATATCTGCCAGAAATGATCACCCAAGAGATTTGAATTCCCTGTTCCTGCCTCTGGCCAGCAGCCCAGGGCTACCACCATACCCGCTTCTCCCCAACAGGCCACTGTTCCACTTGAAACAGAGAAAGGGAAAGACTAGTTGGACTGCTTTTGTGCTATTTTACTTAACTCCTCAGACTAAATCTAGTGGAGGTCTTCTTATTCTTGTTTAGCTTTCACTCACTGTATAAACAGAGTATACCTTCTATATATTCAGCAAAGTGCTAGGTGTAAAGGGGCAGTCATGGCGGGAGGGGAGGTAGTGTTGATAAGAGAAAGGGCAAAGTATAAGGGATTTTAGAGAAACAGAAGCCTTCCCTTCCTTAAAGTCTACCTGGGGGAAAATTAATACCCTAGTCAAATAAGTTAAAGCAATTGAAATGCATCAGGCAAAAAAAAAATAATAATATAATGTACACAGTACATATAAGTGCTAACAGGATAGGAGAACCCACAACTGGTTAATTCAGTTCACCATTTGAGTAGACATGTACTGGAACCTGTATCAAAAACGTGATGGAAAATAAGAGGTAACAACCTGGAGGCAGACACAGCTGTAAATAACTTTATTATGAGGTATACTGTGCTGAGTGTTTTAAGATCTACAAAGTACCACGGGGGAAACTGTGAAGGGAAGAATTTTGAGTGAGGGGTAATGATTCTGCAGTCAATTCTATTGAGGGGGGTGGTGTTCTCACACCAACAAGCAATTCTCTGACACAGGACAGGTGCCCTATAATTCAGTTCAGTTCTAACACTATCTCCCCAGAGATAGCGTCAGATTCCCCAGGGTAGTCCTACAAGACTGTACTCTCCCCCGCCAACTCTCAAGCCTTCACCAGACACCAATCACAATTCCAGGTTATCACCTGTGCCAACTCTGGGTTGCCAACAACCCTCTCCTCAGGTTTGATTAATTTGCTAGAGCAGCTCACAGAGCTCAGAGAAACATTTTGCTTACTAGATTATTACCAGTTTCTTATCAAAGGCTATAACTCCGGAACAGCCAGATGGAAGAGCTGCATGGGGCTAGGCATGGGGAAAAGGTGTGGAGCTTCCAGGCTCTCTCTGAGAGGTGCCACACTCCTAGCACCTCCACCAACCCAGAAGGTCTCTGAACCCCCCTCCCTTTGGGTGTTTATGGAGGGAGGCTTCATGACTTCGTCATGATTGACTCATTGGCGATTGACTCAACCTCCAACCCCTCTCTCCTCCCAGGAATTCAGGGGATGGGACTAAATTCTAAACCTCTATTCATGATTGGTTACCCTGGCAACCAGCCCCCATCTCCAGGTGCTTTCCAAAAGTCACCTCATTAATATTAACTCAGTTGCAGTGGAAAGGGGGCTGGTTATTAAAGAGAAGACACCCATTTCATCTTTATGGCTCTGAAGGGATTTCAGGAACTGAGGACAGGAAGCCAAACAGTATGACAAAAGATGTTCCCATTGCCTTTATCACTCAGGAAATTCCATGGGTTTGGGAGCTGTGAGCCAGGAACCTTGGACAAAGACCAAATATACATGAGAAAGATATTTTGATCATCTGAATGATTAAATATGTATTTCTTACAAATCACAATATTGCAGGGCGGGGGTTAGGAAAGTTTTGTATAAAAGGTATGATTTGAGCTGGGCTGTGAAGGATGTATCTGATATTTTATAGGTAGAAGTGGTGGGGGTGGAGGTGGCATTGGAGGGGAGTGCAGGGTATGGGGGAAGTGTAGGGTGTACTCCATTCCCCTGTTGTATTTCAATCGTAACAGCGTAAGGTAGGCTGCAGGAGGGGGTCAGACAGAAAAACAAGCTGGATGGGAAGGTCCTCGAGAGCAAAACTGAACAGCTGGAGCTTAATTTTGTAGGCAATGGTAATACTGAGGATTTTTGAAGAAAGAAGTAAGATGAAGAAATCTATCCTTTAAGAAGTGGTTTAGCGTACGGTTAAAAGCTGGTGCTCTGAAGTCAGACAGAACTGGATGCAATCAATGAATATCTATTGAACTCCTACATACCAGAGACCATTCTAGTAATTGGGGCCATTGTAGTGACAAATATTGGCAAGACCTCTGCTCCCATGGGACTTCCTTTTTGGCTCTGGACAGGAGAGGCAAATGACAATAACACAAAAAAGGACATTTTCCAGATAATTTTAGATAATGATAAGTGTGATGAAGAAAATAAAATAAGGCAATATGATAATGACTGGTCGGGGGCAGGGAAACTACGTTAGATTTGGTTGGTCAGAGAAGGCCTCACTGATGAGGTGAAATTTGAGTTGAGACTTGAATTAAATGCTGGGATGAGCTATGTAAATATTTGAGGCAGAGTCTTCTAATCAAAGTGAATAGCAGATGTAAAAGTCCTTATGGGAATGAGCATGATGTGTTCCAGGAACAGACAAAAGGCCTGAGTGGCTGGACTGAAGTAAATAAAGGGGACACCAGCATGAGAGGAGGTTCTAGAAGGAGGCAGGGGTCTGATTACATTCATCTTGGCAGACCAGGGTAAGAATTTTGTCTTTTATTCCGATTATAATGGGAAGGCATGAGAGGAGGTTTTAAGCAGGGTTTGATATGACATGATTTATATTTTCAAAAAAAGGTTGTAGGGGGTGTAGATAGAATTGGACGACTCAGGATGTGTTTTAAAGGGAGAGCAGGCAAAACTTGTTCAGGGTCTACTGTTTTCTACTTATTTGACCTTGAACAAATTATTTCACCTCACCTCAGCCTCAATGTCGTCATCTGTAAAAAGGGGATAAAAATGGTGCTGACTTGATATAGTTGTTGTGAGGATGAAGTGAAAACTCCACAGTACATAGCTGGCCCATCATGTGTACTCATTCAAAGATAGCAGTTGTTAGTATTAATACTCTGATGGGGATAATAACGCTGAGTGGGACCTGTGAGTAATTAGAAGCATGGTGATCTGTTAGGAGGGGGCTGTGATTGTCCATAAGAGTTAAAGTGAGAGGCTGGAGTAGGGCAGTGGAAAGGAAAAGTAGGAAAGTATCATGTTAATAAATCTAATTAATATGTACCGAATATTTAATTTAAGTAGGAATATCTAATGACTTATATTCAGATGACTAATCAAGTTTTACATTAGTACGTGCAGAGCCAAAACTCACTTCCATGGTGAGACTGAAAATAAAATTGCTAATGGTTTACTTCCTCTCCTTTAATTCCTGGTTAACTAATTACTTTTCTATATTATCATTTCCTATCACATAAAACCATGAGTTGTTTAAAGTATGCTGTTGAGATGTGGTCAAAATACATCAACGGAGACTTCTAATGAAATGACTGAGCATGCGTTGCACTCTCAGCTCTGTACTGTTAACTAAAGTCTTCCTTTGCTATGTTTTAACTGAAGGCTATTCTCGTGCATTCATGAATACAAGTAAAAGCAGACCACCCATTTGTTGTTTTATGGTTTGGATGAACCTGGTTACCCTACCAATGGGAATGAATTGCTGACTGTATTGGTAATTTTCTTCCAACATTATATGAGTTATTAGATAAATCATCATTCTTGGAGTATGCAAGGGCAGTTTTTAATTACTCCTTTCTGTTTTCTGGTGTTGATCACTCATGATAGACCTAGAGTGATCAACTTCAAAGGACTGATCTAATGTTTATGAAGTTTAAATGTACAGTTACCTAGGCGACAAGACATTAGCCAGAAAGGTTAAGGCTTATGAATATTGAAACCTTAAGGAGTTCTTTGACAGGTGTGAATTTTTATCAGTTATTTCCTTACAGATGAGTGAAAAAAAGCCAGAATTTAAAATATACAAATCATCAGGAAAAGACAGCTAGGACTCAGAAAAATCCTGGCTAGCTCACTGCTGCAATTGTCATTTTTATTTGGTTTTATTTTTCGAGTTTCAGGTTTTGGGAAAAACAATTAAAAAGTGTAATGAGAGGGAAAAAAAAACCTCAGTGGATTTGCTGTCTAGGTATTTTGTACAACATCCAAGAGACATTAATTGCTAAGGTAATAAGATGGACATAACAGTTCGGATTTGATTGCTATTAGAAAATGAAATGTTTTAATAAAAATCACGTAACTGTCATCAAATGAAACATGGCCTCTGAGCAAGATTTTAAACAAATAGTGACATATGCCCCTTCAATGTGTTTCTATCACCTAAACGTGTATATTCACAATCAGAATCAAGCACTAATATATTCTCAGAAGTCACATTGTAACTTACAGCCCCTCCGTATGTCACCACTTCTTGCTTAAATGAACTGAGGTATTGTAGCCTTTTAATGTCCCAGCTACTGGTATTTAGGTTTTCTCTCTCTCTGTGGTTTTCCGCTTCACAGTTTGGGGACAGAGGCTGTTGGCTTTGCTGTATCCAGTACACCTTTCAAATGGAAAACTCACAGGAAGCAAATGGTGAATATCCTAACTCTGTAGGCTGAGACCATTTTCTACAGGAAGGTAGGGCATTGAACATGAAAGACAATTTGGGGCTCCTTTTGTTCTTCTTTTATGTTTGCTTCTATCCATTTCATCCCAATCTGTGGAGCTCAAGGCTGCCTCAAGGGCACCGAATATTCAGTCAAGATCAATTGCCAATTCTTCACCTTCTGGGAAAGTTGTCAGGTAAGTAAACTGTCAACAGCAATGATTTTTCTTATCTTTAAGTAGATAATTAGCTCTGAACACCCCCTTCTTAACATTTTCCAAAGTATTTTCCTCTCACATTCAAATCTGCCCTCAGATCTATCCAATTAAGGTGAACTGAGAAAAGAATTCCCATATCCTATTTCGAGAATGACTGTAAATGTCTTTAAATAGAACCATGTTGTAACATATGTGCTGTTTTAGCTTGCAAGATTTTGCAAAATGTATTTTAAAAATGTCACTGGTCAGGCATTTATGCTAGAAACTTCTTACATTATTCATTCTCACAAGCACCCTTTTGAGAGGAGAATTATTAATCTTACTTTACAGATGGGGAAACAAACTCAGAATGATAGAGTTCTTTGTCGAAATCACGGATCTCCTATGTGGTAAACCCTGGATTTGAATCCAGGTCTGCCTAATTTTAGCATCTTTCTCACCACATAGGATAGACAGCTGATCTTCCAGCTGCTTACAATTATATGATACAATTAGCTTGTTGATTTCTCTCTCTCCCCCGATCCCAGTATGTAAGTGTTGCTCTAAGAACAGGGACCTGTCTTTGTTTACTGCTGTGACCTCAGGGCCCAGAAAAGTTCCTGATATATTCTGGCCACTCATTAAATATTATTGCATGAGAGTAATCATGAAAGGGGTTTTGTTAATTTCAAATTAGACAGTTGTACAGGAAGTCCTAAAAGTGCCAAATGGGTGCTGTAGGGGTTGATCAGTGGGAGAGATTACCATAGGTTGGAGGCTACTACAAAAGTGTAAACTACAGACCTCCAAAAAGGAGTGTGTACATCTTTGGGGTGTGTTCAAAATCATACATTGGGAGGGGGAAACAACATGTTAGAACTTCTAATCACTTTTTTTGTTTTAGCTCATCCTTTTTCAATATTGGTTTTCATATTTTACAATATGCGTATTATTACAGTTATATGTGGTATAATACATAATACAGTAATATATAATAACATACAATAATGTGGGCAGTAATATAATATACACAGTAAAACAATAATATACATACATAAGTATATGTGTGGGTGGGTGGGTGCCTAGACATTTTTTCCTGCTAGTTGTGCTTGGAGGCTTGTGGTCCAGAGGGAGAAATAAACATAAGCAGATATCTATAATTCAGTGTTCTACCTGCTAATAGATGTCTATGCCAAATACTTCAGGAAGAAAGATAAGGGAATGGCTAATACTGCCTGATATTGTTGAGGTGGTGGTGGTGGTGGTGGTACTGATGTATATGTGTGTGGGAGAAAGAGGTCAGCAAGTTTCACAGAGAAGGTAAGGGAGAGGAGTTGCAGGGTATGTGATCAGCTCATGCACAATTCTCTGGTTGGTTGATGGTGAGGTCACAGGGCTGTTAACATTATCAAGCCTTAGGTGCCAGAAGGCTTAGGGGCTCCATGCTTATGATCATCAAGTGGTTAATTTCTTCCATTTGGTGGGGGTTTTTAGCATCTGAAAAACTCAGGAAATATGCATCAGATACTATTATCTGGGTTCTTCAGAGAGGAGTTGCAGCAGAGGATATGGGGGATGGGTCTGTCCCAGGAAGACCCCATAGGGTCCTGCTTGGCTACAAGGAATAGCATTATTATTACTGGATTACATGTACTAATATATAAATACATATATTGAAGATGAGTGCTCATGTATTAATAAGCTAGGTAGGATACAAGGTAAAAAAAACTGGACATCACTTAGTGCACTAGACTACAGGTAATAACATTCTGAACCAGGGTGGTGACTATGGAATATGAAGGAGAGGGTATCTTCAAGTGATATCCCAGCAGAAGGATTAAAGGGCCATGGAGAAGAAAGAGTTAAAGATGACTTCTAGATTTCAAACATGGGTGAAGTTATGATAACATTGACATATAAGGTCATCATGAGGAGAGGAGGGCAATTTTTTGAGATAAGGTAATTTTGAATATATAACAAATTAAGAGAAGGGACATCCATATATAAATGACCAATAGGGAACTGGAGATAAGAGATGGGAACTCCGGAAGAAATCAGGGTTGGAGTTGAAAATTGAGAACCATTCTCATTATTGGTTCATCAGACATTTATGGGCATCTGTTTTGTGCCTGGCAGCAAGCTATACACTGGGGCTGGAGTGGGAAAAAGAGATATGACACCACCCTCAAGATGCTTATCTTATAGTTAACAGGGAGAGACAGACAATAAACAAGGAAACTGCGTGCAATTATAAATCATGATAAGTGTGTAAGGGAGCAAAATTTACCACCCCAAAATGTCTCTTTGGCATGTGGATTATTTCGAGTTGAAAACAATCAAGGCCCCAAAACAGATGAATTCTAAAAAGAGGGTATCAACACAGAAAGTGAGGGCTGAGTTGTAGGGAATGCTAATTGACCACGCAACCTAAAACTGGAGAGTTATGTTTTATTTGGTGGACTTAAGCCTGGGATGTAGCCTCTCAGATCGCTCTCAAGGACTACTCTGAAGAGGTAGGGGAAGAGCCAGGATATAGAGGACTTTTTGCAACAAAGACCAGGTAGTCAGAACATCAAAATATATTTATGAAAGAAAATCAGACGTCTCAAGTTAAGGAATTTAGTGCTTTTCTATGTGTGGGAAGATGCAAGAGTCTGGGCTAATTGAACTCACTCCTTTGATATGCACCTGAACTATCTAGGGCCAGTATCCTGTACTTTCCCATCCTGAGTCTCCTCAGGGGGCACCACTAGGGGTGGCAGCAGTGCTGAGGGCTTGGCAGCAGTCAGCCTGCTCGTCTCCATCTTGCGTTATCCTCCGGCTCACCAGGCAGCGGTAGTGGCTGATGATTGATGCCTGCAGCATCTTTTGTTTACTGATATGGCAAGCAGTGTTTTTCATTCACATCACCAGTAGGATATGATGGGAGAAAGAGGAGCCAGCCAAGAGAAACAGGAGTGCTCAGAGAAGTAGGAAAGGTGTCAGGGAAGTCCATGGAGAAGAATGTTTCACCCAAGAGAGTCTGGCCAACACTGTTAAAAGCTGAAAAGATTGTAGGGAGGAATGAAGTTGGAGAAAAAGGACTACATATTTGGGAGTAGGAAGCCACTTTGAAAATGCACCTTCCATTGAGAAAAATGAGTCTATAGGGAGTGAACAGAAACCACACTTCTGAGAATTTATTAGTCAGTGGAAGGATAAAGTAGAATGATGGGTTTAAAAAATGGGCAGAAGACCTGAGTGGACTTTTTTTCAAAGAAGACATACAGATGGCTAACAGGCACTTGAAAAGATGCTCAACACTGCTAATTATTAGAGAAATGCAAATCAAAACAACCAGGAGATATCACCTCACACCTGTCTGAATGGCTATCATCAAAAAGTCTACAGATAACAAACGTTGGAGAGAACGTGGAGAAAAGGGAACTCTCGTACACTGTTGATGGGAATGTAAATTGATGCAGCCACTATGGAAAACAGTATGAGGTTCCTGAAAAACTAAAACTAGAACTACCGTAGCATCCAGCAATTCCACTCCAGAAAAAGTGAAAACACTAATTTGAGAAGATACATGCTTCCCAATGTTCATAGCAGCTCTATTTGCGATAGCCAAGATATGCAGTGGCCATCAACAGATAAATGGGTAAAGAGGATGTGTATACATACACATACACAATGGAATATACTCAGCCATAAAAAAGAATGAAATTCTGCCATTTGCAGCAATGTGGATGGACCTAGAGAATATTATGCCTAGTGAAGTAAGTCAGATAGAGAAAGACAAATATCATATGATATCACTTAAATGTGGGATCTAAAAAAATGATACAAATGAATGTATATAGCAAAACAGAAACAGACTCACAGATACAGAAAACAAACTAGAGGTTACCGGTAGGGAGAGGGGAGAGGGGGAGGGACACATTAAGGGTATGAGGTTAAGAGACATAAACTACTATGTATTAAATAGACAACCAACTAGGATCGATTGTACAGCACAGGGAGTTATAGCCATTATTTTATTATTAAAATAACATTATTATTTTTATAACTTTAAATGGAGTGTAATCTCTAAAAACACTGAATCACTGTGCTGTACCCGTAAAACTAATACAATATTGCAAATCAGCTCTACTTCAACAACAACAAAAAATCCTAAGAAAGTAGAATGGTGGGTGGAAGAAGTAGCAAGTTCAAGCAAAGTTCTTTTCAGACTAGTGGAGACCTGTGGAAGGTTGGATTTCGGCGTGAGCTAAGAGAAGTGGAGGGGTGGTGGGAGAGGTGAAAGGAGGCAACTGAAAATGTTTGAAAAAGGCTTGAAATATTAGGGGATAATTTAGAGGCCAAGAACCTGGAGCATATTTGAAAGAAATGTGGCCAAGATCACAAGTGCTAGTGATTTTAAAGGAAGAAGACTCTCTTTCCCCTGAGACTGGGGAGAAGGGTGGGAGCAGAGATACAGTGACAGAGCAACTGTGAAGTGAAGTGGCAGAAAGTTTAGGGAGTTCATGGCAGTTGACATTGATTTTTCAGTCCGTCAAAATTAACAACACACACTAATGTAATATATAGTCTCAAATAAATAAAGCTTCTTTAAGGGAAGGAAGCTTGCACTATGTTGTTTGCTTTGTTCTGTTTTTGATAGTCCCCACAGTATCTAATGGCATCTTGTACATGGTCAGTGCCCATTTAACAGAGGCTGGTTATTCATATGATATCACTTACATGAGGAATCTAAAAAAAAATGATGCAAATGAACTTATCCACAAACCAGAAATAGACTCACAGACACAAAAACAAATTATGGTTACCAATGGAAAATGGGGTGGGGAAGAGGGATAAATTAGGAGTTTGGGATTAACAGACACACACAACTGTATATCAAATAGGTAAACAACAAGGACCTATAGTACAGCACAGGGAACTACATTCAATATCTTGTAATAACCTATAATGGAAAAGCATCTGAAAAAGAATACATATACATACATATATATGTATAACTGAACCACTCTGCTGTACACTTGAAACTAACACAACATTGTAAATCAGCAATACTTCAATTAAAAAAAAAAAACCCAAAACAGAAGCTCCTTGTCAGATATCTCTATTTTCAAGGAATTTACAACTGAGAACAACCAAATTACATATGCAGTATATGGTAATTTCCGAAAGAGAAATGCTGCTAATAAATGTTGCAGGATTTAAAAAGAAGTGTACCTTGTAGATTGAGCTGATGTGGGAATGCTTCATAGAGGAGCTGAGTCATTATCTGGACCTTAACAATTGCCTAGGATTTGCAATTTGTATTTTGCAGTCAACTAGAAGTGGACATTTTCTATATCAAGGCTTAGATAGTGACCTTATGGTGAGTTGGAAAAAATCTGACCACTTTAGGAAGTATGGTAGAAAATCAGCAGGAGGTTATTCAAGAAGTTGCTGAGATTCAGAAAAAGAAGGATCCAAGTGAGAAAACTGGAGCCTGTGTCAGGCGACTGGGGGTTTAGGAGTCTTTTATTTTGGACAACATCTTCCCAAATTAAATGTGAAACTGGGCATTTCAGTCTAATTCGGAATGAAAGCCAGGAAATACCACTCTGTAGTCATTTCCAGATTCATCTTTCTAAAGTCAAGATACAATTATGTTACTCCCCTGCTCAAAAACACTCAATGGTTCCCTAGTGCCTACAGAATTAATCTATAGACTCAGTGGCCTAGCACTGAAAGGAATTCACAATAAGTTTCCAAACATTTCCAGGCTTGTTTCCAAATATACCATATACATGCCACACACTCTTGCCAATTCCACTAGGAACTGTTTCCTGAACATGGTATATGCTTCTTTCTTTCTAAAATATTTTTAAAAACATTTTTTTAAATGGAGGTCCTGGGAATTGAACTCAGGACCTTATGCATGCTAAGCATGCACTCTGCCACTGAACTATACCCTCCCCTCTCTATGTGTTTTCTAAGCTTTATTCCTCTGCTCATGACATTAACTCCATCTCTACTCTGATCTGTATCAAAAGCTTACCCCCCTTTTAAAGACCTATTTCCAATGCCAGCACCTCCTCCCTAAAGTCTTTCCTGCCCCTTCCCACAAGGGGGATTTTTCTCTCTTTTATATTAATTTCCGTAACATTTGGAAACTCATATATATTTTTTTTAGAAGACTTTATTTTTTAGAGCAGTTTTAGATTCACAACAAAATTGAGAGGGAGATACAGACATTTCCCATATCATCCTGCCCTCCCACATGCACAATTTCTCCCATTATTAGCATCATTCACCAGAATGGTACATTTGTTACCATTGGTGACCCTGCATCAACACATCATAATCACCCAGAATCCACAGTTTACCTTAGGGTTCACTCTTGGTATTGTACACGTTATGGGTTTGGATAAATGTATAATGATGTGTATCCCTCATTGTAATACCATGCAGAATATTCTCAATGCCTCAAAAATGCTCTGTGCTCTGCCTATTTATTCTTTGCCCCTCCCCATGCACCCTTGGCAACCATGGATCTTTGTTTTTTTTTTTTTAATTGAGTTATAGTCAGTTTACAGTGTTGTGTCAATTTCTGGTGTACAGCACAATTTTTCAGTCATATGTGAATATACATATATTCATTTTCATATTCTTTTTCACCGTGAGCTACTGCAAGATTTGAATATATTTCCCTGTGCTATACAGTATAAACTTGTTTATCTATTCTATATATATACCTGTCAGTATCTGCCAATCTCAAACTCCCAGTCTGTCCCTTCCCACCCCCCTCCCCACTGGCAATGACCAGTTTGTATTCTATTTCTGTGAATCTGTTTTTGTTTTATATTTAAGTTCATTTGTCTTCTTTTTTTTTTTTTTGATTTCACATATGAGTGATCTCATATGGTATTTTTCTTTCTCTTTCTGGCTTACTTCACTTAGAATGACATTCTCCAGGAACATCCATGTTGCTGCAAATGGCGTTATGTTGTCAGTTTTTATGGTTGAATAGTATTCCATTGTATAAATATACCACCTCTTCTTTATCCAGTCATCTATTGATGGACATTTAGGCTGTTTCCATGTCTTGGCTGTTGTAAACAGTGCTGCTATGAACATTGGGGTACAGGTGTCTTTTTGAGTTAGGGTTCCTTCTGGATATATGCCCAGGAGTGGGATTGCTGGGTCATATGGTAAGTCTATTTTTATGATGTACCTCATATTGTGGGTATTTATAAGGTTTCCTAACCCCCAATCTCATCTTCTAACTCCTACTAAATTTCAAATTACTTGGTGACAGGATCTGGATACTGATCATTATTTTAATCCCCTTCAGAACCTAGCATAAACAGTTCTTGACATGGACTGATGCAGAATTAGAATGAGGTGAGGGGTTGATGTAGCTGAAGGGGCATCAATGAAAGTTGCTGCTAATAAGAGATATCTCAACCTTCGTCTTGGTGGTCTCTATGAAATATGGAATCATCGAATCCTTAAGGTTAATTTTTTACACGTGCTGGTACTTTTCATTATCACTATTTATATCCATCCAGTGTAGCGATTTCCTATTGTAGCACTAATAGATATTATGATCATTTTTGAGTTAGAAATATATCGAACAGTGTGCTGAGTATATCTGCCACAGATGTGGAGGTAGCAAAATAGACTGTAAAGAGGGAATGCTTTGCATTTTAGTAGAACTAACTTCGGCTGCTTGCTGTCCTGCTTAATAGCTATGTGTAATTCTGTTGTCTGCCCAACATTTATTGCCTCTTCTTTTGGTAATTTCCTTTTAGAGAATTAATTCTTTCCTGTTATTCACCCAGGGGGCTTGAGGTGGGGCCACTTCCCCCATCCTCCCCTGCAGTTCCAAGGATCTGGCCAATCACTATATTCCATATCTCTGGCTAATGCCAGGCTGATGAGACTCAGCTGGGAAAAATGAAATCCCCTGTTGGTTGAGAGAATGGGATGTAAGAGTGAAACTGATGGCTGTCACCTCTCTACAGCCAGGATCAAGCCTGTCTAAGAACATAGACAATGCAGAGAACAGAGCTGAGCGACCGAGATCTGATAAAGAGACATGACATTATGCAGCCTCTGGATCTAGCCATAGGTGAAGGCAGTTCACCCCCTTAGTTCCTCATCCTCGACTCCCTCAGACCTGAAATTATATGAGCCAATGAACAACTTATTCATTCCTTAAGTCAACCTGAGTGGGGTTCATCTGGCTTATAATCAAATAACAGTACATAGAAATACCACATGACCTTGCAGTGTCTCTGAGGCTCAGAGCATCTATAAAAGGGGAAGAATCCTCTGTTACCTATCACACAGGGACTATTAGGAGGCTCACATATGTGTGAAATGTAAGTGAGAGCATTTTGATGACTATAGATGCTTGTAAAAAAGAGGACAGGTATCAGTGTCTTTCATCCAAGAAAAAAAGACATTGTTTACTATGATTATGTTTTCTTTAAAAAACAAAGAAACATTATTCAGTCGACCAATATAGATACTGGAAAAGCAAAAGCCCGTACCCAGACTCTTATAGTTAAATATCTCACCACAGGATTCCTCTTTGATGACTAAAATCACAGAATTTCTCCTTTTTAGCAAAGAACATGAAAACCTACTTATTATTCTGCTTAGAATATGCAAGAGCTAGCATTTAACTTTAAGGCTGGTTCTTAAAAGCCTACATAAAAGTTTTGAAATAAAAATTTGTTGCTGTCTCATATCCTCCACATACTCAACTTTTCATTCTGAGTATAGGTTGTAAATATGTTGTTAGAGCAAAGCATTTAAGACATGGCAAAATTCAACCTTGGAACGTCGCATTAGTCATTCAAAGGAGATACATTTGAAAATTGGTTCAAATACTGTCTCTGCCACCTTTTCCCTCCCACTCCTTTCCTTATATATATCATATTATCTTTGATGAACCAGACACTTAAGTAATAATCTGTGTGATCTGAAAAAGCTAATGCAATTGCCAAAGAAGCTTAATTTCTATCCTGGCACCTTCAGGATCTACAATCAGCTGCATTATTTAAATACGTTTCAATTATAGGGAGAAGTTTGCCTGTGAGGATGGGCATGTAAGTGTGGGATGGGTGGAGAACCTGGTAGTATGAACCATCATCCTGCTTTGGGTCTTAGAAATATATCCTGAAGTTGCTGAACCCAAGGATTGCATGTTTAATTTCCACTTGTTTTGTAGTAAAGGACAGACATGAGGATAGGATATAAATGGTGCTTGCAAAATTCTATTTAAGGCCAAGAGATAAGCTAGCACAGCAGAATAATATTTAGAAAGTAAGCATGGGGGGGTTTAAACAATGGTCTCCTTTATGTCAGAAAGATGGTCTTGCTCTTAATTTTTCCATCCGTTTTCACTCGCTAGAAATGCTAAGAGATGCAGTATCTTCAGGGGGAAAATTGGTCTGTGTGCCAAAGTATTCTATGCAAATGAATCCTGTAACGGGAAAACTACCACTCATGCATCTATGAAGATAATTTCTTATATTCAGTATAGATCCTGATGTACCATTCTTTTAAAAAAAATTTCCATGACAGCTTGTGGAGTATACCCCAGCAACTTAAAAAAAAAAAATCCTTAACGTGCCTTCTTATAACAAATGTGAGAAAATATATTAACTCATCATTCACCAGGATTTATTCTTTTACTGTACATAATTTGATAAAATCCAAGAACATTTTGTTCTTTCCAAATGACTCCACCAATGGGTAACAAAGGTTCCGACACAATCCTCAGTACCAGAAAAATATGAGATACCTAAAAATAATAGTATCCGTCTGTTGGCTCCTGTTCAGACAAGGGGCTGAAACATATCTCACCACTTGGAGCCACAGAGGTGCGTAGCTTTTTAGGGTAGTTTCAGTAAACAGATAAAGCTCCTAATGAATGCTGCATGCATGTCCGACTGCTTTAAATCCAGCAACCTTAGCCCTCCACTTTACAAAAGAGGTCTTTCTGATGATGATGAAGCTGAGAATGAGAAAGCTTAAATGATTTTTACCTACCACCCCAGAACCAAGAGGTAGTAGACACAGGATTTAAAAGTCGCTCTGAAAAAAAATGTAACAAGTTTGTTTGATATCTCAGCGTTCTTAACCACTGCCTGGTTTTAGCTCTCAAGCAAAAAGTGACCTCATATTTCTACAAGATACCAACCTGTACTCTTAGAATTAGTCACGCAAGTCCCCCACCCTCCCCTGCCGTGTCTTTATTGCCAATTCCCGTGCTCAAACCGATTTCTCTACCTGCAGCCACGATCCGCACGAATGATTTTTCAGGGCGACCAGCAAAGTACAAGAAATGTCCTCGTTTTAAAAATATGAAAACTAAGTCTGAGAGAAAAAAGCCAAGACTTGTTCAAGGTTACAGAACCAATCGGAAGCGGTACAAACACCATCACAAATCTGCTTGTTCAGTCCAGTGCTGTTTCCATAGAGAAAACAAAACTCACAGCACAGCCAGCAGTTTCTTGTTCATGATGGGCTAGCAAAACATATATACATACATATATTTAATATTTATTTATGTATTTACTTATCTATGTATTCTGAGGTCAGCTGAATAAATGAGGGCATTGTAACCGCGATATTAATTTCAAAGGTATCAAACTATCATGTCCCGACCAGAACGCTGGCGTTTCCCCTTCCCCATCTCGGGAAGTAGTTAGCACTCTTTTGGCATAGGGACCAAATGGAAAAGACTGGGTTTAGCAGAACCTGGGAGCTGGGAGCAGGGTCCATACAGAGTTGGCACCGGGATTCTGGAGGGGACGCCGACCAGCAACTTCTGGTGTCTTCTGAGCACAATAAGGCTTGATCGGAGAGTGCCGAAACAAAAAGCTGGAGACTGGAGCCCATGCCACGCTCAGCCTGGGCGAAGGGCCATTTTGCGGATGGTTCGAACAGAGCAAACCGGAAGGAATATTGCCTTCTCTGCTCCCTGCAGCCTCGCCGCGTCCCTCTAGCGCCCCCTAGCCTCAGCGCCTAAAGTGGCGCACGCGGCAAAGGAGCCCGCCGGGCATGCGGTTTGCATACTTGCGGTTTGCATTGTCCTAGCCCTGTCGGCATCACAAGGCGGCATGACAAAGTAGAAGGTGAGTGTGAGAGACAATAAGTTAATACCTGTAGTTTAATAACTGGCACCAAGGATCACAGTGAAAGGACAGGGTTCTTCCCCCACCCCCACCCCTTCCTCCGGCCCGGCGCGCGCTATTAACGTGTTTGTAACAATCCCTGAGAATTATGGCAGAAGGAACAATTACTTTTATGGAAGGTGGGTAGTATCTTTTAAGTTCCTTTTCCTGATCTTCATGCCTTCTGGTCTAGTGAATTCCTGGCTTCTGCTTCCATCACGCTATTGAGACGGCTCTAATATCGTTCCATAACACTTGCTAAATCCAGTGGCTTTTTTTCCATGCTCATTCTAATTTTCCTTGATACACAATATTGTTGACAATTTCCTTCTTAAAACTCTTCCTAACGCACGTATTTCTTTATTTCTTTGCTCCTAGTGCTGCATTTTTCTCGGCTTTCCCCACTTCTCTGCATCCCTCCACCTCCCAGGCTTGGTGCTCTTTGGAGTTCTGACTGAGATTCCTTTTTGATTTAATTTTTTTTTTTTTTGGATGATATCACCCAGTCCTATGCTTTTAGCTGCAAGCTATATATCAATGACTCTAAATCTATATTGGTAAGCCAGACTTCTGATAAAAGATATTTTCACATATTAAGATATAGGGAAGTCATTCTGGCTTATACATGAGTTAACCTGAATTTTCCACTAACTAATGGAGTCTGTTCCTGGCCAATCAAACATACGGTGTACATCTGCTTTAATTATTTAAAAAAAGGGCATGTTGAACAGAAGTAACAAATGTCCATGTTAAAAATAAAGATTAAATGCCCCTTTTCCTGGGATGGCAGTGCTGCTACTCCTTTGAGGACAAGACTCCCTTCCCAGATGCCAAGGCCATACTATGTGTGCTGTTCGTGCATGTGCTGATCTGTTTTTTGGAAACCCTGGAGAAATGTATCCCCGATTTGTTTAATATTCTTTGTTCTGACAAGATACAAACAGTGCTGGAAACCATGCTTCTCCAGAGCTGCTTCTCCAAATCATCTGGGAAGCTGGCTTCCAGGCTAATCCTCAGTTTGGCTCAAATAAACTTTTCTATTTTTATTATTGATAGTTTATTGATTATTTTCATTGACATTACTTTTGTGAAAGCTGATTGCATCGGTCTCTCTCCTGAACGGCTCTGCTTGAATGACCCATTGACATCTCAAACCTAAAATGTCCACAACAAAACTCATTATGTTCCCTCCATGAAACCTCTTCTTCCTTCTGCTTTTTCTTTCTTTGGCTAATAATATTATTGCCTATTAAATCACCCAGTCTAGAAAACGTGCAGTCATTTTTGACAAATTTCTCCCTCCCTCAGCTCCTGAATCCAATCAGCCATCCAGTCTTATTGATTAGCCTGTCGCTTAAATATCACTTGGTTCTGTTTCAGCCTTTTCATTCCTGCAGGCACTGCTGAGTCCAGGTTCTCACCCTCTCTTGCCTTGACTCTTAGAGTAACCTCCTAAGTGGAATTCTTGCTTCCAGTTTCTCTCCTCTCAGGCAATCTCCATATCATCACCCAGAGTAGCTTTCTGAAAACCACATCTGGGGGAAGGGTATAGTGCATTGCTTAGCTGCACAAGGCCCTGGGTTCAATCCCCAGTACCTCCATTAAAAAAATAACCTAATTATCCCCCCCAAATAAATACATAAATTTTAAAAAATAAACTAAAAAAGAACAGAATTAAAAAAAAAAAAAAACCTGAATCTGGTCGTGCTGCTCCTTTAGTTTTAAAAATGTCTCAAGCAACCACAAAAAGAACTTCAATGTTTTCTCATTTCCTAGAGAGTAAATGATAGACCCCTTTCTCTTTCTGTGTCTGAGTAAACTAGTAATTCTATGAGCTTAAGCAAAACAAACATAATTGTGTGGAGTCTTCTTTGACTCATTCAGACAAACTTTTCTTTCCATTATTTCTTCTGCACTTTGCATTTACTTGTATTAGCATTCATGTCTTTGCAGTGCGCTTACTTTTTTTCATGTCTGCCTCCCACACCAGACCTATGGGCTCTCCAAAGGGCTAAGACCTTGTTTAAATCATCTTTGTATTTACAGCCCCTGGCATAGTGCCAGGAGCATTCTAGAAACTTAAAAAGCATTTGTTAACTGAATGGATAAATGAATTTACTCATGTGTACAAGGGGAGACTTTCTGGGAACAAGTTGTCACCCCACCCCATTTTTCTACTCCAGAAAGTGTATCGGAAGGCAAGTGAGGGAGGATCATTGTGAACTGGCACAGTAAATAAATCACTTACGGATTTTTCCTTTTAAAAAATATTCCTTGCAGCACCTCAAAGCTGATCTGAGATACAGTGATAATGTCATAATCCTACAGTTGCGAATGGCTCTCAAAAACCCCAGAAGTGCTCTTCCTCTCTGTTTTCTGCAAATGTAGATCCAGTGCTGTTTGGGTTTGGAATTAAGCCTTACATGTTCCTTTTAAAGTTTTCTTTTTTTTTTTTGGTCGTGCTTTAGTGTTTTGCACATACACACACCCTGAAGCCTTTGATGATGGGCTCATTTTTACAAACCTAGTACATGTATCATTGCCCTTTCTCATAAATGCAGCCCTCCAGGCCAGCACTGAATTCTACTGCAATGATGTTTGTATTATTCTATTTCTTGTGAAACTTGTTCTACATGTAAACAGCACTTTTGCACTTCTAGGATTGTCATCGCAGGTCCCTGCATCATTTCATAGAAATAATGAAAATAACACATTGTTTTTTTTTTTTTTAAAGAATTTAGGGGAAGGGTTTATAAAATTTTATTTGTACTTAAGAGGCTGCAATGGCGCTTCTGCCTCTAAATTCTGTGATTTCATGATGAAACTCTTGCTCTGGGGTAGAGGGAATGGATCGTTTCTTCTTCTGAAAGGGGAAACTGAGGCAACTAAGCACGGGGTAGAGCTCTTTAATTACTTTCAGCTACCCCTGTAGACAGTGAGACTGTGGCCATACTACTCCCTAATCACACCTCTTACATCTAAAGTGAATTAGCTAATGTGAATTTCAACATTTTGCATTCTCAGTAAAGTGTATTCATGCAGCAGATTTGGAACCTCGAATACTTTTATTTGTGGGACGTTCTCTCCTTTCTCAAAGAGAAGCCTATTTTATGTGTTTATACGCGTAAGAGAGGATTTGACACAGGCAAACTGTCTTTGGATTTTTCTGATATTATTCAGAAGGCTCTTAGAAAACTTGCCTTGTTTCTTAGGGAAAAAAGAAAGGAACTCAGGGATCTGTATTGAAATAAACAACCTGTAGAGAGAGAACTCCGAGGGCTTTTCTGAAGGGAAGAGGCAGCACCCGTAGTTAAAGCCATTGTTTTTCTTTCCTGGGAGAAAGCTGGGGAAGATGTCTTTGAGTTTAATTAAGCCTTTGTATAATAAATCACAGTGCCCAAAACATGGGGCTCTTAGGTTAGGTGCAATTTCCCTTCTATTATTAGGAGCCATATGCAAACAGGTGAGATTCAGCAGAGCTTTGCTCTGACACATCTGAAAAACACGGGACATGACAAATAGTAGTCCACCTAAGTACCATCTAAGGAACCTTATGCTGGAGCTCCCACGCAAATTCAGCCATTGAGGAAACTACAGGTCGCACCTGCCATGTGATTATCAGAACTCTACCCAAGGAAGCTTAGAATCTTCCCTTCAGCAGTCTGATAAGGGCATGGCATTTGTGTTACATGATTTTATTTGGTAGTGGGTGGAAGCTTAATAGACTCCTTGTACTGAGAAAATGAAGGCAAGTAAGTCGAATTTCGCTATCTGAAAGAATGTACGATTTTTCCTAGCTTGTTTTGGAAATGGTGCAGGCTCTATGTGACGGGTACCAGCAGTTACTGCAGCCAGGAAAGCTCCCCAGGATGGAGCCAGTACCTTGGCATCAGTGAGGCGCGCGCATGTCTATCAAGGTGGGTGTTCATCTTTCCCAGCTTTTGGAAGCCGGGGAGCGCTTTTCAGTTTTACACATTTTGTCAGTGTTCTGCCTTGGACACTGCTCTGACCTTCTGAGCCCCTTCTGCGTGACTGTGTATATTAGTGATGGTGGTGACATTCTCATATTGAGGACAGAGGAAAAGCATTCTTACCAACCTCTGCGTCTTTAGACCTTCTCAGTCTGACATAGGAAATGACTAGATTTCTGGGTACAGAAGAAGTAATACAATTGGAATGACCTTTTTTTTTTTTTCTAGTTGTGTCCTGTAAAGCGGATATTGCTTATTGAACACATTAACATTAGTTACTGCCCACGGGAAGAAAAGCTGGGGGAAAGTTGGAATTAGGAACCTTCCAGCTCTGCAGTGCCTTACTAGTTAGCATCAAGAGGATGCGAGATAAAAGAGCTGTCTTAGTATGTAATGGTTCGTGGGTTGCCTGTCGGTGAATCAGACTCTCTTTCCTTAGAAGTATTTCTTCGGTGTGTCATGGTTCACAGGACAGGAAGAAGTAGGGATTAGTTCATTATCTATGTATCTATTTTTTTCCTTATTTCAATTTTCTTATTTTTCCTTTTCTCTCTTCTTCTGCTACCTCCCAGCTGTGTTCACATGGGAATGACTGACTCATAAATTTAAACGACTAGAGCTGGGTGGATAAGCAAGTGGATTCTCTGGCATGTGGCCTCCACTCCAAGCAATAATATTTTCAGTGCTTATCCATAGATTTTTGCAACATATCTGAACTTCTCTGGCCTGCCCAAATCTATCAGACTAGAAATCCCCAAAGACCCAGCTATTCTGTAAGATTTATGCTTCTTCTCGTTTTTAGTCAAGGAGGGACTGCATCTATCTTCTGGTAGATAAGTATTTTCAATTCCACTGTTGTCTGAAACAAGGTGGTGTATTTTTTAAAGGAACACTGTATTGTCAAGGAAGGGGTGTTGACCTGGGAGGCAGTGCTAACTCAGCTATTAACTACTAATGTGACTTTGGTAACAGAACAGTCACTTACTCTTGGTGAGTCTCAGTTTCCTCATGTGAAGAGAAATCTCTACATCAGTCTGTGGTTTTTAGACTGACATTCAATAGATAATTTACAGTGTCAGCAATTTGTCTTTCCTCTACACAGATTGCATCTGAACTGTGAAATTAGGTGCACATCATATAGAACAGAGTATGTACTGGACAACAGCAATTAGGTATTCAAGCAGGAAATAGGGGCGTGCGTGCGTGCGCGTGCATGCAGATGTACATGCAAGATTCTGTTATAATGCCTTTAAAAATGATGTTTTTTCATATTATATGAAGAATACTTGTTCTGTTTTGGTTATTTCTTACTGCTTTACAAACCGCCAAAACTTAGTGTCTTAAACAGCAGCATTTTATTATTTAGCACCTTTTGTGGATAATTTGGCCTCCAATGGATGGTTCTTGTGTTCCATGTACTGGGGCTGCAGTCATCTCGGGCTTGATGAGGTTGGAGAATCCAAGATGGCTTTACTTCCATGCCTTGGTGGGCGTGGCTAGAAGGCTGGGCTCACCTAGGAAACTGGCAAGGCTGAGCCCCTTGTCGCTCCGTATAATCTAGGGCCTCTCCCCCATATGATCTCTCTGCTTAGTTTCTCCATGAGTTTCTTACATGGTAGCTCAGGGCCAAAATCCCAAGAATGGAAGCTTCTAGGCCTTTTAAAATCTTAGGCTTTGTATCTCACAGACTGTCTCTGCTGCCTCATATATATATTTTTTTTCTTATTCTAATAGAGGTACTGGGGATTGAACCCAGGATCTTGTGCATGCTAAGCATGCACTCTACCACTGAGCTATCCTCTCTCCTGTGCTGTGTCATTCTTTGGTTAAAGAGAGTCACTCAGCCAGCCAAGATTCATAGGCATAGTTCTCTGGGGATCGTCTTTGGAGATAAGCCATTTTATGCTTTTCATTTTTATTTTTTAAAAGATTTGGAAAATAAATTGTAAATAAGATAATAAGGTAAAATTATCCAACAATATTTTAAGATTTACTATGGAAAAAAATAATTACACAATAATATGCACCTTATAATGCCATTTTGGGTTAAAAATGTATGGATGTGCCCACAAGGAAAAAAATCTGCAAGGAAAAACAAGAGATTTAAAATAGTTATTTTTGTTTTGTGGAGCTATGGACGATCATTAGGTTCTGATTTTTATTTATCTCTCTTTTTCTAACATTTCAATAATACATGTATATTACTTGTATAAAACATTGAATCAATTTAAGTCCCACCACACAGTGATAACCGCTATTAATAATCAGTGGATTTCTTCCTACTTATCAGTCTTTGAAAACATGATTTTACTTGTTATGTCATATTTTATTATATAGAGATATTATGATTTATTTCATCATTTCCCTACTGCTGTTGCATTTAGGTTGTTTATTTATTTTTCTATGTATTGTTATTTTAAACAATATGATGAACATTTTGGTACATATTTAACTATATCCCTTATGGTTTTCTTACAATAAAGTCATAGAAGTGAAGTTTTGGGGTGAAGGGGTGTAAATTTTTAAGTCTTTCAATACATGTTGCCAAACTACTTCCCAGAAAGTTATAAACATGCGTTCTACTTTTTAATTGTGTCTGGTGGAAGCCCTAATCTGGGTCAAGACCAATAGTTGTAGGTTAATTGAAAATATTAAGATAGGGGATAAAAAAATATATATGTATATATGTGTGTTTATATACACGTTTGTGTATATGTGCACACACATGCATACATATATACTCTTACACACACAAATAGTGTAGCATTTTTTATTTTAACTTGAAACTTACAAATACATGTGTATTCATTTGCCAGCCTTAAACCGTATGGTCAAGGATTTTAATTTGAATGTGGTCCCACGATTTCGCTTTTGTTTAGTGGTATGTTAATAAATGTTTCACGGCAAGTCTCTGGAAAAAAATAGCCCTGATTGTTGTGCTTGATGATTTCTGTGGTGTAAATACTCCCAGCATACCTGCTTTCAAGCGAATAACATGACACTGAATGTGGAATTGGAAAGAAATGTGTGGGAGCACTGTTACACTATATTTCCACTGTAGAGGTGGAATGAGTGTATATAACTTCAAGAGTATAGATAACTGTAAAATGTAAAATATTTAGGAAGTCAAGTAGTTAATAAGTTTGTTTTAAAATATAATTTATTTGGTGCGAGGGAGTATAGCTCAATGGTAGATCATATGCTTAGCATGCATGAGGTCCTCGGTTTGATCCCCAGTACCTCCATTAAAAACACATAAATAAAAATAAACCTAATTGCTCCCCCCCAAAAAAAGTAACAAAAATATAATTTATTTAATTCTAAATTTGTCTCAATTATTCATGATGGCAGTGTTTAACAATAGGCTTGTCAGATTCCTGAAAACTTGATAATTGGCTCTTGGGAGCCCATACCAGCTGGCTCCAGCATACTACTGGTTTTGCCTTTCTCTGAAACCACAACAGAATGCATCCTTTATGATTTCCAGTTTTGGTTTCTTTGAAGTAGAAGAGAAATTTGAAAACATTTATTGTGCAATTTGCATGTGGAGTCCTTCTGGATGTTTATGACTCCTGCTCTCAACTGATCCTTTATGGTTGTTTCCCCAACATCTCATTTGACATCTTTTAATTTTATTTAAAAAGTTTTTTTTTTAGTAATTTGTTTTTATTGAATTACAATTTAATTTTCATGGAAATAAATCTCTTTTTTCTCTTTGCATCTGTGCTTTACTGTCACCATTTTATGTAATATACAAAGTAACCATTTTGTACAAAGTAGATCTGGCACTGGCAAGCTGGGGAATAATTTTTTTTAACCTGTTTCGAAGGTTTTATTCAACTTATTAATTAATGATAGAATCAGTCGGATGTTACAATGGGTTAAAAGGAGAATTCAAAGTATCACACATATATAGACCATCAGGAGTGTTGAAATGATTTATAGGGGGTGTGGTGGGGCTGTGGCTCAGTGGTAAAGTGCATGCTGGGTTCAGTCCCCAGTCCCTCCATTAAAAAACAAACACACAAAAAATAAATGATTTATAAACAGTTGCAAAACTGGTCAATATTTATAGGGCAATAATTAATTGCATTCCACTAGACACAATTCATTTGTATTTCTCTGGACAAGATTATTTGCATTATTATAAGTTGTCTACAGCTTGCACAGTTGGAAAATACACGAAGACAGTGACAAGCAGAGAGAATCTGAAATAAATCATATTTTTCAGGATATCTACACATCATAAGTCATGTCTTACAGTATACCTCTGTATTAAGACTACTGTACTGATTCTACTTTCAGTGTTCCACTTCAATGTGTCAAGAAGTTGAGTGTGGTCCTTTTTTGTTGTTGTTGTTGTTTTGTTTTTTTTTAAACCAGTTTTTAATTTATGTATTTATTTTACAATATCATATTTTTTAAACTGAAGTATAGTTGGTGTACAGTATTATTTGTTACAGGTATACAATATAGTGATTCACAATTTTTAAAGGTTATACTCCACTTATAGTTACTATAAAATATTGGCTATATCCCCCCATGTTATACAATGCATCCTTGTAGCTTATTTTATACCTGATAATTTGTACCTCTTCATCCTCTGCCTCCATCTTGTCCCTCCTCCTTCCCTCTCCCCCCTGGTAACCACTAGTTTCTTCTCTACATCTGTGAGTCTGTTTCTTTTCTGTTATATCCACTAGTTTGTTGTATTTTTTTTTAGATCCCACATGTAAGTGATATCTTATAGTATTTGTCTTTCTCTGTCTGACTTACTTCACTTAGTTTAATGCCCTCCAAGTCCATCCATGCTGTACAAAGCTGGTGAATAATTAATCCTATTGACTCGTGCTGAATGTATAACTCAACTGATGGGAGCAGAATTGCCCAGGTGTCCACAACCATAGAAGTCTCCTCCTACTGTATTTTATACTGTTTCTTTCATCCAAAGGATGGTTCTTTATGCCTGGTAATGAGATGGATAATGCAGATTTCTTCCCTATCCTTCTAGGGTTTATTTTACTGATTCGCTCATGCTATTTCCCCTATGATCAAGAGAAAGGATTTCTGAGAGGGCTGAGCAGGGTCATAGGGAAGATAATGTCGCAGCCAACTGGCCCAGGAAATGACGCTACGCTCTGGGGGTCGTTACCACTGGATTCTAGCCAACTGAGCAAATGAAACCTCTTGACATTATATTTTTCTTGACATTTGTTTCTTCTCCTCCTTTATATTCCATTGAAACAGTTAGTAAGTCAAACATTGTGAGAGGCAGGATGGTCCTTACAGAGCAACCCCAATTCCCTCGTTTTACAGACTTTGTCTCACATTCTGTTCCAGGTCCATGCTTCTCTAGGTATATTGATGTGTGTATCTCAGGAACTTAGAGTTGTAACGCCAACAAAGAATTTTCTGCAGAAGATTGGCATTCTGTGCTATGTATCTGGGCCTCCTGCTCAAAAGTGTGCATGGATAACTGAGGTTGGAGGATACTAATAGTTAAGCAACTGGAGAATAAGTCCCAGTGGTACTTCTCAGAAACGTTGTAATCCTATTAGAAAGGTAAACAAGACTCCACTAAGTGAAAATGTTAAGAGATCTTAGTGCAACATTCAGATTTCCCCTGAGCCTCAAGGTAGCCAAATGACCAAAGGCAATCGGAAAGGTTAGTGACTGTTCCTTTGTTTTAAGTAGTTGTTGCCAGAAATGCTATTTCCTTCCTGCTTTCTGGCTGGAAGCCTCTTCTTAACCTTCTGTAAAAGAGGTATTAGAGTTCTTAGAACTTGAAGCATCCTCTTTATGTCTTTGTTTTTCACTTCAGTGATCGTTCCCTTTTTTTGGCTAATTCCAGCAGGCCAGAGAACAAATTTATGTCCAATCAACAAAAGCTTTCAAGGTCATAGGCATGTCAAAGTGTTGACTTTAATGATAAATTTCAACTGTTTCATCCATCAGTGCTATTAAAATTCACCTTATTTCCAGGATCAGTATTTTAGAATTAGCTCATTAAGTTTGAACATTTTATCCTTTGACTTTTCTATACACAATTGCTAATTCCAGTCTTATCTTTATTCATGTCATTCTCCATACCAGCTAATTTCTTTCCTTATCAATCATTCTTTTTAATTTTTGACAGTCAGGACTCCTCAGTGTGAACCTGAACTAAAGGTAAAGTTTTTTTAATTGAAATACAGTTAACTTACAATGTTGTGTTAGTTTTAAGTGTATAGCATAGTGATTCAGTTATACATATAACATATGTATATATTCTTTTTCAGATTCTTTTCCATTATACGTTTTTGCAAGATATTGAATATAGTTTCCTGTGTTGTACAGTAGATCCTTGTTTCTCTATTTTATATATAGTAGTATCTGTTAATCCCAAACTCCTAATTTATCCCTCCCCACCCCAAAAGGTAAAGTTTTAGCATGGCTTAAAGGGTTAGTCTAACCACTCTGTAAGTCAGGATGGGACATAAAAAGTGATCAGGGGCTATGAAGTAATTGTGGTATATGGTCCCTTGGATATAGCCAGGGAGGCTTGCGAAGGGACTTCCTTAGGATTGAAAAACTGGGGAAGAGACAACAGTTTAGGATAGCCCAATTGTGAGTCTCGAGACAAATTACATTCTCTTATTCAATCCTTGTGGCTTGGAGAGTGTCAGAGTCATATATATATATTATATATATATATCAATCAAGTCACATGGTAATCAAGAAGCAGTGCCAGGACTCAAACCTAATTCATTCGTGTCAAATTCGTCTCGCTTTCCAATTTATAGTTATTGTGGCACTAGTAGATAGGAGATGCTACTTTGTGCTGCTTTGATCCGATGGTTTGACTTTGTAAAAGTGGATTTCCAAAGTTTTCTTTACAGTGACCCAGGCATTCCATTTGAGGGCTAGGCAAGTTTAGCAGCTCAGAGTCACAGATCTGTTCCTCTGTCCCATCCTCTGAATCCATAGTGTGAAAGAAGAAAAGTAGCCCCTGATATCCAGAAACTGGTCTGATGCTCACAACTAGGTTTTACATGCACGCCGCTTCAACTTGTACTGTCTCTAACAGCCAGACTTTATTCTGCTGTTGGAGAACATGACAGAACATGAACCTCCGTGCCAGACAAGGTCACTCCGGGACTGTAATGGAGTGAGAACAAAACGAGGTCACTGCACCCCACACAACCCCAAACTCCCCCGTCTCACTCAGCTAAAATGAATGATACTTGTTTACCAGTTACAGTTGACCCTTGAACACCACGGGTTTGAATTGTGTGGGTCTACTTATACACAGATTTTTTCTCCAATAGATATGTACTACAGTACTCCGTGATCCACGTTGGTTGAATGTGTGGATGCAGAACCCTGGACATGGAGGGCCAACTTGTAAAGTTATGTGCCTATTTTTGAGTCGGCACTCCTCACCCCTGCCTTGTTCAAGGGTCAAATGTAAAGCCTTCACCTCATCCAGCCTGTCCACCCTGTAGATAAGATTCATTGAGACACCCAATCATAGAATTGCCCTGCTTTCTGAGGGCTTCCAATCTAGAGGGAATCTCTGCTTCCTAGGACTCTCTCCAGAATTGCATCATCTAATTGCAAATCCTGTAATACGTTCTTTCTAACACCGTCTTCCTGAGCTGTTCCCTTCGACGTATGATCTCCCTCTCCGCGAGAAGGAATGTGCCCAACTTGAATTCAACTTACAAGGGTGTTCTTTGTGGTCTTTGACTGAACAGAATTGACACTAGGCTTTCATGGTAGAGCCTGTTCTGTAGCCTACTTGCTGCTTGGAGTATCTAGTGAGCAGTTACCCCGGTAGAGATGGCTAGAGCTCTCTCTCACCTTATCAGTGCTGTAAGAGATGGAATCCCTTGGATGGAATCTTAGTGGACCTTCAGTCCTGATTTAAGCCTCTGGGCATCATCAGCCATAGCTCCACAACTGGCTCTCTTTAGAGAGAAGGGGCTCCCAGTGGGACGGTGGGGTTAATGCAGATAACACTGGACCTATTGTCAGAAAACTTGGCTTCTGGTTTCATCTCTGTTGGAAAATAGCCTGTGAGCATAGTCAAGTTGTTTCGCTTCTTTGGGCCTCAGGATTTTAGCTTTTTTTTTTTTAGGTTTTTAGCTTTAAAAGGAGAAAGTTGGACAGGAGAAGTCTCTGGAGGTCCTTCTAGCTCTAACATTTGGTGAGTCTTTTATTGGAAATCCCACTTTGGGCATGTCAGCTCCTTTCTCTACTAGGTAATACCATAGAACCCTGCTTTGTGACGGGAGTTACCCCAAATGCTCAATTTTAAAAATGTATCTGAAGTACAGAAAGGTAGAGTTTATAATTTTCTTCCCAAATATTTGCAGACAGATGGCTAGCATAATTGTTTCTGGTGTAAAAGCAGACATTGTTAAAATATAATAAGAACCAGATCAATCTGCAGGGACTCTTCTTAACTCCATCTCCAGAGAATCAGTGCTAATAAGTCAAATTAGTCATTTTTATTTAGGAGATATAAAAAGGCATATGGTTTCCGGTTGTACCAGCTGTCATACATTTTTGGAGAAAAGTGTTACTTATAAAGCTTGTAGGGGGACTGTTTCATAGAAGTTTCTTAACCTTTATTGCTTTACAAAAATTGGTGGCTTCCTTTCTTTGTAAACTATATTTTTGGCCTAAATTCTCTTTAACAACAAAGGTTTTAGCAGGCAGGAAACCACACAGCCAGGAGAAAAATAATGGGACTGCCTTCTAGTGAAGTACCTGTTATATGTTGCATTTTTATGGAGCTAGAATTTTCGTGTGAGTCTAAAATGTGTTGTGATCAAAGATATTTAGAGATCTGTTTTTAGGTAAAATAAGTGTAATTTCTAGAAAACTGTGCTCCACTATTTAACCTTCAGGCACAGTGTGAATTACAATGGTAACCACAATATATACATACTTTCTATGCATGCTTGAAAAATCCCTACTCATATGCAAGGTCCTTCCATTTTTTTAGCCTCTCCTCCCTTATCCTGTTGAATTGTGTCTGGCCATGGTTGTAGAGTCAAAAGATCTTCCATCTACTGTAATTTATTCTTCTGGCAGTTTCTCTATTCTTTCTTGTTTTCCCACTTCTTTTTTTTTTTTTTTTCTCCTTGTTTATTCACCTTGTAGATTCAGGGTGGTTTCTTCTCCCCCCCCTTTTCTTTTCAGTTTTTCATTAATTGAAAGAAACCTCATAAAAGAAAGGACAGGGTTTGAAACAGAAATCTCAAATCAGAGATTTACAAGTTTATATGTGAGAACCTGTGGTTGGCCTCATGCCAGGGAAGAAACATCTAATAAATCACAAGAGACTAGGTTAATGAGAAAGTTTCTGGAGATAATCAGAAAAGATAGTGGAGTTCTCAAAACCTAACAGTAGCAATTGAGTCGTTACATATGAATGATGTTTATAAGGATAAATAGTATTTGGAAAGTATTAATTAGAAAATCTATTGATTTGGCTTGCCTAAATTACAAACTTAGCATTAGGGTTGTCATAGCAACTTGAATACATTTCTTCTTTGAAATGATTGCTTATGCAATGTTAGAAGGCTTTTTAACAGTTTTCACCACGCATTACATAAGGGCCTTATGGCCTCCGTTTAAAACAAAATTCCATTTCATTTCTCATCTTTTTCATTATACTAAGACTAAAGTACATTTTATCACATTTTGCATAATATATGGTTTACCAGTCTGTCAGATAATGCATTTGTTAAATAGTTGACCTTTGCCATTAGGATTACAGCAGTGGTTCCCAGATCTTCAAGGATGAAGATTTCTTGTACGTATCAAAATAGTTCTGTCCCCTCTTCACCCTTGCCTGCATGAAAATAGCTATCATTTTCTGTTTTTCTTTTATAATGTCATATAGCTTCTATTAACTCAGTATTATTTTAATGAATTTGCCTTTCATTAATAACCATGAACTTGTGCATATATTAAAAATCACAGCACATATTATTACTCAGTTAGCAAACTAGGATACACATGGATTGACAAGCTCTTTGTAAGACCTGATTAGTATCTATGGTACTCAGATTGGGAACCACTGGTTTAGAGCTTGACACCACTAAATTGTCCCCTCCTTGCTTTTGTTGATTTAATCCCTGAAGTGGTTCTCGGGACTTCCTCTCCAAATCTGACCCTGTGATTTTGGGTGGGCTGTTTCTAACATGGTGGTAGTATGGAGTAGCATCATTGACCATCCTCCTTATGTTTTTGCCTTGAAGTTTGTTATGGGAGGTGGGTTTGGGAAGGCTGGACCAGATGATCGCCAATTAATGGGAAACGGTGAGGACTGGGGACTGTGTGTTTTGAGCTGAAGCAGGACATTTTCTGCCCAGGAGATAATGAGTTGAAAAGAAAAGGACTGGAGAGCCAGGTAAAATCCTGTGGAGGATAAGTTTGTGTTTAAACATTGAGAAAAGCGCAAATACCAAATCCAAAAGTAGAATCAGTATCAGGATTGCTGAGCCAGATGTTCAAGAGTTGAGTTTGGAAAAGACAAGGTAAAAACAGGAGCAAGTATGATACTGCTTTTTATTCATCTACTTTTTTTTTTTTTTTTGGCGGCGGGGTGGGCAGGTGGGTCAGGGAGGTAATTAGGCTTAACTATTTTTTTTTTTTTTTTTTTAGTGGAGGTACTGGGAATTGAGCCCAGGACCTCCTGAATGCTAGGCATGCACTCTACCACTGAGCTATACCCTTACCCCCCTTATTCATCTGTTTTTGAAATTGATCCAGATTTGGCTGTTTGTTTTTAATAAATGGTGAAAGGCTAACTGGGTTACTGTGCAGTGTTTTCTGTTTAGTCTTCCAAAGTAGGCTTCTCAGCTTGGATTGAAAACTGGAAGGTTAGTTTGTTCTCCATAACATTGGTTTGGTTATATCATAGGAAGCAGGATAATAGGTGTTCGGAGGGGAAAATCCATCTCCTGGTCCATAATTCTCAAGGTGACATTTTATATCACTTTTCAGATACAAATTAAACAATTTACTTTTTCTTAAACCCTCTCTTGTGGGTTTTGCTTCCCACAGGAAAACAGCCTGTTTTCTGTGTACAGGCTGTTCAGACAACTGGATTTGGTTGATGTTGGGCATCAGAGAATGCTATGTGATTTCATGATCTCTACTCTGATCCTTCTTTACTGGTTCGGAAGCTGAGGACAGCTTGGATGAGCTCCACAGTGCTGGGGCAGGAGTTCAGAGCATTCCTGTACCACATCTGGGATTTGTTGTGCCAGTGGACAAGTACCAAACCATCTGAATGTCGAGGGGCAAACCTAGAGAAGTCAGTGTAAATGGGATGTTAGAGCAAGGGAACCTATGTGAAGTGAAGTTAAATAGATTTCTTTACTGCTTAACTTATCATAGTATCTCATATGCCAGTGTGAAGTGTGACTTTCCTAGATGGGGACAGGTGATACCCTCTTTTCTAAACTTTTTTGATTGTTCACTCTGAAGATTTGTCAGCGTGTGTGGTGGGGGTAATATCTTGCTGGACATTAGTATTCCCTGGAACGTGGTTTGGAGAGGGCTGCCTTAATAGACATAAAATTGAAAATATCAGTTCTGCTAAATGAACTCATGTTGTTTTTGAAGGTGGAGAAATGGATCTGCTTTAGAATGAGCAGAGCCAAAATAATGTCATATAATTCGTTAAGGTCTGTGAGGTGATATGGCACATCAATATGACATCCTAAAAATGAGATGTTGGATTTGCATCATTTCAGCCAATTTCAGGTAATTGGGTACTAGGATGGTGGCCACAGTGGTAAGAGAGACACACTTGGGCCACCCTGGTCATCATGGCATGCTCTCCATCAGTGTAAATAGGAACCTAAATCTAATTTCAAATAAAGCCTAAGTAATAGCAGTGAATTTCCATCCAATTCCCTTCTGAAATTCAAATTACCTCCTTTCCTTGAAGTCCCACAAAACAGTATTTTTAAATTCTAAAATGTTCTTTTGGTACTCAGATCTCTCGCAGCAATCGCATTTCTCTAGCACAAAGAAAAATCATCTGTTTACGTTAAAAGGCACTGCTCAGACGTCCTGTTTACATCACTCAAACCAATAGATCTGGAGGTACTTTTCCCATGAGAATTGACAAATGTCACGGTCTTTTCCCTTCTTTCTAGTCACCCTTCAAGGACAAAATTCCTCTTAATTAAGAGTTTTAACTTGCGAGGTGGTATGTTTCATTTGTCAGAATTGATGTCGGTGCACCTTAGTGTGCTGAGAATCTGTTCAGAACACAGGTCACCCTCTCATCTAGTTAATTTATCCTTGCTCAACATGGCTCTGCCTTTTTCTTTTTAAGGAAGTCATAGTTGGCTGCAGGCAAACTTACCAGTTGAGAATATCATTTCATTAAGCCTGTCTCCACATTGTTTCCTTAGTCTTTTGCTGGATGGAAGAAGAGCTATCGGGTGCAAATAGCTCAATGTTAATGAACTTCTTGATCAGTTTCTGTATCTGAGAGTCTATGGCCAGCCTCACAAGAAGGCAGAAGATCTGCTGCAAACCCAGTTTGGTTTGGTGTGTGTTGATAAGAGCCTCTGCTACCTCTGAAACTTGACATTTACCAGCATTTCCTCTGTTGGGAGTTTATTCCTTTGGATCTTGAAGATTTCAGTCTCTCGAAAGATCTTTAGTAAAATGCGAATACCCCAAGGAGAAGGGGGTATGATAAAGTTTCTTATTGTCTAATCATTTCACTGATTTGAGTTTGACTTTCTTGGCAAGTAGGGTCCACAGCAGGGGTGCATCCAAGTATTATGAGACCTAGAACTTAAAAAAGGAGGGCTCTTTAAGAAAAAAGAATAAACATTTACCAGTAAAAAATTTGGTTAAGGTTCTGGGAAGGGATTCAGGCAAGTTAGGGGCCCTGAAGTGTCATTAGCTTCATGGTACATCCACCTTTAGAGTAGTGATTATCAAACTTTAGGGTACATTAGAGGCATGGGGGATGTTTTGCTTACAAATGAAGATTCTTAAGGAGTACTCTTTGCAATTCAGTTTCAATAGATCTGAATTGGAGCCCTGGAACCTTGGAGCCCAGGAGAGCCTGCAGTATATATACCACACTTTGAGAAACATTGTCCAGGAAAGTAGAACACAGGGTAGGCACTGGAGGAAAAGAGTAGGACCTTGCCATTCAGGAAAAGGAGAAAGTAGGGAGAGGCCAAAGGTAACTCCTAAATAAGGCAGTGGTGCACGTAGCTATATCGCTCCAGAACCACGTCCATTACCATTACCAATCACCATTACCATATGTGGCTCCTTGAGGGCTTGTTCTCCAATGCACTCAATATACAAATTCTCTCAGATGTCCACAGAATGAATGTAAACCACAAAATGTCTCAGACATCTATCTCTTTTGCATATCCAGGACCAAGCAACAGGAAATGCAAGCTTTTCTCATAAAGAATCATTTTTACTGTTGAAACAAGGGCCCATATGCTATTTTATGGTATTTCCCATTCCTAGAAATTTTCAAGGCTAGGTGAGATCTCTGATACTACTCTCTGCAAGGGGAATCCTGTGCCTGTATGTAAATGGGAGATGATGAGATTAGACAGGAAGATGGACAGGAGGGAAGTCTACCTGATTTGTGGCTCAAGATGTCCTCTCCCATTCTTGGAAAACTGGGTCAACAGGCCTGTTAGGAAACTTGCCCTAACATTTGGGGATAGCAGGAGTTTCTTAATTATGTTCCCCTGGATTATAACTATGAAAAGTTAGATTGATCCGTGAATAAGGATATGTTAAAACAGTATAATAAAATGTAAATTGTAGAATGTAGGTGGTAGGTATATGGGCAATTAAAAAAATTAGCATATACTTCATACACATTATGTTTTTTACATGCTATAGGTTTAATAGTCTCATATGACAGAGGTGGAAATTTAACCTCCTAGAACCTTGCCTATATACACACAGCTAATCACTAGTTAAACTATGATGTGAAATTTAAGTTTCTCTGACTCCCAAAGGCTACTGTAGACGAAAGTGTTTGCTCCTGCTCGGCTCTCTTATACCCCTAGGGACTGAACTTCTCCCACTCTGAAAATGATCGTGCTTAAAGAAATATTAATGTTTAGCTGGTGTCATAGAAAGAGCCACCTATGATAAGAAACGGTGCTGTTACTCAACTCTGTTTTCATATGCTACTCTTATATACGAATCTGAGCTACCTGTTGTGTGCCAAAGAATCGTTGTATTAGCCAGGCTTCTCCAGAGAAAAGGAACCAACAGAATGTGTACATATATATAGAAAGAGATTTATTATAAGGAATTGGCTGGATATGATTATAGAGGCTGGCAAGTCCAAATTTTGTACTGCGGGCCGGCAGGCTGGAGACCAGGAATGCTGATGGTGCAGATGAAGTCCAAAGACAGTTTTCTGGAGAATTCCCTCTTGCTCAGGGAGGCCAGTCTTATTGTTCTTTTTCAGGCCTTCAACTGATTGGATGAGGCCCACTCAAAGTACAGAGGGCAGACTGCTTTACGCGACATTCACTGATTTAAATGTTAATGTCATACAAAGCACCCTTCAAATTGACTTATAAAATTAACCACCACGATGGAAGAGAATCTGAGAAGAAAAAATATATATGTATGTATATGTATAACTGAATCACTTTGCTGTACACCTGAAACTGACATTGTAAATCAACTACACTTCAATTAAAAATTAAAAATTAACCATCACGTCCATCTAGATCATGGTCTTCCCATTTCCATTTGGAGGACCAGCTCTGAGTGCGGCGATGGGCCTCCCAAGGCATCCACTGGCATCAGGTGCCTGGCATATGGAAGCCTTTTATAACTGGCAGAGACTATCCGCTCCTGTCTTTGGGTATTCAGAAACCACCCAAGAGAAGTAGATCCTAAACTGACTGATTTTTGTCCCTGAGGTCACTACCGTAAGCACTGACAGACTTCCCATCAGTCACGGTGGAGATTTCTATAATATTTTTTCCTAATTCCTGTGTCTCTCCCAACCCAAGTATGATATATCTTCCCTATCAATAGAATACCACTTCATTTTCACATTTGTTGTGTAGTTTATCACACTATAAGCCCTCATATAGGTAGGTCTAAACATGTTTCATCCACCTGTCCCTCCCTCTGCAACAGCCACTAAATTATAAGCCACTTTGAGAGCAGGGATGTGTGTCATTTATCTCTATGTCCCTCATTGCATCTAGCCATGGGCCTTACTCATAGTAGCTGCTCAAAGGATATTGGCTGGAATTACTTGAAATGCATTTGTGGGGCTCCAAAATAATGCCGAGCAGTGCCTACCTGAAGCAAATTGGAAGATACACTTATAAACTATAGCCTGACAAGCAGAGTGCTGGCCTTTTCAATCCTGTTCCTGTAGCTCCCCCTAGTGGGAAGGTAGCAAAATCTCTTGGCTCAGGATCTCTCACACCCTCCTGCCAGAAACAACAAACAGGAGCCACCACCAAACTTAACATAAACCCTTTGTAGAAATTATATATATATATTACTTTGTTTTTAGATTTATAGCTGGGTCCTGAGTTTCAAAAAGGTGTATTCAGTCTGCGTTCAGAGCAGCTTGGATCATTCTGGGGAGTGGGGAGATTCAGTCAGAGAATATTGATATAAACCGTGGTATTCCTTATAGGCGTGGAGCCAGGCATAGTGCTAAGAAGAGAGCTGTTTGGGGTATATACTAAGCTATACCCTTCCCCTACCCCAACAGTAGAGCACATGCTTAGCATGCATGAGGTCCTGAGTTCAATCCCCAGTACCTCCATTAAAGACTATATCCATAAATAAATAACGCCCCCCCCAAAAAAAACCCCAAACAAATGAAAATAAACAGACATCATCAGCTATTTGGCTACTTCTTAGAAGTGAAGTGTAGTGGGGTGAGCAATGAACATCTCTGGCCATCTCCCTGAGCTCTAGCCTGCATTGCAGCTCAGCAGGGGAGCAGTGGAGTTGAGGCTGCATGCCTCTGGCCCCAGGCATCTCCTGCATCTCTGCCTTTCCCCCTTAGACCTTCTGCTTTGGTCCTGACAGGTAGGTCAGTTTATTTCAGTCTGCCTGACTGATTTATGCTGCTAAAGAATCCCTTCAGCTTATGCTGCTGGTCATCTACACCTCAGATAAAAGATAGTGATTTTGATTTTTCTGTGTCTCTATAGAAATCATAGCCTCTTTTTAATCCCAATGTTTTGAGGGGCTGTCTGGGTATTATGTATGCATGATTAATGATTCATCCTCCTAGCACTTTGAATTTGTTCTTAACCGAACTGTATCTGTTCTTTCATAGAATTTTAGAAATATTAAAAATAATGTAATAAAACTTTGCAGTGTCTGCTTTCAAGAGGTTGCTTGCAACAGCTTTTTTTTTTTTTGAACCAACTGAGGCACAGAACTACACATTCCCCAAACCTAGTATATGTAGGGTAAAAATCTTCAAATGGAAAAATCTTCCTTCTTGGCTGCAAGGAAAATAATTAACTATCTGACCACTGATCCATACCAGTGAATGTAATGCCCCTTAGCTTTTCTGAGGTTATGCATAACTCCTGTCTAGCCAACTTCATAAACTGTGGAATAGGCTTTCTGGAGACAAAAACCTGAGAGTGAATGTTATAACATGAATCAGCCCTGGCTACAAATTTGATGTAGTGTTTGCTGGAATTGACAGCAAAAGGCAACATTAATCCATATACTAGTGCAGCAGTGGTTTCATTTCATCCCTTTGCAACTGCGTGACTTGGAATATATTTGTGTTCTCATTTTATTTCAGTGCCTTTGAGCAGACAACGCGGTACCTTTTGAGACATGTCATAGGTTTGAAGCTGTACAGTTTTGACTTTCTTCATGAGAGAAGCAGTTCTATGTTAGGATTTTAGTCTAACTACCTGGAAACATTAAGCAAAATCATATGGTAGAGACAAAAACGGTCATGTATGGTTGGCTCAGTTAACTAGGACTTCTGTCTTCTCACTTCTAGCTCTAAACTGCTTTGTCAGGGTCTCTTCTGTGCTCTTGGATGAGCATATGATTAAGTTTTCTACTCTTAGATTTTGTGGGATTTGATTGTGCATCGCTAAATTTACCTAGAAGTTAAGTGTGTATTCTCCTCTTCATTTAATCTAGTGATTTCACATTTGATTACCAGGAGATAATTAGAGACGGAAGTTCTGTGCTTTGTGGGAGCGTAATCAACAGTTGGAAATTTTTGTTACAGATTATTACACCCACATATTTATGGGAGAAAAATAATACCAACTAGAAGTGCTATTTTTTTTTTCAGGAAAGAAATCCGTAATTGGCTAAATCTCTTCCTCCTGAAGCTTTTTTGAGGACAATGAGGAGTAAGGGGGTATTTACTCTTGACCCCTTTATACACATGTCACGTACTCCATTGCCCATATGTATACACTTTTCAGTGTTGATAATTGATCTGTCAGAAAGTACGTATAAGCATACGTGCCATTGTTAGTTTGTGGTAATGATTAAGCTATAACCACACCCTTGAGCACTTTGTCAAGTTGTGTTTGGGGGGCCTGCTAGGTTCTCTTGTGTCTGGGGAAGGCTTTCTGGCCCAACAGTTAATTAGTACTTGTCAGAGAAGACAAGTCTGTTGGCCTGGATACTTATTCAATCTTTGGACAAGTGGTGGATTAGAATCCTTGTGTAATTGACAGCTGTCTACAGCGCAAGCCTATAGATGACAGAGTAAATTTCAGACTGAAAAATGCTACCTGAAATCTAATAGCTAATACGAAATAGCAGTGTAGGGGAGGAAAAATAATTTTTCCTCTACCTTTCTAGTTTCCTGGCTGAGAACCACCCCTCCTCCATAATAAAGGACAGATTAACAAGAAAAAAACAAACAGAATTTTTAATAACAGGTACACCACTTGTATACATGGAGATCCCTAAGAAAACTTAGTAACTCCCTGAAATGGCCAAATACCATCTTTGGCTAAAGACAAACGATGCTGGGGGTCGGGAGAGTCAGTTATGGAAGGTGACCAGGGAAAGCACAGTAAACAAGGGTAAGTTTGTTCTGCAGGCTTAAGTCATTGCCTTCTCCCTGGACAAGAGTGTCTAGAGATTTACAACCATCCTTCTCTTCCTGATACAGAGACGGAGACACCCTGACAAATGGAGAGTTCTCTTATAAATGTAAATGTCCCTCACAGAAGGGCAACTTCTACTGTTTTCAGAGCTTCTCCTGTGTTTGCAGTTTCTTAAAATAATCAGCCTAAAATAATCCTTATGTCAAAGAGACATATATCAGGGTGGCAACTTCTGCTCCCCTACAGTCCTGCTTTTGAAACTTCCCTAAGTTTTCCAGTTCAGAAGCCAAGTTGATAGATTGTTCCATCTTATTGAACCGGTTTCTCAGTCCATCTCAGTTAAACAGTTGTGTCTTATTTTAGAAGGCAAGTGATGCAGCTGGGCTCCCAAAGTTAGGCCTATATTGTGTAAGAAATCAGGTATTGAGTAAGAAGAATTTCTGTGGAAACAAAGGTTAATGAATGGCACAAATTATAAACCCAGTGTCTGAGGTCCTGATGTTGCTAGAGAATAGGTTCTTGTCTCTCACAGGAAAGGATGCAAGAATGAGTAGTAGGAAAGTGAAAGTAGATTTATTGAGGGAGATACACACTCCATATACAGAGTGCATGCTGGTCTTCTCTCAGAAGGCAGAGAAGGTGGCGCTGGGGCCTGGGCTTGTTAGTTTTATGGGCTGGGTAATTTTATATGCTAACAAGTGGGAGGATTATTCCAGCTTTGTTGGGGAAGGGGTGGGGGTTTCCAGGAATTGGGAACCCCCCGCCCACTCTTTGGCCTTTATGGTCAGCCTGGTAACTGTCACGCCACCTGTGGGTGTGTCATTTAGCATGCTGATGTATTACAGTGAGCCTGTAATGAGGTTTAAGGTCTACTGGAAGTCAAGTCTTCTGCCATCTTGGGCTGAGTTTGTTCTAACCAGTTTATGTCCTATCTTCAATTGCTGTGTCATTCTTTTATGGTTGGGCCCTGCCCCCTTCTCTCTTGTCTGAGAGCTGCCAGTTGAGATTTCTAAATTTCAGGTTTCAAGCATCTTCAGATGGAATGAGTGCAGGCAGTGGCAGTTTGACAAATTTTCCTGGTTTGCAGTTTGAGGTTAAAGTTTCTGAGTGGTTCATTCTGCAACAGGCATGAAGATCATCTGAGCATAAGCTATTATGGTGATTTCACTGAAGTTTATATCAAGTCATCTAGCTTCAGTTTGCAGGGCTTTAGGAAAAAGGGCAGCTTTAGTTCTCAATGATTCCAAGTCAAAAAGATTGGAGGAAATTGGAAATGTTAGTTTGGGAATTTGGAATCCCATATTTGAGGAAACTAGAAGAATTCAAGATCCAGTCCAGTTTACGAGTAAATGGCAAAATCTCAAAGACAATGAACAGCACTAGAATCTAATATCCAAAAAGGTGTGCTGCTGAAACATAATTTATTCTCTCTAAACTTGCCCTTATCTCTACCAAAGATAGCCAAATTAAGGCTAGTTTGTTTACAAAATAAGTTTAGATTCAATAAACTTTGCCTGGTTATTTACATAAATGCAGCAAGAATAATGATTGATCTAGACTCTTTTAAATATCCTATACTGGAACTTTCCATAAGGAATCTCAGATTGAACTGTTAACAGCCTCTCAGGACTCAGAAGCAAAGCCAGATACTTGCCATCACACTTTGCCTGCAACACCTATAGATTTGGGTGAATTCCCCTCTTCTCAAAGTCCCCAAATATTCTGAGATTTCTACACTGACCAGGAAATGACCTTCCTTACTCACTTGATAAGGCTGCTGGGAACTTTGTAAGGAATTACCAGACTGGCTTTCCAAGGGGCTTTATTGGCTCCATCAAGTCAACCTTAGTTGCTTAAAGCTGTCTGGTCATATCTGAATCTATGCATACCTCTCTTGAACATGACATTCCAGTCAAAGCTTTTGTAATATAACCAATATTTTCAATTGTGTCTTGTTACAAGGACAACAGATTCTTATTGAACTTATGCAAGTGAATATATTGCCATGAAAAGAATACTCAAGTGTTTCTGGAAGCTGCGGGGCTCAGGTAGGGAGAAAAAGTAAATGTTTCATCTTTGTTCACAAAGATATATCTTACCAAATTTTTGATAGCTTAAGAGAAAGTAGAAAAAGGTTTCCTAAAATCTGGAAAAGCAAAACATTAGAGAACCAGCAATAAAACAAAAAGTCACAAAAATTAATCATCCTCATCAGTTCGTTCAGCCCCATGTAATTAATTCTTGTTGATCTTGATCTTTTGTTAGCAGTCTTCTGAATCCAGTTTTTCCTTAGAGCTCTGCAGACGCTTACCCAGTTCAGTTTTATGATCTTAAGGTTATCGGAGACCTGTATTTGTCAAAAGTTCTTTCTCTGAGTCTCCTTGAAGATAAGGCATTTTTGCAAGAATACTTTTGTAAAAGCATCAGAGTGAAACAATAACTCTCTGTAAATGACAAAAAGACTTAAAAATGGCCATGGTTAAAGATCTGATGAGAGTTCATTACAATACAGTTGACAAGGAAATGTGGTTATTTCTGTGACATGCAACATTATAAGATAATACTTAGGATTATGACTGATTAACATTATATCAGGACATATCGGATTTCTAGGTTTTACGTATAATTTCTGGAATGCTTATATAAAAATACAACATAAAAAAAGCTTAGTATCACTTCTTATTTGACAGTGCTTCCCAGGTAGTTTATTATATCAAATAAGCCTAATTAGTATAACATGTTCCTTTTTACAAGGTGAGAGGACATATTTTTTGAGATGTTCCAGGGGCCCCCTGGAAAACTGTAAGTTCATCTAAGGTCAAAAAAGACTTAATTTAGAATTTGATTTTGGGAAGTTTGTAGAAAATACCAAAAGACTTTGGACACTTGCCTAAATAGGATCACAGATCATTATGAAACAAGACTCAATTATCCAGTTAAACTAAGGGACAATGAAAGATTTCAAAGGCAAATATAAAAGTTTACATAGCTATAAGCAAAACTTAGCTCTTTTAATAGTAAGAAAACTCAATTTTCCTAAGTAATCAAAGACCTGATAGAAACAACACAGGAAATTATTTTGATAAAACAAAATCTTTGCAGGGTGGGTATAGCTCAAGTGGTAGAACGCATGCTTAGCATGCGTGAGGTCCTGGGTTCATTCCTCAGTACCTCCTCTACAAATAAATAAATAAATAAACCTAATTACCCCCCCCCAAATTAAAACAAGATCTTTGCTTTCTAGGCAGATATTACTTAAAAGAAAAAGAAACTTTCACAGTCCCTTACAAAAGCAGACCAAAAGTCGAAGAAAACTTTGACCTTTTAATAGTAAAAACCAAATTCTAATTTTGTACCAGCTTACATTTGATATTAAAACTCATTCATTCTACTCTTAGCCAGTCCTGACCATGCCAAAATAATCCTTTCCAAAGATTCCTTTTCCAGAAACCCTTTACAACTTTCTTTTCTTTCAACAAAAATGCATCTCCATTCTTTATACCTCCTTTTACCAAAAACACACATCCCACGTTCCTTGCATACAGTGATGTTTCCCTTATTAATTCTAGTAGTTTCAATCACATATATGAGGATTCTTAACACTTACCAACTTCAACTTCTAGTGAAAACTAAATAGTAAACAATCATGGACTGTCTGTTACACCAGTATTCTTTAGGGTGGCAAATTTATGAATACATTTTATAATCTCTGGAAGAATGTACCCTTTTTAATAGTACTGTCTTTCAATGTGGCGCAGGAAATGTTTACCAATATACCTAAATATCTTTAGTTTCTCTGTAATAGGAAGCCAAAAGTAGATAAACCTATGTTTGGTAATTAATGTTTCACTATTTTATTTTATTTGGAAATGATCTAGAGATTCAATAAATTCCCATCACTCACTCACATTAACTTAGCAAAACTCTAAAGTTTCAAGTTACCAAAAAGATTTTGGATAATTATTGTGGCTCACCCCATTTACTCCTGACAATTTTGTGTAGACTACTCAAAAAAACTTCATGAGACATTGGATGAAGGCAGCCACCACCCCAAGCTATTTTTCTTGCTGACAACTTTTGAAAGAGTTGTAACATGAACTTATTTGACTAATAAACCCATACAGAATAAAAGTTGTATGTCTGCATTATATTCAACATTGATAACCCTAAAGATTTGTCTGAGTTAAACTAACAAACTTAAAGTAGCCTTTATTTACCAAAACTTATTCTAGATCATGTGAACTTGAAAAACATTTGAATTAGTTTCTATATTTCTGAGAGTTTTAGAATAGCAAGTCTTTACAAGCACTTGCCTTCAATCCAACTAAATCAAACTCTTTATAAAGAGAGATTAATTTTGACAACACCATTTGGAGGTAGAAAAATATGATACATCTACAACATACATATACAGACACACGGAAACACACAGACGCAAACAAAGACTATGGTTAGTAACATCTGTGGAGATTTTTCATGTGCTTAGTTTCTGAAAACATCGCGCTAAAGTTTGCATTTCAAAGCATGGCTCTTAGGTCCTGGAGAACATGGGGGTGGAAAATCTCCATCACAAAGGCACAAGCAAGTATCCAAGTTTCCTCCAAGATGGAGTTTGGGGGAGCATAGTTGCCTATTATCAGAAGTCTAGAGTAATTACTATTTAATGGTTTTATCTTTCTCTTAAGTGCAAGACAGTTCTGTTTCTAATGTTTCAACACCTACAGGCATTTTGAGATGAATAGGGGAGGTTTGGTGGTTGGTAAAGAAGGTTGGGGTTTGAATTGTGCCTAAAGCCACATTTCTGGTTTTGTAGAAATTTGCAAGACATAGACAGTTGTTTCCAATTCCCCAAATAACTGGGTTGCAGTCTGAAAATCAAGGGGTTGACCCACCTATCTAACTAAATTATCTCCAATTTGCTTCTTTCCCTTTGGGTACCTAGTTTTATTTTAGCTTAGGGGAGAAAGCCAAAAAAAAAAAAAAAATCCTCTCAGGCCCTGGATATCAGCTCTGGTCAGGAGTTCAGACAGACTGGTGACCTCTCATCTTATTTTCTGCCTTTTTATCTATCCACTAATCTCAGGAGGTAATCCATTTACAAAAGCTTTTGAGGATCCTCCCTGGGTTTAAGAAATTTTTAAACCATGACCTTTAGTTTGGCCTTTGACCTGAAGAGAATCGCCTGTCACCTCAGGCGGTCTTATTTTAAAAGGTATCTGTTTAGTTTTTAGTAGTCTCTTCAGAGTGCAAAGGCAGTTTAGACAAAGGATGACTAGAATGAGTACTCAAAGGAAGGCAGAGGGGAGTAGTAGGAGTTACATCAATCTGTTAATCTTTTGTTTTCTTGTATCTTTATTTTTTTTGTTAGCCTTTTACAACAAATCTTTCAATGAAGCTAGTTTAGCATTTTGAAGCCTCTTGGAGGCTTCTGCATATCCCATTCTGTTTGATTTGGAAGCCCTTGCTTTTCAGTGCACTTCTTAAATGATCTTATCTAATTGGAACATTTCTAATAATGGTTTCTGTAATTCTCAGTTGTAATTCCCCTGAGGGCTGGTAGCAGTTTGGTAAAGACCCTAGCCACAAATGGAGTTTAACTCCCATGTTCTGTCCAGCTGCATCTAGCCGCAAATGGGGTGCAGCCCACATTTCTGTCTGGCTATATTTTGGAACCTCCAACCTGCCAGTTACAAGCCAAGTTGTCAGGACACAAAACAAGCTTGGTAAGATTTTGCCATTTTTGTAGATATCTACACCTTCTGGGACCGCAGTTCTTAGAAAGTAAGCAACTGTGTTGGAAGGTGGTGCCCTTAACTCTTTGGATTTTAAGAAGAGAGAATTTACATTGGGCAGGGAGTTTAATTTTTGTGTTTTCTTCTTGTTAAAGGAGTCCCTAGGGCTAGCTATTGTATTTCTCTGTATCCACTTTTTAATTTGGTCTTTCCAGAGGTACAACTAAGACAATTGTTTAGGATGAAAGCTTTCTAAAACATTTGTTTTTAGATATTCCAATTCAAAAGATCTATTGTCCGACTGATGAGTAAACTCTGTTAATCTCAATAGGAGCTCAAACCAGTAAGCCTTTTTATGGCTTAACCAAGAATGCAAAAGGTGTCCCACAAGAGAGTGCAAAAAATGCATCTCTCACAAGATGCAGGAAGTTCATTCCCAGAGTTAGCCTAAGGGAGCAAAGGCTTCATTTTCACAGGCATTTAGAATGGTGTAGTGCAGATGGTATCTCTGGCTTCCCACGAGAACGTGGGATGCCTCCAGTGGCAGAGCCATTAACCTGTGACAAGGAACAGGTACTACTGGAATGGGACTTTGCCAGCACTAGTGAGACAGTAAAGGTTGAGATGACAAGGGCCCCTTAGGGACCTGGGACCTCTTATGACAAAGTCTTCTGAAAGCCTGCACGGTTGGACAAAGGGAATGCTGCTTCTTGGATCCGCAGCCTATTTGCATGCCCGCCATTGGTGGAGACCAGAGAGGATATTCTCACTGGTCATAAAGCCAAGCTCTCAGGACATAGAAGAAGACAATGGAGACAAAAGAAAACAATGACCATCTCTGAGAAAATAAGGATCATAGCAAACAAGAGTACACATAAATTTTTGCCAAATCAATACCCAGGAAACGAATTCCACAAATATTTTCTTCTGATAATGCATATTTAGGAAAAGAAAAGGATTCTTAACACTCTCACTTCCTTTAGACCCTACAGGCAGAGATTTAGGAGACTGACTTGGTAAGGAACCTTACCTTCTGCTGCTTTTTGTTAGATTTCCCAGGGTCTCTCAGCTGTAGCAACCTGGGAGTAGGTAGTGTCCGGTCAGTGAAGTATCCTGCCGACTGTGCCAACTGTTGGGGAGGAGAAACTTTTCCTTCTTCCCTTCTAGGTTCTAGTTTAATAACTAAATTGATAGAAGACAGATTAACAGGAGAAAAATCAAAATTTAGTAACGTGTGTATGGGAGAGACCCAGGAAAACTGAGCAACTCCCCAAAATGAAATGACAGAAGCCCTCACCTTCAATACCATCTTTGACTAAAGACAAAAGAAGGTGTTGGGGGCACTGACTCAGGTGTGGGAGGTGACCAGGAAAACCACAGTAAACAAGGGCAAGGTGATCATGCAGATTTAAATTGGTGTCTTCTTCATTGATAAGAGTTTCTAGAGATAAGGTCATACCCTTTTTCCTGGTATGGTGAAGGAGACACCCTTACAAAAGGAGATCTCCCTTAGACATGTAAATGTCTCTTACAAAAGGATAATTTCTAATCAGTTTTCAGAGCTTCTCCTGTGTCTGCAGTGTATTAAAATAATCAACCTAAAATAATCCTTATGTCAAAGAGACATATTGGAATGAAAAATTCTGCTCCCTTACATCATCTTTACATTGAGGTCTTGGAGAGCATCCTATTTAAAATTTTAACTTGTCTCATCCTGACACACACACACACACACACACACACTTACACACTTACACACTTCACATCCCTTTTCCTACTGAATTTTGCCTGTTTAGCATGTATCACTATGTAGAATAGAAACTATTTTGTTTTTTGGGTTTTTTTTTGATGTATTGCCTGTATCCCCAGCTAGACTAAGTTCCACGAAGGTAGGGATTTTTGTCTGTCACTTTCATTGACGAAGTCCTGGTGTCTTGAATAGTACAATGTTACAATGAAAAACTTGTTGAATGAAGCAAAGAAAGGAAGGACAAAAAGGAAGAAGGCACTAGGAGGGCATTGATTCCAGGGTCCAGAGGTTCTTTTTACTTTTAAAATTTGGGCCAAAATGTTTTCAACCTTTATTTTTCATTAGGATTAAGGTGATTTAGGGAATATTATACCTCCTCTTGAACGGAGGGGACTGCAGTCAAATAGAGCTGTCTACTCTTAGATGGAGGAGCCTTCAATCAGTTGCAAAGAATGAGAAAGGGTATAATAAGTCATCAGGGACGCCAAAGAGCCTATTTGTCAGGGGGTTTTATAATATCTTATACACTGACTCAGAAGTGGGGGTGAAAGGATTAGCATGGTGCATTGCAATTAGGGAAGGGAAAGAGATGGAAAGGGAAAGAGGTGTAAAATATATGACTAAATCAATTTAGTTATAAAAATAAGGTGTTTATTTTCAAGCAAATGGATTTTATTTTTAACTGTTTGTTGTATAACCTGTAGATATTAAAAGACATATCTTTAATTTCAAAACATAATATAAGATCTCATGGGCTTATGATGAATTTTATTACTGGGAAAGGTGCTGTAAATGAAAATTAAGTTAAATCTGATTTTCCTAATTATTATCCAATGAAGCCTTCCTAACCAAGTATCTGTTCCCACTTTTTTTTTTGAAATAATCACAAATTCCATACTTCATTAACTAAAATTATGGACCTATATAGGAGACCAGCATATGCCATCCCAAATATGCCATTCTGGCATAAGGATTATTTTGAGGTGATCATTTTGAGAAACAGCAGAAACGAGAAGCTCTGAAAACAGCATAAATTACTCTTTTGAAAGGGAAATTAATATTTACACAAGAAAAAAAATCTCACTTTGTAAGGGTGTCTCCCTCTCTGTACCAGGAAGAGGAGAATGACCACGAATCTCCAGAATCTCTTATCAATGGAGAAGGCACAGACTTAAATCTGCAGACCAAACCTTACTCTTATCACCTTTACCTTATCATCACCTTCTGATAACTTGCCCACCACTCCTCCAAACTCTCCTTCCTTTGTTTTGGCTGAACATGATATTTAAGTTCAAATTCTAAGCCATTTCTTTGGGTTACTCAGTTTTTCTGAGTCTCTCCTATGTGTGTATGTGTGTATATAGATACATGAGAGATATATATTAATAAACTTCTGCTTGTTTTTCTCTTGTTAATCTTTCTTTTGTTACAGATACCCTAGCTGGGAAGTAGAGGGGTAAAGGGAAAAAAAAATTTTTCCTCCTCTACACCTGCATATTATAAAGATGTTTAATGACTATGTAAATTGATTAGTCTGGATAATATAGAAAATTGTATTTAGTAATACAATGATAGTTTTTAGCTTAGTCTTCATAATTTCCAGTTTATTTTTATGACAAAACAAATTAGACTTGGAAATAATACCTTTATTAGAATAGTTTATTCAGATGTTCTGCCTTGGGGAGATTTTCCCAGGCATTTTTAAGAAGTGTTTTAGGGGGTACCTAGGGCCACTTGATGATTCCTTGTGAAATGATCATTAAAGTGTCTTTTTTTTTTTTTTTTTTTGCTAATGCAACTTGCCATGGAGCAAACAATTTCTTGCCCCTTCAGCTGCCTTCAGGTACAAAGGCCAAGTTGAACTGCCATCTCATCAGTACCAGCCTTTTCATTCATATCCTGATGTTATGTAAAGGCAGACCTTATGAACGAACCTTGATTTGCACTGAAATTTTCATCGCCTACCACGTTCCTGTTTCTCACTGTCAAAAAGCCTCAAAGCCTTGGCTTGGCCAAACTTAAAGGCACACAGGGCTGAGCTTGATCCCAAATGCACAGGAAAAAAATGTTTCCTTTTCAGGCACACATTCTGTTGGTTGTCATTTAGGGGTAGATTGCAACTGTCACTAGAGTACTGTTTTTCCTTTTTAGAAACAATTCTAAGGTTTGAATACAATAACGTAATGATACTTTTTGGGTGACAAATGTGCCATAATTTCTACAGTCAAATGAATGTTTTCCTTAAAAGTAATGGCATTGGGCCAAGATAAACATTTAAAATGCCATTACCATAGTTCAAACACTTTTTAAACCTTTATTAAATTGCTTTCAGAGATAGTTTACCAGCAACACAAAAACACAATAAATCTGAAAACACAATTACTTTATAGTAATAGGATTAGTCTTTTGGTCTCTTATCCTCTCCACTCATCTTATTATTCCCTTCTATATCTCATCCTTTCAACAGTCAGTAGATATCCACCATGTGTTAGGTTCTAGGGATATGAATGTGAATAAGCCTCTCCCATATTGAGAGAGAGAAGAGATGAGAGAGATGATATGGGACCCTCTGGAAGCGGACTTGTTACTGAACACAAGTTCATGTGCCCAACGCACAACAAGGCCAAACTAACGAAAACATCGGGGCATGGAGCAAAGAGAGGTTTATTGCAGGGCTGAGCAAGGAGAATGGGTGGCTTGTGGTCAAAAACCCTGAACTCCCCAGTGGTTTTCAGGGAGAAGATTTTATAGGCAAAATGTTGGGATGTGGGCTGTAGGTGTGGCTTTCTTCTGCTTGGTTGGAGGTGAGGTAACAGGGCGGTGCTCCAGGAACCTTGTGCTCAGCCTGAAGTTCCCATCCTCCACCTGGGTGGGGGCCTTAGTGCCTGCAGAAGAACTCAAAGGTATTGTTCTGTATATCCCTTGAGGAGGAACCAGGACTCTGCCCCAAGGCTGCACTGTTGTTTCTTGCCTGTTCCTCCCTTGTCTCTGCACTCCCTCCCTTCCCTGATTAGCAACTGTTTGAATTTGCCCTTTGGAACTCAAGGAAGGTCTAGGAGGCTGAATGAAGCCTCTTTCTGCAAACTAGAAAGGGAAGGCACAGAAAGGCTTTTGTGCCCAGGAGCGCCCCACAGGGTCCTGCTCAGTTTCACGGCTAGAGCATAAGGAAAGGAACTCTACCTTGTTTACTTCTCCATCTGCAGCTCCTAGCGTGGTGGCTGGCATATAGTAGGCACTTAATCAATATTTGATTAATAGATTGGTTAGTGGCCTGTTTAGCTTTAAATGCCGCAAGTTAATAATACAGGAATAGTTGATGGATCATTGGAAATCGATATACCGTAATTTGAGGATTGCCAACATAGTGACAAGGAAGAAGTGTTCTAATTACAGACTTTGTTGTCAGAAACTTTGTGGTTACTGGTCGGAATGAAATAGCAAATAAAGTTACATGCTTCAGAATCTCAGAAAAGATGGACAGTGAGGTCCTTTCCCTTGCCTTTCAATTATGGTGTGATATGACTCTTGAAACAAGATGGTGGTGATGATTTACCCAACAAGTACTCTGTACTTCCCTTCCTCTTGCAGCCCAAATTTTGTCCAGATATCAATCCTCTTTGATAAGGCTGACCATATTTCAGGCCACAGGAGATGGGTCTTAATTGATCTAAGATAGTCTTACTGTTTTCGGTTTGTTTGTTTGTTTATTTATTTATTTATTTATTTAATGGCGTTACTGGGGATTGAACCCAGGACCTCATGCATGCTAAGCCCACGCTCTACCACTGAGCTAGCTATTCACTCGCCCCCGGGATAGTCTTGATAGTCCTGTTTTCCTTGCAAAAGATTGGTTGGTATAAGCGCAAGTACATGAAATAGTTTTGGAAAACCTTCTGGAAAATGTTTCTTTATTCTGCCTCTCAGAACTGTTGCTCCACACCTGAGGGGGATGTCCACAGAAGGAGAGACAGAGCCTTGACAGACAGAGCCATGCTAATTTCTTGCCTACCTATCGATTTCTTAGTAAGTGAGATTTAAAATATCTTATTTTTAAAGACTGTTTGATACAGTTTTCTGTTGCTTGCAAACAAAGGCAACCTAACTTGTATAGTTCCCGTGTCTCTTGGCTGGCATTGGGCTGTCCCTCCTTCTCTAACAGATGGCACTGTTGCTGAATGCAAGTTTGTGTGCCCAACGCACAGTGAGGCCAAACAAACCAAAACATCGGAGTTTGGAGCAGAGAAAGGTTTATTGCAGGGCCGAGCAAGGAGGACTGGCTCATGTCCAGGAAAACCCGAACTCCACAATGGTTTTCAGGGAGAAGGTTTTATATGAAAAATTTAGGGTGAGGGCTGCAGGGCATGTAACTTTGTTCTGCTTGGAGGTAACAGGGCGGTGCTCCAGGAACCTTGTGCTCAGCCTGAGGTTCCCACCCTCCACCTGGGTGGGGGCCTTAGTGCCTGCAGAAGAACTCAAACATGTAGTTCTGTAGATTCCTTAAGGAGGAACCGGGATCCTGCCCCAAGGCTGCACTATTGATTCTTGGCTGTTCCTCCTTTGTTTCTGCATTCCCTCCCTTCCCTGATTAGCAACTGTTTGATTCTGCCCTTTGGTCTTCAGGAAGGTCTAGGAGGCTGAAGCCTTTTTGCTACAAATCAGAAAAGGGGGACACGGAAAGGATGTGTATCTGGGAGGGCCCCCCAATGCCCTGCTCGGTGTCAGCACAAGCACAGTGATGAGGAGGCCATAAACCATGACTGCGTGGTTACTTTCCTAAGCCCAGGGATTTTTTTTTTTTTTATTTGTAACTTCAGGTTGCAAGTGTAGGGGTGGAAAAATTTTCACTTCTTCCCTTCTAGGTTCTTTGGCTGGTCTAAAGATCAAATTGATGTAAGAAACATTATAGGAGAAAAACAAACACAGTTTTGTGCATATGGGAGCCCCATAAAAATATGAAGACTGAAAAGGCAGCCAGGCAACTGAAGCTTATATAACATCCTGAGCTAAGGGAAGTGATTGGGGTCTGCGGATACAAGGGGAGGAAGGCCACTCACAGGGAGATGAGAGGAGATATTTAGAAAACAAAGGTCACCTTGTTATGTAGATAAGTTTCTTAGGTAAAATGGTACCTCTGGTCCGGGCTCTCTTTCTGGTACTGGCCCCCTTTCCAGTGTAAATTTAGGCAGTTGAAGGAGAGGTAAAGAGCTTTCCCTGAATCCACTGGATTTTAGCTTAAAATAAAACTCATGCCAAAGTGGCATATTCAGGGGTGACAAATTCTGCTCCCTTTCGCAAAGGAACAGCAGCAATCTCAATTTTATTCAGTCAAGTGGCTATTGTAAGGGTGAGTGAGAAAGTGAGGAAGCCCAAAAATCCATTTCAGTACTCGGGTAATCCATCCTCACAGTTGGCTGAAAGATCATATTTAGAACATACACAACCCTAGTGCACCAAAAGGACTCTAGTACTAAGTCATTCTCATGATTCAGAGTCTCTCTTCTGCTGCTACTTCTTCCCACCATGAATCTGCCTATTTCTGTTGCTGTCAAATACCCTCAGCTCTCAACTTCGTGGCTTTCCATTGCCTTGCGGACTCTTCTTACTGTGTTTTTGCCATTTGCCTTAAAGCTTCTGTCCCCATTCTGTTGTCTGTGTCTCTTGATCCTTTTCATGGTCTTTGGAGTTTCAGATCCTCAGGTAAGATAATAGCCTCATCTCCAGTATGAACCTGTCTTCACATTTGAGATGGTCCCATTATCCAGTCCAATCCAATACACTGTGTCCTACACAGGTGCACCTGAGTTGCATGCTTCTTCATGGGGCACTTGTCCAGAAAATGGTGGCATTAGCATGATCTGAGGGTGGATTTTTGACCCTCTGACGTTGAAACTTCATTCATCAGATACTTAATGCAAGCCCAGTTGAATGGTCAGTGGTCTCGACTGGTTTGAACTGGGCAAGACTAGTTCCATGTTCCTGAAAAAAACAGCTTAATGCAACGCGACCCATACGTCAGAGGTATTATCTATAGGGAGTGGTTAAAGGAGTCTTGTGATATATTGTCTAAGCTACATGAAGCTTGGAGGGTATACAATTTGCAGGAATAAGTAAGGTGAACTTGATGGGTGAAGGCAGGTTACAGGATATTATTTATTAAGCAAGTATGGTTTAAGGGATCTAGCTGATGTCTGCCCTCAGTTTCAAGTGTGGCCAAGATTGCAGTGTCATATAACGCAAAACATGGAGGTTTGCTCACAGGAAACTTCTTCAGGAAGTTTCATTCAGAAGATGACTAATTCTAGCAGATGCTTTGGAATATCAGAGCATTGTGGCTTATTTAGTACATTGGGAGAGGAAAAAATGTGAATCAGGGGAACACGCCCTTCCTTTTAACTCCCCTCTTAGGAGTACACATACTTGAGATGATGTCATGATTTCTTCTTCTTCTACTACTTTGTTTCTCTTCCATTTTCCAAACATTTTCACTTGGCCAACTAGCCCTCCCCAGTCTCACAGTCTTCTTACCCAGAGCCTTCTCCCTGTGTACTACCGTGGTTAGCTAACACACCAGGCTTCCCCTTTTCTCTGTCCTGATCATGACCACCTCTATTCTCTTGGTCAAAACATGGCAAAGGGAGATGTGTGGCCCACCACTGGAAGTTTTCATAGGTGTGTTAATAGGTGGAGGAAGAACTAACGTTTATTCGGTAACTACTGTGTACTAGGCATTGTACCCAGTGCTTTATGTGGTAGGAGGGTAGCACCATTATAGGCAGCTGTCATGTCTTATCCCATTTGTTGTGAAAAAGTGGTCATAGTAGGCATTTCAAAATGATTTTTAGTGATTATGCTGATGAAGTATTCTTCTTGTTTGTATTTGTAGTGTTAAATTGTAAATGGGTTTTATTTTCCTTAAAAGCACTCTAAGTATATTGAGTGATACTTTTAATATTATATTGTTTTTAGCCCCTTTCTGACTCCCTTTGAACACTGAACTGTTCATTCCTGTTTTTAAAACTGAAGAAGTGAAAAAGAAGTCCTTAGCATAGTTCTTTGCCTTCTTACTTTCTCTGATTATTTAGTTTCTGTCTGCATCCTGAATATACCAGGTGCTGAAATGAACATGCACTTTCTAGAGGAGTGATATTTTGAAGTAATTAAAACATCCAATCTTGCAATTAAAAAAAATTGTTTGCAGTGCTGTGATGGCTGATTTCCAGACGTAGAAATTAGTTGAAGAAAATTTACTTTTAGAAAGAAAGAAAAAGTCTCCAACTTAGGAAGCAGATAGGTATTCTGACGCTGATTTGTAAGACCAGAAAAAAAAAAAAGGGTGAGGGGGATAGAGAGAAGACCACTTATAAGTTAAACAATGTCTGTGTCAAGGCTATTCTTAAATAACTACACAATTCATTTGTAGGTTTCTTTCTATCTGTCTATTTTCCTTTCTGCTATGTTTTGGTGCCTGTCACTAAGACATAGATAGAAAGCTGGAATTTCAATATTAAAGTTGCTTTCTCAATTACCTTTCTAAGATAATTACCTGTGTACTAGAGAGTTTTAAAAATCAGTAGAATATTCTTTGCAATATCGCCGTAACCATTAATACTACAATTCATGTTAACAAATAGTTTTCTGCTTAGTAAAAAGAAGCATACTTTTAATGTCCCCAACCAGTAAAAAAAAGCAACTGGGTAGTATATATTTATTGAAGGATACAATTTAAAATAAATGCCCATTTCTGGTAGAGTTGAGAGCAGACTCCACAAACATCAGAGAGTCCAATGGAAGGTAGTAATGAATGAAGTTGTCATTAATTATTTTAATATCAGAGGCTCTCTAAATATTCTAACATGTCTTTAGTTTGTGTCAAGGCTTGATTTTAGCTTGTCCACCATCAGGTTCTTGGAGTACCAAGAATCCTATCAAGTATTACTTGATAGAATTGCAAGCAATATGTATAGCAGTTCTAATGATATAACTATTTCAACTCTTCTGACTCTGATCAATATGTGTTAATGATTACCTTCTAATAAATGGTCCAAAAAATCTGACTATCTATAATTGGTCTCAAGTTTTTCATCCTTAGAATATGGATAGACACTGAAGGTCTTAGTTGGATTGATATGTGGAATAAGCAATACAAATGAATTACTAAGAAGTTTTCAAATATAAAAGTCCTGTAATAGATATTAATAGTAATTTTAGATAGGAACTTGTAATTGTAACTTTGGGTGAATACTTCAAGGGTTGACTCCTCCTTTACGTTAGCGTTTGCTCAAGTCTTTTCAAAACAGCTCCCTGTTCATTGACATCTTTAATTCTGTTTGACAGAAAGAGTCAAAACCTTTCCTTCAACAGAATGTTCAGTAACCTTCACCAAATAACCAGTAATTAAGCAATTAAAATAAATTTGAAGAGAAAAAAACTTTGAAAGGAGACTAGAATTAACTCAAAAGATAGTTTAAAAATAGTTCTCTGGTACTTTAGTCATTATTGACCAAAAACTTCCTAGGGGATATTAACAATGCATTTGATAGTTGCCAAGGAAACCTTCACCTTTCCTGAGAACGTCTGCCCTTCTGCATTGTACCTGATTGTCAGAATAACTTCAGCAACTGATTATAACTGCGCCATTTTCAACAGCAAGCTTTTTCTTGTCAATCCCTTTTCAAAGAATAAGCTCAAGTAGTCTGGATACCTTGCTCAGTATCTGTATTTATGTTCTTGAGGATTCATACTTCAAATATGGAGGTTCTTTATTAACAATTTCCCCAATCAGCCCTTGCCATTATGTGAGACAAATCCAGCCTAATTTAGAGACAAGGAAATGGAGGTACTTAATGTTTTTATTGTGTGAGAATGATTCTAGCATAACAGTCATATCATTCCTTTGTTCAGAACATGTCTTAGTCCATTTGGGCTGCTGTAACAAAACGCCACAGTCTGGGTGGGTGGCTTATAAACAACCAGCATTTAGTTCTCACAGTTTTGGGGGCTGGAAGTCCAAGATCAGGCCTCCAGCACGGTTGGGTGATGGCCTTCTTCCAGGTTGAAGACTTCTCATCATGTCCGCACATGGCAGATGGGGAAATCTCTCAGGCCTCTTTCATAAAAGGCATGAATCTCATTCATGAGGGCGCCACTGTCAATGACCTAATCACCCCAAAGGTCCCCATCTACTAGCACCATCACAGTGGGCATTAGAATTTCAACATAAGGAATTTTGGGGGGACACAAACATTCAGACAACAACAGAGCATAGTGACTAATCAAATATCTAGCAGTGTTTAAAAGTAGTCTGTGCTTTTATGAGTAGCACTACTTCAAAAATTTTTGTTTTCATGGGTGTCAATTAACTAGAAACTTGAACCTCTGAGGTTGTGGGAAAAGCACCAGCCAGGGAGTCAGGGAACCTGCTTATTACCACTTACCAGGTATGTGACCTTGGCCAACCTAATTGATCTCTATATTTCTTCACCCATTAAATGACAGTGATACTGTCCATCTCTTACAGATATTGGGAGAATTAAATAACGTAGTGTATGCAGAGCACCTGACATGGTTAACACACTCAGCATTTAAAAATCTAATAACTATTATTGCTGAAGGAGTATATGAGTACATACTCTGTATTCTGAATATTGACTTGAGGATTATGATCTATAGAAATACATTATGGTATTAGGAGAACAACATATATGATATTGGTACTATATTGGAGAATCCAAGATATATAGTCATCATAGACATAATATTATACTGCATAGGCATGGTAGGAAGAGAGGAGAACTGCTATTTATTTATTAGTGTGCAAGACGCTATGCTAAATATTTTGTATTCTGCTCTCCCGTTAAGTCCTCACAACCTAATGAGATAGGCATTGTTATTATCTCCACATATGTAATATTAGTAGGCTTTAAAATGAAAAAAAAGAAAGCATAAATGCAATCTTTGGGGGAAACTGGCAGAATTATCTTTTGCTATAATAGAGCAAGTTATAGCCATACACATTCTGCTAATTGCCTGGGCAAGTCTGCACCTGAGGAGGTTGGTATCAACAGAAAAAAAAGGTAAGGAAGAGTGATGTAGTAAGTGGATTATTTCTTTGTATGTTTGAGAAGATTTGAAATGAAATGAAGGCAGCAACATCCTACATTGAAAATTGAGTGTTTCTATTTTTTATAGTTAAGACAAGTAATGAATTATTTGTGCGTGTGCATTGAAGCAAAACCAAACATAACCAAACAAAAAATGCCCACACCAAGTGTATGTCCCTGGGTTATCCAGGTCCCTGGTTTTTATTTTCTGTCTTCTTTATTTGTGGTTGAGTCAGCTATAAAGGAGGCCACCTGTGTACATTTATAGGCATTCATGTAAATGTAAAAATGCTGTTAAAGGATGACAGACATTATGTAAAGAACCAACAAAATGTGCACTTTCTCCAACTCCTTTCATGTCATGTCTTGAAAAACAGATTTTGTATTTTTCCCCTGGAGTCTATAAGTGAGTCTAAGATAATTTTTTTATTGTGCTAAAATATACATAGCATAAAATTAATCCTTTTAATAATTTAAACTGTACAATTCAGTGGCATTAAAATACATTCATATTGTTGTGCAATCATTACTACTTTCAGTCACTTCCATTAAACAATAACTCCCCATACCCGTTTCCCTCTAGTCCCTGATAACCACCATTCTACTTTCTGTCCCTAAGAATTGTATATTTTAGGTACCTCACGTGAGTGGAATCATACAGTGTTCGTTCTTTTGTGTCTGTCTTATTTCACTTAGCATAATGTATTCAAGGTTCACCTAGGTTATAGCATGTATTAGAATTCCATTCCTTTTTGAGGCTGAATAATATTCCACTTTATGTATATCCCACATTTTGTTTTTCCATCAATGAATGTTTTCACTTTTGACTATTTGTGAATAATTCTGCTATGAATATTGTTGTCCAAATATTTGTTTGTGTCCCTGATTTCAGTTGTGTTGGATGTATACCCAGAAGTGGAATTGTTGGATCATATGGTCATTTGGTGTTTATATTTTTGAGAAACTGCTATATGTATATATGCATATGTGTATGTGTGTATAAATATGTGTGTGTATGTAGATACATACATATATGTACATACATATGTATGTGTATATATATACACACTCACACATATATATATATTTTTTTTTAGATTGAGATATAGTCAGTTTACAGTGTTGGTGGGAATGTAGTTTGGTATGGCCATTATGGAAAACAGTATGGAGATTCCTTAAAAAACAAAAAAAATTAGTTTTACCATATGATCCATTAATCCCACTCCTGGGCATGTATCTGGAGGAAGCTCTAGTTTGAAAAGAAACATGCACCCCAATGTTCATAGCAGCACTATTTACAATATCCAAGACATGGAAACAACCTATATGCTATATTGTTTTAATGGCACATCATTTTACATTCCCACCAGCAATGCACAAGGGTTGCAGTTTCTCCATCCTCACTAACACTTGTTATTTTCTTTCTTTTTTTAATAATAGGAATGCTAATAGGGTGTGAAGTGGTATCTCATTGTGGTTTTGATTTGCGTTTCCCTAATGATTAGTGATGTTGAACATCTTCTCAACTTTCAGTACTTAATGGGCATTCGTACATCTTCTTTGGAGAAATGTCTACTCAAGTCCTTCGTCCGTTTTCGAATTGGGTTTATTTTTTGTTGTTGTTGAGTTATAGGAGTGGTTATAAATTCTCAACTTTAATTCATTATCAGATATATGATTTGCAAATGTTTTTTCCATTCTGTGGGTTATCCTTTCACTCTTTTCATAGTATCCATTGATATATAAAAGTTTTTAATTTTGATGACTACCATTGATTTATTTTCTTTTGTTGCCTATACTTATGGTGTCATATCCAATAAATTATTGCTAAAGCCAATGTCATGAAGCTTTTCCTGTTTTCTCTTTAGAGTTTTATAGTATTAATGCTTGTATTTAGGTATATTACATTGAGTGCTTTTGTGTGTTGAAATGTCTTTGCATTCCAGGAATAAATTCTATCTGCTCATGGTGTACAATCTTTTTAATATGCTGCTGTATATTCAGTTTGCTAGTATCTAGTTGAGGACTTGTGCATTGATATTCATAAGGGATATTGGTCTGTGTGTTTTTTTATAGTGTCTCTGGCTTTGGTGTCAGGGTAGTGCTGGATTCATGGAATGAGTCAGGAAGTGTTCCTTCCTCTTCAGTATTTTGGAAGGGTTTGCGAAAGATTGATGTCAATTCTGTTTCAAGTGTTTGGTAGAATTCACCAGGTAAGCCAGCTGGTCCAGGGCTTTTCTTTGTTGGGAAATTTTTCACTACTGATTCCATCTCCTTACTAGCTTAGGTCTAGCCAGATATTCTACTTTTTTATGATTTAGTCTTCAGAGGTTGTGTATTTTTAGGAATTTCTCTATTTCACTAGGTTATCCAATTTGTTGGCATACAGTTGTCCATAATAATCTTTTATAATCTTCATTTATTTATGTAAAATAGATAGGAATGCCCCCAACTTTATCATTTGATTTTGGTAATTTGAGTCTTCTTTTTGTCTCAGTCAGACTAGGTGAAGATTTGTATTCTTTATTGGTCTTTTCAAAAAATGTTTGGTTTCCTTGCTTTTCTCTATTGTTTTCCTCATCTCTTTTATTTAGCTCCACTGTAATCTTCATTATTTCCTTCTTTCTTCTAGCTTTGGGTTTAGTTCTTTTTTTTATAGTTCCTTATGATGTAAAGTTAGCTTGTTGATTTGAGCTCTTTTTTCCTTTTTAATATAAACGTTTCTAGCTATAAATTTCCCTCATAGCACTGTTTTCACTGAATCTCATATGTTCTGGTATATTGTTTTTTCACTTTCATTTGTCTTAAGGTATTTTCTATTTTCTCTTGTGATTTCTTTGATCCATTGTTTGTTTAAGAGTGTATCGTTTCATTCCTACATATTTGTGTATTTCCCAAGTTTCCTTCTGTTGTTTGCTAGTTTTATTACAATATGATTGGAAAAGATATTTTGTATATTTTCAATTTTTGTGAATTTATTTAAACTTGTTCTGTGGCCTAACATATGGTTTATACTGGAGAATGTTCCATGTGCACTTGAGAAAAATGTATATTCTGGAGAAGTATTCTATATATGTCTGTTAGGCCCAATTGGTTTATAATATTGTTCAGGTCCTCTGTTTCCTTGTTGATCTTCTGTTTTTTCTCTCCAATTATTGAAAGGCGAGTATTGAAGTCTCCAATAATTATTGTATATCTATTTCTTTCTCCCTTTAATTCTGTCAATGTTTGCCTCATATATTTTGGAGGTCTGATATTTGATGTGTAAATGGTTATGGTTGCTGTATACTCTTGGTGAATTGACCCCTTTACCAACATACAGTGTGCTTATTGTCTCTTGTAACAGTTTTTTATTTTAAGCCTATTTTGTCTGATATTAATATGGCCATCCCAGCCCTCCTTGGTTACTATTAGCATTGAATAGCTTTCTACGTTTTTCACTTTCAACCTATTTCAGTCCTTAGATCTAAAATTTGTCTCCTATAGACAGCAATTATTTAAATTATGTTTTTAAAAGCATTCTGTCAATCTAGGCCCTTTGGTTGGGCAGTTTAATCCATTTAAAGTAATTATTGATAGGGAAGGACTTACATTTACCATTTGTTACTTGTTTTCTGTATGTTTTATAGCTTTTTTTTTTGTTCCCTAATTTCCTCCAGAGTGCCTATAAAGTTATATTAGCCAATTTTGGGGTTGTTTTTGGATGTTTCCATGGGAAAACATGGGATTGGAGTTTCCTAGTCTGCCATTTTGTTGATGTCACTCTGGATTTAGATATTTAAAATTGTAAGAACATGACTTATAAATGAGGTGATAAACATATCAAGTTTTATCCCAAGGGACAGAACAGCTGAAAACATAAAAAGTCCAGAAAAGTCAGGGAAGGGATTCCTAACCTATATTGATCAATCTTTAGGGACTTCATGAATGGATTTTAAGGCTTCTGTGAACAACCCTAAATTGTAAACCCAATTTTGTGTTTATTTCTGATTGGTTTGGGCAGTAGGGAAGAGTTCATAGCTTTTATTAAATTTAAAGGGAATATGTTTAACTTCTTCCTGATTTAAAAGTAATACATACTTCTCAAATCAGCAATGGCCCACAAGGCACCAGAGAAATTCTGTTAAACCATAAAGGGTCAGATCATTATGTTACATGTATTAATAGCTAGTGAACCTGGTGATTAAACTGACTCCAGAGCATACATGAAAATGGAAATCCTTCAAGTTCACTTTAACAGATTAACATAACCTTGACATCAAAGTTGAAATAACTTCAAAAAAAAAAAAAAAGGGAAAACTACAGACTAACATGTACAGATTGGTGCCAACAGTATAGAAACTTCTGTGTTTCTCTTGTTAAACCAGATTTCCACCCTCTCAGAGACTGATCAGGTCCCTATCTCTATCCTTATTTATTACTGTATCTCCAGCCTTTTCCTTGTCCATTGCCATCTCGGTCCTTTTCATCTATTAACCATTAGAGCTTCCTGCCTCTCTCAAGGCTAAGTTTATCTAGTTTATGCTAGTTTTCAAAGACTGTGCTTTTATTCACCCTCTTTATGATAAATGTATAGTTTACGTGGTTTATTTTTCCCACCATGTATTGCTTTACATGTGAGACTTAAATATAATCTTCTTACACACACACACACACACACACACACACGGACGTTTTCTTGGATAAAACTGGTAGCTTTCCTTACATTTTCAATTTCCAATGAGTAAAGAACTAGTTTAGATGAATTTTCAGATTCTCCAAAGGGTTAAACCCTCCACCTCCAATCAAGAACCACCTGTCAATTTAGATTAATTCATGAAAAGCTAGTAATTTATGAAGGTTTTGGAGAAAATTGGCAGGAATGCTGCCACAGTTTTCACAAATTGTCTCTGAATGCCTTGACACAGCTAGAATCTTGGATGGAATGTACATAAAATTGGCCCAGAATTTCTTACGTTTTTCGCTCTCTTAATTAATTTACTTCCATACTGTGGAGATTTTCACAGTAATTTTAGTAGAATTATCTGTATAAAATAGATCCTTTTTTTAGAGGCATTCAGTTTAGTAAAGTGTAACCTTGTGGTTCTAGGCGCAGTGTGTAACCCCAAAGAAATTTAAAAGTATCCAGAGCCTTTTAAAGTAACTACTTATGGATTCAGAGACTCCAAAAAATGGTGTGCTTAACTCACTCTTCATCTAAATATGACCAAATGAAATCAGCCTAGTTTTGGTGTCTATGAGTGTGCATGCCCTCATTTGTGTGATGTGGGACTATTCAATACAAATGAGAACTTCTGATTTAGAATAATTTTATATCACGTATTTGCTCGAAGTTCTGATGAGTGTTGAAATGACTCAGTATGGACAGAGATAGCTCACACTATATTAAATTTGAACCTTGGGTTCTGATATGATTGAATCTCCCCAAATAGACCAACCTCAGAGATAATGGCATGAGTGAGCTAATATGGATGTCCATGTCGTGAATTATTTATCTCTTCTTTAGCTTAATGCCTGACCTGTGGATTAGAAGTTCAGCTGCCTCAAAACATAAAAGATCACTTTAGATGGCTTAATGGGGCAGAGGTTGGTGGAAGAATTTATTTTCCCTTCTCAACTCTTGAGAATAAAAAAGGGCAGGGGTTCTCCCCTTTCCAGAACCAGTCCTTCAAGTTAAACAGCAGGAACAAAGGTGCTTATGGACAAAATCAATTATCAAAAGTACAGATTTATCTCTACCAGCTTTCCCTCAAACTTAAAAGTATGTTTTTATAGGGCCAGAAGAGTATTAAGCCCCAGTGGTTGAAATACAACTGCTTTTATGAACTAGAAAACATTGTTTTTTCTAAATTAATTGTAAACTAAAAAATAGGTCTGGGGGATGGGTTGGTGGGAGGACAACTGACAGAAATGTATTTCAGACTACAAATTGAAAAAAGGGTAGACTAAGCCTCTTTGAACACAAAACAGGAGTTTGCACTCTGTTGATCAACCTAACTACCTAAATATTCCTTTAAATGAGAATTATTCCTTGTCGTGTGTTTAAATAGAAAAGTACACTTGTATATGGTTGTCTATAAATTCACATTTGTGCTTCAGCAAAAAATAGGCTATTATTGAAACTAATATTCCAAATGCAGTAATAAAACTGCTTTGTATTCCTATAAATCTTTATTGTGTATGAGGCATTTTCGTATATATATTTGTACTAAAACTGCATATCAATCCTATGAGGTACTGTTTCTGTTGAATTCAAGGTTCTGGGGAGGTTTTATGACTTACCCAAGACAAGGAACAAATAAAGCATCAGAAGTAGAATTGAAGCCAGGTAGTCTATCTCTAAATTGCATTTTTTAAATACCATGTTGCTCAAAAGCTTGAAATAAAAGTGAGGGAAAGAATATGTTTGCCTAAAAGTATAATTATGATTACACGAATGTGAAAACCAGTGGAATATCTACTAATTGAATATCTTTGGGTTAGGTGAGACGTAGAACCATTTCTTCATTGCTCAATGTAATCCATTTACTATAATGATAAGAAAAACAAGAAGGTTGAAAATGAATTCTAGAGAATTTACAGATTCTATACACTACATAACATTTCATCTGAGACCATAAAATCTCCTCCTTTTGGAAAAGTCTTCTGATCCTCTTATCTATAGTATGAATATATGAATGAATCCTGAAACTACCAAGTAGTAATTGTTCACTTATATGTCTGGTGGTGTGTACAGAGGGCTGTCTCTGATATATAAAATCAATACGTTATAAAATCAAATAGGTCAAAAGACTATGAGATATCAATATTTTTTCCTGACTCCTAGTGGCTGTTGATGCTAAACTATATTAGGACCATCCTTTTGGCGGTTGTCATGCTATGGTTTCCTTCAGCTCAGAAGAAAATGCCCTAGGATAAAGAAAAAAGGCTTTATTAATGAACATTGTAGTTCGGCAGTTTTGCATATTTTAAAGTGAGGTGTTCTGTGAAGATATTTAGAAGAATTTTGACATATTTGAAAGTCAGAATTTTGTTCCTGAAGAAAACCTTTGTGTAGTGATATTATTGATAGACTGCATATTAAAAATACATTTAGTCATCTTTAAAGTAAATTCAAGTTTCTCTTCAATAATATATGAAAGTACCTTCTTGAGATATTTAGGCAACACACCATAACGCTCCATCATATCCTTTATCAACTTGTTACTGCTCTCTGATTTGACAGTATGTAATATTGTTATATATAGAACAATAGGCGAGGTGTAAGGGGCACACACTGCTCTAAGTGCTTTTTATGCACTTTTTTATTGAACTTTCACAACTCCAAGTAGTTTTTATTATTATTCTCATTTTATGGATGAGGAAATTGAAGCGTAGAGGAGTGAAGTAAGTTGCCCGAGGTCACAGAACCAGTAAATGGTGGAGTGGATCTTCAGGCTCAGTATATACAGCTCCAAAACCTGTGTTTTTAACTCTTAATGCAGTGTTTTAAAAGTGGATAGAGTTTGCTTTCCCATTTTCTCTCTTGTTTATGTTCTACTTTTATTTCATCTCATTTTATTTTTTATTGAGGTAGAGATGATTTACAATGTTGTGTTAGTTTCAGGTGTATTGCATAGTGATTCAGCTATACATATTACATGTATCTATTTTTTCACATTCTTTTCCATTATAGGTTATTACAAGGTATTGAATATAGTTCTCTGTGCTAGACAGTAGGACTTAGTTGTGTATCTCCCATTTTCTTGTTTACTGATCTTTATAGATCATGATAACAGTACCACCTCTGTAGTCTATCTGCCCAGTTTAAATCCCGGGCTGAGAATTTGGCTAATTAGTTACCTTCTCTGTGCCTGAGTTGCTTCATTGGCAAAGTAGGGATAGTAGTAGTATTTACTTCGTAGGGTCACGGTTAGGATAAATTTAGATATTACATGTAAGGTGTTTAGAACAGTTCCTGGCAGGTACAGCAGGTGCCTAATGAATGCTAGCATTAGCTCCTTCTCTACCTCCTCCTCCTCCATGATGATGATGATGATGATGATGATGATGATTAGTACTACAACTTCCATGTCTCCTTCTTAGAACTCCTGCTTTCTTCATTCCCGGAGGTACTGTTTTGCGTTTTAGCTAAGCGTTTCCCACTTAGATATTTTCTGTTCTTGACTTAGGGTGGTGTTACTCCTCTATGATGAAAGCAATGACAACAACAAAAAAATGACACTTGCAAGGAGATGCCTAAAATTTTGCTAAGATTTCTCTGTAGTTGTTACTTTAAGAGAAATATCTTCTAGGTAGTTTGCATTTGTAACTGGAACTTACAAAGGAAAGCAGAAAAGAAGCTGTCAAATTTGCAAACAACACTGTGTCCTGCATTTTAATTTCAAACACCCACCACTAGAAAGCCATTGTAAGGAAGGGATGTTTATTTAAAGGGAAGGTATTTTTCCAAGAAAATTCCAGAAACCCCTAAAACTTCTTCCCCCACCACAGATGAGGTTGGCAGCTGATCAGACCTCAATAATTTTATACTGTACTAAGCTCTTTGAATGTATGTAGTCTTATTTTTACAGTCTTTTTATTTTGTGTTTAATGTCAGTGGACTGAGTCAGATTCAGAAAATAATTGTAATGTTCATAATCAGCATGGTACAGTTTTGTATTTACATATAAATACACTGACATGATGAAAAAGATAAGAATATATGTATATATTATTAATATATCTTATGGGAGTATTCACAGTTTCTGGGGTGTATTTTATATTGACAAGAGCACAATTTGCAATAGAGATGAAACTTTATAAACTTTTTTGCACCTTGCCTTATAGTGAACTATTTAAAGCAAATATTGTTAAAACTACAAGGATAAATTTTTACAAAACAAAAATCATAGTGGAGGGAAAACCTCTCAGTCCATTTGACTAAAAATAGAGAGACACTGAAGGATCTACTAATGGAATATAATGTATACCCTTAAAGAGATCACATGTTATTTTCAATTGTATATTGAACATTTATTTTTAAATATAGTGATTGCATATTTGGTGATAAAGAAAACTTTAGTAAATTTCAAAGAGTGAAAATCATGCAATCAACACTCTCGGATCTCAATATAATAAAGCTAGAAATAAATAACAATAGGGTAAGCAATAAAATTGTATAACTATTGAAAATTAGACTATATTCTGTGCATCGGTGTTGGGTCAAAGAGGGAATGAAAACTAGAATTTCAGACCATTTAGAAAGCAACAATAAAGACATTACATATAAAAAGTTGTGGGAAGCAGTCAAAGCTGTACTCATGAAAATTCATAGAGTTAAAGATTTCCTTATTAAATGAGAAAGAATAAAAATAAAGGAAGCATTCAACCCAGCAGTCTATAAGAAGAGTAACAAAATGAGCCTAAATAAAGCAAAAAGGAAGGAATAGCCATAGAAGCTGCAATTAAATGAATTAGAAAACTGCAGACTCTAGAAACAAATCTAAGAACTAACTCTTTTGGAAGGAAATTTCTCACAATTTTATTCAAGAGAAAAAGAGGTAAACTTCAAATTTACAACATTAGGAGTGAGAATGGTAATAGATCCCCAGATATTGAAAGATTTTTAAAAATAAAGATAATGCAGGGAAGCTTGTACTACAAAATATTAAAAATTTTAGCCAAAATATTTAAAAAATTGTAACATGAGCATAGTGTCATGAATTGAACACAAAGCCTAGAAACAGAACTTTATAAGAAAGTAGAATGTAATATTTATGATATTTCAAAGCATTTGGGAAAGGATAAATTGATATTGGGACCACTGGCTAACTAATAAAAATTAAAGTAAGTCCCTGCATCACATCAAAATAAATTCAAGGTTAAATCTGTATTAGAATTGAAGATAAGAATGCAAATAGGCTAGAAGAAAATATAAGTGAATATTTACATAATCAGCAGATGAAGAAGTTCTTTCTGAATGTGACACCAAAGCCAGATACTGTATATGAAACCACTGGTAGGTGTACTACAAAAAATTTTTTAAACTTTTATACATTAATAACTACCATAGCCAAAATTAAAATGCAAGTTATACAGTTGGAAAAAAATTGTAATGTATATGGTAAATAATTTATATTCCTTTGTAAAAATATAATTTTAGTCTTAGAGAAAAGTTCCAAGAATAGTATATACCATACAGTATATGTATACATATATATATATACACCGTAGTATCCTGTATAGATATATACACAGTATCCTGTATATCCTTCATCCACTTACCCCAAATGTCAATATTTTCTGTATGTGTTTATTTGCTTTATTCTCTTTTTCCGTCTCTTCTCCCTCTTCTCTTCACCCAAACTCGTTCTTTCTCATTTCCCCTCTCCGTCACTCTCTTTCTACACACACACACCATCTTATTTTTCCTGAACTGTTTGAGAGTAACTTGCAGACATGAGTCCCCTGTACCTCTAAACACTTGAGTGTGTATTTCCTAAAAACAAGTAATTCTCTTACATAATCACAGCACACTTATCAAAATCAGTAACTTGACATTGATAGCATTATCTATTATAAGATATACAGACCTTACTGAACTTTTGCCAATTGTCTTAGTAATGTCCTTTATAGCAAAAGAAAATTCAGCATCACATGATGTGTTAAGTTTTAATGTCTCTTTGGTCTTCTTTTATCTGGAAAATTTCCTCAGCCTTTATTTGTATTTATAACATTGACATTTTTTTAAAACTTTTTTTTTATTGAGTTATAAACATTTTACAATTTTGTGTCAAATTCCAGTGTAGAGCACAATTTTTCAGTTATACATGAACATACATATATTCATTGTCACATTTTTTTTCGCTGTGAGCTACCACAAGATCTTGTATGTATTTCCCTGTGCTATGCAGTATAATCTTGTTTATCTATTCTACATATGCCTGACATATAACATTGAGATTTTTGAAGTGCATAGGCCTGTAATTTTGTAAAGTGTCCATCAGTTTGGGTTTATCTGATGTTTCTCTTGATTAATTTCGGGCTAAGCACTTTTTACAGAAATAGCATAAAGCATTCAGAATTCTTAGTGCATCATATCAAGAGGGCACGTGCTGTTGCTTAGGCCCATTACTGGTAGTGTTTAATTGCACCATTTTGTTAAGGTGGTGTCATAGGGGAGGAAAAATAATTTTCCCTCCATCCTTCTAGGTTCTTGGCTGAGACAACTCTATCTTAAAAGACATATTAATAGGAGAAAAACACACAGAAGTTTAGTAACATGTATTTTACACATACATCCTCCAAGTCTGGACAGATACATGTTGCTGTAGGTTGGGTCCCCAAGAAAGTAGACTTTGAAACACATATTAGCAAAAAGGGAGGTTATTAGGGAGTATTTTCAGGTTCAACCCCTGTGTGTGGGAAAGGAAGGAAACATGATTGGGCAGAGGAGAAGTTGGGCCGAGGTGTGGCCACAATAAGTAGTCACCAGACTTCATGGGGATGCCTCTTCCTAGTTGTCCTGAGATGAGAAAGGGGATTAGGTGGAGGAAAAGGGCAGTTTTTATAACCACACAGCTGTGAGTCATTGTATGCCAATTAGACCTGGAGAGGGGCTGTGACTTTAAGTTAGGTGTCTCTTTACAGCCCAGGAAATTCTTAGAAAGGGCTGAAAGCTGAAAGCTGACAGCCAGAACTTTTTCTATACTTTGAGGGATAAATCATTTTGTCCTGAAATGAGGATCTGGGTGGTACAGCCCAGCATCTGTGATGTACACCATAATGTTATTGATGTGATTACTGATTATTTCTATTTCTTTTTTTTTTTTTGCCTCCTTTCATGTACATGTTTTTACCGCAAACATGTATGTTAACAATGTTAGCAACAAATCAATAATTTTTTTTCCAAAGAGAAAATTGCTGCACTGCTTTGGAAAAGAAATGCTTGTGCTCTTTGGGACTGTTGCTAGAGATTAGGTTCTTGTGCAGGAAAGAATTCAAGAGCAAGACAGAGTAGAATGAAAGCAAGTTTATTTAGAGAGATACACACTGCATAGACAGAGTGGGGTCCGCCTCACTCAGAAGGGAAAGCGGCTTAGGAGCTACATACTCCATAGGCAGAATGTGGGCCGTCTCAGAAAGCTGAGAGGGAGAGCGAATGGGAGATGTGGAGTGTTTAGTCTAAAGTAAAACTAAATACATACTCCAGAGACAATGTGGGCTGCCTCAGAAGGCAAAAGAGAGAGAGCTCAACTACGAGGTGTGGGGTTGTTAGTTTAGGTCACGGTAATTTCATATGCTAATGAATGGGAGGACTATTCCAGATATTTTGGAGAAGGGGTGGGGATTTCCAGGAATTGGGTCCCTGCCCACTTTTGGACCTTTTACAGTCAGCCTAGGAACTGCCATGACACTTGTGGTGTGCCATGAGGCTCAAGGTCTACTGGAAATCGAATCTTCCACCATCTTCATTCTAACCAGTTTGTCCTGTCCTCCATGACTGTGTCATTCCTTCAGTGGTTGTGCCCTGAACCATTCCCTACTGTCTCAGGACTTGAATATTTCTTTAGAAGTAGAATGGCATGATGAGGTTTGGTGCTGCATGAAGCTGGTTTCAAATCCATTCAGATTTATGGCCTCAGGCCTTAGCCGTTAATATCTTACTTAATATCTCAGAGTTTCAGATTCCTCATTTATAGTGGGGCAAGGCTAAGTGTGTGGTTGAGGGAGGGGTACAGATGAAGGGATGGATAGCCGATACCTATCTTGAAGGAATGTTGGGAATGTGACAACTAGAAATAATATTGCTAAAGTGACTGCCACACAGTAAGATTTTAATAAATAATAGCCATTATTTGTTCTTTTATTTACATTATGTATTTTGTTAAGGCCTTTGGATTTTGCTTTTTGTTTTATCTGCATGTTTGATATCTTCCCAAAAATTTCACTCTCCATTAAAGGCTAGAGCAGCTTAAAAAATAGATTTTTTTTCCAAAAGTATTCAATTTTAGAATCTCTCCGGGGTAGAATCAGGGCATTCTCTAGGTACTTGCTTAACCCTTTATTTTCAACTAAATGTTCATTTATCAAACAAATGAACTGAGAGCAAGGGATTTAAAGGTATATAATTTTTCTCAGTTTTGCTCAGTACTGCACTTGGTTTAAAAATATTCCTTTAATACCATATTTTAGGCGTTATAGTATGGTCAAGCATCTGTGCAAAATTTAAATCTTTGTGACTACTTGTTGAAAAATTGGTAAGAAAGCACAATGTGGTCAATTAAAAGAAAATGATCTGAATGCAGCTTTGGTATATTGGGCAATATTAATTGCAATTAGAGCTTAGAAAATTTAATTGTGATTTTTATGTCATGCATTCTTTCCCACTCTTGCTCTCTCTATGAAAATTTTAGCCTACTTTTTTATTCCATGAATTATTTTCCCTTTAATGCATTTAATTCTCACTTTAAATCATTGACTTGAGCTGATGAAAAACAAAATAAAATTTCATATTGGTATCGCTTTATTCCTCTATTTATCTGATATACTCCATAATGCTCTTTAATCTAATTTAAGGATTAATGGTGGGAAAATTGCTTATAGATTTTCAAACCTAGTACTATATAGGAGTGACCTTCTGTGTTTGAGATCCTTGCCCTTTTTTCAAAATTTACTAGGCTGTAAAAATTCCACTCAATTTGACTGTAACCACAACTGACTAGTTAGAAGAGACTGACCAATGAATTTAGTCAAACAACTGGGCATTTTGTTAAAAAACAAAGCAAAACAATACTAAACTCTCATACACAGAATCTTCACTCAAATCAGTTGTTTGGTATTACATAGGAACAAGACATTTGAATGCATTTTGCAGTTTTAGTAAATCATGGTAGCATCGTATATGCATAGTATATAATGTTACTAACATCTTTTTTTGATGGTTAATTTTATGTGTCAACTTGACTGGGCCACAGGATGTCTAAATATTTGGTCAAACATTTTTCTGGGTGTATCTGTCAGGGTGTTTTGGAGTGAGATTATTTAACATTTAAATAGAGAGACTAAAGCAGATTGCTCTCTCTAATGTGGGTGGGCCTCATCTAATTGAATAGAACGAGAAGGCTGGCCCTCACCTGAGTAAGAAGAATACTTCCTGCCTGAGAGCCCCTTTGTGTGTGTGTGAATGTGTTGTTAGAATACTTAACATGAGATCTACACTCTTAACACTTTTTAAAGTGTGAGATACTGAAGTGTTAACTATAGGCACAATGTTTTATAGCAGTTATATTTCAATAAAACTCTTTAAAAGAATAAGAAGAATTCTTCCTGCCTGAGAGATTTCAGATTGAGACATTGGCTTTTTTCCTGCCTCTGGACTTGAACTGAAAACATCTGCTTATCTGGGTCTCTAGTTTACTGACTCAACCTGCAGATCTTAATACTTGCTAGTCTCTCCATAGCTGTGTAAGCCAATTCCGTTACCGAGTCCAAACTTGTTCTACTCGCCACATGACAGGCCAATAAATCGGGAAACAAGCTGTTGGAGCAATGAATAATGACTTTATTTGGAATGCCAGCAGGTGGTGAAGATGGGAGACTAATGTCTGAGGGAACCATCTTACCCTAGTCAGAATTCAGGCTCCTTTAATACTACAAGGGGAAGGTTGGTTGTTGAAACCTTCTTGGTGTGCGAATCCTTTGTTCTTGCAGCTATCAGCGTAGATCAGGTCATGATGTTCCTATAAACCTCCAACAAGACAAATGTTATTCTCTGCTCTGCAACTTTTAATCTCCGTATGAATGGAAAAAGTGTTATACCCTTAAAGGGCAGAGCCTTGAGAATGGGCTCTCCTGTATATTTCAGGCTACAGGCAACATTCTTTTACAAAAGGTGCAGAACCAGCATGACTAAGCTCAGGAAACAGAGCACGAGGTTAGAGCCAAAGGGACATATCTAAGATGGAGACAGATTTGTTCTTCCCTATTATAATTCCTTATAATAAGTCTCCTTCTATAGATATTTACATCCTGTTGGTTCTGTTTCTCTGGAGAACCCTCACTAATACACCATTATACTTACATAATTAGTCATATATTGAGTGTTTATAACATATCATTCACTGGTGTTACGTGTATTAAAACATACCAAAAAAATTTAATCCTCACAACAACCTTATGAGTGAGGCACAGTTTTGTGCCCATTTTTAGAGAGGAAACTGAAGCTTGGGAAGTGTAAACAGCGTAGCAAATGCCACACTGCTAGTAAGTTTGGAGGCAGGTGTTCAACCCCAGGCTGCTCCACTCTAGACTCTTAACAATACTTGAAACTTAACAATGGAAACTTAACCATAGGTTATATTGTAACTTCTTCCCCGATGAAAAATCGTAGGTAAACTTTAGAGGAAGTGACTGAGTGTATTCATCAAGTATCTTCTTGGGTCCTCCCCTGAATGGATATTGGGTATTGAACAGGTGAGTCTGTGTCTACTCTCCCAATTCAATTTGTGTTGCACCTTTAGGCCAAAAGTTTAAACCATTCCCTGACTCAGTTATCTTCACAACAGCTCCATGAGGAAAATATATACAAGTGTTATCTCCTTTATAAAAATATGGCCCAAACATGATAGACAACACAAGTCAGGGTGAGACTAAGTCTCAGTGTAACTGATTCATGGATAGTATAATTTTTCACTATATGTCGGTCTGGTGTATTTAATTTAGCTCAAATAAGTACAAATACTGGGTAATTTAGGCTAAATCTAGAAATAGGAGGCCAAATATATTGCTAAATATTATTGACCATCTTATTGTGTTTGAATGGGTCCTCAGTGATCCTTCAAGGAAATCAATCATTATTCCTGTCCAGTGCCACGTAAAGGATTGATTTTGTTGAAGTTGTTAATCAGCCCATCATTGAATGTCATACACCCTATTTTAAACTCTCCAAATCAAGTTTTTGTTATTAGGATTTGGCAGGAATATAAATTTCTGTATAGTTTGGACTGTGAGATTGGTTAGGCCACTTGCATTTCAGCCTTGAACAGTTACAACTTTGTAAATAACTTAATGCTTGTTGTATTTTGTGCTCAAGAGAGCTTAAAGTAATATAGATTTCTTCCTCACTCCTCCTGTGAAGACGAAACTCGTATTGAATTCGAAACTTTATCAGGATCTTTGTTTCTTACTTTCAAGAATTGACATATTGGCTACTGAATGTCTTAAGTTTCGTTTCTTTTCTTTTCTTTTCTTTTTTCTTTTCTTTTCTCTTTTCTTTCTTTCTTTCTTTCTTTCTTTCTTTCTTTCTTTCTTTCTTTCTTTCTTTCTTTCTTTCTTTCTCTTATTGAAGTAGAGTCAGTTTACCATGCTGTGTCCATTTCTGGTGTACAGCATAATGTTTCAGTCATCCATACACATACATATATTCATTTTCATATTCTGTTTCATTATATGTTACTACAAGGCATTGAATATAGTTCCCTGTGCTATACAGAAGAAACTTGTTTGTCTATTTTATATATAGTAGTTAGGATCTCCAAATCTTGAACTCCCGGTTTATCCCTTCCTGCCCCCTTTCCCTGCTGGTAGCCATAAGTTTTGGCCTGCATTTCTGAATTACAGAGAAGCAAACCAGAACTTCACTTGTGTTTGAAACTGCCCTTAGGTTTGGGCACGAATGCATTTTATGATGACCAGTCAGTTTATTTTAGAAATGCATGCGGATTTACTGCTTTTAAATTGCATAGTTATTTCTTGATGACAGCGTTTGCCTGCATGGACTGAAAATACATGGGCGACTCCGAAAACATAATCACCTTGAATACATTTCCTGAAAACCTAGTAACTTCTCTTTTCTCTTAGGTTAAATAAGAGTTAGATGCCTCGTTTACCTCAGCATCCAGAATCAGCCTTAAGGGCACTCGGTCATCTAGATGTCTTAGGTTGTACCAAACATAGTTAAAAAAAATATAGTGCCTCAAATAGTTTCACCGTTAATGATTAAAATTCCTCTAGAAAACTTTTCGATGTTAATTGAAACACAATTACTGTGGGTAGATGTAATGTTACTACATCATAGGGATTATCTAGTCCTTGAAGATGTGATAAAAATCCCATGCAGTCGGATCTGATACCTTTAGAATGGAGTCAGAGTGAAGGCAGTATTTTAGTACTCAAAGTTTTATTGCTTTAAACTATCTTTTCTTTTTCATTTTCAAAATCTTTTTACAATATATTGTGCACTGGGCAAGGCTCAGGGAATAAGTATATCAATTGGGGGTAATCTCATAATTTTGGCTTATAGTTACTGACTTCATGCCTGGTTACCTCGCTAACCTAGGAGCTCTTTGAGGGAAATTATGTTTTATGCCTTTTAGTACATAGCACAGTTCTTAGTATATAATAGTCACTTAATAAATGTTTAATCAATAAAAATTCCTTTTTAATATACTCATGCCTTTAATTGCTGTCATATCTTATGGGGATCTGCTATTTATCCTTCTAATCTGATTTATGTTCTTTCATTTATAGCTCTATGCCTATTATGTACAAGGTTCTGTTTAAAAGCTTTGAGAGATACAAAGACGAGCAACAGATGGAACTTTCCCTCAAGGAGCTTATAAAGCTTCCTTTTTAGTCAGAGCAGTTGGGAATATAAGACGTGTATAAAAATACCTATAATAAAAGCATGTGATAAGTGTCAGACACTAGTGGAAAAGCTGGACAAATCAAATAGCCGTTTCCTAGTCCTCATTACCTTGACCTTTCTGTAACCTTCACGGGGCTTTAAAGGATGGAGAAATGGTTCTTTATAGAACATAAATGAAGCACCTGGCATTTGGGGAAATAAGATGTTAGACCTGGATCCTGCTGGCAAAGATCATTCGGGTTGGAAAGGAAGATAACACATTTACATAAATAACTAGAATAATAAGGTGGAATTGTCAGTGCCATGAGAGAAGAACAGATACTAAGCTATAGGAACTTAGGGGAAGGAGAGCTCATTTTGAGTTTTATTCTTATGAAATAAGTCTCTGCTTTCTGACAACTGGCTTCTCAGAAGTCTTTTTCTCTTTTATAAAGGCTTGTGTCTTTTTTTTTTTTTTCTCCCGATGGTTGAAGTTACTAGAAGTCTGTTCTTTGTATAAGTGACATGTAACTTTATAAGCCTTTTTTGGAAAGGGATACATTTATGTGCAGAGGTGGAGAAATAGAAGAAAGAAGGAAAGCTAAGAGCAGAGGGATACGCATTTGGTAGGAACAGGATTTCTTCATGAGTGCAGCCCCTACTGGGGGGAGATCAGTCATTGGAGGTATAAACAAATACTTCTTTCCTGAGTATGAAGAATGAAAAAATAATCACCGTAGATATAGCTGATACAAAAAGGCAATGTGACCAATTTTATGTTTCATATAGAAAATCTGTTTCATTGCTGTTTAATTACCACTCACATTTATATTCTCTATATGAGATTCTGTAGTTAAAGAAGCATATAATAAGACAAAAGAAGTAAACTATGAACATTTTACACTGGCTAGGTTAAAAAGTGCCCATTTGGAGTGGAGTATGAAGACCGGATCTTTTTGGTAGACTAGCAGCCCACAAAGCTACTGAAAGCAGGTTCATTGGCTTCATTTTCAGGAATTATCCCCTTATCATAACACTTTTCTGAGGGAGGGTGGTATTTCGAGGGGAAGAATTGGTCAGGCTGGCTATTTGTGCAGAAGGAGTGAGCTTTGCAAAAACAACATCTGGCACGATTAAACTTGACTGCCGAGGTAGAGCCAGCAGTGAAGAAGAGTGTAATAAAATTTTACTCATGTAGGCAGAACCACTCTACCAGAAATAGCAAAGTCAACCAGAAGAAAGGTAATGTGACTATAATTCAGTCTAAAAAGTCAGTGAGACTGGCATGCTACATTATTTTGGGAAATTTCAAAAACCAACGTGACATGGCCTTTTCTGCAACAAATCCACATTGTTACAGGTTCAAGGTGTTACTGAGAGGAATGATAATGATAGATATTAATGCATAAGGAACTGTGGATTTATGAAAAAAAGTCCATTTCTATTTGAACTCCTAAAGGTAGGCCCGAGATGGCCACAGGCTAGGGATTGTATATTTTGATCCACTGTGATATCCACTGTCTATTCCTGTGTTGAGGATATAAATACTTAACAGTTGGCCTGGTGAGGTCTGTTCGTTCAGAGAGATACCAGCAATGACCTTTAACATAATGTAAGGTACAATTTATTCATTTTGCCTTTTGAATGCTGTTTGATCATTGAATATTAAAATTATTTGAATTCATTGGGAAATTATAAAATAATAACATTAATGCAAAAATCTTCTTTGTTCTTTTGACATTTTGAAAATTTTAAGGATAGTGGTAAAATATGTCATTTCAACTAAATACATGTAATTATTGTACACTTTCTTTCCTTTTCTTGATTCTGTGTGTGTGGACGTAGGTTGGAAATTATGAGCTAAAGAAACTAAAGTTTTGCCACTTCCTAGTTTTCTTATCCTTGGAAAATCACTTAGTCTCTTTAGGTTTTTGTTTCTTCACCTATCAAATAAGGGAATTGTCGGAATAATAATCTCTAGGGCCCTTTGTAGCGCCAACATTCTGTGGTTCTGTGCTCAGAGATTACTTTTTTTTCCCATGAACATCTCTTCTGTGCAATTTAAGAGAACTTCTTTTTTTTTTTAAATTGAAGCATAGTCAGTTACAGTGTATCAATTTCTGATGTACAACATAATATTTCAGTCAGATATATACATACATATAATCCCTTTCATATTGCTTTTCATTATAGGTTACTGTAAGATATTGAATATAGTTCCCTGTGCTGTACAGAAGAAACTTGTTATTTTAATGTATTTTATATATATGGTTAATAGGTGCAAATCTCAAACTTCCAATTTATCCCTTCTTACCCCCTTTCCCCGGTAACCATAAGATTGTTTACTATGTCTAAGAGTCTGTTTCTGTTTTGTAGATGTGTTCATTAGTGTCTTCTTTTTACTTCGTTTAGATTCCTCATATGAGTGATAGCATATGGTAGTTTTCTTTCTCTTTCTAGCTTACTGCACTTATAATGACAACCTCCAGGTCCATCCATGTTGCTGCAGATGGCATTATTTTATTCTTTTTTATGGCTGACTAGTATTCCATTATATATGTATATATATACACACACACCATATCTCCTTTATCCAGTCATCTGTTGATGGACACTTAAGTTGCTTTTATGTCTTGGCTATTGTAATTAGTGCTGCTATGAACATTGGGATGCATTTATCTTTTCAAATTAGAGTTTTCACTGGTTATATGCCTGTGAGTGGGATTGCTGGATCATATGTAAGTCTATTTTTAGTTTTTTTAAGGAATCTTCATACTGTTTTCCATAGTGGCTGCACCAGACTATATTTCCACCAACAGTGTAGGAGGGTTCCCTTTTCTGCACACCCTCTCCAGCATTTATCATTGTGGACTTTTTTAATGATGGCCATTCTGACTGGTGTGAGGTGATACAAGAGAGTTTCATTTGAAGTTGCATGTGCATTGAAAGGTGTTGTTTCCCAATAACTAAAACACCTTCCAGCATTTATTATGTCATGCCGAACTTCTTTGTCACCACTTCTAGATTGCTCTGGGAGCCTTGAAGGGAAGGACATCCCGTTATTAACTAGTACAATGTCTTTCACATAGTGATGTTTCAATAAATGCTAAGTGAATGAATGGATGTGTAAATGTATGGCTATTTATGGCTGCGACTTTGAGTACTTAAGTTTGTGTCTCTCTGCTCACCTGACAGAAGGGCTTAACCCCTGTCCTTTCTTACAAGTCAGTTGTATCAAATGAAGTTGTTGATATGAAAGTGCCTTTGAAACCTTAAACATGTTATGTAAAAGTAAGGTTGCATTATTATTCTTTTCCACAGTAGATTTAAGAAGCTTGAGTTGCTCAAAATTTTTGAGTGTTGTTTTTCCTTAGTCCACTTCTCATTTCCTGATATTAATTTGTGTTTTTTAAGTTTTCTTGTAACAACATTCTTTTAAAAAATATTCCACACCTCAGTTTGAAAGATCTTTAGGGACAAATTCCTGATAGCTTTAGGAAAGCTGAAACGTCCACCACTTTGAATAGGAGCAGCCACATTATGAAAATTAAAGAGGAATCACCTTGCTTTTCCGTTCTAGAAGAATTTAATATGAGAACCATCCATTTCATTAAATAATCAGTATGCTTCCCTCAAAACTATGCAATATTAGGCTTCCCCAGAAGTAAAACTAATGGGATTTTGACTACTGTCCCGTTGCATGAACTGTCAATTGTGAATGGCTCATGATGTGACTATAGTAAAATTACAGTAGAAATTGAAGAATCAAAGTAGCCACATGGAACATCAGAAACTTGTTGTATTAATATTCTGATTAAAAAAGAACAGGCATACAAAAACATAAACCTTGCTAGGAATTTGAATATTGTACTGAATGTATATATCTGTATGTATATAATTTTTTGCATTGTGTATATATCCAGTACAATATTAATGACATATGAATATGTTTGGCGGTTAAGTGTTCAGATTCTAGAGGTGATGATATTGGGAGGAGAACAACAGATCTCTGGAGGGTTAAGATATTTCATATCCCTTATAAAGTTCTCATTCATTTCTAGATTATTACCGAGAAATATTGTCAGGATTGTGTCATTATTCCAGACTAACAGATAATTCTGTTTTTAAAAATATCAAACTTACATCACAAACACAAACTGTCTAGTTGAGTGACTGAAATGTCACTTTTCAGACATGTGTTTGATGTGTGAAGAGATAACCTTATCTTTCAATACTAGATACTGTATTTCAGTAATAAAGCTTTCCATAATTAATAGAATCAGCTGTATCTCTTTAAGAAAGGGTCTTCTAAATTGTCAGTACTAGATGAAATCACATGTTATGATGCATTGTTATGAAATTCAGTTCACATTGGATATTAGTCTTTTGAAAATATTTGGATTAGTCATCAGTTAACGTTGAGGGCGGAAGCTCTGTTCTACTTATCTTGTATAGCTTTTTGTTCATAATAGATGCTCAGTATATACAATCTGCGTCCAGTATAACATTACTTCTCCATGAATGTTAACTACCTTGAAAGTAAAAGAAAACAACTCAAATGACCATGAGAATAAATGGAAGTTTGTGATTTTATATGAACGAAAATTCCAAAAGTGAATTGGTGTTCAGTTAATACTGGTCTGAGATTCAATATTGCAGCTCATGTCTCTCTCTCTTATATATTGTATTAGTCAGGGTTCTCCAGAGAAGTAGAATCAATAGGAGATCTATCTATCTGTCTAAACTATAGGAATTGCCTCATTGTGCAGGACAAGAAGTCCTACAATCTGCTGTCTTCAAGCTGGAGAACCAGGAGAACTGATGGTGTACCTCAGCAGTTGATATAATTCAGTCCCAGTCTGAAAGCCTGAGGACCAGGAGAGTAGATCACGCAAGGTCCAGTTTGAGGCCCGAGAACCAGGGTGCCAATGTCCGGGGGCAGAGTATGGATGTCCCAGCTCAAGCAAAGAGCAAACTCGCCCCTTCTCCTTCCTGGTAGTCGATTCAGGCCCTCAAGGGATGATGCCCACCCACACTGATGGAGGTGATCTTGTTTATTCAGTCAACAGATTCAAATGCTAATCTTTTCTAGAAAACACAGACACAGCCAGAAATAGTATTTTACCAGCTATCTGGGCATCTCTTAGTCCAGTCAGTTTGACACAAAGTTAAACATTTGATGTGTGTATATACACACACACATATATATTTTTAAAAATATATAGTATTTCTATACATTTTTTCAACTTTGATTATCTCTCTTTAGCTTCATTCTTTCCCACTGCAGATGGGTCTTCGCTAAATGGCAGAGAATGTGGCCACAAGCAGTTAAGCAACTCCAGTTCTCAGGGAAGGAATTTGGACAATTTAGCTTGTTTGCATATCCATCCCTGGACCAATCACTGTCATTAGATAGCAGAGAGTCCCAGATGCTCATCACCGCTTGGTATTATCAGTCTCTTTGATTTTATCCATCCTAATAGATTTGTAGTGGTTATATCGTTTTTAAAATAAGGAACATATAGTGAATGTTGTTTCTCGTTTCTATTGCGATTGTCAAAAAATTACTTATTGGACCTATTGGCACAATCTATTATATTGATAGATTGCCTAGTAGTGTATCTTCTTTTCATTACTAAGATAAACCTTACTTGATCATGGTGAGTGATTCTTCTGTTACTGAATTTTCTTTTCCAGGATTTTATTCAGGGTCTTACAGCTCTATTCAGAAGTGAAATGAATCTTTTTTGAACTATAATCATGAGGATTTGTTATGAGGGTTACTCTAAGTTTGTAAAATACAGGGGGTAGGTTCTTAAAAAAAAACAAACAAACCTTAAAACGTTCTTAAAAAAAAAAAAAAAACCTTAACAAGTGAAATCATCTGGCCTTGGGGAATCTTTGGAGGTATTAAATTTAGTCTTAAAACATTTGTATTTAGAATGATGGTGAAACCAAAAGTTCTATTGGTGATGTGAACCTTTCTTCAGGGTAGATTTAAATAACACTGTTCAGGTCGGTCTTGGAAAATATAGGTCTAGTCACTCTGTTGAAGATGACTGGGAAGAGCGTGGCAGTGGGGACATAGGAGACAAGGAGAGGAGTAGGAAGGAACTAATTAGAGGCTCTAATTGGCTGTACTTAAAAGACTTTTAAAGACCATGGGCACTTGTAGTGGGGGACTGCATTAGTGCTTCCCCCAAATAAATAAATAAATAAATATTTCTTGATTAATCATTTCTTTATGCCCTCTGTCTCTTTTCTCCCTTTCACACACATATACACATGTACGTACACACGTGTATATACATATACATGTATGTATAAATATAATTATGTAAATGCATTATCTTTTAATCACTCATATTTTTTCTTTATAGTTCCCCTCTCTTTTAGTCCCCGTCTCCATTTCTCTCTTCCCTTTTTCTCTCTCCCTTTAGCTTTCTGTTTTCATGTTCACTGTCCCCAAATCCATACTTCTTTTTGATTTCTCTCACTCCTTTCCCACACCAGTCATCAGTCATTGATTCTCTCCACCTTCATATTTCTCCAGTTTCTCCCCATCTTTCTTTCTCTTTCTCCACACTCTTCTACATTTCTCTCATAGTAGAAACACACGCACACTTACTTTATCTCCTTCTAAAGTCGTCTTCCTCTCCCACATCTTTTTCTCCCTCCCTTTGTAGTTCAAGCTAACAGATTTCCTTCTGTCCTTGCTATCTCAGTGTCATAATGTCTCTCAGGATTTCGTTTTCTCAATTTTTCTGTCTTCCTTGTTTTTTCCTGCTTCTCTGGTGTTGCATTCTTTTTGCTCAGAATTCCTCTCATTTACATCTGTCTTTTTATTTTTTTCCTGAGTCTTTCTGCCTTTGGCTGTGCTCTCCTCCCTTTCTCACTTTCCCCTCTCTACCTGGTGAACTTCTCCTTCTACCAGTCTGACTGTACTTATCAGTGTCTCTGGATAGCCTGCTATGATTTCCCAGGAAAGATAACTTGCTCTCTTGTGCTTCCCAGCACTTGTTTATATGTCCATAAGCACCTGTACCACAATATGTCACTTATTTATTCCTGAATGCCGGCAGAGTGGTCATTCTGCTGAGGCACAGGACAGTGAGGACTATGGGAAGGAACAAACCTGGATTTGAATCCTAGCTGCACCAGTTGGACACACTTTTTGACCTCTTTGGGTCTGTTTCCCTAACTGATAATGATAAGATGAGCCATAAAATTTATTATCCAAGCTGAGGCATGTTTGAGAGTGAAAGGGTTTCTAAAAATAATTCCAGTTAAATAATAGTTGGAAATATTGATTGATCATCAAGTTGGATTTATTTTATTAATAGACTTGTAAAATAGTTTTATGCAAAACCTTTCCCAAAATAAAGTCTTCTTAAAAGTAAAAATAACACATTAAAGAAAATCAAAACCTTATATTGATTACTTGAACTACCGCTGTAAACAAGATGTAAAACAATTGCAACACTTCAAAAGATTTTCAATTAATCCCCTCCCTGTTCCCCTAGCCCCTGGCAAACATTGATCTGGTTTCTGTCACTATGGAATAGTTTTGTCTATTCTAAAATTTCATATAAATGGAATCAGAACACGCTCATTTTTTTAATATTATTTCATATTCATGCCTTTATTTCCTAAGTAATATTTCATTTTATGGACAGGCAGTAATTAGTTTATCTTTGATATTTTAGTGAGGTTTCAGTGGGGAATGAAAGCAGATCCTTATGTCCTATCAGCCATCAGTATCAGACAGTCTTATTTAAAAGAAATATCCTTCTACTCCTGTTTTGCTGAGATTTCTTGTTACTGTTTTAATCCTCCACAATTGCTAATTTGATTGGATCCTTTTTTTCTATCTCTTTTGAGATTATTATTCTTTTATCGCAACTTTTTTTCTGTTAATATGGTGAATTACATTATAGATTTCCTAACGTTAAACCAGCCTTGCATTCTTGAGATAAATGCAACTTTGTCAGGCTGTGTTATCCTTTTTATCTATTGCTGGATTTAGATTGCTCCTATTTTGTTTATATTCTTTACATTTATTTCCTTCTTGAGATGGGCTCACAGTTTTATCTGCTCATACTCTTTTTTTGCCTAGTTTTTGTATCAAGGTTTTAACAGCCTCATAAATAAATTTGGGGAAAAAAATTTGGGAGTGATCTATACTTTTCCTTGAAATATCTTCTGTAATACTGATTTATCTGTTCCTTATGTCTTAGTGGAAAGTTCTGTATTAGGTTTCTTTTGCTGTGGTAAATAATTACTAGAAGTTGAGCAGCTTAAGACAGCACTCATTTATTATCCATAGTTCTGTAGGTCAGAAGTCTGGTTGGCACAGCTGGTTTGTCTACTTTGAGTTTTATGGGTCAACATCAAGGTGTCTTGGCAGGCTTGTGTTCCCTTCTGGAGTTTCTGGGGTAGAATTCATTTTGAGATTTGTTAGACCGTGGTCAGAATTTAGTTCTATGCAGAAGGACTAAGGTTCCTGTTTTCTTGAATAAGCTGATTGGCAACCTTAATTCCATCAGCAAAGTCTCTTTTGACTTGTAATATAACATATTCATAAGTATAACACCAGGGAGAAAGATCATGGGGCCCTAAATCCTACCTACCAAAAGTTTATCTGTAAAACCATCTGTGCCTGGTCTTTTTCCTATGTAAAACATTTTAACTACTGATACAAGTAATTATAATTTTAAGATTTTCAGTTTTCTTTTTGACTCAGCAATGCAAAGTTAAATTTTTTTCCAGTAATTTATCCATTTTATCCAAATTTTCAAATTATTTGTGTAGTTTTTCATAATACTATCTTATCTTTTCAATCTTGGCAGTAACTGCAATAATGACATTGTTTTTATTCCTAATGTTATTTGTTCTTGCACTTTTCTTTTCTTGATCAATTGTGCCAGAGGAGTTTTTTTTATTACCTTTTCAAAGTGCCAACAGCTAGCATTATTAACAAACTCTTTTGTATCTGTCATCTAATTCATTCATTTCTGTTCTTTTTATTATATATTATATTTTATATTTTATATTTTTAATATTTTTGTATATTTTATATTTATATTATATTTATTATTTTATTATTTGTTTCTACAGAAATAGTGAATAACGTTAGAGTTTGTTTTATAAGTTTATCATTGAGGGTAAGGGTTCAGTGATAGAGTGTGTGCTTAGAGTGCATGAGGTCCTGGGTTCAATCCCCAGTACCTCCCTTAATAAATAAATAAATAAATAAACAAATAAGCAAACAAACCTAATTACCTCCCTCTCCCCACAAAAAAATATATTAAAAAATTTAAAAAAAGAAAAAAGTTTATCATTCAATAATGGATATTGAAATACACAATATATTTATTTGCTTGGTTAAGATTTGCAGCTTATTAATGCTGGGGATTTTAGCCCATGTAATCATGTGTATTCAATTCTAGATAATTGAGGAAGAAGGAATTACAACATTGGAGTAAAAGGATTTTAGTTACATATGAACTTTGCTTAAGAGGATAGCGTACAACGTAGAAAAGAGTAGTAGTAGAACGCGGACCTTGAAAATCATGTAAATATCTGGATTGTGGCTTGGTCACGTGCTGATTGTGTGATTTTTGTCTAAAATCTTCTCTCTGAGCTTCAGTTCCTTCATGTGGTAGTCAGTGGTGCTGTTTCCAAATATTTTCATTTGTTTCCTGTCCCAGGCACTTGGTAGGACTACACTTCTTTATACTCTTGCTTTGGGAGGGGCCACTGAGTAGTTCTGGCCAATAAATTGTGAGTGGAAGTGGCCTATGACTTTGGGCCAGAACAGACGATGGCAGGTGTCCCTATACTTTTCTTAAATCAGGTCATCATTTTTTTCTCACAAGAAGGAAACTCTGGAGTCTTAAGGAGGAAGTCAAAGAATCAAGGGTTATAAAACTACAGGAAAGCAGGAAAGAATAGTGTCTGGCTGGACTAGTTAAGCAACTTAAGAGATCATAGGCTCCTATTCACAAAAAGATTATTGTGCCCCCCCATATACTTTGTGAAGCTACTCAACTGGAAAGTATAAGAAAGAAATTCTAACTAGTATGTATAAAATAGGTAACAAGGTTGTACTGTATAGCATGGGGAACTATGTTTGATATCTTGTAATAATGTATATTGAAAAAGAATATGAAAAGGAATATGTATATAAAACTGAGTCACTATGCTGTACACCAGAAACTAATACAACATTGTAAATTGACTATACTTCAATTAAAAAAAATTTTTTTTTAGAAAGAAAAATCTGAACTTTCACATGCTGTTTTTGGGGGACACTTTTATTGAAATATCAAATTAAAATTTTTTCTCTCTCTCTCTCTTCCCCTCTCCTCTTCTGCTTTGCTTGTTACCTGATCATATTTTTACAGAGTTCACTGGTAAAATAAATCAAGACAATAAAGAGAATATTTATGAAATTATATGCTGTACTGAAATCAGGATGATTTGGAAGTCTATACAAACTGGCATTTGGGAGGTCTCTGGTGTCTTTAACAACTGCATGGGCAGATGAGAGGAAGAAGTCAGCACCCAGTGGAGGTATAAATGGGAGGGGAGGAAATTGATACAGCAAATACAGGTGCCTACGGCCATTTCAGTGCGCAGACAGTGAATATGGTAGGATGGGGCTTTATTGTGGTGGTGGGGGCAGGGGAGGGCAGAGCATACCCGCCCCCCAGGCTTCCAGAGCTTTGTCCCTGACCGATAATATACCAGCCAATAAGCCTCCTTCCTCCTCATGTTTTCTCTTCCACCACTTCCCTTTCTACCAACAACAGCCCCGGGCCACACACACTCACTGGCTTTCTCTGCCAGACACGCAAAACTTTGGCTCCATTCAGAAGTTCCCCTACTTCTACTTCTCTTTTAGGCCTTCTGCTGTTTGGCCAGGCTTTGGCCTCAGGATGCTTGACTGTCCTTTAGTACCCAATTCTTTAAGAAAACTTCTAGTACTGGCCAGCATGCAGAACAGCCCCTACCAGCAGGGGGTAAACTTTGGTAGAAAGATTGGGATCGGAGCCAGTCTCACGAAAGTTGGCCTCCTTTGTGTGAACCACAGTTCTGAAGGTCTTTAGCATCGGAATCTGCAGAAGGCTCAGCTCAGCTACAGCTCAGTAGAATTTCAGTAGACTTAAAAGGCTGGGTCTAAGGCATGACCATACGGGGGCATGTGACCACAGGGGGTCACATGACCAACAGATCCACAAGACCGACAGGAGTCAGTGATGTTCATGTGACAGGAAGGGCTAAGCCGATCATGTGATGATAGTTGTGAATCAGAGAGACCATGTGACCTAGGGGTTCAAGGGCCTGGGGTGCTGACCTGATCCGTAGGGCTCGACCTCTCCCATAGCTGTAGCATCCGTGTGACTGCAGGATCCACGTGACTCACAGCCCTCGGAGCCAACAGCGCTCACTTGTTGGATGGGCGGGATCTGACAGGGAGCACAGGGGCCGAGGGTGGGGGCTGCTACTTGAAGGAAGGCTCATATCCCCTTATGGCTTAGGAGCCACTGTGTTCACATGGCCGGTAGGCCTGGGCCTGCCACATGGTGCTGGGGTCTTCATGGCTGGAGGATTTACATGACCCCCAGTGTTAGGAGCTACAATGTTCCTGTCACTGGGACAGGCTAAATCTGCCTCATGACAATAGGGTGCCATGACAGTAGGGTCCTCAGGGTCTGCGTATCCATACTGGGCTTCTCCTCCGGGCGTACTTCCTCAGGACCCAAACTTGGACTTCAGTTGCCACTGCCTCTCTGTAATGAGCAAATTTTATGTCTTGTCTTGTCTGTCTGTCTGTCTGTCTTTCTTTCTTTCTTTCTTTCTTCCTTTCTTTCTTCCTTTCTTTCTTCTTTCTTCTTTCTTTCTTTCTTTCTTTCTCTCTTTCTCTCTTTCTTTCTTTCTTTTTCTTTCTTTCTCTCTCTCTCTCTTCCTTCCTTCCTTTCTTTCTTTCTTTCTTTCTCTTTCTTTGTCTATCTCTCTCCTTCCTTCCTTCTTTCTTAATTGAAGTATAGTGGATTTACAATGTTGTGAATGTATTTTTTTCTAATAGCACATATGATATATATTTGATACATGAATACATAACAAATTAATATATAACAATGAAATAGACCTTCCCTAAAACCATAGAGGTTGCTACACTAGACAGAGTACTGAAAGGTACTGAAAGTGTGTAGAGGTCAGCATTGTTGACTTAATTTCATGCATACCAAAGGTTATTAAAGCAAATCTAATACATCAGTTTTAATTGTCGATTTGCAATAGGAAAATACGTGGAGTGATTACTACGTGCTAGACACTTGCAGAGGTTAACTCATTAATAGTGGCAACTCTATGGAGTAGGTAGTATTATTACTCCAGTTTTACAGATGGGTAAGTTGAAGCACAGAGATGTAAAGTCACTTGCCTAAGAAGTCACAGAGCTTAGAGGTGGCAAGGCAGGGTTTGCCCCCAGATAGTTGAGCTCCAGACTCCGGGTACTGATTACTCACAGAGTCTCCAGAGAAACTGATTGATTGAAGTACAGTCAGTTTACAATGTTGTATTAGTTTCTGGTGTACGACATAGTGATTCAGTTATACATATATATATATATATATATTCCTTTTCATATTCTTTTCATTATAAACTATTACAAGATATTGAATATAGTTCCCTGTGCTATACAGTAGGACCTTGTTGTCTATATTTTATATATAATAGTTAGTATTTGCAAATCTCAAACTCCAAATTTATCCCTTCCCACCCCCTTAACACCCTGGTAACCATAAGTTTGTTCTCTATGTCTGTGAGTCTGTTTCTGTTTTGTAAATAAGTTCATTTGTGTATTTTTTAAAAAGTCCCTGTATAAGTGACATCATGTGTTATTTTTCTTTCTCTTTCTGGCTTACTTCACTTAGTATGACAATCTCCAGGCCCATCCATGTTGTTGCAAATGGCATTATTTTATTCATTTTTATGGCTGAGTAGTATTCCATTGTATGTGTGTATGTGTCTGCATGTGTGTGTATATATGTATATACACCACAACTTCTTTATCCAATCATTTGTTGATGGACATTTAGATAGCTTCCATGCTTTGGCATTGCAAATAGTGCTGCTATGAACACTAGGGTCCATATATCCGAATTAGTTTCTTTTAGATATGCCCAGAAGCAGGATTGCTGGGTCATATGGTAAGTCTATTTTTAGTTTTTTAAGGAATCCCCAGAGAAAATTAATGTGAATTCAGCCTTACCAATTCAGGCTGACCGGAAAGCTAGCCTTTGTTACTGAAAAGTTTAGATCATGGACGATCTCTCTGAAGTGCCATTTAAATAATTTCAAGTGTCAATAATTAAAACAAATCAAACAAAATTAAATCGAATTAAGGACCTCAGGAGATTTGTTTTCATGTATACATATAAATTTACCATTTCTGCATCAAATATTTGTATATAAAAGGAGGTGTAAAATGCCAGATGTTAGTTGAAAAGTTCCTTCTTTGAGGGAAGAGACAGTGCAAAGTTTAAATCATACCTGACCCTTTCCTGAAATACAAAAGTTATGAAGAAATGGAATCTGAATTAATTAGATTTACTGTATATCCTGCCTGTGCCTCTCTAGAAAGGACAGAGAAAGAAGGACAATATACATTATAGTTTAAAACATAATTTCAAGAATAACTGTGGGCAACTGCAGCTTTGTCTCTATGTGCACAATAAATTTGATGTGGTCTTTCTGGGTCCTGGCTTAGGCAAACGTAATGCTACACAAGCAGTGGGGTTATTTGCTAGGTCTCTGCAATGTGGCATGGCTACATAAATGAGCTGAAGAAAACTTAATGGACCAAAATTGGCGCCATGACTAAAATTCATATACTAGTAAGGACGATGTGTGTTTGTGGTTCTAAGCCTCTTGAAGAAAGTTGTGGGTGTTTTGGAGTGAAGAATAGGAAGAGATAACAGTATTTGTGCAAATCTATGGAACTTATATATCCTGGAAAAGTATTTATTGGACAAATGTTACTGCAGAATAATAATAACCCATATTTACAATGGAGCCTAATAAAAACTTTAAGTTGGATTTAGGAAGCATCTATATACAGTTGTAAGATAGACTCTGACATCAAGACCTGATGTCTGTTCCAACCTTTTTTGTATAATTACCTACAGACGGACAGATCAATAGTGTCGGAGACAGCAGAATTAGATCTAGCTCACCTATGCTCAGCTGAGGCTTACATAGTATGATGGTGACTGGGACTGACTTCTTTTACCAACAAAAGAAGACAAAACGAAACAACAATAAAATCTCCTGTGCTTCTCATTAGCCCTCTTCTTTAAGTCACATTTTGCTCCTGTCACACCTGATGCTAAAGTCATTCATTCTTTCTCTGGGGTTATCAGGAATTTCTTAGGATTAAAAAAATATATATATTTAGCTACCTCAGTGAGTGTCTGTCAACTCTCTAACATGCATTTGCGGGGCGGGAGTAAATCTGTTGATAACATCTGTCTGCTCATGGTCATTATGTGTTAGTAGTTTAAGCCTTGCATTTATCAGGCACTATCTTTATTAGATGAGGCAGGTTCATAAGCCATTTCCTTTGCCTGTGATTTGCCAGGATGTTTGGGGAAAACTTTTCCTTCTTTTACCTTTATTTTCCCTTGCAGTTGATATCTTAGAGGTTGGTGCTAGTGGTTTTAGAAGGAGTGGCTTTAACAGAGAAGTGAGGAAGGGAAATAATAAACAGTTGTAATCATGTTAAATTAAACAGATACTCAAATGCTTGAGTTCAAACACCAGTGTTAAATTGGCGGTAAATGCACAACTGAATTAGAGATCCTGTTTGAATTTACTTTTTAGAAAGTAAAATTGACTTACTTGGCAGCACTCTCCAGTGAAACTCATCAGATGGGGCTGTATGATTATAGAAACTACACAAAACATGTTTTTCTTGGTTCCTTTGTGAGAGTCATTAATGTAGCTAGAAGTGGCTTTATTGTCAGTGTCAAGCAATGAGGAAGAAGAGAACCAGTTGCCCATGGTGCTCTGTGTCGAAGTGCTCAGTGTACCTCCTCCCCTCCCCCGGCACAATGTGAAGGTCAACAGCTCTAGGTAATGGGCTCACCGTTTGGGGATTATCACAGTGTGGAAATTGAGAATTACATCCACAATGAAAATTTCTCTCAGGCCAAAGGATGGAGAGGGGTAAGAAGGTCAGCATTCCTTGTGGGGTGTTTGCTTATAAGCTCTGCCATTTGTGATTTTGTGATGAAACGGCTCTCCAGCACAGTTTGAAAATCTCCTCCACATGAAGACCATTAGAAAAAAAAAAAACAACAAACAAAAACTAGTCTGGTTCAAGGCTTTTAAAGTTACTAGGCAGGGAGAATTTATATTGTCTCGTCTTGGTTCTTTTTATGTTTTCAGTGTAACTGTTTTTTTCTACCCCCAAAATCATTCTTACTACACTTTGGAAATATTTCAGAGTAGTTTTTAAAATAAGCATCTACCCTGTTTTTTCTTTTGTTCCTTTTTTTTTTTAAAGAAAACAATGTTTTATTCTTTTCTGAAATGTACAGCAAGAAATCAAGAACATTCCATCTGAGTCCGTTGCTATTTCCTCTTTAGTTCACTACTCCTCAAGCCAAATCCCAAGTCCACTGTAAAGAATATGGAAAACTCACCTGTCCTTAGTTCAACAAAAGCTAATGGACTGGAGGCTTTCAGGATGGTGGTTCTCCTGAGCAAATTGAACATTCCCTTTGCACCACTACATATATATATATATATATATGTAGTTGTTGTTGTTGTTAAATTGAGGTGAAATTCATGTAATGTACAACCAGCCATTTGAAAGCATACAATTCAGTGGTACTTAAGGCATTCACAGTGTTGTTGCGTTCACCACCTCTAGTGTCAAAGCTTTTTTGTCACACTGGCAGAACCTTGTCCCCGTTAAGTAATCACCCCACCTCAAGACCCTTATTAGATATATGCTTTGCACTGGCAATGCCTAATCTGCTTTCTGTTCCTATGGATTTGCCTATATGGAATATTGCATCTGAAAAGAATCATACAATATATAACCCTTTGTGTTTGGCTTCTTTATTTTACTGTAATGTTTTTGAGGCTCACCTAAGTTGTAGCATGTGTCAGTACTTCATTCTTTGTTATAGTTGAATAATTCCTATGTGCATATGGATTACAGATTGTTTATTCATTCATCTGTTGATGGACATTTGTTTCTGTCTTTTGACTAATATGAATAATGCTGCTCTAAACATTAGTATGTAAGTTTCTTTGTGGATATATGTTATCATTTCTCTGGGGCATATCTAGGAGTGGAATTGGGGAGTCATGTGGTAAGACTCTTTTTAATCCTTTTGGGAACTGCCACAGTGTTTTCCAAAGATGCTGCAACATTTACATCCTCACTGGCAGTGTATGATGGTTCCTACTTCTCCACATTCGCACCAACACTTGTCATTTTCTATTAAAAAAAAAATAGCCATTCAAGTGTGTGTGAAGTGGTATCTCATTGTGGTTTTGATTAATTTGCATTTCCTTGATGACCAATGAAGTTGAACATCTTTTCATGTATTTATTGACCATTTGTAGATTTTCTTTGGAGAAATGTCTATTCAGCTCCATTACCCATTTCTTAATTGGGTTGTCTTCTTGTTGAGTTGTAAGAGCTCTTTATATAGTCTGGATACTGGACCCTTATTAGATACATGCTTTGAAAGTATTTCTTCCTTTCTAAAGGCTGTCTTTTCACTTTCTTGATAATGTCCTTTGATACCCAGAAGTTTTTAATTTTTGTTTGTTTGTTTGTTTGTTTTTCTTATACAGGGGAATTATTTTTCTTCTATCCAAATCACTTCTCTAATTTATACTATCCACCTCAGAAATGTAGACAGATTGATAACCCTACTCTACATGTGGATTATTGACATACATAGTCATGACATGAAAATATATTCAAGCTATATTAACTGAAAAATGCAAAGTACTGAACAGTATGTAATGTACAACATCATTTGTGACAAAAGAAGGGTAGATAGAGAAATGATTGTATGTGTGTAGAAAATATCTATAAGGAGCCAGAAGAAACAATACTGGTTATCTAGGGACTAGGACCTTCATTTTTCAATTTATACCTTTTTGTATTGTTTGAATTTTATGTAGCAAGTGTTACTTTAACAATGAAATTCAGTATATTTTAAAGCCCATCACCTTTCCCCATAAGTGCCAGGTGACTTAATGAGTATAGTGATCCCATTTTCCAAACCCATAGTCAGAAGACATAGTCTAATAGTCTTAAAGTTCATATCTTCCTCAGCCTGTGATGGGATTACATCTCAACAAACCTTTCATAAGTTGAAAATATTGTAAGTTGAAAATACATTTTATACAACCTAACCTACTGAAAATCATAGCTTAGCTTAGTCTACCTTAAATGTGCTCAGAACACTTACACTAGTTTATGTTAGGGCAAAATCATCTATCACAAACCCTATTTTCTAATAAAGTGTTGAATATCTCATGTAATTTATTGAATACTGTACTGAAGATGAAAAAGAGAATGGTTGTATGGGTTCAGAATGGTTGTGTAAGTGTATCAGTTGTTTCCCCTTGTGGTCCTAGGGCTGACTGGGAGCTGCTGCTCCCTGCTGCCGCCTAGTGTCACAAGAGAGTATTGTATTGTATATCTCTAGCCTAGAGAAATGTCAAAATTCAAAATTCAAAGTACAGTTTCTAATGAATGCCTATTGCTTTTGCACCATTGTAAAGCAGAAAAATCCTAAGTCAGACCATTGTAAGTCATAGACCATCTGTACATATAGGTAACTGAGTTAAAATATTTGTAACTGGGTCTGATCTGTAAGAGTCAGAAATTTAGATTGCCATGTAGAGGATTTTTTTTTACCCTATAATTTTAAATTGAGATATAACTGGCATATAACATTGTACTAGTTTTAGGTGCATACATAATGATTTGATCTCGTATATATTGTGAAATAATTACCACAATAAATTGAGTTAACATCCATCACCACTTATAGTTATAAATATTTTTTCTTATGATGAGAACTTTTAAGATCTACTGTATTAGAAACTTTCAAATATACAGTACAGTACTGTTCACCATAGTAAGCAGGCTGTACATTACATCCCCAGGACTTATTTTAAAACTAGAAGTTTGTACTTTTTAACCATTTTTACCCATTTTGCCCACCACTCACCCCCTGTCTCCAGCAACTGTCAGTCTGTTCTCTGTTTTTTTAAATTGGATTCTGCATATAAATGATATGATACCATGGTACTGTGATAACATGGTATTTGTCTTTCTCTGTTTGACTTATTTCACTTAGCGTAAGACCCTCAAAGACCATCTATGTTGTTGTTGCAAGTAGCAAGATTTCCTTCTTTTTAATGGCTGAATGGTATTCCATTGTATGTAATTATATACCACATTTTCTTTATCCACTTATCCATTGATGGACACTTAGGTTGTTTCCATGTCTTAACTATTGTAAATAATGCTACAGTGAACATGGGTTCTTTAACATAGTGATTTAGTTTCTTTGGATAAATACCCAAAAGTGGAATTGCTAGATCATATGGTAGTTCTATTTTTAATTTTTTAAAGAATCTCCATAGTGTTTTCCATAGTTTTTGCACCAATTTACATTCTGACTGTGCATGAGGGTTGCCTTTCCTTCACATCCTTGCCAACACTTGTTATTTCTTGTCAAGACTGATGTCAGGGAACTTACACCCTATGTTTTCTTCTGGGAGTTTTATAGTTTCAGTTCTTATATTCAAGTCTTTAATCCATTTTGAGTTGATTTTTGTGCATGGTGTAAGATGGGGTCCAGGTTCATTCTTTTGCATATGGCTATTCAGTTTTTCCAACACCATTTATTGAAAAGAATATCCTTTCCCCATTGTATATTCTTGGCTCCTATGTTTATTGTAAATTAATTGACCATATGTGCATGGATTTATTTCTGGCCTCTCTAATCTGTTCCATTGATCTATGTGTCTGTTTTTATGCCAATAAGAAAACATGTTAACATGTTTTGATTACTATAGCTTTGTAATATAGTTTAAAATCAGAAAGTGTGATGCCTCCCATTTTATTCTTTCTCAAGATTGCTTTAGGTATTTTGGCTATTTTGTGTTTCCATAAAATTTAAGAAAAAATTTGTTCTATTTCTGTGGTAAATACCATTTTAATTTTGATAGGGATTGCATTGAATCTGTAGATTGCATTGGACAGTATGGTCATTTTAGCAGTATTAATTTTTATAATCCATGAGCATGGAATATCTTCCCAACTATTTATCTTCTTCTATTTCTTTCATTAATTTATTATGGTTTTCAGCATACAGGTCTTTCCCCTCTTTGGTTAAATTTGTACCTCATTATTTTATTCTTTTTGATGCAGTTGTTATTGGGTTTTTTTCTTAATTTTTCTTTCTAGTAGTTTGTTATTAAGGTATAAGACACACTACAGATTTTTTAATATTGATTTTATATTCTGCAACCTTACTGAATTTATTTATTAGATCTAACTTTTTTTTTGTGGAATTTTTAGATTTTCCTGTATGTAATATCATGTCATCTGCAGATACAGACAGTTTTACTCCTTCCTTTCCAGTCTGGAGGCCTTTTGTTTATTTTTCTTGCCTGATTGTTCTGGCTAGAATTTCTGATGCTGTGTTGAATAAAACTGCTGAGAGTGGGCATCCTTGTCTTGTTCCTGATCTTAGAGCAAAAGCTTTCAGTTTTTTGCCATTGCTTATGATGTTAGCTTTGGGCTGGTCATACATGGCTTTTATCATGTTGAGGTATGTTCCCTCTATACTTACTTTGTTGAGAGTTTTTATCATGAATGGATGTTGAATTTTGTCAAATGCCTTTTCTGAATCTATTGAGATGATCATGATTTTCACACTTTGTTTTTTTAACGTGGTGTGTCACATTGCTTGGTTTGCATATGTTGAACCATCTTTACATCCCTGGAACAAATCCCACTTGATCATGGTGTATGATCTTTTTAATGTATTGTTGAATTTGGTTTGCTAGTATTTTGTTGAGGATTTTTTCCCCTGTGTTTGCTAGTGTTTTGTTGAGGATATTGGCCTGTAAGTTTCTTTTCATGTAGTCTCCTTGTCTGGTTTTTGTATCAGGGTAATGTGGGTCTCATTAAATGAGTTTGTAAATGTTCCCTTCTCTTCAGTTCTTTTGGAAGAGTTTGAGAAAGATCAGTATTGATTCTTTAAATGTTTGGTAGAATTCACCAGAGAAATCATCTGGTACTGGACTATTGTTTGTTTGGAGGTGTTTGATTGCTGATCCAGTCTCCTTACTAGTAATCATTCTGTTCAGATTCTCTGTTTCTTCATGATTCAGTCTTGGTAGGTTATATGTTTCTAGAAATTGTTTCCATCTTTTCCTAGGTTGTCCCATTTGTTGGCATAGAATTGTTCAGAGTGGTCTTATGATCCTTTGCATTTCTGTGGTATCTGTTGTAATATCTTCGCTTTCATTTCTGATTTTATTTACATGAGTCTTCTCTTTTTTTCTTGATGAGTCTGGCTAAAAGTTTGTCTGTTTTGTTTATCTTTTCAAAGAACCAGCTCTTAGTTTTGTTGATCTATTATTTTTTTTTAGCCCCTATTTCATTTATTTCCTTTCTGATCTTTGTTATTTCCTTCCTCCTACTAACTTTGGGTTATTTTGTTCTTCTTTTTCTAGTTCCTTGAATTGTAAAGTTAGATTGTTTATTTGAGCTCTTTATTTTTTTTATTAATGTGGGCATTTATTGCTATGAACTGGACACTTGAATACTATAATGTGGTTGCTCTGGAAATCATCTTCTCCTGCTTCCCCAGGGATTGCCCTTTTTTTCCTGTTGAGCTCTGTCATTGTCCATTTGTGCAGGGGCAATCTCACGCCTTGTTACTGCAGGGAAAGAGTCTACCATATCTCTGCCAGTTCATTCTGCTCCTTTGTTCCACCTCCATGTAACTCTGCATAGTGCACAGTGTTCTTTTCTCCCAGGCTATGAGTGTTTGTCACTAATAAGCTGCTGGCAGTCTCATCTGTCTCCATTGTCTGTGGCATGTGTTCAGCCATCTTACACTACTTAGGATGGATGGAGGAACCCCATCTTTCCTGATGGGGTGTGTAGGAGGTGGTCATAACAATGTGACTAGATACAAAAATTATTGTGGTAAATTTATATATAAAACTTCATGCACCCACTTTGAGGGTGTAGCTCAATGAGCTTTGACAGATAGCTCAACATTATCTTATTGGATGAATATATTCCAGTTTATTTACCTATTCACTTGTTGATGGACATTTATGTTTTTTCCAGTTTTCAACTACTATGAATGAAGCTGATATGAACATTTATGTACAGGTCTTCTCATGAATATGTGTTTTCATTTCTCTTAGGTAGATACTTAGGGGTATAATTGCAGAATCATACAGAAAGGGTATATTTAAATTTAAAAAAAATGTTACACTGTTTTTCAATGTGGTTGTGCCATTTTACAATACCACCATCAATGTTGCAGATATATTTTAGATATATTCTAATAATTTGTTTTTTGAATGGTAAGTTTAATACATAAGCATTTTGTACATTACTGATATATTTGCATATATTTTTACCATCATATTTTGTCTTTTGTCTCTACCGTGTTTTTCATTTGATTTTTTTCCTGCTTTTTCTCCTTTTATTTGAATTGAGTTTCCTTTTTCCCCATATTCCACAATCTACTGGTTTGAAAGTTAAACATTAAATTTTTATTATTTTAATGGCTACCCTGAAATGGTCATTATTAATACTTACATAGTTAGCAAAGAATAAACTTTAATCAACACCTGTAATCTTGTTCCTAAGCAGAGGGATCTTTAAAAAACTTTAACCTTGATTACCCCAAGCCTTATTAAATGTTAGTGCTGTCTCATATTTTAGTTACATCATGTTTTTATATCCTCAAATTTAGTCATTTTTCTTATTTCATATACAGGCATACTTTGTTTCATTGCATGTTGGTTTATTGTGCTTCACAGATATTGTAGGGTTTTTTGGCAAATTGAGGGTTTGTGGCAACCCTATACAGAGCAAGGCTATCAGTGCTGTTTTTCCGACAGCATTTGTTCATTTCATGTCTGTGTCATGTTTTGGTAATTTGCACAGTATTTTAAACTTATTCATTATTATTTTATTTGTTATAGTCGTACATGATCAGTGATCTTTAATGTTACTATTGTAATTGTTTAAGGCTCCGCAAACCCTGCTATATAAGATGGTGAACTTCATTAATAATTGTTGTATGTGTTCTGACTGTTCTACCAACCATCCATTCCCCCGTCTCGCTCCCTCTCCTGGGGCCTTTCTATTCCCTGAGACACAATAATATTGAAATTAGGTCAGCTAATATCCCTACAATGGCTTCTAGGTATTCAAGTGAAGAATCACACATCTCTCACTTGAAATCAAAAGCTAGAAAAGATTAATCTTAGTGAGAAAGGCATGTGAAAGCTGAAATGGGCTGAGAGCTGGACATCTTGTCTCAAATGGTTAGCCAAGTTGTGACTGTAGTGGAAAAGTTCTTGAAGGAAATTTAAGCTATTTGTGCTTATCACATGAATGAAGAGAAAGCAAAACAGCCTTATTGCTGATGTGGAGAAAGTTTTAGTGGTCTGGATTATCAAACCAGCCACAATATTCCCTTAAACCAAAGCCTAATCCAGAGAAAGGCTCACTCTCTTCAGTTCTGTGAAGGCTGAGAGAGGTGAGTGATCTACAGAAGAAAAGTTTGAAGCTAGCAGAGGTTGGCTCATGAGGTATAAGGAATGAAGCCATCTCCATAACATATAAGTTCAAGGTGAAGCAGGAAGTGCTGATGTAGAAGTTGCAGCAAGTTATCCAGAAGATCTAGGTAAGATAATTAAAGAAGGTGGCTACAGTACACAACAGATTTCCAGTGTAGAGAAAACAGCCTTCTATTGGAAGAAGATATCATTTAGGACTTCCATAGCTAGTGAGAAATCAGTGCCTGACTTCAAAGCTTCAAAGGACAGGCTGAATCTCTTGTTAGGGGCTAATGCTACTTGTGACTTTAAGTTGAAGCCAGTACTCATTTACCGTTCTGAAAAGCCGAGGGCCCTTAAGAATCCTGCTAAATCTACTCTGTCTGTGCTTTATAAATGGAACAGCAATGCCTGGATGACAGCACATCTGTTTATAACATGGTTTACTAAATAGTTTAAACCCACTGTGTGTGGAGACACACTGCTCAGAAAAAAAGATTCCTTTCAAAATATTAATGCTCATTGACAGTGTACCTGGTCATCTAAGAGCTCTGGTGAAGATGTACAGTGAGGTTAATATTGTTTTCATGCCTGCTAACACAGCATCCATCTTGTAGCCCATGGATTAAGGAATAATTTTGACTTTGAAGTCTTATTACTTAAGAGATACATTTCATAAGGCTACATCTGCCACAGATAGTGATTCTTCTGTTGGATGTGGGCAAAGTAAATTGAAAACCTTCTGGAAAGGATTCACCATTCTAGATGCCATCAAGAGTATTTGTCATTCATGGGAAGAGATCAGAATATCAGCATTCACAGGATTTTGGAAGAAGCTGATTCCAACTCTCATCAATGACTTTGAGGGATTCAAGACTTCAGTGGAGGAAGTACCTGCAGATGTGGTCGAAATAGCAAAAGAATTAGAATTAGAAATGGAGCCTGAAGATGTGACTGAAGTGCTACAATTGTGTGATAAAACTTGTAAGGATAAGGAGTTACTTTTCATGGGTGAGCAAAGAAAGTGGTTTCTTGAGATGGAATCTACTCCTGGTGAAGATGAAGTGAAGACTGTTGAAATGACAACAAAGGATTTAGAATACAACATACACTTAGTTGATAAAGCAATGCAGAGTTTGAGAGGATTGACTCCAATTTTGAAAAAAGTTCTACTCTGTATAAAGTGCTATCAAATCACATTGCATGCTAAAGAGAAATAGCTCATAAAAGGAAGAGTCAATCGATGTGACAAACTTCATTGTTGTCCTATTTTAGGAAATTGCCATAGCCACACCAGCCTTCAGCAACCACCACCCTGGTCAGTCAGCAGCCATCAACATCGAGACCAGACCCTCCACCAGCAAAAAGAGTAGGACTCACTGAAGGCGCAGATGATGCCTAGCATTTTTTTTAGCAATAAAGTATATCTTAATTAAGGTATGTACATTTGTACATTTTTTTAGACATAATGCTATTGCACACTTAATGGACTACAGTATAGTGTAAACATAACTTTTACAATCACTGGGAAACCAAAAAATTCATATGACTTGCTTCACTGAGACACTCGCTTTATTGTGGTGGTCTGGAGCCAAACCTGCAACATCTCTGAAGTATGCCTGTGGTCAGTTTTTGTCTTTTTTTTTTGTCTATTGTTACCTATCTTTTTGGCAAGTGGTTTTCTATCCATTACTTCAAACCACTCAGGTTTTTTTAAAAAAAATTAGTTTGATTTCTGTTTTACTGAAATATATGCATTCCTTACATACACAGTGAAAGTCTATTAGACTATAAGTATCTGTCTTTATTTGAGAATATCTTTATTTTTTGATTCTTTAAAGTAGATGTTTAGCTGAGCAACAAGTAAATGGGTCAGGGTCATATTACAACTATTAGATGGTGTGGTGTTACCCCGGCAGAGGGTGAGCAGAGGGACGTGCATGTGATCCTCCAGTGGGGACTTGGACAAGGCATGGGTTGATTCATCCTGACTACAGTCTTGGAAGGGCACTGTGCTACCTTCAAGCTATTTCCTACCACTTCCCTGCTACTTCCTACCGTTGGGTATCTTCTAACTTCTACTGGAAAGCAGGAGGTCAGGTCTCTTGCCAAGAGTAGGAAAGATATGATGACATTAGAGATCTGAGAAAAATGCAGAAGTTTTGAAACAGTAACTATGGATACTAGAAGAGGTATATGTAGTGTAATAATGAAATATTATCAGATATCAATGAGACTTCACTTGAAGTTGGAGACCCTGCATTTATAATGCCACTGATTTTCACAATTGCTTATTTTTCTCCTGCAACCAAGTATAGCCCAGGAGACATAGATAGATCCATGGTTGATGGGTTGTCAGTCATATGACACGTTAGAACTGTTGTAGAAGGGATATTGGGATTTAGGCAAGAGGCTGCTTAATGTGATGGCCAATGAGATCTAAGCTAGGTAAGGAAAAAAGTGACTAGCTATGTCTGTGTGGTTGAAGAAAAGTAGGAGTTCGTGATTGAGCAAGTTAAAAGAATAAGACACTGTAGATTTAGAGAATGTTATATAGTTCAATATAGTATTTTAAGAGTTGCTGAGTTCCGAGAGATAACTGCATCGAGGGTGTGGCTGGCAGTGGTGACTGAAGTAGAATGGAGGTGAAGATAATTGGAATTAAGGGGCTAAAGCAATTGGGTGGCTTGAAAGTTGGAGTCAACCTTCATGTCTCAGGATCCCTGCTTTGAGAAATGTGCTGACACAGCAGAAGCAAGACATACTCTCTAATAAGCTGACTTCAGTATGCAGTTAACTGAGCCTCACAGCCTTCACTACAGGAGGGAGATAGCTCTCCATTCTTTTTCATATTTAAGTTCACTATGGAAAAAACATCAGCCAACAATATAATTCATTTGGTGTAAGATTTCTTCACATCGTGTTTTTTTTTTTTTCATTCTTTCACTTCACCATCCGGGGGTGTGGCCATTTGTAACCAGAAGTGAACGATTCCAAAAAAGAGTGTGAATGATAATTTTCAATATTCAAGTGAAGTTTAATTTTATATGACAGTTTTGGACCACAGGGATACAACAGATTTTTGCCACAGCTTATCAGTAAAATATCCAAAATGTTAATAGCCTCTAGTCTTCACCTCACATTTTTTCACATCATAATGAATGAAGCAATTCTATATGTGGATTATAGAGCCTGTATAAAATCATTTTAGAAACTTTAGATGAAAGGTTTTTGATTGGGATGATTCCAAGTCTCAATTAGTGGTTGTGAAGCGTTAGTTACTATGATTCTGAATCATTTTGTACTTCAATAAAGTTTAGCTTTCACATTAGGTAATCTTCAGTCCAGAATGATTAGAGGAAAAATAACTGACAATTTTGAAACTCTTTTCAGATAATGAAAATCCTGTCATGAATAGAAGTAGTTTTAATTTTTCACTCAGCAATTTATTTCAATTCTCTTTAGGAAAATATCAAGAGAGTATTATAATTTGGGGCATAATTTTCTAACTGTAGCCTTAGCCAGCACAGATAAAGCCATTTCATAAGAAGTTTTAACATTTGATGAACTTATATTAATTCATTCCTTAGTCGTATACTATAATAAAGCATGTGAACAGCTACATGATAGAAATTAAGTGTAATATTAATTATGACTTTTAGTTAATTCTTCCCTTCCTCCATCCCTTTCTTTTATACTTGTATTTGTTAATTGCTACAAGAGATTTGGGAGATTGGCTCAAGTACTACACCAGGACCAAATTAGTCATTTCACTGCACTTTGTATATATCACTGTGTTCATTTTGCTAAGCTAATCAAGAAAGGAGAAAGGAAAGGAGTAAGGTTTCTTGGGATCATAAATCTGGGACCCTTTTTGGGGGAAGTGATAAATTAGGAGTTTGAGATTTGCAGATACACACTATTATATATAAAGTAGATAAACACCAAGGTCCTCCTGTATAGCACAGGGAACTAGATTCAATATCTTGTAATAACTTATAATGGAAAAGAATCTGAAAAAGAATTTATATATATATATATGTATATGTATAGCTGAATGGCTTTGCTGTACACCTGAAACTAACATTGTAAATCAACTACACTTCAATAAAAAAATTAAATTAAAAATACAAATCTAGGGCTCTTTTCTCCCCCATTTGAGAAAAAACTTGAAATCTAATCTCACAGTGTAGCTGATAGTAATCAACTTATAGTTTCCATAGGGGACTCAAGTTCTTATGTAATTAGCAAGGTAGGTGTCAGCATGTGGTTGTTTATGCCATGCAGCCCAAGCACATAAAAATATGTTGGATCGTATTGAACTGAAAGTTTGCAGGCCAGGAATATGTGTCTTGAATGAGTCGTCGCTTAATGTAGATCTCTCAACATTCCTAATGTACCCTGTAGGCCTCTGTATCGGAAATTACCAGTGTCTGTATATACAATGGGCATTTATCTATTGTAGAGGTGTGTTTTAATCCTGGTTAAAACCAGTGTTTACTTGATTTTAGGGTGCAATGCTTACTTAGACTTGGATTTATAATATAATTAAGGCAGGGACTTAAATTTCCTGAAATGACTCATTTTAGCATGAAAGGTGGAAGGATAAAAGAAAGTCCTGTGACTTTATTGTAGCACCTAATGCTGAAAGATGTTAGTAGTTAGAAAATAAGAATCATTAGATAATTCAGTAATTTGGCACTCAGGAAATTTGATGCTATGTAACACAGCAAGAAGGTGGATTCTTAAGTTAGATCTACGTGAGTGACAGAAGAATTAGTGATGGCTCTGTATATTTACAAAGAAAAGTCAGTTTGCTTTAGGTACTTACTGATAAGCCAAACTCAGAGCTACAATTCCCTTTATGGTCATCTAAAATTTTACTGTGTATGGATGTAAACTGGGCTGGTTTGAGTGATAGGAGTGGGAAGAGAAAAACTTTGTGAATATTGATATCATCTTCTAATAAATTAGTTCAGATTGTAGTGACTCATTGCCCAATTCATGGGGTCTTAGGCAAAGGGACACTTTCGGAAGATTAGCCACCAAAAGAGAATTTTAGGTATTCTACCCAACTGTACCATTAAGTAGACAAGCTTGATCTGTATGCTTTTTGTTTAGTTTTGTTTGTTCAGGATGCTAGGCTTAGTTCTCTGACTTTATTGTACAGGTAGAAGAAGAAATGTTATGAGCAGAGGGTTTTACTTACTTAGATGATGATGAGGATGACAGATTGCTACACATATGATTCCACTGAAGTACAGAAACATGACTCTGGAAGAACCGCAGTACGCTGAATCAGCATTGAGATGCTGATAGCAAAATTGTTTCCGTGGTGTTATTTAGTCTGAAATTTAAATTGAGCTAATTTTTTTTTCCTCTGAGGAAATCAAAGTATCCTAGGACTAGTTCAGAAAGTTACTACTAGGCATGACAGTGGAGAAAACTATTGAACAACCCGTGTCTTTTCTTCATTAGCCACTTAACCTTCAACAAGAAGTAGAGATGCAAATAGCTTTAGTAATAATATTAATGAACATTCGCAACACATACACACATATAGTCTAGTCCATCTTTTCTTCCTACCACTTAGAAATTTTAATAGATGGCGCAAGTGTCAACTTTTCTGGGCATTACTTACCTCACCTTATAAAATCTGCATAGTAATATGTTGAGGGTCCAAAGACAAGAAGCTTTTAGGGTCCTTTTTAGCACAGTGATCTCTGATAAGTGGCCAAGCAGTAAGGGATCTCATTAAAATATCATTTCTCAGGACTACAAATATTATCATGCCAAAATTTTAGGAAAGTCTTTGATACAATTCTGTTGTTGAACAGTTTCATTCTGAAATATCTATGTTTAATGGGTAATTAACTGAAAGATGGAAGCATGAAGTATGGCTTCTTTACATCTAAATAGTTAAGTTAGCCTTTTGAACAGTGATAATACATATAAATTAAAAAAAAAACAAGGATTTAAATAATACTTTCACTGACTCTTGTTATTTGCAGTATCCACAGTACAATCATTAAGTTTCATCTCGCTTTTTTTTTTAATTGAAATATAGTCAGTTTACAATGTGTTAATTTCTGGTGTACAGCATGGTGATTTAGTTATACATGTATATATATTCCTTTTCATATTCTTTTTCATTATAAGTTACTACAAGATGTTGAATATAGTTTCCTGTGCTATACAGTAGAAACTTGTTGTTTATCTAAGTTTTGTTTCACTTTTCTTAAAACGTTACATCCTCCCTAGTTACTAGACACAGAAGAAATAAGCATTTGCCTATAGCAGTTTAGATTACCCCCTAGGCCCAGGTGATACGTATGTATACAACTGATCTTCCTGTTTCAAGTGACCTTATACTGTACTCAGGGCAGGGATGTTACTGAATGGTTCTGCCCATCTGTTTCAATGAAAAGATACAGCTATGTTCTGTCACTCTAGTGATGCTTACAGGGAGACTGATGCTGCTAGTCTGTGCCCATTCTGCTGCCATGTAGATAGTGTTGCTGATTGGATCAAACTGACGTTGAAAAACGAGGCTCTACCATTTGCATTGTTAACATAGCCACAGTGCCCTTGGAAGTTTAATCAAATATTTCATCAACAAAAATCTGACTCTACAATGCATGATCCAGTTGGTAAACATTGTAATTTTAAAACATATAACCCTATACATGCATAACCCAAGTTTAACTATAATTTCTTCACCAGTTGTTTTGGGTCTATTAAGCCATTCATTTAACAAATATATATTAAATATTTCACTAAGAATCAGACATTATGTTAAAAAAAAATAAGGTACAGAAAATAATTAAATTCAGAGTATTTGTATTGTATACAAAATAAATAAGCGATACAAGAAATAAATAAGATACAGTCCACGCTCTTCAGTCTAGTGGGTAAACCTTCATCTAAACAGACAATTATGAAAGCATGATATTCTGTTGACAGCCTTAGTCTATATATTTCTTTATCAAATTTCATTTAGGACTTCTACCTGACATTAAGATCCAGTTTGATTTCCTGTAGGGTCAAAGTCCATGTTTACTAATTGGTGGAGTTCAGTTAGCATACTACACAGTTAACATTAAAGCATATCTGCTGATTGTCATTTTTGATACACTTGGTTATTTTCTTTTTTAAAATCTTTGCCACTTTTACTGTTGTGCACTATATTTGATTAAAATGAATGTATAGTCTGAAGCGGGCAAGATACTTGTGAAGGGAGTCAGCATTTGTTTAAATGTTACTGGTTCACAATGTTTTCTTTGGGGGGAAAATAACATTATAGGGTTATAGTTCTATGAAACCACAGCAGAATACATATTTGGCATTTTATCTAGGTTGCAAAAGTGAGGGAATGATTCATTTGAAAGATTTAGATACTGTTTTTTGCTTGACATAATTCTGACTCCCAGATATATCAGTTGCATATAAGAGAGCCAAACCAGCCATTTGGAAAAGTGAACAATATGATCCAAGTCAACGAATTCAATTTCAGGCTTATTTTTCACCTGTGGAGGTTACGTCCATCAGTGCAGGCAGACTCTTTAATTAAACAAGATTTTCTCTGCCCAGGTTCCTCTTTGCTGCTAATTGTCTCTGTGCTTCAGAGTGGGGTTCAAGCTCTTTACTTAAAGATGCCTCTTTGGGTTATATTGGTTTTTAAGACTAAGGTTCCCCCCCAAATAACTTATTATTTTATAGATGAAGTATTAGCATTAAAATTGACATAAGAGAACATAGCATCACGAAGGAAAATCAGCTTAAAGTGTCAAAATTTTCTGAAAACGCAAGGAGAACCACAGGACCTTCCTATCACATGATGGCTTTCCTCAAATAAAATCTCTCTTCCTAGATGTATCGCCTAGGATCAAATAAAATAATCCTAACGACAGCCTTCCCTCGTTTGAATCATCTTTAGAAATGTTTGCTTTCCACACACTCACTAATCAGTTTCACTTGTTTTGAGAGATGGACCTTTAATAAACCAAAGAAAACAATTACTTCAGACATATCATAATCAAGATTCACATCAGTAGTTTTACTAGATTAATTTTCTTGGCTAGTGATAAATATAATTCCCTTCAATGTACAATATTATGGGACTAATTAAGGGATCAAAGTTTCTTTGAACTAAGTATTTCAACCTCAGGGTTAACAAAGTGTCGAGATATTTAATCTTAAGCAAATAATTTTAAATACAAAATGAGACTATCACCCTGTGATATTGGGAATGATGCAATCTTCATCTAGTTCATTTCATATTCATTATTCTGTTCTTAAAAGATGTTTTTGGCAGCACCCAAGCTAGAAGTAAGAGAAATTTCTATGATGAAAAAGTAGGCATATGTCAAAACCTTGTAGATCAGAGACTCCTTCAGCTTTCCAGTGATCATTGTACTGGAACAATTAGTAAGTGAGTGAAACCACTGAATTAAGATAAAAATGAAATGGCTGGCTCATTAAAACTGCAATCTGAAGAAATCACAATGCTTCAATAAACCTCTCAATATAGCCCAGCTGAGATGAGATGGGTTACTAAACCTGTTCAGAGAAACACTGTTTGAATGCGCTTCCTGCCGATACCTGCTCTAGCCACGTCAGAGAACCTCATTTTTGCTCTTGCTTCTCAGAGGATCATTTCCTTTGGTAACAAGACATATAACCTCTTAAGATTTTGATATTCATGTGTTTCATTTGATTAGCAACTGTCTGTCCTGACTCCATCTTTAAATTAGGCTGACATGAAGAAATATATACACATATGTAATTTTTCCTTAATATTTATTATGATAGAAGTCTTAGGAGAAGAATGCACCATAACTGATGCCATTTTTGGGGGGGGGTAGGGACTGAATTGTGTCCCCTCCCCACCTCAATTCATATGTTGAAGTCTTAACCCCAATGTGATTGTATTTGGAGATAGGGCCTTTGGGAGATAATTAGGTTTAGATGTGATCATGAGGGTGCGGCTCTCATGATGGGTTTAGTGACCCTATGAGGACACAATGAGAAGGCTCTCACCACAAGCTGACTGTTCTGGCACTCTCAGTGTGGACTTCCAGCCTCCAGAACTGTGAGAAAATAAATTTCTGCTCTTTAAGCCACCCAGTCTATGATATTTTGTTATAGAAGCCTGAGCTGACTCATACTTTTACATAAGAAGCACAAATTTTATTTATCTTAGAACTGAGACATATAGATAAATAGTTTTAGTAAAATACAAAAGCAAAATGAAGGAAACATCATAAGTAATTTTTAATAACTAAATGTTGTGAACAAAGTTGGCATGTAAGGTGCTATTTTGAATTCTCAAACTCTCAAGTTTGTGACCATTTGAGAATTTATGTCATAGATCTGTCCCTCATCATGTGATTTGATGGTCTTAACTTCTCTGGTCGTCTTGTCTTCATCTTCTTTTCTTCCCTCTCAAAAATGTATTCAGTGTCCCAAGTTGTCATCTCTGAAACATTTCATTCTTCTTCACCAACAGTCTGCTGATTTCAGTCAGTTCTCTACTTCCTATCACCAAAAGAGTCAGTGAGTCTAGGAAGCCTTTTTAAAATGGTAAAAATAAATCAAGAAATCCTTTTGATCTTATTAGCACCTTATTAAGTATACATCTTTTACTATTGTAATTCACACGAGTGCCTATTTACTAATGTATGTTTCATAATTTTGTTAAGGTACATATGTTTGATTAATGTTACTGCCACCTACTTATCTCACAACAAGGGAAATGATCATTTTTCAGTTGGATCATATCTATCCCTGCCTCTCCTCCATTTTTCATACATCTGGCCAACAGCTCTTCATCCAATTTCTGGAAAATTGATTGTCTCACTAGTGTCATTAATATTTTTTTGCATCATTAAATTTTAAAATAAATTTATTTTTCCATGGCAATGTTTTTCATCACAGATGTGACCTTATAATGTTAAGTCTTAGATGTAATAAATCCGTTTTGCCTATTTTATTTTGGATTAGACAGGTACTTCCTAAATTATAGGTATAAACATAATGATAGTGATCAGGAAATTTCCAGAACAATACTGTGAAGAAGTATATCTTTCATATTTTACTCTAAAAGATTTACCTGATGTATAGAACATCATTAATAATAACAAAATATTCAAAAAGAGCAACTTCATATTTTATGGCCTTGTTCAAAAAACTTATTCCTCCGCCCCACGTTATGCACACACTTAACTAGGAAAAAGTTCTTTGACATGGCTATAATATGTAAATTAAAAATACAGAAAAGTAAGTGCTATATTAATATAAAAAATATGGATTGATGTTGGCAAAAATTGCAGAGTGAGGAACACCAAATTCTGCTCCTCTGTAAAAACCATTAAAAAATGGGCAAAATTTTTCAGAATCAACTTTTGCAGGACTGTGGAAATTAACCAGAGGTTTGCAGCAACCTAGAGAATGCTTATTCAAGGAAAATGGTGGATTTTAAGTAAGAACAGTAAATTTTGTGGAATTTTAACTTACCCTAGTTTCATCTTCTGCTCCCAAGCTCAGTAATAGCTGTGGAAGTAACAGCCCACATTTTCAATACTTGCGGGAGCAAAACAGACTTCATTCAGAAGAATTGTAATTAATTAATTCTTCTCATTCAGAAGAATTGTAATTAATTATTTGTTCTGACCTGTCTGCTGACTTCCTGGAAGACTAGCTCAAAACGTTTTTCTTTATTGCCTCTTAATTCAGAATTAACCTACTGCTAAAACTGCTTCCTAAGGGGCATTTGTTGAAAATATTTACAGGCTAATATGTTAGTTCCTTTTGTCAGAGGCCATAAATTAGAGTTGGGGAAAAAAAATAGACTAATCAAAATGCTTGGGAGCAAAAGCTGGGGAATGAGAAATCGTTAATGTCTTTGAAAAGCTCCAGTGTGTTCCTGGGAATCGAGAATTCCATGTAGATGGTTAGGACTTTCCACATGCTAACTAACATAAGACCTCACAAGGCCCTAAGCTCTCATATCCTGCTGACCTTGAAGCTTTGTAGAAGCAGGAAATAAAGGGAGGGTACTACACTACCTGGCTGAGTGTTGAAGGTGTGATTGACACACAGAGCCTCTTGGAAAAGACTGGAAGATTTTTGGTTATCAGTGTTTAAGGAAATATCTGTCCCATCATTTGGTGACCACCAAATCAGTGGAAAGGAGACTTCAGGGACCACACAAGGCAAAGGAGACAGACTTTACAGAATTATTTCAGGAAGTCATCTAAGCAAACAGTAACTACAAGCAGCAACCCCAACAGATAATGAGTTGGAGAATCTGAGTTGCCACATTATAATATCCCAAATAGCAAGCTTTCAACTAGAAAATAATTTTTAACAAGAAAATAGAAGGTGTATAAAGATGGGGGGAGGGTATAGCTTAGTGGTAGAGTGCAGTATCATAAAAAATAAAACTCTTAGGAATAAATTTAACCAAGGAGATACAAGACATACTGTGGAAATTACAAACCATTGTTAGGATAAATTATAAAATATTTAAATAAATAGAAAGACATCCTGTGTTCATGGATTGGAAGACTTAATATTGTCCTGATGGCAATGTTCCCCAAACTGGTCTACAAGTTCAATGCAGATCCTATAAAAAAATCCAACTGCCTTTGAAAATTTTTTTCAGAAATGGACAAACTAATACTAAAATTCACATTGAATCACAAGGGCTATGTAATAGCTAAAATGACCTTGAAAAAGAAAAACAAAATTGAGAGACTCACACTTTCCAATCCCAAAAGTTACTACAAAACAACAGTAATCAAGACAGTGGCATTAAAATAGATATATAGATAAGTGGAATAGAATTGAGAGTTCAGAAATTATCCCATTTGTCTATGGCAAGTTGATTTTAAACATAAGTGCCAACATTATACAATGTAGAAGGAGTAGTCTTTTAAATAACTAGTGCTATTACAAGTGAATATCCGCCTGTAAAAGAATGAATTTAGATCCTTACTTTACACCACACACAAAAAATTAACTCAAAATGGATCAATAATCTAAATGTAAGCTAAAACTAAAAACCTTTTACGAGGAAACAGGGGGGACTTTGGATTTGGCAAACATTTCTTAGATATGACACCAAAAACACAAACTACAGTGGGAGGAGGATGCCTTCCTAGAAAACATAATTAAGAAAATTAAAAGATGAAGGAAAGAAAAAATAAAAAATACATAAAATTAGGAATACAAAATTATATGAAACAAGAGACACAAAGAGGCTTTTTAAAATAACAAACTTCTATATACAATTCTCTTCTAACAGAATTTGAAAAGCTCGAGATACTGATTTTTCAAAAAACCCAAATGGCTAAAATTGTCTCAAGATGTAGAAAAAGAGATCAGTGGCTGTGGAAGAAACTAAAAGAACTGTTGAAGAATTAGCTCTACGATCTCTCTCCTTACTCAGATAGCTTTGTACTGGAATATTCTTCAGTATTTCAGGTTCAGATCATTTATTTTATATAGGAAACATTCCAGAGCCTAGAATAAAAGGGATAACTTCCTTATTTATGTCGTTAATATAGTATAATTCTGACAAAACCTGACAAAACTAGCACAAAAAGTAAGCAGATTGATTATACTACTAAATATTGATGCAAATAGCCCTATATGCAATGCCCCTGAGAAAATGTAAGAATTAACTGGAAAGATGACATGTCATTAATAAGTATAGTTTATTCCAGGAATGCAAAGACAGTGATTATTAAGTATGAAATAACCCAGATTAATAGATAAAGAGATAAAATGTTTAATCATTAGAAGATAGTTAATGTAATTCAGTATTCATTCATGATTAAAAGGCTAAGAGTAAGAGAAATTAAAGGTATTTTCTTAATAAAGAAAAGCTATTCAAACCCAAAGTCAGATTATACTCAGTAATCAAATTTTAAAGGCGTTTTTGTTAACATCAGAAAAGGTTTTAAGCAATTCATTAATAACAGCCAAGTAAGTGAGCAAGCACGCAACCAACCAAGCAAATCCCCAAAGAAGAAGAAAAAAATTTTGGAAAAGAGAAGATAAAAGTATTCTTATCTGACAACTGGTAGTCTAGAAAACCTCAGAGACTTAATTGAAAAAATGATTGAAACTAATAAGAGTTCATGGAAGGTGACCAGAAGCCAGTAAACTTTTTCTGTAAAGGACCGGATAGTAAATATTTTAAGCTTTTAGGACCATATCGTCACTGTTGTAACTGCTCAGTTCTGCTGTTGTAGTGTGAAAGCAGTCATAGACAATAAGTAAATGAGTGAGCCTGGATGTGTACTAATAAAGCTTTATTTACAAGAACACACTGCGGCTCAGATTTGGCTTGGAGGATTTAGTTTCCTGATTCTTGAAATAGATTCTCCTAAATTCAGTATCAGTCAGAAATTATATTATCTATCAGAAATCACACTAGGGAAATAATGCCATTCATTAATAGCAACAAAACAAAAATGCCTAGGCAAACTTAACAGGAAATGTGGAAGACCAATTTTGTGCAAGACCAATATGGCAAAATTATACAATTGTATTTAGGAGTAGAAAGGGTCACATGAGAATTGAATGAAAAACCGTGATCTTTGATGGAAAATCTGTGTGTTGTAATGATGCAGATTCTTTACAAATATCTCACAAAGACATTCCAACTGAAATTTTGTTTTACATGACATAGCCTAAAGTTCATTGGGAAAAAAATTAACTATAAAAGATAGCAAATAGTTTCAGAGAAAAATGGAGAGAACTTGGCACAGTGTAACTTTTTTGATGCTTTTGGCTGCAAATAACTGAAAATTAGTCTTAAAATGGTTTAAGTAGTGAGGAAATTTATTGACTCATACAACTTGAAATTTAGTTGTAGGTTAGGTCCAACTTTGAGTTAATCTAGTCTCTCCAGCTTCCTTTCTCTGAGATTCCTTAAGCAGTTTTCAACTGGGCATGATTTTGCCTCCCAGAGAATATTTGGCAATGTCTAGAGACATTCTTGGTTGTCACACTGGGTAGCAGGAGAGGAGTGCTACTGGTTTCTAGTGGACAGAGGCCAGGGATGCTGTTAAACATCCTACAATGCATAAACCAGGTCCCCACAACAAAGAATTATCCAGCCCTAAATGTCGCTATTACTGAAGCTGAGAAACCCTGCCCTAAGTTCCATCCTCCTCTGAGAATTGTATTCATTCAGACATAGTAACATCCAGAGGAAAATTACTACCTTTTCGTGGGGTACTTGCCTAATAGGAAGGAAATTTGCTAGTCTCATAAAACATGTTTAGAGATTTCTGTCCTTCAAATAAACTGAGATTTTATATGAAAAAGTTCTATGACTGTTTTATCTTCTTAGTGAATTGGCCCTTCGATGAATATGAGATAACCCTTCTTTTACCTTTTAATGTATTTGATTTGAATTCTGTTCTGTCTGTTGTTATTATTACTTTGTCAGCATTATTTCTATCAGTATTTGCCTGGAACACCTTTTGTTATTCTTTATATTCAACATATTATATTGCTTTGTTTTAGGTGTGAATCTTATGAGTAGCATATTGTTTATGTTTAAAAATACAAACTCAGGGTCTGTCTTCTAATGGACAAGTTTCATTACTTAATATTTATTATGATTAACAAAAAATTTGGATGTATTTCAGCCATTGTATCTTTGTGGTTTGTATTCTCTTGTTTGTAGTGAGTTTCTTTGTATTTTTTTCTCTTTTTTCCTTTTGTTATTTTTTTCTTCTTTACATTCTTCCTTAAATAAATACATTTTTCTTTGTTGATTTTTCCCAGATTTTTTTGAAGATACATATTCTGTTTCTATTCTTTTTTTCCTTTTTGTACTTAAGCATATTTCTTGGTAAACTGAAGGAAATCAGCATTTCCAAATGTCTCGGAAATATTTCATGAACCTCAGTATTTTCATTTCTGGTCTTCAGAGAGTTCCCTTAATTGTGAGTGCAGTGCTATACTTGTGAATACCATTTCTGATATCTTCCTGTGTTTGCGAGAGAGAGATTTCAGCATTTCTTTAACTTCAAACCAGAAGTACACTTTGACTTTTTACTTCTAAAAATTATCCAAAGATGCTGATCATAGTGGCCACAAACATTTATGTATAAGGATACTAATTGCAAAATTCTTCACATTTACAGAAACAAAAGAGTCAATGTACATGTTCACCAGTAAGGAAATGTTAGAAAAGTTAGTCTACATTCATGTGGTGATATGTTATTGATCACTCAAGTGGTGTTTTATGGAATATTTAATGTAATAGGAAGATGTTGACAATATAATGTTAAATGGAAAATACTTTGTACAGTATCTGTTTTATGGAATATAGTCAACTGGAATGAAGTATACCACAAAATTGATAGTGATTACATGTGAATAAGTGAATTATGGTTCATTTTTTTCTTTTTCCTGCATTGTTTTATTTTAAAAATATGTGTGTCATATAAGTTGCAAAAAATTTTTGAATGTTGAGGGGAGGGTATAGCTGAGGGGTAGAGCACATGCTTAGCATGCACGGGGTCCTGGGTTCAATCCTCAGTACCTCCATTAAAAAATTAAAATAAATAAATAAGTAAATAAATTTAATTATCTGCCCCCTCCCCCCAATTTTTTTTAAAAAAAGAAAAAAAAAATGAAGAGAGCTTAAAAAATTTTTATTTGGTATGTGTTTAATATCCCTGGTTTGGATATTCAAGATGAAGATGTAGTGGGTATAATTTCTCAGTTTATAAACTTTGGTGAGCAGTTAATTTCATTTTTTTTCCCTACATCTGAACTTAAATCCTTATCTCTGGTCCCAGTAAACTGGGTTGTAGAAATAACCACAATTCAGGTTTTCCTCAGTCATCTCAGAGTCCCTGTCTCTTGCGTTATTTTTCCTTTTTTTTTTTTTTGTGATGGATCATTTGTTTCTCTGTCATCACATTATCATCTATCCATGTTGATGTCTCTATCCCTGTTAAACCCTAGCCTTGGTCCACAACGATGTATGTTCTTCTGATCCTGGACTCATTAATCTAGTTACTTTCCTGTTCTTGAGAACATGGCAGCATGTGGTCCTTCCCATATCTTGTAGAACAATGGGGAACTCTGAGGCTTTGGAAACCGATGTTTCTAGATTCCGAATGTAGCCATCTCTACTTTTCTCCTCCTTTTCCAGCTGGGGTTAGAGGACATGGAACTACAGACCAGAAATGTTCTGTGTCTCCTAGTCTCCAACAAACTCTTTTGGGGTTTCATACCCTTAAACCATCGAATCTCACCTAGTGGAAAATATTGCTGCTCAGGGCTATTTTTCAAAGACCCATTAGCATTCAATCTCTTGCTTCACTTCTGATCTTCTTCCCCAGACTGTGGAATTTTTAGTTTGGGGCAGGAAAACTGGCTTTTACTCCAGATCTGTTTTTTCTGGCATAAATTTAAAGATTCAGGTTCTTCACGGTTGAGGATTTTGAAGCCCAACATCCTAGATTTCTGTAATTAAAATAAGTTTTTAAAATTCAAATGCCATGATTTGAATCTGTTACTATTCCCCAAGGCAGTAAAAGGCACTGCATGAATTGGGAAGAAGGGAAATTCAAAATAAAGAAAATATAGGAAAATTAGTTTAATATCTTGAAATATTATCCCATCATACAGAAATAAAAACCACACATTTTCTGTCAATTCCTCTTAATGATACTAGAATTCTTTTTTTTTTAAGTTGAAGTACAGTCAGTTACAATGTGTGGATTTCTGGTGTACAGCACAATGTCCCAGTCATGCATACACATACATATATTCATGTTCATATTCTTTTTAATTAAAGGTTATTACAAGATATTAAATATAGTTCCCTGTGCTATACAGAAGAAATCTGTTGTTTTAAATCTATTTTTATATATAGTGGCTAACATTTGCAAATCTCAAACTCCCCAATTTATCCCTTCCCACCCCTTTTCCCCCAGTAACTATAAGATTGTTTGCTATATCTGTGAGTGTGTTTCTGTACTGTAGATGAGTTCATTAGTGTCCTATTTTTTTCTTCTTTTAGATTCCACATTTGACTGATATCAGATGGTATTTTTCTTTTTCTTGCTTACTTCCCTTGGAATGATGATTTCCAGGCCCATCCATGTTGCTACAAATGGCATTATTTTATTATTTTTTATGGCTGAGTAGTATCACATTGTATAAATATACCACAACTTCTTTATCCAGTCATCTGTGGATGAACATTTAGGTTGCTTCCATGTCTTGGCTATTGTATATAGTGCTGCTATGAACATTGGGGTGCATGTATCTTTTCAAATTAGTGTTTTTTCCAGATATATGCCCAGAAGTGGGATTGCTGTATTATAGAGTAAGTCTATTCTTAAGTTTTTTAAGGAATCCTCTCTGGAGGCAGTCTTATCCCACCTTTGGCTTTAATGATTCTGTATACTCCCAAAATAATATTTCTAACTAAAATATTGCAGATGACCCTCAGACCCACACAAACAGCTGTCTTCTCTTCATGTCCATTTAGGTGTCTCTCAAGCATCTTGGTCTCCAATATTCAAAACTGAACTCATTAAGTACTCAAATATTTAGGGACTGTGAGACTTACATAGTACCCAAATTACCCCCCTTTGGGCTCCTTGCTGCTTTCCTAATGCAACTTGGGCTGCCATCACCATCTGACTGCATGTAATCAGGTTGCTGCTCTTCCACTACCATCCTGCAAAATGCAGACATGCTTACTGTACTCTGTCACATGTGTGAGCAGTGCTTTCTTCAGTGTGTCCTTCAGCAGCCATTGAGAATTCTTCTTCCCTAGGCTGTCCAGTCCACTCAGTGCAAGCTTTGGAGTAAAGCATTGCTGTATTTACTTGCGCCTTTAGCACTTAATAGCTGCATGATCTTGAGGAGGTTACCCATCCTTTATAAGCCTTAGGTCTCTCAACTGTAAAATGTGGGGAATAATACCTTGATTACTGAGTTGTTGCATGGAACGTTTAAAGTCATATGTATAGGGGGTAAAGGGATAAATTGGTAGTTTGGGATTTGCAGATACTAACTACTACATATAAAATAGATAAACTATAAGGACATACTAGATAGCACAGGGAACTATATTCAATACCTTGTAATAGCCTATAATGAAAAAGAATACGAAAAGGCATGTGTGTGTGTGTGTATGTAAAACTGAAACATATGCTGTACACCTGAAATTAACATTGAAACTGACTATATGTCAATAAAAATTTTTTTAAAAATAAAGTAATAAGTATAATAATAGTATCTAGAACAGGCCTGGTCCAGGGTAAGTACCCATAATATTTATTTTATTCTATCAGGTGTTGTTTCTCTGTACTTAGAAAATAATTTACCTGCACTTCTCTGAGCATTTCTTTTTTTGTTGTTTTTACCACAGTTGTTCATATTCTGTCTCTCTGACTAGAGTGTACGTTTCTTGAGGGGAAGAAACATGTTCTTTCATCTAATTAAACTCACATCATGGTTCAGTAAGTGCCTTTGAATGAATGAATGAATGAACATGTGAATGAATTAAAAAACAGAGACAGCAGACTCGATTCTGCTTTATCTTTTGATGTAGCTGAGCTTTTTCCAGGCTTTTGTTCAACCAGGTATGTCGCTTAATACAAAATGCACTTATTTACTTGCTGTAGCTTTAAGGAGTTACGATGACAATATTTCATGTGCAAAACCTGGGAAATCACACATTTTTTAATCTTGTCATTGGAACGTAGAGAAATTCTGGTTGTTTTAAAAGAAATCCGAGTGGTTAACGTGGGTCCCTAGGGGATTTTCATAGATTCTCAAGTTTTATGACCTGTTTCAACTTGCTTTTGGTTTAAAACTGTGTCCTACAGCTCTCTTTGGTAAGACAGCATTATTGATTTAAAAGTCAATAAAGAATAGTGGCAAATCATAATATATCACTTCTTGTTCCTAAACTGTTGCCTATGCATTCTTAAATATGACAGTAACTAAACCTGAAAGTTGCCTCAGCCTTTACTAAGGCAAAATTACACTCCATTCCATTGACGAAGGAGTCCCTGAAATGAAGTAAACTAATTGCATGGCTCTTTTTAGCATCTGTTGTTCCTATCAACTGTAATGTAAGAAAGGAACGTCAAAGCATACATAACTCCAGGCTCTTGAATACATGATTTACAACAGTGTTTTCCCAGAAACACCAGTGGACTGTCAAAGGCAGAGGACACCCACTGAAATTTATCAACAAGCCAGAAAGCAGCTGTTCTGTGAGTTGCAAACAAAAGCAAACGTTAAACTGTTGAAGAGCCCTTTTGTTTTTTGTGGTCCACTATGAAAGGGTTTTATTATAACCTTAGCTTTGGAACTTTGCCTTCTTGTAGGTTGAAAGAGATACCCAAAGGACAGATGGAAATTTTGTATTTAGTAGTGATTACCATCATGGAGCCTCAGGGTGACCATGTTTTTTCCTTCATTTACAAAATGTTCTTGAAGGCTCTCTGTATCTTTGAAGTTACTCATTCAGCATCTCCCCAATATTGGCTGTGAGGCATAAAGGAAACAGCAATTTTTGGAGTACAAAATGAAGAAGGGATTGTGTAGAATTCAATCTGGTTAGTCAAGAGCACGTTTTAGAAGGAGACATTTGTGTTCACTTTTCCCATAAGGAATTTAGAGAGAAATGCTCTTTCTAATCTTTTTTGCCCTATCGGATTCTTCGGGACCTGGGTTTGTGAGCTTCATCTGATTACTCCAACTCTGAATTTTCTCCCATCTCTGAACACTTGTAACATACTATTCATATCAGTCATTTTTACCCTTATATACAGTCTCATATCATTATTGAAATATTTCACCATTTGCGTCTCATCTGCCTGATGGGATTATAAAGTCCCTGATTCTCAGAATTGTATCTTAAACATCCTTAGCATATCTGTCATATTTTCTTATCACAGGGGCATTGCTATTTCTTGCACATTTCAGGTAACAGGAAATGCATGCTGATGGACTGAGCTACAGGCATCATTTTACTGTTCTGAGCGAGAGAGTCCACTATTCAAGCAAATCCATAAAGTTTGTTCTTGATAGTACGTTTTCTAAATTACCATTCCTTCTTAAAAGTAAATACTTTAATTTATCCCTCCCTCCTCCTTTCTCCTTTGGTAATTGTAAGTTTGTTTTCTATAACAGTCTGTGAGTCTGTTTCTGTTTTGTAAATGAGTTCATTTATATCATTTTTTAGAGTCCACATATAAATAATACCATATGATATTTGTCTTTCTCTGTCTGACTAACTTCACTTAGTATGATAATCTCTAGGTCCATCCATGTTGCTGCAAATGGCATTATTTCATTCTTTTTTATGGCTGAGTAGGATTCCATTGTGCTTATATATACTACACTATATTTAAAATATATAAAATAGATAAATAACAAGGTCCTATATAGCACAGGGAACTATAATCAATAACTTGTAATAACCTATAATAGAAAAGAATATGAAAAAAATATATCTGTATGACTGAATCACTATGCTGTATACCAGAAACTAACACAACATTGTAGATTCAATTAAAAAAAGTAAATACTTTGACACTAAATGTTAGAAGTCATCATTTATACCCTGAAGAATAGGGTAAGGATTGTTCAGTTCAATTTTTAAAAATTTTTTTTATTGAAGTATAGTTGATTTACAATGTTGTGCTAGTTTCTGGTAGACAGCATAGTGATTCAGTTATACACGTATATATTCTTTTTCATATTCTTTTTTTCATTATAGGCTATTACAAGACATTAAATGTATTTCCCTCTGCTATACAGTAGGGCCTTGTCATTTAATTATTTTATAGATTGTAGTTTATATTTGCTAATCCCAAACTCCTAATTTATCTCTCCCCCCTTAAGAGGACTCCTCTCTTGCTTGTATAATAGGCTTTCTTCCTTTTGGATTGACTGTTCTCTCAAGAACTCTCCCTTGTCTGTGTCACTCAAACCTGCTTACTAGGTCACACCTGCCACTGGTTGCACACCCTTCATTTTGGATCATTTCTAGCTTTTGTCCTACTCTTTGGTCTTTTCCACTTTGGCCTGGCCCTTACTTCCTGACCTGGTTTTATCCCAGAAGGTGTACTTCACCGTTGCATGCTGGCCTGGTAAACCTCTTCACCTACACCTGACTTCCAGAATTCTATCTCAGGAAGGGGGCCTGGGCAAATAGTGCCCAAGGGGGAAAGGTAGAATACTAAAGGACGAAGCCAAAAATTATTGAAAAAATTCTCAGAATCTAAGGACAAGAAAATACAAGAAAATCTATTTGGAGCAAGCATTAAAAGGACTGGGACAGACAGCCATCAAAACATGAAATTAATCAATTCTTATTTTACATCTTCTGTGCATTTCTCAACATTCTCCTTAATCTCCCCTCCCTGTGATGTTTTTCATCTGTACTCCAGTCCACACTGACTCCTTTCTGCAGTTTCTAAAGCCTCATATTATGAATTGCATTTACAACAATTACGCCGTATGGATAAAGATCACATGTAGTTTTAAATCAACCAGGCTGCAAACTCTCAGTGGGGGCAAGTTTCCAGGGCCAGAAATATTACATTTTAGGCTGTTGAAATACTCTGAAAATGTGGTTTGAGAATCATTTCAGTCATCTTTGAGACTTTTAAGGGGCAGGAGATAGGCATCTGTGGTGATTTAAAAGGGAAAAAAAGATGGCTTCCTGACAAGACAGAACTGTAATCTAGGCATGTTTTCCTGGTGAGATTCTAGACTAGATTGTGAAATAACTGTCTTGTGCACACTAAGAAAAGAAAATGATAATCACCAGGAACCAGATGGTTTCTTCTAGGAATAAGTCATGCTAAAATAACCTCGTTTGATTTTTTTGTGGCGTAACTAGTTTGATAGATAGGAAGCTGTCATGTTTTTGCAAACATTTGACAATCTTCAGCATGTTATTCATTTAGAATGGATAGGATATGTGGGCTGGGAGAGACTAAAGTTAAGAAAAAAATTTTTTTAATTAAAAATTTTTTTTCTGATTTAATTCCTTTAATTGGGTTCTTTTTCAATTTTTTATTTTTTATTTTTATTTTTTGCCTTTTTTGATTTACAATGTTGTATTAGCTTCTGGTGTATAGCACAGTGATTCAGCTATACATATATATACATATTCTTTTTCATTACAGGTTACTACAAGGCATTGAATATAGTTCTCTGTGCTATACAGTAGGACCTTGTTCTTCATCTATTCTGTACATAGTAGTTTGTATCAGCCAATACCAAACTCCTAATTTATCCATCACTCCTCCCTTCCCCCCGGTAACTAAGTTTGTTTTCTATGTCTATGAGTCTCTTTCTGTTTTGTAAATAAATTCATTCGTGTCTTTTCTTATAGATTGCACATATCAGTGATATCATATATTTGTCTTTCTCTGACTGACTGAACATGAAGTTTTATAATAGGTGGACTAATCCTAAACTAAGTACATTGATTATTAAATCAGTACCAGGTGCTTTCCTCTTGCGATACCCCACTCTCTGTTCTTAGTCAGGTTCTGATAAACAGTTTTTATCAAAGATTTAAGAGTTCTAAAAAGACATCTTTAGAAAGTATGCCAATGACATTAGGGAGAGTGTCTTAAGTATTGCAGAGACCAACCCAGAACAAAAAGGATAAAAACATGGGTTTGGGAGTTGGAAAGACTGAAGGCTTGAATCAACTCTGCCACAGTTACTAGCTGTATGACCTGGGGTGAATTACTTTTTGCTAACTCATGAAGACCAAATAATCACCCAGAAAACAATAAATAGCAATTTCTGGGTTTTTTGGTGGGGGTGGGGAGTATTCATACAACCATTATTACTTCCACTGGCCAGAAAGGTGAGCTAAAACTAAAGATGGAATTTAGCAGTGAAGATGAAAATCAACTGTATAAATGGAAGAGATGAATGCACTACATCTCACGTGAATAAAACTTGGTGGTTTTAGTTGACTGTAAGCTCAATATGAGTCAAACATATGATATTAATGACAAGCCAGCTAATGCAATTTAGATTTTCAGTAGAATGATGGTATTTTGATTAAGGGATATAATAGTCCCTCAATAGTGTTCAGACTGCATTTGGGAGACTGTGTTCAAGGGACACTTTGATTTTCCCAGAGGAAGGGTAACTATGATGGTCAAGAGTTTAGAATCCATGTTACAGGAGAAATGGCTTAAATAATTGAAAATCATTTTGCTGGAGGAAATAAGACTTACGGGATAGGGATTGGTAGTAGACAAATCAAGGGAAGTTATTTTTCCCCTAAGCTGCTTATCATGGAGAATTTGAAACAAATACCAAAACAGTGAGATTAGTATAATAAACTCCCATGTACCCATCACCCAGCTGCAATAGTTTTCAAGTTAATGACAATCTTGTTTTATCTGTTATCCTCCAACTGAATTATTTGGAAGGAAATCCCAGAATTTCAGATATCATGTAATTTCATCTATAAATATTTTGCTGTGTATCTTCAAAAGACAAGAATTTAAAAAGTCCTTAACTTCAGTACCATTAACACACCTAAAAAAATGAAAAATAGTTTCTTAACATCATCTGATATCCAGTTAGTGTACAAATTTCCCTAGTTATCTCACAAATGTGCTTTTATAGTTTCTCTGAATCAAGATCTCAGTAAATCTGTACATTGACACATCTTTTAATTCCATTTGTCTTTCTCTTTTTTGATCCTTGTTACTTATTGGTCATTTATCCTGTAGATTTTTCCAGGGTTGGGATTTTGTGGATTGAATTCTTGCGGTGTCGTTTTTTTCCTTTGATCTCTGTATTTCCTACGAGTTAATAGTTGGATCTTGAGAATTGGTCAGATTAGGTTTAATATTTTGGAAGAATGCTCCCTAGGCAGTGTTAATTTCCTCCATCAGGAGACACTTCATTTCTGGCTGTCTCTCTCTCTTTTTTTTAAATATTAGCAGCCATTGATAAACATTACCTAGTTTCTTTTTTTTTTTTTTCCCAAGAAGGGATTGCAAAAAAGGTTATATTCTAATTCTGTCATTACTTTTCATTTATTACTTGAAATATTTCTGAAAAGGGAAAGTTTCTCTCATTAACTTTTTGGTTGTAGAAATTATTTTCAAGCAGATAGATGTTTGTTGCCTTCCAAAGTTCATGTTATGTCCTGGAATCTGGATAGGGTCAGGGAGAGAAAAGGGAGAGTTTGAATTAGCTCCTCAGCCAAGTCTTTCTTTCCATTAAGAACCAATGTAGAGGTGGGGTATAGCTCACTGGTAGAGCACATGCAGAGCATGCAGGAGATCCTGGGTTCAATCTACAGGACCACCATTAAAAAAATAAATACATATTCCTAATTACCTCCTGCCCACCCCAAAATAAATTAAAAAAAAAAAAAAAGAACCAGTGGGGCTCACATAAAAAAGAATGAAATAATGCCATTTGCAGCAACATGGATGGACCTAGAGATCATCATACTAGATGAAGTCAGACAGAGAAAGACAAATATCATATATATTCCAGTGGAAACTTAAAAAATGACACAAATGAACCTGTTTATAAAACAAAAACAGACTCATAGACATAGAAAACAAACTTATGGTTACTGAAGGGGAAAAGGGGGAGGGATAAATTAGAAGTTTGGGATTAGCAGATACTAACTACTAGACACAGAATAGATAAACAACAAGGTCTTACTGTATAGCACAGGGAACTATATTCAATATCTCGTAATAACCTATAATGAAAAAAATCTGAAAAAGAATATATATATGTATGACTAAATCACTTTGCTGTACACCAGAAACTAACACAACATTGTAAATCAACTATACTTCAATTACAAAAATGAACCAATGGGAGATGATAGCAGTTTTCAAATAAAGTGATTTAAGGTGGAAATTTATTCTGTTTAGCTACAGAGAACTTTGCTAAGACTCATTATAAGAGTCAAGGAAAGGAGGTCAATGTACACTAAAAAATTTTGTTTTGTTTTTTGGGGGAAGGTGATTAGATTTATTTATTTAAATAGAAGTTCTGGGAATTGAACCCAGGACCTCATGCATGCTAAGCACACACTCTCACTGAGCTATACTCTCCCCCAAATTACATTTAATATGAGAAAATCCTACTAACAATTAGGCCAGCCCCCAAACTGAATGGATTGCTTCACAGAGCAGATAGCTGCCTGTTACTAGGATGCCCAAGAAAGGGTCAGATGACAGCCTTTTGGGGATGTTGTAAAAAAGATTCTTATGCTGGGTAGAAATTTAAAAGTCTTTTTCATCTCTGAGTTTCCATGATACCAAAATGCTCCTGAGGAACCAGAATGAAGACAGACATGTAGGGACTCCTTCAGGATGACAGCTGTGTAAGAAAAATTCACTTTGAATATTTGTGGGGGAAATTTCCGATCCCAAAAGCAAATGCTATATATAAGTCGTTAAAAAAAGGGTGTTCTAAGTATGTTCCTCATACTCTGCTTGCTTGTTAACACCTTGTAACTCCTGACCTTTGCCTAGGGAGAAGGTGTGATAATTCTTTTGTTAAGAAGTCACAGTTTGTTCCCAACTGAGGACTTCTTCCCGCAAATCACAGCTACAGTACAGTGTTAACAGATGCCACTATTCCTGTGGAAACCTTAGGCTGTGTGTTTTGCCACTGGAGAGGGATTCCTGCACTCAGTGCGGTATCTTCAAAAAATCCACCTCAAGGTGATGAATAATTTTTTGTGCTGTTGTATATTCCCATGTGCTTTGTTCAGGACAGTAGTTCCAAGATATGCTAATAAGTGCCTCCTCAACCCCACTGTGCAAGAAAAAGTCGGTTCTGTGGTCAAAATAATTGAGGAAATTTTGTTTGTTTATTCACTCATCCGTCCATCCATTTATTTATTTATTTTAAATTGAAGTATAGTCAGTTACAATGTGTCAATTTCTGGTGTACAGCATAATGCTTCAGTCATACATGAACATACATATGTGCTTTTTCATATTCTTTTTCACCATAAGTTACTATAAGATATTGAATGTAGTTCCCTGTGCTATGCAGTATAAACTTCTTGTATCATCCATTTATTTTTACATCAATCTTTCAGGACCCTATGAAATGTTAAATGTATTGTTAATATTCCAGAGGAAGATATACTACCATATCTGGAATTTCCCACACTTATTTGACCACAGAATATTTTTTCATAGAATATGTTACAGGACATTTCTTCTGTGATACATAACACAATCACACCACTTTGACAAAAACCAAAAAACCAAAAAACTTGGAATTGCCCGATTCCTCACTTTCTTTCATCTCCAGTCCAATCTACCAGCCGATCCTGTGGTTTCTACTGTCAAAATCTATCCAGAATTTGATGCTTTCTGATCACCTTCCAATCCACAGAACCCAGCTACTATCATAAAGATGGTTCCTTCTTTCTGGATTGTTCTTGTCTCAGGTATCTTTGTAGCTTTATCTATTACGTCCTTCAGAGCCTCTCTCTCTCTCTCTGTCTTCACCTTTATTTTTCAACATAGTACTTATGACTATCTAACACACTGTTTCCTTTGTCTATCTAACTTGTTATGGCCTCTGTCCTCCCACTACAATGTAACCTCCATGAAGGATGGGGCTTTGTCCCGATTCCTGCTGTACCTCTAGCATCTGGATGTGTGTCAGGATATAATAAGTGCTCAATCAATATTTGTGGAATAAGTGAATGAGGTAGCTGACATGACACATGCTCACAGTCAGAAGACGTGCATCTTAGTATCTTCAAGGAACATTGGCTTTGTAGTTAGCCAGACAGGGATTCCCTTGCTGGTTCTGCCATTTATTTGCTGTGAGACCTTGAACATGTTACCCAGTAGCTCAGTGCCTCCGCTCTAGTACACCTGGAAATAGTGATCCACATCCCTTAGATTTATTGTAATTCTTCAGCAGTGTCTTAAATTATGTATTCTGTGTAACAGCTATGATATTAAATGATGAGATGTATTTAAAGTACCTAGAGCAAAAGTACTATGATTCCTAGCAGAAGGCCCAGTACAAGTTCTGGAGAACTACTGTAATGAATAAATTTTTACCTTTCCTTCTCTTCTTCCTCTCTGTCCTCCCTACAGTCCTGGGAGTGGGTTTTCCCTGAGCTCTTCTTATTCTGTTTTCTGATCATATTTATGAAGTTGTGGTAGGGTGAGGTCTGTGAATATAGAAGATATGTTTTTCCCCTTTGTATAAATCAGATAGCCCTTAGTCAGTGAGCTCATGCCAAGCATTGTCTTTCCGTCAACACAACTAACAGTCTCAGATGGAGAGTTCCTAACAGAAAATTAGAAATGACAGTTTCAGAGAGAATAAGAACCTGGCAAGTATGATGTTATCTATAAACTTCTGCTTTGGAATTGCATTCAAATCACATTCTGAGCTACATCAGATGATCTGTTTCATTACTTCATAGTCACACTTCATTTTTGGACCCAAATACTGTTACCAGTTTGATTGCTTACCCTGTTCATGAGATCTGACTCTGAATGACATTTAGCTGTTTCAAAAAATCAAAGTTTCCCCTTAGAGAACCAAGATTTCCCATCAGTGAGGATACTCACGACCGTGTATCTCAGACTCTGTATCTAATTTCACCAAGTAACAGAAATGTTTGTGTGTTAATATCACTGTTAAAATGAGTAGGTGACCACTTTGAAGAACAATGCTCATTTGATTGTCTCAATTCTGTTATGTTTGTGGAAAAATTGGTCTGAAGAGGCCATAGTCACACCTTGGATACATTGTTATATCATAATATTCTCAAATCTATCTTTATTTTCCCAAGGCCCTTGTGGCTTTTCATCCGCATACTAGCTTTATCTGTATGATCAAAGCATTGGAATGAAAACCAACAGAGATGATATTTTCAGCCATTTTGATGGTCTTAGATCAACTCCATTACTGTGATGGTAGCCCTTATATTTAGATATGATATTTTTAAAAAATTTGCATTCTTTTTTATTGAAGTATAGTCAGTTTACAATGTTGTATCAATTTCTGGTGTACAGGGTATGTTTCAGTCATACTTGTACATACGTATATTCTTTTTCATTATACGTTACTACAAGATATTGAATATAGTTCCCTGTGCTATATGGTATAAACTTGTTGTTTATCTGTTTTATATGTAGTAGTTAGTATCTACAAATCTCGAACTCCCAATTTATCCCTTCCCACCCCTTTCCCCTGGTAACCACAATTTTGTTTTCTATGTCTGATAATCTGTTTCTGTTTTGTAAATCTAAAAAAAAAAGACACAGGTGAACTTATTTACAAAATAGAGGTGACTTTTAAATTGCTTAATCTGTAGAATTGCTTGATCCGTTGCATATAAACATTACATTGTCTTCATGTAAATACCGCTCCTCCCCCAAGTGTACCCGATCTTTTTTCTCTACTCGTTCTGCTCCATATTTTTATTGTTATATACATTCTATTTCTCTTCCTGTCATCTGGCATTAAGTGCTAAGTCCATTGTTTTCAGAGACATGTTGTATATTGGGTGGTGATTGGGGTTGGGGAGGGTGATCTCAAGTGACGATATCTCTCACTGAGGGGTAGTGACTGGCGACAGGATGAAAAGAGTTTGGCCATTTCTGCTCATCCCTTTTATTTGGCAGAGTTTAATTTCTCACTAAGTCTTTCTTCTTTTTTGTGTTGAAGTGGAAAGTTATAAGTGGAGGTATCTCTTTTACTCCAGAAGCTCGAAAACTCGTATCTCTTTACCTCTATGCAAAGCTTTCTGATCTGCTTTGCTTCAAAGTTTATCTTTGTTAAATACTGTAAACAGAGACATTTACTTTGAAGCTAGAGAAGCTTAAGCTACAGGACTCCTTCCTTGCATTGGCCCTTCCAAGATCCTGTACTTTATTTTGTACTTGTAATTTTATAGTATTTTCCTTAAAGCACCCCCCCAACACACACACAGCTATATAGGATTTAGGCCCTAGAAAACACCCTGAATCCACCCTTAAAAATAATTGTGTCTTCTGTTTCTTCTGTGTACTTCCTCTTAAAGATTCATTCCAACCATTGCATTGTTTCTGTTTCCATTCCTTCTGTCCTTGATTTCTGTTCAGGGCATGTTGAAGGCCAAACCGTAACTGATTTATAGGTTCTTGGAATGGCTTCTTTTACTGTGTTCAATGTGAATGAATCCTAGAGCTGAGAAGCCTTATAAGATACAACAATGGCTGTGGTCCCAAGAAAACCTAGGAGGAGTCAGGTAGACTTGACTTCCACTAAGGCATTTACTAGTTTGACATTAGTTAACATTCTGAGCCTCAGATTCCTCATTGGCCAAATGGAAACAGTGATATTTACTTTTCAGATTTGCTCTGAAGATCTAGGTGAAAGCAGTGTATTTACTTCAAGGGCCTAGCACTTCCTTGGTATCAACACATTCATATCCTCCTTCCTTACAACCTGAATGTCCATTGACATGAATGGATAAAGATGTGGTGTGTGTACACACACACACACACACACACATATATATATATATATATGATGAAATATTACTCAGCCATAAAAAAGAATGAAATAATGCCATTTGGAGCAAAATGAATGGACCTAGAGATTATCATACTAAGTGAAATCAGACAAAGACAAATATATGATGTTGCTTTTATGTGGAATCTACCAAAAAATGCAAATCTTATTTAAAAACCAGAGATAGACTCAGGAACATAGAAAACAAACTGATTACCAGAGGGAAAGAGGGGGAAGGGATAGATTAGGAGTTTGGGATTAACAGACACACATTACTATATATAAGATAGATAAACAAGGACCTATGGTATAGCATGGGGAACTATATTCAATATCCTGTTATGAGCTGTAATGGAAAAGAAACTGAAACTATATATATATATATAACTGAATCACTTAGCTGTACCCCTGAAACTAACATTGTAAATCGACTACACTTCAATAAAAAAATAAAGATAAAAATAAATAAATAAATTCTCCTTCCTTCAGCTGCCATAGCAGGAGACGACAAAGTTTATTATGCAGGGAGACTGTTTCCCATCTGCATTTTTAGGGAACCTTTTCTGACCCATAAGAACTAGAAAAATGCAGATCATTAGTCTGAAAAGGCAAGTGATCCCCTAGGCAGGCACAGAGGGCTGGAACTGCTGCTTTGTTGGAGAGAGTGGAAGCAGAGAGATGGCAGTAGGAGTGGCATCCCTGTAAACCAGAGTCTGTCGGGCTCTGATAAGAGAGTGTGCATCCTTCCCTTACCCAGTGTACTGAAAGCTTGTTCTCACCCCTTTCATTATAGCTTCCTGTCTTTACAGAGTAAACATTTTGGTCTTAAGACTGGAGAATGAATCTCTGTACGGGGTGGAGGGGCAGCATAAAGTTTCACTTATTCAATGGTTACTTGTCAGGTTTGTTTCTTAAATAACACTTGACAAAAGGGGAAGGAGAACTGGGAGGTTACTCTAAGTGATTGAGTCAGGATTCCTGAGTTCTTTCTGTCTTTTCTGAGCACTTTTGTGTCAGTGTTTGTTCTTTTTGAAAAATCTTAGCAGTATCGACTGAAATAAACACGCCGCCTAAAAGTTGAGAGTTCTGTTTTATTTGGCGGGAGGACTCGAGCCCTAGATGACAGCCTCTCACATCGCTCTGAGGGACTGCTCCAAAGAGGTAGGGGAGGAGCTAGGATATATAGGAGCTTTACAACAAAGACCAGGTAGTTGGAACATTACAAGATTAGTTGTTAACTAAAGAAAAGCAGGCATCTCAAGTTAAAAGAATTTAGCTTTTTTCTATGTATGGGAGGAAGCAAACATTTGGGCTCACTGAATTCATTCCTTTGACAAGCACCTAGCCATCTAGGGCCAGTATCCTGTCCTTTATTATTCTGAGTCCCCTCAGGGTGCACCATTGTGAGTGGCTGCAGAGGCCGGGCTTCAGGCTTGTCTTCACTGTCGGGGGTGGTGGCAGCTGCTCATGACTTGATGGCTTCAGCATTCTTCGTTTACTGATATAGTTTGCAGTATTTTTTGTTCACAGCAGCATTGTTGATAAGCCTGTTTTGAACATTAGGATTTTGAAAGAGTGTGGAATTTTTTGGCTTAGAAATTAAGGAAATTAACCACCCCATTGTGCCTAGTGGATATTTAATCCTAGGCAATAGAGAAAATTTATTATAAATAGCACCTGGTGGGTATATTGTGCTTGTGATCTTGTTAGGAATGTTTTATTCGCAAGTCATGTGGACATTTGTCTCGTATACATTTTATCTATGCAGAAAAATAATAGGAAGATCAGGCTGGAAATGTGGTGGTCTACTCCTAGCTCTGTATCAGTGAAATAGGGCTTTTGGCTGCCTCATTTCATTTTGCACTGTAGATGCTGCATCCGCAAAGCATGGAGGTAACTGTGTCTCTTGGTTGTGTTGTGAAGACAACACGTGAGATAATATATGTGTAAATTTTGTAAGTTCAGAGGAAGACAGGCAAACCAGTAAGACTAACTTCTGACATTAACATGAGTGATTTAAGTGTAAGGTTGAGGCCGCTGATATTTAAGAAAAAAAAGAAAATGTAGAGAAATGGCTGGTTAGTGTGAACTCGAAACTCGGAATCATTAGATCATCTCTTACCTGGACATTATTAATACAGCTCTTTGTAGAAATGTCTTCACAAAATTATAATTTAATCTTATACCCAGGTTTTACTGAGGGTGTATTTCAAAAAGAGCCAGTGGAAAAATTTTGCTGTAAGACATTGCCTCTTAGGTTAATGTCTCTTATATAAAGAGCTTCATGAAAAATTCTTATCATTTAGTTTCAGGCAAAAGCAAAAAAAAAAAAAAATCCATATCCAGATGAATTTTTAACCAAACAATAACTACCACTACATAATTAATTATATTTCCAATTTTGCCTTGACTATCAGGAATCTCAGTTACATATAATGATGACTGTAGTAATTAACCTCAGTGTGTAGTTTTTTTCTCCTGTAATTATCTTCTTTCCTCAACTATAAAGCCTTTTTGTATAGATGCCATGCATAGCAAACTGATTCAAATATTTTATTTTTGAAAATAGGCAGGTAGATAAATAATATTTCTGTATAAATCTAGTGGCTCATTTGTGACCAATTATTAGCGAGGCCAGGATATATGGTTTGGTTCCCATGTAGGCATTTGAATATTGTTCTTTTCAAAGACAGTCAGCATCGAGCCTACCTACCCCTGGATGACTGGTATGCAAACTTTTGGCTACAAGAAAAACCTGAGAAAAAATGGGGACCAATTAGAGCCAAGCCTTTACTAATACTATAAAAATACCTAAAACCATATGCTATCAGTGATAGTAGAATATAATCGACTTTAGAAATAAACAAAGCAATATTTTGTTACTCATTCACATATGGCAGGATCATATTTTACCCTTGTTTCCTGAGTAATAATCATGAAACAATTAAGATCTGAGATTCCATTTTCCCACTCCATCCTATCATGGCATTGGAGTAGTAAAATAAAAGTAAATGTGTGCTATGTTTAGGCAAACGGGCCAGAGACAGACTATCTTACGGTCCTTCATGAACCAGGAGCATTGGAATGTATTAGTATACTACTTTGTGCCCAAGAAAGTGATGACAGAGACATTGGTAGGAGCCCAGAAGACATTAATGATTTTAGACGTAATTCTGATGCAGGAAAACAGATGTGGGGTGTGAGGAGGGCCGTGTCCCAGGCTTCAGTTGAGCCCGAAGGACGTGCCCTGCCAGGTGTGGGTCCTTGGCTTCGTGCAGGAAAGAATTTAGCTGTGAGCCACAGTTGAGTAAAGGTAGATTTATTTAGAGAGATACAGACTGCATAGAGTGTAAAGCAAGAGAAAGGCAAGGAAAGAGGTGTGGGAATTGGGTGCTCAGGTTAAAGTAAAAGTAGGTACACACTTCATAGACAGAGTGTGGACCATCTCCAAAGAGGAGGGAGCAAAAAAGAGCCACTAGGTGTGGTGTTGCCAGTTTTTATGGGCTCAGTAGCTTCACATGCCTACAGGGAGGACCATTCCAACTGCCCTGGGGAAGGGGCTGGGATTCCCAGGAATTGGGCCACTGCCCATTCTTTGGCCTTTTGCGGTTAGCCTTGGGACTGTCATGGAGCCTGCGGGCATGTTATTGATCACGCTGTTACAATGAGCATATAATGAAGCTCAAAGTCTACTAGAAGTCAAACCTCCTGCCAACTTAATCCTTGAGGCCAAATGAGAGTTGAATCTTTCACCATTTTGGTGTTAAATTGCTGTCATTCCTTGAGTGGCTGTGTCCTGCCCCCTTCCATCCTGTCTCAATTCTAGTGGGCTGTGAGGACAGTGGGTTTTAAAGTTCACTAAAGAAGGCTTCGAATTATTTTTTTAGATGCAGGGCAGTGGGCAGAAGGTTGGAAAAGAGAGTCTGTTGAAGTCTTATTAGAGCTTGCTAATGAGTTCAATCTTGGACTAAATTTCTAAAAGAACCAAACCTCTTCTTGAGTAAGGAAGGGTTACTCCAGTGGGAAAAGTTCTGGATTCCAAAACAAAGGGATTCCTTTAGACCTAAAAAATAGCACGCTTGTGGACAGTCATCTGAGGCTTTGCAGAAAGGCTTAATGAACCACATAGCCAGGCAAGGACGCGAAGAGGAACCTTTTTAATACAGTTATTAAGAGGTTAAGTCACTGTAAGCATTCCTCTTTTTGCATTTCCACATTTCTAGGACTATCTAACCATTAAAAGAAAAAAAAAATACCCCTTAGCTGGCAATGTAGAAACTGGAGAATAACCACTCATCATCTCCCAAGAGTCTGAAACAGAGCAGGACCACATGAGCTCCTCCCTGATGCAAATCCTTTCCATGTTCGCATTTCTTGTTTGGGTGAAATAGGCTTCATTCAGCCTCCTTGACCTTCCCTGAGTTCCAAAGGGCAAATTCAAACAGTTGCTAATCAGGGAAGGGAGGGAATGCAGAGACAGGGGAGGAACAGGCAAGAAACAACAGTGCAGCCTTGGGGCAGAGTCCTGGTTCCTCCTCAAGGGATATACAGAACAATACCTTTGAGTTCTTCTGCAGGCACTAAGGCCCCCCACCCAGGTGGAGGATGGGAACTTCAGGCTGAGCACAAGGTTCCTGGAGCACTGTCCTGTTACCTCACTCCCAACCAAGGACAAAAAAGTCACACACCCTGCAGTCCTCACCCCAAATTTTGCCTATAAAAACTTCTTCCTGAGAACCACTGGGGACTTCGGGTTTTTCGAGCACGAGCCACCCATCCTCCTTGCTTGGCCCTGCAGTGAATCTTTCTGTGCTCCAAACTCTGACATTTTGGTTTGTTTGGCCTTGTTGTGCATCCGGCACACAAACTTTGTTAGGTAACAAGTGTAAGCCCCATTCAGCAATGATTTCACTTCTTGAAACAGACTGCCAGGGCCAAGAAACTAGACAATACTTCTGAGAAAGAATAGGGCATGTGGGAGATTTGGGGTGGGGAAGCCGCCCACGTAACCTACAGCTTACCATTTGAGACTGAAACTAATTCAAATCAGCATATATTGATGGGATTATTTATAGACTTGATCCACAGATACCATTTGCTAAAAAGTCTTAGAAAATACAGTTTTCTAATCAACAGCTCCCCAGTTTCTCTCAGCCTAATCAAGGTGATCAGGGTGTATCTTTAGATTGAATTTGTTACTAAAGAAAGCTGCACCCTAATTAACTATATTGTTTTCTTTATGAAAGGACAGAAGTGTCGAGATCTGCATGAGGTCTTTCCAAAACTCTAGAAGAATAGAGGGAAGCCATGGAAAGTTTGAGTCAGAAGTATGATGAAATCCAACCACTGTTTTGGAAACTAAATGGGGAGGAGTAAGAAGAATGGACTAGAAGAGTAGAAATTGGAGGCAGGGAGGTAAATTAGAAGGCCATGGTTCTTAACATTCATGTGAGATAGCTGAATTTGCAAATACACTTTGATATAGAATTTGTTCGGAAAAATGCTATAAAATGTAACAGTAGTTTAATGACCAATTGAGAATCTTAATGATTCTATAGATATAAGTTTCAGTAATTTGTAAAACTTAATTTTTTCTGGCTAAGGATTACCAATTTATTTTATTTTATCTTATTTTGATTGATTGATTGATTGATTGAAATAAAATCTGTATGTTCAATTGAAAAATACTATGAAAACCAATACCCATGTACCCGCCATTCAGTTTAAGACCTAGATTGTTATTACCAGAACCTTAGAATCCCCTTAAGTGCCCTCTGCCCCAATTGTATCCATTCCTGGAGGTAACCACTACCCCAATTAGTACAAATTCTCTTGATTGTAAGTACTGTTTATCACTTCTGTATGTCTGCAAAAACAATGTTACTTTCCCTATTTCAGTATTTTATATAAATGGAATCAGACTCTTCTGTGATTTGCTTCATTAGCTCAACATTTTAATTTGTAGATTCATCAGCATTAATGTGAATAGCTGTAGTTGATTTCTTTTTACTGCTGTATACTATCCCATTCCATAATTTAGTTAAGTAGTCTAATATGGTTGAGATATTTGGCTACTTCAGGTATTTTTCCTATTATGATAGTACTACCATACCAGCTACAGTATATATGTCCTGCTACAGCTCTGCTAGTCTCTCCCACCCAACCCTTTCCAACTGCCATGCCTCTCTGGTAACCACTCATACTATTTCCATGGCCATCAAGCCCAGGAGCTGTTTTTATCATGGACTAAAGAGTACCCGTGCATGGCACTAAGTGGCAAAAGAGACTATTGTGTCATGGACCATCCAGACTAGACCACGAGAGCTCTGGCTTCTGCACTGATTTCTTGGAAGAAACAGGTGACACAAAATGGAAATGGGGCAAGCCAGTTTCCTGCATTGCTGTCTTTGTCCAGGATGAGTTGAGGGAAACGAAGGAGGGTAGCAGATACATTTATCTCTCTTTGTCTTCCTTTCCCCAATGGACTGTTTTCTTTTAAAATTATTTTATTTTTTATTGAAGTATAGTCAGTTTACAATGTTGTGTTAATTTCTGGTGAACAACATAGTGATTCAGGTATATATATATGTATGTGTGTGTGTGTATATGTGTGTGTGTGTGTGTGTGTGTGTGTGTATATGTTATTCTTTGTCATTATAGGCTAGTATAAGATATTGAATATAGTTCCCTGTGCTATGCCATAGGACCTTGCTGTTTATTTATTTTATACATAGTGGTTACTGTCTGCAAATATGGCATTTCCAATTTATCCTTTCCCACCCCTTTTTCCCCAGTGGGAACCACAATTTTGTTATAAGATGAAGTAGTTCATAAACCTCTTTGAGGCTGAGCCGTTTATTATGTTTGGCCAGCTCTTGAATGTATTTACGCTCCAATGTTTCCTCCCTTAGTTCACTTTTTTAGAACAACTTTTTATAGCTGATTTTAGATATTTTATTTTTTTTTCCTCACTCCTGCTTCCCTCTTATTGCATACCCTAGTAAAGCCTGAGCATGTAAACTTTTGCTTCCGCCTCTGTGTTCTAGGAAACCTGGCCTTAAACAGCTGCAATAGGCATCTTAAGACTTTTTTTTTTTCCCCAGCACACCCATGAAGATTTTCTTAAGAATACGGACCTAGGAGTAGGGTCGCTAAATTGTAGCTATAGTGGTAGCTGTAGAATTGCTGAGTTGTAGTAAATGCTCAGATTGACTAAGCAACGCCAAACTGTTTTCCAAGGTGTTTTTACCAGTGTATACTTTCACTCGCTCTGCATGAGACTTCCGGTTGCTTTACAACCTCTCCAAAACTTGGTGTTGTTTATATTTTTAGTATTTGTAGTTTGGTGGGTATATAATGGTATCTCATTTGGCTTTCCTAAGCTTTTCCTGGAATATAAATGAGGCTGAGGGCCATTTCATATGTTCACAGGGCATTAGTATTTCATCTTCTGTAAAATGCCTGTTCATGTCTTCTGCACGTTTTCTATTGGTATGACTGTCTTTTCTTTCTGATTGGTTAGAGTTCTTTATATATTTGTATAGTAATCTTTTCTTGGTGAGCTGTCTTTCAAATATCTTCTGCCGGGATTTTTATTCCCCCCATATGGATTACCATTTGTTCCTGCACCTTTTAATGCGTGGTCTATTTCTTCCACACTGATCTGCAATGTTTACTCTATCATAAATCAAGTTTTTACATCTACATGGGTCTGTTCTAGATTGTCTGTTTTGTTCCATTGTTCTATATGTCCACCTCTGCTCTGATACCACGTTGTCTTTATTAATATAGCTTTTTAGTAAGTCTTAAAAATTGATAGGGCTAGTCCCCTCGCCTTACTCTTTTGGAATATCTTGTCTATTTCTGATCCTTTGCTTTACCAAGTTACACACACACACATACACACACACAAATAGCTTAAGATTTTTTTGGAATTACATTGGATCTTTAGATCAGTTTGTATTATGCTCATGAAGGTGGTCAGTTTATGAACTTTTTTGTACTGTATTTGTCTTTTTTGGTATCATCTCATAAAATGTGTCAGAGAGTGTTTCCTATTTTTCTATTTTCTGCAATAGTTCATGTAAGATTTGAATTGTCTGTTCCTTTAATGTATGGTAAAACTCTCTTGTAAAGTCACCTGGGCCTGGGTTGTTCTTTGATCAAATATTTTTAAAATACTGCTTGAATTTGCTTAATCATTATAAGACTATTTAGATTATCTGTTGCTCTGTGAGTTAACGTTTTTTGGTGATTTTTGCTTCTAAGAATTTATTCATCTGTGTCTTCAAATTTCTTGGCACAAGATTGTACTTTTTATCTATTTCATTTCTGTTATACCTGATTCATGCCCACTTTTTTTCCTAATATGGTCCTTTTGTCCTTTTTCTTCTTGATTAATTTTGCCAGTTTTGTTGTCTTCTTATTTACTCTTTCCTAAGAACCACATTTTGACATTATTTGTCATCTCTATTTTATGCCTCATATTTCATTAATTTCTGAGTTTAGCTTTATTTCCTTCCATTTTCTTTTGATTTATTCTGATGTTCCTTTTCTAACATCTTATGTTGTGTGCTTTTAGCTCGTTAATTTTGAAGTTTTCTCCTTTTTAAACTGCTTTTGGATTAAGATATACATACAGAAGACTGTAAAAGCATGTATTTCCAGTTTAATGAATAATTATTAAGTAACCACTATTCAGATCAAGAAATAGAGAACTACCAACTCCATTAGTCCTCTTTGCAGTCATCCCTGTGTCCCTGATCCTGGTCCCCTCTCTGCCTTCTACATGTAATCACTACCGTAATGAGATAATTTGCATTTATTTAAAATTTTGTTGCTTAAATATGCATCCCTGAACAATACAGTTTAACCTTCTCTGTTTTTGAACTTTACATATAATGGAACAATAGAAAATGTATCCTTTATAAACTTTATTTTTTTCCCACCTAATATTATATTTATTAGATTCACTCTCTCACTTTCATTGGTGACGAGTAGTCAATTTTGTGAATGTACCACAATTTATATATCCAGTGTGCTGTTATTAAACATTTGGCTTATTTCCAGATTTTTTGCTATCACAAAGAATCCTGCTCTGAATATTCTTGTACATTTCTCTTGGGACAAGAGTTTCTCTATATACTTGCTGCAAAATTGTTCACCCATAAAGTTTGTGTAAGTTACCCTTTAATAGGATATGGTAGATAGTTTGTCTAAGTGTTTGTACCAGTTTACACTCTCACCAGGTACCAATTTACAATCCTATAAGCATAGTACAGTGTATGAGGGTTCTCATAGCTTCATACTTGGTGATGTCTAACTTTTTACATGTCTCCAGTCTGGAAAGTGTATAACGTAATTAATTTTGCTTTATAATGAGCATTCCCTGATTGCTACTGAGATTGGGCTTCTTTTTGTATTATTTTTTTCTAATATGATCATTTAAAGCTGTATGTTTTATCTCAGTACTGCTTTATTTGCATCTCACTTACTTTAATACAATGCAATTTACTATCTAGTTCTAAATATATTGTAATGTGCATTATGATTTCTTCTTTAACCTAGGAAATACTTCAAAATTCTTATTAAACTTCCATATATAGGACATCAACTTCTTACATTTCCTAATTTTGTCTTTATTTTCTCCAACAACTTTAGTGATTGGCTCTCTTTTCAGGGGCTCCCCCCCCCCACTGGAAAGTAACAAAATTTGTAATTCCTTAATAAAAGTTAGTGGTCTAAAGGGGGGAAAATTACATTGAAGCAAATAGTGGATAGGCCCGTGGGTTCATTCTCTAAGGATACTCGATTCAAATTCATGCCTCAACAAAATTACAAAATACAATGCTTTTATTACATTTTTAAAATTAAAAATAGGGGAAATGTCAAAGTGAATGCTAAAACCTATGAATTATATTGGCATTTACTCAACAAGTTTCAGTGATCTTTCGCGTGTATCACTTAGTTTGACCCAACCGCAGTCCTGTAAAGTAGGTAATATTATGCCTGTCTTATAGATGACAGAGTTCAGAGTTGCTAAGGTCCTGGACTAAAGCTGTGGGAGTGCAGATTTTTGCATAGATATGAAGAAAATTGCAGAGGTAATATAGATGGGTCTTGGAAGCCATTTTGAAATACAATGAATATTAATTTAGATAGGCATCACAAGAAAAGGTGACTTTGAGGAGCTACAAAAATTTTTCTATTTAAACTTATTCATGGAACAGTATGAAACATATATTTGGAGGTAAAAAGCCAAGAAATGTCTCCATTTATTGGTGGAGAGGTGATGGTAGGAGCCGTGTGAGAGGCTGGAGTATCTAAGGGGAGGAATGGTGACCGTGAAGAAAGGCAGAGTCTTGGGTTCTGTCTACTTTTGAAGGATAAGTGAAGAAAGGAGAACGAGCTCAAGAAACTAAACTGACTGCAAAAGGATGCATGAGAAAACTGGAGAGTGCACTTTCCTGATAGCCAAAGGAGGAGAATATTTGAATAAGGGGGAGGGTGTGGTTGCAGCAGCTGCTGTAGAGAGGCTGCTTATTAGGGAAACTGTGCAGAATCCCCAGAATTTGATGATTCTGTGAAATCAGTGGTGAGCTTATTGAAAGCAGCTGCAGTAGAACTGTGGGGCAGAGGCTAGGTTGTAATAAATTTAGGAATGATTCAATGATGAGGAATAATAGATTTCTTCTTTCCTGTAGTCTGTAAAGAAGAGAACAGAAAGAAAAGCAGTTTTTAAGGGAAAGGCAGGGAGAGTGTAGGTTTTTTGTTTTTGTTTTTCCTTATCTCAATAGCGACGTTTGAGCATATTTTTAGAAGAGAGGGGAAATTATCAATGCTGTAGAAAAGACTGAAAATTCCAAAAAGGGGGAATACAATAAGAAATGTGTTGTAGATGGAAAAGTTACTGCATTTATAGTTAAGAAATTAGTGTTTATACGCTGGCTCTGCCATTGTCCAGATTTATGTCTATAGGCAAATCTTTTAACATTTTGTGGTCCCAATTTGCCTCACCTGTACAGCCAGAATAATCACATTTAGTCAGTTTTTAAAAATTGAAGTATAGTCAGTTTACAACATGTCAATTTCTGGTGTATGGCATAATGCTTCCGTCATACATGAACATATAAATAGTTGTTTTTATATACCTTCTCATTATAGGTTACTACAAGATGTTGAATATAGTTCTCTGTGCTATACAGTAGAAATTTGTTGTTTCAGAACAGTCACATTTACTATATATATCTTATAAAATTGATTAAAAAATCAAATAAATACTATTTGCTGAAGTGCAGTTAGAAATGTATATATGTCCCATATCAGAGGGCACAAGTGTGATCAGTGATCATTAATATTGATTCCTTTTTTCTTTGGAATAGATGTTATTGGTAAGAGTGGTAGTGATTATGTTAAGACAGTTCTGGAGGCTAGGTTCAAGGGTACAGATGTATTTCTCCTTGAAAATGGGTTTAGATATAACTTCCTCCAAGACACAAGGGAAGAGGAAGATAAAGGGAAAGTTTGAAGAAGGAACTTGAAAGGTGTCATCACAGAATATTCAGGGCTTTTAAAAAAATTGAAATAAGTAAAATTCAAATGCAAATTCAAATGACAGATCAGTTATTTGCGAGAAGCCTGTACAAATGCAGCGATACCACTACTCTTACACCTTGCATTGCTAGCAGTGGCCTACAGCAAATTGTTTTATCTTCTGTTATTTCTCATGAGGTTCAATTTTTGGTCCACTCTTCATTCTGTGAGTTCTTATATCATCTATGAAACTTGTTTGGAGTTTCTCTAACAATGTTATCCAAGAAAGTATTTTATGAATGCTATGTACAAGACATTGTACTGGGGCAGTGTTTCTCTACTAAGGATAGTTCTACTTACATGGGGGTGATTCTGCCCAAAAGGGGTATTTACAAATATGTGCAGATAGTTTCAAGGGTCACAATAGCTGGGATGCAATTGGCATTTTTTGGAAGGGGCCTACAGCTACTAAATATCCTTCAGTTCATAGAATAGCCCTACACGTTTTCTAGGGACTATGGGGAACAAAATCATTAACCCCACATTTGTCTTAAAGGAGTATGTGTGTAGTTTCATTGTGGATACAAGACATACGCACTAAAGAGTCTATAACGGTAAAAATACTGCTGAAGTATGAAAAATAAGTGGGGAAGGTAATGGCATTCATGATGGCTGGGACCATACCTATTCCATTTTTTCCCAGCTCCTAACCTACTGCTTGGAGAAATCATAGGTTGCCAGTAAATATGTATTGAATGAATAAGTGAAGGAATGAAAGGATATATGATATAGGATTTGAGAAGAGATACATCAGTGTGAATAGTGTGGTGCAGTGACAAGAGCATGGAGTTGGGAATCAAGAAGAAGACAGGGTTCTGGTCATTATTTGCCAACTGGCTCTGTAATTTTAAATAAATCATTAAATTTCTGAGTCTTGATTTCATTGTCTGTAGACAAGAACATTGTACTGGATTGTCTCTAAGCAAATTTCCAACTCTAAGATTCAGTCATTCTATGAATTGAGGGCAGTTACGTATAGGTGATGAAGTTTGAATTGGGTGTTAAAAGCTAGAGCAAAAGGTGTCAGTACTTAGTAGGGAAGGCGGTGTAAGCCCTGTCATAGAGTAAATCTGAGCTTTCAACATCTGGAGAGGAGAGTTCTTGTTGGGAAATGATTGTGGTGGCCTTTGAGATTTAGGATAATGAGGTGAACTTCATCCTGTAGATAATTGACTTGGCTTCTACTTAACTTGGTCCAGATTTCAAATAACATCATTGCTTCAGATCCTTCTCACTGTGTCCCCTCTACCAAGATTAGCCAAAATTGGTCATAAACCATTTGACACTATAATTTGAACTGTTGACCTTTCTCTGTAGAGCAACTTCGGCCCTATAGGTTATTTCCCTAGTCCAGGGTTACTCAAAGTGTAGTCTACTGATGATAACTTCCAAATCTTCTAGGATGTGTGTTAAAAATTCAGATTCTCAGGTCTCATACAGGAGTTGAGTCTCTGATGGGTACTGTTCAGGAATCCACATTTCAAACAAGTGAACCAAGTGAGTCTCATGCACAGAGCCAGCTTCATGGACGTGCGACCCATGCGATCACACACGGCCCCACACTCAAAAGGACCCTGCCCTTGGTCTAATGCTCTGCTGTTGCTCTCTTGAGCTTGTTAACCATTTTTAATAAGGTGCCTGTGTTTTCATTTTGCACTGGGCTCTACAAATGGTATAGTCAGTACCATTTATGAGAAGTGCTGAACTTTGAGAACTGCAGCCCTAACTCAGTCCTTACATATTCTCAACTTCCTTCCCATTCTCACAGGCATTTCTCATTGTGGGCCTACCATGACTTTTACAAAATAGAAAGGCAGCATGACATCAGGCAGCTGGAAATGTTGAAATGGTTTGGGGTAGAAATTTACATGACAAAAGTAGGTATTTTTAAAAAAAAATTAATAGCATCATGCATTGTGGTTTGTAGAAAATGAAGACTGGTGGTTGGGAGGCAATTTAGGAGGTGATTGTCATAAATCGTACCTGAACTGATGAGAGTTTGTGAAGGAATGGTAGTAGGAGTGGGAAGGAGGTAATGAGGGCCAAAATCAAAATGAAAGAATCTCTAGAACTTGGTAATTTATTAATTATAAGCTCAGAAGAGTTTCTAAACCTTGGGGCCTGGATGAATGAAATGGGCATGTTATGAGGGAGGGGCATTTGGGTTTGGAAGGAAAAAGACCTTTTTTTAAAAAAAATTCTTATTTTTTATTGAAGTGTAGTTGATTTACAGTGTTACTTTCAGGTGTACAGCAAATCCATTCGGTTATACATGTACATATGCATATATACATACATACATACACACATATATATTTTTTTCAGATTCTTTTCCGTTATAGCTCATTATGAGAAGTTGAACGTAGTTCCCTTTGCTATACAGTAGGTCCTTGTTGTTTATCTGTTTTATATATAGTAATGTGTGTCTGTTAATCCCAAACTCCTTTCCCTACCCCTGCTTCTCCCACTGGTAACCACAGTTTGTTTTCTATGTCCATTAATCTATTTCTGGTTTGTAAATAAAATTTGTGTCTTTTTTTTTTAGATTCCACATATAAGTGGCATCATATGATATTTGTCTTTCTCTGACTTACTTCACTTAATATGAAATAATGCCATTTGCAGCAACATGGATGGACCTAGAGATTCATTCTCTTTTATGGCTGAGTAGTATTCCATTGTATAAATATACCGCATCTTCTTTATCCATTCATCTGTCAATGGATTGTTTTCATGTCTTGGCAATTGTAAATAGTGCTGCTGTAAACATTGAGGTGCATGTGTCTTTTTGGATTATAGTTTTTTCCAGATATATGCACAGGAGTGGGATTGCTGGATCATATGGTAGGTCTATTTTTAGTTTTTTAAGGATTCTTCATACTGTCCTCCATAGTGGCTGCACCAATTTACATTCCCACCAACAGTGCAGAAGGGTTCCCTCTTCTCCACACCCTCTCTAGCGTTTATCATTTGTGAACTTTTGAATGATGACCATTCTGACTGGTGTCAGGTGACATCTCGTAGTTTTGATTTGCATTTCTCTGATAATTAGCGATATTGAGCATCTTTTCATGTGCCTGTTGGCCGTCTGAATGTCTTCTTTGGAGAAATGTCTATTTTGAAAGACCTTCCATTTTTGATATACAGCATTTGGGGGTGGTGGCAGGTAATCCAGGTTGAAAGGCCCAGCTGGAAATTACAAATTAGAGAATTAGGGCTGAGCATTTGTTGCAGAGATTAAAGCCTGGAGAGTCTTCAAAAATGAAGTAACACCTGAAGCCATGAAAGTACAGCTGCTGGAGAGAAAAGGTGTCGAAGTTGTAAAGAAAGTAAAAGACTGCATAAACGTTTTTTGCTACCCATAGGTAGGAGGTAGGGTAAGTGCTGTAAAGCGGGAAAGGAAGGAGTTGGCATAGATGATTTAGGAATCTTAACATTCGTTTCAGCTTGGAGTCAGTGGAATAGACTAGATAACCACATATTCTTTTCAGTTTCATGACCCTGTGAGTCTATCACATGGTCCAAGTATAATTATTTTCATATGACTGAGCAAACTCAGGTCCTTCAAGATGTTAATATTTCTCTGGTCATCTCCAGTGATGCGTAGCCACATCATTTGTCAATATCTTTTAGAGTGCAGCTTGCCTTAAGAGACTGTTTAAAGGAGCAAGAAAAAAAAATCCTGGGAAGAAGAGGTAATTTGTTACCTAGGAGTCAAAAGAACGCACGTTGGGAGTGTGGAGAGTGCTACTTAAAAATAGGGTGTAATGTTGACTGGGTAATGTACTTGCTTTGATGATGTCACAGTATCGGTCAGATTTTAAAGAATGAGTGTGCTTTTGGTTAGAAGGCATAGGCTACAGGTTTTCTAATCCATTATGGTGGAGCTTTTCACCAGAAGTTTGTTTTGAAATATGTTGTCACACATTTAATGGCTGGAATTCACAGAATCTCATGCTAGCCCACCACGTCTGACAAGGTAAGTTATGTGTGCGTGTGTGTTTCTTTTTTTTTTTAAATAAGATCATTGATCCTATAGACATTATTTTTGCATGTTAGCTTGAAAACACCGGTCATGACAGAAAGTAAGTCAGACTCTAAAATAATAAGTTTTCATTTATAATTTGAGCTGTGTCTTTTGCACAGAGAAATGGGTAAATTATATGAAACCTCTTCTGTGATGAGAACAGATTTGAGCACTTTAATAATACTTTGCGAATCTTGAAAAGAGCTCCTGACAATAATACATCATCTTTAGAAGCTGTATGAAGCAAAAAATTAATGCCTGCCACATCAATGCCAGTCTTTTGTTCCGAAGCTAAAATTAACAAAGACCTTCCAACCCTCTAACATGTCCAAAAAGAAAGCCCTAACATGTGCTTTAACACTCAGTGTATGTAATTAGCACAAGAGATGGTCTACCACTTACCTGTGGAAATAAACTCCTCTCTTAATTAGTCTCTTTATAAAATGTCCCTAATATTTTTTTCTTTGTGAAGACTGATTTTCAGTGTAAGAAATCTAGTATGCTGAAATCTGAGAAATACACTCTTTATCTAAGAAATAAAAAGCCTTTGAGAATTTATAGCTACTTTGAAAAAGCTCCTGAGCAGGGTGCAGGTAAAGGTCTCAATTATTTTTAAGTCATGTGAGGAAATGTATTGTTAAAGTTGTAAGCAGAATTGTCAGCAGTCTCACAATGCGTCCACACAATGGGTATCCACTTGAATTAATATTTTAATTTGCCTTGTGCTTATTAGAGGACATGTGGCAGGTTTCCATCTTGGCTGTGAAATGCTCTGATTTTAATTTTGGTAAAATCCTTAGCCATTGTCTCATGCTGTATTTGATGGGAGGCTAACTTCCACCATTCCGTTAACAAGGTTTCTTCAATGAGTATGAGGTTTTAAAATGAAATTTGCATATCTAGCATGCAGTGATTCAGCATCCAGTCTCATTGCTTCTTTGTTCCTGTGAAACATCGTGCAGATTAGAGAAAGAATTTGGATCTACACCTTTCTGGTTTCTCCTCTGATAGAAATGTTTGGATAGATCTGTTATTATGCTAATTTCCTTGTGTTATCTTCGGTTGCCTGGGACCATGGGGCGAGAAATTTCACAAATTTTGGAAAATAATGAAATGATTCTCAGCAAGGCAATCAGAGGAACACATTCAGCTGTGAAATTCATCTTGAACTATATAAATACTTCCATGTTTGTCTAGCATCGGGATCACTGAAAGGAGGGAGACTGAAAGATGTCCGTTTGATGATAATGTATAATTTTTGCTATTTGAGTAACACTACATTATGCTTACATTTGAATGCTATAAGAAAGAATGCGAGATATTAGCAAGAGGAAGGACTAGAGGAACATCATATGGTAGAGCAGACTGATGGGGAGGAATTAGAAGGAAGGAGAATGAGGCATTAACCTCAGAGTAGATAGATTAGGGTTCAGATTAGAGCTCTGTCTGTGAACATGTAAAACCAGTGGTAGGTCCAGGAAATTCATAGAGGTAATTACAGAGGTTTCAAAAATGATTCTCAGGCAACCAGTCAGTATCAGGAGTGATGCTGAGTGTGATGAGGAGTTTGGGGGTGTTGTGGAAACATTCTGATCACAATCTAATTTTATTTTTTTATTTACAATGTTGTATTCATTTCTGTGTACAGCAGAGTGATTCAGTTATTCATATATATGCATATTCTTTTTCATTATAGGTTACTACAAGCCATTGAATATAGTTCCCTGTACTATACAGTAGGACCTTGTTGTTTATCTATTTTATATATAGTAGTTTGTATCAGCCAATCCCAAACTCCCAATTTATCCCTCTCTCCCCCCTTCCCCCCGATAACCATAAGTTTGTTTTCTATGTATATGAGTCTCTTTCTGTTTTGCAAATAAGATTGTTTGCATCATTTTTTTAGATTCCACACATAAGTGATATCATATGATATTTGTCTTTCTCTGACTGACTTACTTCACTTAGTATGATAATCTCTAGGTCCATCCATGTTGCTGCAAATGACATTATTTCATTCCTTTTTATGGCTGAGTAGTACTCCACTGTATAAATATACCACAGCTTCTTTATCCAGTCATCTGTTGATGGACATTTAGGTTGTTTCCATGTCTTGGCTAATATAAATAGTGCTGCTATGAACATTAGGGTGCATGTATCTTTTTGGATTAGAGTTTTCTCCCAGGAGTGGGATTGCTGGATCATTCGGTAATTCTATTTTTAGTTTTTAAAGGAACCTCCATACTGTTCTGCATAGTGGCTGCACCAGTTTACAGTCTCACCAACACTGATCACAGTCTAATTTTAGGTGGCAGAAGATAATTCAATGGAAAAGTCTTATGGACAATCAGAATCAAGGGAGTAAAAATGAATATTTAAGGGGAGAGGCAGATTCACTGTATGCAGGTGAAACAGAAGCTATGAAAACAGAAATGTAGTCTGTTGGAATGAATGTAAAGAGGCTAGGTCCTCTTAAACTTTTTGAGGAGCTTGAGTGAAGAATAGTCTGTGTGTGAGGGAACATTCCTAGAAGCCTTTGGGTGTGCCACTTTAGAGTTTCTTTTAGTGCCATCTCCTGTCCACAAAGAGCTCCATCCTGTGATAACTATTGTTTTGATTACTGTACTTTATAGATATATAGTGAGTAAGATAAAATAACAGTGCATTCATTCACTAGCAACTAGGATGAAAGTGTGTTATTATAAAAGGCTAGAAGGTACTCAGAAGTCCCTGGCCACTTATGTAGTTAATTCAAGCAACATGACTCTCGTTTTGCTAAGCCATCACTCTCTCTGACAAAAAAATCATTGGAATGAAAAGTCTATCTTTCCAGGCAATGAAAATGAACAGGGCAGTTTTCGTAATGGCTCCGGTAATAGCAGTGGACTACAGGATTTAAGCAGTCCTTTTAGAGTGAATAACTAGGAACAAAATTAATGAAACTGATGTATAAATGTGGCTTATATATCTATATATGTTTATGTGTCTATCAAGTACATTTTCATCTGTAGAAAGAGGAGCACCCCTTACAAATTATTGACACAAATTTCCTAAACACTTTTTTTTTTTTTTTTTTTTTTTGCTATTACTTAAGTAGAACTGTTGTAAAAGAATTCGTTCCAGAAAGTCATGTCCTTTTGGAACAGAATGAGTAGGTAGGCTAATTTATATTTGAAATAAATGACTTGTGGGGAAATAAAACTTCCTTGGATTTCTTGTTGCTCCTATAAAAATCTCCAGCCTTCTGACACAAAAGACATGTATATTATATGACAATCGGGCATGTTTGCTTTCACTTCCCCTAGGAACAGTTTACTGTCCACTTACCGCGAAAATGAAATCTCTAGCCACTTGTGTAGTTAATTGCTCTGATTCAAGAGGGACAAATGATTACAGTCCAAACAAAGTCCATCAGTGAAGCCCCAAGGGGCCAGAAAGGCTGGAGCTCCATTTTTCTGGGCATTTCCCAGGTATTTCCCTTGGAGACATCTTTAGAGATTAAAAGCTGGAAACACCCAAGGTTTATCTGATTCTTGAAAAGATACATTTACATTTCTAAAAGATTAAGGTCAGAATCTTGGCTCATTTCCATTTTATCTCAGTGGAGCAAAAGTTCTTTATCCACCCTCTTTTTCCAAGAGGAAAGGGGATGATATCTTTTTTCTGTATGTAAATGGAGAAAATCCATTTTTCTCCATCAGTCATGTGTGAAATATCTGCTGCTTGAGTAGGAAATTTGACATGGCTCTCATGGTGTCACCCCAGGGGTAGGGCTGGGGGTGAGGAGGAGGGACGTGCTTATTATTGACCTAAAGGTAATTAGTGAGAAGTCCATCTCTGATCCAGAATACTTCGTTTGAGCATTAATAAAGATGAGTATAAAAAACCCAACAGACTGCATGGTCAAATTGGCTTTTGTGAAAGGGTTAATGCCAGAGACATTCTCTTGAGACTTTCCAAATTTAATATAAGGTGCTATCCTAAGTATTACAGCATCCTGTGTAACTGTAGTGGTTAGTGAATAGCTACTCAAGTGACTGAAATTGGTGGAGCTTACTACATTCCACAGAAAGACAGGCTTTACAGAGGCTATGGTCTAGCATTTATCATTTTATCCACAAAGCGTCTGCTAAAGTGTGAAATTTAAAAATCAGCTGGTTGATCGGACTGGACAACTAATTAAGAAATACCAGAACCCATTTTCCCCCACAAATAGAAAGAGTGTTGTGGATAGTTTTTTACTTATGGTTTTTCAGTTTATGTCATTAAGCACATACTCAACCTCAGTGCCTCAAATCCTTGTTATGTAAATGTACTTTAGTTTGCATAATAGAGTCTATCATTTACTAGTTTGCATTTATATATAATGTATAGGTTATTAACACTTTCTAGTTTATAAATTGCTCTGAAATTGATTAGCACATTTAAGTCCTTGTGATAGATACATGAGGTGGTCATTGATTCCCATTTCCAAGGTGGAGAAACTGAGCTAAGAGAGGTGACAAGGCTTAGCAAAGTGACAGTGTTTAAGAGCATGGCTTGAATCCAGGATTTCAGACTCCAAGTCTATATTTGTTTCGATCACAGAACAGCTACTTAATCACTTTACCAGAAAATTCATAAATATTATGGTAGCTTATGGAAATATTTTCTGAAGCATTTATATACCTAGACCAAAGAAGACACAATATAATTTAAGTTTTTGATGAGAATGGATGGTTTTCAAAAAAAATGTTGAGCGACTCTTGACACCCTGAGAAAAAGCATCCTCGTAATAGACATTCCAGTGAACTCCGTACTAAACTCCAATCAGTACCTTCTGTTGATAGAAAGCAGAAAAAATTGACTTTCGATTTTGCAATATTCCATTTTGCCAGTTTGATCGTTGTTAAAATGAATAATTTGGCTCCTTCTCCTGAGAAGTAATTTGCAGTGGAAGAAGAAGTTTCAAGTTCATGACCTCAGTGAAAGATTGTCCACTAGACCTTGCTTTTAAGTCCTATTCGGTAGTTTCCATAGCATCGAACGTCATAGAATTGTTAGGATGTGCAGTGGATATTAGTTCCGGCCAACCTGTCATCTGTTCCCTATTCCAAGTTTCTGACAGAAGTGCATTTTGTTAAGGTGTCCTCTAGAGGCGCAAGTAGCTGAAGGATCCTCCTACACTTCCCCCCTCCCCTTTATCCGCCAGAGACATTCCTCCAACAAGTATCTTGAATATATAATTCCATCTTGCTTTCTGCTTCTCTGAGGAGCCAGATGGACACAGACATGAATATAGAAGCGTGTAATCCAAGTTGCTATTGGAAGCCGTCCTAGAGCCATGGAGAACAAGCTGTAGGATGCAGTTGACATTGGGGGCAGCAGTGGAAAAATGGAAAGGATCTGGTTTCTTGATGATGTCAGTAAAAGGCTGCATCAACCAAGCCTGAATTTGTTTCTTTCTGAACTAAGTGTTATGTGAATTCTATGCATTTCCTTATTAAGTGAGTTTAATGTTTTCTCTTACTCGCAGCCAAAATAGAGAAGTTTGTAGAGTGCTTCATGCAGTATATGAACATAGTAATTGAGGACGTTTAGTGTCTGGTTAAAAGAATGGGCTCTAGACTCAGGCTGCTTTGGTTCAAACTCCAGATCTACCACTTACTAGGGATCTTATCTTGGGCAAGTAATTTAACTTCACTTTCCTTATTTTTAAACCAGAGCTAATAATAGTATCTATCGCATATGATCATTAGAAGGATTACATTAATGATATATAAAATGCTTTGAACAGTGTCCAACACATTAGGAGTATTGTATAATGTTTATGATTAATAGTGGCAGTAGTAAGTAGTCAACTAATGTTAATGATAGTTGTTATATTTACAGTATTACTATTATTATTATTCCAAATATGCATGATTATGGTTCCATGGAAAATTATAGTTGAAGGAAAGAGTAATTAGGATTTTGATTTGGTCACCAAAAGTAATATTGTATTTTTTGTTCTTTTGTTATTTTGGGGGGGGGTAGGTAATTAGGCTTATTTACTTATTTTTTTAATGGAGGTCCTAAGGATTGAACCCAGGACTTCGTGCATACTAGGCATACACTCTACCATTGAGCTATACCCTCCCCCCTTATTGCATGATTAAAACAAATAATCAAGCATACAGGTTAATTGGTAAAACAGTTTTTTACATGAACCAAATAGCAAGTCTCAGGAGTAAAATGATAAAAATCACTTCTATTCAGAGGATAGGTTTTTACTACCACGTCAAATCTAGCAGATAATTTCAGTCTCAACACATTTTGTTAATCTTTCTTCAGACTGGATGATTTCTGTCTTATTAACAGTAGATCCCTGGGGACTACATTTTCTATAGTCCAGTTATGTTTTATATTTTCTGTCAGAATCACAACAAAGGTGGAGTAATAGCACTGTCTCTTCCTATTGGAGAAGTATTGTTCCACAGCAGAGACAGAGAACCCTGCAGCCACTTCTTATTTAGCTTGAGTAGGATTAGCTATTTCTAGAACTACCAGAAGCTCAAAGTTGTCAGTAAAAAGGTTGATAATTTCTCTAAGTCGAGCCCTTTGTGTTTGGATAATACTTTTCGTGGTTATTCTTTATGATGTTACTGAATTACGGACTCCTGCCTGTTTCCTACCATTAGACAATACACCTGCTATGACCACACACATAGAAAAGTATCAACTCTCTGATTATGAGTGTAACCTATAATTAATTCAGTTCAAATGATGAAATCATGTGTATGAAGCTCAAGGCTAACGTATTTTGATGTTTCTGTATAGTCTACAGATTTCCCCCTTTATCCAGGTAAGTTTTAGTTCATTACTGGTAAGTAATCATGAATAGTGCTAAGGTATAGACTTAGGACTCAAAAGAATGTATAAGTGGGATTTAGTATCAAGAAAGTAAATTTTAAAAAAAGGAACAGTATGAACTCATCTACAAAACAGAAACAGACCTGCAGTCGTAGTAAACAATCTTATGTTTACCGGGGAAAGGGGCGGGAAGGGATAAATTTGGGAGTTTGAGATTTACAAATGTTAGCCACTATATATACAAATAGATTTTAAAAAAAGTTTCTGCTATATAGCATAGGGAACTATGTTCAGTATCTTCTAATAATCTTTAATGAAAAAGAATATGAAAACGAATATATGTATATATATGCATGACTGGGACAAGGTGCTATATGCCAGAAATTGACGCATTTTAACTGACTGTACTTCAATAAAAAGAAAGTAAATATGTGAAACTCGGAGCATAATAGAAAAGAATTTGTAAATTAGTAACATGTAATTTCTCTGTATTCATCTTAATTAGGAAAAGGGTGTTTAGCCAAGAAGGTGCCTGAGTAGCCAAAATATGTATCAGTGAAGCCCATATACTTTGCTTTGAGGAAAATGAAAGTAGGCACTCTGTCACTACCTATTTTTAAAATTTCATTTGAAGTAATTTCAAATTTGTACAATCTCTGTAAGGAGATCACAAAGAACTCCTATTATTCTTCACACATATTCACCAATTGTTAACATTGTACCACTTTTCCTTAATCATACTTTGTTTTAGATAAAAGGCATAATGCTATTATCTAACAGATAGTTTATATTCAAATTTTGCCACTTGCTCCAATAATATCCCAAGAACGTCATTTTTAGCAACACAGGATCCCACATTCATTCAGTGGTCATTTGACTTTGGTCTCTAATTAGAATGTTACCTCTGCCTTTCTTTATCTTTTATAATATTGAGATTTTTGAAGATTATAGGCCATATGTTTTGTAGAATGTACCTCAAGTTTGTATTCATCTCTGTTTCTTCATGATTAAATCTATGTCATGCATTTTTGGCAGGAATATCAGAGAAGAAATAGGTCCTTTAAGCTATATTACATTTCCTGCCACCAGTGATATTAACTTTGATTTTAAGACGATATCTGCTGGTTTGCTCCACTGTTTGTAATCAATAGGTAGTTTATGGAGAAATGCTTCAGTACTATGTAAATATATCATAATATATTATCTATCACCCAGTAGTTTTAGTGGCTGTTGATGGTTCTCAGAATAATTATTAGTGTAATTGTGATTCTCTAACTCCACCATTTTTATCATCACTTTATTTTTGTACTAAAGGCATTCAAACATACTTGGCTCTACGATTTTTCAGTCTGTAGCTGCTGTTAAGCAGCAAATTAGAAGACAGGATGTTCAGAAAAAAAGGAAGACACACTGATGACATAAGTGGCAGGATATAGAGGAAAAAAGGGAGAAAAAATACAATGATAAAATCTAAAAACTTAAAAAGCCAAGCGGTATGTGTATGCCTCCGAGTTGAACATTTTAGGTCATAGTTTATTTCCCATCTTGAGCCACAGGAGCCAAAAAAAGTCCCCACTGCAGCTGCAAATAGTTGGCTCAGGAAATTCCTGTAGACTGTTTCCAACTCTTTGCTTTAAATGTTTACCCCACAGTTTTCATTGTGTTGATTTTATGCCCAGAATATCTCTTGCTGTTTGGATTTGGATGGTTTGCATGACATATTGGTTTAGCCTGTTTCCAAGATGAAACATTTTGAATTTTACCTTGGGCTCCAGGCACTGTATCCCTTCAGTAAATAATGCCCACCTCTGAGCTTAGGATAGGAACCATCAGCCTCAGGCTGTTTGCGTTGGTCCTGCATACCTGGAAGATGGGACAGAACCCTCTGATGTCATTTAATGAGAGGGTATACAAAATTACACCCTTTAGTAGCCTCTAAAGTCACCTAGAAGTCACTTTTTATAGACCAGTATAGTACTTGACAAATTATGAATTAATTATTAATAACTGATACGTTAATATATATTCACTAATGACTAATAATGATTAGTGAATTAAGAGAAAATGACCCTGAGGCATTGAGGAGCTAGAAACACATGTTCAGCATAATTTATCTAATAAATAAGGAAAAAGTGTAAGGTGTGTATATATGTGTAAGGAAAAATGGAATCATTATTTTATATGCTTTTAGACTTAAAATATAATGAACACTGTCATTTTAAATGTCTGCATAGTGTTCATCAAATGAATAATTTAGTTAGCTAAATATATATGGTTGAATGTGCATATTATTTCCAGTTTTTCATAATTGTAAGTGCTGTTGGGAAGAACTATTTGTAAACAAATATATATAAATAAGATTATTTCCTTGAAACCCATAAAAGTAGAATGTTTGAATTAAAGGCAATGGGCATTTCAAAGGACTTTGTCTTGTGCTGCCAAAGTACCCTTCAGAAAAATGCAGTCATTTGTGGTACCCCCAGCCATGTGAGTATTAACATGGTTTTATATTTGTAATTTAATAACTAGGATATATTTCTTTCTGTCACCAGTGAATTGCTTTCAGATGTTTGTCGGTATTTGAATATCTCCCTTTTCATTTTCCTATTTATGTCTTTTCTCCACTTTTGAATTTTTGTGTTCTTCTTCCCTTACTGATTTATGAGAGTCCCTATTAAGGAGATGAATGCCTCCTTGCATCCGTGCACGTAGTCTTTTATTCCTAATAATAGAATACTGAATTTTTCTTCCTGGATATTTCATAGGTTCAACATTAAATATTTTACACTGTCTAGTTGTTCCTGTTTTATTTATTTATTTTTGGTGGGGGTGGGGGAAGTAATTAGGTTTGTTTATTTGTTTGTTTGTTTAATTTACTGGAGGTACTGGGGATTGAACCCAGGACCTCGTGCATGTGCTCTACCACTGAGCTACCCCTTCCCCCACTTAGTTGTTCCTGTTTTAAATAGGTTATTTCCTTCCATTATGTTTTTTTTCTTTCCATTATGTTTTTATTCAGCATATATATTTATATATCATTACTCTCACCAGTCACTCTCCTAAACTGTCATATTCTCTTCAACAGTTCACGCAGTTGATTCTCATGAATTTTCTAGTAGACGATCATACTTTCTATGAATAGTAGTAAACTTGCTTCTTTTTTTACAATTTATTTTCCCTTTTCTCTTTATTTAATTGTCTAACATTCCCAGAAAAATTTTAGAGTAGTGACAATGGGCATCCTTTTCTTGAAGGATTGAGTTGAAGTTTAAAACTAAGTTTTAATGTTTAACCTTATCGTTTAAATTCTGTGGAAATTTCAATTAGATAACCTAGAGCATACCTCTTCAATACTAAAACAAACAAACCAACCAACCTCGCTCTTAAGTAAATTTTTAGAAAAATGATCTAAGTGAGGCATCTCTAGATTTGGAATGCTGCACAAAATGTGAAAAATCATGTTGTAAAAGAGTCTCGAACATTTTGCATGATGAAAACTATGTCTACTTTCGTCTATTTCTTTAATTAGGAAATGCGGGTTGGACTTAATTGACGTGTTTCCCATTCTTTTTAGATAAGTAAAGCATTAAGTTCAGTGCTCAGTATTTGTAAAGACTCTTATGCACTGTTATTATTTCTTGATTACTTATTTTTATGAAAGAAAGATAGTTTAAAACTTTCAGTAAACTTAAAAATAGTCTGTAACCACTGACGCTTGCTGAACACAAACTAGTTTGAGTGGAAATAGTACAGAAAACAAAGCAAAACCCAAGCAGAAACAAATTTATTGAATTTAGTCAGCTGACTTTTTCTGTGTAATATATATTATACTAAATGCTTGTTTGGTTTAATTGCTCTTTATCACATCAGTACAGTTGGCTTTCATTCAGTGCTGTGATCCCAGATGAAATGGAAATGTTCTTTTCACATTTTAAAAGGTCTTTTGAATCTTGTACGCATTTTCTCTTCTCTTAACATAATCCATTCGTTTTTTTGTAGGAACATTCATATTTTCAAACGTAAGAAATGTAGCCAAGTGAAACCGATGATCAACAGATTTGGGTTCAAAGAGCCAGTTTCCAGTTCTGCCATTTAGAATGTGTATTTGTGAATGTTATGACTACCCACCCCTACCATATAAATTAAGGTTCTAAGGAAGGTCCCTGTCTGTGTCATTCATGTTCTGCTTTTCTAAATATTTTAGTTCAGAAGCACAAGAAAGTCACTGAAATAATGCTTCTAGGGTTATAAGCATCCAAATGGTGAAGGGTGTTTTGTTTTTGAAAGTGTCTCTACAATTTTAACTGCCTTTTGCTCTCAAGTTAGATTTAGGAAATTTGTATCTGACTTTAATTTTCCTCATTAAACTACAGCAATCAACATTTTGGCAGAGTGTTGGAAACTAGATTTGCAGTTTGTGTGCATTTTTAAGGCATTGCTTGCTCATTCTTCCTCCCTCCCTCCTCCCTCTTTCTCAGCTCTCTCCTTTTCTTCTTCTTTTTTTTATTGAAGTATAGTCAGTTACAGTGTGTTAATTTCTGGTGTACAGCATAATGTTTCAGTCATCCATATACATATATATAGTTGTTTTCATATTCTTTTTCATTATAGGTTATTGCAAGATATTGATATAGTTCGCTGTGCTATACAGTAGGATGTTGCTGTTTATCTATTTTATATATAGTAGTTAGTATCTGCAAATATCAAACTCCCAATTTATCCCTTCTGATCCCCTTTATCCCCTGGTAGCCATGAATTTGTTCTGTGTGTCTATGAGTTTGTTTCTGTTTTGTAAGTAAGTTCATTTGTACCATTTTTTTTGATTCCACATATAAGTGATATCATATGGTATTTTTCTTTCTTTCTGGCTCACTTCAGTTAGAATGAAAATCTCCAGGTCCATCCATGTTGCTGCAAATGACATTTTATTTTATTCTTTTTTATGGCTGAATAGTATTCCATTGTATGAATATACCACCACTTCTTTATCTAGTCATCTGTTGATGGACATTTAGGTTGTTTCTATGTCTTCACTGTTGTAAATAATGCTGCTATGAACATTGGGGTGCATGTATCTTTTTGAATTAGAGTTCCCTCCAGATATATGCCCAGGAGTGGGCTTGCTGGATCATATGGCAAGTCTACTTTTAGTTTTTTGAGGACTCTCCATACTGTTTTCCATAACAGCTGCACCAGACTGCATTCCCATCAACAGTGTAGGAGGGTTCCCTTTTCTCCACACAGTCTGCAGTATTTATTGTTTGTGGACTTTTTAATGATGACCATTCTGACTGGTGTGAGGTGATACCTAATTGTTGTTTTGATTTGCAGTTCTCTGATAATTAGAAATATTAAGCATTTTTTTCATGTGCCTATTGGCCATTGTATGTCTTCACTGGAGAATTGCTTGTTTAGGTCTTCTGCCCATTTTTGGATTTTTAAAAAAATTTTATTTATTTCTTTGCGGGTGGATAGGAAGGTAATTAGGTTTATTTATTTACTTTTAGAGGAGGTACTGGGGAATTGAACCCAGGACCTTGTGCATGCTAGGCATGCATTCTGCCACTTGAGCCATACCCTCCTCCTGGGTTGTTTGCTTTTTTATTATTAAGTTATATCAGCTATTTATATATTCTGGCAATTAAACCTTTGTCAGTGGCATCATTTGCAAATATTTTTTCCCATCCTGTAGGTTGTCGTTTTGTTTTGCTTATGGTTTCCTTTGCTGTGCAAAAGCTTCTAAGTTAATCAGGTCCCATTTGTTTCTCCTTTTCTTCTTTCCTTCCTACCTTCCTTTTTTTTTTTTTTTTTCCTTTATGCTCCCTTTGCTCCAGATTTGTGGAATTTCAGGGACATACTCTTAAAAGTAGTTAGTTGCTATAATTATATTAATTATTTTTTTTTTATTATTGCCATAAAGTGATTCAGAAAACCTTGGCGGTTGATTGCCAGTGTGATGCTGATGCAAAGTGGCCTAGAATGATGAGGGAGGAGGAGGGGAGAGAAAGAAAGAAGAAATGAGAGTTGGAAAGCAATGAGTCTGATTTTCTATTCTGATTTTCTTGAAATGTGTAAGGTGATAGATCATGGAAAGTCAAGTACACTAGAGGGTTTGAATTTCAAGTTCGGCCCTATTGCAAGCTCACTGTGTGTCATACAGAAGTCACTTCACTGTCTGGTGTTCAGTTTCTTCATCTATTAAAAAGTGGAGGCAACAAGGACCTACTGTAGAACACAGGGAACTGTATTCAGTATCTTATAATAACCTATAATGGAAAAGAATCTGAAAAAAGAATATATATGTAATATATATATAAAACTGAATTGCTCTACACATGAAACCAACACAACATTGGAAATCAACTATACATAAATAAAAAAATTACAAAAAAAGAAACAGAGGGACCTTTCATCTAGAAGGTCACTAGAATGTAAATTCAATGAGGACAAAAATGTTATCTCTCTTGTCCTCTAATGTATGTCCAACACCGAGAACAGTGCCTGGCACAGTGTCGATGCTCAGTAAACATTTACTGAATGTGTGAGGTCCTTTCCAACTCCATTGTTGAGTAATAATTTAATAATTGTTCAAGAAAAGACAGGAGTGTGGCAACGGTAACTGTGAACTGGGGCTCCTATAGTGTGTTTTGCTTACTCTCTGCGGACACACAACCTCTAGCATCTCCAAGGACAACAGCTAAAGTGGTGCCCTGAGAGGTACCTAAGGATTTAGATGTCCTCCTTTTACGCTCCTTTTATAAAAGGAAACCTCAGGAAACGTTGTGTTCTAGTCCTGGATTTCCCTAGCTGCATGATTTTGGTCAAGTCTTTTCACTTTTTTGGAAAAATTTTTTTCTCATGTAAAAAATGTTGGTATTGGTTAGACGACTTTGATCATACATTTATTCATCCATTCATTCAACAAACATCTGTGGAATGCCAGTGTGTTTAAGGGATTGAGATGAGTAAAGCAGCTGATTTATCAAATCGTTTAATCTCTAAAATTCTGTGATTGTGAATTCTGTGTCTTTTAGGTCCAGAGACTAAAAAGGAACCACTGAATTATTTCCTGAGTTTGGCTTTATAATTTTCAATTATATTTTATTCTAGAAAGAAAAATGAGTTATTATATTTATATTATGTACTTAGATTCCTACCTTTATTTTTTAATCAGAAGAAGAAATTAAGCTATTTCAGCTTTATCCTTCAGCAAGGGCTAAGTCTTGATTCTAGTGCACATTAGCTTTTTCTATTAGATTTATTAGATGATAGTTTTTAAATATCTGATTTTAATAAACCCCAATATTATGGATAAGCACACTGCTCTAAGCAGAGCATTAAATACTACCATGTATTTCCTGCAAGTTTTTTTTTTTTTTCTCACTTCAGTATAGAAAAGAAATACTGTTGTTTTCTAAAATGTTCTCCCCTGGCCGGCTCTGTGTGAGTATGAAGTGATTATAATTTGGCATACTGTTGTGGTTTATAAAAAAGGAGAAAATATGACCTGATTTCTTGCACTACATGTGGCTTCTACATGGATATTTTATGAGAATGGGTGTGATTGACATGATCCATCTCTGACCCACAGACCCTTTCTTTATATGTGAATGGACGTGCCTTGATGTTCTTAACTGGTGTCGCTTACTGCACTGTGTTCTTCGTCTCCTTTTTGGTCTCACTGATGCAGGAACCTATAAATTCAAACTGAGCCAGCCTGTTTTAGAATGTCACAGCATGGTCTTCCCGCACCTGCAGCTGCTGGTTCCTGTGTGTGGGCTGCAACATCACGTTGCTTGAGTTTGGACATCAGTGGGTTCTTGGTGTTTGTGCTACTGCGAGGGTGGGCAAGACCTTCAGCAAACGGTTTTGTAATGAGATTGGATTCCTTTGCTTACAGTTGTCCATACTTTAGACTTCTGACTTGATTTTGGTTAAAGAAAGAGCTATTTGTATTTAGACCAAGAGAAATCATATATTACTTTGGGCATTTGACTTAGAGAGTCATTTGGAAAGCCCTAGGGATGGGTGCTATATTTTGGATAACCTAATGGTCATCATTGAAAATGATCAAAATTCATAAAGGGAGCACCTTGGAGCCCTCATTAACTGTATAAATGTTTCTTATTATCAGTTTTGTGTCCAGAGATGTTCTAGTGATGTGAAAGATAAATGAATAACTAGGATCCAAATTTAACAAAGCAATCAATATAAAAGAAGATAAAACCTATAGGTAATTAACTATAAATCAAGACTGAAATGTAAGTGATAAAAAAGAGAGGTGCATGTAAGTGCTCAAGATGTTCAGAGGAGGAAGAAATGATTTCTAGTTAAGGAACTGGAAGAGGCAAAAAGGGGAGGGCACTTGAGTTTGATTTTGGACTTTGAGTGGGTGTTGAGGTGCAGTCCAGCTGGGGAATAATGTGAGATAAGGTACAGAAATGAGGAGATCCAGGGTCTATCCTGGAAACAGTGACTACAAGTAAGGTAGTCTTGCCACTAAATTATTCAGTGTTTGAAAATAAGCCTTAGTGTTTTTGTCACTGTGTTTTGGCATTTCTTCCCTTTAAAAATTTGCTGAAACTCAAACACTGGAAACTTTCAACTGCTGAGATTTCAGACCTGAGCTCAAATTCCTTCCAGTCCTAGAAAGAGTAGGTTCTTCTGTCCAAGTTTGATTTTTTTTTGTTTCACCCATCATCTTCCTCTTCTGTCTGCTTTCTCTGAAACTCTGGCCTTATTCTGTTAGCTCAGCCATGTCTGCCGTTTCTTTGCTTCTAATGGCTCATCTCCAGGATTTTATACACATAAACCTTTCCCAGTGTAAAAATAAAACAGACTCCTCTATCTTTGGCTTTCACTTGCTCTTCTTTCTCTAAAGGTAAATTTACCAAGAGTATTATTTAATTGCTATCTCCATTTTCTTCCCTTGTATTTATTCTTAACTCCCTGCAACCTCACTCCCTTACTCATGACCCCATTGAAACTTCACAACCAGTGGTAATTAGGTAGAAAGATTGTATGCAATGTTCAGAAAGCACTCTTAGAGGACAGGGGTATTTCTTCTCTCCTTCTTCATGCTTGCTGGAATGCAGGTTTGATGGCTGGTGCTCAAGCAGTTATCTTGGCCCATGAAGTAAAGGCCATGGCTTGAGAATGTTGGAGCAGCCCCTGAAAGGAGCATGTATTCCTCATGACTTTGAGAAGCCACTCTAGCTACCCTGAACTGTCTGCCTTTGGAAAGAGAAATAAACTACTTTTTATGAAAGCCACTGTTATGTTGGATTTTCTGTCACATTTAGCCAGACCAACTTCTAACTAACAGAATGGCTAATGTTAACCATTCTTATGAGGCTTATAATAGTGCTTATGTATCAGTGAATCCCAAATCCGTGTCTCTGTCTTTCTCTTGAACTACAGTTGATTCAAGATTTCCTACTGAATTTATTCACATGTATCCCCATAAACATCTCAAATTCAGCATGTTGAAAGATGTCTAAAGATGAAGTAATTTTTCCTAATTCCCTTCCTATGTGTTCAGTCTCGGTAAATGTGACCCAGCACAGACACTAGGCAGGAATTATGAACTTGACCACCCACTGACCTTTAACTGTCCTCTCTTCTTAATCTTTATTATTACAGACTTAGTTTAGACCATAATCGTCATTCTCCTGAACTCCTTCTATAATCCCCTAACTCATCCCTCTGCCACATATCTAATCCATTTACTAATCTGTCACTACAGCTATATTTCTGAACAGAAATCTGTTTATTTCTGAAAGCAATACCATCTTGCTTAAAATTCTTCAATGGCACTACTTTCCCAACTAGGTGAAGTAGAATCTTCCCAGCCTGGCATGCAAAGCCTGCCATGATCTGTCCCCAGCTTTCTCTCTCCTGAATTGCCTTTCTTTCTTTTTTTTTTTTTTTCTGTTTGCACATTCTTATTCTTTTTTTTTTTTAATTGAAGTATAGTTAGTTACAAGGTGTCAATTTCTGGTGTACAGCATTATGTCCCACTCATGCATATAATAATATTCTTTCAACATTTTTTTCTCTGCCTTGAATACCTCTCTGCATCTTTGATTCTGTATTTAAGCTTTTAAGTGAATAATAATATGCACACTCAGTCGATTTTTAGGTTCTCTATGAAGATTTTTCTTACCAACCCCAGGGAAAATTGACCATCCCCTCAGGTATGCCTCCTTTCACTCTCAGACTTTCACACTAAAATCCATAACCCTGGAAGATAATTGAATGTAGAGAGTAGGTTATATTCATCTTTGTATCCTCAACCCTTACCAAGGTGCCTGATGGAAGTATGTACCTAATAAATATTTATTATATTAATTAATTGAGTGGATCATAGTAGCATTAGAAATGAGAAGTAAATTTTAATTAGTGGGATATGAAAGAGGTAAAATCGGCTTAGTCACTGCTGAGATGAGGGAGGTAAGGGAAAGAGAAACGCAAAAGATGACCCTGATATTTTAAGCCTTAGTAATGACAGGATATGGTTATCTATCAGGAAAACATGGAATACAGGAAGGAACAATTTGGGATAGAAGATGAGGTCTGCTTTGGGCATCTTAAGTTTGATATGCTGGTGGAATAGACAGGTGAGAATTGGATGAAATTGTCCTGGGGTGTCATTAGACTCCCTGCACAACTAAAACATCCTCTCACCAGATTATTAATGGACATCACAAGATGTAATTGGTCAGTTTTGGCTGATAGAAAACACTAGAAACCACGAGAATCACAAGACTGAGAAAAACATGAGTCAGGATTCAGGGATGGACCAGGAAATAGGCATCACTGTAAATAAACAGGCTGGTTTCATTCATCACGTCGGGTTCTCTGCCACTATATCAGATTCACGTGAGCAGCCAGTATGCCTCAGATGTTGATCTATGTCAAAGGAAACTGTTGTAGTTTGAAACAATTGCTTGTAACTGATCCCAGGACACTTGATAACTAACCTCTAAACCTTTCTGTCAATAGTGAGAATGTAAAGGATTTGTTAAAAGCTCCTCTCTCCTAATATGAATAAATACATTTATCAAAAAATTATTGTGACAACTTGACAATGCGATCATAAGATGAGAACCAGACACATCAAAAAAAACCCCACAGATTGCTGCTTAGGGCTTCAGCTGCACTTGTTTTTGGCAAAAATAATAAAATAAGTCAAACAGTATAAAGATCTTCATAGTGATATTATTCTTCAGCTTTTTTTTAAGAGAGAAAGGAAGAAAACAAAGAAGGAAACAATCCCAGTTTAGCTCCTAGGAATTATTCACAGAGACCTTGGTGGCAGCCTGCCAGGAAAATCTCTTCTCAGAATTATTGTCACTTTTTCAGGAGAGTATCTGAAAAATCAATCTCCCGAGTTGAGCCAGAATTCAATAAATGAATTCAATGAATTAAATGTTTACTAAGCATCCTAAATCCGGAGGAGAAAAATGAAAAGAGACACCTTCCCTGACCTCAGGGAACTCATAGTTTAATGAAGGAATTCTATGCCTAGGTTTGGAAATATTTTCAAGTTTTGGAAATATTTTCAAAGGCAATCTTACCCCCAGAAGACACTTGCAGAAGGGCAATTATGCACACATAGGACAGAATTGTGAACTTTGTATTCAGAGCCCAGTAGTTTCGGAGCACTAACTATACCAAATGACACGAAAACTCCTCTGACTTTTGAACTGGTATCTTTTGAGAAGTTCATTGATCCGTATCCAAAAGCATCCCTGAATTGAAGTCCCAGCCTTGCTAGAGGGTTAGCAAGAGCAGCAGTTCCCAATAACTGGAAAAAGTCTAGGCTTACATTACCAAGTAGACTATGTGCTACTGGCAGGACAGAGTTCTGGATAAATTTTGAAGCGAAGCTAGATGTACTTGGGAGTACATAGTTTCTGACGTTCAGGGTCTAGTGATGTGTTAGAGATTTTGGATTAGCTGGATAAATTAGCTGCATCTCTTGATGAACTAGATAACTCCTCTGGGAGTTAGATATATGTTTTGAGAGGATGAGATGATCATCCTTTATGACCATCCAGTATGCTCTAAGGATTATTTCCTAACTGATCACGTCACTGTCAGAAGAGGAGGCCAGAATCAGGGAGGAGATCAGGATCGGAAAGGTCAAAGCAAACGAGCACAGAGAGTTACGAGGTGTCAGGCAATAAACTGGGCATAAAAACAAGAATGAGCATTGAGGAAACAATATGTACCATTTATGAGACATTTTCCTAAGCCCTGAACACATCACCTCATTTATTTTTCACTTTGCCTTCTTTTTAAAAAAAATTTACTGGTGATAAATTGGGTTAAAGTGGTTAAATAATTTGCCCGAATTCCATAACTAAAACTTGGTGTCACTGGTCAGAATGGCCATCATTATAAAGTCCACAAATGATAAATTCTAGAGAATGGGGAGGAAAGGAAACCCTCCTACACTGCTGGTGGGAATGTAGTTTGGTGCAGCCATTATGGAAAACAGTCTGGAGCTTCCTTGAAAAACTAAAAATAGACTTTATGATCCAGCAATACCACTCTTGGGTATATGTCTGGAGAGAATTCTAATTCGAAAAGATACATGCAGCCCAATGTTTGTAGCAGCATTATTTACAGTAGCCAAGACATGGAAGCAACCTAAATGTCCATCCACAGATGACTGCATAAAGAAGTTGTGGTGTGTATATACACTGGAATACTACTCAGCCATAAAAAGAATAAAATAATGCTATTTGCAGTAATATGGTTGGGCCTGGGGATTATCATACTAAGTGAAGTAAGTCAGACAGACAAAGATAAATATCATATAATATTACTTATATGTGGAATGTAAAAAAATGATACAAATGGACTTATTTACAAAACAGAAATTGACTCACAGACATAGAAAGCAAACTTATGTTTACCAGAGGGGGAAGGCAGCAGAGGGATAAATTAGGAGTTTGGGATTAGCAGATACACACTACTACATATAAAATAGGTAAACAACAAGGTCCTACTGTGTAGCACAGGGAACTATATTGAATACCTTGTAATGACCTATAATGAAAAAGAACATGAGAAGAATATACACATGTAGAATTGAATCACCATGCTGTACACCAGAAACTAACACAACATTGTAAATCAACTTCAATAAAAAACAAAATCGGTGTCAGTGGAATTAAAATCTAACCTGCCTGCCACCAAAGCTATTGCTCTTAACCAAGTATTGTGAACTGTGTAAAGGTTGAAAGTGCGATCTGGAACATGGTAGAGCAGAATCAGACTGATGAGCCAATTCAAGGGTGTAAGAGAATACAGTTAGGAGGGGACGAGGAGCACCACGCATACTTCAGGCACAGAGGCTGGAGGAGGAGAGGCCGATCGATGATAACATGGAGAGTTCCAGGAGTATTAAATGTCTCTTCCTCTTAACTTGCTGGTTAACATTTGCTCAGGATTTTTCTTTTTATAGTTGTGGTTTGAATTATTAATGCGATTCTGATACAGTGATTAAGAGTTATTGAAATTAGAATTTTGGAGCATAGGTGGAAAAAAAAAAATCTTTACCTGAATGGGCAATGTCAAGATAGCTTTATAGTAGCTAAATGGGTCATTTTTTGGGGGGTGGTGGTGAGAGGGAGCTGGGGGAGAGGACTATAGCAAGTAATGGTATTATAACTTCTGTATCTTTTTTTTTTTAATTGAGGTATAGTTGGTTTACGATGTTGTATTAGTTTCTGGTGGACAGAGTAGTGATTCTGTTATACACATATAGATTTTTTTTTCATTATAGTTTAAGTTCTGCCTCCTAAGAATTTTTGTAGTCCTCTGAGTAAGATTTCACTTTCAAAATTAAATCTGTATTGCTTTCTGCACCTTTCCACTTTCATCAGATTCTGGTTTCATTCGTTATTTCCTTTGAAGAAGGTTATGGTACGACATCCTTATAGTATCGAGTATGGAAATGTTTGCATGTTTCAACATGTATAATAAGTCACTGTAGGTAGGAGATACACAGATGGGATTATCATTCCATAGTGCTCACCACTGCCCTCTGATTTCATCAGCCCTGAGAAACTGCCCTTGTGGTGTTTGCATTTAACTGTTCGTTTAAATTTCACAGCAGGGATGTTTGTTATTGTCACTTTTTAAAAAACTCTAAAGAATTTCAGGTTTTGATATTTCTTGTCCTCCTAGGACCACTATGTGGACTGCGCATCTATGCATACGCGTAGACGTCTTAGAGAAGATAATTCTGCTAGTGGTGATCACTCTCCTTGCAGCTAGGATCTAAACTTCCCAATATTTTGTAGATTCTTGTGTTCCTGTCGATTCCTGTGTTAGGAAGAGAATGATGAGAAAGATAGACTGGCTCTGTCTACGCCATCTCTGTCCTATTTCTTTATCCTTCTTGGACTCAAAGTTGATGCTCAATGAAGCTTGGCCAGATGGTTGTGTTGAACTGGGGGAGGTCTGCCATCACTATGTAATCTGTCAGTTATCCATATGTAAAGGTGTAGGTTGTCTCTGTTCTTTGCAGTGACTAGTCCAGTGTTTCTCAAAGGCTGGGTTTCTTGGGCTATCTGCATTAGGATCCCCTGGGATGCTTAATAAAAATGCTGATTTTCTGCTCCTTCTCCAAAGGTCTGGGGCAGTGCTTGGAATTTGCATATTAACAAGCTCTCCATTTGATTCCATTACACCTCAATGAATGATACTAGGCAACATTTATCAAATACTTATTATACCAGGCAGTATGTTAAGCACCACATATGCATCTCATTTAATTCTCATAACAACCCTATGATATAGGGTCTTTTTGTTGCTATTAGAAGAAACTAAAGCATAGAGACATTAAGAAACTTTTAGAACCACTAGTGATTCTCTCTGAAGGGGAGCAGAATATGCCACCTAAAATATGCCACTTTGGCATATTGATTATTTTGAATTAAAGTTACTTAAGAAGCATCCAATGCAAGAAGGACACTTTGTCCCTCTAAAAGCAGGAAATAAATCTCCCATGTGAAAGGTACCCTCCCTGTACCAGGAGGGTAGAAGGCATTCTTATCACTAGAGACAGGGAATTTAGGGCCAAGAAATTGGTATAAACAAACCTTGCTACTTCTTCACTAATTTACTATCTGAAGCCCAAACTTCTTTGTCTTGTCAATTCTTCACAAATTCATTGTTTCTTTGTCTAAAAAAATATAAGAGCTGCCTGCTTTGGTCATTTCTTTGAGCCACATATTTCTATGAGCTCTCTTGTACATATGAAACTAAGTTTGCTTTTCTCCTGTTTAATCTGTCTTATGTCAATTTAATTTAATTATTAGACCAGCTAAAGAACCTAGAAGGGAAGAAAGGAGTTTTCCTCCCCTACAGATCCCTTTGATTGAATTTACTTGGCACCAAAGTATTCAGGTAGTTCCTTCAAAAATTCAGTAAACTTGTCGCCTTTGGTGTCAAATAGATAAGCTGCTTCTCTCAAAGATCGAAGCCCAATCCTCTTGTGCTTTCATTATGAGAGGCTGCGTATGACAATAGTTGTGTCAGTGGAAAGTCCACAGTAGGGTCTGATGATTTGCTTTTTACTGGTCTTTTCTCCCTTTCTTAACGCCCTAAAAAGGGGATAATGAGAAACTGCTGTGATAGTTCCAACAAGGAGGCTTTGGGTTTCTCGTGCATGCAGGTACTTTTTCAGATGTGTGTGCTCTTAAGAAGCTTAAACTATTAGTGATCAAATGGAGTAAAATAGGGCATTTGCCCAACATCTTATCATATATATTGCTAAGTAATGAGACCAAAAGATAATTGAAAAAACAGATTTTTTTGTATGTATATATATATTTTTTTTACTGAAGTGTAGTCAGTTTACATTGTTGTGTTTTTTTTTTAATTTTTATGTTTTAAAATTTTCTGGAGGGGTAATTAGGTTTACTTATTTGTTTTATTTTTAGAGGAGATCCTGGGGATTGAACCCAGGACCTTGTGTATGCTAGGCATGTGCTCTACCACTTGAGCTATATTGTCCCCCTCGCTAATTCTAAATTATCGATGTTTTAGGGCAGTAGAGTTTAATGAAAATGCCACTTGATTTGGGCTCTGTGACCTTGGGAGGACATTTGATTTAAGGATCAGAAACGAGCTCATATATGATGTCTATGAGACTGATCCCTATAGCTTAGGTCAGTTTCTAGTTCCATCTGGATACAGCACCACAAAGAGGAATTGTTGAGTCCCCTTTGCATATAAAGAAGACTAGTACAACAGTTTTAATGTGTCTCACTAACAAAGAACACATGTTGAATTGGAAGCAGATTTGATGAAAGGATGGAAAGAAGGGAGAAAGCAAACACCGAGCCCGCCAAGCTGTCTCATTAACTATAGAATTCATTAGAAAGAAATTCATGGAAAAACTAACTTTAAGGGTATATAAAATCATTTGATGATATGCTCTTCATTTTGACTAAGAACAGCTTTAATTGCCCAATTTGATTAAGAATAGCTATAATCTAGGTTCCTTACACAATAAAGTGTGAATTGCTAAATTGTTCCTTATTTATTCTTACACGTAGTATCTTCATAAAAATAATTCCCTGTGTGTGCTGATCAGAGCCTAGAGTTCCTCAGAAATGTTTTAGGTTTTGTTATATGGATAATTATTTAATTTAGGAAGATTAAATCAAGAAGATTATACTCTGCCCTGATTGTTAGTGGCTGGGAAATTAAATGCACTAAGAAATGAAAGTCATTTTGTCTTAATAAGCATAACAGATAAGAGTCAATGACATAGTAGTGTGAACTTTAAAAAATAAAATGAAGTATACTTGCTAAAAATAAAATCTATTTGCAATGTATGAAAACAAGATCATTAATATTGGTGTTTTTCATGCATGATTCAACATGGTCCGTTTTGGATGAATGAAAATATTTAAGAGAGTGGTAGCCCTTGTATTTAACCAGATTACTATATAACCTTAATATGATGTATATGTAAACTTATGCATCATAAATAGAGATTAATTTTCTTTCCAGGACACCTGACAGTTGGAATTCAGAGTTGCTTTATAGTAATTGATACAAAGGAAATCGTAGGTTTTAACATACTGGCTCTACAAATCAACATAGGTAAGACTGTAACTCATTCAAAGGGCTTTCCACAAGTAAAACAGAACAAAATAAGATAAATGTTGATATGAGGAGGGGCTAGATTGTATATGCAGAGTATATAAAGGATCAATATACTTGAGAATATTAATTATATATGGTATAAAACAAAAGAATTGGTTGAAAAGTAAAAAAAAAACACCAATTATTTGGCATACTGTAAAACAAAGAAATACAACTTGTTTTTGCTGCATTAAATCTTTTAGAAAATTGAATTTCCTCAGTAGGTATGCGTAGACATGAGATAAAGTACACGAGAATTCCTAATACATATTAATACATAATTTGAAGCTGCAATAATTAACACAGCTGGGTACTGGAGAACAACTAGGCAAGAAGTAAATGGATTACAATAAAGAGTTCATAAATAGGCCAAAATAATATATGGAAATTTGATATACATTAAAGCTGTCATTTCTCGGCAGTAGAGAAAGGATAAATGGTTTTGAGACACCAGGAAAAGAAATAAATATGGATTCCTACCTCTTGGTTTGCACCAAAACAAACTTTAGACGAATCAAATACTTAAACATAAGATAAATCATGAAAGTACTGAAAAAAAAGTGAATTTATGTATTTATAATCTCGTCTTTATAACTAGGACATAAAACCCCAAAGCCATACATTTGACTATGGAAAAATACAAAACATTAAAATGTGTTATAGTGAAAAAGTGAACAAAGTCGGAAAGTCAAACTAGGCAACCGATTGCTACACACATGATAGAGGACGATTTTTAAGATTTACGAGATACTCCTGTTACCAATGAGCAAAATGATGGACAACAAAATAATAAAATTGTTTATGGACATAAATAGGCTGCTTGCAGAAAAGGAAATGTATGTTTAGGAGAGACATATGCAATGATGCTCAACTTTGTTCATAATTAAAGAAATGTAAAGTAAAACAATAGTGGAATTCCATGCCTCATGTATCAGATTTTAAAAGATTTCTAAAAATCATAATTTAAAAACATAATACCTATTGTTGGAGAGATACAGGAAGCAGATGCTCTATGTATGATTGATAGTAGTGTAAACTGGGGCAGCATTTTTAGAAAGCAATTTTGCAATATCTATTAAAATTCAAAATTACTTGACTCTCTCAATTCCACTATTAAGAATTTAACTAAATGATACACTCGTAAAAGTGTGCCAAATATGCCTGCAGGGATATTCATTGCAGCATTATCTGCAGTAATAATAAACTGAAAAACTTAAATGCCCATCAATAGGGAATTAGTTAAATAAATTATGGTGTATTAATATAATGCAGCAGTAGGAAAATGAATTAGATCTGCTTATGTAGATATGGGATGATATGTAAGATATATTGTTATTATGAAAACAGCAAGCCACAGCATGGTGTGATCTCGTTTGTGTAGTGGGTGGTCAAAGAATATGACAGGGAGCTCTTTTGGGGTTACTGGGCTACCTGGGGACCACTTTTACCCAAACTGCAGGAACAACTCCACAACCCAAATTCCCATTGGCCTAATAGTTTGTAACTTCCCGTGGATTCCAAGCTCTCCAGGTGCTGGGGTTCTGGGGTTTCCCAGCTATTCTTAAGTTTTCTTTTTCTTTTTCTTTTTTCCTCTTAAGGGAGGCCCTGGGGATTGAACCCAGGACCTCGTGTATGCGAAGCATGCGCTCTACCACTGAGCTATATACTCCCCACCCTCTCCCAGCACTTGTTAAACAGATGACACTCATGCCCTTCTGTGTTGGAACTCAGAATATTTTTCCCTCTTTGGAAAGGCCATTTAAAAAAAAAAATCACCATTCTGTTTTTAAAGAAATTGGAAATTTTCTCAATTTCTCACATTAGTAAATAGGAAAATATGATGCATTCGTATTAAGGAACATGCACTTAGCCATTAATAATGATGATGTAGATGAATATTACAGTCTGTTCAAAAATACAAGTTAGACGACAATATAAATATTAACAATCTAAAATATTTATGCATTTCTTTTATATTGTATTTCTTTTATTTTTTGTTATCTTTCCTATTTTCTTTTTTTCAACTTTATTGAGGTATATTTGACAAAACTGTAGTATATTTAAAATGTATAACATGATTTTTTTTTTTCAGATGTAGTATTTTTGAAGGGGAGGTAACTAGGTAGGTTGGTCGGTCTATCTATCTATCTATCTATCAGTCAATCAATCTAATGGAGGTACTGGGGATTCAAAAAATCAAGAGCAGCAGTGGGCATGGTCCCTTTCCTGGGGCACATCCATGATGTTTCCACCAGACACTGGGCTTCTCTGTGGGATGCTGGTGGATGAGAAACCTCATGACTCCTCTCGCTAACACTGAGTTTCCCCAATAAAGCCTTTTCCTTAATTTGTCCCACCGAAGGTTGTTGAATTTGCCCTCACTCACTCTGCTACAATATATCACTGTGGCTATGTGCAAAAATGTTTCCTAAAGAATATCCAAGAAACTGTTGCCAGGGATTAGGGAGAGAGAAGAGTGATTTGTGTGGGCAAGGGGACTTTTAATTTTCTACTCGTTTCATCAGAGAATTGATTTTTTAAATTGTTTCTTTCACTTTTTCCTTGACTTCTTTATTAGATTAGACGTGCAAAAATAAGAATGCTTATATGGAAGCATATAAAGTAAAAAAAATTAGTCATCTTTCTCCCCTCTGATTCTTTTGCTGTTCCCATTCTACGCAACCAATGTTAAGAGTTTGGGGGGTATATTTCCACATCTTTTATGTTCATGCAAATATATATATATATATACATATATGAAAATTTTCTTTGGAAAAAATTTGACAAATTGTTATTTTCATTTTTATACCTGATTGATTCCTATATACAATTTTGACTAGCTACATAATATTCCATAGTGTAATTTCCTTTACCATTCCTCAATGGTGAGTATTCTATACAATAAGCAGGATAGTCAATAATGGGATTGCTGGATCAAAGGTTATACACATAACATTTTTAATAGACTTGGCCAGAGTACTTTCTACAATGTTTAGCAATTCTTTCTCCCACCAGAAATGTGTGAGTATCTGTTTCTCTATACTTTAACTACACCGAAAGTTATTAATTCTTAAAATGTTTCTCAGTAAGGTACAGGGTGGGAATTGTATATCATTGTTTCAATTTGTACTTTTTGAATGAATAAAATTGAGCCACTTTTCATATGTTAAGTGTCCAATTTAAATTTCTCTTCAAAAGGCAACAGGTCCAGATGGTTTTTACAAATAATTCAAAAAGGTAGAAATTTCCCATTTTACAAATAATTCCTGTTATTTCAAAAAGGTAACATTTACCTGATTTATTTTTTTGTAAATAATATAATTGTAATATCAAAACTGATAAACACACAAAAAAGATAACTAGATCAGTGATTCTCGATCCTGTGTGCACAATATAATCTTTTGGGGAGCTTTTGAAAAATGCTCATGCCTAGGCCCCACCCAAGAGTTTCTGATTTTCTTTTTTTTAACTTGAGATATAGCCTGGGAATTATATTCCCAAGTGTCCTACAGACCAATATTCCGTATTCTTGTAATGCCAGATTCTGAATGAAATACTAACAAATTAAATCAAATAGTTCATTAAATGAATAATTCCCCATAATTGCATAGAGTTTATTCTAGGAATGTAAACATACTTCAACATGAGAAAATCTGCCAACATAATTCATTACTCCCCCAAAATTGAAGGAGAAAGACCATATCATTATATCAGTAAATGTGTAAATGTTATTTACTAAAATTCAGCCAGCATTTCTAGGACCATCTCTGAGTATATTTGGACTAGAAACACATTATTATGATAAAACTACCTATCACAAACAGTAGAAAAATTATTGTAAAGTGAGATAGACTCAAGTCATTAAATTCCTGTTAAACTTAGAATCAAGTCAGGGATACTCATTTTAAGAAATAGTAAATATTATTTTGGAGATTGGGCTAATGCATGAAGACAGTGAACAAGTGATACAAATTTTGGAAATAAAGAGACACATACAAGCATGTCATGCAATTGTATGCCTAGAAAATCCAAAAGACTATAACATAGGCATGTTTACAAGATACGTTTGTAAAGTAAAAGGATAGACTGTAACTATAGAAAATAAATAGCTTTTCTTTATACTAGGAATACGCAGTTAGAAAACCACATGGAAAATACAGCGTATACATAATAATTACAAAAAGATGAAATACCTGAGGTTAAGTCTAATAAAGAATCTATAGGACCTATGTGAAAATAGCTATAACATTTTCTTGAAAGATTTAAAATGTCTCCCCAAATGGACAGCTTTATCACGTTTCTGTATGAAGAGTGTTTATAAATGTTAATTACATCACATATGAATGTAATACCCTAAACACACACACATTATTCTGAATGTTTTTTTTTAAATCAGATGAAATATTGAAATTCAAATGAAAGAATTAATGCCTGAGAATATTTAAGAAACTTATGAAAATAAGAATCCTTCATGGGGATTAGTTTTGTCAGCTATTAACTTGTAAAACCATCAGAGTAGACAGATAGATTATAGAGAGATACCTGTCTACCCAGATGCTCTCCTTGACCAAACTTTAGTCAGGCTCCTCTAAGCCTTCTTCTCAATGAGGCCTTGATCTTGGGCTTCAGTGTCCTTCCTTATTAGACCTACATTGCCCAGTTTTAGAAGGAATCCTGCTAAGTCAAATTAGAGAGAATCCCCCACCCTTGATATCTGGTCAAATTCCTCATTTCTTACCACCCCCCAGGTGACATCTCATCTTCCTGGCCTGCCTTCAGCAAAAATCCCTGCCCTTGATGTCTCTCCTCTTAGTCATTTTGTATCCACCGCGCACGCCCACCCCCACCCCACCCCACCCCAACCTGCGCCTTGACTGTAAATCCACACTTGCCCTTTGTGTATTTGGAATTGAACCTAGTTCTATTCTGTTTCTTTTCCCTTATTGGAATAGTCTTGAATAAAATCTATTTTTACTTCTTTAACCACTGCCAGGCTCTGGTTTTCTTTAACAATAGAAACTGGAAGGCATTATCAAATCCAGAAATGAACCTGAGTAGGTATGTTGGAACTTAATATTTAGCAAATATTGTCTTTTAATTCTGAATGGAAGTGGTTTTCCAAAATAATGGCCTTGGCATAATTTGTTATCTATATGGAGAAAAATAAATATATATCCCTATTTTACAACACCTACAAAATTAATTCAAAATGGAATGATCATATTGTGAACGAAGAATAGTGCAAACCATATCAGTAAATAAAGAATGCTGAAACTATCAAGTCATCAGCGGCTGCCGCCACCTCCCACAGTGAAGACAAGCCTGCAGCCCAGCCTCTGTAGCCACTCACAACAGTGCACCCTGAGGAGACTTAGAATAAGAAAGGACAGGATACTGGCCCTAGGTGGCTAGGTGCTTGTCAAAGGAATAAATTCAGTGAGCCCAAATGTTTGCTCCCTCCTTGAGATGCCTGGTTTTCTTTAGTTAACAAGTAATCTTGTAATGTTGCAACTACCTGGTCTTTGTTGTAAAGCTCCTATATAGCCTAGCTCCTCCCCTACCTCTTCGGAGGAGCAGTCCCTCAGAGCCATCTGAGAGGCTGTCATCCTGGGCTGAGTCCTCAGAAGTGACCGCCGAATAAAACATAAGTCTCAACTTTTAGGCTGTGCATTTATTTCAGTCAACAATATAAATGTCAAGAAATTAAATATACTATGATTAGAAGGAGGTTTAGTGGTTTTTAAAAAATCTTAAGGCAAGAGAGGAACTACAGATGTCAGAAATGAAATTTTTACTGATTTTTCTAGGTAAACAATTAAAACTCATGTCCTCCGATAATGAAGTTAAATAAAAACCATGAACAATATCGAAAGAAAACAAACTGAGAAAGTATTTGCAATACTTTTAGCAGAATGTTATCCCTAATAAACAAAAACCTTAATAAAAACATAGAAAGTAAAAGTCAAATAATCTAAAAGAAGCAGGCAAATTGTAAGAAGAAAACATTCATAGAACCGGAAATAATATAATTCTTTGAATTTTTGAAATCATGTATGTGTATAACTTATGCTATGTAAAAACCACAGCATATTGTTGTTTTCCTATCAAACAAATCATTCATGATGAAAATGTGTATATTTCAGAGATGACTTAAATCTGATTCTTCATTTAAGTCTGATTTTATAAAAAGTATAGGAAAAATCTGGGAAGAGGACCCTGATTAACTCAGAGGTTTGGCAGGTTTAATTTTGATATTTGAATTTATGACAATATGTCCGCTTTAAAAAGTTTAGACATATGAAAGTTCTCAGTGATAATGTTTTAAAGCCTCCCTAATGAAACCAGCTGTTTATTCAGCACTTAACATGTGCGATCCATAGGGCTGTACATTATCTCATTTAATCCTCAGAACAACTTAGGAGATAAGTACAATTATTACTTGCATATTAAGTGTAGGAAGCAGAGGCTCCTAGAAAGTAAGTCACTTGCCCAATATCAGACAGTGGTGAAGCAGGGCCTTGTACTAGGTCCTAACTTTTTAATTGCATGTGTTCTAAATGACAGTGACAGCCACATGGAAACCATACCATTTTCTCAGCCTGGGTCTCTAAACTGATTATATATCAGTGCGTCTTCTTTTTTTTTTTTTGGCCTCATGTATGTCTTTGGGAATTTGATGAAATATATGAATCTACTGTTGAGAAAACTGTAAATGTGTGTGTGTGTGCGCACACGCACACACACTCACAACTTTGCATACAATTTCCAAGAAATCATGGGCCCTCAAGCCTCTCCTGGATCCCCATGTTGTGAACCTCTGTTATACTTGAGGAAGATCAGGAGATCTAGAAACATTGGTTGCACTGTTGATGCAAAAAGTACAATTTTAGGGGAACCGTATTGACTTATTTTTTATATTTTTTGAATTTTTGAATTTTTATTTTTTGATTTACAATATTGTATTACTTTCTGGTGTACAGCATAATGATTCAGTTATACATATATATGTATATGTATGTATACATATTCCTTTTCATTTCTTATATATGAATATGAATATATACACATATTCTTTTTCACTACAGGTTACTACAAGACATTGAATATCACTCCCTGTACTGTATATAGTAGGACCTTGTTGTTTATCTATTCTGTACATAGTAGTTTGTATCAGTCAGTCCCAAACTCCCAATTCATCCCTCCCTCTCCCCTCCCCCACTCCCCCATCTCACCCTTAAGCAACCATATATTTGTTTTCTATGTCTGAGAGTCTCTTTCTGTTCTGTAAAGAAGTTCATTTGTGGTATTGACCTATTTTTTAAACTTCATATTTGCTTTATTTTTATGCAAATATGGAATGAAATGGAAGTTTGGGGTTTATTATTAAAAGAAATTGAGGGAGAGTGACTTACTAAAGAAGAAATAAAAATAATTCCTGTGTGCTCGATCTTCATTTATGTAGAAAAGAGATGGAACAGTTCACATCTTTGAATTTAAAGGCATCACTCATTAACAGTAGTGTCAGGAACACAAAATACTTTTGTTATAACTGTATTACTACACACACAACTCTACATCAAAGAGTCCTCTTAAAGAGAATGGCTTGACCTTCCTTTCTTATGTCCAGGTTAACCAAGAATTTACTTCCAGTCCTTAATATAGGTCTTAAAACCTTGGAAGGGTTCTTCTCCAAGCTTGATGCTGAAATAATGTATTTGCTGTGTGCACCACGTGCTCTTTAAATCTGGTGGACAGCTACTTTGAAGACTTTTTGCCATTTCAGAAGGAAAAGTGACACCTCATAACCTCATCAGTGATGATGGTTTCCTTACTGACAGTTGGGGCATGCAACTAGTAAATGTGTAACATTTATGGCAGTATTTGATTGATTAACCAAAATGTCTTCAACACTGAACTCTAATACCCAGTTTGTGGTTAGACATACAATAGGTAAGAAAATCTAGGACAGTGTGATGTTCTTGTTGAGAGTGAATAATGGTAAAAGCTCCCCAGAGCAGTGACAAATGTGAGTTATTGAAAGTGCTGGGATTTTAAGGCATGTGGAAGTAGTAATGAATCCCTTTGTGTTAATGGAGAATTGAGAAAAATACAGGCTTGATGAATAGGCATCAATAAAATAGTCTGTTCATTTTGTTTTCAGTCTTTTTTTTTTTTCCCTTCACACCTGGGTATCTCGTCAAAAAATTCAGCCAAAACATTCATTCCGCACTGCCGTTGTATGTCAGTGAGTTTCCTTTGACCTTGGGATTGCACAGTGATACTGAAGCATACAAAGAAGTAGTGAGCATCTCAGAATGAAGTATCCACAGTAAAACAGTGAACTGCATCTTCCAGGCTTCGTACTACGGGTGATGTGCCTGGGTCTTGGCTCGGACTGCTTGTGACCTGGTCATCTGTTGAAAAGCTGAAGATTAAAGTGCCTTCTTTCTGTGTACTTAGGTGCACTGGAGGATTTTGTTTTGAAAAATTTACCTCAGTTGGCTAGAATTTCAGTTTCACAGCTTCTAGTTTATCTTTACTTAGGCTCCCATAATACTTCCACTGGTGAAACACTCTCTAAATTTTTGAAATGTCCAATTAATTTTACATTTATTTTAGACCTATTAAAAAAAACTCATCATATTGAGGAAACCTTAGTAGAAAAACTCATACTCAGTCTCTTTCCAATAAGTCATTATTTACAGTCATTAAAGTGCCTCTAGGCATCCTAGGTGGATGTCACTCAGAGGGTAGACTGAGTCGTGCATTCCTTCAGCCAAAACCACACGATCAAGGAGCACGTAAATGGAGGGCTTTATAAAATAACCTTAAATTCTCACATTCTTATTTTAATTTGTTTCTGTTTTTGTTTTGAATTTATAGTACTTCCTAGTTTCTTAAGGAAGTTTTTTTTTTTTTTTTTTTTTTAAGATTCTTGGATTTCTACATTAGCCATGGGCCTATACCCCATAGGTTACGGATGGCTGCTGTTTTGATCACTGAGCCTTACTTGGTTTTCCCTAATCAAAAGCTTCTGTACAATATAACTGCATGAATAGGTGGTTCATTTCATCTCAGTGTCACACAAAGCAGCCCAGCCTCAGATGCGCTGACGTTAAGGGATAACCATGACTTTTCCTCTCCAGATTTGATCAGGGGCAAATACTATTGCCATGAAGATTTACATTCACCCCATCACCTTTTTGGGGAGCATAATAATTGCACTTTGCATGATAATACATGTATCCCACTAAGTAAGGGCCGATAAAAAGCAGCTTTCTGGTACTTTGACTGTTTATAGATATATCTCCTTAATCCTTACCAGCATAAGGTCAGACAATTGCTATGAAAATTTCCTGTGTATGTGAGTTTGTGTGTATGTGTGTGTGTTTCCAGGCTTGAGAAGAGTAAAAGTTTCTTTGTACTCTTAAAGTAAATTTCATACAATAAGGAAATAGTGAGCAGATTGAACAAAATGAACCATGGGTTATATTTCTGAAGTTATGAAATGAGACAAAATTTCCATTCTTCCCTAAAGCTTCAACGAACTTTCTCTTTGATGAAAGGCCTGTAAAACTGCCCACGTTTGTCTCTACTATTCTGGGAGCTAACTGGTTACTTTAGTTGAAATTGATGCTCAACCTTGATGCTGTGTGCTGCGTGAATTGAATTGAGTCCCGGATCATTTTGAAGTTAAATGTCTGAGATGCACTGCCCTACTTCCAACAGTGCATACTTGCAGCCTGCCCTCTTCACTCATTGAATTTCCAAGATAATAATAAATGGTTGTAACTATGAATAAGACATTCATGAAAAGTGCACTAAACCAGGGGTTGGGAGACTAATATTCTGATCCAGACTTTGCCACTAACTGGATGGATGATTTAAGGCAAGTCACTTTCCTTCACTGGGCCCCATATTATCTTTGGAAAATAAGAGATTTAGACTCGTTTTATGTTCCTTTTTATCTCTGAATGTCTGTGATCTATTGTTTTAAGGCTACCTTTACAGACAGTAACATTTATTATGAGGTACTGTTATTCAACCTCTTTAGAAGAATATTTTCGATTTATTTACAGAGTTATAGCAGCCATTTTGAAGCCCTCTGTTCTTTTTTTGTCATCCTGAGAAACAAATCAGCATTGAAGTATGATAATATCTATTTCTTTTTTTTTAACTTGCAACTCTTCAGCAGTGCAGTAATAAATAAGCTGACAGAATTTATTGACAAAAGTGGAATAGTTCATTGTTTGTATGAGTTAATCTTCTTTCCTGTGATGCATTAATGTCTTTAAATAAAGATCATTCAATTTTGTTCCCACACTTCAGGAGAGAAGTTTTAGAATGTGTTTCAGACAATAAGGCTTGCATTTAATGAGTCAGAATCAGAGGAATCTATAGAACAACCCAAAAGGAAATTAAAAAAAAAAAGGAAATCCCTTTTCTAAAGGAAGGGGGCTGCAGTGGAGACACCAGTTAATGCGAAAAGTTAAAAGATTCATTTTTCTTTCTTACTTTTGTTTCCAGATTTCTTCAATTAGAGTGCCTCCTAAAGGTCCTGTTTATGCAAGCTGGCATTGGGAAGATACAAAGTTAAGACCTTTGGATGATAAAGGTAAGAGGAAGACGTTCCATGTATATGGCTGAGTTTTATAGGTTAGTTTCGTTCATCCATTCACTCATTCATCAAATACATCCAGTATATCTAAGTGCCAAGCGCCATGCTTTGACCTACATACAGTTCCTATCAATGACTTAGTGCATTTTCCCCTGTTTTTAAAAATTCTGAGATGTGTCAAGCTGTTAGAGAGGAAGAGATGACAACTAAATAAATATTTTTGTGCTTACCACTAAGCCTTACCATTTTCTAGTGTTTGATCCAGATAGTTTTTAGAAGAAATAAAATATTAGAGATGCTTTTCCTGTTTCTATTACTTTCTCTTGTTCCCTTGAGGTGACCAACAGCCTTCATTTGATACATTTTCATACATATGCATGTATCTATACCAGTTTATAAGATTGATTTGCATGTTTTAAAATTGCATATAGATTGCATATAAATGGTATCATTCTAACTATCCTTCCGCAACCTAATTTTTTTGCTCAAACTTACATTTTTGAGCCTAAATCCATATTAATATAAGTAGCTTTACTTCTTGCATTTTAATTACTATGTACTATTCCATTGTTTGAATATTCCACAGTTTGTCTGTTTTCTTATTGATGAACTTTTAGATTCCTTTGATATTTTTGGGTATTTCTAACAGCTCTATAAGAAAAAGAAAAAATATTGTAGGGTAATTCTTGTACAAATGTATTTTTCTAATTTTATACCTAATACTGGTTCTATTGGATCAAAGGGTGTATCTATCATCAAATTTACTAGATATTGCCAAATTGCTGTCCAAATAATGTACAGATCTTCCTCATATTATGATGGGGTTACGTCCTGATAAACCCATCATAAGTTGAAAATATAGTAAGTTGACGATGCACTTAATACACCTAACCTACCAAACATCATAGCTTAACCTCGCCTACCTTAAAAGTGCTCAGAACACTTACAGTAACCTGCAGTTTGGCAAAATCATCCAACACAAAGCCTATTTTGTAATAAAGTATTGAATATCTCATATAATTTGTTGACTGATGTACTGAAAGTGAAAAACAGAATGGTTGTATGGGTTCAGAATGCTTGTGTGTGTGTCACAGGGCTGGCCGGGAGCTGCTCCTCGCTGCCGCCGCCTAGTGTCACAAGAGAGTATCGTGCTGCATATTGCTAGCCTGGGAAAAGATCAAAATTCAAAGTACAGTTTTTACTGAATGCATATCAGTTTTGCACCATCATAAAGTCACAAATCATAATACAAACCATCCTAAGTTGGAGACTGTTGTACATGCAATTATTTACATTCCCATCAGTAGTGTGTGAATGTTCCCGTTGCTGCACAGCTTTATGAATGAGTGGTAGCTTAAGGTTTTCTTTACTTCTCTGTTCTGTGAATGTGTCACATAAAATAGAGATTCTCTTTTCTTTGAATTTTTGATAAAAGTCACCTATTCAAAGCACGAGGGGATAGTTGTCTTTTTTTTTTTTTTTTTTTTTTGCCTGGAGACTTTTTATTACTGATATAATTTATTTAATGTTTATTGATTTATTCAGTCTTTCTGTTTTCATCAGTCAGTTCTGGTAATTTCTAGTTCCTAGGCAATTATTTATTTCATTGAAGGGTTCAAATGTATTGGTATAATATTGTCTATAATATATTCTTATGACTGTTTAACTCTGATTTCTCTGTAGTTATATTCCCTTTTTGGTTTCTAAGTTTTTTTGTGTATGACTTTTATCCTTATTTATTAATTTTGTGAAACTCTTATCAGTCTTTATTTATTTATTTATTTATTTATTTATTTATTTATTTATTTAAGGAACCAGATTTTGGTTTTGTTAATTCTCTATATTGTTTGTTTTCTTTCCATTACTTCTTTCTGTTACATTTTTCTGTACGTTTTTTTCTGTTATTTTTATAGCTGCTTTTTTTTTTACAACTTTCTTGATTTTAATAAATGCATTTACTCCCATAAATTTCTCCCAAATACTGTTTTAGCTGGATCCCACAAGGCTTGCCAATTAGTTCTCTATTGGTCATTTCCAAAGCTTTTGTATTTGTCATTGTCAGTCCTTTATAATGAATAGAGCAGTTTTAGTCTCACTTTTCTTTAGTGGCCTGACTCCTGGAAACCAATGCTTGCTTTCAGGCTTTGAGCCTTGAAATGCTCTGACTTCAGCTTTGCTCACTTTATTACATTTCAGTTCTCTTTCTGGTGCATGATTGATCTTCTTTTTTGATCCTAGCCATATCTTTTTGATTTTCCATATTTTCCTATCAGAGGTCTGTTTACATGAATAGACTCCACCCTCTTCACTGGAGGCCCCTTTTGCCCTCTTTAGCTGTACAGATTACTTTCATATCTGAGACTTGATTAGGATGAGCAATTAGAAAACTGGGAGGAGTCAGTGTTTACACTCAAGACTCAACAGCATGCAGATGAAAAGGAAGGAGGGTACTGAATCAGTTATGTAGATAAGTGGTCTAAGCATTGACAAATATAGGAATGGATGTAGGGAATGAAAGAGAAAAGATCATTTGTGTTGTCAGTATAGTTAGGCGGTCCATGTCCCTACTTCCCAACAGAAGTTAACATAAAGTCAATTCAGATTGATGTCATAATTCTCCTAATCTGTGTGCATATGCTGATTCTGAACAGTTCCTTAGCCAGATATAAAGAATACAGCAGTAGCCTGTAGAAGGGCCATCCTAATCTGCAGTTAGGGACACATGTATGCAACTGCAATTCAAAAGAATATATAATGCTATGCGATTGAAACATAGACATCCATTTTTTTTTTCTGGTGATTAGATTTTTTCTCCTTTGAAAAAGTAGGAGATTTGTCTACCTTAGAGTGCTACTCACTTTAGAATGGCCTGCTCTGTAGATCCCTTTGGGAAAGATTTTCATCTTAATAATACCAAGTCTTCCAATTTGGGAACATGGTTTGTCTTTCTTGCTTTTTTCTCCCTTATGAATTATTTATTTTGTAATTGCAAGTTTGTGCCTCTTAACCTCTCTCACCTATTTCACTCATCCCCCTACCCACCTTCCCTCTGGCAATCACCAGTTTGGTTCTCTGTATCTATGAGTCTGTTTTTGTTTTATTATGTCAGTTTGTTTTGTTTTTAGATGCCATATGTAAGTGAAATCACACAGTGTTTATCTTTCACCATCTGACTTATTTCACTTAGCATAATACCCTCTAGGTCCATCCATGTTGTCAGAAATGGCTAGATTTCATTCTTTGTTATGGCTTCCATTTTGTCTGCCTCTGTGTGTGTGTGTGTGTGTGTGTGTGTGTGTGTGTGTATATCACATATACTTTATCCAGTCATCTATCAGTGAACACTTAGGATGCTTCCATATCTTGGCTGTTGTAAATAATGCTGCAATGAACATAGGGGTGCATGTATCTCTCTATATTAGTGTTTTTGTTTTCTTTGGGAAGATACCCAGAAGTGGAATTGCTGGATTGTATGATAGTTCTATTTTTAACTTTTTGAGAAACCTTCTCTTCTTTTCCACAGTGACTACCAATTTACATTCCCACCAACAGCGCACAAAGGTTGCCTTTTCTCCGCATCCTCACCAACACTTGTCATTTGTTGTCTTTTTGACGATAGCCATTCTGACAGGTGTGACATAGTATCTCGTGGTTTTGATTTGCGTTTCTCTGCTGATTAGTGATGTTGAGCATTTTTTTGCATGTGTCCGTTGGCCATCTGCATGTGTTCTTTGGAAAAATATCTAGTCAGATATTCTTCCTATTTTTCAACCCACTTGTTTGTTCTTTTGATATTGAGTTGTGTGAGTTCTTTGTATATTTTGGATATTAACCCCTTATAAGATAGAGATATGTTTACAAATGTCTTCTCTCATTCTGTAGGTTCTCTTTCATTTGATGGATGGCTTCCTTTGCTCTACAGAGCTTTTTAGTTTAATGAAGTCCTATTTGTTTATTTTGCTTTTGTTTCCCTTGCCAGGGGAGACATATCCAAAAAACCATTGCTAAGACTGATGTCAAAAGAGCTTGCTGCCTATGTTTTCTTCTAGCAGTTTTATGGTTTCAGGTCTTACATTTAGGTCTTTAATCCATTTTGAGTTTATTTTTGTATATGGTGTAAGCAAGCAGACTGGTTTGATTCTTTTGCATGTAGCTGTCCAATTTTCCCAACACCATTTACTGAAGAGGCTGTCTTTTCCTTATTGTTTATTCTTGCCTCCTTTGTTGTAGATTAATTGACCATATAAGTGTGGGTTTATTTCTGGGCTCTCTTTTCTGTTCCATTAATCTCTGAGTCTGTTTTTGTGCCAGTCCCATACTGTTTTGATTACTGTAGCTTTGTGGTATAGTTTGAAATTAGGCATCATGATACCTTCACCTTTGTTCTTTCTCAAGATGATTTTGGCTGTTCAGGGTCATTTGTGTTTCCATATGCATTTTAGAATTATTTGTTCTAGTTCTCTGAAAAACGTCCTTGGTGTTTGGATAGGGATTACATTGTATCTGTGGAATGCCTTGGAGAGTATGGTCATTTTAACAATATGAATTCTTCCGGTCCATAAACACCTTAGGTTTCTTATCTCCACTTTTAGTTCCTTCTCTGAGGTTACATCTTGTTCCTTTGTTTGGAACATTTTCTTCTGTCTCCTCATTTTGCCCAATTCTCTGTTTATTTCTATGAGTTAAGTAGGTAGGATTCATTTCCTGATCTTGGAGAACTGATCCTCTGTAGGAGACGCCCTGTGAGGCCCAGCAGCATGCTCCCCTCTGGTCACCAGAGCTTTATAGTCTAGGGTTTCCCCCTATGTGGGCTGTGTGTGTCCTTCTGCTGTGACCAGGCTGGCCAGAGTGGCACGCTGGTTGGCAGGACTGGCCCTGGCCTGCTGGCTGCAAGACTGTGCCTCATGCCATGACTGTGGGCCTGCTTGAGGGCGTGGTAGGCTGCTCAGCTGGCTGTCCATGTAGCTCGGGGTTGGGGGTACTCAGGGCTGCTGCCCAACCACTGGAGGGTGGGGCTGGTTCCCCATGGGGCTGTCTGCGTGGCCCAGGGACTCAGGCTCAGGGCTGGTTCCAGCCCTCTTCATTGTCCAACTGGGTCCTGAGGGTGGCTGGCTGCAGGGCCCGAGTGGTGGGGGCTGGGGGTTATGCTGGTGTGCTGCTGGGCAGGGCTGGGTCCCAGCAGGCTGTGGGGCTAGTGGGGGACTTGGGGCTGGTGCTGGCTCACTAGTAGGCAGAACCAAGGCAGCTGCCTGCTCGGCCCAGGGCATCCTGCTGCTTATATGCTAGAGGGAGGACTCCAGTATGCTGCTTGCTGGTACCAGTGTCCTTCTGGTAGAACAAGCTCCCCACAATGGCTGCTGCCAGTGTCTGTGTCCCCAGGGGAGTCCCCTGCCTCCTGCCTCTCCAGGAGGCTCTACGAGATCAGCAAGCGGTTCTGCCTCTGTGCTGGTACTCGGAGTGTGTGAGATTTTCATACATGCTTTGAGAGTTGGCTCTTTTGGGGGAGAATCTCTGCAATTGTGATTGTCCTCCCCCATCCTCTCCTATCCTCGCCTACCTCAGGGTGTGGCTCTTGCCTCTACCGCATCTCCTTCTTTTACTAGTCTCACTGTGATTCCTTCTTTATATCTTTAGTTCTGGGAAATCTTTTTGCCAGTCAGTCTCTTAGATAGTTGCTCAGCAGATATTTATAAATTTGGTGTATCTATGGGCGGAATTGAGCTCCGGCCTTCATACTCAGCCTTCTCGGCCACCACTCCCAGTTTGTCTTTCTTTTATTTGCGTCATTTTTAATTTCTATTGGCAATATTTTCTAATTTTCAATGTACAACTCTTTCACCTCCTTTGTTAAATGTATTCAGAAGTATTTTATTACTATTGATTCTATTGTAAATGATTTTAAAAAATTTCCTCTTTAGATTTTTCATTATTACTATAAGAAATATAACTGATATTTGTGTTTTGATTTTTATCTTGTAACTTTGCTGAATTTGTTATTAGTTCTACTGTCTGTCTGTGTGTGTGTGTGTGTGTGTGTGTGTGTATGTAATCTTTAGGGATTTTCTCCATGTACGGTCATGTCCTCTGTAAACAGAAACTTTACTTTTTCCTTTCCAGTTTGAATGTCCTTTACAGTCTGGAAATTCCATTACTGTGTTGAATAGAAGTGGCAAAAGTGGTCATGTTTGTCCTGCTCCTGATGTTACAGGAAAAGCTTGCTGTCTTTCACCTTTGAGTATTATGTTAGCTTTGGTTTTTTCATATATGGCTTTAACATATTGAGGAAGTATTAATTCCTCGTTTATTGAGTATTTTTTTTTATCATGAATAGGTTTGTATTCTGTCAAATGCTTTTTTTCATCAAGGTAATCATCTGATTCTTTACTTTAAGTCTCTTAATGTTGAATTATCCTTGTACTTTAGCAATAATTCTCACTTGATCATGATGTATAACCCTTTTATTATGCTGCTTAATTCATTTGCTAGTATTTAGTTGAGAAGTTTTATATCCATACTCATAAGAAATATTTGTTTTTCTTTTCTTGTACCATCTGTGTCTGATTTTGGTATCAGGATAATGCTCTCCTTATGGAATGAATTAGAAAGTGTTCACTCTTTTTCAATTTTTTGGAAGAGTTTGAGAAAAAATGATGTTATATACCTTTTAAAGCTTTTATAGAATCCACCAGTGCAGCCATCTAGTCCTAGGCTATTGTATGTTAGAGGTTTTTGATTATGGATTCAGACTCCTATTTGTTATAGATCCATTCAGCGTTTCTATTTGTTCTTAAGTCTGCTTTGGTAGTTTGCGTGTTTCTAAGAATTTGTCCATTTCATCTAAGTTATATAATTTATTGATGTACAATTGTTCATACTATTCTCTTATAATCCTTTTATTTTTGTAATATTGTTAGTAGTGTCTCAGTTTTATGTATGACTTTAGTAATTTTAGTTTTCCTTTTTTTTTAGTAAAGGTAGCTAAAGTTTTGTCAATTTTGTCAATCTTTACAAAGAACCACCTTTGGTTTTGTTGAATATTTTGTTGTTTTTCTACTCTCTGTTTTATTTATCTCTATTTAACCTTTATTATTTCTTTCCTCCTTCTAGCTTTGCGTTTAGTTTGGTCTTTTGCTGGTTCCTTAAGTTATATAGCTAGGTTGTTGATTTGAACTCTTTCTTCTTTTTAAATATATGCATTTAAAACTATAGCTTTCTCTTGTTGCACTGCTTTCATTGCATCTCATAAGTTTTGATGTGTTATGGTTTTATCTTCATTTGTCTCAAGATATTTCCTAATTTCCTTTATGATTTCTTTTTTACTCATTGGTTGTTTGAGTGTGTTGTTTAATTTCCACATAGTTTTTTGGATATTTTTGTTTCTCTCCTGCTATTGATTTCTAGTTTCATTCCACTGCTATCAGAAAAGATACTTAATATGATTTCAAAGATTTTAAATGTATTAAGATTCATGTTGTAACTTAGCATATTGTCTACTCTGGAGAATTTTTCACATACATGTAAGGAGAATGTGTATCTGCTGTTATTGGCTGGAGTGGTTTCTGTCTGTTAGTTCAAATTGGCTAATAGTGTAGTTCAAGTTTTGTATATGCTTATTGATTTTCTATGTGGTTGTTCTATCCACTATTGAAAGTGGAGTATTAAAATTTCAAATCATAATTGTAAAATTATCTATTTTCCCCTTCACTTCTGTCAATTTTTCTTCATACATTTTGGAGCTTCTTTGCTAGGTAGGTTGTGCATGTTTATAATTTTTAGATATCTTATTGTATTGACCTATTCGTTTGTTTTGTAATCTTTTCTGACTTAATGTCTGTTTTGTCTGAACAGTTCTCTTTTTGGTTACTATTTGAATGGAATATCTTTTTCTACTCTTTTATTCCAATCTGCCAATCTCTGTTTTAATAGGAGAGTTTAATACACGTACATTTAATGTGATTAATGATAAATAAGGATTTATTTCTGCAATTTAGCTGTTTTTTCCTGCATGTCGTATATTTTTGTTCTTCACTTCTTCCATTACTGACTTTTTAAAATTTATTTTTTATAGTGTACCATTCTGATTACTTCAGTTTTTTTCTATTTTATTTATTTTTTACTTTTTTTTTAATTGGTTACTTTGAGGGTTCCAATTAACATCTTAAATTTAGAGCATTCTAGTTCAAATAATACCAACTTAATTTCAATAATATAAAAATACTCTGCTCCTCTACGTCTTATTTTGTTCAGACATGATTTTCCTGATTTCTTTTAGTTCTTTTTTCATGGTTTCCTTTAGTTTATAAAATATATTTAAGATAGATAGTTGATTTAGCTTCTTTGACTAATATTTCCACTGTCTAGACTTTCTGGGTGATGGTTTCTGTTAAATTATGTTTTTCCCTGTGAATAGTCTTATTCTTTCATGTTCCTTTTTATATTTTATAAATTTTTGATGAGACTGGCACATTCTGAGTATTATATTGTGGTAACTCTGGAAATCGAATTCTCTCATTCCTCATGGATTCGTTTTTTTTTTGTTTTGTTTTGTTTTGTTTTTTTTGCTTATTGAGGGCTAGAACCATCTTTTCATGATTTTCTGAGCCATTTTTGCAAAGTGCATATTTTTGTTGTGTGTAGTCAGTGAAGTTTCTCTTTCATTTTTTTTTTTTTTTTGTAGTCACAGTGGTGACATGACAAGATTTTCTTAAATATTTGGCTCTCAATAGGGGAGATAGATGGTCTTATGTCTTTAAATCCCCTTGTGGCTAGGAAGGCATATTAGCCCTTTGGTGTTGAACAGTGGCTGATCTCTATGCCAGCCCCTCAGTGATAAAAAGCATCAATCAGCAATCAAATTACAAAATCTGTATCCCTGGAGAACAAGTTTTTATTGCCCATCAGACTCTAGCAAGCTGTATCAGGAATAAGGGCTGATTGCCATGGGGTTGGTGAATGGAGGATGTTAGCTGGTATCTGTAAAGGCCCAAACTGACTGAAATTTACCATCTTTTTGAGCAAGCTCTTTCCTGGATGCTGCAAGTGTTATACCCGATTCAGAGTTCTAAAATAGTCACTTTAGATAGTGACTGTGGAAGGATGGATTCCTCGAATATTCTACTCCACTATCTTCTCTCATATCACTCATGAATTGCTTTTTGTTGTTGTTTATTTTGTCCATTTTTAATTTGAGTGTTAGAAAGTTTACTATGAATTTTTTAAAAAAACTCAGTGTATAAAGATTATGAGCTTTTGTCTGGACTATTTTTCTATTTTCTGTTTGCCCCTTAATTTTGCTGCTATTGATGTTCATTTTATTTATGTTTTGAAACATAATGAATTTTTTCCTTTGAGAATTAGAAAGTCCTTCCCTTTTTCAAAATTGATTACATATTTGCCTACATTTTCTTCTAGATGCTATGATTTATTTTTTAAACCATGTGGAGTTTAGTTGGATGTATTGTATGTGGTAAGGATCTAACCTGATTTCTTTATCAGTTGTGAGCTTAAGTTCCCAACACGTTTTGTTTAGTAACCTGATCTTTACCCATTGATTTTGAATAATGCCCCCTATCGTAAATTAAATTGCTATTCCCATATCTTAATCTGGCCTATAAGTTCTGTTCCAGTGATATGCCTGCCATAGCCTTCACCTACATACACGTTGGTTTTAAAACTTTATACCTGTGGTAGATTGTGCTATTCTAAATCTTTATTCTATTCCCAGTGATAAGATTATATATTCACCTCTTTTGCCATGAACTTTGCAGTGCCCCCTGACTGTGATTCTAGGCTTGGCCATGTGACTTGCTTTGGCCAATGTGATTTTAGGAAATATGATACAGAGCGGGACTTGAAAAGTGTTTCCAGATTTAGGCTTGCCCTCTTTCCTCTCCTGGGACTGCCATGAGAAGAACATACCTAGGTTACCCTGCTAGACCCAGGAGGAGGATGAAAGGCATATAGAGAGGAGCTGCCTCAGCTAAGCCGCCCCAGCTAGGCTTAGCCTAGGGTATCTAACCTTTAGTCAATTGAAAGATGTTTAAGAAATCCCAATTTCTATAAAGCTGAATAGCTTGTACTGTAGATTAGCTGGTCCCTGACTTATTCACAACCATGTGAAATAAATAAATGCCAGTAATAGTATCGTGGTTGCTTAGCAATAACTGATCCATTCCACAATACACTTTAATATATGGTAGGATGTCAGCCTATTTTATTTATTTAGTAATTTGCAAAAGTTGCTTGTAGCTATTCTTGGCTGTTTATCCTGGTTTGCTTAGTAATGTAATTATCTGTGTGCATATCTTATATTTCACCTTGACCCAGTCTAATTCTAAGAGAACTTAGAAAGCAGAGATTAATTTTTTTTTTCATTTTTAGTAGTATCCATCACTATATCTGGCTGAAAGCTTCTTTGCTCATAATGATACTCAATACCTAGTCATTGTTGAATTAAGCTGAATAACTGCAAATTAAATTCTCAAAGCACATAGTGAATCTCTACATTACCATTTACTTCATTACCTATAATGAAATTTAGAATGTTTGGTGCTATATAGATGCAGCCAGTATTTAGATGGGTTTTATTTTATTCTGTAGTCTTTTCTCCATCATAGCAATGGTTATTACAATTTATATCAAATGGCATATGTTACCTTAGGTTATGATAGTATTCATAATATGCGAGCAACATAACTAGTTTTCATTTCTCTTTGTTTTTCAATTTTACTTTTGCTCACTCTCCCAACTTGCTCTGAAATCTCCCTTAATTACCTTATGTTTATTTCAAGAAACTAAGTAATATTTGGCTTTATACGAACATGTCTACAGCAGTTAGACAATACTGATTCAGCCAAATAAGTAAGAATGTTTGCAGATTTTTCATAGAGTTTCAGTGACCTTATATGTAATGCTTTGGAATAATAGCAAAGTAGATTCATTATACAGAACTTAAGAATTGAAACTCAATTTTGTCTAGTTTTTGATTCTGCTTGAGTTAAAAAAAAGGTGGGGCAGAATATCAAGACCTAGTGAATACCTCACAACATAATGTGATTAATTTTCTTGAGTGGGAATGTATTTTTAATATTTCTATCAGGATTTGTTGAAACCATCTTCCCCTTAGTATTTATTCCACTAGGGATCTTATTACTGGTACTTTATCTTTTAACTGCACCTTTCCTTCTTTCCATCTGTTTGTGGGGGTGTTTTAATTGCCTCTACACATCTCCACAGCAACTAAATACTTTCTGAAGCAGCCTGTGATGGATGGTTCTGCTATTGTGTTTAATCATTCCCATTAAATATTATACTGAAACTGAATTATGATTAAATTAAATAAAAGAATAATATATTACATTGGTTTTCATTTAGAAAACCTCATTAATTTATGTTTGCATTTAATAAAGCTAACCTCTTAAATCATTTGTCCAAAGTTGAAAAAACATATGTTTCCCAAGAAACAAAGGAGTTAGAAGAAGGTAACTATATTACTAGTGTGATGACAGCCCTTTCAGGACATTCTAGTCTTGTGTTTTAGGAGGTGTGAGGAGCATGTAAGTAACTTCCCTAATTTTCATTCGGTTGAGCTTCTCTCACGACCTTGTACAAGGCATATGACCTTGTCCAAGTCACTTAACATCTTTGAGCATCTGCTTTTTAAAGGTGTTAGTTTCCAAACTAATTACCTTACTCTGTACATGGTAAAAGGAGGTAGCTATCCTGCTTTAATGATGAATCTCCTGGGATATTTACAGTACAATCATTATAAAAGTATATATTAAGATAGAGTCAATATGCCATTCTCCTTTCTCCTGAGCCTTACAAATATAGCTGATTCTGTGTAATGCATATCAATGACCTCTCGAAATTACCTACATTTGACTGGTGTTCGCAGTGAAATTTGACTTGTAAAACATTGTCTATCATATAAATAAACCTCGATAAATGTTTGTTGTATTAAAGTCTTACTTTCATAAAAAGAATTCTCTGACCAGGCAATCAGATACTTGGTTACATATATAAGCATTGGCAAGAATATTTGCATAAATTGATGCTAAAATTATCTCCAATAAGAAAGTGTGTATCTTTTGTTTATTATTCATATAAATCTACTGAGGAAAACACACCTCTAGGTGGAAAAGATCTTATGATATGTCCACCGTGAGTTGAAAAGATTGTCTGTGAAGACAGCTGCATGCAGGCAAATCCAATGATGAAGTAGTTGAAGGAAAATCCTGTTATTAAGGCTCTTACAAATTTTAGCCGTTGACATTAATTGAAGAAAACAAACAGGATTCTCCTTTTTGTTTTCTTCTCTCCGAAATGGTTGCCATGTTGAGAGCACAAGCAACTGCAGTTTCCCCTGTTTCCCCTCAGTCTGCCCACACACCTACCCATACCCTCCACCATTGACTCATTTTCCTCTTTTTCCATTCTTGATGCAAAATAATGTACCTTACCTACTTTTAAGATTTACCACCAAAGGAGAAGATCTACTATGTAGGGCAGGTCCTGATGTTTCAATGGAAAAGAATAGGTCAGGATCAAGAGCTTGCCAAGAAGAGACATGATCCAAAAACCTAGAACCAGGGAATGAAGTAGAGTTCAAATCCAAAGGAAAAGATAACAAGTCAAATCAAGGACAAAATAAACAGTGTTCACCATGGATGTCAGAATGAGGGGATGCTTCGTTGAAGGAACACTTTCTTCATATCCCCATACTCTTAGGCTCTTGCCTCCTTTTATGAGCATCGAGGACCAGTCACCCACTTCTGAGTTGATGTCCAGGAGAAAGCAGATATGGTGCTCTACCTATAAGGGTCTCCCAGGGGATGTTGGGTTTCTGGCATCAAATGACAATCCTAGAGGCCTGGAGGCAAGTACAGAGACCAAGAGACTGTAAGAAGGATCTATTCTGACTTCACACTTCTTAGGCTTCCTACTATCTCCCTTTTCTCAGTGTACCATTTTCTAGGAAGAGTGTGTAATGTAGAAGATTTTCAATGGTGGAGAAAGTTAAAATTCTCTGTATTTGGACAGAGAGTCTGCTATGGGATATTCTGTAATGACATGGCTGATGCCAACCTTGGTGAAAAATTACTTGCAGATGGTCACAAAGACAGTGCTGTTGAGTGGTCCTCTTCAGAAGGAATGCATTTGCCATCACACACACCAGAGCAATGTTGTGCAAGTGTCCTGGGAAAGTGCTCTAAAAATAGGGAGCAGCATATTCTGAGAATGATAATTACGGAATTCACCATAATCTTCGGAAATGAGATATGGAGCACCAGGCAAAAGAAAGAACAAAGGGAAAGATGAGAAGAACACTTTTTACTTATTGTCAGGGATGAAGAGGATTCCTGTTTTAGTTTATTCATTAATATGAAAATTTGGGGTCCTTCTCTTTAGTCTGTGCATCTTCCTAAGACTCTACAAGTCACTTGGGGCAATGAGGAAGGAAAACTACCTCCTTATGTGATCTCTGAATCCAGCTGGGCCAGAATTTGGTTAATTTAAATGAATGAGAACATTCAAGAAAGATGGATCCATTTGCACAGATGGGGCCAGCAACAGAGGGATTCAGGTGGTGGGAGGAAGTCCATTTGTGTAGATGGGATAGTCAGACTGAATCAAACGATGCAGGCTTTTAATATAGGCTCTGCTTGTTACTAGCCCAGTGACCTTGGGTGATTACTTACCCACTGTGAATCTTATCTGTGTACGGTGAAGATGCTATTATGTAACTCACAAGTTTCTGTAAGAAAGAAATGAGATACATAGCATATTGTAATAAGCATTAAAATAAATGGTATTTAGCTGATCTTAGAACACAGTACCTATAGTCTATAAATGATGCCAGTGCGAGCCTTGACAGGCTTAATTAACTAAGTGATTGGGAGAGAGGAGGACTTGAAGGTGGAAGGAATGGCACAAGCAAGGAAATAACAGTGTAATAAAAAGGAGATCCGACTGAAAAAAACAGAGGCACAATCTCTGTCTCATGCAGGCAAATCCCAAGAAAAAGAAAGAGCCTCTTTTAAAATCAGCTCCAGACATTACTTTTTATGTTTACCATTCCTCCTGCCAGAAGCTTGATTAAGTTGGAAGTACATTCAGTTTTCTCAGGAAATGGTACTGGTGTTAATTAGAATGGTGTGAAATTAAGCACATTTCAAATATCAGTGGGGTCAATGGAAATTTTAGTCTCTGTAACTATGAGAGCATGTCTGAAGTTTGCAAACTTTTTCACATATCCCAAATAAGGAAACCTATTAACTACAGAACTAGCTATTAACAGGATTATGGTCAACAGTACTTTCATACGGTAGGGGGAAGAACTGAGGAACAGAACCACTTTAAGATCTACCACTCCTTCAGGGAGGGTATAGCTCAGTGGTAGAGCACATGCTTAGCATGCATGAGGCCCTGGGTTCAATCCCCAGTACCTCCATCAAATTAAAAAAAAAAAATCTATTACTGCTAACCCCAGAAGAGAAGGAGGTATTTCACTACATTGAATACAGTCTTTGCAGTGTTAGTCCAGTATTTTCCTTATATCCTAAGATGTGCGTTTAGTGTTTTAAAAAGGCCCTCTGGAATATACTGCTGTCCACGAGGGTATAGAGAGGGATTGTAAGGCTCTTGTGCTCCTAACAATAGCAGAATTACTCCTCCAGATATCTCCCTCCTGGTGCCTGCAATAATCACTAATCACTCTTTTGACTTGAAATTTTGATGGTTCCCGTTAAGTTGCTAATAGCTTTGGGAAAGATGATGTATTAAACTATGAAGTGTTGTTAAACCTTAAGTGAGAATTAATTGATCGGATCCTTTCCAACAAAATAATCTATGGAAAAGAGGTTTTCCAAGGAATAATCCTGGAAATTACCTGGTGGGAGTGAATTTGATTAGAGCGTGGTGGCGGTATGCAGAAGAAAGATACGTGGGGATACCTGGAGGTGCAAAAGTATCTGCAAGTAGGAAAAAATGCTGAAAGAAGAGGAATAAAGCAATTTTAGCAAGAGTTTACCGTATGCCCAGCATTGGGTCGAGGACACTCACATGTCGTTTTTTCCTTATCTGCTGAAGTTGGGCGTTACTTACTTCCCATTTTTGTCCGTGCATATAGATCTAGCTATTATTTTAAACATTTGTTTTCTTGACAGCTATAAGTTTTGATTCAAATCTATTCATACTTCTTGGATTTGACTTCTCAAGTATAAGGACCAGTAAAAAATAAGACAAAATTCCTGAATGAACTTCAGTAGCTTTCCTTCAGGAAAGAAATGAAACACTATTTGATGAGTTGTATCCTGATGAAAAGAAAGCATTGCACTGTAATTTTTTTTTTCTGGCTATTTTAAAAGGGTCTTTCAATCCCTTCACATCCTCCTGCCCTATGTGCAAAGGTATGAAGATAATGATGGATGTTACATTCCAACCTACGTGTATCTTTTAGTAAAAATCGAAGTTCAGTAATGAGTCCTTATAGCAGACTTACTCATCCTGCTGTTTCACCCTGTGCTTGTGTGTTTGGTAAGAGAGGAGTGTTTGGTTTTGTAAAACGGACAAATGGCAAATCTTATTGTGGGTAAAGATTTCTTTTAAGCTGAGTGCTTTAATGATCGACACTGGGCTCAGAAGTGATTTTCATTTTATTGCATTTTTCTCCAGGGCATTACACCCCAGTAAATAAAAATAAATAAGGAGAAAGATGTAGTTTTATATGCATGAGAGTAGGGCTTTAGCCTCAGAATTTCAGCCTTCTGGACTGTGTTTTCTCACCTGTGACTCTTCTGTGATTTGTGGTGCTGGTATACAGTAAGCTCCCGTATCCACAACTCTCTGGATTAATCAAAATCTGCATATATGAGCCTATCAAAAATCTATACAGCAAATACAGCAAAGTGTGCACTTACACAAAACACATTAGCTGTGTATACTCATAACCATGACATCACTCTGACTGGAAAAGATAATTCTGTGCTTATCAGCAGCAAAATGATATTTCTCTTGTTCTTTAATGAGTAAGACACTGGGGGACTAAGCATGCTGATGTCAAAAATTGTATATGTCATCAAATTCATTTCAACCAAGTATAGTCATGTAGGATTTTAATCATTTGTTTTAGATAAATCAGCTTCATGGACTTAGTTGATCATGAGGAGTTTGGAATTCATAGTTTTAATTGGAAATCATTGTTGAAATTGTACTCTTATAAACTTAAAGTCTCCGTCAGCTGAACAAATCGAACACTACTAATAGATTGGGTTTTCTTCTTTTTTGTAATCCTGTTTTTTTAGTATGTAAAAAATCTGTCATTTTTCATATATTTGCTTCTATCAGTGAATGATTCTCAGTTTCTTAAATTTCCTGTTGATTTTATTTAATTTATTAATTGATTAATTTTTTAATTGAAGTATAGTCAATTTACAATGCTGTATTAGTTTCTGGTGTACAACATAGGGATTTAGTTATACGAATATATATATATTCCTTTTCATATTCTTTTTTATATATTTTTGAAGTATAGTCAGTTTACAATGTTGCATTGATTTCTGGCATATAGCACAATACTTCAGTCATTATAGGAATGTACATATATTCATTTTCATATTCTTTTTCACTATAAGTTACTACAAGATATTGAATATAGTTCCCTGTACTATGCAGTGTGAACTTGTTGTTTATCTATTTTATGTATATTAGTTAGTATCTGCAAATCTCGAACTCCCAATTTATCCCTTCCCACACCCTTCCCTCCAGTAACTGTAAGTTTGTTCTCTATGTCTGTGAGTCTCTTTCTGTTGTCTATACAAGTTCGTTTGTCCTTTTTTTTTCTGATTCCACATATAAGTGATATCATATGGTATTTTTCTTTCGCTTTCTGGCTTACTTTCCTTCGAATGACAATCTCTAAATCCATCCATGTTGCTGCAAATGGCATTATGTTGTCGGTTTTTATGGCTGAGTAGTATTCCATTGTATAAATATACCACCTCTTCTTTATCCAGTCATCTGTTGATGGACATTTAGGTTGGTTCCATGTCTTGGCTATTGTATATAGTGCAGCTATGAACATTGAGGTGCATGTATCTTTTTGAATTAGTTTTCTCCAGATATAAGCCCAGGAGTGGGATTGCTGGATCATATGGTAAGTCTGTTTTTAGTTTTTTGAGGAATCTCCATAATGTTTTTCATAATGGCTGCTCCAAACTACATTCCCACTAACAGTGTAGGAGGATCCCCTTTTCTCCACATGCTCTCCAGCATTTATTATTTGTAGACCTTTCGATGATGGCCATTCTGACTGGTGTGATGTGATATCTCATCATATTCTTTTTCAATATAGGTTATACAAATAGTCAGATTGTGTAGAGAAAAGGAAGAGAATGGAAGGGAGTGAAAGAAAAAGATGTGTCTCCTAGTGTAGTGTAATCGGTGTTGCCTTCGAAGTATATCTTTGAGAACAGAACAGAAGACCCCAAAGGGATAAAAATGTGTAATTCTGATAAAATCATTTTGGGAGATTTTATATATGAGCGATTCCTTACTATCATGTGGGAATTTGGGGAAACAGTGTTTTTGAGGCCAAAATATACAAGAAAGTAATAATCATCGGGGAGGACTTTGATACTAACCATGTAGAAATAATATCACCCTCAGTTTCATTACAAAAGTTAAAGAGGGAGACAAGAAGCCATGACTCAGACACAAGCCTGAAAAGATAAGGAATTATGATTAGTTTGTGCACCGAGAAGGATCTCAGTGGGAGGCTGAGTAGTGAGACTGCTCGTTGTACAGCTGAAGTTGGGGGTCTCTTGATAGCTTTGCCAAAACAAAAGCACCTACGTGAAAACTCAACCATTACTGTCATCGGAAGTGAAAGAGCAGGCTTCTCTTTATCTGGATTTAAATATAATTTAACTAAATCACTTTATATTAAAAGCACTTTTGAAAAAAGGATGTTTGGGAAACTAAAGACAGCCATAGGAGATGAAGGAATTTTATTGAATTTTACCATGAGGTGATTTCTGTTCGGAGATTAAAATTTGTAATTTGGAGACTAATGGAAGTTCTATACTATTTCTTAATGGTATAATTTATAGCTCCCCACACTTAAAGACATGGTATTATTTATAAGAAAAGAAAATTCCTTTGAGCACTTGAAAGTGCTTTATAACAATAATAGGTAAAACTGAAGAATTTCCCTGCTCCATGAAAAATGTGGAACTTGTTTATTGTTTCTGCCTTGAGGGAAAAAAGTGTTTTCATAAGCATGGGAAAAATCAGAATTTATGTAACACAAAAGATATGTCTTTTTTTTATAACCTTCCTAAACAATATTATAGCAAAGATGGGTAGAACTATGCAATTATTTTGGTGCCATAAGATTATTAACATATAATCTTAACTGAGTGGGGAGGTTATAGCTCAGTGGTAGAGTGCAGTGCTTAGCATGCACGAGGTCCTGGGTTCTATCCCCAGTACCTCCATTAAAGAAAATAAATACCTACCTACCTACCTAATTACCTCCCTCCACCAAAAACCCCAAAACAAACAAAACATAATCTTGACTAAATTTCAACCCGATTGTTCAATTGAGTGAGCGCATACTTTGGGAGAGACATATATAGTGAAGTGAGGAAGGAGTTAGATGCCTGCTTAGCTAGTTAGATGTCCAGAATCAACCCTGGTGACTAATGTAGTGGGATCCAGATTCCACCTGATGATAACATAAGACAGTATTATTAGATGAATGTTATTCATATACAAAATGGCTTATGATAAGCCTAACGATATTATGTGCACCTGAGACTGCTTTCCTAAAATGATGGCCAAGTGCATGTTTTGTATACGCGTATTCCCATTTCAGGAAGACCTGCAGGCACTGAAATAGAGCAAAGATATCTCTATTTAATGACACAGTTTTAATACTAATATGGAGATAACTCTCAAGTTATAGTGTATCACTTTGGGTGGATCTAAAATCTGTATTTTCAGCCTATACTTCTCCACAGAATTTCAGTTTTGTATGGTCAACTGTCTACTGGGTATCTCTGCGTATCCCACAGGTCCCTTGAATCAACATGTCCAACATGGAAATCATGTGTTTCTCTACCCAAGCTTGTTTTCTCTTTGCTAGGTCCGCCTGTCATGGAGATGTAGACTCTTACATTCAATTTGAAACCATTTCCTCATAATCCTACCTCCTTAGCACTTTTCATATATGGCCTCTCCTCTGCATCCTCACTGACTTCAGTCTCTACTCATCTCTTCCAGCTCTTCTGCTTGTTCCCAGTCTTGCCTTCCTTGAAACTCTTCTGTCCAGGGAGGGAGGGTATAGCTCAGTGGTAGAGTGCATGCCTTGCATGCACGAGGTCCCAGGTTCAAGCCCCAGCACCTCCATTAAATAAATAGATGAATGAACTTAATTACCTCCCTACTCCAAAAAATTCATTAAAAATAAGTAAATATATATTGCAAAAAAAAGAGAAACTATTCTGTCCACCCTACTGCCTGAGTTATCCTTTATGGAATGTGTATCTGATCATGTTACTCCTCTAACTTGAGTACGTTAATGGGACTTCTAGATAAACACATGAGTTCATAGGCGTGTTTATCTGAGCCATTTCTTGAAGCCCATAAAACATGGGTAGTAAAAGCAGCTAAAAAGGTATAAAATCACCAGGACAAAGAGAATGGGAGAGGAAACCCAGAGGATTAGACATATCTACACATTTTGGAAGACAGAAAGCAAATGGATGAGTAATAATTTATGTAACAGAGTAGAAGGAGATAAAACTTAAATATCTGCCTGTGGGGAGAAGTCAGTTCCTGTAATGCAACAGAAAAGCTCAGAAACTAAAGACAGCAGGTGACTCTAAAGGCAGATTTACTGCTTTTGGTTTTTAAATAGAAACAGGAAGATTGGTTGAAAGTCTGGATAAGCAGTAAGATCCCAGATCTTCTTAAGAGACTTACTTCCCTTCCTTTGGGCAACAGTTCTGGAGTAAAACGTGTATATTTTTGAAAAGTTCTCTAATATCTTAAAATACACATGATATACATGTGGATATATTTGTCTAATTTCATTACAATGCGCACGAAACATAATCATTTGATAACCTGAGCAATTGTGATTCTCTACCACTGTTGTTCTCTTGCAAGCTTTGTGTTGCCTGAAAGTTTTCAGAAGGTAGATTTTCAATAAACACATAGTTGACTTTCAATAAACTGTGTACAAAGTGGCTTTTTTTTTTTTAACTGAACAGGGTTTAAGGGATTGGAGATTTCTAGAACCTGTAACCTGAAAAATCTTGGATAATCTTTATTGATGGGGTATTTGAGATCCGATTATATTGTAGCAATTGGTGTTTCAGAAGGAGCAGCAAGTGGAAACCATACCTAAGGGGTGAGGATGCAGAGACCTGGGAGAGGTGACAAACTGCAGGTAACATACACTGTAGAATTATCTAGCATATTTACAATCTACCTTGTATTTTGGAAAGTTGCAGAGAATGACTAGTGCAGCATGGAAATAGCGTACAGGAAATCCAGTCTTTGGGGAATGGAAAGATAATAAGGTTGCAATAAAAGATAGGTAGGTTATAAAATAGGATGAAATTATATTTCATATGAGCATGGTATGTGTTGTGATTTTGAAGCCTTTTCAATTTTCATATCTCTCTAGTACCAACTTGGGACACATATTATCATGGTTGAATTGGAGAATTGACAGCCTACCAGAAAGTGTCATTGTATAGTTTGGGACTAGTGAAGATGGAAATCATAGTCTTTCTTTTTTTTTTTTTTTTTTTTTTTTTTTTGCACAAACACCCCAGGAAATTAACCTCCAAATACAACTGAGGAATAGATACTGTTATGACTTATTTATTGATCAGTAAACTGATGAAATATGGTGAAGCTATAAGGAGACCAGAGATGTACAAGAAGACATGGTTGAGCAGAAAATAAATTTGAACCCTGCTTCTCAACTCTTGATTTAACCAGAGACAGCTCTACCCCAAACATGAGAGTCTCTATAGAAGCATGAGGGAATTAGGAAGTAAAATCTGATGAGTATTTTTCCTGAAATATTACAGCTGTCATTTCCAGGGCCCTCGTCCTGAGATAGTGGCAGGTTAAGATATTAAATTTATATTTTTCTGGGAACTCTTCATGGACTGTTGCTGTATCATTGACAATGCAGACAGAAGCACGGTGATTTTAAAGAGCATGCTGTTTGGTGTACCCTCTGTCTAGTGTAGCTACACTTGGAGCAGCTAGCAGTGTTCATCTGAATTCTTTATTATTTATCAGAAGAGCTACTGTTTTCCAACATAATCTTTTCTACAAAAAAGTATCAGTGGTGCATATTGTCACTCTGCTTTAAGCATCTGCACTTCTGTCCCGAGGATCAAAACATCACGATGACCCCAAAAGGAAGAAAATGATATGAATATAAATCAAGTATTTTGAGATTTACAAACCTGATACCTGTTTCTCTCTCTCCCTCTTTCTTCTTTTAATGCATTAAGCATCGTCTCATACAGCCATGAACATAAACCGTGACCAGTTTACTGAGTAAGGCTGTAATCAAAAGAACATATAATGATATATTTGTCTTTCCTTTCTTGCCTTTGCATTTAATTTTCATATATATCCATGTTTGTGCAGTGACTTTGAATGTGTCTCCTGGAGGCAGGTGCTCCTGCAAGTTTAACAGTGAAGACAGTTGACAGGAACACAGTGACTGGGAGAGGACATGTTGGGTAGTGTGGACAGGGCCACAATAGACTGGAAGAGTAGGAAAGCAGGCTTCTGATATCGCAGGAAGTCAGAGTTTGCACCTGTGTTTGCTGAGGAAAGTAGCACATAGACAAGGAACTGCCTTTTTATCCACCTTTTTTCTTAATTTTTCAATTGAAGTAGAGTCAGTTTCCAATGTTGTGTCCATTTCTGGTGTACAGCATAATGTTTCAGTCATCCATATACATACATACATTCCTTTTCATGTTCTTTTTCATTAAAGGTTATTACAAGATATTGAATATAGCTCCCTGTGCTATACAGAAGAAACTTCTTGTTTATCTATTTTATATGTATTAGTTAATATCTACAAATCTCAAACTCCCAATTCATCCCTTCCCTCCTTCTTTGCACCCCGCTCCCAGGTAACAAAGTGAAATAACCCAGAAAAGAAAGAAAAAGACCATATGATATCACTTATATGTGGAATCTAAAAAAAAAAAAGGCACAAATGAACTTATTTACAAAACAGAAACAGACTCACAGATAAAGAAAACAAACTTCTGGAACTGTCTTTTAATTATCTCCTATCTATATTTAAAGGACATCCTTTCAAATAGATTTTTGTAGTGACTTTTCCTTAAAGTTTTGATAATAGTCCATGCTGACATATTGTCTTTTAAGACTATAGAAAAAGGACCAATTTCAGAGATTGTGCCCAATATATGTGTCCACTTCATGAATCTACATCTGCTAAGCTCTAGGGGTTGTGTTGGGGGATAAAGTGCTCTGAAGATGACACTAGAGGTAAGTATTTTCCCTGATACTTCTTCCATTGCACAGCAAGATGGTTACAAGGTGTTTTTTAGTGTGTTCAATAAATTGAACAATTTATTTATAAATAAGTTAAAAGTTTATATATAATTTTATATTATATAAAATATAAAAATATTATAACATAAATATAAAAATCTTATATAGTATAAATATATAAGTATACATTATTATAAATAAGTTTATAAATAAATTTATAAATTGAGGCTGCATACCTTCGTGACATCTCTAATGTGAAAAAATAGATACAAAGAATCAATGCAATGAGTTTAAAACATTTATTTGGGAATGGCAATATCAACACAACTACCAGCACTTCCTACGTGCGAGGCATTCTCCTACCTGCATTGCATTTATCATCTCACATATGCCTGGACGCAGAAAACTGTGAGATACGTACGAATGTCCCCATTTTACAAAAGAGGCAGATTGGACGTTCAGCCCCAGGTAGGGTGGTTCCAGGGTCTGTACCCTTTATTGCTGTGTGGTACTGCCTCTCATAAAAGAAGGCTGTGTGTTCTTTGGCTTGGCTTTACAACAACCACAGCTGAAGCGTATTTGCGAGCCAGTGAAGTTTGTGCCTAGCTCAGCTCTATCTTCTCTTCTCTACCCTTTCCTGACTGTCATAGCCGCCCTCCCACCGCGATGTCTCATGCTTTCCTGCTTCCCTATACTTTTGTTCTAATGGGAAAGCACATGAAAAAATATATTCTCTAAAATATCCTGGATGTTATCCCTCTCAGAAATACATCCTTTCAAGTATAGAAAATGTTAGCTCTGCCAGAAATATTGGCATTTTCAAAGAGGATGCATGGAAGGGAGACTGGGAAAATCTTAAGCTGGGAAGATTTCTAAATGCTCCTCAAATCGCAAAAAGGTAGATAATGACATACTTGCCTACCTTTATGGACAGCCTCTCTTTATGGTGCTATCAGCACTTCATTGCCAGATGCAAAGGTCATAAGAAATTGAATAGTTTTCATATCATTTCAGAAGCTTCTTCCCCCTCTCCTCACCCTGAATTCATTACGACCCTCTGGATTTCTGTGGAAAAGAAAAATCCTTACTTTTTGTGGTGCGATTTGGGATTAATTTCTGGCTCATTGAATTGCTAGGCTTAGCAAATATAAATCCTTGACTCCAATGCAAATTCGAATCTCATATAAAGAATAATTTTTTATATAAAGACATCCTGTGCAATGTTTGGGACATACTTAGACAAAAATTATTTGCTATGTATCTAAAATTCAAATGTAATTGGACAGCTTATATTTTATCAGGTAACCATACTCAGAGTGGATTTTAATTGTCTTGAGACAGAAAAAACTTCTGATGGCAGATATCTTATAGTGACCTAATTAGGAAACGGTAAAAATATGAAGGATAGCAGTGGCTATGCAGAAAGGGACAAATTCATACACACAATGGAATAAGAATCAAAATGTAATGATTGCTGGCCTGAGCAGTGTTGATGATCCAAGGTGTCTTGATAGGAGTTATTAAGTAACAAAGCAAAAATCATTATAAAAGACTAAGACCTGAAATTCAGGGATTTTGGTTCAGTTATGAGAGGAAAATAGGTTGCATAAATTAATCAGCACAAAGAATAGGTTGAGTCCAGGAAGTTGAATAAGATTCAGGAGATTAAGCAAAACTTAAATGTGACTTCAGACTATGATCCAGAAATTGGAAGGTCGGTTAGTTTGCTACTGAAGATCTAACAACCAGACATATACTAAACAGAAAGTACTAATCTTTTCATGTTATAGAGTCGTACTCCTGTGTGAATAGAGAATATACCTTATCTTGAACAGTTTAGTTAAGATGATTGGACAAAGTGTGATTATTTACAACCAAGACTAAAATTGCAAAATGCCACACACATAGTCTGTTCTGGAAAAATTCTAAATGTTTAATGCTATTTTCTGATGCCACAAAATACTTCAAGCATAAAAGATAATCCAATTCCATTTCCCATTGGGTTATGAGTTTGCTCCCTACCTCAGGAGATGATTCTTCAAAGCTGATGACAACTAGTGGCTAAATTAGGAAATACAAGTTAGATTTATAGAATTGCTTACAACATGAATCTTATTTTCTGTTCTAGCTAGAATGCCCATTAGCTATTTTGATGTATGCAATTTTAGTTTGATTTTAAAAATTAATAAATCATTGTTCATATGGTAAGGTGAATACTTAATCGGGCAGCTTTTGCAAGCGGCTAATACTAAGAGTTGGAATGCAATGTAAGAAAAACATTTAAAATGTAAAGACAGTGGTGTAGGGCATACACTGTAGGAAAAGAGCAGGGTTACCGTGGGAACCGTAATCCTGAATTTCATGACTTGTCTTGTGTGATTACAAATTTAATGCCGTAGGAGGATTGTGTGACTTTTTCCTTTATTTTGAGGATGATTTATTTGTGAATAATCAGGAAAGGGTCAGGCTTAGATGTGACCTGAATCTGCCCAAACTAGTAGGACCCCGCATCTTTTAGGAAGATAGAAGAGGAAAAAAAAAACCAGCATGAGAAGGCGATCTCTTCAAAAGTACCCGAGTTCAGCACATTGTAAGCTTTCACTGTAGAAAATGACAGAAAATGATTTTGCACTTTGACTTCATTTGCAGCTGAGGATTTCCAAAATGCTTTGCAACGGGCACAGAGGCTTTACAATGTTTCTTGAAACTCCACAGGGCTAGTTGTGACAGTGAATGAATTTCAGGGGATAGCTCACAGCTGAAACTGGCAACGGAAGGCGGGAGAGGCTAGAGAAACATACTTTTGCATGGATTTACTAAAGTACAGCTTACCACAGTGAAATATGAGTACAGTTGTTGGGGAAATAGCAGAAGGCAGAGCATGTAGCAGTCAGTGTATGTGCTGTTTTGTTCTTAGAAAAGGTCTGAGTCAAATATGAGGATCAAATTGCATGCATACACAAAGGTGTGTCCAGCTGATCGTACATCAGCCTGCGTCGTGTGTCTTCACATCATGCCTGTTGATGGAAAGGGAATATACAGTCAATAAAGAGGGTCTTTTTACTACAGTTCTGAATGTATGGATGTCTCCAAAGAGTTGGGGATTTGACATGCGTTTTATAGTGATTAGCTTATTTTTCTTTGGATAGTACCAGAGGCATTAGGTTGTAAGGCTATGCCAATTAAGGCAATAGATATTCCAGATCATAGCCTTTACTGTGTTCATTGTGAACTAAACAATTGACAAGGCACAAAAGATCCATGCATAGACTCACACACTGGTGGAGATCATATAAAGGTCGGTATCCTTTTGGTTCCTTTTGGAGAAGAATTTAATGTAAGTGCTGGTGCCTAAACAAATTTAACTGAAATTGACATGCTCATTGGTATCAACGCTAATACTAATACTAATACTTTCTGGCTTCATGTGTTTTTAGCTCAAGATGTGACATTCCTAAAGTCAATCAACCTAAGCTTCTGAAGCCTGCAAATGGAGTATGTATGCTACAGGAAAAAAGAAATTAATTATTGCTATAGATGATAAATAGGGAAGCCAGTGGTGAATGGAATACAATTTTAGAGTAGCAAACAGATAAATAAATAAAAAGAAATTAAATGAAATTTTCCTTTCAAGTCATGGAGTACCAAATTTATCATCAGAGAAAGGACTTGCTTAATGGAGGAGAAAACTATTGAAAGTTTGAGTGCTTGGTATCAGTATAAAGAAGCAAACAATGGTGAATGAATTAAAATGTAGAATATCGGTCAAAAAGAATCACTCCAATCTTTAATAAGGAAATAGTCAGAAAAGTGATCATCTTGGTTTTTGTCAACTTGTCGTAAAAGCAGGTTATCCTAGAGGAGTAGAAAAGGAGAGACAAACAGAAAATAGCGATGTTTTAGATTTTCACTGCATACATATAGATTGAAATGAATAATAAATAAAAGATACAAATAAATGTAAGGCCAAGGCAAAAAACCCCAAATATTTTGATTGTAATGTATGTTGCATGAATAGATTCTACTACCAATGAAATGCTGAAAGCATTTGCATGCAAAAAAATAGAATGTCAGAGGACCAGAATTTGATAAATATTTGGCATAATGCAGTATAGTTACTTTGCCTGAGCTCTTGTTCTTTTCATCACGATTTTCTCAGGAAATTTCTTACCTTGTAGTGGAAAAGCAGTGTTTTAATAAGACAGCCATGGCTGCTTTTATAATTGAAACCAAAAAGATTGAGCTCTATTTCATCGTATTGCTATAAACCAGAGCTCTATGAAATGAAAAAGGAAAGGGGAAAAGATTTCTCTGAATAAGAATGATTTAGAAATAAATGCAGTATCAAAACTGATTAAAGGGGAAAATTGCTTAAATGTAAGTTAGGATAAAAATGATACAGACAAAAGTAAAAGGAAGTAGACAGTGAAACTGAGTCATCTAGAGAGGAAGCGAATGAAAAAATTGTGTATTAACAATGGATATAACCACCCAGATTGTTTAAGGTGTGTCAGCAATTCCTTGAATTTCATGATTTGCAGTGGGATTCAGAACTTAAATCTAACATGTGGACTCTCTGTCTGCACCAAGGGGATTTTTATAGCTTACTCACAATTCAGAAACAAAATCAATTTGGCCGCTTTGGCTCTTTAAATTATGGTTTCTACAGAAGCACTAGTGTATTTTAAACATTATTACTAGTGTATTTTAGATATCAGTTTTCTCACTTGTCAAAAACAAGACAAAACGAACTTTCTGATCACATTAAAATTTGTCCTGAATTTTGGAACCTGTATTAAAGATTATATGATATATTCCTAAACAAAGAAACCCTGTTGTTCTATCTTATAAAAAAGAACTACAAGGAATATGACTATCAGGGTAACATACAACATACACACATGTCTTTACTTACCTAAAAATGAAACTGCATTTTTATATGTAACTTTTTAATGACCTTAGAATAAACCCTAGAAATGAAGTCCAGAACGGTCTTTTTCACTTTTTCCCCATTTTGCTCAGTATTTCCATTTTGTCATTCTCCTTGGGTGTTATACTAATATGAGATTAGAAAACTAGACTCTTTTGTAGTAAGGTGTACTTAGAAAAATATTTTTAAAGAAACGTTTCAATTTAATTTTACGCAATTAGAGCGATGGCATCAGATTTGCTACCTAAAAAAGACTTCTGCCTTTATGAGCCTAGACCATTCCCACCATCCATGACAGACTTGTATCAAAATCCTTCTCAATGATAGAGTATCAGTATGTCCATCTCATGTGTGGAGAGCTCTCAACCTCTTGTGGTATCACTATCTCCCCTTAGTGCAACCTCTTTGACTCTTATCAGCTGCCTTTCAATTCTGACTATTGTAGAGTATCATTTTTTACTACCCTTTATGAAAGAGCTCATTATCTGGCTTGTGGATCACCTGTTATATTTTTCTTATATTCCTCTCCCTAGATTACTATACTTTTAGTATTTTGTTTCTTTTAAAGTTGTTATACTTTATCTTCAGCACTTTTTAATTCTCAAAGGGAGATGGGATGGACATAAGTGCAAATAAGAATATTATAAAATATTTATCTGCTGCCCTCCCTCCAAGGCAGGGCACTCAAATACAGGCCATTGTATTTCCTTGTGTTGTCAGTGATAAATGATAAGGCCAATGTACTGAGCTTTAAATAAAGCTTAAAATAATTTAATTTAAACTCATTAAAATTACTTATCTTTTATCTCTAGCATTTGTTAAATGTTAAAGACAAAAAATGAATTTGTTATGAGATTATATCCCTCCTTGTTATCAAAATGTCTTACTTTAGACATCAGTGAAAATGGCAGGAGAGCTAGCTCCAAGGGCCCATTCCTCCACAGAATTATCAAAAAATCAAGCAAAAATTGTCAGAATAAACTCTGTTGAAACTATGGAAAATAGTCAAAGTTTAAAACAAACAAGTAAATGCTAAATCAAGCAAAAGGCAAATTACAAATGGTAGGAAAGCTTTGTGGCATTCTTTTTGCTCCTACCCCATATTCTTTCCCTGCATAGCAATAGTCACATTCTCAGTGTGGGAACCTTGTCCCTGACTTCAGAAGGAGAAGAGCAGACCTTATTCTCAGAGTTGCATTTGTTCTAACCTCTCTGGGGACTACCTGAAGAATTGATGAACAGCCTTTGTTTTGCCCAACTTGGAACTCATTCAGGGCACCAATATGGTGGGCATTTCTTGAATATATTATAAGCCAAAAGAAGAACCTGCAGCCACATGAGGCAAAAGATTAGGGTTGAGACAAATGACAAAGTGTTGAAAACCTGAGAGGAAAAGCTGGTGAGAGTTTCTTAGGAAAATCTAAGTATTCAAAGGTACCTGTGCATTCTGGGGAATTTAGAATGCCATGTTCATGCCCAGGGCAGAATATTTGATTGGAGAAGAGCTGAGAAGACCCTGAACTTTCACCTCTGGCTGAACTCTAGGCTCAGCGTTAGCAGGAAGTGAAGGACAAGGCAGAACTGTAAATGGCCTGGCTATATACTGAAGTGTCACGGAACAGAACCACTTTGCAAAAAGTAGGAGACTTTTGATTCTTAGAAATTTTTTCCTTCCTTCCTTCTCCCTCTTTCCTCCTTTTTTTCTCTTTCTTTTTCTCTTTCTTTCTTTCTTTCTTTCTTTCTTTCTTTCTTTCTTTCTTTCTCTTTCTTTCTCTTTCTTTCTTTCTTTCTTTCTTTCTTTCTTTCTTTCTTTCTTTCTTTCTTTCTTTCTTTCTTTCTCTTTTCTTTCTTTCTTTCCTTCCTTCTTTCTTTCTTCCTGCTTTCCTTCCTTTTTTCCTCTCTTTCTTTCTTTGTTCATTGTAATCCCCATGGTAACCACTTAGAAAACATCTGAATAATATACACAAAACTAGAGCAATTAGTCAATAAAAAGGTAATGAAAGTCTTCAAAGTTGTAAAAGAAGTAAAACTATTTGTCTGCAGATAATATAATCGTATATAAAGAAAATCCCACTGAATCTACAGAAGAAAAAAAACCCCATATTTATTATGGTTTGAATTGTGTCCCCCAGTGAGGTGTGTTTAAGTCTGAGGTACTCCCAGTACCTCAGAATATGACATTATTTGGAAATGTAATTAATTAAGAGGAGGTAATATTAGACTAGAGTTGGCCTTTAATCCAATATGACTGGTGTCCCTTAAGAAGAGGTGAAGAGATATAGATACACAAAAGGAGAATACCATGTGATGATGGATACGAGGATTGGAGATACAGCAGCAAGTCCAGGAATGCTAAAGATTGTCAGGATGTCCAGTAGCTCGATGACACAAGGAAGGACTCTTCTACAGAGCCTTTGGGGAGGGCATGGCCCTTCCAACACCTTGGCTTCAGATTTCTAGACTCCAGAACTGTGAGAGAACAAATTTCTGTTGTTTCTGTCACCCAGTTAGTGGTAATTTGTTATGGCAGACCTAGGAATCTAATTCAGATTATGATATCAGGGAGAGAGGATGCTGTTGTAACATATGCCTAAAAATGTAGAGGTGATTTTTGAATTGAGTAATGAGTAGAAACCAGAAGAATTTTGAGATGCTTGATAGAAACATCATAGGCTGCGTTGATGTTTGGTAGAAATATGAACACTAAATGTACTTCTGGTGACTCCTTAGATGTAAATGATAGACATGTTTGTGGATACTGGAAGGGATGTGATTTTATTTTTTTAACTGAAGTGTAGTCAGCTTACATGTTGTGTCAATTTCTGGTGCATAGCATAATGTTTCAATCATACATGTACATACATATATTCCTTTTCATATTCTTTTTCATTATAGATTACTACAAGATATTGAATATAGTTCCCTGTGCTATACAGTAGAAACTTGTTTACCTATTTTATATATAGTAGTAGTTAATATCTACAAATCTCAAACTCCGAATTTGTCCCTTCCCACCCCCTTTCCCTGTTGGTAACCATAAGCTTGTTTTCTATGTCTATGAGTCTGTTTCTGTTTTGTAGATAAGTTCATTTGTGTCATTTTTTAGATTACACATGTAAGTGATATCATATGGCATTTTTCTTTCTTTTTCTGGCTTACTTCACTTCATATGACATCTCCTGGCCCATGTGTGTTGCTACAAATGGCATTATTTTATTCTTTTTTATGGCTGAATCATATTCCACTGTATAAATATACATCTTATTTATCCAGTCATCTGACAATGAACATTCAGATTCCTTCCATGTCTTGGCTATTGTAAATAGTGCTGCTATGAACATTGGGGTGCATGTATGTTTTCTTATTGTTTTTTAAACAAAATTTTTGTCATTTTTTTATTTGTTTTGTTTTCGTGGGGGAGGTAATTAGGTTTGTTTGTTTGTTTGTTTATTTAAACAGAGGTACTGGGGATTGAAACCAGGACCCCGTGCATGTTAAGCACACAGTCTACCACTAAGCTATACCCTCCCTGCATCTTTTCTAGTTATGATATAAAATGGCAGCGCTTTTACTGAATTATGTTCTATCACAGGGAGGAAAGTGGAATTTGTAAGCAGTGAGCTTGGAGATTTAGTCAAGGAGGTTTATACGCAAAGTGTGGAAGGTTCATCAGGTTTCTCCTTGCTGCTTATAGAAAATGGCAAGAAGAAAATTAAATTGAGGAATGAGCTGTTAAGCAGAAGGGCACCAGCACTTGATGATCTGGGAAATTCTCTGCCTGTACAGATAGTGTGCTCTGGAAGCAGGGCCAAGTGTGTGTCTGGACAACTTGCTAAGAGATTAGGTATGTGACTTATGGATTTAATCAGCCATCTTAGCAGAAGCCAGGAACGGAGATGTGGTTATTCAGGTTATTCAGGAAGTATCTGTGGAGAATCCTCTTCTCTAATGGCTGGGACCCCTATAAATTGGATGGGACAAATATGTTTTGGGAAATATTTTTACCAGCAAAAATGCTGCCAGCCTGAACTTAAAGGGATAGAGATGGGACAAAATGAAGGAAAAAGAGCCATGGGTGCAGAGGACAGAGTTTTGGACCCCAGAGAATTATTCTCAAGTCTTGAAATCTAATGGAACTTTCCCTTCTGGGTTTCAAACTTGCTTGGAACCTCTGGCCGATTTAATTCCTATTTCTCGCTTTTTGGATGGGAGTATCTAGCCTGTGCCTATCTCACTGTTGTATTTCAGCAGGGGATAACTTATTTTCTGATTTCACAGGTCCACAGATGGAGAAGAATATTGCCCCAGGATGGACCATACCTGACTCTCACCCATGATTGATGTAGTTATTTAGATAAGAATTTGGACTTCATCAAAATGAAAAACTTTAGTGAATAAAGGATATTATCAAGAACGTTAAAAGACAACCTTTAAAATAGGAGAAACATTTATAAATCATCCATCTAGTAAAGATCTCTAGTAGCCAGAATATATAAAGAACTCTTATAACCCAAGAGCAAAAAAACGAACAACCCAGTTAAAAAGTGGGCAAATTAATTGAATAGGCTAAAACCCACTGAATTGTACACTTTATAGTGTTAATTTGTGGTATGTGAGTTATATCAATAAAGTTGTGGTATTAAAAAAGAAAGTTTAATTAAGAGAAATGAGTGGGGACTGTGATACTCAATTAGTCATTGGCTTCTTAGATCTGATAATTAAGCACAAGCAACAGAATAAAAAAAATAGATAAGTTGAACTTCATCAAAATTAAATACTTTTGTGCAAGAGATACCATCAAGGAAATAAAAAGGAAACCCACAGAATGGGAGAAAATATTTGTAAATCTTGTTTCTGAAAAAAGTCTAGTATCCAGAATATATAAAGAAATCTTACAACTAAATGATAAAAAGACAAATAACCCAATTGAAAAACGGGCAAAAGATCTTAATAGATAGTTCTCTAAAGATATACACATGGCTAATAAGCCAACTCACAGTAGGATACCACTTCACACCCACTAGGATGCTTATAATTAAAAAGAAAGACAACAACAAATGTTGATGAGGATGTGGAAAAATTGGAACCATCATTCATTGCTGGTGGGAATGTGAAATGGTGCAGCTACTGTGGAAAACAGCTTGGCAGTTCCTCAAAAAAATTAACATAAAATTATCATATGATCTAGCAATTCCCTTTCTAGGTATATACCCAAGAGAAATGAAAACATATGTCCACACAAAACATGTGCACACAAATGTTCATTGCGGCGTTATTCATAATAGCCCCAAAGTGGAAACAACACAAATAACCTTCAACTGATAAATGAATAAACAAAATACGGTGTCGCCTTTTAATGGAATGTTATTGGGTAATAAAAAGGAATGAAGTAGCGATATGTGAAACAGCACTGAAGATCCCTGAAAATATTATGCTAAGTGACAGAAGCCAATCACACAGATCGGTTATTGAAGGATTCCATTTATATGAAATACACAGAGTAGGCAGAGCTATAGAGACAGATACTAGGTTGATGGCTGTTTAGGGCTGGGGTGTTGTGAGGGGGTGGGTTGTGACTGCTCATAGGAGCGGGGTTTCTTTTGGGAGGTGATGGAAATGTTATCAAATTAGATTGTGCTGATGGTTGGACAACTCTGTGAACATACTAAAACCCACTGAATTGTCGTTTAAAGTGTGTGACTAATATCTCAACAAAGCTTTTTTGAAACCAGACTGGGATGATTTCAGGGGGTGTCCATCAGTAATGAAGTCAAATTTGAGACTGTGAGATTCCAATGGAAAGCTAATAATTAGAGACAAAAACACACTGAATCATTAAAATTAAAAATAGAAATCTAATAAAACCTGGAAAATATATTTTAACTAAGAAGAGAAAATAGTCCTATGCTGTTTCTAGCGCATTTCTAAGATACTTAATAACCAGTTCAGGTGTCATGGAACTAGTATAGCAACACTAGCATTCCTGTGCTGATATGTACACAGTTTTCACGCATGGGGGTGGATATCTGAAACCCATCTGAATAACTTCTCTACAAGATATATTTAGGTTATTTTGAATACAAACAGAGTAGAGAGCTAAAAAGTCATTTTTTAATTCATATAATCATGTTTTTCTAAAATCTGCAGTACAGGACAGAGGTGGTTAAGTTGAGGCAACATGTGGCTGCCCTGTACATAGTATAATGTAAGAAGTGTCTCAAACCTCTTTGTGTTGCTGGAAGCAATTCAGAGCTTTGAATTCTGACCCCTAATTGGAGTTACTCTTTCAAGCTCGCGGGCGAGCAGTAGTGCCCTACATCTATATAATATATTACCATTTTCGAAGTGCTCTTCCATCCATTATCTCATTGAATTCTCATGACTTTAGGTTAGACTGTTAGACAGTTTTTGTAGCTAGAGAAAACTAATGCTCAGTGAGGTTAATTGACTCACCATGGCTATGTAAGTCACAACAGAGTTGAAAATTGAACATGAATGGTCCAATTTTGAGTGCACGTTCCATGGTATCCCAGCTTCTTTATAAGTTGAGTGCATCTAGAAGCATCTTTTCAAATAGGATACTTATATAGGGAACAGAGAGAAAGGGAGAAGTAACATAGTATCCTGTTAGTACCAGAAAACTAGAGAATGAATTACTTTCTCAGACTCACTAGCTGTCATCCAGGATGAAGCCAGGCCCTGAGTTATGGCAGTTTTTATGTGAGAGGAAGGAGACAGGGCTTGAGGAAGAGAGTCGAATACAAACACAATTTTAACTCAGAGTCTAAAATGGACATTAAGGAAATAAATGTTCATTAAATATAGACAGTATTCCTAGCATATTTTACTAGCACACAAACTAACTTTTAATTAGAAATAGACATTTTATTTATTTTCTTTTGTTTTCTTTCTGTCATTGAGATGAGCCCCAGCTATGCTATGGAGAAACATGTTAGAAAGATGTGCTCTGTGACTCTGTGTATGGATTATGGATTGTGGATTGTGTGTGGTTTGGGGAGTTATATTTAGACATTGGAAGGTTTATACAATTTACATGTGCTGTCTTCCTGAGTAGAGCTCTTAGTTCTCCGTCTGTCTTATCCTTACCACAAAGAGTTTTGGCCTTTGAATTTTTCACTTCTGATTTTCTTTTGATAAAGCATGACTTTTCATTGCATTTCCTTTATTTCTCCTTCAAAATAACCCTGAAATGTGGCTCTGTAACATCTTCTTTATCCCTTTCTGCAAATGAAATTAGTTTGCCTTAGGTCCCACATCAATAAGTCAAACACCATTGTTTAATTATGAATTATAACTCTTTCTTGGCTGCTTACATAGCCCATTGCTTTGGAATACCTTTTTTTCTTTCTTTCTTCTTATTCTTTTTAAATGTATTGTTCAGTGGACACTTCAGTGTTCAAAGGCATACTCAACCAGTTCATTTCCTACCATAGAAGAAGCACAATGCCTTTCTGCTATCTGGCCTCATTTCTTTTCTTAGGAGATAACATGTTAGAAAACAACCTGCTGTATTTTTTTCACAGTTGCAGATAAACTAACCCAACTTTTCAGTATATTGCATGTTGTCATTTTATTTCATTTCTGGAAAGAAATGAGATTTGGTATACTTGTTAAAAGGACGGAAGATCAGTCTATGCCTAAATTCTGATTCTAATTCTGTTTCTAATTCCATCTGGCCATTTCTATGAAATGCTTCAGAGTGGGTGAGTTGATTTTTTTTTTTTTTTGGTAAACTTCTCTGTTTCTCCATTGCAAAGTAGGTAGAATAATGCTACTGTGTATGTTCATCAGGGGTACAGAAAAATAGTGAGGATTGCTATTATTTAGCATAACTAAATTTTCCTAAGTGCTAGAAGCAGTCTATATTGTTGATATCACTTATAATTACAGTTGAAACTTTACACGTGTCTGCATGTGCAAAATCAAGTGAGTAAATAAGCCCAATTAAATACCTCATAAAATTAAATGTAGCATTTTATAGTTTAAAATCATATTTGCATATAGTATATAGTAAATTATTTTCAATTTATGAATTTTACACGTACCCATGTCTTTGGTCTCAAAATATATCACATACAACTCATAGATTTTTCATAAATGGCTCAGGTAACTCAAGCAAAAGTAAATTGTTTGAATAATTATCTCCATTTTCCATTTCAGATTGCATGAGTGCACATAGATTTGAAGTATTGTTTTTCTTTTCATTTAAGCTATGTTTTAGTCAAATGGAGCCCATTTACTAAAGTTCAATCTACTCTGCGTCTTTATAGTAGTTTACCATCCATTCTTAATTTGATGTGAATCAGTAATTTTGTTTTGAGTTGCTGTTTACTGTATGGAAAATTTCCAGCCAGAGCTACCTACTTAGGGTATTCCTTAGCGAGTTCCTTCCTAAGGAACTCCCAATAGCAGTGCAATTAGCAGTTAGAATGCCTTCAGCTTTAAGTCACAGAAAACCTAGACAAACCAGAATAAATAATAAAGGAATTTATTTCTCCCATTAAAAGAAATTCAGGGTAGATGTAGCCTGTGTGGGTCATTACATTGGCTCAGTGTTGTCATCAAGGACTCCAGTCCTTTCCATTTTTCAGTTTTGATATCTTCAGTGTGCTAGCTTTATCTTCAAGCTCTTTTCCCTCATGGTCACAATATGGCTGCCCCAGACAGAACAACGTCCAATGGAATAATTTTTTTCCTTGGGTCCCTTCTTGAGAAGAAAGATTTCTTTACCATAAGCTTCCAGCAGATCTCTGTTTGTGTCTGATTAGCCAGAAGTGAACACATGCTCACATATAAATCAGACCTTGGCCAGAGTTAAGAGATCACTGTAATTAGATCAAAATACTTAGGACTTAACCCTGAGTCACATGATGGAGGGGTAGGATTCCCGTATTAAATTACTGTTCTAGCAGCAAGTAAGAAGGGAATAGTAGCTATTATGTAGGCGATCAGCGGTGTCTGCTGTGTCTAGCAACTGGCGACCTCCCTCTAGGCTTCTTCCTAAGAAAATTCCATGAGGATATTCCTGGCATCGTGTTCACTTATTCTTTGCTAATGGAGTTTCCTTCAAGAATTTCCTAAATTGCTTTTGAAAATCCACCTAAAACAAGTCCCTGAAACTTTGTCTTTATGTCTCCCATATTACTTGACTTGTATTCTTTATATGTACCTAGTGAAAAAAAAAAACTTTATTGAGGTACAATTTACATACAATAATGTACACTCATTTTTTGTATATATATTTTTGTTGAAGTATAGTCAGTTTACAATGCTGTGTCAATGTCTGCTGTACAGCATTATGTTTCAGTCATACATGAACATACATGTATTCATTTTAATATTTTTCACCGTAAGTTACTACAAGATATTGAATATAGTTTTCTGTGCTGTACAGAATTAACTTATTGTTTATCTATTTTATATATATTAGTTAGTATCTGCAAATCTCAAGCTGCCAATTTATCCCTTCCCACCCCCTCTCCCCCCGGTAACCATAAGTTTGTTTTCTATGTCTGTGGGTCTGTTTCTGTTTCTACACTCATTTTAAGTGCCAGATTGATGAGGTTTGACATATACCTGTGTAGTTATCACAATAATCAAGATACACATTTTCATAACTCAAAAAGATTCCCTTAAGCTCTCTTTTTAATCAGGTCTTTCCAAACCTGGCCACATGCATCCAATGATCTTCTCTCTGCTACTATAGATTAATATTGTTTTTTTTTTCCCCTAGAATTTCATATACGTGAAATTATACAGTATTTACTATTTTGTATCTGACTTATTTCTCTAAGCGTATTTTTGGATTCATACACATTTACATTAGTAGTTTGATCTTCTTTATTATGACTTGTATTCCAATTTATAGTTCTGTGACAAATTCTTTAACCATTCCCCTGTTAATGAATGTTTGGAATGTTTCCAGGTTTTAGCTATTAGGAATGAAGCTGCTATGAACATTCACTTACAAGTCGTTGTGTTGACATGAGTTTTTGCTTAACTTAGCAAATATTTAGCAGTGGGATTGCTGCATCTTATGGTGAGTGTGTGTTTAACTTCATATAATCCTGTTAAACTGTTGTCCAAAGTTGTAACATTTTACATTCCCAGCAGCAATGTACCAACTTTTAATTGTTCCACATCCTCCTCATCTCTTGGCATTGTCAACCTTTTAAAAATTTTAGCCATTATAAATTTCATCATTGTACATTTAATTTTCATCTCCTGGATGACTAACGATAGTTGTCATCTCTTCATGAACAATGATGGGCTTATTGTTCATGTGCACATTTTCTGTTGTAGAGTCTTCTCAAAACTCTTCCCAATTTTTTGTGTTCTTTCTTTCAATTATTAAGTATTAAGAAATATTTATATATTCTAGATATAAGTCCCATGATAGGAAAGTGAGTTGTGAATATTTTTTCCAAATCTATGGTATGCTTTTTCAATTTTTGAATAGTATTTCAGAGTTGAAATTTAAAATTTTTATGAATAACAATTTATTGATGTTTTATGATTTACGCTTTTTGTATACTATATAAGAGCACTTTACCTATCTCTCAGTTGCAAAGAAGTCCTTCTTTGTTGCCGTCTATAATGTGGTCAGAAAACTTTTTCCTTAAAGGGTCAAATAGCAAATATCTTAGACTTTGAGATATGCATATGGTCTCTGTTGCATATTTTCCTTCTCCTCTTCTTTTCTTCTCCTGTAAAAATGTAAAAAAATATCCTTAGCTCAAGTGCTTTGCCAGAACAGATGACAGACCAAATATGCTCCATGGACCATAGTTTTGCCCACTCCTGTTCTCAAGGATTTATAGCTGTGGCTCTTATGTTTAGGCCTATGATCCATTTCAAGTTGATTTTCATTTATGGTGTGAGGTAACAGTTGATGTTCATTTTTTTTTTTTTCTCTAAACGTGTATCCAAATTGTTTTGGCCTCTGTAGTTGAAAAGACTAGTATTTCCTTAGTGAATTACCTTGGCACCTTTGGCAAAAAAATCAATTGATCTTGTAAGTATGGATCTATTTCTGGATTCTCAGAGCTGTTTCACTGATCTTTATGCGTAATCTTAGATGTACAGCACACTGTGCTGATCGACATCTTGACAATATTGAAGTTTTCAACACACATATCATATCTCTCTATTTAGGTTTTCTTTAATTCCTTTCAATGATGTTTTGTACATATTTTGTTTTGAGAGTGGATATCTTTACCCTGTTGTCTTAAAGGGAAAGAATTCAGGTATTAGCTGTAGAGTTTTTCAAAGCTGTCCTTCATCAGGTTGAGAAAGTTTTCTTCTCTTCCCTACTTCGTTTTTATCATGAATGGATATTGAGTTGTTTTACAGTTGCACTTGTTTTGCTTTGTTGTGTTTTGCCTGCTCTCAAACTGCAAACTTTGTCTCACTTGCAATATACAGCAGCTGATATTTCTGCTCCATTCTTTTTTTTTGCCTGGCAGTATGTCAAAGGTTTCGCATGTGTCATCTCTTTTTTCCTTTTTATATTGAAGTCTAGTTGATTTACAATGTTGTGTTAATTTCTAGTGTACAGCATAGTGATTCAATTATACACATATATACACATATTCCTTTTCATATTCTTTTCCATTATAGGTTATTGCAAGGTATTGATATAGTTCCCTGTGCTATACAGTAGGACCTTGTTGTTTATCTATTTTATATGTAGTAGTCACTATCTACAATATCTACAAATCCCAAACTCCCGATTTATCCCTCCCTACCCCATTTCCCCCGGTAATCCAAACTTTTCTATGTCTGTAAGTCTGTCTCTGTAAATTGGTTCATTTCTGTCGTTTTTTTTTTTTTTTTGGTTCCATATGTGAATGATGTCATATGGCATTTTTCTTTCTCTTTCTGGCTTACTTCACTTAGTACGACAATCTCCTGGTCCTTCCATGTTGCTGCAAATGACATTATTTTATTATTTTTTCATGGCTAAGTAGTATACCATTGTATAAATATACCACAATTTCTAAATAGACATTTAGGTTTTTTTTCCATGTCTTAGCTATTGTATATAGTGCTGCTATGAACATTTGGGGGCATGTATCTTTTCAAATTAGAGTTCCCTCCAGACATACGCCCAGGATAGGGATTGCTGGATCATAGGGTAAATCTATTTTTAGTTTTTTAAGAAATCTCCATACTGTTTTTCATAATGGCTGAACCAAACTACATTCCTGCCAACTGTGTAGGAGGGTTCCCTTTTCTCCACACCCTCTCCAGCATTTATTGTTTGTGGACTTTTGAATGATGACCATTCTGACCAGTGTGAGGTGATACCTCATTGTAGTTTTGATTTGCATTTCTCTGATAATTTCTGCCCCACTCTTAAAGCCTCCTATGATTGCTTTTCTTAGCCTCACTCCTCCAAGTTCTCCACTGTACATGTGTAATTTGCGTTCAGTTGATGATTTGGGCAGAGCTTTAGCTTTCTCTCTCTGTGACTTTCTTGCTTTTTAGGGATTGACTTTCTAATTTCCAATTACTCTGCTGGCCGCCAGCTCTGTCCCCTGACACCTGAAGCTCATAAGGCTTTAGTTTTCTGCCACTAGAACTACGCATGACTGAGAATATCTTTCCATTATTGATTTATGATTTCATTCGATTGTGGTCAGAGAACATTGTCTTTATGATTTCACTACTTTGTAATTGAGATTTTTTTTATGGCTCCATTTCTGGCTATTTCAGGTGAACTTAAAACAAAGCTGTGTTCTTCTCTCATTGGATAAGTATTCTATAAAATTTTCATTTGGTTAAGTGGGTTTATTGTGTTTAAGCCTTCTATATACCCATCCTGATTTTCTGTCTACTTGTTCTTTTGATCACAAAGGAAAAAATTCTGAAATTTCTAACCACAATTTGGGCTTTTTCTATTTCTCCATTCAGTTCTATCATGTATTTAAAGTGCTATAATGAGGTGCATGCATATTTAGGAGTATCATATCATCTGTGTGAATTGATGTATTATTATTGTGGAATGTCCTTCTCCTGGCAATATTTTTTTGTCCCCAAATCTAGTTTGTCCAATAGTAATAAAGCCACTCCTTTTATATTATGAATAGTGTTTGCATGGTGTTATCTTTCTTTATTCTTTTATATTGAAACTATCTGTGTTTTTATCTTTAAAGTACATGTCTTAGGTCATATCACTGGATTTTTTTTTTCATCCATCCTTACTACCTCCATCTTTAAGAAGTATTTAGACTATTCATCTTTAATACAGTTATTAATATAGTTGGGTTTAAAACTATGTCATGTTTTTTCCCCACACGTCCCATGTATTTTCCTCTGTGGTTTATGATACGTGCATTTACATTTTCACAATTTACCTTCAAATACTATGATACCATTTAATGCATAATGAGAGGTGTTTATAAAAGTATGCTTCCCACGTCAACATATGTTGTAAATAGCACAGTAGTTTGATATTACTTTTACTTTAAACAATCAATTATCTTCTAAAGAAATTTAAAAAAGGGAAAGTGTCTTTTACATTTACCCATGTATTCACAATTTTTATAGCCCTTCTTTATTCTTTACCGTAGAAAACAAATTTCTATTGGGTGTCTTTTCCTTCTGCCCAAAGAACTTCTTTTAACATTTCAGTAGTGAAGATTTGATGACTACAACTTCTTTCAGCGAATTTTTTGTCTGAAAGGGTATTTTGCCTTCATAGTTGACGGCGATTGTCACTGAATATAGAATTCTCATGTGATAGTTTAGTACCTTTCAGTGCTTTGATGATATCATTCACTGTCTTATGGACTGCAAAGATTCCAATCAACAGGCTGGTGTTATTCTGACCTTTGTCCCTGTGGATAGATACTCACTACAAAATGTCAAAGAAAGTTCCAATTATTATGTAGGTTGGGTTGTTGAGTATTTCTCTATGTGCTACTAAGGCTCAGTGCAGGGTTTTTAGTTTTATTTTATTTTTTTTCTGTTTGTGCTTCATCTGAGCAGCTTCTGTTGCCATGTCTTCAGATTTACTGAACTTTTCTTCTGCAGTGTCTTAATTGATTTAAGGCCATTCAGCATATCATGATTTCAGACATTGTATTTTTCATCTCTAAAAGTCTCACTTGACTCTTTTCCTGTCTTCCATTTCTCTAATTGTATTTATGTTTTTCTTGTATCCTTGGAGATATTTATAATAGTTTTAAAAAATTCCCATTTGCTATCCCATCATGACTATGATTTCAGGTTCTGTGGTCACTGGCTAGTCTTTCTCCTGCTTATGGGTCATATTCTTCTTCACATATCTATTAATTTTGATGGGATGTGAGACATTGTAATTTTCCTTTGTCGAGTGTTCGCTTTTGTTATCGTCTCTTAAAAAATGTTTGACTTTTTATGGCAGGTGATTAAGTTACTTGTACAACAGCTTGTTCCTTTTGAGTTTTTCTCTTTTAAGCTTTTTTAGAGTGCCTCTCACATAGCCTTTACTGCCAATTTAGCCCTCCTACTAGAGCATGACATTGTTTTGGTCCCTACTGAATGCTGTGACTGTTCAATTAGGACTATCTAATCTTGCTGGTTACAATTTGAAAACCTCCCCAATCTGTGTGCACTCCTCAGTTTACAGCTTCTTGGTTATTATTTACCTTACCTCATGTTGTTTTGCTCTGTGCCGGTGCAGCTGAATATTCAGCAGCAGACACAAGTGGATTCCTCTGCAGATTTTTGGAGCTCTTTTCTGTGCATCTGCCACCTTTCTAATACAGGGCCCTGCCAATTCCAGCCTCAGCAAACTCTGATTTCTGTCTCTTTAATTCAGTGAACCTCTGCCACTGCTGCTTAGGTTTTCTTTCCATGTACCCTGGTTTGGAAAATGTGTCTCAGCGCAGAGCCAAGCTATCATTTCTTTTGTTTCCCTTGTCTCTTGGATCCTAGTCCTGTGCTGCCATTTGACCAATTTCTAAAAATGGTGGTTTCACGTATATATATTGTCCAGTTTTCTAACTGATTCTGTTAGGAGGGCACGTGTGGTTCCAGCTGTTCCATCACATGCCTAGAACCAGATATTTCTCATATGCTTTGGGCTTGTGTTGGAACTCCTTGCTATGGAGAAAAACAGCAGCTTTTGAAACTGAAGCTCAAGCCTGTATATTAAGATTTCTTTTCACAACTCCTGATGAGATCATCTGGAAATGAAAAATGCCTCTAGGAAATATTGATTTTTATTATTGTAGTCAACGATGAAAGTGAAAAAAAAAAGGGCATTTTTGAAGACTGAATTTCAAAATGGAGAGAACAAAGTATATAGTCATTTTTCAGACCAAAATACCACAATTATTCACCAAGGATGAAAGTGGATTCTGTGATACAAAAGGAAGACTTTAACTTGAACAGAGTATCTGTATTCCTGAGGATAAAACAAAGGAGCTAGTTTTGTTCTTTATTTTCCATAGTGTCATAATTGGATTTTTAGTTCCTTGAATTATGTGATTACTTATGACATTTTCTAGTTCTATAATTTTGTAATTGTATGAAGTATTTTTAAATGCCCATTATGTCCAAGACTAGCTTAGACGATTTGTGGAACAGAAATAAAAATGTATAGTCTATGCCTTCCTGAGATCTTTATAATTTAGTATGAGAAATAAGAGAAACACACACCATACATGCAAAACATATGGTAAGAGTTAGGGTATTATGAGTGATTAAAATATGAATAGTGAAAGAGCCATGAGAATTATAGAAATGACTTTTTTTGTGAAGGAATCTGGGAAGGCTACAATGAGGAATTGACTTTTGATCTGAGCCTTGAAGAATGGATGAACTTTTGTTAGATAGGTGTAAATAAAAGGGCATTTCTGGTGGAAAAATTTTGTCAGACCCTTTGATGCTATGGTATTTTGTGCATATGTTGCAAAGTTTAGTGATAAGTCTGGATATATGCATTTGTACATTTTTAATCAAGTGATATTAAAATCACTTGGGCTTACAGGTGAACTTTATCCCAAGGACTCTATTAGCAAAGATGTTAAAGGAGGGCAAACGCCAGTGCACTTTGATCTTGTTCTTTGTTCATTCTTTCTTCACTCATTAAACTTTAACCGGAAGACTTTTCATAGAAAATAATCCCTTATTTTTCTTCAAAATGATAACAATTTGAGTCACCACAGTGGAAGTTTTTCCATTTTACTTAGCTACATAGAATGTGAAAGTAAGAATAAGAAAACCAGAAGAACAAATTATTGAGTGTTTACTATGTCCCAGCTGCTGTGTTAAACCGTTTACATGAATTATTATCTCATTTAAATTCTCGCACCAACCCTATGAGATAATTAGTATTATTATTCCCATTTTGTACATGAAGAAACCAAGGCACAGAAAATTGCAAGGAGATGCTCAAGATCGCAGTGCCAGTAATTAGCAGAGCAGTCTTTCTGATTCAGTAATCCACATTTTTAACTGCTGCTGCATTGTAGACCGATGCTTTTATTAGTTAGCTAATAATATTCAATTAATACCAATGATACCTATTATTTATTAAGAATTTACTATGCAGTAGGCATTATTTTAAGCACTTTGCCTCTATTATTTTATTTAATTCTCACAGCTAACTGGTGACACAATTATAATACCCAGTTTAGAGATGAAGCAAGTGAAAAATCAGAGGGGTTAAGCAACTTACCTGAGTTCACAGAGTTAAGGAGTTCTCAAATAGGATTAAAAACCAGATCAGTCTCATTCTGAGGCTGGTGTTCTTAAGCACTTTTATTCATTGCCTCATGCTCTCGTATTTTGATGAACTGAATGCAATTTTTAATGATGCATAATGTATAACATGAGAATTTCTTACTGAAATTAAAATATAAATAAATCAGTATATAAGGAAGACTGGGGTAGAAAGACAAGCTATCAGTAGTGCTATCACTAGACCCTACCTGCTAGGAAGTCTACGCATGCCAGACTCCTACAGCTGTGTTATGACATAATAATTATAGGAACAGCTCTGTGAAAACCCTCAAGTCCAGTCTTCATGAAACAAATAGGGGTCACTCATAGAAATCATTTTAGCATTTTAGCATTAGAAATACTATGCTGTACACCAGAACAATTCTCATACCAGAACTATTACTAAAATTAATTATGTGTAACCAAGGATAGTAAATCAAGTAATCTTATATTCATACCAATGGTTTAAAAACCAGGTTTCAGTTCATAAATAAATATTTCTTGCAAGTTTTCCACAACAAAAAATGAACTAAGGTACAGTTACATTGGCAATCCCTAGGAACTGTAGCCTCTATTTTAAGGCAGGCTTGGAACAACAGTTTTCTTCAACTGTCACGTTGACATTTCATACAGTTTTGGTACTTAAAGTTTCATTCAGATGTAAATTGATTTAGTATTTGCTAAACATTATGAGAATTGTGTGTGAAAGGAAGATTCCCAGATGCAGATTTACTAATAAGTAGAATAGCTTAGAGATTCCAAAAGGTTTTGAACATAGTTTTTTGAGTGTAATACTTTTATGTTATATAATGGAATTTTCATTTTTATTTTCATTTTTTTCACTGATTATTATGAAAATCAAGTTTTTTATAAAGGCTTGTTTAAATGAAGCCACAGCAAGAAGAAATTTTCACCTTTAGGCACAACACTCTTTTGAATATACCCATATTTTCTATTTAAACAATGTAAATTGTATGTGTATTAGACAAAATATAATTATGACCAGAATTTTTAGTGTGCCTCGAATGGATAATATTTAGCACATGTGTAGGATATATACTGCAATTTAAACAAATTAGTATGTCATGCCAACTGGAAGATAAAGTAAGATCTAAAACAAGTAGCTCATTTACATTAACAAACTTAAGTAAGGTACTAGAGTCAAATTTTAATGCAACTATTTAAGACATTTTAATAATAATGTGAAATTCAAAAGATAACCAGATAAACATATATCAGAACTCTAGCACAGTTAACCTATAATGAAAAAGAATATGAAAAGAAATATATGTATGTATATGTATGTCTGAAACATTATGCTGTACACCAGAAACTGACATAATATTGTAAACTGAGTATACTTCAATGAGAAAAGTAAAATTTAAAAGAAATGAAAAGTTCAATTTGACAGTCACCTTCCCATCTCTCCTTGTTTCTTGCATGGTTCAAAAAAAAAAAAAGTGAGTATTTTAAAATGATGATCACAATGCCACTTAAAAGCTTTACATTTCCAGAGATTTTCCTTTGGAGTAGATAGCTTTATGAAGAAACAAATTGACCCTTTATTCAGTCAGGATTTATGTAGAAGTTATGAAAGAAGATACATGTTAGGGAAAAGTATCAAAATCTCTTTAGTTCATAGTTGTAGAATACATCAAATTCCCAGTGTGCTCCTATAAAATGTCCACAGTTTTAGAGCTAAAGAGTTAGCGCCAGAGAGTGTATGTGTGATGGGGGCAGCAGCGGGGGGAGGAGGAGTAAGGAGGAGGGGGAGAGGGGAAAGGAAGAGTGAATTTGTGCCAAATTTGCATTTAACCTGAGAATGTTTTAAAACTAGACAGTTAGTGTTATAGAATTATAATTTATGGTCAGTCAGCTATATTTACACATTCTAGCAAGACACCTTAAGTCTGATTGGTGAGAACATGGTTAAGAAAACCTTTGAAAAATTAAGGGCTAAAAGCAAAAGTAATAATGAAATATTTAAACTTTAAAGTAAACTTTTTTCTGACCCTCACATATGTCATTTGGTACAAAGGGTATTATTACTATGATGGAGATATCCAGTTTTACAGGGTAAGTTCACAATGCATCATTTTAAAGCTCATTAGCATAGCTATATTAATATATTTTTGCAGATTCTCTCTATCATTGGATCTAGCATACTTCTGGTAAGCAAAAATTATTTTATTCATCACTGATCATATTTATTTTGATAAGAGATATATAGATTTAACATTGGCTTCAAGATAAATAACTGGATGTAATACTAACATCTAGGCATATGTGAGTTGCAACCTTGTACACAAAACCTAGTATATAAAGCTTGGCGAACAACTTCAAGACAGTGGGAAAGATCATTTTAGTAATGTTTTTCAGTTCCTCAATTTCTGCTGCCATGGGTGGTAGGAAATTGAGTCATGCTTATTCTTATAACAGTGTATTTTTTAATCTCAGGAACCTAGTTGCTTTATTCACGTATAACTTGTTTTATTCATGTGCCTTCATAAAATTTATCATTAGTTATTTGTTGGCTTTCATGTTTGTTGTGTATCTCTATCGTGGTTTGCAAATTAAATAAGATCAGAGATCTCTTGTTCATTGTTGTATCCTTAGGATCTAATATAATGATGCCATATTTCAGGCATTGAATAAATATTTATTGAATGAATGAGTGTGTGGATTTCAGCTACAATGATACAATGAGCAAAAGAGCCAGGATGGTTTCCAAAAGCAGGATTGTCAGTGGTAGCAATGTAGCTAGCTTGTAAATATGGATGAACAGTTACATTCGGCTCAGTTTAATAAAATGTGTGGTCCAAATACTCTCTTTGCTTCTTTATAGGAGTGTACAATTACACATACATGCACAAGGTAGCATGCAAAACAGCTATCAACTTGGTTGCCTTTGTCTCTATCCTTGAGATATGTCTGGTTTTGGTGAACTTACTAACATTCAGAATCAGTGCTTGGCAGGCCCTACAGTAATACAGGTCCTCTAAGAAAATAAGTAGATAACTAGGAATTGATTTTTTTGAAAAATAACATTTATTGGTTTTTACTGAACGTATGTGTTTTTCTTCCCTTTGTCCCAATGCCACACTGGAAATGTCAGTAAAAGAATACAAAATGGAATAAATTCATAACAGCAGCAAGGATGAGAGGAGTTAGGTATTAACATTAACACATTTGAAGCATATGCATTTCTGGATTGTGGAAGACAGATAAATCTTATTGATAGATAAATTACATCAAGAGCTACTGCCCCCAGTTTAGACATGCTACACAGAACAGATGGTAGAGTGATAAAAAGACTGCCAATTCAGGAAAAGCAGGTAGGAGGAAATGGCAAGTGGGGGTGATTGTTAAAATGATTATTTGGGTACATTTAAACCAGTGAGGCTCTCCATATGTGAAGTTACGAATTTAATCTTGGGTTAAAATCAGAGATTCAAATTATAGAAAAAAATAAGACAGTCTGCCTGAAAATATCTAGTTCTCTTAACAAGGATACTGGAATTTCACAATAAAGTCCACCTAATTTGGTAATGGGGAGTGGGAGTGTTTGCTCACTTTTCAGCCACAAACTATAAAGTAAAGGCAATCTGCGAATTATATGCTCTCCCTGCACACACAGAGCTAGTGACCTCTATCACTCAGAGCAGAAAACTGTTGGGGAAGCAGACATCTAAACACAGAGATAATCTATGCTACTTAGTCATCCATTCATGTATATAAATAAACAATTAAGAGTCTGTACAGACTTGAGGAAAACCATTTTCCCCTTTGCGGTAGGACCAACAGGAACAAATGGAATACTTGATCTTAGAAGAATCACCTAAAATCTAAGGACTAATATTTTTGTCCTCAGAAATACTTGAGAATGAAAACAAGAGCAGGCAGCTATGGAAAAAGAGCAAATACAAAACAAAAAGATGTGTTTGAAACTTAAATTTCTAGTTGCCAAACTTAAAAAAAAAATCAATGAAAGAATTAGAAGAAAAAAAAGCTGATGCACAGAAAAAAATAGAACGAACTGTCAGAGTTGGAAAGTATGAGAGAAAAAGTGAGGAAATCAGTAGATGTGTTCCAGCATTTATTTGAAATTCCAGAGAAAACAGCTAAAACAAATTGGGGGTAACAATCAAATAAATAATAAAAGAATGATTTTGAGAAGAAATGGTCATAGAATTAAAGCAAGACCTAAGTTTGCAGGCTGGAAGGGACAACAAAGCAAGGATTAAAGTCGAACATCAAAAATAAAGAGGTTACCCTAAATGTATGCCAAGATAAGCAGTATATAATTTACAGAGGAGTTTAAATCAATTTGGCATAAGGGTTCTCATTAGTTACATTGGAAGGTAGAAGAGAATGAAACAATGCATTGAAGTTCTGAAGGAAAATGATTTTGAACTTGGAATTCCACATCTAGATAATTAGAAACAGGGAAAAAGAAGATATTTTCAGGCATAGAGAAGTTATATATAGCCTATGGGATTTCTCATTTTCTTACGGAGTAAGAAAAAAATAAGAAGTTAACATCTTCCTGGGAACCAAATGAAGTTAAGGAAGATTTGTCATCCTTTTTCAAGAATTTAGAATGAGTTTTGAGAAACGTTTTAACAAACATACAAAGAATGTAAAAGACTTTCATGTGCTTCAGAACATGAAGTCAAAACAGACTACCTGTGTTGTATTCTTGGCTGAGTTGCTTCTTAGTTATTTCTCCTTGTGTAAATTACTTAATTGGACCTTCATTTTCACATCAGTAATAATAAAAACACTAATTATCAACACAATGATTTTCATTGTTTATCATATAATTACTATTTCTGAATCAAGGCAACCATGGTGAGGCTGGGTTTTTTTTGTTTGTTTGTTTTGTTTTGTTTTTGGTGTGTTGTAAGTATATTAAATGGAAATATGTGTGTGATGGATGCCTGTGGAGGACCTCATAGAAATAAGAGCTGCTTTCTTATGTTTTGATATTAGTCATTATTTTTTCTTTCCTGATACTTATGATTCAAACTCACTGGACATTTTTATTATGGAAATATAGCCCCATGTACTTTGTTATTTTAATACCAATGTTTGATACATTTATAATTGACCACATTCTAGTGTCTTAGTATTTCTCAATATAACACTTTTCAGACATATTGTCTTATTTATTTTTAATCAGCTATTGAGCTGTGTATATTGAGACAGTGTGTCTTATTATTATTTAAATGGGAATCTACACTAATTATTTAATTTTCAAATTTTACTTTTTCAAATTTGCTAGGACCCTTAAATAACCAAATCTAATCTCTTAAAGTCCTAAAGAAAGGCAATTAACAGTCTAGGCAAAACTATAATACTAAATTTTATGTGAACTTAAAGAATGATTTCTTACTTCCTCTTCCTATAAAAAAAGACTTACATAAAATTGATCAAAAAATTACATTACATTGTTATTGAACTGTTCTCTGAAAAATGTTGTTGTTGATCAGAAGACTAGGAATGGGTGACTCCCATTATTTTAAAAAAGTCAATTTAATGACTTACCTTATAAACGTCTTCAAATATTTCCACCATGTATATTTCAGTTGTGCATGTGGAAGACGTAAACTACCAGTAAGATTTACTAGTTTAAGCTCTGCCTTTTAAGAGGGAAGGTGCAGATGGTGGATGGGAGGAAGGTAATGAAATAGTCAAAATAGCAGAATTGTCCCAAAATATAAAGTAAATTTGATGGAAACATTTTTTAATGGAGATAACTGTGTCAGAAGTCTATTTCAAGTGCATATAGTCAATTTAGTACCAAAACTTTAGACATGACCTAGTTGTGGTCTACAGAAATCATTAAAATTCAGTTGGAAGAGCTGTATCACAAACTGTAAACTTCTACTGTTAACAAAAACCCAAAATAGGATCTAAGCAGAGCAAAGAGATAGGACTACTATCTCATTCAGAGTTAGGATTAAAATGTGTGTAGTAGAAAAGGCAAAAAGTACCAGTCATTATTTAGAGACCATGGGGAAAAATAAAAAGATCCATAAACATAAGTATCTCCAGAAAGGGAAAGTCACGGTATGGTAGAATCAGTGGTGAACACTGAAAATAGATAAATACAGCATGACCTAATTTTATGAGTATCATTTCATGAAAATAAAAACATAATTCGTAAAATCACCTATTAATAATACCAATATAATAATACTTAAAAATGTGGAAAATCCTCAATTTTCTAACATAAATGGGTTCTGGTTGATAGGAAGGTTAAGAGAATTAAATGACAGGTAAATTTTTCATCTTATAATGGATGAGAGAATACAGGTTAAATAATATTTTGAAGTGAAAATGACAAGTGTTTATGTAACATTTATTAGATCTGAAAGAGTCCATGATATGGTCCACATGAGATGCAATGAAAGAAATAGGTAGCTACTAGAAAAAAAAAATAAAATGGGAGAGTAGACAGATAGGATAAAAGAGTCAGAAACAATAAAAGAAACACATTTTAAGTTAAGATAGATATGTTTATACCAACATTGATTTTTATTCTTTACAAAGGGTCTATATAATTTTTATTAAGCTTTTGAGCTTCTGTGCAATCATCTTGAAAATTAGTGTCTAATGTCTGCTGGAAACTGGCACATTTATTTCAATAGCATATTAGTTTCTTGACTCAGGATACATTTAACAAGTATTTTAATTTTCATGCATTCTTGCTTTTCTTTAGTATAATTTTAATGACATTATTGCATAGTGTGACCTATGGTGACATTACCATATTTCATTAGATCTATTCTAGGCCACTATGATGGTGACTGGAATGCCAAATATGTAAGATGTCTAAACATCCATAAATAATGCAGTTGGGAGATAATAAATTTCTAAATTTATTAATACTATTTCAAACAGTAGACTTCATGTCCTCACTGTTAATGACTTTTTTTTTACCCTAGAATGTTAATGTACTTTTTGAATTCTGAATAAGTTAGATTTTGATTTTTTTGCTCTAATAGAGAACTTGTTAGTATCACATATGCACTTTTTACAGGTATCCTTGGGGACTTGATTTTTGCTTTTCTGTCTGCTGTGTTTGGGATTACTTCCTCTCAGCTAGTGGTGCTGTCTGTTTACAGCATCTTGGTATACACTCTCATTAGTGGTACTAGACCTAGCTTGCTGTATTACTGCATTTGCAGCAAAGTAGACTTTATTGGAGCTCTTCTTGCTAATCAAAAGACTCTTCCACTCTTGTCCCCCTTATGCTTAACTTTCCTGGAAGGGAATTGCTTATGATAGAGAAGTGCTTCAGTTCTCTCAGCTAATAATTTGGCATAACCCATGAGAAGCAAATTCAGAAATTCTAATTAAACTCCATTACAATTATATAGTTAAATATATCACACTCAACGTTTTAGGTTCTTTAAATTAAGGCTGTTATAATGGTATATTACTTTGCCTTTATTCTATAAGTTTGGGTGGAAGCCATCATGGAATTAGAATTATGATTTAAAGTGGATTTCAAACTCCCTGAAAGGTGCTATGGCATTATAGTATAAATTGATTGTTTTGAAAACTAATAATGACTTTATTTTTAAAAAATGACATATGGCAACTATCTTAAAATTCAAGCAATATAGGTAAGTATGAAGATGAATATGTAAACTTTTTTATTTTTACAAAGCCTCATCATCTGTTAATAACTGTTATTTATAGTTGATGGCAAATATTCCAGATATACATCTCATCTATACAATATACAGATTGAAAAACAAAAAGATAGAAATCTACATAGAGGGATAATACAAAAGGAAGGAAGGATGAATTGATATATATAGTATGTATAAAGTTTAAATATATAATTTTATTTAATTTTTCCAGCTTTCTTGAGGTATAAATGATATATAATATTGTGTACGTTTAAGATGTACAACATAATGATGTAGTACACCATATATTGCTAAATGATTATGATGATAGAGTTAACACATCCATCACCTCACATAATTAAATTTTTTTGGTCTTGAGAACATTTATAATTTGCTTTCTTAGCAAATTTCAATTATATAATATACTATTGTTAACTTAGCACCATGCTGAATATAAGCTCCTCAAAACTTATTCGTCTTAAAACTAAAAGTTTCCCCTGCTCCCCGGCCCCTGGAAACCACCATTCTAATCTCTGTTTCTATGAGGTTGACTTTTTTAGATTACACATATAAGTGACATCATACAGTATTTGTCTTTCTCTGTCTGACTTATTTCTCTTAACATAATGCCCTCACGGTCTATCCATGTTGTTGCGAATGGCAGGATTTCCTTTTTTATGGCTGAGTAGTATTCCACTGTATATATACACCACATTTTCTTTATCTATTCATTTATTGATGGACTCTTAGATTGTTTTCATGTCTTGGCTATTGTGGATATTGTGATGGATATAGGGATGCAGATATCTCTTCAAAATAGAGATTCTATTTCCTTAGGATATATATCCAGAAGTGGGATTGCTGGGTCATATGGCAGTTCTATTTTTTAGTTTTTTGAGACACTTCCATATTGTTTTCCATAATGACTACACCAATTTTCATTCCCAGTGACAGTGCACAAATGTTTCCTTTTCTCCACATCCTTTCCAATGTAATGTATCTCTTGTCTTTTTGATAATAGCCATCCTAACAGGTGTGAGGTAATATCTCATTGTGATTTTGATTTACATTTCCCTGATGATTGGTGCTGTCAAGCATCTTTTCATGTACCTGTTGGCTGTTTGTATGTTTTCTTTGGAAAAAAAAAGTCTATTCTGATAAATTGTTTGAAAATATTTTCTCTCATTCTGTAGGTTGCTGCTTCACTTTATTGACTGTTGTTTTTTTGTTTTTGTTTTTTGTTTTGTTTTGTTTTGTTTTTTGCTGTTCAGAGGAGTTTTAGTTTTATGTAGTACTACTTTTTTGTCTGTGTGTTTGTTGCTTGTGCTTTTGGTATCATATCCAAAAAATCATTGCCAAGAGCAATTTCAAGGAGCCTTTTCCCTGTGTTTTTTCCTTAGTTGTTTACTGCTTCATGTCTTACATTTGAGTCTTTAATTCATTTTGAGTTAATTTTTGTGAGTGGTGTAAGATAGGGGTCCAGTTTTATTCTTTTGCTTGTGAACATCCAGTTTTCCCAGCTCTACTTATTGGAAAGACTGTCTACCCCACTGTGTATTGTTGGCACCCTTGTAAAATATTAGTTGACCATATATACATAAGTTTATTTCTTGTCTCTAAATTCTGTTTCATTAGTCTATTTGTTTATTTTTCGGTTAGCATCACACTGTTTTGATTATTATAGCTCTGTAGTATAGTTTAAAATCAGCAACTGTGATAGCTCCAGTTTTGTTCTACTTTCTCAAGATTGCTTTGGCTCTTTGGAGTCTTCTATGATTCCTTATGAATTTTAAGATTGCTTTTCTGTAAAAAATCCCATTGGAATCTTGATAGGAATAGCATTGAATATATAGGTGGCTTTGAGTAGTAAGGGTGTTTTTAACAATTTCAGTTGCTCCAATCCACAAACTTAGGTTATCTTTTCATTTATTGTATGTATTTTTCATTTTCTTTTATCAGTATCTTACAGTTTTCAGTGTATAGATCTGTCATCTTCTTGGTTAAATTTATTTAAGTGTTTCATTGTATTTGATGCTAATCATGAGTGACATTGTTGCCTTTATTTTTTTTTCAGATATTTTGTTATTAGTATACAGAAATGTAACTGATTTGTGTATGCTGGTTTTTGTATCTGCAACTTTATTGAATTTGTTGATTAGTTCTAACAGTTTTTTGGTGACATCTCTAGGATTTTCTATATATGAGATCATGCAGTCTGCAAACAGAGACAGTTTTACTTTTTAAAAAATTTGTATTCCTTTCATTTCTTTTACTTGTCTAATTGCTCTGTCAAGGACTTCTGGTACTATGTTGAATAGGAATGGTTAGAGTGGGCACCATTGTCTTTCTCCTGATGTTAGAGGAAAAGCTTTCAGCTTTTCATCTTTGCATATGATGTTATCTGTGGGTTTGTCACATGTGACCTTGAACATGTTGAGGTACATTCCTTCTATACCCAATTTACTGAGAACTTTTATCATTAAAGAGTATTAACTTTTGTCAAATGCTTTTCTGCATCTGTTGGATGGATCATGTGATTTTAATCCTTCATTCTATTAATGCTGTGTGGCATGTATATTGATTTGCATATGTTGAACCATTCTTACATTCCAGGAAGAAATCTCATTTGATCATGTTTTATGATCCTTTACGATGCTGTTGAATTTGGTTTACTAGGATATTGTTGAGCACTTTTGCACATATATTCATCAGGGATGTTGGCCTGTGGTTTTCTTTTCTTGTATTGTCCTTCTCTGGCTTTGGTATCAGGGTAATTCTGTTCTTCTAAAACGAGTTTGGGAGTGTTCCCTCATCTTTAGTTTTTTGGAAGAGTTTCAGATGGATTAGCATTAATTCTTCTCTAAGTGGTTGGTGGAATTCACTAGTAAAACCATCTGGTCCTGGGTTTTTCTTTCTTAGCATTTTTTGAGAATTAATACTTCATTCTCTTTAGTCATTATTGATCTATTCAGATCTTCTATTTCTTCATAATTCAGTCTTGGTAGTATATATGTTCTGGGAAATAAACCATTTATTCTAGTCATCCAATTTGTTGGTGTATAATTGTTCATAGTAGTCTCTTATGAACGTCTGTATTTCTACTGTATCAGTTATATTGTCTCCCATTTCATGTATAATTTTATTCAAGTCTCCTCTCTTTTTTTCTGGATTAGTCTGTCTAAAGACTTGTCCAGTTTCTCTTTTTAAAATACCAGTTCAGTGTCATTAAAATACCATCCCATTGTCTTTATAGTCTTTATTTCATTTATTTCTGCTCTAATATTTATTATTTTCTTCCCTTTGCTAACTTCAGACTTTGTTTTTCTTATTTTCTGAGGTATAAAGTTAGGTTCTTTATTTGAGATCTTTTTGTTTTGTTTTGTTTTGTTTATTTGTTTGTTTTTGGTAATGTAGACCTTTCTATCAGTATAAATTTCCCTCTTAGAACTGCTTTGGCTGCATCCCATAAGTTTTAGTATGTTGTGTTTTCTCTTTCACTTTACTCAAGATACTTTCTGATTTCCCTTTTGGTTTATTTCACCCATTGTTCAGGAATGTGTTGGTTAATTTTCCCATATTTGTTAATTTTTCAATTTTTCTCCTATATTCATTTATAATTTCATTCCATTGTGGTTGAAAAAGATAACTAGATGTGATTTCAATCTTTGTAGATTTGTTAAAGCTTCCTTTGTGGCCCAGCATATGATCTATCATGAAGAATGTTTCTTGTGTGCTTGAGAAGAAAATGTATCTTTATGCTATTGTTTGGAATGTTCTGTGTATGTTAGCTCCGTTCAGTCTTCTGCCTTACTTCACTTAGGATGACAGTCTCTAGGTCCTTCCATGCTGCAGCAAATGGCATTATTTCAATTTTTTTGGCTAAATAGTATTCCATTATATAAATATACCACAACTTTTTCATCCAGTTATCCATCAATGAACATTTAGGTTGCTTCCATGTCTTGACTATTGTAAATTATCACTCTCTCTTTAGATACATTTTACCTTTTCTAAATTGTTTGATGATAAATTGACATGAGACCCCTGACTTCTAAATACTTAAATGTTTATTTCTTAAAAACAAGGGTATTTCCTTACATAACCAAAGCAGATTTGCCAAAATGAAGAAATTAATGCTGATATAATCCTAATGTCAAATCTATAGACCCAATTCAAATCTTGTCATTTTCCCAATAATGACTTTTCTAGCAGAAGGAAAGAAATCTTTATCTAGGACAAATCCAGCATCACCCATTGCATCTAGTTATGTATCTCTTAAGTCCCCTTTAATCTAAAACTGTTCTTCAGTCCTACTGAAGACCTTTTGTCTTAGGTTTTTCATAACCTTAATATTTTTGAAGAGTGTTGGCTGGTTATTTTGTCCCTCTGTTTAGATTTGGCTGTTGTTTCCTCATGATTATGTTCACTTTAGCATCTTTGGCAGGAATGCCACAGAAATGATAGTGTCTTTCAAAGCAGCCTATCAGAAGATACTATTAAAGTTGGTGTTAATTTTGGTCATTTGGTTAAGATTGTAACAGTTAGGTATCCCAGTTTGAAAGTTAATAGGTTTTCTTTTGTAATTAATAAGTATATTTTGGAGAGATACTTTGGGATAATTTAATATGCTATTTTTCACCAAATTTACACCCACTAGATTTAGCATTCATTGATGACTCTTGTCTGAATTATTGCTTCCTATGATGACAAATGGTAATTTTACAATTCTATAGTTCCTTTTATGTTTCCTAGTTGACATTTTACTAAAAAGAAGAGCTTTCTCTACTCCTCCAAGCATTCACTTGTATATTAGTATGAACTAATGCATTTTTGTTTTATTTAGTGGGTTAAAGTCCTTGTTATTTTTGCAGGAGTATAATATGCAGAGACAATGATCTGGACATTAGGTGTTCATTACTTCTGGGATGCAATTGCCATTGCTTTAGATCCTTTTAGTAGACAAAGATAGAATATGTCTGTATGTGTTTGTGTGCCTATACATGTATATACATTTGTATATGTGTATGTATGTGCATATACACATACATATATACACATCTATGTGTGTATATGTACACACACACACACACACATATGTATCTAAAATCTGTCTATATACCTATCTATCATCTACTGGAAAAACCATGAGTTCATACTGTTAACTCCAATTCTGATTCTGATATAAAACCACAAAACACATTCTAACCTCCACTCTCTTCAGATTTGTAACTCCCTTCTCAGGAAATAAGAAATCTGTCTCCTTTTCTCTAAAATATGCTACACTCATTGCTGAATGCTAGCATACACACACCCACAAGTATTTCATAATTGCTAGCCCATAGCACTGGGGAAAGAAAAAACCCCTCTATCTGGAATTCACTGTTTGTCTAGAGTGGGATTTTTTTGGACTGTTGCTTGAATGTATATAGTCAAAATATTGTGTTAATAAGTTAGTTGGGTTAGTCATTCTCCTCCCTCCCATTCAGTGTTGAGATGTAATTTATTTGCAATAACATTAAGTTTTTTTTTTTCTGCTTATATTCCACTTTAGTTTTTATTTTCCCCATCTTGGTTGGTTTTATTTTTGTTTAACATCTGAAATACTGACATGATACCAAAACTATGAACAAAAATGTATAGTGAGAGAAGTGTTACTCCAAATCCTCTACTCCATTATCACCATCAGTTTTTTTCTACCTAACAAGTATGCATTCCCTGGAGGTAACAAATATCATTTGTTCCTGATTTATCCTTCCTGCTATTCTTTTTTGCACGAGTAGATGACTATGAACTGTCTTTTTCCCCTTTTCCCTTAAATAAAAGTTAGCATACTATAGGAAGTCTTTGCACTTTACATAGTTTATTCAACAAGCTTTCCTATGTATGAACATTTAGATTGCCTCTGATATTTTGCAGTTGCATACAACACTGCAATGAATAACTCTGTACATGTATATTTTCCTATTTTGGGGATTGTATGTTTAAGGTAAAGTCCTACAGGTAGGATTGCCATATCAAGACGTAAATGCATTTGCAATGTTTGTTAGATACCAAATTCCTCACCATAACCATTGCATTACTTTGCATTCCCATCCACAACGAGGGAGAGTGCCGATTTTCCTACAGCTTCACTAAAAGAATGCACTGTTACAATTTTTGTCAGTCTGATAGACGAAATATAGTATCTCAGTGTACTTTCAGTTTGCATTTCTATTGTGATAAATGAGTTTGAACATTTTTTCATATGTTTAAAGGATATATGTATATATTGTAATACATATGTTGTATATAATTGCCTATTAATGCCTTTTGCCCATTTTCTATTGGATTTTTGGTCTTTTCTCCTCAACTTTTTGAAGTTGTTATAAAGATAGAGATATTGGTCTTTTAGCTGTGATGTATGTTGGAATTTTTCTCCCAGTTTGTGAACTATCTTTTCATTTTGCTTTAAGAATTTTCATGATGCCTTTTAGATTTTTATATAGTCAAATTTATCAAACTTTTATTAAATCTGGATCTGAGTCATAGGTAGAAAGTTTTTCTCTATATCCAGAATTTTTTCTAGTACTTATTTGGTTTTATTTTTAACATTTAGACCTCTGGCCTATTTGGGGTTTATTCTTGTATATGGTGTGAAATAGGCTATCTTTTAATCTTTTCCAAAATTGGATAACTGGTTGTTTCAGCACCATTTTGAAAAAAAAAAGATCTATCTTTGTGCCAGTGATTTGAGATGCTGTCATTATCATATACTAAATTTCCTTGTGTGCTTAGATCTATTTCTGGACTTTTTTTCTATTCCACTGAGCTGTTGGTCTGTTCATGCACAAGTACTGAACTGTTTTCTTAATAGAAGGCCATAGTATGTTTTCATTTGTGATCCTCCATGATCCTCCCTTTTAGGTTTTTCTTTTTCAATGCTTACCCTCTAATTTTGGGTTTTATTTTTCCATATTAACTTTAGTATTAATTTTTTGGCTCCAGGGAAGAAAAAAGAAACTTCCTGGTATTTTTTTATTGGGATTATTCTTAATTTATAAATTAACATAGAGAGAACTGACATCTTTATGTTGTAGAGACATTCTATCCTAGAAAAAGGGATATTTTTTCATTTGCTCAAGTATACTTTGTTATAGCTTTAAGGAGTGTTTTCAAATTTTCTTCATAGAGGTCTGCACATTTCTTGTTAATTTTATTCCTAAGTATTTCACCTTTTTGTTTCTCTTGTAAATGGGGAGAGTTAGTATTGGGAGTTAGTATCAATTTTTAGTATCAACCCTTTAGTATCAACTTGTCAAACCTTGTACAATGCTGAATAGTAGACGAAGTAGTGGGCATCTTTGCTTTATTCTTCATTATTGTCAAAATGGTTATAGTGTTTTCTTATTAAATAAGATGGTGGCTTTAAGGCTAAAAAAAACACAGGTTGAAGCAAAGAGATCAGTTATAAAGCTATGGCAATAAATAGACCAGGTAGAGGTTACCGAGTCAGGGTGACGGTAATGAGGATGCAGAGAAGCAGACAGATTTAAGATATATTTTTACGTAGCAGTAACTGTACTTGAAAGTATATGTGTCATAGGAGAGAAAAGAAAAACCCTAACTTGAATACTTTGAGTTCAAGCACTGGGTGTCTGCATATATTATCTCCTTATCTAAACTGTGGGATCTTTGAATGGTAAGCAGTTTATAGTGTAGTGGTTAAAATTTCATGTTTTGGAATCCGATTTCCTGGATTTAAAATCAGCCTTCAAGATTTACTACATGGCCTTGAACAAGTTACTTAATCATTCTAAGACTTGTGGGTTTTTTCCCACATATATATAGAAGGTGATAATAATAATACCTAAGTCATAAAGGTGTTTATGGGGATAAAATGAAATAACAGAAACCAAACAAATAAAAACAAGAATACCCCTCAGCACAGTGTCGGTACATGTAAGGGCTTAATAACTGTTAGTGATGATATCAGCGATGATGATGATAGTTGTGTAGCATTAATACCACCTGGTGTCTATCAAGTATTCCATAAATACCATTCAGTCAGTGGTTTGGCCTAAAAATGCCTCTTGATGTGAGACATCCATTTCAGGTTATTGTCTTACATTACAAGGTCTGGTGAGCTCTATGTTAGGTTAATGTTTAGTTTCTAGACTAAGGGAAATTTTAAGACACAGTAAACTAAAAGTATCCGAAAAAATCTCAGACTGTTTCTCTGGTGAGACCAGATGTTTGATAAATATACCTGGTGAAAGGTATTGGTAAAACTATAGGCAGGTTAATCAATTCAAAAACCTGCATCTGTGTCAATGAACAGCATTTTGCTTGAGGCAGATAGAATTTGTTATGAAAAATGGCAAAACTTTCTCTGGCACCCAATCAACAAGGTGACTGCCTTTTAATGTATTCTCATTTGTGTGGTTAGCCGGGAGGTAAGAGTGGAAATAATGATTATGTACTTTTTTGTGAACTTAAATAACAATTCCTTTCTGAGCAATGGGTTGCATTTTGTCATTTATTTGGTGAAATTCCCATTAAGCAAAGAAAAATTTACTGTCTGTTATTCAGGTTGTTCTTGTTAAGAATACTCTTAATTCAGAAATACCATAGAGATCTCCTTATTTTCTAGAAATAGCCCTTTATCAAAAAAATGTAAATTGATTATACTCACTAAATTTTGAGTCTGAATATAGTTCTTTTAGCAAGCTATTCTCTTAAAGGTTAGTGCTGCTGAGGCCCTGCTGGCTCTAGAAAATAAATCCATTCACAGTTATATTTAATGTTGAATTTTAAAAATATTCACACATTCTTACATATAGAGATGAAGCAAAAGGATGCAAATTCATTTTAAAATCGACATATCAGTATACATTGTCTATATAATACAGCTACATCAAAGTGTGACTATTTATTGCCTTTTGAGTTGATAATCATTAAATCTAGTGTCATGGAAGAAAAAAAGAATGAGGGTCATATCCCGCTGTGGTTTTGACTGTGATGCTTCTGATTGAAGTCAGTGGGTGTTCGGTGTATGAAATGATGACAGTCTATAAACTTTGTTAATTTGGTTCCACGGGAACCTTCAACTTTGTCTTCTGAAGTATACAGCAAGAGTGACATCTGAGGAAATTTTTCAGTGCAAAACAACATCTTTCAAATATATTGTACCTTGTACATCCTTGTAACAAGATTATTACTCAATTATGTTTCCTTTGATTGATCAGAAGTACATTAGTGATGGACATTGTTATTCTTTTGCTTCTCATATCACATCGTGCATAGATACTGCGTTTCATTCTGCTTGTAATATAAACAGTCTTGTGTTCGTCATTGAAAGCATTCTGTTTCAGAGTTTAGAGTGGTTATCTCTAGCAAACAGAAAGCTATTTCCCTAGCTATGATTATGCTTAATGGTTCATAAAAGTCTGCATAATAATGCTCTTGTTTACTTATCCTCCTTGTTTATTTTCATCCCTACTAGTTCTTCTTTAAGGCCCCTTGTATAATGCGAATTAGTCATTCTATATCCCTAAACCAGAGTGTTGAATTTACATTAGCTTATCTTGCTGCCTATATTCTAATCACTTTTCAGATACTTTAAAGTGAACTGACCCAGTTTTCGAATGGATTCTAATATTGCATTTAAAAAGTAGGATGTTGATGCATATTATCTACGTCATTTTAATCATAGAATGTACATCTGTTGTAAAAATTAAGTTTAAAAACTATAAATATTATTTAAAATAAATAGAAAAGGCAGTGTTTTTACAAAGCACCCTTATAAAAGCTATCTTTCATGTTATTTTTAAAGAAAATGTAACAAATTTAAGAATTACCTGGCAATCAAAGCCTTTTTTTTTTTTTTTTGGACATTGCTGTTGCAGCAAGGATCCAGAGAACAATTGTGTCTAGAAACAAAAATTAGAGTTTTGACTTAGATTTTTCAGTTACGGGTAGGAGGAGTTTTGGTTCTTGAGACAGATCATTACAACAGCAGACAGGTCCTAGTACAGACCTAGGAGGTTAGAATCATAGATCAAAGACCTAGATATAGATAGAATCAAGAAGAAAGACTTATATGAAACTAGAATCCTATGTGAGGTTGATTTTGATGTCAAGTAGCTCAAGAATATGGTTGAAGATATTACTATGAAATACAAAGACACTCAATTTGAATCAAGAAAGCATGACTCAGAATCTAGATTTCTGGCACAAAACTCCTCCCCCATGAAATCTTTCTGCTTTCAGTACAGCAGGTCCCATTTCCAGTTTATACCTATCAGAATTTTTCTATCCTGTGTGTGTCCTCCAGAATCCTTGGTTCGGGGCATGTAACCTAAGCTGGCTCAAGCAGGGGGAAATACTGGGACAGAAGAATATTTTGTTTGGTCTGAAAAATACGCTGTCCATTGTGAAGCCTGGAATTGCAGTAGCCACTTCGTCACTATGAAGCAAGCCAGCCTGAGGACAACGCACACTTGCAAAGGGCAGAGCTGAGAGAATTGCTGATCAAATCACACCTGAAGCCTGCTTTACCTTTGAACTTTTAGTTACATGAGCCAATAAATTCCCTCATTTGTTTAGTTTGAGTTATGTTTTCTGTTGCTTATAACATAGAGTCTTACCTGATTCAGAATGTGTAAACCTCATGAAGTTGGTGAACGATGGCTTTCCTGATGGTTGGATATGGGAACAACTGAAGCTATAGTGAGTCCAGTTTTAAGAAAACCTGCATCATCATTTCATTAAGAAGCACTCTGGGGTCATTTGCATGTTATCAAAGCAATATCACCATTACCGCAAATGATTGAAGGGATAAATTAGAGGGAAAGGCAGGAACAAAAGACTTTTTAATCACGCTTTTGAATCATAAAGTCAGATTTTAAAGTGAGCATCCCTAACGCTAACCCTTACCCCCTCCCGCAATAGAAAGCATCACTTTTTGTGACCCTCTGTCTACTACAGTTGTCACAGCTACTGATACATCCTCTTGCTAGATTTCACTTTCAGTCCTTTCAGTTCTGTCATTTATGAGATCGAACAGCAACAATCGTTATAAACTTTTAACAAATAACTTCAGGCACTTAGAAATGGCAGATAAGCAGCTGCATGTATGAGTTTGGAGCAAGGGTTTTCAAATTCTTTGGAATCACCTGTGGAGCTTTTAAAATCTCGAACCTCACACCCAGGCAAATCTGATGCAGGTAGTCATTTCATAGCTGGAAAAACTGACTTAAGGAAAGTTAGCTGCTATTTCCTACATATTTTCATGCATCTAGATTCCCCAAACCAGAAAATTTTGACTCTAATAATACAATATTTAAAGTAATGATAGGAAAGTGTCACTTACATTTTCATTGAAATCATTTTCGCAGCTGATTATATTAGGTCTTGATTCCGTCGACATGGCTTATGCTACTTACTATAAGTTGACATTTTAAAGCAGTATCATGTATTGAAAGGGACAGGAATTTGACTTAAGATAGATCTAGATTCTAAGCCTGATAGTAATAGTAATAGTTAAATAGTAATTTAACTAGATTTCACCTCCATTTTCTCATTTCTAAAATGTAAATCATTAGGCTTCTTCAAAGGGTTTTTGTGAGAAATAAGTGAGATAATGCAGGTATACCCCTACCATAAAATTTTGTGTAAACTAGAAGCTAGTAAATTTTACCTATTGCTACTTGAATTCCCAGGCTATTTAATTCTTTTACATATATATATATATATATAAAATATATAATTTATATATAGTATCATATATATATTATAATGTATATATTATATATATATTTTAAAAATAGAGCCTAGTATTTGTTTGCTTTAGAATGGTTATGGAAAATTAACACTTTGGAGAGACTTGATATAGTAATCAGTTTAGTTCATTGAGCCCCAGCTAAGTTGTTGGTGAAAAGAAACTAAAGGCTTAGTGCCTGAAACATCCCGAGAGTAGCCTAGTGATCTTTAAAAATCTGTTGCCTGCTAGGATTTATATTTATCCTGAAACAGAAATTATGTGAAAAAGAAAATCAGGGAAAAGGTCATAGTTGTGTATTATGTGTATGTTGTTGACAAGGCACAACATTACTCACATTTAATGAAGTAATAAGACTGTGAATATGGCAATGATCAATTAAATAACAGTGTAAGCCTTGGTACAATAAGGACCTAAAGATTCCAGGTAAAGTTAGACAGATTTATTCAAATCTGTTGTACAGTATGTTATAACTATCATTCACCATAAAATTGCACCCTAGAGAACCTTAATTACAAAATAAATGATTAAATAGAAGTGCAGTACTAGATCAAAGAAATATTATGCTGTGATAACTTTTCACCTCCTGCTTGATAAGGTGGAAACAACTTGAATGAGAACTGAAGAACATTATGCTCAGGGCAGTATTATTCTCACCTTTAAAAAAAAATGCCATTACTATCTGTCCAGCATCCCTTAAGCATCCTGAAGGTTTATGAGTTTTCTTAACATAGGAAAAGAAAGAACTTGGGGCTCAAGAGGACTATGTATAGAATCATAACATTATCTCAAGTCTCGTGGAAGGAAAGGAGAAACTCGTGTATTGCTGCCAGCGGTTGTGTCTGGTCACTACATGACGGCTGAAAATCCATAGTGGACAAAATAGATTTTCTTGGGACCTAAACTTTTTTACTTATGAGGTCACTGTGGAATCAGAATGTTTTGACATAGTTTAGTTGACTATTTCCGCAAAAGACGTGTTTTAATCTCTGTTTTTCTAATTTCTTCATTCACTTTTCATTAGGATGGTATCATTAATAATGTTAAATACTGCCTGTTATTGTATGCTTTCTTATCTATGAGCCCTTAGCCATAATCCATTAAGACAGTATGTTCACTTAAAGTTTCTTTTCAGCATCTATTTATAAAATGTATTTTGTCTTCTCCAACTTTTTCTTTGGTTCAAAATAGTAGGGAACTTTAAAATTAGTCAGTATTCAATCTGAGAAACAGGAAATCACACTTACATCAAGCAGAAGGAGATTTCACACAAGGAATTAGGTGCTTACAAAATCGTTGGAAAGGCGGTGGACTGAATGTCGGGGTGATGTCACTAGTTTACAGGCTCTCTGCCGCAGGCAGTCAGAGGGTTGTTGCTACCCTGCAGAATCAGGAAACGAAAGGAATCAATCCTCTGCGTACCTCACAGTCTCGCCAGTGATTAGGTTCTTGCTTGCTGCAGTAAGAATTCTCTGATGAAACACAGAGGTTAAGAAAGTAAAGTGGGGATTTATTAAGGGTTAGATAGGACACTCTCAAGGGGAGAGCAGGCAGGTTCAGGTGAGCGGCTGCCCTGAGTTTCTTTGGCAAGTTGGTTACACAGAGTGTGAAAATGAATGAGCAGAATATTCATTGGGGAGGGAAGGGTTTGGGGTCTTATTCCCTGATTTTCATCCCAGCTCCACCTTCCTGAAGGTAGAAGGGATTTTTGTCCTTGTTTAGTCTGGATTGGAAATGTCACGGTGTCAGTGCATGATGGGTACTTTCTTATCTGCAAGGCTAATTTTATTGAAATGAGGGCATAATGAGCAAAAGGTTACATTCTGACCCTGGAGATTCCTGCCTTTTCCCACCTTTCTTTGTTGGCCTCCAGGCCACTTGTCACCCCAAAATGTGTGATTTCCTATCAGCCCAGAGGTTCCTTCTTTTCTCTGTCTGCCTAGGGACCCCAGTTGTTTACTTGATGTATGGTTTCCTGTAAATGGCCTGTGCCCCTCTCCTTTTTTGTGCAATTCCTGCTATTTGGCCTGCGTCCCCCTTTCTCTGCTCATATCTAGCTATCTGCCTGCTCTAACAACAGCTCCTCTTCAATCTTGAGAAGAGTGACTAGGAGGAAAACACAGAAATGACTTCAGACAACTCCAATCTGAGAGGTCCAGACATCTGGCGGCCACTACTGTCAGTAGAAGAAGATAGCTTTTGCTTCTCATCTTTCAAATCTCATGTGAAAGCATCTCATTTATAAAATATAAAATATATATAGAAAAAGGTGGAGGGTTGGTAATCTGGGAAATGTTGTTGCAGTGTTTCAGGCTCTTGCAATGGAGGGGATAGCATGAAACGCAAGGGAAAGATTGCCAAAATCAGCATACAGTGTTCATCACAGTCCTCTCCTTTGGCAAATACCATCCATAGACATGCTTCTGTTTAAATTTTTAAGCATGAACAATAGCAAACATCTATTCCACCTAAGCTGTCACAGCTATCTGTCATGCAAACAAAAGGAGACCCAAAGTCATATCAATCACTGTGTCCATCTCTGTGGGATGTTAATTTCTCTTCTAGAAGAGCCACATGCCACTTTTGATATCCTGTAGCCTAAAGACTAAACTCTAAGGTTAATAGCCACTCATAGCTTTTCATTTAAAAGGGGAAGGAGAGATCACACAAAAAATAAATAAATAAAAAACAGATGCTGGTCAGTTATAGAAATATATACAAAGAAAGCAAGGATGAGAATATATCGACTGCATCCCTCATTTCTGCAGTATTTTGATTTAAGAACTTTCTTACTTCCATTTCTTGTTCATTTGCACTCAGCAAAATCTTTTGCTGGCCATGGTTAATTGGTGGTGTGGTAAGCCAAGACTTCATTCCTGAACTGTCTCAGCTCTTAGTTGTGCTGCTGGTACTGGATTTTTGGTCATCATCTTTTGACGTATACCGCTGGGCATTGAAGTGCTAAGAGGCACTCAACAAAATTCTCTAGTTTCTAGACATCTCTGTTTTGAAGAGCAGCAACTCTATTTCTCATCAAAAATCAGGATCAGTCACCCCAGTGATCACAATATTTCAATATGGTGATGCTAATTTTCAACAATAATTATCATAGTATTTTCCTTTTTATCTTTTTTTCATTCTAAGTTTACATGATACCAATATATCCATATTGGATATTGAGGTTTTATGTCCTGATACAGATACACGTTATTTTCTAGATTGCCTTGATTTAAAAATAGCTTTGTTGAAATTTTCTGCCTGAACAGATGGGTTAGCAAATTTCAAACTGTCTGAGATAGATGTGTAGTTTTACCTGGGCTAACAAGGAAAAAACATTACTTGCTATAAGGCATACTTTTTTCTGCTCTTCTCTCTCTCTCTCTCTCTCTCTCTCTCTCACACACACACACACACACACACACACACACACACAAATGTCTTGAGAGATAAGAAAATACCACAGAGATGGATATTAACTCCTTGGGTGGAATTCCATTTTGTAGAGAAGACATTTTGTAGATGCACCAACATGAAGTAGTCTATAAGAATATAATTTAGTTTTTCAAGATGTGTTTTTGACATAAGTTATGGCATACAAGATAAAAAGTTATTCAGAATAAGAATTTTTTTTTATCTAAGTTGGGTATTATTGGGACCAGTCCTTTGAGAAGAGTTTAGGACATGAATAATTGGGCCTTAGCATCAAGCTTGCTGTTCATGAATAGTCTCCATTTTCTCTGAACTATTTTCTTATCAATCCCTTATCTATGTAAAACTGTTATCAGCTAAAACCTTCATCCAGAAATTTTGAAATATCATATGTGCAGATATTAGTTCACACATGAAAAGTTGACATGAAGGACAAGTAGAATTCACCAACTGGTGAATTCAGCAGAGTATTCTTGGGAAAGCTATGAACACTAGAAGAATTCAAGGAAGCCAAGTATATGGGGAGAGCAAAGAGAAGTTATGAAGAAGAGAAGATGTTGGGGAGGTAAATCAGACCAACTCTTTAAGGATCTTGTTAAGAAACAAACAAACAAAAAACCTGTGTACTGTGGCAGGAGACGATGGAGAAGGTATTAGAAGGAAGTAAGCCTAGGGGAAGAGAGATCCTTTAGTGGGCTGTTACAGAAGGAGTTGAGAGTGGCCTGGACTGGGATATTGGGAGTGGAAATTCAAAAAAGTGAACAGATTTAAGAGTTCATTTGGAAGGTAAAATAGATTAAACTTAGGACTATTAGATGGTCAAATGGGTGGAATGGTCAGGACATTCCCTTGGACGATAGTAGATGGAATACTATAATATATGCACAAAAACATATTTAACTTTGTTCTTTGGCCCACAAAGCTAATTACAACAAGAAAACAAAGGATATATACCATACGAGAAAAGGATATCTACCCTAGAAGAAAACAGAGAAACAATTTTTATTAATTAAAGTATAGTTGATTTACAATGTTGTGTCATTTTCAGGTGTATCATAGAGATATATTCTTTTTCATATATATATATATATATTCTTTTTCAGATTATTTTCCATTATAGGTTATTACAAGGTATTGAATATAGTTCCCTGTGCTATACAGTAGCTCCTTGTTGCTTATCTATTTTATATGTAGTAGTTGTATGTCTGTTAATCCCATACTCCTAATTTATCCCTTCCCCTCTTTCCGTTTTGGTAACCGTAATTTTGTTTTCTATGTCTGTGAGTCTGTTTCTGTTCTATAAATAAGTTCATTTGTGACCATATATTCTTTTGCGCCCACTTCCTGACATGAACACATGAACACATCCTGCCTTCATTCCCGCACTCAAAACACAGAGATTTCTCAGGAAATTCTAGCATTGGTTTCCAAATGCTAGTCTATCTACAGATGGGCTGAACCAGAATAATTTTGGAGGGAGGTATGTACTGAAAATATAGATTCCAGGATGCTATATACTAAATCAGCATCACTTGTGTGAGGCCCAGGAACTGACTTTTTAAACAAGTGCCCCAGATATTTATGCACAGACATGTTTGTGAACCAAGGTGGTGAACTCTCTATTGACCCTGGACTTGTGATATCCATTTAGTATGTGGCTGCAAAAGGAAAACTTCCTAGCTGGTGAGCTTTACAAAGGGTATGGGTTCCATTTCAATGATTTTCTCCTCTAATCAAGAATGAAGAGACTAGATAAAGTGTTTTCTCCCACTTACGGTTCTGCTCTATATAGCTGTGAGGGGAGACTCAAACAGAACCCAAAATAGAGCACATCTACAGTTATGGCCTGGTTTATAATTTTGCATTCTCTCTTACAGCAACCTCAACTCTTTTCTTCATTCTTTAACTAACTTTTGTTACTGCTGACTGACTCACCATGAAATACTTTATGTATGGTAATAATTGTGTAATTGAATAATGTTTAATTGCTTATAGTAAGTAAAGCAAAAGAGGGCACCTTTTTGAGGCAGTTCAGAACCCAGCTATTTTGTTCATAGGGATTATTATGGTTATCAGTTACTTTATTAGTTCTGTGTTGTTTATGATGATTGATGTTCATAATTAATTAATTAATTATTCATGCCTCTCACCCTTTGTTTCAGTTATTAATTAAAGTCACATAATATGATAATAAAATGTATTTAACACATAACACTTCTTTTTAAATGTATAAAATTTGCTAATTGTTGAAATAATTCTTACAATATTATTAGCACCCTGCACTGAAGATTAGCATTTCATTAGTTACAGAATTTGTTTTTTTGTAGCTCATTCTGTGCACTTTCTCTATTATTTGAAATTTAAGAAATACATTTGCTGATTGCAGGATGGGCATGAATTGCAGTTCTTGAGAATGTAATGGGAAATGAGCTTGAGGAAATAAATGTATATTTAATGAAATGCAGCAAGAGTAAGGCTTTGATATTGAGGTATTTTTCTTGGCTTTTGAAGATCATCTTCTAAACAGTAGCCTACTCTTTTACCTGTTTTCAGTGTGAGGCTCAAGCTATGCATTAATTTAAAAAAATCTCTGTCTTCATTCTTTCATGTCGTTATATAATTTTAAGAGCTAAGATTTTCCCTTGATGAGTTAAAATAATATAGAACAACTCAAGAGTTGGAAAACACAAATAAATTTTCACTATTATCAATGTGCCTTAGTGGATGGAAGGCACTTATTTTGATCTTACTCTGAATTTCTTCCTTATCCCCTTTTCATATAATCTTAATTTATTTTTTCTAGAAGTTTTAATGTTTTACTTTTCACATTTAGGTCTACACTCTATCTGGAATTAATATCTGTGTAGGGTAGCGGTGTTGGGCTGGAATCAGCTTGCAAGAGATGATTGGATGCATCTCTTCCCAACTCTGCATTCCAGAGCATCCCAGCAGTAGCTGGATCACCCATGGTTCGGGGTCTTTACACCCTCAGAAATTGGCAAGTGCTAAAAATCAGGCTTCTGATCCCCATGTCCCAGAGAATGGATTGTTAAACATTTCCTGTCACATCACTTGAAGGTAGGGATCTAATTTTGTCTTATTTTCCACTTGGAGAACTAGTTGTCACAATATCATTTGATTAATAATTCATCCTTTATTCATTGAGTTGTGGTGCCACCTCAGTTATATGCCAAAACTGTATTATGAACATATCCACTTCTTGTCAGGAGTTCAGCTGAGCTGGAGAGAGTTGAGTTGCTGAGCGTTGGAGTAGCCAATGAAAACATCAAGCCAAAATGAAGGTAGCAGTCAAGACTTGAATCACTTACTGTGACTTTAGAAGCAAAAGGCTAAACCAGAGAAAGTACCGACTCCCTTGTTCTGTTTCCCCACCCACCACCATCCCATGGAATGGTAGACTGGTCAAGGGTCAAGTGGATCAGCACAGACATGGAGCTTGTCTCACTGTGAAGGGAGCCCTGAACAAAAACTCTTGTAGTTTTCTGGATCCAGGGACCAGGGGAGGCTGAGAGGAAGGGGCTAGGAGTGGAAAAGTACTGGACATTGAGTTAAAGTGGAGAAAAAGTGTCCCCATCCCCATCAAGAGCTTTCAGCAGAGACACCTGAGGAGGGCCTCAGATTTTCTTTTTAACACCTTTATTGTGGTATGGTTCCTGTACAGTAAACTACACATATTTCAGTTGTACAATTTGATGAATTTTGGTAGATGTATACACCCATGAAACCATCTCCACAATCAAGATAGCTAACATTTCCATCATTCCCCAAGAGGTGCAATTTTCGAATTCTGAGTTTATCCCTTCTCACCCCCTTTACCTGCTGATAACCATAAGTTCTCTGTGTCTGTGAGTCTATTTCTGTTTTGTAGGTAAGTTCATTTGTGTCCTTTTTTTTTAGATCCCACATATAAGTGACATCATATGGCGTTTTTCTTTCTCTTTCTGGCTTACCTCACTTAGAGTGACAGTCTCCAGTTCTATCCATGTTGCTGCATATGGCATTATTTTTATGGCTGAGTAGTATTCCTATATATATATATATATATATATATATATATATATATATATATATACACACACACACACACACACACACACACACCACATCTTCTTTATCCAGTCATCTCTGGATAGACATTTAAGTTGTTTCTACGTCTTGGCTATTGTATATAGTGCCACTATGAACATTGGGGTGCATGTATCTTTTCAAATTGGAGTTCTGTCCATATATAAGCCCAGGATTGGGATTGCTGGATCATAGGGTAAGTCTATTTTTAGTTTTTTAAGGAATCTCCATATTGTCCGAGGGTGGCCTCTGTTGTAGGCCCTCCAGAAAGAATCTTTAGAATGAAGACCCCCAGGCTAATAATGCAGGTATGTGTAAGGGAATAGCATTGGTGGGCCAGGGGTCCTGAGCCCCTTTAGAGACTAATGCTCTGGCTGTGCTTCAAGTCTGGAATGGGAGGACAGCTTTCCCCCATGAGGCCTGCCAGGGAAAGCCATTTCTAGTGCCTATGGTTGGACCTGAAAAATCACACATAGGATTTGTGATCAGGAGCCAGACCCCTTAAGTCTATTTCTTTGTTTATTATTATGCCACGTTGTTCTGTTTTTCTATCTCTGAGCCATTGCTAAAAACACCAACTTATATGCCACTATAAGTCTGGCTATCTGGGGAGGTGATTCCTTCTTCCTGCCTCTCTTCTTAGTCTTCTTCATCTACTTATGGACACATTGTTATTTGGACTGACTTTCTTCTGTAGGAGCATCATGGGAAAAATCCCCCAGAGAGCTTTATGTACTTACATCCACCATGTATCATTATCTGCTAGGGATTACCCCAGACCAAGGTTATGTTGATTTCTCAGCTGATAAGTCCTTAGGCTGTAAAAGAAATTTGGATTCTAAATCCAACTGGCATAAAATTGGAGAGGTTTGATTTGTTAGCAGAGACTTTTTGTTGTTGCTGTTATCCAAAGTCCAGGCTTCCTGCTCTCTCCCTCTGTCGGTACGTAAGGTTTTTCTAGTATACTTATTCTCTGAGGATGCAACCCTTAAAGGGTCCCAGCTTTGTACAAGTAATGCCACTTTTAACTCCCTATCTGTCATGGGCCCCAGCTCTGTTTCCTGCTCCTGCATGGATGAAGGAACATGATTGTATCTTTCCATATTATCACATTCTACATTCTCTTTTAGTTTCTTGATTTCAGGTATGTTATATATCAGGTTTCCGAAAAGCAGAGTCTCAAATAGAGATCTGGCATGAAAATAATTTAATGAGTCAGTGCTCTTAAGAAAGAACCTAAAGGGAGAAGGGGAAGCGGGATAGGGAAAATGAAGAATCTCAGCAAGGATGTGGTTTCAGGGAAAGTCTAGCTTTGACTTGATCCTCAGTAGAGAGTCTGGGGGCGGTGAGAGATGGATGTCTGGAGCATAAATCACATTGTAGAATTGTCTGTCTTTGAGACAAGGGGGCTAGAGTTTTTTACCCTTGTATCAATCATAGGGATATTGCGACAGGATAAGGTAGGGCAGCTCTTGTCAGCCAAGGAGAGTTCGCCCAAGAATGGAGGCAGCTGTGAGCTGTTAGCAGTCAGCATTCACAGCATCTGGGAGAATGGGTGCCCTGGCCAGGTAAAAGGGATCTGAATGGGCCATAACAGCATTTGCAATAATATTTCATTTCATGTCAATGTTGCAATAGTAGTATTTGCAAATAATATTCACAATCAATCACCAACTGGGTGTACCAATACTGGTATCGATTTTCATTTTTACTGTTTACTGCTTGCTTGTCTTCATTTACAAAAAGTTTATTATCTCCCTCCAGAGGCTTCTTTCTCTGGTGAATCATTCACAAAGGCTGTGGACTAATCAAAGGGCTCCTGTTTCCAAAAGCCACATAGATAGAATGGAGAATTTCACTAGCCCCACTGTTTTATTACAGTCTCCATATTGTTAGTCTGCATGGTCCACTGGTCTTGTGGAACCCAATCAGTGTCCAGTAATGCAGTGATGCCCTTGCTCAGCCATATGCTTGCTAGTGCTATTATGTGCCCTCTTCTCAGATAACATCTCTTTTAGCCCTCCCTATGTGTTTCTTTATTCTTCCCAAACTATGTTGTTCTTTGGTGGTGACTAGGTCCAAAGAAATTTCCAGATGTAGCAACATGGTATATTCAGCCTACTGGTATACCTACTGGTCTTCTATTTATATGACTAAGGGAGATCATTCAACTGAATTTTCTCTTAATATAACAAAAATCTGATTGCAAGCAATTTTCTGTCTCTTCTAGACCAGGGTTTCTCAACCTTAGCACTATTAACATTTTGTACTGGATAATTCTTTGTTGGAGGGGAGGCTGTCCTGTGTATTATGCAATGTTTAGCAGCATCCATGGTGTCTACCCACTACATGCTAGTAGTACTGCCCACCTATTCTCCAGCTGTGATGACCAAGAATGTGTCCAGACATTGCTAAATGTCCCCTGAGGGTCAAAATCATAAAGGCTGCATAATTGTAAAAATCTCTTACCAGCATCCATGCCATTGTACATTTCTCATTGTTCCCTTAATTATGTAACCACTTGGAGGTAAGTGGCTATGTGTCCCTCATAGTACTTAGCATAGTACCTTGTACATACTAGTTGATTACTTCTTTGTATATATTAATCTATTTATTATTGCCTATTCTTAACTTAAAATCAATCCATTTGATTTTAAAATTCATTAAACATATGCTGCTGAATAAATTGAGAGCCAAGTTCAGTCTGGAGAGAATCTTTTATTCACATATTCTAATCCAAATTTCTTAAATGTAGCAAGATGTATATGTGTCATAATTCTCTGCCACATAAATAAACTTAACAAGATTAAATGTTTTAAATAAAAGTCTTATTGAATTTTTATATAGGTTTTCTTTCATGCCATGAAAATACAGTCGAGTACATTTGTCCATGGAAGTTGTAAGCATTTATTCTTCATTGGTTTTACTCAGTTGATTAATTACTTATTGATCAGGGAATATTTGAAATTATGTCCTGTTCCTCAAATATTCTGGCATTTACTTTCTCTTGGCAATTTAGGGACAAAGCCAACTCGTTTGTCATCATAAAATAGGTGAGGGGAGTGTTTATTGAAGGTGAAGATTTTGAGAGGCATGAATTTAAAATCAGAGGATGAGTTGATAAAAGGAGAGAATGTAAATCTTGAGAGGTAGATATATGTTCCATTTATAAAATGATATATAATTTGTTCCATTTATAAAATGATATATAATTTGCTTTAGGTCATAAACTAAATTTTGTGGTATCATCTTCTTCAGTTGAAGAATGGTTATATTGGAATAGAAAGTTTATATCACTAATGAATGTCTTGGATAGGAAATAGAACATGACTGCCAAAGTATCAGGGCAATTAGTAATAATGAATAGAGAAATAAAAATTCCCTATTCAAAATTCCTCTTTTCTTAGAACTTTCCATCCTTAGCAAGATGAAAAGGCTTAAACTATAAAATACAAGTATTTTCTTTTAATATTCTTTAAATTTTATCAGATCTGTACAGTTGGTCTTGCTTATCCATGGATTCTGTATCAACCAACTGTGGATAGAAAATATTTGAAAAAAAATTCCAGAATGTTCCAAAAACTTGAATTTGTTGGGTGTAGGCAACTATTTACATCATATTTACATTAAATTTACAACTATTTACATAGCATTTCATTGTATTAGCTGTAGTAAGTAATCTAGAGATTATTTAAAGTATATGGGAACTACCTTCCCACCAACAGTATAAGAGGGAATGTAGTTTGGTACAGCCATGATGGAAAACAGTGTGGAGAGTCCTTAAAAAACTAAAAATAGACTTACTCTATGATCCATCAATCCTACTCTTGGGCATATATCTGCAGAAAAATATAATTTGAAAAGATACATGCACCCCACCCCCAATGTTCATAGCAGCACTATTTACAATAGCCAAGACATGGAAGCAACCTAAATGTCCATCCACAGATAAGTGGATAAAGAAGTTGTGGTATATTTATACAATGGAATACTACTCAGACATAAGATAGAGTAAATGCCATTTGCAGCAACATGGATGGATCTGGAGATTGTCATACTAAGTGAAGTAAGTCAGAAAGAGAAATATCATATGATATCACTTATATGTGGAATCTAAAAAAATGACACAAATGATCTTCTTTACAAAACAGAAACAGACTCACAGACATAGAAAACAAACTTATGGTTACCAAGGGGGAAGGGGGGTGGGGAGTGGTAAATTGGGAGTTCAGAATTTGCAGATACTAACTACTATATACAAAGTAGATAAACAACAATGTCCTACTGTATAGCATAGGGAACTATATTTGATACCTTGTAATGGCCTATAATGAAAAAGGAATATATACATATATATATATGTGTGTATAAATGAATCACTATGCTGTACACCAGAAATTTACACAATATTGTAATTTGATTATGCTTTAATAAAAAATAAAGTATATGGGAAGATGTAAGTTATATACAAATACTATGTCATTTTATATAAAGGACTTGAGCATCTGTGGATTTTGGATGCCACAGGATCCTGGAACCAATCTCCCATGGATATCGAAGAATGACTATAAAACACTAGAGCATTTGTTATAATTGTAATTTATGTTATGTATCTGTTCCTCTAAAACAAGCGTAGCAAGATTCTATGATGAATTTTAATGATTACATTTTTTCAAGAGCGAAGTCTCACGAAATTATAGTAAAAATGTTTAATAGATGTCCAGGGTAAGGTCATTTAAAGACTATTATAATCAAATACAGCAACATTTCATGTGCCTGATCAGTGATGGAATATTTATTTATTTATTTATTTATTTCCTCAAGTCCTTGTATATTTAATAATGTTTTCTACAGCCTTGGTACTTAAGGGATAGCTGATCTGGATGTGACATCTCTGCCTTGGTTCACATTTTCTTTCAGTGAGTCCTTTTTTTTAATTGAAGTATAGTCAGTTTACAATGTTGTGTCAATTTCTGGTGTACAGTGTAATGTTTCAGTCGTACATATACATATATAGATTCCTCTTCATATTCTTTTTCACTGTAGATATTGAATATGATGGAACTTTTAAATGAGACTCTTGAATCTCCTGAATTCATGAAATGTTTTGTGCAGTATTCCATTGAAATTCTGCATTAGCATTGGGACTTTTGCAGTAGAAAGAATCGGCACTAAGAAAATAGTTTCTAGTCCATATTTGAGACTCATTCACTAATTATGTGGCATTGGACAAAAATACCTTTCCATGCCTCCATACCTCCATGCCTTAGTTTTCTCATCTGTAAGATGAAAGAAAATTCTTTCCCTGAACCTTATCTAATCAGGAATGAAACTTTTACATATTATACTCTCTTTCATCATTCAAGCAATCAACATTTATTTACAGCTTCTTAGATAATGATTCATTTCAGCCACCTGCCAGGAACCAAGGTATCATTCTCAATCTTGGCTGCATATCAGAAGCACTGGTGAACTGTTTTAAAACTGCAGATTCCTGAGCCCTACTCCAGACTGCTTGAGTTAGAAAAATCTGGGTGTTACACTGTGGGTTCTATATTTTAAACAAACATACAACTCCCCAGATGATGCTTTCTTATCTGTAACTGAGTTGAGTATAGCTCCTGTAGGGCATGAAGAATAATGAATACATTATGTAAAAATATCTTACAACCTAGTTGGGAATGTAAGTTCAGTACTGAATATAAAGCAAAAGCTAAAAAATATATAAACATAAATATTAAAGAAAAGCCAAAATAAGTAAGTGGAGGAAATACAGAATGCAGGGTTTCCGTTGAGTTGAAGTTGGAAAAGGGGGAGAAAAAGAAAGGCGATTTCCAGGAAGGAAAAATTAGAGTAGGGGTGGCATGAAGATGTAACAAGATTAATTGGCTTTTTCTGCAGTAAAGTCTGACCAGATTAGAGTAGAAAGATTGGTAATAGAAATCTGCTTCCTGGCTTCTTAACGTCTTTGGTTATTGTTTGATCAGTTTTTTAAAAGAAACTATATTTAATTTATTAATTTGGTTACACATCATGATTTAATCACATTTGTTACAAATTATTCTTTTTTTTGTTTTTTTAGAGGGAAGAGAATTAGGTTTATTTATTCATTTGTTTTCTTAATGGAGATACTGGAGCTTGAATCCATGATGCTAAGTATGTGCTCTACCACTTAGCTATACCCTCCCCCTAAATAATATATTAAAATATTTCCTTTTCTATTTCATGAAATAATGTTATTGTAGTACTTCATATGCATCATTGACAACAGTCTTTACCATCGTGACAACTACTTTTGAGTCACTTGACAGAGTTCTCCAGAGTACTTTTTCTGTTCCATATGAATAGTTTGAGATTCTGCTTTCTGAATCTCTGTATGTTGCTATCAATTTTTCCAAAGCATGAGTACCATTTGCATAACATTAACACAGTTTAAAATAATCTTGTAGGTATATATTTTTAATCTCTGCAATTTTTCCACTTATTGAATTGCCTTTTGCCTTTTAAAAAATTTTAATGTAAAATATGATACACATTAAAAAAGCAAACATCAATGCACAGTTAGATGAATAATTATAATGCAAACTTCATTTTAACTACCATCAAATTTATGAAATAGAACATTGACTACCACCCTGCTCCCCCAAAATTCCTATGTGTCCCTTCCTGTTTACAACCCCCTCCCACCTCCAAAAAGTAATCACTATTATGATTCTTCTGACAATTATTTCTTTGCTTTTCTTTATAGATTTGCCATTAATATATATATATATGTGCACCTAAAAATTTGTATTATAGTTTTGTCTGTTTTCAACTGCATATGAAAGCTATCATGTTATATGTGCTCTTTTGTGTCTTGCTTTTTTTAAATTTTTGTTCAGTTATGTTTATGCAGTTCATCCATGTTGCAAATATCTGTAGTTATTCCTTTTTATCACTAAATAACATTCAATGGGATGCTGTTGGATGAATTCAATTGAATTGAATCAATTCAATTGGATGAATAGTTCATATATAATTTATCCATTTTACTATTCATGGATATTTGAATTGTTTTCCATTTTTGGCTATTTCAAACAATGCTGCTCTTAACTGTATTTTACATGTACCTGTTGCAGGAGAGGAATTGATGGGTCACAGGAAATGAGTATCTTCAACTTTAACAGATAACATAGGTCTAGATTTAAAATGGTTTTTATACTACCACCAGCAGTATGTGAAAATTCTGCAACACCATTTGGTATTGTGAATTTTTTAATTTTTGCCAAGCAGATGTGTTCATTACAGCCTGAATTTGTTCCCAGATGACTAATAAGGTTGAGCACCTTTCAGATGTTTATTGGCCATTCAGATGTCCTCTTTAAAAAAAAAAATTTTCCCCCCAACAGCCTCTTTCGAAAAGTGCCTATTCAAGACTCTTACCCATTTTTCTATTGAATTGTTTTTCACTTTTTGTGTTTTTACATATCCTGAATATGAATCTCTTGGTAGTCATAAGTGTTGCAAATATCTTTCCCCACTTTGGTTTACCCTTTTACTCTCTTCATTGTGTCTTTTGATGAATAGAAATTCTTAACTGTAATATAGTATAATTTATCTGTCTTACCCTTTAAGGGTAATGCTTTATGATTCCTGCTTAAGAAGTTCCCTCCTACTCCAAGATCATGAAAATAATCTCATATGTTTATGATCCAGAGCGTCATTTTACTTCTGACACTTAGATATACAATGACTTCCCTGCTTTAATTGTTACCATTGCTCTCTATCAGCAGTTACTGAGTTCCCCCTCTGGTTGTACTAAATACTTACTCTTCTAGGAACTAGTTCTGACTTTCTTGCATGATCTGCTTGTCTTCTTATTTTCCATCCTTTCTCAATCATTATGAGGAATTCAATATAAAAATTAGTTTACCTGTTTCTTTGAATTGGCCAGTCAGTTCAAGTGAAATGTTTGATTTCGTATTAGCCATTTAGACCCAATTTGGATAAACTTTTACTTAATTTCCAGTTCCCTCTAACATAAGTAAATCTTCTATTTCCTGATCACAAGGCCATTTCTTTTAATTTAATGAAAAAAATGGTGTTACTTGGTGAAGAGAACCTATTTTAAATTCCACACAAGGGGAAATTTCATTCTGGTGCCGGGGTGATTGACTAATGGTATTTGGGACAGTGAAGAAGCCTGAGCTATCATAAGTCTCCATCTCTGAATTTTAAGCCAAATGATTCTCTCAACTACCATCCTAATGGCTTGTAGATTTCGTGAAAGTGTTCTTTCTTTTGCATGGTCCACAGATGAAGGACCATGCAAAAGCCCCCTGCATGTTCTCACTCCCCTACTCATTTAATTAGTGGTCATAATGCTAGCAACTTACCCTTTGGTGTGCCCTTGAACAGAGCTTATGAATATCTGAGTATACTGAAAGCATTAAGAATTAGGGAGAAATATACTTTTCCGATTGAATACTTGGAAAGTGTTGGCTTGATTATCTTTTTTGCTCTGACTGTTTTGTTTTGATTGTGTGAAAACTACCATCATCCAAATTTCTGTTCCATTTCATGAAGGGGCAGAGATTCCCTGTAGCATCCTTCATGCCATTTGTGCATCCAATTGATTGCAGCTGTATCTAGAAGAAAGGGAACAAATGTTTTGCTGATGCTACTGCCAAGAAGTAGATTAAATTTGGAAACGTATCATTGATGGACAATTAAAACTCAGAAACATGGAATTTGCTAACTTAAATCCAGGAAGCAAAGAGAAGAGATGTCACTGTGTTTTCAGTCATGATTATTCTTAAGCTGACTAGAGTCTGAATATTTAGATATAACATTTAACAAAAAAAGTTTATTTCTAGATGATTTTTGTTCATTTTCTAAAGAATTGATTCCTTCCGATAGCATTTTAAAATGCTCTTCTTTATCAAAGCCATAGTTTTATATATGTTAAAAGCAAGAATCGTCTGTTTGAAAAATGTTTACATCTGAAGCCTACCTGCATGCATGCTCCCCCCACACACCAACACACACATACACACAGTTGTATATTAAAGCATGTTTTGTGAAATGATGGTAGAAAAGGAGGTTTTCTGAATCAGATTTTGTGATATAAGAAAGAAAATCCATTTTATTTGAAATGCATCGTATCAGAATAATTTCAGAAAGCAAACAAAGAACACTATCTTATTTACTTGTTTTCTTGTTAATTTCAGAACTTCGCGTATCATTTATTGCAGGATATCTAGGTCTCGGACATGGGACAAGTCTCTAAGCCTCTTTTCAAATGATGTTCTTGCCTTGATTCTCTTCCTCTGTTGTTGGAGATTTGGGCTAATTCAACAGAATGCCTTGATTCTCTCTATTTGTGGCGCTTCTTGAGTCAGAAGAAAGCTGCTGTGGATCATTGTGCTGTCAGAAATCCATGCCTCTTCAACTTGATGAAGGCACTGGCAGCATGACTGCCTTGGATGTCATTTGAGGCTGGATGGATATCCTGGAGGTTTCTCAGAGAAATCTGACAAATACTTGGCAGCGCCATCACCATTTCTAACAGATTTCATCAGCACTACTCTGTCAGATAGAGGAACATTTAAACACCAACCGGGTATATTGAACACCAGAGCTACAGAGCTGGCAGCATCACATACGTTTGTGAGAGCACATTGGGATGAACTTATAACCGTCATCAAACAGCTGCAATCAACACCCGTGTCATGGGAACGCATTTTTCTTCTGATTGCAACATGTTTAAACAAAAACCCATTGCTAGAGGCCAATGGGAAAACTCTGAGAATGCCAGAATTTAGATAATTGGGTAAGGTTTGGAGAGTCCGTTTGGGAAAAAACAAAGGTGGGACGGGGGTGCAGATTGAGTGTTATACACGTGTGCTCTTGCAGTATCCCCCTCTTCTACTTTAGAGTTAGTGGACAGCTTTTCAGCGAATGCCAACTTTCATTCTCTTAATAGCTTACATCTGACCTCTCCTTTCTTTCCCAATACTCTAGCTATTTTTCAAGGTCTGGTTGGCATAAGAGAAGATAATTATATCTTTTCCCTGAGATCTGTGTTGTCATTTGACTTTTGTGGATTGACCCTGATATCAGGGTCAAAGAATAGTGTTACAGGGCTCTGGGACCTGCTATAGATAGACAGTAGTTCATTTCCAGAATGAGCTTTTTATATCTGTTATATCATCCCTTAAAACCCTATATCAAAGTGAGATGGGATAAGCAAATGGGAGCTAATCAAACTTAGAAGCTTTTGCACAGCAAAAGGAAACCATAAACAAAAAGACAACCTACAGTATGGGAGAAAATATTTGCAAACAAGTAAGTGACAAGGGCTTAATTTCTAGAATATATAAACATCTCATACAACTCAGTAACAACAATAACAACAAAATGGCCCAATCAAAAAATGGGCAGAGGACCTAAATAAACATTCTCCGAAGAAGGTACGCAGATGGCCAATAGGCACATGAAAAGATGCTCAATGTCGCTAATTATCAGAGAAATGCAAATCAAAACTACAGTGATGTATCACCTCACACTGGTCAGATGGCCATCATTCAAAAGTCCACAAACAATAAATGCTGGAGAGGGTGTGGAGAAAAGGGAGCCTTCCTACACTATTGGTGGGAATGTAATTTGGTGCAGCCATTATGGAAAACAGTATGGAGATTCCTCAAAAAACTAAAAATAGACTTAGCATGTAATCCAGCAATCCCACTCCACACACAATGGAATACTACTCAGCCATATAAAAGAATAAAATAATGTCATTTGCAGCAACATGGATTGACCTAAAGATTATCTTACTAAGTGAAATAAATCAGAGAAAGACAAATATCGTATGATATCACTTATATGTGGAATCCAAAAATGGTGCAAATGAACCTATTTACAAAACAGAAAGAGGCTCACAGACAGAAAACAAAGTTATGGTTACCAAAGGGGAAAGTGGGTGGAGGGATAAATTAAGAATTTGGGATTAGCAAAAACAAACTGCTATATATAAAACAGATAATAAAGTCCTACTGTATAGCATAGGGAACTATATTCAATATCTTATAATAACCTGTAATGAAAAAGAATATATATATACATGTATAACTGAATCACTGTGCTATACACCAGCAACTAACACACATTGTAAACCCACTGTACTTCAATAAAAAACAAATAGAATTAAAAAAAAAGTGAGATAGGGAATTTAGCTGACTCATAAGATAATTCAGACAACACAACACTAAACAACCTACTTCTGCCTGAACTATTGAATGAATCAAGAAAAACTTTTTTTACCTGAGTTATCCATCTAATTGCTTCAGTGCTGTGCCTAATTTAGTTTCACTTTCAACAAAGATCTCTACCCTTTCTTTTTCCCCTTTTTACTCCCACCTGTCTCCTCATCATTACATACTTTTACTTTCTTGGTGATTCATACAAAAAAATACACATTGAAGATATTTAATTGTAAAAAGCTTATGTTATTTGCTTTCATTAGAGTACTAAATAACTTTTCAAATTTAACTTCTCTTTTAACTTAATTTTTGGTTCTGAAGAATCTTATCTAATTTTGCATTGATACTACATTTTATGTGTGATGATGTTACTTTTACCTATTAAAGATTTTATTTCAAATATAATGTATTATATTCCAGTAACTACTGTCACACTTAAACACAGTAATAGCAGCAACTAAGCATAAGATGGCAACTACACTAACATTTTCTATGTGTTAAATAATAATGAAGCCCTGCCACCAAAATGAAGTATATCATATCAATGACTGTGTTTTCCAAATTAATGTATTATAGTAGTATAGGAGACAATTAAGACAAATACTCTAGGAAACCTGAAATGCTGTAAAATTGAGAAAACATACACTTGTTTGTATACCTGAATGTTAGGAAAAGTGAACATGTTCACACACTATTCAGCTGACTTTAATCACAAAAAATGGTATATTCTAGAATAAGGAGAAAATAGATGCCAAATTAATAAAAATATCGAAATGTAGATAATTTCATTTATAATTATTGGAAGTCATATAAAATGTTAAATGATATAAATGAATGAAAATCCACTATAAATCCTTATCTGGATTTTATCTCAGATATATATATATATATATATATATATATATATATATATATATATATAAAATATACTGTATATTTTATCTTAGATAAATAAATACACACACACACACACAAAGGAATATCTGTGACTTAGGTGATGGTCTTGACAAAAATTTAGGATGTATTAACACAACTGAACTTGGAAAATAAGAATAATTTAATGATAATGACAGATATAGAATCAGCTTATCTGAAATCTCAGTGTTCTTTACCAGCAAAAGTCATTTCCAGATATGGAACTCAGCAAATGAGATTTTAAGGTAATCTACTGTTAGATGAAGATTTGCATCAGATTTCTTTAAGTCAAAGGAGACAATTAGAATTTTCTTGTTTGGTATATATTTTTTAAAAATCCAGAAATAACTTTAAAGAACAGAGTTTTTTTGTTTATAAACAAAGAGATTTATGAAATATTTAATAAAATAATTAAACCAAGACTAAACTTTAATGACCTTGGTGTGGTTGTTAATGATTTGATGTAATAGCATGGCTAATGGTGAGTGACAAGAATAAAATCTGGAATGATGTGCACCCTCCAAAGTCAGCACTTAAAAGTAGATCACCATTGACGAAAATCAAAGCTCCCCAAATAGTGAGGTATTTTACAATTTTTCCCAAATATTTGAAAGAAAATATTTGTTTGCAGATAATCTCTAGATGAGATACAATTTAGAACTTGCTAAAGCTGTATATGAAATGGTAAGATTTCTTCACGCCATTTAATCTATAGAAATTCAAACTAAGGTCTCATATGAAATGTTTCCAATATTTTCTGAAGTTCCAAATATTTTGCTCAAGAATTTTTAAAATAGGTATATCAAACATACATGAGAGTAGCAGGATAATTTCATTTTTCATCCATAGTCAAATAAGGTCATAAATTTCAGAAACGGAGGAGACTAGTGGATATTTCAACAACTGATTTTAGAGGCAAGAAAATTGAAGCCCAGATAAGCTAACTAATGTTTATGTTAGTTGGGCACATGCTCTGCAGAATGTCTTGTTCAGAGTGACTCTCTTCATTTGTATCACACATGCATATGCATTTACATATGACCAAAGAAAATCTCCCCCGGATAAGAACTACTTAACAGTTCTAATAACCAGTGGAACAGAAGTTTGCTTCATAGTCTGTTGCACCCGGTGGCTATGCTTGTGCCACTTCCTTACATAATGCACAGAAGATGGAGAATGACTTTCATTTCCAATTCCTGGGCATGTCCCTCAGCCGATATTTTTGTCTAACTTGACTGTTCTATGTAGGTTTTCAATTAAGTTTGAGATTTGAAGGATGTAGATTTAAGGAATTAAGAATACAGGTGAAATTTCTAGGCATTTAAGATTTCATAATAGATAGCTCAATAGTAAGTTTAGAGCAAGAATAAAAATGATACGGTGTATGTGAGTAGGAACTAGGAAGAAATTAGCTTGGAAACACAGGATATCCAACAAACACTATTTAGCTGGTTATCAACATTTAACTGATTATCAACTATTTAGGTCAGAGGCACTGTGTAAAATGCTGATCCCAATACATGAGAAGATAAGAAAAATCAGGTCACATCTTTAGGTCCTCACAGCCATTGAAGTCAAGATTTAGATAACCATTAGTTTAGAGTAGGGGTTTCTCTTAAGGAATTTAGAATTAGGTAGGCCTGGATTCAAATCCCTTATCTCCCTTTATCATCTTGAAACCTCAGACAATATGGTTTATAAATCTTGGATTTAAAAAGGATGCTTGCATAATTATGAAATATTTCAAATACAAAACTGAAGAACGTGATATAACAAATACCCATATACTTTCTATTCATGTTTGACAAAAGTTAAAAGGTTTTTTGGATTTTTTTATAATGAAAATTTTAATTTATAATGAATAAATTAAATTTATTTATAATGAACAAAAATTTACCCCCACCCCAATCCCATTCATATTTTAGCCTCCACAGAAATAAAATGCCCTGGAATTGGTATGTATCCATCACATGTATGCATTTATACAAGTTTTTTTTTTTTTTTTACTGTAGTAAAAAGCAAATAACATAGAATTGATTATCTTAATCATTTTAAAGTGTACAGTTTAGTAGTGTTAAGTAAATTCACATTGTTAGGACACAGATCTCTAAAATTTTTCATCTTGCATATCTGAAACTCTTTACCCATTTTGTGGTGTGAGATAAACTTCCAACTCATACTTTTGTATATGAATGTCCAGTTTTCCCAGCATCATTTGTTAAAGCGACTGTCTTTTTCCCATTGAGTGATCTTGACATCCTTGTGAAGAGCATTCGATCATATAAGTTAGGGTTTACTTCTGGGCTCTCTGTTTTATTCCGTTGGTCTATTTATCCATCTTTATTACAGCACCACACTGTTTTGATTACTGTAGCTTAGTAATATATTTTGAAATCAAGACATGTTAGTCTTCCAACTTTGTTATTTTTTTTCAAGTTATTTTGGCTATTTGGAGTCCCTTGAGAGTTCATATTTTGAGATTTTTTTTAAAGTTTCATTAAAAATGCCATTGAGATATTTATAAGGATTGCATTGAATCTGTAGATTTATTTGGATAGTATGAATATCTTCACATTAATTCTTCTAATCCATGAACATGAGGTATCTTTCTGTTTATTTTGTCTTCTTTAATTTATTTCAGCAGTGTTTTGAGGTTTTCAATTTTTAAGTCTTTCACTTCCTTGGTTAGATTTATTCCTAAGTATTTTATTCTTTATGATGCTATTGTGAATTGAATTTTCTTAATTTTTTGGATAATTAATTGATAGTATGCAGAAATATAACTGATTTTCATATATTGATTTTGTCTCCTATTTATTTGTTCTGTTTTTTGGTTTTGTTTTGTTTTATTTTGTTTTTTTGTGGAGTCTTCAGGGTTTTTTACATATAAGATCATGCCATGTACAAACAGGGATACTTTTACTACATCCTTTCAGATTTGGATGCCTTTTATTTCTTTTCTTTCCTAATCACTCTGGCTAGGATGACTACTCCTATGTTCAATAGAAGTGGCAAGAGTGAGCATCCTTGCTTTGTTTGAGATCTTAGAGGAAAAGCTTTCAGTTTCTCACTATTGAGTCTGATATTACCCATGGGCTTTTCATATTTGGCCTTTGTTGTGTTGAGGAAAGTTCCTTCTGTACCTAATTTGTTGAGAATGTTTATCATGAAAAGATGTTGAATTTTGTTAGATGCTTTTTCTGCATCTATTTGGATGATCATATGGTTTATCTATCATTCTGTTGATATGATATATCACACTGATTGATTTGTATATGTTTAAATATCCTTGAATCCCAGGATAAATCCTTTTTGATCATGGGATATAATCCTTTTAATGTGCTGTTCAATTTGGTTTGCTAGTATTTTGTTGAAGATTTTTGCATTCATGCTTATCAAAGATGTTGGCCTTCTATTTTTTGGAAGAGTATAAGAAGGATTGATATTAATTCTTTGAACATTTGGTAAAATTCACCTGTGAAGCCATCTGGTCATGAGTTTTTTGTTGTTGTTGGGAGATTTCTGATTACTGATTCAATTTCCTTATTTTTTTTACTGGTCTGCTTGGCCTTTCTGTTTCTTCTTGATTCAGTCTTGGTAGGTTGTATGAGTCTAGGAAGTTATCCATTTCTCCTAGGTTGTCCAATTTGTTGGTATATAACTACTAATAATAGCTCCATTTGGTCTTTTTATTTCCATACTATTGGTTGTAATGTTTGTAAAGGTTGTAAAGCCTGTAGCTTCTTAGGTCACCGGTATGTTGATATCACCTTTTGTAGGTAAAGTGCTATCAAACAGCGCTGCATGCTATAGAGAAATCATTAATGAAAGGAAGAGTCCATTGATGTGGCAAATTCTATTGTTGTCTTATACTAAGAAATTTCCACAGCCCCCCCAACCTTCAGCAACCACCACTTTTATCAGTCAGCAATCATGAACACTGAGGCAAGACCCTCCACCAGCAAAAAGATTACAACTCGCTGGAGGCTCCAATGATGATTAGCAGTTTTCAGCAATAAAGTATTTTTTAAATTAAGGTATGTGCATTTTTAAATATAATGCTATTGCACACTTAATACAGTATAGTATAGTGCAAACATAACTTTTACATGCACTGGAAAACCAGAAAATTCGTATGACTTGTTTTATTGAGATATTCACTGTATTGCTGTGGCCTGGAGCTGAACTTGCAGTATAAAAAAAAATGACATGTGTTTGCCTTTAAGTGAAGATAGGGTGGTGGAATTGACTTGGAAATGCCATAAGGAAGCTCCCTCAAGTGATAGAAATATTCTTTCATGTTTGGGAGTAGGTTATATAGGTGTAAATTTTATGCACACGCTCAACAATAACTATCAGATTAAAGTTACTAATTGTGCATTGTCGGTGGTATATTTTAGACTTGAGCCAATGCATAGATATTTTGTGCATAATGGGACCCAGTGTTTTCACAGTAGAGAACAGAGATACTAATGTGCAAATGGGGGATATTAGGTAATACCTTGTAGTTTTTGATTGAGTTTTGACACATTAGTTCATATATACCTTTGTTACCTGTATGGGCCTGAAAGCAATTCCACACCAATAGCAATGAACACAATTAGGACCTAGATCTCTTTTTTAAAAATAAATTCCAGAAACTACAAGATGACTCTGAAACATCTCATTGTTCAAGAAAGTAAGGAAGTATCTCAAGAAAGATGGAGACAAATCAAAATGACACTGGAGCTAGCTCAAAATGTTTTCACAGGCACAATCTAGAATGATTTGAAAATCAGACTAATGATGAGGTTACTGGTTTCTATCCCATTGAATAAAATAAGAATCTATGAATAAATACTGATAAAAATCAATCAATTCTTTAATAAGCCAGTGAGTGAGAAGGAAAAGCTTACTTACAGTAGAATGCCAACTAATAAATTAGAAAGAATGATCAAGTGAGGAGCTCATCAATAAATGTTAAAATTATTGGGCAAAAGTTTGATGAAGAACAGGATATTTGCATAATTTCAACACATCTCTCCACAAGTCATTAATTTTAAATGAAAGAATAGTCAATTTACAGTGGAGAAACTTGGCATTCATTAAGTTAACTAAGTGATCAAAGTTATTATCACCAATTTTGGAACATATCAACATCATGAACCTCCTGATATGATGCACTGAGGATATATCACCTCTGTAGTCTTCCTGCCTAAGGACATAACTTGAATATATTCATGAGGAAACCCCCAGCACACCCCAATTTAGGAATATCCTACAAAATAATTGTCCCATACAATTAAATCATGTCCAGGTAAAGAAAGGTAAAGAAATACTATGAGACTGTTTTAGACTAAAGGATACATGACAAGCAAATATAATGTTTGATCTTAGTTGGATCCTGGACTAAGAAAAATAGATATAAATGTATAAATGTCCCTGGACTGGGACAATTGACATAATATATGGTAGTTATGGAAGAGTATGCTTGTGTTTTTAGGAAGACCATACTAAAATATTTAGGGACAAAGTGGTACAATGTATCCATAGTGATTCCAACTTGCTCTCAAATGTAAAAAAAAAAAAGTCAATCAATCAATCAATCGTGTGTGTGTGTGTGTGTGTGTGTGTCTGTGTGTGTATAGAGAGAGATAGATTGTAAATAGTCAGTGAATCTGGATAATACTATGTGTATTCCTAATACTATGTGTTCAGTGCTTTTCTTTAAGTGTGAAATGATACAAAAATAAACAGGTACAAAAATACAATGTTTGCTAAGCTGATAACAGTTTATTTTTTTAGGCATCAAGCCTTCTGTACCAATAGTTTGCAAATGAAAGAATAGGGAAAGAGTAGACACTCATTTTTCTCTGCTAGAAAAATCCTGAGAGGCATTTTGATTTTTTTCCCTGATACATAAAGGATTTGGCACATAATAAACTCTTGAGTACATGTCACCTATTGATATTATTCTGTAATATTACCATACTTCTTTTTCATCTCTTATATATTGGGCCTAAAATAAGTCCTATTTATTTCCAAGCTCCTCATAGCTTCTATGAACAATTATATGGTCTTATTAAGTTGTATGATCTCAGTGCTCCTGAGTGCTTGCTGAGTAACAAACCACCTCAAACTTAATGGTGTAAAACAATAAGCACTTTATGATCATGGATGCTGCTGGGTCAAGAGTTAGAAAGGGATGCAGTTTGTCTCTGCTATATAATATTCAGGACTTCTAATGGGAAGACTGACAGGCTGGCTGTGTGACTTAACATTGGAGACTAGGATCACCTGAAGACTATTCACTCACATGTCCTACACTGATGTGGAGGGTATTGAAGAGTAAGACTTTCAATGGGAGCACCGATACGTGGCCTGTCAGTGTGGCTCGGTTTCTTCACAGTGAGATAGGAAGAAAGGGGCCGGGTACAACCATTAAAAGAATGACACAGCCATTGAGGCTAGGACGTAAACTGGTTAGAACCAGATTGGCCCAAGATGGCAGAAGGTTTGACTTCCAGTAGACCTTGAGCCTCATTACACTCTCGTGACAATAAAATTAGCCTTGTAGATAAGAATAAGCCATCATGCACTGATGCCATGACATTTCTGATTCAGAATAAATAAGGACAAAAATCCCTCCCCTCTTCAGGAAAGTGCAGCTGGGATGAAAATCAGGAAATATGAGCCCAAGCCCCTCCCTCCCCAATGAATATTCCACTCATTCATTTATTACACTCTATGTAACCAGCTTCCCAAAGAAACCAAGCGCAGCTACTCACCTAATTCTGCCCTCTTTCCCCTCAAGAGTGTTCTATCACTTAATAAAGCCTCACTTTACTTTTTTGACCTCCATGTCTCATCTCTGAATTCTTTCTGTGACGAGACAAGAACCTACTGTCTGGTAACAACAGCCTGGAGGATTCTGGATGGTCAAACTGTATATGGCGGCTCAGGATTCCAGGCAGGGGTCTTCAGAGAGCAAGGCAGAGGCTGCCTTTTCTGACCTCACGTCAGAAGTCAGGAGGTCATGCAGCTCCTCTCCTGCAACAATCTTTTGATTGCAAGGGAGTCAAAAGCCCACCTAGATTCAAGGAAGTATATATGGACCCCCCGCCTCTCAAGAGAAGAATCAAGTTTATATTTTAGAAAAGTATGTGGGATGGGAATTATTATTGCAGCCATTTTTGGAAAATACAGTCTATCACACCAAATCTTTTCCATTTCAAGGAACCACTCATCCGCCTTAGGCCCTTTACCCTTGTCACCGTTTACAACTATTTCCTCTTTAATTTTACCAGAAGATTCCAGAAAAGCTGTTCTCTAAAGACTCACTATACAGCATCAATGGTAACTGTATCAATTCTACAGAAATCCGTCTCAAAAACTTTGGTAACAGGGGGCGACCAAAAGAATTTAAATATACTGAGTGTATTAGAGATACATTCCTTTAAATTGGAAATATATTCCCATTCTATTGATATAAGAATCTCTGGGACGGGAGTTTTGAGTCTATCATTTAATTGCCTTTCTAGCATCACTTAGGAGCTTACTAGAAATGCAGAATCTTCAGCCCCACCCCAAACTACTGAATCAAAATCTGCATTTTAACAAGATCCCCAGGTGATTGGTATGTACTTTAAAGTTTGGGAAGCTCTGGCTTAAGTAATTCGGATGATCTTCCAAGTGTGGAAACCAGGTTCTTTAAAAGCAGTGTTTATCAGAATGTGCTTGACCAGGACCATCTGTAGCAGAACGGCTTACTAAAGCTCTAGAAGTTAAGGGCTTAGAATCTACATTTTGTTAAACTCCCCTCCCCTCCCCTCAAGGGATTCTTATGCTGCAGTTTGATAACCATTTCTGTAAAGGAGTGGGATTTCTTGCATCACTTCGAGCAGTGTTCTCAGCGTGCACATCACAGCAGCAGCATTAGTATTGCTTGGGAACTTAGAAGTGCACATTCTCGGGTGCTATTTCAGACCCACTGAATCAGACTCTCTAGGGGTGGGGCCCGGCAATCTGTGTTTCCTGCTTGCTGATTCTGATTCTGATGCACACTAGTTTAAGAACCACTGCGCTAAAGTTTAGGCAGTGTATCTAGAAATGGCGAACATGAGATTATTAGCCTTCCCGATGCAGGTTTGTGATGCTGACGCTGAATGATTTCACTCAGTTTTCCAAATCTTGTTAATGACTTTAGCTAAAAATTATGAAAAATTATTTTTCATACATCAGAAGACACATCTCTTGTCATATGTACATTTCAGCCGAGTATTTTCATTTAAATTTTTGTTCCAAGTGCAGTGTTGCTTTTTCCAATTTGTCACATGCACCTCATCAATATTAAATAGCATAGACTATTGCACATAATGCATTTTCATCATACCGTTTACCATTACAGATGAGTGACAAGTGTAGCCCTTTCAAATCATATGCAAGTGACTGGTAGTCTACAGTATCTTTGTCCACCCACTGTTTAGTTGTCACAGATATAACAGCCTGTGTGACAGCCTGAATAGACCCGGTGTTAATAAAAAGGAGCACCTGGGCAGAGCAGCATCTCCGACTCTTGCCCCATCAGTGGAAACAGCTGTGATCTATGGCCTGCCAAGAGTAGGGCCAAAAGGGCGAGCAACCTTTGTAGAGTGAAAAAAAAATAGAAATAAAAAGAGGATGTCACCAGACAGTATAAGTTCTTGTCTCACACGGGAGAGAATTCAAGAATGAGCTATAGTAAAGTGAAAGTAGATTTATTCAGGGAGATACACACTCCATAGACAGAGTGCGGACCATCTTAAAAGTTAAGAGAGGCGGCCCCGAGGTGTAGGGGTGGTTAGCTTTTATGGGCTGGGTAATTTCATATGCTAACAAGTGGGAAGATTATTCTCGCAGTTTTAGGGAAGGGGCAGACATTTCCAGGAATTGGGCCCCACCTAGTTTGTGGCCTTTTATAGTCAGCCTGGGAACTGTCATGGTGCCTGTGGGTGTGTCATTTAGCAGCTAATGTATTACAATGAGCATAGTATGAGTCTCCAGGTCTATTGGAAGTCAATTCTTCCACCATCTTGGGCCTGGTTGCTTCAAATCAGTTTATGTCCTATCCTCAGTGGCTGCATCATTCTTTTAATGGTTGTGCCCTGCCCCCTCCCCTCTTGTCTCAAGGACACAGCTAATGGTCCTCTAAGTAAGCTGGTCCCACTGGATATGAGAGAATGACTGTGAAAAGGCCCAAGAGGTGTCTCTGGAGAGCAGGTTTTGAAAAAAAAAGTAACACTCTGAAGACATGAAATAGTTGTTTGAGGAGAGGAGAGCCTGCCTATCTCCCCACTGCATGTGTAGCTATGGCATCATTGTAATAGTTATGGTGCACCTCATTTCAAGGTTTTTTAGAATTGTCACTGTTCTGCATTGCAGTGTATAGATAACCAGCTGTGAGTTTGCCTTGTGGCTGATAGCTGGTACTGTACTCAAAATTCTGTGTGATGGATAATGTCTGGGACAAAATACATTGTTTGGAGATTTGACAGGAAACTGAATTGCAGCAGTGTGAGATGGGCTAGGTATGGTTGTTAAATCAAAATGAAATGGCTGGTAAGATACCATTTTGTAAAAGTAGATGTATGTGCACTGAAAAAAGACTGGAAGGAAATAGCTAGATGTAAATAATAGTTATGTCTGGGTGGTGAGACTGTTAATTTAGTCTTTCTACTTGTCTGGTTTCCCAAATTATCTATAATAAAAATGTATGACTAAATGTTACTTTTATATATTTTTAAAAGATGACTTATTTTTGCTTAATGAAAAAGGGGACTGAAAAGGTACACATTTCACTACTGCTAAATTATATGCAGTGCCTTCCCTGGTGTGATGTGGTCTTGGACCAGCAGTCATGGCATCCATCACCTGGGATGTTAGAAATGCACCCAAGTCCTACTGAATCAGAATCTTCAATTTTACAAGACTCCCAGGTGATGTCTGTGTGCAAAAATTTTTGAGAAGCATTGAGGTAGTGCATTAGTCTCATTAGCCTTAGGAAAGAGAATCACACACGCTAAAAAGGTTAAATTCCTGTATCAGGTTTGCATCCAGACAGACTCTATTGAAAGTAGAATTTTCAAATTGAGTCAATCAACTTTATTGAAATGTTACCTTGGCATATGATGCATGTGTAAAGGAAATTAAAGAATCTGTAGTGGAGAAAATTTATTAAGGAGGGAAAATGAGACCAAATGCAGATTACTTCTCATTCAGTTTTCTTTCACACTAACATCACTTAGGATTGCAGTGGCCCAGCACCTGGAAATAAAGTTTCCTGCCAACCAAAAGTAATGGTAAACTTATGTAAATGTCAGGAATTCCCATGGTGCCCTCTTTTCTGCCGTTTCAGGGAAAATAGCTTATACAAAAGCTTGGATTGTAATTATTACAGCTGGTGGGTTTTCTAACACCACAGCCATTCAAGAATCATTTGTAATCACTAATGTACTTATTACCAAAGTGTGAAGCACAGCAAGTCCAGGCTCCTGTTTTTTTCATATGATTTATGCATCTATTCTTTATCTTTTTATGCTCCTCTATAAGCTGTTATCCAGTGTAATGTGTTTCATTCTTTTCCCCAAATATTTCCTAAATATTTTATTCAGTAAACACGTTGGAATCCAAATTGGTGATATAATACATATGCAATTTTAAAAACTCCAGTTTACAAATGAATCTGATATTTACATAGGTTGTTAGAAAAGAAGGTATATTGCTACTTCGGACTTTTTTAAGTAGATAGTTACTTATACTGCGTCCTCTCCTCCACCCCCCACTCTGTGTGTCAGTGTGTTTGTGTGTTTGACTAATGAGAGAAACAGAAGGAAAGCAGCATGATGTGTAGCCTAATACACGGTTTCTCCAATTTAATGTGCAGGCGCAGCACCTGGGAATTGTGTTAAAGTGCAAATTTTGAATATTTCCTTAGCAAGGTCGGCGTGGAAAGAACTCAGGCTTCGTTGGGAAGGGGGAAACCCAAACCAAGAAACACAAAACTTTGCCCAGATAACTAATCTCGAGAAAATTTGCTTCAATGTTATGATTACTTTAACTCTTGGATTTCATCATCTGTGCAATGGGGCTGAACATTAGGAGGATTCAAAAAACTTAAAATAATGCTTGTAAAGTGCCTGACCCATGGGAGAAACTCAATACATAGTAGTCATTGTATTATTGCCATTAGATGGATGGTCTGGCATTTACAATAGATTGAAGGAAAAGGGATGTCAAATGGAACACCTAACAGATGTCATGATGTGAAATTTCAAGCTTGCTTAGGTCTGGTCCTTTTCTGTTCCTTTAACTGCAAGAATTGCCCCCTGGGCCATGAGCTGACAGAGAAGAAAAATGGGATGCTCAGATCATTTCGGCATTCCCGACTTCCGTCCAGAGCCACTTGCCTGGATAGCATCACTATCAGTTCTTGTTTCCATCTTAGTTCTTTTCTCAGCAATGAATAGTAGCACCTAACCTTTTGGACTTCATGGACTTCTTATTTTCTTGGTTATAACCTCATATCATTTTTTGTTTTTCATTTTCGTATCATTGTTTGCTTTTGATAAGAAGCCCTCTGGCCAAGTTGCCTTCAGCTTCTTTGTGATTCCAGAAATACTCCAGTTCTAACTTGGGCTAATCCTATGACAGTCCTTGGGTTTACCCCAGTCCTTGGAGACAGAAATAGATTGTTTTAGACCTGCCAGTGAAAATATTGGAATGAATTTTAACAGATTTATTAGTCAAATAATTCAGCCTCTGGTTGCACATAGAGATCCCTACACAAAATTCCCTGCCCATCCACAAAATGATTCCCTCATACATCCTCTGTTTATATTACACTAGAATGACACACTCAGCAGATAGGGAGGGTAAGAAAGGGAATTCCAGCCTTGTGGACTGGTGGTTTGTTTCCCAGGAGTTCCATTTCCTTGGATATGTTTTATACAATACGGGGTTACTTTATAGCTATCCACATGTCGAGGTGTTCTGAGTTAAAACTGTACTTATTTTCTTAGTCAGGTTGAATGTCTGATTTCTCCACTGATGCTTTGACATCTAACCTTCAGTAGATGGTTCTGTAATCTCATCACTTGGGTATTCATTAGGTCCAGAATGGCTGGTTAGAGTCTTTTTTTTTTTTTTTGAACTTATTCCTGTTAAATAGGGTTAAGACTTTTCTTACACTTGTCCTATTTTCTGATAAACTCAAAGTCATATTTTTCATTTTCCATAGTCACTTATACATATAAATCAGTTTCGTTTTATTTCTGATTGACTTACTGGCATAAAGTTATCATTCAGTGTATCGTTATTATAGTGTATCTAAAATTTGTCGAGGCTTAGTAATCACCAGTGTAAACATCACCAATATTATCAATACTTATGCCATTGCTGTTGTCTTATTACTAGTCATGAACACTATTGTTATATCCAGGCAGGCCTCATTTTATTGTTCTTTGCTTTATTGTGATTTGCAGGTACTGTATTTTTTACAAATTGAAGGTTTGTGGCAACCCTGTGGTCAATCAAGTCTGTTGGTGCCATTTTTCCAACAGCATTTGCTCACTTTGTGGCTCTGTGTCACATTTTGGTAATTCTTACAATATTTCAAATTTTTTCATTATTATTATGTTTGTTATGGTGGTCTGTGACCAGTGATCTTTAGTGTTGCTATTGGAAAAAAATTATGACTTGCTGAAGGCTCAGGTGATGGTTAGCATTTTTTAGCAATAAGATTAAAGATTAAATTAAATTATGTACATTTTTAGACGTACTGCTATTGCACACTTAATAGATTACAATATTGTGTAAACATAACTTTTAATTCATGTGACTTGCTTTATTGAGATATTCGCTTTATTGTGGTGGTCTGGAACTGAACCTGCAGTATCTCTGAGGTATTCCTGTACAGTTAATAATGCATGATGCCTTCTGGTGTGGAATATTCAAAGTGTGTAGATTTTAGTCATATTTGTTAATGTGGTTACTTTTTTCTAAAAAATTATTTCAAACATTAACAGTTTTATTCCAGTATAATTTTATGGTCCATCTTGATTAATAAATGTTTCTTGAGCAGATAGTATATTTAAGGTCCAGAGCTAGATACCGAGTATATAGAGTGATATGAAAGTTTAGGTCTTTGAGGAGCTTGAAGTTTAATTGGGAAGACAGAGCACATTAAAAATCAGAAAATTCCTGGGTGGAAAATGTCCCTGTCTTAATCTGCTTGTTATGGGCTTCAACAAAACACCATAGAGTGAGTGATTAAACAATCAACATTTATTTCTCACAGTTCTGGAAGCTGGGAAGTCTCAGATGAATTGGGCCAGAAAATTGGGTGTTAGGTGAGGGCTCACTCCTGGTTTACAGACAACCGCCTTCTCACTAGGGATGGAATGATCTTTCTTAGGTGTTTGCTCATGGGGTGGGAGGGAGAGCTCTTCTTATAAGGGTGCTAATCCTATCATGTGGCTCCCACCCTCATGACCTGATCTAACCGTAGTTACATCCCAAAGGCCCCACCAGATACCACTGCACTGGGTGTTAGGGCTTCGACATATGAATTTTCAAGGGACACAGACATTCAACTCATAACAGTCCATAAAATTTCTTTTGTTTATCTGGTCCCTGAGTCCTCTCTACAGCCCCATAAAATTGTCACACTGTCCCTTATTAAATATTTCCAAGAACAAGGACATCATTATCTCCTGAGGTAGCAGCTGATTCTGTGTTAAATCAGTTCTGACTATTAGAAAGTTCTTTTTTGAATTGAGTTGAAAGAGATGCCCTGTAGTTTGTAACCACTGGTCCTGATTCTGTCTTTTGGAACCCTATAGAACCATCTGTTCACTCCCCATATAGGAATACTTAGGGTAGTCAAACATGATTAGCATATTGCCTTTTGCACATCCTCCCAACTTCTATTCTCCAAGATAAACGTCCCTAGACTCCTCAGAAATTCATTCTGTGCAAAGTCAAAGTTTTAATCTTTTTTAATCTCCTGGATGCTGGCCTTTCTATGTGTATAAAATGTTAAATAATAATACAATATTGTATGCACTAAGTGCCTAATAAGTAGTACAGGCAATGAGAATTATCAGAGTTCAGAGAGGGAATATTAACTGAGGGCCAAGTGATTGGGCAGGGTTTAGTGGATTATCCTGGTTCTTATATGCATGAAGATGAGAGGTGGTAATGTGAAAAAAGTCCCAAAAGATTCAATATCTTGTAACTTATGGTGAAAAAGAATACATGTATGTTCATGTATGACTGAAACATAATGCTGTACACCAGAAATTGACACAACATTGTAAACTGACTATACTTCAATAAAAATATATATATACAAAAAAAAAAAAAAAGTCCCCAAAGCTGCATTGTATGTGGTTACTTTAGGAACCATCTTCAGATCAGTTTAGCTCAATTGTATGCCAAGTACAGGCACTGAATTATTCCATTGAAATTCATTTAAAAAAATATCGCTACCAATGTTTGATTAATTTTTGGTCCTATATTCTCCCTAACAAATAATGACCAATTTTTATGCATCTCCATGTAAAGCAAGAGGCACATGGATTTGAATTTCAGTGACTAGTTTTAAGAACACCTCATGAAAAATTTTAATGGATTATTTTGAGTGGGATGATTTCATTATGATGTGATTTGCTAGAAAGAGACCTCTGCTAAGAAACAGATACTTCTAAAGCAGGAGGTTCTTCAGATGAAAGTGCCAAATTATCTAAACTTTGGTTTCAGTGGAATTCAGTCAATCCTAGACCCAAACAAATGTAACATATTCTGTGAAACTTTTACTGCCTCTCAGAGGCTGGGAGTAAAAAGGATTAAGGAAAGAAAGGAGAACATGGGGTTGGGATGAGTAAAGACACAGTCACAGACTTACAGGATAAGCTGTGGGTAGGATATATGTACTCTGCTAGCATATATGGTGTTCAAAAGGTACGCTGGGTTGCATGTAGTGACACAGTGTAATATGTTTACGATATATATTGTGTAACTGTATGGTGGAGGTGTGTATCTGGCAGTGCTTGTGTTAATTTATCTACTTAGGTCAGAGGATGGCTACAAGTATTGGATGGGTGAACTATTTTTTTTTTCCCTTTCACATTCTTTTTCATTATAGGTTGCTACAAGATATTAAATACATTTCTGTATGCTATACAGTAGGACCTGGTTGTTTGTCTATTTTGTATATAGTAGTTAGTATCTGCAAGTCCCAAACTCCCAATTTACCCCTTTCCACCCCCTTTCCCCCCTGGCAACTGTAAGTTTGTTTTCTATGTCTGTGAGTCTCTTTCTCTTTTGTAAATAAGTTCATTTGTGTCATTTATTTTTAGATTCCACATGTAAGTGATATCATATGTTATTTTTCTTTCTCGTTCTGGCTTAACTTCACTTAGAATGACAATCTCCAGATCCATCCATGTTGCCGCAGATGGCATAATTTTATTCTTTTTGTGACTGAGTAGTATCCCATTGTATAAATATACCAGAACTTCTTTATGCAGTCATCTGTGGATGGACATTTGTGTTGTTTCCATGTCTTGGCTATTGTAAATAGTGCTGCTATGAACATTGGGGTGTACATATCTTTTCAAATTGGAGTTTTCTCCAGATATATGCCCAGGAGTGGGATTGATGCATCATATGGTAAGTCTATTTTTAGTTTTTTAAGGAACCTCTATACTGTTTTCCATCATGGCTGCACCAAACTACATTCAGATGGGTGAACTATTTGAATAAAACCTAAGAAGTAGGTTGTCAAAAGGGCCAAGTTTTAGATACTGATATTGTGTGCACGTTCTGTAATAAATCTCTTCCAGTAGCTTGAAAACATTTATTCATTATTCATCAAATAATAAGTGACCATCTCTTGTGTGTCAGCAACATAATAGGCCCTAGAGATGGTGAACCAAGACAGACAAGTCCCTCTCTTTGAGGTCCTTGTAGTCCAGACAGAGAGACAGACATTCATGGAACAATCATACGCGGAACTGTCTGTTCAGCTGACTGTTCCAATTGAGAAGAACAGACACTATGAGAATAGCATGATGTGTGTCCTTGTGTGTGTTATGTGTGTTCTCCCCTGTGTCTAGAGACGCCAGCCAATTACTGCTATAGATCTCGCTGCCGTGACCCTCAAAAGGCTACTGCTTTCTCTGGGCACTCACAACATTAAATCAAGTCACGCTTAATTTATGACACTCAGTGGATGTCGGTGTAATTAGCCATTTACACATCTGTCTCCCCAAGCAGAATGAGAGCGCCTAGACTCATTTATCCCAGCCCTGTATCTCCAGCCCCATGCTTGGCACACTGTAAGGGTTCCATAAATGTTAGCTGAAGGACTGAATAAATCCTACTGCAGTATTGTCCAGCTTAAAATCCTATCCTGAGCTACTATTTTTTTTCCAGCAACAGTGCAGAACCACAAGCCCTCTTTCCCTCAATTGTGTTCTGACGTTCCTGCGTATCAGCTGGGACTGTTTTATTACAGAATAATAAACTTCGTAAGTTCCATTCTTTTTAACAGTAGGCTCCATTTCAAAGTATGCATCTGAAGCTCAGTTAGAGATCTGGAAATCCAAAAACATTGGGAGTTAGTATTTGGAAAATAAGTGAGTTGGCATTAGAGAGTCAAGTCCAATTAATTATTGGTGTGGGAGCAAAGCTTCAAAGTGCCAAATAAAGCCTACACTGTCTTCAGTGAATGTATGGGGCAGGTTGTGGTGCTGCTAAATCTACACTTGATTGGGATTGTGGTGATGGGTTTGAAAACTTCCCACCATGATCATCTTTCTGTTTTGGGGGGCAGGGAGAGAGCCTTAATTGCTTTTAATAGTAGTTTTACTAGTAATACTTGTCCTGTGACAATTCATTCCAGAGGCCAAAATACGTCTCCATACATCCAGTATATTTAACTTACACCCCAGGATGAGATAGGGATATTACAGAAGCAGGACTGTGAAAAGAATTTAGAAAGGTAAGTTTTTCTTTTTCTGTTCAGCTTGCCACAATAAACATGTGTAACTCTAGTAGATGATTTTAGGGCAATAAGGATGCTCAAAGACAACTGAATCAGACAGTGATGAGCCTGTGAGACTCTTGACCCTCACAGTGGAGGCTTCAGTTCACTTAGCCAACTTGAATTCGGTCAAGGAAAGAATAGACGCCCGACAAAAGCGAAATTCTCCTTAATGAGCTGTTAATTGTTTACCTGCAACTGGAGGTGCCTGCTGGTATTTCTTCTAATTTTACTAATGTATTCCTGGCCCTGCTGCTCTGATGGCCTCAGGCAAACGCTATCATAAAAATGCAGGTGTGCTTAGCAGGTATAATAAAAGTATAATAAAAGTGCAGATGCGCATAGCAGGTTTGTCAGTTGATATGCTCATATCAGCTTAAAAGAACTTCCCATTTCTATAAATTAAGAAATGAATCACTAGTGCACTGATTCTCTGATTGCCCTCTCTTCATCATTTTCTCTGCAGGCCCAGACTGACTAGGCTATTTTACAGGAGCTGGAGATGACTCATTACCCCACATTACTTTGTCTCACAGATGGCATCATTTTATCTTATGCACAAAGAGACTGACAAGTGACATTGTTGCATTGATTTTATTGTATGAGGCCATGGAGAGCCCTGGATGTGATGAATATATAATCTGGGACGGGAGTTTGCATTTGAGGCTTGGGGCTTTGGGAGCAGAGAGGGAGATAAAAAGGGAGATTTTTTTCAAAGGGCATCTGGAGGGTGGAAAGAGAAGTGTTAAGAGAGAGCATCCTCTGTCTATAAGCCAGATATTATTTTCTGTACATCAGAGAATACTGGAGACCCGTAGATGGTTCTCAGGCTAATCTAGTCATTTGGCACTGGAAAGTGATTTTTAAACTGTGCTAAAATTGTTGACCCAAGGCTTTTCAATTCCTGCCCATAGTTACAGACTTGCTGGTAATTTTCATTAACCAAGGAACCTAGGGATGCTGTCAGGCTGAGCTAATGATTGGCTTCTTGCCAATGCTGAAATGATAGGGCAGCAATTTCCGCCATTAAGTCAAGTGTGAGAGATAAGAATCCTCTAAAATGTGTAATTGTGTATGTGGTGTGTGAATTTGTACGTGCATGTGTCTGTGTATATGCACGCTCTTTAGTGGTGCTCACTGATTGCAAGTGTGGAAGGAGTGGGAATTTGTGTAAGTTCAGTGGACATAGAAGTTTTATCGTGTAAGATCAGTGAAGGATAATTTTGTAGAGTTTCTTCTGACAGTTGGTAGAGAAAAAATTCTATCAACTGGGTAGAATCCTCTGTCTATTTCTTCTGTCAGAAAGTTCTATTTTTTATTTTAGGTACCTGCCAATGTGAGAATGGAATTGTCAAAGCTTGTTGTTCTACACAAAGGGCTCATGATACTCAGCAAAACATGCAAATACCAGTGTAGTTTACTAACATAGCCAATAACAAAGTGCTCTTTTAAGGAACATAATGCCACCTGTTAAAACTCAGGGTTTCTAGCTCGGAACCAGAGACATTTTCTTGCTAGTGTATCAGGTCTTCATTTTACTTTGTCACAAACTCCATATATAAGAAATATCCCATTATTTTCTAAACCAAATTAAATCTGAAATGAAGTCCCCCTTTTGGGGGCCGTGGGGAGGATCTAATATCACTCATTATCGGATCTCCTTTCCCACATCCCCAGGGTTGTGGGAAAGCTTTAGAGGGCTATGAAATCCAGAGTTTGAGAAAATCCCTTAGTGACTTGGTCCACAAAGGTCCCAAGTCTTCATTTTCCACTAGGAGTGGTAGTGCCACTCCTTTTCCGACCAGCCTGGGAATGGGGTTTGGGACTCAGATGGAAGGATTCGCATATTCGTTCTCTAGATGCAACTCAGCTGAGATTCTGTCTCTTCCCTGTTGCCTTTCACGGCTTAAAAGCATGTGTCCCAGCTCTTTGGGGACTACAGAGAGCACAAGTTATGTTCCAGTCTTGGAGACGCTCTCATAGCCCTACATTCAGCTGTTTCTCCCGCCCGTCTCTGCAAGTGCTTCTCTCCATCCTGTCTCTTTTTGGGATGATTTTGCATAACCCCTGCCCAGTGGACCTTTAGAGACACAAGTTTGCCACTCTCCCCGGTGGGAGGGTGGCAGGAAATACTGAAGTCAGTCTATTTTATTCAAATTACCTCATCCTGAGAGCCGTAGTTTCAAGAACTAAAAAACAACTGCTCCTGTCCCTGCAAAGTGAAGCCCCGTTCTGTAGTTGCATCCGTTCTTGATGAACAAATCTTGACGACAGAGGGCTGTTCTCACTTTGTTCCTTTAAAAAATTGGTAGTTTTCTCACTGGTTATCAAAATGGAACTTTTCTGACCTCTTCAACATAGGCTCAACCTACTACCTTTTTAGATTTGTCTCCTGTCCATACTCCAGGCGAAACTGGACTGTGTTATCTGAACCTTCTGGTCTCTGAACAGTATCACCTGCAGGCCTTTGTTCTTGCTCTTTTGGCTCAAACGCCCTCCCTTTGTATCCGCCTTTGGAGATCCTACTCATTACTCAAAGTTCAACCCAGATGCTCTTTCTTTCCTTCAGGGATTCTTTCTTGATTCCTTTGATTTGATTTTCTGCCTTTCTCCTTTGAACCCCAGAATATTTCATTTATCCTTTTCTTTTTAGAATTCTCATATTCTTAGACTGTAGACTGTATTTGGTTGTGTTCTTCCTCTGGCTTTTCATCTAGATTGCACATTTCCTGGTGGCAGGCACTGTGACCAAAGGCTGACAGATCTAAGCACAGTGCCTTGAAAGGCTAGAAATTTCAGCAATTAATTTTGAAATTAGTAGATCATCTCCCAAGCTATTTTTAGGTCAAGCGTTGTTTTCTCTTCCTTTTCACAGTGCCTCCAGATGTTTGGGGCTATATCTGGTTTTATAGGCATGATTTTCTCTCTCCAACAGTTCTTACACCTTGGCCTCCTGCAGAGTAAACACATATCTAGCTGTTTGTTCCTGCTTGTTTTTGTTTGAGCTTTCCTAGTAGTGTCTGTTCTGATTTATTACTGACAAACCATTTCTTTGTCCCTTTTGCTATGTTTCTCTTGGATGTCATTCAATTGTGTTGGAATAGAAGAGGTAACTCTGGACTCCCCATTTATCTAACTTTTTAGAAAGTTGATAGAAACTCTTGGGCAACACAAGAAGAAGTCTAAAACAAATAAACAAGCAAAATAACGTTGTAAGCTTTTTATTAAAAAAAAAAAATGGGAGGAGGTATGTTCCAAACTAGGAGGAGCTTACTTGTACCTTTGTAAACACTGGGTCCCCTGTTTCTCATACTCTTCTTCTCCATGTTTTTTTTTAATTAAAAAAAATTTTATTGAAGTATAGTTGATTTACAATGTTGTGTTAGTTTCTGGTGTACAGCATAGTGATTCAGTTATACATACGTATGTGTGTGTGTGTATATATATATATATATATTCCTTTTCATATTCTTTTCTGTTATAGGTTATTACAAGCTATGAATGTAGTTCCCTGTGTTATAGAGTAGGACCTTGTTTATCTATTTTATATATAGTAGTGTGTATCTGTTACAATTTATCCCTCCCTGCTTCCCCTCTGGTAACCATGAGTTTCTTTTCTGTGTCTATGAGTCTCTTTCCGTTTTGTAAATAATTCATTTGTATTATTTTTTCGATTCCACATGTAAGAAGTAATCATATATTTGTCTTTCTCTGCCTGACTTACTTCGCTTAGTACAATAATCCTTAGGTCCATCCATGTTGCTGCGAATGGCATTATCTCATTCTTTTTTATGGCTGTTTTCTCCTCCATCTTACAAATTCCTACATATCCTTCATGGCCCAGTTCAAGTAATCTTTTTTAATAAATTTAGTTCCACTTGGTGTGTGCTGCTATGCTGCCTTATACTAATATCAAATATAACAAGTATCACATTGTACTGTTCCTTTAAAATACTCCTCACTATTGTAATTAATTATTTTATGAATGTTATTTAGACACGTTGTCATTAGACTGTGATTCATAGGGAAAGTAACATTTCTTTTCCTCAGTTAAAATCCCAAGCGCTTGCTTTTTAGTAGACTATTCACAGCACTCTGTTGTATAGGATATGCAAACATTTGTTTGTTTACATATTTTGCTTCCCTATTTAGCTCTGCAGTGAGTATCTTCATTTTTGTCGTATGCCCAGCCCCTAGTTCAGCACCTAAAACATAGAGAACACTTGGTGAATGTTGGATAAGGGATTCATTAATGAATTACAAGATATGTACACCAGGTACACAATATTTCCTTCTCTGCTCTTCAGAGGTTGTGGTTGGATCCAAATCTTTTTGTTTTGATCCAGAGCTTAACATAGTACCTAATGAATTGATGGTAATCAGTAAGATGAAAGAACCCCTAATTCTAAATTCTAACACTGTCTTGCTCTATATCTCAATTTGCTTAGTCAGTACATATCAACTGATTGTTTTCTGAGTGGAGGGTTACTCTACCACTATCTTTTAAGTTTTCCTATGTTTCAGAAGAGGAGGAAACATTTTCTAGATTTTGAATAATCTAAGATATTAGGGAATAATATTAGCAATATTTTGAAGGTAGAGGAAGCATAGTCAATAGTGAACTTGCAGTGACCTGAGAGTTTTGGTTAATTTCATATTCTCAGTAGTTAAATGTTGCCATCTACAAGACACATGGTTTCTATTTCTCAAAGCCTTGAAATAAAATGTAACAGAAGTTGGCCCTAATATTATGGTGAATGCATTTTTTGTTGTTGATTTGGAAGGGTTTCTGGATCTTGCAGTACCTCTGAGGCACAATGGAATTGGATGATTCCTCTGCATCTTGATTCTCAATCTCTAGACGTAGCATGTATAATCTTGGAAAGACAAGTCCTTGGTTTTTCTGAGCCCAAGCAATAGTGCTTTAACCCCATGCACAGTAGTAATGTTGTCAGTGATTAGGTTCTTGTCTCACTGCAGAAAGAATTCAGAGATGGGACTTGGAGGTTAAGAAAGTAAAGTGAGGATTTATTAAGAGATGAACAGTACACTCTCAACTGGCGAGTGGGCAGGCTCAGGTAAGTGGCTGCCCTAAGTTTCTTTGGCAAGTTGGTTACATGGGGTGTAGAAATGAATGGGTAGAATATTTATTGGGGAGGGAAGAGTTTCGGGTCCTATTCCCTGATTTTCATCCCAGCTCCACCTTCCCAAGGGGAGGAGGGATTTTTGTCCTTATTTAGTCTGGATCAGAAGTGTCATGGTGTCAGTGCATGCTGGGTACTTCTAATCTGCAAGGCTAATTTTATTGAAATGAGGACATAATGAGCAAAAGGTTATGTTCTGACACTGGAGATTCCTGCCTTTTCCCACCTTTCTTTGTTGGCCTCCAGGCCACTTGTCACCCCAAAATGTGTGATTTCCTATTAGCCCAGAGGTTCCTGCCTTTCCTTCTCTGCCCAGGGACCCCTGGTGTTTACATGATGTAGGGTTTCCTGCATTTGGCCTGTACACCGTTTTTTTGCCCAATTTTTGCCATTTGGCCTGTGTACCCCTTTCTCTGCTCATATCTAGCTATCTGCCTGCTCTAACATTAAGGCCTTCCATAGCAACCTTGCCCAGACATGTTATCCAGAAGAAGCCAGTCCATACTTTTGGCCAATACATAGCTTTTGACTGCTTGGGTAGATGGCTAAATATCTTATAAGCCCCTATATTAGAGAAAGGGAGGAAAGGGACAGGGTATGTAGTCATCTGAGCCCTTCTGTGTAAACGGGGCTATTAATGTTGAAAACTCCTACTGTGAGAAGCTACAGTAGAACTGAAAATTATGTGAAAAGAAAGTGAGCTCACATACGAAAAGAAAAGAGTTTTGTCTGCACACTATAAAACTTAAAATGTTATGCCATTAGTCATTCCAACAGTTTGCTTTGTACAAAACTAAAAGTCACACGTCATGATCCTAATAGACTGAAGAGGGAGGAAAGGGGAGAACACTAAACAGAATCATTATGCAAAAACTCACTTTATAGAACGGATAATGAACATTTATGATCATCCAGAGACAGAACCCCTGGGGAGAATGAGACAGTGCTAACTGCATGCTAAACAAATAGTAGGTGCAGAATATTGATTTAATATCATTTAAAAATATACCTCGGTGATGCCAAATGAGCATCTAACTATGAAATATCGTTAACATGTAACACGGAGAGTGAGAGACTTGTTTGGAACTGCATTTACATTGCAAACACAGAGGCTCAGTATTTCAGTAATGAAAAATGTGTTTACTGGTCTGGATAATATACTCATTTTAATTAATTTCATTGTATTTCATACAACATTTGTTAATATCTATATGAGAAAATGTTCAGGATTAGAACATATTTAAAATCATCAATTGCACCAAAAGAAGCCGGTAAAATTTTGTTGGTTTTGATCCAATCCAAGGAGAGATTTTTGTTTTTGGTCTAATTCCTTAGAAGTTGAAATAATGAAGTGTACAATATGTACTATTTCCATAAGTGATCATGCCTCTGTTAACCTTGTAATAGAACTAGATATTAGAATGCAGACATTCTTACTGAGGAGATTAAATATGCTTTTGTTTTAAGTCTGTAGTGAAATTAATCAGAATTTGAATATCACTCTGACCTTGATATAATGATAGTATCTGAACACAATAGAAGCCATCAACATTTTTTTTCCATCTTCTATTTTTACTTTTTTATTGTTGAAGACAATGGAATTTGATGCTGAAGCAGTGCCTTAGTAAAGCTTATTCATTCTGGTGAGAACCCCAGGCTATGTAGGTCCTGGTTCTGCCATTAGCTAGTATATGGCTTTGACAAAGTCCCTCTTGTCCTCAATTTCTTACTTATAAGTTTACTCTTAAAATACCAATATTTCATAATTCTAAATACATGAGAAGATTAGGGCTCTGCTCTCCTGACAGTACTTACAGAGAGGTAGGAACATCTTAGGCAGAAAGGTGGGCAGGTACTTTACCTGACTGAAATTTTCTTCTTGAAAGCCAAGTGAGAACTATGTGACCTTTATTGCAGTTCTGTCCTACATAGAAATGGCCCCAGTCCCAGTATGGACCACAGATCCTTAATTTAAAAAAAAAAAAAAAAAAAAAGAGGTGCTTTAAAGCTTGTTCTCAATGGTTAACTGTTTGAATGAACTTGGTTCCCCAAAGAACTTTCCTCTTGGGGTCTGAGAAGGCATTTGTGTCATCACAGGGTCAATGTTCAATACATAGGGACAGATTTCTGCTCTGGTGATGGAAGACACTTTTTTTTTCATGACATTATTTAGGGATTTTTCACTGTGTCTGGGATAAAACTTTATTACACTGTTCCCCTGCCCCCCCCCCCCATTCTTTTCAGCCTACTACTTATCGGAAACTATAAGCTACATGTCAGTATATAAAATAAAAATGTAAAAATCAATCTCTTACCTGAAGATTCATTCTGGATGTGGCATTAAAATCTGCTGGACCCCAGTTGCTACAACTGTTTTAATACTTTTGAACACTGGGATCTCTTACATAAGCACAATGTTTCCCGTGGTTGCAATTAGAAACAAATTCATTAATGAAATACCAAATGTAACACTTAACATGAACATTTCCTTCATACATCTTAAGGTAGTTTTTTAAAGTGTTGTAGGGGAGAAAAAATAATTTTCCCTCTACCCTTCTAGGTTCTTGGCTGAAACTCCACTGTAATAAAGGACAAATTAATAGGAGAAAAACAAACTGAAGTTTAGTAACATGTATACCTTCTGTATACATGGGAGAGACACAGGAAAATTGAGTAACTCTCCAAAATGACCCAAGTCACCACCTTAAACACCATGTGCAGCAAAAGACAAAAGAAAGATGGCGGGGAGGGAAGGCCAGTTATGCGAGGTGACCAGGAAAAACACTGCAAACAAGGATAAGGTTTGTTATGCAGATTTAAGTCCTTGCTTTCTCCATTGATAAAAGTTTCTGAAATAAGATGATAAGAGGATGATTTAGTCATTCTCCTCTTCCTGGTAGACACTGGGAGGGGACACCTTTACAAATGAAGATCTCCCTTATACATGTAAATTTCTCTTGCAAAAGGACAACTTCTACTCAGTTTTCAGAGCTCCTTCCTTGCCTGGTATTTCTTATAAATAACCAGCTCAAGATAATCCTTACATCTAACAGGCATATTTTGGGGTGACATGCTCTTAAGCATTTTGTGAAGTTTATCTGGTAGAAGGAAATCAAAGAATTTATACTGAACAGAAAGACAAAATCACTTTAACAAAATCTTTGTGTGGCATATTGTAGGGTAACAGTATGACAACTACAGTTAAGTCCCTTGAAGTCATAATGGTATTTATTGCATTCAGTGTGATTATTTGACATCGTACTTAAAGATTTTGATTTTAGCATTACATTTAATCAATTAACTAAGATAATTTCTTCCAGTCTAAGAGCCGATATAGGAAGAAAAGATGACTTCTGAGAGTGCTTTTGAAAGAAGCAGCCAAGATAAGGAAGAGCATTCTCTAGAGTTTCTTCCATCTGAGAGTCACTGTCTACCATCATAAGGACGTCACCCGGATAAATGGTAGTAGAGTAGGAAGGGAGTAGTCTGGGGAGGTTACCAGAGAATAGATTCTTGTCTTGTGCAGGAAAGAATTCAAGAACGAGGTATAGTAAAGTGAAAGATTTATTCAGGGTGATACACACTCCATAGACAGAGTGCAGGCCATCTCAGAAGGTACAAGAGATGGTAGCCCCATAGCATGGGATCATCTAGGAAAGTGAGATTGGCCATGAGGTGTGGGGGTGGTTAGTTTTTAAGGGCCAGGTAATTTTATAAGTTAACAAGTAGGAGGATTATTCCAGCTATTTTGGGGAAGGGGCAGGGATTTCCAGGAATTGGACCCCTACCCACTTTTTGGCTTTTTATGGTCAGCCTGGGAACTGTCATGGTGCCTGTGAGTGTGTCATTTAGCGTGCTAATATATTACAGTGAGCCTATATTGAGGCTCAAGGTCTACCGGAAGGCAAATCCTCCACCATCTTGGGCCAAGTTGGTTCTAATCCATTTATGTCCTGTCCTTAATAGCTGTGTCATTCTTTTATGGTTGTACCCTGCCCTCTTCCCTCCTCAGGGAGAAAGAAGTTATAATCATTCTAAAAATCTATTTTGCTGGACAGAGGTGCCATTTTGATACTGTTGGGGCGGAAGAAAGCTTTCCTCTACACATCTGGGTTCTTCTTGCTAATCAGAGAATTAAATTGATATGAGACAGATTAACAGGAGAAATCAAATTTATTTTCATATGTACGGGAACCCCACATACCTGAGGGGATCAGAGACCCCACAGACAGGAGATGTTCAAAGACAGAAAGGGAAAATGAGGTATATAGGCCATCCTGAGCTAAGAAATAGGATGGGGCCTGGGGCTTCCAAGCACAGGAGGGTCATTCACAGGACAGTAAAAAGAAGAGAAGATGTTTGTTTTGCCATACAGATGAGGACACTTAGGTCAACTTGATCTCTGATAGTAACTCTTTTTCTGTAAAAAATCCCCAATTTAAATCTTTCTAGCTGGTTGAGAGAGGGGCAGTAAATTCTCCTGAGCCCACGGTGCTTTGATTACCTTTAAACTCAAAATAATCCTCATGCCAAAGTGGCACATATTGAGAAGGCCTGTTCTGAACCCCTGTAATACCTTAAAATTATCCAGATATTTCATCCTTTTTATAACTTATGAATAGTCGAAGGAATATTTCCTTAAAGCCTCTAAGTGGTCTTCAGTGATAATTTTAAAACAAACATCACTAATGCCTTTTGCTTTGTTTCTTGTATGAGAAAAAAATGAACTCCAAAATAGGAAATATATTTTTAACCACTGAAAGGTATTCTAAAATCTCTCTGCCTATTAAATATTACCAGTTGACCTTCAGCATAACTCAAAATGTAATAGTGATTTCTTCAGAGAATAGAAGATAGCTTAATTTACTGGGTAGAATTTAACAGTGGCATAACTAAGGTGCAGCGAGGCTGAAATGCTTACTAATTAGGACAGATTCCTGACTGTCCATTCCACTTGTGCAGCTCCCACTAAAATCATTAGGAATCTTGCAGCAACTTAGTGTTCTGATGTAGCCCTCAGATCTTAAAAGTACTGAAGACCTTAATCAGGAAGTCAATGTTGTGGTTTCATAGAAGGAGGGAGAATTTGTGCATCCCTAAAATAATTCTCTGTGAACTTTTGCCTAATGAGGAACCACCGAAGTGATTTAACCAGATTGAAGGACATAACCTAAGCAAAGAGAAATTAGAGTCTCATCTCTGTCTTGGCCTAAGACCAGGTCTCCATTGGCAATGCTAAGTAGAGGATTGGGGTTTTTTTCAAGATACCTTTAAGTTTGAAGCAAAAATAAAAATGATCTTTGTTATTTGAATAATTCTCAGGTCTCCTAGGACAGGAGTTATATTTTGGTGGTGCTAACAATGCTGTCCTCATGAATTGGAACATAAAAATAACAAAATTGAGCATGCCTTTGTTGAACTACTCTATATGTTTCTCTGTGCATGGCCGTATGCATACATACTTTTAAAGTTCAAATTCTGGTTATGCTTTATTTAAGAAACACTCCCTTTTTACAAAAAGTTCACAAAGAATTTTCATAATACTAAGTCTTTTTAAAAAGTAGCAGGTGACAAAGCTTTTACAAGGCATTCTTAAACTGTTTCTATATAAAACATCGTCCCTAAAATCCTAGCTAGATGACTGATAGGGAAGGAATTTTGCTTTTCTTTAGGAAGTAATTGCATATTCACCTCTTCCTGATGGATTGAAGAGGTTTGTTTTGTTGTTGTGGTTGTTTGTTTTTTAATTTCTCAGGATAGAAATACTGTATAGCTTTTGTTACATTTCTACCCTGCGAAAAGATGGTGCATTTGTTTTCCTAGGGCTGCCTTAATAAAGAACCCAAAACTCACAACAGAAATTTATTATATCACAGTTCTGGCAGTTAGAAATCCCATGTCAAAGTGTCAGCAAGGTTGGTTGCTTTTGAGGGCTGTTAGGGAGAATCTGTTCTATGCGTCTCTCCTAGATTCTGGTTTTCTGGCATCACTTCATCTTCACATAGCATTCTCCCTGTGTCTCTGTCTCTTCCTATCAACTTGGCTCTGTGCCCATTTGCCTCTGTGTCCAAATTTACCCTTTTTATAAGGCCATAGTCATATTGGATTTGGACCCACCCTTTTGATCTCATCTGAAATTGATCAGCTGCAAGGACCTTATTTGCAAATAAAGTCACATTCACAGGTATTGGGGGCTTAGGACTTCAGACCTTTGCGGGGCAACACACTTCAACCTGTAATAGGTGGAAAGCTGAAATCTGAAATGAGAGGAAAAACAAAAATGAAAAGGGAGGACATTTCGCTGACAGATGTACATGAATTGAACAGGGATAACTGGAATGTACCAGGTGGAATTCTGAACTACTCTGGTAACTACTGAACCACAAATCAAAAATGTTTAGGTAGGCGGGAGCAGGTACCTACTGAAGGTTCAGCTCAATGAAGGGCCAATATTCCAAAAGGTTGAAGAGTCAGTGCAGCATTCATTGGCATGGCGATCTTAGAGTATAGATTGTTCTTTGCATTATTTTATTTTGCCTGTTTTGAACATATGTGTTCATGGTTACCAAGAGGAGCTCAGATTTCTATAGTGGATTCTGCTATTTATTGAAACTGGAATATAAATGATGGAGTAGATGCAAGATTACTCCATGCAACCTGTACCAAAAAAAAAAAATCTGCTGGAATAAATTACCCTGCTACAAGAATCCAGAAAATATCCCACCCTCCTGACCCCATGTTGAACTGGCCTGATACGGAGTGATGTACTAGTCCTAGGTTTCAGAGCATACTAGAAAAAAGTATTTTAATTAAAGTTTAGAGATACATTGTTAGTTAAATTTAACTATGATTGGTTATAAAATAAAAGAGATTTCTAGTTATTTATAATTACTTTAAAAAGTGCTCAATGATACTTATTTAATAGATTTATTGATAAATATATTAGTTAAAATTTTATTATTTCAACTTTATTTAATTTATTTTACTAGGTAAGGTAATCTTATTTAAGTTCAATTCTTCATATAGTAATTTAATTAGTTTTCAAAATTAAGGTATAGAACACCTTTATTTCAATTTAAATTTCTGTTAAAGTTTATGCTTTGTACTTCAGGCACAGACCTATATCACTGCTTGGTGGCAATATATTCTAAAGCTGGGGAAAAATTAGATTGGAAAGGAAAGATGTCATAAGAGCTGAAAGTATGCTCTAAAACTATTAAGTGACAGCAACATTGCAGTGTGCGTAAAGACAGGTGTATGTTTCACAATCTCAACTGAAGTAAACATATAACCATGTCGCATACTTTACTAAAGTATATTGGGTGGCCTTTGAGGGTAATAATGAGCATTAGCAACCAACAGAAACATCCCAATCTCTTTATGTAGTGAATATTAACATTTTCAACTATGTGTAATCAGCATGACGTTTTGCAACTTTAATAATTAGTTCAAGTTCAAAGCAATATTCCTCCAAATTGTTATCTGCCTTCAACTCCTAATGGAGTTTCCCTGTGGGAGAAGACAACTTTTGAAGTCACTGAAGCTCTGCAGGAATGATGATGAAAATTTAGTCATTTATATTTAATAAAACAGACATTACCAATGCCACTATCTTTGCAACCTTTATTGAAATCCGTAAACAGCTTCTTTTCCCCAAGTATCTAAGGAAACAATGTGCTACCAACTTAACAAAACAATAGAGTATATGGTCATGAATTGTCAAGTAGCTGACGGACCTTTAGTGGGAAGCAAGTAATGTTCTATTGCCTGCACTAACTTACGAGTGTGATACAGGAAATCAGTAAACATAGTCCCAGAGCCGGGACCAACTCACTGTGTGACTTCAGGAAAGCAATCTTTCAGGTTCTCAGGGGACTCATTTATGAAATGAACAGGTTGGATAAATTAATCACCTAAGTTCGTTTCAGTTTTAGTATTCTAGGACTGTATGGTTCAGTGCTTCTCATTGATTGGTGACCTTCAAGTAATAATGATAATTAATCTCTCTCAATTCAAACTTTTACCCTTTGATTATAAAATAAAACACAGGAAAACTACACTAAACAAATGTATAGTTGAATGAATGATTGTGAGGGGAGCATGCGTGTAACCACAACCTGGTTCAAGAAATAAAACATTAGACACTACAAAAAAAGAGAATTATAGGCCAATATCACTGATGAACATAGACGCCAAAATCCTCACCAAAATTTGAGCAAATAGAATCCAACAACACATAAAAAAGATTATACATCATGACCAAGTGGGGTTCATCCCAGGGACGCAAGGCTGGTTCAACATACGCAAATCAATCAATATAATACATCACATCAACAAGAGAAAGGACAAAAACCACATGATCATCTCAATCGATGCAGAAAAAGCATTTGATAAAATTCTACACCCATTTATGATAAAAACTCTCGCCAAAGTGGGTATAGAGGGAACATATCTCAACATAATAAAAGCTATATATGACAAACCTACACCCAGCATAGTTCTCAATGGTGAAAAACTCAAAAGCTTCCCACTAAAATCTGGGACAAGACAAGGATGCCCACTATCACCACTCGTATTCAACATAGTCCTGGAAGTCCTAGCCACAGCAATCAGGCAAGAGAAAGAAATAAAAGGGACCCAAATTGGAAAAGAAGAGGTAAAAGTGTCATTATATGCTGATGACATGTTACTATATATAGAAAACCCTAAAAGGTCCACACAAAAGCTACTAGAGCTGATTGAAGAATTCAGCAAGGTAGCAGGTTACAAAATTAATGTTCAAAAATCAGTTGCATTTCTTTACACTAACGATAAATCAACAGAAAAAGAAAGTAAAGAAACAATCCCCTTTAAAATAGCACCCAAAGTAATAAAATATCTGGGAATAAATCTAACCAAGGAGGCGAAAGAATTATACACAGAAAACTATAAACCATTGATGAAGGAATTTAAAGAAGACTTTAAAAAATGGAAAGGTATTCCATGCTCTTGGATTGGAAGAATCAATATTGTTAAAATGGTCACACTGCCCAAGGCAATCTACAGATTTAATGCAATCCCTATCCAATTACCCAGGACATATTTCACAGAACTAGAACAAATCATAATAAAATTTATATGGAACCATCAAAGACCTAGAATTGCTAAAGCATTACTGAAGAGAAAGAAAGAGGCTGGAGGAATAACTCTCCCAGACTTCAGACAATACTATAGAGCTACAGTCATCAAGACAGCATGGTATTGGTACCAAAACAGACATATAGACCAATGGAACAGAATAGAGAGCCCAGAAATGAACCCACAAACTTTTGGTCAACTCATCTTCGACAAAGGAGGCAAGAATATACAATGGAATAAAGACAGTCTCTTCAGCAAATGGTGTTGGGAAAACTGGACAGCAGCATGTAAAACAATGAAGCTAGAACACACCCTTACACCATATACAAAAATCAGCTCAAAATGGATTAAAGACTTAAACATAAGACAGGATACAATAAACCTCCTAGAGGAAAACATAGGCAAAACATTATCTGACATACATTTCAAAAATTTTCTCCTAGAAGAAATAAAAGCAAGAATAAACAAATGGGACCTAATGAAACTAACAAGCTTCTGCAGAGCAAAGGAAACCAGAAATAAAACAAGAAGAAAACCTACGGAATGGGAGAAAATTTTTGCAAGTGAAACCGACAAAGGCTTGATCTCCAAAATATATAAGCAGCTCATACGACTCAATAAGAAAAAAATAAACAACCCAATCCAAAAATGGGCAGAAGACCTAAACAAGCAATTCTCCAAGGAAGACATACAAATGATCAAAAAGCACATGAAAAAATGTTCAATATCACTAATTATCAGAGAAATGCAAATCAAAACTACAATGAGGTATCACCTCACACCAGTCAGAATGGCCGTCATTCAAAAATCCAAAAATGACAAATGCTGGAGATGCTGTGGAGAAAGGGGAACCCTCCTACACTGCTGGTGGGAATGCAGTTTGGTGCAGCCACTATGGAAAACAGTGTGGAGATTCCTCAAAAGACTAGGAATAGACTTACCATATGACCCAGGAATCCCACTCCTGGGCTTGTATCCCGAAGGAAATCTACTTCAGGATGACACCTGCACCCCAATGTTCATAGCAGCACTATTTACAATAGCCAAAACATGGAAACAGCCTAAATGTCCATCAACAGGTGACTGGATAAAGAAGAGGTGGTATATTTATACAATGGAATACTACTCAGCCATAAAAACCGACAACATAACGCCATTTGCAGCAACATGGATGCTCCTAGAGAATGTCATTCTAAGTGAAGTAAGCCAGAAAGAGGAAGAAAAATACCATATGAGATCGCTCATATGTGGAATCTAAAGACTCATGGACAGAGAATACAGACTTGTGGTTACCAGGGGGGTAGAGGGTGGGAAGGGATAGACTGGGATTTCAAAATTGTAGAATAGATAAACAAGATTACACTGTATAGCACAGGGAAATATACACAAAATGTTATGATAAATCACAGAGAAAAAAATGTGACAATGAGTGTGTATATGTCCATGAATGACTGAAGGATTGTGCTGAACACTGGAATTTGACACAACATTGTAAAATGATTATAAATCAATAAAAAATGTTAAAAAAAAAAGAAAACATTGACAACCACCTCGTGAGCCCCTTCATATGCCTCATCCCAGCGTCAACTTCTTCTTCCCTCCCTCTCAAAGTAACCACCATCTTCACTTTCCAAATAGTTAATCATTCCCTTGCGTTCTTTCAGTGATTATTTTTGGCTTTATAAATCCACTTTATTGAGGTATAATTTGCATATGAGAAAATGCACTTAGGTGTTTGATTACCTTTAAGAAATGTATATATGCTGATGTCACCAGTGGCCCAATCAAGATGTAGAATATTTCAATTAACCTTAAATGTTTCTTTTTGCCCCTTTGCAGTTAGTCCACCTCCCTCCTTGGTGCTCAGTTGCAGGCAACCTCTGTTCTTTTCTAGCACATTCTATATGGAAGTCATTGTGTCTCAGATAGTAAAAGAATGAATACATTGAGGCTTTTCCATCTAGAATCTTATAAGACAATTGCTATTTCTATTTTGCTCACCCATGTATCATTTGACACCAAGTATAGTGCATGGCAAGAGCAGGCACTCGGTAAATATCTGTAAAATGAAAGATCAAGGAGTAGACAGATAAATACACAGTAGAATGTTACAAAAACTATAAGAAAGACAAGCAAAAGTTCTACATTGGGTAGGACATAAAATACAGGGAAAGTTTGAGGTAAGGCTGGAAAAATAGATTGAAGCTTATATTGTGAAAGACTTTGAAAATCATGCTATTTCCTTTTATTTCTAGGTAGTGGGACAATCATTGAAGATTTTTTGTATAGAGGAGTCATGTAATTACAGTTATACTTCAGGAAGATTAAGTTCGGCAGTGTATGGGATAGATCAGAAAGGAAGAGACAGTTGGTAAATACTAGTAAGGAGATAATTATGGTCATCCAGACCCGAGGTAATGACGGACTGAACCAGGGGATATAGTAGGAGAGAACTTTGTGAAGATACAGTCTTCAGACCATTGTTCCTACCATACATATGTGATGAAAAATATTGCCAGCCACACCAGTAAACAAAGGATGCTGCGGCCATCAAGTCATCAGCCGCTACTGCCTCCCTGACAGTGAGCTGAGGGAACTCAGGATGCAGACAAGCAGGCAGCCTGGCCTCTGCTGCCACCCTCAACAGTGCATCTTGAGGAAACTCAGGATGGGAAAGACCAGGATACTGGCCCTAGATAGCCAGGTGCATATCAAAGGAATGATTTCAGTGAGCCAGACTTTGTACCTTCCCATATAGAGAAAAGCGCTAAATTCCTTAACTTGAGATATCTGGCTTTCTTTGGTTAACAGTAATCTTTTGATGTTCTGACCATCTGGTCTTTGTGGCAAAACTCATATATCCTAACTCCTCCATTGCCTCAGCAGAACAGTCTCTCAGAGTGATTTGAGAGGCTACCTCCTGGGCTAGAGTCCTCAGAAAGTGCACCGAATAAAACATAACGCTCAACTTATAGGTTGTGAACTTTATTTCAGTTGACACATAAGTCTTCTCCATTGAATGGCCTTTTTTTTTTTTAAACTAGAAGAATACTGGATAAAACTATTGCCATTTTGTTGATCCAGTAGTTTTGTTAGAGTAGGTAGATATGAGCAGAGAAGGGGGGACACAGGCCAAATGGCAGAAAACCATACATCTTGTGAACGACAGGGGTCCTTGGACAGACCAAGAAAAATAGGAACCTCCAGACTGATAAGAAACCATACATTCTGGGTTGACAAGTGTCTTGGAGGCAAAGAAAGGTGGGACAAGACAGGACTCTCCACCATCTGAATGTTACCTTTTGTTCATTATGACCCTTATCCAAATGTAACCTTTTGTTCAGTATGACCTCATCTGACTTCTCAATCAAGACTAAATAGGGACAAAAAAAAAAAAAATCCCTCCTCCTCCCCCAGGAAGGTAGAGCTGGGATGTAGATCAGGAAAGACGACTCCAAACCTCTCCCTGCCAATGAGTATTCTGCTCATTCATTTTTACACCCCTATAATGAGCTTGCCAAAGAAAGTTTGGGCAGCTACCCACTTGGGTCTGCCTGCTCTTTTCTTGAGAGCATACTGTCTATCCCTTAATAAATCCTTGCTTTGCTTTCTTGACCTTCTTGTCTCATTTCTGAATTCTTTCTGCAAAGAGACAAGACCCTTCTCACCGACAGCAGTTTTACAGCTGTAGCTCATATCTAATTTCTTAACCAAAATATTTGCATCATCTTCTATCCTAGCTATATATGCCACGGAGGTGTACTATTACACCATTGCAGAATCCCTAGGGATTTTCCTTTAAACATAGTGATGAATTCTGAAAATTCTTCATGTGTTTGCCAAAATTTTAAGGTTTGACATTTCAGAAATTCATCTCCCCCACCCCCCACAACAACCTCTTTTTTTCAGTCTTATAAATCTGGGTATGTTACTTAACCTGTATGAGTGTCAGATTTTTTTTTCCATTTATGAAATACAGATGATATTTTCTACCTTATACAGCTATTGTGCAGATTAAGTAAACTTATTTTTCTAAAGTGCCAAGCATACTGAGCAGTGTGTTTTACACATGGGAGAAGCTCAGTAAATCTTAAATACTACTGATATTGTTTTTATTGGTTTTATCACTGTTAATCCTGTAGCAGAAACAATTCACACAACTTCTATTAGTATAGACACAGCAAGTAAAGAATTTGGCACTGGCAATCCAGTGTCTTTGGTCTCAAAATTAAAATTCCTACTATATATGGAGCTACAGTGTACCACATAATGATCAATGCCTTTTCTTTAGAGGAAATATATTAGGAGTACTAGCCACAGTTGTTTTTCTTTTTTTCTAAAAGAACATGGTTTATATTTGGAAGAGAGAGAAAATGAGAAAGCTTATGTTTTTTCCTCTTTTTCCCTGTGCTACTCATTCTCTGTCATTTCTTCATTCTCCCCTTTGTAGCGAACAGGTTGATATCAGAGTTGAAAACAATTTTCTAGAGCCATTTCTTACGCCACTGATTCTTCATGACTGAAGTGGTGGTAGGCTAGCTCAATCTATTTCATGAAATGCTTTAAGAAGTGGGTCAACTGGAATTCCTCTTTATATAGAAATGCTTTTTGATGAATGAGTTACTTCCTAGAATTTTTTCCAATCTATATTTGTAATGCTGTCTATGAACTGGAGGTAGTTACAATGATTTACTGTAGAAAATCATAGTTTGTTTTCATGCCATGTAAAGAAAAAAGAGAAATAAAAGTAGAGAGAACAAAAACCACTTAGTCATTAAATTTAATGATCAACAGTCATTAAATTAAGATTATTGAATTATATTTGTTTCTTGAATGTAATTTTGGAGAATATCAGTTTTGGATAATTTAGAAACATTAGCGTGAACTAATTATGCAAACTTTCATGGTCAATTTCAGCTTGCATATGTTAATATTAAGTGCAATTTGATTTCTATACATATTTATTATAATTTCTTATGATTTATCAATGGAAAAATGAATGATGATTATCCCATTAAGGAAAAATAGAAAATATTTCTGTTTAATAAAAAATAGAAATTTTGCTATTTTTATAGAAAATAGAAAAATTTTCTGTTTAAAAATAGAAAATTTAAAAAATGAAATATACATATGGAATGAAATATACAAATGAAATATACATGTACAATATACATATGGTCTCTAGTCTCCCCTTTGAGGCTAAGTAAGAAAGATAAAATGCCACAGTAAAAGTTTGGGAAACTAAATCATATTAGAGTAGTATATTTAAAGGATAAGTAAGATTGTTTTATAAGAATCTAATAATGTATCGTAGTGAAAAGAAATGTTTCTTCCTCCCCATTGATGTCAATTGTCAGATTAGTTCTAGATTTTAAACCCAAATTTGTTCTTGCTGGTTTTGAAATTTTGTTTAAAGTTGTGAGTCTTTATCTTTTGTTGACCTATGCTGTCATGGATGTAATGCTTTTGATTTCCTTTCCAGCTTATATAATGGAACTTTTCTTTCTGGAACCTGGTAATTTTAAGATTAGAATTCTTTGTTTGAAAGGAACCAACCATTGGCTGACCTCAGCCCTTTTCATTTTTGATCTCAGGTTCATCTAAACCCCATGGTAGCACCAAGGTCCAAAGTTTTTAAAGATACAAATTTCTTTTATTCCCTATTCCTCTTTAGAGAAAATAACATCAACTAAAAACTCCTTCTGTCTGAAGTTCTTTCTCTTTGTGTTTGAGGAAAGTTAAAATGGCTCTTGAATCTCTTTATGCAAAGGTGTTATTTCAGTGTCTTGACCCCCAAATCTTCAGCCTCACTTAGTGCATTATTGTTAAAAGAGGACTCATTCTTCAATATTAATTAATGTGGAGATTTAGTTTAAAAATATGTGAAATATTCTGCAATTAGAGGTAGAACTTCTAAAACAGAGCTTCTTTGATGGTCTGTAATTTCTTGAAAAGGATAAGAGCAAATCACATTGTAAGTACAAAGTTGAGTTTTTTAAAAATAGTATTATCAACATTTTTAAAAAATCAAAGAACTTGCTAAATAGGAAAGCAGGAGTGAATCAGTGCACCAGTGACCCAGAAGCTTGAGGCAGACAATTTTCCTGGAATTCAGTATATTGGAACAAAAGGAAATGTAAGAGAAAAGTTAATAGACATAGAACACAGCACCACAAGTTCCAAGATCACTATAAATAACATTCTTCTGGTAGAATCAGAGAGAATAGAGAAAAGGAAATAAAGAGTAATAAAATAATATGTATATTAATTTCTTTATTCAACAAACTTAATGCCATGTCCCAAGCACTGTTCCACATTCAGAGAAACATTAATAATAATAAAAAAAGCAAACAAATGTCTGTGCATGGATGGAGCTTATATTCTGCTTGGAAAGACCTACATTAAGCAGGATAAATAAATAAAACATAATGTGTTAGAATATGAAAAGGGACAAGAAGAAGAAAGTAAACAAGGAATGAGAATTTGAAATAATGGGTGAATTTTTGATTTTGGGTGTGGTTAGTTTTATTTCCTTCTTTTCAATTTGGACTCCTTTTATTTCTTTTTCTTGCTTGATTGCTGTGGCTAGAACTTCCAATAGTATGTTGAATAAAAGTGGTGAGAGTGGGCGTCCTTGTCTTATTCCTGATATTGGAGGAAATGCTTTCAGCTTTTCACCATTGAGCATGATGTTAGCTATGGGTTTGTCATATATGGCCTTTATTTGGTTGAGGTGTGTTCCCTCTATACTCATTTTTCTGAGAGTTCTTATCATAACTGGATGTTGAATTTTGTCAAAAGCTTCTTCTATATTTATTGAGATGGTCATATGATTTTTATTCTTCAATTTGTTAATGTGGTGTATCACATGGATTGATTTGCAGATGTTGACTAATCATTACATCCTTGGGATAAATCCCACTTGATCATGGTGTATGATCCTTTTAATGTATTTTTGAATTTGGTTTGCTAATATTTTTTGAGGGTTTTTGCATCTATGTTCCTCACTATATTGTTCTGTAATTTTCTTTTTTTGTGATTTTTTTTGGTCTGGTTTTGGTATCAAGGTAATACTTGCCTTGTAGAATGAGTTTGGAAGCATTCCTTTCTCTGCAATTTTTTTTGGAATTGATTGAGAAGGACAGGAGTTAACTCTTCTCTAAATGTTTGCTAGAATTTACCTGTGAAGCCATCTGGTCCTGGACTTCTGTTTGTTGGGAATTGTTTTATTACTGAGTCAATTTTATTAGTGGTATTGGTCTGTTCATATTTTCTATTTCTTTCTGGTTATTCCCCCCTTACTCTTTTTTTTTTAATCACTGTGAAATGGTGAATATAAAATGTAGCGCAGAGAGTTTTAAAAAAGGACAATTCATGATCCAATCTGTGGAAACCATTCGTCATACATTTTTCCCTCTGGTTAGCTCTTCAAAGATTCTTTCTGAACCTCCAAAGAGGCTTCCCAAGGTGAAGTTTACTTCTTTGTAAAATTTACTTAGGTGCTTAATAATAACTAATTTCTTTATCTAGGTGAGTCAGGAGAACGACAGCCATAATTGCTGGAACAATCCGTTCTTTTTTTCAAAAGATATTCAGAACTTCTATGAGGATGTACAGGAACTAAAAACCATGGTATTTGACATCTAGCTAATTCAGACAGTTTTTCTAAGGCGTCTACATCACAGATGGAGAAGGCAGTAAGAGAAAAAAGTAGCCTAGAAGGATCCTGTAATGACAGTATGACATTTTTTTTTTTTGCAAGAGACAAGCCATGTCGTTTGAAACATCCTTTGAGACAAAACAATAGAAGATATAATTGCATGACTAAAACTAAACTTTTGAAATTTCTTTTATGCTGTCCTATCTGTAGGACAAACTGAAAAACAGAGATTCAAAAGAATTATACTTTTGTATATGACTTTTCAACTCTTTTATATAGTTATCTTAGATAAGAAAATCCTTGGTATGGTTGAAACCATCTTCATGGGAAATTTTTGGAAGAGTGGTTGTTTCTCTTATTATATCTCTCTGCCTTATGATATCTTTCTATGATTAAAACCTGAATAGAATGTTAGGCTGCAAAATCAGGGCACTAATTGACTCCATGATCATCTTCAGCCTCTGCCCTTTTCAAAACAAGATGAAAAGGATATCCTAGAGGCCTGCCAAAGATAACTGATCAAGGCTTGAAGACTTGGCATACACTGTCCCAGTAAAAGCCTTTATACCCAAGTGAATTTGCAAGACTTCAACCCAAGTTCCATTTCACTGCTCCATCTGGAACACTGTTTCACCTGTGAATCTGTTCAAATTGATAGCCCTAACATCTCAAAACATGATCACTATTTTTCACCAACCTACTTTTTGCTGATAGTCTTCTAGACCTCAGAGCTGTTTCCCTCCTTCATCCATTTTCACCCTGAGAATTGTTGAAATCTCAGTCTTCATAGCCTACTGACCACAAGTTATCTCCCTTTGCTCCTTGAATAGAGTGATTTCAAATTGCTGCAAATTTGACAATCAAGGAATTGCCCAAGTATAGGTAGATGAGCTAGACCTCTCCAGAAATAGTAGCAATAGCACATTCATAGTATCATTTGTTTCCAAAGATCTATATATTTGACGTATAAATTCTTTCATCTTAATATCCTCAAACTTTTAAACAATCTAACCACTTGACAAAGTAATATGGCAGGCAGATAATATTGATGTCTGTAAAGCTAAGTGAGTAATTTCTATGTTATCTGGTATTTGCAATAATGACACACTCATTTCCATTCAGACTCTACTCACTGATGAAAGACATGACAGATCTTAACTTACATATTAATATCTGTGTATCAAGATGGATATGGATACACCAGTTATCTGTCTATGTGAAACTGTTTTGGTTTTCTTTACCTCACATAATCATCGTACTACTATATTAGCTATGAGATAGGTGATTTTATCCTTATTTCATGGAAGAAGCAGCTGAGGCTCGCAGAAATGAAATATCTTATGCAAGGTCACCTAGCTATCAATTGGAAAATCTCAAATAAGAAATGAGACCCACATCTGTCTTATTTAAGTCCGTGTCTATTCCACTACACTGTTCCTCTAGCCTACCTGATCATTAGAGACCATTAGATTTACCTGACCGAGGGTGCAAAACTGTGAAAATCTGATACTGAGAAAACTCCATTTATAACACACTTGGACTGGAAAGATGGCTCACTTGAAGGCCATGCTTTTGTTGACATCCATCAAAGAAAGAAGATAAATTTTCTAACTTCAACCTATGTGAAATGGCAGTGACTAAATTCAGTAGGGTTGCCAGATAAAATACACACAGTTAAATTTGAATTTCAGATAGATGGGTGAATTTTTTTAGCAGAAGCGCAGCCCATGCAATATTTAGGGCATCCTTGTATTTTAAAAATTATCTTTGTTTATTTGAAATTAAAATTTAACTGAGCATCCTGTATTTTTATTTGCTAAATATTGCAATCCTATGAATCAAGCAATTGTAATTAGAGCTTCCAGTTTCAGGGAACCATTTAGTTGTGTTTTCTTTTAGTCTTTTAGAAGAACAGCCTTGCTCTAGTATACAGTGATTGGATAATGGCATCAATGTTGTGCTTTGAAGTAGGGAAAGGATTCTGTTTGGGGGCAGAGGGCAGTACATTTAGCAATATCCTGAACTTTTGTTCCATGCAGAATTATTTGAAAATTTGCTACACACAGTTTCTAAAATCGATTTCTTGTACATTATGGCACGTACATGGTAGCACTCATTGCACCTGAACTTTTAGAATAAAAATCACTGATGGAACTAAACTATTGGAAAAAGAAAATAACCGTTTATGGGCCGTGTTTTTTTCACTCCGTGATTACACAGTGTAGTAGAAAAAAGCGTTGACCTTGAGTTAGAAAAGCTGAGTCTTGCACCCAGCTGTCACATGTTAGGCGAGGGACCTAGGAAAAGTTATTATCTTCTCTGAACTTCACTTATACAATAGGGGTGATAATCCCTGTCCAGTCTACTTCACATAAGTGTTCGTAAGCCTAGAGGAAATAATAGATACATAGGGTTCTGTAAGTTGTGAAACACTTTTCAAAATGTAAATTATCATCTTGAGTTTCCTCTAAAAGAGCTTTGACTGACAGCTATTGTGATATTGAAAATACTAATAATGAATAAATGATTTGCCTTTCAGATAAATGTGGTTGTTTTCTGATCGTTTTGGGCAGCAAGAAAGTATTTCATTGCTGTGTGATGTACTCTTCTGGTATTCTGTGTCTATAAAACCATTTGAAATTGACTCGTTCCAAGCTGAGTAAAGGTAAATTAAAAAATTGGACTTTCCAGAGAGATGATAAGATAGCTTATGAATGTGGATTATGTGATCACATATAACATATATGTATTCATGGAAGTGTTGTAAACACTGTAAGTCACATGATGTATGCTGATGGCAATAAGGAATCTTGAAAATAATGTGGAATCAATTGTATTCAATGACCAGATGAAGTTGCATTAAAATCCTGCCAACCAAAATTTAACATAAAGGAAATTTCTAAGTTTCTCTAATGGCTAAAGAGGCTGATCCCCTATCAATTTAAATCTTTTTGTAATTAAGTGTAAAAGTATTTTAATAACAGCAATAGTTTCAGTTAGTAGAATTACTGATTCATATCTCCTTTACTGCACCCATACAAATATGTAAGAAGGTACCGTGAAAATCATCCTTATGTTATGCCATCTATTTCTGTGATTTAGGACTGCCTACTGGAATATTGCCTTAAATGTCTTTTGATATTATAAAGGAAACAGAGCTATTGAAAACAAGTAGAGATGGTTCATGGTGCTGCATGTTAAGACAGAATCAGTCTGTTTTTAACGAAACATTTTTTTTTAAGCCTTTGGGTTTCTTTCTCTCCATCTTCCTCTCCCCCGTCCTCTTTCTCTCCCTGTGCCTTCTCTAATTTTATTTTTTCCCTTTCACAGAGTATGTTTGTTGCACATTAAAATGAAAAGTTAGGGAGTACTAGTCTTTTCACCACTCTTAATTCTACCTCCTCAGAGTGGCTTCTAGCAATATTTTGGGAACTGGTCTCAAATCTTTCAAACTAATCTTTGAAATGTATAGAATGTTGATTTAGTCTCTCCAGAGTCATGGCAGTGATATGTAGATTTGTATCAAAGAACTGCTTCTGAAAATCAAAGTTGCTGTCAGTGAGACCCAAGTAAAAAGGTACTTTTTAAATGGGATTGTTTAATCTTGATCCTCTGTTTTGTTTTTCACATGAAAGCATTGAAATATCACATTTAAAGCATTCCATCAAACCACAGTCTGGTTGGAAACATGGTTTGGACTTAAGTGGTCAGTGCAGCAATGATCTAATTTTAAACTTTCTTCTTTTATTGAAATATTTTTAGGTTTGATTATTTGGTCCCATTAAATCTCAATTAAAAATTAGGTATTTTTCTCTGTTCTATATCATTGCAAGTTTCCTACATTTTTAGTTCTGTTTTCAGATGAACTTTTATGTTGCCAAGAGTAAGACTCCAGTTTAATGCATTACTGATTATCTGAAGAGACTGATCTCAGATTGGGCAATGTTGAGGTAGAAAAACTTGATTTTTCAATACCAAAGACCCTCTTGCTTCCCTTTGCTTCAAGGCATCTGCTTCTGGTTCCTTTGCCTGGCTCAGAAAGCTTATCTTGGGGGAGGGTATAGCTTGGTGGTAGAGCACATGTGTAGTAGCATGCATGAGGTCCTGGGTTCAACACCAAGTACCTCCATTTGAAATAAATAAATAAACCTAATTACATCCTCCCCCCAAAAAAATTTTGAAAAAAAGAAAGCTAAACTTATTTTGTTTTCCCTTTGTTGTCAAAAGGGTCATATGATGATCTTCCCAGGATTATTTGCCTTTTAGAGTTGGGCACTGGGAGAAAAAGTAAAGATACACACACACACACACACACACACACACACGTTTTCATACATACATGGAGATTAGGCAAGGGCCAGGAGAATCCAAATCCAAAAGACCTAAAGGTTGTGAGAACCCTGCCCCTTCCCCCAATTTATATTCTACTGAATCAAGACCCTGCTTTTTTTTTAGGACCACTACTTTTTTTTTGTTTGTTTTTAGTTTGGGTTTTATTTTTTAACTTTTAATTTTGAAAAATAAGAACTGCAAGAGTAGTACGAAGAATTCCCATACACCCTTACGCAAATTCACCAGTTATTAGCATTTGTCACACATCTTGCTTTATTAATTACCCCCACCCAACCATTTGAGATTTTTTTTAGGGATTGATCTCATTTTTTTAATTCTTATTTTTTAATGAAGTGTAGTCCATTTGCAATGTTAGTTTCAGGTGTATAGCAAAGGGATTCAGTTATACATATACTTACATATATATTTCAGATCCATTTGAGATTAAGTTGCAGACAATGAACCCTTTACCCATATTTCCTAACAATGAGGACATTCTCGTACATAACCACCATATAGTGATCAATTTTAAGACATTCGATATTGACACAAGACTATTATATAAGCAATATTCAATTTTAGCCAGTTGTCTCAGTACTGTCCTTTACGGCCATTCCTCACCCCGTACTGGCCCACCTGTGATGGTGCCTTGCACTGAAATGTCATGCCTCTTCAGTCTCCTTTAATCTGGAACTGAGAAGGGAATCTTGATTTGACTTTTGAAATTTTCATGTTTCAGAGGAGTTTATTCATTTCTTAAAACATTGTCCCTGCAATTTTTGCTTGACCTAGGCCCACTACTCTTATCGAGTCCTTCCTTTGCAGTAGACTTTATGTTCCATAAAAGCAGAGGCCTTTGACCACAGTGGTCATTTTTGCATTCCTAGTGCTTATAAAAATACTAATGTATATTTGTTGAATTAATAATCAGAGAATGTTTAAAATTCACACATCATCTCACCAACCAGAAGTAGGTGCCACTAACATTTTAGGACATTAATTTCCCATAATTTCTCTCAGTCACTTTCCTCTCTCTCTCTCACTGGTTCTCTCTTCTTCATTTAATGTGAGCCATCATTTTTACCAAGCCTCCAAGACCCATGCCAGCAGTGCATTTGAACCACTGAGCAGGGGCCTCGCCATAGAAAAGTGTCACAATATCAACAAATTTGTATTTATCCATCTTTATTGTCTGTCCCCTTTGATACAACATCCTCAGGATCTATTCCTGGATATACTCTCCCACTTCCTGCCAGTACACGTTAACAGGACCTTCAGTTCCTCTGGTGTAGAAGCCATTTAGTCCCTCGGTAGACCCAGCACTTCCTCAGTAGAGTCAGGCTGAGCTCTGACTCCAGCTGTTGGTCTGGAGTCTGGGAGGAGAGATAGTCTTCAAACAAGGGGACTTCTCTCTTCTAACAAGGAAGTGTGAGGGTATTTTTCTGGTCCAGAGGGTTAAGGGGAATCCAGGAGTTCAAAACGATCAAGTGAATATACCCAGATATCCTCATTCAGCGTTTGTGAAGACCCCATTCTTTCTCTTGGACTCTGACTTTGGCGTCGGAGATTTGCTGAGGCTGAGAAATCAACCTCCTCTGATGCTCAGTCTCTTAGGATCGAGTCCTGTGTCGGTCTGCATTCCAGCTATAGGAGGTGAAGGGCTTTTTCAAACACTTCCAAGGAGGCCCTCTGACTATCACACATTGCTTTACGTTGGTAATTAAATAAGCTGAGCCCGTCATTTGCTTTCTTCAGAGCAGCAGTGGTGCTTAGCAACAGCCATTCAAAACCACAGTCTAGTTACTAAGGTCCCTAGATTTTGCAAATGCCAGAGACTTTACAAAAGCTCTGCACTGTGTCTGCTGCTGCTAATGGGTACTGCTTGTCATTTAGCCCCCGAGACTCTTTCCTGCAGCCTCTCGTGGCATCAAATCTGTTAGTTCCTATTTCGTGGAAGTGAGTCTGAAATGGGATTTGGGGGAAACTGATTTATTGGAGAATCACCTGCAGGTAAATTCTTTAAGGGAGTGAGGAAAGTAGGTTAGGGCAGAGAAAGCTCTGAGGCAAAACTGTGATTTTAACTGTAGTCTAGCTTGTTTCAAGTGGGAGACTCTGGGACATGAATGACACCACAGTTTTCCCACCTGGAGACATGGGTCTGGCATTCTGCACTATACACTCCCAGGTGTTTCCAAGAAAGACAGCTCCTTGCTGCTGAAGCCAGTTCTCAAGGGGATAGAACTGGGAATGGTTAACATCCAATAGTAGCAGCTGGGAGAATCGTTGCATCACTCAGTCAAGGGGATTCAAAGGTACCAACACCTTATACTATGTGGGCTCAGGGGCAAGATTTGTGCAGAAAACTGATGGAAACTATGCCAATGACTGTGGGAAGCACATTCTAGGCCAAGCCGATGGCAAGTGCAAGAGCCCTGAGATGGGAATATTTTTGGTGCCTTCTAGACAGCCATATTCTTCCTGTGTCATTCCATGGTCTTTTTTCTGTGCATTGTGGGTGTTCTAATCACCTCTTCTTATAAGGACACTAGTCAGATTGGAGTAGGGCCCATCCGTATGCTTGATTTTACTAATTACCTCTTTGGAGGCTCTGTCTCCGGATACAGGCATATTGGCAGTTAGAGCATCAACATAGGAATTTGGAGGGGGAGGTGCATCTTTTACCTGTACTTGAAATTGGATCGATTGAGGTAATCTCTGGGAATTCTCACGTGAAAACAAACCATGTTTGTTTATTTTTTCATTGAAGTTTCTTTTACATAGACCGCATTTTGTTAAATAATCCCTTTACTCTGTGAGATGTGGTGAGTTAAAAGAGGTGGGTGATTCTATCCTATGCTTTTCAGAATTCTCTGAGTGAGATCTTTAATAATGTAACTCATTCTTTTATTAAAGGTGTTAATTCAATTCAGTGAACATGTAATGTACAAGGCTCCATGCCATGAGATGAGGATTTAGATAAATTAAGCTTTGTCCTTAACCTCAAAATTTTCTTCTACAGGGGGAGAAAGATACATAAACCAGTAAATGCAATACGTTATGGTTTATTCAAGATAGTGTGGGAGCACAATAGCTGGTGTAGTCAATTCTAGCTGGGTTAGTGGAAAGAGTCTTTTTCTGAGGCTGTGGACGAGATGAAACTTAGGATGACTCTTCAAAGCTGGATACATGTTTGGCAGGCAAGCAAAGAAGAAAAGGCCATTGCAGGCAGAAAGAGCAGCATGAGTGTATGTGTCTGTAGGTGTGAAATATCCTAGCGGATTTGAAGCTTAATGGTATTTCAGTCTTGCTGGCCTTGCTTGTTTAGGCATCAAAGAGCCAGAACATTCAAGTCAAAATAAACTATTAATTATGTTTCTATTACTTGCCACTTTTCATTATTTGCGATTCTCCTCTCCTCCCAGGTTTTAGTGGCAATCATTAAGAATTGACTAAAGTGAGGATAAAGTAAGATAATTGAAAGAGCTCAGGAAAAAAAGTGCTACATAAATGAAAGGAATTATTGACTTAATATTAATTTTCATTTCCCTGACTGGTACAGTGGTGGAGACTGCTAGTTGTCCCCCAATATTCATTCTCCCTTTCGTATATAGGAATAGAATTTATGTTGGGCACATGACCAACTAGTCAAAGACTACATTTCACAGGCTCCCTTGTAGGTATGTAAGGCTCACCATAGGGCTAGGTTTTGGCCAATGGAATGTAAACAAATGTGATGTGTCTCACCTCTAGGCTGTTCATTTAAAAGAAAGGGGTATTTCCTTCCTTGTGTCTTTACATCCTTCCTCTAGGCTGGAATGTAAATGTGATAGAAGGTGATATAAGACTCTCCTGGACAAGGAGATTGTAGGTATGTATTGATGATATCAGATCAGTACATCAGAAGGAACCAGGATCCCTATTGGTTTTGAAGATGCTTATCCAGATTTTGATATGAAAGAAAAATCAACCCTGCTTTTTAAGCACCTATTATTCAAGGTCTAATTTATAGCAACCATATCAGTATCTAACCTAACACAAGGATTAGAAGAAATTCTTAGTGATTGTGGACTTGTCATTAAGTGAACCAACTGATCAAAATGAAAATTCTGCCTTGGTAACTTTGGCTAATGCTCACGAAACAGAGAACTCTGATGTAGCAGCTCTCTCAATTTATAATGGAGAAAATACTTATAACAAATTTTTATTTTCATAGTTGAAATATTTCCAATTACACAGGAAATATTTTTCACATACTGACAGAATTAACCCTAAAAGACGTGGAGTAACCCCTGTGGGGGATTTTTCCCAATGTGGCATAAAAATAATTTACATAATTAAAAATACATACCGATCAAGCTATTTCTGACCAATTATTCTTGAGAAAAAATAGAGAGAAAAATAATCAACTTGATTAATCCAGAAGCTCAGTGTCATTCTAAGTCCCCAGAGGGAAGTCTTCTTACCTGCAAGGAGCTAAATGACTTTGTGCCTGATAATTTTGCTCAGAATGATCAGAAGGAGAAAACTGAGGTTGTGAATTTACCAGATGGCTTTAAAAAGTTCTCCTTTGACAAGGAAAGCAAAGCAAGTTGAAAATATATCAACAGAAATGTTAATATGTCAACATAGTACAGCTGGTGCACTGCTATCAGATGGATCAATAATTAAAGGATGATCTCAATTTTTCTATGGTGCACAAAGCAATAAATGGCCCCTGAGATTAATTAATAATTGAATTGAAGCTAAAGGCTTTTCATCAATCTTAAAACCTGCTTATTGTAAGCATACCACAACCAAACACATGTATCAAAACAGAGAAAAATCTTTCTATTCAATTAGCAGCTTTGGAAGACATCATACTTACTTTCTGGAAAGTATCCTAGGGAGATGCTGATTAGTCAGAATGAAAGGCGGATCAAAGGTCTAGTTAAAAAGGAAATGTTTCTTAAAATGTCAGCTCAAATGACTGAATTACGTTTGATAAGGGATTTGGAGTGAGTGTTTATTTTAGAAATGATGTCATTTAGGTCTTTTTGTGTAATTGGAGATTTACAGTATCTATTGCAGCCGATTGAATCAAATTAGATTTCTTTGAGACTTTGCTGAAAATAAATCATTGGGCATGTGGAGTAATGTTCGACCATAGAGAAAACACTAAAATGGGAAAACAAGAAGCCTAGGGTCTCGTCCTAGCTCTGTCATTAGCTAAGTGTCACCAAAGGTCTCATCCAGCTTTGAATTCTGGGATTTCTGAAAGAAATTGCAATCTTGCCGACGATAAAATTTTGTTACCTGCATTTGAAATTTGCGTGGAAAAGGATTCAGAAGGTTTAATTTGATACCCATTATGATTCAGATCTCAAAACTCAGGCCTCAACCTGATGAATGAATGAAGACCTTTTCTGATTAGAATTGATAAAGAGCCAATTATAATTATATTTACCTGATTGGGACCATTCATAAGTGCAATCAAGTCTATTCTAGGAGGGCAAACAAGGTTACATCTGCTTATTATGTGCACAAATGACTTATGTTTTATGAAAAACCACAGCTTGCTCATAAGTGTTACGGAGAGTGTAAATGGATTTGCTTTTCTCAGAGATTTAAGAGGGAAATGGTACTTTTAACACTGGAATGGTGAAAAAGCATTTGATTTAGCAGAAAGGAATTTTTATGTTTCAGGTTTTACGGGCTTTTGGTTTTTAGGAGAACTTCATTAAATGGATTGTAACCATATATTCTCAACTCACAGCTCACATAATAAGCAATTCTATAAAGTCACCTTTCTCTATACGATTGTAAAGAATTACACAGAGTGGGCTAGTATCATTATTATTATCTATTTGTGGTCATTGAGGAGTGTTCATTATAGAGATCTGACTACGCTAACGCTAGTCCACTACAGACAACTACATGAGAAAGACAGGAGGATTTTCATGGACATGATTTTCTTAAAATAAGAGCTGAAAGGTGTTTGCTTAGAACTAGTCCCAGTAATAGAGTGACAACTCAGTATACTCCTTCTAGACTCTTTTTTTATAATGATCCTAGCTTTATTTCATTAGCACAGGGGAATACCCTGAAGGTTGCCCCAGTACTTGGCAGCGTTCAAAATGGCACCAATCAGTGGCACCTACTTCTGTCAATCTTTAGAAGCATTAATTTAATTAAGACGAATTTCCCCCCTCAACTCTCATATTCCACGTCAGTAGCATTCTTTATTTGCCAAGATATTTCTTTTAACTGAGTTAGACAGATGGTGGTCTCTCTTCGAAAGACAAGGCAAAAAGCCAAAATAAAAATTGCCAAAATAGTGTGCTTCTATTCAAAGTAGGAGTTTGGGGATTTCCTCTGTTTGAAATATATTATCTGGAGGCCTAAAATACCCTTTTTAAAGAAAAATAAGATTATAAGTCCAAACTTATAAAATGCAGACTCATACCTTGTTAAACCTGAAGCTCAAGATACTATATACATAATAATCATGTGAATTATAAGCTACTGTAACAGATATAAATCAGTGTTGTGAGTTCAAGCCACCCCCACCCCCACACACAAGGAATAATGAAGTCCTAACCCCCAGTACCTGTAATATGACCTTATTTGGAAATAGGATCTTTGCAGATCTAATCAAGATAAGATGAGGTCATACTGGATTAGTGTGGGACCTGAATCCAATGACTGGTGTCTTTATAAAGGGAGAGAGATTTGAAGACTGACATACAAATGGGGAAGAAGGCCATGTGAAGACAGAGGAAGAGATTGGAGTGATGCAACTACAAGTCAAAAAATGACAAGGATTGCATTAACCAGCAGAAGCTAGGAGAGAGGCATGGGACAGATTCTCCTGCACCAATACCGCTAACACCTTGATCAGACTTCTGGACTCCTGAACAGTAAGAGAATAATTTTTTTTATTTGTTTTTACTATGCCTACAGTATTTGTCCTTCTGTATTGGGCTTATTTCACTTAGCATGATGTCCTCCAGGTTTATCCATATTGTCACAAATGGCAGGATTTTGTTATTTTTTTTAAGGCTGAATAATATTGTGTTATATGTATATACCACACTTTTTGGATCCATTCATCTGTCATTGGACATTTGGGTTGTTTCCATATTTTGACTATTGTGCATGTTGCTGCAATGAACATGGGTAAGCAGATATCTCTTCAATATCCTGATTTCGATTCTTTTGGATTATACCCAGAGGTGGAATCGCTGGATCATATGATAGTCCTGTTTTTAATTGTTTGAGGAACCTACATTCTCGTTTTCCATAGCTGCTGCACCCTTTTATTTTCCCACCAACAGTGTACAAGGGTTCCAATTTCTCCACACCTTTGCCAGTACTTACCGTTTGTTCTTTTTTTTTTTTTTTAACAATAGCCATTCTAAGAGGTGTGAGGTGGTATCTCATTTTGGTTTGGATTTGCATTTCCCTGATGATTGGTGATGGTGAGCACCTTTTTCATATAGCTGTTGGCCATCTATATATCTTCTTTGGAGAAATGCTTATTTAAGTCCTTTGCCCATTTTTAAATTGAGTTATTTGGGCTTTATTTTTGGCCATTGAATTGTAGGAGTTTATCTATTTTGGCTATTAACCCCTTATCAATTATATGGTTTGCAAATATTTCCTCATTCCATAGATTGTCATTCCATTTTGTTGATTGTTTCTTTTGTTGTGCAGAAACTTTTTAGTCTGATGTAGTTCCGCTTGTCTATTTTTGGTTTTATTGCATGTACTTTTGGTGTCATAACCAAGAAATCATTGCCAAGACTAATGATTTCACTATATGAAGTATCTAAAATAGTCAATTCATAGGAGCAGAGAATAGAATGGTGGTTATCAGGGGCTGGAGGGAGGGGGACATGAATTGCTGTTCAATGGATCTAAAGTTTCACTTACGTAAGATGCATAAGTTCTTGAGATCTACTGTACAACATAGTCCCTAGTTAACAATACTGTATTGGGTGGGGTGTTGGGGAAGAGAAATAGGTAAGGGAGATGAAGAGGTACAAACCTCCAGTTGCAAAATAAATGAATCACGGGTATGAAGTGTACAGTGTTGGGAATATAGTCAATAACTATGTAATATCTTTGGTGACAGATCATAATTAGACTTATCATGCTGATCATTTTGAAATGTATAGAAAGATTGAGTCACTATGTTGTGTAACAGCAACTCATATAGTGTTGTAGATCAATTATGTCTCAAAAATAAACAAACTCATAGAAAAAACAGATCAGATTTGTGGTTACCAGAGACAGAATCTGAGGGGAGGGGGAATTGAATGAAGGCAGTCAAAAGGTACAAACTGCACTTCCACTTATAAGAAAGGTAAGTATTAGGGATGTAACATACAGCATGATTAATATAATTAGCACTGTTATATGTTATATATGAAAGCTGTTGAGAGAGCAAATGCTAGGAGTTCTCATCATGAGGAAAAAATTTTTTTTTCTATTTATTTACTGTTGTATGAGGTGATAGATGTTCACTAAACTTATTGCGGTAATCACTTCATGATGTAGGTAAGTCAAATCATTATGCTGTACACCTTAAACTCATGTAGTACTGTATGTCGATTACATCTCAATAGAACTGGAAGTAAAAAATAAAAACATGTAAGAAAATGAACAACGAAAACACCTAATACTTTCTGGTGAACTGAAGAATCTTGAGAGGGTAAATCTGATATTAAATGTTTTTACCACAAGAGAAAAACAGAGGGGCACGAGGGACGTTTGGGAAGTGATTGATATGCCTATCACCTTGATGGGTGGTGATGGTTTCACGGGTGTATGCATATGTCCAAACTCATCATACAGTAAATATGTGCAGGTTTTTGTATATCAGTTGTGCCTCAAAAAGCTGTTAAAAGAGATCATATGCTTTCATAATTCAATTTGTGTAACAGTATTTTGGGGAAATGTACAGCCAGTTTCATGAGATCATGGTTGAAAGAGGAGGTGGTTTATTTTATATTTTATATAGATACATTTTTATTTGGGGAAGGCTCTTTGCCTTATAAACATCTACTTTATACTCATTAAGAACCTTGGAAAACTTAAATTCATAGTCATCTACCAAGCATTTCTTACTTTCAAGGCTGTTAAATTATTTTGCGTTTTTTTTGGAGGGGAGTGCTTAAACCATTTACATTTTAAAAAATTTTTATTTAAGTATATTTGATTTACAATATTAGTTTCAGGTATACAGCAAAGCAATTCAATTATATAAACACATGCACAAACACACACACACACACACACACACACAGATTTTCAGATTCTTTCCCATTATAGGTTATTACAAGAAATTGAATACAGTTTCCTGTGCTGTACGGTAGGTCCTTGTTATTTATCTATTTTATGTATAGTACTGTGTATCTGTTAATCCTAAAATCCTAATTTATCCCCACCCCCTTTGGTAATCATAGTTTGTTTTCTATGTCCATGAGTCTATTTCTGGTTTGTAAATAAAATTTGTATCTTTTTTAGATTTCACATGTAAGTGATATCATATGATATTTGTCTTTGTCTGACTTACTTAGTGTGATAATCTCTAGATCCATCCATGTTGCTTCAAATGACATTATTTTTTATGGCTGAGTAGTATTCCATTGTATATCTATATCTATATCTATATCTTTACCTCACATCTTCTTTATCAAGGATATTAAATCATTTTGAAAGTAGAAATATTATCACATTGGCCTGGAAAATTCAAGCCACAAAATATTGTCTGTCTGTCTGCCTATTTATCAATTTATCTCTCTTATTTATGTATGTTTATGATTTTGGTTTTTTGCAATGTAGACTGCTCTGTAACTGTGATAAGGCTTTTTAAAAAATGTATTGCACTTTTATTTATTTATTTTTAATTTTTAGGGGGGAGTTAATTAGGTTTATGTATTTATTTATTTTTTAGAGGAGGTACTGGGGATTGAACCCAGGACCTCGTGTATGCTAAGCATGCGCTGTACCACTTGAGCTATACCCACCTCCCCCACACACCCCTAGAGATAAAGCTTTAATTGTGTTTCCTATTCCACTTTTGGTGACCTCATATTACTACTCCCCATATTTGACATGTTTTTGAATTTCCATTTATAGATGTAAGAGTATCATAGTAAATCTGCTAACAAATATTTATTGGAGGCCTATCATGGTACAGACACTTTCTAGGTGCTAAAGATCCTATGCTAAGGATCCACAATTGCCTGGGTCCCTGTTGTCAGGGATCTTACATTTCAGTGGGGAAGACCAATGATAAAATGCAAATAAATGAAAAGATTTCTAGTACTGATAAATTATAAGAAGAACTAGCATAGTTTCAGGGAGGGTGACCAGATGACCAGTTTAGCTGGGATGGTTGAAGAAAGTCTCTCTGGAGAAATGGCATTTGAGTTGAGACTTGAAAGATGAGAAAGCAGCAGCCATGCAAATATTTGTGAGAAAAGTCATCCAAGCACAAATATATGTATACTATTTTATTATATTTCAAAGTATTTATTTATTTATTCATTCATTGAGTCATTGATTGATTGATTCATATTGCAAAGTCCCTGAAACAGAAATAAGCTTATTATGTAAGAAGAGCCAGTCTGACTGAAGCATAAGTAGTGAGGGAGGGTGGAAGGACCTGAGAGTGGAGCCACAGGAAGAAGCTACCTCACATGGGAGCTTGTCATCCGAGATAAGGAGTTTGGATCTTATTTTAGGTTTGATGGAGAGACAGTGGAAGGTTTTAAGCTGTGAAGCACCATTATCTGGTTGATGTTTTCACAAGGTTACAGTAGATGCTGTAGAGGAGACAGGTCATAAGGGGTGATGAGCAGACACAGGAAGATAAATTAGGGGAATAATTCAGTAGTCCAGGTGAGAGATGAGAGTGACTTGGACTGAAGTTTTCCAATCCAGTGGAAATGGATTTGAAGTCTCTTGGCAGTAGAAATATCTTTGGAAATAGATTTTGAGGGGCATGAAAGGACTTACTGATGGATAGACCTGAAATTTTAAGAAAAGAGAAGAATCAAGGATGACTCCTACTTTTGGGCTGCACCTTGCAGGTATACAAGGCCTGTACCAGCTTCAAGACCAAAGAAAGAGACCAGAGTCAGTGACAGACATCAATGGTTTGTTTAATGGATAAGGGGAGCTTACACGTCGGAAGCTAAGCTTGGAGTGACTCCCCACTGTGTGCAGCAGACGGCAGGCAGGACATGGTGGCAGGCTTTGCTCACCGGAGTGAGGGTGGTGAGATTACCTGTTATAGGGAGAACTGACTCCAAGTTGGCTCATTGGTTACCAGGGAAACTAGAAGAGGCATGTGCCTCTCACTGCCCCTTTGATAAAAACAGTCACTAGCTGGGGCCTGGGGCAAGTATATAGGAAGATCAGTCATGTGAGTGGGGTGTAGGTGAGGCAGACACTGGTCCAGCAGGGGATGTACAGAGAGCAAGAGAACAGCCATCGTTTTTTTTTTTTTAATTGAGCTATAGTCAGTTTACAATGTTGTGTCAATTTCTGGTGTACAGTACAATTTCTCAGTCATAGATGAATATACATATATTAATTCTCATATTCTTTTTCACTGATAGCTACTACAAGATCTTGAAAATATTTCCCTGTACTATACAGTATAAACTTGTTTATCTGTTTTATATATACCTGTCAGTATATACCAATCTCGAACTCCCAGTCTGTCCCTTCCCACCCCCCTCCCCTGAGAACAGCCATCTTGGATGACCTGATCAAATACCTACCTTTTGCTTTTAGTATCAACAACTGGGTGTTTACTCAAAAGGAGAAGGGTTGGCAGGGAGCAGATTTAGAAGTAAAACTCTGTAATCCTATTGGGGGTCTATTAAGTTTGAAAGGTCTATTATATATTATGTGATTTCTGAAGTTCAGAAGAGCAGTCCAGGCTGGAGCTATAGATTTGAGAGGCATCAGTATATAGATCTGAATTCATGGTACTGGGTGAGATAGCTTAGGGAGAGTGTGTACAGAGGAAAGGAGAGGTAAGGAAAGATTCCTGGGGAACTCCAACTTCTAAAAGTCTTATCCAGGGGGAGGAACTGGCAAAATGAGATAGAAGACTGGATGATGATTCAAGAAGAGCCAAGTGTGGCTGATGGGTCAATAAAATTAGATCAGAGATCTCCATTGGCTTCAGCAAAATGTAAGTCTTTAGCTTCTTTGGTGAGAGCTTTTTCAGGACAAAGAAGTTGAGTTAATGAGTATAGCTAAGTATTTGGAAGATTATCTGAACACCAGGTTTGAAAAATAAATGAAGATGCAGAAATTCAGTTAGTGAGTAGAGACAAGTATTTGGAGAATTGTTACCATTGAAGGAGGATAGAGGAATGGAGGGTTTTTTGTTTGTTTATTTGTTCTGTTTTTAAGACGTGTGATAATGATGTGTGTTTGAGTGACAGTGAGGTTGGTTCAGCAGAGAGGAAGAAACTGATAATTTAGTAGAGATGGAACATAATTACAGGAGTAAAGTCCTTCTGAAGGTGAGAAGGGATGGGATTCAAACAAGGCTCAAGGGAGCACACTCCTAAGGGATAATTTTTTTATATAACAGCAAGAAGGTGGTAGAGAGAGTATGAGGTTTAGAGTCAGTTTCTGGAGGCTGACATTCTGGGTTCAGATCCTGTGTTTGCCACTTGTGGTTTAAAAAAAATTTTTTTTTGGTAACCTTGAACAAATGCTTTCATTTCCTCATCTCTAAAATAGGGATGATATATGCTATCCAAAAAAAAAAAAACCCCAAAAAACAAAAAACTAAATTCACAGAAACAGATCAGACTGGTGGTTGCAGAGGAGGTGGATGGGGGAACTAGGTGAAGGTGGTCAAAAGGTACAAACTTCCAGTTATAAGGTAAATAAATCCCGAGGATGTCATGTACAGCATGGTAACTATAGTTACCAGTCCTGTTTGTATATTTCAAATTGAGAGTAGATCCTAAAATTTCTGATCACAAGGGAAAAAAATTCTTTTTAGCTGTGTGAGGTGATGGATGTTAACTAAACTTTTTGTGTCATCATTTCACAATGTATATATCTGTCAGATCATTATGTTGTAAACCTTAATCTTATGCAATGTTATGTGTCAATTATATGTCAATAAAGCTGGAAAAAATAAATGTGGGTGAAATAATAGCACATAGCTGAGAGAGTTGTCATAAAAATTAAATAGTTTGAAATAAATGAAGTGTATAAAGTAATGCTTGGCACCTAGCAAGTTCTCAATAAAAAACAGCTCTTCTGTTGTGGCTGCCGCTATATGGGAACAGATGCAAGTGTATGGGTAAAGTTGTTGATGGGAAGGTGAGACAGTTGCCAGCTGATTGTACCCGTTATGTCTATGAAGAATGCCATGAGATTATCAAAGGGATTAGTGGGGAAAAGTTGAAACTTGGAGGAGAAAGGACAAGGTATTAAATGGTTATTTTTCTTCTAATTAAATGCATTCCAGTATCAGCGGAAATGATCTTGTACTGGATACTCTATAGCATGAATTGTTATGATAAGTACATGACATAATGTTTAAGAAATACTTAAAAAGCACCATATGAATGGGACTATTTTGTCAACACAGGTAGTTGTAAGGCAAAATGTTTCCTCAAGCAATTTGGGGTAGGAAATGGTAAAGGACATCATGTAATTGGTTTGATTTAATCAATTTATTGTTTAGTGTTTCACAGACCCTGACTATATTAGAGGATGTCTTTTCTTACTCATATAGATTAAATTTTTAGTAAAGTTAAGGCCAAAAATAAAGTCCATAAATTCAACATTTATTTAGGTAGTGAAGGATTCCAGTCTCCAAATATGGACTATACCACTTAGCATTTACCAGTTCTCTTCTACTCCAAATATGACTACTTAACAGGCTAAGTTTATTTTAAAACAAGACTTAGGTATTCATGTTTGTAGCAAATAAATGGCATCTAAAAATCCTGGCAAAGTTACCATTTTGACAACATGAAATTTTCCCATCCAGCTGGTCATTAGGCCTTTCCAACTGTCAATGTCTCTTGCAATCTGCTTTAATAGTAGCATATAATTAGCTTTATACAGATCAGAGACATTGGGGGCTAATATTCCAATGCAAATATCAAAATCCCAAGAAAGTTAACTCAAAGAGACATATGTCCCCACCATCCTTCATGACAGTCTTTAGCTCTGAAGGCTGTAGCAATTGATTTGTATAAGGTACTTTGAATCATAATATGGGAATATTGTAATTAAATACCTACTGGAGTTCTGGAAAATATACTCAGGAGAGTGATGTAAATAGCAGTGTGTCATTAATGTACATTCTCTTTTCATGTATAGTTCAATAATCACTTCAAAGAAATGTGCTAAACAATTGGGAGAAAAAAAGATCTCTAATGCTAGAGTGAATTTTTCAAGATTTGCGTATATGGGGAAGCTTAAATCAACACAAGTATATTTATAAGGTAATATATTGTCTGATTAATCTAAAGTTAATTTTAATGTATCATAGTGAGTTGTGTACACATTTCCACATCTATACAGGTAGACACATGAAGATTCTTTAGGACAAAAATATGCCGCTTTAAAGGGGACAAGATTGTGATGCTCAAATAGAATTGGAGGCATTTTTTAATCTCTTGAGTTAAGGAATTCCATTTTGGAATTTTAAGATGTCAACGCCTAATGTCTTTTTTTTTAAATTGAAGTATAGTTGATTTTCAACGTTGTGTTAATTTCTGGTGTACAGCTTAGCGATTCAGCTATATAGATATATATATTCCTTTTCATATTCTTTTTCATTATAGACCATTACAAGGTATTGAATATAGTTCCCTGTGCTGTACAGTAAGACCTTGTTGCATCTATTTTACATATGGTAGTTAGTATCTGCAAATCCCAAACTCCCAACTTATCCCTGCACCCCATTCTTTCCCTGCCAGTAACCATAAGTTTGTTTTCTTTGTTTATCTCTGTTTTGTAAATAAGTTCATTTGTGTGTGTGTGTGTTTAAGATTCCATACATATAACTCCTAATGCCTTTAATTCTCCTTTAACAAGGATGTCTTCATCCTTGGGTAGTTTCATACTACTGTAGAAAGGCTTCTGCCTTCATGAGAGGTAATCTTCAGAGTGTCTAATAGATAGAAGCATAGCCAGCTGCTCTCCAGACTCTGTTTATGTGGAAGTATTTGCAATAATTCTTTGTGAAAGGGTTATCTTAAGCAGAGGACTAAGGGCAAAACTTAAACATGACAAGGCAGTATGCAGGATATGACCACTAGCAGAGAAAAGAAAGAGAATCCGATCACACGTGCCGTTTCTAAGAGTTTCAGTTGCTTTCCAACGAATTCATTTGAGGACTATCAATAATTAAATATTCCTGTTAAGCGAAAACTGGAATCTCCTAGGCTTCAAATCTGCCCATAAGAGACTTACTGTTTGGCAGAACAAGTCCAAGATGCCAACTGTGTGTCTCAGCTTAAAACTTGGCCAGATCCGTTATGCTAACTCATAGGAGAATGGTGAGTTTACAATCTACTGAAGCTTCTAGCATTGGCTTTATTACAGCTGCTAATGATGAATTGGCCAATAACCAGAATCCATTGACGGTGAGAAGGAAGCTGCAGTCTGGAATTTACATGCGAATATCCTAAGTGAAAAATGTTCACTAATAAAGTCTGAACTAAATGTCAGATGGGATTTCTTTATTCCTTTTGAGTTTTTCAGAAGCCCATTGCCTGCACCCCAGGGAGTTGGCAAGAAATTCCTGACTCGAGTTTCTAACCCTCCATCGATTTATTCGTGTCCCTTGATGATTCTACTCTTGTCATAAAACCATACTCATTTCTGGCTAGGGATTGTTAAATATTTGTTTACAAAGTCATTTGTGTTTCTGTATAAACCACACAGTCTAGCACCTGGTAAGACAGTGGACTAAGTGAAAGCTTGAAGGACAGGTGTTCTCACTCATCTCTGATGATTGACGGCAGCTCATTAGATACTCCAGTGATTGGGGTTTTAGACAAGTCAAGACAGGGAAGGGCAGAGCAGGGATATTTTATTAATACCCCTACTTGATGGCTGAAAAATAGGAGACCCAGAAAAGATAAGTGATTGGTCCAGTGTATATAAGAGGCTACATTCAAACATTCATTAGGAAATCATAGGTCCTATTTTTGACTGTTTTCCATAACTTTATTCTGACTTTTACTATCTAGTGGCAATGTAAGTATAGCTTATTTCTACCCAGGTTTCTCAGTCACACTTCAGGAGTATGTTCTGTGGAAAATAGATCTCCCTAGTTTCAGTGGCTTAGAGAATATGGTGATTGTCTTGCAATAAACCATAATATAAATTCCACAAATACTACAGCATGTAAATATATTAATGAAGGATTTAAAATCCTCTACTAAAAAAGTGATTTTTATGAATATTTCCATTATCTGGCCATGACATATGCCACCCAGTTGATGATTTAGCTGATATGGCTGTTAACCTAGATGTCCCGTTGCTTCCTAAGGATTCCTGCTAAAGCCACACACACTGCCCGGTGTTGGTTACAGTTCCATATACCTGGAGCGAGTGATAAGTATGTATAAATATTGAGAAGATTACAGACTGTCCAGTCACATAGCGCCTACACTCTCCCAGAGATCGGGGCAATTCCCTAACTTCACCTCCGTGGGACACAGTTCAGTGCATAACTTCCACAGTCAGATGGACGTGGGTTTGAATCTAAGCACGTAGATGGATTGATTTATTAGTTGTCTGATTTGGGTGAGTTACTCTGTTGTTCTTCACTTCTTCATCTGCAAAATGGGAAAAAAAAATACTGGTACCTGCTACAGAGCATTGAGGAAAGAACCAGTGAATTGATTATGGTAAAGGGCTTAGCAACATGCTAAGTGCATCTTATGTAGTCAATATATAAGTGCTACCTGCTGTTGCCACCGCCACTGCTGCAGCTGTTATTGTTATTAGAGCATCATTAGAAATCCCACAGAAGCAAGTTGGGAAGGAGAAAGAACAGACAAAGAAGGAATAAGTGATACGTCTCCCGTGTGTAGCAGAAGTAGAAGAGAATGATGGCTTACTGGCTAATTTCTTGAACTTTCCCACATCATTCTGCAGATAGTTAAGTGCCCTTTCCGGTTTGTCAACTATGCCTCTAAGTCTTTTGAACAAGCAGGATTCTAACATAACAATCAGATTTTATAAAATAAAAGCCAAAGCATGGTTTTGCAAGCATTGTTGCCTTTCTTGTGAAGTATACGCCACAGGCTGAGGAGAAATTGAATCAACTGGTGATGATCCACCTATTCCTAAATCATCATGATGGATTATGGCAAACCTTTTTGATATTGAAAAGCTTTTTGTTCTTCTTACAACCATATAATCTGTGCTATGGAAAAATAGGTTATCATACTTCTTAAAGAAATATAGTTAACATTAAAGATCTGGTTTCAAACTCTGAATTTGTTGATTTTGCAGGTGTGTGTGGGTGAGACAAAGGAGAGAAGGGAGTGTTTTGAACTTTGTAGAATGAGCATTCCCATCCAGAGGAAAGAATTCCAATAGACATGTAATGTTGGAGAGTGAGGTTATTATACAACAGAAACTGATTGCCTGTCTCTTCGTTCTCCTGAACACCCACAAAATACCCAGAAACATCCACCTGAGAGATATTTTAAGTAACATATTGGCACAAACATGTAAAATAGCACGAATACTGGTGTTTCTGCCCAGCTACTGATATTCAGGATCATAGAGGAAGTTGAAGAACAGGTCAAAATCTATATAATTATGGTGCTTTGTATAATAGTTTAATAGCTTAAAAAAAGAGCTTTTGACTGCAGAGATATTCTTTGTATAGTATGGAGAGACACATTTATTATTTGGCAGGACTCCAAGCACCAGTAAATGGCTAAAAAATAATAGATCTTGTCCATTTATTTCCTTGGCAAATCAGGTGGATTCTTTCTGGCACACAGTGAGGAATGAGCTTCTGTGAGGTCTTTACCAAGATTCTATTCCAAGGTCCTGCCAAGAAACAGGTCTGGCATAGGATTGCTTCCCTTAGTCTAGCAGCCCATCTTCTTCCAAGTGTTCTGAAATATGTTAGATACCAGATACACAGAAGAGGCCATAATGTGCAATGTTGGTAGTTTTTATGGGCTCGGTAGCTTCATATGCTAACAAAGGGGAGGATTATTCCAACTACTTTGGGGAAGGGGCTGGGATTCTCAGGAACTGGGCCATCACCCACTTTTTGACCTTTTATGGTCTGCCTCAGAACTGTCTTGGTGCCTGTGGGAGTTCTATTTACCACATTAATATATTATAATGAGCGTATAATAAAGCTCAAGGCCCATTGAAAGTCAAATTTCCCGCCATCTTGGGCCTCTAGGACTCCTGGGAGTTGAAATTTCTGCCACCTTGGTGTTAATTGCTGTGTCATTCCTTGAATGGCTGTGCCCTGCCCCCTTCCTTCCTGTGTCACTGCTGCCCTACATACTCAGGAATTCTCAACCAGGGGAGAGAAGAGAGAGAAAAAATGATAATATTCATTGGAAAGACAAAACCACTGAGTGATTTCTAGAGAGAAAAAAAGAGAAACTTTGGCTTTGGCATTGCTTTCAAATCATTAGTTATCAAGCAAGCCCACACCTACCTTTGGCTGAAATAGGCAATGATCGAGGCAAGGAACATTTACTCTTTTTTACTACTTTCAAGTATAATCATATTCTCCTGCATATAACGTATACTCCTGCCAAACTGGATTTTTGTCATTGCTTTGTGTTTCCACTCCAATACATTTGCTCCTTCTGTTTCTTCATCTTTACCTATTGAAAGTCTACCCATCCTTCAAGGCTCATTTCAACATTACTCCTGACCTTTTCTTGATCAACTTGTATTTCTGTGTTTATTCTTCCCATGTAACTGATCACCTTTTGCATTATTTTATAGTGGACTGGAAGATCTTTGAGAGTAGAGGCTGTATCAAGTTGATCTTTATTTCCCCAGTAACAACTAGCATAGTACCTAGGTTACCTACCTTTGGTGTAAAGAGCCTTGGGACTCCTTAGATACCAACATAGTGGATGGAGTTTTTTGCTAGTGTTACTGACAACTGTGGCATCATTATTACATATGCTAATATAAACCGTGGAAGCAGATGTTCTTAGGAGTACGAATTTAAAATGCCAGTGGATATGGATGTTGATGATATGAAAAAGTCTGTCTTCATAGGACTGAGTTTCCCTCACGGGATGCTAATAATTCTATTACTTTTATGAGCACTTTTTTCCCTTATAAATCACCTATTTCATAAAACTTTTCAAAAAAGTTATCCTCAAGTTCTATAAAGAATAAAAAATGAAGATGCTGTTCTTTTCTAATTTGGCACTATCCGCAAGCATGACTCCCAGTTCGTTACTTATACCCTAGCAGGTATTCTCTATCACAGGATCTATTTCCAAATTACAAGTGGTAATATACATTCTAATTGGATCCTTGTTATCTATCTCAAAACTGCAAATGAAATAATTACTTAACATTCTGCCTTCAAGATTTTATCCATTTTTAATGACTAAATTCTACTTTCACGTTAAAAAAGTTCAGCACTTACCAGCAATTATGAATATAAAAATAAAGTCTAATGATGTAATAAAATACAGTACATAAAAATGGTGCAGAAATATAACCAGTGGTTAATTAAGAGATAATGCCTGCAGTACTGAATAGTGTCACCCTTTGACACAAATATCAAGGTGAAGGAAAGTTGTTATTTTAAGAGCAGGAAAGTAATTTATAAACATCATATTTATGCTGCAGCCTGATTTACAGGAATACCACCGGATGACAAAGACAAGGAGGGTTATGTAGAAGGATGATGTTCTTGTGCCCGTCTGCTCCCTACAGCAGATGTCTTTCTGTTCTTAGGCAAAAGGCCCTGCCTTGGCTTTAGTTTTCTTATTTGTTAAATGGAGAATGCATCTCTGCTTTAATGACTTTATATGATTTTAAGGACTGCAAAATCAAGGAAAGGATAAATGAGAATATTGACAAGTTAAGCAATGTTATATAAATGTGGGAGAAGGCACGCACAGATACACACACACAGAATAGACATAAGCTGCACTGGTATTGGTTTGAAGAAGAACTGTTTTAGTCAATTAGAAGACAGCGTATGCATCACAATAATTTTCTTAACTATTCTTCATATGCTTAGAGGCACATTTATGATGAGGAATTAAGGTAAAACAGAGCCCTTAAAGTTGTCCATTCCTGAAAAAAATATGAACTCACTAGGGACCTGCAAGATACATTTCCTAGGTCACTTGAAAGTTGGACTCCCCAGGTCATTTCTAAGATTTAGTATCTATAATCTTAGAAAAAAAATCTTTGAAATAATTTTAGCAAAGGATTATAAAGAATATAAAATTCTATACTATAGATACATAAGATCAAGACAATAAGGTGACTAAATCTAGGGCAATTAAAAATGTCCTACAGGTGACTTTCAAAAACAGATTTGGTAGTGAATCAAAGGCCAGTTAAGAAGGCCTTTCTATGTGTATGTTGACATTTTGTTTATATATCCATTATAAGTTATAATATTGTGATTTTTAAGGAAAAAATAAATTTGGTTATTCAGATGACCAAAATATATTTCTCACATATATTTGGTCTTCATCCACAGTTCCAGGCTTACAGCTCCCAAAACCCTTGGAATTTTCTGGGCAATAAAAGCAATGGGAACATCTCTTGTTATAATATTTGGTCTCTTGTCCTCAGTTCCTAGAGTCATTTCTGAGCCATAAAGGTAAAATGAGTATCTTGTTATTTTACAACAAGTCCCTTTCCACCACAACTAGGTTTGTGTTTTTGAAGATGACTTTTGGAAAGCACCTAAGGATGGGGGCTGGCTGCCAGGGTAACCAATCATGAATAAAGGGTTGGAACTTTTGGTCCCACCCCCTGATTTCCAGATCATTGATGGCCAAAGAGTTAATCAATTATATCTATGTAATAAAGCCTTCATAAAAATCCAAAAGGAGGGGGGGTTGGGAGAGCTTCCAGATTGGGGAACCAGAATGCTTTCACGTGCCCTTGTTCTGGGCCCCAAGCTCTACTAGGACAAAAGGCCCTTTGGGACTTTGCCTTATGTATGTCTTGATCTGACTGTTGATTTGTATCCTTTACTATCCTTTGTAATAAATTGGTAATCCAGTGAGTGATCGGGTTCCCTGAGTTCTGTGATGTGTTCTAGCAAATTAATTCAACCCAAGTAGGGGGTGGTGGGAACCTCTGACTTATAACTGGTCAATCAGAAGTATCAATCTGGAATTATGATTGGAATCCTGAGTTGGAGGAGATCGTTGGAGCCTCCAATTGGTGGCCAGTAGATCACAAGGACTGGTAACATCCTGGGCTTGCAATTGGTATCTAAGGTGGATACTAGTTTTATGGGACTGATCTCTTTGCCTGTGGAATATGATGAAATCTTCAAGTAGAGAGTTTCAGAACTGAAGTGAATTCTCAGACACCCTGCTAGTGTCCAAGCAATTCCAGACACATGTCCAGGGACTCAAAAAGACTAGTCATTTAAATCAACTAAATAGCTGGTCTTTATAATAAGGCTAATTTTGATAGATTGATCAGTGATGAATCTGTTGTCTGGCAATCTACTGTAACAACAACAATAATAAAGAATAAACAATGATAATGATCAATGAATGAGTATAGATATGGCACTGGGGAGTCTGTAATGTGTTCTAACCAGATACCACATAATGAAGTTATTAATAAAAGGTTTTTGAATGAATGAATAAGTGCTGGAGATTTTCATCACTTATTCAGCAATTTTGTTTCTGTTTTCATGCATTATATTTGTACTTTCTTGCAATAAATAGTACACATGTAATTTCAAAATACCTATGAATGCGGATATGCAATCTTGTGGGGGCAGATGTATTTTGGAATTGAGAGGTTTTTTTTTGATTTTTTTTTGATTTTTTTTTGATTTTTGATTTTTGATGGAGCATATACTGATTTTGGGTAACAGCTCAAGTGGGTCTGAAGCAGCACCTTATCCAAATATTTACAGTATATGGGAAATATAAAGTTTGTGAAACATAAACCTAAGTCAGTTAAGTTCACATTTTATTGGATTGAATAAGTTGGGTACCAAATTTGGAAAAACTCTTTGTTTTCAGAGCATTTTGGATTTTGGAATTACAGATGAGGGCTAATGCCCTGTAGTATTTCCTCCTAAGGCTGACTGAAATGACAAGTATGACTATGTTGCCCTCCTTTCAATCTGAGTTTTGTTTTTGTTTGGTTAACCCTTTTTTAGCTGAAGGAGAAGAGCACTGAGTTGACATGAGGTTCCTCTGGAATATGGCGGGGATAGTTTGGAGTCCTTATGATGGAGCACCTGCCAGCAGAATTAGAGGCAACTCTTTTCATGAGGGTATCTCAGAGAACTCGCTGAACACCAGCTTGAGGATGCCAGAGAGCTGGAGAAAAGCATTTTCTCCATTTTGGCTTGGAACACACCATGGCTCAGTCTGACACCTGAGTCCTGAATGTGAGACAGTGCTATTTTTGCACCTCAGAATGTTGTGCAGCTTTAAGGAGCATAGGGAGGCAGCATTGCCAGACGTGAGACCACCCTCTAGTGGATATGCCCAGTAGCACACAAGGACAAAAGAAATTAACATGAGAAAAAGATTTGCCCTGTGGATTGCCTGGATTGGAGGAGGGGTGGTGGTAGGGTGCTCCCGGGAATTCCTAAATCAAACTGGGGGAGGATTTGGCAGGACTGGAGATGTAATTGCAGGTGGGTGAATGTCATAAGCTAGTGAGATTTGAAGATTAATGTTATTATGACTTTTTCTGCAGTGCAAGTTGGAAAATCTGTGAGGAAATTCTGGTTACACTTACATTTCAGAGGATCACATATTAAAACTTCAGATGGAACTTTTATACCATCAGAAACTAAAGTTCTTTCAAGTTGACCATTGTTTAGCAGGTGTGGTGGCAGGGGCATGGGTGGGTTGAAGAACCATACTGCTACCCTAATGATACCATTCACTGAGTTAATTATCACTTTAGAAATAAAAATCCTAGGGGACAAAAGAAAATTTTGCACTGCCCCCCTCCCAAAAGTAACCAGACAAACAAAAAATATTGTCAGTATGAATTTGTGGGTCAGAGAGGAGGGATGGACATGTGGTTGTGTAGTGACCATCTGAATGTTCCTTGGGTCTCTAAGGCTATCATTTGGTTTGTGACTCCGTCAATATTCACCCTCTAAAAAATATTTAACCTCGTAAGAATCATGACTGACCCTTTTAAATGGCATTTTTACCTCATAATTCAGTACATTGAAGAAAAAAAAGAAACATTTTCAGAAGGAAAGGTGAGGGGAATTTCCATGATATCTTAATACAAATGAGTGATAAGACACCTGGATTAAAGTCTTTAATGATAAAAAGAATAGAATAATTTGGATTTTTAAATTTAATTTTCAAAACGTTATTGAAGCAATATAAAAATTCCTATTTAGGTTCATTTGAATTTAGTTGAATGTGAATTAATAATGTATATTTATTTTATTCCCTGTAAAAGGTTTTAATATCAGCAATTATAATCTTAGAGATATTAAATTCAATTAAAAGAACCAAATGTGCTAATTTTCCCTTTAAGTATCCAAGTCATTTCCAAGTTTTATGTGTATAGGAAATGTTTTAAAGTTGGATGCAACTTTTTCTATTAAGAGAACAAGTTAAACCCAAAAGGCATGCAAAGAAAGGCATTTATATTTTAATTTGAAGAAAAAACTGTCAGTGGAAACAACCTTAGAAAGATGTATCAATTTGCAGCCACAAAAGCCAATTGTAATGTCAGGAAAATAAATTGCCACAATAAGAATTTATTAAGGAAACAGTGGCATCACCTTTAAAAGTTCAATCACATATTCACCGCATGCAATCATTTGTTAAAACTCGAGTCTGTCTGTTCTAATTTGTTTTCGATAAGCCACTAATATTGTCCCTATCCTTCCTCTTCAAAGCGCTTTATATTGGTTTTTCTCTTTGTTCTACAGCTTTGCCATTAGTAAGGGATTTCAATTGTGTAAAAGAAATAATAGCTAAAAATTCCATGGATTCATTGTTAACCAGAGAGCACTGAAGAGCCATTTGAAAAGTATGCAGTATGGTAACAGATTGGAGACTGAAAAGAAAGAAAGGAAGAAAATAAATGTAAATATTAGTGAACTCATTTTCCCTGTAGGAGTATCGATTTCATTCATCTTGCTTGATAGATAGGATGACTAAGCAAAAAAATCCCGATCCAAAGCCATCAATTGAACGGGAAACGGGAGTGTAGTGGAGGAAGGGTGAAATGATGAATGTTACTTCATTAAAAGAAGAAAAAATGCAATCCTTCTTCATGAGGGATTCATCATTTTTCTTCTTGTTTTCAAGCCATCTTAATAAGCATTTGATAAATGCCCATTTAGCTATAAGAGAAAAATTATGTTTAAAATCTTGGTCCTTGGGTCATCTTTCAAGTATTTCATCATCATCATAAGAACACAAAACTTTATCAGATTCCCTGTACAATTGTTTAATGTCTTGGCTTTAACTTCTCTCATGGTCGTAGAGAAACACTAAGAAATTTCATCTTGAGCAATAGCAAATTTATGACAAAATAGTGTATCACATATATTTCCCCAGCAACATTGAGAACAGTTTATATGAAAATTTCACTGCAGATATTGGTCTCAGTAGATGGCACATTATTCCAACTGCGTATACGCAGACTTAAGATGAAGCTATTCTCACAGGGATTCCATGATATTAAAACGTGGGGGATTGTGAAAATTGTAAAAACGATGGAATGAAGGTTGAGAATACAAATATTTACAACTGTTAGTGTGCACGCCAGCTGTCATACATATACATATGGAAGTTTCAGAAAGAATCGAAAGGGATTAAAGAACAACCACTGTTTCTCTCATTTCATATAGAAAGCTAGTCGCTCCATTCATCTCCATTGAGTAGACTGTCTATTCCAGATAGTTGTGCTAGAAGGCATTTGTCTAGCAAAATTGTGTTATATTCAGAATGAATATGAAAGGAAAAACAGATTTATTGATTTTTTTTTATTGGCCAGACTGGAAAGATAGAATCTATTTAGGAAAAAATATATATAAAAGTATATTATGATATCTTAATATTTGTTTTGCTGATTGCAATAGTACACATTTAATGTCTTAGCAGATAAGCAATATTTTGTGTGGCTTTACTGAGAAAAACAATTAGTATTTGATCTGACCACAACCCTGATGAGTAAGAAATATGAGGGAGTGAGAAATGAATCATCTGTTTGCAAAAACATCTCTATTAGTGAGAAAAGAAATGTAATTCGGGTGACATTCCAGACTTAATATTAACAACCACTACTCTGTGTTTAGTTCCTATTCTGTGGCAGCAAGTTTATAATATTAGCTTATGTAATTATCAAAATATGCCAGTGAGGTATTACCGGTACTCCTGCTTTTGGAAAGTTTGCTTTAAGTCACTTCACTTTTACTTAAAACCTATATTAGTACCAGTTTTCACAAACCAAAGGAAATCCAAAGATTTTCACTTTTATGGAAAAAACTGAAAGGCGAAAATAGAGGTCAGCATTTGTTTGGCAGAGAACCACTGCAAAGGCAGCAGGCATCCCAGCAAAGCACCACCAAGCTCCTTCCCCGGGAACTACACTCAGCATCTCAGCATCTCAGCATCAATCCCACATAGCTTTGAACTGTGTCTGTGAGCATCTCTGCTTTATCTTGATTTATTTTGTTATCTGTTAGCAAGATGTGACTAAGATAATTGCTTCTTTGCTTTCTGCCATTTGTGGGGGGGGGTGGGTGGGTATGGAGAACCTGTATTGTTATCAGTGTTATCTCCACGTTACAAATTCTGCTACAGAAGTGCAGAGATTACATGGCTTACCCATGGTTGCCTAGCTAGTAAATGACCGAGTTGGGATTCAGACCCAGATGTTATTCACCCAACTTCAGCCTGAAACAAAGTACCTTTGATCTTTCCTTAACGATAAGACATAAATCTTGGGGAATAGGGATAATGCAGGGTTATTTCACTGATAGAACATGGAGAGATCATGAAGACTGCACTATTTTGAATTTTCCCATTGTTTTAAGGGAAATACAACAAGTGTCAGCTTTCTTATCTGGAAACATTTATCTGAAATGAAGTAAAACCAGCCAAAATTCCTGGACTGGTCTTTGCCATGTGAGCAAACACAGGTAACAAGGGAAAAATCATTCTGGGTTTGCTGATCATAAAATATTTTGCAAAAGGTTGAAAATAGCAAAAATAATACCTTTTCCAAGATAGATTTAGATGGTCAGAGACAATTTGCTCATTAAGTTGCAAAGCCACCAATTTTTAGCAGCTGAAGATATTTAGTTTGTGTCATCTAGACATGGCCATTTATCAATATACTCATAGAGAAAAAGAACTATTCTTTATTGCTGTGCATGATCACTAATTACAAAAGGCAGTTAACATTCAAGGAATGTTGTATGTCTTCCATCTCATTTAATGGAAGCATAGTATTGTTTCCTTTGTATTTCTCATTCAAACTTGCATACAGCAGCTCTGTATTTGCATCTGCAGTGTTGCACAGAATAATTTGCACCAGATAATGTGGATGTCTGACTACTTTATTGAGTCAAATTAGATCTAGCAATTAGTACTGTTGTGCAACTCTATTTCATATGGAAAACAATTCATTGAGGGGGGAAAAAAAAAACCAAATAAACACGGGGCTGTTGTTCACCCTTCGGTCTCTTGCTAATGTTTTTGGTTGAAGAGAGATTTTACTAATTTTGGAAAATTCCTTACTCATTTACTCTGATATGATGAGCACTTTTAGAATTGAAGTGAGAAAAATCTTCCAGAGCAAAACTGACCACCTGTGGCTGCGTCCTTTCCACCACGGCTTAGATGAATTACACTTACTGGCAAGTTAGGATGCCCCGGAATTCCTAGTTCTCATCCAATAAGTCCATAAGGTAAATATAACCAAATGGCAGGCTCCAACTTTAATTGTGTGCTTATGCTCAAATCCATTTGTCAGATTTCTAATGTGTTCATTAGAGCACATTAGAGTGGGGAAGCACCTTTAAGGTAACCTAATTAGAGAGGAAAATGAGGTCCAGAGAAGCTAGTTTGTGGCAGAACTAGGGCCAGAACCAGAAATTTCTCTCACCCGATCCAGAATGTCTTCTGTGTTGCACCTCTTATCTCACCTGCAGCTATGAGAAGCAGATAATTATCTCTTTTCTTTGTACTACTTATGCATTTAAGAAATGCACTCCTGAAAAATATTTCCTGGAAAATATGATTTAAGTGATAACTTCCTTACAGTTAAGCATATAAGCTCATTGCTCGTGCTGAGGAGAAGAATATGAGGTCAATTCATGTTTTATTATAAGCATTCTTTCTATTGTAATACTCTTCTGTGGTCTAGGGAACACTTCTATACGTGTATTTCATTCAATTTTGTTTCTTACATTTAAAATTCAGGTGCTCAATCCATAATTTAGAAAGATACATTTAAAGAGAAATATGTAATTCTGTTTTTCAATCTATGGAACAAAGAAAATGATCATCAAACAAAAGCCTAAAATATTTACGGAGCATCATGTCCCTTTTGGGAAAGGATTAAGAACTATCAAAAAAGGAGGGGGAAAAAGCCCTTTTGTTTTCTGATATTGAATGATAATACTAAATGATATTTGTTTTGCTTAACCTTGTGCCATTTCATGCATATTTCACAGTATTGCTATACACTGTCATTATGCCTCAGGATGCCCTTCCCCATTGAATGTTTCTTATATAAGTAAAAACAAGTCATACATTTATGAATATGGATGATTAATGTAGAAAATGCTCAGCTTAGAATTTGGCATTTGGGGTTTCATAGCATTCTCAATATACACATTTAAGGCTCTTCTCTTGTTAAAAGCTGTCTTGCTTAACCCAATTGACACTTTTCCCTGAAATACTCTTCTCTCATCTTCTTTGCCCCCTCTTCCATCTCCTTTCTAGAGTCTTTTCCTCTATATGCCAGTGTTTATGTGTTTTCCTCAGTCAGTCCTATTAGACTCCTTTTACTTCCTTCCTTTGACATTTTCTTATTGAAGCTCCTAGATGCCACGGTGATTAAGGGCTCTGAATTCACAGGAGGGCTAAGATAGATAGGCTTATCACAGATTAGCAGTGAAGCCAGCTACACATTCTTAGTGCCTCTGAAGTGGAAATGGCTTCATAGTTTAGTAGCCCGAGTCGTCCTTTGAAACAGGTGCCCTTAATTTTTCTTCAGCGAAATGCAGTATGGCTTTATTGATATGGCTTAAATTTCTTTCATTCAGGTTTCTGACAGGGACACCCCAGGGGTTTTCTGGATTCAAAGGGGGAAGGCGAATGGAGAGACAGGAATGATTAAGATCTTTGAAGAAGAGTTGGCAGATATACAAAATAGAACCTCCATATCAACCAAAAAGAGTCCCTGAACCAGTGAGATGATAGACCAGTAAACAGAGGTGAGAGAAATTTCAAGTCAGACATGTGTCTCTGATGGTCCGGGAAAAGTAGGCTTAATCACATTACCACTCACTTCAGATCTCTTGGCCTTGTACAGAAAGGAATCCAAAAATTAAAGATTGACTGACTTGATCATTAACAACAGGAATGAGCTTCAATAATACTTCAGTAGACATTTTCATCTGAATCCTCAGTATCCAGAAGAAGCTGAAGCCCTTTACCCACCCATCACTGGACATCCTTAGATAGGGCTCTTCTCTCTTAAAGAGAGCGTTATACCTTTGTTTCAATATTTGTAAAGATGACGTTTATTAACACCAGAAATAGTCCAGAAAGGTTTGTGAGTAGCCTTATAAGCATTCATTTCTTTGCTCCTTGTCAGTAAAGTGAATGTTATCAGAAGCCCTTTCTTTATAGACTCTTGTGTTATTCAGAAAAGTGTGTCCTGATCTCTTAAAGTAAATCACCATCGATAATGTCTGGGGTCAAGATCAGCCTTTAAAAATACTTATAAACACTGTACTGCCTTGTTCTTTTGGAAATGAACCAACAATGGGCTTGTGGAGAATAATAAAGCCATTTATCTCACATTAAGACACAGATGCCAACATACAGGAGCCAGAGAGGCTAAGATGTTCTTGTTCCTTTGTTTATATACAGTATTGACTTACTGTGTATTGACCGTATTTTGTGTACCGTCTTCTAGGCAATTGTATTACTAATCTTACTGTGTTTTGTATAGTAGAACTGATCTAGCCATAAGCACATTTTCAGGAAAATAAAGACGACTTCCATGGTCGTTAGATCTATATAAGCTTAATTGAAACAATTTAGACCTAATTTGTCTTCGGATTGCCATGAATTGTATACATCTTTTCACTCTATTGCTATTGACTGAAAATGTGACTCATAAATGGCATTCACACCCCTAAATTGCCATAATCAACTTCGCTCTTTAACTGCTCATGATAGTTTGTAATTTCTCTTTGAATACGGCTTGCCTTTCTTGTAGAAGTGAAACTGACTGGAAACCATGTAAGTAAATAAATGAAGTGAGTAAAACATATCTTTCTAATATGATATATTCTACAAGTATCTAGAACAAGCTTGCTAATTGAATTTTCTTTGGTCTTTTTAAAAAAAAGGTCTCTTTTGAATCTTTTCTCTCTGGGTTCTTTCTCTAGTTAGGAGATTACATTTATAACGCAGCATTATGTATTCCTGCATGCGTCCCTCTCCAAGTATACTGTGTCATCTAGTTTATTCTCACATCCTGTTCTGGATATTTATTGCTGCATTAAAAAATACTCCAAAACGTAATGGAATAAAGTGGCTTGAAACAACAGGATTCTTCTGCTGCTTTTCATTAATAGTAGTAGTAATAATAGTTGTTATAGTAATAGTAGTATGTTTTATGAATTTGGGGGTCAGGAATTTGGCAAGAGCTTGGCTGGGTGGTTCAACTCTGACCAACATGGCACAAGTCTAGGCAACTGGTACTCGAGGACCTACATACAAGATGGCTTCTTCATACAAGTATCTGATGTCTTTGTGTTCCTTGACTTCTCCCTCTTTCTTCAAATGGTGTCTCTTTTTTTCAGGACTTCTCTGTGTGGCTTGGGCTTCTCACAGCATGACAAGTCTCAGAATAATCGGACTTCTTAGAGGTCAGCTGGCTCTCCCCAGAGGCTCAGGCAGAAGTTGCAAGACTCTCTGTGACCTAGCTTTGGAACACCTAGGACATCACTTCTCCCACACTGAATTGATAAAGCATGGTTTTAAGCCGGCCTCCATTCAAGAGAAGGGGAGGAACAGACTCTGCCTCTCAGTGAGGGCATGGGCTACACATGGAAGGGAGGGAAGGAATTAATGATGGCCATCTTGAAGACAAGCTACCACACATCTCTATCCTTTTGAGGGCAAGATGTTGTATCATATTCATCTTTGTTTCTTCAGTACCTTGTGGAGTTATTGGTATATCATTGGGCTCAGAAAAGGAATAAGTGACTGACTATAGTTCTCACTTCTAAGCAGAAGATTCAATATCCCTCCCAGAAAGAGTTACTTACTTTATAATGGCCTGATAAATACCTCTCTCTGGCATCTCTTTCTGGTATTTCGAATTCTACAGGCCCAAAGTGTAGCTCATAAAAATGGCTTCTCTTTGAGGCTTCCTTCATCTCATCATTCTCCCAGTCGTGATGGCTCAAGAGCTAAGAATCCTTGAGTCCACCATCTTTATAGCCTTTCACATTCACCAATTTTTGTTGGTTCTACTCTTCCCTCATCTGTCCCCTCCTTTCCAGTCCTTTGGCCTCCACAGCATTTCACGCCCTCCTAACTTCTCTTTTCAACTATTATGATAGCTTTCTAATTTTTTTTCCCCACCTTGACTTATAAAATGTAGCCTACACTGTCCATTAAAGTTTTGTAATGCACAGCTCTGATCACGTCACTTCTCAGCTCCACGTTATTGTGGGTGAAATGTACAGTAGTCGGTCACACATGCCCATTTTTTTTGGTGAAAGTCTATTTGCTGCCCATTTGTTGGTGAATGCTGAAACCCTTACCCTTTTAGATAACAAGTGACCCTTCTAGAAGCTTCCATAGCAAGTTGTACTCACTGTGTTTTGAGAGTGCCTATTTGCTTCTCTCTGTCTCCCTTTGTCTCTGTTTCTCTCTGTGTCTGTCTTTTTCTCTTTCTCTGTATCTCTCTGCCTTGTTGTCTCTCTGTCTCTTTCTCTCTCTATGCATGTGTATGTATGTACATTTATATGTGTGTGTAATTTCTTTACTGGACATTAAGGAAGGGCCTATATCATGTGTTTTTATATCTCCAGAGCCCAACACAGTACCTTACGCACAATAGGTGTCTAAAAATATGTGCTAGAAAAACAAGAAAAATTAATGGTAGCCTATTATCCCCTGCACCTGGATAAATCATGTATAAGGGATAGGCATCAGGAAGATTGAGTTAGGAGACAGAGGCTTTTGAAAACTCTCATTCTCATCTTCAGTGCCACAGTTTCATTGGCCTTGCCCTGGCTTCTCAGGATCCTCATTGGTGGGTGCCAGTTGATGGGTTTCTGGAAGTAGCCATGAACAAGTTAAACTCTATTGAAAATTGTGTGTATTATGTGTATGACCATGACCAAAATAGTTAAAGGCCACTGCTCTGGGTTTACCTTTCCTCTCCTATTAAAATGAACCTGAGCTATATTTGATTGCCTAAGGGATTTTTTAGGTCACTAGCTTGCTCATCTCTGATACCTAATTCCTATTTAAAAAAAATTATTGAGATATAACTGACATAGAACATTATATTATTTTCAGGTATACAACATAATAATTTGATATTTGTGTGTATTGTAAAATGACCACCACAGTGCATCTAGTTAACATCCATCAACACACAGTTTCAGTTTTTTTTCCTTGTCATGAGAACTTCAAGATCTATTCTCTTAGCAACTTTCAGATACACAATATAGTATTATTAGTCACTGTGCTGTACATGACGTCCCCAGGACTTATTGGAAGTTGGTACCTTTTGACTCCCTTCATGCATTTTGTGTACCCCAACCACCTACCTCTGGCAACCACCAATTTGTTCTCTTTATCTATTAGTTTTTTATTTTTTTTAAGATTTCACTATAAGTGAGAGAGATGGTATTTGTCTTTCTCTGTCTGACTTATTTTACTTAGCATAATGCCACCGAGGTTCATGCTTGTTGTCACAAATGGCAGGAGTTCCTTATTTTATGGCTGAGTAATATTCCATTGTGTGTGTGTCCATCTTTATCCATTCATCTGTTGAAGGACATTAAGTTGTTTTTGTGTCTTGGCTATTGTAAATAATGCTTCAGTGAACATGGGGGTACAGATATCTTTTCAAATTAGTGTATTGTTATCATTGCTATATTAATATCATAATATATCACCCTTGTTATGTGGGAAAGGCATGGCCTAAAAGGATACATCTTAATTGGTGGTAATTTGTCCAGCCTGATAGTATGTTTTATACAGGGAGATTTGATTTGAATCCCAGCATTATCAGATACTAGTTATCACTTTTCATTTCTGAGTCTCAGTTTTCTACTCTGAAAAAAAATGGGGACAATTACACCAATCATAGAATGTTTTTATGGAGAGTAAACTAGATAACATATATAAACCACTTCACAGAGTTACAAAACAAGTGCATTCCTGATAAGGTTTAGTTCTAACTCAGGATGGTTGGAAATGTATTTGGGGGGCCTGCTCTCCCAATTATTCACCGAGGGAAAGTTATTTAACTGTTCTGTGCAGGGTCTTCATCTGTACAATGTGAAGCTTGAATAAGAAAATAAGATATGAAGACCTTAGAATAGTGCGTTGCACGTAGCCAACACTCAACAAATGTTAGCTGTTGGTATCAGTGATACAGAAAATTGGGCTTTGCACCTTTTGTCAGCCTTCTGTGTTTTTATATGCAATCTTTGTAGCTTAACATAAAGATCTAAATCCCTTATGTGTATATCAGTGTTTTATAAAGATTTTGTCACAGTGAGGAATGACAGCCGATGATGAAGGATGCCCCTTCTACATGCACACGCTTTTACTTTTTAACAGAAATAGGAAATTTAATGTTTTAGTTGCCTTTTTCTTTGGTACTGAAGTCTGAAATCGTATAAGCTCTCATTTAATGTTGACTTCTATTTACTCTTGTCATGATGAGAACAGCAATTTAAGAAGAAATCACTGCAGGGAAGAGGAAAGGAGCTGTGGAAGAAAGAATTTTCAAGATTTGCTCTAATCCTAGGAACTTGATGAGGAAAGTTCCCTGAACTTTTTGAGTTCATTAGTGTTATTTTTAAAATTAGCCACCTTCTTTACCCAGGCTGCTTTGCCAAATCTCAGACACAGCCATTTGGCTTCTCTCAGCTTTTTTTTTTCTTAATAAAAACTGTGTATACTTAAGGTGTAAAACATGATGATATTTTGATATAAATATACATAGTGAAATGATTACTACAGTAAAGCTAATTAATATATTCATCTCCTCACATAGTTACCACTTTGTGTGTGTGTATGTTTGGTGAGAGCAACTGATATCTACTCTTTTAGCAAATTTCTCTGCTTTGCTTTGAGGCTTCCATAATGATAGCAAGGTTTCATCGTGGTGTTTGTTACCATCCTTACTACTATCCGTTTCTGCTCTTCTAAATGATGCACAGAATGGTCCTCATGGGGGCCAACCAAATGTCCCTCCCACTGATGTGTCACAAGGGGCTGCATCACTATGGTAATGATGCAGAGTTCCTTTTTTCTTTTTGCAAGAAGATACACTGATGAACTAACTTGGTATTTAATTATGAAAATCTCAGAAGAGCATTTCCCTCAAAAGTAGTCCGGATCATAATTCTCCTTCTGATTCCTCTTCCTCACCTACAAGGTCCTGTACATCTGGCCTCTGCCCCTTTCCTCACACTTCTGTCCTTCCTTCTTCAGGAGAGCGTGTCTGGTCAGCCTTCTGTCTCTCCAGTGCCCTGAGCACCTCCCCTCCTTAGGGCCTTTGTAAATGTGGTTCCCGCTCCCTGCAATGCTCTGTTCTTCTTTATCTGGCGAACATCTTACTTTTTGCTTCAACTTAAATGTCACTGTCTTTGGGAGGCCTTCTTTGATCTCTCAGGAGAGAGAAAACTTGCCCAGTTATGTGCTCGCCCAGGTCCCTCATAGACCTCATGCAAAAAGGAACTCCTGCTGTTGGGGCACATCATTGTCTAATGTCTTTCTTCCTTGTTAGACTCTGCCTTGTTCACGGTGCTCTCCCTGGGCGCCTCCCACGGGACCTGGCGTTGTGGAGGTTTTCAGTGTTTGGTGTATGAATGAATGAAGTCTGGGAAGAACTGCCATCTACTCCACTGTCCTTGGGTTTCTACTCAGTGCACCTGCTGTTTTCAGAGGCATTAATATAATTTACATTTGTTACCAAACTCAAGTTCACACACAGTGAGGCCAAAAAAAAAAAAAAACTGAAACGTTGGAGTTTGGAGCAGAGAAAGGTGTATTGCAGGGCTGAGCAAGGAGGATAGGATGGCCCAAGCCCAAGAAAATCCTGGACTCCCAGATCCTGGACTCCCGGAAGGGTTTCAGCTGAGTATTTTTAAATGCCATCTGAGGGAGGGGGTGGTCCCAGGGTATGTGATCAGCTTGAGTACATTTCTCTGCCTGGTTGATGGTGAGCACTCCTTAGGTGCCAGAAGGTCTGGGGACCACGTGCCCATGATCCTCAACTAGTTAATATCTTCCATTTGGTGGTGGTTTTAGCATCTGAAAAACTCAGGAAATAAGCATGAGATACTATTATCTGGGTGCTTCAGAGAGGAGCTACAGCAGAGGCTGTGGGGGAGGGGGTCTGTCTTGGGAAGGCCATAGGGTCCTGCTTGGTTACACATTAAGGGTACCACCTTAATGAGAGGTTTTGTGTCATTCTCTGTGCTCAGATTAAGGAAAAGCCTTAATTTCACATTCATATGATGTGGGCAGATGTAAGTAAGTAGAAAGAATGAATAAGATATTTAATTTATAACAGAACCCATTTGATGAAGGTGTTTACGACACAGAAGACCTTTTGTTTCCATTTAGGTCAGGTCCAGTTCTCATCTGATATAATTCATTTGCTCAGTATATGAATTCAATTTGTAACAACAGGAAGTGGGAGACACCTGATACTTCTTTAAAAAGGCATTTCCCTCCAGGATGGCGCTGCAGTACTAAGCCATTGGAAACTGCCAGGCCTAAGAGATTAGTAAATAGGAAAAATATAAGAAGTAGTAAGATACAAGAAATGAAAGAATAGATTTGGGAGTCAGATCTGAGTTCAAACTACAGATCCTCCATCACTTGTTGTGTGACTTGAGGGAAGGTAACTCAACTTTTCGAAACCTCCATTTTTACGTTGGTAACATGGGCTTACTAAAATTTGCCTTGCTTGTTCATTGTGAAAAACGTAAGAGATGATATGAAAGATTAGGGAGCCTAGTATTTTATGTAACAACTTGTAGCTCTCATTATAAATGAGGGAAGTTAGAGGAAAAGGGAGGAAAAAAGTAGGAGAGATATTTAACAAAAGGAAAAGATAAAAGAAAAAGGTGTATTTGATTGGGAGCGGGGCTGGCTCCAAGAAGTGGGTAAGCAGTTACTGAAGTGGGAGGAGACACAACCAGTTAAGCTTTTACAAGTTAAATTCTTAACAGGTTATGCTAGAGTAACTTTATAGAAACCACTGCTATGGGCTGAATTATGTTCACCTCCAAAATACATATATAGAAGCCTTAGCTCCCAGTACTTAAGAATGTGACTATATTTGCAGAAGGTGCTTTTAATGAGGTCATTAAGGTAAAATGATGTCATCTGGGTAGGTCCTAATTCAATAAGACTGTTCTCCCTATAAAAGAAATTTGGCTACAGACAACACTGACAGGGGGGTGACCATATGGGGACACAGGGAGAAGGTGGCCATCTGCAAGCCAAGGAGAAGGAGCCTCAGAATGAAACTAATCCTGCCCATGGCTTGACCTTGGACTTCTAGCCTCCAGAAATGTAAGAAAATGAATTTCTTTTCTTTAAGTTACCCAGTCTGTGCTGTTTCGTTATGGCAGCCCTAGCAAACAAATACAACCACAAAGCTGCTTCATTTTTGAAAAGGAACCCACCAGAGACAACATATGTGAAAATATCACCTGTAGTGCTTGGTACATAGGAAATACTCCAGAAATACCATTGAATTTGTTGGCAAGCAGACTGTTCTAAAGGAAGGCTTAGGAGGTTGGGCGTCACGGGAGCTGACTCTTTATTCCCTGTTGCATTGCTCACTAGCCTTAGGACCCTCATTTCCCTAGACCTCGGAACCTTCACCTGTAGAAAGAATAGTTTAGAGCAAATGAATTTTACTTTTCCGTAGAATTGAAGAATTGAATTGTTGGAAAGTGCTGATTTCCTACATTTGTTCCCAGCTGAAATGAAACTTCTGATCTTCGGATTCTCAGGGCAGTGTTCTTTCCTGCTATAAATTTTCTGCAACCATGAAATTTACTTTGAAGACTTGGATGCTAGAGGGGGATAGTCTTGCCTTTTTTTTTTTTAACATTAAAATTATTCAGTACTAGAAATTTGCCATTATGTTTGCTATGGAAATCTTCTGATTTCAATAAATATGGTGTTGAAACATTTGTTGACTGGGCTGCATTAAAGATTGTTTTCAAGAGGGCTAATTTAAATGAAATCAACATGTGAAAGAATAAGCCACAAGCTAGTCTGCTTTCTGATTAAGAAATTTATCTTCTGTAATTGCATAGCCAAAAGAGAGAGGGGGAGAGGGGAACTGCTGTGGCCTACTTCTGGCTTAGTCAGAAGCAAATCTTTATATTTTGAATTTGATATTTTCTTGGTGATAGGCCTCAAGGTCCAACTCATGTGCTGCTGCAAGATAAATTGATGACAACTGTGAATTTATCCAAGAAAAGATAATATTCAACTCTTCAATTTCATCATCTGAAATGGTTTAGGGCTCTACAGTAATGGCAAAGTTTTTGTTTAATACAATTTAGTCAGAAATAGTTGTTAGCCTCTCTTTCTGAAACTAACAAAAGGTAAACCCGACACATACAGTACTGAAATTTACCAACCGTATCTTAAACTGGAAATATGGATTAATCTTATGTGCTGTATAGCTTTTACTCTGCATAGTGTGAGCTTGATTGTCTCAGCCGGGTTTCTTCAGGATGGCAAAAGCCATTGGACTTCTTGCTTTGATTATATCACTTTTTAAAAGTCATAATAATAATTGCTAATGTTTATGTAATACTAATTATCATCTGGACACTGCTCTAAATGCTTTAACTGTATTAACTCATTAAATCTTCACAATAAATCATTTAATCCTCACAACAACCTTATGAAGTAAGAGGTATGTGACTAGGTCAAGGTCACAAAGCTCACAAGTAGCAGAATTGAGGTCCAGGCAGTTTGACTCCCAGAGTCCATGCCTCTAATCACTTTGTGAGGTATTTCCCCAAAGGCAACACCCTTAAAATACCAAAATCCTACATACAGTAGCTCAGTTTCTTACCTCTTCGATTTTACTTCCTTAAGGCTTGATAATCCTCAGACAAGGAGTGTGTTCAGATTTATCTTTGAAGAATAAGGTATGAGATAGAAAAGAACAGTTACTCCTCTCTAATAACTTGAAAGTAATCCTGATATTTGGGAATGTAAATATGAATTGCCAATACTTCTGATTAGCCTCAGCTCCAGCTGGTCCATTGTAATGCACAAATTAGGATCTCAGCCCAGATTCCATGAAAGAGAACGCAGGAGATTTGAGATTATGTCCATTTTAATTGCCACACAGGCTCTACATCTGGTTAGCAGAGTGGGGTTATCTTCCTCCGTTTGTTTTTTCTGTTAGAAATCACCTTGACATGCATCTTTGAAGATCTGAAGGTGGGAAAGTCACACATACCAAATTTGAGATTGTTGGTGTCCTTACTTATATGTCTTTTTCTTTCCAAACTCAAAGGTTATTAAATGTTTGAAATTTTTTGGTACAAAAGATTGAATCAGCAGAATGTTATGAAAACTTCCATTAAATATTTTATTGAGTATATATATGCTTTATTAATTTTATGCACTTGCCTGTCTTATTTTTAAACCTGTTTCAAAAATGTAAAAATAGAATGATTCTACAAAATGTGGTTATTTTAAGAAAAGTTGGATGATTTTATACGTGTGCAATATAAGCATTAAATATATATATTTTTTCCTTTTGATATTTGAGAAATCACCAAATTTTGTTACAGGTTATTCTCATCAATTAGATACTTTGTGCTCGCTCAGCCCCATTGGAGTAAACATCTGGATTTCTGGAGCAAATGAATGAATAGCCCATTATTTACCATCAGTCTCCAGATAGCTCTCTAGCATCTATGAGCTATACACTAGCACCTTCTTCTAACTCCTAGGTTCCTGGTTAAAAGCATCCTGTCCAGGCAGTCTCCCAGTCCCCTCTAATTTCATATTCTTCTTATCCCCAGCCACTTCTTTGAGGATACGAGGCCAGCTGAATATATTGATAAGAGACCAGAGGCCCACACTAGACCCGAACCCAAACTTGACCAAGGCAGAAAATATAACAAAGACTTTAGCTTAGGGCTTAAAATCTTGCTGCCCTAAATTGAGTATCTTCTGTGATCTGGGTTCCGTTGTCACCTCCAATCCTCTGTATCTCCAGCACTCACTGCCACCAATGCCTAGCTTTTTAGTTGACCCACTATATATAGTAGGGTTTCAATCTCAGTTTCCTGTCTAGCATTCAGATTGTCTGTTAGAATTTAAGCCTATTCTAAATCACAGTCCATCTATCTGGTACTTTAACACTCTATTGAAATTTTGCCCACCACTCTCATGAGAAATAGACTTAATTACCATATCCTGAGCTTTTGGATGGAGTCCTACCTTGACTTGACCCAATGCCCAAAACTATAATGCTTGGCACCTTAATAATACCCCACATATTACATTAATAATTACTTGAAGCATAAAGTTCTCTATCCATTGGACCACTTAGCTAATCTTTTAGAGCAAGATAATTTAGAATATAAATTTCCCCTGCCTCAAAACCTACTGGCCTTTATACCATCACCAGGTCCAAGCATGTCTAAACCTAGAGCCTCTCACCGTTATGCCATGGAAGTTTTTTTTTTCCCCCTAGGAAAACATGCATAACATAAAACTTAAAGTTGTAACCACTTCTAAGTGTGCAATTCAGTGGCATTAAGTACATTCATATTGTTGTGTAACCATCACTACTATCCTTCTCCAGAATCCCAAAATGAAACTTTGTACCCACTAAACAATAAATTCCCATTCTTCCTTCTTCCTGGGCCTCTGATAACCACTATTCTACTTTCTGTATCTATGAATTTGATTATTCTTTGGTACGTCATGTAAGTGGAATCATGATCATTTTTACTTTTGTGACTGGCTTATTTCATAATTTTTACTTTTGTGACTGGCTTATTTCACTTAACATGATGTCTTCAAAGTTCAACCATGTTGTAGTATGTATCAGAATTTCATTCCTTTTTAAGGCTGAATAATAGTCTAAGTAAGTATCACATTTTGTTTATCCATTCATCCATAAATGAACATTTGGGTTGTTACCGCCTTTTTAAAATTGAAGTATAGTTGATTTATAATGTTTTATTAGTTTCAGGTATACAGCATAGTGATTCAGTATTTTTACAGATTATACTCCATTATAAGTTATTACAAGATAATGATTATAATTGTCTGTACTATACAATATATCCTGTTGCTTATCTATTTTATACATAGCAGTTTATCTTTCTTTTTTAAATTAATTTTTTAGTTGACATATAGGTGATTTACAGTGTTTTAGTTTCTAGTGTACAGTGCAGTGATTCAGTTATGCATATGTATATTCTTTTTCCTATTCTTTTCCATTATAGATTATTACAAGATAGTGAATAGAGTTGTCCTACTTAGGACTTAGTATCTGCATCCCAAACTCTCATTTTATCCCTCCCCACCCCTTTTCCCCACTGGTAACCATAGTTCATTTTCTATGTCTGTGGGTCTGTTGTTGTTTTGTAAATAAATTCATTTGTGTCTTTTTTTTTTGATTCCACATATAAGTGATATCATATGGTGTTTTTCTTTCTCTTTCTGGCTTACTTCATTTAATATGATAATCTCTAGGTCCATCCATGTTGCTGCAAATGGAATTATTTCATTCTTTTTATGGCTGAATACTATTCCATTGTGTGTATATACACACATACACCCCACAACTTCTTTATCCAGTCATCTGTTGATGGACATTTAGGTTGTTTCTACATCTTGGTTATTGTAAATAGTGCTACTATGGACACTGGGGTGCAAGTGTCTTTTCAAATTAGAATTCCCTCCAGATACGTGCCCAGGAGTAGGATTGCTGGATCATATGGCAAGTTTATTTTTAGTTTTTTAAGGAGCCTCTGTATATACTGTTCTCTATAGTGGCTGCACCAATTTACATTCCCACCAACAGTGTTGTGGTTTGAGAAATACTGTTTTCCATAATGGTTGCATGAAACTACATTCCCACCAACAGTGTAGGAGGGTTCCCTTTTCTCCACACCCTCTCCAGCATTTATTGTTTGTGGACTTTGTAATGATGGTCATTCTGATTGGTGTGAGGTGATACCTCATTGTAGTTTTGATCTGCATTTCTCTGATAATTAGTGACATTGAGCATTTTTTTCATGTGCCTATTGGCCATTCATTTGTCTTCATTGAAGAATTGTTTGTTTAGGTCTTCTGCCCATTTTTGGACTGGGTTGGTTTTTCTGTTTTGTTACTGAGTTATATGGAGATGTTGGTATATTAAGTCCTCGTTAGTTGCATCATTTGCAGATATTTTCTCCCATTCTGTAAGTTGTCATTTTGTTTAAAATTTCCTTGCTGTGCAAAACTTGTAAGTTTTATTAGATCCTACTTATTTATTTTTGCTTTTATTTCTGTTGCCTTGGTAGACTACTTTAGGAGAACATTGCTATGATTTATATCAGAGAATGTTTTGCCTATGTTCTCTTCTAGGAGGTTTATGGTGTCTTACATAGTTTAGATATCTTAATCTTATACCCCTATTTTACGTCTCCCCCTCTTCCCTCTCTCCACTGGTAACCACTAGTTTGTTTTCTATATCAGTGAATCTGTTTCTGTTTTGCTATATACATTTGTTTGTATTATTTTTAGATTCCACATATAATATCATACAATATTTATCTTTGTCTGGCTTATTTCACTAAGCATAATATTCTCTAGGTCCATCTATGTTGCTGCAAATGACATAATTTCATTCTTTTTATGGCTGAGTAGTATTCCATTGTATATATACCATATCTTCATTATCCATTTGTCTGTTGTTGGACACTTGTGTTGCTTCCATATCTTGGATCACTAATTATAGAGATATGAAAATTTAAAAAAAGATATAACTTCACACCCATCAGAATAGCTATCATCAAGTCTACTACAACAGCAAAAAGTTGGTGAGGGTGTGGAGAAAAGGGAACCCTGGTACACTGTTGGTGGGGATGTAAATTGGTGCAGTCACTATAGAAAACATAGGGAGGTTCCTCAAAAAACTAAAAGTAGGACTACCATATAATCCGCCAATCCCATTCCTAATATGTATCTGAGGAAAACAAAAACATTAATTCAAAAAGACACGTGCACCCCAATGTTCATAGCAGCACTATTTACAGTAGCCAAGACCTGGAAACAACCAAATGTTGCCACTTTTTGAATATTGTGAATAATGATGGTATGAATGTGGGTGTACAAAGATATGTTTGAGTCCCTGATTTTAATTCTTTTGTATATATAACCAAAAGTGGAACTAGTGGATCACATGGTGATTCTGCTTAAGTTTTTGAGGAACTACCATACTGTTTTCCACTGAGACTGCACCATTTACATTCCCACCAGCAATGCACAAGTTTTCAGTTTCTCCACAGCCTCTCTAACTTTTGTTATTTATATTTTGTTTTCATTCTTATTTGAAAATTTTTGGTAATAGCCATCCTAATTGAAGTGAAATGGTATCTCATTTAATTTGAATTTACCTAATGACTAGTGATGTTGAGCATCTTTTCAAGTGCTTACTGGCCATTTGTATATTTTCTTTGGGAGAAATGTCTATTCAAATCCTCTGCCCATTTTTCAATTGGGTTGTTTGTTTTTTTATTTTGCTCTTGAATTGTGTGAGTTCTTTATATATTCTAGATAGTAATACCTGAACAGATGTATGTTTGTAAACTATTTTCATCCATTCTGTGGTTTATCCTTTCACTATGTGGACAGGGTCCTTTTGATGCAAAAAAGTTTTTGATTTCAATGAAGTGTATAGTTTGTCTGTGCTTTTAATAGCATACCAAGAAATCATTGCCAAATCCAATGTCATGAAGCTTACCCCATATTCTTTCTTCTGTAAGTTTTATAGTTTTATGTCTTATGTTTAGGTCTTTTGATCTATTTTGAACTAATCTATATGGTATAAGGTAAGAAATCAACTTCATTCTTTTATGTATGGATATCCAGTTTTCCCAGCACCATTTGTTGAAAAGACTGTCTTTTCCCCAGTGAATTGTCTTGTACTCTTTTCAAAAGTCATTTCACCATGTATGTGTGGGCCTATTACTGGGTTTTCTGTTTTATTCCAGTATTCTATATCTCTGTCTTTATGCCAGTGCCACACTGTGTTGATTACTATAGGTTTCTAGTAAGTTTTGGAATCAGAAACTGTGAGTCCTTCACCTTTTGCTCTTCTTTTTAAAGGTTCCTTTGGCTATTGGGGTCCCTTGAGATACCACATAAATTTTAGTATGGATTTTTTGTTTCTTCAAAAAATGTCATTGGGATTTTGATAGGTATTGCATTGAATCTATAGATTGCTTTGAGTAGTAGTGATATCTTAACAATGTTAAGTCTACCAAACCATGACCATGGGATGTCTTTCCATTTATTTATGTCTTAAAATTTCTGAGCAGCATTAAGTGGTTTTCAGTACAAATCTTTCAACTCCTTGGTTATATTTAATCCCAAGTATTTTCTTATGCTATTGTGAATGGAATTGTTTTAATTTTCTTTTCAGAAAGTTTATTTTTGAGTCTCTAGAAATGTGATTGATTTTGCATCTTGCAACTTTGCTGTATTTGTGAGTTCTAACAGGTGTGTGTGTGAGAGAGTGAGTAATATCTTTAGGGTTTTCTACATAGAAGTGGTGAAAACAGGCATCTTTCTCTTTTCCTGATCTTAGAGGGAAAGCTTTCAGTTTGTCACTATTGAGTATGATGTTAGCTATAGGTTTTTCATATATGGCCTTTATTATGTTGAGGCAGTTTCCCTTTATTCCTAGTTTGTTAAATGGTTTTATCATGAAAGGGTGTTGAATTTTGTTAGAAGCTTTTTCTGTATCATTTGACAGCACCATATGGTTTTCTTCCCCTCCATTCTGTTAATGTAGTGTATTACATTGATTGATTTGCATATGTTCAAACATCCCTGAATTCCAGAAATAGAACCCACATGGTCATGGTGTATAATCCTTTTATTATTGCTGAATTCAGTTTGCTAGTATTTTGTTGGATTTTTACATCAATATTCATCACAAATAATGATCTGTAGTGTTCTTTTCTGTAGGATCTTTGACTTTAGTTTCAGGGTGGTGCTAGCCTCATGGACTCAGTCAAGGAGTGTTTTTAAAATTTACACATGTATTTACCTTTGCCATAGATCATTGTCTCTCTATGTATAGTTAGTTTCTGTCTAGTGTCATTTCGTTTCAACCTGAAGGACTCTGTTAAGCATTTCTTATAGGGCAGGGCTAGTAGTAATGAACTCCCTAAGCTTTTGTTTATTTGGGGATGTCTTAATTTCCACCTCACCTTTTGAAAGACAGTTTTGCTGGGTATAGAATTCTTAGTTGACAGATTTTTTTTCTTTCATTTGATCCTCTTAAAAATATCATCCTGCTGCCTGTGGCCTCTAAGGTTTTTTGCTGAGGAATCCACTTATGTGTTATTAAGGATCACATACATGTGATGATTTATTTTTCTTTTTCTGCTTTCACTAATCTCTATTTTTTCTTTACCTCATGCCAGTTTGATTATAATATATCTCATTTTGGGTCTCTTTGGATTTTTCCTACTTAAAATTCATTGAACTTCTTGCATTTGTATGTCCATTTCTTTCCTCAAATGTGGAAAGTTTTTGGCCATTATTTCTTCAAATAATCTCTCTGCCTCTTTTTTCTTTTTTTTCTGAGACCCTCATAATGCATGTTTTGGACAACTTGATGGTGTCCCATAAGTCTCTTATGCTTTGTTCACTTTTCTTCATTTTTTTTGCTCCTCAGACTTGAATTTTTAAATGTCCTATCTTTATTTTCTCTGATTTTTTTTCTTTTGTCTGCTCAATTATGCTCTTGAGCCCGTCTAGTGAAATTTTCAATTTAGTTATTGTATTTTTCAGCTTCAGAGTTTCCATTTGGTTCCTTTTTATAACTTCTCTGTTGAAATTCTCATTTTGTTCATGTATTGTTTTCCTTAAGCACTTTGTTCAATTTTCCCTTTAGCTCTTTGAGCATACTTAAGACACTTCTTTTAAAGTTTTTGTCTAGTAAGTTCAATGTCTGTGCTTCATCAGAGATCATCTCTAGAGATTTATTTTGTTCCTCTGAATGTACCATATTCTTTGTATGCTCTGTGATATTTTTGGTGAAAATCGGACATTTGAAAAAACAGCCGCCTTGCCCAGTTTATGCAAATTGGCTCTGGGCTAGAGCAGTCCTATACTTACCAGCTGGATGTGCTTTGAGTCTTGGGAAAAGCCCCAGGTGAAGGCTTAAGGTATTCTCAAATGTTTTCTTAGTGTATATCTTGCTTGGGTCTGTTTATGGATTTTTTTGATTCCTCCGTATAAATAAGTGCTTTTGAAAGTCTAAATTTCCCAAAGAGCTTCCATCCCCATCTTCCCCTGATGAGCTTAAATGGTCTATGGTATGCCTCTACCTATGTTCTCCTGTCCCAGACATCTGGGAGTCTGTTGTTTCCTTGCAGCTTTTGTGACCAGTGCCCAACACTTTCTGTCTTTTCTCCCACTATGAGATCTAGGTTATGCTGTTTTACCCTGTTTGAGCTTTATGTTCAGTAAAATAGAGACCAGTTCTTCAGGCAACCTTCAGACAGGTTAGAAGATTACAAACAGCATGTGTTCTGCTTCCTCTGGTTTGAGATTAACTTGGAACTAGATTTCCACCTTCTCTAGACCAAGATTTTGCCATATCAGGGAGGCGATGGGACCAAGGCAAGTGAAAATGCCACAAATTACTATACCAATTTGAATATGGCTTTTTCTTGATTGGGCATTTGCTTGATTGCTGTAGACCTTTATCAGTCTTTGAGACTTCTTATAAAGCCAACCTCTATATGTATAAATAAAATAAATTTCCATGGAGAATGGGTGCCTGGAGCTTCCTAGTTCACCATTTTGCTGACCTCACATGACATTCTTAAGACTGTTGTATGAATACCCAGCCCCTCTTTTGACCCAACATTGCTTATCTATTTGGAGAAAGACCTTGACGTGGCAAACTGTGATAGCTAAAACAGAGACTTTAATTGAAAGAGATACCTACCCTCATGAAATATAAATTAAAACCACAGTACAACTTAGTACATACCCACCAGTACATACACACCAGAATGGCTAAAATAAAAAGATGGAACATGCCAAGTGTTGGAGAGGCTATAGGACAACCAGAACTCACATATACTACTGGGGTGGAAGTGTAAATTGGTATAAGCTCTTTTGTCAATATATAATAAAATTTAAACATATGTAGAGTTAAGATCCAGAAATTCTATTCTTAGGCATATACTCAACACAAATGCATACCTATGTTTACCAAAAGATGTACACTAGAATTTTCAAAGCAGTACTATTTATAATAGACAGACACTGGAAAGTAGTCCACTACCCACTGAATGTGAAATGGATCAATGGGTTAGCCACACAAGGCAGTGCTCTACAGGATTAAGAATAAAGGATTTACAACTCTACTAACTTATATGCATGAACCTCAGAACCATGGAAAACAGCAAGATACAAAAAAGTAAATACTGTATGATTTTATCTATGTTGAGTTTAAGAATAAGCAAAACTAGCTCCTATTTTAAGAGTCAGTACTGTGGTTTTGCTTAGGAGAGGAAGTGACTGGTCAGAACATGAGGAGGATGGGTTTTCAGTTCCTGATATTTATGTTTCTCAACCAGACTTGTAAAGAAGCATCAGTCTGTCAACTTTTTATCTTTCTATTTTTCTATGAGTGTCTTGTATTTCAATAAGTAACAATGAAGAATTAAAAAGAATAATTTAGAATGACCTAAATTTAAATTCCAGTCCTATCACTTACTAGTTTTATGAGTCTGGTCAAATTTCTAAATTCCTCTAAAAGCCATAGTATCCTTACCTGCCTGATGATATAGAAGGTGGTGGTGGTGGTAATGATGATGGTAAGAAGAAATATGATCACTTTGTGTCAATTTCATTCCCGCAATAACCCTATTAGGTGAATAATAGATAATAATGTTATTTTCATGTAACAAATGAGGAAAGCTAGGCATTCAAATGTTAAATAACTAGTCCATTTCATCCTGATCCAGAATTCAGATCTAGGCACTCTTGCTCAAGAGTCCATATTCTACCTACTATATTCCTCTCTAAGTAGGGCTTATTAAAAAAAAAAAAAGATGTATTTAAAAGTTTAGAAAGCTATAACCCAATAAACATATGTTAGGTCTCCTTGATTATCATTAACGATAAAACAGTACCTCTAGTTCTCCTTCCCGTGCCCACTTTTCATAATTACATTCTGCCTGTATCCCACAGGTAGCCAGTCCAGTATTCCTTTGACTACAGGTCTGGAGTTCTCCGTCTGGTAACAGATTGTTCCTTAAATATCCTTTGAGGAAGCAAGGTGAAGAGGTTAACTTTCTTTCTTATGCCAGTTACTTTCCACATTTACATATGGGCATTTTTTATCTACTCCACAATCTCCTATATTTAAGGGCATGAGACCTTTTAAATCTCTGTTTTCAGTTCCTAGCTGATGGCTTAGAATGTATTAGGTGCTCGATAACTGTTCATTGAATTCATTATTCAAATTAAAGACCTTCTACTCCTAGGTGGCCTGCCATTATTTTATATATATTTTCTTTTTTTTCTTTGTTTTTAAATCAAAGTATAGTGTATTTATAATATTGTGATAGTTTCTGGTATACAGTGTAGTGATTCAGCTATACATATATATATTTCTTTTCATATTCTTTTTCAATATAGTTATTACAAGATATTGAATATAGTTCCCTGTGCTTTATGGTAGGTCCGTGTTGTTTATCTATTTTAAATATTAGTTTATTTTATATGTAGTAGTTTGTATCTGCTAATCCAAAACTCCTAATTTATCCCTCCACCTGCCCCCTTCCCCTTTGGTAACCATAAATTTGTTTTCTGTGTCTGTGAGTCTGTTTTATAAATAAATTGATTTGTCTCATTTTTTTAGATTCCACACATAAGTGATATCTTATGGTATTTTTCTTTCTCTTTCTGGCTTACTTCACTTAGTATGAAGGTCTCCAGGTCCATCCATGTTGCTGCAAACGGCATTATTTTATTCTTTTTTATGGCTGAGTAGTATTCCATTGCATATCTGTACAACTTCTTTATCCATTCATCTATCGATGGACGTTTAGGTTGTTTCCACATCTTGGCTATTGTATAAATTGCTGCTATGAACATTGGAGTGCATGTATCTTTTTTATTTAGAGTTTCCTCCAGTTATATATATTTTCTTGATTGAAGACGTTTTCTAATGCTATTATAGCCAAAGAGTTGATGGTGACTGGAAGGCAGATGGCAATATGTGGTAGGTTCTTTGAAGCAGACAGATTTTTTTTTGAGCTCCTCCAAATCATACTGTTCTGGTCACAAGTTACTTAGTCTGTAAGCATAGCACAAACTCAGCTGGTCACCAAAACTTTTCAGTTCAGTATATTAGAATATCTTCTTTTCTGGGGACTCATCTCAAATTTTGTAAGGGAAAACAGTAGAAACATAAGATTTGTTGTGTATAAATTAGTTTTACAGCCACATTTTTGGAAACACATCTGTTCCATAAAGAGAAAGAACTTTACTTATTGCAATAACTTGCTTTATGCAATGTGAATGACATTGTTTCTCTTGTGTTTAATGAACTTTCCCATTATCTACTTGTCAGTTGGATGTAGACTTTAGCAATTTTGAATCATGGCTCCAAAGCTGGTTTCATCCCTATACTATGAAATCCTTGGCTGAACATCATGTTACAGTGCAATCCTTTGCATTCCTTGCCAGGAAAGATAACCACAGAGCCATTCCAGCCGTCGCTATTGCTAAATTTCCTCTCTAAGTTTTGGTAGACTGGCTGGGAGCCATCTGTAGTGCGTTGTCCTGGCTACCATCGAGTTTTCCATCTGCCGATGTTCAACACTGCCCAGGTATGAACTCATAAGCTAAACAGCTCTCTCAAATCTATAACTATATTATAGGGGCAGAAAACTGAAATGATCCATGTTTTAATTAAATTAAGAAAGAAAACAAATAGAGGAAATAGAAATTATTTGCCTGCCTCATCTGAGATTTAGTAGCACCTCAACAATAATTCGAGGACTGGGAGAAAGCATCTTTTTTTGGCCTTGGAATGAAGCCACTTGAAAAATTAGAGTGATGATACAGTGTGTGTGTGTGTGTGTGTGTGTGTGTGTGTGTGTGTACGTGGTTTGTTTTTGCTTTTTGGGGTAAGGTTGTAGTTCTTTTGGGGAAGAGAAAAGAAACCATGAATATTATGACTGAGTGATGGTGGCAGTGGCAGCCATGGCTTTCATTTTTTTTTTTTAATTTTTTAAAAATTAAAAAAAAATTTTTTTTTTTTGGCAGAGGGGAGGTAAAGCCATGGCTTTTAGAAACTTACCGACCAATGTGATTTAGAACACTGCTTTTCAAACTACAAAGTGAGAACTATTAGTGGGTTATACAATCAATTTAGTAGGTCACAACTGGCATACTGAAAAAGTAGAATAGAAAAGAAAACATTAGTAGGTATTATATACAGGTAAAGTATTGATTTATAGGACCTGGTTTCGTGTATATACGCAAAGGTCTACAGGCACACGTGTATGTGTGTACTAGGTCACAATGTAAAATGTATTTCTTTGTGTTAAGGTAAAAAAAAAAGTTTGCAGTCCCCTGATTTAGAGACTAAGAGCCTTCATCCACTTTTTACAGTCTTATTTGGTTAAAAGATGATGCAATTTTTTTGATTTGAGAGGGTCGAAAAAACACTAGTAGTCACATGTTCAAATGAATCATATGTTTTTCTTTTGGTGCTGAAAAAAATCAAGATAATTGAGAGAAATCTTAGATTATTTAAGTTAATTCATGAGTTATGGCTTGGTAGATATTGATGTTTCAAATCATGTTTTCTAGAAAAACTCCATTGGGGATACAAACAACAGGAATCTGGGTACGTTTAAATCTCTGGGAGTACTTCAGAACCCCAGGGATTTTCCAACCTCAGGAGCCTGCCTGAAACAGAAAGAGAGCCCTCCCTCCTCCCCCAGCTCACACGCACACAGGCGCGCGCACAAAACTTGTTGGCTGCGGTTACCGTGAAGTTGCCTGTCTTAAACCCACAGTCCCAGCAGGGTTTGGGCCCCTCCTCAGGATCCTGTGGTGCTCCTTTGAGGCCTCTTCAACAGGGTGCTGGGGCAGCTACTCCTGGCATACATCGAGCTATTTTAGTCTTCGGTTATTTTCATTTCAATGAGAAAATTGAGTAGGCTATTTGATGACTCATTCGTTTTCAACATTCATGGCCTGAAACCAATCAGGTTTCTCTCATCTGCAGAGCCTGTGCTCGTGTCCATCTATCTATGAGCTGTCTTTTCTACCCCTCCATTCATGTATATAACCTCCCCGACTTCTGGATACAGACAACTTCTAAACCCACAACTGGTTTCACCTGAATTCAGAAACATGCTTTGACTCTATCTACACGATGTCAGATTAGAATCGTGAGTAAGATTTCCATTTTTTTTTCCAGCTAGGCTTGTAGTTTTATAGTCTGAGATATTTGAGTATGATTATACTTAATGTGGCAACTGAACTGTCTGCCTCTGACAAAGTAAAATAGCATTTTGAAAGGCAGAACCATTTGTTTGCTAGCCTTGTTTATCCAGAGGATCAGAGGAAGTATGACTCTGCCAATAGGCACAAAATAAATGGTGTATGGAAATCAAAATGCATTCCTTTTATATTGCCTCAGTGATCAATGAGGATCACCACTTGATTGATCCAGCTTTGGTGATCAGAATTAATCAGGAAAATGACTAAAGTGAAATTAATGGGTTGACGGTGCTGTGATGTGAGTTTGCCGCTACCTAAAGCTACTCATAATCATTGAAAGACCACCCCGTTTACTTATTTTACTTTATTATTAATTTTGACCCATTTTACTGGCAAAATGGGTATGTATTTTATAAATAACAATAAGCCCATTAGTGTGGTAAATATAATAATGTACAAGTCTCCAATTGCATTTTTAATGACAATCAATTTTTCTTTCTAATTACATTAATTATAGCATTACATACCTTTGCAATTTGTACAGGATTGGACTCAATTAAGTGCATGTTGTATTTCAATAAAGCATTTTTGCCACCGTCATAAATCTTTGGAACACTAAGTCGTAGAGATAGTGGCAACCAAAGATTGATCTGCAGTGTTGGAATTCAGTGGGAAATCATGTCTTGTTATTGATTACTAAAAGAGTCATTAATTTATGGAAGCTGGTCGGAGATTTTGGCAAGTTCAGAACTTATTTCAAAATCATTCTCCATTTCAGCCACAGCTTTTCTCCCGAGGGAGAGAGTGAGAATGGAAGTGAGGAGGGAGGGGGCAAGGGAGGCGGGAAGGGAGAGAGAGAGAGGGAGAGAGAATATAAATTAAAATTTTAAAATTGCAAAATGATTCTATGTTGCATTCTGTTAAACAGAGTAGGGTGAAGTGTGTGTATGTAGTTATATCAAGGTCAGTAGCGAGCTGACTATTAGCAGGCCACAATCAGAGTGAGTAATTGGTTTCTGACAGTAATCTTTATTCTCGCAGAAATGTGACTGACAGAAAATACCTAGCTATTCAGTCTAAAAGCAGATGGCTCGCCATAAGAATTCAAGTAGCAGGTGAAAAACAGCCCAGAGTAAGCTCTTTGCTTGCTTTCAAAATAGAAATATTCTAAAGGTACAGTCCTGTTTTCAGACACTAATTAAAATGGTATATTTATATATATAAAAAAAGAGTCTAGAACTAGTTTGTAAAAAGGAAAGGAATCTTCACACCTAGGAATTTCCTAATTTGTTAATTAGTTGATGATACAGTATTTGATTTTTGGTCATGAATACCATGTAAAGGAGGTCTTATTTCTCTCCAGGTTTCAAGTGTATGTTTTATTTACCCTCTCTTCATTTAGGGCTTTGAAGTACCTGTGACTAATTATGTAAGTTGACAGACTGGCTATAAATAACCCTCGCTCTTTTTTTTTTCCCCCTTCTCATTTTTAAATTCTGAAAACGTGTTTGGAATAGCATGGGTCCTGTAATGAACAGGGAGCTTCTGAGCTTTCACCCGCGGGTAGAGGATTTGAACACCAGCAATGCAGCGCGGCTGATAAAGAACCCTAGTATTACTGTTGCTAGATTTTTATTTCTATGGTAACCGTGATGTCACTGGTGCCTGCAATGCTTAAACCTTCCATCTCTAATAACTTGAGCTGGTCTAGTAGGACAGAAATGTAAAAATGAAAAAGTTCTAATTAATACAATGTACCCACCGGATGCAATGATATAGGTAATGTTTGGGAATATAAAAGCCGAATCTTGGTTGGGACTAAAAGAAAAATGTAGCGTGGAGTTTATTTCATTAAAAGCAGAAGCTTTTTTTTTTGATATAATGACTATGACACGAGTGTAAAGGAGATTAAAAAATACAATAGAGAAGGCACTATCTATATGCTATAAGCTTTATTATTTGTAGCTACAGAAGGCAGGCTAGGGGAAAATCATGCATTGGGGATTAATGTTTAATTCCTGTTAAGAAATGCAGAAAATAAGTGACATGTATATAATCCAACAGTAATATCGCTAAGAAGCATATTAATGATTTTATTATATTGCAGATGATTGTTTGCTATTTATACTCCTCGTCCTAAACTACCTCCATCCTCTTCCCAGTGCTCCAGGAAGCTTCTTTTTTTGCTCTTAACTATCTTTGGCAAAGAATAAGTGACCATTTGCTTGCTGAGCTCTTATCTGTCCTCTCAGGGAGGAGTGAACTTCTTAACTTCACGGGCTTGGAAGGAAGAACTATCCCATGCCCATCTTTTGAGGGAGAAAAAAGTATTGGCGGCACTAATAACAACCAAAACGATGATAAACCCAGAGGGCTTATAAAGGAGATGGCTGCATGACTAAGCAGTGGAGCTTGAAAGACCTCCATTCTCTTCCAAGCGATGTTTATTATTGCTCGGTAGACGAGCTTTTGACAGTCAAGGCAAGGTGATGGAGAGAAAAACCAGAAGTCTTCTGTGCCTGCCTGCCTCACTCTGGTTCCCTGCCTTGCCTAACCCTCATGGCCAAGAAGGCTGTTTCTCAAGTCCGGAAGACCAGGGCTGTCACACGCTACACTGCCTCACCTAACTCATCTATTCTTGGTAATTGTGGTTGAGGTGGAACCGAGTGGGAGTGGCCTGCCAGGGGACTGTCCCTCCTGCCTTACATCACCCTAGCTAGCCCCATAATGGTGGAGGGTGGCGAGGGGGCCGGTTTCTAGGTGGATCAGAGTTCTTGACTCTTTCTTGGGTTGTTTCTGTGAAGCCACTCTGCTCCAAAATTGGCTGGGTTTCCAAAGGAATGAAACTCATTGATTTGGGTTTAATGTTTTAGATACTCACAGGGGCCAATTCTCCCCCATTAAAGAGAGATGACTTGCTTAGCTTGCTCATATACCTGCCAGCTCTATTACTTTTCTACTGTTATCTCACTGCAGCCATCAACTATATAGATACTAGAGTGATAAAAATGCATCCGGTTGACATACAAGCTGAAATCCAGCTGACTATGAGCTCTGTAAATCTGTTTTATAAACACCCCTATCCTTGATAATGTATTGAGAAAAAAGACAAAATAAGAATAACTCTTTGTACTGCACTGATAGCATAAAGTCATTCAGCTTTCAGTGGGCAAGATGCAACATTTCCCTCAAGAAAATGTGGACTTCTATTTCCAGGTTTGATTGTGGTATGACTTCAAATTATCTCTTGCTTTAGTATGTATCTAGGTATCCTAACAGTAGGGACATAAGCTATTTTACACGTGAAGACAGTGCTAATTGCATAATGAAAAATACCCTAGATTAATAATACTGATTATAGCTGAAATTTATTTAGCATTATAAAATTCTACTTTTCAAATACCAGGTGTCTGAGATTATACGCTAGGCAAAGGACAGAGAAAATGACTTGGACTTAACCTGTGCCCACAATGAGAAAAGATCTAAAGAATTTCTGGCATTGTTTACATGGAATATCATCTAGAAAGGAAAATTAAAGAATCTCCCTCTTTCGTAAAGCCCTCTATTGATACTAACACTGTGCTGTGTATTTTATTTTTTTTTAATTGAAGTATAGTCAGTTTACATCATTGTGTCAATTTCTGGTGTACAGCATCATGTTTCAGTCATACATAGACATACATATTCCTTTTCATATTCTTTTTCATTATAGGCTACTACAAGATATTGAATATAGTTCCCTGTGCTATATACAGTAGAAACTTGTTTATCTATTTTATACATAGCAGTTAGTATCTGCAAATCTTAAACTCCCAACTTATCCTTTCCCACCCAATTTCCCCCGCGGTAACCGTAAGTTTGTTTTCTGTCTGTGAGTCTGTTTCTGTTTTGTAAATAAGTTCATTTGTGTCATTTTTTTAGATTCCACACATGAATGATATCATACGGTATTTTTCTTTACATGAAGCAACGTAGTATAGGGTAGACATTAAGAGAATGCCCTTTAGGAGATATCTGGGTTCCAATCCCACCTCTACCAAGTAGGGCAGTTTGACCTTGGGCAACATTCTCCACTTGTTAGTGCCCCAGTTCCCTCAGCTGTAAAAGGAAGACAGTAGCACTGGCCACATCAGAACACTGTTACCTGGGTTAAATAAACTAATGCATGCAAAGTTCTTCGGGAAGTGCCTGGTCTAGGTCTACAGTTTGTGTTCAACAACTGTTAGCTACTTTAACTGTTATTGTTCCATTGGATCAAAATTGTCCAAGTTTAAAAAACTGGTGGGAGGAGGGAGAGGCAAAGATAAAAACAATACTTCATATTTCAAAAATAGTAAACTACTACACGTGTGTTCAGTATACTAATAGGAGTTTAGAAAAGTTTCTGGTCTTTGCCCTCTCTGCCTTTCCCACTGCCCGTAGGTTCTCAAATTATTATTTTATTTACCACCCCTAATCTTAAAATGTCTGTTGCTACATATGACCATTTATTTCCCATTGTAGAGGTCAAAATGGCCCCTTTCACCCTGTTCTATCGCCTGACGATGAAAGTAACGAAAGCTCTTTTTCTAGTGGCTCATCCTTTGACATATAATCTGCTCCAAGCAACTCTGCCTGTGCCTGACAGTCATATAATTATGCTATTATTGCTAGTTATTGAATGATTCAAGAGTGATATTCTCTGTTGGGGTTGATGTTGTATTATTGCCATCTTTTGCTAACTGTGGCTTTCACATAGAGTCAGGTGTCTCTACCCTCCTCTCTTATTGGATGATTAACTATCTGATGGAAAAGACCTTTTTCTGTATATCACACATACTCTAAAGGGTCAATAAATGTTTTGGAAATAAAAGTAAGGGAGTCCCATAGAAGTGACCACCAAATATGAGACCAGCTGGTCCTAGGGAACAGAAGAGAACCTGTGTATTGTCACATGATAAAGATCAATATATGGAGTCCCAGTTTCACTCCATCACTTATTAGCTGAATGATTTTATACATATTCTAACTTCTCTGAACCTTGATGATCTATTTTATAGGAGGGGTTGGTGGTCATATCTGCCTTTTATAGTTGTTGCAGGTATCAAGTGAGAGGATGTTGTGAAGAAATGGCTTTAAACTGGACAGATATTTGCTGTTTTCGTGATGGTGGTTCATGGAATGAAAGTGACTTTTTTGGGTCAGATTTTGGTGACCAGTCCCCACGTTGTTTAGATGATGTCCCACTTCTCTGTTGCTGTACAAGCAGCCACCCTCAAACTTAGTGGCCCAAAACAACAGCAGCAACAATAATTATTTCGCTCAGGGATCTGTGATTTGGGCAGGGCTTGGTGAGAACAGCTCATCTCTGTTTTGCTGGATATCAGCTGGGAGAGGTTTGAAGGCTGAAGGCTGACTCACATGTCTAGCAGTTGATGCTGGCTGTAGGTCAGAACTTTTGATGGGGCTGTCAACTGAACACCTCCATGACATGGTAACTGGAGACCAAAGGTGTGCACTGAGGGAGAGGGAGAGTGTGAGAACTCCAGGAAGCAGCTGTGTTTGCTTCTTAAGACATAACCTGACAAGTCACACAGCATCGTTGCTACCATATTCTGTTGAACAAAAGCGAGTCACTAAGGGTCACTTATATTCAGGGGAGAAGGATTCATTTTTCCATGTTTTGATGGGAGGAATGTCAAATAATATGTAGACCACCACAGGTATTAGCACCCCCTTACTACGACTACCAGTAGCTGGCACTTTTTTGAATATTTAGTACATACCAGATACAATACTGCATCATATCATTTAATTCCCACCAAATATCCAGGAGGTTAACACCATTGTACACATTTTATTTATTTATTTTGTGGGAGGAGGTAATTATATATTTTTTTAATTTTATTTTTTTAATGAGGGTACTGGAGACTGAACCCAGGACCTGATGCATGCTAAGCACTGATCTATACCCCTCCCCTGCCACATTTTAAAAATGCCAAAAAATGATCCTCAGAATGTTTACTAGCTTGCCCAAAGTTACACAGGGGAGGCCCTAGGATTAAATTCAGTCATGTCGTTAACCACTGCAATATACATCCTTTCCCTTTGACGTTATACTTGTGTGATGATAGGAATGCATTTTTGTGTATGTGTGTGAAATGGGGACTGACTGCTAAGTGATCAATCAGTGAACAAAATTCATTTGGCTTTATTGCTTCAATAGAGGAGCACGTTTGGCACCTTTAAATAGATGCTGCATTAAAATATGTACCTGCTGGTAGCTTTTTCTGAATTGAGTGCCTAGCTCGGTCAATAGAAAACAGTTTAAAACTCTTCCATCAGTACCTTTTGAATAATAAGCTCTCCAGAAGTTAGAAGGTACTCAGTGTTAGAGAAGATGCCCAGCAACTCGGTGTCTAACTCTGTCACCAGTCAGGGAGCCTTGGGAGCATGTGGTTTAAAACTACAGAGAAAATTAAAGTTTCTCAGCTTCTTGGTCACTCGATACATTCTGTGCTTCAGCAACTACAGCAAGTGGGACCCTTCATCGGATGATGGCTGGAGACATTTGATGCAGTGACTGATGGTTTATTTCTGTGACTGATGCTGGGGAATGCCTTGTGATTACAGTAATCATGGTCAGTGCCGTTCAGCTTCTGAACTCTGCCCAGCCTTGTTGATAGAGCTAACAGGCTGCACACTTATTTGTTGGCTTTGGAAAATCCCAACATGTTGGTCGTTCCTGAATTACCTTGATTGACAGTAGGGATATTATTAATTTAACTAAATAAGGGCAAGGCCCTCTGCTTTTCTTGGCTCTGTCAGTAGAGCCTCATGGAGGGTGGTAATTATATGTGGGAGGCAAACAGCTGTATGTGGTTGTCCTTGAGTGTGGAATGAATTTGGAAGGAGAAAGAGACCCACAAAGGAGAGAGAGATGAATTTCAAAGGGTGTTGTCTGTAATACATAGTGTCAAGTGAAACGGGTGAAATGAGATTGATAGCATCATTAGTTAGCCATGCCTTTTGGGACATTCAGATTCAAAAATGCAAAAAAAAAAAGATTGTACATACAGAGTCATGCATTTATATTCATATTCTTGCTTTACTCTGTTAGATTCAGCTATACTGTTGCTGCAAGGAATGTTCCCTTTTGAAAAATTCGTATATTAAAATAAGTGAAATGTTTACGTTACAGTTCAGATTTCAGTCTTTTAGCTTGGTTTTTGTTTATGGTGAAATTTAAGTGAAGCAAAGTAAAACTCTTTATATACATGAGCTAAACATTTTTGGTCCATCAAGTCAACTAGTAAAGACCATTTCTATAGGACTGTGGCTTGTCTTACTGTTTGCTCCACTTTGGACAAAAAAAGTCCTGAAATAAAATCTCTGGGGAGAAGAACATAAGTACATGAAAGCTGAACTGAAAATTGAACTTGAGATGCTACAGTTATCTGTCACTTTTTCCTTTTGCTCAAACCTTTGTTTCTTGTAAGAGGAAAGTTTAAACCTATGGAAACTGAAAGGATAAGTCCATTGTAGGCCTGTGTGGCTTGCTGTCCTTTTTTTTTGCCTGCTAAGCATGAAACACTTTGTAATCTGTCAAGTGAAGTCTAAAAATGGGCAGCTGTCCATGAGAATGACACATGTTTTTACTCCATAGAGGCAGATACTTAATGAACATATGGGCATTTGATGAACACATAATTATCTTATAAACATTTGTTTGGTGATGTTTTCAACAAAAAATACCACTTTTAAAGAGAACAAGAGAAGTGCATTTGGTAGTTCATCACTTCAAGTGTGTTATTTCACACCAAGATTAAAGAGGCAAAAGTTGATGCTGGACTTGTCTGCCAGGCCATAACTGTTTATTTCAAGATGACTCTCGTTTTGATAGATCTTTCAAGAAGCTGCATTCAATTTTTCACTGTATCCATATAACTCCAAATATCTAAGCACTTAAGTTTCAGAAGTCGGGGCCTGGGAATCCAGATTACAGGTTTAATATCATGGAAAATTTGAGATGTTATTAAATAGCAAGCAGATCTTAAATTTTCTCAAGGTTTATGAGTCTAGCAAATGAAAAATGGGGCACAGATGAGATGTTTACTAGTACAGACTCCGTACACAAAATCAGCCAAGGTGTGTATCATCGTTAAATGTTTCATCCCACAAAATGGCTGTACTCAAAAGCTTATATTATTTTGATTGATTCAGAGCTGCCTGAAGAATTCATGACGTTGAGATTGTACTTCTCTGAAATCTTAAGATTTCCATATAAATATTTTATTAATGCCTGTATCTATGTATACTCTAACTAGAAGAGATTTGCTTTTACGTGCCAGGGCAGTGGATTTTTATGTACACCTGGAGCAGAGGGTTGATATGTGGAATGTTCTAAGTTATGTGTTCATGGCCCAAATCTAAGCATTCTAGTTAGGTGCCCCCAAAGAGTTTTAAAGTAATTATTGTATAATATTTGGCTAAAAATAATCTACTTGTAATCTTTCAGAGTCCACAAAATGGTAAGAATTAATATGGCTATCAGGCTAACTCAGCCTCAAATATTTGCTTTCCCTCAGTTCTTTTGAAAATAAAAGAACAATGCATTCAGCCCACAAATATTTTTTGAGTGTCTAACGTGTGCCAGTTTCACACAGCTCATTGCACTGAATTGTAATTATTGTTTACCCGTATTTTTCCTTGACTAGACTATGTTTTTTTTTAAGAGAAAAGAGATTGTGCCTTAATCATGTCTACACTGTCCTTCCTCTGCACAATGAATGCCACATAAGTGCTCAATCAATGAATGGTGAATATATGAGTAAGTATGTAAATAAAGCCATAAACACGTGAGTGAAAAATCTGATCAACCCAGTAGCAATGGGCACAGGAAAGTAGAGGAAGGAAATATTCTTTCTATTTTGGAGAAGGGAGAAGTAGAAATGCCAGGAAAGACGTTAGGAATAAGGTGAAACTTGAGCTGGACCTTAAAGGATGGATAGGAGGCTATTAGATTTGGTTACCAGTCCTTGGTTACTTTAGAAAACAGGTTCAGTGAAATGTTGAGAGCAAACAGCATATTGCAAGAGGCTGAAGATCGGGGTAGATATGAAAAAATGGAGATAGAACCTCTCCATTTAAATAATTTTCATGAGGAGTATCTGGTGTCTAGAGCCATCCAGACCTAGATTTGAATCCTGGTTTTGCCTCTTACAAGCTGTGTAAATTTCTTGGTGCTGTGGCTTTCTGATCTCTGCAATGAGGATAGTGAGACTATCTTTTGGGAGTATTGAATGACAAATTAGATAGGCAAATATAACACTTTCTGTAAATACTCAATAATTAAGCTACAAAACAAAGGAGGGAAAGGACAGTAGCAGGAGGGAATAGCAGATTAGAATAAGGACATTTCTCTTTCAATTTCTCTTTCGTTTTGAGCGATTTTCTCGTAGTAAAATCTTATGTAAGATTCCATGACATTTCCTAAATCAAAAGTTTTAGCAACCAAGCAAATGATTTCATTTGGCTTTGGTGTCCCTTCTGTTCTTGTCTGTTTCCTTTTCCCCAGTGCCTTTAAACTGTTGAGTAATCTTTCCTTTGAGTCTTGATACTTCCAGAGTTTCTCATATCTGTTCAGCCTGCTTCTGAAATGTACCTGTGATAAGTTCTAAGGATCATGCTATAAGAATTACAAGGTAGTAAAATGATTTTAAGGTCACGTTTTCAAGTAATGTATTTGAATTTGCGAAGGGGTCTTACAGAGGCACAATGGCTTAAGCCAGTTGCTTGTTGATAATTTACATTCTGCCAACTTCCACAAGGTATTTGTCATGACACAATAAGCTAAAACAGTGATTCTGATGAGTGTTGAGAAGTTTAGGTCTGATGTTACTCATGAACTTTTTGAAGCTCCTTGGATAGATTTGCTAAGAATCTGATGCAGGCCTGCAAGAGAGCTATTTGATGAAAAATAGGTGTCTCAGTGCCCCTCCAAACGTATTCTACTCAGGTTTTCCCAACGGATTAGCTTGGGACCGCAAATCAAAGGTCTACATTCTGTTTGGAAAATATGTTGTTTCTTAGTTTCTGTATATTTGTTTGTATTAATAGTGTTGGGGGTGGTTTATGTACAGTAAGCTACATCTATTTAAAATGTGTAATTTGATGAATTTTGACAGATGTTTACTCCTGTGAAACCATCACCACAATCAAGGTATAGAACACTTGTAACACCCCTAGAGTCTCCTCATGGCGCTTCGTGTTCCATTTATCTCTCCCTCTGTCGTTGACTCCCGGCAACCACTAATCTGCCTTACGTTGTTATAGATGAGTTTGTATCTTCTAGAGTTTTGTATTAATAGAGTCAGGTACTATATATTCTTCTGTGTCTGACTTCTTTTCAGTCAGCATAATTATTTTGAGATTATGCATGTTGTTATATGTTCTAGTTATTCATTATTTTTATTGATGAGTAAGTACTACGATTGTTTATCCGTTCACTTGTTGATAGGTATTTGGATTGTTTCCAGGCACTCTGAATAAAGCTGCTATGGACATTCATGTACAGGTGTTTTTGTGGACATATATTTTGATTTCTCTGGGATAAATATCATTAATGGAGTGGGTAGGTTATCTGGTAGGTGTGTGTTCAATTTTTTTAAGCAACTGCCCACCAGTTTTCTGAAGTTGTTGTGATACTTTATATTCCCACATGGAGTTGACAGTAGTTCCATTCAACTCTCACCCTTGCCAATATGTGGTATTTTCTTTTCTCTCCTTTTTTGTTTTTTTTTTTTGAATTAGTCTTCTAAAGAGTTTATAGTGGTGTCTTATTCTGTTAATCTATTCATCTAACCTAATGTCACAGAGGCTTTCTCCTATGTTTTCTCTTAGAGCAAAACTGTTCGATAGAACTTTGTGAATGATAGAAATATTCGATATCTGCACCATTCAAGATATGAGCCACTAGCCAATTTTGGTGACTGAGAAATTGAGATATAGCTAGTGAGGCTGAGGAATTGAATTTTTAATTTTATTTCATTTTTAGTTTTAGATATAAATTGAGATATATGGCTGGCTGCTGTAACTCTACACTGTCATTCCAGAGGTTTTATAGATTTGACTTTTACATTTAGATCTATGAGCCACAATTTAATTGTTGTATATTGTATATTGTATGAGGTGAAGGTCTATGGTCATTATTTTCCATTTGAATATTCATTTTTCCTAGCACCATTTGTTGGTGCTTTCCCTTCTCTGTTGAGTTAGTTTGGCACCTTTATTGAAAATTAATTGACCATACATTTATGAGTCAAATTTTGGATTCTGGAGTCTATATTATGTGGACCTATATTTCTACTCTTTCACCAATGCCACATGGTCTTGATTACTGTGGCTTTAGCATACGTGTTAAAATGGGATCCTGGAAGACTTCCCTCGTATTCCTACTTTAAAAAAATCATTTTTGCTATTCTAGGTTATTTATCTTTCCATATAAATTTAGCATCAGCTTGTCAGTTTCTCTAAAAGCCTGCTGGGATTTTGATTGAGATTGTGTTGGCTCTATAGATAAGTTTGGGGAGAACTGAAATCTCAGCAGTATTGGGTCTTACAATTCATATATGTAAAAAATCTCTCTGTTTATTTAGATCTCCTTTAATTTCTCTCAGCAATGTTTTGTAGCTTGCAATCTAGAAGCCTTGTATATCTTATGTCTGATTTATCCCTTTGCAATTTTATTTTTAGATACATTTAAATGGAATTATTTTATTTTCCAATTGTGTCTCTTCATACATAAAATACAATTAATTTTTGTATATATTAACCATGTATCCTATATCCTTGCCAAATTCACTTATTTTTTATATGCCTTAGGGTTTTTGATATAAGCAATGAAACAATTGGAAAATAGGGACAGATTTAATTCTTCCTTTCCAATATTTATGCCTTTTATACTTTCATCACTGCAATGACTAAGGACCTCCAGTAAATGTTAGATTGCTTACAGCAGGCATCCTTACCTTGCACCTTCCTGATTGTAGAAGAAAAGTGTTCTATATTTCACTTTATTAAGTACGATATTATATGTATAATATCCTGTGTGTGTGTTATGTAAAATTAATTATACCACAGTTTGTCTATCCATTCTCCTTTTGGAGGATACTTTGGTTGCTTCCAGTTTTTGGCAGTTATGAATAAAACTGCTATTAGTTTTCATGTGTAGGTTTCTGTTTGACCATACATCTTCACTCATTTGGCTAAATAACGAAGAATGTTTTATTACTGGATCATTTGGTAAGACTATTTTTAATCCTGTAGGAAACTGCCAAATTATCTTCCAAAGTGGCTGTATCTTTATGCATTCCCACCAGCAATGGATGAGAGTTCCTGTTGCCCCACCTCTCCTTGTCAGCATTTGGTATTGTCAGTTGTTGTTGTTGTTGAATTTTAGCCATTCTAATGTCTGTGTAGTAGTGTCTTATCATTTTAAGTTATAATTCCCTAGTGTCATATGATCTTGATCGCCTTTTCGTATATTTATTTGTCATGCTATTTGGGGAAATATCTATTCAGATCTTTTTCACATTTTATAAGTGAGATATTATTCAGTATTAAGTGTTCTTTGCACATTGAGGATGAAGTCCTCTATCGGATATGTATTTTGCAAATATTTTCTTGCTGTCTGTTTTTTCACTCATTATCTTAATGATGTCTTTTGCAGATTACTTATTTTTTATTTTAATGAAGTCCACTTATCAGTTTTTCCTTTCATGTGGAAAATCTAAAAAGCCATAGCCAAACCAAATGCCCCACACCACCAAGCAATTGTCCAGTACCATCTGGGTGTACTACAGTTGAACTCAGTTTTGACATGAAGGATTTAGTCCTACAAGACTGCCCCCTTCCCAATTTAGATGTCAATTGCAAGTCCAGGTTCTCACCTGTACTTCTGTCCATCTGGCTGAACATCAAGGTTTTCCAGGACCTCTTCCTCAGGTTTGACTAATTTGCTAGAGTATTTCACAGAACTCAGAAACATTTAACTTACTAGATCACCAGTTTATTACAAAAGGATATAACTCAGAAATAGCCAAATGATAGAGATGTGTAGGGCAAGGTATGTGGGAAGGGGCAAGGAGCTTCCATGCCCTCTCTGGGCGTGCCACTGTTCCAGCGCCTCCAAGTGTTCATCAACCCGGAAGCTCTCCAAACCCTGTCTTTTTGGGTTTTTTATGGAGGTTTCCTTATGTAGGCATGATTGATGAACTCATTGGCCATTGGAGACTGATTCAACCTCCAGCCACTCTCTTCTCCCCAGAGTTCCGCAGGTGGTGGGCAACCAGCCTCTATCCCTAGGTAGGATTCATGTCACCTCATTAACATAGCAAGACACTTTTAGCACTCTCATCACTTAGGAAATTCTAAGAATTTTAGGAGTTCTGTGCCAGAAACAGACATGAAGTCCAAATAATCTATTTCTTAATATAAACCACAACATCACAATTATCTTCTAGGAGTTTAATAGTTTTGCATTTTACATTATGTTTATAATTCATTTTGAGTTAATTTTTTGGTAAGAGATCTGTGTCTCGATTCATTTTTTGCATGTGAATGTGTGTTATTCCAACATCATTTATTGAAAAGACCATCCTTTCTTCATTGAATTGCCTTTGCTCCTTTGTTGAAGATTAGTGATCTATATTTCTGAGTATATTTCTGGGCTTTCTATTTTGTTCCATTGATCTATTTGTCTATTCTTTCACCAATACCACACTCTTGATAATTGTGGCTTTATAGTAACTCTTCAAGTTGGACAGTATCAGTTTTCTGACTTTGTTCTTCTTCAGTATTGTGTTAGCTCTCTGCATTTTGTGCTTTTCCATATAAACTTAATAACCAGTTTGTCCATATCGACAAAAGTAATGACTGGGCTTTTGATTAAGTTCACTTTGAATGTCGGGAAGAATTAACATTTTAATAATATTGAGTCTTCCTATCCATGAATATGGAATAATAGGATTTGTAGTTTTCCTCATATAGATCTTGTATATATATTTTGTTAAACTTATTCCTAAATCTTCTTTTGGGGTTCCAATGAAAGGGTATTGCAACTGGGAGTTCGAAATTTGTAGATACTGACAGGCATATGTAGAATAGATAAACAAGATTATACTCTATAGCACAGGGAAATATATGCAAGATCTTGTGGTAGCTCACAGCGAAAAAGAATGTGACAATGAATGTAAGTATGTTCATGTGTAACTGAAAAATTGTGCTCTACACTGGAAATGGACACAACATTGTAAACTGACTATAACTCAGTAAAAAAAAAAAAGAAAGAAAGGGTATTGCATTTTTTATTTTAAATTCCAATTGTTCATTGCTAGTATATAGGAAAGCATTTGGCATTTGTGTATCAGTCATATATCCTGCAACCTTGCTGTAATCGCTTATTAGTTCTGGAAGTTTTTCATTGTTGATTCTTCAGGATTTTCTACACAATCAGACCATCTGCAGACAGTTTTATTTCTTTCTCGCCCTCTCTGTATATCTTTTATTTCCTCTTCTTGTCTTGTTGTACTAACTAGGAGTTTCCAGAACAATGTAGAATGTGTGTGGTGAGAGGGCTCTTCCCTGTCTTGTTCCTGACCTTAATGATAAAGCATTTAGTTTTTCATCATTAGTGTAATGTTAATTGTAGGGTTTTTTTTGGTAGGTTTTTTTTGTAAATTTTTAAAAATCTAATTGAGGAAGTTCCTTTCTATTTCTAACTTGCCAAGAGTTTTTATCGTGAAGAGTGTTGGGCTTTGTCGAATACTTTTTTCACCTAGTGATAGGATCATCTGATTTTTCCTCTATAGGATATTGATATGATGGATTAAAATGATTGAAATTTAAGTGTTGAACCAGCATTGCTTACCTGGAACAAATCCCATTTGGTCATGGTGTATAATTCTTTTTATGCATTGTTGGAGTGGATTTACTAATATTTTATTGAGTTTTGCATCTATGTTTATGAGAGATATTGGTCTGTCATTTTCCTTTCTTGTAATGTTTTTATCAGTATTAGTCAGGCCTCATAGAATGAATCAGGAGGTGTTCACTGTGCTTCTATTTTTTGTAAGAGATACGGAGAATTGCTATCTTTTTTTCCCTTAAATGTTCGGTAGAAGTCATTAAGAAAACTATCTGGGCTTAATGCTTTCTGTTCAAAAGGTTAATATTGATTCAATTTCTTTAATAGTTATGGGCAAAACAGATAAGCCATTTTTCCTTCTGTGAGTTTTGGTAGATTATGTCTGCTATTGACTGAATGTTTGTTTCCCCTTAAAATTCAGATGTTGAAACTTATTCCCCAATGTGTTGTTGTTAGCAGGTAGGGCCTTTGGGAGGTGATTGGTTCATGAGGATAAAGCCCTGATAAATGGGATTAGTGACCTTATAAATAGACTCCAAATACCTCCCTTGTCCATTCTGCCATGTGAAGACACAGTGAGAATTCAAATGTTCGTCTGTGAACCACAAAGTGGGTTCTGACCAGACACCAAATCTGCCAGCACCTTGATCTTGGACTTCCAGCCTCCAAAACTGTGAGAAATAACTTTGTTATTTATAAGCCAGCTAGTCTATGGCAGTGTGTAACAGCAGCCCAAATGGATTGAGACAGGCACCTTGCAGTAATTGAACCATTTCATCTAAGTTGTCGAATGTGTGGACATAATATTCCTTAATGTCTGTGTGATCAGTTGTGATAGTCCCTCTTCATTTCTGATATTAGTAACTAGTGCTCTCTCTCTTTTGCCTTGGTTAGCCTGGCTAGAGGCTATAATGAAATAACATCTAGCCAGGCTATAATCAGATCAATTATTATTTCTTTTTATTGAGGTATAGTTGATTTACAATATTGTGTTAGTTTCCGGTGTACAGCATAGTGATTCAGTTAAACATGTATATATGTTCATTTTCATTATAGGTTATTACAAGATATTTAATATAGTTCCCCATGCTATACAGTAAGACCTTGTTGTTTATCTGTTTTATATATAGTATTTTGTATCTGCTAATTCCAAACTCCTAATTTATCCCTTCCCCGTACCCCTTCCCCTTTGGTAACTGTAAGTTTGTTTTCTATGTCTGTGAGTCTATTTCTGTTTTATAAATAATTTGTTTGTATTATTTTTTAGATTCAGCATATAAATGATATCATACGATATTTGTCTTTCTCTGTCTCACTTAGTTCACTTAGTATGATAACCTCTAGGTCCATCCATGTTGATGCAAATGGCATTATTTCATTCTTTTTTTACAGCCAAGTAGTATTCCATTATCTATATCTATATCTATCTGTCTCACATCTTCTTTATCCAGTCATCTGTTGATGGACATTTAGGTTGCTTCCATATCTTGGCTATTGTAAATAGCGCTCCTACGAACATTGGGCAATTATTTTATTGATCTTGCCAGAGAACTAACTTTTGGTTTTGTTGATTTTTCTCTATTGTTTTCCTCTTTTGAATTTCATTCATTTCTTTTGTTATTTTTATTATTTGTTTTCTTCTTGCTTTAAATTTGTTTTGCTTTGCTTTTCTCTAGTTTCTAAGGTAGATACTTAGATTATTGATTTTAGATCTTCTTTCCTAATATATATTTAAATATATATAAATATATGTATATTTAATGCTATAAATTCCCTCTAAGCACTGGATTCTCTGTATCTCACACATTTTGATGAGCTGTATTTCCATTTTCATTTAGTTGAAAATATTTTTAGTGTTCTCTTCAGGTTTCTTCTTCTACCCATGTGTCATTTAGAAGTATATTATTTAATATCCAAATATTTGGGGATTTTTCAGCTTTCTGTCATTGATTCCTAGTTTAATTCCACTGTGGTCTGAGAGCATACTTTGCTTGATGTCTATTCTTTTAAGTTTGTTAAGATGTGTGTTTTATGGCCCAGATGTTGAACTCTCTTGGTGAATATTCCATGTGAGCTTGAGAAGAATGTGTATTCTGCTGTTGTTGGATGAAACATTCTGTAAATGTCAATTAGATACAGTGGATTGACAATGCTTTCAGTTCACCTGTATCTTTACTGACTTTTTTTGCTTACTGAATCTGTCAGTTACTGATAGAAGTGTATTGAAGTCTCCAACTCTAATAATGGATTGGTGTATTTTCTCTTGCAATTCTATCAGATTTTGCCTCTCTTACTCTGATGCTTTGTAGTTAGGTAAATACACATTCAGGGTTGTTATATCTTTGTGGAGAATCTACCCCTTTAACATTATGTAATACCCCCATTTATTCCTGAAGTCTGCTTTGTGTAAAATTAATATAGCTAATCCATCTTTCATTTGGTTCATGTTAGCATGGTATATATTTTTCTATCCCTTTACTTTTACTTTACTGGTTAGAATGCAACATTACTAAATAGATAAAGAAATGAAGATGAACTGTTTTGGCCAGAAAGTAGACTATGATAGATTGTTTGCAAAATTGGCTGCTATAATTTATCTATCCTTTATCTATGTACTTTTGATTAGGCTGCTCCTCTCATTAAGAGATAGACTCTATGCCCATTTCCCAATGAATCTGGGCTGAACTTTTGACTTGGTTTGATACATAAAATGTGGTAGAAGTGACTTTTGGAGTTTTAAGCTTAAGCCTATAAACTTATGCTCTCACTATAGTGCTGCCCTGAGACTTTCATGTTAGTAAAGCCTGGGATAGTCTCCTTGAGGATAAGGGCCCCTGTGGTCCATTTTGCAGCTCATATCAACTACCAGACAAGTCAGTAAGGTCCTCTTGAATGGTTCATCCTCAGTTGAATCAACAGGCACCTGCAGTCACGTGAATGACTACAGTTGATACCAGCAGAAGAACTACTTAATGGAGCCCATCCTATGGAATCATGTAGAATAGTTGTTTTTTTAAGCCACTGAATTTTGGGATGCTTTGTTATGCAGTAATGAAAACTGATATTCGTTCTCTATGAGCAACAAATTCCTCTTCTCAGGTTGTTTTCTTCACTTTTTTTCTTAGCTAAAACCAGACTTTTCACAGTTTGTCAAATTCAATGAAACTGTTCTTATAGCACATAAACATTAGGCACAGAACATGGAGTAAGTATCCTTGATCCCCAGTGTTCTTTCAAGACCATTATTCCTCCTTCCTCCTGTTTAATGCTCTCTGTACCTTTTGACTTTCATGCTGTAACACTGTTGCTTACTAATCCTTCTTTTTCTTGTTATCTGCTGACATCCTTGTTAAACTCCCTGATTCATGCATACTATAGAAACCTGCTCACTCTCTTTTTCCCCATCACTAAACTTTCTACCATTCCTAGTGATTCAAATACTTTTTTGAATAATTCACTGGCTTGGTGACTTGGTAACTCAATTCCTTGGTCTCCACTTACTTCCAGCAATCTATTCTTACACTCTATGAAAGTCACTTTTTGCAACGATCATATCTTGGATATTATATTCAGTCCTCTTTTGCTGGATTTTTACTCTTCTTACACATCTAAATGTTAGAATAACTTGGGGCATGTTCCTAGGTACCTGTAGTATCCATATTCCCCCATAAGTTGGTCTTATTGATTTTTATTTATTATTTAAATGCTGCACTGGATGTATATCCCCTACCTGTATCTCTTCCTTGAGCTCCAGACACATATTTAGCTGCCTACTTGACATTTCCACTTACATGTCTTGAAATCATCTCAAATCTACTCTGTCCAAACTAGACCTCTTATCTTTCCCATTTAAGCTTTTCTCCCCACTCAGTCCATCCGTGTCTACCCAACTGCATAGGACGGGTCCTATCCTGTTCTTGATTGCTCAATTCCTCTCATACTTACATCTAATTCTCCACGAAGTGCGATTTAGTGTTCTTTCCGAATATATTTTAAATCCATACAGTTATCTACATTTATACTTCACCACACCAGTTCAGACCAAGAATCTCTTACTGGGACTATTCCAACAGCCATCTAACTGCTTTATCTGCTTCAACTTTTTATAAACCTGTAATTTATTCTATGCAGAGAAGCCAGAGAATTCTTTTTTTAAATTTGAATGAAATCACACCACATCTCTGCTTTAAAACTCTTCCATGGCTACACATTGAACATATAATAGATGCCGTTGTCTTTAATGTGGCCTAAAAAGACCCTCCATACATGGCCTCTGCCTACCTCTCTGATCTTAACCCCCATGATCCGCCCACTTGCTGTGTTCTGGTCACAGCAACCTTCTTTCTGTTCCTGAAACCTATCAAGCTTTTGTCCATCTTAGATCATTTGTCCTAACTACTCTTGCTTCATGCTATCATCTGCCCCAAATCTATCCTGAATCTTCATGTGGCTTCCTTTTCCACCAATTTCAACTGGCTCCCCCCAACCATTCCCCATTTTTGCCTTCACAACTTTACTATTTTAATTATGTATTTGAATGTTTTCTTGTTTTTTTTTTCCCTCCACTATAATATGTACTCCATAAGAGCAGGCACCATGTCTCTCTTGTTTAATGCTGTGTCCTTGGGGCTTAGCACACTAGCACAGTTTTTCACCTATAATAGATGTGCAGTAAGTGTGTATTGAATGAATCATTAAATGGCGTGACTGTATCATTGACTATATCGGTTGCTTCTGCATTACTTTCGAGGTACATCTCAGGAATGTGGGGTCACCAAATAATTATACCATCATTAATAATTACCAAATAGCAGCTGTAGGACGAGTGCGAGGATTTAATTTATCTAATAAATATTGAATAAATGATATTTAGTTTATATCAGGGATTTTGCTAAATATTGTGTATTCATTGGTAAATATAAGAAATGCAATTTATGACCTTATGAAAACCCCAGTCTAGGAAGCTTTTTAGGTGGCATTTGGTGATCTTTTTTGGTGCAGAACAGTGTTTTGAACACGAGCATGAGAGGGAGAGTTGATTTGTGGGATTACAGGAAATAGGAGTTGGTGTAAAATTGGAGAAACTGAGAAAAATGAGTTACTAAGAGAGGTAGGACAAAACATCATTCATTTATTCCCTGAATCTCCCAACCTGTGTTCTCCCAGCTTACACGCACCACACACACACACACACACCACAAACACAGGTACACACACACATCCACACAAACCCCACATACCACGTACACGCACCCCACACCCCCTACACCCTCACTTATGCACCCACACACACACCACACACACATACACACACCCCATACCCACACCCCACATACACCACACACACACACTTTACCTTTCTCTCTATATGCTAGATCACATGGTGTGAGGAGACAGGATTTTTATACTTAAAGTAGTTCAGTGAATTCCTCACACATTTCCAAAGCTCAAGTACTGAGACATTGGTATTACTATTGGAAAGGTAACTGAATTGTGTGCTCAGAATATACAATTATAGGACCATGAAAAGACCAGGGCAAGGTGAGTGATAGCTGATGATAAAGCTTTATTTTGAGGAAAAAAGGCAGAACTAAGTTTTTAGGTGGAGAAGTTAAAGGTTCAGGGAAAGTATGTGCTCATGGAACTAAAAATTGTTTTTGTGATGAGTGTCTTTTGTTTGCTTAAAGAGAATCATATCAAGGATAAGAAATTTAACTGGTTGAAAGGAGAAAAGTAACATTATATATATATATATATATATATATATATATATATATAATTATACAGCTAGAAACCCATGAAAATAAAGTGTGAATAAGAAGTGAAGAATAAGAGATGGCAGTAAAGTGGCCCATCACAAGATATATACAAAAATCATGTATGCCAACAATAAATAGTAACTCTAGTGGGGATAATCTCATATTCACAAGAATATTACATGCCTAGGAATAGCCCAATAGTAAATAAATATAACAGTACACAAATGAAAAATAGGATAATATGCAATATGATAATACATAACTGAGACATACTTAAAAATTTTTGAGAAAAAGAAATATGCCCTGTTCTTGGGTGGGAATATTCAGTACAATAAACAAATCAATATAGATGATGTATAGAATTAACACACTCCCTGAAATTGTTCTAAAGTCAATCTTAAAGAAGAAACAAGGAAGAATAGCTAAAGGAATCTTGAAAAATAAGTTACAAAGAAAGGTACTTATCTTACCACAAATTATGACACATTCTTAAAATATAATAATTAAAATCACAGCATGTTAATGCTACAATCTGTAGTTAGATAAATGGAATACAATAAATTGCCTTGTAATCGACTGTAGAAAAGAAAAGAATTGAATATACGATAATGGAAGCTTCATAAAAAAATAGTAAAGGTTAGTTGAGAGTGAAACTTCTCCATAGAATTGGCCAAAAAACATCCAGTAAGATTTTTACTTCTACCATGTATTACCTCAAAAGAAATTCCAAAGAGATAACATTTAAAAAATTAAGTATAGTTCAGTTTAGAATGGATAGAAACTTTTTAGCACCTAAGTCACTAAAAAAGATACAAATCAAATGATTGATAGGGTGAACTATAGAAAATATTGTGAGTTTCTGAATATTGAAAACATCATGAATCAACTCAAAAGGCGGAGGATAAATTAGGAACCTAAATGAGACAGATGAAGGATTAATATCTATAATATAGATAAAGTACCTACAGCTTAAGGGGAAAAAAAACTGTAATACTCCGATAGAAAAAAGTAGGCAAGGAGTACAAATGGCCAATAAACATGGGTAAATACATTTCATGTTACTAGTAGTTAAAAAATACAAATTAAAACAGTAAAAGGTGTCATTCTTTTCACCAGTGTATTGGATTTTTCTGGTCTCTTTTGTCTCAGTTCACTGGTACTAGTGGGGAGTGTAAATTGATAGTTTCAGAGAATTAATTTTAAGATACATGTTAAGAATTTTAAACAGGTTTGTGCCACTTAACCAAGCATTCTACTTTTATGAATATGTCCCAAGGAAATAAATTAGAGATGTAGACAATGATTTATATGCAGAAATAGTTATAATATTTTTATTGCACAAAAATTTAAACTATTAAATATTTGAAAACAAATAATTGGTGAAAATAATATGGTAGATCCATATTTTCAAGTTATGAACATCATATTTTTAAAGTTTTTAAGGGTGAGGAAAAATGCCCTTAAGGATACATGGTCTAGAAATTTTTAAATGGGTCAGAAATCCCTAAATTTTAAAGCATTAAAAAAATACTGGAAATACAACTAAAATGTCAACAGCAATTGTTTTTGGAGGTGGGATTTGTATTACTTTACTGATTGATTTACTGATTGTTAGATTGATAATTAGAACGAAAAGGATTATTTACCTATTTATTGCCTCAAGTGATCCTCTCAATAGTGCAGTGAGGTGGGGCATTCAAATTAGTATATCTATTTTATATAGAAAAACTGGTGGAGAAATAAAGTGACTTATCTAAGGTCTTGAAGTTCCTAAGTGAGGACCTTTTATCCCTTGTATAGTACCTGGTATGTAGTAAGTACTCAGTGTATATCTGTTGAATGACTTAGTTCAAAACTATAAGCAGATCTGTAGGAGTCTTTCTATTGTAGCTCAAACTTCTGAAGCAACTTATCATGGTTCAGACCTTCAACATTTGGCCAATTCTGGACATTCTTTATAAGATATTAATATCCTTTATTTGCACTCACAGAGCATTTAACTGGAGCCAGAAATATGGAGTGCAATTATGTTTCATCAGTTTGATTGGGTGGTATAACAATAATGTTTTAGTGACTTAAAGAGTAATTGATTAAAAGAGGGGTTATCCTCTATGTCTAAGTCTTTACAAAATCACTCAGTTGGCTGTGGCACAGTCAATTTGGTAGTTTAGACGATCTTAATGTTTGCTTGTGTGGCACTCCATCAGTTTGAATGTGCTTTGATCCCATTGGATTGTTAAAATGGACAAAAACATTGGATGCACTATGCCATGCTATATTATTTTGGGGTCATAGGCAGTATCCTGCGAAGCATCTAACATAATGCTGTGAACATTAGAACACTCAATAAATAAATGTGATAATGATGGAAAAGCAAACTTAACTACAATTACAACATTTTTTAAAAATGATCAGCAGTTCTGCTTTGAAAATGAAAGAGCATAGATGGCATTTTTTAAAGCTATTTAACTTACATCTTCAGAAACCCCAGCTGAATGTGTAATTAAGTTCAACACTTAGTTATTTTATTGTTTTGTTTGTTTTCTTTATTAACATGGAGACATGCTATACTGATGTTGTGGGAGAATAGGTTCTTGCCTCACACAGGAAAGAATTTAAGAGCGAGGCATAGTAAAGAGAAAGCAAGTTTATTTAGAGAGATACACACTCCATAGACAGAGTGCGGTCCATCTCACTCAGAAGGAAAAGTGACTTAGGAGATACACACTCCATAGGCAGAATGCAGGCCATCTCAGAAAGGTGAGAGGGTGAGAGACTGAGAGGTGTGGGGATGTTCAGTTTAAAGTAAAAGCAGATACACACTCCATAGACAGAGTGCAGGCCATATCAGAAGGTAAGAGAGAGAATGACCATGAGGTGTAGAGTTGTTAGGTTTTATGGGCTGGGTAATTGCATATGCTAATGACTAGGGGGATTATTCCAACTACTTTGGGGAAGGGGCGGGGATTTCCGGGAATCGGGCCCCTGCCCACTTTCTGACCTTTTAGGGTCAGCCTAGGAACTGTCATGGTGCCTGTGGGTGTGCCATGAGGCTCAAGTCGAATCTTCCGCCATCTTGGTTCTAACCAGTTTGTCCTGTTCTCAATTGCTGTGTTATTCCTTCAGTGGTTGTTCCCTGCCCCCTTTCCTCCTGTGTCATTGACACATTTTAGTTTTGTAACCTAGTCCCAGTGGAGTTTTATTAAACTCATATTATGATAGAATTTATAACAGTCTCTACAGATTTGTTTTAAATTATCGTGAGACTTTTATGCATTATTTATATCAAACGTCTACTGTTAAAAGCTTATGCTTCTGAGAAAATGTTACACAATTTTTATAGTTTAGTACAAAAGTGTTTCTTACAAAACAAAACAAAAAAAAGTATTGCATACCAAAGGTTTAAACCATTTAATAGAGGTGAATTACTTGGATGGCTATTAAAAGAGGACTATTGCAGTGAAGAAAGCAGTATACTAATATTTTAGATGACACCAGAAAGTGCATATTATAGCAGTAATGATATTCTCATCTAGGATCTTATAAACTGAATTGTGTCCCCTCAAAATTTATATATTGAAGCCATTAACCCCAATGTGACTGTATTTGGAAATAGGGCCTGTAAGGAGGTAATTAAGGCTAAATGAGGTCATAATGGTGGGGCCCTAATCTCATAGAATCAGTGTCCATAGAAGAGGAAGAGACATCAGAACTCTCTGGTTTGCTCTCGCTCAAGCTCATGCCTGCCCTCGTTCTCGCTTTCACATGTGCACAAAAGAAAAGCCATGTGAAGACACAGTAAGAAGGTAGCCATCTTCAAGCCAGGTAGAGAGGCCTCACCAGAAACCAGACCTGTCGGTGCCTTGATCTTGAACTTCCAGCTTCCAGAACTGTGAGAAAATGAATCTCTGCCTTTAAAGTCACCCATTCTGTGACATCTTGTTATGGCGGCCCATGCTGATTTAATATTACAGGATTTGTGGATAAAATTTCCCTCTTCAGTTGCCTGCTAATAATCAGTTTTTACCCAGTTCAAACTAAGAATCACAGTTCTTAAAGATGGGTAGAAGCAGGCCAGAACAGATCTCCAGAAATTATTTTCAAGAGAGCCATAAAGTACAACATTTTGCTATTAATCCTGATAAGGAAAAAAGGAAGAAGTGTTGTAGCTTCTCAAGAAACCTTCCAATGCATTCCAATTTAGATATTTCTTAAAATGGGAGCTACTCATTTATAAGGACAAAAATACAAAAGAGTGGCCCCAAAGCTTTTGATAATGTTAAGTGTGGAAAACACTATTTTTTCTTTATGTGTTTTAGTTGTACTTAGAGTGGGGTTGATATTAAGTCATGTGCTGGTATAGTCATTTACAGCAACTTTTCTGACTACTCAGTATCAGTGTCATACTAATTGTTAATTTTTGCCACTATAATTGATGCTTAGAGCAAGAAGAATGAAAAGATGAAGATTTGCTGAATAGCCATGTGTGTCCCTCAACACAGAAAGCTGGGTCAGCTCCTTTTTTTGGTTTGGTCTTCTCTGTCAAAATAAATGATTACAGATAGGAACAAAAAAGCAGAAGAAACTTTGATGTAAGAGAAATGATGCTCATTCTGGGGAAAGATGTTCAAGCTTGTGAGAAAAAAAAATGGATCTTTAAGAGCTTTGTTATTCTGTTCCCCTAAACTTCAAGTTCAAAGTTTTGCCCCTTTGGAGAATATTCATGATAATGCTTTACAGATTGAAAGAGCATGTCCAGGAAAGGAGACTCAAAATGGATTTGAACAGAGGTGTTCTTTATTATAGCAAATGTAGAGGTTTCTATGATGATTACTTTGAAGAGGTCAACCTTTGCCAAAAATAAATGAGTTAATCAACAATATTGTTGAAGAAGAAATCAGACTGAAGACTTCAGCTAGCATTCTAACGTGTTAAATCATCTACCAAACAGTAACTGAGTGATACTGTATGTAAGATACTGGGTTAAGCATCTGTGATGATAGCTAAGACCCAGTACCTACACTGAAGGAGTTTATATTTTGTAAAGTGATGACTGAAGTATGACAATGATTCACTAACTACTGAACAAAGTAGTGAACTAGTGAATATTGCAAAAGCATGCCGAGAATCTGCTGACTTTCTGAATTAACGTTAAGGAGACAAATCCAAACTGCCCTTGGCCTTAGAGGTCAGGAGAGGGAACTCTAATCCAGCATTGTTCAGGAGAAACATAAGCCACAAATGCAATTACACGTGTGTGGTTTTAGCTTTCCTAGTAACCACATTAAATAAAGTGAAAAGAAAATGCTTAAATTCATTTGAATATATTTTATTTATCTTCTATATACAGAATATTATAATTTCAACATACATTCAATATTAATAATGAAATGTTTTGCAGTTTTTTGTACTAGGTCTTTGAAAGTATATTTTACACTTAACTGAATATTTTCATTTCAACTAGCCTCATTGCGCGGGCTTACAAGGCACACATAGCTGGTGGCTACCATGTTAGACAGTACAGTTCTAATCCATCGGATCCGCAGCTGCGTTGGGAGTTTCAGTCTATTGCATTCTTTCTGAAGCTTGCCTTTTAGGTGGCCCCAATGATGAACTTTTTCTGAGATGGCAATTTCAACTTATTAGCTCAATCGGATAACGTCTACAGATTTGATGCCAGTAAGGGCTCGCTACAAGGACATGCTATTCCACTTCTTCCGAGTCTCTCTAAACCCCCAAGAGCCTTCTTTTAAATGTTCCATTTCATGCCTTATTGGACATATGTCTGTTAGAGCGCTCATAAAACTTCAGGGTATTGATTGAATAAACATGTCTTTTTCTATATGACACAATATAAAATGTGGAAGGTTTTCAGTCCATCTGAGCTGGGTTCTGATTCTAGATCTTCCACGTGGCAAGTTCCTTAACCTCTTTACACCCCCTTCATATTTAAGATAAGAACAGTAAAATTATGTACTTTATTGTAAGAGATACATGAGATAATGTTTATCATTTTATATAAAACATTTAGCACATTGGCTATCCCTCCAAGCATTCCATAAATAGTATCCTCTATTATTGTTAATAATATTAGTAAAAGAATACCCTTTTTATTTTTCTATTCTTTATGCCTAGCTTAGCAGGCTTTTACTGTATTTTATTGAATTAATTAGTCAAGGCTCACCAGATAAGATCATGTATAAACTTGCTCAAGCTTTTAACTTTCCAGAAAATGGAAACCTTAGAATTATTACTGCTAAGCAATTAAATTGAACAGTCTTGGCTTAAAGTTTAGGAAATTAGTCATAGATGCTATTATTTCTCTAAAACTTCAGGAAACAATTTTTGAACTTACTTCTCCAGAGAAAGTAACTCAAACAGCCACAGTTCTGTGGGCCTGCCATGGCCTTAGCGTGTATTCAGGAGCACCTGTAGTTCTTGATCCTTTCCTATTGTCTATTGGAAATAAAGAAATTTTTTAGTAACCTGCTACAAAACACTTGGTCAAAGCAAAAAGACTAAGAATTGAAAAATCAAAAATCAATTGTCTGACTTTACAAAGAGTGTTATTTCTTAGAAATAAAGTCTTGTTGGGAGAATAGAGTTTAGAATCAAAAGAGGCTGAGATCTTGTTTGAAACAGACGTACTATACTCAACACATACATACACATCCATTCAAAGACATGTACGCTGTACGCACAAACACACTGGCACACATACAAATACCCAGGCTGACACCTGCTGGAATTCCCTAATATTTTCAGCCATCATTAAGCAATCTGGCAGGGACTTCTTTGTCTATTCCAATGTTTATAGTGATGAACTTCCAGGTTGAGTCACTGATAGGTTTATTTTCTTTTACCCTCATTACTTCGGCTGTTTCCCAACGCTGTCCCGTCTGGTAGCAAACTCTGAGCTGCTGTTGTCACAGGAAATGTTGTGGGAGCAGGTGGATTGGAGCCACTCTCAAAGGATTGCTCATTCAAAGAAGCCTAGTCTGAGCATAGGCAATTGAACATCAAAAAAGGCCCACGATCATACTGGTGATCCCCTACCCCAAATGTGAATGTTTCAATTTCACAGATTAAAAAGAGCATCATCCTTCAGGATAAAACACTGAAGTTTACCTCCTTTTTTGTTACTGATCTATGTTGTTATGTTAGATTGTACAATCCTTAAGAATGTGGATGGAATTCCCAAGTGCAGGGCTGATCCACTGGAGATCAGATAGACTAAGGGAAATGAATCTCCTGGCTACATTTGATAAGGGGAGGTATTCAATCACATATTTAAGCACTAGCTGTAGGGTCAGATTATTATAATTATTTAATGTGCAAATTACTATTATCATGAACATTATTATCATTCTATATAAATCAGCTGTGTCACTAATGATTAGGTAATATGTTACAATAAATTATGGCTTTAGGCAATTAGTGAAGCCTGGAATGATGTTTCTAAAGGTGCCTGGAAGGATAAAACAACTGTCGCAAATGTTGACAATTCGTTAGTCTGGGTGATGGATATGTGGGAAATCCTTGTATAATTCTTGAAATTCTTCTGTGAGTTTGTAATTCAATCACAATTTCTTAAAGTTACAAAAGTGTCTAGACATGTAATGTCTTGAAATTCCCAGAGTGTGTTTGCTTCTAGGCAACAACCCAGAAACCATAGTGACCCTAAGAGTTTGTGTTTTGGGGGGTTTTTTGGAGGGGGGAGGTAATTAGGTTAATTTGTTTATTTTATTTAATGGAAGTACTGGGGATTGAACCCAGGACTTCATGTATGCTAAGCATACACTCTACCACTGAGCTTTACGCTCCCCCCAGAGTTTGTGATTCATTTGGTTATAAATAGTCAGTACAGTGCCTCTATTGGGTTTTATGCTTGTCAATACATTTGTTTTATGGTGAAAACTTCTCTAACACTGAGGGAGTGGAGGGGATTAGCCAAACATTAATGATCTCATTTTAAGGAAGTTTTCATCAGCCCTTGGGGCGGGATGATGAATTCAGCTGGGGGCTTTCTCTGCAGTCGGTGGCCTTCCTGAAGTCCGGAACTCTTTTCTGCCATGGGAAGCCTTCTGGTTGATTCCTCACCCCACCCCCTCTAGTTCAAACCAAGGTTCCTAATAAAAAGACCAATCATTGCAGTGCCCTTTTCCCTGCCTCTCTGTCAGCTAGAGAAACACTGAAGCTTTTCAAATAAATTCTCTTCCAGCCTGGAACTCTTTACCTAGGAAAGTTTTATAATCTATTATAGCATTTCAAGAGTAAATCTAAAACAACCATGAAAGTGCCTTTACATTGCAAAGACAGCCTTGGGTAAACTTTTCATGTGCTTCCAAATTCCCTTTCCCCAATAAATCAGGTAAGAGCTGTGAAGGTTCACGAATGGGTCAAGGCAAACTATGTTGATCTGATTTCACTTTTGAATTTAAAATGGTATCATCCTTGGCCATGAAGGCCAAATTCCAGACACGCAACCCTTTGGAATATCCCCAGAAAGGCAATGTTGTATATTACTTGGTTACAAGAAAAAGAACTGACTGTTACTTCTGTCTGTGTCGGTTTCTGTGAACAAGTTGAATCATTTCCATCTGGGAGAGATCGTCAGACTTGTCCTTTGCCTGTTTAGAAATAGTTTGTAAGGACAAAGGCTGTAAAACTGTTTGGGTATGTGCTTTCAGAAAGACATAACAGAATTTTAAAAACACCGGGCATTTTGAAAGTCTCTGTGGCAAGCCCATTCAAGGGAGATCAATACAAAATACAACCTAAAGCCTTCACCACAAGAGTGCGGCTTCTTGATAAGGACATTTCTTGATTTTCCATCAGGAACTTCACAATTCTGATTATTGTATTTTTGTATTTTTGTTGTTAGTTGGGGTAGAGAGGTGTTAAATATTTGGGAAAAGGAGTTACCTACCTTTGGTAAATCTTTGAACCCATCTGGCCACATAACACCTAGCATAAAGTCTACTAGTAAGTCTTCTTAAATAAACTAAACCTTTATCAGATGCTTATAAGAATTAGCCTTTTAAAAGGAGGTGGCATTTCTTTGTAAGGTGTGTAGTCATTGCACGATGTTGACAACAGGGAGAACAACTTGAAGTTTGGTTTTTGAGCCTCTGGATTCCGAACAGTTGGCTTTACCTCGTATTTGGGGTGGGGGAAATGGCACCTCAGTCCTGTAGTGTTCTCAGTGAACATAATGTCCATTCTATTTTAATAGCTTTTTACAGTCTCCATTTTTTATTAATGCACCCTGAATATGCCGTGCTTTTTATTGTGAATAACCCATAAAGGATGGCTGTAAAAATAGTCATAACACTATACTATTTTCTTCGATACTTTTATCTCCCACTGTAAACTTAGATGCTGCTCAGAAATGCAATTACAGTAAAATGAACTCACGAAGGAAAACATTGGGGGCTACGACAGCAGCTCATTCAGCTCCCCATGGCTTCTTTCACGGGACATATTCATAATAGCACAATGTTTGCCTGGCTTATTTCCCTGTATATAAACTTCCTTATTTGTCATTATCTGACATCAATGATTAAAAGTTGCATGTAGAATTTGAAGATGGGCATTTCATAGGCATCTTAACTCCTAGCAGCCTGGTGAATATTAGTTACTTGTGGTGAGAGGAAAAAGTTAACTCTGAGATAAAGATGTTTCTGAAGTGTGATTCAGTCCCTTGGGATGCAAGAGGACTTGACTTTAAATGGTTACTGTCCTCCATACTATACTATCCCTTAAATATAATATCAGCAAATAGTAATTAATCACCTATTAAGTGCAAGGAATTTTTTTTTTCATGGCACAAAGAGGCATAAAACACAGCACTGGTCCTCAGGCAATGCATCATATATTTGAGGGAAAATAGAACATAACTTAATAAACAATATGCCTAAGCACTAACTGTTTAAGACTCACAGAAGAGAGAGAATCTTGCTTGGCTTATTTTCCAAGGAAAGTTTCACTATAAAAGTGGGATCTGGGCCAAATTTGGGTCAATTTATAGGGATCAGCTAGCTAGAGAGTAGTAAAATGACTTTGCAAGTTCCGAAAGTAGAAAGGCAGGACTGTGTTTAGGAGGACCAGAAATAAAATCTTTTTTTTTTCTCCCCGCAGGAATTGAGACATATGCACTATGAAACCAAAGAGAAAGCTGGAAAAGGAAGGTCAAGCTAGATTTTAGAGATTCTTTTTTCTTTTTTTTATTGAGTTCTAGTCATTTTACAAGGTTGTGTCAAATTCCAGTGTAGAGCACAATTTTTCAGTTATACATGAACATACATATATTCATTGTCACATTCTTTTTCGCTGTGAGCTACCACAAGATCTTGTATATATTTCCCTCTTGAATGCAAGGCTGACAAATTTGGGCTTAATCCTGTAGCTGGTCGAAATCCATGGAAGGTTTTTAAGCAGAAGAGTAATTAACATGATTTAAGAGCATCACATGGTGATATATGAGATCATAGGGAGGGAAGAAACTGAAAGCGGGGAGACTAGCAAGTGTTGTGCTATCATCTTTAGACCAAGCAGGAGGGCACCCAGACTGGAGCCCGGCACTTTAGAGGGCAACTGCAATTAGAAACCCGGAGGAGCGCTATATCGAGGAATACAGGGGTGTTGCTGGCACTTGGGATCCAGTACTCAGTGCTGAACGTCTCCTTCCATGACCAAATAGCTCTTTGTTTCTTTTGTTATTTGTAATTTTGATTGTATAGCCAAAAAATAATTACCTAACCCAGGGTCATGAAAATTTGTCTGTGTTTTCTTCTAAGAGTTTTGTAGCTTAAACTCTAATATTTAGGTTTGGGATTCATTTTGAGTCATGCCCATAGCTTTTCAGTTGTACCACTTTTACCTATCTCGTGTGTGTGTGTGTGTGTATTTTAATTTGGTATTTTCTGAGGGTGACCACCCTTGGGTTCCTTCGTACTATGTTCTGTGTCTTTTTTATAGTTCACTCCATGTGTTTTCTGTTCCATATGTGACCTGTCTCTACTCCCTGTCATCTCAAACCTACAACAATTTTTATAAGCAAGAGCTATAGAGTTATGTAGGGTAAGCATCTTATGTTTAGGACTATATATATATAAATGAATACATATATATGTATGCACATTAACGGATACCTACATACACATATGCACATATTAACAAATACATATACAATATATGTACACAGCTCTATAATTTTTTGCTAGTGTGTTTGAAGACATGCTGCTGTTGGGCCCTGTTTACTTACCCCTAGCAAGTTTTTCCTGTACTTCACACGCAAGATCTCGGCACCAGTCCGAGTTGTGTCTTGCAGGCATTATGTTTTCATCTGTAGTTCATAGCTAAGTCTTAGATTCAATGAAACAAGATTTGTGCGGTTTTGTACATTCATTTTTTGCATTTTTATTATATTCAGGAGGAAAAGAGGAAACTTTCTCTATGATAGTGCCATAAATGTACTCTAAAAAAAATCTTGATTGTTTCCCATCCCAGCACCAATTCCCCACCACCCATGCCTTATTCCTCATTTATTATATAGAGTAGCTTTCTTTTTTTTTAAGCAGTAATCAAACATACTAGGTTCTTATAAACCTTGCGAGAAGCGTATCAAATCTTTTTTCAACAACTTAGCCAGGTTGTGAGCAATAGCTTATATACCCAGTTGTAGTGTCCAGCAGACAATTAGAGATAACGACTCAAGACTTGGGAAAAGGCCAAGGTTAGGGATGTATACATAACTATTATCAATGAGTGTAAGAAGTATCACTCCTTGGACTTTTGTGGACAAGTACTCGTGCTAAGAATAGTTAGCACGTCTAACCTTATGTATAAGTGACTAGTTACCCAGCTCTCTACATGGAATTATTTTCTGCCAAAATGATTTCTTATGATCTGTGATAATATCTAAAATTATACTTTTAGAATTTATTCCATTTGATTACATATTGCTGCTTGTTAAAAGTAAAAGTCTGTATCAGAGGTAGCGTAAAAGCCTGTATGTCCCGAAGTGTGTTCTTTGGAATGCTATATCCAAAAGCTGTCAGTTGTTATTCTGTGACAGATAACACATTTGGGGAAACACTAGTTTAAATAGAATTAAATAAGTTTCTTTGGGGGGCGAGGGGGGTGTGCTTCTCAGGTCCTGTAGTAATCTCGTGTGCATAGTGGTACGTCCACCAGGTAAAGTCTGTGATATTTCCAAAGCCTATTTGACTATGAACCCTTTTAAAAAATAAATCATCTATTATACTTCTGTCCTTCTCGATCTAGTTTTGGAAATTCTCTACAATATAAGATCATTTCTCACTGAGAGAATTCTGAGAAAAGGCTGCTAAATGGAGCATAAAACATTTACGTCTTGATAGATGGGTCGGAGGTAAGACACAGGGTTGGGGAGAGACTGGGATCTCTACGATCAGATCATGCAGCACAAGTGGGTCTGACTTTGCTCTGTAAAATTGTCTTGGCCAGTAGGGAAGAGAGACATGGGAAGGCACATGGGAAAACATCACTCATACCTTTTGGAATTCTCATTTCCATGGTATCAGGCAACTAGTATGGATGAAGGGTCAGTAGCCTTTGGATTTGCATAAATCCTCTGCAGCTCTTCAACTTGGAAGTCATTTTGAAATACTCCTGTTACAGTGACATTGATCAAGTAGTATATTCTTTCAAATTGGTAAAATTTGGCATGGAAGATCATTCATATTAGGGAACAAAATTTCTATTTTTTGTCAGTGAAACCATCATTCTCCCAGTAACTCAGCCTTAAAAATTTGAAATCATCTAGGACATTTTTATGTCTCTCTTACCCCCATATTAAATCTATCACTCAGTCCTGCTTCAGTAATTTTCTAGCATTCTTTCCACAATTCTTGCTCAGAACTCTCATCTCCCCATTCAAAACTATTCTTCATGTTATGGTCAGCTTCATCTTCATGAAAAACCTCCCCCCACCCCCAATTGTAACAGTCATTTGTTCACGCACCTTCATGGATACAGTATCCAAACTCTTTCAGATGGCATTTAAGGAGTTCTATATTTTCAGTCCACGCGTACTTTTCTGGTCCTGTATTTCACTGTTCCCAGTAGGATCCCTTTGCTCCTGTCAGACTGGTCTACTGTCAACTGTGTATACGCCCTCTCTTCCTACTCATTTCTTCCTTTCCCTTATCTCTTCACCTATCTAAAACTGACCCCATTCTTCAATATTCAAAACAAGCACTATTGCTGGGAAGACTTTTGCAAAAACATTAATACATAGTGATATCTACTACTACTGGAATGATTGAGGATTTACTGTTTGTACCACTGATTTGGGACTGAGTCCCATAGGTCTTGCATTGTTTATACCTTATCTCCTCAAGGCGATGGTAAGCTCCTTGGAAGAAACAGTTATACCTTATACTTCTTTGAATCCTCTAAAACATAGAAAGGGTTTTGAAGAATTCTGGTAAAACAAATACAAGTTGTCATTAATAAAAATGCTTGAAGTGACTGTATCTTGAGCTCTGAACACATACTTGAACATCATACAACGAACTCTAGTTTTCGTTTTCCTCAAAAATTCCTCTGTATTTTGATTTTATATTAGTCCTTGAAATTGCATCTATTTCTGCCTGAAATATTTACATGTATGATGTTGCATCCATGCCAAAACCTCTGATTAATAATTAATGAAATTCCCATTTTTAGCGCTGATTTTTTTGTTGCATAAAAAAGAATAAATATCATTTTTTTCTGTCGAATTTTAAAAGAGAATGTAATGTTTTCATGCCATAGAATCTCTCAAACCTAGCACTTCTCTATCGCAGAGAACTTCGTATTTCTTGAACTGCCAAATGAATAATTCATGTTTGTAATAAGCAGAGATGTTATTCTTTTTTAGGGAGAGAGAGGAACTCATTTTTGATGATCCTAAATTGTTTATCAAAAACCACCTTGAAAGTGTTGCCTTGATTTTCTTATTGACTAATTATCATTTGAACGTGTTTTGGCTCAGCTTATGGGACAGGATCTGACTGCAGATGTCTACAATAGCAAACTTGTCCTGTCTTTCTCATTTTTTAAAACTAAAACCTCTTGGAAAATGCCAGCATTTGGAGTGTTAGTATGAAATACGTGTCTCCTAGCAAAATCTCAAGGAAAATTAGGAGGCAACTAGTGTGTGTTTGTGTGGTGTGTGTAGGTGTATAGGTGAGGGGGAGGGCTGTGAAGAAAGAAGGCTAGAAACAGAGCTTCCTTTAAAAAGCTCAGGAACAGTTCATCATTAATATACATACGCGACAACATCATGGTTGTTGCCTGGAAACAAGTAAGAGGGAGTCAAATAATGAAAAGGACTCTGATGCCCCAGTGAAACCAAATTGAACTTTAAAGCTACTAGAAAAAGGGGTGGTGACCAAATTAGCTTGCAAAAGTCAGTGCTTGAAAATGTGCTTTAAAAAAAAAAACTTGCATTTAATTTTCCTGTCACCTTATCATACTTTTTTTGATGGAATAGAAGCAGTATTAATTGGCCACTCAAAGAGTTTAGGGAAATAGAATGATAAAGGGAAAGGCCGAAGGAAGTGTTTTACAGGGCCATTTGACATCTTATAAAGGATAGGGTATCTTTGAGGACAACTCCTTGAGTTATGCATTTATAACCACACCCCTAAATATTCTATCCTATTGAAGGAGGTGCCTATTCACCTGACAGTTTAAGACAATGCTTAAAAATTCCTTGTAATGGCAGGATGAGATAAATGACTTCAGAAAGTTTGGGGTGGCTGATAGAATTCTGCTCTCTGGTTTCCAACGCAGGATACAAAATACCACACAGTGGGATGAGAAGGTCCCTCTGGCTACATGCCTCCCCTGGTGAGCACAAAGGATACTCTATGTATCAAACTTGACAGGGGTAAGAAAGACAAGTGCATGTGCTTTTATAGAAACACCAGACCCTTTAAGTGTGACAAAAAGTATAATGAGAGAAATTGACCCAGGAGTTCTAACCTTTTATTGCTCAAAAATGAAATTTGTGTATGGTGTTATGTTTTAAATGCTATTAAATAGCTCTTTTTTAAGTACTAGAAGCTTCTATATTAAGACTAATGCAGTTTTTGCTTAGTGTCATTGTGATATGATAGCATATCAATGCATCTATTCAATAAGCATTGTCATCAACTGTGTACTGAGAATCTGTGATGTCCAGGGTAATGGTCAGTGGGAGATAGAAGATGATGTAAGCTCCGGTGCCTAGAAGTTGGAGCTCATAGGCCTCAGTGGAGGAGAAGGTATATAAGAAAATAACTGTAACAGTGCAATTGTGCAACATTCCATAATAGTACCAAAGTTTTCCCCAAACACGGAGGAAATAAGTTATTCTCCCTGGAAGAATTAGGAAGTTTCACCAAAAAAGGTGTTGAAATTAGACCTGAGATAATGAAGAGCTTTTTGCCCAGAGAGAGAAGGGGAAAGTGTTGGCTGAGCAAGAAGAAGTCATTAAAAAAAAAAAAGATCACAGAAGCCTGAAAAAAGAAATGAAATAAAGAAGGAAGGATAAAAAGACGTGACTAAAGTGTTGGAAATCTCTGGTTGCAACTATTGAAGAGTTTTAGTAATTACTGGACCGCAAATCTTGCTGGTTATATTAAAAAAAAATCTCCTGGGAGCCTTCTAATATAGATTACCTCATCTTAACATTCTCTTAACCCATTCCAGCTATCCACTCTAAGTCCAAAAATCTCTTCTAAATATAATCAGCTCAGAAAATCCCAAATATCATACTCCAATCAAAACAACCTTCTATGTGAGGTACTATTACTGTCTCTATTTTATTTTATATTTTTTATAAGTCCCATCTTTTTTAAATTGAGATATAGTTGCTTTACAAAATTATATTAGTTTCAGGTATATAGCATAGTGATTCAGTATTTTTATGGATTATGCTCTCTTTAAAGTTATTATAACATAATGGCTGTAATTCCCTCTGCTGTGCAATATATCCTTGTTGCTTGTTTATTTTATACATAGTAGTTTGTATCTTATAATCCCACACTCCTATCTTGCTCCTCCCCCTTTCCTGCTCCCCACTAGTAACCACTAGTTTATCTTCTGTATCTGTGAGTCTGTTACTGTTTTGTTATATACATGTGTGTGTGTATATATATATATGTTATTTTTTAGATTCTACATATATGTGATAACATAATGTGTTTGTCTTTCTCTGACTTATTTCACTAGATGTAATACCCTCTAGGTCCATCTGCATTGTTGCAAATGGCAGAATTTCATTCTTTTTTATGACTAATACTCCATTGTGTACATATACTACATCTTTATCTATTCATCTGTTGATGGACACTTAGATTGCTTCCATATTTTGGCTATTGTAAATAATGCTGCGGTGAACATTGAGGTGACTGTAATTGGCACATGGGAAGGATATGAATTTGAGGGGACCAGAAGGCAGACTATTGTGGGCTGAATTGTGTCTCTGCAAAGAAGTGTTCAAGTTCTCATCCCCAGTACCTGTGAATGTGATCTTATTTAGAAATAGAACCATTGCAGATAAAACTGAGTTAAGATGAGGTCATACTGGATTAGGGTGGGCTTAATCAATGACTTGTGTACTTAAAAAGAAGAGGGGAATTTGGATACAGATCGATAAGAAGGCAAAATGGCCATATGAAGAGAAAGGCAGAGATTGGAGTTCTGTTTCCATAAGCCAAGGGGTGCCAAGAATTGTCAAGGATTAGCAGCAACCTCTAGAAGCTAGAAAGAAGCAAGGAAGAATCCTTCCCTGGAGAGACTGTGGCCCCATCAAGACCTGGATTTTGGATTTCAAACCTCCAGAACTGTGAGAGGATAAAATGTCTGTTTTAAGCCACCCAGTTTATAGCCCTGTGTTACTGCAGCCCTAAGAAACTAGAATAGTTCATATCCCTCCATCTTACTGAGAAAGCTGCAGTGATTTCCCATTATTCTCAAGATAAAGGAAAAACCTTTCACAATTTCCATCAGCCTTTGTCAATTTCTTGTCAGATCTCAATTTCCATTTGACCTTGTCTACCTCTCCAGCCGCATCTGACACAACTCTCTCCTTCACTTCCTGCACTCCAGACACATTAGCCTTCTTTCCTATGGTTAGATGAATCATGGTTACCTCTGTGACTACATCAGAGCTTCCTGTCATGTTATCTGTTCTCATGACACGTTCACAGATACAAGTTTACACTTCTGTCTGTGATCTTATGATTACCATTTCTCTTTTTCACTACATGGTAAGCCCTATAAGGCTGAGGGCTGTATCTGTTTTTGCTCACATTTAACTCTCCAGTGCCTAGCATAGTGTCTAGATTGTAGTAGAATTTTAGCACGTGTTTATTTAATAATTTAGTGGATGAATGAATAATGAATGGATAGAATTACCTAGCAGGGAGTTTTCAATAGTCCAATAATTTTAGAAAGGGGGAAAGAAGTCACTGCATCTGTCAATTATGATATCATTGGTGACCTTAGCAACAGCAGTTTAAGTAGCACTGATTACATTATACTGGGGAAAGGATAGAGGTTAAGGATGTGTGTGTGTGTGTGTGTGTGTGTGTGTCTGTGTGTGTCTGTGTGTGTGTGTATTTCTTTCTTTCTTTTAAAGAATTTTGAGACAACCAAGAAAAGAGGCTGGTAACTTGAAGAGAATGTAGCTTCTAGGTAAGAATGGAGACTTGGGTCCTAGAATAAGCCAAAGGAACCAACGAGAGGGGAACATATGAATGGTATAAGAAAGGAAGACTCCAGAAGCACTAGGAAGAAATGGATAGAGCACCAATAAAAGAGATTGTCAAGACAGGGACACTCTTCCTCCAGCAAGCAAGCAGGAGTTAAAGACAGGTGCATCAACATGTACTTCTAAGGCAGAAGAGAGGCATGTTGAGAAAGTGACCACTTACAGCCTCACTTTCCTTCTGCAAACTAGACGCTAGGTCACAAGCATGAAGAGCAGGTATGCAATTTTCCTTAGTAACTTTAACAATTCTGTAGCAGGAGGTAGGAAAGCAAACGTTAGGGTTAATTTAGGATTAGAGAGTGGGAGGGCAGGTGGTATAGAAAGACAAAGTAATAAAGACATCAACTTTGCAGGTGATGGTTGTGTTACTATAACTGTAATAAATTTAATTATCATATCATATATCATATAATTGCTAAAGTAATTGTCCAAGGGCTCCCACATGGTATCTTTTACATTCTGACATGACTGAGTAGCATTGATTTTTAAAATACTCAGAGTCCTGGGTAACCCTAAGAAGATCCACTGCCACTTAACTTTGTGTTGTTCTGTATTCTCCAATAAAACACACAGATCAAACAAAAAAGCACTAGAACCACATATAAGCCATACCTTTAGAATGTCTAGAAGACAGAGAATACTATGCACTTCAAATTATCTGAAAGTAGAAAAATAACTCGAGGCAGCAAACTTCTCTCAAGCCCCTACTGAAAGCCTTTTCAGAAAGTGAGGGGAGTCTGGAAAAATTATGTGGAAAAGAGAAAAGGAGAGCTAAACTCACTCCCAGAATAAGGAAGTCCACCAAATGTGTGATAATACTGAAAAGACAATAGGTAGGCAAGAGAACTGACTCTGGAGTTGTGTAGGACTCGTGTCTCAGCAGGCCTTAGCTCTGGGCATGGAGAAGTTAAAAGAAGAAAGGTGCTCTTAAAAGATGGGACATTAAAGGGGAGAAAATAGGAGGAAATTTAGAATCCCCCAAACAAAAGAACCAAATCATTAGAGAACACAACTTATTCCCTCATCACTATCGCCACCACCATCACCACCACCACCAAAAAAAAAAAATCAAAGCTGTTCACTAAAGAATTTGTACTTGCTGTACTTAAAGAGGGCACTTTTGAATTAGAAATCTTATCAACCACCCCAAATATCCATCCCTGCCCATAAAATGAGTATGTGAAATCAGATGTCTCTATAAAAACTTTATATACTCAGTGGGGAGGGTAATAGCTCAGTGTTAAAGCACGTGTTTAGCATGCATGAGGTCCTGGGTTCAGTCCCCAGTACCTCCATTTAAAAAAATTGTAAAAACAAACAAACAAAACTTAGTGTATTAATAAACCAGAAACTGAGTTAAAACATTTCAAGTGCTGACCCTGCCTCCCCCAAATAAACAACCATAACGTAAAAAGGAAGTTATAAAAATACTTCAAACTGACTTAAATATCCTCAGTCACTTAGAGACATGAAAGTGCACTTAGAATCTAAAATTCAAAAACTACAACTAAAAATAGATAAACAATGGGAAGAAATGAAATGGTGGTTGATTGAACTCATGAAAGAAATCAAAGAGAACAAAATCACCTTAGAAGTTGACTATATGCCCAGCTGTTGTGCTAGAAACAATCTCAATGTCCAATAATATGGTGTTTAAAAGTAAAAAAAAAAAAAAAAGGGCCATCTGTTTAAAAGAAAATATGTCACCCGTACATATGATGTGGCAGAACAAGAGTTTTCAATTTGCTCTGTGAAGACTTAAAGATTCCTCAATATGATTTAAAATGTTTCCAGTAAAGGGGATGAAGACAGGTTGTCAGGTCCTTCAGGTCCCCATGCAACAGTCCAAACATACCACTCCTGGTTTTATCTACTTTATATGTTGGTCTGATCTGAGACTTTTTTTTAACAGAGAAATGTTTCCAAAGCCTATAAAGAAGAATACTAAATATCATCGAAAGGTTTCCATGCTGTATTGATACAACGCAGGGTGTAAAACACTGTGTACTTGCCATCTGTCTGACTTTGGCCAGGTATTTAACCTCTCTTTTCCTCATTGTCATTATTTTAAAATGGAGTTAATAATCATATTTATCTCATAGTATTATTTTGAAGATTAAATTATCTAATTAGCACCTGGAGTTTAATTAAAGTCCTCTATAATAGAGAAGATTCTCAAAGGGAAAGAATTTACCAAATGCCTACAGTGATTAACTCAAATTACGAGATGACACATAATTACTTCCTCCATTGGCTTATCTCAGTTTTATCATATTTTCCTGCAAGGGTCACAACAAAAACATAATAGATGTTCTTGAAACAAATAAAGACACCTCCATGAACAGGCAGCGCTGTCTGTGCTGTACACTGACATTGACGGTCCCTGTGGCTTTCCTTACCATCAATAGAACCCGTCACTGATTGAAGCTGTTTCTTTGCCTTATAAGCTCCAAAGTAGCAACTTCTCCTGTGATTGAAATCAACAAAAATGGCCTGCTACAGTGGGTGATCATGTACTTACGGCTGTGTTTCAGAGTTTGTTGGGACTCATTCTTTACCCCACACTCAGTCAATAACAGTCTCACTTTGTAGCATTCAGTTTCTGGGTGTGAAGTACTGTGGCAGCATTGATTTTAGCTGACTTGCTTCAAAGATCTTATTATTATTGAAATAGATCTTATGGTTAATGAAAAAAAAAGTGCCCCCCCTTCCAAAGTTGTTCAATATTTTCATGACTATTTTTCATTTTAATGACTCTTTAACTCCCATTTTCTGTCTTTTTCATCTGTATATTAAAATTATTTAACCCATTTAGACAGTCTAAATTCTCTTGAATGAGGATGCTGCTCAAAGAAACCACACTTATTCTATGTGTGATTTACCACACAATTCTAAGCTAAGGAATAGGTAAACAGGAATACAAACTAGATTTTATGAACCCAACAACATTTTAAATGTTCTTTTTACTAGATATAGACTTCTAGGTTGAAGGATGTTCATTTTCTTTCATTAATTTGAACATGTTGCTCCAGTCTTCTTACTTGCATTGTTGCTAATGAGTGATCGGCTGTAATATTTATCTGTTATCCTCTGTATGTAATGTGTTTTTTTTCCCTCTAGCTAATTAAGTTTTTTTTTCCCTTTGTTACCGATTGTGAGCAATTTGATTATGATGTGCCTTAGTGTAGTTTTCTACAATGGGGTAGTGATGGTTTCTCCGGCATCCCAATGTTTGTCAAATGCTGCTTCTCTGTCGGGGGAGGGGAGCAGTGATAAGAAGGCATGGAGGCAGGCAGCATTCTTGCCAAACCCAAAGTCCATCCTTTCTACTGATGACCCTTGACTTTTGGGTACTGACTCAGTGGTAACATTGTGCCAGTTGTTCATAGACTTGTGAGAATTCAATTGGTTAATACATGTTGAGTGCTTGAAAGGCCCTCTGACTTCATATCTCAGTTTCTGTGGAATGGACATTGCCTTAAATGTCAGCATGTTCATTTCTCCTCAGCACTATGCGGATAGAAGATCTCCAACCTTTTGCTGTCACATGGTGTCAGTTTCTACCAAACTATTTGTTTTTCTTCTCAGATCTCTAGGGTAACACTAAATGTAAGCACCCTGAAGCAAGAGAGTGCTTATCTGTTTTAGCAAAATCAAGGAGGCTAGTGTGGATGGTGTATGGTAAGCCAAAGCAGTGTGGAAGGAAATTAGCCCACAGAGGTAATTTTTGGGGTATGTCTCATAATGCACATAAAGCCATATTAGAGATTTTAGTTTTTACATGGAGGCAGGAAATCATTGAGGGGGTATAAAGTGAAGTGACATCATTTATGATATTTAAGATAGTTACTCTGACTACTCTATGAAGAAAGACTACTCTATATGGGGAACAGGAATAAAAGTAGAAGACCTTTTGGAAGCTGTTGAAGAAATTCAGCTGTTAGGTCTTAATTGTTTGGTCTGTGATGTTGGTATTGAGAGCAATGACAAGTGGTCAGGCTCTGGAAATATCTTGAAGATACACCAATGGGATTTGCTAATGGATTAAATATGAGAGAAAGAGAGGAGTCAGGGATGATTGCAAATTATTTTTCTCATCTCAGCGGTTGGACAAATGGAATATAATTTACTGTGATAGGGAAGAAGGAGAGATAGTCATTTAATGAGCTGTTATATTGAGATGCATACAAGACATCCAGGTGGAAACATCGCATCGGCATTTGGCTCTAAAAGTTTGGACATCAGGGGAACAAAGAAGGAAAATTCAATAAAGCAGAAGAAGAATTGAGAGAGAGAAGCCTCAGAAAGTGAAAAAACTGTTCAAGAAAGAGGGAATGTCAAACTATACTGTGAGGCCGATAGTTCAAATATTATAAGAATGAAGAAATAATCAATGTATTTGTCAAGATATAGCTCATTGGTTACCCTAAAAACACTGAATAGGGTGGTGAAAGCCTGATTAAAATGGAGCTGAGAAAAAATGAGACTTCATACTTGGCTGCATAAATTCAGATATATCCACACATCCTCAAAATAACTATACAGATCAACAGAAGAACAAATTAAGCCACACGTAACTCATTTTCATCACAATGAGAAGACAAAGAACATTAGGGGAGAGGAATGTTATGTATCAGGAAATGTCAGACACCGCCTTAGTCAAGAGTAGTACTATTGTCAAAAATACATAGCATGGATCTTATTGTAAGGGATCATCAGAAAACCCAAAACCAAGCAAATTTTACAAAACAGCTAGCCTGTATTCTACAAATATGTAAAGGTGAGTAAAGATTAAGTAAAGCTGAAGTGCTATTCCAGATTTAAAGAAGGCTAAAAAACATAACTAAATGCAATGCATGATCCAGAATTGACATGAGTGAGTCAGTTGGCAAAATTTGCATTAGAAAATAGTATTTCGTAATGTTAAACGTTATTTTCTGATACATGTATGGTAGTTCTGTAAGAGAGTGCTTTATTCCTAGGAAAGGCACACTGAAGTATTTTCGGATAAAAGGACACCTTGTTGGTAACTTACTCTTAAATGGCTTTTGGGGAAAATACACATATATGTATGTGTAAGTACATGTCTAGAAAGGATGATCAGGCGAATATGGCAAAATATTAATAACTGGTGAATCTAGGTAAAGAGAAGAGACAAAGGGCTTCTCTGTACTAATCTTGCAACTTTCTGGTAAGTTTTATATCAGCATAAAAAGTTAAAATGGGAGGAGAGGAAGTAAAGATAGCAAGTATAGGCAAATTGAGAATTTGCTGTGAGGAGGAGCAGAATAAGGGGGTAGTTACAGAAGGGGAATGTGAGATCAAGGGGGGCTTTTAAAAATAATAATGGTAATAGTACTGATAGAATACTAATACTGATCCAGCACTTACCAGGTATAGTTCTAAGTGCTTTACCTCTCTAACTCATTTAATACACACACACACACACACACACACACACACACACACACACACATTAAATTTGTCTTCATTAACAAATGAGGAAACAGAGGTGCAGAGCAGTGAGCAGTGAAATAACTTGCTGAAGGCCACATGTAGTAGAAAGGGGGATATTGCAGAGCGTTTGTATGCTGATGGGAATTGATCCAGAGAGGGAAATGAGAGACAAGGCCATCAGCTGAGAGTAAGGATGGGAAAAGAGATGTTAGAGGTTTAAAAGAAAAATCAGAAGGTGTGATTGAATCTTCATGGAGAATGGGAAAGTGAATTGGTCAGGGGGAGTGTAGTAAGATTACAAAGCAACACTAATGGCCCACTTGACGCTCTGTATCATGCATTGAAAATGAGATGAGCTGTCATGGTTCTGTTTTGCTCCAGCCATGTACTGTTGCCAGTATAGCACAGAGTAGATACAGAATTATGGTTTTTCCCATCATTTTGGCAGAGGGAGAAGGAAACAAGGGATGTGAGAGTGTGTGCAATGGAGTCAGAATTCAATAGTCTATGGTGTTTAAACTGGAGAGGGAGGTTAAATGAGGATTTGATGGTGAGAGATTGTTAAAAGTTCGTAGGATAGATATATTTGGGGCCTCAGTAAGATAAAATGATTGTTATTGTTAAGGTACTGGCAAGAATAAGCTGGGAAGATGGAAGATGGTAGTTAGAGATGTGGATATGTGAATCTGAGTTTACGGAGGCAGTTTAGTTAGTGGTAATGACAAAATATAGGGTTATATCCCCGGGACTGGGCAGTTGAGGTAGGTTGGAGGACAAGATCATTGAGGGAAAGGGCATTCAGAAACAGAGAAGCCATGATATTAAAAGGATCATTCATGTGTATATTGAAATCACTGAGAATTATGAGTCAAAGCCAGTACCCATGTTCTTTTGGGCATTAATTCATTCACTCACTTAGTAAATTCCCATTGATTACTTTTTAATATATTAGGTACTTTACCAGGTGCTAGCAATACAATGGAGAAAAGACGAAGTTCAGTGCCTCGAGGAGCTTATGTTTTAGTTGGATGAATGGATAATAAATATATAATGTGAGGTAATTCTAATGCTGTGAAGAAAAAAATGGAGTAAGTGAGTATTTCAATAGATGTAAGCATAGATTCATACATTACATTATTTTAGATAGGATTTGTGTCAAAGAGCAAGTCATGTAAAAATCAGTGAAAAATAGCTTTAGGCAGAGGAAAGAACAAGAGCAATGATCCTGGGTTGAGAATGAGCTTGACCTATTCAAGGCCAGTGTAACTAGTGTGAAGTGAGCAAGTGGAGAGTGGTAGGAGATGATGTTGGAAAGAAATGTAGGGCACAGCTATTGGGCAGGGCAATCACATAATCTGAGTAATGCTTTTTGAAAGATTTACTTTGGTTGCTGTGTGAAAGATAGACTAAGGGAGGGTACAAGTAGAAACAGGAAGACGGTTTATTTAGGAGGCCATTTCTTTAGTCTGAGCAAGAGATGATGGTGGATAATGGTGATGGTAGATAATGATGAAGGTGGATGATGAGGGTGGTGGTGATGATGACAAAGATGGTGTTGATGATGTTGAAGATGATGTTGACGATGAGAAGAATGATGATGTTGATCATGAGGGTGATGACAATGTATTACCTGAATCCTTCTCCATTCTGCTCTTTAACACAGTTGTTTTAAGTTATTCCAAAAATATTTAGTAGTCTCTATTGTAGAAAAATAAAAGACCAAGTCTTTTGAGTAGAGAGTTGCCTTAGTTTTAAAAAAATGTGTCAAAAGTGCTAGGGTCACCAGTTTTAGTGTTGAAATCCAAATCCATAAGAATTGTTCATGCTAAAAGTGTGGGGTGATGGAAAATTGCAAACAGAGGGAGAAGTGTAAAATAAAGACTAAAACTGGCAAAGATTATAACATAATCACCCAGGTAATCTTTGCCATATTGAGAGGGACGTACCAAGGGAGTTGGATGGTTCTTCATCAGACTGTCTTGAAGGAGTCATTGCATTATGCTTTCTAAATTGTGAAGTGCTATTTAATTGTGAATATGTGTTGGCCTTAATTCTTTAAGTTTCTGATTTTGAAGAAGGAAAGCTCATTTCTGGTGAAGACCTACAATAATATGATTTCTCTCCCTTTGGCGTTCTTGGTATTAGAGGAGGACAGTGTTGGATAAAGAGCCTAGTTGTTCCAGAGAGGAAAGCCTGAAATGAAAAAGGAGAAACTGGAAGTAAAGGCACTACCCTGTCTCAAGGAGAAAAAAGTGGCTGTCATAGGCTTGTTACTGGGTGCAGATGATGTTACAACACCAGAGCCATAGAAGTGGAAAATGAGGGGTTATGGTTCTGAAAGAAGAAACTCAACTGTTGCAGCAACAGAAAAGTGTCAATGTAGTTCTAGATTTTATATTTCTTCATTCTGACTTTCAATTATCCTTAATTACTGCATCTATTTCATGGCACATGTGTTTAATGCGATGGTAATATTTTAATAGTTAATTTGTCCAATAAAAAGAAATATTGAGTGTATTCCATGCTGACATGGGCAAGGATTTTAAAATTACAGAAGTTAAAATAAGGTCCCTGTCCTCTGAGGACCTTAAAATAGTATAATGATTGTCTCTGGAGATAACAGTGAAATGGAAACTTTCACTTATACAGACCAAAATACCTGGTAAAGCCATACAGATAATTGCCCTAAACTATGCCGTCAAGAGCCCAGTGGTCTTAGGGCCACGTCTCCCTGAGTTAGTCAATCAGATACAGTGTCTCAGACTTTAGGACCTCAGACTGTTTGTGTTTCAGTGGTCTAGAAAAAAGCAAGTGCCAATTTTTCTCATAGTCATCCTTTTACTTCCTTTGAGTGCCTCGGAGAACTAAATTTTTAAAAGAAGCACTCATTTTATTTATGGTTACCAGCTGGTTTAGTAAATAGGCGTATGTTAGATAAAACTGTAGCGCAAATAAAAAAGAAAATCTATGGAATGCATATTGATAATGATCTAAACAAATATTGCAATTTGTTTATTTATTTCCATTATATGTTGAGGGGTACTTGCATATACCATGCCACCATTTTACAGGAAGAACTGGAAACTGGGACCAAAAATAAGATTTAAGGGCAACTGTTACCACTAAAATGCAGCAGAAATTAAAAATGAACATCTAGTAAATGAAAATGTAGAGCAAGATTTACTGATTTGAGAAGATCCAATTTGGGGCTGTCTTTCCTCTTTATCTTCATTCATGGGGTGATTTGCTAGATACTGACACACTGAATTATAGATTTACCATTTCCCCCTGAAATAAATTTTATTAAATTACTTTGGACAAGCACACACTAATGAAGAAAACATGGGGAACAATCATCTCTATCTTTATGGAAAAAAAAAATAATGACATAACCCATGCATTGCTGTTTGATGACTTAATTGCCAGACATCACCCAAGCTGAAAGGAAATAAACATCAAATTCTTGTTGACTTCTCCCTGGGTGTGACCAAATCTCATCTCTCTGTAGCCTGGGGTTTTGAATGAAGACACTTAAAGCAAACAAACAAAAAAAGGAATTTGGCAAATCCACTGAAAATAGCTATGGGATGTAAAAAACAAAACAAAACAAAACAAAACAAAAAAACCAGATGTAGTCCATCTTCTTGATATGAACAAGAAATGTCTAGGGTGCAGAAACAGCCTGTCTTGTAACATTGTATAATGCCTTACCCATATGCTGTTTTATTTATTTTTCCCTACTCTGACTTGTTTTTCATTTCTCATCTTAATTTTCATATAAGGGCGAAACATTTCTTGGTTTTTTAGAAATCTGACAGAGGAGGGAATATGTTACATGCTAATGATTAATTTTAGTGTTTATTTATATAATTAGGCACAAGGACTACATGAAATTGTTCGAGTTTTTAGATACCATTAAATTCTCCTTTAAAAGCCTCGCCTAAGGCTGTTCTGGTTACAGAAAACATCTGATCACTCTGCCCATAAAGGTTCCTTTCCACCAGGTCCTTTAAAAATAGGTACCATGTGCATTGTTTTTTGTCTCTTTTATTTTTATTTTTGTTTTCTACTTTTTTTGTTACTCAGATATAGTGCCTTGAGTTGCAGGTGTTTAAAATCCCGTTTTCCTCTTTATTTTCTTTCTTTCTATCTTTCTCTCCCCAAGCTTAGTTAGTTTCAATCAGTATTTCAGTTCACAAGAAATGTACATTTCTGCTTCATTTTCATCCTTTACCTTTAGTCAAGACACTCCTTTATGTCTCATATCCTTCAAAAGTATCTTTTCTAACATGAAACAAAGTTTGTATATATATTAAATTTTTATTATAACAGCTATGATTTTTTATGAGGATTAAGTTCCAACATCTGCTGAGAGAGTAGACAAGCTGGAGACCCAGGAGATCTGATGGTTTAGTTCCAGTTGGAGTCTGAAAGCCTGAGAACCAGGAAAGCTAATAATGGACTTCCAACCAGTCCAAAGGCCCACAGGCTCAGGCTCAAGACCCAGGACCAGCCAGTGTTTCAGTTCAAGACCAAAGGCTGATAAAAACTCAGTGTCCCAGTTTGCAGACAGTCAGGCAGGAAGAATTTTCTCTTACTGAGAGGAACATGAGCCTTTTTCTCTGTTTGGGACTTCAGCTGATAGGACGAGGCTCACCTGTATTAGGGAGGGCAATTGCTTTATTCAGTCCACAGATGCAAGTGCTAATCTTATCCATAAACATCCTCACTGACATAGACAGCATAATATTTGACATATATCTGGGCATCCCATGGCCCAGTCAGGTTGACATATGAAATTAACCATCATATAGCCCTAGTAAACTGATTGATCCTGACCACCAAGGAGAAATTGGACTGCTATTCCACAATGGAGATAAGTTAAAGCAACTAAGACTGTAATTATCATGAGTAGTTCTTCCTTATTTTGTTATGAATGTGTGTGTATGTGTATCAGATACCTTCATTTTCTTCCCTCTCTTATGCCCTTATCATGAAACATAAGCTGTATTGACTTTTTATCATAGTACTTAAGTATGGATAACTTTACATCACAGGATTTTATTAAGGGCTTTTGAGGAGAAGATTGAACCTCACCCAAGGACTTTACATCCTTTTCTGAGAAAAGAATGTGTTTTCAGTTGTATGTAGGATAGTTGTATCACATTAGATGGAAATGCAACCTTGTTATTGTCTTTATTTGGCGATTAAATATCATCTAAGGGGATGCATATGGGTGCCAAGTTGACAAGGGGTGGGCTTATGGTTAATTTTACGTGTCAACTTGGCTGGTCTGTGGTGTCCAAGTATTTGGTCAAACATTATTTCCTATGTTTCTGTGAAGGTTTTTTTTTTTTTTTGGATGAGATTAACATTTAAATCAGTGGACTTTTAATAAAGGAGATTACCATCCATTATGTGGGTGGGCCTCATCCAATCAGTTGAGGGTCTTAATAAAACAAAGACTGACCTCCATCAAGGAAGGAGGAGTTTTACCAGCAGTCTACTTTGGACTTAGACTGCAACTCTTCCCTGGATCTCCAAGCTACCAGCCTACTCTGCAAATTTTGTATTTGTACCTCCACAGTCACGTGAGCTAGTTCCTTAAAATCTCTCTCCTCTGCCCACCCTCCCATCTCTGTTATATATATGTATTTTCTATATGTATATATAAAATGTGTATATAAATAATGTGCATATATATATATGATATATATACACATGTATATATATACAGGATATATATCCTGTTGGTTCTGCTTCTCTGTAGAACCCTGAATAATACAGCGCCCTTGTGCATTGTGGATGTGAATTTAAATGGTAGAGTTGCTGTGGACACAGTATGGTAATTCCTAAAAAAAATGGAATAGAAAATCATCATATGATTCAGCAATTCCACTTCTGGGTGTATACCCCAAAGAATCTAAAGCAGGGACTCAGATATTTTCATACCCATGTTCATAGCAGCGTTCTTCACAATAGTTAAAAAATGGAAGCAACCTGAATGCCTGTTGATGGATGAGTGGATACATAAAATGGGTGTCTAACTACAATGCAAATATTAGTTATCCTTACAAAGGAATGAGATTCTGACATGTGCCACAACATGGATGAATCTTGGAGACATTATGCTATGTGAAATAAACCAGACATAAAAGGACAAATATTGTATGATTCTGCTTCTGCAAAGTACCTCACATAATCAGATTCATAGAGACAGAAGTAGAATAGTGATTGCCATGGGTGAGGGGGACAGGGGATGGGGAGCTCCTGTTTAATGGATATAGAGTTTCAGTTTGGGATGATGAAAAAGTTTTCTGGAGATGGATAGTGTGATGGTTTCCCAGCAGTGTGAATGTACTTAATATCACTGAGTGTATGCTTAAAAATTATTAAAATGATCAATATTATGCTGTGTATATTTTACCACAAAAATATAGTTAGTTTGAGATTTCCATTTTATTATTTCTTAGGTTTAGGAAGTTTTACTGTATGACATTAAAACTGAATTCTACCATGGATCAAAACCTATTAGGAATTTTTCAAAATTAAGATCTTTGAATTTTGTTTGTGTCGATGTAGTTTAGACTGAATTATTATTCTTTTCATATATAGACATCTTCATAGTCTTTTTGTTTGTGTTAAAGTTAACCAAAACTATTCCAACCTCTATAATATAAACTGTAATATAGGACGAATTCAAGGTGGCAGACAGTGCTTCTCTAGGAAACATAGTTTTGCCAAACAAACATCACCCATGGTTGTTGTGATCCTGTTCAGATGGATTATGGCAGGGGGGCACAATGAGAGTACAGGAGCTCAGATACCTCTGTCACTGTCCTAGAATTAATCACAGCGCACTTAGTCATACTTTCTGTGTCCTGATAATTAAACTGAATAATTATTTAGACTATCTAAAGCAATTCTAACCTCAAAATTCAAACCATTCTCTTAGTGTATCAGGCAATAGAATGTGAGGTTAAGACATTAATAAATGAAGAAAATTGTTTGGTGTGGTGATGATTTTCAGAAAGATGGTTTTGGCTTTAGGAAATAGAAAATTTAAGACATAAGAAATTGGAGGAACAATCAAACCAGTTGTGGCACAGCAGCTCAAATATATTGGGCAGATTCAAGCCAAATAAGTGGTAAAATGAATTGTTCAGAAAAGGTATTAAGTGGTTAAGTAGAAATGAACATAAATTGAGTTGTTTGCTGCTATGAACCCATCCAATAAGACAACATGTGAGCAAGAAATGTATTGGCAAAAAATATATCATCAAATAGCTTGATCTGATATCTAGGTTCAATGAACAACTTGTCACAGTTCAGAGGCAGACCACTGTGAAAAACAACAGCTTGTTAAATCCAGCTGAAATTAATGCCTTCCAGTATGAGGTGAAAGAAAATTTTGGATTTAACCACACCACAAATAAAAGAGGCCGTGCTGATAATGAATCTGAAAATTGATTATATATTCTCAAATAATAAAGTTGAAGAGCTATCAGTGACTACAAATGAAAAACATGATGCTCTATAGTTTTTTTATTTTTTCATTTATTAGGAGAATATTTTGGCCATGAGTGAATTTAGGAGTGCTAACCAGATAAGCCTACTGAATCAGAATCTCTGCAGATAATAAATGACATTTTATCTATCTATCTATCTATCTATCTATCTATCTACCTACCTATCTATCTATTTTTGAAGTATAGTCAGTTACAATGTGTCAGTTTCTGGTGTACAGCATAATGTCCCAGTCATGCACATATATACATATTCATTTTCACACTCTTTTTCATAAATGCCCTTTTTAAAAAGTAACTATATAATTGATTCTCTTCAGTGCTAAGGTTTCAGAATCACTAAAATCAAGGACATAAATTCTCGTCCCTCTCTTGCTAATTCCTTTATGACCTCTTATAACACCTGCTCCCCCTCACCAAAACACCCAGTGATATCATTCTTTCCCAACTGCACTTGCTCAACTGCTTTGTATTTTGTTCTCTGTCTCTGGGCAAAGAGAGTCCCCTCAAAGACGTTGCCACCGCTTTCCTTTAAAGCACATGTGCATTTATCTATTTGACAATTGTTTAAGATTTCTTTCTTACTGATCTTCAGTCTTAAGATTGCTACCAGTCTTGTATATATGCGAAAAAAACAAAAGCACCAATCTGAAAAGATACATGCACCCCAAAGTTGATAGTATTATTTACAATACCCAGGATATGGAAGCTACCTAAGTGCCCATCAGCAGATGAGTGGATGAAGAAGTGGCATATATACACAATGGAATACTACTTGGCCATAAAAAAGAGTGAAAATTTTCCATTTATAACAACATGGATGGACTTGGAGGGTATTATGCTAAGTGAAATAGGTCAAACAGAAAGATGGATACTGTATGATATCACTTATATGTGGAATCTAAATTCCACATATATAACAAAAAGGAAACAGACTTACAGATAGAACAAACTAGTGGATACAGTGGGGAGAGGGAAGTGAGGAGGGGCAAGACAGGGTAGAGGATTAAGAGCTACAAACTACTATGTATAAAATAAATAAGCTATAAGGATATACTGTACAACAAAGTATATACATCCAATATTTTATAATAACTATAAATGGGGTAGAATCTTTAGAAATTGTGAATCACTATGTTGTACACCTGTAACATATAATATTGTACATCAACTGTATCTTAGTTTTTAAAAAAAATTAATGAAAGAAAGATTGCTACCAGTTTTGCTCACCAAGCTTGTTTGATCTGTGGTAGACATTTCCTTCTCAGGCCACTCAAAGTTCTGCTGTTTACTATTGTTTTATCTAGTTTGTTTCCCTTGTAGCAACCTCAACTCCAGTTCACAAACTCCAGGGTTAGAAATAAGGCCGATTTCTAAAAGTCTGTCTGGGGAGCATCTGCATGGAAATCATATGAGGTATTTGTTAAAAATTTAGATTCTGCCCAGATGGGCTTTGGGAGTACAATCCAGAGATTTGCCTTTAACAAGCTCCCAGATGATTTTGTTGTACCCTGAAGCTTCAGAGCCACTGATTGAGAATGAGTCCCTGGCTTGACAAATATATACCTCTAAAAGAAAGGAAATAATTATGGGCCAATACCATAAGACTCCAGGGAAATGGATGCTGAACTATCAGTTCAGAGTCCTGGAGTTTAGTCTAAGTTCTGCCACAGCAAAATAAGTCACTTTCCCATTGTGGACATCAATTTCCTAAATATGTTAAAACCTCAAGTAAATGAAAACGGATTACTTACTGTGTACCAGAACGACCTGTGAGCTAGGTACCCTTTTACAGATGTGGAAAGTAAGTCTCAGTGACATGGAGTAACTTTCTCAAGGATGCATAATCTGAGTGGCAGAGATATGTTTCAAATTTAGATGGGCCTGACCCTAAAGCCAGTCTTCCCTCCACTATACATGTCTGCCTCTTAAACTTGAACTTGAAATGGTTTAAGTTGGTGCCTTCCACCTCTAACGTTCTGTGAGCTTATGCAGTATTTCTCTGGTCAATGCTGATACAACTCAGATAATATTTTTATTAGTTTTCCTATAAATACACAGTTTATATTGGAGAATTGTAAAGATTAAATTAGTTGGAGAACTATGAAACACTGGTCAAATTACCAATCAAAAGTCACAAGGCTGGGACATTGTGCTGTATACCAAAAATTGACACACTGTAACTGACTGTACTTCAATAATAATAATAAAAAAACCAAGCCCTCCCATAATTTTCTGGCTTTTAAAATGTTTCTAGACCTTGATTTTTCTTTAATACTCAAAGCTCATTGAGCTGGGATGCTTCACTAAAGGATCAGAGCATAATTTAACATCAAATTTTAAATACCTTGTTGGGTCTTTGAAATTGTATTTAAAAACAGATTAAATAACAGTGGATCTATTAGTTGTTAAAAAAAAAAAAAGGCAGCAAGTCATGGATGAATAAAGTATTGATGACCAGAAACCAAGTTTACCTAAGGAATTGCCTGCTTTTTGCCTTTGCTTATCTCAGAAACCATTCACTCCTGATGTTTGTTGTGTAAATTAAACTACTACTTCTTTTGAATGCTGAATACAATTCATATTTATTCCTCATGACATTTTGAATAGTCCGTCATATGTGATAGTTATTTGCATTTTCTCTAATAATAATATATATAGATGCTCCACCCTCAAGGAAGTGGAACACAACTCCCCACTCCTCAAGTGTGGGCTGTGCATAGTCATTTCCTGATGTCAGACTGGAAAGGGTCAAAAAAGGGCACCTTTATGGTGAATAATCCTGATTACCAATATTTCACCGGATGATCAAGGTTACCATCATCACTGATACGTCATGTTGATAGTTTGAATTCTTGCTGTGTGATGAGAAGGGCCCTGTATCTCTGTGAGCTTCCTCCCCCAAATCCATCACCGTAATCTAATAATGAGAAAACCTTCAGACAAATCCCATTTGAGGAAGAGTCTACACAGTCTCACCAGTACTCCAGAAGATGCTCAAGTTCATTCCAAATAAGGGAACTCTGAGAGTCTGTCACAGAAAAGTGCCTAAGGAGACAGGACAACTAAATGGGGTCTTCTGGATGGGATCCTGGAACAGAAAAAGACGTTAGGTAACAACTAAGGAAATAGGAATAAAGTGCGGACTTTAGTTAATTATAACATGTCAATATTGGTTCACTGATTGTAACAAGTTACCATACTCATGTAAGAGATTGATAATAGGGGAAATTGGTTGCAGGGAATGCCATAACTGTCTTATCTTCATAATTTTTCTGTAAATCTAAAATTGTTCTAAAATAAAAGGCTCATTTAAAAGTTCAATTGGCCATAAAAAAGTACTTAGAAAATGTAAGTGACTAAGGTTATTCATACTACCTCAACTGTGTGCCCTAGATTCTGTTAGAATGAAGAGAACGGTTTGCTTAGACCTTTAGGAAGCATCTCTTAGTCTGACCCCCATCAAGAAATTGGAGAAGCACAGTTCTGCACTTCCTAACTGTTGGCAACTCTAACTCAACTGAAAAAGAACTTCTGATAATAATGAGGCAACCTGCCTCTTCTGTCAACTTTCTGTTTATCTTCTTTGTGAGTAGTCCCAAGTGCACAGAAAATCCAGACCAGATGCATTGCCAGTAAGTTCTTCCCCTAGACACATACTGCTGAATGCCGCCTTCCTGTGCTACATCCAGTGACCTTGTGTATGTTGTAGCTATCTCCCTCCAGCCAGCCTGGAGGAGAACATTTCTGCTTAAAAAACAAATTAAAAAAAAAAAAGAATTCTTGCTTATTTATTTTCCTTTACTATAATTCTTCAGAATATTCTAGGAAAACATCATCTCTTTGATACATCATCATGTAGGACTCTTGGATTTGGAGCATGTGAGCACATCAAATGTTGCTTTTTGTGAAAAGTCTTAACCGTACCGTCATTATCCTCCTACAGACTTCTTCTGGGATGAGAAGATACAGTTCTACAAATAGCCTAGAAGGCAAGTCAGATTCTTCTGTTTGTAGAACAAAGCATCAATTAATCCACAAAACGCCTCTATGTAAATGACACTTCTTTTAACTAAATTGTTAAGCGGTGGAAGCTGTAGTAAATTCTGACAGCCCACTCTCCGCTCTCTAGAGATTGACTGTACCTCCGTTTATAGGTACAAGGCAGTTCAGTGAGTTAAGATAGGTCAAGTTCTTAGAATAGTGTCTGACATATTGTAAATGCTATATGAGTGTTCACCACTGGTGGCGGTGCTGCTGTGAAGGTACCTTCTGCATACCGATTGCACATACAAAAGAAATCATCGTCATTAACTGCAAGCAGTTGTTCCTGTTGGGAAAGAGTGCTGATGGGGAGCCTCGTTCTCAGTGACCTTGAAGGGTCAGTGGAAGCTGACTGATGGCAGGAATCTCAAAAGATGATTCCATAAGACAAATGTCAGAAGATCGATCCTTATGATTAAGAATCTCTGATTAGTATTTTTGAATATAATTAGCCCCCCAGTTGCACGAATCTTAGTTTCCTCTTGAGCCTAAGTCATAATAGGTCTTCTTCTCAAGATGCTTTATGGTTTACAAAATAGCTTCTCATATATTTTCTCGTTTGATCATGACAACAAACCTGTGCACTCAGTAGGAAACCAAAATAGAGCAAAATGTTGGTGCAGCTGTGTGGAATAAATTACCTGTGTTATAATTTCTGCCTTCACATTTAGTGAACATTCAAGGCTAGAATTGGATTTTTTTTCCCTTACATTGTACGTTAGCATTCTGTGACAAGTCATTACATGAAAATAATTTGTTGGTTCTGAATTTAATCCAATTAAAGTCCTGAGATTTTTCAAAAATATTTCTGCATGCTTAGTTTTCATCACTTCATTATTTATGAGAGCATTTTCTACAATTGTGGAGAAAAGTGGCCATCTTATAATGAAAATAGCATAGTTTATGATGTCCTCGGTCAAAAACCAAAGCCCTGACCTTCAAAGCCATAGTGAAGTAGAACTGAATTTGTCAGATAATATTTATCAGATAATTCAGAATCCCTCATTCTTCTCACCTTCATACTTTTTTTTTTTTGCTGTAATGGAATAGATGATAGTTTTTTAATCTACTGCTGTATCTCACCCCCCAAAAATCAGTTCCCAAATACCTTTATTTGCCCCAAATGTGTTATATCTAGCTGATTCTCTGGATAAATTTAGGTGCTCAGTGTTTGTTGAATGTGTTTGAATGTATCGATCCATGAAGACATTAACCACAAATCTGAAGAAGCCATTCTTAATCATTAAGGAACACGTTCATGAGTCCCCTTGAAATTGTTAATTTTGTACATCTGCCGTGCCCAGAGAAGGTTTGTATCTTTCATGAGATCCTTCAAAGAGACTTACTATTAAAATTTTTGGTAAGAAGAACAAGTAAAAACACAATAGACCAAATCCCAAATCATCCCTGTTTTGCATTGATGTGTACCTGGTAGCAGGAAGGAAACCAGTGCTATTTGGGTAACATCTTCCATAGTTAAATAAATTAATGTTGCTTTCAAGTATATATATATTTCTCTGATAAAGCAAATATAACTATCAGAGAAATCTCCCCTGACCTACATTCATAAAGGAGTAACTGCTTTCATTCTCTATCACCCCACCTTATTTTTTTTAAAGAATATAGTACCAACTGACAATATATGTTTTTTTTTTTTGTTTGTCTCTCCAAACTGCACCCTTTATTGGAATGTATGAGCCATTATAACAAGGGCTTTGCATTGCTCATTCTTTTATCCTCAGAGTATGAAACTCTGCCTGGGGCAATAGCAGATGATCAATAAATATTTGTTGATGAATACAGGAACTAATGCTAGAAAAAATCCGTTAACTCTTGAGCAACCAAATGTGCATGAACTTTAGTTAACAATCATGAAGTGACCAGTAGAATAGAGTACTCCATCAAAAACAATCTCCCAAATAAGTATCATCTGTTTCAAAATTGGTGTATGAAATGGTTGGTCAACAACGCTAGGTTCTTCCGCAGCTGTCGATTTTGGTGTTGTTCACTGTGGGAGCCATTTTCAGCTCTTTCCAAGCTAAATACATGCTTTAAAAATGAAAGGAAAATGGCTTCTCTGGCAATTCTTGTATTGAGTTAGTGGGATCAGAAAAAAATGCAGAATTGAACAGAGAGACACATCAAGAATATATGACTCAAAGAGCACTCCAACTTGAAGGGGGTACCTCACTGCCTGAATAATGATGTAATTCCTGGCATGAAAAGTGTCTGTAGCAGGAATTTTGTAAAGCACATTAAAGCAGAACAAACATTCAGAAATTTTACAACAGAATGGATCTAGGCAGTAGGTATGGCTAGAAACATACTAAGTGAAGAGTGTACTAGAATTCTGAATTTTTTAAAAAAAATTTATTGAAGTGTAGTTGATTTACAATGTTAGTTTCAGGTGTACAGCAAAGTGATTCAGTTATACATGTACATTCATATATATTTTTTCTTTTCAGATTCTTTTCCATTATATGTTACTACAAGAAATTGAATATAGTTCCCTGTGCTATACAGTGGGTCCATGTTGTTTATCTATTTTATATATAGTAGTTTGTCTTTGTTAATCCCAAACTCCTAATTTATCCTCCCCCCCCCACCTCCCCTTTGGTAACCATAGTTTGTTTTCTACGTCTGTGAGTCTATTTCTGGTTTGTAAATAAGTACATTTGTATCTTTTTTTTTTTTTTTTTTTAGATTCCACATATGAGTGATATCATATAGCATGTTTCTTTCTCTTTCTGGCCCACTTCACTTAGACTGATGATCTTCAGGTCTATCCAGGTTACTACAAGTGGCATTATTTCATTCTTTTTATGGCTGAGTAGTATTCCATTGTATAAATACACCCCAGCCACTTCATCCATTCATCTGTTGCTGGGCATTTAGGTTGTTTCCATGTTTGGGCTATTTTAAGTAGCGTTGCTATGAACATTGGGATTCATGTGTTTTTTTGAATTATAGTTTATTTTGAACTATTGCAGATCAAGGCATTGCAAGAAAATATGAAATACGTAGACCTAAACTTAACAGGAAATGTACAGAGTCTGTATGGTGAGAAAACTTTCTTCAGAAAAACATAATAAAAGTTGAATAAATGGAGAGCCATATTCTGATTGCAGTTTTACACATTTTTGTTTCCTATATTTTGAAGTTCTGCTATCAGGTTCGTAAACATTTAGGATTGTTTATCTTCTTTTAAATAAAACCCCTTTATCTTTATGAAATGAACTTCTTCATATTTAGTAATATTCTTTGCTCTGTAATGGACTCAATCACTCCATTATTTTCTTTAATTCATATTAGCATGGCATATTTTCCCCCATTCTTTTGTGCTTAACTTATTTGTGTCTTTATATTTATAATGTGTTTTTTGTAGGGAGAATATAGTTGGGTCTTGCTTTTTATCCAATCTGAAAACCTCTGCCTTTTAATTGGGGTGTTTAGACAATTTAGATTCAACATAATTACTGACATAGGTTTAAATTGACCATCTTCTCATTTGTTTTCTATTTGTTTAATCTCTTTCTGCCTTCTTTAGAGCTAATTGATTCTCTTCGATGTTTTATTTTATCTTCTTGTTGGCTTCTTAGCTAAAACTCTGTTTTGTTACTTTAGTGGTTGCTTTTTGGATTGATAGTATGTACATCTTTAATTTATCACAGTCAAGCTTCAAATGAGATACCACTTAGTGTATAAGATTGTGTATAAAATGTATAAGAACTTTACTTTTATAATTTTTAATTATTTTTAGTTAAATAGTAAATTATCTGTGAAAGAGATTTAAAAAATAAGGATAGAAACATCCTTACTATTTACTCAAATTGTTGCCATTCCTAGTGTTCTTCTTTCCTTTGTATAGACCCAGATTGCCATCTGGTATACTGCCTGAAGGACTCTCTTTCATATTTCTTGTAGTGTGGATCTGCTGCTGCTGAATTCTTTCATCCTTTCTATGTCTGAAATAGACTTTATTCCACCTTTATTTTTACAAGATAGATTCATGGAGTATACAATTTTAGATTGATTTTTTTTTTTTTTGCCTTTTAGTATTTTAAAGCTGTTGCTCCACTATCTTCTCACTTGCATTGTTTCTGACAAGAAATTGGCCGTCATCCTTGGTTTTGCTTTTCTGTATGCAGCAGATATTTTTCCTTCTGAGTGCTTTTAAGATTTTTCTCTTTATCTTTGGAATTGAGCACTTTGTTTATTATATGCCTTACTATGGCTTTCTTCAAATTTTGTGTTTATGGTACACTGTGCTTTTGTATCTATAGGATTATAGTTTTCATCAAATATGAGAAATTCATGGCCATTATTTCTTCCAGTATTTTTCTGTCTCCTCCTTGACAACTCCAATTACATATATGTTAGACTTCTTTAAAACTTGTCGCACAGATCACTGATGATTGTTTATTATTCTTATTTGAAAATTCTCTTTTCTCTCTGTGTTTCATTGTAAATAGTTTTTATTGCTATGCCTTCAAGTTTACCAATCTTTTTTCTATAATATCTTCTCAGTCATGAATTGACCCACTGTATGTTTCATCTCAAATATTATAGTTTTCATCTCTAGAAATTTAATTTTGGTTTTTAAAAATATCTTCTATGTTTCTACTGAACTTTTTGAACATATGGAATGCAGTTATAATAACTATTTTGATGTCTTTACTAAGTCTAATATCTGTGTCAGTTCTGGTTTGCTTTTTGTAAACTGATTTCTCTTTTCATTATTGGTTGTATTTTATTGTTTCTTTCAATGCCTGGCAATGTTTGAATGGATGACAGACATTATACATTTTACCTTTTCAGATGCCAGATATTTTTGTATTCCTATAAATATTCTTGAGCTTTATTCTGGATAGCAGTTAAGGAAATTGGAAACAATTGGATCTTTTGGGGATGTGTTTTTAAGATTTATCAGTCAGACTATATATAAAATAGATAAACAGTAAGTTCATACTGTATAGCACAGGGAACTATATTCAATATCTTGTAGTAACTTATGATGAAAAAGAGTATGAAAATGAATATATGTATGTTCCTATATGACTGAAGCATTGTGCTGTACACCAGAAATTGACACAGCATTGGAAACTGACTATACTTCAGTAAAAAATATATTAAGAAAAATTTATTAGGGCAACAGCAATATTCAGTCTGGGGCTAATTATTTCACACTACTGAGGGAAGACACTTCTGATCATGTTCCCCAGTACCCCATGAATTATGAGGTTTTCCTGTCTGGCTGGTGGGGGCAGGCACAATTCCCAGCCCTGTGTGAGGACTGTATACCACTTCTTCTCATCATTTATGATGTTGCTCTCCCTAGTCTTGTGTAGTTTTCTAACATACTGATCAATATCAACTTAATACCTTAGGGTGATTTTCTGTGGGTCTCTGGAGTTTTCTGTCCGTGCAACTCTCTCATCTCCACTGCTCTGTTCTGCAAACTCAAGCTACCTGGGTCCCTCCAGACTCTTAGCTCTGTTTTGTCAACTTAGCGAGTTTGCCATTCTCCACCTGTGTTCTCCCTCCCTGATGTTGAAGTCTGGAACTCTCTCAATGCAGAGAAATTGTAGACTTCAACTTAGTTTAATTTCCACCTCACAAGGATTATTATATTTCTTTTATTGTCTGTATACAGTATCATCATTTCAAATTTTGTATTTTTTTTAACAGTTGCTTCAAATCCTTGTTACTCCATGTTGGTTGGAGGCAAAAATCTGAGTCCTTTAGTTACATTTTGTAATGACTTACTGAATTAAATGCTTATTTCATTTTTTTTTCTCACTAAAAGTGAACATTAAGGCTGTGTGTTTGCCTCTGTGTATAGTTTTCACTAAATCTCAGAATTTATTTTTGTGTTTTTGTTATTTTACTTGAGATTATTTTTCAAATATTGGGGCTTGATGTGTTTTTTTAAATATTCTTAGTTTTATTGATTTTTGATCAAATAATGTGACTTGAAATTTTCTTCAGTTTGGCTTTTTAGATAGGATCTTTGTTGCTTAATGTAAGATCAAGTCTTATTAGCACTACTGAATCTTTACACAGAGTATAAACATTAGTTTTTGTTAACATAGTCAAGTCCAAGTTAACTTTTTAGAGTACGATGTATGTTTCTTATTTAATACTTTTATCTTCAGAACCTCTTTCCATATTGTAATAAATACATTTCTGAACCTCACCATGGAAATTTGTTGTTTCCCCATTTCTCATATAAATAATACCTCCGTCCATTATAGAGCAAGTGATTTATATATGGTTACCTCATTCAAAACTCTGATTGGCTTAAGCTTGTCATCGTATGCAGTCCTATAGGCAACAGTGATTGGTTCAAGGGAGGTTAGTTTAGGTCACTTGAAAGTAGTACAATTCCCACCACAAAGAACTTTGTTCTTCCCTTTGAGAGCTTGTTCCTTTGAGAGCATGGGACGAGGATATAAGGCTTGCCATTGCTGAGGCAATTTTATGGCTATAAGGCAAGAGTCTGGATTTGACAGATACAGAAATTTCAGTATAGAACCTGAGCATAAAAAACACTATGGGATATAGAGCAGAAAAATGAAGAGAAATGCATTATAGGCAATATCATTTTAACTGATCAATTGAGTTTTGCCTGAAGCCAACCCACTTCTAAGTTTTCAGTAATTAGAAATGATAGATTTCTTTCCTTTCCTTTGTTTTTTTTTTTTTTTTTCAATTGCATTTGAGCTGCCTTTTTTTGTTGTTACTTGCAACCAAAAGTATCCAGATACAGATCCTGATGGATGTTTTCAATCAAGATGATCATGTTCAGAGTCGGCCAAATAGGTGAGCCGTACAGAAAGATTAGGGCTGCCTGGGGTTTGCAATGTATTACGTGTGCTCTATGCTTATGTATTTTAGAAGTACACAATTTCTTCAGACCCTGGCTCAGAGACTTTTGCCTTCTTTTAAAATAACAAAAAGGCTTTATTATCTGATTTCTAAAACCATTAGCAGAAAAGAAGCTGCAAATGAGGAAAGGGAAGTGCTACTATTAGAGGCAGCCTCTCTGATGGCAGAGGGAAGTCAGAATGAATATTCTTACATCCACAAGGAGACAGAACACACAAAGCATAGTCATCTGATGGGGGCAAAGACTCCTGTTCTATTACATACACCTTGAATTCATTAAGGTGACCCTTACTTATCAGGAACAGTAAAATTAAATTTATAAGCTTCTAAACATTGTCTATATTTAGAATATTAATTTGAAACACATATTTAGTAATAACAAGAGTTTACAACCTAATGAGGGGCCTAGATAATCCCTGCTAATTATGAAGTTTTAAAAATCATGAGCTTTTTCTGTAGGTTCTTTAGAGGATAAGAATAAAAAAGAAAGGTCCTTGGTCATATGACTATGACTAGGCATATTTCTTAAATAATTTTTATAACACTGCCATTCTGTCTATTTGCTTATAACTTTGCCCTTGGTCCATTTTCTCTTCAGATTTGCAGGGAATATTCTAATAGGCTTCCTTTCCTTCCTGAAAAGAAGAAAAAAGAAACATAAAATAGTACTGATTAAACCATTTCCCAGAGGAAAAAGAACGGGTATATTTTGCCTTGAAAATACTTAGGAAAGGAAGTATTTTATAGTTGAATTTAAAGAACATTTTTTAAAGTGGTGTTATGATAGCTGGTTGTGTGTTTTTTTTTTTTGTTTTGCTTTTTTTGTTGTTGTTTTTGGGTCAATCCCACTCAGAACACTGTAGCAGCAGAAAACCCTATTGCATATTCATTACTTCACAAGTAGTCTGGCTTTTGCTGAATCCTAAGAGAAAATTATCTAGGATAAAAGAAAAATAGAAATGGTTTTCTTTTATCCTCTTAGTTGCCTTAGGTTTGTTTGTTTCTCCCATGGAAAAGGTCGTATTCTTTCTCAAAGAGCTGACCTCGGTTCTTGAGAACTATCTCTTAAGGGAAGAGATGCTGATACCAGTCAGAATTTCAAGTATCATTCAGGTACTTGCATTTCTCACCTAAGAGAAGGCAAGGTTCAGCAGTAGAGAAACATTTCAAATCCAAGTTATAAAAAGCATGTGCAGAGTTTAAAACAATTAAATGGACGTAAGCATTTCAGTGCTAAAACTGTGTCTTAGAATGCCCATCAAATGTTTAAAGAATGGGAAATAGGCAAACTGGGTTGCCCTTGAATTTCTTCAGGACATAATTGATCACACCGTTTGACTCCAGTATCTGTCCAGAAAGATGGTAATCTCCTTACTTAATCAACCATTTTAACAATGGCCTATAAAGAGAATCCTATTGATATAATGTTTTTTCTTCCTCTACCACGTGGATTTGATGAATATAGCCATGGTTGAAAAAATAGTCAATTTTCACAAGAAGTTGAATAACTTTATTTTGCTTTTTGTTGATGGTAGATCAGGGTAGTTGTCTTTTTAATTCATTCATTTGTTTTTGTGATATTGTTTCTAAAGAACCTAAGGGAGATATAAAGCAACTCATTCAATTCTTTCCAGGCTCCAATAATATGAGGATACTGATGAGGTCACTCACAAAATTGTTTGTTCTTTAGGTTGATCTATTTGGTTCTGTGTTAATAACTGTGAAGCCATTATTTTAGAACAAAAATTCCAGTTTGCTTTAAATCAGTATCATGTTGAGATGTAATCTCATCTAAGTTTTGACCTCTATATACTGACCCATGTTATGAAATATAACACATACGTTGTGGATGGATCATGTATCATTTCAATTAGCAGATAATTCAAAAATAATAATCTCCATCATTTCCAATTGTGAAAATGTTTAAAGACTGTATGTGTGTGTGTGAGTATGTGCACATATCTGTATTAGTCAGGGTTCTCCAGAGAAAGAAACTGAGCCAATAGGAGATATATATAATATATATACTACCAGAGGGTAGACTCTTATCTCATTGCAGAAAGAATTCAGAGACAAGACACAGAGATCAAGAAAGTAAAGTGAGGATTTATTAAGTGATAGGATGCTCTCATGGGGAGAGCAGGCAGACTCAGGTAAGCGGCTGCCCTGAGTTCCTTTGGTAAGTTGGTTACATAGGGTGTAAAAATGAATGGGCAGAATGTTCATTGGGGAGGGAAGGGTTTGGGGTCATATTCTCTGATTTTCATTCTAGCTCCACCTTCTTGAGGGGAGGAGGGATTTTTGTCCTTACTTAGTCTGGATCAGAAGTGTCATGGCATCAGTGCATGATGGGTACCTCTAATCTGCAAGGCTAATTTTATTGAAATGAGGACATAATGAGCAAAAGGTTACATTTGGACAGTGGAGATTCCTGCCTTATCCCACCTTTCTTTGCCTCCAGGACACTTGTCACCCTAAAATGTGTGATCTCTTATCAGTCTGGAGGGTTCCTGCTTTTCTCTGTCTGCCTAAGGACCCCCGTTGTTCATAAGATGTATGGTTTCCTGCTATTTGGCGTGTGTTCCCCTTTCTCTGCTCATATCTAGCTCTCTGCCTGCTCTAACATATATATACATATAGTTGTGTGTGTGTTTGTGTGTGTGTGTGTGTGTATGTGAAAGAGAGAGAATGAAAGAAAAAGAACTTTAAGGATTTGGCTCACATAATTGTGGGGACTGGAAAGTCTGAATTTTGTATGGCAAGCCAGCAGGCTGGAAACTCATGCAGGAGGTGCTGGAGTCTTGAGATAATTTCTTCTTGTTGGCAAACCTCACTTTTTTCTCTTAAGGTCTTTTAGCTAATTAGATGAAACCCACGCACATTATCAAGGGTAATCTCCTTCACTTGAAATCAGTTGATATTAGATATTAACCACATCTACAAAGTATCTTGACAGCAACACCTCGATTAGTGTTTGATTAATTAACTCAGTATCACAGCCTAGCCAAATTGACACATAAAAGTAACCGTCACAATACTGAAGGGATGAAAAAATTGGCTGGTCTCATAATCAAATTGACATAAGACAGATTAACAGGAGAAAAACAAAAGTTTAATAGCATGTATACCTCCTGTATACATAGGAGAGACCCAGGAAAACAAAGTCACTCTGAAATGACCAATGCCATCACTTGAAATACCCTCTTCAGCTAAAGACAAAAGAAGATGTTGGGAGTCAGTTATGGGAGGTGATCAGGAAAAGCACAGTAAACGAGAATATGGTTGTTCTGTAGATTTAAGTCCTTGCCTTCTTTATTGGTAAGAGTTTCTAGAGATTTAGAGTCATCCTCTTCCTGGTAGAGAGAGAGAAAGACACCCTTACAAATGCAGATTTCCCTTCTAAATATAAATGTTTCTTATTAAAGGATAACTTCTACTCAGTTTTAAGAGCTTCTCTTATGTCTGTTTTTCTTAAAATAATAAATATGCCAAAGAGGCATATTTTGGGGTGGCAAAATCTGCTCCCCTTCAATATTTTGCAAGGACATACAATTCTTAGTTTCAAGTTTTTTGAAATGGATTAATTTCTTAAACAATTTTCCATTACATCCAGAATTGTCCTAATTTTTCTTTTCTCTAAATCACTAAGTGAATATTCTTCATAGATGTATTATCTCTAACCTTTTTCTTCCTGGAAAGGACCACCACATTTATTAAGATCTCTCAGTTGCTAACTTAATAACCTGTTTCTGATCATGTTTATGTGTTTGTAAGATTTTGGTGGTGGTCTTAGGGCTCTTTAGGTACATCCATTGTCTCCAAATTGGAGAAATGGTAGCTTATTAGAGCCTCATAGGTGGAGGGCTATTTTGAAATAGTCTATCTTGTTTTTGTGGAACAGATAATTATCACAGAGGAAAACACATCCCATTTTCAAACAGGCTTATTCTCTTTTCCTATTATTGCTGTTTCTGGTCCCAGGGACCTACTATAATCCATTATATGGACGTGTTTTTTAACAACCTGGTAATTAACTATTCAGTATTCTATTCTTTTACTGTCCACAGTTGTGAGACATTGCCTCCTGTTCCTTTGATAGTGACAGTGGCAAAAGTAACTTTATTCATAATTTTAGCTCTATTTTCTAAAACTCTTGATATTTAAAAGTTATTCATTTGAAGATAGGTCATTTTGGATTGTGAGTTGTCCAATAGGTCATGCCACTTACTGTGGCCAAAGGCAAAGTTAAGTAAGAGCTAGCAGATTTGGATAATCTTAAGCTGTTTATAGCTAGGTGAAAATAATGCATTTTTTCTTTGATTACAGTGGATAAGTAATTTGAAATTCAAATCATTAAAAGATTATGGATATACATAATAGTTCAAAACATACTTTATACCTTGCTTCTCCTTAACCAAAAGATCGTAGCCTTCAAAACTGGCCAGAAATACTTTCTCATAAGGCTGATTAATGAGATTTGAAGGAAAAAAAAAAAAAACCAAAAAGCAAGAAAAAAGAATCCAGTAATAGTGTTGGAGGTTATTGAGTGCATGCTGTTGCCTACAGGAAGGCTGCACCATATTGTCCCAGACCTGTGCAAGCTTTAAATTATAAGACCTTTAGGGAAAAAATCACCTTCACTAATCCATTTTAATGTTTAAAAACCCTAAAAATGCAAGTACACAGCAGATGCCTGTTGTGATCAATTAGCTCTGGTGGTATTACACCAGAAAGTGCTTCCTTTCATGAATAAGCAACAAGTTGTTGAGCTCTGCCCCATTTTTAAAGTTAGTATTTCAGAAGATTATGCTACAAGCATTCTGAAGTCACAAATCTCACGTCTGGTTGTTAGACTGACTCTCTAGGACATCTCAAATCAATAGTGACCTTTAGTATAATTTCTTACAGCCTGAGTAAAGAAACAGTTTTTACCTGACAAGTGGTTGGAAAGAAGATGCTTGGTTAAATTTGTGTACTTTGTCTTTTAGGTAGTATATCCATTAGTGAGATGCTTTTATAACACAGATGCCTTCATAACGTGACGCATGATGGAGTCAAATTTTGTGCAGTATGATTTCATCTTAGATCCTGACTTTAGAAAGAAAAGATTAGTCCACAGAAATTACTTGCATCTTTAACATCTTAATTCACATTTGATTTCATGCATGGCCCCCATAAAAAGAAGGTTATATTGAGGATACAGAATCCAGGGTGTTAATGACTGGGTGATAAATACAGATCTCAAAGTGACAGTAGGATAATTAAACTCCTTTTAGAAAACAGTACAGCTGTACTCAGGAAAAGAAGAATAAAATAATCAACACAGAGGTAGAGCCAAAGTGTTGTGTTCGATTTGTGTATCTCTATACAACCTTGACCTATGCTCCCTAGAAGGTTAATGCCTTAAATAGATCTTTGCCTTTTAACATAATAAGAGAAATTTGCTCAAGCTTTTATTACACACATGCACACAAAAATATTCTTCAAAATAAGGGGGAAAGTAATTAATTTTCATTTCATTTGCAAAGTCTTTATATAGATAATGGAAAAAAAGATTATTGTCAAGTTATGGACTTCTTGTGCTCTAATTAGAAATAAAACCCAAATTATTTATTAAACCAGAAATACATCCAGGCTCACAAAGCTTCGATGCAATGTATTTCTCTATGATATGAAAATAAACATTCTGGTAAGTTACCTTCTGTATTTAATATAAGTGGTGACAAAATAAAATAACTCCAAATCACAGAAATGCTCCAGAGATTTTCAAGGAGATAGGAAGGTGGGTTTGTTCATTTGCAGGCACACCGTTCTATGGCATTGGGAAGAATCCAAATGAGTTTGCCTCATTCTTTGATATGGATGATGTTGACTGTTGCGCCGATTGCATTTTGATCTTTGCAGTATAGAAATATATTTTACGCAGTAAATAACGAAGCTATTCTGAATTGATCCAGACAACAGCAGCAATTCACGGAATCCTTACACTGCTTAACGATTCACTCTACCACCCAGTGGACTGGGCTTTTCCCAACTACCACGCAGAGGAGCCATTGTCCACTGTTTGACGTCACTTGGGTGAGCAATTTGACTTCCAGGGTCACTAAGTTTAACTTCACTCCATTTTCTGAACTGAAGTGCCATCATTCTGCATTTGTACTGTGCGTAGCAGAGTTGAACTACAGCAAAACTAGAAAGGGGGCGAGAATCTTTAGTTGCCTGCTCTCTCTGCATTAGAACCCCTTTCTCCTTTTCTGGTAGCATTCTGAGACTCAAAGCTCTGAGACTCATAGCTCGTGGTGGAGGAGATATGTTGGGGCTTCAGAGATTCCCATATTCTGCTTCTCCTTCACTGAGAAAAGCTCACTGCTTCTAGAGTGAAAATTCCCTGAGAAAAATCATTAAAGGTAGTCCTCCTCTGAAGTCGTATGCATTATTGTTATTTGTCTAATTCACTCTGATACACTGGGTAATTTAGAAAGTAGATAATTCACACGTATTTTTAGCATATAGTTTATAATGTAAGTAAGATAAGACAGCCACTTAAGGGGACACACCCCTTATGTGATTGCTGTGGGCCAGGTAAGCACACAGATAAAACTATCAACAATGGCCTGCACTCCGAATACACACATTCTTGTATGCTTAAGCAATGCCTTTTGTTATTTACCGTTAGAAATAATGCTTATATAGATTTGCAAAATAGCAAAATGGGCAACAGGACAATTGCAAACTTAAAAGCCAGAGTGGGTCTTTAAAAATCCTTAGTCAGGTAAGACACAGTATCTCTACTGTGATGACTCCATTTTTGAAGCCACTGGAAAACTTTGTTTTTTGTAATGCTTCACTGTTTAGCAGAGCCAGGGTAAATCTAACTGCTTTCGGTAATGCTTTTGCTACGATTCTGAGCCGTTAAAACATTTTGGCAGATCTCCTATTCATTTTTGGTCCTTAAGGCATCTCCCATTCAGAGAGGTTTTTCCGTATTAATATTCATGCCTTCTCCTGGCGTTCCCTGTTCTTTTAACTGATGTCTTATTAGTTGACATAATGAAAAGAGCGAATTGCCTAATCAAGCTTTTTATAGTACTAAGAAACGGGGAAAGAGTTTTTCAAATTATATGCATATAATGCATGTCATCAGAATCAGTGGCATTGTTAGCAAGAATGTGCTCACAACATAGTCACAGGAAGAGAGGACCTATTTCTGCTGTCCCCCTGTGATCATTACACCGGGAGGAGAAACAAAGGCATACAGACTATCAACATCTGTAAAGTGAAATCTCCAGATTTATAATGGAATTAATGGTTTCAAAGCTGTGAATATCCAAATGTGGCTCTGCAACTGCTAACTCACGCTTGGACAACGAGCTGTGCTGAAAGGTGGTCAGTTGGTGTGGCAGGCCAACACTGCGGGCTCGTGGGGTTGTAGCGTGTTTACTGTTTCCTAATGCACATCCGTGGGCCATATGGTCAGAGTCGTCATGAAAACAGATTGTCCCCAATTTTCTTCCTGCATGAGGATAGCGGAGTAAAAGTCTTTCCGAGCTATAGAAAAACCTCAGCAGAACCTGTCATTTATACAGACGGTATGAAGGTGGAAACGAGCCATCACTCATCTCATGTACTATATATACACAGGTCTCAGAGTCAGGTCTGCATACCACTGCCGTTACTGCACCGGAGATGTTTTATGGTCTCTTCTCCAGGACTTAGATGTTTTTCTCCATCGAGGTGAGGACTGAGTAGCACACCTCCTGATCTTTCCTGGGACCAAAGAAACCCACCTCAGATGAATAATCAAACTCACCAGAGTTGTTTAAAACTAGTTTAAAACTCTAACATAATTGTTACAAAGACTCAACACATGTGTTTTTCTACCACAACAAGTGTATGTCTTCACATTGGTTTTCTTTTGATTTTGTAGTTGTATGTTGCTAGTATGACCGATTCAGAGTATTACCCTGGAAACTCTACTTTTAATAGCATTTAATATTTTTAAAATCCTTTTCTAATTCAATAACTAAGTGCACACCATTATAATGGAAGTCAATAAGAAAAATTAGGACAGACAAAGCAACTATCAAAGCACTATGTACTTTGCACATGGTTAAAAAGGTATATGTTATGGAAATCAAGTGATGAGAAATGTGATGTCTTTTGTCTTCAGAGATAATAGTGATCAACATGTTGTCTGTAGGTACTACTGAGCTTTCAGTCAGAAAGATGGCGCTGTGTGCAAAATAACGTCCTTTCTTTGTGTCTTGTGCCCTGTGGTACACAGTTGCAATTCAGACAACTAATTGGGGGTGACTTCTCTAATCAGAACATGAAATGAAGCCATCTGGCCTCTGTGGGAATTTGCCCCATGAGATAGATTTTTTTTAAAACACCTTTATTGTGATATGGTTCCTGTACAGTATAAACTACACATATTTCAAATGTACAATTTGATGAATTTTGATAGATGTATACACCAATGAAACCATTACTGATGTGGATCTTTTTAATATCATGCTGTAACCAGTGCAGCAAATAAGTTCTAACTCAAAGTAGAAAGAAGAATATCCACTGTTCAAATTGCCCATAATTATTCCCTATTGCTATAATTGTTAATTCTGAAATTCTGGTTCTAGTGAGTGAAAAAGTAAATGGATTATACATTATAGGAGAGGAGAGGCAAAGAGTTTTTGCTTGAAGTAAAATGAAAGGTAAAACAACATGGTGACACTATTTTTATGGTATCCGAGAAATGATTGGAAATGAAAATTATTAAATTGCCTGAAAATGGATCTGACTTAATTGTCTACAAATGCAAAGTGTTAGGACAGTTGCCTTTATATCTCATGAATAGCATTAAGTTAAATGTACCTTCAAGCTCTTACACTGCAGTAGAAATTCTATGGCCTTGTAATCACTGTTGTCATTCCCTCTGAAAGACCACCCACATTTGGTAATAGGAAGTGCTCCCCGGCAGGTAAAAAGATATGTGGATTTCCCTCTTTCTTGAACTTTTGTCTTAAAAGGATTTGAATGGTAATTTCATCTAGTAAGTTGTTACAACACATTCTGTCTCATCAGTCACATTCATGTGCCATTTAAATTTGTGATGAAAAAAAAAAACCCCTGCATATACTTGGATCTGGCTGAAAAATGATATGCTGATCCAGACCACTTAGGTTTGATAACGTGAGCTTAATAGCTCAATCTCACAAGAACAGTTTCCCAGGAGATTTCCAGATTGTACAGCTGTTCCCTTAGCTGTGTATCCTGTACGAACTGCCTGGATTGTACATTTCATCTTGGGTTTACCTGGAATAAACATGCAATTCTAGAACTGTTTTTAGTCACTACCTCTGATATGCACATTTACTTTTGCTCACACCTCTTGTTAACAATTGATAAGTTCCTAGTTAACCAGTTAATAATGGATGCCTTTTTTAAGGCAAGATCGTTTTTCTTTTTAGAGAGGATGATTATGTCACTATATTTATCTTAGATGTTTTTTAGAATCTGGAGAGCAAAAAATCAAGTGAGTTAAAAGCAGTAGCGACTGAGAACTTATTAAAATGCTACTGTATATAACCATATAAAGCACTGTTACCACACTTTACTGGCAATACAGAGATAGATGTGATATTGGTGGGAGGGGATTATAAATATCAAGATGTGGATTAGTGCGGCAGGTAAAAATATCACATAGCAGTTGGGGATTAAATTAGAAACTGCAGAAAAACAGACCAGGACAAGCAGCAAAGAATGCTGGGAGAGCATGAAAGGCAGAGCATTCCAGTCTGGAAAATGACAGGAGCAAAATATGAGCCTATGGAGAGCTTCATCTGGCACCTCAAACAGGTGCTAATAAAAGGCTGTTTTATGTTGCTCTTGCTGTTAATTGCATGTGTATCTACAATTCCATAAAGGCTGTGGTTGATTGACTGCAAAGTGGTATCATTACTATTACTGTTGTTATTATTTTAGACAGAATTCTTTTTATTTAAAATTTTTATTTTTAACGTATTTAAAAAATTTTTACTGAAGTATAGTCAGTTTACAATGTTGTGTTAATTTCTGGTGTACAGCATAGTGATTCAGTTACATATATATATATATATTCTTTTTCATATGCTTTTCATTATAGGGTAGTTACAAGGTATTGAATATAGTTCTGAAATGGGAGGAAAGGGGGCAGGGCACAACCATTGACGGAATGACAGCCACTGACAAGAGGACAAACTGGTTAGAACCAAGATGGCAGAAGATTTGACTTCCAGTAGACCTTGAGCCTCATGATGCACCCACAGGCACCATGACAGTTCCTAGGCTGACCATAAAAGGTCAGAAAGTGGGTGAGGGGGGCGTTTCCTGGAAATCCTTGCCCTTTCCCCAAAGCAGTTGGAATAATTCTCCTACTCATTAGCATATGAAATTACCAGGCCCATAAAACCTAACAACTCCACACCTCGTGGTCACTCTCACTCTGTAGCTCTCACCTTCTGAGACGGCCTGCACTCTGTCTAAGGAGTGTGTATCTACTTTTACTTTAAACACCCCGCACCTCTCAGCTTCTCTCCCTCTCACCTCTCTGAGATGGCCCATAACTCTGCCTGTGGAGTGTGTATCTCCTAAGCCGTCTTCCCTTCTGAGTCAGACAGACCACACTCTGTCTATGGAGAGTGCATCTCTCTAAATAAACTTGCTTTCACTTTACTGTGCCTTGCTCTTGAAATCTTGCCTGTGCATGGCAAGAACCTATTCTCCTCCAACATCTTCTTGTGCTATACAGGAGGACCTTGTTGTTTATCTATTTTATATACAGTAGTTAGTATCTGTAAATCTCAAACTCCCAATTTATCCCTCCAGCTCTGCCTTTCTCCCCTGGTAACCACAATTTTGTTTTCTGTGTCTGTGAATCTGTTTCTATTTTGTAAATAAGTTCATCTGTCTTATTTTTTAGATTCCATATAGAAATGATATCATATGGTATTTTTCTTTCTCTTTCTGACTTACTTCACTTAGAATGACAATCTCCAGGCCCATCCATGTTGCTGCAAATGGCATTATTTTATTTCTTATGGCTGAGTAGTATTCCATTGTGTGTGTGTGTGTGTATGTCTAAAATCCACAACTTCTTTATCCAGTCCATCTTCAGACAGAATTCTTTTTAAATGAGAACTAGAATAGTATTTCAGGCAAATTTTGGCTCACATGACTTCCATCCATATATGAAAAGTGCCCACATATGTATTTTGCATTATTTGTCCCCTGGTTGGGTGGGGAGGGAGAGGAGGAAGGCTAAGGGGTAACTGTGGTCAGTCCAGTTCTCTTGACTCACAGTCCAGTAGCCATCACTGACCCTTCCTGTTTCATCTTCTCAACAGTTCCCATACCTGCTACTCTTTGAAACTAGGGAGAGGTAAAAACCCAACTTCCACACCTCCTACTACAGCCAAATATGTACAGAACAGAGTATAAACAGACCTGCAAGTTCGAAATGAAGGAGTAAGACATTGGGATGGGCTAGCTTATAGGTGTGAACCTGAAACCTTCCTGGTCACCTCTTCTTACCACCTTTTACGCATATTGTGTCTCCTCTTTGTTTTCCTTCATTAGTACCTAAAATGCTGCTTTTCACTTGTTAAAGAGAAAGACTAGGCATCAAATACTGTGGATGTTAACAACACAACACATAACAGAAACAAATCCTGAAGCCTCATTTTCATAATAGTGAGATTTTTACCTGCTTCCTGTTGAGTGTAATTGCAACCTCCCTGACATTCGATTTCAGAAAGCATCCTCCTTTTCGTTCACTGAAACAGCAGAGCCCTGGCTACTAAGTGCACTAGGTGGTCAACGAAGGAGCATCCAGTAAAGTCTGTGCTGGGCTGGAGGGTAGGCAGGTGCGCTTCTGTAGGGTTTGGTAATTAGAGAACTCCGTCATTTGAATTTTTTACCGGCCTCTCTCATTCCTGACAACTTGAGCCATTTCAGCTGTGCTGTGCTATTGCATGAAAAGGTCACGTTTCCACTGCCAGAGTGAAAAGTGAAGAATTGAAGAATTCAGTTACACAAATGATCCAGACTTTGATTTGTTTTTTCCCCCAGTTTTGCCTAAAATCACCTAAGTATTTATGCCTTTTTGTTTTAACCTCAGAATATAATTCCCGACAGGAAAATACGGATTAAATATATCCTTATGGTATAAACAACTCTGTTGCCATCCTTTGTTACAACCAGATTTAAAATGTGAAACAGATCTGTGCCGTGGAGAAAACTAACCAATACAAGCTGTTAAAATGTAATGCTATTCCATTTAGTATAACTGTCTGTACTAGATCGGGCATAATGTTTTGGGAGCTGGATCTTACTTCTTCATTCATAGCCATCATATTTCGACCAAAAAGAAGAGGCATTTAAATATCTCCCATCTCTATCCCCTATGGCTGAGTGTATAGGTGACTGGAAATTTTCCCTGATCTCTTCTGCATTTGTCTCAGGATCTTCTTTTTCCTGTTTGATTTAAGCCATAAGGAACTGTTGTTGCATGCTGATGAGACTTTGGATAAAGCCTCCAGCCAGTTTTTGTTTAGGTTTTTTTTTTTTTCCTCCTTTCATTTTGGCAAGTTAGACACCTGTCTTGCTCTTAATAAGGAACCTCTAAGGTCAGTTAAAACCATTTCCCATGGCTGTTTGAGATGTGCTTGTGACTGCCTGACCAGGTGAATAGGTAAACATTTCAGTCATCGCTCGGGAGAATAAATCACCTTGCTTGGACTTGGACAGGGCTTGGAGAGAAAAATGAATCAAATGTCTCAGAGTCTTAGCTGTAGCTGTCTCTGGGCTTGGTGGAATGCTTCCATCTTTTGTGAAGCAAATAGTAATTTGTTTTTGCCCCACAGCAGGTCAGCCAGAAGGATTTAGTTTCCTTCCAAGGTGGGGGAGCTGATTTAACCTGCTGTTCTGCGTTTCTATAAGATTCTTATTTACAACAGTTTCTTAATGAGTTATGTCGGAGTAGCTGCTGGTATGATCCTCTTGATATCAGGACCTGTGAAGCAGAATGGTTAATGATGCACGCCTTGCTAGTTCCAGTGGAGAACATTACCAAATGACTATAGTGCCATGGACTAGCTGCCAACTTGATAATAAATGGAACAGTGCCACCTTTTGGTCAAAAAGTAGGAGAACACATTAGGATGGCTAGGATTCTGCAAGTCTGAGAGGTAGTTTCAAACTCTTTGTGACTGATTGGGTGGTCGTGCTATCTACAAATAATAGTAACCAATTCTTTTCACTCTTTTCTTTTGTCCCTTTTTTCCCCTCTTTGTGGCAGCACCTATGATTTGACTGTATGCGTTTCACAGAATAACGATGCTTCAGGAGAAACTGAATTATGCGACATTCTAATTATGTTTTGCACAGGAATGAATTACACATGCATTATGCAGATAATGTGAAGGATTCCATGGTTACCATTGTACACATGGCAACTTCTTTTATGCAGTGACAATTAATCTCAGGAAACATTTGGGAAGAATTTTGAAAGGAGGAAACTTAATTGAGCATTGCAGTATTTATTTAGGATGGTGAGTTGGACACTGATTTTAATTTTAAAAATATTTTGAGTCTGCCTTATTCTTTCCCTACACAGACTTTCTCACGATGCAATAAAATGCCAATTAATTGAATTATAATCATTCAAATATTGACATTCACTTTTTAATGTTTTAGAAGAAAGAGGCAGTTGCAAGAAAGCAAGGTGACAGCAGGGACTTAGTCAAAAAAGAGAATCTCATGGTATGTTGTCCTGATAGGTATCTGTAAACAATCAACCCCATGTTTCCTGGGTACCTACTAGGAGAACAATTCTTTTTTAATTAAAATTACCATCCACTACTGTATAGCACAGGGAACTTTATTCAATTTCTTGTAATGAGCTGTAATGGAAAACAAACTGAAAAAATATGTATGTATGTATGTATGTATATGTATATAGGTATGTATGTATGTGAATCACTTTCCTGTACACCTGAAACCAACATTGTAAATCAACTATACTTCAATAACAAAGAAAACCCAAACAATTTTTTAATTAAAAATTACCATCCAAATCACAACCCTAAAAAAGTACTGCAGCACTAAATTAGAATTTCCTTCTTTCAAAATTCTCCCCGAATCCTTCTTCATATTAATTGTCACTACCTAAAAGAAGTTTCTGTGTATACTGAAACATTTTCAAAAGCGTTTTCAGCTTTTATTAAATGGAGATTTAATCTGCATCTTAATGATGAATTATTGGAGATAGTTTCTCTCAACCCAAAGGAACAAATAGTGCAACTTAAGGTCCATCAGCAAGCTGGGGGAAAAGATATTCTGAAACTGTTGGGCCTCTCTGACAGTGAAAGTGGATGCTTATTCAACTAGGCCCAGGATTACTCTTTCCAAAGTGAGAGGAGATGAAGACTGTGTTTCAGTGGCCAGAAAGTTGGCCTTAATAGCTATTATTCAAATACAACGTCCACCTCAGACCTTCCTTGGCATTAAAGTGTTCACTGATGACCCTTGTGTTGGCTCCTGGAGCTTTTCCACACAGGCTCTACATTTTGGTTGTTATCCTTCCAGACAAAGGTTGCTTTTTTTTTTTTTAATCAAACAATCAATACTGTATAATCCAGCATGTTTCCTGTTGTGCCTTAGCTGCTAGAAAACGAGGAATTTCAATCCCAAACAGTAGCATATCTCAGGTACCCAAGAACATTTAGTTTCTCTATATCTCTTTGATGATCTCTATTCTGTGTTTAGCTTTAATTACCATGAATGACATTACATTATTTTGATAGCATCTTAGCTTGGGCTGCCATAACAAAATGTCATAGACTGGGTGTCTTAAACAACAGAAATGTATTTCTCACACTTCTGGAGGTGGAGGAGTCCAAGATTAAGATGCCAGCCAGGTAGATTTCATTCTGAGGGCTCTTCTCTTGGCTTGTAGGGGCTACCATCTTACTATGTGCTCACATGACCCCTTCTTTGTGCACACTGAGGGAGCAGGGAAGAAGAGAGCTCCCTGGTGTCTCTTATAAGGGCCCTAGTCATATCATGAGGGCCCCACCCTCATGACTTTGTCTAATCCTAGTTAGTTTGTTTTTTTAAATTGATGTCTAGTCAGTTTACAATGTTGTGTCAATTTCTGGTGTACAGCATGATGTTTCAGTCAGACATATCCATCTATATATTCCTTTTCATATTCTTTTTCATTCCAGGTTACTGCAAGATATTGAATATAGTTACCTGTGCTATGCAGTATAAACTTGTTGTTTATGTATTTTATATATAGTAGTGTGTATTTGTAATAACCCTAGTTACTTCTAAAAGATCCCACCTCCAAATACCACCACTGGGGTTTAAGACTTCAACATATGCATTTTGAAGGGACACAAACATTCAGTTCATAACAAATAACTTCTTCAAATCCTTTAGAAAAGAAATGGAGCATAAGGGTAAAACTCTAAATATCATATATGTAAGACACTATATTAGGGACTAGAGAGGATAGAAATACATTTAGCAAGGACTCTACATTTGAAGAGTTTTTGTCATTAAAGCAAATGCAAATAAGTATATTTCAGTTTGCTTTGTGAATTGTACTTACTTTGCAAAATTAACATTTTTACATATAAGATATCTGTGATATTAAAACCAATGAAACATATTTCAAATGAAATTTCTATCTTCGACTTGCATAAAATGTGTTCAATTGAATATGTTTAGCTCTAGAAATGTTCTTATTGTTGCAGGAAACTGAATATATTTAATCTTCTCTCTTCTACCTTGATTGAAAATACTACAAACTAGTTCCATTCATTATCTCGATGTAGTTGGAACATATTGTTATATTTGATATACTTTGTGCATAGACATAATATGCTGTATGATATATCAAAGGTAATGAATTTTCAGTCCTGTGGAAATGTACCAAATGATGGAAATTAGAAAGATTAAATATACACTCCTCTTCAAGTCAACATGAATTTAATTAAATATAATATTCTACTGAAGGAAACTGTCAGGGTTGAGGGACCATAAGTTTTGAGTTATGTTTCCTTTCTTAAATGTCTTGAAAATTCTTGTGGTTTTTTTTTGTTTGTTTATTTTGTTTGGTGTTTTTCTGGCATGTATTTCTTCTTCTTCCTGAAAAATTTACTCCAAAGTCTCCTCTACTGCTTCCTAATGCATCATAAACAGAGAGTGTCCTTTCCTCAAATAGGCGAGGCTCCTAGGAGATGGCACTGGTGAACCAAACAAAAGTCAGGAGCTTGCTCTTTCATCAGCATTTTCAAGCCCTATCCAGTAGTGAAGGATGCGTGGTAAAGCCATATGATAGGCCAACATTCAGACTCCTTTGGCCTGATTCCCTTCTCTCAGATTGCAAGGGACAAAACAATGAACCAACAGAAACCAAAGTTCCCTCTGCTTTGGTCTTATTTCCTCTTCTTGAGCCGTGGCTTCTGCTACCTTTGGAGAGAGATTTGCTGAGTCCTAAAAATACTGACTGTTTTTCTGGTTCATTGGATAGGGTCAGCGCACGGTCAGAGATCTACAAGATTTTCCTGACTCCAGACTAACTCCCCTGCCTGGCCTGACAGTATTTGACTAAAAAAGACCCTTCTTTCTTGAACTAGACTCAACTGATCAGTGAAAGGTAAAATATAAGATTATTTAATAGCCATTAATACATTCTGATTTTCAGATTTGGTATGTTTAAAACTTTTTAAAGGGTGTAATATTTTCATCTTGTATTGCTCCTTTGATCATTATATAGTGTCCTTCTTTATCTTTCTTTATGGCCTTTGGTTTAAAATCTGAGTTACTACAAGATAGTTCCCTGTGATATACAGTATAAACTTGTTGTTTATCTGTTTTATATATATTAGTTAGTATCTACAAATCTTGAACTTCCAGTTTATCGCTTCACACTCCCTACACCCCTGTAACCATAATTTTATTTTCTATGTCTGTGAGTCTGTTTCTGTTTTGTAAATAAGTTTGTCCTTTTTTTTAGATTCCACATATAAGTGATATCATATGGTATTTTTCTTTCTCTTTCTGGTTTACTTAGAATGATATTCTCCAGATCCATCCATGTTGTATGTCCATGTGTGACTGAAGCATTGTGCTGTACACCAGAAATTGACACAACATTGTAAAATGACTATACTTCAATTAAAAAAATATATATATATACACAAAATATATACCACATGATACCACATGGAAAAAATAAAATTTTAAAAAGGACTTAGCGAGCACAGCAAACAAGAGAGAACTGTATTGAAAACTCTCTATAGTAGAGGATAACTACTTGACTCATAAAGGCTGAAATGAATCTGGGAAAGTATTTTATAGGAATTCTTTTAGAAGTCAGCGTATGTGTGTGGGTCCAGGAAAGAGGAGAGAGACAGTTTTGCAAAATATCAACTAAGCCTTCTTAACAGTTTTGCCTAAGATTGCATCTGCTCTATATCTGTCAGGAAATCATAACCAAAGGACTGACTCTTGGGAAATTATCATCAGAAAGGGAAACAGTAGGGAACCAGGTATTATAGGAGCCCTATACTACATTCTCCAATGGCCTGAAAGTTGTCAGATTTATTCACAGACAATACTGCCATGTGTGTGCTGAAAGATTTTGGCCAACCAGTTACTTCTTCCTGTATGTATATTTATATAATGAAAATGACATTATGTTCTTTTGTTTTAATTTTTATTTTTCTTTGGGATAATGAATGCACATGGCAAGCACTGTACTAGTCAAAAAGTTATATGGTGACAAATGACTCTCTCATATCTAATCCCCAGAGAAAATCTGTAGTACTGATTTCCTGGATATTTTATTCTTCCAAAGATATTCTATGAATATACAATCATATCTATGTGTATGTATCTTCATTTGTTTTAAAAATGATGGGAGTGCACCCTGTATTTTGTTTGCATTTTCCTTTTTAAAATTGAAAATATATTTCAAATACCATTCCATTTTATTTTTCTTAATTTATTTTTTGGGGGGTAATTAAGTTTATTTATTTTCTAAGGAGGTCCTGGGAATTGAACCCAGGACCTCATGCATGCTAGGCGTGTACTCTACCACTGAGCTATATACCCTCTCCCTCATTCCATTTTAGTATAAATACAGCTTTCTATTCTTACTAGCAGTTGCATAGTATTCCATCTTATGAATGTACCATAGTGTATGTAATGTATCGCCTACTGAAGGACTTTAGTGTTGTTTTCAATCCTTCTGTACTATAGACAAATTTGCAGTGAAGATTCTTGCATGTCTGTCTTTGTATGCATATGCAGACGTGTGTTCAGATAAATTCCTAGAAATGGAATCATTGGTTCAAAGGGCATGTGCATTTTACATTTCAATAAATATAGATCACAATTAGATTCCAATATTGAACATTAGTGAACGTGATGGACATCCAGCATTGAAGGATGATTGCAAAAACCTGTTGCTTTACGCTCCACTTTGTTCCACATTTATTAAGCAAATATTTATTGAGCATCTCTTATATTTCAGACACTCATCTAGGCACCAGTGAGACAGCAAAGTCCTTCCCATCTGTTGCGTTCGAGTAGGGAGCTTACATTGAATGATATGGAGGGCAGGTTACACAGGCTTGGTGAAAGATAGATGTAGCTCCCTGCATTACTCCTATTTTGCATTTCCTTTTTTCAGCACTACTGTTGTTATAGGAATTAGTCTTGGGGCCAGAGAGCAATATCCAGAAAACCCCTAGGGACTTCATCATAAATGTCCCACTTCTCTTAGCAAGCTGCACCCCCAGAGCGGTGGCAATAAAAAGCAATGGTAAACTATACCTCCCCGATATAAATAATCATTCTTAGTCTGAGCACTTTTTGCTGGTAGTGCACCTCCTAGGGTATCACCACCTTCCAGATTTGTCAGCTCTGAATATTTACCTCCGTATTGCAGATACACCATCCATGTGCAAGCGAACGTGTTGTCCACATTGAGTTTTCTGTGAGCACAGCTGCTTCTAGTCAGCAGTAATAAAGTAATCCCACACCCAGTTATATGACCGAACAATTAGCACCAGCCTGTGTACTCAATAAATTGTTGGTTGGTTGCTGGCTCTATTCAGAAGCCGAGGATGGTAATTATGGCAGGAGCATATTTCAGCTAGTGATACAACAGGCAAGACGGGTGAGGCATTTGTTTAGAGCAGCTGGTTCTTTGGATGGACAGAAACCCAGATGGAGTAGTTCCGAGTGGCTGAGCATTAGCAAGGTTATGTAGCGTGCTGGCATCCAGTTGTCTCTGCTTCGGGAAGATTTCAGTTGGGCCTTCCCAGTTAAGAACTTGGAACCAGAAGCTAGAACATAAAGAAGATACTTTGAGTGAAAAAAGTGATTTCAAAAATAAATGAGGAGCCTGTTTATACCAATCATGTCTTATAGTTTTTAGAAAATAGAGACCAAACTAATTGTAAATTCGGTTTAGAGTGATATTTATGGAATTAAAATACATTTTCTTTTAGTCTGACTATAAAAAACAGACTACATTGACTTTTATTTTTAATGAAATAGGGTGGAAACTAAATTGGAACTTGTGCAATGTATAGTCTTAAATATGAAAAGAGAATTGGGAAAAAAATAGGAGACAGTTGGCTTAGCCTGGTGGTCCCTCTATTCTGGTTTCTAGATATTCTTTTGGGAGAGTTTCTCTGGGACAAGGTATCCTGTGCAGAGGAGTCAGAAAACTGCTTTTGTGTGTCAAGAGCTAGATGTTAGTAATCACTAAAGATTTCATGTAAGAGGGTTTTTTGAGAGTTTTAAAATTCTCCAGAAAATATATATTCCTATAAGAAGAAACAAGTGGCTATCATAATTTTGGATTTCTCTTGTAGACTATCATCCCCTGAATATATTGAGGATTTTGATATATTTTGTTACATTTATTGATTTATTTACATTTATTGATGATTCAATTGGTTATCAACTAAATACTGTTACTATGACTTCAGTAGCCAGAAGTATTTATGGGCCTGATATTTTGTTGTTGTTGTTTATCTATTTTATATATAGTAGTTAGTATCTGCAAATCCTAAACTTCACATTTATCCCTTCACACCCTCTTTCCCCTTTAGTAACCATAAGTTTGTTTTCTATGTCTGTGAGTCTGTTTCTGTGTTGTATATAAGTTCATTTGTGTCTTTTTTTCTTGGATTCCACATATAAATGATACCACATGGTATTTTTCTTTCTCTGACTTACTTCACTTAGTATGATGATCTCTAAGTCCATCCATGTCACTGCAAATGGCATTATTCCATTCTTTTTTGTGGGTGAGTAGTATTCCATTGTATAAATATGCCACATCTTCTTTATCCATTCATCTGTCTGTGGACATTTAGGTTTCTTCCATGTCTTGGCTATTGTAACTAGTGCTGCTGTGAACACTGAGGTGGATGCATCTTGTCAAATTAGAGTTTCCTCCAGATATATGCATAGGAGTTGGGATCCAGTTATTTTTTTAACGAGTAAATTGGTGCAGCTACTTGACCATGCAGTCCATTGCTTGGTGGCAGACCACTACAATAACTGAAACACTATGCTTGAAATTCATTACCATGAAATCTGTATCCTACCCATGCCGTCTCTTAAAAAAGCAGGTATCTGCAAAAGGTTATGCAAAGAAGTGATGTAAAAAGTGAATCCCTCATTTAATAAAAAGTTCACTTATTTTGTGCTATGAGATAGTATAAACAAAAATAAAATGAGATCAATTTAATTAAGCTAAAAGGCCATGTAGACTTTAAAAAGTTATTTCATAGATGTAAATGGGTTGTTAGCATTTCCATTTCCTTGCATTCATTACAGTATACCTAGCCATGTCTAGAAATTACCACCTTTACGTAAGTACTTTCCTTTCTCTTATATATCCCCACTTTTTTCATTTCTCCCCCATAGAACCAATATTGAAGACAGTTTTGGTAACAATTAGCATCTTTTTATAATTATATAAATCCTGTATTTCTGAAGTTTCTGGAAAAAAAACTAAGAGGTAAAACCTTGTTTGGTGTTTCTCTCTGCTTCAGTCTTGGCGGGAGGTGGTCTGTCTCTCCCAGTTTCTACACACAGTGTGTCCCCCACCAGTCAGCACGGTTCCTGCCCTATTTTGCTGGCTTTCTTGATGATAGCTATAATGGATGGAATTTTTTTCTCCTACATTTCTCTAGTGTTTTTCAAGGGCATGTAAGATGCCAAAGAATAAGTAACATTTAGACAATTCTCTAAATTTCTGATTTTTCAGAGGACTTCTGATTCTTGTAACCATAAAGCTTGGCATTGGAATTTATGCTATAAGTTTCTCTAATGGCCAAGATACACCCTGTCAGAGTGGTATATTTGTATACTTCCACCCTTAAAATCTCTGGGTTAAAAGGGTAAAGTTTTTAAGGGTAAACTATGGTAATGGAAGCTTTTATTAATGTTGCTTGAAATATTACCTATACATTTTTTTTTAATTTCAGGTCATTATGCCCCTTATAGTTTTTTAAAAAGTATTTTATTAGCCCAAAAGAATTAATATCCTTTCCCATAAATCCTTACTTATCAAATATGTTTTCTTTCCCTTAAATCCAGTTAAAATCTAGAGCAGTAATTTCTAAAAAGCAAAGCAATGTCTGGGTGTCCCTGGATTCCCTTTCAGAGTTGTCACTATTTGCACATAACATATATCACACATGAGGTATCACAATCAGAATAAATTTGAGACAACTATGTTATCAGAACACTGAAAATAGTTTCTAGATATGAGAATGATAGCAAAATCCCTAACTTTAAACTCCAAATACTGTTTTCTCTGCTAGAAAAACTATGCAAAACTTCAAGATAGACAAAGAATGTTATTGGTATATGTATGCAAATATCTAATAATCTCGTACACGTCTAATTCTTTTAAACCTCCCATTTGATCCCTGATATATTTCATATACTTAGGAGAGGGGGCACTTCAGATATACTTTTCATCTACATTGCAGTTTGATTACAGAAATATTCCAGAGAATTCACCATCGATTATAAATTATATCTGAATTTCAGTAAGTTTCCTTTCGTGAATCAGAACTCCTATTTTTCTACTCCATGGTGGTGGTGTTCTCATATTTGGTACTGACTGTAAACTGTAAGATTTTAATCAATAAAGTTCAGTGCCTCTGTGGTCATACTGTCTGCCTCCTATTGTTTCCTTATTAGTAAAACAGGAACACGTGGTCTTTTAACTATGTGGGAAAAGCAAATTCAATGGGTTTCTAGTTTCGTGCCAAGGTTGTACTGCTTTTCATAGGTTGACAGTCGACTTTGGCACTTGGCTGTTCTCCAGGTATACTTTTGATAGACACAGCTTCACATAAAGAGAAAGGATATCATTACACGACATCAATATATGATGGCAAACTGCCTCCAGAAATTTTGTTTCAGCTGCTAAGCTGGGGTTTGATCTTGTACTGCATCCCACATTCATGAACGACTGAGAAATTCTATTGCTTTAAAAAATTTTATTCAGCATTGAGTGTATACAAAAGAATACATTAATTATAGATTATATGTAGGATATAATGCATCACAATGAGCACTCGACTCTCACCCAGTTTAAGAAAAATAACATGATCATTGTCTTTCAAGTCATCTGAGTGCCCCTTGCTTCCCTCCTTTCATTGAAGTAGTCTCTATCCTGAATCTTTTTATTTATCAGTCTCTTGCTTTTATTTCTACTTTTATTAATATCTCCATAAATGTTTTGCAGTTTATTTGGTTTTATTCTTAAGTGTATGATGTTCTCAATACTGTTATTGAAGGTAGTTATTCTTACATTTTCTAACAACTTGTTATTGGGAAATAGAAATGCGACCGGGGTATTTGATTTTATATTCAGCAACCTTGCCATACTGCCTTATTCTAAATATTTGTGTAGATTACGTTGGCTTTCTTTAAGTATAATCTTGTGACTTGAAAATAATGGTAATTTTTTTTTCTTTATTCCCAATCATTATTCCCCACCACTCCTTTTTGCTTGCCTCATGTGCTCTCAAGGACTTCCTATCAAATGTTGGATAGAATTTTTGATAGCAGTTTCGATTTCTTGTTCCTGATTTTAAAAGGAATAATTTTAATATTTCACCATGGAGTACCACATTTGTTGAGGGCATTCTTTAAAATATCCTTTATCAGATTAAAGAAGTTTTCTTTGGTTTTTAGTTGGCTGAGTTGTATCTTGAATGGTATTGAATTTTATCAAAAACTTTTTTTCTGCAGATTTTTTTTTGACTTAATTAGTAAGCAGTTTTATTTTTTAATTGACGTATAGTTGACTTACAATGTTGTATTAGTTTCTGGTATACAGCACGGTGATTCAGTTATATATATATATATATAATATTATATATACACACACATTGCTTTTCATATTCTTTTTCATTATAGGTTATTACAGGCTATTGAATATAGCTCCCTGTGCTATACAGTAGGACCTTGTTGCTTATTTTATATATAGTGATCAGTTATATGGACTTCTAATAGACATGTAAACCAACTGAGTTATCACCATACAGCCCCTTAAGCAAACCCTAGGATTTCCTGTCCTGATGACTAGTGTGATGTTGCCACACCCTACAAGGCAGCAGAGCGGGTGGGGGATGTCTCCACAGCACTGGTTGGCAGGAGCACCCCCCCAAAACTCACCCCTGGTTCTGTGGTTTTAAAGAGATGAGCCTATTAGCATGTTTAATCAGAGGCATGCATCAAAATACTGCTACTTCAGAAATTCAGACACATGATTGACGAAATGGACATTTAGGCTTTAGTGACTAAAGCAGCTACTTGAGAAATTATAGTTTCCTGATGCCTGAATCCCCTTTTTAGCCATACTTTTTTTTTTTTTTTTGCCATATTCCCATCATGTCTGTAGTTACCAAAACCTGTCCATCCATTAGAGGGTTGTAAGGTCAATTTAGTGGGAGACTTAAAACCCCCAAACATCTGATTGCATCCTGTGTGTTAATTCGAATTATTAGTCTCTGAAACTTTTATTTATATAAGAATGTGTTGACTGAGTCATAGAATAAGACATTGCTTTTACATGGGTCTCGATCTGAAACCCACAATGCTAGTAAGTCAATTTTTAAATTTTTAAATTTGTGGTTCAATGTTAAACCCAAGAGACAGTGACTTCATAGGAAATCCACTCTGAGAAATGTTTTTCCAGGCTGAACACCTGTTTCCCCTCAGCCTCCCCCAGCAGAGCATGTCCATGTTAATTACTTTCATTTTACAATCACCCATGTCCCACCGCTGTGAGTTATATCAAGATCACCTAAACTGTGGTGTTCCCAATGTTCTTAGTTATGCTGTAATTTCACTAACTGCCAAAGATTTTCTGGGATAAACTGTCATTTGAATTCTTTGGCCAATTTCGAAGATGAAGTCCAAAGAACTCTTAAATGACTCTCCTTTAGAAGGATTATTTTATAGGCATTAGCAACTAGCACCCAGGCTGTGCTGATCTCACCTGGCATCACTGGGAGACAATGGTTATAGGCAGGTGGGGCTTCTCTGGGAATCTCAGATGGAAACAGAAAGCTAACGAACAACAGGAGAGGAATCGTTTCACTTGCTTCGAGCCAAGTAGTTTAGTTCTGTCTGCAGACATGAGGAAAATTCCACCTCGGATCCAGGGCAGCCCACACAGCCTCACTGCTGGTTAGTGTCTTCTTTAGGGCTTCACTCGTTGCTTTTAAGCCTTAACCTGCAGGTCTGCTTCTCACCTTCTCTGCAGAGCCAAAGAAAGGCCACCTCCAAAGGCCCAAGGTCACTGGCTGCTCTTGGACCGGACTGAGGCTTTTTTCTGCAAGTTTTGAGATCATCTTTTTTTCCCTTTTAAATTGTTAATCTGTTGAATTATCATATCGGATACCACTTGGCCACAGCTTCATATCTTTCAGTCTACCTTTTACTTCACTCCTTGCAGTGGCAGGTAGGGCAGCCAGCTTTGTGCAGATGTAACCTGACAACACTCACCTCTGCTATACTTTTTTTTTCTTAATTGAAATATAGTTGATTTACAATATTGCATTAGTTTCAGGTATACAGCAAAGTGATTCAGTTACATGCATTTTTTTTCATATTCTTTTCCATATTATGGTCATTATATAGGTCATTACAAGATATTGAGTATAGTTCCCTGTGCTATGCAGCAAATCCTTGTTGCTTATCTACTTTATGTATAGTAGTTTGTATCTGTTAATCTCATAGTCCTAATTTATCTGTCCCCTCCTTCCCCACTGGTAACTCCCCTTGCTGCATTTCTGATCTCTCACTGTCTGCCTCAGGCCCTTCTCTGATGCCATAGTGTAGACAGCCCTGGGTACCTGCTTGGAGGTTATGCACAGATTGGAAATGAGAGTTAATGCCTTCTGGGACAACTTAAGCCAGTCAAAAAATATTTTTATCTTCTCTGTTTGGAATGGATCATTCTGAGGGTTTTTTTTTATCTTTTTTTTTTTTTTAAGTATAGTCAGTTTACAATGTTATACTAATTTCTGGTGTACAGTATACTGATTCATTTATATATATGTATGTATATATATTCCTTTGCATAATAAGCCATTACAAGGTATTGAATATAGTTCCCTGTGCTATACAGTGAGACCTTGTTGTTTATTTAATTAATTTATTTATTTATTATTGAAGTATAGTAGGTTTACAATGTGTTAATTTCTGGTGCACAGCATAGTGATTCAGTTATACATATACATATTCCGTTTCATATTCTTTCTCATTAAAGGCCATTACAGGTATTGAATATAGTTCCCTGTGCTATACAGTGAGACATTGTTGTTTATCTATTTTATATTTAGTATCTACAAATCCTGAACTCCTGATTTATCCTTCCCCTCCCTACTCCCCTCTGGTAATCTTAAGTTTGTTTTCTATGTCTGTGAGTCTGTCTCATTTTTGTAAATAAGTTTATTTTTCTTTGTGGCTCTACTGTGGTCAAAGCCAAGTTGCCCACAGTTGAGAATGCTCCGTTATACTGGCTTTCCATCTTTTTCACTTTCATTTTCCCCAAATAATTACTTGCATGCCAATCCTTATGCATGGGTAGAGCATGAGGCAGATGAGGACTCAGGTTAATAATTATATTGTTTATCCAGTGTTATCAACTTTCAATTCCAGGATAAGCCCAGCTTGGTCATGGTGTCCAATGTTTTCTGCAGTGACTTTGACTTACTGATAATTTGCTTATTATTTGTACCAATTTCATGAGACATATTGGCTTTTAAACTTCCTTTTCCTTGTAAGACTTCTATATCGTCTCAGGGAAATGAGCCAGAGTGTTTCATTTTTTTCTATACTGTGGAATAGTTTGTGAAAAATTGAAGTTATTTATTTCTTGATTGCTTGATAGATCTCACTAATATAACCATCTGGTCCTGCAGTTTTCATTGTGAAACTATTTTAAACTACTGATTCCATTTCTTTAATATTTCAATATTATCTTTATTTCTCAGACATTTTTATTAAGTCCTTTAATCTAAATTTTTGAGTTTATGAAGATAAAGTTATTTCCAATATCCTATTTCTATCTTTTTTATTCCAAATGTTATTTATTTGTGACTTCCTTTTTAACTCCCCCCTTTTTTTTTTCTCTTTTGCCATTTTAGGTTTTTATTTTTATTTATCTACTTTGGGTCAATTTTATTAGTCCCTTCAAAAAACATTTTGCTTTATTTATCTTCCTTATTCTAAGTTTGCTCTAGTTCATTTCTGCTCTTATACTTATTTTTTCCTTGTATTTTATTTAGGTTTATTTTTCTGTTTTTTTTAATTTCTTAAACTGAATGCTCTGCCCATTAATTTTCAGCCTCTGTTCTTTTCTAATGTCATCATTTAAGAGAATAAATTTCCTTCTAAGTACTATTTTAGATGTATTCACTCTTGTTCTCTCTCTCTCCCTCCCTCTGTATTTCTCTGATTGCCTTTCAAACTGCCCCCTGTTGGGGCTTTTTCAATATATAGTAGCATTATACTAGTTGGACTTATTACATGCTTGCTCAGGTGTTCAACAGACTAAAGCAGCAGCTTCCAGTTTCTAAAGATTAGGCCTGAAACTGACATAGCAGCACTTCCACTCTACGCTATTGGCCAAAGCAATCCTGGTTCATCCCAGATTCAAGAGAAGGTGAAAATATGGGGAAACAAACCCTATATCTCAATGGGAAGAATATCAAAGAATCTGAAGCCAATTTTAATGTGATACAAGTTGTGCCCCTGAAATTTTAATGTATAGTATCTCATTATTGTTTAACTTAACACATTTTCTAATTTTAACTATGATTTCTTCTTGACCTAAGAGTTACTTTGAATTATGTTTCTTAAAAAGTTATTTTCTAGTCGATCTTCATGTCACTGCTTTATAATTTAACTGTATTATTGTCAGCAAATTTGCTCTGTATGCTGATATATATTGTGTTTATTGAGACGTGGATTTTTACTCAGAATGTACATTTTTTTTCTAAATGTGTTTAAAATAACTAGTACTCTGAGGTATTCTATATTCATCCATTAGATCAGATTTGCTAGTTAGACTGTTCAACTATTCTATACCCTTACCGAGTTCTTTGCCTTTTTACTTGTCCAAATAATAAGAAAGAGGTTAATTTAAAAATATCCAACTATAATTGTGGATTTAAAAATTTCTACTGTAAGTCTGTCAGTTTTTGCTTTATATAATTTGAGGCTATGTTATTGGTACATACATATTTAGAATTGTTATAGCTCCTTGGTGAAATGACCTTTTTATCACTTTACTATAAAGTATATTTTATTTGATATCAATATAATTAAACTAGTTTTATTTAAAATAGTATTTGTCATACTTTTTTCTCATAATTTTACTTTCACTCTATTTTTCTCCTGTGTTTTAGTTGTACCTCTTATGAACAACATATAACTACATGGGAAGTCTGATGGTCTTTGCCTTTTAACAGAACTATTTAGTTCATTTATATTTATTATAAATATTGGTATATTTGGATATTTCTCTACTACCTTATTTTATGCCTTCTGTTTGCCCCAATTTTTCTATATTTGTTTTCTCTCCTTTCTGACTTCTTTTAATTTATTTTTTTCCCATTCCCTTTTTTTCCCTCCACTATTTAGAATGTACAGACTGCAGCTATTCCTTAAATGAGAACCACAGGAAATTTAACATGGCTAATTAATTTAAGAATGCCTAAATTAGTATCTTTAAATTCCACCAATCAATTTAATAAGGACAGTCTTCCCTTCCCATGTGTATGCTAATGTTGTATTTTTTTATTTCTATAATATAACTCCATGAGATATTATTTTTATAAAGTCAGTATTTACCACTGTCTTTGCTATTCTTTCCTTCTTTATCTCAGGGCTTCCATGGGGGATAATTTTTCTTCTGCTTGGAGTACTTCCTTTGGCATTTATTTTAGTGATGAATCTGGTAGCATAAATCTCAGTACATTTGGTTATCCTTAAATTATCTTTATTTCACCTTCATTCTTAAAATATATTTCTCCTGGAAGTAGATTTCTTGGTTGACATTTGTTTTTTCTCAGCACAAAGAAGATACAAATCCACTGGCTTCTCATTTTCACTCTTGCTTTTGGAAAGCCAGACATTAGTATAACTACATTTTTGTATGTGATTTTTCTTTTCTTTTCTTTCTCTTTGTAGTATTCTTCACTTTCACTATGATGTGTATGAAAGTGGGCTTTTTTTTGTGTAAACTCTGAGAGAGTTACTATGCTTGTTGAAATCATAGATTACTATCTTTTTTAAGTTCTGGAAAAATCTTAGCCAGTAAATCTTCAAATATTACCTCTGCCCCCTTCTCTCCCTCCTCTGAACTCCAATTGTATGGGTGATAAAACTTTTCACTTCATATTCCACGTCTCTTAAATCCTTTTCGTGTATTTCGCATCTCTGTCTTTCAATATGGTGTTCTAATGGTTTATTTTGAACTGTCTTCCAGTTTTCTATGTTGTTAGTTGCATTTAATGCTTTTACTCGTAGTTGAGATTTTTTTAATTATAAAATTATAAATTAAATATCTTGAAATTCCTTTTTCATTTTTAGATATGCTTGCCACTACTTTTATTTTCAAACCTCACCTTTATTTTTGAAACCTTAAATATAATTATTTAATATTATGTGTCTTACAGTTCCAATTCCAGAATTCTTGATTGATTACTATTCTGTTGTCTGTTTCTGTTAGTTCTCAGTCATGTTACTTTATTCTCTGATTTTCTTTTTAAAAAACTGGTCATGGTACTTAGATGGTCATACTGATAGAAATGGAAGTCTCATAAAGTCTATTGATGTTTTACAGGCATTCATTAGTATGTGAAGAGAATTGGATTCCTTGATAAATCATGGATGTCTGACTATATAAAGATATACCTTTAGGAAATGATATGATGTGTTATTCTCCTGGGATTTATTGATTAGGGGATGATAGGCAGAGTTATTCAATGACATTAGAAATAATAATTGATTTCAAACCTCTTAGAAATTGGTATGCTATAAAATTGGAATGTCCATTTGGGGCTTAAAATAAAATACTCCTCCTGAAATTTTGAGGAACAAGTTAGGCTGCCAGCTTTTGATTTTGCCAAAAAGTGAACTGTTTAAAACACATGCTATCATACACTTATTTTCTATAAGAGAGGACATGTTAACATCAAAAAAGTAGAAAAGATGAAGAACAATCATTTTGAAAAAGAATCAGTGGGTGGTTAAACGGACTCTGTAAAATTGTACTTCTTATAATTTCACTGCAGACCAGTAAAAGAAGAAACCTTAACCAGTACTATGACCCAGGGATTAGCATTTGAGAACCATTATGTTAGAAGCCAAACCTGGAAGTTTCACATTTAGGAATTCAATCTCCAGAGTGATCAGTTACCTTTCTCCATTCAAATAATTTAAGCTCTGTCTTTGATTCCATCCATAAGCCTCTTAATGCATGTTACTGGTTGCTAGATTGCTGATGACAAAAATGTGCCCAGATTGGAGAAAATCTATTTTTTGCACTTAAAAAAATAAGACAAATCATTTGAAATTTACACCATAATACATACAAATCATCAGTACACTTTCCTGCCTGAAAAGTAGCCTCTTATTCAGTGAGTGTCATCAATTTTCTTTTTACTTCTAGTTTGGGATACTCAGGAGCCCGAGAGTGCTGATTATAACATAAATGCATTGTCCCTATTGCATAATGCAAGCTCTGGGAAAAAGGGCCCAGGCACTTCTAAGAGTTCTTCACCATCCCTTGTAAAAACAGCATATCTAAAATCCTCTCTGTAGTTGTGCCAACCCTAGCATTAAAGTGGAAAAACACATCTTTTCCTTTCTTCCTTTCACCATCTTTCCTTCTGCACCCACAGATAGTTGAAACCCTTCATCACTGTTTTCTCTTCTCTCTCTGTCAGACACGTTTCTCCTGGAACTGATGCTGCAACTGCTCGGCTTTCTTACTTGTGGGGTGAAAAATCAGGCAGATTGTTCATTTTTGGCTTCTTCTTTTCCAGTAGTCGGAGAAGCAGCACACTAAGTGTTATAATAGTGATTGTCTCTTTTATTCTCACTACCCAGAGTGCTCTGACCCTGCCACCCTCACCTCCACCCACCCTCACTCCAGGCAGCTGGAAGGAAATTTGTTATGTCCTAGACTTTGAAGGGAGCCTTTGCTGACAGGAGTTTTGCCTTTGTAATCCGATAAGAAGCACCCTTCTACCTCCTGGCAAGTAAAGACCTCATTAATTTTATTTTAATTGTACAAGTTTATTTCAGGTATGCTGACATAAATGGAAACAAGAACAGATCCAGCTGTACTGCAGTGCTTATTTGAGAGCACAGTTTTATCATTCAGATTCTTCTGAGAGTTAAACTTTTCTAGATGTGAAGTTAAAATTTCGTGTCGATGCAAAAGGGAAGGAAAAAAAAAGGGGGTGATTTTTATATGCTGGAGACCAAAAAGTGTTAAATCATAAGCAAAGACTGAGTCATGTTGCTGCACCCTTTTACTTAGTTAAGTTAACTAAGTAGCTGAGCCAGCTGGCTTAGTTCTTTCATTAGGTAACTTAATCATAACATCGTTTATTGAATTAATATGATTAGAACATGTTTGCATAATGCAACCTCTGCCTCCTCTTGAATTACTTCTTTTTAAGCATACAAATCTAGCATAATTTATAATTTGATCAGCCTCATAAGTTCAAAGAATCTTTGAAAATAATTCAACTAATGTTTTTATATAGACTAAAGTTATTAATAGGAGCTTTTAATAGTCTTTCTTTTCTTCTTCTCAATGACAACACTAACATGAGGGCTTTAGCAGTTCTCTAGATGTCTTAAATATTCCACCAACCAGGCTATTTCATTCTTCTAAGCCTCTGGCAATGTTCTCTTTTTCAGATGATATTATCATGGGTCAGAGTTTCTGAAACGTGTTTGTTCTGTAGAACATTCGTTCCTTCAGATGTTAATATGTGTTGCATGAAGGAAGAATACCATGATCAGACAATGTTGGGGATCCTTGGTTAAGCTACTGTGAAGAGGATTATTTATTCATTTGCTTATTCATCCATTCAGTGAATATTTGTGCTCCAGGTATAGTTTTAATCTTCATTCAACAAGACAGAGCAAGGCCTTGCCATCATGACACTTAGATTTTAGGGAAAAAACATACATGCACCACAAATATGTAATGTTACTATCAGATAGAGAAAAATGCATGAAGGATATTCAAACAGGAGAGATGATGAAGGGTTTTGGGTTTGTGGGGCTCATTTTAGATGGGAGGTAAAGGAAGACCTCTCAGAGAAGGTGTTATTTGAATAGAAACTTGAACATTGGGATGCTTGTGTCTTTTTGAATTAACGATTTTCTCCAGATATATGCCCAGGAATGGGATTGCCAGATCACTTGGTAAGTCTATGTAATTCGAAAAGACACATGCACCCCAGTGTTCATGGCAGCACTATTTACAATAGCCAAGACATGGAAACAACCTAAATGTCCATCAACAAATGACTGGATGAAGAAGATACACACACACACACACACACACACACTCACACACAATGGAATATTACTCAGCCATAAAAAAGAATGAAATGATGCCATTTGTAGCAACATGGATGGACCAAGAGATTATCATATTAAGTGAAGTAACTCAGACTGAGAAAGTCAAATATCATATGATATCATTTATATGTGGAATCTGAAAAAAAAATGATACAAATTCTATTTACAAACCAAAAGCAGAGTCATGGACATAGAAAGCAAACTATGGTTACCGAAGGGGAAAGAGTGGGGAGGGATACATTAGGGTTTGGGGATTAACAGGCACATGTTACTGTATGTGAAATAGATGAACAACAAGGACCTGCTGTATTAGCACAGGGAACTATATTCAGTTTCTTGTGATGACATATAATGGAAAAAAATCTGGAAAGAAAAAATATATATATATGTAAAAAAAATAAATAAAGTTGAATGAAAGGAGGGAGGCAACCATGCTATGATTGAGGGTGGAGTGGGGTGGGGAGAATTTTCAAAGTAGAGGAAAGAACAAATTAAGAGGCTCTACTGTGGGAATAAGCTTGATGTATTTGAGGACCAGCATGAAGGCCAATGTGGCTGGAGTGTAATAGTGAGAGGGATTGTGGCAGGCAGTGAGGTCCAAGATGCTGTGGAAGTCTAGACTATATAGAACCTGTTAAGCCATAGTAAGGATTTTAGATTTTTTTACTAGGACACTTCTCAGGACTTTGGAAGCATTAATACACATTGTACACGGTGAAGCAATAGGAGTAGAGTATTATATACACTTTCCCAAAGTTATATAGCTATGGATCCCTCTTTTAATTGAAGATCTCTCAGGATGAGGCATTAAGTGTGACCCTTGAAACACACTTTGAGAAATACTGGACTAGAAGCTTCTGACCCACTGGTTTTAGGTAGAATATATGAATCAGTACAATTGACTAAAGTGTAAAGTATGAAGAACTCAGTTCGCATTTATATTTATATTCCCACATTCCAGCATTAGAATGAGTTCCATTTCAGTCCACTTTTCAAACTTAATTCACTTTAAATTTCCTTTGAAACAAATGAGCCAATTCATCTTAATGAGAGTTTTTGGAGGAAGAGAGACTTTGGGAAGGCAGTCTATTTAAATATTGAAAAACTTGCTATTTTTATTGAAATGCCTTTTTCCTTGCTCTTTCCACAGGCATTTTAGATTCAAGAACCATGTAATGTCTTGTTATTTTTATATTACGAATTAAGAATTGGTGCACTCTAGAATAACTTCTTCCTGCTGCTTCTTGTAAAACACTTTTAAGCATGGGATGAATGAGATTTACACATTAGAATAATTGTCTCCTTTATTCTTTCGTATCTCTTACCTACCTGTGTCTAAAGTCATGATTTGGTATATGCATTCAGTGTATGTATGTGGTGCTGTATAAGGAATTCGAGAGTACAAGTCAATAAGTCACAGGTCTTTTTATCCAAGAGTTTCTTGTCAAAGATAGGCTACACTGGATGTAAGCATACAACATTTATTAAATACTTAGTATGTGAAAGTTTCTTAAGAGTATCTAGTTATAAGGAACAGATGCCAAAATTAGTAAAGAGATTTTAATACGTATATTTTTGTTGTTTTTAATGAAAGATATTGGCCTCCTTCCTAGCTGGGAAAAGTAGTGAATTACTACTATTTAGCAAGTTGGGAAAAGCTAGTATGGAGAAGAAGGAGTCAGTTAGTCTCCCTTAAATCCATGTTCCCAGGAGCCCCTAGAGCTAAGAATTTAGAGGCTAAAATCTATTTATGGACCTTCGAGAAGTTTAGTAGTTAATTTCAGCTGTGTAAAGTCTGGGCAGTGTGGGAAAAGCTGCAGTGTTTGTGTTATGGCCTGAGGCCACTCCTGCATAGTATAAATGAAAACTAGTCCCCCTGCTAGGAAAGGAGGTGAAAGAGTTCATCCAGGAGATGATCTTGGCCTCTTCTCTGCATCATGCATCTATTGAGTTATTTACATGACATTACCAGTTAGATGGATCAAAGGTACTACCTCCAACTCAACATGTTCAAAATAGAGTACACAGGATCCCCCCAATATTTCCCACTTATGGTCCTCTTCACACGTTTCCCTAGTTTTCTGTGTGATACCACCATGCCTGTAGTTGCATAAGCCAAAAAGATGGAGTTCCCCTTAATCCCTCCGTCACTTTTTCCTCTACATCCAATCTGTCGCTAAATCCCATTTATTCTACTTCTTCCTAAATATCTCTTGAAATCACCATTTGCTTCCATTTCCAAATCAACCAACCACTCAAACTATAGTAAATTTTACCTTTGTGTATGAAAAATGTCACCTGCCATATCAGTAAACAAAGGATATTGTGACCATCAGGCCATCAGCCACTGCAGCCACCCGGATTGTGCACCCTGAGGGGATTCAGGATGGAAAAAAACAAGATACTGGCCCTAGACAGGTAAGATGCATATCAAAGGATTGGATTCAGTGAGCCCAGACTCTTGAACCTTTCCATACATAAAAAAGTGCGAAATTCATTAACTTGAGACATCTGGTTTTTCTTTAATTAATAATAATCTTTTGGTGTTCCAACTACCTGGTTCTTTTTTGCAAAAACTCCTATATATCGTGGCTCCTCCCTTACCTCTTTGGAACAGTCCGTCAGAGTGATCTGAGAGCCTGTCTCCTGGGCTTAAGTCGTCAGTATGTCTGCTGAATAACACATAATTCTCAACTTTTAGGTTGTATATTATTTTTTTCAGTCAACACCTTGTACTACATAAAGTCATAACCTTCTAAAAGGATCCACTTTGAGTCTCACTTCCTTCCTCATCTATTCTTAACAGTCCAATCAACAGGAGAATGGATAAACTAATAATGTACAACAACATAGATGAGACATAACATGAGTATGTCATGCTGAGTGAGAGTATAACACACACACAGACAGAGGATAACACAAATATGTTATTCTCAGTGAAAGAAGCTACTTTGAAGATTATGTATTGTGTGATTTCACATATATGAAAACTAAACTAAAGTGATTGATAGAAACCAGATTAGTGGTTGCTTCTGGGCTACCTCTTAAGACAGGGAACGCTCTCACAGAAACTGTTGAGGCATTGTCTGGATTGTTATTTGTGAGCGATATTACAGAACAGCTTCCTGTATTAGATGGGAAATAGTACAAAATGAGTTCTCTTCTATATCAAAATTCCATGATTTTAAAACATGTTTTCTCCAGGCACTAATTATCTAGTGAGGAGATGTAGTGAAAATAGAAAGAAGTATATGACGAATGACTTAAAGAGATCAACGAAAGACAACTCAACTTGTGAAGAGCAAAGATCTCTTCTAGATGGGAATACCAAACCATTTTTCTTGGAGAAGGTGGCATTTGAGCACAGCTTTAAGAGTGGATGAAGTATTCAATAGACAGAAAAAGAGAGAAAAGGAAGAAACTCAGGGTAAAGTGTATAGTCATGACAAAGGCATGGTGGTAGGATCGCACACATTCAAGAAATAGTAATAGTTTAAACTGATTGAAGTGCGGAGTATATATTAGGATGTTCCTGAGAGATAAGCTTAGGAAATATAACCACAGTTATATGAATTAAAAATTGAGAAGGATCCTTAGAAATCTTCTAGTTCAAAACAACTCATTTTATGTAAATAAATTGAGGCTCTAAAACATTAATTGATTTGGCCAATGCTACTTTGCTATGTGGCTGAGCATAGCCTTGAACCCAGGTCTGTTTGACTCTCTCCACTATAGCTCACTACCAAACTTGGAATGGTTGTAAGAATCAGACTAAGGCATTTCACCTTTTTTTCTTCTCTTGGTGGGGAGGTAATTAGGTTTTATTTTTATTATTATTATTTTTTTGATAGAGGTACCGAGGATTGAATCCAGGACCTCGTGCATACTAGGCTTGCACTCTACCACTGAGCTATACCCTCCCCTCCACCTACCCCCTGCAATTTGACCTTTTATCTGACACACATGGGGCGTTATGGAAAGATTTTGAGTAAGGAGTAAGTAATTTGAATAAACCTGTGTTTTAGAAATATTCATCTTACGGTTGGAAATAAGGAAAACCAAAGAAGAAACTCAGATTTGGAAGGGGAGCTATGTTCAGCATGACTCACTATCAAAAACAGGGAGTGTCAGCATTATACAGTAGGCAACATGAAATTCGGGACTAGAGATCAGGCGAGTTGTTAGGTCTGGAAAAGGTCTGGGAGTCATTCAAATAAAAATGTAGAAAGTTCAAGACATGAAGTCAATGACCTTTAAAAGGAAAAGTATGGTAAATAAAAATTAGAAAAGTCAAAGGATAGAATTTTAAGCAGTACTCATATTTCTGTGTGGGAGGAAGAAAGGAAACCAGTGATGGAGATAGAGGAAGTCTAGTTACGGGAGACGGAAGAGGAGGTGTACAACTTGTCACACAAAGCCAAGTTTTAAGAAAGATGAACTTGTTGACCTGAAACAAATAGACTGCCAGATATTACTCCAGTGAAGATGGGTTTATTCAGGATCAGCAGAGAATTGCCGTTGGGGACTGCAACCAAGGTGATCCTTGTGCAAGACCCCACGCTAGCAAGGGAAGGAGAACGCTTTCATAGAGAGGACAAGGAAGTTGGAGGGGCTACAGTAAACAAAGAGTCCATGGCTTTTCATTGGCTGAATCCTTGCCAGGAAAGAGGAGGAGTCTTTCCTCTTCCTCTTGGGCTCTGCTATCATTGCAGGGTGTGAGAGCTCCCCCTTTCTGGTCTCCCAACTCTATTTAAGTTTCTGTTTATTAGTTTTTTATAGACTTGTATCAGGGACCACCAGTTAACTCTGGGTGCCAAGTATGTCCAAAAGCTGCTTAGGGAACGGTCATATCTGAAGCTTAGCAGCAGCTGCTGTATGTATCACAAGGGACACTGTATGTTTCATTTGATTGCATTGACTGTACCAGTCCCTATGTGGAGGGCAATTGAATGATACGCTGCTGTGAGATACTCTGACTTTCTGGACTGGAGTTCTCTGACAGCTGTCCTTCACTTGATTGTTTGAATTGTCAGGGTCTAGAAATCATAATCTTCAAAGGCCCCCTTTGCTGTTTTCCTCTTTCTTTCCCATTCTGCCATTTCTTTCATTGTTTTATAATAAAAAGATGAAGGCAGTACTGACATTTACACTGTAACTCACAGTACGATTAAGAAAAGACTTAATGTGATTATGACTAATCCTTTCATTTGATTTTATTTGGTTAGCATTAAGTTTTCTTCCCATCCCTCTGAATTGTTGTATGTTATACACCTTTTATGAAAACTTGACATTTCTTAAAGATATGTAAGTATTATGGTGGAAATAAAGTGCCTTCCTCGTACACTATTAGTGGACCCACTCCAGGATTGCTCCTTTAACTATCTCATCTGGGTCAATCAAAACGCAACTTTTATGAGTCACACACCTTGAAATTTTTTTCAAATGGGATTTGTATGTGTATAAATTTCCAAATTTATAATTCATACTAAATCCTCTATGCAACAGGATTTATAAAATAGCTACCTGGAATAAGTGTGTAGCAAATAGAGAACAGCACAAAGTGCTGTGGCTTAGAATTACTTTTTTTTTTTTTCAAATGAGGAGTTAATTTTCTAGTTAAAGAAACACTTTCACTTCACTAACTATACTGTTTCAAAATAATTTGAGGGTCATTAAATCACATGCGGACTCAGGTATATGATTGACTCCAGTGACAATCATGAGATTAGATTCTGCGTCTATATTAGCTTAAGGCAGTGGTTTTAATCAAGGGGGGTTTTGCCCTGCAAGGGATATTTGGCAATGTCTGGAGGCAATTTTGGTTGTTGCAACTGGGGAGTGAGTGGGCCATACTGGCATCTAAGGGGTAGAGACTAGAGGTGCAGGTAAATATCTTCCACAACAAAGAATTATCTGGCCCAGAATGTCAAAAGTGCTGAGGCTGAGACACTGCTCTTCAGACAGACCCCTCATGCTTTCACCGTGGCCAGTCTTTTCACAAATATATGGTCTAAATTACCGGGACGCCAAAAGATGTCAGTACAAATATCTCCTTGTAAATCTTTCCCACTAGAAGAAGGGTTGGGGTTGTGGAGAGGCAATTCTAGAAAATCTGGCACTTGTAAGAGCTCCCACTGTGAACTAGACACTCGATTAGGTGCTTTGCATATATTATTTGACTTAATCCTCACACGGAAACCTTATGAGATCGGCTGTTTTTCCCCGATGTTCAAAGTGAGACTCAGAGAAGTGAGAAAACATTTCCAAGGTCATACTGTGCATCAGAAGAATTGCTATTTGCCACATCACAGCGCATGTCCTTTCACTAAACTGGAAAGGCCATGCCAAGTGCTTAGTATAGATAGTGTAACAGGTACAATATTTCTATATGAAAGCTCTCTCATTATTATTCAGTAAGAGTACCGACACACTGAAAAGATTTTGCTTGCAAAAACTGATTCAAGAACGTATCAAATTCTATCCTGTCTTTGACAAAAAATAAAGAGAAGCTGACAATCTTGCCTTTGTACAAAATAGAAAATTCATTGTTCAGTGAAAGTGAAGGTCTTTTCAAAAGCACAGTTTGCTTCGTCTTCCTAGGTGGAAACAAATCAGATGATCTCTATAGGTCTTTTCCAGTCTCAAGAGGATATGGTCACCCAAACTTTGTTTATTCCTCCAGTTTTAGGGGGAAATCCTTAAATCTTAAATTGCTATTTCTTAAACAAGCAAATATACAAAGGGAGATAATACTAAAGACTAAAAGGTAGATGGAGGGAGAGACACAGAGATGGAAAGAGAAAACATAATGTGTCTAAGAGTGTGCTTTTAGGATACTTGAATACCAAGATTTGGCTGTATTGGACACCCTATGGTGAAAATTAACTTGCAACGTTTTTTGAAATAGCATTCAGAACCAATCTCCATGATAGGGCCAGCTTAATTAAAATTCCTCTATCCTACTATCATGGAGACTGATAATAAGAACAACCAGAAAAACCTAGTGAGTGAAATAGTTTTGTCTATAATACGTCTCATTCAACGAATATGCATGTCACAACACAAATACGTCCCCACGTGTCATACAGAAGCTTTAGTCAGAAGGTGTCTAAACACTGTCCCTATGACAAATGTTTCATTCAATGGATTTGCCTACTACCATGTGGGAAAATGGGCTTGTTTACAACCCTGCCCTGAGCTGGTGTGGGAAGGGGCCATCTTCCCCACCTCCCTCAAAGACTCCACTCACATCTCTAAGAAGAGTGATTGGTGACTGGTTTTTCCTTTGTTTCAATAAAACTTTATTTACAGAAACAGACTGCAGGCCAGTTAGTGACCTTTTTGACGAACAGAGATATTCTATCAGATTTACAATTTTGTGACCCATCCCCTGGCCTTCATTTTTTTAAACAAATTATACACCTCCGACCGCATAACTAGGAAATGCTTCAGTTGGAAGCCTCTCAGACTGGAAAGTGGGTGATTGAGGTGAGAGCTGTGTGTGCAGTAGAACATTGTTTCCTCTCTCTCTAGTTCCAGAGGATGAAACAGAGATGTAGTGTGATAGGTTTTACCTATTTTTTTATAGGGGAGCACTTGCAAAGAAGACTTTGGAGGGGGTAGTTTTGGCAGCATGTTCTTAACTAGATATTTTCAGTCTATCAGGGATTCATAAATGAGAAGTTTTAATCCCTAGACTACTTTTAACCAAGATGCCCTTGGAAACCAAGTACCCTTGGGTGCAGAACGCTAGTACGGCCAAAGGAAGAAATGTTCATGTAGTGCTGGCATCCTGGTTCTTGAAATGACTTTTTCATCTAGCTCTAAATTCATGCCGTGATAAAGGAAAAATAAAAACAGCATTGAAATTGGAATGTAAGGGATTGCATGGAGATGGCTGTTTATAGTTTAGAGTTAATCTAATCTAGAGTCAGAGAGAGGAAAAGCAACTCTTTATCACTGAAGTACCCTACAGTCAGACAACAACAACAAAAATCAAATATTTGAGTTCAATTTTAAACACAGGGACAAAAATCTATAGATTTAAGAAATGTGGTATTTTACTGTCCCGTGAAACACTGCACTAATGCTTCTTTATAACCGTAAGGTTGCCCATTTATAAGGTGCAAATGCAGAGCCCATTAGGATCGTGTTTAAGTCCTTTATGGTCTCTCTTTCCATTTGCATCCAGTTTTACAGTTTTAAATCCACCATATATATTGGTGACTTGAATTTAAAATGCAATAGAACTACTTTAAATTTTATTGGAACAAGACTTTATTAAAGGTAGGCATTACAACTTTGGTATTCTTCATATTGACCTCTAAAAATCTAGGTAAGTTTTAGTGAGAGAAAGATGGAAAAAAAATGGCTCATCCCAAATATTTACAAGATGAAAAAAGATGATCACGGAATTCACGGATGTAAAATGCAGAAATGTCTTTGCATTTTGTATTAATGTCATCTCCTCCTACTTTCCAGTGCGTCTCTATTGCTCTCAGGAGACCCATCTCTAAGTAAGGCTACGCTGTGTCTGCGGAGTAATGTACAGCAGGCTGACAGCCTTTTGAGGAAATCCTGCACAGTGAATATTTATGACACCTCTGATTATTTAAAAATGTATTGACTTTTAACTTTTATTATGATCCATGAAATGCAGGCTATGTACCTGCATATGGATGGTGTGGACATATACATGTCCTTGTATATCATGTCACTTGACTTAGAAACAGGAAGTTCCATCTTTATTAGGAAAAATGTAGTAGATTATTTCTTGAAGCTCGCCAGCAGTATTTTTGTGGAATGGAAATTATCATCCAAATGACTAAAACTCCCACAGAGATGATGTAAGATGTTTGTTATGCATTTGACAGGTTAATTATAAAGTTGAGGATGATAATGGTAACTCGATTTGTCAATTTAAAATACAGGTATTAAACAAATAGAGAGCCTGTAATTAAAATATGAAAACACAGGCAATTAATGACCACTAATGGTAATCAAAACAGGTAGGAATTTAAGTGTTATACCTTGCAAAATTAGATCTGTAGATTGATTTTTGAATCCTCTTTCTGGTACTCAGTGTTCAAGTACCTACCTGCTCAAGCAAAAACAGGCACACACAGAATTTGTAAGATCAAAATAGATAATACTGCATGCAGAATACTTGACTAATAAAGAAAATTGAGTGTACAAAAAACTTGAAACATAAGGATTCAAATGGTCCTTTAAAAAGTATCCTAGGACCTCAGCATTTGTGACCATGAGGAAAACTTGCGTTGCTCGTGTTACCATAAAAATATTAGATTACGGGCCTTTGGAAGTGTTCTTGTTTCCAAATGAGACTATTCTCAAAAGTCTGAATTCCCACAGATCACATTCACATCAAAGGAAGTAAAGGTGTTTCAAAAAGCGGGTCCGCGGTCCCTCCGGCAGCAGAATCCTGTGACAAAGAGTGTAGCAATTCCAGCAGCATCCGGCCAGCTGCGCAGAGTCCCGATCTGCCTAATGGTCTGTCAGCTCCCAGTGCTGCAGAGCTCCCACACTTTTTGGCACTCAGCTTTAGCAAGGCCCATCCAGCCTGGCTGCATGACCACCACGCCGTTTGTCTGTGCTTTGGGGGCGAAGGGAAATGGAGTCTATAGCGGCAGGGAAGACTATGTGCCCTGTTTAAAAAGAAGTCTTTTGAACCAATCCTGGTTTTGACTAATTTGCGAACTTACCACATGATTGCCTTTGAGGCAGAGAGGATTTCAGCATTCTTGTAAGGAAGCTGAATATTAAAGTATTCAGTACTTTTCTCTTTATGGCTGAAAGTGCACTGAAGCGTAATTCGCTATGGTTTGACACAGATGTGTATTTTGCAATGATAATGGTCAATCTTTGCTAAGCTGGGGAATGTTGTCTGAAATACTGATGAACCACCTGCGTTGATTCTCTAGTAGGCTGTGGAACAGGTTGTGTGGGGTGTAGGTGAGGGAGAAAAGAAACCAAATATTATGAATCTAGGTATTGAAAATGAAATCTACATTAAAAAAAATTATGTGTTTGGTTACCATCAGTTCATCCAGAAAACCTTAATACTGAACATACTTGGCTAAAATAGGTAAAATGAACAGAAATGTTTTCTCAAGGAATTTTGGTTTAGTGGTTGTTTTATCTACAGTACTCAGGAAGTGGACATAAGTGTGCCAATTTCCATAATAATCTATGTCTTTCCTAAGGTCAGACAAGCACTAGAATGTGTAAGAACTAAATCAACACTGCTAAGCCCCTAAAAGCATGAGTGAGGTATTCGCATAATTTAGACCCTCTCTTTCTCCAAACCCTTGGCAGAAAAATTTGCAATAGGAATTAATAAAAATATTTTATTAAAATATACTAATTATATATTTAAATAGATATATACATACATGCATATTTAAATGCATATGTATATTATAATGTATTTATATTTACACACACACATTTACACACATATATGTAATCATGCCTGCTTTAAAGGACCAGCACTTGTACCTGACTCCTAGAGGACATGGTGATCTCTCCAATTCTAGATAAGGAGAGTTTCAAATAAAAATAGTATTTCCTGCAGTTAGGTAGGGACCTCTTAGGATTCTGTCTATGACTATTCATCCTCTTCCCTTTTCTGGTTGTAAGCTAACTTCCTGGTTTAGATACTAAATATGTTCTCAGCTATTTTTACATCCATGCCTCATTGAAGATGCCAATTTAGAGGATAAGAGTTTAGAGTATGAGAACCATGTTTTACTCTTTAAGTATTGGTACAACTTTATACTGTATATTAATGAGCACTTACTATTCGTAGATAGCGTGATAAGCATATATTGAATATTAATGAGCCCCCACTAAGAACCAGATCCTGTGCTAGAAACTGGGAATATAGATTGGTAAACAGATAAGATCCCAGCTTTTATATTATAGGGTGGAGAGGGCAGACAATAAACCAGTAACTCGTTGTGATAAGCAAAGTGAAAAAGGCAAAGTAGGGTGGTATGATTAAGAATAGCTGTGCCAGGAGGGGGAGAGTCAGTTTAGAAAAGTCTCTCTAAATAGGTGATGTCTCAACTATTTTTTTATTCATGGCATTTTTTCTCACTTGTATTTGGATTTTGTCCTTATTATTAGGTTTTTAAGTAAAAACACATTTTCTTTTTTTTTTTCTTTAACTGTAACATTAATCTTGGTCTAGCATTTTGCTTTAGGTTGAATAGGAAATAAGCAAATTTAGTCTTTCTGCTGATTTGGGGAAGTTGCAAAAATCCAAAAATAGAATAGTGATCATGTCATTAAGGTTAGCCAACTCCTATGAGCTGCATTTTAAACAAAATGCTTGGTTGAAGGCTTGGATGAAGGTTCATGGCAGGTCTTGTTTTATTTGAACAAGTTTACTGCCTTTAATTACATCTCTACAATACTTGATGTTTACCAATAAAATATATTTAATGATCTTTCTGATGGTTCCCTAGCTAGACACTGCTATATATCTCTCTCTAGAGCTCTGGAAAACTTTTTTTGACTTAGAATGTGCAGCCAGCTTGGATTTGTTTCAGGAAGATGCTGAATTTTATATTAAAATTGGTATCTCCCAATAAGCTTGACAATGCTCTTAATTTTGAAATGATACTATCACTTTCTTGATTAAAATCCACCAGTGATGCTCACTGTCATTAGAATGACTTCTTAAATCCTTACTGTGGTTTACAAGGTTCTACAAGTTGGGGCACCTTCCTGCTTCTCTGGCTTCAGGTTGTCCCTGTCTCGCACTCATTCACTTTGTTAGAACCACCCTGGCCTGCTTTCTGCCCCTTGAACAGGCTAAACTCTCTCCTCCTTCAGTTTCCACGTGGTGCTTTTAGATCTCAGTGCAAATGTCACTTATCACCCCTCCGTAAAGTTGTGTACCAACAGTCACCTACTATTACAGTGGGATATTTTAATTTCCTATTAATGTTTACTGGTGTTGCCAGTATATAATATTATATCATATATATCACTCATATGTGGAATCTAAAATAAGAAAAAGAAAAGAAGAAAAAGGACACTAAGGAACTCATCTACAAAACAGAAACAGGCTCACAGACGTAGTAAACAATCTTATGGTTACCAGGGGAAAAGGAGTGGGAAGGGATAAATTTGGGAATTTGAGATTTGCAAAGGTTAACCAATATAGATAAAAAACAAATTTCTTCTGTATAGCATAGGGAACTGTATTCAATATCTTGAAATAACCTTTAATGGAAAAGAATATGAAAGTAAATATATGTATATATATATGCATAACTGGGACATTATGCTGTACACCAGAAATTGACATTTTGTAACTGACTGTACTTCAGTTAAAAATTATATCATATATTTGTTTGTGTATTGTTTGACTTCTCCTAGATATAAGGACCATGAGGTCAGAACCTTGTCTTTTGTATTGACACAGTACCCTTTGTACCCGGAACAATGTCTTGCATATAGTGGGTACTCAACAAATGTTTCTTTTTTTTAATTGAATTATAGTTGATTTACAATGTTGTGTTAGTTTCAGGTATACAGATAGTGATTCAGTTATACATATATGTATATATTCTTTTTTGTATTCTTTTCCATTATAGATTATTATAAGATATTGAATATAGTCCTTGTGCTATATACAGTAGGTCCTTGTTGTTTATCTTTTATATATGGTAATGTATATATGTTAATTCCAAACTCCTAATTTATCCCTTCCCCCACCCTTCCCCTTTGGTAACCATAAGTTTGTTTTATATTTCTGAGAATCTATTTCTCAACAAATGTTTCTTGAATGAATCCAAGGATGAATAAGTTTGCGTGTTGCTTTGGATCAGTGTGTTGTTACACCATCAAATTTCATCTGTCTTTGTCCTCTAAATGATAAACCTTCACAGTTGTTTTTTCACTTTCAATTTCTTGAAAATCTGCCATGAGAAATCAACTTCCAGGGAGCCCACGGATCTGTAAACTTCCTCTATAATACCAGAATTATATTGTGAGACATCTTTTAAGAGATTGTTCTTTGCCCTGCAATCAAGGTATTTTCATGAACAGAGCTATGCCAATTCAGGTGATCTGCCGACTGACTTCCCTATTAAAAAGGCGTTTTCAATATTGCATTTGCTTATTGTTTGGTTGTCTCAGTGGCATTAATTCAGCAAGCATTTATGTGTTGAGTATCTTAGATCTGTGACTCTTTACTCTTGAAGATCTCACAGTCTAGTGTAACTGAGATTAGTGCAAAAAACATTTCACTACTACTGTATGATAGGTTATCTGGCCCTTTCCTAACTAGAATCCTCAAATAATGTGAACTCTTTTCAGTACTAGTGTGAAACTGTATTTTTTGTCTCTGGAGAAAGGCTGCCTGATATTTAAAATTTACCTCTGCCCCTTGTTAGCCGTGAACCTTGGACAAGGAGCTGAACTTCCATGTGTTGTATTTTCCTCATCTGTAAAATTGGGGATAATAAAAGTACCTATCTAATAGGATTTTTATGAGGTAGCTTAGTGAGATAATTCATGTAAAGCATATAAATTAGCACAGTGCCTAACACATACTATGTTCTCAGTGTGAACAAAAAATACTGCAAACCATATCAGTAAACAGAGAATGCTGAAACCATCAAGTCATCGGAGGCTGCCGCCACCCCCCAGTGAAGACAAGCCTGCAGCCCAGCCTCTGCAGCCACTCACAATGGTGCACCCTGAGGGGACTCAGAATTAGAAAGGGCAGGATACTGGCCCTAGATGGCTAGGTGCTTGTCAAAGGAATGAATTCAGTGAGCCCAAATGTTTGCTCCCTCCTTGAGATGCCTGGTTTTCTTTAGTTAACAAGTAATCTTTGAATGTTCCAACTACCTGGTCTTTGTTGCAAAGCTTCTGTATATCCTAGCTCCTGCCCTACTTCTTTGGAGCAGTCCCTCAGAGCGATATGAGAGGCTGTCATCCCGGCTCAAGTCCTCCCACCAAGTAAAACATAACCCTCAACTTTTAGGCTGCGCATTTATTACAGTTGACATCAGTAAGTGATGATCATGATGATGATTACGATTTTAGAAGTTCTGTCATCCACAACCTGATTCATTCGAATGGGAAAAAAAATTCAAGAGTTAGGTTAAAAAACTTCATGAGGTTAATTCAGCTGTAACATTACGAAATTGCCTTAGCGACCCAATTAAATTTAATTCCATCAAGACACAACTTGGAAAAACAATAAGAAAGCAAATTCCAAAAAGCTAATAAATAAATATCACTTCGGTGTCCCTTCCTTCTCAATAAAACATGACACTAAAGACACTAAGAAAAACAGAACAAGCAAAAACATGATGGTTGTGATGGCTGCAAGGTGTATCGGGTGTTTAGATGGAGACGTGGACTTTAGCGGGCTTGTACTGTTGACCTTTGAACAAGACAAGTTTGAACTGTGAGGGTCCACTTATATATGCATTTTTTTCCCCACTCAACACGTACTACAGTGCTACACAATCCATGGTTGGTTGAATCTGCGGATGCAGAACCTCAGATGTGGAGGGCCAGCTGTAAAGTTATAGGCAGATTTTTGACCACACAGAGGGTCGGTGTCCCCTAACCCCCGCACTGTTCACAGGGTTAACTGTACTTGTCAGCCATGTAGCTTGCAAAAGCTCCGTGAGGCAGAGATTTGTGTTTAACAATACTGGTGAGTTTTTTGTTTGCTTGCTTTAATGTTTTAAATATTGAATATTGAAATATCTTAGTAATTTAAAAAGTAGAAAAAGGAGATATCAGAATTTAATAGAACTTTGTAAAATATGGTTTAAGGATTTGTAAAATATAGTTATTTGTGAAGTTCTTTCTTTTTCCTTAGCTTAGGGTTGGGAGGTTTGGAGCAGAAATCTAAAACCCAGAAAAAGAAGGAATTGAGAGAAAGGAATCCTATTTATAGCTATACTTCACTAGGGGGATATAAGGGCATTTGGCATATTTTGACATAAGATCATTTTCACCTCTTACCCTTATTTGACCAAATGCTATACTTCCTCAAGCATTGTGATCAAAAACATGTTTTACTTTATATCAATTTCAAGTAATAACATTTATGGATATCTCTTAAATGAATAAAATGTTTAGTTAGTGAGTATCTTAGGAAGTTACTGTAGAAGACCACAACATGTAAAATAAAGCATCTAATTATTGAGCTTTGGAGCTAACACAGAGTAATAACTCAAAATTTGTTAGCTAATATGAAAAAATATGATGGCATTCTTGCCTTTAAGGGAATTTTCTTGAAATGAACAGACAAAAAGACAGCTATACTTACATAGAATTAATTTTTTCATTAAGCATTAATTAAATATATGCCATGATTAAATTACTGGCTGAGAGGAGAGGAAGCAGTAAATACCAATTTTTAAAAAAGAATACAATGGATAAAAAGCTCACAGTCTACTTTGTGATGGGTGAGGGACAGAAAAACATTTACTGACCAACTGACATGCTCATCTCATTTAATTCTTAGAATTTTATCAGCTAAGTATAACTATACCTAGTTGACACATGATGAAACTGGGTCTCAGAGAGGTGAAAGAGCTTAACCAAAGTCACATAGTTAAGCGGTGGGATCTGAATTTCAGATTCGATCTGTCTCAGTCTAAACATGGCGCTCTTTCTATTATTCCTGGCTGCCTTAATGGCAGAGAATATGAAAACAGAAAGTCAATATAATGCAGAACTAAATATTATGAGTATTATAAAGAGGTATAAATAAAGTGCTCTATTATAAGAATTCAGGTGAGGGGCAAGATAAAAAAGAAAAGTGGGTATATTTTGGGCTACTTATTAATTTCACCCACATTTATTGTATACTATGCCCTGTGCACTATGTTAGGCACAAAATGCAACACCAATATATTATGCTCTAGATTTTAATATTGTATATTTAAGTATATTTAATTCTGAATTCATTAAAGACATTTTGCTGCAGTAGTGGTTTGTGTGTTTGTGTGTGTGTGTGTGTTAAGCTTTATTAAAAGCAAAAGGAGTATAGTTTGAAGAACAGTGAGTAACTGAAATTATATATATATATATATATATATATATATTTCCCCCTCACAAAATATACCAAGAAAGCAAGTTTTTTTTTTTTTTCATCTTGAAGACTATTGACTATTGGCTATGATTAGAGAGGGAAGATACTAGATATAGGGGAGAATCAGCTGAGATTTATCTTGAAGTGATCTATAGAAAGTATTCATTTATTCTGGAAATAAGAAGCCATGAGAAGAGAAATGGCCACCTTGTCTAAGGAACATTTTAAAAAAAAACCCTCTCTATTTGCCCTAAGTAAAGATGACAGTCATGAGTGGTACAGAGACTCCCTTTGGAAGCTAGTGATAGAGATTTCTGTATGACAGAGTAATGCACAAGTGGCTTATTATTTTTCAAAAATACAAATTTATGAACCTCAGCAGAATCAGGGATATTGATTGACTGTTTAACATTCTTAAATGGTTGGCTGATCTCTGTGTACCACATACTTGGAACCATAGCCCTGTTTCTTCTGACACTTCACTCAATCAATATAATTTATAGGACAAGAGCAGCAACCAGCAGTTGCTGTAGTTAGAGATTTGGATATTTCAGATGGAAATCCTTAAGTACGGGTGACTTTTAAAATTTGATATCAGATATGATTTGTGTTGAAACTTGCAAATCTCATTAAACAAAATAAAAAAGTTTTAAGTTTTTGAGGACCATGCAGAATTCTTCCCTATTCACTTCCTAGCTAGAAGCATTTATTCTCTTTCTAATGGAAAATAGAACATTCTTATAACTTTTGCATTTTAACTTCTTGTCAATTCACAAATATCTATAAAGAGAAGACTATTTTCATATCAAAACCGCTCCTCCCCTGGAAGTCTTTCCATCATTGGAGAGTTTCTAATCACGTTTTCCAGAAACAAAACTGAATAAGGAAATGCAAATTTCCAGAATTTCATTAGGGAAACAATGCTACTTCATTTGTTTTTAAAAAATCATTTGATATACAAGATAGTATATTTGATACCAATAATGATTTTACTATGATGATCTCTTTACTGATAGAACATATAGCATTAATAAAATTCCATGGCTATCATTTTCAGTGAGGGCTATTAGGGAAGAACTACTCTGAGGTATCTGATTATTATATAATAATTTATCATTTAGAAAGTGGGTTTAATGTAGATTTTTGTGTTAACAGGAGTATAGGGTGCATACGAAAGAGTAGCAGATTATTGAAACTGTGGAGATTGTTTGAAAACAGATTGTGAAGGCCTGTAATAAATTAAAGAGATTTACTTCCATTTGTGGAAAAGGGAGGAACCACAAAGTTTTTGATTAAGGATGCAAAGATGGTATTATTTTATGAGAAAGATGCAATGTCCTCAGTATGAAAGATGAGCTGGAGTGGAAAAATACTGGCTTAAGGAAGGTTATGAGTGTTCCCAAGTAAGTCAAAAATGAAGATTGAGAGAAAAGACCACATTCGAAATATTGGTCATGAAGAATCAAAAAGATTTTGTGATCAATTGGATTTGGGAGTGGAATCAGCTATTACACCAGTTTCTGGCTTGGAAGCCTGAGTGAATAGGAATGCCATTAACTGAGAACAAGAATAGAGTAGGCAGGAGACTTATAATTCCAAATACGATGGAGTAGCTTGTAGCAGACTGCTATTCCTGTTATGAAAAAATAGAGAACTGGATACAATACAAAACCGTCTGTTTAAAAACATCAGAGAGCTGCCTTGGCAACTTGAGGGGAGAAAAGTAACCTCAGAGAGCTAAGGCAACATTCTGAGTCACTTTTTCCTCAAGGCATTTTCCAAATCTTGCTGTAAAGAAAGAGGCTGAGAATCTGAACAGAGGGATATAGCTAAGAGGTAGAGAAGCTAAACAGAATTTTAGGCAATCTCACAGGGCTAGCGAGAGAAAACTTAGAGCTCAGGGGCACCAAGTCATCCAGAATTTGAAGGGCCCAGAATCCTGAGAGAAAGATAAGAACAGAAAAGTGAGTCTGAGACTCTAAGATTTCCCTTTGAGGTACTCATTGAATTCTTTCTTTTTTTTTTTTTAGTTTAGTTTAATTTAATTTAATTTTTTAAATATATTTTTATTGAAGTATAGTCAGTTTACAATGTTGTGTCAATTTCTGGTGTACAGCACAATACATCAGTCATAAAGGAACATACATATATTTGTTTTCATATTCTCTTTCACCAGAAGTTATTATAAGATATTGAATATAGTTCCCTGTGCTATACAGTATAAACCTGTTGTTTATCTTTTTTTATATATTAGTATACCAATTTATCCCTTTCCACCCCCTTTCCCCCTGGACCTGCAACCATAAGTTTGTTGTCTATGTCTGTGAGTCTGTTTCTGTTTTGTAAGTAAGTTCATTCGTTAAGCTATGCAAGGTCAGAGGCTAAGAAACTAAACAGAAAACCTCTGAAGAGCAGAGTGAAATTTTTGGTGTTCTTAGAGAACTGAAGTGACCAAAAGTAATTCAGGACTTGACAAGGAGGAAGGATGCTAGTAAACACACCAGACTTTCTCTTGGGAATTCTGGAGGACTGTTCCCTGGAAATGAAAGGAAAACAGAGGTAGTCTAACCTTTATAAAAACTGTCACCCTAATTTCAACCTAGCTCAGTCCCTAATTTGATTATCATGATTTACCTCCATTTTATCTGCCTACCAGTATATAATGTGAATTTTCTCTGGAAAAATAAAATAGGATCCAGAGCCCCTATAATTTTTCATTTACAATATCTGACATTAGACCAAAAATTAACTATGCCAAGAAATAGAAATGAAGAGAAAAAGTAATGGAAACAGATTCATAAATGTCCTCATTTTTGGTATCATAGATGTGAAAATAATGATGGTTAATATGTTTAAGAATATAGATGACAAGATGGAGACTTTTTATCAGAGAGAAGGAATCATAAAAGGAATAAAATGGTAATTTAGATCTGAAAAATGCGGTAATTAAAGTAAATAACTAAAAAGATAAGTTTAATGGCAGATTAGAGTCAACAGAATATAGAATTAATGAAATAGAAAATAGTCATATGAAATACGCAGGATGAAACACACAGGGCAAGAAAGGTGAAACATAGAAATGAGCATAAGGGATGTATGGGACATGGTAAAATGACTAATATACTTGCAAGTGGAATCTTGGAAGGGAAAGAGAGAACAGGTCAGAAGTAATATTTGAAGAAATAATGGCTAAGAATTTTCCAAAATCAGCAGAAGATATCAAGACACAGATTTAATAAGCTCTACAAACCCCAAGCAGCAGATGGATTAGAAAGAAAACCACACTTAGACATATACCACAGTGAAACTGCTAAAAATAAGAGTAAAGAGAAAAGCATCAAAATATCCAAGGAAAAATTATCTTCAGACGAGAAACTCTGATACTGACAGGTGGCTTAAAAGAAATAAATGAAGCCAGAATACAGGAAAATGGCATAAAGTGTTCAAAAGAAAATACTAGCCAAGCTAGAATCCTATATTTAGCAAATATATCCTTAAAATATGAGGGAAAAATACAGTTTTAGACAAACAGAAAGTCAAATCATTTATTGTCAAATGACTCTCACTGAAAGAAATAGCAAAGAGACTTCTTCAGGTACAATGAAAATGATCCCAGATGAAAATATGGATTGCAGTTAAAAAAAGAGGAGTAAAAGAAAGTATAAGTGGATGGATAGATAACAGTGATTGGGTGGATAGATTATAGACAATAATAATAATGTCTTTTTGAAAAAATATTTCTGCACACTGGCAGAGAACTGAAATCTACTACGCAGGGAGAAGAGTTGTGAGCCTAGCAAGGAGGGGAATTTGCCACTGGGTGCCTCGAGGCCCTCCCAGTTTTCCCCCAGACGTCAAGACAGGGCATAATGTTGGTTCTTAATTTTGGGCCATCTGCTACGGTTACCTCTGGATGCCTTCTTACCAATTTAAACTTTGGTGATGACTAAGACTTTGGGGAGTCGTATAAGGAATTTAAGCAGGCGCTTGACCAGGAGAGGGCTACAATGTAAGTTGGTCATCAAAAAATGAGCTTCGTGGTCAATTTAAACAGTTGAGGGCCTTGTGTGGCATTGGTGTAGGGAGCTGTAAATTTAGACTAATCAATACCTCTGGCAGTAGTGACACCTAGAAGGGAAATATAGCCATTTTTTTATACTAACTGTAAGTGGTGTACAATCTATAAAAATATTGAATCACCATGTTGGACACCTGAAACTAATACTGTAAATCAACTATACTTCAATAAAAAATTAAAAATAATAATAATGACACTCAGCTAGGAGGCCATTTGCAACTTGTAACATAAACAGGAGTGCTCTGAGGAGCTCATTAAGCCAGCTGCTGGTCCTACAGGTGAGGTGGAAGTTCCACTGAATGCCTTCTTCAAGAGCACGACAGCACTACTGCTCTGAGAATTGAAATGAGTGCCTCGGTCATTATGAGTAGTTGCTGCAACTTCATAGGGAGTAAGGAGTATCCTGGTGAGATCTTGTATTATGGCCTTAGAACTTGTAGGGGCATCTGTTACCTTGATTTATATTTTGGATATCTGTAAGACAAAAAGTTTTTCGAGTTCTTTAGTCCAAACAGGATGTATCAGTCTCCTGGGAGTGTTATAACAAAGTACAACAAACTGGATGGCTTAAAACTACAGAAATGTGTTGTTGCACAGATCCCTAGGCTAGAAGTCTGAAATCTAGGCTGGTCTATGCTCTGTCTGAAACCTCCAGGGGAGGATTGTTCCTTGCCTCTTCCGACTCTGGTGGCCCCGGGTGTTCCTTGGCTTGTAGCAACATGCCTCCAGTCTCTGCCTCTGTCTTCACGTTGCATTCTCCTCGTGTCTCTGTGTCTTCACATGGCTGTTTTCCTGTCAGGACACCAGTTATATTGGATTAGAAGCACACCCTAAACCACTAGGACCTTATCATAACTAATTATATCTACAATGATCCTATTTCCAAACAAAGTCACATTCTGAAGTACCAGGGGTTAGGTTATCAATGTAGCTTTTCTAGGGGACACAATTCATCCCATAACAGAGGACAACTCTTAGGCAATGGCCCAAAGGTTTGTTTAAATGTACAGATGGGTCTAATTATTGGCAAGTAAGATGTGATAAGATGACTGCCTGAAGTTCCATCAGGTGTGCCAACTTGGGGTTCCATCCGTGATGGGAAACATACTGGTTAAAAAATGAAAACCAGCAATTCTGCACGAAGCTCCATTATGAAGAATGGTGGCTATGCCATCTGTCAAGGGTTGCTACTCACTCAGTTGGTCCCAAGACATAATGGAGAGCTAAACACAGAAGGTCAAAGGATGAAGGTCTATGAGATCCTCTATTTCCAGGAAGTTCAAGTATGTGGCCAGTAATTATTGTTGTGATTATGTATAGTGTGGGGTGGCTAAAGAGAGCAGTCTCTTGCATCAGGAGCCCAGGGGCCATTCATTAGGCATGAGTGGAGGCTGCTAAAGCCTCCACAGTGAGCCTCTACAGTGCTCTCTGAGGGCACTAATGGGGAGGCCTGTTACACTGTAATTTGAACAGATTCTAAAGCCTTTTGTTGGAGGAGGCACCATGCAAGGGGGCATGATTTGCAAGTAACACTATTAACGGACTTAAGTAAAATTTGTAAATGAGGACTAACATGTTGCCTCCAGATCTCAAAAAGGCCTAAAAGTTATTTGGCTTGTATTAAGGTTGTGGACACTAAGAGGGTCAGTCAATAAGCTGTTTCTTGATGGTGGCAGCCCTTGGTGTACCGAATAATTTTCAGAAACTTAATGGATGGAGTAAGTTATTTCAATAATATTGTATATGGGGGACTTAATAGATGTGACTATAGAATTAGGTGACTATAGAATCCACTGTGAGGCACTATTCAATCTTCCCAGATTTCTGAACAGGACAAATTGAGATGTTAAACGGAGAAGCCGTGAGGATAATCATTCCTGCATTAATTAGGTCTTTTATAAGTTTCAATCCTTACAGACCCTCTTGTAATTTACTTTGGACCATATTAACTATTTTAACTGCAGGGTAGGGTGTCAATTGTCACGCGATTTTGTAAGTGCCAAAGACTTTGTTTTAATTTATTACTCCTGGGTCACAGCAGTCCACTGGGTCACGCCTACTGTGGGATGTTTTAGGGTAATGGGTTCTATGACCATGAGACTTTTGGCAAGGCAATAATTCTGACAGTTAAGAGAAGGCAAACTACTTGTCTTCCATTTTATATGTAGATACTCCCCTAAGGTTATAGAGGATGACGTTTTTAAATTTAGTGGAATCCCCAGGTATAATGGTATTTGAGCCCTGGTATTAAGGTCATGAAAGCTTGCCAATTAGTGCATTTCAGCAGATTTTAAAATTAATTCAGAACCTCTGTTGTAGAGATGCAAGAGCCATTCATTGCGCATGTATCTTTTTTATGAATAATTAATTTTAGTAACTTTTAGATTGCCAACTGGGTGAAACTGTAGATCTCTGTTTCAGATTTTTTGTTTGTTTGTTTGTTTCCCCTGTATCCAGGTTTCTCTCTTTTTCTCTTTTTCCTTCTGTGATACGCTAAGAAATCTTTATTTGCTCTTTGGCCCTGGAAAAAACTAAAATCCTTGGAATCTCCAGAGTGATAAAAGGGTCTTTTGTATGCTAATAAGATGACTGGTGGTTGGGGGCCCTAGATCGCTTCGCGGTGAGGACCGATTGCCAGAAGACCAAGGTATGACGAGAGGGTTGGAGCTTTGAGCCCCATTCCATGACCTTGAGAGAGTGGAGAGAGGCTGAAAATTGTTAATCACCAATGGCCAGTGACTTAATCAATCTTGTCTATGTAATAAAACCTCCATAAAACCTCTAAATGACAGGGTTTGGAGAGCTTCCAGGTTGGTGAACACATCAAGGTGCTGGGAAAGTGACAAACCTAAAGAGGGAAACTTCCCTCATACCTTGCCCTATGCATCTCTTCCATTTTACTGTTTTTGAGTTGTATCCTTTATAATAAACTAGTAATACTATGTAAAATGTTTTCCTGAAACTTGTGAGCCATTCTAAAAATTTTCAAACCTGAGAAAGGGATTATGGGAACCTCCGATTTACATGTGGGTTGGTCAGAAGTACAGATGGCAACCTGGGACCTGTGACTGGCATCTGAAGCAAGGGAAGTCTTGTGGGACTGAGCCCTTAACCTGTGGGTGCTGTGCTAACTCTGGGTAGTTAATGTCAGAATTGTCTTTCTCCTTTTATACCTGAATCATGCTAGATTTCTATCGTTAAGCTTGCTAATTCTCTCTTCCATATGGTCTGTTCTGTTTCCATTGCTTTATTTTGTATTGATTTGATTTGATTTGACTGACCAATTTTTTAATTGAAACATAGTCAGTTTATAATGTGTCAATTTCTAGTGTACAGCGTAATGTTTCAATCATACATACGTATTCGTTTTCATATTCTTTTTCATTATAGGTTACTACAAGATATTGAATATAGTTCCCTGTGTTATACAGAAGAAACTTGTTGTTTATCTATTTTATATATAGTAGTTATTATCTGGAAATCTTGAACTCCCAATTTATCCCTTCTCACCCTCTTCCCCCACCCCCATGACCATAAGATTGTTTACTATGTCTGAGTCTGTTTCTGTTTTGTAGATAAGTTCATTAGTATTTTTTCTTTTTGATCTCATATGGTATTTTTCTTTCTCTTCCTAGCTTACTTCACTTAGAATGACAATCTCCATTGCTTTCTTTTTTTTTTTTACATTTTTATTGAGTTATAATCATTTTATGTTTATGTTGTATCAAATTCCAGTATAGAGCACAATTTTTCAGTTATATATGAACATATATATATTCATTGTAACACTTTTTTCTCTGTGAGCTACCACAAAATCTTGTGTATATTTCCCTGTGCTATACAATATAATCTTGTTTATCTATTCTACATTTTGAAATCCCAGTCTGTCCCTTCCCACCCTCCTCCCTCTTGGCAACCACCAGTTTGTATTCTATGTCTATGAGTCTGTTTCTGTTTTGTATTTATGTTCTTTTTCTTTTTCTTTTCTTTTTTTTTTTTTTAGATTCCACATATGAGCGATCTCATATGGTATTTTTCTTTCTCTTTCTGGCTTACTTCACTTTGACATTCTCCAGGAGCATCCACGTTGCTGCAACTGGCATTATTTTACTCTTTTTATGGCTAAGTAGTATTCCATTGTATAAATATACCACATTTTCTTTATCCTGTCATCTGTTGATAGACATTTAGGCTGTTTCCATGTCTTGGCTATTGTAAATAGTGCTGCTATGAACATTTGGTTGCACGTGTCATTTTGAAGTTGGGTCCCTTCTGGATATGTGCCCAGGAGTGGGATTCCTGAGTCATATGGTAAGTCTATTCCTAGTCTTTTGAGGAACCTCCATACTGTTTTCCACAGTGGCTGCACCAAACTTCATTCCCACCAGCAGTGTGGGAGGGTTCCCCTTTCTCCACAGCCTCTCCAGCATTTGTCATTTGTGGATTTTTGAATTGCTTTCTAATGCATTCTTCATCTCATTGACTTCTTCAACTCCAGAATTTCTGTTTGGTTCTTTTTCAGAGTTTCAGTCTCCTTGGTAAAGTTTCGTTCTTTTCATTCATTATATTCCTAAGCTCATTGAACTGCCTTTCTGAGTCTCACTGAGTAGCTTCATGACAGCTGATTTGAATTCTCTATCAAATCACAATCTTCCATGACTTCAAGTTTGGTCTCTGGAGAATTGTCCTTTTCTTTTCGTGATGCTGCATTATCCTGGTTTTTAATGGTGCTTGATGAGTTGTTTCTCTGCTGCTGCATTTGAAGTAGTGAACACCTTTCTTATTTAGGTAAAACTTGGTTTACTTCGATACTAACAGTTCAACAGGTTGGTAATACAAGCTCTTCTTTTGTTTTTCCATTGGCAGCACTATAGCAAAAGTTTTTGCTTTCTCTTACCTGGGCTGCCTCTGGCTATATTTGAGAATATAGACAAAGAATACAGCAGGTACTTTCTATCCTCTATTGCCTCTGGGAGAGGTGTCACTGGAGCCGTCTTCATCACTGCCTGTGTCTCCAGTGTCACTGGTGCCTTGCTCCTGCCAGTGTTGCTGCTATTGCTGGTGTCGCCACCCTGGGCACCAGGATGGCTGGTATCTTCACTGAGTCTAAGGTCACCTGGGTCACAGACACCATTGCCATGGTGGACAGAGCGGGTGAGTAAGTGGATAGATAGAGCTGGAGGGACTGGGGTCATGGGCTCTGCCATATTGCTGCCCGGTTTCCTATGGCCATGGGTACCACTGCAGCCTGGAGGCCAGAGTCATGTACGCCACCTCTGTTGCTGCTACCGGGTTCTCTGGGGCTGCCACAGCCAAGAGACTAGGATTGTGAGTGTGGATTCTACTGTTCCTTCAGTTCTACCTTCTCTGTGTGTTCCAGTCCACCTACCTTCAGATGTATGGATGTATGGGTCTCTCTAATATCCTGGTGTGTTGGGCAGAGGAGCCATTTCTGAGTTAATTCATAACTAGTTGTTATTTTTACTAGTTGTAGATTGAGAGGGGGAGATAAAAGGAGCATCGGACGCCACCATGATGCTGACGTCAGTCCCTATTTGACTTTTTAAACCAAGAAAATATTTCAGTTCAATAAAAAAAATATAATACATTTACAAACCAGGTTTTGAAAGTATATGTGCATAGAACTTCAGTTTTGTGTGAGGAATGTACAGAGATGTGTGTTGTAATATTGTTGGGATGCTCTATTTCAGTTCTGCTCTCCTTCCTGTCAAAGTCCTGAATATATTGACTTTTTCAAGGTTCTAGCCTTAGTTTTTCAATCTGTATATCCCTTACTAAAGCTGCTTGACTCACTCCGTGTCTTCAGTTTTCATCTATAATACATCTCCTCAGCCAGATCTTTTTCCTGAACTCTAAAGCCATACTTTTCAAGTGAATACTGAGCATCTCCACTTGGAAGTTCCACAGGCACCCCAAACTCACAAGGTTCAAATCAGGACTCATGCGTTTCCCCTTTCAAACCTAATTCTTCATGTTTAAAAAAATAGGAGGGGAAGAGATATTTTAATACCATTTCCCCTTCATCCCTACTCCAGATTACATTCTTTCCCCTACGCTACACTGCCTTCAGGGCAAATCAGTTCAACTGGAGTGGAAGAAAGCATGAAGAGGCAAGGATGACAGAAGGGTGGACTGATTTTTTCATTAGCTTTGTAGGACTATTTGACTTTAGAAATATGAATGACTGTATCTTGATTAACATTATAGACGGTCTCATTTTTTTTAATGGAATGAAATACATGTAAAGATCATCAAATTTCTCTTTGGAGATGTAATCAGGGCTTAGTTCATGGAAGGTACTGCATAAAATATTAAGAGTGGGGACATCTATCCTGAAGCTCGTAATGGAATAAATGGAAGCTTTGAGGTTGAGGGTGAGAATAGGGGAAGGTTGGTGATACAGTCATATTTACATATTAGAAACATAACTCTGGCAAGTTGGCAGGATTATGGAAAGTGGCAGACAAGGCTAGAATCAAGCCATCTAAGTAGGAGGGCAGAGAGATTGAGGGCCTGACCCGGAGTGGAAGTAGTTGGGACGAAGCAGAAGTGGAGTGCAGAATTTTTTCTTAAAAATTTGAATTATAGTCAGTAGGATTTGTAGACTGTTAGGGTTGAAGGCAGTTATTAATTTAAGGTTTACCAATGTGTCTATTACTCTTTGAATTCCCTTCGTGTGAATTGCCAGTATATATTCACTTGCCTTTTAACTGTTAAGAACTGAAAGTTTGTCTTATAATTATGAATTATTATATTATATTTTATATTAGTCCTATGCCATATTTGATATAAATATTTCTCCACTCTGCTGTTCACTTGATTTCTTTTTGATTTTATATTTATATTGACTGTTTACATTTTAACTTTTAGATTCTTGATTCTCATTTATTAATATCTCCTTTTATTTCAAAATAGAAAACTCAGTTCTCCAGAGGTAGTAAACATCCTGTTCTATTTTTGCTTGTCTTTCTATATTTTAACTTTTCCATATTTTAGTTCTTAGTGTTAGGATGAATATAATTCACTTTTGGCTAGCCTAATAATTAAATTGACATAAGACCAATTAACTGGAGGGAAAAAAAACAAATTAATTTTGTAAATATGGAAATTCCAAGGGTGTGAGGCTCTCCAGCAGTCTGGCAATTGAGGCTTTTATGCCATCTTAAGCTAAGGAGAAGGAAGTATGAGTCTGGGACTTCAAAGGAAAGGCAGACAATTTACAGGAAGATGGGATGAACAAATATTTGGTAAACAAACATTTGCCATGCCATGCAGATAAGTCTTTCTGATATAAAAATTTATCTCTGGTAATAGCTCTCTTCCTGGTACAGGCTCCCCATCTAAATTCTTTTAGGCACTTAAGAGAGAGGTTTTCTTAAAAAAAAAACTACTCCCGAGTCTGTTAGACCTTGATTGTCTTCAGCTCAAAATAATACGACTGCCAAAGTGGCATATTTTGGGGTCACGTATTCTACAGCTCCTCACGATTCAGTTATCTCAGTACCATTTATTAAATAGTCCCTAGACAGCCCTTGTTTTGTAAAGCTTAACTTTATCATGTAGTACTATGATTTATTTTATGTGTATATTTGGTCTTTGTCTCTTTCTGGCACAGAGCTCTTAAAACCCTTGGAATTTCCTAAATGATGCAAGCCCAAAAGGTGTCTTTTGTAATGTTAATGAGGTAACTTTTGGAAGGCACCTAAGGATGGAGACTGGTTGCCAGGAGAACCAACCAAGTGATTAAAGGGTTGGAATATTCAGTCCCATCTCCTCCTGGGAGGAGAGAGGGCCTGGAAATTGAGTTCACTTGTCAGTGGTGAAGGGTTAAATCAATTATGTCTATGTAATGAAGCCTCCATAGAAATCCGAAAGGAGGAGGTTCAGAGAGCTTCTGGGTTGGTGAACATGTGGAGATTTGGGGAGAGTGACGTGTTCAGATAGGCCATGGAAACTCCATGCCCTTTCCCCATACCTTGCCCTCTGCATCTCTTCCATCTGACTATTCCTGAGTTATATCCGTTTATAATAAACCAGTATTCTAATAAATAAAATGTTTTTCTGAGTTTTGTGAGTCATTGTAGCAAGTTAATCTAACCCAGGGAAGGAGTTATTACAACCTGGACTTGCATCTGGCATCTAAAGTGGGAGGGAGGGCCTTGTGGGACTAAGCCCTTAATCTGTGATAGTGTAGAATTGAGTTGCATTGTAGGACACCCAGTTGGTGTCAGATAATTGCTCGGAATTGAGTGCAGAGCCTTTAATCATATATTACTTTTATATATGATTGTATCTATTTATCGGCTTTTAATTCTGTTCCACTGAACTGTATCTCTGTTTCTGCCCCAGGATGAATTCTATTTCTTGATATTTTAAAAAATGTAAAACAGATGTTTTAGACTACAAAAGGGCTATAACTCCAACCCTCACTTCAACCACAGTGCTTTTCATTCTCAATATCTTTGTATATTCTTTTCATGTATTTTTCCATATGAATTTGAAAATCATTTCACAGAGTCATCCTCTCCCTGGATTTGACCCTGGTATGATTTTTATGGTGAATATATTAAACATAAAAAATAAATTGAAGTATATACATATTTTCATCTTCTGACTCAAGACACTCCACTTATGAATTTATAAAGCTATACAGTACATTGACATTTTATAAAGATCCAATACATATCTCTTTAAATTTATTTCTAAGAACTGTTGTCATTATTAATAAAGTCTCATGGTTCTTTATATTTTTTTAGCTGGGTAGTGCTGGTAGACAAGAATGCTCTTGACTTTTCAGCATTTATGCATGACCACATTTTTTTTTAAAGACTCTCTTTTTTTAAAGAGCAGTTTTAGGTTTACAACAAAACTGAAAGGGACGTACAGAGATTTCCTGTTTATTTCCTGCCCTCACATATGTATAGCCACCCCCATTACTAACATCACTAAACATAAGGTACATTTTTTTCATTAAGGGTGGATATATCATAATCACCTAAAATCCATAAAGGGTTCACTTTCGATGCGGTACTCTCTATGGGCTTGGATTAATGTACAATGACTCATAGCCATCATTATAATATCATACAGATTATTTTCACTGCCCTAAAAATCTTCTGTGCTCTGCCTATTCATCTCTCCCTTCTACTCACCATGGCAACCGTTGATCTTTTTATTGTCCCTATAGTTTTGCTTTGTCCAGAATGTCATATAGTTGGATTCATACAGTATATAGTCTCTTTATATCAGCTTCTTTCACTTAGTAATATGCATTTAAGGTTCCTCCATATCTTGTCATGGCTTCATAGTGAATTTTATTTTAGTGCCGAATACTGTTCCATTGTCTCAAGGTACTACAGTTAATTTATCTATTCATCTACTGAAGGGCATCTTGGTTGCTTCCACATTTTGGCAGGTATGAATAAAGCTGCTATAAAAATACATGAGCTTGTGTGGACACAAGTTTTGAGCTTCTTTGCATGCCAAAGGGCACAGTTTCTGGACCTTATGGTTAAGATTATATTTTGTTTTGGAAGAAATTGCCAAACTCTCTTCCAAAGTGGCTCTACTATTATGCATTTCCATCAGCAATGCATGAGAGTTCCTGTTGCTCCGTGGTCAGCCTTTAGTGTTGTCAGTGTTTTAGATGTTGGCCATTCTAATAGGTGTGTAGTGGTATCTCGTTGTTTTAATTTACATTTCCTGATGGCATATGATGTGGCATAATTTGATATGCTTATTTGCCATGTTTATATCTTCTTTGATGAGGTGTCTGTTAAGGTCTTTGGCCCATTTTTTAATTGGGTTGATTGTTTTTCTTACTGTTGACTTTTAAGGGTTATTTGTATATTTGGAATAACAGTACTTTATCAGATGTGTCTCTTACAAATATTTTCTCGCAGTCTGTGGCTTGTCTTCTCAGTCTCTTGACATGATCTGTTTGGAGGGCAGAAGTTTTTAATTTTAATGAAATCCACCTTATCAATTACTTCTTTCATGGATTGTGTCTTTGGTGTATCTAAAAAGATCACCATACACAGGATCATCCAGATTTTCTCTTATGTTGTCTTCTAGGTTTCTATGGGTTTGCATTTTACATTAAGGTATAAGATCCATTTTGAGCTCATTTTTGTGAAGGGTGCATGTACAGTTGTTTTAGCACCATTTATTGAGGAGACTGTCCTTGCTCCATTATATTGATTTTGCTACTTTCTCAAAAATCACTTGACTATATTTATGGGAGTCTAGTTCTGGGCTCTTTTCTGATCCATTGATCTATTTGTCTATTTTATTTTTCATCAGTACACACTGTATTGATTACTGCAGCTTTACAGTAAGTCTTGAAGTTGTATAACATCAGTCCTCCAACTTTGTTTTTCTCATTCAATACTATTGTGGGTCTTTTGTTTCCATATAAACTTTAAAATCTGTTTGTCAGTATTCATAAAATAACATGCTAGGATTTTGATTGGGATTGCATTGAATCTATAGATCAAGTTGGAAATAACTGACATCATGACAATATTGATTCTTTCTATCCATTAATACAGAATATCTCTACATTTATTTAATTCTTTGATTCCATTCATCAGAGTTTTGTAGTATTCCTTATATAGATCTTATTTATATTTTGTTAGTTTTATACCTAAGTTTTTCACTTTTTGGGGTACTAATTAAAATGGTATTGTGTTTTAATTTCAAACTCTATTGTTCATTACTGATATATGGGAAAGCAATTGACTTTTTGTATATTAACCTTGCATCTTGCAAACTTCTATAATTGCTTATTAGTTTCAGGAGTTTTTCTGTCAATTCAGATTTTCTATGTAGATGATCATGTCATCAGTGAAAGTGGACAGTTTCGTATCTTCCTTCCCAATCTGTATACTTTTTCTTTTCTTTTCTTTTCTTTTCTTTTCTTTTCTTTTCTTTTCTTTTCTTGCCTTATTGCATTCACAAAGACTTTTAATACAAGTTGAAAATGAGTAGAGAGAAGGGATATCCTTGTCTATTTCCTGATCTTAGTGGGAAAGTATCAGATTTCTCATTATTACATATCATGTTAGCTGTAGAGTTTTTGAAGATAGTCTTTATCAAGTTGAGAAAGTCCCCCTCTATTTTTAATTTGCTGAGAGGTTTTATCATGAATGGCAGTTGGATTCTGTCAAATGCTTCTCCTGCCTCTATTGATATGCTCATGATCATGTGATAGCTCCTTTTTAGTTTATTGATACGATAGATTATATTATTTGATTTTCAAATGTTGACCCAGCCTTCCACAAGTAGGATAAATCCCACTTAGTCATTGTGCATAATTCTTCTTACACGTTTTTGGATTTGATTTGCTAATATTTCGCTGAGGATTTTTGCAACTTCATTCATGATATATTAGTGTGTAGTACTCTTTTTTTGTAATGTCTTTGCCTGGTTTTGATATTAAGGTAATACTGGCCTCATAAAATGAGTTAGGAATTATTCCCTCTGCTTTTATCATCTGAAAGAGATTGTAGCTAATTGGTACAATTCATTTCTTAATTGTTTGGTATAATTCAATAGTAAACCCATCTGGGTCTGATACTTTCTGTCTGGGAGGGTTATTATTTATTGGTTCAATTTTGTTGATGGATATACACCTCTTTTTGTGTGAGTTTTGGCAGAATGTGTCTTTCAAAGAATTACTCAATTTCATCTAGGTTATCAAAGTTATGTGCATAGAGTTGTTTGAACTATTCTTTTATTATCCTTTTGATGTCCATGGAATCTCTAGTTATGTCTTCTGTTTCATTTTTGATATTGGTAACTTGTGTCTTATTTATTTTTTCTTAGCCTGGCTAAAGGCTTATTGATTATTGATCTTTTCAAAGAAATGGTTTTTGATTTTGTTGATTTTTTTCCTATTGTTTTTCTATTTTCAGTTTCATTAATCTTTACTCTGATTCTTATTATTTCTTTTCTTCTGCATGCTTTGGATTTAATTTGCTTGTCTTCTAGTAGAAACTTAGATGATTGATTTTAGTTCTTTCTTCTTCTCTAACATATTCATTCAGTGCTATAAATTTCCCTCTAAGCACTGTTTTCACTGTATCCGACAAATTCTGATAAGTCATGTTCTCATTTTCATTTAGTTCAAAATCTTATTCTTCTCTGACCTATGTGTTATTTCAAAGTGTGTTGTTTAATCTTGACATATTTGGGGCTTTTCCAGTTATATTTTTGTTAACGATTTCTAGTTTAATTCCATTGTGGTGGGTGTGAGGGCAGACATTGCATCTTCTTTTGAATTTGTTAAGATGTGTTTTGTGGCCCAGAATGTGGTCTGTCTTGGTGCATATCGCATGTGAGCTTGAGAAAAATGTGTATTCTGCTATTCCTGGATGAAGCAGTCTATAGATGTCAATTATATCCAGATGGTGGATGGTGTTATTGGGTTCAACTATATACTTCCTGATTTTCTGTCAGCTGGATCTATCCAATTTCTGACAGAGGGGTGTTGAGTTTCCAACTATGATAGTGGGATCATCTGTTTCTCCTTGAGGTTCTATCAGTTTGGGCCTCACATAATTTGATGTTCTGTGGTTAGGCATATACACATTAAGAATTTTTATGTCTGGTGGGGGTAGAGATAAATTAGGAGTTTTGGATTAACAGATACACATTACTGTATATAAAATAGATAAACAACAAGACCTACTGTATAGCATGGGGAACTAAATTCAATTTCTTGCAATAAGCTATAATGGAAAAGAATCTGAAAATATATGTATAAATATTTGTATATATATGTATAACTAAATTGCTTCACTGTATACATGAAACTAACATTGTAAATCAACTGCATGTCAATAAAAATATAATTAAAAAAAGAATTTTTGTGTCTTATTGGAAAATTTGACCCCTTTTTCACTATGTAATGACCTTTATCCCTGATAACTTTCCTTACCTTGAAGTCTGCTCTGTCTGAAATTAATATCGGTACTCCTGCTTTCTTTTGATTAATGTTAGCATGTATAGTTTTCTTTATGCAATTCCCTTTAATCTGTATATGTCTTTATAATAAAAGTTTATTGTTGATAACATATTTCACATTATGCTTTTGATACACTTGTACAATTCTGTCATTTAATTTGTGCATTTTGACCACTGACATTCAAAGTGATTTTAGATATAGTTGGATTTATTTCTACCATATTCATTACTGGTTTCTATTTGTTGCCATTATTCTTTGTTCCTAATTTTATCTTCCACTATTTCCTGCCTTTTGTTGTATTAATTGAGCATTTCATAAGATTCTGTTTTCTCTTCTTAGTGTATCATTTTTACTTTTAAAAAAACTTTTTTTGTTGTTTTAAGTATTGGTCTGATAATTCCAGCATTTCTGCCATGTCTGGTTCTAAGGCTTGCTCTGCCTCTTCAGGATTTTTTTGCTTGTCTTGCCTTTTGGTATGCCTTGTAACTTTTTCTTGATAGTCAGACATGATGTATAGGCTAAAAGGAACTGCTGTTGGGGGTAGGGAAAGTTCCATAGTGCTATGATTAGGTCTTAGTCTGTTAGTGAGCTAATGCCTCTGGACTGTGACCTTCACAAGTATTTGTGTTTTTTTCTCCTCCCTTAAGTGGAAGAGGATGGCTAGAGTGGGCTGTAATTATTTTCCTTCTCTCATGTGGGAGGCTAGAGCTGGCTAGAGTTGGGTGTTTCCTTTCCCCCAGATTAGTTAAGTTCTGACCATTTACCCCAGCGTGTTAGGCTCCAGTTAACTAGTTTCTCCTGATGGCGGGCCTTATTAAGAAGAACAGAGAGCTCTAAATTAATTCAAAATGGTTCCTTTTCCCTTCCCACTGCTGAAAGTTGGAGGGGATTTTTCTCTGATATCTACTATGGGAATCCTCACAATATTGTGGGACCCCCTGCGACTGGGTCCCTCTGGAGTTTTAAGCCTCAAGGGTTGCCTGCACTAAGCCTTCAACAATTCGTCAGTCACACTTCCCGTTTCCTACTGTGGCTCTGGTTCTCAAGACTTTCCACGGGTGAGTCTCTGCTCTGGTAAACTGAGAGTCTTTGTATTTGCCTGTCTCTCCAATCTTGAGGTCAGTGGTTTGCCATGTGTCCTCCCCTCTCCTGTGGCTCCAAGAATTGTTGATCTTTCAATCTGTTCAGCTTTTAACTTGTTACGACATAGTTTTGACTTTTAAGCTCCTTACTTGCAGAACGAGAAACATGATCACTTTTAAAAATTATTGCATTATTTCTGATACTTTTGAAAAACTAGTCTATTTGATTTTCTAGGTATATTATTGTGTTATTATTGAATGACATGCTGTTTTCTTTCTTACCAACATTTATCCCCTTTATTATATTTCTTACTGTTAAGCAATACTTAAAAATAGTGCGTAGATAATTTTGTTTGTTTCTAAAGTTAGAGTGCCTAGAATTTTCTTATGGGTGAGATTTTGTTTTGTTTTGTTTTGTGAAAGAGGAGTCCTTTAACGTTATCTTTGACAATAAACTCCCTGTTAGTTTTCTGACACACACTAAATTTACACACCAAATAATTTTTTTCTGTATGAAATGAACACATGTACCACAATTTCATTTGTATATCCACCATTCTTAGTTTTTCTGCTACTACATATAGTTTCTAATCTGCTAAGTATAGTTTTCTGTATTACTCTTGATTTAAAATAATTGTAAGATGCCTCGTTAGCACAGTAGGTAGCATGTCAGTCTCATAAAATAATTGTAAAGTTGATTTTAAAAATGGAAAGTTTTTGTATGGAGTTACAGAAAGCTTGGGTGGATTTAGCTCATTGCTAACTCCTGCTGCAGATTCTCTGTATTTGAACCTGTGTCGGTTGAACTTTTCACAACTTTCCCGGATAATTAGATTATGGAAGAGTGTTCATGCATTTTCCCCTTCTGATACATTTAGAAAAACTTGAAAGTGTTAGCATATTTACCACAAAGCAATTGGTATAGGAACTCAGTTACTAGGAGGCAAAATTTGCTTGTGCACGTCCTTCAATTTCACTCACGGTATTTTTAGCTTCTGTTTATTGATCTGTTACTAAGGAGATGGTAGTGTGTAAAACAGATACCATTCTTTTACTTATGAAGAAACTGAAACTTTATCTAACCGAAGGCCATAGAATCAATAAAGGATACAGCTTGGATTCCTACTGATGCTTATTTGATTCTGAACTTTCTGCTCATAACTGGATGTCATACAGCATTTCCTTTTCAGTGGCCGAAGGCTGTAGCAGATCTCCTTGAAGTCATTTTCTCCACTGGCCGCCTCCACATTTCCTTTATCTTGGCACTTAGATTTGAATATCACCTCCAGTCTTTCCCAATACTGCTAGCTACTCTACCATATCTAGTATGCCCTCTTCCTCTTTTTCTAAGCCATGATGAAATATTTGGCTCACATGTTATGTCTTAATAGAAGGAAACAGGAGAAATTGTTGGTGTGTGTGTTTACGTGCGTGTGCATGTGAACTTGGGCATACTTCTTTATCTTCCGTCTATGGCCATCTTTCCTCTCTCTGTTGTGTTGTTTCGGTGGTATCGGTGGTGGTTTTTAACCCTTCTCTTTCTCTTTGCTCAGCAAGTCAGTTCTGGTCCCCACTGTAGTCACTTCCCAGTCAGTCTTACATGACTCCCATCCCCTTCTCCATTAAATTCCCATTGAAAAACAGTTTACCGATTTTGTCTGCTGGTAGTCATAAGTCATATTGCATGTTAGATGACCTTTTAGTTTGTTGCTGACAGTAAATTTATGCCGATACATGTTTAGATGAGTATCAGTACAGTAAAAAGGTAAGAGTTCCAAGAATTGATCATTTTTCACTTAGTCAAAAAAAATCATTCACTATTTAACTACTTCATTGTTAAAACAGTTGAGGCAAACCCTTGCTAGGAGAATAATGAACTCAAAGAAATGACTCGTCTCCTCTTCAAAGCTTGATGGTCCATACTACATGTGAGATGCAAGTTAATTGAATACAACATGTATAACTGTATAAACCCACACATAGATCACCACATGTATTTTGATAACCATCCATTCAGATTGCTCAGAGTTCATGAGGTGGTGAAAATGTGCTTCAGATTCTCATCAGAGATGTCTAGAAATTAAAGTGAATGCCAAATGTCAGCAGGGTTGGTAAATCAACCCAAACTAGTTATCAACCCTAATGTATTACTGTGTAACATGACTTCTATGTTGGAGCTTTTTGTGATTTTATTTTAAGTAAAACATTCACATCTGGGAGCATTAGAAGTAAACTAGACTTTAAGTCAGTTAGCAAAGGAACTTAATTAAAGTCACACTATTTTACAGAAGTTTATTACCACTGAGAAGCTCTAGCATGCTCTGCCTCTGGTTGTGACAGAGGCACAGAAAGTGACATACATGGCTGTCCATCACCTTAGTTGTTTCCTGTGTGTGGTTTTTTTCCATCCAACAAGAAGCTATAACTTTATTAATGATAGAAACAGTACAAATTTCAAACCAAGCTGCAGTTACTCTTTTGAAACACCAAAAAAAAACAAAAGTCCTCTTTTCAGGAGGTTACATTGTTAATTCCGTAATAGCATTTACAATATCATTACTGTTGTTCTTCAGGGCTCCAACTGCCTTTGCTCTCGACACATTTGCTTGTGACATGACCAATTCTATGTCCTTAACTTCCATGCCTGTTTCATCAAACTCTTCCTCTTCACTCTCCTCTTGTACAGTTGGAGTCTGTGGGTTTTCTTGAATGTTTGAGACAGCTTCACCTTGAACTTTGAATTTCTCAGCAGCTGCTAGCTGTGCTTGCTGAGATAAATCCTCGATCTTGGCTTCCCCCAAAACTATGCAGGTATCTGAAGCTGGGCTCTTGTAGACATCTAGTTTTGTGAAGACAAAGAAGATATTCTTAGATTTCCAGGTAGTGACTCTAGTAAGCTCTGTAACCTGTCAAAGACCCAGTTTGGACATAGCTTTCCGTGACTTCTTTACACTCTGGCTCTGTTTTGCTTTACCGACTGGTTCTTCATCGATTTCAGCTGCTGCTGCCCGCTGGGCTTGTGTGGTTGTCTGTGTAGAATCCTGTTCCTCGAGCTGTGGTAGTGATTCACCACTGTTAGATTCTGTTCCAGACCCTGTCCCAGCCTGGGGCTGTGGCAACTCCTGCTCTGTAGCAGGGACGGTTTCTGTGGCTTCACTGGGCATTTTATGCAGGGAATGTGGAACCAAGACGGTGGCAGAAAGAGGGCGAGCGAGAGCTGTTTCCTGTCTTGATTAGATGGGATAGTAAGGCCATCACTTGGGTAGTTGGCCATTTTAAGATAGTGTCCCACAGATAAACACCAAAGACTTATAATTACATGTGCTACTAACGCTTTATAGAGCTGTTAAGGGTTTAATTTAATGGTGCTTGAAGAATCAAATGAGTCTGGTGTTGATGCCTTAAGTGCTTGAAAAGGAATTTAGTTTACAGTACCACATTAACCAGATCAAGACATCCTTCAGTCTTGCAAAAAAGCAAGTAAAACTGGACGGAGTTTACAAACATTTTGTAGAGTAGGGCAAGGAAGAAGTCTTAAAATGTAAATTGATTAATTTTATAAAACTTGTGAATAAGGCAATCAGAACGACCTGTAGTACTGCACGGCAATATTACTGCATATTTGTAATCATTTGCTTTCCCCTTTCTCAAATTGTATCTCTTTTACTACTGAGGCTTGAAGTAGTAAATCCATAAATGGATTTTAACTGGGGATGGATCATTTTTAGTAAAACATTTTCTTACAGAATCTAAATGCCTTAGCCTGACATTCAAAATCCTCACAAACTAGACTTTACCAACCATTCCAGACTTTTTCATCTCTACTTCTAGATGAACCTTCCATTTGAACAGAACTCACGCCACTCCAGGTATGCTTGTAGAATTTCACATTTGCACCTTTGTTTGTAATCATAACTACCATTTATTAAGCATTTATCATGAGCCACGCATGTGCAAAGTGCCTTTCATGTATTATCACATTTAATCTTCACAACAAATCTATGAGGTAGGAGCCATTCATATCCCAATTTTACACATGAAAGTAATGAGGTCCCCAAACCAGCAGAAAGATGTACGCAGTGCTTCTAATTGCAGGGTTCTGGTGAAAGTCAAAGTAGGTAAAGCATATTAAACTATGCACTTAGTAGATCCTGCTCATTGATGGTTGATTCCATGTGACCTCTCCCTTTCCTCAACTCCACTTGCTGCTTTCATATGTGAACATTTACATGCAGGTGCAGCAAGAATGTTAGATCAGTCCTCCGAGCTGAAACATGCACATGATAAATTTGCTGTTCGGTAAATCATGTACTTAGGAAAAGCCTGTCAGTGAAAGCTGTAGCTGTTTCTAGATTGAAGTTATTTAAAAAGGAAATGTGTCAGCTGGTGTAGAATCTCCAAGTAGCATCTGAGTGACCACACTGTTCATTTTTTTAGACTGGATTATCTCCTCTCTTTATTTTGCTCAATTCTTCAGACTCTTGGCCCACTTGAATCATCTTAGCACATTGATGACTGAATAAACCTTTGTGTGAAGTTTGAAGTTTAATTGACCCCAGAGGTGTGCCGTCTTTATATAAATTGAAATTTTCTATTGAGTTTCATTTCTAACAGAGTATTACCGTAGTGTTAAGTGGAGTTGGTATTAAAAGGAAGTAATCTATTTTACTGAGAAGACACTGAAAAGGAAAAGAAGTAATTCCCTGGTCAAGCACTTCAACCAGTCAATTAGTGTTGAGGTAGAGATGTTAACCTCTTGTTCTCTAACTACGAAATGGTAGACTGACAATATTCATTAGCGCCGTTCTTTTGATCAAGCTGCAAAAAAAGCATTCTCACCCTGGACGGAAGCAATAAAGTCTAACTCCTCCAAATGCCCAGTGTTCATTGTAAGCTCTGAAACCTTGGTCACTGGGTCACAACAGCCTGGTTTCTTGACAACTTCATTTGCAAGTCATTACCACCTGCAAATCAGTCACAAAGGATCATTCAAATGAAAATAATACAATGCAGTGGAAATCTTAGCCTTTTTATTTCAGTTATTTATCATAGATGCCTTTGTTTTAAATTTTTGTTTGAAATGAAGCAGTATATTGATTAGTTTTCAGCTACTCGTGAATCACAGTTCAACACAAATTACCTTAAATTGACGCAATCAGGAAATACAGCAGACCAATTTCAGCTCAGCCGCATACATTATAGGGAATGATGATACAAAAATTCTTGGCTTCATTAGATGCTTCTGATTTTCACCCAAGACAAATGGCTTGTGCCCTATAATATTCAAAGATGAAAACAGAGATGAAAGTTAACTGCTAGATTTTGGAGGTCTGAGGGGGAGCTTTGGCAAGGCTGTAGAACACAGTAATGATTCTGTATTTAGTTTGGAATAAACAGGCATGTTCTCCAGACTAGTTTAGAAGTGAACATTTTTACCATGATAACAAAGATAATATGTACCTTATTTATCTGTGTTATGATTTCTTTTTTAAATTTTTACTTATGTATTTTTCTTTCTTTTTGGGGGGGAGGTCATTAGGTGTATTTATTTATTTATTTATTACTAGTTTTTTAATGGAGGTACTGGGGATTGAACCCAGGACCTGGTGCATGCTAAGCATGTGCTCCACCACTTGAGCTATGCCCTCCCCTATCCTTGCTGTGATTTCTGATTGAAAGTCAGGTCATCTTATATGAGAACAAACTAATATCCAAGAGCATAATTAGAGTGTTAATGCCAGTTTCCTAAATGGTATTCATGATGAAATGATTCAAATGAATATTCAGTTAGATCTATATATGAGTAAGTGTAAACCCGCAGAAAATAAACATGGGTGTGGATTACTCTTCTTGGAACAAATTCCTCTTTGTATGTCTAATTCCTTTTAGTCTGTACCCAAAAGTCCACAGTGACTCCTTTGGAAACAGAGGAAAGGGATGTTGTACTCCTGTTTTCTAAAATTTGCTGTCACTAAGTCCATTTTGCTTTTCTACTTGTGTTCCCTGCCCACTTGGGAAAACATTCCTTAGTTGGTCTCATGGTATTTTTGTTGTTGTTGTTCTCAGTCGTGGGAATACAGCATAGTTCTCATTAAGTCAACAGCTAGAGGTGATTAGAGAGATTCCCTTTTAGCCTGAGAGTACCGTGCTGGGGTTTCTGTGGCTCTTCAACAAAAGTATTTATTGATTGCCTTCAAGATCAGCCAAGCTCCCTCCTTCTCTCCTTAAATTTTTTAAAATTCCAGCTACAGCAATAAGTTATCTCAACTAGCAAGAAGGTATTAATCCTCACAGTATAGAATGCTCTCTCTATCATATTTTTCCCTCCGACTTCGGCACTAATCGTTGTGTTCCGATAATGTTAACTGTCTTTTGGGTACTGGGTCATATTAAATTACTTAGCTTTTGTTGCAGTTTTAAAACTACTACAGTCCTTTCTTGACTGCAGTCTACAATGCCAGATCACAGATTATTATGGGATGGTATTATTGAGATGTAGCTTTCTTCATCCTTTTCAAATTAGACCCTTGCTGCTCAAAGGGCAGTCAGTATAATCTGATTTGTTAGCAGTGCAGAATCTGGGGCCCTAGTCCAGACATCCTGAATCTGAATCTGTATTTTACAGTTCATGCCTATTATATCAAAATTTGAAAAGTCCAGATGGATCAGTGTCCGGCATGTGGTTAGATGCTAAAACAAATAAGTAATGGAATGAATGAATATAATAACAATTAGAAGTGGGTATTCAAAATTATACTACATTCTTGGTTTTAATTTAATTTAAACAAACGGGTACTGGAGTAATTTTTTAAACTTCCAAATGAACTTTGAACATTCAAATGTGGAAATAAATTATCAGAAAGAGGATAGATTATTTCCGGAGACAAGAGCTTTACTTTCACATAAGAAAATTGAATGAATCATAAATGTAGTCATAGATTTTTAGATATGAGATCATGTGCCTAGCTCCAGTTTATAAATTATATTACCAAATGACACAGTCTTATTAACTTTTTTAAAAAGGGCACAACTGTGGAATTAATCATTATAAGGAAGGTTTCTTAAGTTAAGATTATTTTCATATCCCATCTTCCCCACTCTGATATGTTACCAAATAGTATGTCTGCCTTTTCTGTTCTGCCCTGTATCTACCTCATGATTCTGGCTCTGTCCTTGCTCCATAGGGATCAGAATGTATAGCATGACACTGTGACACAGAAGGGGAAGAGGACAAGCTTTTTATAAAATAAAGATTGATTTAGAAAATTAAGTAGGTGATAAAATGGAATAATAAATGGCAAAAATGGATTGGGCCATCAGTACAGTGATTTATTATTAGTTTGAAAAATAACAGATAAATCAGATCAACTTGAAACCCTTCATGTGAGCATCTGCTCTACTGTGAATAAATAAGCAAACAAAAACAGTATATCAAAATTATGTAAAATATTATTTATATTAGCAAGGGATATTGCAAATAAACAAGGTTTAAAGAACTCAAACTGTCATGTTCCTTGTCCAACATTCTCTTAAAGAACTCTTGTTCAAAATGGAATAATTTGAATAAACAAGGAACAAAATGCAATATATTGTTATGAAATGTTGATGTTCTTTTAAAAAAACCTTTTTTAGGGGGTAATTAGGTTTATTTATTTGTTTATTTATTTTTTTTTTTAGAGGAGGTACTGAGAATCGAACCCAGGACATTGTTCATGTTAAGCACGCACTCTACCACTTGAACTATACCCACGTCACCAAAAAAAAAGCTCTTAAAGCTGCCCCTTTTAAAGTAACTGACACAAACTGGTTGAAATTGATAAGGCCTTCTGAATTTGCTTTGAGCCTTCAGAGACAAGTGGAGTTCAAATCAGTCTTTTCTGTTTTATAAGTAATATGCTAGCCTTGGATTAAAATCAGGGTTTATGCCTTATGGGTCTTCTTTGGAACCACTTAAGAAAATATATAGACATGTATATTGAGATGGAGTTCTGTGGAATATAACTGTTGGTTTTGTTTCAAGAAATTATAGTCCTGTGTGATTCTCTGTCTTGTATTTTGTCCTAGGAAAATTATTCTGGATAGCAGGAAGATTAGAATATAATATACTAATGACATTGGTGTGTCTGTGAGAGGAGATGAACTCCAGCTACTTCTACTCCACCATCTTGAAATAACTCCCCACTAATGACATTGGAACAATGAAAATATGAAAATCTATGCCTTATTTCTTCTAGCTGTCTCATTTAAATTCTCTGTTCCTGTCAGTGATTCTCCAGCTTTACCTTACTCCAGAATGACCTGAAGGGCTTGGTCAAATGCATATTGCTGGGCCCAAAGATGTCTGAAGTGAAGCCCAGAAATGTCTATTTAAAAGTAACCAACTTCTTAGGCAAATTGTGATGCTGCATATGATGTTTTGAGAAACATTTCTCTAAAACATTAATATGATCTTACCTCCCCCAGGTAAAAGATTGAATTAAGGACTTTTTATTTTTAACTCTATGGCCTTGCCTTGGATTCTAAAACATACATGGGAATGTTTATGCTTTAGAAGTGTTACGGACTTCCTGAAATGGGTTTTATTTAAGGGCATCATACCTGTTTCATAAGGCAATCAGTATTACAACAAGGACTTCTACTGATCTCATATAAGTAGAAAACATCTGAGTTCTTGATAATTTTTAAGGAAAGTATTGTTTGTGTGTAGTCTGTAAAAAAAATATTAGCTTTTTTAGCACCTTGTATTTTGTATCTATAAAAAATGGTCAAACTCAGTTTAATCACTCAAGAATTCCTGAGAATACTTTCCTGATAATATTGGTGGCTTTTGTAAGTTTCATGATGCTATCTGTGAACTGTGTTTTTTTTTTTAAATAAGAATTCTCCACCACTGGATTAGGGCAAAATCCATATTAATTACTCAGGGAAAAAATCAGAGGAATAATTAAGCATTTTAAGCCTGCCTTTATATGCTCTGATTTTTAAATGGCTAAGCAATGAAGATTTTATGACTTCTTAGAGACTGTTCCACACAAAACACACATATAAGCTGTTTTGGAGATGTCCTTGTACAGTTTCACATCATTACTCCTTTTGGACTCTTTTCTCCTTGCTACTTAACCTTTACAAATAAATGTGGCCTTCTCATCTACGTTTGGTCAACACTTCCATTGACAGTTATACATGTTTACTAAATGTTTCAAAGCCTTGATTGCCTAGAATGTTCAGGGCTAGACATTTTGTTTACTTTGAGTTCCTGGGAAAGCTAGGGGTTAAATAAGAAGAAAACATTTTATTGTATAACTTGTTATTGAAAAATGCTTGTAAAAATGAATTCATCTGCTTTCTGGTCCAAGAGAGCTCTATACACTGAAGACAATTACATATATCTTTCTTTGCTGGTTGAATGACTTGTAGGGACATCTGAACATCAGTGATTCATGTGCAACACTATACATCTCAAAGAATCAGAGGATTGGGCTAAATTTATACTGACCTTAGCTCTCCAGAGCTTTGACCAAATTGTGTATATGTGTGTTACTGGTATGCTCAAAATTTTGAGTATTTGAATTATGACCTATCAGTATTTTATCTGACATGCAATAATAGGGAACTGTGTGTGTGTGTGAGAGAGAGAGAGTGAGAGATAGAGAGAGAGAGAGAGAGAGAGAGAGAGAGAGAGAGAGAGATTGAGCTCTAAACATTCTTTATTTTCCAAGTCTGGAATAGGACCTCTCACTTCTCTGTGGATATTTTAAGGAAAATATATCCAAAACTAAATACTTTGTGAAAAAGTGAAAATCAAATATGCTATAATAATAAAGGTCATTTATCCCTTTTGTGGGATCTAAAGGTTAACTTTTAAAAAATGCAAGAACCAAGAAAATAATCTTGCTGAAAATTACATCAAAAAGAATAAAATACCTAGGAGCAAACTTAACCAAGGAGATGAAAGACCTAAAATTAGAGATCTGAAGACTATAAAACATTGTTGAAGGAAGTTGAAGATGATACAAAGAAATGGAAAGATGTCTCATGTTCATGCATTGGGAGAATTAATATTGCTAAAATGTCCATACTACCCAAGTAATCTACAAATTTAATTCAATCTCTATCAAAATACCTATGACATTTTTCACAGAACTAGAACAAATAATCCTACAATTTATATGGAACCACAAGAAACCCCAAATAGCCAAAGCAATATCATACAAAAAGAACAAAGCTGGAGGTATCAGGCTACCTGACTTCAGACTATACTACAAAGCCACAGTAATCAAAACAGTATGGTACCAACACAAAAACAGAAACATATCAGTGGAACAGAATACAGAGCCCAGAAATAAACCCACATACATATAGTCAGTCTATGACAAAGGAGGCAAGAATATGCAATGGGGAAAAGACAGTCTCTTCAATAAATGGTGCTGGTAAAACTGGACAGCTACCTGTAAATGAATTAAATTAGAACATTTTCTCATGCCATATACAAAAATAAACTCAAAATGGATTAAAGACCTAAATGTAAGACTGTAAACCATAAAACTCCTACAGGAAAACATAGGCAGAACACTCTTTGACATAAACTGTAGCAATATTTTTTCTGGATCTATCTCTCCTAAGGCAAAGGAAACAAAAGTAAATGGGACCTAATTAAACTTAAAAGCTTTTGCACAGTGAAGGAAATCATCAACAATAGGAAAAGGCAACCTACTGAATGGGAGAAAATATTTGCGAATGATATGACCAATAAGGGGTTAATGCCTAAAATATATAGGCAACTCATACAAGACAGTATCAAAAAAAAAAAAAAAAAGACCTGATTGAAAAATGGGTGGAAGACCTGAATAGACATTTTTCCAAAGAAGGTGGCCAAACAAGCACATGAAATAATGCCCAACATCACTAATTATCAGAGAAACTCAAATCAAAACCCCAATGAGATATTGTCTGACACCTGTCAGAATGATTATCATAAAAAGACCACAAATAACAAGTACTGGCAAAGATATGGAGAAAAGGGAACCCTACTATGCTGTTGATGGGAATATAAATTGGTGAAACCACTATGGAAAATGGTATGGAGTTACCTCATAAAACTAAAAGTAGAACTGCCTTATGATCAGAAGCATATATCAGAAGAAAAATGAAAACACTAATTTGAAAAGTCACATGTACCGCAATGTTCACAGCAGCATTACTTACAAATGCCAAGATATGGAAGCAACCTAAGTGTCCATCCACAGATGAATGGATAAAGATGTGGTAGATACAGATATAGGTATAGACATAGATACACAGATGTGTATACTATCTGGAATACTACTCAGCCAGAAAAAGAATGAAAGTTTGCCATTTGCAACAGCATGGATGGACCTGGAGGGTATTATGCTTAGTGAAATAAGTCAGACAGAGAAAGACATACTGTACATTATCACTCATATGTGGAATCTAAACAATAAAACAAACTAGTGAATATAACAACAACACAGACTGACAATCATAGACAGCAAACTAGTGGTTACCAGTGTGGAGAGGGAAGAGGGGAGGGTCGAGATAGGGGTAGGGGATTAAGAGGTCCAAACTACTATGTATAAAATAAATAAGGTACAAGGATATATTGTACAATACAGGGAATAGAGCCAATATTTTATAACTTTAAATGGAGTAGAATCTATAAAAATATTGAATCACTATGTTGTACACCTGAAACTAATATAATGTTGTAGCTCAACTGTACTTCAATTTAAAAAAAACAATGGAAGAACCAGTGCTGAATTCCAGTTGTCATGTATCCATCCACAAAAAGTTTTATCAAAGCTACATGGTACTAAAGGCAGCACTCCTAGCTCTGTGATACACCTTTAAATTTTTCCTTTCATATTCATTTTCATTTTATCATTAACATTTTACACCTAAAAAGGCATTTTTTTCTTTACTACAGTGCAAGTAGACTAAGTGCCCATTATAATCTGCATATATGACTGTTCAGTTTTATGCTCTAATATCCTTATGGATTGAATATTGTCTAGCAATAACTTGCCCAAATTCATAGCCATGCCAATATTTTAAAATTATACTCTTTCATTGTTTTTGTATTTCCCCATTTGAGGTTGGTCTCATCCTATTTTGGTTTCATTCCTTTCTTAAAATTGTTTGTTATTTTTCATTTAAGTTCACTAGATAAACTTTTCTTCCTCCTCCCCCTCCCCTCCCCCTGGCTTTGCTTTTTTGGAGAAAAGATGTTTTAGGTTATTTTATATTCGGAAATTCTCAGCATATACATAATGTCAGTATCTGGATACTGTGAAAGTTGTATTATAGTATAATAATGGTGCTTTATATAATATTTAAGAACACCAATCTATAGTTTGATATCGGCAATTTATGAAAGGCAGATTCCTCAATGTATTTTTTTTTTTTTACCTGTCTTCATTGGCCTGCTTTTTCTTTAGAATTTCTGGTGTCTTTGCTAAAAATCCTTTCTTATTTCCTTTATAGCCCTCTTGACTTGAATGAACTCATTCTCTTCTTTTGCACCTTTATCTCTTTCTAGGCAAGCCTTGACTAACTACATATTTATGTTCTGGTTTCTCATCACATCTCTGTTTTCAGTTAGGATCCCCCTTACCGTGTGGCCAAGCTCAGTCTCCAGATTCTTGTTCATTTGTTTTCTTATTCCATTCCATTCCCAGAACTAGTGGCAATGTCACATGAAACCCAAATGACTCTCTTATTTTCTTTTATTTTTTTTAAGTTGATGACTAATTACCACATCTTACATGATTCTTTGTTTTTAGCCCGTTTAATTATTTTCAACCATTTCTTTAAGGTTTTCTCTTTCCTCAAAATAATTCAGTTTCATATGTCCTTGTCTTTCTGTGCTGGATAAACCAGCTCTAGTTGTAAAACAGGTAGTCAGGGATCACTGAGTCTGAGCTTCCTTCTCCATGCGGTCTCAATTGCTTTTCTCTTGCAATGAAGAAATAAATCCAAGTTTTACTTCCTTTGCCTTAATACTCCATTTATCTGTAATTGCTACCTTAGCATTTCCTCATAAATTCTGCATTGACTCAGTCACTTCAAGCACCTTAGTACTTTATCTAGACAGTATTTTCTACTCCCACCACCAGACTGTCAATGATATGGAGAATTTCCAAACTTTATATTAGCCATATAAAGCCTATCATAATCGTTTTGAGCCTAGGCACTTACAATATTTACGAGGAAAAGTAGTCTGCAGTGTCAACCACATCATTGTGTAGTTCATGTAAATATGCCTGTGATTCAGTTATGTCAGTGTCCATTTCAAACCACTATTTCAATCCAGCTTTTTAAAACGTTACAATTTAGTAAAGGCAAATGTGATCTATGCAAGGGCAAAGTGAAAGTTAGTGGGGGTAAAAAGCAGTGGATTCCTAATTCTCCATCTAGGTCACTATTCTCATCCATAGAGGCAGCAAGATAGACAGTAAAGTAGACCCCAGATACCTTGGCTCCAGAGTCCTAATTTGATCACTTAATAGTTATGTTTTGAGTAAGCCACATTCCCCTTTTGTACTTCAGTTGGTATTAGATCATTGAAATAGGTAATCCTGCAAGTGGATTTCTAGCTCGAAATTTTTGTTTTTCTGTAAGAGGCTGGGAATGGAATGGGCTTTAGGGATCAACTTTGGTTCCTGATTGAATAAGAGTCAATTTCATAAAAAAAAACTATTGTTGGGTTGAGGGTTCTGGGAGAGATAAAGGAAGGAGCCATCCTCTTTCGACGAGTACTTTGCATTCAAATAGGTGAGTCAAGAGCTAGACACTCTTACCAGATAAAGATTTGCCTTCTGGAAAATCAGCCTTTGAATTAATTGAGCACCTACTCTGCATGCCTCTGAAATTTACCTCTCATGGTTTATCATTTTCTTAAGAATCAAATTTCCCCACCTTACTACTTATAAGCCATTAGATGTCAATGGCTCCTTAAAGATTCAGGCCTAACAGACATAATTCCTTCTAGTGTCTCAATTAGATATCCTTAACTTCATAATGTTGCTGGGTGCTGTTCCACAGATGTTATTATTCAGCCTGAGGATAGATACATTTTAGTGTTAAATGAGCTGATCTCTTTAAACGATGAAATTTGAGGAATTCTTGGGTCTGTTAGCTCTGTTACTATGATTGTGATTTATTAGCCAAATTTATTTTCTGTGTCTCTCTGGCTCATGACATTTGAAAAATAATATGGCTACCAATTATTCAAATTTCGTTCGACTTTACTGCCATATTTAGTAAAGCCCAAGGAAAAAAGGATCAGAAATGAAATGTGCATTGATGTGCTTGCTGATCCTTTTTAAAAAGGGCATTTGTCTTGTGGTGCACCAACCAGCTTATCAATATAAGGATAGAGACTTTAATGGCAGCATCAGTTGCATCAATAAACATTCTCAGAGTCCACTTAGAATCACTCCCACAATCTTGCTAGTTTTTGACAGCGCTGTTGAAGCAGATTGCTGAATGGAAAACTCCAATCTATTCTGACATGAAGTCATCCAATAGGTCAGAGCACTGAGTAGTTTAATACAAATTTCAAAAGCATGTTGTGATTCCTACGAATTGAGTACTTAGAAGTTGACCTCACATGGTGGCTCTTTACCTAGAAAAATAAACTTCTTATAAAACAGGATTGGCTCTATTGTATTTAGCATATCACAGACTAATGAAATGTTTGGCAGTGTCTTGAGAAATTAGAGTGTAGTTGACTATGATGAATATGTGGCTTCCCTGAAAAGGCTTCCAAAAAGGCCAGCAAGTTGTGCGGTGACTTGACGACATGAATAGAATTATGACAGAAATCCATAATGCAAAGTTAAAGATAGTCACAAGAAACAATAGAGGATAAAGTCGTATTACCTAAGAATAACAATAGTGATAACAATAAGGAAATCTGGCGATGTATCTGTTTAAAAAAATGCACTGAAAGGAAATGATAATATTCCTTTTCTGTATTTAGGGAAGACATGTTAAATCTCCCAATAACCACAGATCTGATATTACTTAGAGGGTATCTTGAATAAATAAATGAGTAAGCATTAGGCAAATACAATTTCCAGTAGAAACTGGTTAGGAGAAAAGATCACACTTCTAAAACTCCAAGCAAGATGTCGCAATTAAGAAACGGGAGCTAGTTTTAGAGAAAACTGATCTTTGGTTCCAGATTTTGATTTATACATTTTTATTTCGCATGTTTGATTACTGTGAAATGTTAGACAACTGGAAATTATAATTGAAATATCGGAATGTCTATGGGGAAAATTTTTGTATTGTCTGGCCATGCTTAACGGAAGATTGTTGAATCTCATGAGACAAGATGTTGATAATTAAATTTACATCTGCATTGTGTTTGCTTCAGTAATGGCTAATATTTTTGCTTGGTGTCTAAGTTTAGATGCTTATTTGAATTGAATAGTTAAAATCAAGACTGTGGAAACATTAAATTTTAAATCATGACAGAAGTAGATTCTTTGTTTCTAATTCCTGGAAAATGAATTGTGTAAATCTTGTACTTTTGTTTACTTTTTTTTATTAAAGACCTTATTTTTTTAGAGCAGTTTTTGGTTTACAAGACTGAGAGGAAGGTACAGAGATTTCCTGTGTCCCCTTGCCCCCTCCCATACTTAGCTTCACCTATTACTAACATCACTCATCAGAATGGCACATTCTTTTCTCAAGGATGAACCTACATTGACACAACATCATCACCTAAATTCCATGATTTACCTTAGAGTTTACTCTTGGTGTTCTATGTTCTGTGGTTTTGGTCAAATGTATAATGATATATAACCATCATTATAATATCATACAGAATATTTTCACTGCCCTAAAAATCCTCTGTGCTCTGCCTGTTCGTCTCTCCCTGCTAGCCACCCCTGGCAACCACTGATCTTTTCATTGTCCCCATAGTTTTGCTTTTTCCACAGTGTTATATAGTTGGAATTGTATAGTATTTAGTCCTTTCAGATTGGCTTCTTTCACTTAGTAATATTCATTTCAATTTCCTCTATGTCTTTTCATGGCTTGATAGCTCATTTCTTTTTAGTGCTTAATAATATTACATTGTCTAGATGTACCACTGTTCATTTATCCCTTCAGCTCTTGAAGGCCATCTTGCTTGTTTTCCAGTTTAGGCAGTTATCAGTAAAGCTGCTGTAAACATCTTTGTGCAGGCTTTTGTGTGGACCAAAGTTTTCAACTACTTTGGGTAAATACCAAGGAGCACGGTTGCTAGATGTTATGCTAAGAGTATGGTTGGCTTTGTAAGAAATTGTCACACTATTTTGTAGAAAGTGACTGTACCATTTTGCGTTCCCACCAGAAGCGTGTGAGAGTTCCTGTTGCTCTACAAGCTTATCGGTGTTTGGTGGTGTCAGTGTTCTGGACTTTGGCCATTCTAATAGGTGTGTGTTGGTATCTTGCTGTTTTAATTTCCATTTCCCTGAAGACATATGATGTGGCATCTTTTTATATGCTTACTTGCCATCTGTATCTGTTTTTTCATGTGATGGCTATTAAGATCTTTGGTCTATTTTTTTTTTAATGGGGTTGGTTGTTTTCTTACTGAGTTTTAAGAGTTCTTTGTATATCTTGAGTAACAGTGCTTTACCAGATGTGTCTTTTACAAATATTTTCTCCCAGTCTGTGGCTTGTCTTCTCGTTCTCTTGCTATTGTCTTTCACAGAGCAGAAGTTTTTAATTTTAATGAAGCCCAGCTTATCCATTATTTCTGAGAACCTGGAATGCCAAGGGCAGGAGAGAGAAGATTGATGTCTCAGCTCAAGAAATAAGGCAGGAATGCTGAGACGGACTTCTTCCTTTGTCTTTTTGAAATATTTAGGCTCTCAACAGATTGGATGATGCCTGCTCACACTGAGGAAAGCACGCCGCTTTACTGAATCCACCACTTCACATGCTAGCTTCATCTGGAAGTACTCTTACAGACACACTGAGAAATAAATGTTTAGCCAAATATTTAGGCACCCTGTGATATAATCAAGTAGACACACAAAATTAACCATCACACCAACAAAGTAAATTGGTTTTTTACAAGCAGTAATATTTACATTTTATTTTGAATTAAAAGTCCATGAAACTAATGACATTCTTAGTATTTAATAGCCATGAAAGTTATACTTGTATCTGATAGTATACATGCCACCATTAGATTTGAAAAGGAAACTATAGGATATCAGGGGATGTAGATGGGGTATTATAGTCATAGACAAAATATTAATATTTTGTATGTATTTAGTTGTTATGTACTTTGAAGGCTTTTCAGCAGAAATGCACATGTCTTCAGATTTTTTTTCTTATGAGATAGACTGTTAGTTCCTATTGCTGCTGTAACAAATTACCACAGACTTAGTGGCTTAAAACAACACTACTTATTATCTTATAGTCCTGGAGGTCAAATGGGTTTCACTGACAAAAATCAAGATGTTGTCAGTGCTGCATTCCTTTCTGGAGATTTTAGGAGAGAACCCATTTCCCTGACTTTTGCAGCTTATAGAGGCCACTTGAATTCCTTGGCTCATGGTTCCTTCCTCCATCTTCAAAGCCTGCAATGGCTGGTTCAGTTTTTCTCATGATATCATCTATCTGGTTCTGGTTTTATTGCCTCCTTTTTTTCCACTTAGGGACCCTTGTGATTGCATTGGGTTCATTCAGATAATCAAGGATAATCTCCTTAAGTCCACTGATTAGGAACCTTAATTTCATCGGCAACCTTAGTTCCCCCTTGGTATGTAACATAACATGCTCACATGTTCTGGGAATTAGAATGTGGACATCTTTAGTGGCAGGGGTCGGAGGGGGAATTAATCTGCTGTAATAAGTTACCATACCGACAGAAATTTATTCTTTCATTGTTCTGGAGGCCAGAAATCTGAAATCACTATCACTGGGTTGAAATGAAGGTGCCAGCAGGTCTGCATTCGCTCCAAAGTCTCTAAGGAGAGGAAATTGTTTCCTCGCCTCTTCCAGCTTCAGGTAGCTATTGTTATTCCTTGTCTTGCTTGCCTTGTGGCTGCATCACTCCAGTCTCCACCCCTATGATTACATCACCATCTCCTCTTCTATGTGTGTCAGATCCCCCTCTGCCTCCCTCACCTGTGATTTGATTTAGGGCCCACCTGGATATCCCAGATTATGTCTCCGTATTAAGGTCCTTAATGGGGGGAGGGTATAGCTCAGTGGTAGAGCACATGCTTAGCATGCATGAGGTCCTGGGTTCAATCCCCCAGTACTTCCATTGAATAAATAGATAAATAAACCTAATTACCCCCCCCAAAATAAAACAAAAATATTTTAAATCCTTAACTTACTCCCATCTGCAAAGATTCCTTTTCCTTACAAGGTAACATTTTTAGGTTCCAGGGGTTAGGACCAGATATTTTTGGCTGGCCATTATTCAGCCTACTCTACGGTCTTTCAGTTTGTGGAGTTTGTGGAATCCAGTAAAGAAATGAAAAAAATCTGCTTTAGAATACTCGGCTTCCTACAGTTTCAGGATCTGCGGGAAGCTTTCAACATGAAAAGGTAATGAATATAAAATAACTATACAGGATAAATTATTGACATGAAATTCTAATATCAGTTACTTCCACATATCAAAAATACAGGTTAATTCAAGGCATTTGCTGATTTTTACAATTGTTACTATTGAAATTTTCCAAATACTATGAACTCCACTCTACCCTGAATGTCGTGAAAAAGGAGAAGTTGGGGCCATACTCTCACGTGGCTGTTGCTCTTCCTGGCCTCACTGAATGGTTGGAGCCATGTTTCCATCTTTCTCTGACTCTTTCCAGCTCAGGACAAGTGAGGGCATGCCCATAATATGTAGGAATTTGGGCTATCTCTCTCTCTATATCTACCATTCCCCCATCAGCCTAAAACAAAATTCGTTTCTCAAAACATTCTATACTTTAGTGAGGCATAATCCTTCTTGAGGTCCTAAAAAACTTATAAACAAGGTCCTCTACCTCTAGGAATGTGACATGTTGGCAAGGCAGTGCTGTCCTATTGTCCTTACTTCTCAAGTCCAGTTGAAGATTAACAGAACCCCAGTCATGACCACTGTTCTATTCCTCATATGAACAGAGCTAAGATCATGTCCCTCCCCCAGCCTATCCATATATATTAAATCTTTTTTTTGAACATGGAAGAGCAAAGGGGGAAGTCTCAGATTCTAGCTACATTTATATTCTCTACCTCATTTGAATGTTGCTTTGCCTCTCTGTCTCAACTAACCTTTAGTCACGATGCTTTCTCTTTTCAGTTACTCCCCTTGAAAGGGAAGAAGTCTCTCCTGTCTCCAACAAGGCTACTAAGGATAGGAAGAGTTAGGTTTGCCTGTCAGAAAACAAACAAAAAAGGAATGGAATCCTAACAGAATAATAGGAGACGTGTTACGTAGAATAAGTATACATCTGAAGTAAGTGGCAACCTCTGGGTATTTACGTGAAAGAAGTAACAGATAAAAATTTGTACATCAGAAATAACAGGGATTGAATAAATCACAAATGGAAACTTTGTGAGAATTCATGTAAAACTGATCTAAGCTTTTATCAGGAAGTCTCAACTGCAATAAAAAACTTATTTGCATCGGATCCTATAATCTCAAATCTTGTAGAAGAGGTTGTAATCCAAAAAAGAATTAAGATTTCCTACATATATTTAAAAACCTGTCTAGAAGTATGTCTAGCAGCTCTTCTAAACACTGTATATGAGATCACTTATTTTATTTTTATATTCAATTAACATTTTCCTTATTTTAACTTCTTGAAAAGTTTTACCTCTTCTATCACTGACGCAGTGCATGTAAATGCCACCCTCCTGTTTTATGACACTCTTTTGATTAATTGCACTCACTTTTAGTTTTAATATACCTTTATCATCATCCACTTGAAAAATCCCAGAGTGAGTAAATTTATTTTTTACCCTTACAGATTTTAAACAAAGGACCGCTTATAGTAAAGCGTGTTATTTTACATTTCAATGAGAAAAGAGGGGGCTGCTCCAATTTACTTTGTTAGTACCAGCATGGCCTTTAATTTAAAAAGTAAGCACTAATGATCATTTAATTAAAATATGAGAAAAAGAAAGAGCACAATAGTAAAATGCTATGCTCAAAATTGCTCCTAAATAAATGGACTCATTAATCGATTGAAGTTCTATTCTGTTAGGAACTGTATGAGCCAAGAGCCATGAGAACGTAGTCTTGAAGCAGATGGTTTCATTGAAAAAAATTTATCTTCCGCATGGTAACAAGATATGTGAAATGTAAAATCAAATGTTGACACTAGGAGTCTGCACTTTAGAAAACAGCCATTCTAAAGTTGGGGACTCAGTGCCCGAGGCTCTCTAGGCTTTATGCTTCTTTCCAACTAGAATCCAGAAGGCAGTGCTGGACTACATTTGTACAACCTTCACTGGTGTGCGTGTTTTCTAAAGTTCAGGCTCCTTGGTACTCCCCGAGAAATTCAGAGTCAGTAAATCTGGGCTGAGGCCCTGGAAGCTGTCATTTTTCCAGGGCTTCGGGTGATTCTAATGTGCCTCGAGTTAGTTTGGGGACCCAGTGCCTTTAGGTAATTCCAAATCCACAGACCATGAGCCTTGCAAAGGACCCTTAGGGTATTTGAGTCCAGTCTTCTCATTTTATAGATGAGGAAGCTAAGACTCAGAAAAGTAAAGCACCTTGTTCAAAATCATACCTCTTACAATCCATAGCCATTGCTGTAGCGGAGCCCGGACTAGAACCCAGGTGACCTCGTGTACAAACAATTGGTTTCAGTAAGGGAAAGAAATTGCAAAAGGAAAATTCAGCCCGAGGGACTAGAAGGCAGATTGCCTTTATGGTGTTCATCACAGCTTGATCCAAAGTCAGTAATTTTATAACAGAGACTTGGCCCTTTTGATATAACACTGTGTTCTCCTAAAGAGTAGAGAGAAAAAAACACATGTCAAGTTTTAATAATGTTGCCCATAGCTCTATATTTACCTGTAGGTCTGCCTTCCTCTAGGACCCAGTTCAAAATGTCACCACCTCCAAGTGGACTTCTCCAAATCCCGTTGTTTTCCAAATCCCACTGTTGACCCCTCTTCTGATTTCCCATTTGACCTGCACTCTGTACGTCTTGTTTGGACCCAGGATTAGCTGTTTTGCAGTATTTCTTTTGCGTATCTTTTGTCTCTTTCCCCATACAGACCGTGTAATTCCTGCAGATTATAGGTTTCTCTTTGTCATCTTGGTACCTGGTTCTATGCTTTGCTCATGTAAGGCCTGAGAAATACTGGTTGAATTTGATGTTTCTATTAAGTGCTCCACCAACATACTGCTATGACAGTAGAGAACCAACCAACCAAACAAACAATCAAATGATTTTACTGGAGTTTGTGATTCTTATGCTGACTTTGGGGAAAATGTGAAATGAAGTTAAAAAAAAATGAGCTGTCAGATGAACTTTCCTCATTAGCCAATCAAAAGGTGGTGCACATCACCTACCCAATCAGGTAGATGTGAAATTTTCATACATGCAAAGCTGCATACTTTCTGACCCATGTATTCTTCAGCAGTCAATAAAAGGTAAGATGCGTTCCCAGACTGCACATCTTTTTACCTTTTTCCCCACCTCTTTACTATCGTCACAAGTACCCCCTTTTTCCTGTTATTTTTTGGAAAACTCTTTTGTTTAATTATTTGCTACATCCTCAATTGAAAACCACCTATCCAGCCCAGGTACTAAGTGGAGCATTTATTTGAATGCCACAAATGCCAAAAGTAATAGTAGCAAATGAAGTCATCTGAGAGAAAAGAAAAGGGGGAGATTTTGAGGCGGCCAAATTAAGAAATATACATACATACATACATACATACATACATATTTAGAAGTACACACCAGGTATTTTGTGGGTCTTTTAATTTTTAGACGAAAAATCCAAAATAATTTAAGACCTAAATACTGCTACTACTAAGAAATATCCATTTTATATTTAGAAGAAAGATCATGAAAAGAAAGGAAGATAGGCTCTAAAATTTAGAAGAAAGCTTCTATTTGTTGCTTAAATATTTTGAAATAAAAAACATGGTAGGTTTCAGCAAGGTAAAGCACATGATGCTGTGTGTTTTTGTTTTACAAAAATGTGGATGTGTGTGATGCCTTTAACAGAATGGTGAACTGAGATATGAAGTATTCACTACTTTCACTGATGTGGGGGATTATAAAGATTATATTACAGAGTTCTTAAAAAGATGGATTAATCTTTTCTCCACAAGTAGATGTTCCTACTGTAGGGCATTTGTTTAGTCAAATGAAGCAAGAAAGAAATGAGATAATAGGACAATTTGTCATTCAAAGCTTAAACAGAATTGGAATTGTGAATTTTATGCTACTGCAGATGAATTTTATTAATGTAAGCTTGCAGAGAATTTCCAAGAAGAGGAAGAGCTATGACTTCGTAAATGCCAAGCATATTTGACTTTTAAATGAATCTACATGGAAGGAAAAATAGCAAATTATCAGATTTTAAATGGTTGAGAGAAGTTATACAAGAGCTAAGGAGACTACCTGTATCTTTGCGGCACCAAAATAAGATTACAGTGAAGGAAAATGTGTGATATTAAGTAGCATAGAGCTTTTTTGTGGAAATCATTATTACATGTACAGAATCTGAATTTTTTCTCCTGATTTTTTTTATGAGGCTGCTCAAATCCCCAAGCCTTAAATGTTGCTTTTTTAGGAAAACTGTAAAAGATATACTCTTCATAAGGCCTCTGATTAATTACAATCATTTAACACATGTAGCATTAAGATTCTAAGATGATAACTGAATAAGGCTTAAGAATTTTCAAATAGACAGCATAAAGGTATGTACTATATAAATTACCAAATCATTACAGGAATTTGGGGGGAGAAATATTTCTTAAATGAAGACAATTTTTTGTACTGCAAAATGAAAGTCGTTTTCTAGTTGGGAGAAGCAAACACACATACACACAATTTTTTATCTTTCATTGTTTTTAGAAGCTTAGTATCTTGAGCACATTATGGCTTGAGGGCAGAAAAAGAAAACAGCCCTAGCAAAGGCTGAAAATGAAAGAATACCATTAGTCTAACCTGACATAAATGATCAATTCCACCAGTCTAAGACATAGGCATTTGGTTTAGCTATGGTTGGTCACATATAAGCTATGAAATTAGCTTGTTCCAGCAAATACTGGTGGGGAAGCATACTGTCAATTCAAAGCTGAGCATTTATGCTCACTAGGTATGACTCACAGAACTGAAGCAAGAATGGCCTGAAAGAGTCAATATTCTACCGGTAAACCTAACTGGCTATCAATAAATAACCAGATGTGGATGGCCAATAATCTAGTGCCAAAAAAGTATAGGAAATATCTATGTCCATTAATAACTTACATTACTGATGATTTCAAATATGATTTTCTCCAAAGGAATCTTGAGAATAATTGAAGACTATGTTGTTCAACCTAGAAATAATGATCAATTCTCCACGCCTGCTCCTTAGGGAAGGATTCATTCTTGCTAGGCACAGATCGTGTACCTTGGTCTTCCCTGAGGCAAGTGCTGGCATCTGTTAGGGTAGCCGAGGAACAGTTGTTAGATCATCCTAATGTACAGTCCACTGAGAGCTTCAGAGTATTTGGAAGATGAGTCCACTGTCATGGAAGCCCACCAGAGGCAAGCACAGTCATGTGTTTTCTTCTAAGATTACACAAAAATATAAATAAAATCAATATTATTTATTACTTAATATTGGTTTAAAGCTCCTCTGAATATAGATTTCATTCATTTATTCAAAAGGTATTTTTGAAAATCTATTTGGTGCCCATCACTCTGCTTTGATCCGAGTATGCAACAGTGAAGATGACAGACAAGGTCCCGAAACTCACAAAACTTATAGTTTAGTGGGAAAGACTGATGTTAAACAAGTAAACAAATAAAGAAAACATTTACTTACAGTTTTTGGTGAGCGATTAGTACTAGGAACGAGTGAAATTATTACAGAATAATGTGGTGGTGGCAGAAGGCAGCAGGAAAATACTTAGACAGGATAGAAAGGGATGTCCCCCTAAGGAAGTGACATCAGAGCTGAGAGATTTATGATCAAGTCCAAACTAGGTATTGGGATTTTGAGGGATGGGACCAGTGCTTTGAGATCTCTAGGAGAAGGAATATGAGCTATGTAAAGACTTTGAGATGGTAGAGAATTTGGCCTGTTACAGAAGCTGAAATGAGACCAGTAGGCTTGTGGCAGAGTCAGCGAGGTCGAGAATAGCAGGGAATGCATTTGGGCAGGTAGATGGGGCTCAGAGGCAGCTGGGCATTATAGGGCATGGATTTGTTACAGGTATTAGTGATTTGGGGACCTGTCAGAGCAGTAGGTTTTAAAAATAAACTTTTTTCCCGCTGTTTATAGAATTTTTTTTGACTGTCCATTTATTAAGGCAAACTAAGATCTTACCTACCGTTACTTCACCAATCTACCAGTCAGAGAAGTGAAAGGTTTCTTTTCCCTCCATGGCTACTCTCTGCCACCCCTATAACTTCTTTCTTCTCCCATAGGAAAATTCTTGAGATTCAAAGTAGATTACTACATGGCTGTAGGCATCTGTGAATTATTTTCCGCATGAACACCACTTGATGGTCTTTTCTCCTTTTTGGAGAAAAGTTGTCTCCATTACTACCATGAAGATGTTTTAGGAAATCTATTTGCTAGGTGAAAAAGAACATTATCTTACCATCTTTCTAATGCTGGAACTCTGACGTTTTTAGATTCTATCAATCTGAACTATCAGTAGATGATATATTTCATTCTTACTGACGTGCAAGTTCCTTATGAGGAGATATCAGGGCCTTATATTATCTTAGCACTGTGCCAAATACAGTGAATAAGCTCTCACATGTTAGGAAGTTTACATAGATGAGTTAGAGATGTCAGCTATGTTTTTCGGTCATATACCCTGTGACCACTCATTCACTTCCTTTGCAGACCTGTGTTTTTGATGAGTAAGAAATTGGGAGTTCAAGATTTACAGATACTAACTACTACATATAAGACATACAAACAACATGTTTCTACTGTACAGCACAGGGAACTATATTCAATATCTTGTAGTAACCTCTAATGAAAAAGAATATATATATATATATATAGTGACTGAAACATTATGCTATATACCAGAAATTGACAGAACATTGTAAACTGACTATACCTTAATTTTTAAAATTAAAAAAAAAAGAAATGGGAAAAAAGTGATGGCAAAGAGGTCTTCTTAGCATTTAGATTTACTTTGTTCAATTCCATTTAAATGGTTTATGTCTCCCCAACTAAATTATAAGCTCTAGTGAGGGCAGACAGCACGATTATCCTGTTCACTGTTGTGGCTCCCACCCCAGCCCTTGCTCCACCTTCCATGGAATCATTTGACTAATTACTAGGGATGGTGATTTGTTTTAAGGGGGATGGACCTAGCTTGGGCACAACTTTTCTACTAATTGAAGCTTTGAGGAACACCAGGGGATGAAAGAGTAAGATCCAAATACTTGAGAAACAACAAAACTAACTACGTGGGATCCAAAAATGGAAATTTACTTCAGAATCAAAAAGCTTAGGGTTTAAAACCCAATGGAAATGGGACTAGGGAATGGATTACAGACAGGTTAGGAATAAGCAAGGAAGGTGGAAGAGAATTCTAGGGTGGCTGTTTCAAATATTATTTGCCAGAAGGTGGTACGATTGCCTAAAAGCCCAGAGCCAGAATGAACAGTCATTACCTTTCTGAGCAATATTGAAATTCAGTTTAGAAGTACAGGCTTGGTATCTTGAAGTATTGGGAATCACTTAGGTTTTCATATAACACTTCCATCTGTGCAATGTTTGTGAATTCCCCAAGGTAATTAGTTTTGTGGAACATTTCCAGGTGGCATAGTCCTCTTTGCTGTGGCTCCTGGGAATATATCAAATACAGGACAAGCACTTTTGCCACAAAATTATATTAGGAAATTAGCAGCAAATGCTATCATAACACATCTACAATTCACACACGAACACACTTGCTTTACAAATAAAACAAAAAGGAAAAATGGGCAGAAGGCAATAGGATCTATCCTAGTATAAGGGTTAGAGCTCCCTTCACTCTAGTTTCTTTAAGGCCTTTGACTTTTTTTTTTTTTTTTAACTTACCGTGGTCATGTCTCTCTGTATCCAAGCTTTTTTGGTGATGTCTTTTCAGACGGACTCTGGTCTTGGCCATGTGCCTTGCTTTGGCCAATGGGACATTAGCAAGATTTGTGCAAACAGAGACTTAAAAAGTACATGCGCATTTTTGTTTCCTCTCTTTGACCTCTGCCAACCTCACTGCAAGATGCTTGGGCAGGCTTGCTAGAAAGATGTGAGAAACACATGAAGGAGAGCTGAGTTATCTGAGAAGATTCCATGTGCACAAGCTAGCCCCCAGGTGACCCACTGGCTGACCACACAGTCATCAGCCATCTCAGTGGATATCATCCAAGCTTGGTCTAGATCAGCAGAACCACCCAGTGACCTACAGACTGATAAACAGTTCTTTATTTTAGTGAGGGAGTTCTGCAATATCTGACTGATTTACCTACTGTATTTGGAGCCACTGCCCTGTCTTTATCGTCAAGAACTTCCATCCCCCCAAACCTTGCATAGTTCCTTAGAATTGATATGCTACTCTCACCTGTAAGAACTTCCAATGTCCCAGTTGTCTGGGCTCCTCATCTGTCCCCCGCTTAGCTATCTACCTATAGCTCTGCTTGAGGTCTCAGATTCTCTGTCTTAACCCTGCCTAAAAACCTGGCTGTCTTTTTATTCAAGTTTCCATTTGGGCTGTTTATCTGTGGAGACAGAATGGAGTGCCTTCAAACGTGGGGGGAGACTTGTATTTGGTATATTAGGCAGTAAGGTTCTTAGGTATAGTAGTGACATGGCCAAAGGGTTATTTTAAGTAATATATGTCTGGAAGCTGTAAGCTTGATGAATTTGAATAGGAAGAAACTAGATATAATAACTAGTTGATAGTTGAGTGCAGGTAGAAGAGAGAATGGTAGTACATCAGTGATCTAGAGAGACAGTTGGGAAAGTGACGCTGAATGTGTGGATCTTTGCTGGGGAAGGAGATGAGTACACACTTACATTAATATTCTAATGTGAAGAATTGCTGCTGAATTTTTTCCTGAACTCTCCAATGCAATATATGTTGTTTGTTGTTTTCTAACTAGACCCTAGCCCCGGGGTTCTCATTATAAACTTTAAAATAGACTAGACTGAACTCACATTCAAACAGCAACATTCATAGGTATAATGAATGCCAAGATAAAGCCTTCAAATTAGAATTATTGTGATAATTTAAAACCAATCCAACCAGCACCCTGAGATACAGATATAATACTGAGTCCTTCCAATACAGGAATTTGCTCCACATTTGGTATCAAAGGGTTTCACGTCTTTTGAAATAGATGCAAGCTGAAAGTATTAAGGTTTTGACACTATAGGTTCAAAATTAACTAACCATGTTAATAATGATGACAACTTGTAAATTTAGTCTACTGTGACCAGCAGCCTCTCTTAGAAAGAGCAAGTAATAATCAGAAGGAAGTGATGGGGCAAGATATCTGATCTGTCATTCACTAACTTTTACTGATTGAGAAATATCTGGCTTATTTCCATAGTGGTGCTCCCTCCCCTTATCTATAAATAAACTGTTTCCCACTAATCCTTCCGAGTGAATGAATTACTTCTAGAGATTAGTCCAATATTCATCACCAGAGATGTATCTTGTACCTGATATTGCATAGGCAAGTCACACCCATGGATCATTTTTGTTACTGTTGTTTGCTTGTTTGCTTGTTTGCTTGTTTGTTTTGGTGGAAAGGAGGTTGAATTCAAGACTTCTCTCTAGGAAAAAGGAGACTAGTATCCACATTTTACAAGTATATATAAAAGCACTGTTGAGGGGTTTCTAAACAAAAATAAAATCCTGATGGTAATCAAGCATGAGCTGCCCAAGTAAGTCATCTCTGTTATCAAAACTTCTTTGAATAAGATACTATACTTTTGTCACCCTAAGTGGCCACAGTCTATTTGACAGGTAGTAAAAATAATAGCAGAATTTAGATATGAATTTTTCCAGTCTAATATACTACAGTGAGATATTTATTATTCAATAGGCATATTGAATATTGTGAGTATAAATGTAGCCAGAAGATAGAAGAGTCAGTGTAGACTACTATTAGCAAAATAAGTATAGACTTATTGATGTGATTGATTTGGTCTATTTGGTTGGATGTCCTTAAAGGGACTAGTTAAGACCTGAGAAAGTATTTTATTGTAGCTAGAGTCCTAGAGATGAAGAAAGAGCAGATAAAGGACATTTTAATGTAATTATATTAATCTGCCTTATTTTTTGAATACATAATCATTTCTCATCTGATTTGTTCTATTTGGCTAGAAATTGAATGCTGTGAAAATTTACAATTCAATATAAAGTTTAGAAACAGCATATGACACAAATTCAAGAGTATGAGAAAAGAAATTGGGCATATGGAGAAATAGCATGCTATCTAAGGGTATTAAGTATTATATTTTTATATATCTTAATAAAAATACTCACTTTTACAAAGTAGCTCACAAATAATCTGCATGTATTTTGACTGAGCTTCAAAGTTACCTAAGTCTTTTTTTTTTTAACTTTTTTTTATTGAGTTATAGTCATTTTACAACCTAAGTCATTTTTATAATGGTTTTCTAATACTGGTTAGTTGTTTGTTTCTAATACTGGTTAGTTTATTTGTTTAAAAATTCTATGGAATACCTACTGTAGTCACAATTGTTTACTTTATTTTGAATATTGAAAGTTGAAATAATCATTTAAAAACAACAAAGACAACTGGTTACCCATATGCAAATGGTGCTTTCTCGCTATTGTCCTTAAATACCTCATGATGTTGAAGATGTAATTCAATTCAATTATTTATTGAGTGCCAGTAACTGTGAGGCACCTGGAGTACGACAGTGAACAGGCCAACACTCCCATCCTTTGGGATATTATAATTCAGCTGGAGATGCAGAACCAAAGGAGCAATTTCAGTAAAGTTCTATTTGGCCCATTAATGAGAAATACTTTAAAATTCTGGTGAATATCTCTTCTTAATTTCCTTAATTGGCCAAATACACCAAAATTCACAGTTCTTCAGACTTAAGCTAAACTATCTCAAAAGCTTATTATTAACTAGGATGTAGGAGTTATAGGGAGTATTTATACTGAATCCTTGTAAACTGATCATGTTTGATCCAGAGGCTGCTCTAATTTCCAAGATCATTGCAACTCTCAGCTTGAGTGAAACAAATAAAAGAAAAGTAAGTCACCTGCCTGGTTATTATTGTACAGTTGATCCTAGAGATTTGGCAGAATATGAAAGCTATAATTTAGGCACGTTAATACAGTTAGGCTGTGTTACCTGTTTTACTTCCTAACAGTCCACTATGTTTCTTTCAATTTGAAAAGAAATAATACCTAACCTCTAAATAGTGTTTAGGAATTTTCATTAACATTGAGGCAGGGTAAGCTGACAGATGAATCTGTTGTGACCACTTGGATTAGAAGCCAACAGTTAAAGGTTAGAATGTGAAAACCATAGGTAGCAGTTACATTTCAAGGATGAGTAAAAATGCCAGCATACCTAGGGTTATCAATCATTACGATTAGAAAATCTATAAGGTAGGTACTTCAAAAGTGCTCTGATCTGGATTCACCTCAATCCCTGCCCAGTCACTTACCACTCCTAAACAAAGGACCATTTAACCAGTTTTGCATTCGACTGGGCTGAGATTGAATAGCTTGGATGTAATTTTCAGTTTGGCTGAACACCAATAGAGATTCATTCATCCTAGCTCATATAGTGTGCCATGCATTCGACTTCTTTACCATTCAGTCAAAGAAAAGAAAAGAGGGCAAATATCCATTCCTCAGCAGGCTTTGTGGTGGTGATGGTGACAGTGGTGGTACTTGTTAGGGTTGTTATTTTACCCTTAAGTGGCAGCTGTGTTCTCATTTAATGGAAATACTGGTAACATGCTTTTGTGAGGTATGATGGGCCTTTGTGAGCTATGACAGAAATTCCTTGCAGTTGTTTCAGTTCCTCGAAGATGCACATTCTAGTCTGTTTGTAAAAACCCGTTAAGTCCTGGTCATTTTCTGTAGATATGTATGTGTACAGGAAGGATAAACTTGAACTCCCTGAAGGTCTTTACAAGAAAATCAGATAAGTAAACAGTTTTGTTTTTAATCTAAACTGCAGATTTGTTTAGGAATTGTAGCATTCTCCCCTGGGTTCTCTTTTGCCGGCTTTCAAAACTGTGAGGGATTTATCACACTCTAAAAACAACAATTTAATTCAAGCCATGTTTCCTTCATATTTCCATGTTAAAATAATCCATACATAGGTATATCCATGTAATACACATGTATGTACATTTATTAGATTACCAAAATACCTCAAATAACATTTAAAAGACAAAGAAGGAAAATTAAAATATAAATGATGAACGTCACTTGATTTTCAGAGAACTATAGATACAGTTTATGAAGCATTCGTAGCTGAGTACAGAACTTGGCAATCTTTGAAGGCAACAGCAATAAGTGAAGCTTAAAGTTCCCTGAAAATTGCTTCATTTGCACAAAGTTCCTCAGCAGCTTCCTGGGAGTCCAGCAGTGGGCTGGGCACTAAGGAGAATGGGGAGAAGAACACAATATAATGATAAGAACGGGGAATTGGAAGTCAAGAGATCTGAATTCTCATCTTGGTATAATCTTCCCTGGATCTGAATTGTCTCAACATGTATAAAATGAGGAAAGATCATAGGATGACCATAGGTTTTTTTACATTAATTTTTTTATTGAAGTATAGTTGATTTACAATGTTGTATTAGTTTCAGGTGTACAGCAAAGTGATTCAGTTATACACACACACACACACACACACACACACACACGCACATATATATACACATTTTTTCGGATTCTTTTCCATATTACAAGATATTGAATATAGTTCCCTGTGCTATACAATAGGTCCTTGTTAGACCTTAGGGTTTTTATAGGCCTGAAGTCCCATGATTCTGATTCAAGAGAAATAGAAGACATTGATTCAAAACCCAGGCACATAAAGCTACTTTAGAGATGCTAGACTGAAAAACATGAAGCTATGAGTGAAGTGTTTAGAAGATAACATGAACGAGTGCTAGATAATATAGAATATGATGTTGGAGGTCAAGTAAGATTGTTATCAGTGCTGTGGCAGGAAGGCTTTTTGGAGGATGCAGTCTATGTTTTGGGTCTTGCAGGTTGAGTAGAGAAGAGCAGAAAACATTATTGGCTAAAGCAAACTATAGAACACAGTTGGACTTACACCTTTATATTTAAACTATAATTAGAGTGACCTAGTCACTTAAGTTGGTCTGCAAGAGATGAAGGCAATGTTCAGTATTTTGAAAGTGAACTAAAATGTTTTCAGAGCTTTGGATTTGTGTAATATCCCTTGCTATTACCTTGATGTTTCTGTTTAATACAAATAACAGTTATTTCTGACCATCCAGAACATATTCTCTAGCAAGTCTTAAAGTTATAAGTAATTATGACTCTTGGTGAAAATAGAACCCAGAAAATACTTACTAGGTTATTGATACAAAATGATGATGATAACTATTAAGGGAAAGGTAAATTATAACCCCAGTACACATAACGAGAGTCTTAGGTGTAGGTGTGCGTGATACTTTTTGCATATATGATTTAATTTTTTGTTTTTAGTACAAGTGGTAGCAACCAATGAAAGTGTGACAAATAGCTAGAGTGAAACTTGCTATGTTAGGTGCAATTTAAGAGTATAGTTGACATCCATTTGATCATCGTTTTAAAATGTTCGGTCAATATTTCCAGCCAGAAGAGCATCCATTGGTGTTTTACACTGTTTTATGATTCGAATACTTGTTTGTATTTTCTTTTGGATGCTTCTTAACTTTTTGAATAGAAAATTGCCGTTTATTTTTGATGAAATACATTTCCTAGGATGCCAGTGAGTTAAAATATGAATATAATATGGTGACTTCTTTTTATTATTAAAGCCATGACAGAGATGACGAGGGCAGAGATGACTGGTTTCGTGATATATAGTCATGGGATACCTTACACACCTGTACTGACTCAACATAATTTTGCATATAATGATACCCATTGATTCAGCTATTAAGGAAGGAAAGGGAAACTAACAAGTAATTTTGCTGCCCACTTCAGGGTACCTTATTCAGCAAATGTTGACGTGGGTAACTCCTAAAATACTTAAGAATTTCTAGCTCTAAGTCATTTGCCTTTATTACTGTTCTTTATAAAGCTGTACAATTACATGAATAAATCTTTCAGTTTCCAGAGAATCAATATGGAAGTCTGTGTGTACTATTGAATCACAAACCACATGGCTGTGTGAAGGTATGTTAGGGCTACTGTGGTTTAATTTTGAACTCTAGCTTCATAAAAGGACCCATTGTGGTGGTGAGAAATTGGCGTACGTTTAGAATCCATGGGGCATGAGGTCATGTTCCTGGGGCACACTCTTCAGGGGCTTTTCAGGTGAGAGTTCAAATCCAAGAACACAGGGTTAATCTTGTCTAGAGGCTGAAAGAGATGTACTGTTGCTGGACTAACTGGTGTTTCACCTTAAACCTTATATCAAAAAAAATCTACAAGGGGTCCCTGTAAAGACTATCAGTCAATAGTCAACACTGACTGTAAATTATATAGCATTGTGGCATTTAGTAGTTTGCCATTTCTTTTCTTATTTAATAAATTTGACATGTAACATTGTGAAAGTTTAAGGTATACAATGTATTATATTACTTTGATGCATTTATATATTTTAATATGATTGGCATAGCAATATTTATCACATAACGTAATCATAGTACAATATTTTTGTCTATATTCATTATACTGTGCATTAGATCTCTATGGCTTTTTTACTACTCATTATAAATTTGTACCCTTAAACACCATCCCTCTTATCCCACATCCCTCAATCCCCCAGTAACAACCATTTTACTCTCTGCTTTTTCACAGATTTGACTTTTTTAGATTCCACATATAAGTGATGTCATCCAGTACTTGTCGTTCTCTCTCTGACTTATCTTGCTTAGCATAATGTGCTCAAGGTCCATCCATATAGTTGCAAATGGCAGGATACCCTCCTTATCATAACTGAGTAATATTCCATTGTGTATATGTACCACATAATTTTTATCCACTTATCTATTGATGAGCATTTGGGTTGTTTCTTGGCTATTGCGAATAATGCTGTGATAAACATGGGAGCACATATATCATGTCAAAAGTCTGTTTTCATTGTCTTCGGATATATAACCAGAAGTGGAATTGCTGGATTGTATAGTAGATCCATCTATTTTCAATTTTTTGAGGAGCCTCCATATTGTTTTCCATAAGGGCTGGACCAATTTACATTCCCACCAACAACGTTATGAGGGTTCCCTTCTCACCACATCCTCTCCAACACCTGTTGTCTCTTGTCTTTTTGGTAATAGCCATTCTGTCAAGTGTGAGGTGATATCTCTTTGTGGTTTTGATTTGCATTTCCTTGATGATGAGTGATGTTGAGCATCCTTTCATGTGCCTGTTGGCCATTGTGATGTCTTCTTTGGAAAAATGACTATTTAGTTCTCTGACCATTTTAACTGGATTGTTTGATTTTTTTAAATTATTAAGTTGTATGAGTTCTATATGTATACTTGGATATTAACTTCTTATCTGACATATGGTAAAATTTTTCTTCCATACTGTCAGTTGTCTTTTCGTTTTGTTAATTGTTTCTCTTGCTGTGCAGAAGCTTTTGAGTTTGAGGTACTCCCACTGGTTGATTTTGCCATTTCTTTATATGGAAGAATTAAGGTAATACTTATGTGATTTTCACTTAAGGCTTTATTTACCAAGAATAAAAAAACAAACAATTTTCAAAAACATGCATAAGTTGAGATGTGTAGAATTTGACTAGCATGGATTTGGATCAATGGTCAATGGTTTGATATGTGAATATATGACCAATTTCAAATTTTTAATAAAAAATTCATCTTACGCTAGAAGAACTCTAATAGAAATACTCTGTAAATTAGCTATGTTAAGCCTGTTTTGTTTCAGAAACAAACCAAAGGGTTGTTTTTGTTTTGTTTTGTTTTAAAGAAGGTGTTACCTTAGGTTGTAAGCAGGAATTATGGAACGTTGCAACATGACTGAAAACAAGAAAATCAGAAAGTTAAATTTTGAATATGACATTGATCTCAAATGAGAACTTTTGTTTTTTCAGATCTATTTCCTAAGACAAGAGGAGTTGTACTTAGGAGTGGGTAGAATAGATACGGGCTTTAAGGGGGTACTGTCCTCAAATAAATAGTCTACCCTTGGGGTATCCATATGTTACCAGAGAGTAGGCTCTTGTCTCATTATAGAAACAATTCAGAGATGAGACGTGGAAGGCAAGAAAGTAACGTGAGGATTATATTAAGTGATAGGACACTCTCAAGGGGAGGAAGAGGCAGACTCAGGTGAGTGGCTGCCCTGAGTTTCTTTGGGAAGCTGGTTACATGGGGTGTAAAAATGAATGGGGGGGATATTCATTGGGGAGGGAGGTGTTTGAGGCCCTATTCCCTGATTTTCATTCCAACTCCACCTTCTGGAAGGGAGGAGAGATTTTTTTGTTCTTATTTAGTCTTGATTGGAAGTGCCATGGCATTCGTACATGATGGCTACTTCTAATCTGCAAGGCGAATTTTACTGTAATGAGGGCATAATGAGCAAAAGCTTATATTCGGACACTGGAGATTCCTGCCTCATCCCACCTTTCTTTGCCTCCAGGCCACTTGTCAGCCCAAAATATGTGATTTCTTATCAGTCTGGAGGTTCTTGCTTTCCTCTGTAAGCCCAAGGACCACGTTGTTCACAAGATGTATGGTTTCCTGCCATTTGGCCCCCTTTCTCTGCTCACATCTAGCTCTCTGCCTGCTCTAATACCTAGAGGCTACCACATTAAGGCTTTAAGCTATTTAAAAGGAAATAATCCATCAGAGGGGATCTTGCCTTAATTTGCTACCAATACATTTTTAGCTAAGCTGATAAAAACATCATATAGCATGGGAAGTTGGAATGGGGAAAAGGAGAGAGGAATGAATACTGGTAATGAGGAAGTGAGAGGGTGCCAAGCTGGCCCCTTCAGGCTTTTCCTAGAGTTAACTACACATGTGCTTCAATTATTCATGGGGATGGAGGGCTTTGTGGCCTCCTTTGGTATGGAAATACTCCTAAGGATCTAAGGTATCACCTCCATGTCACCCCAACTTGCAGTCTTGCCAGAGTTAAAAAAGAAAGTATCCTTCTGCCAACAATTTTATCCAACTAGCTGCAATTCACAGTAGTGTTAAGTTGAGCAGATCCTTGTGACACCTGCTCTGCCTTTGCCAAATTTTAATTACACGCAGCTCTGCTCAGGAGAAGACAAGCAGTTTTCTGCATTTGGCGGTGGGAGAGATGCTGACTGCCTGGGGACTAGAGTGAACTCGGCAAACACAAATCTTTGTTTCTTAAGAAAATGCTAGCAGAAAGTCACCATTAAAAAGCAGCATACGAAACAGAAACAAAACAAAACAGTCTCTTAAAGAAGTGTGGCATGAATGTTTCTTGCTGGAATTCAAATCTCCCACTTCTTAATCTGCACTAGGTTAAACTCCTTTGAGCAGAAAAGAATGCTACTCTGTTAGTGAAGTTTATCTAACGTGACATATCACAGCCTTTTGGGGGACAGCAGAGAAGGGAATGAAAACGTTCTTAGATCATTACCGCTGGGCTGTACAAATCCTGAAACCCTGGCAGAATGTGAGAGTGAGTCTCAAAAAGAAAATAGAAATGAAGAGTTGTGGGTCATAGTTTTAATGGAACAAATACTGAATCCGAGTAGTTGAAAGCTGAGTGACGTGCTGTAGTTTCTTCTGTTAGTTTTAGTTCAAAAGGGAACAAAAACTTTATAGCCATTTTAGCAGTTACCTTTATGATATAGTTTTCTTGTTTGTGTAGAAGGAAAATAAACTAGAAGATGGTAGGTAGGTTGTCTCGCTAATAAAAAGAAATGTCATTTGAAATAATGCTTGGATCAGAAGTAGGCAAAGTTAAACAGTACTTCTCTCTCCAGGAGGACAGTAAATAATAAAACTTCGGGAGGTTTGAGAAAAGGATGTGATTTGGAGGGGGAACTGGTTAATCTCTATGTCCCTTAATTTGTTACCCCCAGCTGTTCCCCTATTACAAATAGTGGAACCATTTTAACAGGGGGCTCTGAACGTGCATTTATAATTATGGAAATTGCATTCTACTCCACAATCAGACTTGGGGGTAGACGATCCAAGAGCGACTGTGGCTGGTGGCAGCCTTAAAAAAATAAAAGAAAATGGGCTGAGGAATGCTCTTAGAGCCCAGGAAGATAGCATGTGTTTTTGAAGCGTAGTAAAAGACCACTGTTGAGTGGTGGGGCCTGCGGCCACCAGGAGAAGGAAATGCCTTCCCGAAGGCAGTCAAATTCAGATTCTTAAGAAAATGTACTGGCCAAACAAGTAAATCTGTGGGCTGGTGCCCACCAGCAGTTGCTAGTCCATCCCTGCCCTAGGACCTGGCAAATTAATAAATGAATAAACACGTTTCACTTACAAAAGGGATCTTGAAAATCTTGCATGGGCCTGGAAAGTGAACCTCAGCTTTAACTTTGGAAAGCTCCCGAGTGTTTCTCTTATGAATTGGCAAAGGTTTCATAAAGGAGCTGATATTTGACCTAGAAAATGAGGGATGTGTAAAATTTTACAGATAAAGAATTGGGCTTTGGGTAAGGGCGTGAGTAAAGTCAAAGAGGCAAGGCATACGTTTAGGAAACAGCAAATGATCTGGTGTAACAGTGGTTATATGTATATTATATATAGGTTTATAATGTTTTATATATATACATATATATATATATATAATTTTGTATATGTGTGAATGAAAAATATTGCCAGCCATATCAGTAGACAAAGGATGCTGCAGCCATCAAGTCACCAGCTGCTACCGCCACCCCTAACAGTGAGCGGAGGGGACTCAGGATGCAGACAAGAAGGCAGCCCGGCTTCTGCTGCCACCCCAAGTGGTGCCCCCTGAGGGGACTTAGGATGGGAGAGTACAGGATACTGGCCCCAGATAGCAAGGTGCATATCAAAGGAGGGATTTCAATGAGCCCAGAACTTTGCACCTTCCCAGGCATAGAAAAGCCCTAAATTCTTAACTTGAGATATCTGGTTTTCTTTAATTAACAGTCGTCTTTTGATGTTCTGACTATCTGGTCTTTGTGGCAAAAACTCCTATATATCCTGGCCTCTCCCCTGCCTCTTTGGAGCAGTCTCTTAAGGTGATCTGAGAGGCTGCCTTGCTGGTTCAAGTCCTCAGAAAGTCCCCCAAATAAAACATAACTTAGCTTTTAGGTTGTGCAATTTTTTTTTAGCTGACATATGTAATTTTATCTATCTATTTATCTCTCTATCTCTCTATAAATAAGGCTGTGAATACATGTTGGGGCATTGTAAATACACTGAATGCCATGTTAAGAAGTTGCCCATGTCAGGGGGAGGGTATAGCTCAGTGGTAGAGCACATGCTTAGCATGCACAGGGTCCTGGGTTCAATTCCCAGTCCTTCCAGTAAAATAAATAAAGACCTAATTCCCGCCCCCCCCCCCAATAAAGTGAAAAAAAAAAAAAGAAGTTGGCCAGTTGGCCATGTCAATACAATATGTAGCCAGCTGGGAAGATTTCTCAGATGGATTCTCTACTGCCCTTGAGAATAAGTATCTGTAGGGGAAAGAAGTCTCTGGCACACTTGATGGGCAAGAGTCTGAGGTCCACTGCCCTTCCACAGGAATGTGAAATAAAAGAGAGCACTTTTATGTTATTTACTTCAACCTTCTCATTTTCACTGATAGGGAGACTGGGATCTCAGGAATTGAAGTAGTTTGATTAAGCCTACATAGATACAAGGACTAGAATATTCTTTCTACTACCCCAAACTATCTACCTCCTCGGGGTCAGTCCAGTTTCTCTTTGTGTGGCTGTTACATTTTGCTTTCATTTTTGCTGATTTTGAAATTCTTGGAGTTAAGCAAAGCTGCATATCACCTCTAAAGAGCCACGAAAGTTTCTGCCAATGAAATCAACAGCACTTGATACTCTGCGGTCTCCAGGTGTGAAGAAAGATTCTTTCATGGGATTCTAGCTAGCCTCTGCGAATTTAGGTGCACTGTGCAAATGATTTGAAATGCATTGTAAATTAACTGTGGTGCATCTGTTTCCACAGTCTTGGGCATGTTGATTTACAGGTAGTCATTCTCTTTTCAGTGCTGATTCATTTTCCAATCATGAGCTGTCTCCCTGAGTTTGCATCTAGGCAAGACTGACCTTATTCAAAGGTAGAGGAGATGGATGCCTCTGTGGTGTGATCTGAAGTCCAGTCCCCATCTGAAGTTTCTAATTCATATGCTTGGGCTCATTCTTTAGGGATCGGCTATAGACATATACATTTTAATAATGTCATATCTTCATTATTGATTATAGCTCATATCACTAGAAAATGGCCCTCCTTATCTCCTTTAATACATTTTGCTCTGAATTTTACTTTTATTATATTCATAATGCCATTCTTGACACTTTGCTTTTGAGTTTGATTAATGCATCTTTGCAACATAGGAATTTTAAGTATATTTAGACATTGTGTTTCTGAGAGAGATCACATATTAACCAGGTAAACATATTGGTGAGGATTAGTTTAGTTAAGTCACCCTTTGTGTTAATTTCATATTGCACATAACAAATTATCACAAATATAGTAGCTGAAAGCTGCACAAACTTATTAGGTCATAGTCTGTAGATCAGAAGTCCAGCAAAGGGCAAGTGATTCTCTGCTGAGGGTCTCACAAGACTGAAATCCAGGTTTCCACTGGGTTGAGATCTTATCTGGAGGTTCTGGGGAAAAGTCTACTTCCAGGCTCATTCAGGTCTTTGGTCACATTCATTTCCTCACAGTTGGAGGACTGAGGTCCCCATTCTCTTTCTGGTTGTTAGCTGGGATCCTCTCTTACTTCCTGAAGGTTTGCATTCCTTCTCCATAGCCCCCTCCATCTTTTTTTTTTTAATTGAAGTATAGTTGATTTACAATATTGTGTTAGTTTCTGGTGTACAGCAAAGTGATTCAGTTATACATATATATATAAACATTCTTTTTCATGTTTTTTTCCATTATGGTTTATTACAGGATATTGAGTATAGTTCCCTGTGCTATACAGTAGGACCTTATTGTCTATTTTATATATAATAGTTTGTATCTGCTAATCCCAAACTCCTAGTTTATCCCTCCCCTCGCCCATCCCCTTCCTCTTTTGATAACTATAAGTTTGTGTTCTAGTGTCTGTGAGTCCATTTCCATTCTATAAATAAATTCATTTGTGTCATTTTTTTTAATGGAAGTACTGGGGATTGAACTCAGGACCTCATGCATGTTAAGCACGTGCTCTATTACTGAGCTATTACCCACCCATCCTGTGTCATATTTTAGATTTCACATATAAGAGATATCATATGGTATCTGTCTTTCTCTTTCTGACTTACTTCACTTAGTACGATAATCTCCAGTTCCATGTATGTTGCTGCAAATGGCATTATTTTATTCTTTTTTATAGCTGAGTAGCATTCCACTGTGTATATATACCATATCGTCTTTATCCAGTTATCTGTTGATTAGCCCCTCTGTCTTAAAACTAACAGTGGCCAAGTCCTTCTCATGGTTCAAATTTCACTTGTTTTTCTCTAACTCTCCTGCTATCAGCTGGAGAAAGTTCTCAGCTTTTAAGAGCTCCTGTGATGAGAATAGGCCCACCGGGATAATCTCAACTTTTTAGGAAGCAGGGCCCCTACTAAGAGAGCATGAAGTTCTCTATGTTTTGATGGGAAGAGGAAATATGAAAATTCCTGGGATGGGTCTGTTCTCAGCTTTTGTTATAGCAAAACGTGCAGGGTGATGACGAGGGATAGGGAACAGTAAAAGGACAGAGTGTAGCTGTCAGACAGAGTGGAGGAAGGGTGGAGAGAAGGATGTTGCAGAGTGTGTAGGGGGAAACCACATAAAAACTTCCTACTGTCCATTTCCTTTTTCTGCCTTGGACTGGTCCTGACTTCAATGTAAACTTGCCTTAACCCCACAGATCGTCTTTTATGGGTGACCCCTTTTTGAGACATGCATTTCAGTTGCTGTGGAAACAGTGGTACTAATTTTTTCCTACAAAATCTTACAGAGCCTATTAACCACCGATAGGAAGAGGTGGAAGAGATGGTTATTCCTCCAGTGTCGTATGACAATAGAGGTATGTCCACAATATATAAAATAATGATAGCATCATTTATCATGACACAGTTCCATTAAGTAAAATATATGTGATGAGATGGCAGGAAAGATCCCAAAGCAACTTTGGTACTATGGGCTAAAGTAGGGTAATCAAAACAAGAATACACCCAAAACTTCTTGACTATAATTTCAGATTATTAAGGCCATTTGTAGACACCAGGAAAGCAGCAGCAGACTGACTGGCTTTGTGTACAGCAGTTGAGGATGGGGTAGCCATCTTTAAAACAGAACCATTGAGGATGGGGTAGCCACTTTTAAAATAGAACCCAAAACAGAGACTTCAACTAGAAATGAAATGGCAGATTTATATGCATCTTCCAAAATGGACGGGTCATACTGTATCACTCTCCTTAGCCCTATGATTTAATAAGCAGAAATGGCATATTCTTTGAATTATAAAAGTTAATAGAATGACAGTCAAGGAACAAAGAGGTGTTTAGTTTTGTTTTGTTTTGTTTTTTTAAGTGGAAATGAGTTGTAAAATCCCTGATTAAATTGGACCTTGTCCTATGACTCTGGTATCTTCAATCCTCTCATTTACTAAATTCCTTCAGCGTTGATAGACTCAGTTGATGTACCTTCATTTGCTAAGGACATTGAAAAGGCCAATCCAGTATGCCATGAATAAAGTTACTTGTCATAGCCCACAGGTATGGTTTAAATTTCTGACTAGCTTCTCTTTCTGCTTTTGGTTCTTACTTGCCTCCAAGTAACATCGTTCCAGTAAATGTTGAGGTGTTTGTTTTTACCAGCATTCTATTTTCTGTGGCATTTCATTGCCTATGGATATGAAAAATTAGAGTGTGCAATAACTGTAAAGATGGATATCTTTTTATGAATAAAAGCAGAAATATAAATTTGAACTTTGACCTTCAGGTTTTTAAACTTTTCTCTGATGCCTTGCTAAGTTATTTTTGCTCTTAAAATGAGAAAAGGGGGTTTAAGTTATTATAAAATGTTCTACTATTTAGACCATATTGAAGTGGCATTTTATGACTTTCAGGAGTGGCAGTAAACCACATTTCACTGATCTTGTTTTATAAGTCACAATGCATTTTTAAAGATGAGATACCAATTCATTCTGCTGAAGGTAGTTGGTTCTATAGATGATAAATATCACACAGGAGAGAGCAGGTTCTCTAACTATAAAACTGTTCTCGCCTTGTTTCAGGAGACTTAAAGAATGAATAACTCATGAAAGAGTAAAACCAGGGGTGTGTATGTTTGCATCCTACGTGTGAGATTAAAAGCATCCAGATTTAACTTTAATATCGTCATAGCAAGCAATCTAATTATTACCTATTTTTCCATGGGATCAAAATAAATTTTCCAAAATATGCTTCCATATCTCTATGCTTCATTTCTTCTTACTTCCTCTCTGACTAGGACTTATTTGCTGTAAGTGCACAGTGATTAAGTGGTATATAGACTTCTTTTATGGCCAAGGAATGTGCTCTATATGCTCCCTAAAGGAATTTCACATATCACTTTAATCACTGTCAAGAAAAGCCTCAAAATATTATCTAGGCAATCATCCTGTTATCAGGGTAATCTTCTTCTGCACTTTCTCAGATATGTGATTATCACTTTGATTTTAGAATTACCCCCCAATAAATCCCAGTGTTCTAACCTCCACACTAGTGACAAATGAAACACAGGATTGTTTGCCCATTTTACATATACTGGACTTGAACCTTTATTCTGCCTGAATTAAGGAGAAGGTGCCTTGAACACTCATGATAACTCAAACTCAGGCACTGCAGCTTTCAGGCAAGACAAGCACAGGTCCCTGACTCGGTGTGGGATGTACCATTTCTTTGTATAGTTAATTCTGATAAACCCCCAGTAATACCGTTCAGGCCTGGCACATGTAGGTCAGGTGCGTCTAATTGTGCTTATTGGTGGGTAGAAACCCTTGGTCATCCTTTCCCCAGTCATATGATGGCACTAGGTTATCTGAACACACTTACAACAATTTGTATCCCTATTATTTTTTATCCCTATTTTTAATTAACTTCTATCTTATTTTTATAATATATATTTATATTTTATTTATTTATATTATGTTTTATCCCTATTTTCATCATCCCTATCATTATCCCAATTTGTACCATAACAATCTGTTTCCCTATTATTGCAGACGAGGCAGAGATTTATCCCCTTAAGGGAAGATCCTAAATGAAGATGCCCTTTTTGATATAATAGATAATGGTTAACTCAGGTTAAAGTGAGTATTCAGTTGGAACTGAGATACAGGTTCTACCCCCATCAGAGTACAGGAGGGCTCTCAAATCTAGCTTAACAGGATGCAGGAAAGGTAAATATTAACTAACACAAGATTTAACAAGATTTGTCTCTTCAGGATGCTAATTCCAATGTGCAAAAAAAGAAAAAAAAAAGAAAAGTAATGTTAAATCACCTAATGAAATATAGTTGAAGTAAAGCATAGCGTTTTTGTGTCACTACCATCATATCAAATGTTCATAGATGGTTTTCAGAAAAAAAGAGAGAAAATGAAACATGGACCTTTTAAGGTTTATACATAAAAGGCATTAAACCATTACATACGGACAAACTAGGACTACAAATTAAGTTTTGGGGAAAAGAAAGACAACAGTTCTGCATGAACTGATACATTAAACATAAGAAACAAAGTAGAATATATATTTCTCATGGGCTAGTCCGTGTTTATCCATGGAGAATTTGTGTGATAGATAATTAAAATTCAGAAATCTTAGACCTTAGTTAAAGTGTCGCCCTTCTTCCTTGGTAGTAATTGCCTTAGATTCATTTCCAGGGAGGTGCCAAGAAGGTTGGATCCAGACCAAGTCGGGGATGGTGTCTGACCTCAAACAAGTAGTCATGTCAATTGTGGAATTAGGACGTTGCTATAAAGCAAATACACCAAGTGCAGGAGACTAGACTAGAATAAAAGGCTAAAGAAAATTTCCTATCCTACAAAGTCATGCCTCCATCAGAGCAAGGAGTTTGCTTAGGTGAATCGCCATCAACTAAACATTAGGATCAAATTATTAGAAAACAATGGCTGGCATGATGGAGACTTTAGCAACAGCAAGATGTAATAAAAAGATTAGGAAGTTAAAGAAAAATCTATGCAGATGTGTGGAGTACATTCTGAACCCCTTAGCTGAATGCCAGTTTCTTCTTGGCCTAATGCAATTAACTGTTGCAGATCCTGAGGTTTTTTCCTCAAAAATGGAAAAAAAAAAAGAGAGAGAGAGAGAATACAATGAATCCTACTGTTTACAAGTAAGACCATTAGGAAAAAGAAAGATAAGATATACCAGGTAGAGTTTAATTTAAAAGAAAGTCATCATCAAAAAGCATGTAAAAGTCTACATTCATGTGGATCTTGTTGAAGACTTAGGATCTTATCCAAGATGTGGGAGACTGATCTCAAGCAGTTTCAAGGCTAAGAAGGTAACAGCAAAGGCATACGAACAAGTGAGCATAAATTGCATATACATGGATATTTAATTTTATAACTACCCATAGTAGAAATACTTATTTCTCACTCTAAGATCACTCTGTGGCTCACCCCTGACAGATTACCTTGGTTAGATTATCCAGCTTGCCCCTTACCAGTATGATTAATGCCCCCACCCATGCCAACACCCCCCACCACCGAATACCTTGAACAAACAGTGCATGAAGTAAAACCTTTTATAAATTAGATGCCCTTATAACATGAAATGGACAATAGCAACTTGAGAGAAAGAACTATTGTATGTAAGAGAATCAAAGTCAGTATGCTGTATAAATGGACTATGTAGATGGGAGACTTGAGGAGAGGAGACAGAAATGATGTCTGAAAGAGGAACACTAAGGTTAGAGTCAAAGGCATCTAACAGTAATTCTAGCTTGTCTTCTCTGTTCTATTTTCCTGAGGGTACTTTCTCTGTATCAGTCTGTATCTTGAGGTTTTCATCTTCCTTTTTCTCTTCAGCACAAACTCTGAGGTGAAGGAGAACTCAGCGTACCTGTATTTATGTAACCATTGCCTCACTTCATCCAGATCGGCAGGCTCTGAATCGGTATTCCTATTGAAGCGGTGATTCTCAACCACGGCTCCTCAAAGAAGCATGTGGGCGATTTTACATCTGCCGATGCCTGGCCCCAGTACAAGGGAGTCTCCATTAATTGAGAGAGGTCGAGGGATCAATACTTTTTAAAAGCTCTCTAGGTCTATCTAATGGACAGCCAGGCTTGAAAACCAGTGCTAACTCATATGTTCTCAAAATTGTACACAGAAATCTCTTCTGGGGAACTTGTTAAAAGTGTAGATTTCTGAGCCCCAGAATTTCACATCTAGTAGGTCTGAGAAAGGGCCTAGGACTTCACATTTTTAAAAAACACTCAAGTGATACAGATGCAGATAGTCCAGGAGCCCATGTTGACAAATCCTGCATTAACCCTCTTCTCTGTTTCACATGTTTTCAAAGCTCTAGTTTTCGCCATATGATATAAGAAATGTGACTGTAAAATAAAGGTAATCTGTAAGCCCCACTGAAAACAATCCTGCCTCATTGCTATGTCTGAGTAAACTGATTTTGAGATTGTCTTAGGTGTTGACCATTTAGAACCTTGGGGAATATTCTACCCATCTTCCTGTTATTTAAGAAGAGGTTCTTAGAAGTGAGACTTCATTGACTGGAAGAATGAAAATTTCTTAGAAGTGAGAATTCAGTGACTGTGTTAGTTTTTTATTATCGGTTGACCTGAAACTAATAGACTACCAGATATTTTTCCAGCAAAGATAGGTTTATTTAGGATCAGCAGAGAATTGTCATTCAGGGTCTGCAACAATGGTGAGCCATGTGCAAGTCCTCACACAGGAAGAGAAGGCGAAGCTTTTATAGAGAGGAAATGGAAGTTGGGAAGACTCTAGTAAACAAAGAGTCCATGGCTTTTCATTGAATCCTTGCCAGGGAAAGGATTCTTGCCTCTTCCTGTTAGGCTCCACTATCTCTCAGGACATGAGAGTTCCCCCTGCCGGTCTCCCAACTCTAATTGAGGTTTTTGTTTGTTGATTTTATACACTGCTTAACAAATTACCACCAACTTAGTGGCTTAAAAATAACACTTATTTATTTTCTCAACAGTTTTCATGATTCAGGAATCTTGATATGCCCCAAACTAAGTCAGAATATCTCTGATCAGCCAAAGGATCAGAGATCTCAGGATCTCACAAGGCTGCACTCTAGGTGTTGACCAGTCTGTGTTCATTTCTGGAGGAAACAGGCTGTGATATTATGATTTATAATTTGAAAAAAATATGTTGGATCCCTACCCACTGTTCCTGGCACAGAGCTCCTAAAACCCTTGGAATTTTCTAAGCAGTGAGAGCCAAGAAGGTATCTTTTGTTATGTTGGTGACTTTTAGAAAGAAGCTAAGAATAGAGGCTGGTTGCCAGGAGAACCTGCCATGTTATTAGAGGGGTGGAACTTTCAGTCCCAGCCCCTGATCTTCTGGGAGGAGGAAGGGCCTAGAGATTGAGTTCCATCACAATGGCCAATGGCTTACTCAGTCAAACATATGTAATGAAGCCTCCAAAGAAATCTAAAAGGATGGGATTCAGAGAGCTTCTGGGTTGGTAAACGCGTGAAGATTTGGAGAGAGTGGTGTGTTCAGAGAAGACACGTGCCCTTTCCCCACGCCTAGCCCTATGCATCTCTTTCATCTGGCTGTTCCTGAGTTATACCCATTGATAAGAAACTGGTAATCTAGTAAGTAAAATGTTTCTCTGAGTTCTGTCAGCTGCTCTAGCAAATTAATCGAACCTAAGGAGGGGGACATGGGAACCTCTGGTTTATAGCCGGTGGGTCAGAAGCACAGGTGATAACCTGGACTTGGAATTGGCATCTGAAGTGGGGGCAGTCTTGTGGGACTGAGCCCTTCCCCTGTGGAATCTGATGCTATCTCCAGGGAAATAGTGTTGGAATTGAGTTGGAGTGTAGGACACCCAGCTAGTGTCAGAGAATTGCTTGGTGGTGTGGGAAATTCCCACCACCCATTGGAATTGGTACTAGAATCGGCAGAAATCTGTTGCTTGCAATTATAGGACGAAGGTCTCTACTTTCTTGCTTGCCATCTGCTGGAGGTCACATTTAGCTCCTAGAGGACCCGGTAGTTCCTTGTCACCTTGCCTGTTCACATGTCTGCTCACAACATGGCAGCTTATTTCTTCAAAGCCAGCAGGAAAATACCTCATTCTCATCAGCTAAAATGCACTCTCACATAAAGTCACATAACCCTGTTGCCATATGGCACTACATAATGAAGAGAGTCCTTTGCCATCCTTTGTTGACTAGAAGAAAGTTGTAAGTCCTGCCAGCTCCCAAGGGGAGGACACTATACAAAGGCTCAACTCATAGGGAGACATCCCAGAATCCCGCCTCGAACAACGACTAAATAAGGCAACATCCTAAGCCTCAACTATGCCTCAGAGGGAAACACGGTAAATGGAAAACAAAATCAAGAGGAAGAATTTAAATAACTTTATCACCATGAAAAAAACTCAGCAGTAGGAGGAGAAAGCTCCTCAAAATAAATGTCAAGAAGTGTTATCAAAAAGCCAACTGAGTTGTAGCTGGATGAAAATATTAAATATGTATATCACTCTCTGATGTGGCAATTAACATCTTTGGGGACTTTTTCGCTACACATAACATCTGTTGATATACTCTATTTACATTTTATAATGTTGGAAGATGACCAGTTGGGTGAGAACTAAGAAGATTTGCTTTGATGATTCATATTAGTGATTTTTTTTTGATTTCTTAAGTACTTAAGTTTTGGGAAAACATAATTTTATAAGAAAATATAAAAATCTATGTCATGGTTTAAAGCAGCAGGAGTTAAAAACTGCACTTGATTTCTGAGGAAGGTTTCTCTGCTTCACTAACTTTCAGAAGGTAGATCGCTGATAATAACTGGCCATAGGATAGACTCAGCCTTGAGTCCTTTCCCATTCAGCAATCCCAGTGCATGTCATATGTGATCACCAGATTTTATGGAATGAGATGATTAAACCAGTGACCCTCTCTGCTGTCGTCTAGATTGTGCGCATTACTGGGAAGGCAATGTTAAGCTTGGAAGTATGTTATCTAAAAACTAAATCCCCGTGCTCTGATGTGAAATACAGAATATCAGCCCCTCCATGTCATAGTGGTAGGGTGATTGACACCTTTGCAGTTGATTTGGCTCTGGTTAATCCTAAGCAACCTAAAGTTAGTCATACAATCAAATAATTGAGGTTTCTAATATTTTCAACTGGCATCCCTTAGACTCTCGGTTATATGGTTTGTCTATCCTCTTAACCCGAAGCATCTTCTATAAAGAAGTAACTGTCAGAGAAAGAAATAAACTTTTTGCATATATATATGACATGGGATATATATTATAATCAATTTCAGTAGGTGGTCTGTTGACTGCCAGGCCTTCTCCACCTGTAAATGTCTCATGGATGTCTTAAAGGGTTATGGACATTCAAGGATTCCTGAGCATTCGACTTATTGTGATTTTAATGCAATGCTGTTAGAGAATTTATATTCCATATAACACGATCAAAAGCCCCTTCCTTTGTTTGGCCTTAGGGAAGGTAAAATCAAAGTTAGATCCCTTTAGATGGCTCTGGGTGTTGAATATATTTAAACCAACTGTCAGATGATGCTCTTTGCAATATGACCCTGAATGTGCAGCCACTCATTTCTTCTTGTACAATTTGGTTTGAAGTCGGAAGAGTCCTGTGCCTAAACGCATGAAAAGAGTTGGCTTCTGTATCGCTCTGGAACAATTACAAATTCAGTAACTTTAACAAAATGGATGTTTTGTTTTTGTTTTAATTTTTACACTTAATTAATTGGATTCCGTGAAAAGATTCACATGGCTTAAAAATGAACAAGTATAAACAGAGTGAAAAGTCTCTCTTCTGCTCCTGTACCTAGTTCCTACCTCCCATTTTGCATTTAACCACTGTTAATTTGTTTATTCTATATTTTTCCATGTCACTATGCATTGGCTCAACTTCTGCATTTCCATTCTGCTGCATTGATCTGTCAGTCAAGTCTTGTAACAACACGACTGTGTTTTATTTTGGGGCTTTATATTAATTTTTAATACCTAGTAGGGTTGGTTTCTCCTGCTTGCTCTTCTTTTTTCAGTTTTTTTTCTGATTATTATTTGTTAATTTTTCCATATGAACTCTTGAAGAGCATGTCTAGCTAAAAAAATTTGTTGGTATTTTAAATGGATTACATATTTTTAAGTTGATTTAGGGAAAACAGAGGTATTAATGCTATTGTCATTGTCTACAGAAGCAAGGTAAATTCTCTGGGTGATAGATTTGCTGATAGTGCTAATGGACAAGTGAAATAAAATTTTCCAAGTTTCTGGCTTAGGTTTCTGGATGAATGCAGACTTGCAACCAAATAAATTATAGAATATATAAAAATAATCTAAATCAACACTTTGTGTGTATGTGTTGGGGAGAGGGAAAACAGGGGCAATAAGTTCACTCACTTTTTACTCTTATTTGGAAATAATTTCAAACTTTGAGGTAAGTTCCAAGAATAGTATAATGAACCCGTACCCTTTACCAGATTCGCATATTAACAGTTGCCTCACTTGCTTTGCCTCCCGTGCTTCCCCTCTCACACACACATACACACACACACGTTTTCTGAACCACTGGAAAGTAAGTTGCAAACATTTTACCTCTCTACCCCTTCATTCCTAAATACGTTAGTCTATTTCCCTGGGTTATACAGTAAGGCTGTGTTGTTTATGCATTTTATGTACAGGAGTTTGTATCTGCTAATCCCAAACTCCTAATTTATCCCTCCCCCCATTCCCTTTCCCCTTTGGTAATCATTACATCAGAAACTAACACAATATTATACATCAACTACACATCAATAAAAATAAATGAATAAATACTTCGGTCTGTATTTACTAAGAATGAGGATGTTCCTTTCCTCATCTGCCATCCGTATTCTTACTATGTTCACTTTACCCAATCATATATTTTTAGTTGGGAACAATTGTTCAGCCTTTCTTTGTCTTTTAAGATGTTTACAGCTTTGAAGCATGCAGAGCTTTAAAAATAATAATGTTCTTCATTTTGAGCTTGCCTCTCGTTCCCTGATGATTAGATTCAGGTTATACACCCTGGGGTGGAATACTACATAAGTGATGTGTCCTTCCTGGAGTGTCACATCCCTAGACACACGGTGTACATCTGCACATTATCAGTGATGTTAATTTTATCATGTATATGAAGTGTCGGTAATTTCTCAGTGGTATAGTTACTATTTTTTTTTCCTTGCAAGTAATAAGCAATCTGTGGGAAGACATTTTAAGGCCATGAAAATATCCTACACCTGTCTGATCAAGCTGGCCCCTCCAGATTTAATGTCCATTGATAATTTTTGCCTCAATCAGTCTTTACTATGGTGGCTGCAAATGATGATTTTTCTGACTGTAGCAGTCCTTGCAGCTTTATCACGGATTATTAGTCCACTGTTCATCTATTTATTTATGTGTTTATTTATCGATTTCTTATTATGATAATGGATACTTCTTCCGTGGTTTGTAATTCAGTGATGAATTCATTTTAATCATACTGTTAGGGTGCCTCTGTGGGTGTGCTTTCTCTCCAGCTAAATTGTAATCTTCCCACCAGTGGGAACTAAGCTTCGGTTCCCTGGCTATTAAATTTCTTTCTTCCTATACGCACACACACACACACACACACGCACACACACACACACACACACACTCTCTCTCTCTCTCTCTCTCTCTCTCTCTCACCCACACAAACGCCTAGTCCAGAACTCTGTTTACAGAAGTCACTTACTAAAGACTGAATAAATGACCAAATGTCTTGAGGGTGCTGGCAGTGACATTTGTAGCTGCAAGCCATAGACATCGTGTAGGTGCCCTCTGCCATCACTGTCGTGACCACCAAATAAAATATTGGAAGGTTAATGATGTATCCCTGTGATGACTGTTTAAGATAGTGTTAATGGAGAATCAACATTTTTATGTGAAGTATACTTCAGAGGTTATCTTCAATAGAGACCCGAATTGTAGCATGTAATTAATTGTGCACATTTCCCTCATACCTCAAACATTCATCTTTGCTCCTATCGTGTATGAAAAGTCACATAGCTAAGTTTGGGCTCAGTTTCTTTTACTGCGCTATAGTGTCTAACGCTCCTTGTATTGCAATATTGTTTTCTGAATGTAAAACGTGCTCAGATTCTCATTTCCTACCTGAATCTCCCTGGTTTGTTTCTCATATGGTACTCTCTAAAGCAACAGAAACAGATCATACTTTTTTCCTGATAACCTCAAATAGGACATTGACTTTGGAGACAGCACATTGTTGGTGGATTAAAAACAAGTTTCCTTTTTCAGTTAATTTTCAAGAATATGAATTTTTCCGTTATTATAGCAACTGCTTGCGCAGGCTCTCCGGAGTTCAGAAGTCCTTTTGGAAAGATTGTCTTTGTGAATATGTATATACAGACAACGCATCTTTCTCTGCCCTGCCATATATCCGTTCTCTAAAGACATATATCTTCTCTAAAGACATTAGCTGATAGTAGTTATTGTCTTAAGAGACTTCTGAGTCCCTGTTTCGGGATTTTAATTCACTCTGCCTCTAGCTTCTAAAACAAGCCTCTCCTGACAATTGTGTATGTGTGTGTGTGTGTGTGTGTGTGTTTGTTGTGTATTTCACCGAGGAAACTTCATCTAATCCAATTTCTGCTTGCACACTTCAAGTATGTCCTGAAGCTTTTTAGACACACATACAAGCACATGGACCCACATTAGTGGAAGTACTGTTTGAAAGAAAAATCCGTAGCCAAAAAATTCCTAGCTTTGGATCCAGCTTAATGTTAACACAGATTGTGTGGCTTAAGAGTTACCTCTTGATAAATAGGTGGGGATACCAGTTAGGAGTAACACATAAGCTGGTATAGTTGGCGATGACATTATTCTAGCGTTTTTAACCTCATTATCTTACAACAGAGCCAAAAGGTAAAGATAATTCAATAAAGAGCATAAATATATCAGAGTTAGGAATGTTTCCCAAGTGCAACATCAAGAAATAGAGTTCAGTTTGCTCTCTCTTCAATTTTTCACAAACTTGCTCTCCATTTCCCATTTATATCTTGGGGATATTTGAAAATAATATTTGACAAAGCTTAAAGATGAAGCTTCCTGACACCAGACAAAAGAATGATTTTTAGTCCTTTTAACCCTAATTTCATTGTTGTCCCCTCTTCCCTCCTTTTTTTGGTCCCAACCCAACACGGTTTTCTACAGTATATTTTTGGTCAGTTGAGCATTCAGGACCAAACATCAAAAGTATTGTATCATCTTTTTTTCTTGAAATTTAATTCTTTTTCATAGAAAAACTGAGTGTCATGGCCGTTCCACAATCTGAAAATGTATCCTTTATCTACATTTCAAAGCCGTCTTTTGTTCTCCCATTTATTTTTACACTTGTTACCACTGCCGGCTCACCTCACGTCCTAACCACTTGGTGTGTAATCTGTGTTTCTGAACTTTATTCTTATCTGTGCTTGAATACTTTTTTTTTTTTCTTAGAAGACTTTGAAAATGTTGGTCTATCTTAGTTTGCACCTGACGTTCTGCTAAGAGAGGCAGTGCCATCTAGTAAAAAGCGTACAGACCCTGGAGAATTAGAAAGAACCGCATTCACTGTCTGAGTCTGCCACTGACTTGCTGTGTTTTCATACACAAGTAACTATGGCTTCCATATTTATATGTTATAAACAATTATCTATTTTTTCCACGACTCATTGCAAAGGTTAAACTAAATAAGATAACACATACAAACATCTAGTTTGGGTTAGGCAAATAGGTAGTACTTGGAATATGGTAGTTACTAAAATTTTTATTCTTACTGTTGTATTTTGGTTTTTGCTTTTCTGGCGTTTTTGGTTGTTTTTTAAGATTGTGAGAACAGGGGAAACTAATCAAACTGCTCTACTGCTTGATATAAGGAGTCGCAAACAGATTTCAGTATTGTCCCTGATTGCCTCCAAGGGCTAGGAAAATTACTCAAATCTTTCTTTCCCTCTGTATGGGAGAAATAAATCATCTACGTAGGGAGTAGTGATGGCTATTAGCTGGTTCGTTTTCTCCAAAGATGTTGACCTTACAGTAATCTATAAATACTAGGTGGCAGTAGTTATTTCTTTTTCAAATGAAAACTTTATTAGGGCTTTAATGAATCAGTTAGAAGTCCTGTGTGTTCATGTTACTGTTTAAAGGTAATCACAAAAGTGAATTTCAGCAGAAAAATTCTGGAGACGGCTACCATGTATCTTTTCCCTTTCAGCAGTATCTTCTTCTGGTTTTATTTTTTTAGGTGCCTTTTTAGCACTTCTGTGACAAGCTTTCCCCCAAGCAAATCAGGGAGTATCAAAGAACAGTGGGGCCTATTAAAAATGGTATTCTGGAACATCATTCTGATTTCCCTTAGGGAACCATTTTGACATTTTATCAGACTGTGTCTAGCAGTCTACGGAGCTTTTACTTATATTTAAGACTCAAAATCCATAAAAATTTATTGTATTTTTTGTTATATTTGCATTTATATAGATCCTTTAATATATTTCATATTATAGTTCTTTTGCAGACCGATGAATTATATAGTTTTATGGCAAGGACTATAGCTAGCAAAATTGACAGCTATTATTTACAGAAGTCCCCCTTTTACACATTCCTGCATGTGAGAAGGAATGTTGCAGATTATGGAAAAGTGTAAATGGAGAGGAATTAATTAACACCTATCAGTTGCTGTCTTTCAATGTCAACAGTGATCGTAAAACGTATTATACTGAATAAATGGATATTAAGGGATTTTTATCAGCTCAGGCAACCAACTACATTCATCTCAAGTATCATCACATCAGACCTCCCTTCCATAGTGTGAGTATGGGCTTTTGGCCAGGACGAATTTCTAGAGGTGGCAAACATTTAGTCACAACTTGTACTTGGACTCTTGGCTATAGAAGGGGTGCTTGAAAGCCATGTATCACACAAAAGGATTCTAAGCAATCATTAACATAAATTATGGAATCCAGTCTACTTCAGGGCTAGCTTCACAGCAGACAATTGGCAAGATTTACCATGTATTTGTAAGAATACAGATTGTGGAATTAGCAAGCGAAAAATTTAATGGATTAGGGGAAAGGAAAAAAAGAGAGAAAATTTATAGAAAATGTAATTTATTCCATAAATTAGAAGTTTTACTATTTTCTAAATTCAATTCCATCCCCAAGGTCCATCTTTTTAAAAAATACTGCATGCCTTACAATACTAACGTCTCATAGTGTGTTAACTAGCAGGAACCCTGCTAGTTGACACAGTGGGGGTCTCCTCTGCTTCTCTGAAAATAGATGTTTGATCTTCTTTCATATAACTTAAATTCAATCGAAATATGCTTCAAGGACTACTATAAAAATTTTTAACCGATGCTGTCTTACACAGTTGAGGATCTTTGAGGGTATATATGAAGTAAAAACTGACTGGTTCATGTGTGAATATTAATCCTGTAATCATAAAGCCCTAGTTTTGAATGAGCTCTTCATGTGACACTCATCACAGAATTACAAATCTGAAGGTTCAAAGGTCCCTGCCATAGATTGAATGTACCCCTTCCCCTCAAGTTCATCTGTTGAAACCCAGTCCCCAATGTTGATGCGATTTGAAGGTGGGGCCTTTGGGAGGTGTTTGGCAGAGCCCTCAGGAGTGGGATTAGTACAGCAAAAAATAGCCAGTTATGAACCAGGAAGCCAGTGCCGGATATGAAATATGCCAGCATCTTGATCTTGGACTTCTATTTCATTATCTCCATGGTGCTCATATCTGGTTCATCATTACAGTCCATGTGAGGAGTTTTACAAAACAGATTCCTGGTTCCAAACCAGACCTACTGAATAAAGTTTTCCAGGAGTCGTAGAGTGCAGGATATTTTTTTTTCTAGCACCTTCTACAGAATTATTATGACAAGTCAGGTTTGAGAACCATGGATTTAGACCAAAGACAATCAGATTTGGTGGAGTTTGATCTCTAAGTATATTCAGAGATGGGGATTCCACTAGGTCCATAGATAATGTGTATTTGGAATTAATTACAGTATCATGACATCATTTTACACGTCTTTCTCCTGCAAAACAAAACTATAGACTCTGGCTTGACTCATCTTAGAAACTGCCACCCAGCCTTGCTCTCCTTTAGGAGCTATTCAGAATGTGAAAGGGTATATTGAATTATGCCCCAGGCACTTTTTCTCTATAATAACCCAGCCCCCTTAAAATTTTTTCTTACAATCCTATTTTCTCTTCTTCTGAGGAATCTAGTTTCTCCAAATATGGATATGTAGACACCAACAGCATACAAACTCTGAGAAGAATAAAGTTGACTCATAACTCGTCTTACTAGAATATCCATTTCTAATGTCAGGAATTTAAACTTGGATGCTTCAGTTTTGGTTGACCATTAGGGCATACAGTTGTTACTACACATGCATTTCTACAGTCAATCCAGGCCTGATGAAAATATGATGCAGCCATTGTCCTAATAATAACAAACCCTTTTGAACTGGGACTTTCATATCTTTTTTTTTAAGACAGCATCTAAAATATATATATACACACATATATATATATATATATATATATATATATAACACATGCATGACTGAGGGTTGATCAGACCACTGTGAAAGAGTTGATTTGACATAACTGACAACATTGCATAATCTAATTTCTAACAACTAAAATAACATCCTTGAACTGATTGTGAGCCCCCCCACCCCCAAGAAAAATAATGAATTTAAACTAATTTGTTGAACTTATCTAATAGGCTGAAATCTGAACCAAACCTTACTTTTTTTCTACTGATTTTTCTTTAACCTAAATCAACAAATGAGCCAACTGGAACTGGAAAAAAGAAGCTTACATAATTTCTAAAACTGAAATATCAATACAGAACAAAACTGAAATATCCAAACATCTGCCACACTAATTCTGAAATTGGCTGAAACTTTATTTAGTTTAATTCCTTAGTTCAAACAGCCCAGTGTGGATATACCTACATTTTGTCTGGTTCAATAGACAAGTTAATTCTCAGGGGGAGCAGAAACCAAAGCTTTTAAGCAAAAATCATCTAGCTTCATCGAGTTAACTCTGGTAAAATAAAGCCGGTTCCTCCTGAATACTTTCTGTCGGAGGCATTGGTACATTTGTCTTTTGTCCGAATACAAACAGACTCACGATTTCACACAATACCATTTAATTGGTGAATTTCTTTATTAGTTTACCTGAGGATTCTCTTTTACTTTGTGGCAACACATCACACCTGTTTTTATAGTGTTTCCTAAAACGAAAATAAACATTATCAAACATTATGTGGAACAATACTTAAATTAACTCAGTTGATTGAGCCCCTGATATTTTCAGACTGAGGTTTGATATACTTTAGTACCAAAGGGCAATATGCATCAAAATCTCCATTGCAAGCCTATTCTGGTGTGTGTGTGTGTGTGTGTATAAAACACCTGATTTCTGTGCAGTTATTTCAAGTTTTCAAAGCAGTGTCACATCTATTATTCCATTTAATCTTCATATTTTTAACAAAGTATGTTTCCATATTATATATTTAAAGTTCCCTCACCATCAAAGCAATACAGCTTGCTCAGATATTGAAATAATAAACATTTCCTACTAAAAATAAAAATTACCACCTCATGTTTCCTTTATGTCGCCTTCTCCTGTTTCTTCCTCTTATTCATGGTGGTAGATATACTTCTCAGTTTTGCTCCTGTGTCATCATTCAGTATTTGTTTATAAGTTCCTACTACGTGCTGGGGCTCTAGTTTACTATCTAGCTGTCTAGTTGGCTGTGTGCTAAGGAGAATACAAAAGAGTGCAATATGTTTGGTCTCCATATATTTGCATTCTAATAAGGAAAGTAAATACATACAATTCTTTCTAAGTAAAATTGACTTCCTCCTCACATTTTAAATTTAGTCCCACTGGAATCTTGGCTACCTGTCTGTTTTTCCTTCTTGACAATGAATTACCCGAAGGCAGAAATTGCGTCTCATTGATTTTCAAATCCTAGCATGGAGCTCAGTGATAGGCCTGTACTAGAAGTTTGCTGTTTCATACACTCCTGTTTTAAATCCTGTTTCGCCTTACTGACTTAAAGGTGGAATTCAACCCCCCAGCGTGTAATGTAGGCCCTTTGTGATTTAGGTCTGCACTGGCCTCTTTGATAGCCACTAGCCACACGTGTTGAGCACTTGAAATGTAGCTAGTCTCAACTGAGATGTGCTGTAAAAGTAAAGATTTACACTAGATTTTGAGGACTTAGTACCAAAGCAATGATGTAACAGGTCTTATTAATAATTATGATCTTGATTACATGTTCAAATGACGTTTTGGTTATATTAAATGTGGTTTATTATTAAAATGAATTTCATCTTCTTTTTGCTTTTTTAAAAAAAATGTGGTTCTTAGAAGATTTGAAATTACATATGTGCCTTGCATTCATTTCCGGCAGGAAGGATCAAGCCTCTCCTCTCACCTCCTTTCCCTTATTTTCCACACAGATGTTGTTTCCACCCTCAAAAAGTCTCTTTGCCCTCTTCCAAAAGTGCGTGCTAACTTCCTGCTTGGATGCCTTTGTGTGTCTGCTTGGCATTCTCTTTCTTCTTAGCATTCTCTTTCTTCTTAGCACAGTCCATTGGCAAAGGCCTACGCACTGAGCACCCCCTTGGACCACTCCCTCTCAAGACCTGTTTTAGATGCCCTGTGTCTGTAATACCATATCATCCTTCACAAAACCTTATCTAGGACTTATCACACTGTATTGTGTTTCTTGGTTTACTTCTTTTTTTAAAAAATATTTTTTTAAGCCAGCATTTTATTTCACTTGGGTCTTTTCTGTTTGTTTTTGGTGTGTGTTGGGGGAAGGTAACTAGGTTTATTTATTTTTAGAGGAGGTACTGGGGATTGAACCCAGGACCCATGCACTCTGCTACTAGAGCTATATGCCCTCCCCCTCTTGGTTTACTTCTGCCTTTTAAGATTGGAACTGATTCTGAATCTCCTGCACTGAATACACTTTCTGGCTTAGAATAACTTTTAATATTTGTTGAATGAATGTAAGAAGGACCTGATTGAATAGCAAATCTAAAGGGAAACTTTAAGGTCTGAGTGGATAGCTCTAACCCAAAACTACCACCCTAGACCAAAAAAAAAAAAAAAAAAAAGACCCCAAATTCCCCCACTCCCCTCACCAAAAAACCAAAACAAGCAAAAACAGCAACACAAAAACAGAAGCCACTACAGAGTTGCATATTAAACTAGTAAAAATTTATTTTTGAGAAAACATTAACTTCCGTAAAAGTCTTAAATCCTTGTGTTATCTTCTTGTTGCTCTAATGTCAGAAGGTTATGGGGGCAAAAAAACTGATTCTTCTGAACAGCTGGAAGCAGGTGGAAAGTCAGTAACAACATCTTACTCAACAGTCATTTTTTAATTCAGTAACGTAACTTTTCCTTGGAGAGCACTGTTGTTCTCTAGCGGTGACTTCATTTGTCATCTTCAGAAAGGCTGATAAATTCCCTGGTAACCACTACCATAGGGAGCCGCTTGGTTGATTTGTACATTGTAATTAGTAAATGCATTTCCAAACGCCTGTGGCCCACTGGTACAGCCAAGAAAATATTCTCCACCATAGGTATTAAAAACTGGCTGATCATTGTAGGCATTGCAGACATTACCATACATCTGATCAGAAAAATTAAACCCTTCATTATTGGCAGAGAAGGGAACCGGAACAAACACCCTAGAAGGGCTTCTGCCTCCTCCCACTGCCCCAAAAACATTTGGGCTTGCTCCAAAAGCATTTGGGCTTGCTCCAAAATCATTTGGGCTTGCTCCAAAAGCATTTGGGCTTGCTCCAAAATCATTTGGGCTTGCTCCACAAGGACTTGCAATTGCTCCCCAAGGATCTGGATTTATTCCGAAAAGACTTGAATTTATTCCGAAAAGACTTGGATTTATTCCGCAAGGATCTGGATTTATTCCGCAAGGATCTGGATTCACTCTGCGAGGATCTGCATTTATTCCACGAAGATCTGGATTTATTCCACAAGGATTTGGATTGATTCCGCAGAGATCTGGATTTGCTCCGTAAGGAACTGGATTTATTCCGCAAGGATCTGGATTCGCTCTGCGAGGATCTGCATTTATTCCACGAAGATCTGGATTTATTCCACAAGGATTTGGATTGATTCCGCAGAGATCTGGATTTGCTCCGTAAGGAACTGGATTTATTCCGCAAGGATCTGGGTTTGCTGTGCAAGGATTTGGATTTATTCCGCAAGGATTTGGATTTATTCCCCAAGGATTTGGATTTATTCCGCAAGGATTTGGATTTATTCCCCAAGGATTTGGATTTATTCCCCAAGGATTTGGATTTCTTCCGCAAGGATTTGGGTTTGCCTGGGAGCCTGTTCCTCCCCAGCCGTTGCCTAGCCTGGTAAATAGACCATCTCTTTCTGCCTTGTATTTTGCCTTCGCCTGTTCTCTCGAAAATGCAATTTTAACCTCACACTGCCCAGAGCCAACTAGATGGTATCTGGTTTCTAACAGCTTCTTGACTGGTGTCTCATCAGTATAGGTGATAAAACAGAAAGCTCGTCTTTCCTTTGTTCTTGGACACATTGGAAGCTCGATACTCTTGATCACGCCAAATGCCTCAAAGTATTCTCGGATTTTTTCTTCGGACAGCTGAGGGTTCAACCCCCCAACGAAAACTTTTTTGTAAGGAAACTTCGAATCTAGGGCTTTAGCCCGCTTCAGATCGATCATTTTGCCATCCACTTTGTGCTCTTTAACTTGGAGCACCTTTTCAACGGTGGCATTATCTTTGAAAAGCACAAATCCAAACCCCCTGGTGATTCCAGTGTCGGGATGGATTTTAATAATAAAATCGAGGATCTCACCAAATTGCTTCAAGTATTCGAAGAGAGCTTGCTTACTGATACTGCGGGAGATTCCACCAATGAACATTTTACTGGCATTGTACTGGTTCTTGCAGGCTTCGATTCTGAACCCCTCAGGGAACTGTGGTATTTCATTGATTTTGCTCATGGCAAAGCCGATGGCGTCCATCTGATGGCGGCGACGGCGGCGGCGGTGGCGGCGGCGGTGGCTGTGGCGGCGGCGGTGGCGGTGGCTGTGGCGGCGGCGGCGGTGGCGGCGGCGGTGGCTGTGGCGGTGGCTGTGGCGGCGGCGGCGGTGGCGGCGGCGGTGGCTGTGGCGGCGGCGGTGGCGGCGGTGGCGGCGGCTGTGGTGGCGGTGGCGGCGGCGGCGGCGGCGGTGGCTGTGGCGGCGGCGGCGGCGGCGGCGGCGGCGGTGGCTGTGGCGGCGGCGGTGGCGGCGGTGGCGGCGGCTGTGGCGGCGGTGGCGGCGGCGGTGGCGGTGGCTGTGGCGGCGGCTGTGGCGGCGATGGCGGCAGTGGCGGCGGGGCGGCCGCGTCGAAGTGTGGCTTGGGCTCAACTGCCGGAGAGGGGCAGTCTGGGAATTGGCGACGTGGTGACGTAAGATGTGGAACCATGGGACTGAGTAGTTCCAATTGTGACGTAGGCGGTAAGGAGACTTCCTGGTTGTACCAAAGCCGGATTGGCCCCACAGAAGTTGCTTTGCTTTGGGGCTTGATAGTTTTGCCCTGAAGGCAAAACTCCTAGCCCACCAAAAGGAAAGTTAATCACGAGCGACCTCTGCTCCTTGGCTGCTTCTCTTCAGGCTGCGGCTCTTTGAAGTTTTGTTCGAACTCATTAGGTCTTTCAAAATGGAGACTGCGCCTCTCAGTGGCCACTTGTTCAATTGCTGTCCTTTACATCATTGTCATATTTCACTTAAGTCTTTGAGGGGACAGGGATGCGAAAGGAGGTGAGGGAGGTAGACTGGAAAATAGAATACAGGGAAAGCACAATGCCTGGAGGTTATGCTAAAGGGATGGGAAAGCACAATTTTTTTTTGTTAAATGACAGCTTTGTTGTGGTGTAATTTACATATCACCCTGTTCGCCCTTCTGTTTTTTGTGTGTTTGTGGAGTTGCAGTCACGATCAAGATCTAATTTCAGAAACTGTTTGTACCCTGTCAGAAAAATTCTGTACCACATCAATCAGTCACTCCTCATTTTCCCCTTAACCCCCCCCCCCCAAATTATACAATAGGTGCCTGGTTTCTTTGACTTAGCCCTATGTTTTCAAGGGACATCCATGTTGTGGCATATTTCAGTATTTCATTCTTTTTTTATGGCTGAGTAATCTTACATATTGTATGGATCTACCACTTTTTTTTATCCATTTCTCTAAAATTAACATTTGAGAGCATTGATGTTGTTATATTATTCCGTATCTGTGTCATAGTTAAAATAAGTGTAAGGGACTTTTCTGTCAGTTATTAGCATTTCTGATTTCTGGCATGGTCAGTGTAGCTAGGATTTGTCACTATTGTTCAGATTGTTGAGATAGTATTTAATATTAACTTAACCTCTCCTTGCATCTGAAGAAAAAAAGTCAAATTTTTGAATGCTTAGTTTGCCTACTTCTATGCTTGGTCATTGCCTATCCAGTATATCGAGAAATTTGTGTTTGTCTTCTTCCTTTAAATATTAGCTTTTTTTGAGGGAAAGGTTTTTAAATTCCTCCACAGCACCTCCCCCACAGACTGTCTCCACATATCTGACTCAATGAATTTCTGACACTATTCTTTTAAACAAAAAAATTTCTATTGTTCATAATAATACCTGTCTATTTCTCTCTGCAAACATGTGTGCGAACCATCATTTGGAGATAAGAGAAAGGGAACTGTATTTTAAAAACACCCTCCATGAAATTAAACCGTAGGAGAAATGAATTATTTCACAACAAAGGAAAAACTAAAAACTCTCAGGGAAAGAAAGTCCCTGGCTCACACTTTAATTATAAACTATTTGAAGCCCGAAGTGCTTCCACATCTCAGATGCCATATCCCTGTGCCTTTGTTCAGTCTGAACATTCTTCCTCAAATGCCTTTGTTTTTTTTCCTCAGCCAACCACCCCACCCCCATTCTGTCTGCCTAAGTTCCATAGCCTCCTCTGAGAGCATCCCTTTGTGAACCAATCACACACTTTTTATACAGCTTTATCAAGGTGCATATATATGTATCTGTCAGTGAGCTTCTCAGGGACCGGCATGGTACCATCCTTAACCTAAAGGTTTCAACACAAAGCTTAAAACACATAATACCTAGCAAATTAAAAAAAAAAAAAAGGAACTCATTAAATGCTTGTTGAAATAAACTAAGCAGGGGAGTTCTGAGGCCACATTTTTGAAAACTCTTGATCTAACTGGCCTCTGGGAAGATGAACCTGTTGCAGATTACTTCCTGAATATGCTGGAGATCTGACCTGTCTTCTTATGGAAGAGACTGCAGTTTAGAAATGTTCTTATTTCTGGGCCATTTGCTAACCAACTGAGACAACCCCAAAGAAACCAGCATTCCCTTTAGCTGCAGCTTTCCCTAGAATGGGAATCTTAGGGGAGTTATACCCTCTGTGGTTCTAAGCTAATGAGGTACCTTGATGGCTAGTCAGTTACTTGTGGCTCTTTTTCTAATTAGACCACGGCTGATGTCATAGTTTTCACCCCCGTGTGGGCTGGTTGGCTTTATTCAATTACGTGGCTACAGGCTACACTCATGACCCTTATCCTCGGCCCTGCAAATGCACGTTCCTGGTCACAAGGGGCTGCTGGGTCTGAGCATGTTAATGAATCGGTGAAAAGACAATGCTCACTTCTGGATCCACAATTCAAAGCATTTAACCTACTGATCTTGGGTCAATAGTGTCATCTCGGTACATGAAAGACAACGCATTATTACTGTAATTACTTTCGAGGCAGTAAAAAGGAGCATTTTTTCAAAAGACTGTCTACTCCTGGTTCTCTAATGAAAATAATTATGCTCACTGAGATACTCTCCTCCCACACACATGCTCCATGAGCTTGAGCTGTCCAAAACGTTTTAAAATGACTCCTTTCCACTGTAATGTCTAAAGAAATTTAAATCCATACTATTCAGCTTTAGTTTTCCATGGTGATGGTGCCACACAACTTAATATATATTTTAGGTATTGAAATATTGTCATCAGATTCCTGATTTTAACTTTCCTCATGGGGCAGTCCAGTAACAATAATTCTGACTTGTAATTTCTTCTTATTCCACATTAAATCAAAATGTGTATATTAGAGAATTGCAGGAACTGGACATTTCTTTGTTAAGAAATGAATAAATGAATGAATGAATGTCAGGTACCCTGACAGCTATCAAAGGTATTTTACAAAGGTGGACTGCTTATAAAAAACAAACCCCGTAAATCAAAGAACAAGTGGCACAGAAGCTAGGAATATAAAATCAGGATTTGCTGCTTTGGGGGGTAGGGGGACGAAGTGCTGTAAGACATGCAGGCTGTCATAATTTTTGTATTTTAGGGGACATGGGATGCCTGACTTGGGTTTGTTTTACTGTGATCTAGACCATGCCTGCAGTATTTATAGCTCTTAATTTGATTGTCCCTTGGCCGTTAGTATCTCATTTATAATTGTTGGAGAATGGGGGATAAGATGAAGGATGGCATATGCCTTTAGAATTAATCTGGCTCTCTTCTCATGGGACTCAACCTTGGCAGGAGGATGCTGTGGGACCCATAAATCAGGAGGGTAACCTGGATGTATCCTGATTTGATATGCTGGCATAGACCTGTCTCTGTGGTAATACGTTCTTTAATGCTCTGTTGAACCCGTTCTCTTTAGTGAAATGAAAATGCATGTGTTTGACATACTTGGTCTAGTTGGTTGTTTGATAAAGTGAAATTTCCCTTACTCTTTTTCCTCTTCATTTTCCACAGAAACTGCCCGTGCCCATTACTTAAATTAAGTTGAGAGTGCTAACAGATAGTCTGAAAAATGGTCATTTAGGAAACACTGTTTTCTCCTAACTTTGAATGTATCCACATAGTCATCTATCTGAAGTACGCTGGACATAGACTAAATATTAATTTGACATCGAAAGTTTTTTTTTAATTTTTTATTGATGTGTAGTTGATTTACAGTGTTAATTTCAGGTGTATAGCAAAATGATTCAGTTACAGATACACACATACACACACACACACATATATATATTTTTTCTTTTCAGATCCTTTTCCATTATATTTTATTATAAGAAACTGAATATAGTTCCCTGTGCTATACAGTAGGTCCTTGTTGTTTATTTCTTTATATATAGTAATATGTGTCTGTTAGTCCCCAACTCCTAATCTGTTCCTCCCTGACCTTTCCCCTTTGGTAACCATAAGTTTGTTTTCTATCTGTGAGTCTGGTTTTGGTTTGTAAATAGAATTTGTATCTTTTTTTTTTTTAGATTCCACATATAAGTGATACCATATGATATTTGTCTTTCTCTGTCTGACTTACTTTTCTTAATGTGATAATCTCTAGGTCCATCCATGTTGCTGCAAATGGCATTATTTCATTCACTTTTATGGCTGAGTAATATTCCATTGTGTGTGTGTGTGTATATATATATATATATATAATATGATACAATATTATATTTTATATATCATATCTTTATCCAGTCATCTGTTGTGACATCAAAAGTTTTTAACAGCTGAATCCAGCTGCTGGACTTCTGCCTGGATAAGTCATTTAAAAAGCCCTTTTTGCCATCTGCAAAGGAGGCCAATGTGCCTGGTTATAGGAAGACCACAGAAATGTGGCAGTTTCAAGAACTGATTGACAAGACACATGTAGATATTCAAACATGCATTTGTCTTGAGAATATCACTTAAAATAGATAGTTCCATTATGCTAATCTCAGACTCGATTGAAAGGTTTTTTAAAAAAAGAGGAAGGATTGGTAGACAGGAAGCCTCCTCCTTCACCATGCACTGAACAGTATGCAGTGTATGGTAAAGGGAAGTGTACTGAGATGACCTCGGTGTCTCCCAGTTTTCCTTAGAATTCTGAAAGCCTCAAAGGCTATCTGGTTGCAGGTTTGGGTAGGATCTACCACAGGAAGAATGGGAGTCCACTCCCCAAGCATCTATGTATAACCTGGAGAATATGGGAATGACAGTGTGTGACCTTGTATTTCTCATTTTCCCTCTTCATCTTCTCATTAGCCAGTGTCATTTCAAAGAATTGGAGGTGCCCTATGGATGTACAGATAAAAAGACAAATTCCAAAATAGGCTTTTTTTTTTTACATGTAGGTCAGAGTTCCCCACACCTGTTAAGTTGAATGAAAATTCATAAACTCAGTAGACTATTTTGATATTTTGCCTCATTTGGTTATTTACTTTTGTGACTTTAGCATTTTGGTAGAGGGGGAAAAAACTCTAGCTGCTGAATCTTTTTTTTTTTTTCCTTTATAATAGTCATTTGGTGGAAGGGCTTGGGTTGGATTTTTTTTTTAATTAATGGAATCTGTATTACTTATACATGAATTTCTAAGAGTCATAAAGGTAACCATGCTTGCACATGAATCATGCAAATGTAGAATTTAGACATTACTGTCATGCAAACATAGGTAAGAATATATGAAATGAACTTATACGCTGTAAGAATTATGTGCATATAATAATACTCTTTGAAGACTTATAAAGAGTATTTAATTATTTATATACAGTTGTCCCTAAGTATCCTCAGAGGATTAATTCCAGGGCCCCCTTCTGATACCAAAATCCACTGACACCCAAATCCCTTATATAAAACGGTGTAGGATTAACGTATAACCTAGCACATCTCCCTGTATACTTTAAATCATCTTTAGATTACTTAATAATATCTAATATAATGTAATTGCTATGTAAACAGTTGCCAGCACACGGCAAATTCAAGTTTTGCTTTTGGGAACTTTCTCGAATTTTTTTCTTCCAAATATTTTCAATCCGAGTTTGACTGAATCCATGGATGCAGAACTGGAAGATATCGAGAGCCAGCTGTACTATTTAATGTGAACTTCTTTCTAGTTATTTTCGTTGGGTCAAAGAAACATCTATGTTTAAATATTCATAGACTCTAGTCTTTAGCCTAAGGAATAGAAGTACTGAGAGGAGATTTTTTTTCTGTCATGCTTTTTTTTTTTTTTAGCTTATAAATAATTTTTCACATATCTCCTCTAGGGAAAAATACACTGACCAATAATTTCCCCTTGCGATTATTTTATGAGTGTAATTCCTGACTTTATAAAGAAGAACATGCTTAAAAATCAAAATATGCAATCTTGTGTCTCATGTCTAAGCCTCTTCCAATTACGACCCCCACCCAAATCGAAGCTGATGACAGAAAGAACAGTCGCAGAGTCAGAATTGCAGAGGTTTGTGCAAAGTGCATAGGGCATGCAGAAAGGATTCAAGAATACAATCAATACCAGTTGAGGTGGTATTGAGAATAGTCTGACAGAGATGGATAAAGGAAGGATAGTGCTGCTCCAGTGAAACCCCTGAGTCAGGACATAAGAGACGAGAGGGTTTAGGTCCATCTAGAACTAGAAGAATCAGAGATAAGAAAACTTACAAGGATGTCTTCTGAACCAAAACAAAAAGATGAAGATGAACACTGCGTCTGTTAGTGAGAGATCAGTCATCAGTTATAACGAATTTTAGGCTTTTCACTGTTTCCTTTGGCAGTGATTTGCTTCTGTCTACAAGTATTATCTGCATTAAATGACAGCAGCTAAATAATCCAAATGTAAAGGATTTATGCCCATCCAGTTGCTTTTCACTTTTTCTTTTGACTTGTTCATGCAAATGGCAGGCTTTAGAATTCTGAACAGTATAGTTCCCAGTATTTTTGTGAATGTGGGGAGCAAGAATCCTTACCTGGCAGTTCATTGTTTTTTGTTTTTTGTTTTTAATCTGCCAATATCCAGTTTATTCTTTTGCCAATGTGGACAAAACAGGTTTGTTTTGTTTTGTTTTGTGTTTTTCAATCTCTGATGATCAGGGCTTCTCTATTTTCCTGTGACAATTTAATATCAACATTATCTGTGCCTTTCCTCTGTAGATATTGTTTCCTAATAGATTGTCTGTTCCAGCCTTAATAACCATTCCCAGGCTTGTCAGAGACTGAGCTTAAGAACGAAGGTAGCACTTGTATAAATTCAGTGTTTTCAAGCATTCCGCTGACATGTAATGAGCATCAGAGAAGTGGGAATAATGGTATCTCAAGGCAGAGAAAACAGTGTCACAAAAACTTTGATTTATTCTAAGGGCAACAGTCGGGTAGCTGGCGTACCATTTAGATGGAAACATATGAGAGATGAGGTTGGTACTTTGGGTCCTTTTTTGAGTATGCAGCAAACTTTTTTTTTTTATTATTGAAGTATAGTCGATTGACAATGTTGTGTTAATTTCTGGTGTGTAGCACAGTGATTCAGTTATACATATATATATTCCTTTTCATATTCTTTTTCATTATAGGCTGTTACAATGTATTGAATATAGTTCCCTGTGCTGTACAGTAGGACCTTGTTTATCTATTTTATATATAGTAGTTAGTATCTGCAAATCCTGAGCTCCCAATTTACCCCTTCCCACCCTCTTTCCCCTCTGGTAACCACAAGTTTGTTTCCTATGCTTGTGAGTCTATCTCTGTTTTGTAAATAAGTTCATTTGTGTCTTTCTTTTTAGATTCCACATATAAGTGATATCATATGGTATTTTTCTTTCTTTCTGGCTTATTTCAGTTAGTATGACAATCCCCAGGTCCATCCATGTTGCTGCAAATGACAGTCTGTTCTTTTTTATGGCCGAGTAGTATTCCACTGTATAAACCACAGTTTCTTTATCCAATCATCTGTTGATGGACATTTAGGTTATTTCCATGTCTTGGCCATTGTAAATAGTGCTGCTATGAATGTTGGGGTGCATGTTTCTTTTTGAATTCGTTTCCTCTGGATACATGTCCAGGAGTGGGATTGCTGGGTCATATGGTAAGTCTGTTTTTAGTTTTTTAAGGAAACTTCATACTATTTTCTATGGTGGCTGCACCAAACTACATTCCCACCAACAGTGTAGGAGGATTCCTTTTCTCCACACCCTCTCCAGCATTTATCATTTGTTGACTTTTGAATGATGGCCATTCTGACCAATGTGAGGTGATACCTCATCGTAGTTTTGATTTGCATTTCTCTGATAATTAGTGGTATTGAGCATTTTTTCATGTGCCTATTGGCCATTGGTATAACAACCTATGGAATGGGAGAAACTATTTGCAAACTATGCAACTGACAAGGACTTAATTTCCAGAATATATAAACAGCTCATACAACTCAATAACAAATAAGCAGACAACCCAATCCAAAAATGGGCAGAAGACCTGAACAAACATTTCTCCAATGAAGGCAACAAACATTTTTGAATCTTCATGAGTTAGGCACTGTACCAGGGTGAATAGAGTATTTTTATGAACTAACTATAAGATGGTGCTAGGCTTGCAAACACAAGCTCCATTATAATGTAAATGTAGACCTAGAGGTAAACATAGGTTGTTCATGGAGTTGAGGAGGGGAGTACCCATCATAGCCTGGACACAGGAAGGTGTCAGATGTCTTAAAGAAACAGAACAGAATGAGAAGCCAAGGGAGGCCAGCACTAAGCCCTGAGATGCTCCACAATTTGAGGGACAAGGGATCTTGTCATAGTCTATGGAGTTTATGGCAATTTAAAGTTTAAATCTATTTGGTCTTTAGAATACTTTAGAAAAGTACTTCCTCTTGAAGATTCAACAAATGATTAAACTACAGTCACCATATCTAGTTGATTTCCCCTATAGAGTATATTTGCATAATAACCTTTGTGTATCTTTGTGACCACATATGAATGAGCCAAAAATATATGGTAGCGTTTGAATGAATAGTCATTTATTTAAATATAGAACACTAAAAGCAGAAGTAATAAAAGGAAAATTTGATCTATTAGACTTCAACAAAATTTAAACTTTTGCATTTCAAAAGACAGCACTGAGAAAATGAAAAGGAAGGCCACAAACTGGGAGAAAATATTTTCCATTCATGTAACATCCAATAGTGGACTTGCAGTCAGAATATATAAGGAATAGTTACAGTTCAATTATAAGAAAACAAATAACCCAAAGGAAGGAAATATATGAATAGAAATTTCACCAAAAATGATACTGAAATGGTCAATAAGCACATGGAAAGATGCAGGGCAGCATTAATCATGAGGGAATGCAAATTAAAGCCACAATAAGATACTACTTCAAACCCACTTGAATAATGATAGTAAACACACATAAACAATCATAAGTGTGGGTGAGGATGTGGAGAAATGAGAACTTTCATACATCAACAAGGGGAATGTGAAAAGGCAAGCTGCTTTAGAAAACAGTTTGATGGTTCTTAAAAAGATAAATGTATATTTACAATATGATCTCGCAAATCTACCCCTAGGATCCACCCAAGAGAAATGAAAATCTATGTCTTGTACACAAAGGTTAGAGCCGCATTAGTCATAATAGCTCAAAAGTAGAAAAAGTATCTATCAACTTGTGAATGTATAAACAAATGTGGCATACCCATATGATGAAATATAGAAGAACAAAGTAATGATACTGGCTACATGGATGAATTTCAAAAACATAGGTGCAAGAAGTCGTATGTAAAAGATCATATATTGTCTGATTCCAGTCACATGAAATGTCTAGAAAAAAGAAATCTATAGAGACAGAAAATAGAATAGTGGTTGCTTGGGACGGGAGGTGGGAACAGCGAACAACTGCAAACAGGCATGAAGAATTTTGGAGGTGGGGGAGGTTATAGCTGTAGTGGTAGAGCACGTGCTTAGCATGCATGAGGTCCTGGGTTCAATCCCCAGCACACCATTAAAAAATAATTTTTTTTAAGCTGGTAGTGAGAATCAGGGGAAAAAAATAAAATGAAATTTTTAAAAAGAATTTTGGAGGGATGATTGCAAGTGTTCTAGAATCAGATCAAGTGATGGCTGCATTACTTCTGGAAACTTACTAAAATCATTAATTTACACACAAAATGTGACTTTCTGATATGTAAATTATAACTTAATAAGCCTATTAAAAGACAAAAAGTCAATTATAAAATATGCCAGGGCTCTCCAGGTGAAAATATCATAAATGGGAATTAAATAGTTGGTTATAATGAAATGATTACAAAAATAGATATTTTGGGATAATATAATCATCATAGACAAATTAACTGAATACTGGAGAGTCTCAACTTAAAACTGAAATGAATTCCTGAAATTCTGAAATTAACTATCCTTTTTTTTTTTAGCATGCTCAATTGTATGTCCATTTTTGTATATACATATATTGTCCCAGTTTCCTTCAGATTTTTCTTCATGCTTTTGTGTGTTTAACCCTGGTAATATCAAGGAAGATGTTAATATCAATAAACTGTTAAAAAATAATGAAGCAGACCTTTGTTTCTAGCGTAAAATAACTTGATCACAGTTTCATAACCTATTTGAAAGATTTTATATATAAATACACATACATACAATTTGGTTTCAGATTCATGGAATTCCTGAAAATTCTCTAGGCTACCTCAGAAAACATCTCAAAATATCTCAAGTTTGATCTCTGTTGTAGTAGCAAATATATGTTGTTTATCAAGACGCAGCATCCATATTCTAGAATGTTTCCTTGGGCAACTAGAAGAGTACAATGGAAATTGGTGTTGAAATTCAAGGATCATGAAGCTTTACAGTACGTATTTCTATGTATGCTGTGAGTAGATTAGTTAACTTTTTTAAAAATAACTTTTGAAGTGTAATATACATATCGAAAAGTATATAATACCCATAATATAAGTGTATAAGCTCCAATTTGACAAATTGAACAACTGATTTTTTAATTACGACTCTCAGGTAAAAGATGAATTTGGAAATATTCGGTAAGCACTGAAAAAGCTTAATATAAATATTACAAAATAATTATAGTATTTTGTTACTCTGAGGACTGTTAATGCTCTTTAACCAACTGAATGTCGGTCACAGTCAGTGCTCAGAAATGGAGGTTCTGAGTCAGCCTATAGTGGAGGTGTATTTTTCCTTTATTTTATCATTTTTATAGTTGTCTTACTGGAGTTTGAGCACACGAGTGCATCCAGCAGCAGTAAAATCCTCTTAGAGGATTCTGTGAACGCTTAAAGATTTTCTCTAAGAATATATAGAAAACTAGGTTTCCTCAAATAGTTGTAAGTTCGGAAATCGTCACATATGACAATAGAAAACAAGAAACAAACCCTTTAGTTTAGTTTTCTATTAACAGAGCAATACGTGTAAAATAATACCTAAAATGGCTGCCAAATCATTTACTAAATGACCTGCTTCTTCACATCTTATTTTCTGAGGTTCAGTGGTAAACCTGAAGCCTCACGAAAAAGAAACCTTTCAGCTTCCCAGTATCTCATTCTAAGGAGGCAAGTAGGAAGGAGAAAGGGAGTGGATTTTTCTACACTTAAGGGAGAAGGGAGAGTTTCCCTCGGTCAGGTTTCTAGCTTGGTCTGTTTGACTCAGATGTCTGCTAGGTGCACTCATCTCTATTCCAAGAGAGTATTTATACCTGTAGTGGACAATCTGGAAATAAATAAATAAGCTTATATACTTATATGGTTACAGTTTTATATACATAATTATACACATATATATACATAGTTATTTGGGGGTAAAACATATTTGAGAGATTCAGTTTTTGTTTTTGTTTTTGTTTTTTTATAAAGTTAGCCTATATTTATAATCATGACCAAACCATTGGAGCCACCAACTAGCTGAACTGTGGATTCTAATGTCTAGTTACAGTCTGTCAGACTATTCTCAATACCACTGCCAGTTAGCTCCCTATGCACTTTGCACAAACCTCTGTAATTTCAGAACAGCAGATTTACAGAAAAGAAGCAAAGATAATGGAGACTTACCACATACCCAACACTCAGTTCCCCTTATAGTTACAGTGACACATTTGTCACAAGTAAGGAACCAGCATCTGTACATTACTATGAATTAAACTCTACAGCTCATTCAGGTTGCACTCGTTTTTCCTTAATATGTTTTCTCTGTTACATTATTTGTCATGTCTTCTAGTCTCCTCTGGGCTGTGATAGTTTCTCAGACTTCCCTGGTTTTTGATAACCTTGACAGTTTTGAGGAGGACTAGTCAGGTCTTTCGTGAAATATCCCTCAGTTTGGGTGTTTCTGATGTTTTTCTCATGGTTAGACTGGTGTTATGGGCTCTTGGGAGGCAAACAACAGAAGGACAATGCCCTATTCCTCGAGCATCGGATCACAGGTGCATGCTAGGAGCGTGACTTGTCACTGGGGATCACACTGATCACCTGGTTGACATTGTGGTTGTCAGGTGACTCCAATGTAAAGCTCCTTTTTCTCCTGTTCCATACTCTACTCTTTCATGGTTTAGTTATTAAAAAGTATGTTCCTTTTGAAGTGGTTTTAGAATGACATTGTATTTCTTTCTCATCTTGCTTTTGGCCTAAGAATAACATCTTTTTCTGATCTAGTCAGAAATATCTAACCATTTACTTAATATGTTCTGTGTGTGAGGTCAAATGGCTTCCCTCTTAAAAAATGAGTCGATATAATTATGAATTTACTGATTCTCAACATGAATATTTTTATGCCATTTGATTATTTCTATACATGATATGGCAACGTATGTGTTGTGGGATTCGATGGGCCAGTATGCAGGCAGTAAAAGAGTTTCCCAGAAACAAAGGAGGAGATAGTAAAGGAGTTTATTAGATACGCTGCTATAGGCAACAGCAGGCCACAGATGAGATGCGCCTGTGTGCTCCGAGGGTCGGTTGCTGAGGTCTTTTATAAGGGAGGGTAACCTTCAACTCCTTGTGCTTACATGACATTGGGCACAAAGGGGGTCGCAGCGGGTGTGATCAACCTGTGCACAATTCTCTGATTGGTTGATGTGGAGGTAACAGGGAAGGGAGGGGGTCAGGAAAGGTTAGGGCTAGGGATTTTAGTGGGGGCTTGTGACCGGTCCTGGTGGCCAGGCTTCCGGGCATTGTAAAGTGGATCCTTGTCTAGAGTAGTTAGTTCAGCTGGGGCAGGTAGGTATTAAGAAAGGAATGTTCTTTGTCATCTCTAGAAGGCAGCAACTGGGCACTTGGGGGACCTTGGAGCAGGAATCTGCGAGATGTCTGTGGACCGCACATTATGGATATAAATTTACTTATTCTTTAAAGATACTATGCCTGGACTTGGTATTTGGGCTGTTATTCCCAGGTCTGTGGTGGAGTCTTTTGGCGCAGAGAAGGCGCTGAATGGCAGTCCTATTGCTGCACCTGCCACATGACATAGGACTGGAAGACGGGCCCTGGTAGAATATTGGGTCTCTTGTCCATGTAGCGCCTCCTTCCAAGTGACTGATGAGGGTGATCTCAACCGAATCTGTCTTTCGGAATCTCCACAATGGCCCAAATACCTAGATGTGCTTCTCTGAGGTAAGGTTAGGGCCATGAGGTGACTTATTAATATAAATAGCAGTAATGCTTTTACGGCTGGTGGGTGCACACTTGTGCTTACTCCCAGGCATAGAAGTAGAGGATTTGTCGTGCGTTACCGTCGAAAATACAGGTCCACCAGGATTGCTAAATTCATCCTTAACCTACCAAATAAATCTTTCAAATGACTGACTACAGTTTGCCGGATTTCAGTGTTTTCTCTGCTTCTCTGCGATTTCATGCTAATGCAGGAATCACTCAGGATTTTGAAACAGCAAGACTTCCCTCAGATTGACAGTTTATCTTGACTGATCCTGGGATTGGCTGGTGAGGCCTTTATTTTAACCAGTAAACACCTTTGTAATTTTGTTGTTGTTGCCTCTGTTTGGCAAGGCGAGAGCTCAGTTACTGCAGCTTCTTCGCCGGTGAAAAGTGAGGGGTAGGGGGGCTACAAGATTAACCGCATTTGTCCGAGGACAGAGACGGGGTGAAGCAAAGAACCACTAGTGATTGCTCCTGAAATCAGTTTTGTTTTGTTTTGTTTTTTAATGGGGGTCAATGTGCAACTCCGGTATTTTTAGGGGCATCAGCAATAGCTTTGACTTGAACGCGTTTCTCCTTTTTTTTAAACTCTGCTCTGATGCCAGTAGTCGATATGGTAGTTTTGGTGAAAAAAATCCTCTTTGACAAAAGCTCCAAGATTGATTACTTAGATCAATACCATTTTTAAGAACAATTCATCAAGATTGTATTTAAACAGAGACCATGATGCATTTAAACTGTTAATAATACCAACCTTTCCCCCTCCTCTCCTCCTTGGGGATTATCTCCCCCACCCCACCCCCAACAATACAGCAGTAGATTTCACGGAGAGGATAATGTCAGGCAGTTTCCCAGGGGTTAAAATAACAGTGCTTCCGAGTTGTTACTCTTCTCTCCCCTGATCTCACAGCTCTTTGTTGTTCCTAATTTGCAAATAAACCTTCAATTTTTCTCACAATACTGAGGTCCTGGAATCTTAGCTGTACTTGGGTTTATAAAAATTGAGAACACACATCCTGGAGGAAAATGAAGACAAAGAAATGCAGAGATTTGTTGCATTTGTAATCAAGCTCTTACACTTTTCAATCAGCAGCCACTGTAGGGGTAGGTGGAATTGTCTTGGTAATTCAGGCAAAAGCACATTTCTGGCCTGAATGACTGTGGTAATTACGGCTGGGTGGATCCAGTTTAGTGGAGGATAAAAACTGTCCTTGTATGACAGGGTGTACTTCTAAAAATCCTCACAATGAGAAACAGCGACCAGACTAGCCATTAACTGAAGCTCAGAATGGTTTAATGCAGTCAATTTCCTGCAACATCTTTAAGAATTAAATAATTATCCATCTGTCCAGAATGCAAAACTCACCTGGAGGCACAGAGATGAGAGTGTTCTTCCAAGTCACTTTTTCCACATTCTTGCTGAAAATGTGAGGAAAACTGAAAGGTGGGAAATGGACACACTGGGTTAGATATAAGGTCTGTATCAATTGGTAGCTTTACAATTGCTTCTGAATTTCATCCTGATGGGGACATTCGAGACACTGCTAAAGGCTTGAAGAGGATCCACAGTAATCCCATGGGGTTTGCCTTGGAATTCAGGTGTCATTTTCAAAGCTCTTTCTCTACATCCTTTCTCAGTTTGCCTTTAGATTGTGTCCTGTGCAGTGCCAAGGGGGCCGGGAAGTGCTCTACAAACACTAAAGATTTATATAACTCAGGTCAAGAAAAGGTCAATTGCATGCTGACTTAGGCTGGGGAAAAGACCAAAAATATAATCAACGCCATGAGTTTCTATTTGCAAGAGATGCACTACAAAAGAGTTTATAAATTCCAGGTAAAAGTATCAGGCAAGTCCGTTTTAAAAAGCATTGGTGACATCGAGGTTGAGGTGAACTGAGCATTCTGGGTTGGTAAATGACTAAGTTTCAAAAGTAATACTCAATTAACTTGGAATGTGCTACATGTCCTCTGTGTAGAATTTATTGAGAAATGGGATGTAGAAGATTTTTCTGGAAGGCATGGTGGGTTTACTAATGGCAATTCTACTCTCCGTGGGGGCAGAAGCCACTTGGCTTTGCTTTTGCTTTACCCATCTTCAGTGATAAAAAGTAAGTGAAGTGTCTGGTCTATTAATAATCTTTTCTAGGGTTTTCGGCCATTTATAGATGAGAATTCAAGTGGCTCTCTGGTGTCCTCCACCTTGATTTGATGTCTTTCAGCACAAGGTCAGGGGGTCGGAGGAAGCCTTTGGAATGTAAGTAGTAAGTCTCCTGTAGTCCATCTGTCCTCACTTTACAGCCCATCTTCTCTATCCTGGTACATTAGCAATGTTCTAGAACAAAATTCAACTGAGTACATTTGAAGAGCTTAATTGATTTTATTCAATGATTCATAAATTGGGCAGCATCCTATCTAGTAAATAGAAAGGCACTCAGAGGAGGTGTACAAAATGGAAGGATTTACAGAAACAGGGTAGGACAAAGAGGTTATTTGTGAAATAAAAGAAAGATTGTTTCAGGCAAAGTTACTTCACTAGTGCTGACCTGGAAATTCCAGATACTCCTTTCCTGGGAGAGGATGAAACTGCAATTAAGTCTTGGTTTGATTCCCTGAAGGCATGTGCCTCCACCTTGGGCATGTTGTGTCTTTATCCTTCTTTCCCTCATTCTCTCTCTTTTTTCCCCTTAAACAGCAGCTGACTCATGAAGGGAAGGTTTGTCTTTTGAGAGTTCAGTGTTTTTCTTAGAGTATTTTTTTTCTTAAAAAGAATTATACATTTTTTTTTCCCAGAAGCATATAAAAAGAGTGGAAAATGCCACAAGCAAGTAAACTTTGGTTGTATCTTTACCTGAAACATTTCATATTTGAGGTTCAAAATGTTTTGATATATGTATGGTTTTTGAGTCTTAATGGAACAAAGGACAAAGAGTCTTCTAGAATCTAGGACACTGTTTCTCAAAACTTCTGAAATGTCTGTAACTTTCAGCCCCTCATTCTCATAGAAAAGACCCATTCCATCTTCCCCAATTATTATTTTCCTACTTCTCAGAAAGAAATGTGTATTTTGCTTATTTTAGGTATATATGACTAATGTATATTATATATTTAGTCATTTATATATAAAGATTACATTCTTACTCAAGTTAAGTATCAATCATGATCAGCAATTATTTGAAGATATACTTAAGTGGATGCATATCACGCATAGGATGCATTCCTGAACAAAGCTTGTGGCCTTTTTTTTTTATTGAAGTACAGTCAATTACAATGTGTCAGTTTCTGGTGTATAGCACAATGTCCCAGTCTTTTCTTGATATGGCCCAGTTATCAGTGATTAGGCTCTTGTCTCAAAAGAATTCAGAGATGAGACGTGGAGGTTAGGAAAGTAAAGTGGGGATTTATTAAGGGATAGATAATATACTCTCAAGTGGAGAGCGGGCAGGCTCAGGTGAGCCGCTGCCCTGAGTTTTTTGGCAAGTTGGCTACATAGGGTATAAAAATGAATGGATGGAATATTCATTGGGGAGGAAAGAGTTTGGGGTTGTATTCCCTGATTTTCATCCCAGCTCCAACTTCCTGAGGGGGAGAAGGATTTTTATCCTTATTTAGTCTGGATCGGAAGGGTCGCCATCAGAAGTGTTGGCACATGATGGGTACTTCTAATCTGCAAGGCTAATTTTATTGAAATGAGGGCATAATGAGCAAAAGGTTGCAATCGAACACAGGAAATTTCTGCCTTTTCCCATCTTTCTTTGTCGGCTTCCAGGTCACTTGTCACCCCAAAATGTGCAATTTCTTATCAGCGCAGAGGGTCCTAGTTTTCTCTGTCTGCCCAGGGACCCCCATTGTTTACATGATGTACAGTTTCCTGCATCTGGCCCGTGCCCCTCTCCTTTTTTTCCCAATTCCTGCCATTTGGCCTGCATCCCCCTTTCTCTGTTCGTATCTAACTATCTACCTGCTCTAACAACCCTTGTTTGCTTTTCCAGGTTGGCCATTGTGAAACTCCCTCCCCCTGCTCCCCTCTATTACACTGTTCAGCAGACTGGCAGATTCGGCCAGTAAGAGACAATGAGCCCAGGTATATTTAAACAGCTTATATTACTTACATAGAGAGCACAAGCAAGATCAACTCCCTGTCCTTCATCCCACAATATGACACCAAAATAAGCTTTTTGCTTCACCCTCCCCAACTTGAGGTATAGCTTCAGGCAATAAAAGCACTTAGGTCCCATACACAGTCAATCGGCTGTACTGAATTACTTCACAGATCTATTAATTTTCCCTTCTTACTCTTGCTTCAGGGTCTTTGTGCAGGTCTGTGCCACAGCTTTACTTTCCCTCACCTCTCTTGGTGTTTTCTGACATTGACCCTGAGACCTAAATTTCGGATCCTGAAAATGGTTCTGGGTCAAAATTGACTAGTCAATTCATACAAATGTTGAAATAAATTCCTAGGCCCAAGATGGAGCTTTCCCTGCCCGGGGTGCTACATCGGCAAACCCAAACTGAGACGACTTTGACATCCCTGTAATAAATCCTGTGCTTGACCAGAAATGCAGGCTATTCAATCAGCCAGTCCACAAAGGCCACGTCAACTTTGGGCTTTCTCACCTCAAACAAGGTTAATGAGGTGGCGCCAGCCAATCAGATATTTTCTATTTGTTTCTTCCTTGTTCTCTATTCTTTATATTATAAAAACTTTCTGCCTTTTGTCCGATCTTAAAGTTCTTTAAAAGGACCATCCACTTTATGAAGTGCTAAATAAAGTTTGTTCGTCATCTTGAAGCATTTCTAACAGTTGTTGGTGGGGAGGAATGGGATCTGAAGCTGACTGCTGATGGCTTACAGGACAACTAGACGCACAGAGGAGGCGCCCTGAGAACCCTTTGAATTCACTGTTCCTCTCACTGTTACCAAAGCCCCTGCATAAGTCACTTGCGGATTTGAGCTCTACTCCCTTGTGTGCAGCTCTCTGAGCCAAACAAATCTTATTTTCAAAATACCGTTCCCAGAAAGGTTCTCAGTGCCTGGAAAAGTTCTAGGGTACTTATATTGAGAGTCCACAATGGGTGACAGCAAGTAGGGCCCTCACAAAGTCTTGATGTAAGTCCACAGCATCAACTGCTGAGGGACTTGGGGAAAATAAGACCAAAAAATCAGACTGTTTTGACCTCAAAATCAAAATCTAAGGTGGCACAAGTCTGACTATTAAAAGCCACTACGGTGTCTGCCACTACAGTCATCCCTCAGTATCTGTACGGGATTGGTTCTAGGATCCCTTGTGGATACCAAAGTCAATGGATATTCAGGTCCCTTCTATAAAATGGCATCGTACAGCCAGCCTTCTGTATCTGTGGGTTCTGTATCCAGAGATACAGAGAGCCAACTGTATAAAGAAATCTTCTAGTGAAGGGAGTCATAGATCTATTGCTAATGGAAATCTTGGAAGCCAAAGCCGTGTAATAGGTGGGCGTGGGTCAGGCACTTAAAAGCTGTTACAGTGCTCATCACCTAACTCTAAGATTCCCGTTGGTCATAGAATAGGTTAGATTGACATTAGGTCACCCGCCAACCTCAAGAAGATTTCCGTGCAATGACGTATACTGTAAAACACCACGAAATCCTCAACCCAGCAGCACATCCCTCTTAGGTATTAATTTGGTCCAAGAGACCCAAGGCTTAGCTAAGTAAGTAGGATCCTCAAGTTTCAAAGAATTAAGTGCATCACCTTATGGCATAACTGCTTGTTTTATATCTAAGAACTATGGTCCCAGAAGCTATAGATATTCTACAAAAATAGCAGGATCTTACAAAGACACCCTAGAATTACAGTGGCCATTCTGAGGAACATTGCAACTAGATAAGATCGTTCATTTAAGATGTGCACTTGAAAGTAAGGGTTCCCAAGTCAACAAACACAATGGGATACTTATTTTACTTGGAAGAGTCCAAAAGGATTCAAAATTTCAAGGCCGTTCATTGCAAAAGGCTAGTGAAAAATTAAAGACACAAGAGGTACGTAAAACAAGACTATAAGAGTGACGTGACTCCCATTTCTCCCCTCTATTTTTCTTTACTTGGGTACTCCTTCTACTAATTATCTGAAGAGACCACGAGACTGTAAACACAAATCCACCAAGTTAGTAGCCTTACAACTGCAACAGTTCCAAGGCCAGAAACCTAAAACAACTGGGCTTCCCCTGTTGGACCCTTCAGGGTCCATCATCAAAACTCTGGCCCAGAAATTGGTGTCTCATTTCTAATCAACTGGGACACTGGAAAAAGAGATTGAAAGTTTTGTCAAATCCTTCCACAACAACTTGAATGCCCCCATAATCTACCCTTGAAGGAGAACCCCCCAAATAGCCCCTTCTCCATAGAGGACTCAGAGGGATCCTTTAATAAACTGCTACCCATCATTCCCTTCAACAGCCAAGCAGAAACTAAAAATTAGTGGAAAATCTTGCCAAATTCTGGTAGATACCAGGATGACACTCTACTTTAAATTCCACTGGCTCAGGAGCCTGCAGATGGGATCCCCGGGAAGAAGCCAGCCAAGGGTAAGAATTCCTACCACTGTCAGGTCTCCTCAATCTGTCTGTAGTGCCTGGTCAAAAAAGGAAGGTAAGATTTTGTGTTGTCTCTTCCTTTCCACATCCAGAATCTTGTGAGTTTGATTCGGGTATGCCTATTATTATTAACCCTTTCTCTCCCAGGGACAGCTGCTGCCTTCTTATTTATCTCATTTTGTGTCCTGAAAACTCGACTTGGCTTTCTGCCTGCCTGGGGCATGTAGGATGTTGGTTCTCGCAGATGCAGGCAACTCAGCTGTCAGGTTGGGGGCCCCAAAGTACAGCCAGACAGAAATGTGGGTTGCACTCCATTTGCAGCTAGAGCCCTACCATCTGTTGCCAACTCTCAGAGGAATTGCCTAAGTCCCTCTGGCTCTCTCTCTCTTTTTTTAATTGAAGTATAGTCATTTTATAATGTTGTGTCAATTTCTGGTGTACAGCATGTTTCAGTCACATATACATACATATATTCATTTTCATATTCTTTTTCATTATACATTACTATACAATATTAAATATAGTTCCCTGTGCTATACAGTATAAACCTGTTGTTTATCTATTTTATATATAGTAGTTAGTATCTGCAAATTTCGAACTCCCTATTTATCCCTTCTCACTCCCTGTGCCCCCTGGTAACCACAAGTTTGTTTTCTATGTCTGTGAGTCTTCCTTCCTTCCTTTCCTTTTTCCCTCCTTTCCTTCCTTCCCTCCTTCCCACCCTGAATCTTGGGAGATTGTATCTTTTGGGAATGCTACCTTCATCCATGTGGTCATTCAATATTGCCAGGAATATTCACTGTTTGTACCAACTGAAATCTGACAAGAAATCTGAAAGGATTATTTTTAAGTAGCTCTATGGTCAGAAGCTGGCCAAATTGTAAGCTGATTTTCAGAGCCTGATAAGAACTTTTATAGGTCTTCTTCCCTAAGCTAAATGAAACTATGTATCCAGACGGAAAGAAAAATATTCCAAAGACGAACAGCTCTGCTAGAACCTAGGAGTCTTTTGATTTCTATCTTTGTTCAAGATTTCTCTGATAGAAAGAAGCAAATTAAAGATAATGTAGTTGGATGATGGGTCAGTGCCTTAATATCATTCAGGTTACAACTCAATTCTCTGAGGAATTAAAAACAACTATTCTACACATTGAGGACAACTTGTCTTAAAAATTGCGTCTTTACAAAAACAGAAAAAGCCCACCCTTTCTTTTTACCAATCCTTTTTACCAACCTCCCCTGTTTCTCTCAAAAGCTTGTAAGTATTGTAAAAATTCTGGCCTTAGGAAACACAAAATCTTCTTAAGAATTTCATTCTTTCTCTGTGCTTTTGAGATGTAAATGTTCTACTTAGTCTTCTCTAGGAACCAAGGTAATTCTTATCAAAAGGAAATAAAAATAAAGGGGAAAGGATATTTGGAAACTAGGATGAGAAATCTTAAAAGTCTTCTCTCAAATGTTTGTGAAATGTTTAACCACCTGAGCAGGTAACCTTAATTTATCCCTTCTGCCAAAAACATGATTTGGATCCAACTGTTCTTTTAATAAACTAGTGAGTTTTGCATTATTATACCCACCTCATGGCTAAATTTTTAAAACAAAAGTTCTAAGATCTCTGTGTCTGTCTGTATGTTTATCTTTATATGTATGTGGTAGGTGTGTGAAATTTTTCTAACTTTGCATGGTATTGCCAAATTAATTGTGTAAAGAGCTCTATTAAATTTGCCTAAAGAAAATTAAACATTTTATAAATCAAATATACTGTCAGAAATATAAAACTAACCCAAATATTTTTCAAGTTCATTTGATTGATAAATCTTCAGTAAATAAAACCTGGTTTAATTTTGTTGGTTTAATTGAAACAGGCGTATCTTTAGAGCTTTCAAAATTAAATATGCAGACATATGATATTATTCTACCTAGTTTTACTGAAACTCCAAGAAGCTCATATTATCTCTGCTATAGAAATTGTCAGCAAGAAAGATAAGTTAAGATGGTTAGTCGCTTAATGTCTCATGAAATTTTCATGAGTCATCTAAACATAATTGTTAAGAACAAGTAAATTAAACAGATGTAAGATAAAAGCTTATAAATGCACTTTTCAACAATAGTTATGCTTTATGGTATATCTACTTAAAAATAGTTGCCAAAATCGTTTTGGTAGCTGGAAACCTTAAAGTTATACTGATATAAGTTAAATGATGGCTATTCATAGAATATCTAGATCTTTTCCAAGTAAGATAAAATACTGAAACAGTTACTGAATACAGCTTCATCTACTTTGACATCCTGTTATAGAAGAACTAAACAAATTTGGTTCTACTAGTAAGCATGTTTTGTGCCACAGTGAGAATTACTATAAGGAAGAGTATATTCCTGAAGTTATGAAGTATATTTATAAATTTGCCAATCCACAGAATGATGGTGTAACAGACCACCATTGCTCACGCCCCAGTTTTCACTAGGAATTAAGGATTCTAAGGGTTAAGAATTCTAATTAACATACATAATTAAAACTACTTAGAAATAATAAGGGTGAAAGGAAACAACTGTGTGTGAAAAGTAGGTAAGGAAAGTGAAATGATTGATCCAGAATGAGAAAGAGGAAAAAACATAGGGAAAAAAACCTGAATGGATAGAAAAAGTCACAGAAGTTTGTGGAAATGGAATCTTGGGAAAAGAATTTTGTATGTGGTCAAGCTGGCTAGCATTGGAATGGATTTATTTAAGTGTTTAAAAAGAAGTTTTAATATCAAAAGTACACTGGTACAAAATTAGAATGTGGTTTTCTCTCTGTTAAAAGGACAAAATTTTTTTCTTAGATTATTGGTATACTCTTAATAAGAAATTGTAAACAAAGGTTTTTCTTTACCTTTTAAGCAATTTGCCTGGACAGCAAAGGATTTGTTTTACCAAAATAATTACTGTGCTTCACACTGTCTGCTTCAAGTTTTTGATTTCTTTAAAAAAAAATCCAGTATTCTCAATATTAAAAGAGCTACGTTTTGTTCACAAGTATGTAACTTTCTGTATTTCCTTCAAAGGCTTTGCCACTTTGGTTAAATGGGTATTTTTGGCAAACTTCCCCCAAATCAAATTCTAAATGAAGTTATTTTGACCTCAAAATAACTTTGAGATTTCCCAGAGGATCCTTGGAAAAGCCCAAAGGATTTGTCTTTCATCTTGTGAAAGAGAGATGTTAAACTAAGTTTGTTTGGTGTGCTAAATCACATGGAAGTCTTGTCAAATGAGAAGTGATGATAAACCTTAGGTTATATGTGTATGGGTGTATGTTACTAAACAGGTACTCTAGAAACTTTAAAATTTCTAAAAATTTGTCAATACTCTCATTGACCATTATTATCTTAAATTATTGTATGCCACAGAAAAACGTGCATTTCCTTATCAAATGAATGCTCATTAGATCTTTAAATATGGGCATTTTAAGTCTTTTACATACAGTTATTATATTACTGTGATGCTTTTGCAAAAGTGAGATTAATGGAAAGCACCCTAACAGCTACCTTGAACACTGACACTGCTGCCAGATTACAAGGTGTCAAAACTAGGATTGCATATTTCAAAACGGAAGAAGACCCCACCTGACATCTGGTCCTGTGTAAATGCCAGAGACCTCAAAATCAAACTGACTAGGAAGAGAAATGGTCGACATTGAGGGACACTGCTTCTTCCCAAGGTATCAGATCAAGAACATTTCTTTCTATTCCTCCTTCCCTCCGTGACCATCCTTTTCCAAACTCTTAAACCGTGCAAGTCTTTATGATTCTTTTGCCCATCTTTTTCTTTGTCTTGGCCTGGAAAGATAATGCCATTGTTCACATTTCTCATATCCTATATTTATCACATTGTACATTATAGCTCTAGTATTTATCTTATAACTGGAAGTTTGTACTTTTTGACTGCCTTCATCAGATTCCCCCTCCCCCAACCCCCACTTCTGGTAAAGACAAATCCGATCTCTTTTCATATGAGTTTATTTGTTTGTTTATGAAGTATAATTGACCTACAACCCAGTGTTAGTTCTTGGTACACTACATAGTGATTCAATATTTCTATACATTTGAAAATGATCACCATGATAAATCTAGTTATGACACATCAGTATGCAAAGATATTATGTAGTTATTGACTATATTTCCCACAATGTACATTTATTTCATACCCTTGACTCATTTATTTTACAACTGGAAGTTTGTACTTCTTAATCTCACTATTTCTTTCCTCCATTCACACCCCTCCCCTCTGGCAAATAATTGTTTCTTCTCTGTACCTATAACTCAGTTTCTGTTCTGTTCTGTTTGTTTATTTGTATTGTTTTTAGATGCCACATATAAGTGAAATCATCTAGTATTTTTCTTTCTTATTCTACCTTGCTTAATTTAGCATAATACCCTGCAGGTCCATCCATGTTGTCACAAATGGCAAGATTTCATCCTTTTTATGGCTAAGTAGTATTTCACTGTGTGTGTGTACACATACATACATATATACATACCACATCTTCTTTATCCATTCATCTATTGATAGGCAGTTTTGTTGCTTCAATATCTTGGCTATTGGAAATAACGCTGCAATGAACACAGGGGTGCATATACCTTTTCAAATTAGTGTTTTCATTTACCTCAGATAAATACCCAGAAATGGAATTGCCAGATCACATGGTACTTCTATTTTTTACTTTTTTAGCTATTTCTGTAGAGTTTTCCATAGTGGCTCCATCAATTTACATTCCCAGCAGTGAATGAGGGTTTTCTTTTCTCCACATCCTTGCCAACACTTGTTTGTTGTCTTTTAGATAATAGCCATTCTGGCAGGTGTGGAGTGATAGCTCATTGTGGTTTTGACTTGCATTTCCCTGATGGCTAGTGATGCTGACCATCTTCTCATGTACCTCTTGGCCATCTGGATGTCTTCTTTGGAAAAATGCCTATTCAGATCCTCTGCCCATTTTTTAATTGTTTGTTTGTTTTTTGATGTTGAATTGTATGGGTTCTCTGTATATTTTGAATATTAACCCTTATCAAATATGTTGTTTGCAAATATCTTCTCCCATTCAGTAGGTTACCTTTTCATTCTGTTGGTAGTCTCTTTTGCTGTGTAAAATGTTATAGTTTGATGTAGTCCTGTTTATTTTTGCTTTTGTTTCCCTTGCCTGAGGAGATATACTCAAAATTACTAGTAAGACTGATGTCAAAGAGTGTTCTGCCAATGTTTTCTTCTAGAAGTTTTATGGTTTCAGGTCTTACATTTAAGCTTTTAATCCGTTTTGAGTTCATTTTTGTGTATGGTCTGAGAGAGTAGTAGTCCAGTTTGATTCTTTTGTATGTAGGTGTCTAGTTTTCCCTACACCATTTATTGAAGAGACTATCTTTTCCCCCATTGTATATTAAGCCTCCTGTGTCATAGATCAATCACCCAAATAAGTGTAGGTTTATTTCTGGGCTCTCTGTACTGTTCCATTGACCTATGTTTCTCTTTTGGTGCCTGGACCAAGCTGTTTTGATTACTGTAGCTTTGTATTATAGTCTAAAATCAGGGAGCATGATACCTCCAGCCTTTTTTTTTTCTTTCCCCTCAAGATTGCTTTGGCAATTCAGGTCCTTCTGTTCCATAAAAATTTTAGGGTTATTTGTTCTAGTTCTGTGAAAAATTGTGTGGGTATTTTGATTAGGATTGCATTAAATGTGTACTTGCTTTGGGGTAGTATGGATATTTTAACAATATTAATTCTTCCAACCCAAGAACACGGGATAGCTTTCCATTTCTTTCTATCACCTTCAATTTCCTTCATCAGTGCTTTATAGTTTTCAGAGTATAGGTCTTTTACCTCCTTGGTTAAATTTATTCCTAGGGGTTTTTTATGCAATTTTAGATGGGATCATGTGTTTGCTTTCTCTTACTGATAGTTAATTTTTAGTGTGTAGAAAAGCAACAGATTTCTTTATATCAATCTTGTATCCTACAATTTTACTGAATTCATTTATTAGTTCCAGTAGTCTTTTGATGGAGATTTTAGGGTTCTCTACATAGAGTGTCATATTATCTGCAAATGGTGAGTTTAACCTCTTCCATTCCACTTTGGATAACTTTTATTCCTTTTTCTTGTCTGGTTTTGGTGACTAGGACTTCCAATACTATGTTAAATAGAAGTGGTGAGAGTGGGCAACCTTGTCTTGTTCTTGAATTTAGTTGCGAAGGCTTTTAGCTTTTCACCACTGAGTATGATGTTGGCTGTGGGTTTGTTGTAAATGGCCTTTATTATGTAGAGATATGCTCCCTCTATACCCACTTTGATGAGAGTTTTTATCATGAATAGACATTGAATTTTGTCAGATGTTTTTTCTGCAGTTAATAAGATGATCATGTGATTGTTATCTTTCCTTTTGTTAACGTGGTGTATCACACTGATTGATTTGCAGATATTGAACCACTCATGCATCTCTAGGATAAATATCACTTGATCATAGTGTATGAAACTTCTAATGTATTGTTGATTTTGATTTGCTAATATTTTGTTGAGTATTTTTGCCTCTATGTTCATCAGTGATATTGGTCTGTAATTTTCTTTTTTTGTCATGTCTTTGGTTTTGGTATCAGAGTGATACTGGCTTTTTAAAATGAGTTCAGAAGCATTCCTTCCTTTGCAATTTTTTGAATAGTTTGAGAAGTACAGGTGTTAACTTTTCTCTAAATGTTTGGTAGAATTAACCTGTGAAGCTGTCTGGTCTTGTACTTTTCTTTGTTGGGAGTTTTGGGGGTTTTTGTTTGTTTTCTGATTCAGTTTCATTACTGGTGATTAGTTTTTTCATTTTTTTTAAATGACAAATAGTTTACAACATTGTGTTAATTTCTGGCATACTGTTCATATTTTCTGTATCTTCCTGGTTCAGTCTTGGGAAATTATACATTTTATTCATATATAATTATTCATAGTAATCTCTTAATGATCTTTTGTATTTCTGTGGTGTCAGTTGTAACTTCTTTTTCATTTCTCATTTTATTGATTTGGACTCTCTTTTTTCGTTGATGAGTCTGGCTAAAGGTTTATCATTTTGTTCATCTTTTCAAAGAACCAGCTCTTAGTTTCATTGATCTTTTAAAATTGTTTTTTAGTCTCTATTTCTTTCTGCTCTGATCTTTATGATTTCTTTCCTTCTACTAACTTTGGGTTTTGTTCTTTTTTATCTAGTTCCTTTAGGTGTAAGTTTAAGTTGTTTATTTCAGATATTTTTCTTTCCTGAGGGAGGCTTGTATCACTATAAACTTCCCTCTTAGAGCTATTTTTACTGCAACCCATAGATTTTGGATCATTGTGTTTTCATTTTCATTTGCCTCAGGAATTTTTTTTATCTCTCCTGTGATTTCTTCAGCGATCCATTGGTTGTTTAGTAGCATATTGTTTAGCCTCCACGTGTTTTGTGTTTTTTGCATTTTTTTTCTTTCAGTTTATTTTTAGTGTTACAGTGCTGTGGTTGGAAAAGATGACTGATACGATTTCAGTATTCTTAAATTTACCAAGACTTTTTTTGTGACCTAACATGTGATGTACCCTGGAGAATGTTCCAAGTACACTTGAAAAGAATATATATTCTGCTGATTTTGGATGGAATGTTGTATATATATCCTTTAAGTTCATCTGGCCTAATGTGTCATTTAAAGTCAATGCTTCCTTATTGATTTTCTGGTGCATGATCTGTCCATTGATGTAAGTGGGATGTTAAAGTCCCCTACTATTTATGTACTACTGTTAAATTCTCCTCATGTTTGAATATTCATTTTATGTATTTAGGTCCTCCTATGTTGGGTGCATATATATTTAAAATTGTTATATCTTCTTCTTGTATTGATCCCTTGATTATTAGATTCTGTCCTTCTTTGTCCCTTATTACTGTCTTTGTTTTAAACTGTATGTAATTTGAAATAAGTGCTGCTATCCCAAATTTCTTTAATTTCCATTTGCATGGAATACTTTTTTCCATCTCCTCACTTTCAGTCTGTTTGTGTCAGTAGATTGGAAATATTCTGGTCTTTGTCATCAATGGTTGCTCTGCAAATGGCTGTAATTTTAGTGTGCCCGTGGGAGGAGGTGAGCTCTTCCTATTCTGCTATCTTGGCCCTACTCTTAAACCAATATTTTCCATCAAAGATTTTGAATGGTCAAGAGGATTATCAAAAGGAGGACTGTTGAAATAAATTTCTAGGCCCAAGATGGAGCCACTCCTGCCTGGGGTGCCACATCAGCCAAATGAAAAATTTGATAACTTACAAAGGTAAATGCTCTGCTTGACCAGAAATGCAGTGTATGCAGTCAACTAATCACCAGACCCCAAGCCAGCTTTGGAGCGTCTCACCACAAACAAGGTTGACTATGTGGGCCCAGCCAATCAGATATTTTCTAATTCTTTCTTCCTTGTTCTTTGTTCTTTATTCTCTAGTTTTGTACCCTCTGCCATATTGTGCAGTTCTCAAAAAGGAGACTTCCACTTCATTAAGTGTTAAAGTTTGTTTTGTATCATCTAAATTGTCTTTAATAACTTTTAACACAGGAAAATTGTAGAAATATGTTAATATATATTAAATTGGAAGAAGAAAATACTTCCTAGGCTATACATATACATGGAGCAATTGAACTGGATTTAACAAGGAAAATTTTACAACGGTTGTGTTTGCTTTGTATGTCTATATTCAAATTTTCAACTAGTCTGGTATCATGTAAATATATCTATTCAGAGATAACTACATAGCTTTTCATTTCCTTTACCCATGGTCACATAGTTCAAAAGATTACAGACCCATATATGTAGATTAACTTTCATTTCTCCTATATATTTTAAATAAAAGATGGTAGGAAATCAATAAAAACATCAAAACATGTATGTTTTATCCAATTCAAATAGATAAAAATAAGAGAAGAGACTATATATACACACTATTTTAACAACTCAGTTAGGAAAAGCCTATCTTTAGATAGATAGGTAGGTAGGTAGATAGATTGATATCTATCCTAAAACCTCATAGGGTAGCTTGGTTATTATTCTTGAAGGTAATTTTAATATCTTGTCCTGACACGAGCCTTACAAAGAATGAAAAACACATTTATAATTATATTCCCTAAATGACTAGGTAGACTCTCTTCCCTCTTCCTTTCAGTTTCTCATATCCTTTCCAAGATTAGAACAGGGGAAAAGTCTGTCATCTAGGAGTAAGCTCAGCCCCCATGCATAGAAATACACATGATGCACACACGTGCTTACACATGCTACCTCACCACAGCCTAGCTCTCCTGCGGAGGAAAAAATGTCTCTAGAAAACACTGTTGTTCCTTTTAAGATTCAGAGATTTACTTGATTTAAATGTAGTGTTCCTTTTTAGCAGAAGAAAAGAAAACTGAGTGCCCTGTTTTCATAGTTTGTGAGGTGAGTTTGTAGATAAAGTCTTTCTTCTCCACTGCTATGTCTCTGAGGGTCCAGTAGACTACCTGGAATGTAGGAGATACTCAATACACAACTGTTTAGTGAAGGAATAAATGCTGAACTTACATAAAAGATAAAAAATGCTGGCATAGCTAAGTTTGTTGCTTTGGCATCCATTTATTGACAGAATCAATTTACCATCCAACAATGGAATAATTCATTTCAGGTCTCTTTTCAGGAAAAAAGGGGATAAATGATCTTATCACAGTTGCCTTAACACCCAAATTGTGATTTGAAATTATAAACACATTCCATTTCTCAACTCCATCTCTCAAAATTAGCTATGTGTATATATCATTATCCTAATTTTTTTCTGAAATGTCAGAAAATTTGGCTCTCCAGAAAATAAGAAAGTACCTTTAAAATATTTTTAATGGGTGTGGGTAAAGAAAATATAGTCACCATGAACTATGAATAAAATATATCTTTTATTTTGGGCCACTTAACTAAGTAATAGCCTTTTTTTCTCTCTATGATTCCTCCAGTTGAGCCCTATGGAGGGAAAAAAAATGAGAAGTAGAGTATGGAATTTTATCTATTTTTTTTTTGTATTACCAACAAGGAATCATGGTAATAGTTTTTATTCCAGGCTTACTGTAAGATCTCCTGTTCCCAAGGCCAGCTGCACATCTTGTATTCTATATTAGGTCTCTAGACAGCTCCAGTTTAAAATCATAGTGCACTCACAGAAGTGAGGCATATTAAGGTCTCATCCTTTAGATTGAAACTTATAAAGTTATCAGACACATTCTTGTATATGTTAGCCTTAAGCAAGGGAGATAGGCCAGAGAAGTTTTGATAAAGAGTTTGTAAAAGTTTCAGAATAGAAAATGCTTCTAGAAAGGTCTTGGGAAGCCTGGAGCAGCCGTAAGAGACAGTGCATGTGGGCTGGGCAGGAGCAACTAGGAAAAGGAGAAGGGTTGTGTATAATAAAGTATGACAGTTAGGAAGACCACCTTGGTCTCCTTTTATAGTTTTACCCAGCATTTATCCTTGGTTTGTCTTCAAATATTAATTGGTAGCTCTGTGATCGAAAGTTCCAGTGAAATTAAGAGAAAAAGCAGATGTTTTCTAAAGAAAATATTTGTTTCTGAAAACTAAAGATATTTCCCTGTGGCTTAAACAGGACTCTCTCATATTTAAATAGTTGTCAGAGATGTTATAGCAAACTTTAAGGGCAACCAACAAACATTCCAACTCTAGACAGTTTTCTTTCTACGGATTAGAAATAAATGCAGCCGTAGCTAGGTCATTTAACTTACTTTGTGTTCATTTTTATTACTTTACGGGAAAAAAAGCATTCATTTTCTTTTGTCATCTTCTGTAACACAGAATCTAGGGAAGCTTTCAGCAAGGAACCATGAATTCTGTTTTCTGTTCGTATCTGCTCACTGAACCTATAGCATGATAACGCTTCCATCACTGTCTTGGTTCAAAAATGTCACTGTCTCCTCTTCAACAACAGTTATCTTTATTACACAGACATATATCTTAAATTCACACTTCTTAATTTCAAAACTGACTACAAAGAAACTGTAATCATGACTGTGACACTGACATGTATATAGATCAAAAGAACAGAATCAAGAGGCCAGAAGTAAACCCATACATTTATGGTCAACTGATCTTCTACAGGGGTGCCAAGACAATTCAGTGAGGAAAAACAGTCTTTTCCATAAATGGTGCTGAGGTAACAATATCCACATGCAAAAGAATGAACTTGGGCCCCTACCTCACACTATAAAAACTAATTCACAATGGATCAAAGACTTCAATGTAAAAGCTAAAAATCATAAAACTTCCAGGAAAAAACTATTTTTATGACCTTGGATTTGACAAAGGATCCTTAGCTGTGAACCAAAAAACTAGATCTCTTGGACTTCATCAACATTAAAACTTTTGTGCTTCAAAGGACACCATCAAGAAAGTGAAAAGACAACCCACAGAATGGCATAAGATTTTTGCAAATCACATATCTAATAAGGAATTTGTATTTAGAATATACAAAGAACTCTAACAACTCATTAATAAAAATATAGCACAATTTAAAAATGAGTAAAGAATATGAATATACATTTCTCCAAGGAAGATGTACAAATGGCCAATAAGCACAAGAAAAGATTCTCATCTTTAGTTAGCATGGAAATGCAAATCAAAACCACAATGAAATATCACTTTATACCCACTAGGATGGCTAGTATTAAAAAGTCAGATTATAACAAATGTTGGCAAGGATGTGGAGAAAGTAGAATCCCCCATACACTGCTGTTGGGAATGGAACATGGTGTAGCCACATTGGGAGAGTCTGGCAGTTCTTCAAATGATTAAAAATAGAGTTACCATATGATTCAATAATTTCACTCCTTAAGAATCCTCGAAAGAAATGAAAACACATGTCCACAAAACTCATACATGAATGAGTTTTTTTTTAGCAGTAGTAGTCATTATAACCAAAAGGTAGAAACAACTCAAATGTCATCAACTGATGAATGGACAAAATGTGAGGTATCCTTATGATGAAGTATTATCTGGCCTTAAAAAGAAGTGAAGTACTGATACATGCTATAATGTGGAAGAACCTTGAAAGCATTGTGTTAAGTGAAAGAAGCCAGTCACAAAAGACCACATATTATGTGATGCTATTCTTGTGGAAGTCCAGAATAAGAAAATCTATAGAGACAGAAAAAAAAAAACAAAACCTAGTGATGGCTTAGTCAGGGGTGGGAGAGGAATGGGGAGTAGAGGGTGATAGTTAAAGGTACAGGGTTTCTTTTTAAGTTGATGAAAATGTTTTCAAGTTGGCTACGGTGATAGTTGCACACATGTAAGAATATGCTAGAACCCATTGAATTATATACTTTAAATGGATGAACTGTACGGTATAGAAATTATATGTCAGTAAAGCTGTTAAAATATAGTATGCTGTCTTAAGCTGAATTTCTTCTCATAGCATCTGCTACTAAAATTCTAGATTATTATTGAGTACCAATTGATAAAATTATAGTTACCAAAAAAATGCTGTTTGAAAGGGAAGTCATATTGCCAACCCAGTCCTAAATGTTTGGGCTTAAAAGAATTTATCCACAAACTTCAGATAATTCACTGATTCTCTTTTTGTTCTCGTTGGAGTAGGGTTTCCATTGGAATTAGAATAAATTTATCATATATTATCTTTGCAGTTTTCTAGCACAGCAGGTGTTCTGAACCAGGATCCATAAGCTACAGAGTGTCTGTGAACATCTCTGAACTTGTAGAAATATTGTGCCTAGATGCATTTTTCTGGGGAGATGGTCTTTGTTTTGTTAGCTTCTCCTGTAAGAGGTCCATAATCTCTCCTTGCCCCGAAAAGATTGAAAAACATGGACCAAAGGAATATGAAGACATTATCCCAGGAAGTTCTAGGTGTCTCTGATTTCAGGGCTGAGGAATACTAGACCCTTAGTTTAAATGAATGGAAATGGAAATTTAATTTGGTTATTACCTAGAGATTATATAGAGAAAACAATAGTATATACATCTTTTGTATTAATTTGTTTGAATTGCATCTTATATGGTGTTTGTACAGAGCATATATAGATATGTAGTATTTAGTGCATGACACATTTTATAAACTTTATAACATTATCTTTTAATATTTTTTGTTCAGTGTGATTACATTAAGAATCTCAAAATTCTCTGTTGAAAGAAGTTATTATCTTCTCATGGAAAACTTCTGTATTTGAAAAAATATTTCCTAGGCTCTAAGTAGAAGGAAGGCATGCTGGAATTTTTAGAGCATGAGGATAAGAAGTTTGTTTGTGATTTACAGTGATGTTTCACATGCAGAGCCTGGCCTCATATGAGCCGCAAGCACTTTTCACATTTCAGAAATAACTGTGGCAGGATTGTCATGAAAAGTTCTAAACTCATCTAACCTCTGGAGAGAGTTACTAACCCAATGATACACAAACCTCATTGTGCATAAGAGCTATTTGCAATAGTGGGGAAGAGAGGTGATTATGAGAGGTGGTGAAGGAGGTTAAAAGTTGCAAATTTCTGGCCTCCCCACAAACGTTCATTAGATCTGTGGTGGAGCCTAGGAATCTGAATTTTTAAGCATCCTCGGGTGATTCTAATGAGCTAGTGCTGACCTGGTTTGACATACACTGTTCTGACTTTCATCCAATGTTTGATTTAAATTAACAGGGTAGTTTTTGAAATAAAAGGAAAAGAATTAGAATTATAACCAATCCCCAATCAGCTCACTTTTCTACTCCCTCCCTTCTGCCTCTGAGCTCAACTTCCTAAACTGTAATTTTTCCAGACTTTTTTGAATGCTGTTTTAACCCTATGGAAGATGGGTTTGATTAAATTTAGACATATTCATGTGAATCTTCTGACATATCTGATGTATCCTGTACTATTTCAATGACATGTAATAAAACCTTAAATATCAATTCACTTCCTCCTCCATCTTCATAACAGAAGTTGGCTTATATCCTACTCTACTAACATAAACTTTCCTTACAGACTGATTACCAGTGTGGAATGCCAAGCCCTGTACCACAACAATGAATGGTTTTGTGATCTACCATAAATATCCAGAGTTAGGCATCCTTCTTCAGCAACACTAAAATGAAGGCTAAGATAAGAAATTTTCCAGGCATGACTCTGATGACAGAATGACTTTAGTCAGATCATCTGACAGATGACCACATGATGCTGATTTGCTATTTAAGCCAAATATAGCTCCCACTATGTGCTAGGAATGGTTGCATGTGCTTTATAAGCATTAAACCAGTTAAACCTTTCAACAGTGTAATGATTTAGATATCCTCATTTTTATCACTTAATATATAAGGGAACTGAGGCACCGAGAATCCAAGGTACCCAGTGATGAAACTGCAGAATTTGGGTTCATAACCTGGCAGTCCAGCTCCAGTTCTTCACCACTATGCTATATCACCTTTCAGCACAGATTGTTTTAAGGCAGCGATTATCTGAATGTTGGTTTTCTATCTTTTCTATGAATTGGGTTAAATAGCATTAAATGGTTTTCAGGGTAGCAGGGATGACCCTTGGTCAGACCCTGAGTAGCAACAGGTCCTCAGATAATGGTAAAGCCTTTATCTTCAGTCAGTGGCCCCAGGAAAGAACTCAAGCTGATAGGAGTGACAACAGATAGAGTCAGAGTGCTGTGCTATTGCAAGTGACCTTAATCAGGTCTCGGAGAGTGTCAGTAACATCTCAAGACTACCAGATCACTTCTAAGTACCAAAAGGAAAAGGAGTTATCAATCATCAGGGAGTCTTCTATCAAAGGCCAATAACAGGTACTAAATCATGGAAGAGGGAATCTCAACGGGTCTCATTTCTAGGAAATACCAGGCTCATAGATATACATTATTAAAAGAAAATTTCCTATATTTTAAAAATAGATAAAATCCCTACACTTGACATGATCAAGAATAACAGGCTCACTTTCATTTGGAGTGTCTTACTCACTTATCCACATATTTGAGGTCTTAATTAGCCATGAAACTAAAATCACTGACCATCCTCTTTAGTTGGTATTCAGTACTACTTACAGAAACTGGCTTAGAAAACCCAGACAAAAAAGTCTTAACGATCGTGCAGTTCTGGTTTTAAACAGTACTTTCATGACGATTAGTCGTCCTAAGTTCTTAAATAGGAATTCACACTTCAGAAAACTGTCCCAATCCAAAATAAACTCTTCTAGAGCAGGCTCTACTTTACAATGACTCAATAGATTTCATTGTTTTCCAGGTTAGTATGACCAAATGTCAATTCTACAGAACTTCTATTCATTAAATTCCTAGTAAATTACTTGGATTTTCAATAAATTCTGAAGCTGAGGCAGTGGCTTTTTTTCCTCCTAAAATCTTGTAAATTTTATTAACTTACAAGGTTCTCGGTGTCAGATCTTACGAGCTTAACATTCTAGGAGACAAGGTCATACAAATTAACGTTGAACAAAAGAAAAGATCAGATGAATGTTGTGCTTCAATTATCTATGGCATCATGGTCTTGTGACACATAAGATGACCCATGAAAAAGGAGGGAATGATGCACCAGCAATGAAAGCTAATTAAATAATCAGTAAAAACTGGCCAATAGACCTAATTAATCAAAGATCCAAGATAAGAAATCGAAGATTAAAAAACTCAGTATAATAGTCAACAACATCCGGGTCTGATTGTACGATATTTAGCAATTGAGATCTTACAAATAATTCTGATGAAGCTTAAGGCTATTGCTTCTTGCACCCTATCTGCCAAACTCAAGCCTCTCTTTGGCACCCTGAGCCTTCTATTTAATTTTAATTAACTTCGTCAGAGTAAATTTAGGCTAAATATATTCTAATAATGGTGTAATTTCTAAATAAATTAATGCACCTTCATATGAAAGAGATTAATTCCAGAATAGTCTCTGTGACCTGTCTTAGAAACAGTGTCCAACACTGCACCATGCTTTTTCTTTGACCAAATGAGTTTTTATTAGAAAAGTTTACAATCAATCCATGATTTACATTGAATAAGTATATCAATCACTGCAACATGTTAAATACTAGCTATGAAAATCAAAATTATATATTTATCACTTTTAATCAATCAATTTATCTGTCAATCTGTATTTGTATAATACTATCTTCTGACAATGAAAACAAATATTTTCAGGTCTTTCTCCATAAATTATGGCCACAGAAGTACACACCAAAAGATCTGCCTTGTCTTTGTAGTTATCTTACATTGAAATAAAAAAAAAATTGAAAATCCCCAAATAGGAGAGATTTCAAACATAAAGTGTTTACATGTCCTAAACAGTTGCTTTACAAGTTTGTCAAATTCTCATCTCTTTGCTATATCCTTATTTTGTATCTACTCTTGCTTTTTATAGTAGCTTAGCTTAGACAGTATGGGTAGCTCACTAACTTAAATGTCAATTAATTAAAAAAAATCATACTTAAAGTGATTTTTGCTTTCACATTAAGACAGATTCATCATTAAAATCAATATCCCACCTTGAATTAAAAACCTGTCAGATAGCAGACGGGCTTAGTCCTTCATTCTTTTGGATCCAATGTATTTTTTAAAAGTCTTTTTGCAAAAATGCTCCTCTACTTTGCTTTTATGTTAATACTAAAACTGTAATTTAAAGGTACTCTGTGTTAAAAAGACACAATGAAAATAAATGATTACAAATAACTCCACATCAGAAGTTTTGTTGGGTACTACTAAAGCTCCTAAATGAAGAAATCAGTGTTCAGAGATAAGCCTCCTAAAATGACCAAGATATTAGATTATATTTTATTTCCTAACTTTATTATTTGAAGTTACTTAAGTATAATAGTTAGACTTACAATGTATTAACTAAAATTCACAAGTTTATAAGTTTTTTGAAAGTTTCAAGAAATGCAGTTACCTGACATATTGTTACACAAGCTTATTCAGCACTTATTCAGCATTAATTAACCTGTGCTAATTTAAACATCAGATAAAAGTACAACTAGGAAAAACAAATCACATTTACAAAGACTATTAACCCATAATAATACTCAGTAAAGTTTTTAATTTCACTACAGAAGTTACCAAAGTTTTCACAGGATTTGTAAAATTTTCTCTTACAGAAACCCCAAGTATAATCAGATTCCTTCCATCAAACTCCTTCTAAGAGATTGGGTCAAGATCTAGGAACACGAAGAACTTTACCAGAGATACTCTGAGAACGAGGCTGATAAGATTTTTCTGCTTCCCCACACAACGTCCCGGGACATTAAAAGGACAAGGCTTACACACCTCACTAATACAAATCACCTGACACCAGATACGTGCTCAACAGATTGCTCAACTCCTCCTGAAAATCAAGTGGACATAGTAATGCCACCAGCTGAGATGATTATGCAAATCCTGCTGCAAGATTTCTTTAGCATCTGAGTTTACATGGAGCTGCCACGTTCAGACAGAACCCATCTCATCTTGGAGGACTAATATTGCAAGCCTGTGAACTGTGTCACTGGGAAGTGACAAATTCCATTCTGTACTGAACTGTTTCTTAAGAACTGAGACTGCATTTAGGACTGAGAGAAGAGAGACACTTTCTCAACAAATTCCACTGAGGTGTAGACACATCTTTCCAGTGTCGGGTACATTTCTAGACTGTTGCTAAAATTAATCCTAATATTAATAATATTTTACTTGATTACTTCTCTTGACTATTCCTACTTAATAGGTTTATTTACCATTTAATGTACTGAGAATTTACAAAGTTAAAACTGTTAACTAGATCATTCTTATTTTGTGGGTACGATGTTCTTCCATTGCTTTTACTATATTTTCCTGGGTATAGAGGCTGCAAACTAGGAGATAAAATTTAAGTCTGAGAAAACACACTCTGTGTTTAAGTCTAAAGTTATTTTTGTAATAAAGACTTAATATCCATGCAGTTATATTTAATGCTGTTGTTTTTCATTAACTGAGTCTACTGTCTTGCTACAAAGATGCCTTTAGACAAGTGGTGTTGCCCTGATTGTAAACAGCCGTGTCTCCCCACTCTGGCTTTAGGTCATTGGTTACTACAGACTAGGTTGGTTCAAAATGATTATTCAGAAGCTGACCTAGATCGAATGTTTAGAGCTAGTTTTTGCCCTCAGTGTCACCACTCAATTAAAGGCCTTACTCAGCCTCCTTTTCCCATTGAGTGGGCTCCCTCAAATTTTACCAGATGGACACATGAGAAGGCCTTTCATCCCATTCACCAAGGCCCTCCACTGGTTAGAAAAAATATTTATCAATCCAATCTGGTTACATTTAATGCTGCATTACATTTTATTTTGTCCAGGACCAGTAAAGTCTTAGACCACAGGCTTGGTGATTATATTGAAATGGCATCTGAAAGAGAAATAACTTTAACTACTTCAATTCCTTTGTTGGATGACTTTGTTCCTGAGGGCTCCCCCGTGGAGGACGCAGACTTAACGCCATCAAACGATGGTTTTATTTCTGAGGAGCTTTTCCTGGAGAACCCAGACTACTTTTAGCTAGCTCTCTTATTCTGCTCTTCAGTTAGTTAGTTCCAGCTAAGATCATTGCTCCTTTCTAGATTCATAAGTCTAATGTTATGTTTCCAATTACTGAGATTAAACATATAATCCAGGTACAGTCCCTGGAATGCTATTTAAAAGATACAATCACAGTGCTGTCTCTTAAAGCACTATAACTTAACATGATATAAAGTGAAAAGCACAATATACTTTTGTCAATCACTGTTAAGTTGTTCTTAGAGCTTTCCAAGTTATTTTAAATAAGTATAGTTTTCTCTGAGTTATTTTCGGGCTGAAATGTGGCTTGTGTACCTCACCTTCACATATATAAACATATAAAAAGCTTTATTACGTGGACATCATTTAACATAATTCCTATCTGCTTCTCATGTTCCTAAGGCTTAGTCTCTTAATGCTAAGTATAACACTGTGGGACTCGGTAATTTACATCAATCAAAAGCCTTGCTTAAATACAATAGCTTACAATGAATACAGTTCAAACCTTATAGTTGCCTACTTGTATAAGAATTTTCCCTCAATGGTTCCCATGTTCAAACCAAAGAAGAGGACCAAAACATATCACAAGTGTAATATATGGTAGTAGAGTTATGGGAAACAAAGGGAAAGGATTTGGACATATGAGCGAATTCCAGAATAAAAATAATAATAATAGTTCTGATTCTTACACATATGCAGAAATTTGTTTGGTTTTGTTTCTTTAAACTACTTTTGGGAGAAAAAAAAAACTTCCCCATTTCTATCTGTGTACCCTCAATAATTCAACTTTTTAGATACAATTTTCCAGAAAGTTCTTCAGAATTTTATTTTAACCCTATGGGAGAAGCTTCAAGATGTGATGTAAGAAAGAGTCCAGTGAGCTGTACTAATAACACCTGTGTCTCATCACGTTGTTTCAAAGCTTTCTTCATCTTTGTTATCAAAGTTATTCTTGCCTGTAAAATAAATGTTTGCTTATAAATGAATTACCAGTGGAGAGTGATGAATAATTTCCTTTCTCATGAAAAGTATTTATGGTCATGAAAATCTTTAGATTCATTTCTTTGCCTCCTATTTAGTATAAATGAAGAAGATGTGCCACAACACATGGTATTCTTTCATTTCTTCCTTTATTCGATAAAGGAGTTCCTACTCTGTTATCAGGCACATTGAAAGCACTAGAGATACAGTGTTAGGAAGTTAGATAAGTGAGGGCACCAGGCAAATAAGGTGGAGGAGAGGGAGGATGGTCCAGAAGATGGCAGTATGTCTACCTTCAGCAGAAAGGGGCTTTACTTCCTCTAAATGAGTGCCAGCAAGAAACTAGTTAAAACCTGACGGCCACAACTGCGGGATAGCAACAAAGACTTAACCGGACATGACCCAATGCTCATTGTAATATAATTAGCAATGCAGTTTAGGCACCTCCCCATGGGTTTTTCTGTGTGTATGATGGGTAAGGACATGCGCAAAAGGGGCCGAGCATGACTAAGCACTCCAGCGGCAAGAGCCGTCAATCAATCAAGAGACCACCTCTAAGCAAGGGTGTAAGAGAAAGGGGCAAAGACCACTGCCATCTGCCCTTGGATCAGCCCGCCTAATGTTCTTGGAGGTGTACCTTTCCTTTGCTAAATAAAACCTTTAAACTCTTTGGCTACATAACGCTTCCATCTCCCATCTCAATTCTTCTCTTTTGGGTAAGACAAGAACCTGGATCTTTCCCCTTCCGTTTTGGGTTAACAACAGTGCCAAGCAAAAAGATGCACAATCCCTGCCCTCAGAGTATTCAAACATATAGTGGTGAAGACAAAAAATAACTAATGATACAAATTAAAGCAGCATTACAATTCAGATAAAGCCTAGGAAGAGCTTTGCAGAGCTGTGAAAGCATCTGCTGGTGGATTTGGCCCTGGCAATGACTCTGAGGTGAAAGCTGAAGGATACATAGGAGTCAGGTGACCCAGGGAGGGAAGAACATTCTATGCAGAGGTCATGTGCATAGCTCCATAAGACACAATAGAAAAATGACTATGAGAGGGTGAGAGAGGGTCATTGTGGCGTGAGCATTCTATAACATGAGGCTGGGCAGGAGGTAGAAGCCAAACCATTTGCGGACTTAACACCTCATGCCGTAGTTCTGTCTTGATTCTAAGAGTGAAGGGAAGACAATAATCATCCATAGACCAGTCTCCTGAGTTTGATGACTGACATAATTTCACATCAAAATGGTGATGCTCTTCCAAAACTTCAGGGAAATCTCTGGGAAATCGACTACATTTATCACTTTGAAAAATGACAATGGCAAATAGTGACATAGCACTTGCTATTGAGGTACTGTTCTAAGTGTTTCACATACATTAATTTATTAATCTTTCCAATAATGCCCTGAGGTAGGTCCTATAATCATCACCAGTTTACAGAGGAGGAAACAAAAGCACAGAGATCTTCAGTAACTTGTCCCAGTTCACACAGCTATTAAATTGCAAAACTGATATTTGAACCCATGTTATCTGTCTACTGAGATTCTGTTTTTAAGAATTATGCTTTGTAAGGGGGGAGGGTATAGCTCAGTGGTAGAGCACTTGCTTAGCATGCACGAGGTCCTGGGTTCAATCTCCAGTACTTCCATTAAAAAAAATTAAACCCAGTTACCACCCCACCCCCACCAAAAAAAAGAATGTTTTTTTTTTTATGTCCCTCTATACTAATAAGTACATTTTGGCACTAATATTCAGCAAAACTAAAAGTTGTCAGTTTACTACTGTTTTCATACAAAAAGTTAGTGTGATTTTTCATGAAGAATTGGAGAACGAAGTGTTTTGTTTTTTTTTTTTTTTCTGCACAGGTTTGGTAAAGGGAAAAGGAGATATCAGGGGTTTTGATGTAGTTCTGGCTGTCAGTAAAATGACACAGGAATCTTTGGAACCTGAATTTGTTCTGTTCAGCCGCTTAGCTTCCAAATTTTTAAGTGGATTTACATCCAGCATTTAGAGAAGTTACTGTGGTTAGTTGAAACAGAGACCACATGAAAAATGATACTTCACGGGCACATTTAAAAAAAGTGAAAGGCCGGAGTAACAAATGAAGCAAATACATTTCAACCTGTAGAAAATTAATAGCTTGGGGTAAGATTAAGTTGTACTGTGAATTTAATTATGAGTTACAAAAATGTATTAATATGTAATGTTATCATAAAATCTCTAATATAGTGAATGTGTACAGAACTTTGTATGATAATGCATTGCAATATTAAGTGCAATTGCAGATTTGTGGTGATATTTGAAAAACAATTATATAGGTTATTGTAGCTGTCTTTCCATTCTCAAGTTATCTGTACTGTAATTAAATGAATTTATATTTTTAGAACACCACAATGATAGGAAAGTAGAAACTAGAGATCTATTTATCACAATTATGACAACATAATTACAACTTGCTTCTTACCTGTAAGATCGGTTTACAGGCTCACTTTTAAGATAGAAGTTTTTTTTTCTTTTTTGAAACTTCAACATTTAAAACTATAATTTATCAACTATGCTGCTTTAGATAACATTTTACTGGCAATATCAAAAAGAGATCTAGATAATATGTTGATTAGTTTCATGGAACTGATATATACCAACAAAACAGATACTGGCAGCCAATTATTTGGGAGTATATAGTGGGAGATTTCCTGACTGTGTACCATTATTCTTTCTTTCACCAACAAAAGGTCTCATTTGGAAAGAAGTTTCATGCCAATTACTGATAATCAATTACCTTAGTGAAAATGGAAAAAGAGATGACCTGCTTTCATCTGGTAGACTTTTAAATGCCAAATCGACACCTTGGGGGGATTGTTTTTTAAGTATGAAATTTGTTTTATTTTTATTGTTCTGTCTCTTCCTCTATCTCCCTACCTCTGTAGTTGTTCCTACACTAGGCAGTGGTAAATTATGTGTAACTATGTATTTTAATGCTGCAACACATTGGATCAATGATCAAAGAGACCTTTTGAACTGATAACTGGTATGTTATATTTAAGGATATCAATCCCTAGAGGTCTACCTTCTAGTTGCTGCAAAATCTGTTTGGATAACTTACTGGTAAGTATTCATGAATATGTTTTCACAGTAAAATATATAGGTTACATTGCTAGATAATGATCTGGTCCTGTGGATTATCCAAGAGGATTTAGAAATGGAGAGCCAGCGTAAGGACTTGTGCATCTAGTAAGATGCCAAATGCCAGCTATTCTTTCTCCACTACATCATGAAGATGACACTGCTCATTACCCAATAACAGCAGTCAGCCTGTCTCTTTAAATTACCCTCTTCCAGTTCCTCTCCCTTTATTCTAGAACATTAAAATCCCATTTCATTAAATCCATGAATATTAGAAGACAGGGATTCAACTAGACATTTTTTAATACATATAATGTAACATAAGGGGAAAAATGGCATTAGGTCAGAGGGATTTGGTAAAATACTGAAATATGTTGGTTACATAATTCTCTCTTAAGGGAAATTTTAGCCAAGGAATATAGACACTCCTTTTTATATTGCCTTTTGTTGTTTCCCATTTTATCTCCTATGAAACAGTATTCATTGTTTAGATAAATTAAATACAATATGCTATTCAATGACCAACAGTCCACTAGAAACATCCATAAGAATAAAACTAGGACATTTGCACTGATTAAAGAAAAAAACAGTTTGGAATATCACATGGAATTACAGTCAGTTAAGGAACCTAAAATACATTTCATAGCACCAGCTTCTTTTCTCTCTCGTTTATTTTTTATAGAAAACTGGGATTGTAGAAAAAGTCTGAGTATAATGATCAAAGATAAATTATTTCCGTTCTCTTTCTCCAATAATGTGGTGTGGTGATCACTTGCCAGTGCACATATAGTCATGAACAAATAAAATATTAACTGATGAACTGCAATGTGCCCAGCATGATTGGTGCCTTTATGAAGCTTCTGCTTTGAGCAAAAAGATAATATTACAAATATGTAATAATCAAGTTCATTTGAGACACTATACTCACAGATTCCTATCAAGTGATCCAATTGCCTAGAGTTTCAGGGTAGAGTTAACTCAGTGAACATGGCTGCTCAGGGTACTATGAAATTTGTACTATCTTCACAACAACTTTTTATGTGTGAAGAGAAGATCACCCCTTGGAAAATCTCAAAGCCAAGAGTTGGTGGGTGGTCATTTTAAGAAAGCAAAGTAGTTTAGTGAAAATAGCACTGGAACAAGAACTTGAAAATTTGGGTTCTAGTTTTCACTCTTCTACTAAGTAATGGGGGAAAGAGAATAGCTCAGTGGGAGAGGGTGTGTTTAGCATGTGCAAGGTCCTGGGTTCAATCCCCAGTACCTCCATTAAAAAAAAAAAAAGACATTAAAAACTTAAATAAATAAATAATGTGGGACCCTGCATAAATTACTTAATATTTCAATTATTTCTGTTCCTCATTTGTAAAGAGGTACTAGGGAAGAGAAAGGAATGTTGAAAATAGATGACCTCTTTCCAGAAATAAATTTATATTATTTCAAAACACAAATGGTGATATTTCTGTTATTGCAAATACATGATGGGATTATCCAGGGCAACTGTGTACGACAGCACTGACTACACACTGTATAACTAAAGGAAATCCATTTACGTTGACTATAACTGATGTTGTGGATGTTCTACAGAAGTGAGGTGAATTTCCCCATATTCAAAATGTAGTTCAGATGTCAACTGATGAAATCATATACACACACCAAGAAGGTATTTTCAAAGTTTCTTCCTTACATAATGAAACTTTCTAGAGAGATCAGGGTGGCTCCAAAGCTGGCCTGAAAATGGCTTGAAAGATCAGGGAAAGGAAATGGACTTGGGGTTTTTATGTGGCTAGTGGTTCATTGAGGTCAGGGGTAGGGTTCTTATAAGCAGTTCAGGATTTGTGTGGTTTAAACTTCCTGCTGGCCCTCTAAAGAAGAGACCACTCCAGCTTTCCTATCAACTTACTTAGATGTGGGATGGAAGGGGAAGAAGAGTAATGGGATTTGAAAGCTGTCAGCAGTGAAACATCAAAAATGATGTCAACATTTTTTTTTTATTATTATGCATAGGGATGGTGCCCCTTAATGTCATGCAACTTGAAAGTCCTGAATTTATTGATAAAATGTTTTAATGTATGTTTGTGTAGCATTTTATCTATGTGTGGACTTCATAGTCTCCTGATTTCACAAGTGAGGATACTGAGGCTTTGAGAGGTAAGTTTCTTGTCTATAATTATAACTCATAATGGACATGTATTAAGCATGTTATTGAAAATGCTCCTCCTCAGTTCTGGAATGACTATGTTTGATATACACATATTGTACTGTCCAGTCAAAAACAAACATATAATTCCTCATCCAAATGTTTGTACTATGGAGCTAGGTAGCACGTTTTTCTACCTCTGCAGTTTATTCCATAGATCATTACTAAGATGCTATTGTATCCAAAGCCACTTCACTAGGTGCTGAGGGAATACAGAGAATAATAAAAACTGGTACCAGACTTCTAGGAGCTTATTGTATAACACACTGTTTGAATAATCATTTAGTGATAAATTTGCTTAGTACAGGATGCAAATACAGATAATCTAAGACCACAGAAAAGACTCTGTTTATCATAAATTTAGTTAAAATCGTTGCTTATTTTGCTTCCATAGATTCCACATTAATTGCTTGGACTATATTTATTACAAGACCTGTGCCCACAGCAAATCAGCAACCCAAATATTCTGAAGGTTGAGTGAAGCCAGAGTTAATTATTAGAAATTGTGTTTCATATTACAAATTATAATATGGTATTGAGTATAATATATTCTGTTTGTATGTTTCAAGAGAAAGATATTAACTGATAAATCATTTCAATTATTGTCTGCATTTTTATGGTAAATGTTAATCCATATTTCCAAATGACATTTTGATGACAACTGAAGTACACTAAAACTTATTTTTATCACTGCCATTTTATTGTATCTATCTCTCTCTCTATATATATATATATTTTATCTCTGCCAAAATAAAATTTAGGGCCAAAGTTAAAATGTTCTTAGTAATTTATTTTGGATTTGTTTGACACTGGTAAATTAAAATACTAATATTGGTGTGATACTAAAGGATTTTTCCATAATAGACAATAGAAGAGTTACTTATTTTACTATAAAAATTTAATCAAATATCATAATTGATGCTTCTGTCAAACTAGTCTAGTCAATAAACATCTCTCAGAGTGTGGCTATGGCATGCCAGTCTTTACAGTGTTTTAGTTTATATGAAAGGAACTATACCAAAGTAGCATGAGATTAAAGTATAACTATTCATAAGGAAATATATTAAAAACATTATGATTTCAGGATTCAGGAATTTATTAGGGCAGAAACTTCCCATTCTTGGAAACTTCATAATAATCAAAAGTAGAAAATGAAGCATATATAAATTTAAATACAGTAACAATAGCAAGGTAATACCATATTTTATCAAATCTAGAATGTCATCAATTACAAGATGCATTCTATTTTTTACACCAAGAAAGAAAAAGCTTCTACTTGCTAAACTCTGACATAACATCAATTTTAAGGGGCCTCTTGATATGGGGGATGCTAAAATGTGAAAAAAAATCAATGAAATGTGGTATATCCTGAAATCTTTAAACATTTTTAAATTTAGCAGCATCCATGTAATGGAGCTCTGTACTCAATCCTGTACAAGACTTGATGATTAAGGCACCATATAGGTCTTACTAAAGTCGGTATTTCCTGTAAGTTCATACATTTACAACAATGTTCCCAATGACATTTTTAGCATGAGCAAGAAAGAGATTCATAACACAGTTTCATTGTGTATGTTGAAAATCTTGCCCCACCTCTGCCGCATTTCCTACAGTAGTTGTTTTTCATATAATGACTTCTGAGTAGATTGAGTTTGCTTTAGCTACTTGATTTAGAATGTATCTTTTTCTATATTTTTGGCATGAAATCACAGCACATACTTATTATGCCCCTAGGCCTTAGAAGTACAGGGAAAAGCAGGAGGCACATAGGTTATGGCAAAAGTTCACTCATTATGAAGTGATCATTATACAGGTTAAGGTTGGGTCTAAAGGGAAGAAAACATGATAGAAAATAATGAGAAAAGTTAAATCTTCTTTCCTCTCAAGAGTTCGCAGGTTGAATCTCAAAGCTGTGATACTGAGTGGAGTATTCTGGAATGATTACTAACGAGTATGGCCCCAGAAATACCATATGGTCCAGACAAAACAGCTAGGGTAGAAATGATCTGTTTCCTGGCCCCAGGGCTATTAGGTTACAACCTAAAATTAAATGATGAAGTTTTAAAAAACATTAGAGAACTAATTGGTTTTTCAGTATTGATGTTCACAGTACAACTCATAGTTTATCTAGAGGTAAATATTGAATCCCCTTGGCCCTAGAGAAGACCTAACTCAGAAAGAGTTTTTCAGATATAATTGCTTCAAAAATAAACGTAGTAGGAAAATATGACAGTGTCTACTTTATATCTCTGGTGTAGGATACGTATCATTTTTCAAAGCATATCTTTCTTTCCCTTTCACAAAAATATATTCTCCTGTGACTTTTAGAAAGGAGAAAAATATAAGATTAACCCATTTGAATATTAGTGCCATTGCTTATTACATATCCTATCACCTCTTTTCTCTTTGCCATGGTGGTCCATATCCTATACCATCAGTACCTTAATTTTTATGTCTCACTTTTCAACTGCATCTACTTATCAAGTTGAAGACACATTAAGCAAACCAAACTGAGAGGAATAGATCTAGATCTAGCAGTTGGAGTAGGAAGTAAGTTGAAATTAAAACCACTAGGGACTAGTAGATATTGAGAAATAACTATGAGAAGTGAGAGGATATGAAAAGAAGGAAATTAGCAAAGGTTTCTCTTTGCAACAATATAGGAATGCTTCTCTACTGTTCATCTACGGATGTTCCATGCATAGAAATGTCTCTTTTTGAGGAGGTGAGTTATGAAATTGCAAGCATGAAATAATTGTCCCTCAATGGATCTTATTCCTGTAGAGTTTTACTAAAGTACAGTTCTGTTTCTGCTGTCCCTAAAGCAACACAAAATCTCTTGTTTTGTTTAAGACAACTAAATCAAGGGTGTTTTTTTTTTTCCTCTGGAGTTCAATTGCTGCTGTGTTCTTTTTTTTTTTTTAAATAAAACATGCCAAAGTTTAAAACAACATGGCCACAGGAGAAGCATTAGAGAAAGCTGCACAGCTGAAAGTAAATTAAAAAAATAAATTATGAGCACCACATGATGCTAATACCCAGTACCTGCTCCCATACTCTGTGCCATGCCTGCAGGTCAAGACCAGTCTCTTTGTCAGCCTGCTAGTTCTTCCTGTTCAAATTGGAAATGAGTCTCCTGTGATATTACCTGGAAATACCATCACCCTTCACTCACTATTTTTTTAAAGTACCTTTTCTGAAAGGCCATGTTTGCTATGTCTCTTATTACCAATGGGCCATTGATTGGCATGCTATTCTATTATTTGCCTGATCAAAGAGGAAAATGTGTGTATGTGTGTCGGGGGTGGATATTGCTCTCAATTGTAATCATTAAAAACTATTTAGAATTAAACACATCAGAGAGTGTTAAATAAATATATCAAGAGATCGCAGACTGGTCCATTTTTTAATCCTGTCTTTCCACAGGGTTTATAAGGAAAAACAAAGAAACAGTGTTTTACATAAGGTCAGATCCATACCTAGATACAATAGACAGCAGCCTTCTTATAATTTGAGTTCCACAAAGAAAGATTTATCTTACATTTACCCCTCATAATTTTCTTTATTAACATTGCTGTGGTGTCTTGAAATTTTCGCATCCCCTATTTGGGATGAAGCACTGAAAGCTAATCTCAAAATGCAAACCATATCAAATCTAGGAACTATTTTAAGCCATTAATTTACCCTGAATGAGATTTGCTTTCTAAAATGGGGCAGAGGATAAATCTGTATCGATTGGGGAAGAAAAAAAGTCCCGTAACTTGTGTCAACTGTTGTAAGTTAGGTTTTCTGGAGGAGGGAAGATAGATCCAAAAAAAAAAAAAAAAAAAAAGTTAGAGGGAAACCTTTCCTACTTAACAATCTTGCTCAGGGCTAATCTTAAATGTACATGTGTTAAAAATAAGGTACAGACTTAGCTAATTCCTAGGTTTGCTAGATGATCTATGATATTAACCACAGAGGGAAGCTAAAGGCCAAAATACTCCAGGGAAAAATGTGTTCCTCGTTAGAATGAAAGGCTGAAATTGAGAACTGAGAACACCAGTAAGTGGGATGAGAATTTCCTAACTAATCATAAACCTATCCTTAACCTACAAGAATACATACTTGAGTTTATAATATGTGTTGGATGTTGTAGGACAAGGCAGGCTGGTACTACAAGTGGTAAAAGAATTTACCAGAAATAAAGAAAAGTTAAAGTAGAGTTTATTAGATACGCTGCTGCAAGCAAGAGCGGGCAAACACCAGAAAGGTTTCTGTGTGCCCCGAGGGCAGATTCTTAGAGTCTTTTATAAGAAAGTGCCTGACCATCCACATGCTTTAAGGAAGGGGGTCGTGTTGAAGGTTTCCAGACATTAGTTGATCATTATCTAAGGCCTTAAGTTCATTAGCCTGGGGAAGGTACAGTTTATCATTCGGAGGACGTAGGTGATCTGGTACACTGGAGGAATTTTGGGTGGGAGGGGGTTTGTTAGGTCCTAACTCAGGGTTGTTACTTGGGCTAAAACAATTACATGTTGGGAGAGGAATGTTCTTTGTGTTTTCTGGTTAATGTCTTCATGAGTGATTAGGGCACAGGCAGACGTCTTGTGACTGGAGCCCCCTTTGGCTCTCTATGGGGCCTCTTGTCCTCAAACCCCACGCTGGAGTTATTTTGTGAGTGTTATTTTGTAGTTATAGCTAACGCATCTTGAGTTGTCACTGAGATTAAGCTTGCTGTCCTCTTAGTGGGAAAGGAGGAATTCCTGCCTAAGAGTCTTGAGAGTTAGTAGGCACAACTTTTTATTGTGATTAAATATATATTACACAACATTTACCAATTTGACCATTTTTAAGTGTACAGTACTGTGGCATTAATTACATTCTCACTGTTGTGCAATCATCACCACCATCCATCTCCAGAACTTCATTTTCCCCAACTGAAATTCCATGCCCACAGAGCACACAGTAAACTCCCCTCCCCTTGGTGATACCACCATTCTCCTGTCTCTATGAATTAGACCACTCTAGGCACTTCATGTAAGTGGAATCATGTAGTATTTGTCCTTTTGTGACTGGCTTATTTCGCTTAGCCTAATGTGTTCAAGGTTCATCCATACTATAGCATGTATCAGAATTTAACTATTTTTTAAAGACTAATAATATTCTACTGTATGTATATACTACATTTTATTCATACATTCATCTGTTGAAAAACACTTGGGTTGCTTTCACCTTTTGGCTATTGTGAATAATGCTGTGAACATAGTTGTACAAATATCTGAGTGCATGCTTTCAATCCCTTTAGGGTATATACCCAGAAGTGAAATTGCTGGATCATATGCTAATTCTATGTTTAACCTTTTGAGGAACTATCATACCATTTTCCACAGCATCGGCACCATCTTACATTTCCACCAACAACGCACAAGAGTTCTCATTGCTCCATATTCTCGCCAACACTTATTTTCTGTTTTTTTGTTTTGTTTTGGTTTGGTTTTGGTAGTAGTCCTCTAAATGAATGTTAAGTGGCATCTTACTATGGTTCTGATTCTCAAGCCCCTAATGATTAGTGATGTTGAGCATCTTTTCATGTGCTTACTGGCCATTTGTATATCTTCTTTGGAGAAATGTTTATTCAAGTTCTCGGTCCATTTTTTAATCAGGCTATTTGCTATTTTGTTGTGGAGTTATAAGATTCATTTATATATTCTTGATATTAATCCCTTATCAGATATATGATTTGCAAATATTTTCTGCCATTCTGTGGGTTTTCTTCTCACTCTGTTGATAGTGTCCTTTGATGCACCAAAGTTTTAAATTTTGATGAAATCCAGTTTATCTATTTTTCCTTTGGTTGCTTGTACTTTTGATGCAATATCTAAGAATTAATTGCCAAATCCAATGTAATGAAGATTTTTCCCTCTTCTAAGTGTTTTATACGTTTTCACTCTTACTTTTATATCTTTGATCCACTTTGAGCTAACTTTTGTGTATGGTTTACTTCTCATGCAATCTGAGAAAGTTACTTGGGAATATTCTAATGATTGAACTCTTAGTATATGTCGGAACTTGTGCTCAGCACATCATGTCTATGATCTCACTGAATCCCGCAAACTGTCTCATTAAGTAAACACTGTGTACCCCAACTCTGGAAATGCAGAAAGGGTACATAACTTACCCCAAACCACAAACCTACCAAGTGGCAGGACTGGGATTCAAGTCATTTCTGTTTAACTCCTAAGACCATATATTCAAGGTCTATGCTATATTGGTATAATATACACAACTTAAAAAAATGTGCCTAGATTTTTATCTTTAACTTTTCAATTTAGTAGTGTTATAGGATATATCTTGAGATAATTATGTTGTGTGGCTTTCCCTTACCTCATTTAAATCAGGAGACCAGAAATTTTGCAAGTTGTGAAGCTGAAAGAGCCTCAGTCATTTGCAAAAGCCTGAATACAACAAAGAAATAATCTCTGTGCCCCAAGGGATGCATGTAAAGAAAAAATGACATATAAGGTCAAAGAGAGGAGGAAAAGAGAGATTCCTGGAAACTCGAATCAGAATCATGAAATCCATGTAGAAAATAGTAGCAGCACACTCGAGATGTCAAAACAACTCACATGGGTTGGGTGCTTGGTTCAACTAGAGAAGTTGGACTTTAGGACAGGATGTGAGTCTCTCCCATCTCCCTATGCCACAAGTATGGCATTGAGACAGCATAGCCCAAGACAGGAAGGGGGCATGAAACTAGCACTAAGGGCAGTAATTATTAGAAATCTATATGAACCAACACTCTTAAATATGACGCTTAACACACCACAGACTGCAAATACCTATAACAAAGGCAATGGACGCAATCTCTACAAATCTGAGTGCTCTCATATTTAAAATGTGAATAACAACTAAATCATAGGAAATTGGTGAAGACAAAATATAACACACATAAAACGGCTAATACAGGTTACCTGCAGGTACCAATAATGTTCATACTCTGTCACCTCTCACATCCCCACTGAATTTGGGCACTCTTATTTCCTAGAAAGACAGAAAAATCCTGTGCTATTTTCAGTATTCCCAGTCTAAGAATCCACATAATTCATTCTTTTAGAATGTAGTCTAAGGAGAAAATTTGCTCCTAGAGTGCAGGCATATTTCTTTTGATTAGACAACGAATATTATATAATTGCTCATGTTTCTCTCTGCTTTGTTTGCCAAGAAGTTCATTTAAGCCTCATGCTCACTCACAGTAATTACATTCACTTAGAGAACTATTTGAGACCTTTGCTGCCCTTTCTTCCATATTTAATACATGTGTCTACTTTCATTTTAGCAGCTATATTGCACTGAGTTACCTTTTATTATTAGCTTCCTCAAGTCATTTTTGGAATAGGCAAATAAAACTATAAATATATTAACACCAATAATAATAAATGTGATGCTATTTGAAATAAAAGAAGTAATATGGAAATTTGGAATAATTAGCTAGTTGAATTGACTGATTGTTGCCAACGAAAGGTAACAAAAAGGCAGGCAACTTTAGTCTCTAAAAATGTGATCCACAATAGCCATGCATTTGATTTTTATTAGTTAAATAATTGACTTTAATATCCTAGTTGGCATATTGCACCTGTTACTCTGTCCCTAATTTAAAGTAGCAGTTAACTCTGGGCCATTCATTTAGGAAATGGGAGGAGGTAGAATTGTATAATTAGAATATAAAGCTATGAAAATTGGCTCCTGCCCTTGGCTTGTGTTTTCAAGCACTTGTAAAATCTAAGTACTTTAGAGAATACAGGCACTTTATTTTTGTAGGTTGTATTATTCAACCTCCTCATTTTGCAGTTGAGAAAGCAAAGGCTCAAGAAAGGTGAATGTCTTACCAAAGACCATATCGTTGATTGTTGATGAAATCAGAATTAGAATTCAGAGCCTAAGAATTGGAAGACACCCATAAAGATTATCTTCTTTATCCTCATACAAAATATGGTTTTGTGGTATATCTCTTATATCCATTCAACTTTTTAAAAATATGACATATCCTCTTGTATGTTTCAAAATTAATTCACATAGAACATATCCAAAGCAGAATAGATTATCTCTCTATTGGCAACTTGGTTCTTTCTCAGTGTGCTCTAACTCATCCTCCTAATTGGTCTGTCTTCATCCATCTTACATCCCCACAATGCAGTTATTTAATAATTTTGTTTTTCAAAATGCAGCAAGCTTGACACACACACACACACACACACATTCATGCACTTAAAATCTTCAGTGGCTTCCTATTTCTATTAAGACAACAGCAAAATTTTTAACATTTTGCTCAAGGCCCTATATTGTCTAACCCTTAACTATACTTCTTTGTGACTATGATTGATTTTTTCTTTTAATTTATTTTTTAAACATTTTTTATTGAGTTATAGTCATTTTACAATGTTGTGTCAAATTCCAGTGTAGAGCTCAATTTTTCAGTTATACATGAACATACATATATTCATTGTCACATTTTTTTTCACTGTGAGCTACCGCAAGATCTTGTATATATTTCCCTATGCTATACAGTATAATCTTGTTTATCTATTCTACATATGCCTGTCAGTATCTACAAATTTTGAATTCCCAGTCTATCCCTTCCCACTCCCCTCCCCTTTTGCAACCACAAGTTTGTATTCTACATCTGTGAGTCTATATCTGTTTTGTATTTATGTTCTTTTTTTTAGATTCCACATATGAGCAATCTCACATGGTATTTTTCTTTCTCTTTCTGGCTTACTTCACTTAGAATGACATTCTCTGGGAACATCCATGTTGCTGCAAATGGTGTTATGTTGTCGGTTTTCATGGCTGAATAGTATTCCATTGTATAAATATACCACATCTTCTTTATCCAGTCATCTGTAGATGGACATTTAGGCTGTTTCCCTGTCTTGGCTATTGTAAATAGTGCTGCTATGAACATTGGGGTGCAGGTGTCTTTTTGAAGTAGGGTTCCTTCTGAATATATGCCCAGGAGTGGGCTGATTTGTGATTACATTTATTTGTCCCTGGATTTTTGTCTCTAGATCTAGACCTTAAGTTACACATAAGTAGGTACCATTTGTTGTTTTCTTCAGCATTTCATCTGAGGCATAGCATAGTGCCTGATACATAAGAGGAACTCAAGAATCATTGAATGGATGGATCCCTACGTTAACAGATATGCTATGTGTTCATAATAGCTAGCACTTATTGAAGCTACCGTGTACTTTGGTAAGTACTTGGAATGACTACGTTACTTAATCATCATAAGAACCCCATGAGATACGTAGTGGTATTATTCTCCTTTTTCAGATGGTGAAACTAATATTTAGGATGGTAAGAAAATTATCCAAAATTACACAATCAGTAAGCAACAGAATAATTAAATTCAGATGCTATGACTTTTAATCACTATACTATACTGTCCTAAACAATGGAATATAAAAGTGAATAACATATATCACCTGCTAAGAGTCTATTCTCAAATTATTTATAGCCCTTTCTTGAATGATGCCAGGCATGATGAGTTGTTAAATCAAAAAATATTTATGTTTTATACAGATATGTAAGTGATTGATCATAGATTCGAAATTCCTAACAGTATGCTTTGGTGGTATGATGAAAGCCCAAAGAATAAATTTGTAATGACAGAATGTCAGACACTATCACAGAATAGCATATCAGCCAGAGTGCTGGTAGAAAATAGCTTATAATCTACAATTAAATAATTGCAGGGATTTTAATAAAGGGCCTATATACAAAGTAGTAGGCATGTTATACAAAAATCATAAGGGATAGTGCAGATTCTAAGATTAGTAACATGGGGTTGGGGTGAGAGGGTCAGTTACCTCCCTATGTCTTAAAGGGCAAGGAGAAGGGACAGTATATGGAAATACGAGAGAGAAGGAACTGTGTGGGGAGAGCATCCTGATAGGAGCCGTGACCTTTAGTCAAGGGTACAGCCAGCGCATGGAGTCTATAGGGAGAAAGACAAGAGAGTAAACCGGCCACCGTCATCCTTCTCTCATCTGCTAGTCTCCTACCACGGCTCCCTATTAATCAAACCCAATTCAAAGCAACAGGACAGGGGGCTTTATTCATGTGATCCTTGCAGGTCAGTCTCCTGGAAACAAGGTAGGGTAGAGCATGGATGTAAAGGATGAAAGGGAGATATCCAGAACAGATGGTAATGTAAAAAGAAATTTTTTCTAATTTCTATAGCACTTATTAAGTCACATCACTTTTCTTCCCCATTATCAGGCCAGCTATGCTTCTCAATAGTGTCAATAAGAACAAGAAAATTGTTTTAAAAAGAGGGCTTGGTTTGGGATTTAGCTTACTTGTTTCAATAACTATACTGCTACAATTCCAAACGTTCTAAGACCCACTCCATGCCACACTTATTTGAATTCGTGAAAGATGAGTGAAGCCTCAAGATTCTCACAAGAAAGATGCTATTTAAATTCAAGGCATTGGACTAGCATCATTAAAATGATGCCTCTGGCCTCCACTATGATTTCTGACCCAGGCTGCATTGAATACAGATAGGTAAAACTGGTGCTCCACCTGGTTCCCATTATATTTGTATGTTGTGGAACAGCTCTGATAACACATAATCTTCTTCTTATGCAGAGTAAGGACACAAATGACGTTTCAGCCTGCAACTGTTTCTCACACACAAAAAGCTGCTTGCTTATTTGCTGAACATGGTAAAACTGGCTTGGAATAAATTAAACTGGCTGATGCTTTTCAATGCTCTGTTAGATCACTCTATGTTATGGGTGCCAGTTTCAACACCTAGAAAATGAGAAAAGATATTATAAAATATTAATGAAAACTGCACACCTTAAATCCCCAATATCCAAATGAATATTTACTCCAGGTCTTCACATGCTGAGATCTGAACATTCCATCTTGATTAGTTCTCAATTTCTTATACTGCGTTTTATATTGCTGAAATTAATAATGCCAATAATTATATAATCAAGCAGGGATACTCATTAATGGCTGTGAGGCATAACGTTTTGAGAAGGTTGGCTGAGAAAACATGAGAATATAAGACAAAGGATATAAAGCTATTCTAACAGATGCTCAAAAGAAATCAAACATGGCTTTGGAAATTATTTCAGATGAGGAAGGTCTGGGGAAAACAATCACAAAAGCCAAAACCTTTTCAATCAGCCAATCTAATTATCGACGGTTTAATTACATCTAATTTTACTTTGTTGAACACTGGACCTTTTATTTACATTTAAAAGTAATTCTTAAGAAAGGCAATGTTTCAGAACCAGAAGATATGGCATTTTCCTCATGAATTATCTATGAAAAGGATTCAGATTGTTTTGTCTACCTTCCTAGTGAATAGAGCAGAGAAACAATAAAATAATGGTTAAGATAATTATTTAGGAATTAGACACTTTCAAGTTTCATCATTTACTACCTGTTTGATCTTTCAAGTTATTCAATTACTTTGAGTCTGTTTCCCTAACTGTACCATTAGGATGACCACACTTACTTTCTTAAAATGGAATGCTGATTAGGAGAGATGAGATATACAAAATGCTTAGCTCAGTGTCTGGCATATAGCAAGTACTCAGTAAATAATAGTTTGCTATTATCATGTTTTGATGCTTACACGATTCAGAATATAGAATTAACTTTAGCAGTAGAAAGAATAATGACTATATTTGTGGTCTGGTTTAATGGACACTGGGAAGTCTCCTGAACCCCAACAAAATAGTTTCAACAAAATAATTTGTTTTTTGAATAATTCTCCTGGCATGATATTTAAAAATATAAATATACCAATAGGGATAATATATAAAGATGTTATTGGACAGTGCTCTTCTCCCAAAGGAGGCACCCTGAGATAAGAATTCAAAAGCATTACAAGTAGAGAGAGGACTAAGGCAAACTGCCTACTTCACTGGTCTCCCTAGGACTAGAATTTTATGTTAGTTGACCAGACAGTGAATGGTTGATTCTAAGGCTAGAAGATGATTAAGATTACAGGTGGGCTGAAATCTCTAGTCCCTTTCTAGAGGGTTTGGTTTGCCTCCAGAAGATATTAGAAAGGGCTACATAATTCCTGAGGCTGGACTCCCAGCTATTCAGTTAAAGCAGCTGACTGTAATCCTTAAATTTCTTACTCTGCCAGTCTCTCTAGGTTACTTCAAGGTACTTAGAACGACATTAGTCTCAGTTTTATAACATTCTGTGAGCATCAGTTTATATGACAGACATTGCCTGGGTGTCAGGTATATAGAGGTAAATTAGACACTGTTTTACTTCTCATTGAGTATGTGGTCATATGAAGGAGGAAAAAATATTGAAGTTGATCATTTCAATACACCATGGAAAGTACAAGATAAAGTTATAAACTGGGTGTTATAGAACTACCATGGAGCCACATAAAACTTTAACTGGGTATATAAAAAGGAAGGGAGTAAGGGACTACTTTAGAGAGAAATCTGAACCATAGGGAGGCGCTGGGATAAGTGGGTTGAAAACTGAGGCATTTCACTTTTTCTAGAGAACTACTTGACATGCATCTTGCCTACTTCAAATATCCAGGATGTTGATATGAAGAAACATGACAGATTTGCAGTTTTATTGGGCACTCTTAAAGACACAAATATAAATGATCACACTATACTGAAGTAAGTCATCAACTAAAAGAGAATGCTTGAAATGTCTTAAGTTTGATATGTATAGCTAGAGCAACTTAAAACTATTACAGATGTTCTGCAAATGAATCAGCGTCTAATGCTATGTATACAAGAAGTATATATGTGTTGCAGGTTTGATTAAATTGAACTTTCTTGAAATAATATTTGATTATTCAATGAATGGTAGTGAGTTTTGTTGTTATGACTTGTTGTTATGCCTGTAGACACTGTGAGATGAAGCTAACTCTTCTAAGAACCCTATTGCCTGTGGGAACTAGCTCTTGGACTCCTATTTGATTCTTTTAACACAAGCTGTTTCAATTTTGGGGTTTTTTTTTAAGCAAATAAGTAACCTAGTCACATTTGTGTGTGGTGATTGTGACAATTCTTGACTAGTAAATTAAATAGAATAAGAGTACTTATGCAGATTACTTCATTTATTTGTGCTCAAACAGAGTAGCTTTAGAACATTTATAAGAAAGTTGCCCTCAAAAATGGATGTTTGGCATAATATGGTTTCAACTGCTATTGCAATTTCTCTTACAGGAGACACAAAACGATCAACTAAGTATGTTCCTGAAAGAAGATTGCTTGGTAGGATGAGCTTATTAATTACTTTTTAATAATTGAAATTGTTATGTAGAATTTTACAAATTAAAGATGTTTTGATATACACAGGAACTAGGAACATGTAATAGTCTTTGTGTAGGTCTAAAAGCACTTTTAAGAGTGAGTTTATGAAACTTTTTGAGTATCTTAAATCACTTTCAATATAGCTATAGGAAGTAGCTTAATGAAAATAGAAGGTATAAATCGGGACAAAAAGATACTCATTCATGATTTTAAAAAAACCCCAAAACTAGGACTAGATGGGGATTCTCTTAATCTAATAAAGGATTCCTTCCTTGCCCCTCCTACTCAATCCTGTACTGAAAGTCCCAGCTAGAGAAATAAAGGAAGAAAAACACTTAAAAATCATATAGCTATGAAAGGAAGAAATAAAACCACCTCTATTCACAGACAACATGATTGTAAGTATATGTAGAGAATCTCAAAGAATTTACAAAAACATCCCTGAAATTAAAATACAAGTTTAGCAAGGTTGCAAGATACAAAGTCAGTATTAGAAAGTCAATTGCTTGTTTATATACCAACCATGAAAAATTAGAATTTGAAATAATAAAAGAAAAAATGCCACTTGTAATAGCTTACAGACAAAATAAAGTACTTACATATACATCTAACATATATGTGTAGGATCTATATATAGAAAAGTATAACACACTGATAAAAAAATCAAACAAGGTCTAAATAAGTGGAAATATATACCATGTTGATGGAATGGAAGATTCCAGATTGTTAAAATGTCATTTCTCTCCAATTTTCCTGCAGATTCCAATCTCAATAAAAATCTTAGAAAGCTTTTTTTCTTGTAGATAGTGACAAGCTGATTCTAAAATTTACATGGGGATTCAAAGGTGCTAGGATAGTAAAAAAAAGAATATTTTGACAAAGAGAGAAAAAGTTGTTATTACTCTCATATTACACAATTTCAAGACTTGCTATAGTTACAATAATGAAGACAGTGTAGTATTGGTTCAAGAATAAATGTAGACCAGTTGAATAAAGATTCTAGAAAGAGACACACAAACTGAGTAAGCTGATTTTTGAAACAAATGCAAAGAAATTCAGTGGGAAAAGGATGGTCTTCTTAAGAAGTGGTGCTGAAAAATTTGGAGGACCATATGAAAAAAAAAAAATCCTACACCTACACCTCAAACATTTCACAAAAATTAACTCAAAATGAATCATAGACATAATTGTAAAAATGAAAGAATGTAAAACTTCTATGAGAAAATATTTATGACCTTGTGTTTGGCAATGAGCTTTTACATACATCACAAGCATAAGTCATGAAGGGAAAATCCTAACATATTGGACTTTATCAAATATAGAAGCTTTTGATTTGCAAAATATATTGTTAAGAGAATGACAAGACCAGGAGTGAAAGACTAGGAGAAAATATTTTCAAATCATGTAGCTGGTTTAAACAATCAAATTTATATCCAGAATATACAAGGAAACCTTTAAACTCAATAACAAGGAGGAAAAATGAAACAATAAATAAAAGACCTAAACAGACACTTCACCAAAAAAGATATACTAGCGGCAAATATGTATATGAAAACATGCTCAACATCATATGTCACTAGATAAATGCAAATTTAAAAATACAACTGACAATACTAAATGCTCACAACGTTGTGGAGTAACAGAAACTCTCATTCATTGTGTGTAGCAATGAAAAATGAGACAGCCACTTTGAAGACTGTTTGGTAGTTACTCATGAAGTAAAAAACAGAATTAAACAGAAACAATCTCATTAATCACACCCCTAAGTATTTACCCAAGTGAACTGAAAACTTATGTCCACACAAAAACCTGTACATGAATGTTTATAGCAGCTTTACTCATGATCACCAAAAAATGGCAACAACCAAGATGTCTGTTTTTTACTTCAATAGGTAAATGGAAAAACAAGTTGTGGTACAATTATAAGGGTCATATTATTCAGTTAAAAAAAGGAACCAGTGTTAACTCATGTGTTAACTCATACAACAATATGAATGAAACTTAAATGCATTTGTTAAGTGAAAAAAGTCAGATCAAAGTGGCTATATATTAAATGATTCCATTCATATGACATTCTGGAAAAGGCAAAAATATAGGGACAGAAAATAAACATGTGGTTCCCAGGGGTTTGAAGGGGAATGGTTGATTTCAAGAATATGCAAAGTGAATTCTTTAGGGTGATAAAACTTTTCTGTGTAGCTCTGATGTGGTAGATACATAACATTATTTATTTGTCAAGCCACATAGTACTGTACATCACAAAGAGTGAACTTCAATGGATACAAATTAAAAAAAAAATCAACCAGTAGGTCAGGGATGTAAAGATGAAATGCAGGCTGTAAATGCATTAAAACTTCATGGCTTTACTGAAGTGGTTGGGGGGAAAAAGTTGACCTAAGTAAGTTTCAAAAATGGTGATTTGGCTAGAACCTTTAAGGCTAAATACAAAAAGAGTTATACATAAACATTGTACTCTGAGTTGGTAAAACTGTTTCTCACAGAGGTACAGGTTAAAAATTCTATAACTACTTTATGTAAATACTGGCGTTGAACTAATAAGTGGAAAGTGGATGGTAAGAGCTAGGTTTTTTATGGTTAGAGAGGGAAGTTCCAGATAAGGAAGGGGAGAAAGGCTAGAATGAACTAGATGATACCACATTATGATTGAAGTCATTAGTATGATTATGTATAGAGCTCAATAGAGATACAGATGGAAAGATATAGAAATAATTATAGATAGATGTGTGTACATGGGCTAGTATACATACATTTATTTCCCAAATCCATCAACTGAGAGGACTTGGAAGTAATGACAAAGTAGCACACCAGCACCATATCTAGGTTTCTAGGCACTATTCCTCCAATAAAACAGAAAATCAAGGCTTCTAGAAAAAATGATTATGGCTGAGGCAGGGAATATACAAATGAGCCTGGAACATCTTGTAGTGTCAGAAAGTAAGGTGGTGCTCAGAAAGCAGAGTTGTACTAAGAAAATAAAAGGATGAAGGAATATCAACTAGACACAGGAACCAATCTAAAATACCTCCTAATAATCAAAGCTGGAACAATTTGTACAACACAATAAATAGTACAATATTTGATCATAACACAAAGAACAAAATAAATCACCACAGGTTCATGCTGAATAAATAAATAAATAAATAAATGTGGGAGAATAGGGAATAGTTCCTTACAGGAAAATTCCATACACTTTTTGTAGATACAGCCCTTTCCAAGAGGTAGAGCTTAATCTCCCTCCTCTCATTGCATGTGCACTTTGCTTGGCGATTTTCTTCCAAAGAATAGAGTATTAAAAATGAAAAAAATAATTGTTTTGGTGGAGAAACCTGGAGAACACTACCTAGGGCAGGATATTATGTTTAACATCATCAGTGATAAGTCATGTTGATATCATGTATCACTGATATGATGTGATAAAAATAGCACTTTACCTTTGTGGTATTATTCCTCCTTGAAAAAAAAATTACGCCAGTCTAACGCTGAGAAAAATAACAGACAACCCAAAACTAAGGTATTTTCTACAAAATACATGATGAGTACTCTAAATCTGTCAAGGTCATCAAAAACAAGGAAAGTCTAAGAAACTCTCACAGCCAAAAAGCCTAAAGAGACATAAATGACTAAATGTGATGTGGTATCCTGGATGGAAGCTTGGAACAGGAAAAGGACATTAGACAAATCTAAGGGCAACTGCACAAAGTATAGACTTTATATAATAATAGTTTATCAACAGTGGTTCACTAGTTATGACAAATGTACCATACAAATATAAGAGGCTAACAACAGGAGAAATTAGGTTTGAGGTTTAGATGAACTCTCTATACTATCTTTGCCACTTTTCTGTACATCTAAAATTATCCTAAAATTTTAAAAATATTTTAAAAAATAACTAGAGATTGCCTGTTTCTGGTCCGGCATGCAAAGATCTTAGAAGTCACCACTCCATCCTAGCAACAAGTAAAAAGTTGAACAAAATGAAAAAAAAAAAGTCTTTTTAGATTCATCAAAGAAGTGAGGTCACAGGGCAACCAGTGCACCAAAACTGGAGAGACACACAGGTGGATACAAAGAATCCCAATTTACAGAGCAGAAATCCTTGAGCAGAAACTTGTATGAGAACCAGTGCCAGGGTAGAGTAACCTGAATTGTAATTGACAAATGGCTAAAGGCTCAGTGTGGACAACTGTGAGAGTTAAAACTCCAGGGAAACCCAGTCATAGGAGAGGCCCTACACTTTTGTTAGATTTACCTAGAGGAGGTAAATCTACCAGGTCCTCACAGTAATATTGGAGAAAAATTTCCTCATGTTTCTGGCTGTAAGAGGGAAAATGAACCATTGTGAAATATGGCAGAGCATTATTTTCTTCTTAACAAGGCATGCCCCAAGTAGACACTATTTTACCAGAGCATAATTTGCTGGGGTTTTATCAGAGCCTAAGGGAAAAATTTAACTTCAGGTAGCTCTAGCCTTCTACAAGGGAGAAAGGAAACACACAACTCCAGTCTCCTGAAAACTTCTCATGTGGGGAAAGGGAAATAGGTAATTCTAGCCAGCTAGGGCTATCTTATCCTACCTAAGGGTAGGAGGGGAGGACTGAGAACAATGGTGAAGTCTGCAGTTCAGAGACACAGGCTCATCATTAGACTGAGACCTAACCACAGGAGTATAGAACACTTCCTTTCCACCCACACCTTACAACTATTAAAGTTGTAACTTTACTAATATTATTAAAGGCCTATACACTGCAGTTCCTTTTACACAGTACATCATCTCCAACTTCGAACAAAAAATTACAAGACATACTTAAAGGTAAAACAAACAAACAAAAAAAGATAAAGGTAGGGGAATAAGAAGTACAAACTATCTCAACAGATGCAGAAAAGGCTTTTGATAAAATTCAACATCCATTTATGATAAGAACTCTTCATAAAGTGAGCATAAAGGGAACATACCTCAACATAATAAAGACGATATATGACAAACCCACAGCTGACATCATACTCAATGGTGAAAAGCTGAAAGTGTTTCCTGTAAGATCAGGAACAAGACAAACATGCCCACTCTTGCTGTTTTATTCAATGTAGTTTTGGAAGTCCTAGCCACAGCAATCAGAAAACAAATAGAAATAAAAGGAATCCAAACTGGAAAGTAAAGAAGTAAAACTGTCCCTCTTTGCAGATGACATGATGCTATACACAGAAAATCTCCAAGATGCTACCAGAAAACTACTAGAGCTCATCAATGAATTCAGTAAAGTTGCTGGATACAAAATTAATATACAGAAATCTGTTGCATTTCTATACATTAATAACAAAATATCAGAAAATAGGAAAGTAAAGAAACAATCCTTTTTAAAATTGCACCCCCAAAAATAAAATACTTAGGAATAAATCTGACCAAGGAGGTGAAAGACATACGTGGAGAACTACAAAACATTGATTAAGGAAAATATCAGAAAGGGAAATTAAGGAAATAATCTCATTTACCATCACATCAAAAAGAATAAAATACCGAGGGATAAACCTATCTAAGGAGGCAAAAAACCTGTACTCTGAAAACTATAAGACACTGATGAAAGAAATTGAAGACAATATAAACAGATGGAAAGATATACTGTGTTCTTGAATTGGAAGAATCAATATTGTTAAAATGACCATACTACCCAAGGCAATCTACAGATTCAAGGCAATCCCTATCAAATTACCAATGACATTTTTTGCAAAACTAGAACAAAAAAAAATCTAAATTTGTAAGGAAAGACAAAACACCTTGAACAGCCAAACAATCTTGAGAAAGAAGAATAGAGCTGGTGGAATCATGACTTCAGACTATACTACAGTAATCAGAACGGTATGGTACCAGCACAAAAACAGACATATATATCAATGGAAGAGGATAGAAAACCCAGAAATAAACCCATACACTTATGGTCAATTAATCTACAAAAAAGGAAGCAAGATTATACAACGGAGAAAAGACAGTCTCTTCAATAAGTAGTGCTTGGAAAACTGGACAGCTACATGTAAAAGAACAAAATTGCAATATTCTCTAACACCATATACAAAAATAAACTCAGAATGGATTAAAGACCTAAATGTAAGACCAGATACTCTAAAACTCCTAGAGTAAAACATAGGCAGAACACTCTTTGACATAAATCACAGCAATATTTTTTTGTAACCATCTCTTAGAGTACCAGAAATAAAAATAAAAATAAACAAATGGGACCTAATTAACCTTAAAAGCCTTTGCATAGCAAAGGCAACCATAAAGAAAATGAAAAGGCAATCACGGACTGGGAGAAAATATTGGCAAATGATGCAACTGACAAAGGATTAATTTCCAAAATATACAAACAGCTCATACAGTTTAATACCAAAAAAACAAACAACCCAATCAAAAAATGGACAGAAGAACTAAATAGACATTTCTCCAAAGAACACATGCAGATATAACAGACATAACAGACACATGAAAAGATGTTCAGTATCACTAATTATTAGAGAAATGCAAATCAAAACTACAATGAGGTATCACTTACACCAGTCAGAATGGCCATCATTAAAAAGTCTACAAATAATAAATGCAGGAGAGGGTGTGGAGACAAAGGAACCCTCCTACACTGCTGGTAGGAATGTAAATTGGTGCAGCCATTATGGCTCAAAAAATTAAAAATAGAGTTACCATATGATCCAGCAATCCCACTCCTGGGCATATATCCAGAGAAAACTCTAATTCAAAAATATACATGCACCCCAATGTTCATAGCAACACTATTTACAATAGCCAAGACATGGAAGCAACCTAAATGTCTGCTGACAGATGACTGGATAAAGATGTATTTTATACACACACACACCCACACACGCACACACATATATATATGTAGATATATAATAATGGAATATTACTCAGCCATAAAAAGAATGGAATAATGCCATTTGCAGCAACATGGACGGGTCTAGAGAGTATCATATTAAGTGAAATAAGTCAAAGAAAGGCAAATGTCATATATCATTTATATGTGGAATCTAAAAAAATGATACACATGAACTTATTTACAAAACAGAAATAGACTCACAGACATAGGAAACAAACTTATGGTTACCAAAGAGGAAAGTAGGGGTGGGGGTGAGGGATAAATAGGAGTTCGGGATTAACATATACACATTACTATATATAAAATAGATAAACAACAAGGACCTACTGTATTGTACAGGTAAGTATATTCAATATCTTGTAGTAACCTGTAACAGAAAAGAATCTGAAAAGAAAAAGAAAATATATATATAATATATATTATATATATACACACACACACACACATATGTATATGTGTATATATATATTCCTATATATATATAAAACTGAATCACTTTGCTGTACACCTGTAAATTGCAATAAAAAATGGTTAAAAAAAGAAGTACAAAATACTATATAAAATAAATAACCTATAAGGTTGTATTATACCACACAGGAATATAGCCAATATTTTATAATAACTTTAAAAGAAGTATAATCTATAAAAATTTTGAATCACTGAAAATAATATAATATTGTTAGTCAAATATAGCTAAGTTAGAAAAAGAAAAAACTATAATTAATATGCTAAAGGGTGTAATGGAAAAAAGTAGACAACATGTAAGAACAGATGAAAAATGTAAACAGAGACACAGAATTCTAAGAATAAAAAAAGAAACACTAGACATTGAAAATACTGTAACAGAAATGAAGAATGTCTTTGATGGGCATATTAGTAGACTGAACACAGCTGAGGAAAAATCTGAGCTTGAGGATATCTCAATAGAAACCTCCAAAGCTGAAAAGCAAAGAGAACAAACACTGAAAAATACCCAGTAGAATGTCCAAGGACTGTGGGATAACTATTAAAGGTGTAACACATGCATAAGAGGAATACCAGAAGAAGAAAGAGAGAAAGGAACAAAAGAAATATTTGAAACAATAATGACTGGAAATTTCCCTCAGGTTAATGTTAGACACTAAACCACAGATTCAGGCTCAGAGAATGCCACACAGAGTAAATTCCAAAAAATCCTATACCTAGACATCTCATATACAAACTTCAAAAATACCAATGAGAAAGAAAATATTGAAGGAATCTAGAGGAGGAAAAAAACTACCTTCTTTATAGAGGAAAAGAGATAAGAATTATAATAAATTTCTCAGAAACCATGCAAGCAAGAAGAGAGTGGAGTGAAATATTTAAAGTGTTGAAAGAAAATTCTACCAACTCAGAAATCTATACCAAGTAAAAGAATTTCTCAGAGAAACAAAAACTGAGGGAATTTATTGCCAAAAGATCTACCTTGCGAGAAATATTAAAAGAAGTTCTTCAGAATGAAGGAAAATAATATAGGTATGAAACTTGTATCTATGTGAAGAAAGGAAGAATCACAAAGAAGGAAAAGTAAAGGTAAAAAAACCCCACACTTTTCTTTATTGATCTAACAAATAACCATTTATTGAAAATTATAATAGCAACAATGTATTCAATTTTGTACACATATATATATGATTAAGTATGTTTATGTATGAATGATAGCAATGATACAAGGGACAGAATGGAGGAATTAGGAATATTTTGTTTTTGTAAGGTACTTTAATTTCCTGTGAAGTATTATAGTGTCATTTGAAAGACGATTTGTATTATTTATAAATGGATATTGCAAACTCTAGGGCAACCACTAAAGAAGTCTTTAAAAAGGTATAATTGATATGCTTAGAAAGAAGAGAAAATGTAATCATAAAGAACATTCCACTGATACCACAAAAGGTAAAAAAGTGTGGAAGACAAAAATAGGAATAAAGAACAAGACAACAAGTAGAAAATGGTAACAAATCTGGTATTAACTCAAGTATATTAATAATTAAACATCAATGGCCTAAATATATCCATTAAAATACAGAGATTGTCAAAGTGGATAAAAAAATAAGACCCAACTATAAGTTGTCTACAGGAAACCCACTTAAATATAAAGACACATGCAGATTAAAGTAAAGAGATGGAGAAAGGTATACCATCCTAACACTAATCAAAAGAAAGTAGAATATCTATATTCATTTCAGACAGAAGAAACTTCAGAACAAGAAAATTTTTTCAGGGACAAACAAGAGTGTTACATAATGATAAAGGGGTAAATATTCCAAGAGGGTATAACAATCCTTAATGGGTATGTGCCTACCAATAGAGCATCAAGTTAAATGAGGCAAAAACTAATAGAACTTCAAGGAGAAACAGATGAATCCACTATCATAGTTGGAGACTCCAATACCTCTCTATCAGAAATGGACAGATTGAGCAGACAGATAATTAGTAAAATGAGTCCAAGAGCACCATTAACCAACTGTATATTGACATGTACAGTCAGTATCCACGTGTTCTCCATCTGTGGATTCAACCAATGAAGGACTGAAAATACTTTTTTTTAAATTCCAGAAAGTTCCCAAAAGCAAACCTTGAATTTGCTGTGTGCCAGCAACTATCTAGACAGCATTTACATTGTATTCACAACTATTTACATGGCATTTACATTGTATTAGGTATTATAAGTAATCTAGAGATGATTTAAAGTATATGGGAGAATGTGCATAGGTTATATGCAAATACTACACCATTTATATAAGGAATTTGAGCATCCATGGCTTTAGTATCCACTGGGGGTCCTGGAACTAATTTCATGTGGATACTGAAGGATGACTATGTAGACTATTTCATCCAACAACAGCAGCATAGACGTTCTTCTCAAGCTCACGTGGAACATTCACCAAGATATACCAAATTTGGGGCCATAAAACATATCTTAAAATTTAAAAAAATCATACAATGTCTTTCAGTTTTTTCAGCTTTTTACTTGTTAGGATGGAGTGGCAACTTCCAAGCTTCTTAACATGAGGAACCAGAAACTTTCAGTTTGAACCCATAGTAAGAGCAGAAGGACACTCACTTATGGAAAGGCTCTGTCCCCATGGCACTCAGTTTGATACTCTGCTTTTCTAAAAGTTCTGCTTTTACAAAAAGTCTTCCTTCTCTGCTTATCATGAAAATGAACCTCAGTTCCTCAAACTACCTTAGCAATCCAGATGCTTTTTGTGAACCCTTAAATAGATCTCCTACTCAAGTCTCAGGAAGTTCTGTTGGTCATGGATACTCCAATTTTCGAGGCACATTAAATCCGCCTATATTTAAAACATACTTCCTGGGCATACAGTATACTTTTGGAGAAATATGATGATGGAGTGTGAAAGTAGAGACCAACCATCATTAACTGACTATATGTGAGGCATTGTACTGGATGCTTTGTTATGATACTTTTTTTCTGAAACCTATTCTACTCTCATTTTTCAAATAGGGTATTTGAGATTTACAGAGATTTAACAATTTATTAAGCTCAAAAGGGTGAATTTAAGTTTGCCTACTTAGACTCCAAACACTAGGTTCTTTTTACTGTATCACATCCCCTTCCAACATAATTATAAGCCAATCCCTCCAAAGATCTGCTAGTATACTGTGTTTTCTCCCCATAACTATCCATTTTCTAACACAAAATAGCAGGGAATTAAAGCAATTGTGTCCAATTAGTGTAATCTCATTAGTTAACCTAAATTTTGATGCCCCCCAATCTGAAGATTGTGTTTTTCATGACAAAAAGATGAAAGCTATCATTTATGGTAAGCACTCACTGATTTGGAAATTTTGCCCCATCAATCAAATAACAGCATTAATAGATATCATTTAGTGAGAATCCCCTATGAATCAGTCACTTTGTATTCGTCAACCACTAATCTCACAATAACCTTCCATGGTAAAGATTTTACCTACCATTTTACAGTTGGGCAAGCAGAAGTCATATAGATTGCCAAAGTCAGACAGCTAATACAGTGAAAAAAAGTCAGGATTCAAACACAGATCCCTTTCACGTCAAAAATCCTGTTTCTCTACTACACCTCAAGATGACACTGCTCATCACCTAATAACATTAATAATTTCATCCCTCTGAATTATCTTCCTCCAACTCTACTTTCCCCATCATTGACATCTTTGTTTATTAGATTGACTGTCATTTATTATAATTTTCTTCACTTGTCAACCATAATTAGTTTAAACCTTTCTAGATCTCTTTTAAACCACATTCCTCCCAGATGAAATGGAGCAAGAAACCAATCACTCTCCCACACCCATCACACATCACATCACCATAAGTGAGTATCTATAATAATTGTAGCCACAGAAGAAAATAAAACTGATGTGTCTTTTCTGCTCCATTGTATAATGACTAAATAGCCACACTGGAATTCTGAGGCATGGAAAAGCAAATTTAAACTATTGATCATCTAATTTTTGGCTGCTTTAAGAACTATACACAAGTATGTAAAATTAAGAGAAATGAGTTGCTTTATATACACCTTTGCACATGGACTTACCTAGTAAAGTAAGTATAGATCAAACATTCTGGGCTTACTGGACATCAGAGGTAAGTCTCTAAATAGAGAGCATGTGTATACACAACTATTTGGCTATTCATCACTCTACTTTCATACTTTCCCTTTCTTATTTACTTAAGAATGAGTCACTTAAGATCTTGTTTGTCAAATGGTTTTCCACAAACCATCTAACAATATAGTGACAGAATTAGGAAAGACATAACATCAGGTATTCAATGGTTTAAAAGTACAAGGTATCCTCTCCTCCATCCCATCTGACTTTACCTCTTAAGTGAAACCTAACAAAATACCTGTAACAGGCCACCTTAGGTATGTGAATACAAATTTCTTTACTTCTTGGATTTTATTTAATTTTTATTTAATTTTGGGAGGGGAGGTAATGAAGTTTACTTATTGATGAGGTACTGGAGACTGAACCCAGGACTTCGTGCATGCTAAGCATGTGCTCTACCACTGAGCTATACCATCCCCCCCTTACTTCCTGGATTTTAGACTTATCAGAGGACAGGGAGATTATTTCTCCTTCTTACAAAAACACTTTGATACATGCTATTATCTCTGTTTTTACTGTAAAATGTAAGCAAGTTTTAACATGATAGTGTTCAAAGACATGCCATGGATTGCTGAAATGCTCCATGGTGCTCTAATGGTTTTGTTTAATCACACTAAACCATTTATAGCTAAAGTTTAACACTTGCTGTCATTAAGAAAAATGTGCAGCTCCCTCTTCCATTTGAGAATCACAGTCACCAATGAATGGTTATTGATCTGAGATAACTAAAAGGGTAAAATGCAGGGATTGAAATTTGGATTAGCCTCTTTTTATTGGGCTTTACTTTAACATTTCCCAAGCAGAGGTCACATCGTCACAAAGCAGAGGTCATATCATTTCCCTCATAGAATCGATCAGGTGTGAAGCAGGTGACATTTAGGTGATCTTGTTTGGCCAACTGCAGCGATGAGCCTGATTGTCCCTTCTGCATCTGGAAACGAAGCATTGGCTGAGGGCAGAGGTGATATTACTCATTTTCAACTCCTTTCTGGTATTTCTCCCTAGCTCCCAAAGCACACTGACATTTAGGTGAGAATCCCTGTCAGCCCAGGCACTTATCTATCTGCACATTATGCGAAAACTGGCTCCTGGGGACTGATGCTGCTCACATACGGAAGTGTGCAAACCCCTTTTCCCCTAGGCAGCCCTCATTTTCTCAACATTATGGCAATCTCATCACTCTTATTTGATACTTCATCACAAACAGCTACTCATGATCTAAATTTACCCAGTCCTCTTACTGCCATCACTCATTCCTTCTTTCCACCTCACTGCTAGCTCTCTGGGAAGGATAGGCTCATATAAAGTTAATAGTCACTAGGGCATTACCGAGTGACTACTCCAGCCTAATGCCTTACCCCTCTCAGTGATGCTTGTAATTTTAAATAGGATTCTCACACAGATAAATATTCCAAGTCTAAGTGTTATGCCCTGTTGCCAATCATGTTGAAGAAACATTTTCATTTGTTTACAAGGAGTAAGATTTATTGTGAATTAGCATACAAAGATGATAATTTACTCATGCAAGAAACCTGGAATAGTAAATTCTTACTATTAACAAAATCATTCAAGCTAACAAGTTGCTTAGATTAGAATCTTCTTTGGAAATCTTCTTCACTTAGAATAGGCCAGGGCTACCTGGAACTAACAAATGCAGAATTGGTACTGACACTCAAGGATGCATGAGCACAGAAATCTAATATACTCTGCTGAAATGTCTAGTTATCTTGAATGAAGAAGTATTAACATGCAGATATTTTCTCCCATTGGTTTCCAGGTTGCATCCACAACTATTCTGACTTTCTTCACTTAATTTGCATAATCCTTCTTATATTTCCCAAAGAACAAGCTGATTCAGCCTTTACATGAAATAAAATTGTTCTAATAAGAAAAGCCTTTGTCTGTTGTGCAATGATATTCTTATGTGAAAACTGTTACTTTCTATTACTGAAAGCCCTAACTACATAGGCAAAATACTATTTGGGAAAAAATATTATTTTTATTTTTTGTCTATAAAATGAGAACTAATTATGCTCATCAACACTGTGGTATTATTAATTCAAAGAGAATGGAAGATTCATCATTGAATTCTTGCAATGCACCATAATGCCAATGTAAGATCAAGATTTATGAAGTAAAAAGAAGAAAAAGTCTAATAAATGAAGGCTTAAAGTTTCTTCACAAAATTGAACACTCTGAGCATTGCCTTGTCTTTGTTATTCAATCTTCCCAAGAATAATCTAAGCACAACCAATTTTTACTGTGCAGTGAATGAACAGAAGAATAATATGTAAAATATTTGGTTTTCTCCCATGGAATCAGAGCCAACAATCAATCAATGAGTGTGAGATTTTTTGTTGTTGTTGTTATTGTTGTTGTACTTTTTGTCATTTTAAAATCCTCAAACTTTTTAAAGAAGTATTTTAAAAATCTGGCAATCATTTTTCAGGGAACCTAGATCAACGTAGTTTTCTCAAATTATTTGCATGAGAAGGTATTTTACAATACTGAATGCACATGGCACATATGATTAAGTAGCATCCAAACAAAAAATTGATTTTCATGATCTACAGTATTTATATTGGTCTGTGAAAGGACTGCTTTATCAGCTTAAAAGGGCATTTCTATGTGGGCACAGCCCTATAGTAATTTACTCTCTTTCTTTGTTGAAACCAAGGGTTAGATAAAACTAGGGCTATTTTGTTTGATACTAACAGAAAATAAATGTTACTTAAAGTTGAATGAGTTAATCTTTATAATAAGTAATAAATCTTTATAATAATGATAATTACTTTTTCCAATTTGATACTGAAGAAGGTATGGTAATAGAAAGTGGTCACAGTATTAGTAAGTGTTGGGGTTTATAATACAGTGGTTATCAAACTTCAGCATGTATCAGAATTACCAAGAGTGCTTGTTTGAACAAAGATTGCTTATCCCCACCCCAAATGGTTATAGGTCTGGGTTAGGGCCTGAGAATTTGTGTTTCTAACACAGTTCCAAGGTGATAACATGGTACCTGCCCAGGTACCACATTTGGAGAATCACTCGAGTAGCACAAAGAACGAATTACAAGTAAAGAAATCTGGGTCCTAACTTATCCCAGTCACTGAGCAGATGCACTTCCCTAGGCAAGTTATTTACCCTCTCTATGTATTTTTGTAAAACTAGTGAACAGTTACTGAATCTTTATTTTTTGAATATATTGGTTCCAAACGCTTGACATTCACTCATTAATTTCATAAATATTTGAGCCCTTTCAATGAGATAAAGCATGATACTTGGGAAATAGTGCTATAAAGTAAACCCTTTTCCTTATAGAACTTATATACTTGTGGGATAACATAAAATGAACAAATAAAAATGTGCAATATAATATCAAATGATGATAATGTTATTGGAGAAAAAGGCAACTGGGGGAGTAGAGCATGATAGTGAGGGAGATGAAGGGTTAAAATTTTTAATTCTCTCTTGATCATAAAACCATCTCTCCATGAGATAGGCATTTGTATTCTCATACTGTTGCTGAGAAGACTTTAGCTCAGAAGGTTAACTAATCTTCCCAGTATTACACAGCTATCAAGTAACAGAATTAGGAATTGAACTCAGATCTGATCCCAAATGTTATTCTCTTAACTAATATATCATCTTCCAAATAGACAAAGCATCTAGGCACAGTGATTGGCACAGAGGAATCATGCAATTAATATACTCACTATGATCACTGCTTCCATAACTGAATGTATTTATCACATAACAATCCTGTTTTGCAGATGGAGGAAGAGGGTCTCAGAAAGATCAAATGATTTGCCTAAATTCAGCCAGTTAGCAAGCAATAAATCTGAGATAAGAATTCTGGCATGACTGACAACAAAATGGACACTTATCCTACTATGATCATCTGCCTTCTCACCATAAAATGTGGCCAATAGTATAACGGCACAAGAAAGTCCACCCAATGCTTGTGAATAAGCTTTGGAAAAATTATAGAATGGTATGTGTTTGTAAATTGTATATTTATAGTAACTGTTATTTCCTGTTGCATTCATAATGGTTAATATTTTAGATGTTGGGGAAGCCAGAATATCAAAGAAGGAAACATTTCTCATATGTTTTTTGTTGGGATCATTAAAAAGTTCACCTAAGCCTTTTAGCTTCATTCAACTATAAAGAATCTTTTGGACATATTATTATTATTATTTTAAATTTATTTTTTTATATCTTTGGGGGGACGTAATTAGGCTTATTTATGTATTTATTTTTAGAGGAGATACTGGGGGGGAATGAACCCAGGACCTCATGCATGCCAAGCATGTGCTCTACCACTTGAGCTATACCCTCCCCCTGGACATACATTATTTTAATCAAGCTATTCCTTTGCTGAGCACCATGAGGGAGACAAGTACATAGGAGCATGTAAAGGTTTTTTCCAGTCATTCCTAAATGAAATGCAGACTGAGTTTCCAAATCAGAATACTCCTTCTACTGAAGATCATGTTCAATATTTTACCAGAGTCAAGAAAACTTGTTTGGCAGCAGTATTCATCAGGGTGATATTTCAAAACAGAGGGGAGGCTTCCATTATAGACTGGCAAGTTCAAACTACTCTAGTCATCCTATTCATGGTTTTCAGCCAGCCTTTCAAAGTACTTATTGCCAATTTAAGATGGAAACTGAAAGACATCCTTCTCGGTATTGATCAGTTTTCCCTCTTATACCATATAGGAATCATTAGTTTCACTGAAGCACTAAACTCTACCAAATCTCCTGGAAAATATTGTATTCAAACTAAACCTAAGAGTCATCTTTGCAACTGTCTCTCACTTGCAACATCCATAATTAGAAATTAATAAAACTGAGATATGCTTAGTGGTTTGAAGTATTTGGCATTTAAATTACTGTTTTAAAGGTTTGCTGATGGCATCAGCAAAACTGGGCTGTGGGAGACAGACACTAGGAGTTATTTTCTTAATTTCCTCAACTGCAAATCACCAAACAAACAAAAAAACTTCTCGGGGTTAGTATTCTGCTTGCAACATAGGGTGTCTAAGGAAAAATATAATGCGAAATGCTTATAGTCAGAGCATAAGGTAGTTGGAATAATAAACTGAATTTCAAACTCCATACACGTACGTATACTACTGTACCACTGAATGATTTTCCAGTGGGTTGTGGGTTTTTGGTTTTCTGATCATAATTTATGATTAGGTTGCTCACACGTAAGTAGGAGAGGACCTCTTTTGAAAAAAAAAAGGAAACTTTAAAGGAATTCTCTAATATCCCTATTCTCAAAGAAATTTAGTTTTCTCAGGGAAAGCAACATAAAATTTGAACTTAAAAATAGCACTTTTCCATTCTCTCATCTTGATATGATTTAAGCTTTCATCAGTAAAGAACAAGACATGTTATTTCAAATCAAAAGAAAATGCCAAAAAATTCATCCTAAAACATAAGGTCTATGCATTGAAAAGTAATTGAGCTTTTCATTTGAATCACTAAAACTTTCTCATTTTCAAAAACTCAGTTTTGAATTTTCCTGTGTTCCCAATTCAGACTTTGAATATTACCCCACGCAATTTACCACTTTTGCTTTTCAGAGATTTATTGAGCCAAATATTTGACAAAGATAGTGCCTGTAAGTGCTGAGATGCAGGTGTGCGTGGTGAGGCTTGGCACCCAGCAGTGGTCACTGATGCCAAACCCAAGTCCATTGTACTTATATTGCTACAGGCACAACAGATGTAGGTGCAACTTGTTTTGGAAATCATTCCTATTTTCTATAAATCTAGTCAGTGCTTTAACAACATTCTCCAATTATGAAATGAAGCCAATGTAGAGTGTCACCACTGGTAAATACAAAGAATTATAAAATATGAGTTTCATTACAATACAGTGATGATGTATTCATTAGTCATCTAGACCAAGTTCACATCTCAGGGTGCTCGCTTAGAAATTGAATGTGCAACTTGCAAGGCTTTAGAATTCTCATGCCTTTGTTATATAGCAACTGGTTACCTGCTGGTCTTTAAAAAATGAGTTTGGCCTGAAAAATTGCTCACCTGTGCCTTGATTAAGGCCTTATTACAGGAGTTAGCATAGATGGTGTCTTATTTGAATTGATCTTTATTCATAATCAGAGGCCAGTTACAATCAATCCTATGATTTGAATATCCTTTTCAGTGCTTGTAATATGTAAATTTTCCTTTCTTTTTACATAGGTATCTATTCGAATGTCCACTGGAGAACCTCAAGTGTTACAACTGCACACTTGACACCCTGCAGGAATTGAAGGCAAAACATCCTTTCATACCCCCGTTAAAATGCTGTTAGAGGGGGTAGGGTATAGCTCAAGAGGCAGAGTGCATGCTTAGCATGCTTGAGGTCCTGGGTTCAATCCCCAGTACCTCCTCTAAAAATAAAACAAAACCTAATTATCTCCCCAGCCAATTAATTTTTTTAATGATACAATAATAAATAAATCAAATATTTTTTAAAATGCTGTTAGAGTTTATAATTGGGTCAACTTAGTGACCTCTATTTAGGAGAGGATGGAGGTAGAGAAGGATCATCTCATGCTTTTTGATTTGCCAGTATACAGATTGTAATTGTACTTGCGGCTTAGATTATACATGCATCTTGGTATATTCTGTATGGTTTAAAGAAAACTTTATCAGACATAAATAAAAATCTTTCTGTTAAATTCTGCCATATTATATATCACACACTGACACTGAATTCTTGAGACAGGCAACAAATGATAGGTAGACATGTGAGCTTATTTACTAGGATGAGCAAATGCCTTGATATATCAAGGCTGTGAAAGAAATTGGCTTCATGTAAAGCACACTCCTACTTGTGGGGTCGTATCGCAGGCCTCTCTTTGATCTAGTTAATCAGTCTGACTATGGTGTCGAGTAGCCAGAGCCCGAGGAATCTATGAATTATTTTGATATTACAGTTGAGAAATCTTTCCTGGGAAGCCATGTGAGTTGCACTGTTTGAATTGATGTGGCTGGATGGAAAGAAGGGTGTTTATTTCAAGGTCACTTGGGCTCACTTGAAAGCTATTTGAATAAGTCAAGGCATGAATTTCTTACGGATTATATCAACTGCTTTGATAGGTTCATATACATTCAGATGCTTGTTATCTTTGTAGCTCTCCTAGGTTTCCATGGGAGCCTCTCCATCTTCAGAAGGCATAATAAGCTTCTTAAGAAAATGGATGGTTTTTATTTCTATCAATGCCAAAGTACCACCTGGTGTATATTTGGAGCTCAATAACTCTTTGTTGAATGGATGATATTGTAGAATGAGGTTTAAGGAATTATGAGATGTAGGCCTTTTTAAAGCTGAGTTATAATGATGAGACTTTATGATGATCTTATTTGAATGAATGGAGAGGAAAAAGCAGAGTGATTACAAATTTGACCACAATTTAAAATCGCATCAGCTTTCAATACTACATAATCACCAATAATATTATATTGATTTTATTTATGTCATTACAATACTAAAATCAAAGAAAAGTTTTACACTACCTTCTTAAGCAGAGTGGTCCTTTAAAATAAGGCTTTTCCAGAGGTAATGAATCATCATAACTCGATCATGCCTCTTAGTTTTAACAATTAAGTATCGTGTCAAAACCTAATTTTCAGCTTCATAATGTGTGAGTTATTGATATAACCTTATGTTTGGTTTAAGTGTGTATTATATTTCATATTGTTATAAAGATTATCATGTCAGGCCAGATTGGTCATTTGTTCATATTCATAAAAATAAGCTCAAAAAGACTACATTGGTTCCTTCGTGCAGATCATTAAATTTTTTGAATGTTGACTTGAGTTCATTAAAGTCTTTTGTACTAATACAGCTATTTCATATGCCCATTAACTTTCTGATCTGCAGTAAAGATTGAAGCAATTGTCTTATTTAAAGCCATGCCTGTATTTCTGATACTCAAGAAACAGAATTATCATTTTTATATCACTCAATATGAAAGTGATTTGATTGTACTATGCATAATTTGTGTGTGGGATATTATTTTTAAAGCATATAAATTATGAAGATTCTATTTCAAAACCAGAAAGCAGCTATTAAATGGTAAGAAGTAAGCTAATTTTTTATTGAAGATCTAAGTACCTAAGTGAACTTGTAATTTTTAAGGCAATGAAACTAGTTGGTTGTAATTTATTTTAAACTATATTGATAAAGAAATAATTAGAAAATTTCTCCTTGAAATAGCACATTTGCTGAATTTCCATACACTGGGAACTTACTTATTTTCAGAGTTTTACAAGTTTCCTATGGTAGTTTCTAATGAAATATCAACACTCAGAGTAACTGTGGAGGTAAAGTGCTGCAGTATTATTTTAGAATATAAACATTTTAGACAGGCTGCTGCATCACTGAATAAATCTCACTGCAGCAGGCGCTCAAAACTGGCGGTGCAGTCTATCACATAAGGTAATGATTTCTAGGTTTCTTCCCCTTTGTTAATTTATATTAAGTACAAGAGTAATATGTACTCATTGTAACTAGTGAAACAATGCACAGATAAATTAAAAACTATGCCAACAACCTTTCTCATCCTCTCAACACATTTCTCCATGTTCTTATAAGCATAAACATATGTAATTATATTTATATGCGATTTTGTGGTTGCCTATGTTTAAAAGCATATTCATAATGTATACATTATTCTGTAGCTTGCGTTTCTCAGTCAACAATATATTATGGACATCCCTCCAGAATGCTAGATACAGATCTAAGACATTTTTAAAATAATATGGATGTTCCATAATTTAGTGATTCATACTAATGAATAGTTAAATTGATTTATTTTTTCCTAGCATTAAATACAATGCTAAAAAATTTTTGTACACATATATTTATAGGCTTGTGCTTTTATTTCTGTAGGGACAAATTTATGCATTGTGAGTGACATTGCTAGTATATCCTTTTCAAAAATATTACAGTGATTGATACACCCCCAAAGCAATATGTAAGAGTTATTATTTCCCCATATTTCTCCAAGAATAAATGCCACTGATTTCTTAATTTTGCCAATCTGATAAATAAAATATGGTTCTCACAGTTGTTTTAATTTTCATTTCCCTATTAGTGAGTTACTTTATATTTTCATATATATGAAATATATACATATATGAAATATTTTTTCTTACAAGAATGTATTGTCTTAGCCCTATTTAATAGTTGGTCTGTTTTATTTTCTTAGTAATATATAGGAACTTCATATACTAGGGAAATTGATCCTTTGTAAATGATATATACAAGCATTTGAGTGTATATGTTTCTTTTTTTTGCTTCATTTTTTATATCTTTTGCCTTTATTATTTTTTATTATGAAATTAAATATATCTTTCTTCTTTTTATGTATTCTGATCTTTCTGACTTGTTTGGGAAGATTTTCCCACTCCAAGATTATGAAAACATTTACTTAGATGTTACTTTAACACACACACCAATACCCATAAAATTCTTCTGGAATTTGTTTTTCAATTCTATTACCCAGAAGAGATCTTTTTTATTCAAAATGGTAGGCTATCATGCTAATTCCATTAATTAAATTAAACATTCTTTTCCTACTAAATTGAAATAGCACTGTACAAAACTTAATTTCCCACAGACATTTAGACCAATTTTAGGTCAATTTATTCTCCTTAAATGATCTATTGACCTATTTGTCTAGTTCTCTGTCAATACTATACTTCTTTTGCTGTGAAGTTTATGTGTGTATCTATGTGTGTGTGTGTGTGTATATACACATATATAGGTATATATACACACCTATTGAATATAGATAGCTCTATCTAAAATATATTATCATGTGTATTTATACATCAATCTTTAGATAAAATAAATGGATATGTATGTTTACATACTTTCCTTGACCATTCCAATTTATTTTTCCATAGTAACTTAAACCAGCTCAATTTAATTTAAAAATAAGATGAAAAATAATCATTGAGATTTTGATCAGAATAGTATTAAGTAAATAAATAAATTTTGGAAAGACTGACATTTTATGCTATCAAATCTTCCCATCCATGAATATGTATCCCTACATTTTAGGGCTAATTTTATGTTCTTTTAAACTCTTAAATAGATTTGGAATGTACTTTTTTTCCAAAATTTATTTTTATTGAAGTATAGTCAGCTTACAATGTTGTGTCAATTTCTGGTGTACAGCATAATGTTTCAGTCATACATGTACACACATATATCCTTTTAATATTCTTTTGCATTATAGCTTACTACAAGATATTGAATATGGGTGCCTGTGCGATACAGTATAAACTCGTATATTTAAATGTACTTCTGATTTCCTATGAAATACATTCCTGTATATTTTATAACTTTGACCATGCTTACAAATGGAGTATTACCAACATCATTTTACTTGATTATTGATAACATAGAGAAAAGCTATTGATTTTTAGATATTTTTTATCCATTAATCTACCAAATTATTAATTCTAATAGCATTTCTAAAAGTTACATCCCTTTTTTAGTATATGATCACATAATTACCAAACATTAGATAATTTTTTCTTATTTTTTAATTATCTACCAAGGGTTTTAATTTTAACCTTAGAACTTCTAAATTACTGTACAACAGTAACAAACATCCCTGTCTCATTTTTGTTTTTAATGAAAATACTAGCATTTCACAATTTAGAATGATCTTTGTAGTAGGTCCTGTGTAAACGCTGTCTAGATTGTCCACTTCAGATGTTTTTGTAGTTTAAATTCCCCAGATTTGTTCTTTTGAAGATGGTATTGGCTATTTTGGGCTATTTTAAAATTTACACATAAATATTTGAATCAACTTGTCATTTTACATAAAAATAGGTGCTGAAATTTTGAAAGGGACTTCACTGAATGTATGTATCAATTTGAGAAGGATTTGCATATTTAAATATTGAACATTCTAATGTAAAAACATGGTAAATCTCTATAAACATTTAAGTTATCTTTCTTTCTTTTTAAATTGAAGTACTGTCAGTTACAATGTATCAATTTCTGGTGTACAGCAAAATGTCCCAGTCATGCATATACACATATATTTGTTTTCATTTTTTTAATAACTGTTATCACAAGATATTAAACATAGTTCCCTGTGCTATACAGCAGAAATCTTTAAAAATCTATTTTTATATATAGTGGCTAACATTTGTAAATCTCTAACTCCCAAATTTATCCCTTCTCACCCCCTTTCCCCAGTAACCATAAGATTGTTTACTATGTCTGCGAGTCTGTTTCTGCTTTGTAGATGAGTTCATAGTGTCCTTTTTTTCCTTTTTGTTTTTTCAGATTCTACATATGAGTGATATTATATGGTATTTTTCTTTCTCTTTTTGGCTTACTCCACTTAGAATAATGATCTCCAGATCCATCCATGTTGCTGCAAACAGCACTATTTTATTCTTTTTTATAGCTGAGTAGTGTTCCATTGTATAAATATACCACCTCTTCTTTATCCAGTCATCTGTTGGACATTTAGGTTGCTTCCATGTCTTGGCTATTGTACATAGTGCTGCTATGAACATTGGGGTGCATGTATCTTTTCAACTTAGAATACCCTCTGGATATATACTCAGAAGAGGGATTGTTGAATCATATGGTAAGTCTATTTTTAGTTTTTTGAGGAATCTCCATACTGTTTTCCATAATGGCTGCACCAAATACATTCCCACCAGTAGTGTAGGAGGGTTCCCTTTTCTCCACACCCTCTCCAACATTTATCGTTCATGGACTTTTGAATGATGGCCATTTTGACTGGTGTGAGGTGATACCTCATTATCGTTTTGATTTGCATTTCTCTGATAATTAGTGATACTGAGCATTTTTTCATGTACCTATTGGCCATTTGTATGTCTTCATTGGAGAATTGATTGTTTAGGTTTTCTGCCCATTTTTGGCTTGGGTTGTTTGTTTTTTGTTATTAAGTTGTATGAGCTGTTTATATATTCTGAAATTAAGCCCTTGTCAGTTACATCATTTGCAAATATTTTCTCCCATTCTGTAGGCTGTCATTTGTTTTGCTTATGGTTTCTTTTGCTGTGCAAAAGCTTGTAAGTTTAAGTAGGACCCATTTATCTTTATTTCAATGATTTTGTTTTTGCAGTTTACTGTGTAGGACTCTTGCACATCTTGTGTTTGATTTTTTTAGGTCCTTTTTATTTTATGCTTCTGTGAATATATTGTTATTAAATTTGATTTTATATTTTTACTTGCTAAAAAATAGAAAAACAACATAGAAATATAATTGATTTATTGTTTATCAACCTTTTATCCACAAGCATCAAAATTATTAATTATTAGTTCTAACAGTTTACCTGTAATTTCTTTTGGATTTTTTCATAAGCAATCGTATTGACTATGAGTGATGAGAGCTTTACTTCAGCCTTTCCAATTCTTATACTAGCTAGACTCTCCAGTATAAAGTTGACTAGATAGGGTAGGTGATACTTGATATTTTTGTCTCATACTTGATAGAAAGTAGAGTGCTTTCAATATCTCACTAAGTATCATCCTTGCTATACATTGTATGTAAATACCCTCTATTAGATTAAGAAATCAGAAATAAATAGTAATCAAGCACTTACATTTTTCATCTTTATCCTCTTAATGTATACAATTACATTGATTGATTTTTTTGGTAAACTAACATTGTACTCATTGAATAATACCCATTTAGACATTTGAGTTCCAGTGGATGCTGTGTAACCTATGTAGGTGTCTGTGCTTCTGCTCAGACACAGCCCACTATCGTGTCTTTTCCCTGGTCATGATTGCTCCAGATTTAGTGTGCTGTGACTTGGAGTGAGCGGAGCTGAGGCATTCACTTGGCTTGGGCTGGGGAGCCCAGTGATGTAGTTGCCAAAAACCTGCCAGTTGCTACGGCAGAACTATCTCCACCCTGCTGGTGGCAAGCCAGCACCCATGTGCTCCTCACAAGTAGATTCTAGGCTTCTCTAGCCTTTCTGTCTTAATGGTTCTCCAACCAGCCAAGAGGGCTTGTCTCTATGCATGGTACTCCGAGGACTGGGACACAGAGTCTGTAGCTCTTACCACTCAATCCAGAATGGTATTCACCCATGCCATCTCCCTTTTCTTCTGAATCTCAGAAAGCACAGGTCCCAATACAGCTGCTTTTTTTCCCCAATTATGTATGTATCTTTCTTACACTCTTGGTTGTGCATGAGTCCTTCTGCCTGTTACTGGTTAGTTTTCAGTAAAAATTATTCCACATGTAGATGTATTTTTGATGTGTTTGTGGGAGGATGTAAGCTCCAAGCCCTCTTACTCTGCTACCTTGATCTTTCCTAATAGAACTTTCATGATCTTTCTAATAATATCTATGGTTACTTGTTGGTTTTTCTTTTTTCTGTTTTTCTTGTGTGAATGTCATTAATTTTTGCTATGAAACCATCAGTAATAGTCCCTTAATACTTATATCCCCTTTTATAGCTATAGTGATTACACATGTTTTATTTCTAATATTGAAAGACTTTAAGTTGTTCAAAGTTTTATTTTGAAGAACAAGTTTTTAGTATTATTTATCTGTTCTACTATCTTTCAGAATATTTAATTAAATATTTCTTTATGCCTTTTTTCCTGTTTCATATGTTTTTTGTTGATATTCTTTTTATAATGTCTTAGATTAATACTTTATTCTCAGTTTGAAGTTTTAAAACACCATGTAAATTTCAAATTTTAGGTGTATCTCATAGGTTATAAAAATGGTTCTTTTTTCATAAATTTACAGACAGCTTGTAATTTTTGTTTTTAGTCACTTGATCAGGGGTTAGTGGGGATGTATTTATTAATTTTCATGTAGCTCAGGTTACTTTTATTAATTTTTACATTATAATGATTAGCAAATGTATCCTCTAAAAGTTTTACTTTGCTGAATTTATTAACTTTTTAAATGGATAAACATATAATTTATGTAAATATTTTAGGATTATAAGAATAATATATGCTTTCTGTTTGTAGGAGAAAAAAATTTGTATAATTGAACTTGTTGCATGTATTTTCAAATCCTTATATTCTTGTTTACTTGTTGACTGATCTCTCTAGCTTATATTTCACATACATAAAGTTAATGTCCATCTTTTTTTCTGTTTAATGCTGTTAGACTATGGAGTCGACTTTTTATGATAATAATGGTAACCCTTCTGCTGCCCTTCATTTATATTTGCTTATAATGTAATAGTCCATTTAAAATTGTTAAACACTTTTTCACTTTGTTTTAGATATATTTCTTGAAAAATCTTATGCTTAGATATTGCTTTTAACTTCATATGACTTTTTTATTCTAAAATATGTAGATTAGGCATTTCATACTTAATGCAATAGCTGATAGATTTGGTTTTCTTCCCTGAATCTTATTTTATATTTGCTATTTATTTTGTTGTTGTTTTCCTCTGTTCTTATTTTTGCTTAATTGATCAAGATTTTGTTTATTACTTCTTCTTTCTTGCTAAATTTGACATTCTACTATGCTTTTTAATTATGCAGTTGGTTACCTTTCCATTCTCAAAACTGATATTCAAACAAACACATACATATCAAAGTAAAATAATAAATCAGCATTCCAATAAAATGCCTTACTTGCCCATTTCTCCTTCCCAGATGAAATTTAACTGTTTACAAATACTTACTTCCCAGATGTGATTTTTTCTTATCTTCACACAACCGTAGGGGATTTCTAAGATAGTTTTAAAAAAATTAGTACCAGGCTTTTATTACATTTTCCTTTATATGTTTCTTTTCTGTTTCAGGAATCTTATTTAACCTGTGTACTATAAATTCTCAGTTACATAAAAACATTAATCTAAATTATAATACCTTAAGAAACACATTTATCACTAATTTGTCTACAAATTGTTCTTTCGCTTCTGTTGATTTCCCTGTTCTAACTAAATTAGCTTTTATAACATTTTCTCACATATTTTCTTAGATTAGAGTTCATGCCATTAATGATATATATAAATGCTTAAGTGTTCTTAAAAACTTTTCTGCCTTTACAGATGAATATAATTTGGCTAGATATAATAGTCTTTGATTACAAACCTTTTATGTCAGTGGTTTGTGGATCATCCCTTTGTCCTCTAGCTTCCAGTCTCATCTTGCAGCTGAGAGTTCCTATAATGGCCTGATTTTGTTTTCTTTGTAGGCTATTCTTTCCTTTGGTAAGCATGTAATATTTTCTTTTCATCTTTCAATTCAGAAAATTCACTGGGAGATAGCTACATTTTTTTCCTTCATAAATCTTACCTGTTATTCAGTGAAAATTTTCAACCTACTCTCAGGTTTTTCTTTATCTTGGAATAATCTTTTATTCTATGTTTAATTATTACTCTTCCTCCACTTATTCCTTTATTTCCTTTTGGAAATTTTATTATTCATGTGCTTGATATCCTGTATCTGTCCTCTGAGCCTCTTGTATTATTTTCTTTTTATTGAGGGTGTGTGTGCACATGCACATGAGCAAGAGAAAAAGAGAGAGAGAGACTGGAGATCTAGTTTCTTATTTTTGTTCGTGATTTTGTGCTTTGGAGACTCTAGGGGAAGTAGCAGAATATTAGGCTTGCTTCTCCATGAGGGCTTAAGTGAAATTTAGGACTTCTGGAGTCCCCAGAAAGCTTATTTTACTGAGGCTCATGAATCTCTTCCATTAAGTGATGAACCTACAAATTCTTCGGCTTACTTTGGTATTCTTAGAACAACCTTGCCAAGGTTTTTATCCGAGTAAACCTGTAGGTGTCCTGCCCTTGTGAGGCAAATGGATTTTGGTTCCTGTAATTAGGAAAGGGCTGCTACTTGAACTTGGAGAGGCCTGAGAATAGGACCTTTTTCTCAGACCCTCAGCTGAAAGAGTGGTTTGTCATGAGTATTTAGTCAGATCACAGGAGTAGGAACTACTCTACCTTCAACCACTTGTTTGTGTAGTGCAGGCTGAGAGCACCCAGCAACCTGACTTATATGGGTAATAAAAGAGCACAAATCCATTAGCTGGCAAAGAAAAAAACAAAACAAAACAAAACTGCAAACCACTTAAGAGTACTTAGACACTTGAGGGAGAAAAGCAGATCTCAACATAAAGTGAGTTGCTTCCACTGAAGGTAGAAGAGAAACATGAGAATTTTAACAACAATGATGTAAGGACAATTCTAGAGGTACTTAAGAGCACACATATATAAAAAAGTACTTTTTGGAGCAAAACCGTGTTCTTTTAGTTAAAAAATCAATCAGATATATATCCATTTGTCCCTAGGTAGTCAAACAAATCAAGTTAAAGTATTTCTGAAGCAACTACTTGGCCAGACCTGTGTGAAGCACTACTCACAGATAAATTCTGTTCTCTTTGTCTAGTCCTGTCAGAGCAGATGTAAATTTTCACTATATTCTGGTGTAATCTGATGATCAGTGTATTTGTCATATTTTACCTCTAATCTTGGTAGGGTCATAAGAGCAGTATTAGAAAGGAGATGAATTTTTTTTCACAGGCATAGGCTATGTGTTAATAATATGAAATAAACTTTAAATATCATGCACATATGTTTCCATTTCCATTGGTTTTAAAGTCAGTGAAATGATTGTTTGATGGTAAATAGAAAAACATGATCAGTTGATTCAATTATCTTTAACATGCTATTTGGCATATTATTCTATTGAAGGGGAAAGATTTTATCTATTTTGAGACATAGTTGAGTTGAAATGCCTTGCTGCTTAAAACCTGAATGAGCCAGGTGTGAATCTATATTGATGATATTCCCTATAAAATTATAAACTCAATTTTACTTTTGTTTCTTAGGTTTTGCCTGTTTGATCTACTCATGAGTGTTTGGATAAATAGCATAGGGAAAAATATAGTTTGAACATGTATTTTAAAAAATCAGTTCCCCTCATTCTGCATAAGTAAATAGCAATGTTATTATTGAATACATTGAGGTAACTATATTAAGATATATTTATGTGCTTTATGAAGAATTTTTTGACTTGCACCACCTGGTATACATTTCATTTATGCTTTTCACTTTGCGCAAAAGTATTTTTAGGTATTTTATGAGAAAATGTATCCTGATCAAAACCTCTCTATATGTTTTCCTACCTTTTTCTATTTGTCTTTCTTCTTCAGTTATTAGACACAAAATGTTTAGTGAACATTGATTTGTGCCTGTCTTCCAAGAAATTGCCGAGTTTGTGCTTTTGTAAATCATTCTTTACTCTTTTACCTGGTTCATTAAAAACTATTGATGGAGTGCCAGCTATGGGTCAGGCACCGTGCTAGGGGATGAAAAAGACCTATTTTTCCTACCTTCATGGAGCTTATATTCTAGCGTAGTAGGGCACTTAGGAAAAATCTAAACAAAGTGCTATTTAATCAGATTTATAAGCATTAAAAAAAGTAGGTGGTTCTAGGAAATCAATATACATGTCCAGATATCATCAGACTATTTTATGACAGGGAGTGAGAAAGTTAACACAGACATAGGGCAAGACTATAAATGTACACCATAGTCCACCCCAAATGAATGAGATCTGCTTCTATCTTATTTTCTGATCAGGATTGAAAAGAACATATTTGCCCTAACTATGACCACATACCAGGTACCTGAAGGCCTTGTTAACCTGTTCTATCAACAACATCACAACTGGCACAACAGCTGAAAATGGAGCTACTACATACTTGAATTTATCATACTCCACTGTCATCTTTTAGGATCAACTGGTTTTTGCATGGGCTATACTCAGACTGGTGAATTAAATAGAGATATAATGAGGATCAACACCCCTCTATTCTTTAGGTCTGTATGGTTGGCATTAATCTATACTACTCCCTAGGAGACAATATTGTCCTATCTTGTCTTGTGTGGGGAAGTAGATAGTTTCAGAGATTTTCAATTGGCCTTCTCTAATATAAGCACTCTAACCCAAAGAACCAATATAGAGCCACCTGCCAACTACCAAGTATATCCATTTCAATTATACATTCATGGATTATGAAAATGACCAATGGCTGGCTGTGGACCCAGTAGACTCACTGTGAACCAGACCTAGACCAAGACTCCTAAATTTATTACCTGGTCTACTTATATCCCCACTCCATCTGAGGGGCCATAAATGACACCTTGTGTCCCTAAGTATTGATGTCAATTCAGACTCTGTGCCCAACAGTCCCCAAAATGTTTGGTGTTTCCCTATGCATAGTATACTCTTATAAGAGGAAACAGTCATAGGCCTCTTTGAGGAATGATTAGCAGAATCATTACTATATACACTTGCCAACACATTGCAAGTTTCTTCCTCATGGGGACTTGGCATCTTCTTCAAACAATGGGTTATAGGCTCTGCTCTAGAAACTGGACAAAAGATCATGACATTTTTATTGAGGCAGCTACCCTCAGTCAAACTTGATTTCTTTTAATTTCATAGTTTCCGCAGTATAGGGCACTATACTGCTAATAACAATCTCCATTGTTCTCTGAAGATCACACCCCCTCCCATACTGCTCTGACTCTCTACTCATAATAATTATACTCATCTTGCTTCTGATGGTAAAGCAGGGAATCCATTCTTAATAGCATCTCCCACTGTCACAACTGAGTTTCTCAGTGATGCTGGTGCCCCTCTTACTAGAAAGTTTTTTATTGCTTGATAAATGATGTCTCTTCCAGGCCCACCAATAGAACACAATTATCTTGTAGTTTTCTGGCCTTACATATCTACTCTAACATGATTAATTCTCTAAGCCTTTTGATCTATTATTTCATGTACTTCCATGACTGTTTTGCCATTTCTACTTCACTTAGTGAGGTTAACTGCTTTCTCTACATTTCTAAGAGCCATTCTAGTAGCCTGATAGTATTTAATATATTTGAATACCTACTTTGTGATGGCTTTTTATGTATTAGAACTACAACATTGAGCAAATATAGAAAATGCCTAACATATTAAATCTTATATTTTAGTGTATATGGGGGTGACATAAAATAAAATTGTAAAAATAAAATTTTCAGAGAGCAAAATATGTTATAAAGCAAATGGGCTTATAGTCAATTAATCTTTGACAAAGGAGGCAAGAATATACAATAGAGAAAAGACTGTCTCTTCAGCAAGTGGTGTTGGGAAAACTGGACAGCCACATGTTAATCAACGAAGTTAGAACACTATGTCAAATCATATACAAAAATAAACTCAAAATGGCTTAAAAACTTAAACATAAGACAAAACGCTATAAATCTCCTAGAAGAAAACATAGGCAAAACATTTTATGACATAAATCTTAGTAATGTTTTCCTAGGGCAGTCTACCCAGGCAATAGAAATGAAAGCAAAAATAAACAAATGGGACCTAAGTAAACTTACAAGCTTTTATATAGCAAAGGAAACCATAAACAAAAAGATACTCTATGGAATGGGAGAAAATATTTGCAAATGATGTAACTGACAAGGGCTTAATTTCCAGAATATATAAATAGCTCATATAACTCAATAAAAAAAAGAACAAACCAATCCAAAAATAGGCAGAAGAACTAAATAAGCAGTTTTCCAGTGAAGACATACAAATGGCCGATAGGCACATGAAAAAATGTTCAATATCACTAATTATCAGAGAAAAGCAAATCAAAACTACAATAAGGTATCACCTCACACCAGTCAGAATGGCCGTCATTAAAAAGTCCACAAATGATAAATGCTGGAGAGGGTGTGGATAAAAGGGAACCCTCCTATACTGTTGGTGGGATTGTAGTCTGGTGCAACCATTATGGAAAACAGTATGGAGATTCCTCAAAAACAAAAAATAGATTTACCACATGATCCAGCAATCCCACTCCTGGTCATATATCTGGAGGGAATGCTAATTTGAAAAGATACATGTACCCCAGTGTTCATAGTAGCAGTATTTACAATAGCAAAGACATGGAAACAACCTAAATGTCCATCAACAGATGACTGGATAAAGAAGTTGTGGTGTATTTATACAATGGAATACTACTCAGCTATAAAAAAGAATAAAATAATGCCATTTGCAGCAACACAGATGGACCTGAAGATTTTCATTCTAAGTGAAGTTAGCCAGAAAGAGAAAGAAAAATATATGCTATTACTCATATGTGGAATCTAAAAAAAAAAGACACAAATGATCTTCTTTACAAACAGAAACAGACTCATAGACATAGAAAACAAACTTACAGTTACCAGAGGGGAAAGGAGGTGGGGAGGGATAAATTGGGAGTTTGAGATTTACAGATACTAACCACTACATATACAATAGACAAACAACAAGGTCCTACTGTATAGCACAGGGAACTATATTAAATATCTTGTGGTAACCCATAATGAAAAAGAATATGAAAAGTAATATATGTATGTATATGTATGACTGAAACATTATGCTGTACACCAGAAATTGATACATTGTAAACTGACCATACTTGAATAAAAAAAGTGAAAAAAAATAAAGCAAACAGGAAGAGTGATTAGATGCGGAGGTCAACTTTAGTTAGGCTAGTCAAGCAAGACTTGTTAGCTGAAGCCTTAATAATGCTAAGTAGCTAGTTAAATGAAATTCTGAGATTTTTTTTTTCAAGGAAGTAGGATAGAAAGTGAAAAGACCCTCATGCTAGAATGTATTGAGCATTTTTAAGGTCATTGTGTTTAGAGGGAAGAAAGTAAGATGGAGAAATATAAGAAATAGAGCTAGAGAGATTAGAGCCATTAAACCTTAACAAAGTTTGAATTTTATTATAATTATAGTAAGGAGCCTTTGGAAGATTCTTCCATGGAAATAATATCAAATTATCATTTGAAAAGATTGTTTCCACCGTGTAGAGAAGCAAAGCAATAGAAGCAGAGTCCCAGGAGGATGCTATTGTAGTCTCAGTGAGAGATTTTGGGACCCTCAAACTAGGATAGTAGCACTTGAAATGGAGAGAAGTGGATGGGTATTTTTAGGAATATTTTCACTGTCAATAGGGATCAAAGCTCTAAGTATGATGAATAAAGCAATAAGGTTATAATATAAAGAACTAGCCACTGGTGGATTGACATATACTTTGGTTAACAGAAAATACCCAACCCCTATACAATGGGCCAGAGCATAAACACAACATTGAGAACCTTAAAACAAAAGCATGAATCTAAAAGTTTCTGAAAATATATTTGTGGTGACTTTTTCTTACTCTTTAGAAGGAATTCATGTCAGATTTGAAGTGAGAACATTGTATTACAAATTATTTATAGTATCATTATTAGAATCAACTTTGGGTAGCTAACTTTCTACTCTATAAAATGAAGTTCATCCCTTGAAAATTATTAAAATTTTATTTAAAAACTTTCCAAATATTTCCTCAAAATGCAAATGTATTTTTATCTCTTGTACTTGCTATGTTTCTAAACGCATAAACCTTTCATCTTTCTGAACTCCTAAAATCATCAAAGTTTGACTAAATATCTAAAGGGATCTGTTATATCATATTACATTTCCCAAAATGTAATTTTGGGTTTAAAATTTTTTTTTTTGTTTTTATTGGAGGGAGAGTTAATTAGGTTTATTTGTTTTTAGAGGAGGTACTGGGGATTGAATCTAGAGCCTCATGTATGCCAAGCATGCACTCATACCACTGAGCTATACCCTTTCTCTCCCAAAATACGTTTTCTCTAGATTTGCTACTTACTGTTACCAGGCAGCATTTTATGGTGAGTTCAGATATATATATATATATACTATGGACTCTTGGCTCATGTTTCAGAAATTTGTTGCAAAATGATTCTGGGGGTTACCAGACTTCCAAGTTAAATAGAGATAGATAGAGGAAAGAAAGAAAGGAAAGAAAGGAAAGAAAGGAAGAAAGAAAAGAAAGAAAGGAAGAAAGAAAGAAAGGAAGAAAGGAAGGAAGGAAGGAAGGAAGGAAGGAAGGAAGGAAGGAAGGGAGGGAGGGAGGGAGGGAGGAAGGAAGGAAGGAAGGAAGGAAGGAAGGAAGGAAGAAAGAAAGAAAGAAAGAAAGAAAGAAAGAAAGAAAGAAAGAAAGAAAGAAAGAAAGAAAGAAAGAAAGAAAGAAAGAAAGAAAGAAAGAAAGAAAGAAAGAAATTCTGGTACAAAAATATCTGTAAAAGTGGTTAAGGACCTAAGGCAAGGAAAAAAATTCTGGTCTCATTAAAGACTTTACCATCCTAGAGGACCAAGAATTTAAGAACAGTTAAGGAAAGTGGCTACAGAACATTGAAACCAGGAGTGAGATCAGTAGTATGGGTTTATCCAGAATGGGGAAAATAGAACAAGGTGAGCATGACGGATTTTGCAAAGGCAAAACAAACTGTGGTTATTAGAAAGGACTTTGGAGTCAGGCAGAACTTCATTGAGTCCTGGCTGTGCTATGTATCAGCTATGTAAACTTGAACAAGTATCTTAAACTTTCTGTACTGCAGCTTTTTTAATCTGTATAATAGAAATTCAGTCATATATTCAATTTATTTAACAGATGTTTATAAACACCTATTATGTTCGAGGCACTCTTAGGACACTGAGATTCTATGGTAAAGAAGACAACATTCTTAACAACATATAAGTTGTTTCCAGGGGATAAAAATACTAACCACCTAACAGGATTTATGTGAAATGAAATGAGATAAGGCATGTAAAACACTTAACAGAGTGTGTGGTACATCATAGTCAAGCAATAAATATAAATTTTTATTCATCAGTCATATTTTTGGGAAAATCTTACTTTGGGGAACAGAAATACTGTATATTGTAAAGAAAAAGTGTTTTCTTTTGTTATATTAGTACCAAGAATAGCTGATATCCATTTCAACAGAAATAGGACTGCTTTACACATCCTAAGGCTTCAGTCTCCAAAGGGAAAAGAGAAAAACCAAATTGAAAGATAAACCTTTCTAAAACTATGCCACCGTGTAAACATCTTCAACACATTCAGGTAAAAATAGAAGAGTTAAAAGAGATTAATCATCTCAGATCAAAATAAATAGCACTTGAGAAGAGGGGAAAACTATAAAGAATACCTTAACATATTAAAATTTTAAGATAGGACAGCTTAAAATGCCTTGGCAATTATTTTTCTTAAATTACTGATTTATAATATATCTTGTGTCCTATTAACATGTGTTGTGTCCTAAAACACTTCTTGTAAAGTCTTATGTTTATACAAATCAATCAATCTATGTATATACTTTGTTTGACTTGTAAAGTAAAAATATGGCTATGTTGAGTAGTCTAATAATGTTATCCCCACACTCAAGACCCTCCATAGGTTTTCCATTTCATTTAGAATAAAATCAAAAGTCTACACATTAGCCTACAGTGTCCAATTTAAATTATGCCTGCCAACTTCTTCATCACTATCTCCACCTCTCCATTCTTGGCTTACTTGCTTCTCCTGTTATATGCAATATAGTCTCCTGTTATATGCAATATACTTGCTGTTCCCTGTATTTGGACCATGATTTTCAGATATTTTCATTGCTCCTTCATTTCATTCACATTTTTGCTAAAGTGCTACCTCCTCAGGGGAGCCATTCCTGAGTACTTTGTGTAAACTAGCTCCTGGTCACTCTCTATCTTCTGAACCTTCTCTTTGTTTTCATAGCACTTATCACCACACACATACCCCACTACATATTTGTTTGTATATATATATGTGTGTTGTGTTATATATATTGTGTTGTGTGTTACTTATTTATTTATTTGTCTATTTATCTATTTGAGGGCATCATTGTGTCCTTCATAGGGTCACTAGATTCCTGGAAAAATGCCTGGCATATGGTAGTCACTAAGTAAAAACTATTGCAGAATGAATAATATAGCACTGAATGAAGAGAAGAGGGAATCTCTATTTTCCCTACCATCATTGACTGAAGAATAAAATTGATGCTCTAGGTAGCTTGGTCAGAAATATACACACGCTGGATTCATCAGCATCTCAGGGGCTTTATTAAGCAATTCAGCCCTGTGTTAGTAATGGTTGTTTCTCAGGCTTCCTTTTTTCATGCCTGTATTTTCCTATGCAATTTAAACCTTGGATAGATTGTGATCAACATTCATACTGAACTCGTTTAAACTGGACACTTTTTACAGATATGAGAAAACTCTTTCCTCAAAGGTTAAGTGAAATATCTCTATGTCTAAAAATACTTTCCTTTTGGTGAGTTATAAACTTAAATCACCAGGGAATTAGAAATGTTAAGATACTCTGTTTAGGCTCCATGTGGCAACTCCCTGGGGCTTTAATTGAAATATCTAAATAAAGTTCATTTATGTGGTACCTCTTAGAGTTAATGCACGGTTTAGTAGCTGTTGGTGATCTTTAATATGCAATTACTTTAGCTTATGTGCTTTGTAATTTAATATTCTAAATCGTGCTTGGGACTTTTTTGGAGCTAATTTCATAAAGACATATTTAATAGTAATATACTGGTATCTAGTGCTATTTTGGGTTGTGCTTTTTGAAATGTGTGGTTTGAGGTTGATTTTGAAGTTTTGTACATTCTGTACTTATTTTCTCACATTCCAAATTAAGCTTTGTTTTTAAAAGCACAGTCAAATACATGACTTTTAGGGGTTTTTTTCCTAAAATATATTTTATTTAATATTCAGTTCGCCTGTTTCTTTCATCCCCTGCCCTTATTTCTCTTTCCTAATGATTTTAAGTATGGAAAATGAGTCAAATGCCTTGCTCTTGTGAATATTACAGTTTGAAAAATAATAAGGGATAATGCAGTGATGCAAGAATTTTTTAAATGAGGATTAGAAAAACATGCAAAGAAAATCACCTAGATTTTAGGTCTGAATCAAGTATATAATAACCAGGTAGCCTTAGATAAATTGTTCAAGCTCCCTGAATCTGTTTCTTTATTCATAGAACAAGAATGATAATATCCATCTTGCCTAACTCACCAAGTTCTTATAAGAATTTAAAGTGTTAGAATAAGTGAAGGGTTAACATTTTTAAGACAATGAAAATGGGAAATGCCATTTGACATATCTATGGAAAAAAGCATATTCTACTTTACATAATGATTTAAAAATAAATATACTATTTTAATAAGTATTTTGGATGCCTTAGTGCCTTCCAGACACTGTGCAGGAGTCAGACAGACCTTCTCTGAAGGAGATCACAGGCTTATGAAGGAGGTGTCCAACTAAACAGAGAATAATGAAACAATGTGAAATCCCTTGATTTGCATGCCTATCCTCTATATGAACACATCATGTCGCTATATCTATCTCTGAACTAACTTTTAAGGATTAGAAGAGGAAGAGAAGCTTATTAAAAAAGGAAAGAAAGAAAAGAAGTGGTCAGAGAAGTATGAGAAGAATTAGGTCAGTTTGGGGTCACAGAAGCCAGGGAAGAAGAACAATTAATGCAGATATCATCAATGTCAAGTATAGGAGAGAGGACCACTAGGATAAATACTAGAAAATGCCCATTGGATTTTGTAATTAGGGGGTTATTGGTGAGTTTACCTAGACTGGTTTCAATAGAATGTTGAAAGCAGAAACAAAATGACAGTGGACTGAGAAACCAGGAAAAGTGTCGGGAAGCACAGGCATTGTATGCAGATTATTCTTTCAAAAAGCTTAGATAAGAAGAGTAAGCAGGTTTGGGTAGTAGCCCAAGAGGAGGTAAAGGATCAAGGGATGTCCACCAATCCTTTAACATTTATTTTGGGCAATTTGTAATGGTAGGTGGGTTGATCTTAGACAGAAGTAGAGAAATCATTATTTTTTGAGTCTGAAGAAATATATATATATATAAAAGTTGCATTGGTTGTAAATATGGGTCAGTAGAGAAACAGGAGCTTGAGAAAATCATGTCTTATTGCTTCATATTTCTCAGCATAATAGGAGAATGTCTTCTGCACCTACAGTGAGGTGTAGGAGTTAAATTGTGGTCTTGAAGAGAATGGTGAATATTTGAATGTTTTCTGAGAGGAATTATAAAAGTGAAAAGGTATAGGAAGGAAAACATGGATGCATAAAGTAGTATCCATCATAAGTACTTAGAATTTACAGGTAGAAAGTCAATATTCAAATCCAACATTTACCACTTGGCTGTGTGATCTCTCTGTGACTCAATTTCTCTGCCTATAAAAATAGAATAATAATAGTACCTACTGTATAGGGCTTCTATGAGGATTAAATAAGATAATGCATATAAAGTACTTAGCACAGTGTCTGCCACATAGCAAGCACTCAAATACATAGTATCAACTTGGAAAAAATAAAGAGACCAAGGGAACATGAGGCCAAAAGTAATGTGTAGATGGTTGTGTTCAATGAGTGGAATATTAAGATTTAAGAATGGTTTTGGCTAAACAGAATTTTCAGGAATTGGCCATAGGAGAGATGTTATTGAAATAGAATGGAGGAGAAGTTCACTGGTGTGAAAATCCAGGCATTTAAAGATTCGGCTGTTGGATGAACGTTTTAAATTTACTTTGAAATCTCTCAAAATTGTGGCAAGAGTTGAATTAGAGAGGAAGACATTGAGTCAAGCATGAAAATATTCAATGAATAAGAGTTGGGAGGGAGGTTTTCAAAAGCTTTTTTCACTCTATGTCCTCTTGTCCTCTATACACTTTCCAGTAAGGGGCAGGTTTTGTGCCTCTTCAGAATTTCTATTCTCTCTTTTTATGAAGTTATCAGCCAGCAAGTAGAAGTGCTTTAGACAAAGAAAAATGTTTGAAAAGAGAGAAAGAATAATTTTATCCTTCATTTATGTGAACTTATGAACTTCATCCACAGTTAATAAAACTAGTTTCAATTACCTACTTGGCTATAGAAATCATAAATGCTAAGGTCATTCTTTCCATGAAAGTAATTCTTTTACTTCAGATATTTAAGTAAGTAAGGCACACAGAATTTCAGGGAGTATGTAAGCCTCCAAAGTTTCATTTTCATCATTTTTTTCATTTCTAACATCTTCATTTTCTGGATAGTCACACAAAAATAAAATGATTTTTGTTAGTTTGCATATCTGTTATCAAGCGGAGATCAGTACAAAATCTTCATAAAATGCACTGAAAACTTGGTAAGTAGATCCTCTTTTTATTAGATATTTAATGATAATGACATTTCATTGGAGAGGTAGGAAAATTAATATCAACTTTGCATGCCTGTTCAATTGAATATAATGTCATCTGAGGACAAAATATATTATCAAATTAATAACACACAAATACTTCCTCTAAGTCTACTTTTTATATGAGTGAATTTAGCATCCCATTTAAAAAATTAGCCCTAGAAAAAAAACAGTCAGTCAGATATTTTAATCTTTTTATTAACTTATCACTTGGTCTCATCCTGTGTTTCTGACTTTCATAGATTTCCATTGGAGTTAGTTTGGAGTGTGGGAAATAAAAACTAATAATAAATTGTGATTATCACTCTTCAGTGAATATGGAGTATTTCATTTTATTCTAAGGATGTCACTAATAATATAAATTTCATTTGAAAATAAATTAATCAGATCTTTCTAGGCTCAGAAAATATAACATAGATAGTAGTGATTCTGTCAAGTAATTTAAGCACCGAGGTGCAGATTAGACAGGCATCTGGTACAGTGAACCCGTCTATCACTCAAAGGTGAAGATGTCTGTGGATCCCATGGTTGATTCCACAGAGATTAAACAGAAAGACTGAGTTAAGCCTGAGAAAATTTTAGAAAATCGACACTATTCTCAGAGATTCCATGACGGTGGTTCTAGAGCTGATAATAAGGCCCTGCTAGGTTATCAGATACATCTGGAATATTGACAGTTGTTATAATGTGGACAGAACTCTTACTTTTAGCATGAGTTTATGAATTCTACAGCATCTTATACTGTAGAGAAGAGGAAAGCAGTGTCTTAAAGATATTGCATCTAATCCATTACCAATATACCACATGCAATAATGAATAAGAAGCTCAGGTGGTAATTCCAAGTAGCACATTTTAATGCCTTTCTTCACTTTAGTACCCTATTTCTCCCTTCTTTCTTAAAGAAATTGTACTGGCCATGGTACATCTATCTAAAACAAACGACTTTTATTTTCTCACTTACCCATCTGTATTTCCTCTAGAAGAAAAAAATTAGTTTACACTACATATGAAAAATAATTAAATTGAAACTGGGCTTCATTAACATTAAAAACTTCTGCTCTGTGAAAGGCAACGTCAAGAGAAGAAAAGCCATAGACAGGGATATTCTGTGCAAAAGACACATCTGATAAAGGACTGTTACCCAAAATATACAAAGAATTCTTAGACCTCAGTAAGAAAACAACCAACCTGATGAAAAAAATGGGCCAAAGATCTTAACAGACACCTCACCAAAGAAGATATACAGATGGCAAGTAAGCATATAAAAAGATGCTCCATATCAAATGTCACCAGGGAACTGCAAATTAAAACAACAGTGTGATACAACTACACATCTATTAGAATGGCGACAATCTGTAATGCTGACAACACAAAATGCTGATGAGGGTATGGAGCAAAAGGAACTGTCATTCATTGCTGATGGGAACTCAAAATGGTACAACCACTTTGGGAAAAAGTTTGGTGGTTTCCTACAAAACTAAATATATTCTTACCATACAATCCAGCAATCAAGCTCCTTGGTATTTACCCAAAAAACTTGAAAACATGTCCACACAGAAAACCTGTATATAGATCTTTGTAATAGATTTATTTGTAACTGCCAAAACCTGGAAACAACAAATATGTCCTTCAGTAAGTAAATGGATAAACAAACTGTGGTACATCCGGACAATGGACTATTATTCAGTGCTAAACAGAAACGAGCTTTCAAGCCATGAAAAGACATAGAGAAAACTTAAATGCACATTATTAATTGAAAGAAGCCAATCTGAAAAGGCTACATACTGTATGGTTCCAACTATATGTCATTCTGTAAAAGGCAAAACTAAGGAGATAAAAGATCAGTGGTAACCACAGGAGTTGGGGGCAGGGTTGGAGATGAATAGGCAAAGCACAGGATTTTTAGGGCAGTAAAAATATTCTGTATGATATTATAATGATGGATATATGCCATTATACATTTTCTAAACCCAAAGAATATACAACACCAAGAGTGAACCTGAAGGTTTAATCTCTGTACCTTCCTTTCAATTTCATTGTAAATATAAACCTTCTCTAAGAAAATCCAGTATAAAAATAAGTAAATTGACTTGGGTATATGAACCAATAGTTTCAAGAGCCTGATCTTCAGATTGCATTCATTTTAGCACTTATAATTTCTCCCCGGAATCTAAATTCTGACATTGAAAAATAACCCTATTCTCTAAAAGATACCCAGCTTTCTTAACAGCATATTTTGATATCTGCTGCTTTAAACTTTATGATTTTGATTAGTCTAAAAGATCTACAGCATGCAGTGACTTGTAATTTCACTGAATCACTAATTTGAATCATGTATTTTTTGAAGTTGTGATGTGTAAACCTAGCTGGTAGGTTAGCACTTATATATCTGAGGAAAATAACCAAAACAGCTCCTGACATCCAGAAGCTGGCTTGGTACTATCAGCTAGGTCTTGGTATGACTACCAGCTTGCCTGTCACTCACAGCAAAGTCTTGGTGTTCTCCCACTGAACACAAACTTCTCAGAATATCAACATTAGACAATGTCACTTTGTGAGCATGATGGAACAAGATTAAAAAAAAAGACTATTCCATAATAATGTCAAAGCCCAGATAAAATCATAAATGGTCCAAGTCATAAAATACCAAAATATCCCTTTGGGTTTATCCCAGATAAACCCAAAATAGTCCACATCATACAATACCAAAACACACCCTCTATTGGTGTATTAGTTTTCTATTACTACCATAATAAATTAACACCAATTTAGCAAGTTTAAAACAACACCCATTTATTTACTCACAGTTCTGTCAGTCAGAAGTTCAGGTACAAAGTGTGGGTCATCTGGGTCCTCTGCTGTAGGAGTCATAACACTGAAATAGATGTCAGCAGGCCTGCATTCCTTTCTGGAGACTCTGGGAAAGAATCTACTTCCACGATCAATCAGGTTTTTGACAGAACTCAGTTCCTCTTGGTTGTAGGACTGAAATCCAGCTTTTTTTTGCTGGCTGTCAGATGAGGGTTGAGGCTTTGCTTCTAGAGGTGGCTTGCCTTCTTTCTCATGCTTTTCATGTGGCCCTCCCTTTAGGAATGACCAATCGAGTCTTACTTCAAATCTCTCCTATTTCCAGCTGGAGGAAGTTCTCTGCATTTAAAAAGGGTTCAGGTAATTAGATTGACCCCACCTGGATAATACAGGCCATTCCTTTCTTAAGGTCCTAACCTTAATTACATCTTCAAAGTCCCTTTTGCCATATGAAATAAAATAACCAATGGTTCCAAGGATTGATGTGGACATTTTGGAGGTACTCTTCTGCATACCACACCTGGCTAACCTGAGTGACTGCCACTTCTCTACCAATAGTACCTGTATCTTTGTTCTAGTCTGCCATCCCTAGAGGTCACGTTTATTAAGAAGATACTCAGAGAATTGCCTCCAGATACTAAAAGCGTCCAGTCCAGAGCAAAGCTCCATTTTCTTAATCACTGAGCCCAACCTCATAATACCTAACAGGAGCCCAAATCCTTTAGTAACCTTTTCTAACACCCTCTTGCTGTGACTACATGTCTTAGTCCACTCAAGCTGCTATAATAAAGTACTACATACTGGGCAGCTTATTAATAACAGAAATTTGTTTCTCATAGTTCTGAGGCTGGAAGTTCAAGACCAGGGTGCCAACATGGTCAGATGAAGGCCCTCTTTTGCACTGCAAACTTCTAATTACATCCTCATTTGGTGGAGGGAGCCAGAGAGCTCTGTGGGATCTCTTTTATAAGAATGCTAATCCGATTCATGTAGACTCCTCCCTCATGACCTAATCATCTCCCAAAGGCCCCACCTTTAACATCATCATATTTGCTGTTAGTGTTACAACATAAGAATTTGGGGCAGTGGGGAGCACATATATTCAGACCATAGCACTAGAATTGCCAGATAAAATGCAGGATGCCCACTTAAATTTGGATTTCAGATAAATGATAACTTTATAAGCATGTTCCAAATATTGCATCATAGTTACAATATATAATTTTTCATTGTTTATGTGAAATTCAAATTTAACTGGGTATTCAGTATTTTTATTTGCTAAATCCAGCACATCTGTGAGATGTCCCATGGTTCCAGAAGGTGTACAATCTCTTGCTGAAATGAGTAATAAACCCAACTTTTTCTACGATGTATGTGTTCTTGGTGATCTTTGACAGAAGAAAGTTGACATACCCACCAGGCCATGTTCCCCATCCACTAATGTGCTAGGAAAATAAAAAATCATTTCAGTTCATTTAGTGTCTGATTTAAAATAAAATTAAGATGTAGTGTTGGGGTTTTGCTTCCAGTTGCAATGGAATAATAGGAATTATATTTACCTTCTCACCTGAAATAGCATTGTGTGTGTGTGTGTGTGTGTATGTGTGTGTGTGTTTTCAAGATACTGGAAATCAGGAAATAAAGGACAGTGACCCATGAAAGACAGAAAAGAAATGAAGTGGGAACTATAACTCCCTCAGTTTACTGCTTTGAGATAGTTTCTGGGAAACAGCAGAGGGACAGCCTAGTGGAATGCTTGCATGAAAAAAAAATATATCTGAGTGGGGAGAAAATTCACAGCTCAGAGTAGCAGAAAGAAGTTATCTTCACAGAGAGAATCTTGAAGATCTATAGAGGGTCCCTCTTGGGTATTCAGCAGAGTGGTGATCGCAATAAGTGTGTGAGGACACCAGGTGAGGCTGGGGAAATATCAATATGAAATGATTAGAAATTTCGCGGCATTTACACGAGGCCAGATGTAGTGCTTCTTCCCACAAGTCAAACTGGAAAACCTCATAATGCATGTGGCATGTAGAGTACTCAGAAGTGTATTGTCTCAGTGTAGTAGGGAATGATTATCCATAGACTAAAATGCTGCTCCAGTCCAGCCTAACAAATGTTAAAAGCAAGACTCAAAAAGGTCAAACTGTTTCCGAGTAACTTAATTCCTTTTCAGAACAAGAATATTTTTAGGAATGCAAATATATCAGCACCCTATGAGGTAAAATTCACAGCATAGTGCATCCAATCAATGAATACTGGTAATGTAAAAAAGTAGGAAAATATGACCCATAATGAAGAAAATAATCAGTGAACTGAAAACAACCCAGAACTAATCCAGGTGGTAGAATCATCAGACAAGGATATTAACCAGTTATTATAGCTGTACTGCATATATTCAAAAGTTAACTACAGATATGACAGATATATAAAAGATCCAAATCAAGCTTTAGAAATGAAAATCACACTGTCTGATATACAGATGCATTGGTTTGGGGTAATGCTGTATTAAATAGACCAGAAGAAAAGATTAGTGAACTTGAGAACCTAGCAATAGAAACTATCAAAAATGAAACACAGAGAAATAAGAATAAAATAAAATGAAAGTAGTATCAGTGAACTGTGGTACAACTTCAAACAGCTTAATATGCATGGAATTGGCATCTTCAAAGGAGAGGAGAGAGATGTGGATATACACTAAGTATTTGAGGAAATAACGACCGAAAAATTTCCAAATTTGATAAAAAGTATAAATTCACATATCCCAGGTGTTTAATGAAACCAAACAAAAAACATGAAGAAAATACCAAGGCCTATCACAGTCAAATTGCTCAAAACCAGTGGCAAAGAGAAAATTTGCAAAGCAACCAGAGAAAAAAAAAGACATGTTTGAAAAGAGGAACATAAGGATGGCATTATATTTCTTGTTGGAAAAATAATGCTAGTGAGAAGACACTGTTGCAACCTCTTTAAAGTACTGAAATAAAAAATAAAACTGTCAGCTTAGAATTTTTTTTTTTTTACTCAGGCAAAACATCTTTAAAATGAAGGTGAAATAAAGACATTTTTGCTTAAAAAATTAAAAGAATTTATCACCAGCAGACCCACACAACAACATAAATGTTAAAGGGGGTTTTCAAGCAGAAGAAAAATACCACATAGAAATCTGGTTCAACACAAAGGAATGAAGAGCATTGGAAATGCTAATTATGTCAGAAAACTTACAAGTGTTTTATTATTTCTTAAATCTCTATAAAATGTAACTGTTTAAACAAAGAAATAAACAAAATAAAAATTAAATTTGAAGTGAAAATAACAGCACAAAGTCTAGGAGAGGAGGATTGGAAATAAACTATTGAAGGTGTTTACATTATATGTGAAGTGGTTTAGTGTCATTGAAAATGGACTGTGAGGTTAACAATGTATCCTATAAACCCTAAATCCAACTCTAAAATTAAAAAACTAAGAGCTATTTCTGATAAGCTAAAAAATAGTGATAAATGTTAATCATAAAAATAAACAATTAGTTCAAAAGAAGACAGAAAAAATAGGCAAAGAAAGACAAAGAACAGATGGAACAAATAGAAAACAAATTGAAAGATGATAGATTTACACCTAACTACAATAATAAACATATTAAATGCAAATATCTAAATACCCTCAGTTAAAAGGAAGAGACTGGCAGAGTGGATGAAAAAGATAGACCCAACTATATGTTGCCTGCATGAAACATGCCTCAAGAAACTAGAAAAAGAAGAGCAAATTAAACTTGAAGAGAAAGAAAATAATAAAGATCAGAGCAGAGATCAATTAAATAGAAAACAGAAAAAAATAGAGAAAATTAGTGTAAACAAAGCTAGTTCTTTGGTAAAAATCAATAAAACTGGTAAATCTCCAGTCAGACTGATTAGAGAGAAAAAAAGAGTGAAGACATGCCTTAAAATATTAGGAATGAGAATCTCACTACAAATTTTAAAGAGATGAAAACTATGATTTGAGAAATACATAAATAACTTTATGTCATCAAAATTCAAAACTTAAAGCATATATTTCTGTAAGGACACATACAACCAAAATTTTCACAAGATGAAATAGCTATTTATTCATTAAATTGAAATTTTGTTTGAAAACCTTCCCATCTAGAAAATTCCAGTCCCAGAAGTAATCTCGGAAAATATCTACCATCTAGGAAGAAGTAATACCAATTATACACATATTCTTCTACTAAACTGAAGAGGAGAGAACACTTTCTAACTCATTCTGAGAGAGGAGCATTACTTTAATACCCAAAACAGGAAAAAAAAAACCCCACATACAACATTTCAAGTAAAGTGATCAATAACTCTAATGAATATATATGCAAATATTCTAAACAAGATTTTATAAAATCCAGACCAAGACTGGGTTAACATTTCAAAATCAGTCAATGTCATTCATCATATTAACAACCCCTAAAAGATAAAGCATAGTATCATCTCAAAATATGCAGGAAAATAATTTGACAAAATTCAACGCCCTTTTACAGTAATAACATTCAACAAACAAGGAATAAAAGGGAATTTTCTCAGCCTAATAAAGAGTATCTATTAAAGTTTTCTGGTATCATCATACTTAATGGTGAAAGACTGAATACTTTCCTCTAAGATTAGCAACAGGACAAAGACGTCTGCTCTCAACATTTCTATATAACATTATACTGCTGATTGTAGCTAGTTCAATAAGACTAGCAATTTAAAAAGGCAATCACATGGTAAGGGGAAACGTAAAATTGTTTTAATTGCAGATGACATGATTGTCTATGTAGAAAATTTGACATAATCTACAAAAACATTACTAGAACTAACAAGTAACTTAGCAAGTTTGCAGGTCAAAAGATCAATATACAAAACTCAACCATATTTTTATATACTAGCAACAAACAATCAGAAATTAAATTTAAGGTAATACTATTTCCAAGAGTCTAAAAAATATGAAATAGGGCTAAATCTAATAAATACTTGCAAACTCTCAATTTTGCTGAGGGGATTTAAATAAGACTTGAGTATATAAAGAGATGTGCCTTTTTCATGGTCAGATGAGTCAATATAGAATAGAATGCTAAATTTCCTGAAACTGACCTATGGGTTTAATACAATCCCAATCAAAATCCCAGCATGATTTTGTATGTGTGTGAATTTGACAACCTGATTTAAAATTTACATGTAAATGAACAGGACCTGGAATAGCTAAAAGAACTTTGAAAAGGAAGAACAACATTGGAGAGGCAACACTTTCATGTTTTAAAGACTTCTTATAAAGCTACATTAATCAAGCCTGTGTGGTATTGCTGTAACAACAAAAACACATCAATGAAACATAATAAAGAGTCCCTTTATAGACCCACACACACATTAAAAGCTGATTTTTGACAAAGTTGCAAAGACAACTCAGTAGAGAAAAAAATAGAGCTGAAACAATTTGATACCTATATGCAAAAAAAAAAAAAACACCATAACTCAAACCACATGCTAAATTAAACTCAACACTGATCACAGACCTAAATGTAAAACCTACCAGTATAAAAATAGGAGGAAATATTTAAGTCCTTGAATTATTCAGACAAAATTTTGTAGATATGATGGCCATCTATAAAAGAAAAAAATTGATAAAGTACACTTCATTAAAATTAAGAACTTCTCCTCTCTGAAATATGCATTCAAAAGAATGAAAAGACAATCCACAGACAGAGAAAAAAAGCATGTATCAGATAAAAGTCTTACATCCAGAATACGCAAAGAACTCTTAAGGACTTGATAATAAGGAAGAAATAACAAAAAAGTAAAAACATTTGAACAGACTATTCACTAAAGAAGATATATGAGTGGTAAATAACCTATGAAAGGATGCTCAACAGCATTAGTCATTTAGGATATGCAAATTAAAAACACCATAAAATATCTCTACACACCAATTAGAATGACTAAAATTAAAGTCCAGCATACCAAGTATTGATGATAATGTGGCATAATAAGGTATTTTAAACTGTATGTTAAGTTATACGTCCCACTTGGCCATGGTGTATAATCCTTTTCATATGCTGCTGCGTTTGGTTTGCAAGTATATTGCTGAGGAATAGTACATCTATTTTTAAAGGGATATCAACCTGTATTTTTCTTTTCTTATAATGCCTTTGTATAGCTTAGGATCACTGTAATTCTGTCATCATGAAATCGACTAGGAAGTGTTACCTTTTCTTCTATTGTTTGGAAGAGCCTGAGAAGGATGGGTTAATTCTTCTTTAAAGGTTTGGTAGAATTCACCAGTGAAGCTATCTGGTACTGGGTGTTTCTGTGTTTGGAGTTTTTACATTACTCACTCAATTGCTTTATTTGTTATAGGTCTATTCAGCTTTTCTATTTATTCAGGGTTCATTCTTAGACTGTGTGTTTACAGGAATTTCCATTTCAACTAGATTATTGAATGTATTGGTCTAAAATTGTGTATAGTATGCTCTTATAATCCTTTTTATTTCTATGAAATCTGTAGTGTTTCCACTTCCATTTCTGATTTTAGTAATTTGAATCTTTTCTCTTTTTTTCATAGTCAATCTACCTAAAGATCTGTCAATTCCATTGACCTTTTCAAAGATCCATCTTTTGGCTTAGTTGATTCTCTCCATTGTTTTCTTATTCTCTATTTCATTTATCTCTGTTCTCGTATTTATTATTTCCTTCTTTCTGCTTTCTTTAGGTATAGTTTGCTTTTCCTTTTGCAATTTCTCTTGGTGAGAGCTTAGATTATTGACTTAAGATATTTCTTCTTTCTTAATATAGGCATTTAAAGGTATAAATTTACCTCTAAGCGCTTCTTCAGTAGCATTCCATACATTTTATTATATTATGTTTTCATTTTCATTCACCTCAAAGTATTTTATGATTTCCCCTTTGACTTCTACTTTGACCCAGTTAGGAGTGTTTTGTTTAATTTCTACGTATTTGTTAGGTTCTCAAATTTCTTTATGTTATTAATTTCTAACTTCATTCAATTATGTTAAAGAACATACTTTGTATTTGTTCTATTCTTTTAGATTTATTGAAGTTTGTTTTATGACTTAGCATATAATCTATCCTGGAGAATTTTCCATGTCTAGTTGAAAAAAGTATATTCTGCTGTTGTTGAATGGAATATTTAATAGATGTATGTTAGATGTAGTTACGTTATAGGATTTTTAAAAAATTGAAGTACAGTCAATTACAGTGTGTCAATTTCTGGTGTACAGCACAATGTCCCAGTCATGCATACAAATACATATATTCGTTTTCATATTCTTTTTCATTAAAGGTTATTATAAGACATTGAACATAGTTCTAGTTGGGTTATAGGATTGTTCAAGTCTTCAATTTCTTGTTGATTTTCTGTCTAGTTTTCTATTCATTACTCAAAATGGGATATTGAAGTATTTCAACTCTTTTTGTTGAATTGTCTATTTCACTTTTCTTTTTTGTCAGTGTTTTCTTCTTGTATTTTGGTGCTTTGTGATTGGGTATAGTTATATTTATAATTGTGATGGCTTCCTGATAGATTGGCCTTTTGACATTTTATCATTATGAAATGTCACTCTTTTTCTCTAGTAACATTTTCTTTTTGTTTTCGTCTTTTTCATCTGATATTTATATAGCCACCTCAGATACGTTGGTTGCTTCTTTCATGGAATGTATTTACCCATCCTTTCACTTTTAACCTATTTGTATCTTCAGATTTAAGTAGTCTTATAGACAACCTCTAGTTGGATTGTGTTTTTACAAATCCGTTCTTCCAATCTCTGCCTTTAATTTGAGTGTTTAATCCATACAATCAATATAAATGCTGATATGGAAGGAATTATTTCTGCCAGATTTTTATTGTTTTCTATGTTATATCTTTTTAGTTCTCAATTCCTTCATCACTGCCTTCATTTGTGTTTAATTGATTTTTTTCCATTTGATTCTCTTCCTCTTTCCTTTTCTGTATATTTTTTGTTATGTTCTTAGTGATTATTTTGGGGATTACAAGTTAATGTCTTAAGTTTATAAAGATCTACTTTATATTAATACCAACATAAATTCAATAGTATACAGAAATCTCTGCTCCTGTACATATCTGTTCCTCTTTTTTTATTGTCAAAAATTACATCTTTATATATTGTGTGATCATTAACATAGGTTTATAATTATTGTTTTATGCATTTTCATTTAAATCACATTGAAAAAAGAGTAGTTACAAATAAAAATACAAAAATACAGCTTTTATATTTGCTCATGTAGCTACTTTTACTATGTTCTTTATTTCTTCATATGTCTTTTTGTTACTGTCTTTTGGCCTTTCATTTCAGCCTGATGGCATCCCTTCAGCATTTCTTACAGAGCAGGTCCACTACAGAAAAACTATTTCAGCTGTTACTTATTTCAAAATTGCTTTATTTCTTCTTCATCTTTGAAACATAGTTTTGTCAAATACAGAATTCTTGGTTGACAATTTTTTTTCCTTTAAGCACTTAAAAATATTATGCTATCACTTTTTCACCTCTGGTTTCTGCTGAGAAATTGGTCATAATTCTTATTGATAATCCTTGTACACAATGAGTCATTTCTCTCTTGCTAATTTCAAGATTTTTTTCTTTATCTTTGGCTTTGAAGAGTTTGATTATAATTTGTCTTGATGTGAAACTCCTTGTGTTTATCAGTCTTTGAATTTTTGAGCTTCTTAGATATATACATTCATGTCTCTCATCAAATTGAGAAAATTTTGGCCATTAATTCTTTAAGCATTCTTCCCAATTCTTTCTCATTCTCTTCTCCTTCTTGGACATAGTCACCATCAACCTATATTAAACTAGTTTGTACCTTTTCAATGCCTGGCATAACCTAGATGTGATGATGATTACAAAGACTTATCAAATTGTACTTTATGTCAATTATACTTCAATAAAAATAGTTCAAAACGCAGTCTTTGAAAGTTATCCTCACATGAAAATATCCTTGTTTACATAGAGAGGCAATAGGAAAAAAACTGACTGTTTAGAACAAAGCTTCTAATAGGCTAAGAACCACACAGACAATGGAAATGCTCAATAAAATGTTGTGGAGCTATAACATGAGAAGTGTGTGTGTGTGTGTGTGTGTGTGTGTGTGTGTGTGTGTGTGTGTGTGTGTGTGTGTGTGTGTGTGTGTGTGTGTGTATATATATATATGACTTTTTCCTGACTAAAATAATAATAGCTATGCTCTGTTTATGTTAAATTTCTCACAGGATGCATCATAACCCCAAGTATTTTATCTTTCATGAAGTTTTCAAGGTCTAATTGGAAAATATATTTTCCCCAAATCCTTGGTACTCTGTTTTGGAGGAGGTAGGTCTCAGTCAGTCTCACAGAAATCTAGAAATTCTGTTTAATAAGAAAGAAACTTATAGAAAAGGAACTGCTGTGGATGCAGTAACTTACCAATATAACCATTTGTATGAAGGTCCACATGCACACCTCCCATACCAATCTGCACATAGATACATTTTTATGTACTCATATGTAAGAAATTTTCATAAGGCTCCTTCAAGGAACATCATTGATAATAATACTTCTGTTTCTAACTGTATAATATATGTCTACTATTGTGATCAAAATACCTATCAAACAACATAGGCTAACTTTTGCAACTAATGCATTTTAAAGTTAATATATTTAATTTCTATATTATATGGGCTATATTAAGGATAAGAGATGAATTTTTAAAAATCTGGTTCTTTTTTAAATTTCTTTTGAAAGTGCATCCTTAATATAGACTTACAGATTTGGTTATTCCAAATTAATTTTTTATGCAATGCAAAGAAAGTAATTGAGTTATATTTAGTTTCTTGAAAGGGATGGGGAGAAAAAGTAAGTTTCATTAAAAATTAGTTTTCTGTTGTTTCCTAAAAATGAGGACTCAGGTTGTACATAAAGATTTATAACTTATATTTGCATATGTTATATCTAATCACCTCAATTTTATAGAATTTCTCACCAAAAGCCCTTAGTTTTTCTCAAAATACTTTTTTGACATAAATCAAACAGAAAAGTTGGGAAAGAATATGAATAATTCCTGTGTTGTTATAAATTTATGGTTCCATTTAACCACCTGATACTTCTCTTGACTGCCTTTATAACATAGAAAAATCAACAAGTTATTATTTCTTTTTACTGCTGCTGAAATAGCATGTATTTGCCAACTAGTAGAATATAGATAATTAAACATTACAACATTATTTAAAAGTAAGTGCACTCCCTTACCTGTTGAAATTCTTTGAGTGCTCACAATTGAAGTTTGTGGAGTCCACTGGTGGGTCTTAAAATTTTGAAAATGTCTAATTTAGATTATACATTTTTTTCCTATACAGATTTCTTGCCTTTGAAGGAAGCATTAATTTGACCCAATTTTCCTAAGGGATCTGAAAGGCTGAGAACGAAAAAGAGATTTTCAACTTCAGGGAACTTTTATATTCACTTACAAGTTCAAACTTCAACATCCTTGGGGCCACCATTAATACAAAGAACTCCCAATGATATTTTTATGAGTTCATTAAAATATAGATTGTGAAAAGGACCTCTGTTTAGTCAGAGGGGGAAAAGGTCAAATTTCTTGGGATACCATTAAATGAACAATTTTCCTAGAAGTAAAGAGAGTTGGTGAGGTAAAGAAATTGATCATTAAAATGGTTTTCTTTGTTAATAAAGGCAATTCAAACTAAAATAGACCCTGGTCCTAATCCTTTACCATCTTTAAAACAAATTGTGAAAGTTGATTAATGGCTTGTTTTAAAATATGAATAAGGAAGAAGTGTTTTTTAATTAATAAATGTATATATCTTTAGAAATATATACATATATAGATATAGATATGTATCTCTAAGATAGCAGAAATTCAGTAAAATAATATGCTTGTTCTAATAAAAATCATAAAATATTAGCTTTGGACAACTTTAAAATGAATGTGAAAACTGAATTGTAGATCACTAGTAGGAAAATCCAGTTTATTACTTTAGCCATAGTCCATAATATTAAAAGAAAATAAGATAAGCTAATCATAAAACTGTTCAACATTATTGATCATGATACATAATAGGATTAAGCAAATATGTTCTAATATATGCCACATTTCTAACTTTGTGAAGATTATGCTTTATTAATCATATAATTGGAATTACTACATTAAAAAAATAATGTTTTACTATAATAATGTCTGTCCATGTATACCTGGGAAGAGATATCAACAAGAAGCTCAGCTATTTTCTTAATTCCTTGGCTGGACATTGCTCATTATGATTTTTTAGCCTTAGGTCCTTGCATACAAGTCAGTGGCACACAAATTTCATTAAAAGAAACCCTTAAAGTGACAGTTCAATTTGCAAAGTTACGAATTTACTGTGGGCATAATAAGGATGCCTCATTTTTCCCCCTGGTATTATTGTTTTAACTTATCTATATTAGGATATTGCATTTAAGTAAGGGATCAAATAAACTTTCCTACTGAATTCTTGAAACTCCCTCCTATCTCAACTCAGATATTCTCCATAGGAAAGACAACTGGCAGATTGTGCTATATTTTCTGGTTAGATTATGAAGTGAAAAAAAAATTAAGGTGAAACACCGAAAGAAAGCAGAACCACCCCTCTTTCCACAATTTTACTTGGTGTAATGTTGAATAGATGCTCTTTGAATCTGTGATGGTAATTGTCAGGAGTCTAAGTGAATGCAGTCCCTAAATTTTCCTTGTAGACACAGCCTATATTTATAGTTCCCTGATTTCTTGGTAGAAAAAGCAAACAGCAAAAACAATGTGGTATTGTGGGAAAAATTGAGTTTCTAATGTAAATTTCACTTAGCTTCAGCCAAATCAGTTGCTATCTTACTGTCTTGGCTTCTCAATGTATAAAATAGATACAATAATCTCTTTATCTCATTGGGATGTGTGAGTATCAAATAAAATGCTAGACTGCAAAATGTGCTGGAGAAAAGTGAAAATATCATACAATTCTAAGGAATAATTATTGAAATTTAAATTACACATTGGTAATATGATGTTTAAAATGATACAATTTGTTCATTTATTCTCTCCTATACATTTCAACAGAATAGGTTAGCTGTAGAAGTCTCTATTTCCTCCTAATCCTGGATGTTGGCCTGTCTTTGGAATCAGAATATACACAATTATGGGCTCAAGTTATTTCTTTAATATCAAACTTCTTTCAACTCAAGTTAGGCATATAAGGATCTGGCACAAATAGTATGCTTTTGCTATTGCATTCCTTACCATTTATTTTGTAGAAATATCTTGGATAATATCTAAGGATCAAATTAGATGCTCAAAGTAAGCCTGTGCTTCTTAAAGAATATATACTAAAGATGTCTTGTCTTTCCAGTTTTATGATGTATGACCTTGCTTGGTGTTCATTTAAAAAATATTTCATGGTTTGTGCATATATTCAAAGAGACTAAACCGCTGGCTGTGGCTATGTGACAGAAACTTTTAATTGTTGTGTCTCAAGGATGCCAAATATTTAGCTGTTTTGAATTCATCTAGATATTCAGCACTGAGTAGACAGTCTTATAGCAACTGATTAATTCCCTTCTCTTTCCTTTTAACTATTGCCAAATGACAAGAAATTATATGCATGTATGTGGGTTGAGATTGGTGGTAGGAAAGGAAAGTGAATAGATGTAAGAGTAGAAGGGAGATGGGTGCGAGGATGGAGGGGGCTGCTCAAACTGGATAAAAACAAACAATTGAAACCAGTGCTTTGAAAATTCTTTTCATGCTAATTGACAGCTCTTCTCTCTATATCTTTTTACAACTATCTGAAGCTCATTATCTCAGCTTTTCCAGAGAAATTTGTGATTAAAACCCAATGGAAACTGCACAGATCCCCTGACTCCCTTGCTATGACCTAGTTCTACTCTTTCAGACTTAAGATTATGTATTGCAAAAAACACCAGTTGCAACTACTTATTTAGTTTATTGACTCTCTTGAGGACACAGTCCTGTATTTTCAGAAAATTAAAATGCGATTTATTTTAATGACTTGTTAAATGATATGAATGTATAAAAGACCACTTTGGGACCTAGTCTAAATTTGCCAGTTTATTCTCTTTCTTTTAATTAAAAAAATTGTGTCCTTGCTTCCACTCTCTTCCACATCCTCCTCAGTGTCCCAAACATTGCTGCTACTTAGGAGGAAATGGCTCTGTTCTTGAGGCACTGCGTAAGAGAAACAAGTCCTAAGATCTATTGAGAATTAAGCGTTTGTATGAAAAAAAATTCCCTATGAGAAAAACCATCCTGTGTGATGTTTGGGGAATCTAAAAAAATTAGGAATGGCCCCTTTAGGACAACACACATAAAATATTTGAGGAGGATAAGTAGTATTTTTTGCCCAGCTAAGAGAGATTGTACTAGTATTGTATTTGGTGTCTTTACCTTAATCTGCATCTAAACTACCAGAATTAAAATGAGTTTTGAAAAGCATCTTATCGTGGTTGTATCTGGAATTTTTCAAACTCCGTTGATCCCAAAGAGAAAAAACCTTTAAAAAAGAACTGAAACTATGTATATGGATTCTAGCCAAGGTCTCAATGACTAAAAACAATATGATTTTGATTAAATGTTTGAATTTATTGCTTTGGGAAACTGTTTTGCTTTACTGCATTAAGGTCTTTTTTTTAGCCAGCTGATTGATCAGTACATCCAAAATACAGCATCCAAAATATGGCATCCAAAATGCTATTTGCTTAAGTTTTCAAGCTACTCTGCTGGCTGCTGATTTCATCCATTTATAAGTGACCCTTTGTCTAATTTCCCTGTGCTTGTTTCATCATTTCTCCCTGATCTCTTTCTTACTTTCCCATGAATTTTCTTGTTTCGGTATCTCTGAGTGCAAAACTATGTGGTTTTATTTTAGGAGCTTTGTTAGCTTCCATATTATTCAATTTATTATTTTGGTTGGGCAAAGCAAACATAATTATTAATTTTGAATCCAAAAGCTTATTAGATCTTGCATCTTTGTACACAACTTCTGTGTCAAAAATGCTCGATGGAATGAAATTAATTTGCCAGGTTGATTTTTGGTACTTAATATTTGTTGCAACTACATCCTTCCCTGGTGCAGTATTAAATGAGGGACATGCATAATGTGTGAGGTATAATCCCATTCCTTGAATGTCCCCATAAAACTCTTCTAAGCCATTAAAGGGTGCTCCTGAAATTAGAGGAGTTACCTCCATCACCTGTTTGGCTAGTAATAGCAGTTGAATTTTTAAGGAAACTGGGTAAATAAAATTAGAGCACAGTGAGGAAGATATAAAAATTAAAGTTATAAATGGGGATAAAACATCAAGCACATCATACTGAAGAGAATAAAAATTAATTATGTGGGAGAACAAGTGAAAATATGTTTAAAGACAGGAGAATAATAGCACTACCTGGGTCAGGTAATAATGATATTATTACCATTGATGCTGACTTTGTTTATTGGCATATTTTGCTGAAATATAGTCTCAGGTTTATCTATAGCTTTAAATCTGCAATTCACGTAGGGGACAGAGAGAATGAGCAAGACAACCCTAAGTATAACACCATATCAGAGTAGGTGATGTTATATCTTCAACAGTTAAAATATAGACAAATAATATCCAATTTCTAAAGAAAAGTAATTAAATTCAGCATTCATAGAAATCATATAAATTCCACTTTAAATTGAATTACACATATTTTTTAACATACTACATACATATGCATATTATATGTGCATACATACATATAGATATATTTTAAAATATTCTATCTTTGAATTAAGATTTTCTTGGAAATAAAGAAGCAAAGAATCAGGTAAGGAAGGTCTGAATATTCCCTCAGCTTTCCAGTTACTTTGAGAATAAGCCTGTCTTTATCCTTAGATGATGGCCATTGACGGATAAGACAAAGATTCATTCAGTCAACAAATATTTTATAGAGTACCTAAGAATGGTACTTCTAAAAGCATTAAGTCTTTCGGACTTCTAAAATTCTACTCTTAGAAAGGTGTTGGCCCTTGATGACCCTATAACACAATCAGGTCAGCTTCATGCCTAGTTTTTGGATTAGTTGAATACAGGAGAATCATTGAAAAGTGAAGCCGGGGAAGGGAAAGGGCATTTGATATCTGGACTTTATTGAAAGTCCTTGTTATGTCTTCAGAAATTCCTTGACAGGTTATTATTATATAGTTGCATTGGAAGCTTAGGCTCTCCATTCTCCACACTATTTACCAAACACTATTGCCCAATAATTGTGCAATTAAACTATGTCAGCAGTGTAACTATTTTGACCAATGGACCCATTCCAGGAATAGTTGTTACATCTAATGCTTTGAAAATGGAAACTAATTAAATAATGGGACGTATTTGTCTTTGAATATTTGCAGACATATACTTGCAAAATGTTATTTTTCTGACACATTTTTCTTTCTATGTATTTACTTAGCAAAATGGGATATTTATCCCTCCTTCTCTCCTACATACATGTATCAAGTGCTTACTATCGGTCACCATCAATAAAGTACTGAATTAAAAATGGTCCCTGGAGAAGAGGCAAGATGGCGGAGTAGAAGGACGCTTGTAAGTCACCCTCTCCCACAAATACACCAAGATCCACATCTACAGACTCACTCAGCCAACCAGAGCACCTGCGGAACTCCGACAGAACATCGCCCTCTTCAAAAGATAAAGACGCCAAAAATCTGGTAGGAGAAAAGGGAAAAAGAAAGAACAAAAGGCAAAGCAGCACGGGATGGGTCCCGCGGGGAGGGAGCGGCAAAGGAGGACGGGCGCTCGCTCGCTGGGTCTCCCCTCTCCAACTGAGAGGCCAGCGGGACGGAGGGGGAGCCTCCGAGGCTCGGATCTGTACAGAGCAGCCCTTGTCTGACAGAACTAAGTTAAACGGGCACAGAGCGTCCCCCCGACGCCCAGCCTGAGACGCGGGCCGGCAGCGGCGGGCAGGGCCAGGCTGCACAAGCCGGGCGGAGGACGGGGGCGGCTGCACGGAGGCAGCTCCGGGGGACTGCAAGGGGCTGGGCGCTGTGGCTGTGGGTGTACACGACAGAACAACCTGGGCCCTCCATAAAACAGCAAGGTTGATGTGCTCTCGGGGGAAGGGTGCACACCCCCATCTCTGAAAACCCGCGGAAACTTTTCAGGGGAAGAGAAGCGGGGCCCAGGCACAGCCGCCATATTCTCCGGCGCTTAGCACCCAGGCGGGGGCAGAGACGAAACCTGCGTCCGCACCGAAGGGCTCAGCAGCCTCAAGGGCCAGACTGACACGGGCCTACAGCCCGGGGCAGGTGAGATCCTTCCATCCTGGTCCCTCAGAGAACTTGCTCCACAAAGACAAACAAGGAGCTGGGTCTTGGCTCGGAGCAGGGACGAGGCTGTCCCTCGGTCTTCCCCGAGCCCACCCGCGGAGCGCTACCAGGGCGGAGCGCTGACCAGAGTGGAGCACGACCAGGGCGAAGCTCGACCAGAGCTGAGTGCCGACCAGGGCAGAGTGTGGCCAGGGCGGAGCGCGCAGCCGCACAGAGCAGCGGAGCTACCGGCAGCGCAGGCAGAGGGAGAGCAGCCCCCCGCCTGTCGGGCAGGAACACAGCCCCTGACCGAGGTGCTGGGAGGGGGCACGACCCGCCCTCCTGCCTGGCCAGCCTGCAACATCTGACTGCGGCATCCGGAGGGGCAGTGACCCGCCCGCCCACAGCAGAGGAGAGCTGCATCTGACCCCGTGTTAGGAGGGGGGCGCGATCTGCTTGCCGACAGGTGCTGGGAGCAGCACAGAAGAGGGTGCCAACGGAGGGCCTATGAAAACAAGCTGAGCTTCCAAAACAGGACGAAGACAGAAGGACTTCATATTAAAAGCACACAGACTCCAGGAGAACACCGACAACCCCTTTTCTTTCGTTTTTGTTTTTGTTTTTTTTGTTTGTTTGTTTTTTGTTTTGTTCTTAAATCTGTTTTTACCTGTTCTATTTTCAATTACTCTCTTAATTTTTACTTCTTAATTCATTTCTATTTCTCTTGGGTTTTGATGTCCTGTTATCAATTAGACACAGGCTTCAAATACATCTATTCATCTCCTCACCCCTTTTTTTTCTTTTTCTTTTTTTTTTTTAAAGGTTTTAAAAGGACGTCTCAACCCGATTAATACTCCGCTTCAACTCGCTCTTCTATTATTCATTATACACTGTTTTCAAACCCTCTTTCTCCCTTCTTTTAAAAATCTTTCTCTCTCTCTCTTATTATTTCTTTCTTTTTTTCCCTAAGTTCTATTCATAAATAGGCATTAGGTAGATAAAATCCTTAAGATCCAAAATAGACAACTGATACTTCATAAACCACAGTGCCAGAGAGGTATGAGCAAGATGAAGAAGCAGAGAAACCTTTCCCAATTAAAAGAACAAGAGGAATCCCCTGAAAGAAAGATCAATGAAATAGACATCGATAGCCTACTAGATCAAGATTTCAAAAAAGGAGTGATCAAATTGCTGAAGGAATTAAAAGAGATAGTGCTTAGAGAGATAAAATATGTCAAAAATGAAATTGAAGCTATAAAGAAGAGCCAAGCAGAATGGGTAAACTCATTGACAGAGATGAGGAATGATCTAATAGCTGTGCAAAGCCGACTAGTTAATGCAGAGGAACGAATTCGTGATCTAGAAGACAGGGCAATAGAAAGCACCCATTCAGAAGAACTACAAGATAAGCAAATAAAAAATAATGATAATATCATAAGGGACCTATGGGATAATATAAAGCGTCCCAATCTTCGCATAATAGGGGTCCCAGAAGGGGAAGAAGGATCAAAGGGGATTGAAAAGGTTTTTGAAGAAATCATGACTGAAAACTTCCCAAACTTAAAGAAGGAATCAGATATCCAAGTACAGGAAGCTCAGAGGGTCCCAAACAGGAAGAATCCAAATAGACCCACACCAAGACATATCATAATCAAGATGGCCAGAGTCAAGGATAAAGAAATGATTCTAAAGGCAGCAAGAGAAAAGCAAAGAGTGAATTACAAGGGAACCCCCATAAAGCTCTCAGCTGATTTCTCTACACAAACACTACAGGCCAGAAGGGAGTGGCAAGATATATTCAAAGCCCTGAATGAAAAAACGATGCAGCCTAGGATACTTTATCCAGCAAGGCTATCCTTTAGGATAGAAGGAGAAATAAAGAGTTTCACAGACAAAACAAAAGCTGCAGGAGTTTGGCAACACTAAACCCATGCTAAAAGAAATATTGAAAGGGCTATTCTAAATAGAAAAGCAGCAGGATGCTACAGAAACGAGAAACTCACAACTGGAAAGGTGATAACTCATGAATTACAAATAAAGAAAACACGAAATTATAAAGGAAGACATACAAATCACTGAGAGTGGGAGAGGGAGGCAGGGAAATATAGAATTTTTTTTCTTTCTTTTTTAAATTTTTTTTAACAGTAGGATGGGTTTGAGATCATGTTATTATCGGTTTAATAAAAACAGGTATAGGTTAATAGATTTACAAAAAAGGGTAACCACAAGTCAAAAATTTACAAGGGAGTCACAAAAATTAAATAAAATCCATGATAATACAAAGGAAAATTACCAAACCACAAAAGGAAGAAGAAAGGAACAAAGAGGATATACCAATTCAACTGCAAAGATAAGTTCAAAATGGCAATAAACACACATCAATCATTAATTACTGTAAATGTTAATGGACTAAATGCTCCAGTCAAAAGACATAGGGTGGCAGACTGGATAATAAAGCAAGAACCTTCAATATGCTGCATACAAGAGACCCACTTTAGGGAGAAGGACACATATAGATTGAGAGTGAAAGGATGGAAAAAGGCATAAAATGGAAAAGCCAAAAAAGCAGGTGTTGCAGTACTGATTTCAGACAAAATAGACTTTAAAACAAAGGCCATAAAGAAAGATAAAGAGGGACATTTTATAATGATTAAAGGAGTGATACAAGATGAAGACATTACACTCGTTAATATATATGCACCCAATATAGGAGCACCTAAGTACATACAAGAATTACTAACAGAGATAAAGGGGGATATTGATGGGAATACAATCATAGTTGGAGATTTTAACACTGCATTAACATCACTAGACAGATCTTCCAGACAGAAAATAAACAAGGCAACAGAGAAATTAAATACTACAATAGAAAAACTAGATTTGGTGGATATTTTCAGAGCATTACACCCCCAAAAAATAGAATATACATTCTTTTCAAGTGCACATGGAATATTTTCCAGGATCGATCATGTACTTGGACACAAAAGAAACCTCAACAAATTTAAGAAGATAGAAATTATCTCAAGCATCTTTACTGACCACAATGCCATGAAACTGGAAATCAACAACAGAGAAACAAAGGAGAAAAAAAGAAAAGCATGGAGATTAAACAATATGTTATTGAAAAAACAATGGATCAATGAGGAAATCAAAGCTGAAATTAAAAAATACCTTGAGACAAATGATAATGAAAGCACAACCACTCAAAACCTATGGGACACAGCAAAGGCAGTGCTAAGAGGGAAGTTTATAGCGATACAGGCCTTCCTCAAAAAAGAAGAACAATCTCAAATAAGCAAGTTAACCCACCACCTGAATCAATTAGAAAAAGAAGAACAAAAAGCCCCAAAAAGCAGCAGAAGGAAGGAAATAATAAAGATCAGAGAGGAATTAAATACAATAGAGATTGACAAGACCATAGAAAAAAATCAACCAAACCAAAAGCTGTTTTTTTGAAAAAGTAAATAAAATCGACAAACTTCTGGCCAAACTCACAAAGAAGAAAAACGAGAGAGCACAAATTAGCAAAATAAGAAAGGAAAATGGAGAAATTACAACAAACAAAATAGAAATACAGAATATCATACGAGAATATTATGAAAAACTATATGGAGCCAAACTGGATAACCTAGAGGAGATGGACAAGTTTCTGGAAACATACTGTCCACCAAAACTGAATCAAGAAGAAACTGAACACTTGAACAATCCAATCACTAGAAAGGAAATAGAAATAGCAATTAAAAACTCCCTACAAATAAAAGTCCAGGACCGGACGGCTTCACTGGGGAATTCTACCAAACATACAAAGAAGAACTCATACCAGTCCTTCTAAAACTCTTCCAGACGATTGAAAAGGAGGGAATACTCCCAAACTCATTCTACGAAGCCACCATCACCCTGATACCAAAACCAGGCAAAGACACTACAAAAAAAGAGAATTATAGGCCAATATCACTGATGAACATAGACGCCAAAATCCTCACCAAAATTTTAGCAAATAGAATCCAACAACACATAAAAAAGATTATACATCATGACCAAGTGGGGTTCATCCCAGGGACACAAGGCTGGTTCAACATACGCAAATCAATCAATGTAATACATCACATCAACAAGAGAAAGGACAAAAACCACATGATCATCTCAATTGATGCAGAAAAAGCATTTGATAAAATTCAACACCCATTTATGATAAAAACTCTCGCCAAAGTGGGTATAGAGGGAACATATCTCAACATAATAAAAGCTATATATGACAAACCTACAGCCAGCATAGTTCTCAATGGTGAAAAACTCAAAAGCTTCCCACTAAAATCTGGGACAAGACAAGGATGCCCACTATCACCACTCGTATTCAACATAGTCCTGGAAGTCCTAGCCACAGCAATCAGGCAAGAGAAAGAAATAAAAGGGATCCAAATTGGAAAAGAAGAGGTAAAAGTGTCATTATATGCTGATGACATGTTACTATATATAGAAAACCCTAAAAGGTCCACACAAAAGCTACTAGAGCTGATTGAAGAATTCAGCAAGGTAGCAGGTTACAAAATTAATGTTCAAAAATCAGTTGCATTTCTTTACACTAACGATAAATCAACAGAAAAAGAAAGTAAAGAAACAATCCCCTTTAAAATAGCACCCAAAGTAATAAAATATCTGGGAATAAATCTAACCAAGGAGATGAAAGAATTATACACAGAAAACTATAAACCATTGATGAAGGAAATTAAAGAAGACTTCAAAAAATGGAAAGATATTCCATGCTCTTGGATTGGAAGAATCAATATTGTTAAAATGGTCACACTGCCCAAGGCAATCTACAGATTTAATGCAATCCCTATCAAATTACCCAGGATGTATTTCATAGAACTAGAACAAATCATAATAAAATTTATATGGAACCATCAAAGACCTAGAATTGCTAAAGCATTACTGAAGAGAAAGAAAGAGGCTGGAGGAATAACTCTCCCAGACTTCAGACAATACTATAGAGCTACAGTCATCAAGACAGCATGGTATTGGTACCAAAACAGACATATGGACCAATGGAAGAGAATAGAGAGCCCAGAAATGAACCCACAAACCTTTGGTCAACTAATCTTCGACAAAGGAGGCAAGAATATACAATGGAATACAGACAGTCTCTTCAGCAAATGGTGTTGGGAAAACTGGACAGCAGCATGTAAAACAATGAAGCTAGAACACACCCTTACACCATATACAAAAATCAACTCAAAATGGATTAAAGACTTAAACATAAGACAAGATACAATAAACCTCCTAGAGGAAAACATAGGCAAAACATTATCTGACATACATTTCAAAAATTTTCTCCTAGAAGAAATAAAAGCAAGAATAAACAAATGGGACCTAATGAAACTAACAAGCTTCTGCAGAGCAAAGGAAACCAGAAATAAAACAAGAAGAAAACCTACGGAATGGGAGAAAATTTTTGCAAGTGAAACCGACAAAGGCTTGATCTCCAGAATATATAAGCAGCTCATACGACTCAATAAGAAAAAAATAAACAACCCAATCCAAAAATGGGCAGAAGACCTAAACAAGCAATTCTCCAAGGAAGACATACAAATGATCAAAAAGCACATGAAAAAATGCTCAATATCACTAATTATCAGAGAAATGCAAATCAAAACTACTATGAGGTATCACCTCACACCAGTCAGAATGGCCGTCATTCAAAAATCCACAAATGACAAATGCTGGAGAGGCTGTGGAGAAAGGGGAACCCTCCTACACTGCTGGTGGGAATGCAGTTTGGTGCAGCCACTATGGAAAACTGTGGAGATTCCTCAAAAGACTAGGAATAGACTTACCATATGACCCAGGAATCCCACTCCTGGGCTTGTATCCAGAAGGAAATCTACTTCAGGATGACACCTGCACTCCAATGTTTATAGCAGCACTATTTAGATTAGCCAAAACATGGAAACAGCCTAAATGTCCATCAATAGGTGACTGGATAAAGAAGAGGTGGTATATTTATACAATGGAATACTACTCAGCCATAAAAACCGACAACATAACGCCATTTGCAGCAACATGGATGCTCCTAGAGAATGTCATTCTAAGTGAAGTAAGCCAGAAAGAGAAAGAAAAATACCATATGAGATTGCTCATATGTGGAATCTAAAGACTCATGGACAGAGAATACAGACTTGTGGTTACCAGGGGGGTAGAGGGTGGGAAGGGATAGACTGGGATTTCAAAATTGTAGAATAGATAAACAAGATTACACTGTATAGCACAGGGAAATATACACAAAATGTTATGATAAATCACAGAGAAAAAAATGTGACAATGAGTGTGTATATGTCCATGAATGACTGAAAAATTGTGCTGAACACTGGAATTTGACACAACATTGTAAAATGATTATAAATCAATAAAAAATGTTTAAAAAAAAATGGTCCCTGACCTCAAGATTCTTCAAGTCTGGTAAAGGAGACAGTTATAATGGACCTACCCAGATAAATGAATCCCTTCTATTGGATTAGCTAGCTCTTGAGTCATCCAATCAAGGTTACCATCTCTCATTAATCAAGCTAAAATATATCACTGTCTGTAATTCGAGAGAGATTTATTGGGGTGGAGGAGTGGGGTTATTTACGTTCTTAGTATCCTTCACATCAGGCCGTAAGTGAAAATAACAAAGAATAAAGATGAAAAGTATCATTAAGTGAAAGATTATTAGGTGCTAGTCACATGCTAATAACTTTCAATACATTAGCTCATCAATCCTTTCAAAAATATTAAGAAATAAATATTACTATTCTTTTATAAATGAAGATGCCAAGTTTCTAATAGGTTAAGTACTATGGTCAGTGTTTCATAATTAGTAGGTTTAGTGCTTCTCCCATGTGAACCCTGGGAATAAGTAAGGCTAATACTGTATTTGAAAATGTCTGCTCAATTCTAGCATTTCTATTCAATCCACCCAAAGCCTCATAAACAGACTGCTCATTATTAGTAGCATCTTCATTTACAAATGCTCAACCCACTGTTGTGGGGCACAAAGATGCAGGTGAGAATTTAAGTTATTCTTTCAAATATAGGTTCCATTCGGGTTATTTTTGTCAAAAATTTTTTTCTGTTGAAAAAAATAATAAAGCATGTAGCTGGAGAGAATTAGAATAAACTGATTAAGAATTGCTATTGTTTTCCATTTTTAATAAGTTGCAGAGTTGTCCCTCATGCTTTATAAAAATACTTCAGCACCTAGTAATGCTCTGAACTCTACAAAATGCTATTTAAAATATTTGACAACTCATTGGCTGCTGTAGATATGGAGGTGAATCTTTCAGACAACAGTACTTGAAGAGGATTAGAATTTAGGAAAGTGCAAAATGAAACTCCTCTTATCTTCTCTTAACAAGAAATACTGGTAAACATGAAAAAATGCTCATTAAGTACTCGTGTTCAATATAAGAATCAGATTCGCTATTAGATAAGTATTCGGAAAAGTTATTTGCAAGTACAGACACAAATCGTTTGTTAGATTTTTTAAAAGGGCAAAGCCCTTTTCTTCTCTCTTCATATATAATTCTGACACTGGTATATTTTGTATTAGTTTCCTAGGGCTGCCATAACAGAATACTACAGACTGAGAGGCTTAAATAATAGAGTTCTGGATGCTAGAAGTCCAAGATCAAGGTGTTGGCAGGTTTGGTTTATTCTGAGTCCTATCCTTGGTTTATAGATTACCATTTTCTCATTGTGTATTCACCACATCATTGTATTTCCATGTGCACACATGTCTGATGACTAACCTTCTCTTCTTATGAAGACATCAGTCATATTGAATTTCACCCCATCCCCAATGACTTTGTTTATCCTTAACTACCTCTTTAAAGGCCTTATTTCCAATGTGGTCATATTCTAAGGTACTGGGAGTAAGGGCTTCAACACATGAACTTTGGGGAGACACAATTCAGCCCTTAATACCTTTGTTTCCATTAGGGTTTTCTTTGAAAGACACAGGTATGACTGCTTATGCAATCCAAATATCCAACTATACCCTCTGTAGCATAGCTAACACTCTTGGCTACCATAGCTTAGTGCTTCTTTTGAGATTTAGGAATGGTGGTTCTTGTATCAAGTGAAATGAAGGTTGATCTAAAATAAAAACTATCATAAAACTTTTATTTAGAAATGTTTCACGGGCCCTACTTATCCACCACCCTTTTGGCTTCAAAATTCAGTGAAACTGATAACAGCAAAATGTTGGATTAAGGAGCACCAAGCCCTCGTCACTCTATGGAAACAAAAACAACCAGAAAGCAACTGAACAACCTTATAGAAGCCCTGGAAAAACAACCATAGATCTACAGCATGCAACTAAGTAAAATGCCCAATCACAGAAAAGCCAGATTTAAAATGATAGAAAAGTTCATGACACTTTGATTTACCTGTGTCTCAAATGGTACCTGGCGCATCATGATCTTGATCAGAGGAGGCACCAGCCCAGTTCCCAATTTCTTCCCTTAAGCCAAAGGACTCAGATCCAATCTTATTTGAAGTGTTCTCAAGTGTCTAATCTGAGGTAGGGAAAAACAGTGGTCATTGCTCATGAAAGCAATAGGAGGGCTGCAGAACCAGAAGCATAGGGCAAGAAATTACAGGTAAAGGCATACAACAGAATGAATATCTAAGGCTCTGAGAAGAAGCTGGGTGAGACTCTTTGAAAATCAAAATATTTGATATAGTTATGTATATGGGGAGATTGAGAAAGCTATGCATAGGCTCATGCAAAATACACACGCAGAACGGCCCAAAAAAGGCCTTATGCTTTCACTTTGAGTTGATCCTTTGACTCAAGAGCATACCCAGCTAACCAGTGAAGAACTGCTTTGGCAATGAGCCTGTCTACAATGACTGAGAGAGGTGATTTTTTTCAAGTGCTCAATTTTCAACAAAAATTGCAGACATTCAGAGAAACATAAAAACATGGTCAATTCAAAGGAAAAAAAAATCCAGAAACCTTCCCTGAGGAAGCAGAGATAGCATTCTTATTTAAAAAGAGAAAGAAAAGAAAAGAAAAGAAAAGAAAAGAAAAGAAAAGAAAAGAAAAGAAAAGAAAAGAAAAGAAAAGAAAAGAAAGAGAAAGAAAGGAACAACTTTAAAAACAATTGCTTTGAATATTCTCAAAAAATCAATCAATCAATCAATCAATCAATCAATAAAGGAAAACAGAAAAAAAGTAAAAGAAATTAGAAAGAGAGGTGGAGTGGCTGTATTAGTATCAGACCAAATAGTTTTAAAAAATTATCTTAAACATTTTAAAGTGTACTTTAAGTGTATTAAGTATATTCACATTACTGTGCAACAGATCTTTACAACTTTTTCATTCTGAAAAACTGAAATTCTAGATCCTTTGAACAAGGCCTCATTTCTTCCCACAGTTACCTGGTAACCATCATTTTGCTTTCTGTTTCTCTGACTTTGGTTACTTTAGACACCAACTGGTGTGGAACTGTAGAAGTATTTGTCTTTTTGTGACTGACTTAATTTACTTAGCATGTCTTTAAAGTTTTTCCATGTTGTAGCATGTGACAGGATTGCCTTCTTTTTAAAGACTGAATAATATTCCATTGGATGAATATACCACATTTTGTTTATATAATCATACATTAATGGTCATTTTATTTACTCCCACCTCTTGGCTATTCTGAATAAGGCTTCAGTGAACGGGGGTGTGCAAATATCTTTTTGAGATCCTGCTTTCAATTCTTTTGGATACACACAGAAGTGGTATTGCTGATCACATGGTAATTTTAGATTTAATTTTTTGAGGAATTTCCACACTGTTTTCTATAGCAGCTACACCATTATACATTTCACCAGCAGGGCACAAGGGTTGGTCCTGCTTTATCCTCAACTTTGCCAAAGCTTGTTATTTTCTATTCTTTTGACAGTGTTTATCCTAATGGGTGTGAGGTGGTATCTCATATGCTTGTTGGCTATTTGTATATCTTCTTTGGACAAGTGACTATTCAAGTACTTTACCTATTTTTTAATCCAACTTATTTTATTTGTTCTTTATTTGATTTTTGTTTTTGTTGAGTTTTAGGAATTATTTTTATATTCTGGATGTTAGCACCTTATCGGGTATATGATTTGCAAATATTTTTTCCCATCCTATAAGTTGCCTTTCAGTCTGTTGACTACAGATTTTAAGTTTGTTGTAGTCCTATTTGTCTATTTCTGCTTCTGTTGCCTGTGCTTTTAGAGTCATATTCAAGAAGTCATTGTCAAATCCAATGTCAGGAATTTTTCCCCTACATTTTCTACTAGAAGCTTTAAAGTTTTAGATCTTACGTTTAGGTCTTCAAATCATTTTGAATTAATTTTTGTCTTTGGTGAAAGGTAGGGATCTAATGTCACTATTTTGCACATGGATATCCCATTTTCCCAGCATTTTGTGTTGAAGAGACTATTCTTTCCCTATCTTGTGGTCTTGGTACCCTTATTAAAGATTATTTGCCCTTTACACAAGGATTTATTACTGGGTATTGTATTCTTTTCCACTCATCTATATGTCTGTCTTTATGCCAGTACCATACCACTTTATTTATTGTAGCTTTGTAATAGTTTGAAATCAGGAATTGTGTGAGAATTTCAACTTTGTTGTTCTTATTTATGATAGCTTTGGCTATAACAGTCCCTTAAGAGACCATATGAATTTTAGGATTTTTTTTCTTTTTTCCAAAAATATATGCCAATAGACATTTGATAGGGATTGAACTGAATCTAGGGATCACTTTGGATAATATGGACATTTACACAATATTAAGTCTTCCAGTCTAGGAGCAGAGGGTGTTGTTCCGTTTATTTATGTCTTCTTTAACTTCTTTTGGCAATGTTTCATTGTCTTCAGTGTACAAGTCTTTTACCTCTTTGATTAAGTTTATTCAAATATTTTGTTCTTTTTCATACTATTGTAAATGGGATACTCTACTTAATTTCTTTTTTTTGTTTGTTTTGTTCTTTGTTAGTGTGTAAAAACACAATTGATCTTCCTGTGTTAATTTTGTATACTTCAGCCTTGCTGAATTCCTTTGTTAGTTCTAACAGTATTTTTTGTGGAATCTTTAAGGTTTTTTTTTAACCAACCTCTAAGATAATGTCATCTGTGAACAGTTTTCCTTTAAAATTTAGATGCCTTTTTTTTTTATTTATTTCTTGTCTACTCTGGCTAGAATTTCTAGTGTTCTATTAAATACAAGTGGTGAGAGTGGGTATCCTTGTCTTATTCCTGATCTTACAGAAAAAGTTTTCAGTCTTGCACCATTGAGTATGATGTTACCTGTGGGCTTTTCATATATTGTATTTATTACCTTGAGATGATTTCCTTGTGTTTCTGTTTTGTTGAGTGTTTTTATCATAAAGGTGTGCTAAGTTTTGTCAAATATTATTTCTCTGCATCAGTTAAGATGATCATATGGTTTTTGGCCTTCATTTTGTCAATGTAGTATATTACATTGATTGATTTTTGTATGTTGAAACACCCTGTATTCCAGGAATAAATGTCACCTGATCATTGTGTATAATTCTTAACCTGTGTGATTAAATTCAGTTTACTAATATTCTGTTGAGGATTGTTGCATCAATATTCATCAGGGATGTTGGTCTGTAGTTTTCTTTTCTTGTAATATCTTTGTATGGCTTAGGTACCAGGGTGATGCTGACCTGTTAGAATGAGTTTGGAAATGTTTGATCCTCTTCAATTTTTTGGAAGTCTGTGAGAAGGATTGGTATTAAAACTTTATATGTTTGGAAGAATTTTCCAGTGAAGCCATCTGTTCTTGGGCTTTTCTTTGTTGGGAGGTTTTTGATAACTATATCACTATTCTTAATTATAGATATGTTTCGGTTTTATTCCCTTCATGGTTCAGTCTTGTTAGATTGTACGTTTCTAGGAACTTTTTCATTTCTTCTAGGTAATCCAATTTGTTGACATATAATTTTTATAGTATTTTGTTATGATCCTGTTTATTTCTGTGGTGGCAGTTGTAATGCCCCCTTTTCATTTATAATTTTTGTGATTTGAATCTTTTCTAAATTTGTTTAGTTAATCTAAGGGATTGTTAAACTTTTAATCTATTAAAAAAACCATCTCTTAGTTTTGTTGATTTTTTCTATTTTTCTATTCTCTATTTCATTTCTCTGCTCTAATCTTTATTATTTCCTTCCTTCCTGCAAACTTTTGAGTTTACTTCATTCTTCTTCTAGTTCCTAGAGTTGTAAAATTAAAATACTATCTTGAGATTTCTTTTTTAATGCAAGCATTTACCTTTATAAACTTCCTTTGTAGTACTGCTTTCACCACAATCCTTAAGTTTTAGTATGCTATGTTTTAGTTTTCATTTATCTCAAGACATTTTCTCATTTTTCTTGTGATTAATTCTCTATCCCATTGTTTGAGTGTGGTGTATAATTTTCATTTATTTGTGAATTTTCCAGTTTTCTTTCTGCTATTGATTTGTAGTTTCATTCCATCATGGTTAGAAAAGGTATTTTGTGTGATTTTCACCTTACCAAATTTAAGATTTGTTTTTTGAAATAATATATGGTCTATCCTTGAGAATGTTCTTTGTGAGCTTGAGAAAATTGTGTATTCTTCCATGGGGTTCTATATATGTCTGTTAGGGTCAATTGGTCTACAGTATTGTTCAAATCCTCTGTTTCCTTATTGATCTTCTGTCTTGGTGTCCTTACTGAAAGTAAGGTATTGAAGTCACCTACTATTATTATATGCTGTCCATTTCTCCCTTCAATAGTGTCATGTATTTATATATTTGGGAGGCCTGATGTTTGATGCATACATATTTATACTTGTTATATCCTCTTGATGAATTGATCTTTTTATCATTATATTATACCCTTCTTTGTATCTTCTGACATTTATTGACCTAAAGTCTCTTTTGTTTGATATAATTATGGCCACCCTTACTCTCTTTTGGTTACCATTTTCATGGAATGTATTTCTTCTGTCCTTTCACTTTCATACTGTGCTTGTCCTTAGATGTAAAGTTAGTCACTAAATAGACGACATGTAGTTGAACTTTATTTTTATCAACCATTTAGCCAATCTTTGTCTTTTCATTGGGAAGTTTAATCTATATTCATTTAAAGTAATTACTAATAGGAAAGATGTACTATTCCAATTTTGTTAATTTTTTCTATATGTCTTGTATCTATTTTGTCCTTCTTTCCCTCTTTTATTGTTTTCTGTTGTGTTAGTTTTTTGTGACAACATTCTTTGATTCCCTTCTTATTTCCATTTGTGTATCATCTATAGGTATTTTCTTTATACCTACTATAAAATATCTTAAAGGTATCTTAAAATATCTTAAAATGATAACTTTAACCTTCTTTAAGTTTACTGAATATACTATTCTTGGTTGGCAGTTTATTTTCTTTCAGTATTTTAAATATATCATTCCACTTCCTTTTAATCTGCAAGGTTTCTGCTGATAAATTTGCTAGTATTTTTATAGGAGCTCTCTTATATGTGACCAGGCACTTTTATCTTGCTGCTTTCAAGATTCTCTCTTTGTCTGGGACTTTTGACAGTTTTATTATAATTTATCTTGGTATAAGTCTCTTTAGATTTATCTTAGTGGCATTTCATTGAGCTTCTTGAAATTGTATGTCCACTTCTTTCATCAAACTTGGGAAGTTTTAGGCCATGTTTTCTTCAAATAGGCTCTCTGCCCCTTTCTTTCATTCCCCTAGGACTCCCATAATGCATATATTACTCCATTTGCAGGTATCCCATAATACCCATAGGCTCTTTTCACTTTATTTTCCTCCTCTGACTTGACAATTTTAAATAACTCCTCTTCCAGTTTGCTGGTTCTTTTTTCTGCTTGATCTAGTTTGTTATTGTACATCTCTTTTGAATTGTTCGATTCAGTTATTGTATTCTTTAGCTCTAGAATTTTTGTTTGCTCCTTTTTATGGTTTCTATCTCTTTGTTAATATTCTCATTTTGCTCATGCATTGATCTCATGACTTTGTGTAGTTGACTATATGTTTCTATGTTTGCTCTTTGAACATCTTTAAGATGGTTATTTTGGATTTTTTAATGTAATTAATGGATTTCCATTCCTTTAGTATTAGTTTCTGGAGATTTATTTTGTGTCTTTAGTTGGACCATATTTTCTCATTTATTTGTATGTCTTGTGATCTTTTGTTGAGATTTAGGCATTTGAAAAAAAACAACCACCTCTCCAGGTGTTTATGGACTTGCTTTATACAAATTTCTTGAATCTAAATGACATATTCTCAAACAACCAATGGGTCAAATTGAAATAATGAAAGAATTATAAAATACCTTGAAGCAAATAAAAACAAAACCAAAACATACCAAAACTTATGGAATGTATCAAAAGCAATGCTAAGAGAGAAATTTATATTTAAATATAAATTCTTACACTAAATTGAAGGGAGATTTCAAATCAACAACTTAGTTTTTCATATTAAGGAACTAGAAAAAGAAGAACAAGCTAAACCCAAAGCTAACAGAAAAAATAACAGAAAGAAGGAAATAATAAAGATTAGAGTGGAGATAAATAACGCATCTAATTTAAAAACAGAGAAAATCAAACCTTTACATAGCTTGACTAAGAAAAAAGAGCAGAGTCAAATTACTAAAATTCAGAAATGAAAATAGAAATATTACTACCAGTTATACAGAAATAAAAAAGGATTATAAAGAATAATGCTAACAATTGTAGACAAACACATTCAATGACCTAGGTAAAATGGACAAATTCTTAAAAACACACAATGTAACAAGAATGAATAGTGAAGAAGAGGAAAAATGGAATAGAAATATAACTAGCTAGGAGATTAAATCAGTAATCAAAAACTTCCCAGTAAAAAGAAGTTATGGGCAAAGTGTCTGTATTGGTGAATTCTACCTTAACATTTAAAGAATTAACACTATTCCTTTTCAAACTCTTCTGAAACATTTAAGAGGAAGGAATACTTCTCAATTTATTCTATGAGATCAGCATTACCCTCATGCAAAGCCAGACAAAAACACTAGGGAAACTGCCACCTCCCCCCACCCCCCCAAAAAAAACACAAAAAATAAAACTACAGATCAATACCTCTTGTGAATCTTGATACAAAAATGCAACAAAATACTAAACTGAACTCAGCAGCATATTAAAAGGATTATACACCATGACCAAGTGGGGTTTATTTCTGGAATAAAAGGGTGTTTCTACATACAAATGTAAAGTTACACAAGCATCATGCTACCAAATGAAGGGGAAAACCCCACGATCATCTTGATTCAGAAAGAGAATTTGACAAAATTCACTATCCTTTCATGATAAAAACACTCATCAACCCAGGAACAGAAGGAAACTACCTCAACATAATAACGGCCATATATGAAACCTCAGAGCTTACATCATACTCAGACTGAAAGTCTGAGATTTTTTTACCTAAGACAAGGAATAGGACGAAGATGCCTGCTTTTGTCACTTCTATTAAACATAGTATTGGAAGTTCTTTCCAGAATAATTTGTCAAGAGAGAATTATAATAAAGTGCACCCACTTTGGAAAGGAAGAAGTGTAATTATCTCTGTTGGTAGATTGTATGACCTTGTTTATAAATCTCTAATGATTCCAGGAAAAACAAACTATTAGAACTAATAAACAAATTCAGCAAAATTGAAAGATACACCAATGTTCAAAAGAGAATTATTCACAGTAGTCAAAAGGTGAACCCACCCAAATGTTTATCAATGAATGAATAGCTAAACAAAATGTGGTATATAGATATAGTAGAATATCATTCAGTCTTAGAAAGAAATGAAATTCTGATACATGGTACAGGATGGATGGGCTTTGAAAACATCATGCTAAATCAAATAAAACAGATACAACAGCACAAATATTATATGATTCCACTTACATGAGGTACCTAGAATAGTCAAATTCACAGAGACAGAAATTCCCTTTAATGGAACTATTGGGAAAGAGCAAACATTTGGTGCCTGTATTGCCAAGCTGGTACAGCATAATTCTGGAGATGCTTTTGTTTATCTTTTTCATCATTTGGATTATGCTTGATTGAAAATTAAGCCAACACTGAACACAAAAGAGCTGAGAGACTGTTTCCTGATGCATCATTTTAGCACCTGGATTCATTTGTACCTGGATTATTCTTTATGTGAGCTAGTAATCCCAATCCCCTTTTAAAGCCACTTTGAGTTATCTGTCACTTTCAGTAGAAATAGTCCAGACAAATACATTAAGCTGTGGAGAATCACTAACTCACACTGAAGACGATTTTGCTGAATCTATTTTCCTTGTACATAACTGGAGAAACAGAGTGTGTAGGAAGTTCTAAGTATGATAAAAGAGACCAAAATTTGTCAATTAATTGATCAGAGAAGAGAATATAAGATTAAAGTCATCAAAAATGGATTGAATGTTTACTATGGGCCAGGTACTGAGGATATGACAGTTGAGTAAAACAAAGCTTAAAAGGAAAGAAGAGGTAAAAAGATACTTAGATTACAGTGTACTAAGTGGAAAAATAAATGTAGGCACAAAGTACTAATATAATCTATTGTTATTTACTCATTTTGTCAGGGAAACTGCAAGAAAGGCTTCGAGAAACAAGGTGACATTTGAGCTGTATTTTGGAGATAATGGCATTATGTCTTGAAATATTTCCAAGTTCTTCCAAGAAAAGCTGTATCTGTAGTATAGACCAGTCATTTTATGCTGCTATGTAGTTTGATGTTACACTGCTCCTGATTTGAATTCTATGCAGTTGCCTAAGCTCATTGGCCATATCATGACTTTGGCAAGTGATGAAGCAGTTAACACACTGAATTCAGAATATATAGTAGGTGGAAAATGCTCATATTCTCTCTCCCCAAAGTTTAAGCCTGTTTTCCTCAGTTTATTCTAATAAATGCTACATTAAAGAATAAAATGCAGTAACTGTAGGACAAATTATCATTGCTTAATTAACATCCAATTAGCAATTGGGACTCTCCACTCTGTTTGGAAGAACTAGTTTAATATAGTAAAGGTAATCAAGGCAAGTCTACAAATGTTTATGATATTTCCAGTGTGTGCTAAACCATCTGTCACATATCTGTTCCATTGATGACGAAGGGGGAAAAGTGCCACAATACTTTTAGTCAAGTTAGGTCAGTGAATCTGTGAATCAGTTTTTCCTACTAATGCTGATCTTTCAACAATTACCTTTTGTTGGAATTTTCTACCTTTTTATTTTGAGCTTATTTCTTCCCTTCCCTTCTCATTCATGTTGCTAGAGTTATAGCTTCACTGTTGAATCAAATACTCCAGGAAGAACTATTTAAAACAAACGTCTTTGACCACCTTGGAGTGAACAGTCAGTGTTTATTGTGTAGTAAATTAATTCTAGTAATGAACACACATCCCAGATCTTTGCCAGTAATTAGCAGCTCCCATTAACTATGAACCTTCGTCAATTTCTTTAGACGCTCCAGGCTGATCCGATAAGCAAGTCCAGTGATTTTAGCACATTTTTCATCTGAAAAAACAGCATGTGGCAGGTGTAGGAAGTGTTGCAGGAAAATTTTTCAAGGTGTACTTTTTGGAGAACATGGACCATAAGAATACAGTGTCACTGAAAAATCTCAGAGTACTGTTTGTGAGTGAAGTGTTGATTGTTGCTTTTCTGGTTCTGGGAGACTCTTCAGGATGTTCTTGACAAATAGAAGCTTTTTATTCTCTCTTCTTTTAGCATAGACATTGCATAGAAGTCTGGGCTCTTTGGAATATTTCTTGAAACAAAAGTTATACCAACTTCCACTTAGAAATAGTTTATTATTAATTTGAAGTACTGAAGATGAAAATTTATAACTATTAAGTTCAGTAATTTCTTAGTAAAGGATTTAATTTGATAAAATATAAATTACTTGAGGGCTAAGGTCTTGCTAATACTGCCAATGTGTGTGTGGACTGGTTTCCCAAAGAATGGAATCCAAGAACGTTCTGTAATAACTCTCCATCATCAAAACTTTTAGATCAGCCCCATTGCTTTCAAGAGATTTTTTTCTTATATAAATAGGTTCATATTCTCACATGGATAATGCTGATAATTACCTGAATTAACACATTTTTAACACATTCTGGCTGGCACTACCAATCTTTCTGTGCTAAGGGCAGAATGAATACCAACAGCATGTATTTGGCATCTTGGAAATAATGTTTCAAGTGAACCTAGAGGCTACAAAAATAATTGGAGCACAAGAAGATGTCTGGAAAAAGGAAAAATGAGAATGGTATTTTCAAAAGTCAAATTATTCTTGTTCAACTCTAATGCAAAATGGATACTGCTTGAGGCGGGTACAATAGCTAAGATATTCTGTATAATGGGAGCCTAGGTTTGGCTATTTAATCAAATGAAACATGATGTGTTATAGTCTTCCAAATAGAAAAGAGTCAAGTGCCTATCTGTCATAATTAGAGCTGAATGCATGTTTATGAGTAAAAAGGATGCCCTTAAATCAATGTGTAGGCTCACTTCTCTCTGAACTATTTATCTGAGCAATGACTGTGACCCCTAGTATGAAGCTGACAGTTCAGGAGGCTATTGCCACTTCTCTGGTGAAATTCATTGTAACTGTAGATGATAGGATTTTCAAGGTTATCAAATGAGACCACCTGAGAGAGCTCAGTGTATTACTTGTCATCATGACACCAAATAACGTGAACTAGCTAGATCTTCAGCTTCATTTCTCCTTGAAAACGTATCGAGTATTTCTTTGAGTCAACAGATTTTTTTCAGAGATCAACCAATTTAGTTAATCCATTTCCATCTTGAAATTGACATAGAAGGAGTTTATTGAGTATTAATAGGACTAGCCCTACAGCTGATGGTGGTGGGCGAGTGGAGGTGGAGGCATAGTGCAGAGAAAGTCAAGTAATTGAAGCATTTCTTTAGTATTTCATTACCCCACTGTGGTGCTATCATTTTTGGCATCTACTGAGTCAGTTTACCAAACTGAGGTCTCAGGAATACCTGTAAAGCCTAGCACTTAAGCTCTGATGAAACGGCACCTATAAAGCTCTGCCTTCTTCTGCCTGAAAATATGCCTCTTACGGACCTTCTCAGTCATCACTCAGTCAAGGTTCATAACACTATAATTTATATCTTTTGTTATTCCCTCTCTCTCTCATTTCTTAAGTTGTGAATAGATAACCAGAGAGGTGAACTAGGAAGGCTGGAGTCTGCCCTGTATTGAACTGAGTGCCAGAACCAAACATAATGTACCACAAAGTTAATGTTAAGGTACATATTTAATAATATGCATAATTATTGCTGAACTTCACAGCAATTAGGCATCAATAGGAGACACTTCAAGTAAATGAATATAATTACTAAAACATTTATAAAGCCAAATCATGATTTTTTTAATCCCAATTTGCTAGTTTGCTAGTCTTTATAATCCATATCAACTTTGACCGTTTCCCGATATCATACATCTTTTAATCATTATCTTCATTACACACACCCACACTCATATGCATATCAACAGTCACAGGAGTCCAAATACCAAGTTTATATGATTATTTTTTCCCAATGATTGCAGAGTACCTGCCACAACTCTACCCTATGCTTATGCCTCAGGTTAAGATGTCCTTTTGCACTTTGCCCTTGATCCATACCATTTGGAAGAGTGTCCCATTCCTTTTCTAATCCCACAAACCAGAGTTTCTAAAATGCTAAATGCCTCAAATTTCTTTCACTGAAGACAAACCTTGCATTTTACAATTCACAGCTTGGAGAGAAGAGATGTAAGTTGACACTGGGACTTTCTCAGTTCCAAAGATAGCAGCTGAGGAATGTGACCTCAGGGTTTTAACCTTTTGCAAACTTCTGATAATAGGTTCATCTATTATCTTTTCCTATACATGGAAAACTCCAGAAGATTCTACTACCTAGGAATGTGATTCCTTTTAGGTAAAAGTCACAGGCAAGAATTGGCATTATTCTGACTCTGAGAAATTTTAGGGGCTAATATAGATTATTTGCCCTAAATGCATAATATGCCAAGAAGATACAAAGGATAATATTTGTATTAGTTTCCTAGGGTTCCAATAACAAATTACCACACATTGGTGTCTTGAAATAACAGTAATTTATTCTATCACAGTTCTAGACGCTAGAAGTCTGAACTCAAGGTGTCACTAAGGCCACATTCACTCTGAAGGCTCTAGGGGAGGATCATTAATTGCCTCTGCCTATTTTTTGATGATGTCCAATAATCTTTGGCATTCCTTGGCTTATAGCTGCATCAAAGTGGCACTGGATCAATAATTAGATGCCAGTTTTCATAATGCTAGGCATCTCAAATGTACAAAGCATCAGATTAAAGTCCAGGTACTTTTCAAATAAATATATATTTGACTACAGTTTTATGTTTTCTCTTTGCATTAAAATTTGTTTTCATTTAATTTGACCAACTTTATTGGGATATAATTGACATAAAACATTGTATATGTTTAAGATGTACAATGTGTTGATTTGATAAAATTATATATTGCTAAATGGTTACCACTGTAGCATTAGCTAGCACCTCCACCACATCACATAATTACCATTTCTCTTTTGTGGTAAGAACATTTAATATCTATTTTCATAGAAATTTCCATGTGTATAATTCAGTATAATTAACTATAATCACTATTCTGTACATTAGATCTCAGAACTTAGACTTCTTTGACCAACATCTCCTCATTTTTCCAACTCTGTAGCCTCTGGTCAACACCATTCTACTCCTTTTTTTATGAGTTCAGTTTTTTAGATTACACATATCAATGACATCATACACTATTTGTCTTTCTCTGTCTGACTTATTTTGTTTAACATAATGCCCTCAAGGGCCATCTGTGTTGTCACAAATGGTAGGATTTCCTGGTTCATGAGTAGTTGAATAATGTTTCATTTTGTATATATACTACATCTTCTTTAGCCACTGAGGTATTGATGGGCATTAGGGTTGTTTTTATATCTTCTTCATGTGATGTAGTCCCACTTGTTGATTTTTGCTTTTCTTGCTTGTGCTTTTCATGTCATATCCAATAAATCATTGTAAAGACCAATAAAAGAAATTTTCCCTATGTTTTCTTTTAGGAGTTTTATAGATTCAGTTCTTATATTTACATCTTTAATCCATTTTGAATTAATTGTTGTGAGTGGTGTAATATAGGGGTCCAATTTCATTCATTTGCATGTAGGAATCCAGTTGCCCCAACAACATTTGTTGAAGAGACTATCCTTTCCCTGTTGAATCTTCTTAGCTTCCTTATTCAATATTAATTGACTGTATCATGCAAGGACTTATTTCTGGGCTCTCAATTCTGTTCCATTGGTCTATATATCTGCTTTTATACTAGTGCCATATCATTTTATCATAGCTTTGTAGTATAGTTTGAAATCAGGAAGTGTAATGCCTCCAGCTTTGATCTTCTTTCTCAGAATACTTTGGCTATTTGGGTTCTTTTGTAGTTCCATACAAATTTTAGGGGTGTTTTTATCCTATGGTTGTGAAAAACTCCATTGGGACTTTGATAGGAAATGCATTTTTCCATTCCTTCACTTTGAGCCTGTGAGAGTCCTTAAAGCTGAAGTGAATTCTTGCAGGCAGTGTATAGTTGGTTCTTGTGTTTTCATCTATCCAGCCACTCTACATCTTTTGATTAGAGAATAAAATTCATTTAAATTTAGAGTAATTATTCATAGGTAAGTACTTACTAATGCCAACTTACTGTTTTCTGGTTGCTTTGCAGTTCTTTTAGTCCTTTTTCCTTTCTTGCTGCCTTCCTTTGTGTATTGATAATTTTCTCTAACGGTTGGGCATTCATTCTCTTTAGCTTCTGTGATACTCCTGTAGGTTTTTGTTTTTTGGTTACCATGATGCTTACATAAAACATCATATATATATATACACACACACACACACACACACATATATATATGTCTATTGTACACTGATAACAATTTGACTTTGTATGCATACCAAAAATTTACCCTTTTTCTCCTTCTTTTATGTATTTGATATCACCATTCACATCGTTTCATATTTGTATTCATTAGAAAATTGTAGCTATAGCTATTTTTGAATACTTATTTTACCTTACCTGAGTTAAGTAAACTCACCACCATATTATAGTATTAGAGTAATCTTAATCTGATATATACTTATTTTTACCAGTGTTTTGTATATATTCATATGTTTTAATGCTATTAATTAGCACCCTGCTATTTCAGCTTAAATAATTACTTTCTGCATTTCTTGTAAGGCTAGTTAGTGATGACGAATCTATTAGCTTCTGTTCATTAGGGAAAGTCTTTATTTCACCTTTATTTCTAAAGGACAGCTTTGCTGATAAACATTCTTGATTGGCAGTTCTTTTCTTTCAGCACTTTGAGTATATCCTCCCATTCTCTCCAGGCTTGAAAGGTCTCTGCTGAGAAATCCTCTTACAGACTTATGGACACTCCCTTGTATAAGGGAGGGGTTGGAGGTGTCAGGGAGGGGTGAAGAGGGAGTGGAGAGGGACTCAGGCAGCTGGTCAACTAAGACAAAAGCATGGGAAATCTGCAGTGGTCTGTGGCAGCTGTGTCGCTGTTCGTTCCTTCTTCAGTCAAAATCTGCTGAATTTGTCTGTGAAGCAGTCACTACAAACCATGACTGATCCTGCTGCATGGTCGCTATTGGTAGTCCCTGCTTTTCTTCCATGTTTCTAGCCATCTTTATGTGTCTTGGCTTTGTTGGTTTGGGTGGGTTGAAACTAAAACGGAACCTTTATGCAGTGCCCCCAAATGCTGGGGAAGTTGGTCACTCACCCCAATATTCTTCTCCTGAAGGGGGAAAGTCTAGCTGGGACCTTCCCTGCTGGTGCTGAGCAATACCAGCTTTCAGGAATGATGGGATGGTAAACAAAATTAAGCTGTCTTATTTCTCATGCACTTACTCTCAGGTTTTTTGTTACACTGTGTTGCTAAAATTTCTTAAGGCCAGAGCTATTTCAGAGTTGTTTTTGTTCATGGATAGCTGTCTAATTGTTGACTGTTATGAAGTAATGGAGGCTGGGATCTCCTACATTGCCATTTTGGTGACCCGATTTTCCATTTTCAGTCTGTATGTCTGACACTCTGTGCAGATGATCCTAAGGTCTAGATTTCAAGGTTTTATTTTTGGACTGTTTGGGTATAAATTTCTAGGTACTGATCATTTGGGGCTAGTTCTACATGACATAGTCATGGTTTAAGTTAAATCGAGCCACAACACAGTACTATGAATCCTCTGATATGCAGTATAAACTGCTATAGGATTAATAAAAAAGTAACCAAGAAGAATTTTATATCCATAAGCAAAGCACAGTTGAACCCATAGTCACGCTACTCCTTAGCCAATTCTGTCTTGTACATTTGAACAGTTATCTCAAAAATACAATTCTGTCTAGTAAATGTCAAACACAAATGCAAAACAGAGGACAAATGAAAAAAAAAACAAAGAGCAAATGTGACATAAGTTAAGTGAGTTTTTTTTTTCCATTTGCAAGAAGATAGACTTTTTTTTCAAAAGAGGAAAATGAAAATGCTCTGAACTGTTCATCCCATGCTGAGAGGAGAGACAAGCAGTTACTCTGATTCTGACTCAAATCTACCATTTGCTTGGTTGGCTGTGGTTTCCCCTGGAGCTTGAATACATTCATTATACTTTCAGTGAAAACTAAGTCAGGCTGCAGAAAATGATGAAATACTTAATGTTAAGCAGTCTTTTCCTATCTTTGATGAACAAACCCCTTAATTTCATTAGAATAGACAGCATGTTCATGTGGGACCCAAACAGAACCCAAACTGCAGGAGTTGTCAACTGTGTGGAGGACAGATCCTTGAAAGATACATCATGGGAAACTTGGTGTAAAATTTACACGAAGACACCGTTTGCCTTAATTGTCCCTTCTTCTTAGCCCCTCATCACATTATGGTTTCAGAATGATTTTGCCGCTTGCATTTTGCTATGAGGTTTTCTTGTGTATGTGAATTTTTTAAAAATCCATAAAACACCAATAACTGTGGTGCTCTCAAAATTTTAATAAATTCACAATTTGAAAAGAAAAGTTCATATGTTATTCTTATTCAAGTGATGTTTGTCTCACTGTTTAAGAATATATTGTTAATTTTTATTTTAGAAATAATTCATTCCAGGTAATTTAAATGGTACATTTTAATGGTACATTGAATTTTACAACCCATGCTGGATGTCTGAAACTCAATATTAACCTAACATCCACAATTTTCCAAAATTGCTTTTTAAGGCATGATTCTGTGAAGTACATTTTGAGGAACAATAAGAGTATAGAAGAATCAGCATGAACCTATTAATTTTAAATCCTCTTAATGATCTGCTATTAATGAGAAAAACTTGTTTCTGACATCTACATTTGTTTCTTCAACAATCTGCTGAGGGTGGTGAAGAGGGGCTGTTGAAAGTGAAAAGTGAAATTTCATATTTGTTAGATATGGCCAGTTTTTCCTGTACCACCTCATTTGAACATTTACACAACAGTTCAGGGTAATAACAGAACTATTTAATTGTGAGAAGCTTTAATTTTCTTGTTTAATTAAATAAGCCATGAGTGAAATTTTATATTTCTAGGCTTTTCAAAATGAAGAGTAATTTATGTATGGTGAACATTCTAATCTTAAGTGTAGTTCGATCTTGATGCTACATATCAAGATACAGAACAGTACCATCAATACAGAGACTTCCTCATACCCCTTTCTAGTTCATCTCTGCTTCCTCCCCACTATCAAAAACACCATATATTTGATTTCAATCATCAGAGGTTAGTTTCACTCAGTAGATTATTTCCTTTTTATTTCATTAAGGGATAATTTACATATAAGAAAATTCATTTTTATAAATGTGTAATTCTGTGAGTTTTGGCAAGTGTGTACTCTCATGTAACCACCACTACAATTAAGATATAAAGCAGATTATACTCCATTATAAGTTATTACAAGATAATGGGTATAATTTCCTATGCTATATAATATATCCTTTTTGCTTATCTATTTTACACATAGTAGTTTATACTTCTTAATTCCCTATCCCTAATTTGTCCCTCCCCCTTTCAATCATATTACAATCCTGTTATGATATAATTTGTTACCCAACCTGATTATAAGATAGGCAGTAAATGAGGAATTCCAGTCTCAAGGCACCAGGATCCCAGGCAGAAAATACCCACAGAGACAGAATATAATCATGACTTTTACAAAGTTCCTGGATTTGGAGTTTAGCTTCAGACCCTTGACTGGGTAGACATCAGATTTTTCAAATTTTCATTCCTCATATCTGATCCTATCTCCTTCCTAATTATAATTGTCATCTGCTAGGCTTTGGTTTCCACTTGCCCCTCAGCTTCTTTTTGAGTTGAGTATTGACAATTTCGTGTGCAATTGAAAAAAAAGTTATGGGAGCAGAAACAAGGAATTAGTTGAATTTTCAGTGTCCTGCAATCCCATGACTTGAGCCCAGAATTGCTTTAAACAAATCCACACTGTTGGCTTGTTTGATTGTGACTTGAGTTTTCCTACAAAAATTAGGATTAACTGATGGTTTCAGTCCATTGGATTCTGCTTAGTGAGTTGGGCTTTTTTTTTTTTTGTTGGTTTTTTTTTTTATACCAGGCTTTATATTTGATAAAGTAAGTAACTAACATATTCTGGCTTTTTGGAAGGCCTGACAACAAGAATAAAATACAAAAGGTGAAGAGCTGGATCAGAAAACTGATATAATTAAACATAGGCTAGGATGAAAATAGAATCTGGCTTTTATAATTTTAGTGGCAAGTAGAATTGTACTTACCTGAGTAGCAGTATGGACCCAGAGGAGGTGATATAAAGACAGCCGAAATGAGCAACTCACGCCAGTAAAATAATACAATATAAAACTAATTGATGATGTTAACTAACAAAGATTGAACCCTAGCTCTTTTTTAAAAAAAGTTTCAATGTTTAAATCTGTACTATCAAATAATTTGATTCCAATTAACATTCATTTCTTTGAGTGGATCTGTGAACTGTGCTTTTACCTAGAGGAAACATTTCCAGTCTGAACTAACACACTGAGCTGAGATCATTTCAGCATTTGTTAATTGCTCTGGCATGAATAAATCCACTAAAAAGTGGAACAAATATTTTTGAACAATGACTGTTTCCCTCTAAATGTCCAGTTTCTCTCCCTGAGTTACATACTTAGAGAATAGCTATGTGTGGCAAACTCAAGTATGAGCAATTTTAATAGCTGGGAACTTTCATGTAATTTCTCTTTTTTTTGTTTCCTCAAAATACCCAGATGTATTCACTTTTTATTAGATAACTGAGCAATTTTTAAACTGTAAATAGGCATTTATTAGCCACTTAAAACGTACCGTTCGGCATTTGACCCCAGGGTATATTAAGCAAATTCAAACTGATAAATGAATTGTGATATACCCAAAGTTTATGCCAACATACTATTCTATAGTTCAGGGCTCTATTCCAAGGTTTGGCACACAGCATGCAGTTCACCAAAGTGTATTATGGGTCATTTCTAGAATTACGCTGAGATGCTGGATATTCTTTTGCTAAGGGAGAAACACAGTAAATATAGGAACTCATTTAAAATCATAGCTCTAGAGGAATGTACAATAAGAGCAGGGTCTGCAGCTTTTTTACTTCTTGATAATAGAGCAATGATTTCTGCACTTAGCCCTATATTTATAGCTGAGACATTATTCTTGACTAATTGGCATTTTATGAATTGGCATCAATCATGGAAGTATTAGAAGAAATTCAGAGACGATTAACAAAAATGATTAAGGGCTCATGGGATTGACACATGTAAAAGATTAAAAGGCTAAATACATTCTATTTGGCCAAATAATATCTTAGTGGGGGGTGTGATGTTTGATTTTATGTACAACCTGGCTATGCCATGTTACCTATATATTTGGTCAAACGCCAGTCTTGATGTTACTCGCAAGGTAGTTTTTAGATAAGATTAATATTTAAATCGGTAGACTTTGAGGAAAGCAGATTACTGTCCATAGTGTGGGTGGATCTCATCCAATCTGTCAAAGGCCTTAAGAGAAAACAGACTGAAATCCCTCAGGAAAGAAGGAATTCTGCTTCCATACTTTTTTGAGGCTTAATGTTAAGTTGCAACATTAACTCTTCCCTGGGTCTCCAGTTGGCTAACCTACCCTTCAGATTTTGGACTTGACAGCCTGTTGGTTCTATTTCTCTGGAGAACCCCAATTAATACAGGAGTTAAACACAGGATTATAGAAAAGAGGGTTCCTATACCTAAGAGTAATGGGATGAAATGTGGTAAAATCAAATGTTGATTGACAATCAAAAATGTTATGTAATCATCAGTTATACTACTACTATAATTATTATATAATATTTGTATACTATCATAAACATGTAAGTGTTGTAACATAAAGTAATTTATTTCAAATAAGTAATGAGATCCCTTCCCAAAGAAACTAGCCTAAAAGTGCAACTAAAATAGATACACTGCCATTATTATTGTGTGTTTCTATGAGCCTATGGTTTGTGCCTATGTTTACTGAGGTTTGAAAATCAACTGTATAGGCTCATTTTTCATACATAACTAAAAATCTCCTTGTCTTCTATGTTTTTCATATTAAAATCGATTTCATTTATTGGGTGCCTATGGCTAAGGCACAGTGTTAAGCTAATATGTCAACTCATCAAAACAACTAAAGTAGAAATGCCTTCTCTCAAATCTTCTTATGATCTTGTAGGGGAGTGATCACTAATCACGTATCATTTTAACACAAATTAAGCTTGATAAATGTCATAATGGAAGCACAGACAAGTGGCTTAGATCTATATGGGAGGGGTTAATTCCTTGTGGGGAAATAGGGGAAAACTTTATAGAGGGGGTTGCCCCTTGAACTTGCCCTTTTTGAGGATTGATTAAACATCAGCAGGGGGATATGGAAAGAAAGACATCCCAGGCAAAAGGATTAGCTTGAGCAAAGTGATGGAAGTGGAGTGTAAGTTAATTTAAACAAGCGGTCTAATATGGTTTGGGTATAAAGTATACTAGTGATATATGTAGTAGGAAATAATACTGCAAATGTAGGTTAGAGCTAGGCCATGTTTAATGTCCCTTTTTTCTATGTCATATGCAGCCTTTATCAAATCTTATTCTCTCTTCTATACATTATCTACTGCGTCTCCCTAAAGCTAAGTCATTTGTACAGGTCAGGATCATTTCATCTTTCAATTTTAGGCATTTGCCCCATTTGGAAGATGTCAACTCTATCTGAATGACTGAGTTGGGAATTTTGAACACACTGGTAGAACTGTTTATCTATTTCAAAGGATGTAAGAAGGAAGTATGTGCCCCAAGGTCAGATGTTTCTTCTACCTTTAGATAAGCCTTTCCCTCAATATTAGTGCTCAGGATATTTGGAGTGTCAGGTGTGGGATGAGATTAAGTTCAGTAGTGTTTATTGGCAAGAGGGAGCTCTGGGCACCGTGCATTTGGGAGCAATTAGAACAATGCTTGGCACTCAGTAAGTATCCAATATGTTTTCTTAAAAGGTAGGATGGCAAGTCACTGCTTAAGTCCACCAACTTTAAAAGGACTTCCTATTTCTCCTTTCTTTGGAATCAGTCTGATTTCTCTCTACCCTTTCCTCCTCTTGCCATTTGTTCTGCTAACTGCACATATTAACCTCTACCTTATGTTTGGGGTATAGTAGGTGCTTAGGGGATGTTTGTTGAATGAACAGGAATGAATTTCAGTTTAATACTTTATTTCCCATAAAGTAACAAAAGGACAAGACTTATTGAAATGGACTTACCATTAATCATTAAGCAAATATCCTGGTTCAAATAGGGCATCTACTTTTCTCCTGAACCTGGCCTACCAGACACAGATTCTCTTTACTGGAAATAGATGATTTTGGTCATCTCTTTGAGGTTTAGCTCTAGTGAAGAGGCTGATCTGCTCTGCTTCTTGGTGATTCTGAGGTTGATTATTGCTAAAACAATCTGAATCTCATTGGAAAGAAAAGAGAAAGAAGTATCTAATTAGAGAGAGCCAAATTTAGGGAGACTAGCATACACCCATGAATCTGTGCACCCCTGTTTGTGCCCCAATCGAGAAATGACAGCTTTTAAATGGATAGAGAAGCCAGTGATCGGGGCATCTGCAAGTTGAGTTTGTCCCCCTTACAATGTATTAATCTGGTCTACGTGAGGTGTTGAAGAAGTTTCTAATAAAATCTCAGTCTTGGAAGGGGGGCATAATTTCAATTGTCATTTTGTTGGATCACCTAATATATCATCTCCTCTTTTATGTCTTTGAGGAATGACCTCAGGCTGCTCTCTATCAATAGATAACTTGATTCAAAACTTCTCTTTTTATGTATTCACTTGCACCTATAATTATCCTATAAAAAATAGATAATGAAATTCAATGAATGGAGTTAACCAGTGAGAAAGAGAGCTAATTCTAGGGGATAAAGTACAATGCAAAGTAGGATGTTGGATGCTGCCTATAGTAGAGTAATTTCTGTTAACTTATTTTTTTTTTCCCTCTTTCTTGAAAGGTCTATTGGGGTCCTTCTAAGGTTGACTTCAAGGGAACTAAGCTTTACTGCATTAAAAAGGTCCACTTGTGTCCTCATTTCTAATCAGTGATATACCTATGCTAATATAGCTATTATAGTGCTATATATTGTAGTGCTAATTAGGCCAATATCACAGGTGAGCAGCAGTAGTACTAGCTCTTATTTATTGAGTGCTTATTGTGTGCCAAGCATATAATGTAGATTACCTCATTTAGTCATCTCAGGAATGTCGTGAAGTATTATTCCCCATCTATCCTCTTAATCACATTACCCTTCTGCATGTAGAAAATTGACCCCAGAAGCACTCCATCGTGCAAGACTGGTGTCCTATGGGGATATGCCTTAGATGACAGGGATGTAGCCATCTCAGCAGAAACCATCACCACTCCTGGAAAGACAATTTAAAATGCTGATGGATATGGTTTCAGCCTCATCATGTGAAGAATAACATCTTTTTTTTTTTTGGTACCTTTATCCCATTAAGGCATAATGTTTTAGATTGTGAAAACAACCAAATAAAATATCATAGGGTCTCAAAACCCTGTGGCTACAGCACAAAGATATTTATTTGGGAACAAGGAAAAGTTTCCATAAAAAAGAAAAATACATCTGTAACACAGTTGCTGGATTTTCTCTTGTGACTATAGCTCAGTTCCAGGCAATGTATCACTTCTGAAATCATGCAGGTATTAAAGGAACTGGAAAAAATTGCTATAGGCTGGAGGTTGTGTGTATGTGTGTGTGTGTGCCTGTGTGTGTCTGTGTTTGTGCTATATGAGTGTGAGCATGTGTTTCAGATTATCTGTCCATGAAAGGTCATTTTCTGTTTTTTTTCTTTTGATTAAGAAATGACAGGTGATATGTCAAATTCTGGCGGCTGGAAAAATATACATTTGAAATATGCTAGTTTAAGTTACCTCTGGTCAAGACAAACTTAATTTGTATAAGGCATGAACTATCATTCTGGAAAGGTAATTCAGGTGTATTTCAGTTACACCAGATGGATTTGGTGAGAGACACCAAATAATTTATAAGGGATGCACATTGAAGTTAGTAGTGACATTCTGAATTCTCATGTAACCTTTGATAACGTGTTCTAACTTTCCTTGCTGTTTCTCATCAGGGAGCAGAACAGGACTGAAAATGAAGAATCTTGCGCTGGGTAGCAGGATGTATGATTCTGTATCAAGAACCAGTGAAGGTGCTGAACAGATTGATAAGGTTGCCAAGTTTGTGTTTGCTGCTCTTCCATGCGTTTTGTTTTGTTCCTCCCCTACTTCTAGTCTTCTTGCCACAACCTTTTGATGACCACCTTACGTCCCCAGACCAGTGCTGCTGGGTATGGTTGTTCAGATTGTGTGCTTTACCAGGGCACTGCATGGAAAGGGGGTACCAGTTACATTGTATACATCATAGATTTGTACATTCTCTACAAACTTCTGAAAGATAGTATTAAAGTTCTTCGTTGAAACAAATCAGAACACTATGAAATCTTTTTGAGAGAAGGAAACAAAATTTCCTAATGAAAAGGAAATTTTTAGTTTTTCATTTGCACACAAATACTGTTAAGCAGCCCTGGCCTACATCTTTAGCTTCTCCTATGTGGTCTTCTCTCAACACATCACAATTGCCAAATTCTTCTACATACCTCGTGGCCCGTATACAGTATACACAAATATCACCCTTTACCGAGTAATGCCAACTGAGTTGATTTTAGGAACTTTGGCAGGTAAATGAGAGATATAGTAGAGATGTATCCTACCTAGGAATAGATTATAAAGTCAGCATGTAGAGTGAAAAGGGTCTATTGTCTGAATTACTCTTAAAATACCATAGGAAGGCATCATGTTGAAAAATAGTAAATAAGTCCCACTGGACCAGTTCCTCAGCTAGTATTGGAATAGATCACTATTTTCTTGCTTGTGCATAGATGAACTCACTGGCTTATTGTCAAGAACTATGGGCTTTGAACACTTAGATTTGCATTTAGGATGTCAAGAAACTCAGATCCTAAATGGCATACAAGGCTACTGACTAACGGATGGAAATAGTCCACTCTTGGTCTAATTCTCAATGAGTGCAGTGGCCGGCAAAATTACCTGCAGACCTGAACTGGTCTCTCCGTTTCTCTCTTATCCATATACAATGGAATTGGTATTGGTAAAAATTTAAAAAAAAAGAAAAAAGAAAATGCAACTTCAGCATATTTCTGTATGAATGGGTATTTTAATGGTCCGCAAATCATACCATGTAGGATTTTTACAAATAAGTTTGACTATGTGGGAAACAGGGCTCAAAACAATGGATTTTTACTTGATTATTTCTCAAGTGTTTATGGTATGTAAGCAAACATGGGGTATGAAAAGGCTTTCTCAAGCCCTTAACATTTCTTTGCATAGTATATCATCATTTTTTTAATTTAAAAAAATTGGGAGGGGGATGTAATTAGATTATTTAGGTATATATTTTCAGAGGAGGTAATGGGGACTGAATCCAGAACCTTGGACATATTAAGCATGTGCTTTATCACTTGAGCTATACCCTCCCCCCATCAGTTTTAATAATGCAGCACCACTATTGCCTCTTCGTCAATATTTTCTACTATTTAGATAAGCTTCCTGAATAATTAGGAATTCTAAGAAGTAACACAATAGACATCCAAAGGTTATATAAGGAAATGGAGAAATTTGAGCTGGAAAGAAACATAGAGAGCATTCAGTCTTCCCCATTTAGAGGTTACGATACTCTAGTCCAGAGATACTAGGTTAATGACTTACTTGACTAAGGCCACAATTTAATTAACTGTCATAAACTCATCTATTGATCTGTCTATCCATCCATTCGTCTGTCTATTCAATCACAATATATTGACTATCTTGTATGTACCAGAAATAGAACGAGGCACTGGGATACAATCACAAATAAGGAACCTCAAGGGTCTTATGGCCTAGAAAGGGAGACAAGTGTATAAATAGGTCATTTTTTTTCTGTGCTATGATAGAGATGTGCAGGGGGATGTAAAGAAGGTCAGAAGAAAGTTACATTACTTAGCTGTCAGGGAAATAATCCTGGAGGAAATAATTCATAAAGTAGAAGCCAATGAACAGATTAGAGTAAAGCAAGAGGAAATCAGTCAAGGCAAAGAAGGAGCAAAGGCACGCAGGTGAGAAGAAAGACGCTCTGTGTGTGTGTGTGTGTGTGTGTGTGTGTGTGTGTGTGTGTGTGTATGTGTGTGTGTGTTTGAACTGCATGCAGTTTAGCCTAGTTGGATTAGAAGCATATATTGTCAGTTTATCAAGAAAGCAGTCTTCTTACATTTTATGTGAACTATCTGGAAAATCATTTACAAATTTTCTAGAAATATTTCATATGTGCATAACTCCTCATAGTCTTAGTAATAAAGCTCCAATAACAAAACCAGCCTACTAAAAAAAAATGGTTAAAAACGTTTTGGAATCAAATGAATTTCAGGACATATTAACCAAATCAGAGTCTCCTCCAATTTAGAATTTTCTTGGCTAAATATATATATATATATTATGTGTGTGTGTGTGTGTGTGTGTATATATATATGTGTGTATATATATATATATATATATATATATATATATATATAGAGAGAGAGAGAGAGAGAGAGAGAGAGAGGGAGAGATTAGAGCAAGAGGCAGCTTTGAAGGCATCCATGAATAAATGTGTCCCAATATATCTCACTGCAGTCCTCACAAAGAAAATTAGTTTGCACAGTTTATCTGCACAGTCTGTGATAAAGATGCATGTTATGGAAAAACAATTACAGATAATTCTTATATGAGAAATAGTTATTGATATCTCAGTTTTATTTATCATGTGTTGTTTATTTGACAATATCAATCTAAGAAGCTTCTGTGCAGGAAAGGAAACAATAAACCAAGAGAAAAGGCAGGCTAGACTTCTGGCTTCCAGATCCACATGTAAGGAGCTTGGAAGTCACCACTGCATCCTAACAATAACAAACAAGCTGAACAGAATGAAAAGTCAACGCTTCTTCTTCGATTCATAAGAAAGGGGAGGATATAGGAGAAACCACAGTCTCCAGGATTGGAGAGACAGGTGAATACAGGGAGTTGAGGCTTACCAGAGCAGAGACTCATGCGTGGAAACCATCACAGGAAGCAAAAGGGTGTTGAAATCTCCTAGGTGATGGAAATATTCCGTGTCTTGATAGAGGTGTTGATTATGTGATTGTATCACTATCAGAACTCATTGAACTGTACCTGTAAGATGGGTGCATTTCATTTTATTTAAATTATACCTCAACATAAAAAAATAGTGGGGGAGGGTAACAGCTTAGTGGTAGAGCACATGCTTAGCATGCACGAGTTCCTGGGTTCAATCCCCAGTACCTCTATTAAAATAACAAACAAAAACAAACAAACAACAACAAAAAAAAACTTGTAGGGAAGAGGTCTGAGCTTTCTAAGATACTAATAAGATAATCCTCAAATTTGATACCAATAAAATTTTCCATTTCATTCAAAAATATGTAAAAATATTGTTTTCATCAAATTCTTAATACACAGGAAAATACCAAGTTTATAATGCTAGACATAATGAAATTCAAAATCGTGTATAAAGAATAATTCTGTGTGTGTGTGTGTGCATGATGAGAATACACACTAGGAAGAATTCACTAACATTTTGTGAACAGTGATTATGATTGGGGTTGTCTTGTCTTTACACTCTTTTATATTCAAAAATGCTAAAATGGGCATGCAATACATTATAAGAAAAATGGCTAAATATATAGCTATTGGATATGAACTTTGGGTTGTCTCATGGTAAGCTGTAAAGTTGGGGGCTATCAACCATACACTTCACTGATCCCTTAGCTCTCTGGGTTCCTGAGATAAAGGAAAACGAAATAGCTCTTAGTGCATGTTACAACTTGAAACTTAATTAAACATATGCATGCATAAAGTTCTGTTTTCCCTCATTGGCCCCTGCCCCAGAACACGGGATTTAGGAATCTGGGGCTCTCAAGACTATCCCTGTATCCTCTGTTTCAAATAACATTTTAAAAAAAACTCACCCTTCCATCTGGTCTGTGTGTTGCTGACTAATATATTAGCTCTTCCTGCCCTTTCTACTGGAACACTCTTGGGTTAAGTATGTTCATTCATGGATAACTGTTTAATTATTACAATTTTGTTATTTGCAGAGTCCTGGCAGTATACCCAGAGCTCTATAAGCAAAGACATATTTGCTGACTAAAAGGCTGACTATTGAACAAAAGACAACTTACTGAGTACAAAGGAACATGCTCTGAGTAATGAAGGGTTTCACCATCGTGCTTCGACTATTATATGTCATGCCGAGTGGCACTGCAATGGGAGTGGGGGTTGCTAGCATCAATATTGCTTTTAGGATTTGATTTTTTTTCTTGGAGCTCTGCAATGACTTCACGATCTCTCCTCAAGATAATAGTAGAATCACACAGTTTGAAAATAACTTTTAAATATGGAAGGATTGATGCAGTAATCATTTAATGGTAATGCTATTTCTCAGCTTCCTGGGAATTTTTACATCTATGACTACCTTCTAATGCCTAGGTAATCCACTTTGTGACCTTACCATCTTCATTTTGGGATCACCGGTGCCTGCTACTCCAGTGGTAGGAATTCAATAAATATATGTTGATTGGCATAAAGATTGATAGTTGGAGCATTCTGATTCTGTGATTAGTGGAGGTTAATAAACTTAGGAGTAGACATTTCATATCTTTCTTCCTATCCTTGATTAAGATATACTGTGAGCTATTTTATGTGTATAGATCACAATGTTTATTGTGTAAACATAGCAAAAACATAACTTTGAGATCATATCTTATTTTATTCACTTGTTAATCCTGTGTCTTACTAACTTCCCAAAGTCTTATCTCTCGTTCTCTAGGATGTTACTGTGATCTGATTCCTGCCAGTGCCCTGTCTCACCCTGCCAGCCCTCCTTTGCTGCATACTTTTCCTAACTACCTTCTTAACTTCAACCTTACCTATCCAGTAGCTCTTCCACTCAGAATCCTACTGGATAAGTGGACAATAAATAAATCTATGTTTGGCATTAATGACCGATAATGGATTTATTATGTTATCCCTCTTTGGTAACTCACATGATGTTTGACTAATCTGGGAATTTCAGGCTCCATGTCTGGGCCGGTAGGGAAGGTATGTTTGTCTAGTATTCTCGAAATGGCACCACATGGGTAACCTACAATATGCTGCTGCTCTGACACTATTATCATTTGGTTTGTTGTACAGTTGTAATTACCTTTTTTCCAGATCTGTCACTGGGGTGGCTTAATGACTGTGCCTCACAGAGTTTGTGAAGCCTTTGCTCAAAATGAGTCACCTCTGACTGCAGCACAACAGGGGGCCCCTTAGTCGTTGTTTTTCAATATCTTTTTCAGACCATGGTTCTTATGGTCTTAGAATGCTTATTTTAAAAAATACAATATTATATCCCCCTCTGCTTTAAGTGATTCAACATACATTTTCCTCATTATCAGATAAAATGAATAAACAAATTAGCAACTTAATATAAAATATTCTTGATTACCCTATAAAACACCATTTTATGAATGAGAGCTGCTTCTCTTTGACATTTCTTCTATAGGTGAAAAAGGCATATCAAACCTAGTTTTTCGATTAAGATGCAAAAATAATTCATCTCAGTATGAAATAGGTGTTTGATCTTAAAAGTTTACAGATAGCATTGGCAATGTTATAGAAAGTTGTAGAAGAAGATTAATTAAAACTTTTTCTATCCCTGTTACTACTTAATTATTTGGAAAGTGTTTTGTTTCCTGAATTTTGGCAGACATTCATACACCTGAACTATAAGGTTCATTATAGTGAAAGATAAATCTAATCAGTGATTCCCTAATTTGAATCTTTTCTGGTCCTTCAAAGGCATAATTGTGTATAATCCAAGAGAGACAGTGTATTTTCACATGAAGTTTCTTATTGCTTTTATTTTTGCAATATTATGGCTATTAGCATTAGAGGCTTTATATTTCAATAATATTTATACTCTTTGGGGTTTCCAGTCTGCTTTATTGTTTATTTAGGTAATTATGGTAGTACCATGTTGCAAAGTTTAAAGCTTCTCCTCTGCAACTGAATTTTAATTTTAGGTGAAAATATCCTTAATGGAAAGTATGTGGGGGTCTCAGACTCTGATAGTGCATTTTGGGTCCAAGACTCCCATATTTATCTTCCTCTTTATCCAGAGTAAGCAGATTCTAATTTTTATCAGGGCACATTGACTCTTAGAATAAAATACATTGTTTTCCTGAATTTCTTGCCAGTCTGTGTGGCTAAGTGACCAACATCTGATCAATCAGATTTAAGCCCAAGTTTTATACAAATATTTTGGAAAACCTTAAACAACAGGGAGAGAGATCATCCTTCCCTTTCTCATTCTTGAATGTAGATATAATTTAGGGCTGGTGAAAACCCTCACATCATTCCACAGAAGCAGACATCCACCATACGCTGGATAGGCTTTGTCTACCGTGGCAAAGTTTTCATCCTTCACGTTGCTATGGAGCAGGGCACCAGTTTTTTTCTCTACCGGTTGGGCATTTTACTCCACCACAAAATAATAGCAGGTCACTTGGTATCTTCGAGCCAGTAGATCCAGAATAAAATATTTGAGACCCAAGCTGCCCAATGTAGTCCTTCTTTCATATTCAGTGAGGCCCCAATTAAGGTACGTGCATAATATTGTTGCCTCATTACCACAGGTCCATCACTAAGAGCTTTCCTAGGCAAACGCTGAAGTTGTCTAGGCTAGTGCCCAATCTCTATATGCAAGCTTTCGGTTCCTTGAAACATTCTTCCATTGCTTTTCTGCCCTTTTCCATTCATGTCCAACTTTTTTTTTCTTAGTTCTATCCCTTCGGTTCCCTGCTAGTTAATCTCATAATCTGAATCAAATTGAGGTTTTAATGGTGAATAATGGCTTAATGGACAACTCTTCTCAGATAATATTTGCCTATTAATAGAAGACTCTGTTCTAACCCAAGGGAGCAAATTATAAGGGAACTTCAGCAAGTCTGGTGGGGAAGGTTTAGTCATAGACTATTACAGCTGGAATGGACCTTATAAATCTTTTGAAAACACCCTGTTTCAAAACTGAGGAAACTCAGGCTAGGGAGAAAAAGTCACCTGCTTGTGGGCTAAATGCTTGTTAGTGGCAAATCAAAGACTAGATGGCAGATCATTATTAATTCTCAGTACAGAGCTCATCCTACTTCCCCACAATTGGAAAAGGAAAGCCATTTGGTAATAATCAAACCACCATCTAAAAGGGCATTAACTCTCCAAGACAACAAAGTATTTTGCAGTCATTTATACTATCCAATCATAAAAGAATTTTTGTAACAGTGATTCAAAATTTTTAAAATGCAATTTCCACCTACTAAACATCAAATCTCATGCTTCTTTAATACAAATTGAATGAAAAACAGATTAAATATCACCTCTAAAAAAAGGAAAGTGGTTTAAATTTTAGAATATACTTTTCCAAAGAAAACATGTCCTCTTGTTCAAGTGAATGGTATGCACTCCCAAGGGACTTAGGCTTCCTAATGAAAAGTCTTCTGTTCTACAATATATACTTCCAATGAGGGCATAATGATATATTTGAAGAAACTAGACATACTATCTGACTTTTTGTGTTCTCAAACCCTATGCTGCCTATTTAATGACATATGTGATTTTTCACTTTTACAGTCTAATTCCTCCAAAAGTGAACTCTTTTGTTATTTTCAGAAATAGTGTGACATGGTTGATATTGTGGTTTTTGTTTTTCTTTTGCAGATAATACCTTTTATCTCTGATCTTTCCTGAGAACTTCCTGGCTAGTATAAATGAAAGTAATGAGTTTCCCAATAGATACAAGTAGGCAGCCTTATTTAGTAGAAGTCCTTCACCATTTGGTATGAATATAAATGACTACACCTGACAAGCAAATGTGATTTCAGCCATAAAGCATGGTGTTACTTCACCTAAATAACCATGAGTATTAACAGATACATCACTTTAAATTTAACATTTACTTTTAGGATTTTCCAATAACTATTTTAGATGACATATATCTTGTTTACAAAGCATTTTGTCCCCAATATAGCTAATATGTCCAACACTATGACACTGAAGTTCCTTTATTTCTGGAGAAACTATTGATTCTGAACATATTTTTAGTTTTAAAAGTTGAAAATCCTAAGACAGTAAATTTTTGAAAATAAGTCTCATTAGACTTTTGTCTGATGCTTATAGAGACAATAGAGAAGTAAAGTGCTGAGTATATGTAATAGTAACTGTTGCCATACTTATTCACTGCTGTGTAACAACTATCCCCAAATTTAGTAGCTTAAAACAATAGATCTTTTATTATATATAAAGTTTCTGTGTGTCAAGAATTAAGATAGGATATGGCTGGTTAAATTTTTTTTTCCTTGGTTGACTGAGGTCATTCAGTGATACTCATCTGGTGGCTCATCTGGTCTGGAAGGTCTAAGATGGCATTGATCACAGGCCTGGCACATTAGTGGGGACAGCTGGTTTGTCTCTCTCTCTCAATGTAGTATCAGGGTCCCTCCACAATCTCTCCAACATTGTACTCAGACTTCTTACATGACAGCTCAGGGCTCCAAGACTGAGTGTCATATGAGATAGAAATAAAAGCTATTAGTTTTTTAAACATGGAGCATGTAAACTGACACTGAGTCAGTTCTGCTATTATTCTTTTAGTCAAAGCAATGCAGAGCACAGGATTCAAGGGGAAGAGGCATAGACTCCTACTTCACAAGGTGAGGAAGACCAAAGGATTTGTCATCTTCAATTTGCTACAGTTACCAAATGATTATTATAATAATTACATTCTCAAGACTTGGCCACTTCTATACCAGGCTTCCTTTTCTTTAAAGGAACATTTTAGCACTGAACTATGAATGGAATTGGCTATAAATGTAAACAATGTGTCCACATACTCCTGGGTACCTTTAAAGATGTCACTTACTTTTGCTTTCATTCACAATGAAGTCACTATATTTATAATCTCCAAATATGTTTTTAAAAGATGGCATTTGAATTGCCAGGACCTTTTATGCAATATCTCAGAACTCACTTGAAAACTTCCCTTTGATGAGAGCTATTGCAAAGTTCTACCCTGTCCCCTTTGTCCTTTAATCACGAAGATTTGGTGGCACTTAAGCATTGATCTTATTGATTTCATTTTTTTTCTTGTGTAGGATAACTTTGATACTTCCTAAGGATAACAGGTATTTCCTTATTTGGCAAAATTATGAACAGATATTGCTAAACTTCTTTTTAAAATTTTGGACTAAGAGATAACTTAATTAGGGCAGTCATAATAGATGCTATGGCTATTTTAAATACAAATATATTGTCTACATTTTTTTGTCATTTATGTCAATATGTGGTCAGTTGTGCAGCTAATATACAATGAGGCAGATAAAGTACTTTAGACACTAGTAACCACCAATTGATTAAGAGACTGAGTAAACATTTTATAGTAAAACTAGGATAGTAGTTCAGCCTAATACTGCCTGTAGTAAATAAAATGCAGTCTAATAGCATAGTTTAGTTTTGCTCTTTAAATTCTGACTGTCATTCAAGGATTTTCTTTTTTTCTTTTTTCTTTCAGCTTTTGCTTTTGTTATATTTGGTAAATTGGTGCAGCCACTATGGAAAACAGTATGGAAGTTTCTGAAAAAATTAAAAATAAAACTATCATATGCAGCCATTCCACATCTGGGTATACATCTGGAGAGAATGAAATCGCTATCTTGAAGTGATATCTGTACCCTCATGTTTATTATTACAGCATTATTTACAATAGTCAAGATATAGAAACAAAGAGTTCATTGACGGATGAATAATAAAGAAAATACTATACACATAGACATGCACACACACAATGGAATATTATTCAGCCATGAAAACAAACTAAATGCTGCCACTTGTCACAACAAGGATGAAACTTGAGGGCATATGCTAAGTGAAATAAGTCAGACACATAAAGACAAATACTGTATGATCTCACTTACAGGTGGAATCTAAAAAAAAATACTGAACTCATAGGTACAGAAAATAGATTGCTCATTGTCAAAGGTGAGGGAGGAAAGGTGGGCAAAATAAGTGAAGATGATCAAAAGGTACAAACTTCCAGTTATAAAATGAATAAGTTCTGGGGGATCTAACATACAGCATGTGAGTATAATTAATAATACTGTATTGTGTATTTGGGAGTTCTAAGACAGTAGATCTTAAAAGTTCTCATAACAAGAAAAAAATTTTAACTATGTGTGGGTAATGGATGTTAAAAACCTGTGGTAATCATTTTGATATATATATATATATATATATATATATATATATATATAATCATTATGTTGTACACCCTAAACTAATACAGTGTTATATGTCAATTTTTTCTCAATAAAAACAGAAAAAAATAATTGAATGTAAAAAATAAAATAAAATTTTAAATTAAAAAAATAAGTGAGTCCATTATAAAGAAAATCATGTCTTCTTCACATTACACTTTTCAAACTAGGAGAGGGAAAAAACTATAGCATAAATGTTGAGATATAAGTATGAGGTAATTTGACACTATTTTACTTTCATTTAGGATATATTGGTAAATGTTATGTTTAAGGGATTTTATTCTTGTTTTGATTGTGTCTATTTTTTGTTACTTAATTGGTCACTGGATGGAGTCTGCTCTAAGATGTAACTTTTAACTAACCTATCATTTTATATTTGCCCATTCATTCCAAATACTGTCTTTTTAGCACAGTAAGTTTTCCCATCATTACTCCCTTGTTCCTAATTTACCTGTGGAAATCATACTTCACTTGGGATGCAAGGAGCTCTGCTATTTTATCAGTTCTTGCTTTCTCACAATGTCCAGCCAGCATGGAGGATCCCTCAGGCTAAATGGCAAAAAATAATTATTTCGCTTGAAACAAGAGGTAGGTGGAAAATCCGATGATTGCTTTATCTTTCTTCTGATCTTTGTAGGTTTTTTAATTCAATGATACTTCATAAAGAAGTACTTCTATAAAAATTCACCCCCAAATCCATTTTGAAATAGTTACTGCAGACTAGTCATCTCATTAGTGAACTCTGCTTAGCATTCCCATGTTATAAGTGATATATAAACCATTTTGGCTTTCAGAGTTACTGACCAAAATGTTCCAATAGATTTTCTTTTATAGGCAAAAGATTTTAGAACAAATTAATAGTTTGGTTTTTTTTTTTTTTGGTGTGTATGTATGTGAAAAGATTGGAGGTAATGGGTCTAGTTCTTTGATCTTTGAACACACAGATTCTGGCAGCAGACCTTGGGAATGCCCAGTCACAATTTACAAAGTAATTTTATACCCACTATCATATTTGACCTCACAGATATATTGTTGAGGTAGGTGTTAATTTTCTACCCATTCTGCAAATGAGGAAACTAAGATATAGATTAGTGATGGAACTTATATCCTTATTGGAAAACTGTCTCTTCAAATCTTTTGCCCATTTTTTAGTGAAACTCATTATGAATTAAGACCATATCTGCTAATGATTTTGTGAATTTAAATCCACATATTTATATTTATATATATTTGAATTTCATTATTTGGTCAATCTCCCAGGCACAATAATCTTGAAAACATGGGCTAGAAGTTTTTGCATCATTTCAGTTGCTTCCCAGCTTTAACAGTTAGGGAGGGAGGAAAGATAAATAATATTCATTGAACTATTACAATATTCCAGGATTTACACTAAGTACTTTGCATGTTGTCTCATTTAATCAGTAGAAAACTCTGAACACAGATTTTATCCAAGACTTCTGATGGTATTGATCATGGTCTCGCTCAAGACCACATTCTAAAGATCATGTACACATCTTCTATCAACTTCCCACAAAGGATTCTAAATTTGTGGTAATCTATTACATAGTAATACAAAACGAACAACATTCTTCTTTGGGTGATCATGGTAGAGATAATAAACATGTCTGCTGAACTCATGGAGAAAAGGATAGGAAATACAACTTCAGCTGTCAAAGTGTGGAGTTCAAGTTTTAGTCTATTCTTATGTGGGTATGGTGGGCATTACAGTAGTTAACTCCTTCAGAAAACAGCACAGAAAAAAAAATAAAGTGCCTGCTCATAATCTAAAATAATCTGCCACATAAATATAATATATTTTACTAGATTTATGGAAAATTGCCTCTACATGGTAAAACAGCAAACAATCTGAGCTGTACCGATCATTATGAACACAGCAGTCATGAGGTGATCATCTTTCAGTCATTTATCTTTTTCATCCTCTCTTCCCTGATTTATTTTTAGAAAGTAGTCAGAATTCTTCCCTTATTAACAAACCAGTGACAGCCTTTTCCTTTCTATTACCATGGAGAGGAATCCTAGATAGTAAAAGTAAAGGAAGAAAGCAAGTGTCTTGAAGATCCCACAGTGACTCATGATAAATATTCCATAAACTTGTAATCAAGTCTCTATTTATTTTCAATGTTTGTCTTTTTCAAAGTTAATCATCAGGGAAATCCAAGACAAAAGATAACAAATGCTGGCAAGGATGCGGAAAAAAGGGAAAACTTGTACAATGTTGGTGGGAATGTAAATTGCAGGCACTATGGAGGGTCCTCAAAAAATTAAAAATAAAACTACCATATGATCCAGCAATTCCACTTCTGGGTGTACATCTGAAGAGAACATAATCACTATCTAGAGCAGACATCTGTACCTCCATGTTCACTGAAGCATTATTTAAGACACCCAAGATATGGAAATAATCTAAGTACATATCAACCAATGAATGGATTGAAAAAAAAAGTGCTATATATACACACAACAGAATATTATTTAACCACGAAAAAGGACTTCCTGCCATTTGCAACAACATGGATGAAACTTGAGGACATTAATGCTAAGTGAAATAAGTCAGAGAAAGACAAATGGTGTATGATTTCACTTAAATGTGGAATCTAAAAACAACAACTAAACTCATAGATACAAAGAACAGATTGGTAGTTGTCATAGGTGGAGGGTGAGCGTGAGAGGTGGGCAACTGGATGCAGGTGGCGAAAAGGTAAAAACTTCCAGCTATAAAATAAATAAGCTGGGGGGATGTAATATACAGCATGGTGAAGATAGTTAATAACATTGTATTGCATATTTAAGAGTTGCTGGGAGTAGATCTTGAAAGTTCTCATCACAAACACAAAAATGTAACTATATGTGGTAATGAATGTTAACTAAGCTTATTGTGGTAATCATTTTGCAATATATACATATAACAAATCATTATCTAAAACTCTAAAACTAATACAATGTTATATGTCAATTATATCTCAATTTAAAAAAAAGGTGAATCAGGGGAGAAAACATCCCTTTAGGACCTCTTTCATGCATTCACTAATTTTTATGGTGCAAAGAATGGCATCTAATAAATAATAATTCACTCTAAGACAGGGAGAAATCAAGGATTTATAAGGTTGAAGTTTATACAATTTTGTTTGTGTCCTTTTTAAGAAAAATTATACAAAATTATGAATATAAAGTTGTTAGGCTCCCTGCCAGGGTGTGTAAAAGACCCAAGCAAATGAAGAGCCCTAAAATTTACATTTCATTAATACACTGTAAGCCCCTTCTCCAAAGGTATTAGGGATATTATAAGAGTAATTAGTACTTGGTAAATGTGTAGCTTATTAGTTTGGAAGAACAGACCAAGAGGACGCCATGTTGTGTCTGTTAGACAAAATATGTTTCATTATACAGTGTACATAGGGAATTGGCAACCAGTGCTGAGTAAATCCCATAGAGGATTTGAATGAAATGCAATTCATAGACTCTGTTTCCATAAAGCATACTTATTAACTCCAAGTATTCCTGAGAGATTTGATTTTTTTTATTTAAAAATGCCCTATATGTTCAATTCTGCTCATAGGTAAAAATATAAACACTTCTATTAATTTTAATGGTTATTATCAACTAGTCACACATTCCTGGCTATCTTACCACTTAAAATTGAAAACTTATAATTAAGGCATTTTGAGTAATTTAAGAAAGAGGAAACTTTTAAAGATAGAATTTCCATTTTTTTCCCTTTTTTTTTTTGAGTTGGTATAGTAGTTTGTTTCATTTTTGATTTCCTTTGACAGAATCATTTTCACATCTTTCTAAATTCACATTCTCATTTTAATAATTTAAAAATTAAATAAAGTACATCTACATAAAACACTATTCCTTTGAATCTGGAATACCTCCCTTGTCTTAAATTTTGGAACTTGAGGCTTAACATACAGAAGTGACCTCTTCATGTTTCCTGAAACAAGCAACAAGGTAGAAAGAGAGTTTAGGGTCCTTGGCTGAAGTTCTGGTCTTAAATCACTTGTGGAAGGGAGTTTGCATGTCTAAAGCATACTAAGAAAGCTCCATACCCAAGATATATCCCACCTGAAGTGGGATGCCATCCTTGACAATTGTTTGCATTAAGCATTTTCTCCACTTGATGTTCTTATTCTAACATTTAATGTTTCTGGGATGATTCACATTCTAAACCATCAATATATTCAAATGAATTTGTCAGTTCACTTAAGAGTAGTAATCAACCTTGTGACATTAGTAGACATCTGTGAAAAGGGATGTTGTAGTTTGGAGAAAAACTATTGAAACAGAGAAGTAAGGAATGCTGAAAACAAGTTTTCCCTGGAATTGGCCATGAATGGCTCTGTATTTATTATTTCCTACATTAGAATAATTGATATAACTGACAGAGGGCTTATCTACAGACTTGCAAAAATCTTGTTTCTATACCTGTTTCTCCTCTAAAACTATCTTCACCCAGATCTGTTGTCCTTGATTTTCTTGTATTATTTTTTTCTCCAATGTTTTTTTTGGACTACTGGCCTTCACCTGTTCTCAGAGATCCTTGACTTGAAATGAAAGACTATTTCTGGGAAAATTATAATCCAGAACATTTATAGAGTTGTTGTTATCAGTTATCAAATCCTGGCTATGGTAACCACATTACCATATTAAACCACATTACCACATTAATAATAATAATAATAATAATAATAATAATAATAATAATAATAATAATGTTATTGGGATTTATTATGTGTCAGGCATTCTGTTGAGCAATTTGCACAGATTATCTTATAATTTTTACAATAAGCCTCTGAGATAGTTATTATCTTCATCATTTTGAATGATGGAACCAAGGCACAGAGAGTTTCAAAAACTTTCCTAGGGTCATATAACTTGCAAATACACAGTGCCAGAATTTGAACTCATATCTTTTAAGAACAGAGCCTATGCATCTTGACACTGTGTAATATTTCTTATGTAGAAAATATTTTCAATATTTTTAGCATAGCAATAATTCTATGAAAACATTGGCCTTATGTTAGCACATTTACTAAACATAAATATTACTCAGTATAACAGAAACCATTGTTATTACAAATTTCTAGTGTGTAAAGTTGGTAATTCATGTATACACATTTCTTATTAGGAATCTTCTTTTTTTCTATATTAGAAAAATTTAAAGCCAGCATGCCATTCCAGATTTTCATTCTTAAGTATAAATTATGTAATAATTTGCCTTAAGTGGCTGAACTCTAGCCAGCTTGTAATTTACTGCACTATAGCATAAGTAATATCACAGGAAACCAGAAAGAGAGGTATAACCTTTGGTACTTGGGGATTTGAATAATGAATCTTTTGTCTTGATTCCTTGTCAGAATATTTTAATTTGGAGCAAAATGTTGACCACTAGCTTGACTGAATGTCTCTCTGAAATCTTATGGTGGAGCAAAAGACAGCATATTCTTATCTAGATTAAGAGAATTATTCTTAATGGCAAATAATGAAAAGCTTTTTATCCATTGTTATTGGCATGTACAAGAACTTTTTTCCTTGGGTTAGAAAACTATTTCCAGCTAGTAATAAGTTATTTCTGCCTGTTTACATCCCAGTGAGAATCATTTCTCATTAGTTTTGTAGACATGACATATTTCCTCGAAGTAATCAATAGAACACATAGGCAGCCTTGAATATCTCCACATATGGAAAATGACACTGAAAAATGTTTTGGTATCTTAAGTTCTCTCAAGAATTTGCCAGATGATGAATAAATGGACAAGAAGTTTTGAGTTTAATCCAAAGTGTTTGGATTATTATAAAAAAGTATACATGCTACCATTTAAAGAACAGGAGAAATATTTTTAAAAGCAATGGAAAATAGGATAAGTTATGTTCATCAATGTCTATTATTCTAAAGCAGCTTGGGGAACTACATATAAAATAACTAAGTATGTCAATCAATACAATGCTTGGTGAATTGGTGTCACATCACAAATTATACTAATTGACATACCAGATTATCCAAAGACAGAATGAGCCATGAAAATGGAACTCTTCTTTTGTTTCCTAGAATTGATTTCTTCAAATGAGGGTTGAGATGTACAAAAGAAGTTGTTCTCTGTGCTCTGGAAAAACAGAGAACTGAACCCACAGGAATAATGGTGTCATGCCAAGTAGCAATCTCAATTACCTTTCCCTACTTACTTTCTTTACTTTTTATTCTTTTCTCTCTCTGTCCCACTCGTCCTTTCACCTGATTTTCCAAGAATATTAACAATTTCTAAAATATCTCAAATAACAAAGAAAAAGATTACTGAACAAAATATATGATAAGGACTTAATAAAATATTATTGAATTAATATTTTACTGTGCTGAACTAGAATATGTTGTATTATAAATACTATTTACCTCTTCTACTCAATTTAAGAGAGGATAATTTTTTAAACTCAGGATTCAAAAGTTTTGGCTTTGACATCCATATTGCCATTGTTATGTAGATGGAAGGGTGAAACATGCATGGAAGACAAACAAAAATGTCATCAAGGAAACAGAGAGGGGCAAGAAATTAACAGTGCTGTGGATATGAAATCAGTAAAATCACATCATGGTAGTTTTTTCTAATCATCATTGTATTTAACTTCTTTAGAATCAAGTTGGATGAAACAATGCAACATCATTTGTCCTACAGAAGTAAATGCAAATGAAGTATAGTGCTTTTAGCAGAACCTAGAAGCAACCTTGAAGATTAGATGATTCATGAGAGACTGACCTTGTGTTTTTGAGAGGGAGACTGAAAGGTAAACCTCTTATTATGACATGAATTTTTAAAACTCTGTGTTCTACTTTTCATAACCTTCAGAAAAAATAATGAAAATTAATAAGATATTTTCAAGATCCTCACAGAAAAGAAAGTGTACAGTTACCATAATGTGTGGTTAGGTACAAGTATTGGTAAAAGTAATCAAAGCAGATTCTTTTATGTTAATGCATTTATAAAAATTTAAACAGAGGAAAAATAAACATAACTTCTTATTTAGATATCATTACTTCTTTCAGCACAGATTTTTCAGAACATAGATTTTCAGGTATATTATTGCTACACTACTTACTCTTTGGATTTTGTCAAATGGATCTGATTGTAGTAAGATATTTTGGTCAAGTATTGAACGGAGTCTGTATAGTTTGAATTGCATAGTTTTCCTTTAGATGCCTGAACTAATCCTTATAGCTAATGGGAGTCAGACATGCAGGGGCATTTTACTAATTTTCTATGTTTTGGGAAATTCCTAATTCAAATTGTAAGATCAGTTCTCTAAAGGGATACGAGGAAAGTCCATGGAGGAGGGAAATAGAGATTAGAGGATAGATCAACACTGGCAATGAGCCTGAGAACAGCTTGGGTAATGTTAGAAATGGAGTGGAAAGAAGGTGGGTAGCAGCGGAAGAAATATCACCTGAGGCATCATTGGGAAGAATCTGTACATGAAACGTGTCGAGAATTTCTAATACCTAGGCTTCCGAGGAATGGGAAGAGGCTTGTTCAGGGAAAGGCAGAAGACAACTAGCCAGGTGTCCCATGAAGCTTTTCAAACTTGGCAAAGACAGACATCAGTGTCCAAGAGAATCTAATGTGGCAAAAAAGGAGGTGGCATTGGGATTATAAAAGGCAGACATCACCTGAATGAGTAATCAGTATATTTACAGCATGATCCCTTCCACTGATGGGAGATGAACACTGCAATTGATCTTCATATCCCTTCCCCAGTGTATTTAGAAAAAGCATTGCAAACTGTCTGGTAGACTAGGGCTTAGTTCCTATAAGGTATCAGAGAACAAGTCAGGTTGAATTGAGGCAGAATCCCAGTTGTGTGGTTTGAAAATAGAGGAATGTCTGAGTCCGTTTGGGCTGCTATAACAAAACACAATAGACTGGGTGACTTTAGTGCTTTTTCTTTGTATGGGAAGATGCTAGAACTGGGGTCATTAAAATGCTTCCTGTGATATACATCTAACTACCTAAGGGGCCTGCTTGTCCAAAACACAGAATTGCCTCATCCTATTGCTGTCTTAATTTCCTCCCAGGATGCACTGTTGGTCAGCGACTGCAGTGGGTTATGACTTAACCCTCGTAGAACTGGGTGGCAAGTAATGCTCTTTGTTGTTCTTTATTGGCAGGGCACAAACATTTGGATTATAGCAAGGAAGGTGTAAGTGTTTATGCCAGTGATGCAAGAGCCTAGGTCCACGATAGGAAGGAAAGTTCCACTATAGATTACTTTGGTTTTTTAGTTAAGTGAGCGGGATTTCTGAGTGAGGCTATAACCAAAGAACCAACAGTGCAATGCGGCTGCTTTTAGCCTGTATGTAGCTGTGAGGCTGTGTTACCAAACAAAGTTCACCCAAGCCAAAAGAACGTCATCTAAAGCAAAAACCAAGTTTAATCAATTAATGAGTCTAATAGAAAAGTGATCCATCTGGAAAGCAAGTACTGTGGTCTGGAAATAAAGCAAAATCCTAATGAATAGCAGCCAAAAAGTCAATACAGTTAAATGTAGCAGATCTGGATAGTGGGTGTACATACTCTCTCAGCTTATGAGCATCCAATTTTCAGTCCGTCATTATTATAGTCAGCTGTAGGGGGTCTAGGAAAATTAAAGTGGTCAGGTTTTGATTATTTTGAATTTTTCATCAGGCTTGCATGTCATAGGCATCAGTGATTCAAGCTGAGAAGGCCTGAAGTATGTTCTTTGGAAATTGGAAATAAACCAATAAGGCTTACTTCCATTCCACTTAGCATAGCCTTCTCAACTCTCTGCATAAACACCCCCAAAAATAAAGTACAAGAAAATACTTTGGTTTGAATTTCATTTCACTTCAAGTCTTTTAACATCTCATGCCTTAGACGAGTTCATCACTTAAATAAGGGAAGAATTATGCAGAGTATTAACTTCCTGTGGGGGCTCAAAACGTTAAATAAGTATTGCATAGAAGAGTATCAGTTTCAGACACACATTACTATTGGAGTTCTTCCACAGTTTAGTTGAGTAACCAGTCACGTTTGAATTCTCGAGGTCATAGCTGAGTGTGTTGTGTTAACCAAGGAGAGGTTCAAATAAAAGTAGGGTTGGATTTGGTGAATTGTTTCACTTATTTAAAGTAACTAAAGACAATATAAGTTATGTCAGCTGGATAGTGGGTAGGTTTTAGGAGTAGAAAGCAGAGAACACTTGACCATAGAGTTTTATTACAAAGGCACTATCAAAAGGGAGATATATTGTCCCACATTCTATGGGGCTATATGCATTTCTGAATAAGATACTCCTGAGGGCACTTAACATAATTTTATTTGGGATTAAATACAGATTTAAAAGGAAAGTTTAAATCAAACATCTAGCTTAGTACTATAATATAGTTCACAGTAAAATATTCTATCCAAGTTAGGGCTTGGTTAAAGCCATAATTTTTAATTTTAAAACTGGTAAAACTGAGTGGAGTTAATTATTTTTAAAACCTCAGGAATTCAAACTTTTATCATCATCGTGCAGATTGAAGTGCTTGAGGGAACCTGAAACCAGAGTCTTCTGAGGAATACAAGATGAAGAGAATCATCTTGTTAAGTTGAAGCTTAAATTTCCAAGGTAACAACTAGTACTATGCATTTAATTGTACTCTATCCTAATTCAAATACTCTTAGGAGGTAAGTTTCTCACTGCATATAATTACGTCTGTTAAATACACTTTGGGAACATACGTTAATTCTCCAAACCACAACATAATTGTTTAGCTTCACTAGTTGTGTTTGAATCAAGCAAATGGTTGGACGTCCTCAGCTTATTTGCATAAGATTTATCATCAATCGACATGCTCTCCAAAGAATTTATCAAATTATATAGTTTGAATTGTGGAATTACACATGTGCTTCACTTCAGCTTTTTTACCATTGTCAAAATCCACCCTCTCAATAGTCCAGCTAAAAGAAGCCCATGATTATAAATTATTTTCCTTGAAATCTGGTCTTGGAGGGCAACAGTTGTTAATATTGGTCCATGGACCTGTTACTGACCTGGGTTTTTGGACTCTTTCATCAATAGATATTGATGAGGCCAGATGAGGAATTCAGGCAAGGCTTTATTGGGATTTTTGCTACAGCACAAGGGAGTGAAAACAAGTAACAGGTTCCCTGGCTCACTTCTGGGGGAGGAGGGCATGAGCTGGTTCCTTAAATGGGGTGAGGGTTAAGGCAGATTGGTGGGTTGGGATGGAAAGGTGGCTCAGGTGGTCTACCCACCCCCTCAGTGGTGCTGTGTGTAGGGATCATGCGTGGTACCCTGCTTTTGCTCCTGACACTTCACAAGTGGCAGTTGGATTTTTGGCCTTTTCGTATGTTGTTGCTCATAATTTGCCCCCAAAGCACACGCACGCAGTTATTTTTAGTCCCTTATAGTTTCTTTGTATTCTATTGCTCGAGGAGATGTTTGTCCAGGTGCAAGCATTGCAGAAAAGGGTCCCAGGTCCTAGGTCCCAGCCTGTCTCAGACCTAAGAGAATACAGGAAGTATTTACATTTGCACTCAATACTTTATGAATATATGAAACTATGTATTATCTAGAGAGAAGATTCATAATTTTCAAGAAATATTCAAAGAGGTCTATGAACCAAAATTTGGTAAGAACACCTATTTACAATGTGTAAATGACCAATTTTCATCTCAAGGATTGCTTCTAACTGAAATTTGAGTAACACTATTCAAAGTATGAGTAAGTTAAAGAAATAAAGACTGCTTGGAGAGGGTTTCATCCATTTCAAAGTTTTCAATAACTCTGACTTAAGCATAATCCCTCAATAGGCATCAGTCTGAGAGATAAAGAGGAACATCAGGTGCCCATGACAGCCTTGATTTGTGCTGCCTCAATTGAGGGTGCTTAGTTTACTCCCTGGAATGGAAGTTCACCATCTCAGGGTATTCCTAGATTTACAGCTGCTACTTGACTTCTGTGTGAGAGAGCTGCCATCCAGTTGTGTTGAGATGAAGAAGGTTACGATTTCTGTTGTGTCTTTCACAGCAATCTAGACCATTCTGCCGGTCAGACAGGATAGCAGCCGAATGGCCCCTATCCTCGAAGGCCACTTGAGACAGCCTAAGAGGGTATGATGATGCCTTTTCTTTCCAGCATGCACTTGTTTACTCATTACTTTAACTCATAGTGTATGGATTTGAAGTTATTTCCAAGTATTCCTTTACAGCTGCATAGTAATTAAGATCAGCTGAGATGTCACTGCTTCCGCTCCTCCAATTTTAATTGGAGGTAAACAAAGGTATATGTATACCTGTGAGAACTGTGCTTTCAGGAGAGTTTTTGCTGTTTCAAACTGACAGAAAGGTGAGGCTGTATCTTTCAGTCTGTTTTATTCTGGTGAGTAGAATCTGTCTTGATTTCTTTTGTGAGTTCACTGTTATAAGGTGCTTGATTTGTATATTTTGAACTACATCTTATAAACGACCCTTTAATTTCCACCTTAAAGGAAAATACAGAAATCTTCATGGGCTTTAATGAACTTCTGGAAGCTATTTTGGTTCTGCATTAAAACGTGGGAGGGGTGCTTATTTCTCATTTCTCAAAATGCGAGTTTTACCAGTAGGACTAGTAGTCAGTGAATTGGGAGTAAGATATTATCCTTTGCCCCATGAAGAAGAAACAGAGAGAAAGAGGGTAACATAATGGTCGCACTAGGGAAAAAGAGATTGGGTCCTTGGGGACATGAGCTGTCACTGATATCTTATATGTTTATGGCTCTGTCTACATAAAATCATGACAACTCAATGGGGATAAATTATTAGTCAATATTCCAACGAGTTTGCACACATCATATCAAAATATAAATTACCTTTCCCCCTATGCTCCTGGTTTAGTTCTCTTGTCTCTTCACATGCTGCTTTATCAATAATAATCACCAGCATCAATACATATGATGTTGGGTTTATATTTTATAAATCACTGATTTTCTTTGGATTATATTTACAAATAGAAAAATACGTGCATGTATTAAGAGGTAGTTCAAATTGGTTAAAATTGATTTGAACCTGGTACTTTAGAATTACCAGTTTTTCTTGGCAGCCAAAAAGGAATTTTGCCTGTTATTTTGGCTGTGTGGCAGTCTACTTCATTTACTCATTTTGAGCTTTTTGATCACCAGTGTTTTTTTTGGGGGGGGAATGTGGAGGAACGTCACATTAACTAACATAAACACATTCTGATCTGCTGTGATCTATGGACATTTAAGGTATATTTTACACTCTTTTTCAACTGTTAAAATTCCAATGACAAGTAAAGGAGACTAGGTTTGAAATAAAATAATGACAAAAAAAAAACACAAAAAAAAGCAAAGCAAAAAATAACTAAAAGACCAAAATTAACAAAAACCTGAGCCCAGGTAGAAATCAGCCACAAAGTAACTTAGAAAAGAGAGCACACAGAAAAGAAGGGAAGCCACCATGAGCTACCCAGGGAAAGGCTTCCCACTTCGTACCTATCCTCTGTCTCAGGAAAAGTCAATCCATTGACTTCAAATGTATACCAGTTGATTTTGCTTTTCTTCCTTGAGCAGTAAATGTGTAATGAAGCAAATTCTCTCCAAGAATTGCACATATTAATATACTGAAGTAATTAATCCCATTGAAGCTATTTTTGACCAGGTTAGGTTAAAAGCAATTTTCTGTTAATGGCTGAAGTCCAGAAGAAATAAGTAATGAGGAAAGATATTTATTTTTCAATTACAAATCATCATTTGGATCTGAAAAACAATTCAATGTTCTTTCAAATGCCAGTGTGGAGGGGGTAGACAGCTGAAGCACATGAAAAGGAAGTGAAGACTGGGCAACTCAAAAGACATTGGCACCATTCCTCTTTAGTGCTACATTTGATTTTCATCTTAATTAAATTAAATTTGCTAAATTTAGGGCTTGTGTGCTTGCAGTTGTAGCCTTGGAAATTCATGTTTGGGGTCAACATCAGTGGATAAATGTAGTTACACTTTTTGTTGCCATACTATAACAGATGTTTTATGTTGTGGTGTGACTAAGTGTACTACCCATCACATAAAATCCTTTCTATGCATTCCACTGATAATAATAAAGGAAATCTTATGTGAAAGTTATCTTTAGTTAATAGCTAAGTGCTTTCTTTCCCAGTATGTAACACATTTATAAAGCATCATAGAATTTAACATTTTTAAATAAACTCACTATATAAAAATACAAGAAAAATAATAACACAGACTACTATAATTCTACCTTGTGTGTGTGTGTGTGTGTGTGTGTGTGTATGTGTGTGTGTGTGATTATAGGAGGGTGCTTCCCTTTTGGAAATGTCTTTCTGGATGATGCAGTCCATGAGGTCCTAATGGGAACCCAGGAACACCAATGATTTATGGCTTTATATATAACTCTTAGGCATACACATCCATCAGCAACATCGTATAAATTATATTGCATGTTGTAAAAAGCCAGAAATTGTCGCTCTTCATGTCAGTTACAACCATTAAAGACTTTTCTACCTAACTGCAAGTGTGTTTCTATAGTTCCATTACTTATTCTCTTATTAATAATTTTAATATCTGCTGAATGGAGAACTGTATATGTAGCAGCTGATTAGGTAGCACAATTGCCTTAAAGCTGCAAAGTCAGAGGTTAAGCTGCTTTCCGGTGAAAATATAATAAACTGCCAACCAAAAACTTTGTCAATGGACATTTCTGAGTAACAATTAAACTGGGTTGTCTTTTCCATATATCTTGTTTATCTTTGCATAATAGAAATCAATGAAAATTCACCTAAACACAGAATGTTAACTTTCAGTGAGACTGAGTCTTGGAGGAAAAGCTTGTAATTTGTAAGTAGTCATGTTCAAAATCAGTACATGATTTTTCAAACACATAAATGTTCTCTTTCTTGATTTAGCCTTTGAACTATGCTAGAAAATCTCTATTTGAGAGCCTTTAAACCACTTTCAAAGTCTTTGTATTAGAATGACAGAATCTAATACAAAAATCAGCCAGATTTTCAGATGCCGGGCCATAAGTCGTCCATGGTTTTTCAAAGATTTATCTGGTTCTATTTGCATTGAATAGTATCTTACACAATAAAAAACAAACAAAAAACAACAAACAAAAAAACCTCTCATGGACATCTTACCTTAAAATTCTCCAGAAAACTAGGTTCTGTTATTTAGGACCCACGCTTAACTTGAAGCTTCCCTTTAGCATATTTTTTTCCCTTTTAAATCTGTTATCAACTTCTTGTGTTTCTGGCAGTCAAATATCACCAATATGAAAATTATAACAAGCATCATGGAAATTAAATTCAAATGAGTCAAAGAGTTTCTTTCCTAGTTTTCTTTCTAGTCTCTGCGTAAGATCAATCTTTCCCCTGAAGAGGGGTTCAGCATTGCTAGATTTATCAAGGATTTGAAGGCTTTCTTGGTATTGCCACATCTTTTATTTTATGCCTTACTTTGGAGATTATCTTCTTTTGCCTTCTCAAATTTAGTATTTTAGAGCTACTTCTCCAAATATCTTGTTAATCTCTTTATCTTAAGCGTGATAAAATGATTATGATAAAAATTAATGTTAACATCTTGCTAGCCATTTTTGTCGCATTATAACAAAGCTTATATTGTTTTTAAAATGACTTCTGTATTTATGACTAAAGCTTGCCATCTAGTGGTAATACTGTAGTAAATAGTAGAAAACTGCTGGTTTTATAAAACTGAGTTTTTTGAAGGATATATCTAGTTTTACTGGTTTAACTGGATTTATCAGTCGGTTTCAATAGCATTTTGATCATTAAGTCAACTAAAAACAGTCACACTGGCTACTTTGTGCTTGTGTAGAAACAACTGGAATAGATGAATTAAATATTTTTTAAAATTTGAAAACAATGAGTTTAATTTGAAAACAGTGTATTTCAAATGTGAAAGTGATTTGATCCTGTCTATAATACGAATTTAGTCAACTTTCAAGGTAATTGCTCACAGAAAGGTCCTTTCTCACTTACTTCTTCAAGAGATAGTTTTAATGAGAGCAATACAGAAGACACAATTTTTGTGTATATACATTTACACAGTAAAAATCAACCAATTGAAGAGAAATAAAATGAGATTATGGTTCTTCATGGCATAACCTAAAGGTCAAGCCATTTCTTTCTAAACAATTGTGGTTTTAAAAATGATTACATTATAGAAACCAATCTATTCTGTCATATCAAAGGATGACTTTTCTTTAGGTCAATTGATTAAATGTAATGTGCTCATTAAGAAAGGCAAAATTGTCTTATTTCTAGGGCTTTAACTCCTGCCTTAGTGCTCTGAGTAACAAGCCTGCAATTCTCATCCTTGGGGACTATTTAAGAAACGTCATTATTGATGGTGAGTTTTATGGTACTTTTTGGGCTCCATGGACTGATTGAGGAAGCAAAATCAGGTAGATGACAGGAAGTGTGATAGTGGCTATAATAATGATGCACAGTGGCATTGAGGAAAAGAGAGAAATTGACCGGCAATTCTATGGAAGTCTCAAGAAAAGGTGGCAAAGGACAAGAAATGTAGAGTGGAAAACTAGCTATTCATTCAAGAGCAAAAGCAAAGGCAAGGTAGTATGTCCACATTTTATTCATTCACACACTAGAGGGTGGAGGTGGGTTGAATAAGACATTTAGTCTTTATCTGCAATGCAAATATTAGTGGTACCATTTGGGATAGAAAGATCAGAGTACTTTTGTAAAAAATTAAGACTTTAATTTTTTAGAGCAATTTAAGTTTCAGGGCAAAATTGAGAAGGTACAGAGAATTCCCATATGCCTCCTGCCCTGACACATGCGTAGTCCCCTCCATTATCAACATCTTCCACCAGAGTGGTACATTTATTACGTTTGGTAAGTCTACATTCACACATCATAATCTCACAAAGTCCATAGTTTAAAATACAGTTCACTTGGTGTTGTATATCCTATGGGTTTGGACAAATGTATAATGGCATGTTTTCATCATTATGATAAAATACAGAGTAATTTTACTGCCCTAAAATCCTCTGTGCTATGCCTGTGTACCCTCCCACCCCAAATCCTGGAAACCACTGATCTTTTTAATTCTTCCGTAGTTTTTCCTTTTCCTGAATGTCCTGTGATTGGAATCATACAGTAAGCAGCATTTTCAGAATGGCTTCTTTCACTTAGTAGTATATATTTAAGGTGACTTCATGCCTTTTTATGGTTTGCAACCTCATTTTTTGGCATTAAATAATATTTCACTGTCTGGATGTACCACAGTTTATTTATCCATTCACCTCCTGAAGGATATCTTGGATGATTCCAAGTTTTGGCAATTAAACACTCACATGCAGGCTTTTGTGTGGATATAAATTTTCAGCTCCTTTAGGTAAATACCAAGGAGTGGGATGACTGGATTGAATGGTAAAATTATGTTTAGTTTTGTAAGAAACTGCAAAACTGTCTTCCAAAATCATTGTACCATTATGCATTTCCACCAGTAATGAATGATATAGTGAATGTACAATGCATTCCTACCACCTATTTCCTGTTTCTCCACATCTTTATCAGCATTTGGTGTTTCAGCATTCAGATTTTGACCATTCTGAAAAGTGTGTAGAGCCATCTCATTATTGTTTTATTCTTCATTTTTTTGATGACGTATGATATAGAGAACTTTTTCATACAATTGTTTTCAATCTCTATATCTTCCTTGGTGAGGTATCTATTAAGGTTTTTGACCCATTTTTAAATTGGGATGTTTGTTTTCTTATTACTGTGTATTAACAGTCCTTTTTATATGTTTGTTACATTTATACAACAGCCCTTTATCGTGTGTGTCATTTGTAAATGTTTTCTCCCAGTTTGGGTCTTGTCTTCTAATTCTCTTCATATTGCTTTTTGCAGAGCAGAAGTTTTAAATTTTAATGAAGTCCAACTTATCCATTATCTCTTTCACGGATTGTGTCTTTGGTATTATATCTAAAAAGTCATCATACCCAAGGTCATCTAGGTTTTCTCCTATGTTATTTTCTAGAGTTTTATACTTCTGCATTTTACCTTTAGGTTTTACCTTTAGGTCTGTGATTCATTTTGAGTTATTATTTGTGAAAGATTAAATATCTGTATTTAGATTTATTCTTTTGCATGTGGATACCCAGTTCTTCCAGCACCAATTGTTGAAAAGAGTGTCTTGGCACCATTGTAATGCCTTTGGTCAAAGATTATTTGATTATATTTATGTGGGTTTATTTCTTGGCTATCTATTTAGTTCCATTAATCTATTTGTCTGCTCTTTGACCAATTGCACACTATGTTGATTACTGCATTTTTATAGTGAAGTCAAGTAGGGTCAGTCCTTCAACTTTTTTATTCACCTTCAGTATTATGTTGGACATTTGGTGTCTTTTTGCCTCTCCGTATGCATTTTAGAATCTGCTTGTCCATAGCCACAAAATAACTCCCTGGCGTTTCAATTCAGATTGCATTGACTCCATAGATCAAGTTGGGAGGAAATGACATTTTGACAATATTGAGCAGTCCTATCCACGTGCATGGAATATCTCTCCATTTAGTTCTTATTTGACTTCATTCATCTGAGTTTGGTAGTGTTTCTCATTTATACTATGTACATTTTTTAGATTTATACATATTTCATTTTGGGGTTACTAATGTAAATGGTATTATGTTTTTAATTTCAAATTCTACTAGTTCATTGGTGGAATATAACTTTTGTATGTTAACCTTTTCTGCAACCTTGCTTTGATCTCTTATTAGTTCCAGGAAATTGTTGTTGTTGTTGTTGTTGTTGTTGTTGATTCTTCACATTTTCTAATAGATCATGTTGTCAGTGAACACAGATAGTTTTATATCTTCCTTCCCAATATGTATATTTTTAATTTGTTTTTATCCCATTATTGCACTAGCTAGGACTTCCAGCACAATGTTGAAAAGGAGTGACGAGAGGCAGCAGCTTTATCCTGTCCCTGATTGTAGTGGGAAAGCTTCTAGTCTCTTACCATTAATTATAATGTTAGCTATCAGTTTTTTTGTAGACATTCTTTATCAAGTTGAGGAAATTCCTCCTCTATTTCTAGATTACGAAGAAGTTTTATCATGAATTGGTGTTGGATTTTATCAAAACTGTTTTCTGCATCTACTGATATGATCATGTGATTTTTCTTCTTTATTCTGTTGATGTGAGGGATTACATTAAATGATTTTCTAATGTTGAACCAGACTTTCATACTGAGATAAATCCCAGTTAGCTGTGATGTGTAAGTTTTTTATATGTTGTTGAATTCAATTTGATGGTATTTTATTGAGAATTTTTGCATCTATGTTAATGGGAAATATCATTCTATATTACTCTTTCTTGTAACATCTTTTTCTGGCTTTGGGACTAAGGTAATGCTGGCCTCATAGAATGAGTTAGGAAGTGTTCTCTCTGCTTCCTTCCCCTGAAGGGTATTGTAGAGGATTGGCATAATGTCCTCCTTCAATGTTTGGTAGAATTCACTGGTGAATTCATGTGGACCTGACCCTTTCTGTTTTCAAAGTTTTGAGAGGTTATTAAATATTGATTCAATTTCTGTAACAGACATAGGCCTATTCAAATTGTCTACTTTGTCTTATGTGAATTTTGACAAATTGTGTCCTTCAAGGAATTGACTGATTTAGTGTAAGTTATGAAAACTATGAGAATAGAGTTGTCACATAATTCCTTTATTATCCTTTTAATGTCCATAATAATGTCTCCTGTTTCATTTCTGGTATTAGTAACTTGTGTCCTCTCTCTTTTTTCTTATTAGCCTGGCTAGAGATTTATCAATTTTACTGAACTTCTCAAATAACTGGCTTTTGGTTTCATTGATTTCTCTATTGAATTCCTATTTTGATTTTCTTTCTTTCTTTTTTTTAAAGTTGAGAATTATGTTTTATTTGGTGGACTTTCTGAGGACTTCAAGTTTGGAAGGCAGTCTCTTAAATAGCTCTGAGGGACTGCTCCCTCATTTCACTGATTTCTAGTCTAATTCTTATTATTTATTTTCTTCTGCTTACTTTGGATTTAATTTGCTCTTCATTTTCTAATTTCCTAAAATGTACACTTAGATTATTGATTTTAGATTTTTTTCTTTTCTAATATATTCATTAAATGCTATGCATTTCCCACTAAGTACTGCTTTCACCACATCTCACACATTTGATAAATTATATTTTAATTTTCATTCAGTTAAAATATTTTAAAATTTTTCTTGAAATTTCTTTGCCCCATTTGCTATTGAGAAGGGTGTTATTTAATCTCTATATGTATTTGGGGATTTTACAGTTATCTTTCTGTTATTGATTTCTAGCTTAATTCCACTGTGGGCTGAGAACAGACACTGTATGATTTTGAGTCTTAAATTTTTTGAATTTGTTTTATGGCCCAGAATGTGGTCTATATTGGCGAATGTTATATGTGAAATTGAAAAGAATGTGTATTCTGCTCTTGCTGGATGAAGTAGTATATAGATATTGATTATATCCAGTTGATTAATGGTGTTGTTGAGTTCAGCTATGCCTCTACTGATTTTCCTCCTGCTTGATCTGTCCATTTCTAATAGAGGAGTGCTGATGTCTCCAACTATGATAATGGAATCATATTTTTCTCTTTGAAATTCTATTAATTTTTGCCTCATTTGGTTGGCATGCTATTGTTAGGTGCATATGTATTAAGAATTCCTGTCTTCCTGAAGAACTAACCCCTTTATTACTATGAAATACCTTTATTTCTCATTGGTAATTTTCCTTGCTTTGATGTCTGCTCTGTCTGAAATTAATATACCTACTCCTGCTCCTGTTCTTTGTTCTTATTTTTGTCTACTCATTTTCAGCCTTTTATGGTTTTGAGTATTTCATATGATTCTAATTTCTCTAGCATATCAGCTATTCTTATTTTGCTATTTTTTTAGTGGTTGGTTTCCCTAGAGTTTGCAATATACATTTACAGCTAATGCCAGTCTATTTTCAAATAACCTTAGACCATTTCATGGTAGCATGAGTACCTTATAATAACATTTTCTAATTCCTCCCTCCTGTCTCTTGTGTCACTGCTATCATTCATTTCATTTATATTTAAGTATACATAAGCATATACAAGCATGCATAATTGAACACATTGTTGGCATTATTATTTTGAACAAAATGTTATCTGTTAGGTCAGTTTAAAATAAGAAAAATAAATGTTTTAATTTTACCTTCACTTACTCCTCTGATGCTCTTCCTTACTTTATATAGATCAGAGTTTCTGACCTGTAATTTCCTTCTTTATAAAGAACTTATTTTAACATTTCTTTAAAAACAGGTCTACTGGCAACAAATTGCCTAACTTTTTGTTTGTCTAAGAAAGTCTTTATTTCTCCTTCACTCTTGGAGGATAATTTCACAGACTACAGACCTTTAGGTTGGTGGGTTTTTTTCTCTCAACACTTTAAATATTTTATTTAACTCTCTTCTTGCTTCCATGGTATAATTCTTATCTTTTTTCCTCTATAGGTAAGCTGCATTTTTCTCAGTTTCTTTCAGGGTTTTATCTTTATCTTTGATATTTTGTAGCTTGAAAATGATATACCTAGGTGTAGTTTTCGGCATTTGTCCTGCCTGGTGTTCTGCGAATTTCCTGTATCATTGGTTGGGATCTGATATTAATTTGGGGAAATTTCTCAGTCTTTAGTGTTTTAAATGTTTCTTTTCTTCTTTCTCTCTTTCTTCCTCTTCCGGTATTCTCATTATGAGTGTGTTATATCTTTTGCAGTTATCCCACAGTCCTTGGATATTCTGTTGTGTTTTTTTCAGTCTTTGTTCTCTTTGGATTAGTTCTGGAGGTTTGTGTTGAGATACGCTCAGGCTCAGAGATTCTTTCTTCAATTCCATCTAGTTCACTAACAAGCCCTTCAAAGGCATTCTTTGTTCCTGCTGCAGTGTTTTTGATCCCTATATTTTTTTTATTTGGTTCTTTCTTAGGATTTCCATCTATCTGTTTATATTGCCTATCTGTTCTTGCATGCTACTTTATCCACTAGAGCTGCTAGCATATTAATAATAGTTGTTTTAAATTCCCTGTCTGATAATTCCAACATCCTGTTATGTCTGGTTATGATGTTTATTATATTTCTTCAAATTGCAGGGGTTTTTGTCTCTTGGTATTCCTTGTAATTCTTTTCTTGACAGCTGGACATAATATGCTGGATAAAAGGAACTATTATAAATAAATCTTAGTAATGTGTTGGTGTGTGGCAGGAGATGGAAGAATTCTGAAGTCCTATGACTAGGTCTCAGCCATTCAGTCATTCATTCAGTACTATGCCTCTGTACTGTAAACTTCACAAGAGTCTCACTTTTTTTCTCCTGTTAGGTGGGACATTAACGTGACTAGATTGGGCTAGAGGTGGGTATTTCTCTTCTCCCACGTGCATGGATAGAGGTAGCTGGAACTGAGTGTTTCCTTTTCCCCAGTTAGTCTCTGACTATACCCCAGCAGTTTAGGATTTTATTATCTTTCTCTGAGAGCAGCAGGCCTTGTAAATAAGAATAGAGTTTTCTGGTCTATTTCAAAACGGTGCTCCTTCCTCTCCCCCTGCCAAGAGCAAAGTGAGATTTTTCTCCAGTATTTAGTATTGGGACCTGGTGAAGCTCCTAGCGGTAAATCTCATGATATTGTGCATGACCCCTTATGACTGAGCTGCCTTGAAATTTTTAGTGAGGGTCCTGAGATTCATCAATTATAGTTCAGGTTTTCCTGCCTCAGCATGGGTTCCTGTGGTGGTTTCTACTCTTGAGTCTGCTCTGGTAAATGGTCACTCCCTGTATTCACCTGTAGGTCTCTCCAATATTACAGGGAGTGGTCTGTCCTGTGTCCTCCCTTGTCTTAGAGTCCAAGAATAATTGTTGATTTTTCAGTCTGTTAAGCATTTTACTTGTAATTAGGATGAAGTGGTGACTTCCAAACTCCTTACATGTGGAACCAGAAACCGAGTCAGGGTACTCTTAACAACCATTATCTCTTCCATAAAAAGACAATAGCATCTGATTTTATTATCCCAAATCCCATATATTTGCTTCTAAACTGTAAGCATTTTGTGAAAATACATAAATCTGTGTGTACATACATTTTTTTATTGCCTTTGAGCAATAATGTCTCATTCATTGTCTTCCTAGGAAAACACCATACCCAAGGGGAAAAACACAAAAGTGTAGGAAATAAAAAATTTAAAGAGCAATTTAGATCTTTTTATGCTAGTCAAATAGATAGTCAAATACTTCTACTCTCACCATACTCAGAGTTATTTAAATAAAAATAAAAACTAATTCTGGCACCACGATTCATGTTGAATTATTGAATGGAATTGTTCTTGGGGAACAATTTTTTTAAGGCCAAAAAGTGAAATATATATGAAATGTTTCAATATTTCTGATTGACTGATTCCTAAGCACATTTTGAAGTGTGCTTTACCCAGCACATAGGCTGTAATATAGGTATCGGCTATTATTACCCAGAGTGGAAATACATGATTAGAAAATTGGGTATTTGTTTAAGGATGCTTATATTGATCATTCTTGTCAGGGATGGATAGACAAATGATAGATAATGTGCATCATAAAATGACACATTAATACTAATTCTTTCTCACACACACACACACACACACACGGATGTACGTGCTCACATGCCTTAGGTTGCTAATGTTACTTCTCTAAATTTTTCATTAAAATTTGGGTACAAAGCCAAAGCCCTTTCCTGAAAAGCCTAGTCATTCAGTGAATTCAAAAGCAAGCATTGTTAAATTACACCTAGTGGTGTTAGTAGCCATCTAGCTAATCAAATTGGGTCCTCATCATAAGCTTCTCTCTGAATGAGCTTACAGTTTCTGTTCTATATGAACTGCCTAGGCTTGTGTCCTTCGGGGTGTGGAAAAAAAAACCTGGCCTTAAATATGGTGTTCTGATTCCTTAGCTGTGTGATATCAGATAAGCCACACAATCTCTCTGAGATGTCTTACCAGCTGTGAAATATACTAACCTACAAGACTGTTATGAGGATGCAGTAAGATAAGAATGTGGAAGTAGTTTGTAAATAAAGTGCTATACAAGTATAAAGTATTAGTTTTCCTCTGTTACACTGAGGTATAGGATTAGTCTTTAGAGTTATATGTTTTTGAAATCTTACTAAAGATGTGAACACTTTTTCAATTTTTATTTACTGTTGTTAACTCATTTGTTTTGCTAAGGAGCAGCATGCTTTATTTCTCAGCAGCCTCGTTTATTCAGTATATGAATTTAGGTTTCTCTATTCTGGAAGAAAGCTCTCATACATAATGAAAAGTTGGAGATCTTGTTTACATGCAAAAATTCTACTATAATTTCTACCACTCCCTCCTGCTTTGCAGATTCAGAAACATCCACTGAAACTTAGCTAGGATTATATAGCTATGATTTAATACAATTTTTTCTTTATGCTTTGTTAAATGACGCTGAGGTCAGGTTGAAAGAAATAGGTAGGTTTTAAGAGTAAATTTAGTTCCAAGTTGGTGGTAAGACTGAGGTGATTATAGAAAGTGGCACAAGAACTAAGAGTTTGTATTATGCAGAACATCAGCATTAATATATTAATAGAGACATGTTGTACACGCAAACCCTTATAATTATTTATTAAATCATTCACTCTTTATGGAAGTAGAGAAATGCTGTCAAACCTATTTTCTAGGTAATAACTTGTATCACAGGTAAAGTCCAAAGCAGTGCCAATGACAGAAATACAAAATTTTTGCTTCTGCTGATTTTTCCAGTGTTTCAGAGGACAAAAACCAAGACCAACATCAGTGACTAAAGGATGTAATGTAGAAGCTCTGACTTAAGTGCAGTAAATATTTTTGTTAGTAGGATATTGAGCTCACTACCCCCAATTTTGGAATATATGTAAGATAAGTCATGTGTTAGCTAGGTTTTGAGGCATAGAGTTTCCTTAATTAATTACAAAGTAAGATATTAACAAAAAAGGGTTGAAGAAAGCATTAATTATTGATGTTTGATTTTAAAGACGGTACTTCAATAAGCATTTTCTTCCTGTGCTAGGCAACCTTGGGTGATATCAGAAATCAAATCTTGCCTACCCATTGTGGAACTAATGCTCTTCCTCGACCTTCCTCCTCATCTTTCTTATGAAATATATCACACTTGTGTGAATCAGACATATATGTGCAGATTAAGAATAACAAAAAGCAGACATTTGGCTACCTACCACATAGGCTTAGAAATAATATCTTAATTGTCCCTTAGAAACAAGGTTCTTACATGCCCCATTTACAATGGACTACCTTTCTCCAGAGTTAACCACTCATTGATTTTTCTTATGAATTTTATGTTGATTTTCTTTATAGTTTAACAAATGATGTATTTACCTCTAAACAAAACATGTTATTATTGCCTATTCGTAACCTTTAAATAAGTTGAAGTATAATGTATGAATGTATATATTCTGTGACATTTCTTTGCTATATGATGGTTTTAATTTTTTTATTGTGCTAAAACACACATAACATAAAATTTACCATTTTAACCATTTTTAAGTATAAAATTCAGTGGTATTAAGTAAATTCTCATTGTTGTACAGCCATCACCACTATCCATGTCCAGAACATTTTCATTATCCCAAACTAAAACTCTCTACCCAGTAAACAATAGCTCATTATTGCCTTCCTTCAGCCCCTAGTACCAATTAGACTACTTTCTCTCTCTATGGATTTAACTATCCATGGTAACTCATTTAAGTAGAATCACGTAATATTTATCCTTTTGTGTCTGGCTTGTTTTACTTAGCATAATGTCTTCAAAGCTTATCCATGTTGTAGCATCTATCATAACTTTATTCCTTTTTAAGGCTGAGTAACATTCTATTCTATGTATAGATCCCATTGTTTTTATCTATTCATCCATCGACAGATATTGTTTCCACCTTTTGGCTATTGTATATAATGCTGCTGTGAACATTGGTATGCAAATATCTGTTCAAGTTCTTACTTTCAATATTTTTGAGTATATGCCAAGAATTGGAATTGCTGGATCATATTATAATTCTGTTTACTTCTTTGAGATAATATCATACTGTTTTCCACAACAATTTCAACAATTTAGATTCCCACCATCAATACACAAAGATTCAACTTTCTTCCCACACTTGCCAACATTTATTTCCTTTTTTAACTGCCATCCTAATGGATATACATGGGTGCTTTTGAAAGTTTTAATTTTACAGTCTCATCCCAGCTTCCTCTCTTGATTTACATGTTCTGTTTGTATGTCTCTACCCATAATGTCTTGCCTCAAGCATCTTTGGGCATGTAGTCCTCCTGTAGCTTTCCCAAAAAGTGAGGCCCATTTTCCTGCCTGATACCCAAAATTGGCAAGACAGAATCCAGTCCTTCAGGCAGCCCTCAAACAGATTGGAATGTTGAAAATTAGCTCTGCTCTTTCCAGGCTGAGGGATCAGGAACTGGGAGACTGCCTCCGCCAGACTAAGACCATTCCACACTACTGGGGAGGGTATGGGGCAAGGGTGAATAAACATGCAGTGAAAATTACTACAGATTTTAATATGACTTTTTCTGGATTGGGCCTTTACTCGTTTCCTCTAGAACTTTAGCTGTTTTCCAGAGATCCTATAAGATATTTTTCAGTCAGTTTACGGTTGATTTCTGATGGGAGAATGAGGGCTTAGAGCCTCCTAGTCTGCCATATTGCTATTGTCACTCTCTGAATATTATCTGAGTTATTTGTATTGATATATATGCACGCATATATATATATATATAAATATAACTGCAGTTCATTAATTTTCTCTCTGTGTAGTTGAAAGTGTAAATCAATATAGAGAATTGACAACATAACAACATTGAGTATTTTGACCTAAGAACAAGGTATACCTCTATATTTATTTAGGTCTTTTAAAAATCTGTCCTGTATCTTGCAGTTTTCTGCATATGAGTGTTTCATAGTTTTACTGTATTTTTCATATTTTTGGTACTAAATATTTTGTATCTTTGATGCTATTTTAAATGGTAATGTTTTTATTTCAATTTCTGATTGCTTATTGCTCCTGTATAGAAATATAATTGAATGATTGAATTTGTATATTGCTCTAGTGTCCTGAAACGTGTATTAAATTTACTTATTAGTTCTACTTTCTTTTTTGTGTAATTTTATCAAATTTTCTACATAGATGATGTTGTCTGCAAATAAAGATAGCTTTACTTCATCCTTTCCAATCTGAATGCCTTTTACTTATTTTTTCTTCCTTAATTGAACAGGGTAGGATTTTTAGTACAATGACAGAGAGGAGTAGTGAGAGTGGTCTTGGAGGAAAGAACTCTCTTTCACCATTAAGATTGATGTTAGCTGAGATTTTTTGTCCTTTTACAGGTTGAAGAAGTTTCTTCTACTTTCCTGAGAGTTTTTATTAAGAATAGATACTAGATTTTGTCAAGTGATTTCTCTGCATCTATTGAGAAAATTCTATTTTCTTTCTTTTAAAATGTATTAATATGGCAAATTACATTGATTTTCAAATGTTAAGCCATCTATGAATACATGGGATGAACCCCTTTGATCTTGATGTAAGATCATTTTTATATTTTGTTGGATTTGATTTGATAAAATTTTGTTGAGAATTTTGCAGCAGTTTTCAAGTAGAATATTAGTCCATAGTTTTATTTTCTTATGAAGCCTTGACTGTTTTTGACATCAGGATAATGCTGGCCTTATAGAATCAGTTGGAAGTATACTTTCTTCCTCAATTTTCTGGAAAAGTTTGTATAGAATTCTAATACTTCTTCCATAAATGTTTTATAGTATCCCACAAAGAAACTATCTGACTCTAGAGTTTTCTTTGTGAGGTTTTTAACTATAAATTTAATTTATGCAATATATATAGAGCTATTCAAGTTACTGATTTTTTTAAAAATGTTTCAAGTGTACAATATATTGATTCACAGTTTTAAAGATTATACTTCATTTATAGTTATTATAAAATATGGACTATATTCCCTGTGCTATATAATATATCCTTGCAGCTTATTTATTTTAGACATAGTTGTTTGTACCTCTTAATCCCTTACCCCTATCTTGCCCCTCCTCTCTTCCCTCTCTCAACTGGTGACTACTAGTTTGCTTTCTATATCTGTAAGTCTGTTTCTTTTTTTGTTATATTCACTAGTTTGTTTTATATTTTAGATTCCACATATAAGTGATAACATATCATACTTGTCTTTCTTTATCTGACTTACTTCACTAAACATAACACCCTCCAAGTCCACCCATGTTGTTGCAAATGGCAAAATTTCATTCTTTTTATGGCTGAGTAATAGTCCATTGTGTGTGTGTGTGTGTGTGTGTGTGTGTGTGTGTGTGTGTGTATCACATCTTTTTCCAATCATCTAGGACATTTAGGTTGCTTCTATATTTTGGCAATTGTAAATAATGCTGTTATGAACATTGGAGAGCAGGTAACTTTTTGAATTAGTGTTTTCATCTTCTTTGGAGATATATCTAGGAGTGGAATTGCTGGATCATATGATAGTCCTATTTTTAATTTTTTGAGGAACCACCATACTATTTTCCACAGTGGCTGCAGCAATTTACATTCCCACTAACAGTGTACAAGAGTTCCCTTTTCTCTGCATACTTGCCAACATTTGTTATTTGTGGTCTTTTTGATGATAACCATTCTGACAGGTGTGAGGTGATATCTTATTGTGGTTTTGATTTGCATTTCTCTAATGATTAGAGATATAGAGCATCTTTTCATGTACCTGTTGGCCATCTGTGTGTCTTCTTTGGAAAAATGTCTATCCAAGTCTTCTGTCCATTTTTAATCAGTATTTTTAATTGATACTGAGTTATATGAGCTGTTTGTATATTTTGGATATTAACTCCTTATTGGTCATTTCATTCACGGATATTTTCTCCTATTCAGTGAGTTGCCTTTTTGTTTTGTTGATGGTTTCCTTTGCTGTGCAAAAGCTTTTAAGTTTAACTAGATCCCATTTGTTTATTTTAGCTTTTGTTTCCTTTGCCTTAAGAGACAGGTTCAAAAAACACTGCTACGATTTAAGTCAAAGAGTGTACTGCCTATGTTTTCTTCTAGGAGTTTTATGATTTCTGGTCTTACATTTAGACCTTTAATCTATTTTGAGTTTATTTTTATATATGGTGTGAGAAAACATTCTAATTTCATTCTTTTATATGTAGCTGTCCAGTTTTCACAGCACCACTTATTGAAAACACTTTCTTTTCTCTTTTGTGTATTCTTGCCTCCTTTGTCATAGATTTATTGCCTGTAACTGCATGGATTTATTTCTTGACTCTCTATTCTGTTCTGCTGATTTATGTCTCTATTTTTGTGCCAGTACCAGACTGTTTTGATTACTCTAGCTTTGTAGTGTAGTCTCAAGCATGATACCTTCAGCTTTATTCTCTTCTTCTTGAGACTCTTCTAGCTATTTAGGGTCTTTTGTGTTTCCATACAAATTTTTAAATTATTTTTATGGTTCTGTGCAAAATGCTGTTGGTATTTTAATAGGAATTACACTGAATCTGTATATTGTCTTTGGTAGTATGGCTATTTTAAAAATATTAATTATTCCAATTCATGAGCACAGTATATCTTTCCAACTGTTTGTTTCATCATCAATTTCTTTGATCAGTTTTATAGTTTTCTGAGTACAGGTCTTTTACCTCCTTAGGTAAGCTTATTCCTAGGTATTTTGTTCTTTCTTAGTCATGGTTTTAAATGGAATTTTTTTTCTTAATTTCTCCTTCTAATAGTTTGTTGTTAGTGTATAGAAATATAACAGATTTCTGTATATTAATTCTGTATCCTGAAAGTTTACCATATGTATATGTATAACTGAATCATTTTGCTGTACACCTGAAACATTATAAATCAACTGTATTTCAATAAACAAACAAACCCAAAATAAAACAATAACAAAAAAAGTAAAGTCTTTATCTTATCTTCATTTCTGAAGAACACGTTTACTGGGTAAAGTATTTTTGGTTGGCAGTTTCTTTTGTTTAGCACTTGAATACTCATCTCATTCTCTTCTAGCCTGCAAGTTTTCTGTTGAGAAATTCAGTCATTTAGCATTATGGGTGTTCTCTTCTATGAGAGAATTTTTCTCTTGGTACTTTAAAAATTCTTCCTTTCCTTTGATCATAGACAATTTATTATTGTTTCTTGGAGAGTATTGTTTCAAATTGAAATTTTGTGGTGGCCTATTAGCATCATGAACTTGGATGTGCAAATTTCTCCCTAGGTTTGAGAAATTCTCAGCCATTATTTATTTAAGTAAGTTTTCTAACCCTTTCTTCCCCTCTTCTCCTTCTGGGCCTCCAATGATGAGTACATTGCTTCTCTTAATGGTTTCCAATAAGTCCCACAGGCTTTCGTCATTCCTTTTTATTCCTTTTTACTTTTTGCTCCTCTGATTGGATAGTTTCTATTAATCTGTCTTATACCTCAGTGATTATTTCTTCTTCTTGGTCAAGTCTGCTGTTGAAGCTCTCTATTGAATTCTTCTGTTCAGTCATTGTATTTTTCAGCTCTGAAATTTCAGTTTGGTTCTTTTTTTGTTTCCTTTCTCTTTGTAGAACTTCTCATTTTTTCTTGTATTGTTTTACTGAAATTGTTAAATTATTTATCCATGTTCTCTTGTCGCTCTCTGAGCATTTTTAGGACAATTATTTTTAATTTTTCTTGAGAATTTCCTAGATCACCATTTCTTTGGGGCCAATTTCTGGAGGTTTACTGTATTCTTTTGTGGTCATGTTTCCCTGATTCTTTATGATCCCTTTAGCTTTGTGTAGGTGTCTATGGATTTGAAGAAGCAGTCACCTCTTCCAAGCTTTATGGACTGATTATTGGTAGGGGTAGGAGCATGCTTGAATGTGCTATAGCCCAGACCTTGTGGTGGAGGTTGCCAAGTGTGGAGCTATGTGGCATCACTGGGTTTCAGTGGGTGTGATCTGTCTTCTGCTCAGGCTGCTGGGCTCCATAGTGTTGACAACTGTGTGGTCTGTGGTGAGTGCTGCATGGGGTCTTCAGTGTCTGCAAGAGATGTTGGGGTCCTCAGCAGTGCCTCTAGGTCCAGCGGTTAGGCAGAGGTGGTGACCAGAGTCAGTGGCACACACTTATCTATGGAGACCTGCTGCAAGTGACTATCAATATCAGGGGCTGGTTGCCAACATAGGCATAGTGGTGTGGGCCAGTGTATGCAGCACAGTCCTGGGCCAACCACAGGCTCATTGGCAGCTCTGGGGACCCTGGCTGTCTGTGGGTGCTTACTCTCCCTTTGAGTGTGCACTCTTTAGTGTGGGTTGAGGATGGGTGTCAGGCTGAAAGTGTGCAGGTACACAGCTGGAGCAGGTATCCCTGAGCATGAGCATGGTGGTGAAGGCATCTGGGTGGCTGAGACTGGTTTCTGCACTTGTGAAGCTGCAGAGGCCTGAGATGACTGCTGTTGTGTTTCAGAGTACTGGTGGGGGAAGCAAGGTGGGAGCTGGCGGGATTCAGGCAGCTAACATTCACAAAGGCAAATACATGTGGGATGAAAACTGGTGAAATCTTTAGGGAGTCTGCAGAAGCTGTGCCAGCAGTTGGTTTCATCAGTGGTAAAATCTCCTGAGTTTGTCTGCAGAGCTGGTCTGTGAACTGCAATTATTTCTATTGCATGACTGCTACTCATAGCTCCTGCTTTTCTTCCTTATTCCTTGCCATCTCTGCATCTTTGTCTATCTGGGTGGGGTGAATCCAAAGAAGGACCTTTGTGCCACACTCTAAAAGGCTGGAGAAGTTGGTTGCTCACTCCACTTAGATAGTTAATTTAAAGCCAACCAGTAAGTCCAATGTCTGTGCCTTTTTGGGACAATTTCTGTTAATTTCTTGTGCATTTTCTTTTCTTTTTCCTTTTAATGGGCCATGTTTTCTTGTTTCTTTGCATGCCTAATAATATTTGTTGAAAACTGGTCATTTTGAATATTTAGTTGGCTATTCCGTAAATCATATTCTCTCTACTCCCCAGGATTTTTTGTTTACTTGCTTTGCATTGTAGTTTGTTTATTTAGTGACTTTCCTAAACTATTTCTGTATGGACTCCTTTACATTGTGTGGTCTCCAAATCTGTGTTCCTTTAGTTTAGTGATACGGCAGTACTTTGGCAGAGATTTCCTTAAACACCCAGAGCCCAAAAAATTTAGAAGAAAAAAAAAATTACATACTCTCCAGATGTTGCAGATTGGCTGTTTTGGCACTCCTTTCATTCTTAGCCAGGCTTTTATAGCAATACCTTAACCTTCACTGCCCACACTGAACCAAAAGGTCAGTCAGATGTGAAAGCTTATGGGCATCTTAGGTCTTTTCTGAGCATGTGTCCTAGCCTGGGCACACACGTAGCTTCTAGAGTCCATGGCATATGTAAGAGACTTTCAAAGTTCTTATTCTGCAATATACTTCACTCCCCATCATTTGACCTTTTTTTTTTTTCTTCTACTGTTTTTGGTTATTTTTTTTTTTATTGCCCCAGGTGGCAGTGGCTTTTTCATTTTTCATTTAATATTTTACATAAATGTCCTTCACACAGCTGCTTCACCATATTCTAACTCTGAGTTTAACAAAACAAAAGCATGCCCTTCGTGTTAGTATTTAAGGAAAGTCCTAGACAGGTCACGATAGATAAGCACAATTCCTTGAGAACAAGGTCTGCTCTGCTTCCTCTAAAACCAGGTACCACAGTAGGCTGCTGTTTCCAAGACCGTCACCATACTGGAGAGGGCTTTTGAACAAGGATAATTTAAACCCTGCAAAAATATCGTACTGTGTTTCAGTGGACTTTATCCTGATTAAGAATTCATTTACTTGCGTTAAACCTTTGACTGTCTTTCCAGAGTTCTGATAATACTGATTCTGACATTTTTGTCAGGTGTTGCAGTGTTTTCCCTGGTGTCACTCTTGAGAAATTTTTGATGATATTTTTATTATTATCTTACTAATTGCATTACTCAGTGAATTGAACACAATTTTCCCTCATGATTTCATTGTAATTAAATATATTCTATACATGTATGATGATTACCCAACTTTGACTACATAGTCAGTAAATTCATTCTTGAAAAGTTAGTTAGTTAGTTACATGTAGATGATCAACCTACATATCAATTTTATTTTCTTGGTTTTTGTTACAATTTCAGAAATGTATAACTTTGAGGGAAATTGCTTAACACAAGATGTATAAAAATTGTACTTCAGTATTTCCATTCACCTCAGGGGGCATTTTGACTTCAAGCATGCAGTCTATGTGTATTTAATTTGACAATATAACCCCTGCAAAAAGTCAGATGGACATTCAATCTATGTACTCTTTCCATCTGATCAAGAAGCATATATACATTTAAATGTGCTACAAATCTAATTTTCATTTTATGGGAAGTCCTTCCTGTGCCATTGGCTAGGTAGATGAATTTTCTGTCAAAATTTAGGATAAGCTAGTTCAGCATTATCTTTTAGCTACAATTATATTTTGAATACATCTTCTAATTGTTTTTTTGATATGTCAACTTGGCTAAGGTATATTTGCCAGTTATTCAATCAAAGTAACCTAGATGTTGCTGTGAAAGATTTTGCAGATCTGGTTAAATCCCTTAATCAGATGATTTTAATTAAGGAAGATTACCCTGCATATTATGGGTAACCTGAACCCATCATTTGATGGGCCTTAAAATCAAGGCTGAGAGTTTCATCCAAAGAAGAGATAAAATTTTGGCTGTGGAAAAGCAGCTTTGGATTTTGCCCATGATTTCTAGTTTGCCAATGATCTTCCTTTCCTCATGGCTTGCTCTGTGGAATATGGACTCTTAGCCAGCCCACACAGTGCTTAAGCCAATTGCTAGTACTAAGTCTCTTGATTGACAGATAGATACATAGATAGATGTAGATATAGATATTAATACAGATAAAATACAGATATAGATATATTGTTCTGCTTTTGTTGAATCTTGACAAACACAGATTTTAGTACTGGAAGTACGGTGCTGTTCTAACAAATACCTAAAATGTGGAATGTTATATTTCTGTTTTCATTTCTCTGTTGGTATTTTAAAATTTCTCCTTTGATTTCTTCAATGACCCACTGGTTTTTCAATAGCATATTGCTTAATCTCTGTGTTTTGTGTTTTTTCCCCATTTTTTCTTATGATTGATTTCTAGAAAAGATACTTGAGATAATTTCAGTATTCTTGAATTTATTGAGAATTGTTTTGTGACTTGACATGATCTGTCCCGGAGAGTGTTGCACGTGCACTTGAGAAGAATGTGTATTCTGCAATTTTTGGATGGAGTAGTCTATATATATATCTATTAAGTCTACCTAGTTTAATATGTTGTTTAAAGATGATGTTTCCTTATTAATTCTGCGTCTAGATAATCTATCTATTGCTGTAAGTGGAGTGTTAGCCTGCTCTTATGGTATTGCTTTGAATTTCTCTCTTTAGGTTCATTAGTGTTTGCTTTATATATTTTGATATTATTATATTGAATGTATATGTATTTATACATACTGTATCTTCTTGCTGGATTGACTTCTTTATCATCTTGTAGTGCCCTTCGTCTTTTATTACAGTCTTTATTTCAAAGTCTATTTTATCTGATATGAGTGTAGACACATCAGCTTTCTTTTCTTTTCTATTTCTGTGGAGTACCTTTTTCCATCCTTTTGCATTTAGTCTGTGTGTATTCTTACTTCTGAAGTGAGTATCCTGTTTTTGTTTTTTTAAATCCATTCAGCCACTACATGTCTTTTGATTGGCAAATTCAGTGCAGTTACATTTAAAGTAGTTATTGATATGTATATACTTATTCTCATTATGTTAATGTTTTCTGGCTGTTTTTGTAGTTCCTCTGTTTCTTTCTTCTTCTCTTGTGGTTTGTTGGCTTTCTTTAGTGTTATGTTTAAATTCCTTTCTCATTTTCTTTTGTGATTACTATAAGTTTTTTCTTTGTGGTTACCAAGAGGTTCACATATAACATCCTATGCATATATATATATGGCAGTCTCTTTTAAGTCGAGAGCAAATTAAATTTGAACACATTTCAAAATTTTACATTTTTATTTCTCTACTCCACATTTTATATTTTTGATGGTAAGTTTTATGTCTTTTTACATATTTTATGCTTTAACTAAATATTTTAATTTCAGTTAATTTTATTACTTTTGTCTTTTAACCTTCATGCTTGTTTTATGAGTGATTGATCCACCCCCCTTGTTATGTATTTACCTTTTCCAGTGAGATTTTTACTTTTGTGTGTTTTCTTATTACTAAGTTCTTTTAAGTAATTAAAGTGCCTTTTCTTTTCAGCTTAGAGAAGTATCTGTAACATTTCTTGTAAGGCTTGTTTAATCATGATGAGTTCCTTTGCCTTTTACCTATCTATAAAACTTTTAATCAGTTCTGAATGATAACTTTGCTGAGTAGAGAATTCTTGGTTGGAAATTTTTTTTCCTTTCAGCCCTTTGAATATGTTATCCCATACCCTTTTGTCCTGTAGTTTCTGCTGAACAGTCTGCTAATAGCCTTATGTAATTTCCCTTACATTTATTCACTTATATGTGATCAATGTTTTTCTTATGCTGCTTTTAAGATTCTCTCTTTATCCTTAACTTTTATTATTTTAATTACAATGTGTCTTGGTGTAGTTTTCTTTGAGTTAATCTTATTTGGAACTCCTTGGACTTCCTGGACCTGTATATTTATTTCTTTTCCCAGATTAGGAAAGTTTTCAGCCATTATTGCTTCAAATAATTTTCCTCTCTCTCTTCTTCTTGGATCCCCATAATGTGAATATATTCTTCTTGATGTTGTCCCAGAAGTCTCTTAAGCTATCGTTTCTGTTTTAAATTATTTTTTCATTTTGCTGCTCTGTCTGGGTGATTTCTATTGTTCTGTCTTCCAGCTCACTAATTTATTCTTCTACTTCATCAAGTCTGCTGTTGAACCCCTGAAATGTATTTTTCAGTTCAATTATAACTTCTGTTTGGTATTTTCTTATTTTTCTTTTTTCTTTTTTGAAGTTCTCACTGTATTCATCCATTCTTCTCCCATGTTCAGTGAGCCTCTTTATGACCATTACTTTGAAATATTAGTAGGTAGGTTGCTTATCTCCATTTCATTAAGGTCTTTTTCTAGGAATTTATTTAGTTCTTTAGTTTGAAACATATTACTCTGTCTCCTCATTTTGCCTAACTCTCTGTGTTTGTCTATATATATTAGGTAAAACAGCTATCTCTCTTGGACTTGAAGGAGTGTTCTTGTGTAGGAGATGATCTTTGGGGCCCAGAAGCATAATCTCCCTTAGCCACCAGACCTAGGCACTCAAGAGGTGTCCCTCATTTGGGCTGCATGCACCCACTGGCTGTGGTGGGGCTGTGGATGTTGCACAGGGAAGTCAGGGTATGATGCACTTGCCCAGCTGTGTTATGGCACAGCTGATGTAGCATGAGGTAGGCAGGGATTAGGGTGCTTTCCTAGCCTGGTTGTGGCATGCCTGCTCTGTGGGGAGGACAGGGCATAGTACAGTTGCCTGGCCTGGTTGTGGCACATCTGCTGCTTTAGGGTGGGTGGGGCTCAGAGCAATCTCATGACCTTGTTGCATTGCTGCCACTGTGTAGGGAGGGTGGGATGCAGTGCACTCACCCAACTGATTTTGGCATGGCTTCTGTAGGTGGTGGGCAGGGGATCGGGCTGCCCATCTGTCCTGGTTACCATTCAGCTTCTATGCAAGAAGGATATGGTATGGTGCACTTGCCCAGCCCAGTTGTGCTCCTGCTGCTGTGCAGGATAGGTGGTGACTCAGGGACTTTCTTGTGCCAGCTGTGGCATGGCTGCTGCATAAGGTGGGTAGGGGCACTGAGTACTTGCCCAGACAGTTTGTGGTGTGGAGTGGGCAAGACACACCAACTGGTGTTAGCAGACTAGTGGGAGGGCATCAAAAATTGTGCCTGCCAGCTCCATTACCAGGAAATTAAAATGAGATGCAAAGTTGGTGTCCACCAGTGCTTCCATCCCTGGAGAAAGTTGAGCAAGTCTCAGGAGGTTCTTGCCTCTCCAGCAGCTTCTTTAAGTCCAGTAAGTGAGTCTTCCTCAGTTATGGTCTAGATGCTTTCAACCCGTTGCTTTGGCAATGGATCTCAGAGTGAATGAGTCTGTGCATGAGCCCTTTAAGAGCAGGTTCTCTGTTCCCTACAGTTCTGTGGTTCCCCTGGACTCAATCCTCATTGATTTTCAAAACCAGAAAATTTGGGGCCTTTTTTTCTGGTGCTAGACCCAAGGGTCAGGGTGCCTGATGTGGGGCTGAATCCCTTCACTCCTAGAAGGAAATTTTTGTATTTTGGGGAATCCCTCTCTATTGTGGGTCACTGCTTTTGTGGGGGCTCCTGGGTGAGACCATGTCTGTGCCTTTCCTACCCATCTCTATGTCTCTCTTTTATCTTTTGTTATGGAGGTGTTGCTCATCTAGTCATCAGATCCTTTTCAGAGGAAAATTATTTGATATGCAACTGTAAATTTCTTATGTCCATGGAAGGAGATGAGTTCAGGGTCTCCCTTCACTGCCATCTTGAACTTCTCTGAGATTCTAGACTTTGAGTTGATGCTATAATGAGATCAGATATTGGTGGACCATAGGATGTTATGACTGTACTTTGCATTTGGGAAAGATGTGAACCTTTGGAGGCCAGAGGGAAGGCTGTGGTAGGCAGAATGATCTCCCAAGGATGTCTGTGCTCTAAACCCTGAAATCTCTGAATATAACATGTTCCATTGCAAAAGGGACTTTGTGGATATTTTCTGAGGTTTCAGACCTTAAAATAGGGAGAGTATTCTGGATTATCCAGCTAGGTCCAATCTAGTGACATAAGCTATTAAAAGCACAGAAATTTCTCTGACTCAAGTCAGAGAGATATGACATACAGACACCAAGATTAAGAGGGACTTGACTTCTTGCTGCTAGAGAGAGCACATGGAAGACATGAGAATGAATGTGATCAGCCTCTAGGAACAAGACTAGCCCCCAGCTATCAAGCTGCGAGTAAACAGGGATACAAGTACTACAGCCACAAGGAACTGAATTCTGCCAACAGCCTGAATGTTCTCGGTAGCTCATTCCTCCCCACATCCTTCAGAAAGGAACACAACCTTACCAGTACCTTGATTTCAGCAGTGAGACTCTGAGCTAAGGACCCATGTTCACTCACTCAAGCTTCTGACATACAGAAACTTTAAGACAATAAATTAACTCTTGGTGCCTTAGGCAGTGGCATTAAAGTATATAAACTCACAACGAAAAAAAAACCAAATAGAATTTAAGAATTTCCTTGATTAAGCAGTAAAAATTATTCAAGGAAAAAACTCAACTCTAGAATACATTTCTTTTTAATATTCTGTGTGACATAATTAGAAGTTTGTAAAACCTCTAGTTTTCAAGATTGAAATTAGCTAGTGTTTTGAGGAAAAGTAATTATGCAATTGTTCTTGTTACGAGCTTAACTAGTGACTTTCTCAAGGATCACTATTTTCACTTAAGCAACTGACAGAAAAACTATGCTTATTCAGACAAGGATATTTGGCAGACATTTTGTTAAAAATGAAAAAAATAAGCCTGTGGTTTTAAGGAAAGCAACTTAAATTATTTTTTCCCCACTGATAAAATTTGAGCTCTCAAGTGAAAATTGAAATTTTAGAAAATATATCCACCACTGTGAGCTTGAAAGCTTCTCAATATCTAAAGACTTTTGAAATTAAGTGATGGTACTCCTGAGTGTGACTTTTTGGATATTATATAATGATGTGTAAACATTTGGATGTTCTGAATAACTCACTGAACTACTGTTTTCCAAATGAACAATGCATGATATTGCAAAATAGTAATGGTGAAAGATCCATTTATATGGCAAAAATAGACTAATCAATTTTAATGTCACCACGTAGTCTGATTCCACATTATAAGCATCCTTTAAGAAACTACCACTTGGGAAGTTTTGATGTAATTTCAAAGATGGATATTCATAATGATCTGAAAACTGTTATTAAAATGCTTCTTTATTTTTCAAATAAAAATTTCTATGAGGTCATATTTTCTGCATGTGCTTCAATCAAAACAACTAATCCAACAGAATAAATGAAGTAGCAAGCACAAGATTCTAGCTAAAATCTATTAAGCCAGACACAAAGGGTTTTGAAAATATTTTTAATGATAGATATTTTTCATAAAAAGTGTTTTTATATATTGGATAATGGGTTATTATTATTTTAAATGAACTAATAAGTATATGTATTTTAAATTTGGAATTTTAATGTCTAATACTATATATATTCATAAGTATATAGTATGTAAACAACAGCACTTTGAAGTCCTCAGTAATTTTAAGAGTATAAAAGGGTCCCAGGCTGAAATTTTAAGAACCACTTGTGTAGGCTATAAATTGGATGCTCAGGTTTCAATCCGAAGAATCTAACTAAGTGCACTAGTCAAGTAGCCATTGGTGAATACTCAGATAAACATTTGTATGTGCCAAAGGAGCCCATAAGGAGTTGTTTTTTTTTTTAAATTTCTTTTAGGTACTATGAAGCCAGCTTCTATAGTTTCTTAAAGATTTCCTTCTGGAGTGGAGTGACTTGTCAACTGTGAACCCAGATGTCTTGATTAAATGTATATAAATGAAAACATAATTTGTGACTCATGCATAATTAAGTTTCTTCTTGAATTGCTTCACTCAGAGATTCTTACCTTAATTAATTACCTTATTTTTGACATAGTCCAATTCTGTTCAAACTAATTGTATTAGAGATTAGGAGGTAAATTGAACTTCAGTCACTTGATGGTCTTTGTCTTTTTGGCCCGTAATTGAACGCTTATGTTTCAGAATGGTGAGGTTCTAGCATACCCTACTCTGAGAACCCAGAGGGTTAGAACTCAGAACCTCTGACAACTCTGAGGATACAGCAGTGAGATTCTTATAGGGAATACGGACTTTGAGGCAGTTGGTTTTTGAAACCTCCAGTGTATTAACTTAAAATAAATTATAGAAACTAAGTGTTGAAATCATGAAATACCATTTCTACTTTAATTCCTTTCCCTGACATTTCTATTTGTCCTTTTATCTGAGTCTGAAATGATGTGGGAGGCTTCTTAGTTCAGTCATTTGCATACACTTTTGGTGAATTTATTCTCTTTATTGTCTTTAGGTTCAAAAGTTTAAGCTGCTTTGAACTTGATGATGTTTACCAATGAATAGGCTCTCAAAAGCACTTTCCAAAGAAAAGGAAATATTTACATATTCTCTGGTAGTTGTAACAGTATGACTGATTTACATGTAAAATTAAATTAATTTATAAATCATTTCAGTGTAAGGAGGGATAAGCCTGAAAATGAATGGCGAAGCAAATGCTCTTTCGTAGTGTAAACTTGTTCTTGGCTATTACTACAGTATAATATGTTCTCATTATAAATGATGAATTAATTATCAGATTCTAATTGATTGATTCAATATGAATATCCTTTCCTATCTTCCTTACTCATTTCTGAACTTCTTGCCCATACAGCTATACCTCAATGCATCATTTGGTCTATATTTGTAGAAATTAAAAGCTAAAATTGAGACTTGTTCATATGTTTAATTTAGGGTGATATTAGTATGAATTCCATTTGTTCCTAAATATTGCAAGGGCATATTTTACAAATCATGTTCATAATAAAGTAAGTCTTAACTTCCTTTTTAATAATTATCATTTCAATTATTCATGATATCTCTAATTCATATTCAATCATGAAATTAAGTAAGATTGTATTGTGAAGTTAAGAAAATTGTTTTACATTGTCCTTCATCCCATTGGCAAAACCTTCTTAACGACTATATACTATGAGACCCTCTGTTGCTTCTTAAGGAGTATACACTATGACATCCATCCAAGTGTAAAGGTGATTTTACACTTGTTGGTTCTAGGTTTCTAAGATGGTTTTGAATGATCTTATTTCATTCCTGAATACAGAAAGGGGAATTTTCTATTAGTACAAATGTACATAAATGCACAGAAGTATTAACAGGTATGCATATATGCATGTGTTATATGCAAAAGTTGTTGAATTTCAGAATGCTAGTGAAATTTGCATTTCAAAGTTAGTTTACCTTGAGATGACAATTTAATTTAATTTGAATTCCTAGATATATAAACATTTGAAAAGTGATGAGTCTTTGCATCTTTAATTGTAGTTATCTCTAGTTAGGTGTCATAATTAAGTAGAGTTTTATACATTAAGTTTCCCCTGAAATTTAGCTGCAGGTTTTTAGTAATCCATTCTAAGTGTACTGCTCTATTATCCTAGCCAGTTATGAATTATTTTTAAGTCTATGTAGGGATTGTTAGGGAAATGTGTTATAGATGTGAAATTATGATATTTACTATGCTTAGTGTTTTATAGATTCACATTAGGCAAATATTCCCATCAGTTTAAGTTGTATAGCAGAACTGAGGTTAGAAGAAGAAAGAAATTTGCATACTCTAATATACCTGGAGGCAGAATTGAGTTCTTTATTTTAATTAAAGCAACAATTAATGCACAATATATTTTTTATGCTACATGATTTGACTAGTTGGCTTAATTAGGTAGGAAATTACATGTTTCACTTAAACACAGACTGGCTTTGCCTAAACAATGAAGTGCTCCATGTGTTCTAAAATATTTTCTCCTCTGGAAGATTTCTGGATTGACACATGAGGCTGAATAATCTTGACAAAAGGGTATCTTTTCCCTCCTATTTTGTGTCTGGTTTCCCTAAGAGGGCAGTGTTATATTTCGTAGTGGAAGGAGCACAGACTTTTGAGTCAAGCAGCTGTAAGTTCGAATTCTATCTCTTTCTTTCATTCATTCATTCAATGAGTACTTTTTGAGCCTGTCATTGTCCTCTATACTCTAGAGACAATGAAGAGGAAGACAAATACATCTCTTGTCCTCTTGGGATTTATAATTTATTGGGGTAGACAGCCAAGAAAGCAAACAAATAAAATATTAAGAGTTTTTGATTGTGTCCTTCAAAACAGACCCTGAGGTGTCAATAGGCATGCCAGAATTTTTGTGGGAAGCGGGGGTAATGTTCTCAGGATCAACATCTGTGAGGGAGAGAGGGCAGTAAGATTAGGCAGAGAACTGAGATGAAGTATCAACAAAGACCTCAGAAGGTCCCTCTGAATATTCTAGAGCTGAGATGGCCTTCAAAGTTGTATCATTTTGAGGCAAGGCCCCTGAACCTATATATACCTGCATTTACCAGACATTGGCTGTGACCTACTTCAGGTAAGAGTGTGTGACCTTAAAGTAAGAGCTCTTTCTTTGTTGAAGGGTAATTCTGGAAGAGGGACTCAGCTTAGAACCATCAGCTATTAATATTCTGAAGCAGCCAGGGGAATGAGCACTTCAGTTCTGAAGGAGAGCTAGGCAGTTCAACACAACATCCAAGACCCACTGCGATAGGTGCTTTTGTAGGGGCCATGCAAAGATACTTTAAGACTACACAGAATTATTTATCCTAGATTGAGGAGGGTTAAGAAAATTTCCCCCAAAATAATTACCTGTAAAATGAAACCTGTAGAGTGAAGAGTTTGGGGAACGAATATCAGGAGCTATGCATTCATAGCTAATTTCAAATGCAAATGGTCAAGGCAAAAGAGAGCACTGCGTATTGAGAAAACTAAAAAGAGAAATGTGACTGGATTTCAAGTTAAGAGGAGAAGTGTGGGAGATGAAGACAAAGAGGTAAATTGGCTAGATAATGTCTTCTCTACTAATTTAAGAATTTATTCCGAAGGACTATGTGACCCTGAGCAAATTACTTCACCTTACTATACCTTACTTTTAGGATCTTTATAATGTGAAAAAATATGACCCACTTCCAAGGATTATGCTGAGGACTGAGTGAGGTAACATAAGGATCCTAGCATAGTGCCTGACAAGTGGTAAGTACTCACCCTTCTATGTAGAAATATATATGGCAGCCTTTAGTTTTAAGCAGAGAAATGATAGCTTAGACAGTTGTAATTTGGGTATATATCAGAGAGGCCTCTTACCAAATATTCTCTCCCTCATTAATGACAGGAATTTTACCATTCGTGAATATTGTGCATCAAAATTTACCTTTCTAAAGATAGTAAGAAGACTGCGGTATAATGAGATAACTCAATTCGTGTTGGGGGAAATAGGGATGGAATTCTGAATGTAGAGGGAAAAGTGGCAGAAAGAGGGATAATAGCATGATTAAAGACACATTTAGCATGTTTTACTATTTAACATCCTGTCAGCACTGGAAATGAGTAATTTTGACAACATGTTTTATATATTTGTATAAATAAGAAGGTAATCTTATTTTTGGTTATCAATTTGGCAGGAATGAAAACAATCATCCTATTCAGGGTATGGCTTAGTGAGAACGTTGTCCCATCTTATACTCCCACCAGCCCAGTGTTTCCAGGGAGCTGTTTGGCAGTATATGTAGAGCCAAAACATATTTATATCCTCTGACCCAAAAATCACATATAGAAATTCATGCTCAGGAAATAATCGGTGACAGACACTCATGTTTAGTAATATTAATCACTTTGGTATTTACAGGAGCAAAAGATTGAATAAAAAAGACTGATGTCAAATGGTAGGAAAATAGTTATACACACTGAGGTATGTTCACACAGAAGACTATTAACCAAATTTAAATTTCAAGTTTTTAAAAAATACTTATTACATGATAAAATTTCCCTTAAATAAAATAAAAAGCAGTATATGAAACTCAATGCAGAAAAATCACATTCTTTAATGTACACACACATACACATATATTTGGAAATATATACATATTTTACTAATGATATTTCTGTAAATGAAAATATGAGTCATATTACTGTTTTTCATTACTCTTGCCTTTATTTTTCAAATTTTCTAGAAGGTACCTGTGATAATTTATAATCACAAGAAATGTTATCTTTTAAAAAGATCACTTTATTCACCTAGAATATTGGCAAAATCATTTCTTACCTAGCCTTGCAAGTCATTTATAAACGTCTACAGTCAAAGAAGAGAAAACTCCTCTGAATATTCATGATGATATTTCTCATTTCCCTCTATTTTTCTAAGAAATTAAATAATGCTTAAGGTGAACTTTGGCCTTTGTGGGTGAAAGAGCTTTTAAACTTAAAATATTATTCTTGGAAATATTCAAAATTACTTCTATAAATTGCCATGTGGACAATAATCTCTAAATTGTGTATTTTGTGTCTATGGTACCTTTATATTTGAAGACCGAGTCCTTTTATATTTTTAATAATAAATAAACTAGAAACAAAGAGATGGACTGCCTTCCATGAATAGAGTACAAATTTTGCATTCTTCAGCTTGGAAAGGTTAAGGTAGAGGTAAGATATAACTAAAATCTATAAAATTAGCATACCACATTGGTGGGTACCCTATGCAGTTTAAAATAAACCATTTTTTGAAATATTGAAAGAAGAGAAGGTGATACATACTAAACACAATAAATGATTTAAGGAAGTGTTTAGATAAATTCATGGAAAATTGATTTGTATAATTATTATTCAAAGATGGGTACATTTAGAGTATCTTCTCACCTTTTAAGACAGTAAGATACCTTGTAATAATTTGCATTTCTGCCTTGTTTTATATTTGGTAAATCATTGTCTTATTTAACACTGTTGTGGTTTAAGCTTCGTAGGCACAAAGATCATGCCTATTTCACTAATATGTGTACCCACTGAAGTGTCTACAACAGCATTTACATATTTGAATCTCAATTAATATACTGAATTGTATTAAACTATCACTTTCTCCCAGAAGATAGCCATTGAACAGAATAATGGACCGGTTGGACCACTGGTATGCCCCACAGAAGTTTAGTTCAATAAACAAGAGAGCAATTCTGATATCTGAACTCAAGACTTCCCACTAGCAAGAAAGTGCAGAGCTGTGTAGCACTTGTACACAAGAAAAAGATATGACTGAAAAGAACCAAGAGAATACAGTTCTTTCCACAATAAGATATTCACTAACACACACCTGTCAAAACATGTAATCCTTTTTGGTGAATGGAATAATGGGACCCTAGCTATAGTATTTTAGGGATACTTACGATCACTGGAAGATAAAAGATGTATGTATTTATAATGTAATGTTGAGTAAATGAAGTGTATTCAAGAAATATTTCTTTCATACTATGTGTCTGTGGGAATTGAACACGAACATCCAGATTCTTGAGTATACTAAGAACAACTGAGTAATTGGCTTAAACGTAAGTGTTTTATAGTGATTTTCTTTTTTAGATGTAGATACATTGTGGGGCAGCATATTATACTGTCTGCATTTCTAGATGGACGATATTAAGCTGCAGAATTTTAGAAGTACTTTAAAATTCAAAGTACAATGTGAGTAGCAATATGTACACTTGCCTCAGGAAGCTGGTAAGCCCTCTCTGCACATGTTGATCTGATCAGGAAACTAGGGAACAGACAGAACCTGGAACTAGCTCTTTGTTAGCAAAGATGTATAATAATGCAGAGGATGGGCCAGACATCTGCGGAGGTTGGAGGGGAAAAAAAACAGAGCCTTGATAAAAGTCATAGAGCACCGCTTATAAAATCTAATTCTGAAGGACATTTCTTTGGGAAATGTTTTATCTCAAACATGTCCATTTTGCTTTTAGTGCAGTAAATCTTTTTCTCCCCGACTGTAGTAGGAGAAAATAGGTTGTCAGAAACTCTGAGACTTACATCCTAGAGGTTTTTTTTTAGTACAGTCTGAAGAAATGCAAGAGGTAATAAAAGGTAATAAAAGGGAGTCTATCACCCTTCTTGTCATCTAGTCCCACTGATTTGGATATTATGAACTGAGGCTGTGAAGTCTAGATAAGGAAGATTTTCTGGATCTGAGGAAGAGCTGTGTAACAACTATCTAACAATGATGATGATGATGACAATGACAATGACATCTGTGTGCCTTACCATTTACAAAGCATTTTCATATGCATTGTCTTTTTATCCTCACAAAATATTTAAAAGATAATCAGGGCAAATAAACTGACCCCACATTAGAGATAAGTAAGCTCACAAGGGAGTTGAAACTTTTGTCTCCCAAATTTAGATCCAGTGTTTTTTCCATTGAGATGACGGTGGAAGCAGGGAAAATTTTTTACAGAACTGTTCTTATAAATATTTCAGCTAGATTATAGAGGTTTAGAAGATATTTCATATATGGTTGGCAATGAGTTGAATCTAGTTCTGAAGTTAGATCTGAGTTTGAATTACAGTACCACTGACAGTAGAATATCCTTGGCACATGATTTTACTTCTCTGAACTTCAGTTTCTCTATATCTAAAATGAACAAAATAATATCCATTTCTTGCAGTGTGACTGTGAGGATAAAATGAGAGAAAACATGTGAAAGTGTCTTGAAGTAGTAAAAACAAAAAGTTCCATTTCCTTCCTTATTCAGTGAGAGGTGAGGCTAGAAACCTCAGATACAGATTGGCCATAGATTTAGCTAAGAAAATCATTCAAGGATGGATGAGTTTATCAAATCTGAGAGATGAGGTTCAAAGTTTAGGACAACTGAGACAGGGATGTTAAAAAACAGGAAACACTAATATAAGTGTGTTGCCGGGGGACAAGTGCTTTCAGCTCTGCCTTCTTTTCTAAACCCTCCTGCATGTGGGGATGGGATAAAATGGCAGCAGTAGGCTTAACGTGAGAGAGGAAGTGAGAATACTGCAGATGCAGAAAAGGTCCTGATCCATGCAGGAAAAATGATGTCAGGTCCACCTGTACTTTTGCTCATAGTTTTGCCACAAACAGTGAGTAAGTATTTAGTAAGCAGCCAACGATATATAATATTGGAATTTCAGAGTAGGGGCCAAAAGAGTTTTTCTCTGCCCATCCATGTTTGGTGCTCCTTTGCATTTGATATTAAGAATTTAACTTAATACATGAAATTGTTGCATGTATGTCAAATATTCCTTTTAGACTAAGCTCCTGAAAGGCAAACATAATGTATAGCATAATTTTATACACAATAGCATAGAAGTAACTATTTATGAAATATTCTGGTGCATTTATTTGTGGGGATAGCTGTAGACCTTAAGACCTTTATCATAGTACTAGATTTGGCTATGAATTTCTTAGACAAATATTTAGTAGTAGTTATTGGTTGGATGTCGGATATGCTGAGGCTGTTTTCTGGGAAATTAATAACTTTATTTTTGTTTGCTATATGTTTAATATTGGAATTCGCAGAGGAGGTGCAAAGGCCAACATTATCACCACAAAGTGAGAGGCAGGGAGTATGGAGGACTATTTTTACAAATTCATTTACAAAAAGCAAGCTTGGCTACCATATAGCATAATAATATGATGCTAAACAAAGCCTTCACCACGGTCCTATCTTTGGCAGAGAAATATCACAAACCATATGCAGATGTAACAAAAGCATGAAAATTTTTTACATGTTATGTTAATGCAATGTGTGAAAATAATAATAATAAAAAGAGCATCACAGAGAGCATCATCCAGTATATTTTGTTGAGGTGTTCACATTTTGACACCCTGTTGACTTCTAGCTGCTTTAGCTTTCTACACCTCTGTCAAAAAGAAGCTCATTAGGCAGGCTTCAAATATAAGATAAAAATGAGATTTATTGCTTATTAGGAAAGGAAGGAGTCTATATACCATGTACATTTGTGTTCTAGGAAAAGTGTGCAGTTAGGAGTAGAAGAGAATGGATGACTGAAATTTCAACATCAAATATGCAATAATTTAAAATGAACATATTTGATATAGATATCATTTAAAAGGAAAGGATGAAGCCTCATGGTTTCACATGAATTAATTTTTTTCACGCATTTGTTTGGTATTTCCAAAGTGGAGACAGTTGAGTTTTGGTAAATTCTTAGCTAGTGCTCCAGCTGTATAACAGGTGGTAAGTTATGGGACTTGGAAGAAAGAGGAGAAATATTGACCAGGAAATTTCTGTGCTTTGAGCTAAGTAGAATTGGTGAGGGAGCCTAGAAAATTTAGCAGTAGTGGCAGTGAATCATCTTTTATCCTCTGTTTACTCTTACTATTCACATGGATCAAGATGTCTTATGGTCAATAATGCATATGAAAAATGACCCTTCTCATTTGCTCTTATCACTAGTAGATTTGTGACAACTGTTCAGCATTTTAGTCAATTCAAAAATGTCAGTTAAAACCAAATAAACTGCATATAGGTGTAGATTTCACATTGCAACATCATATTAATATTGCAACTATTCTTTTCTAAAATTCACATGCAATAGAAAGAAAGAATGGCTGTCAAATTCAAATATGGAGAGAGAGATGCTTTTGTGTTTGCCTTATTGTAGACTTTCTATATGACCCAGCTTTTCTGGAAAATGTAAAGTTCTTCAATAAAAAATGATAACAGAAGAATACAATTTAGTTTTTAACTGTAATTATAAATCTACAATAAAGTCAACAAATTGTTCATCATTTTTACTATTTTTGTAAAGTTCCAACAGCTTTTGAAAAGCTGAGGAAGGCAACTCAAGAATAATGTAAACATAAGATTTAAAATAAAGTTAAACATAAAGATTAATAATATTTAAACCTCAATGTTTATATGGAAGTTTTTGAGGCCTTGTACATATATTTGTCTATTCCAATGAAGATTGGTCTTCTTTTCTCTAGAAATGTTGTCTTCATGGATCTAGCAGACAGCTTCAGAATGGACTTATGTGGAATAATAAGGAAAAAATACACATTGCCTACCTAATCAGGGAAGCCAATGAACCCTAGTGATTAAAAATTTTAACTAAAATAACCAAAGAGAGTTTTAAGAATGATCTTCTCAGTGTTTCATAAAAATATATACCTAAGATGCTAGATTTGAAGTACTTTGTTGACAGCTCTATGTCACCATACTCATAAATCTTACTCATCATATATATCTTGATTGTTGAGTGGATTACTTCTCAAAGCAATATAATAATTGGTATTATCTTTTAATGCAATATATGGCTTTTGGACAAAGTGATTAAACATGGCAAAGCATGAATTTTTGACTACTGTTTAATATGCTCAAATTTTTGCATAAGGAACTAATCTTATTAATTATAACCAATCTGTGTGTGAATGTCTACATTACACTGTATATGTTTATTACATCCCCAGAACTTAACTGGAAGTTTGTACTTTTTGACTATTTTCACCAACTTTGCCCACCCCCTATTCACTGCCTCTGGAAACCATCAATTTGTTCTCTGTATCTATGAGTTTTTTTTAAATTTCACATATAAATGAGAATATATGGTATTTGTCTTTTTCCATCTGACTTACTTCACTTAGTCAAAAGACCACATATTTCAATGGCCAAAATCCAGAGCACTGGCAACACCAAATCCTGGTGAGGATGTAGAGTAACAGGAACTCTTATACACTGCTGGTGGGAATGCAAAATGGTACAGCTACTTTGGAAGACAGTTCAGCAATTTCTTATAAAACAAAACATACTCGTACCATATCATACTCCTTGGTATTTACCCAAAGGAGTTGAAAACCTATGTCTACAAAATAGCCTGCACATGGATATTTATAGAAGATTCATTCATAATTGCCAAAACTTGGAAGCAACCAAGATGTCCTTCAGTAGGTGAATGTATAAATAAATTGTGGTACATCTAAAGTAATATTATTCACTGCTGAGAATAAATGATCCACCAAGCCATAAAAAGAAATGAAAGACATTTAATTGCCTATTACTAACTGAAAGAAGTTAATCTGCAAAAGCTACATACTGTATGACTCCAATTTTATGACATTCTGGAAAAGGCAAAACTATGAAGACAGTAAAAAGATCAGTGGCTGCCAGTGTTTGGAGGAAGGGTCAGGGGTGAATTGGCAGAGCACAGAAGATCTTTAGGGCAGTGAAACTACTCTGTATTATACTATAATGGTGGATATGTCATTATACATTTTTCCAAATCCAAAGAATGTACCTTAAGAGTGAATCATAATGTAAATTATGGATTTGAGTGATTAAAGTGTGTCAACATAGGTTCATCAATCATAACAAATATACCACTGTGGTGGGGCATGTTGATAATGGAGAAGCCTATGCATATGTTGGGGCAAGAGCATATGAGATATCTCTGTATGTTCTTCTCAATTTCTTTTTTTGTGAATCTAAAACTTCTCAAAAAATAGTCTTAAAAAAAAACAAACCAGAAAACACACAAACAAAAAATCCCAGAGTAAATATTTTGACTTCAGTTCAAAACTATGTATCTTTCTCCATGGTATCATTATGGTTGTTATTGTAATATCTCCAAATTCTATGTAAATACTATGAGAGTTTACCATAATCATCTCTGTCTTTATTCTGTATGCTAAATAAGTTAGTAGCTCCAGTTGTTTCTTTCCACAACATACAATCCATGTCCTTTAGTTTGTAAATATCTTTTCCTCCAGGCTCCTTTCAAAATTCGACTTCCTTTGCCCTCCCATAGACACTTAATATCATGTGTTTAATATATGTTAATGAAATTTTTTGTACCCTTGAAATATATATATGGTCTATATATTTGGTTTATATGTGTATGTATATATTATGTGATATCTCCCTCCTTATTTGTTCATTTGTGAATGATCTAATTTAAATTTCTGCAAGCTTTTAGAGGTTTTCTTTCCCTTTCATATCTTCAGTTTATCTGATATTTAAGCATTAAGTATAATTTTAATCTCCACTCATTACACTCTAAATGCTACTTTTAATCTGAGATTTCACATCTTTGTTTTTTTCTTTTATTCTTCAAAATTTTTGTTTTACTCCGTTCAGTTATTTAGTTATCTCCCTTTATGATCACTATTATGAGAATAAAGATACTTCTACCTCTCGTATATTTTAACTTTTCTTTTATATTTTCTAAATCTTCCTAATGCCTATAGGAGGAGTCTCTCACCTTTGTAACTCACTATTTCTTTTTTTTTCTAGCTGTGTTACTGGTAGATGTAACTGATGTCTAGGTTCTTGTCCCATCCCAGAAAGAATTCAGAGACAAGACACAGAGGTTAAGATAGTAAAGTGAGGATTTATTAAGGGACAGATAGTATACTCTCAAGGGGAGAGAACAGGTAGGCTCAAGTGAGTAGCTGTCCTGAGTTCCTTTGGCAAGCTGGTTACATAGGGTGTAAAAATGAATGGGCAGAATATTCACTGAGGAGGGAAGAGTTTGGGGTCATATTCCCTGATTTTCATCCCAATTCCACCTTCCCAAAGAGAGGAGGGATTTTTGTCCTTATTTAATCTGGATCAGAAGTGTCATGGCATCCATGCATGATGGGTACTTCTGATCTGCAAGGCTAATTTTATTGAAATGAGGGCATAATGAGCAAAAGGTTACATTCTGGCACTGGAGATTCCTGCCTTTTCCTACCTTTCTTTGTCATCTTCTAGGCCACTTGTCACCCCAAAATGTGACTACATATCAGCCCAGAGGTTCCTGCTTTTCTCTTTCTGCCCTGGTACCCCTGTTGTTTACCTGATGTATGGTTTCCTGCATTTGGCCTGTGTCCCTCTTTCCTGACCAATTTCTGCCATTTGGCCTGTGTCCCCCTTGTTCTGCTCATATCTAGCTATCTGCCTGCACTAACAGCTGCATCCATTCTGCTGTTCAACCCTTCTATTACGTTTTTTAATTTCCAACACATTTTTTCATATAAAGTAACTCCAGTTTGTTTTTTATGGATGTGTGTTTCTTCTTCATCTATTAATATTCTGCTATACCTTTATGGTAATATTCATTATAACTTGTTTTTTTTATTATCTCTGGCCTATCAATGCCACTTAATTCTAGTATATTTTCAGTTTGTTATATTTTTTAAGATGTTCTCAGACATCCTATCCCAAAGATGGAGGAAAGAAGAAGGCCAAGAACATGACTCAGAGAAGAGATTTTAGAGAGAGTGCTTATTGCTGTAGCATGGACTATAACATGCTTAGTTTCCCTTCCTCCATTCCCTAGTATTTCACTCTGGGAACCTTCTGACTCTCTGCCCTGACATTGTTCTTTTATAAGAACAGCCTGTCTTGGTTGTAATCACTTAACCCGTAGTATAGGAATAAAAGATTTGGGGGAAAGTGGGGATGCCCAATGCCTAACCTTTGTGAATGAAAAATATTGCCAGCTGTATCAGTAAACAAAGGATGCTATGGCCATTAAGTCATCAGCCACTGCTGCCGCCTCCGTCAGTGGGTGGAGAGAACTCAGAATGTAGACAAGCAGGTAGCCCGGCCTCTGCTGCCACCCACTGTAGTGCACCTTGAGGGAACTCAGGTTGGGAAAGTACAGGATACTGGCCTTAGATAGCTAGATACATATCAAAGGAATGATTTCAATGAGCCCAGACCTCTGCACCTTCCCAGACATAGAAAAGCGGTAAATTCCTTGAGATGTCTGGTTTCCTTTAATTAACAATAATATTTTGATGTTCTTACTATCTGGTTTTTGTTATAAAAACTCACATATCCTGGCTTCTACCTTGCCACTTCGGAACAGCTTCTTAGAGTGATCTGAGGTGCTGTGTCCCAGGCTCAAGTCCTAAGACAATCTGCCAAATAAAACAACTCTTAACTTTTAGGTTATGCATTTTATTTCAGTCGACACCCTTGTGCCATAACATTCAGGCCATCTGCTTGCACATCCAATTCACTTTCTGTGCTGCCCTTATGCAACCCCTCCAACTCCAGTGAATGCCTGACTAGTGTTGCTCTTTATCTTTCCCAGAACAGTGGCACAGCAGGGGAAAATCCACCTCTGACAAAGTTGCAGTCGGAAAAGACACAATTTGAAAGCTCTACTCAGCCTCTTCTTTATTGTTTTATACATATATATCCCAGAAAAAATTCTCTAAGCTGCCATTTCCTCATGCCACCACTATTTCTCATGGGCTTTGTGCTAGACTCTAAGATCCTTCAAGTTTACTCTTACTTCTAGAGGTATCTCCAGAGTTCAGTTCAGAAATTGTTAGTTTTTGTCAGTTTGCAAATTTTTCAACTTGCTTTTTAAATGTTTTTTGTGTGATTATAAAAGTAGTACATATTCATTACGGACAATTTATAAAATACAGAAGAGTATAATGAAGAAAATAAAAGTTGTCTGTTATCTCACCATTCAGAAAACAATCAAATATGATAGTTTAGCACATTTATACATACACACACACACACGCACAAACACATTTGACATAACTGAGATTACATAACACTATACAGTTTTGTTTCTAGACTTTTTGGTTAATAATATATGGTATAGGTATTTTTCCATGTCATTAGAGTTATTTACACACATTATTTTAAGTTATTGCATAATATCAACTTACATTTATACCACCAATAACTGGTGGCTGTCCAAGACAGAGAGCTAAATATAATTTGTAACCCAAACACCAGTGGAACAGTTTTTTTGGTATTGATGCCTTTGGTGACATGGTAAATTATGGCATTTTATGACTCGTCCTACAAATGGCTATGACTGATTGTGTTCTTCTGCATATGGGTCTCTTACAAACAGAGTCTTTAAGTTGGTCCAGTTCTGCCTTCCTCCCACTTATGGTTCTCTCTATTTGCTGATTCTCATCAGTAAGCCCCAATGGTTACCAGCTGCATTTTATTCCAGATTCTTTCAATGAACATTAAAACATGGATACCCTTGATGAGGTTATTTTAAAACATTTCAGCCATGATACATTCATGTCGCTTAAACACTTCTAGGAATATAGACTTTAGAGTAAAGAAGGACAATATAACTTTTTTTTCCCATTGAACAGATGAGCTAACAGGTATAAGATCATCTGCTTCATGGCTGTATTAACACTAGCTAACTCCCTTGTCTTCTGACTCCTACTTCAGTACTCCCCTTGCTATGTTGTTTATATTAGTGTAACCTCTCTTAGAGGACCTCATTAAATTCTGGTGAGGAAGGGCAGAATTAGCGCTCTTACATTTCTCTTCACTTTGTTACACTCCACCAGATTAAAGCACGAGATCAGATAGACTTTCCTTCTCTGAATATGAGCAACTCCAAAGATGATATGTACTTTATTTCACTATAAAATTTTTTTTCAAAAAAATACAAAACAAACAAACAAACAAAAACAAAATTAAAACAAACTCAACAGAAACAATCCTGGAATTTTCTATTCTTAGATTGAAGTGTAATCTATTGAAATCACAGTTAATCTAAACTATATTTCTAATGGCTTAAATTAGAATTCAATGATATTGTATTTTAGAATATCATCATATTGCTGGGAATGTGGAAGCATAGTCCAGTTATGGTGCACCTAGTTTTCTCTTGATTATCTTTGATTAAAATATCTCATTCATGGGTAGATTAATATTCTAAGGGAGAAGATAGCCAAATGTGCACTTCATCTACAGATTATATTAAGAATAATATGTTATGAGTTTTGGTATGGATCAAGTGTTTGTATCTAGTATTGTAGAAATACAATTGATTGTCTTCTACATATGTCAGTGGTTTAGGTTAAATGGGAAAAGCAGTGTTCTGAAAATTCAAGTGCTTAACTCAGAAAGTTTCTGCGGTCCCTGAAGAGATACTGAAATTATTTAAATTTATCAAGGTTTCAAATGATAGAATTTTACTTAAAGTGGCCCAATTTTTCTCTCCATTCCTGAATAAGCTAAATTAATAATCAAGGCAAAATTTTGGTTCCTCAAAATATTCTATATATACACTATTTTTTAACTACTGGAAAAGGTTTTTTTCTAATGTAAAATCTGTTTTTCTATGGAAATACATCTTAGGTGTATTTCTGTTTTCTGTAAAATCAGCATATATTAAAGGGGGGGAGGAATTATACAATATTTTATTCTCTCAAAGCATTTTTATATCCATCATCTCATTTGATGCATCAATACCATCATGTAGGGTATATTTTCTCTTCCTTAGATTATTGATTCAAAAAAGTAGAAAGAAAACTGAGATACAGACAAGTTTAAATGACTTACCCAAGGGCACACAGCAAATTAATAACAGCATCAAGGCTAAAATCCGAATCTTTTGACTTGTAATTCAGTGTTTTGTCCGCAATACAATGCTGTTTTACCTATAATTGCAGATTACTTAGTCTCTCATTATTATGGTAATATGATAAACAACAAAACTAGGAGATTTGGAGATGCAAGGATCAGGAAAAGAGGCTATTTATAACACTTTAGGAATTTAGGGACTCCCTGCCTTCCTCTTCTAGACATGGAATTAACCTTGAATGACAGTATTGGAGTTACTAATGAACTCCATGTGAATTGCATGATTTTTGCAGCATTTTATGCCATTGTTAAACTAAGTGGGGCGAGATTAAGACAGCTCTGATGACTGAGGAGATCAATCAGTTTATACTATCTAATTTTTAAAACCCTGTTGGAAGGGAAAATGTCAGGACCTCAATCAGTCTTAATAGTCTAATCCACAGTCTAGATTTTCTAGTAGATGACCTTCCTGCCCTGGGAGGTGATGGGGTGAGTGTGCATGATCAAAGAAGCACTGCTGCACTGAAATTACTTCAATGGAGGTCTCTTTTTGATCTTTTTATACTTTGGGTGTGCACTTTGTCTTTTTAACTCATTGTTTGTCAGGTTTCACATAGAAGCCTATACATATGTTCCTTTCTTCAGCATTCCCATTTTTCATTTATACTCTGTTCTTCCCAAGGGGATTTATTTTGTTTATTTTTTAGTTAATTAATGCAACCCAAGTAACTGAAGTCTGAAGATAGTGCTATTAATGATTCTGTCCTTGAATTCTCCTATTTGCATTGTGACAGAATAACGGCTCTGAAGAATTCCACGCCCCTACTTCTAACACAGTTCTCAAAGAATTGGCTAGTTTGCTAATAATTCTAGCATAAAAATGTATTAATTACGTACCTTACTTTCCATTTTCTAAGAGATCATATTTTATTTTTACTACTTATTACAAAAATTCCTTCCCCACGAAGTGTTCTGTATTGGTGGGCTAAGATTTGGAAATGACCTTAATAAATACTGCAATGTTCATGTACATTGGCTTTCACTCTCCATCTATTCATTTTGGATATGAGACTTTAAGTGTCTGTGGTATTTACATTGATATGAATGACTGAAAAATGTTTTGTAATCAATGACCATAACAAATATAACTCCCTAGTGCAAGTGATAGGGCCAGATAGGATAGATTAATGGCATTAGCAGCAGCTGTTCAATAGCCAGATTCCCTGTAAATATAGGTTCAAATCACATCAAGACTGACCTTTTGTACAGCATACCTGAGGGGCTTGATTGCATGTGACTTTGAATTGCCTTCAAATATATCTCATCTCTTTGAAGGCCTTACAAAAAAGTGTTCTCTCCTTCTTATGTCCATTCAGAATATAAAATGTGTCTGTTGATATTTATTATTTAATACATAACTCTTCCAAAGATAAAAGGCAAACTTTTACAGGTTGTCAACTTTTAGAATAAGTAATACAAAATGTTAATTGAACACTTAATATATGTCAGCACAGTGTCCTAAAGTGCTTAATGCACATTAACCCATTTAATGCTCATAATTCCAGAAGGTTGTAGTGACTTCCTATTGCAGAGTAAGATGAAGTAAATACAATTTTATCTATCTTCCCTGCTATGTGAACTAAAAAATCATTGATATTATACATGAAACAAATACATGACGACTCTCAAGAGAGGAAAAGGAGACTAGAGTTAAGGACCTTGGTATATGAGGAACTGGTACAGTGATGAGTTCCAGGTTGTCTTGTGTGTTTGTTTGTTTGTTTGTTTTGTCTCATATATCCTAGGAAGGGTTGTAGAGATGTTGGAAACCTGGAAAGACTAACAAGCACAGACAAAAATAGCCCCAAGATTTTACTCCATTTTGAGTTTATTTTTGTATATGGTATCATAAAGTAGTTTAGTTTGATTCTTTTGCTTGTAGCTGTACAGGTTTCCCAACACCATTAATTGAAAAGGCTGTCTTTTCTCCATTGTATATGCTTGCCTATTTGTCAAAAATTAATTGACCATAGATGTGTGGGTTGATTTCTGGGTTCTCTATTCTGTTCCATCGATCCATATGTCTGTTTTTGTGCCAATACCACACTTAAACAATGTGATTTTAAGTAATTAATGGGTACAGTCAGAGAAGAAGTCTTAAGAGAAATCAGATTTGCATTGAACTCCATGATAATAAAATTGTAACATATCAAAAATTTGGAACGTAACAAAAGCAATACTAAGAAGGAAATGTATATCACTAAATGTTTACATTACAAAAAAATTAGTTACAAATTGTAATCTAAATTCCCACCTTAAGAGACAAAGAAGAGTAAAATAAATAAATCTAAAGTGAGCAGAAAGAAGGAAATAATGAATATAAGAACAGAAATCAATAAAATTTAAAAGAATGTTTACATTGACTCTTTTCTGGTATATATATAAAATAGAGGATATATATAACATATATTATATATACATTATGTGATATATATATATATATTCTATTTGGGAGATTTCAGCCTTCAAATATCACGTTTATACAAATAATGCTTGAATAGTCTTTATGAAACTCAAGACTGATCATTTTAGCCCCCTATTGAAAATAGTCTAGTGACCCTCTTTCGCTCATAGGAAGAAATACAAACTCCTTAACTTTCATTAAACATCCATATGCTTTGCTCTACACCTGTCAGTCCATGTTAACTTTATACTCATTCAAATCTCTATTATTTTTCTAAGTATGAGTCTTTTATGCCTATCAGTCCTTTCACCCATGAGTCTTTTCACAAGCTGCTACTTCTGTGAGAACATATCTTCTCTGTTCAACCCAAACCCAACCAGCTTTTGCCAATTTCTCTTTATTTTCCAAAACTGATCTCATTAGTTGATTTCCATTTCTCTCTAGGCTAGTCTAGGTTAGGTGCGCCTCCACTTTTCTGCTATAACACCTTCTATTTATCATTATCATATAACTGTGAACTTACTTGAGCAGTAGAACTGATTTTCATAGGCATATCTGATTTGCATCGTTATTATCTTGCAGCAGTAGAAAGGTTATTTCATTAACAAAAATGTCTTTATATCTAATTTGGGGATAATATTAATACCATATTGCATAAGATTATTATAAGGCGTGAGATCATGCATGTAAAACACTTATTAAAGTGTCTGACACATAGTAAATAAATTCTCAGTAAATTTCACTTATTATTGATGTAGTTATTATTATTAGTGGTAATAATGGTATTTCCTCCATATTTAGTCTTTGCCTCATAATGACTATTTGCTTAATGTTTAGTGAATAAATATATTATCCTTTTGTCTTGAATGGTATTTTGTAAATAAACAGGTTTTTGTGCTTTGTTCAAGACTAAACTTTACCCTGCTTCATTGACTTCAGACAAGCTAATAATTGTGCAGAACTTAGGTCTTTGGCTCTACCTGTGATTTTTTTTTTTCTCTTTGTAAAGAAGATCTCATGTTTGAGCATAGTACCTTAGTTTATACTGTATTGTGTATTAGTTAATAAGAAGAAAAACAAAAAAACAAATCTCATTTCTAATGATGGTCAGATTTTCACATCCATCTTATATTAAAATTAATCATATGGGTAAAAATCTCGGTTCTACATAAAGAAAGGAAGAAAATTAGAGAAGGAATAATTAAAAGTAAAAATTTTTTTCTACTTATTTATTCTTAATTAATCTAACAGATAATAGTTTATTCAAAAGAGTAATAGTAATAATCTTTTGATTATGTATGCATATTTCTATGGTCTGAATATTTGTGTACCCTTAAAATTCATGTTGAAATCTTAACCCACAAGGTGATGGTATTAGGAATTGAAGCCTTTGGGAGGTGATATGGTCATGAGGACAGAGCCCTCATGATTGTATATAGTGCCTTTATAACAGAGACCCCACAGAGTTCCTTAGCACCTCCCATCAGGTGAAGATACAATGAAAAGCTGGCAGTCTGCAATTGGGAAGAGGGCCCTCACCAGAATCTGACCATACTGACAGCCTAATCTTGGACTTCCAGCCACTAGAACTGAGAGCGATAGATTACTGCTGTTTATAAGCCACCCAGTTCATGATATTTTGTTATAGTCAGATAGACAGTAACACACCCACATATGTGATATATATGTATATGCATATATATACATACATATACTTAAATATGTACATATACATATATATCTACATATTGTGCTTATATATATGTGTATATATATATATATGCTTATGTACACTTACATATAAGTGAAATGAATGACAGCAATGATACAAAGGATAAGAGGAATAAATTATTTTGATATTATAAGGTACTCACACTACCTGTGAAGTGATACAGTGATACTTGAAAGTGGATTAGTTGTACATGAATATTGCAAACTCTAGGGTAACTACTAAATGTTTAAAAAAAAAGTATAACTGATATGCTAAGAAAGAAGGAAAAATAGAATCATATAAAGTGTTCAATTAAAACCATAAAACGTTGAAAAAGAGTACAAGACAAAAATAAGAACAAAGAACAAGGGCAAGAAATAGAAAAGAGTAACAAATGAGGTAGATATAAATCAATTTTATCCATCATCATTTTGAATAACAATAGTCTAAATGCATCAATTAAAAAAGATTATCAGAGTGGATCAAAAAATAGTACCCAACTGTATTTTGTCTATAAGAAACACACTTTAAGTATAAAGACACATGTAGATTAAAAGTTAATGGATGGGGAAATATAGTACATGCTAATGATAATCAAAATAAATCAGGAATAGTTATATTAATTTGGGACAGAGCAAACTTCAGAGCAAGAAAAGTTCTCAAGGATAAAGAGGGGAATTACATAATGATAAAACAGTCAATACTCTAGGAATACATAGCAATCCTTAAATTATATGCTGCTAACAACAAACTGCCAAAGTACATGAAGCAAAATCTGATAGGCTGCATGATGTCAACAGATGGCAGAATAGGAGGTCCTGGCTCTCACTGCTCCAGAAACACTGATTTAAAAAACATATATGGACCAGAACACCTTTGAAAGAACTCCAGAATCCATTCAAGAAGTTGTAGCACCTCAGAAGAGCTCAAGACCAAGAATGGCCACATTGAATTGGCTAGGAATATCGGTTTCACTTTGCCCATGTCTCCTCCTCCTCCATGACTGTACAGTTCAATACTGAGAAGGATACCCTTGGCCTGTAATTCCTCTTGTAGGAGAAGGAGAGAGCTAGGGGTATATCCAATGTGCTCAGTTTTTCAGGGACTGCTCAAGAGATGAACTCTGTCTTGCCTCACCTAGAGTACTAGGGTTCTAGCATAGTTAGAATTCCTAGAGGAAGCTAAAAATGGAGAGGAAGAGTGAGTGACTCTTAACAGTATGTGTAGGCCAGGCAGTCAGTGTGGCCCCTAGTACCTAGTGCAGATCAGTTACTGGTGGCTTTGTAGCTGCCTGCACCAATCACAACAACCAGCGTGAATTATAGCTGCCAGTGTGTACTGCATTAGCTGGTGCAACCCCAGTGACTGGAGCAGCTTCCAGTGATCTGAACCTCCCCCATCAGCTATCACAGATTCTATTTTCCTGTGTGGCTCACAGAAGCCAGCATGGAGCTCAACAGCTAACTTGGATCACAGCAGCTGATGTGATTAGTGGCAGTAGGCACTAATCACAACAGCTAATGTGACCCTCAAGAGATGGCATGGCTTACAGTGGCCAGAGTTGCCCACAGCATCTGGTATAGCTCCCAGAGGCCAGGAAGGATTTCCACAGAATGCAAGGTTATCAGCAGACAATTCGAGTTCCCAGCAAATGACGTGAATCTCAGCGGCCAGTGAGTCACTAGACAGCTAGCAAGAAACTTCGCCAATGGTATAGATGTCAACAAATATTACAGCTCTCATTAGCTGGGGTGGCTCTCAGCATCCAGCTTGACTCTGCAAGGTTGGAAGAAAGCCAACCTAAGACTTCTCCTTCAGGAGATAAGGAGAAAAGTAAATCTTGCACCCAATATCCAGGAATCTCAGTGCATTACTCTAGGGAAGAAAGAAGGGCAGTTGTTAGTACCTGGTATAGTATAACTGATTAGGGAGAAAGTATACAATCCTAAGTTTTTTTCTTCTGGAGAGAGGGGTAGAAGTGAGGCTTTGTACCTAATGTCCCAGAATTTTAGTGCACTGTCCTTGGAAAGAGGGTAGATGGTTATCATCACCCAGCATAGCTCTGCAGGATTAAGAGAAAGTGTACAATCCTGAGACTTCTCCCCCCAGGAATGAGTGGAAGAAATAGAATACGGATATCAATAACAAAGTTTTGAGAGATACCCAGAATCTCTAGCTGGACTGATTAGTGAAGGTCTTTGCCTGTTAAAGCCAGTCCGTAAAAACTGTAAGAGATGGCAGCTTCTTCAAATGAGCAAACACTGAAGCAAAGCTACAAGGAACATGAAGAATCAGGGAAATATGGCAATACCAAAGGAACAAAGTAAATCTCCAGTAACTGAGCCTACAGACATTGAGATCTAAGAATTGCCTGACAAAGAATCAAAAAATCAAAAATAATTTTCTTTAAAAGGCTCAGTGAACTATAAGAAAATACAGACATGTAACAAAATGAGGAAAATGACACATGAACAAAATGAGAGTTTCAACAAAGAGATAGAAATCATAGCAAAGAACAAAAAGAAATTCTGGAGCTGAATAACACAATAATTGAACTGAAAAACTCAACAGAAAACTTTAACAACAAACTTGATCAAGCAGAAGAAATAGCCAGCCTACTCAAAGAGACATTTGACATTATCCAGTCAGAAGAACAAAAAGTAAAAAGAATGAAAAAAGGTAAAGGAAACCTAAAGTACTTATAGGATTATATCAAATAAATTAATATCTACACTATGGGAGTCCCAGAAGGAAGTCTCTCCCACAAGAGAGAGAGAGAAATGGGCAGAAAGCTTATTTAAGGAAATAATGATGGAAAACTTCCCAAATCTAGAGACAGAAATAGACATCCAGATCATGAAGCCCAAAGAACATGATGAAGAGAAACACAAATAAGTCTACACAAAGGAACATTATAATCAAATTGCCAAAAGTCAGAGACAAAGAGAAAATTTTGAAAGCAGCAAGAGAAAGATGACTTGCCATGTAGGAGGGAGCCCTCCTAAGACTAATAGCAGATTTATAATAAACATTGCAGGCCAGAAGTGAGTGAGATGATATATCCAAAATGCTGAATGAAAAATATGCCAACAAAATATATTATTCATGGCAAATTGCCTTTTAAAAATGAGTAGATATAAATGTTTCCAGATAAACAAAAGCTGAGGAAGTTCATCACCACCAGACCTGCTATACAAGAAACACTAGAGGGAGTTTTTCAAGTTGAAAGGACACTAAACAACAATACAAAAGCTTATGAAAGTGTAAAACTCACTTTATAAAGTTAAAACATATAAAAATACAGAGCTGTGTTACTGTAATGCCAGTATATGAATTATTTTAATTTTGCTATAAAAGTTAACAGTCAAAAGTGTTAAGAGTAACTGTAACTATAAATGTTTTAATGGATAGTCAATATAAATTGATGTAAAATTTGATATCAATAACATAAAGTGTGGGGAAAGAAGTAGAACTATATTTGCAATTGAAGTTAAGATGTTATCAGCTTGAAATCAGTTGTTAATACTGTCAGATGTTTTATGAAAGCCTCATGATAATCACAAAATAAATAAACAAATATAGAAGATACACAAGAGAAAAAGATAAAGAGCATATCACTACAAAAACAAAAACAGTGAAACACAATGGAAGACAGCAAGAGAGAAAAAGGACAAAAGTACTGAAAAACAGAAAACAATTAACAAAATGGAAACAGTAGGTCCTTCCCTAAGGTAAATAGATTAGACTATCTAATCAAAAGACAGAGTAGCTGAATGGATTACAAAACAAGACCCAGTTGAATGCTGTGTACAGGAGACTTATTTTAAATTTAAGGACACACACTGGCTGAAAGTGAAGGTATGGGAAAAGAAGATTTCATGCAAAGGGTAAAAGAAAGTAGGAGAGGCAATACACATATCATAACAGAATAGACTTCAAGTCAAAAATGGTCACAAAAGACAGAGAAGAATATTATATAATGGTGAATGGGACAAATCACCAGGAAGCTATAAAAATTCTAATAATAGGCACCCCACATCAAAGCACCTAAATATATAAAGCAAATATTAACAGATCTGAAGGGAGAAATAGACAGCAATACAATTTTAGCAGAAGACTTCAACACTTCACTTTTAATAATGGATAGAACATCCAGACAGAAAATATAAGGGAACAGTAGACTTGAATCACACTGTAGACCAAATGTACCTAATAGGTATATACATAGCATTCCACAAAAAAGCAGAGAATACACATAAAAACAACTCTTTAATTAATATGATGGAAATCATACTAAGTACCTTTTCCAACCACAATGGTATAAGAAAAGAAATTGACAGAAGGAAAATTGGAAAATTCACAAATATGTGGAAATTAAACAACACATTTCTAAACAACCAGTTGGTCAAAAAGAAATAAGAAAAATATCCTGAAACAAATTAAAATTAAAATATAAAACAGCTAAACTTACAGGTTGGAAAAAACAGCAGTAAGGGAGAGGTTTATAGCAATAAACAACTACACTACAGAAGATGAAATATGTCAATTAAACAACATAACTTTACACTTCAAGGAACTAGAAAAAGAAAAACAAATGAAGCTCAACGTTCGCAGGAAAAAGGAAATAACAAAGAGCAAAGCAGAAATAAATGAAATAGAGACAGAACAATAGAAATGATTGATAAAACTAAGAGCTGATTTTTCAAAAGATAAACAAAATGGACAAACCTTTAGCTAAAGTGAGGAAAAAAGACAACTCAAATAAATAAAATTAGAAATAAAAGAGTAGACATTAAAACTGGTGCAACAGGAATTAAAAGGATCATAAAAGACCGCTATGAGCAATTGTATGCCAATGAATATGATAACCTAGAAGAAATTAATAAATTCCTAGAAATATACAATCTACCAGTACTGAATCATGAGTAGAAAATATGAACATATCAATAATGAGTAAGGAGATTAAACCTGCAATCAAAAACCTCCCCAAAAAGAAAAATCCATGGCCAGATGGCTTTATTTGTGAATTGTAACAAATATTTAATGAAAAATTACCAATCCTTCTCAAACCTTTCCAAAATTGAAGAGAACTAAACACTTTCAAACTCATTTATGAGACCAGTATTATCTAGATACCAAATAAAGACAAAGACATTATAAGAAAAGAAAATTACAGACAATATCCTTGATGAACATGGATGCAAAAATCATCAATAAAATTCTAGCAAACCACATTCAATAGCACATTAAAAGGATTATATGCTATGATCAAGTGGAATTTATCTCTGGGATACAAGAATGTTTCAACATATGATAATCACTAAATATGACACATCCCATTAACAGAATGAATTATAAAAGCCATATAACCATCTAAACAGATGCAGAAAAAGCATGAACAAAATTCAACTATCCTTTCATGATAACAATGTTTAACAAACTATTATAGAACAAATATACCTCAACATATAAAACCATACAGACAAGCACACAGCTAACATTATACACAATGATCAAAAGCTGAAACTTTCCCTTTAGATCAGAAACAGGATGAGAATGCCTACTCTCACCAATTCTATTAAACAGAGTACTAGAAGTCCTAGCCTAAGTAACTAGACAAGAAAAAGAAATAAAGGGAATTCAAATGAGAAAAGAATTGAAATTCTCTCTACAGATGACATCATCTTTTATGTAGAAAACCCTAAAGACTCCACAAAAACAATACTATTAAAACTAATAAACAAATTCAGTAAAGTTGCAGGATACAAAATCAGTATACAAAATCAGTTGCATTTCTATACCCAAACAATAACACAAGGCCATTAAAATAGCATCAAAAAGAATAAAATGCTTATGAATAAATTTAACCAGTAAAGTTAAAGACTTGTACACTAAAAACAATACACTGATGAAATAAATTGAAGTAGGTACAGATAAATTTAAAGATCTCCTGTGTTCATGGACTGAAAGAATTGATATCATTAAAGTGTCCATACTACACAAAGTGATCTACAGGTCCAATGCAATTCCTGTCAAAATTCCAATGGCATTTTTCAAGAAATAGAAAAGAATCCTAAATTCATATGGAACCACAAAGAACCCAAATAGCCAAACAATCTGGAGAAAGAAGAATGAATCTGAAGGCATCACACTTCCTGATTTCAAACTACATTACAAAGCTATTGTAATCAAAACAGTTTGGTATTGGCATAAAAACAGACACATAAACCAATGGAACAGAATAGAGAGCTCAGAAACGAATTCACTCATACAATTAATCTTTTACAAGGGCATTAAGAAAACATAGTGTGGAAAGAGAAGTCTCTTCAGTAAATAGTTTTGGGAGAACTCAATATTCATGTGCAAAAGAATAAATTATAATACATCATACACACAAATTAATCTGACATAGATTAAAATTTTGCTGTAAAAGTTAACAGTCAAAAGTATTAAGAATTTCTTGTATTGTAAGTATTAAGTTTTTCTTGAAACTGTAAAATTCCTCAAGAAAACATGGAGAAAAAGCTCCTTGACATTGGTCGTGGCAGTAATTTTTTTTGGACATGACACCAAAAGCACAGGCAACAAGGCAAAAGTAAACAAATGGGACTACATCAAACTAAAACACTTCTGCAATCAACAAAATGAAAAGGCCACAGACAGAATGGGAGAAAATATTTGAAAATCATATATCTGATAAGGAGTTAATGTCCAAATATGTATGAAACTCCTATAACTCAATGACAAAAAACATACACAAAATCCCCTAAAAACCACAATTTAAAAATGGACAAAGGACCAGAATAAACACTTTTTTAAAGAAGACATACAAATGACAAACAGGTATACAAAAAGGTATTCAACATCACTAATCATTAGGGAAATGTAAATCAAAACCACACTGAGATATTACTTCACATCTGTTAGGATAGTTAATATAAAAAGACAGGAGATAAGTTTTGGCCAGGGTATGGAGAAAAGGAAACCCTTGTATACTGTTGGTGGGAATGTAAGTTAGTATAACCATTATGGAAAAGAATATGGAGGTTCCTCAAAAAATTAAAAACAGAAATACCATATGATCCCAGCAATCTCACTTCTGGGTGTATATTCAAAAGAAAGGAAAACAGGATCTCAAGGAGATATCTGCACCCTTATGTTCATTGCAATATTATTCACAATAGCCAAGATATGTCAATGACCTAAGTATCTGCCAAAGGATAAATGGATAAGGAACATGTGATATATATAATTCAGCCATAAATGGAAGGAAATCCTGCCTTTTGTGACAGCATGAATGAATATGGAGGACATTATGGTAAGTGAAATAAACCAGTCACAGAAGGACAAATACTGCATTATTTCACTTATATGAGGTATCTAAAATATTCATACTCATAAAAACAGAGAGTAAAATGATGGTTTCCAGGCTCTAAGGGGATGGAGTAATGGGGAGTTGTTGTTAACACGTATAAATTTTTAGTTACACAAGAATAACCAGTTATGGAAATCTACTCTACATCATAGTGCTTACAGGTAACAAATTAGTATTGTGCACTTAAAAATTTGTCAGAAAGACAGACCTCATATTAAGTGTTCTTAACATACACAAACACACAATCCCACAATCTAAACCCAAAGGGGAAGAAGCAAACTTGGAGAAGTGATAGGTATGTTTATTACCTTGTCTACGATGATGGTTTTGTGGGCGTATATGAATTTTCAAACTCATATAATTGTATACATAAAATACATACATTTTTTTCTCTATATAACAATTATATTTCAATAAAACTGTTTTAAAACAAAAGAAGAGCCACTGACAGGGATAAGATATTTGCAAAATACATATCTTTGCAATGTACAAAGAACTCTTATAACTCAATGATAAGAAAACATGAAACCAAATTAAAAAGTGGGCAAAATATATGAATAGACACTGCATTGAAGAAGATACACAAATGGAAAATAAGCATATTAAAACATGCTAAACATCATATGTCATAAGGGAATTTCAAAAACAAAACTGAGATACAACTACACACCTATGAGTCAAAATCACAAACACTGACAACTAAATGTTAGTGAGAATGTGGAGCAACAGGATTGCATTCATTTATGGTGGGAATGCAAAGTGATAGCATCCCTTTGGAAGAGGTTGGTGGTTTCTTACAAAGGTACACATAGTCCTAATGTTCCGTCCAACAGTTGTGCTCCTTGTTATTTACCCAAACATGTTGAAAACATGTCAACACAAAAACCTACACATAAAGTTGATAGCTTTATATATAATTGCCAAAACATAGAAGCTACCAATGTGCTTCAATAGGTGAATAGTTAAACACACTATGGTACATCCTTATGATGAAATATTATTCAGCAATAAAAATAAATGACCTATCAAGCCACAAAAAGAGATGGAAAACCTTAAATGAATATTGCTGAGTGAAAGAAGCCAGTCTGAAAAGGTTACATGGTGTATGATTCCAGCTATATGACAATCTGGAAAAGGCAAAACTATAGACAATAAAATATTCAGTAGTTGCTAGGGGGTTGTGTTTGGGAGAAAGAAGGAAGGGCAGGGATGAACTGATGGGATTTTTAGGGCAGTAAAACATTTCTATATGATAAACACATGACATTATGCATTTACCAGAAGCCATAGAACTGTAGAAAACAAAGAGTGAATACCTAATATAAACTATGAACTTTAGTTAATAATAATATATCAATATTGGTTCATCAATTTGTAACAAATATATCACACCATTGCAATATGCTAAAAATAGGGGAAACTGGGGGGGGGAGGCATAATGGGAACTCTCGGAACTTTCTCCTCAAATTTTCTAAAAACCTACAACTGCTCTAAGCAATCAAGTCTACTAATGTTAAATAAAGGCCTTCTGAACAAGTATATATGAAGAAAACAGAAAACAATAGCACTATTGATAATAACAGCATGAAAAAATGTTTGACTGCAAATCTCTTTCCTTCCTATTTTCTGCCTGCCAGGAATCTGTGAAAACTTACAATTCTGATTGTAAAATATTTTAATAGTAAGATTTCTGGAATATGAGTAACCAATATTTCTAGGTAATTCTTTAAGCAATATAGTCATGTCTAAGGGTCCCTGTGTGTGTATCTCATCCTTTAAACAATGATTGATTACTGTTAATTTTCATTTTGCTTTCAGCTATATTGACAAAGAAGTCCCTTGTTTGCAATACTTATAGCTGAAACTGTATTAATCCGATGAATGTACTGAATTCATTTCACTTTGACAGAAAAAAAAAGTAGCAAATAAATTTAAAGTTTCTTTATAGCATACATTTTTCACCTTAAAGGTATTCCATTCAGATCCCTTTAATGAAAGAGTCATTTCGTTGATACTATTACCAATGTACTCCATTAGAAGATTAAATTATGTTATCTCTTTAAAGTGCATTGTCATCTATAAATAATTTAGTCAGGTTTTTAAAAGCATGGACTCTTTTATTAGACTGTGTTCAAATCCTGCCTCTGTCACTTAGCAGCTGAGTGGCCTAGGGCAAGTTGCTTATCCTTCTCTACGTTTCAGTCACCTATGTGTGAAATGGGAAATTCATTAGTAAATTTCAAGATATAATTCATTAAAAGCATTTACCATATTGCCTAGCATATAAAGAACCTAATCAATTATGATTATTATCTAATTATTACACTATACTGAAGGATAATAAGCTCTGAAACTGGTAGATGCATACAACTTCCAGTAAAAATGATTGTATTCAGGACTCCACGGTTCCACTTTCTTTCATTACTAAGTGGCATGGAATATTGTCTTAGTAGATTATGGCCTTAGTAGATTAGTTTATTTTTTAGTTCCGTATGGTAAGCAAACATAACCATTGCAATCGAAAACCTCTTCTACATTTTTCAGGGGTTAAGAGAAGAGGCCCCTGGGAGTGGACATCAAGCATTATGTTTGAAAAGTGTTGGTGTCTTGGAGAATGAGAGAAAGGCAAGAAAAGCATAGGGATGCACTGAGAAAAGTTATTGGTGAGTTGAAATATACACAGTTTTTTTCTTGGCTCTAGGCTTTTCTCTAATTTAGTTCATATTATGAATCAGAAATCTATCCCAGTTCCCTAATCTTCTAGTTTTTTTGTTATCCTTTTCTTCCCCCTTCCACCTATAAATCTCCTCTGTTACTACTAGTAAAGAGCTTAAAATTACACAAGACTAAATTAGGGTACTTTAACCAATGACCTAACTCATGTAAAACTTTTTCATTATGAAAACAAGTAAATCTACATAATATTTACCCAAATATCAGAATTACTCCTTGGATGTTTCAAGTTGTATTTTTTGAGAGGAGAGAAAATAATTTTCCACCAGAGCCCTTGATTGCTTAGGTTGGGAGGTTGGAAGAGTTTTGGGCATAAGTGGATAAGCCAAAGTGCATAAACCAGGATATTTTTCCATAAAAGTACCTCCTGAACACAGCAAAAAAAAGTGTTGAAAAATAATTAAATAAATAAAAGAATGAAACATCTCAAACCCAAGCCTCCTTTAACCAATAATAAAGCCAGTGAAAAAACACTAATATCTGAAAACTAGAGGTAAGGAAATGTTCAAAGGAAGTCAGTGATATAATCTATTGTCCTCACTTTTGAAATAAAAACAGAGTTCTCAGCTAATTGATAATAAGTTAGTTATAGTTAAGCTATTAAAAAGCTAAGCCATAATTTGTAACAGAATACAAAGGCCCTAAAACAGTCTCTCTATAAATTCCTATATATTTACAGAAAATGTGCAAATTTGAAACTCTGACAATTAGAGAAAGAGAATGAGAGAGAATATTATCCATTATTTCAACACATTTACTACTTGGTTATACAGCAGTGGCAAATGCCTCCAACAGGTTATAAGTGATAATAAATTTCATTTTTAAACCAAAATGAGCTTAAAAGGGCTGAATTTTTGTACAATTACAAAAATTAACCTCATAGCTCTTATTATTAGTAAGTTAATATATTATTTGCACAAAATTATTAAATCCTTATAATGGATTACATCATGAAAATTTGTCCTATATTAGTAATAACTATTTCAGATTTTTACTTTTTGTTAGTGATCTTATCATCAATACTGATAACAAATGTAATGATGGTTATTATTATCTACACGTAGCCAATGCTTAATCATGATAACTCATTACAGGTAAACAGTCTCTATTACTGGCCACAAATCAGTGACTTAAAATTTTGACTTGAGAAAACTTCTATTTTTCTGAATGTTATTAGATATTAGCAAAAAGAAACTTATTTAGTAGGATTGCTTTTAAAGAAAATTTAATATGGAGAGAATTAAGATACTGAAAAAATCTGGTTTTAATATTTGATTTGTAGAGAGTTGAATTAATGTTATATTTTTCATGCCTTCTGAAGTCTCTAAGTGATTAATGGAATAGTATTTTTATCAAAGAGCTTTGGAGAAATTGGTTACTTTAAAATAAATAGTGGAATGATAATAATTTAATGGCTATTGCAATATATTTTCTAATCTTCTTAGAAATTCTTTCCTTTACCTGGTCACTTCATTTGTCCTTTTAAGAGATTATAACATTATTAATCATGTAAATATATACTTTGCCATGCATCCGCCTTTCAATAATCTGTTAATCTTTCCATGATTTTCTTTTACTTATCAAAAATTCAAAACATAAGAACAATATTAGAATATTATTATAGTAGTTAATGTGCAAAACTTAATAAGCAAAAGAAAATATAATTTTAAAAAGTCATGGTGCTAACACTTCTGCCTGCAAAGCATTTATGCTAAAGAGATCATTGAGCACTGATTATGTTTAATTTCTTAAATCTAGTACTGTTTTACATGAATAGTTCTCTACAATATTGTTACTATGAACTAGAGTTCTCAGTTTTGAGCAATACAATTCATTACACAGATCAATTAAGAAAAACGATAGTATTTGCCTACCATATGTCACAGCAACTGGGCTCATTTTGTGTTTAGATGATATGCTGAATCATACTTTCCTATATGAAATACGTCCTTAAACATCTATTTGATTATATTTGATATATTCAAATATAATTGAAAACAAAATCACGGAGAAATATTTTTGTGAAAATCATATTGAGAGACCTACAAATAAAGATGGTGAACAGGACATATGAATTTATTTCTACTTCCTCCTAAAATCTCACTATAATATTTTTGGGATTTTTAAGTCATACATCCATAGTCAAAGAGAATCGGAGAGGACTAAAGAGTGACAACTTTTGGAAACGGAGTATCAGATGGGTGATTAGCAGCACAAGAAATCTGAATCCTAAGGTGGAAGTAGGAAAAGTTGAGATATCTTCCAAAAGTTTAGGAGTTGCTAACATCAGGTACCCCTGGCAGAGAAGAGAAAATCTGAGCTAAAAAATAAAAGTGTAGATTGGAAAATTAAAACAAACAAACAAAAAATCCCCATCCCTACTTCCACAGGCAGAAACTTCCTCTCTACATGTCCAGCAGAAGACTGAAGTTTTATTCTTTATAAAGGATGAAACAGAGGGTCTTTGGACTGAAGTACACCTAGCAAAGTTGAATTGGTATAACTTTGAATAGAGAGGCATATACTGACTAAATGTCGAGACCTCCAGTCTTCTTCCCTCAGAATGATGGCAATTGGGGTAACACCATGACAAAGACTGAATATACTTCCCTGGAGGATTTGACTGACCAAGAAAAGAGACTTGTATATATAAAAACTGGGTTTTCCTACAGAAAATTGGCTCGAACAGATGACCCCACACTGGAGAACACAGTCTAAAACTCCCATTCTTGGATATAGAACTTCTAATCAGTTTTTCAGTACTTCACTCATGTATAAGCATGCAGTGAGCATTAACAGACATTCAAGAAGGGCAGGGGTTGAAAGTGTGAGAGCAAACAAACAGAAAATAAGCAAATTGGTAGAAATAGAGACAGTGAATGGAGAAAAATGCACACACACACACGTGTGTGTGCAGGTATGAAATAAGAACACATTAGATAAGAGTGAAATATCTAGAAAATAAAATAACTCCTGGAAATTGAAATTGTGTTATAAGGAATGAAAAACAGTACTAAAGTAAGTGGTTGGGACATAAAGTTGAACATGTGGCTCAGAAAATAGAGCAAAGAGATGGAAAATGGGAGAAGAATGTAAGTTGATTAAGAGTTAGTCCAAGGAATTCTCCAATGAAGACATATAAAAATGGCCAATAGGCAAATGAAAAAATGCTTAATATCACTAATTATCAAAGAAATGCAAATCAAAACTACAATAAGATATTACTTCACACCAGCCAGAAAGGCCATCATTCAAAAGTTCATGAACAATAAATGCTGGAGAGGGTGTGGAGAAAAGGCAACCCTCCTACACTGTTGGTGGGAATGCAGTTTGGTGCAGCTGTTATGGAAAATAGTATGGAGAGTCTTCAAAAAACTAAAAATAGACTTACCATATGATCCAGCAATACCATTCCTGGGCATAAATCCAGAGGGAACTTTAAGCTGAAAAGATACATGCACCCCAATGTTCATAGCAGCACTATTTACAATAGCCAAGACATGGAAGCAACCTAAATGTCCATTGACAGATGACTGGATAAAGTTGTATTATATTTATACAATGGAATACTACTCAGCCATAAAAAGAATGAAATAATGGATGGACCTGAAGATTGTCATTCTAAGTGAAGGAAGCCAGAAAGAGAAAGAAAAATGCCTTATGACATCACTTATACGTGGAATCTTAAAAAAAAGAGAAATGAACTTACTTACAAAATAGAAACAGACTCACAGACAAAGAAAACAAACTTATGGTTACTGGGAAAAAAGAGGGTGGGAAGGGATAAATTGGGAGTTTGAGATTTGCAGATACTAACTACTATATATAAAATAGATAAACAATAAATTTTTACTGTGTAGCACAGGGAACTATATTCAATATCTTCTAGTGACCAATAATGAAAAAGAATATGAAAAGGAATATATGCATGTATCTGTATGACTGAACTATTATGCTGTACAGCAGAAATTAACACAACATTGTAAACTGACTCTACTTCAATTTTAAAAAAGAGTCCAAATTCTATAGAGAAATAATGGAGAAAATAGAGTGGAGAAAAATCATTTTAAAAATTCAAGAAATTTTATAAGTTCTAAAGTACAAGAGTTTCCAGATTAGTAGGGTCAATCAAGTTTCTTTCAAAAATCGACCCAGACCAATAGAAATAGTTAACATTTATTGAGTGCTTACCCCATTCCAGTCACTGTTCTAAATACTTTTCATGAATTAATCCATTTTAATGCTCCCAACATCCCCAAGAAGTGTGTGTTTTTATCATCCTTATTTTTAAAGACAAGATTAATTTACATACGAGACCTTTACACTGGTTAAGTAAATAGTCCAAGATTACACAGAGCTGTGATTTGATTCCAAGGACCCTTAACCACTATTATGAAATTTCATTAAACTAAGGACAAAGATAAGATTCTACAAACATCCAGAAACTTGGAAAACAGAAACAAAAAGACTTCATTCAGTTTAAAATATATATAATCTAAAGGTGTCTGGATTTCTCAACAGCAATATGGGAAACTGGAAAATGCCTGGTGAGTATTCTCAAAATTATGATGAAAAATAATTGCTAATCTAGAATTCTAAATATTAACTATTAGTCAAATGTGAGGGTAGATTAAAGTTACTTGCAGATATGCATTGTATCTGCAAATGAACTTTTCTATGCACTCTTTCCAAGAAACTACTCATAAATGTGTTCTACTAAGACATGGAAGACCAGGGATCTAGGAAGCAAGGGATCCAATATAAGAAAGAACTGAAAGGAATACCCAGAGTGAGGGTGAAGGGAGATTACCAGACAAGAGTTGGCAGCAGGCTTAGAGAGCAACCAGTCTAGCTTGTAATAGGCCAGAAACCTTCAGAGAGAGTTTAAGAGAATAAATTATAAGAACATCTAATATTTTTGAATACACTAGGAGGATAATTACGAAATGGGGGAGGGTTGGGGGTTGAATCAGTAATAATAACAGGAAATTAAGCAAAAAAAAAATCCAAAATAATGACTAACACCAAGGAAAATAAAAAGTCAGGCATGAAATAAAATGTATGCATAGTAAAGTATGTGGCTCAGTTGTGAATAATCTGATGTATAGTAGTCACGGTGATATAAACCACAAATATTGATCTTAACCAAATTTTCTTGTAACTTCAATAGGAAAGTATAATAATAGTAACTGAACATTTGTGTTTGGGAAGAGAGAGGAGGAAGAGAATTAAAATTATCTTTAGTGGAAACATTTTTTTAAAATGTTTAAAACTGAAAAATCAAAAAGGAGTAATATAAACATGTTATTTTCATGTATTCATTTAAATACCAAAAGAATCAGCCAAATAGTTGAAAGTGAGATGTGTTTGGGGACGGAAGTGGCAGGGGGATTGCTTTTTTAGACAAACCTTATTACCTAATTGCTACCCTAAACCATGTGCTTCATTAACTTTGATAAAATTTAAAAAGAAAATCTAAATTAAACATACATTGTTGGGGATTTTTTGTAAAATAGACTAAATAATACAAATCAAACTGAGATACGTGCTAAACATGTTTAGTATCAGTTCTCTTTAAAAAATTATATAAATGATAGACAAAGAAATGTGCAGGAACAAAATGGTCACAGTGAAATATAAATCTCAATTTGTTCATTCACCAAAAGTATATCTATGGTGAAATTGTGGAAGTTCTGGCTGACGTGCCCTTCTGAGCTTCTGAGTTCTTAGGAAGAGATACAGGTGCCATTCTGGGTAAAATAACGCGGGTAGGAGGGCAGCTTCTCATCTTCACTTTAATTAGAGCAGAACGTTTTTTGGAAGAGGTTTATACGCTGGATTCTTAACACTAATTTATGTTAGTTAAAGGGGCTCTCCTGGTAAAACTCTGGAAAACACTATTTTTAGATAATTTTCTTACTGCTTTGTAAGCATACCATTTGGAAGTTTAGGGTTCTCCCTTTTACTTGTTGATTTGGAAATCTAAAATATTGTATAGGCTCCTGATAAGTCATTCACCTTTTATTTTCTGTGCTCATTTCTATTTTTTTTCTACGAGTACAGATACCCTCACCCCCATCTGCTATGTGATTTAGTTGAAAAGGAGTTAAAAAAATGATTTCCTGCAAAATGCCATTTCCCTTGATATCTTCAATACCCATTATTGGGCTTGCAGAGATCAGAAAGTATTTCGAAAATTTTCAGACTGTAGGGCCAACACTTTGAAAAAAAAAGGGGTTAAGTTTTTCTCATAAGACAGAAAATGCCATACCATCAAAACAAATGTTTGTATGTGACATATAAATGCCCACTGCGGTTGAGCCAGCAATATGAAGACTATTTTAGTTTGTCACTTGTACTTCTAGCACCACCAAAAAATATGAGACTTTCAAACACTTTGCCATTTTCAAAGAGGACTATAGTTCTTATAAATTGTGAAGAAGCCTATTCATAATTTTCAAGATACTTTGTTTCATTTACATGTACAGAAAAAATGAGATGTGCCCCCTTAAATAGCTAAGTGGTATTGTATCCTTGAGGGCTAACTTGGAAAGAGTACATTAGGTACTGTTGGGATTGTGACCCCTCTCATTAATTAAAGGGGGAAATCAAATAATACAGCAGCTTTGGAACCACAAGACAATAGAAAATAAAATAATGCTAAATAAAGTTTTGAGGATATTTGGGGCTCAGAGAGAGTGGCAGAAAGATGTTAATGATGTATTTATCATCTCTGATTTAACCTGAAGCCAGAGGTAAATAAATGGCATTGAGGAGAAAAAGAGAGGTGGGTAGTGATGTTTGAGGGTATTTAGTGAAGAAATAGAATAGTTCATCAATAAAGCAGAAACTCATAGCAGATGTACTTAAGGTTTTGTTTTATATAATCCATATCAATGTTTTAAAACAAAATCAAAGTTCAGTTTTATAGTCTATACACTTTCATTTTATAAGCAGCATTATTATATGTATCATGTAGGATATACTTCAATTTGTTTCTTCTCTATATCTGATGTAAATATAACATCGGTATTACTATTCAAACATGACACTACTGATCAACAAGTCAGCTCTGGAGTTGAGAGAAAAGTACCTGAAAAGACTACTTTAGGAAATCTCCTGAGAAATTAATGTTTTGGATGCAGTTGTTAATTTCATTCAATTAAAAGATATTTATTAAGCACCTACTATATGCCAGTGTCTACTAGTTATTAATCTTTGTAATGACAGTTTCTGCCCTCATAAAATGTACAGACTTACTGAATTCTGGGAATGTGTCACTAAAGTATTTGTCCTTAAGGTACATGGGGACACCTCAAGCTCTACGTTTGGGCCTATGGCAAAGGGAAGGCAAAAGGTAATTTGTGGCACCGATATTATAAGAGGGCACAAAAATAAGGTCATGTACAGTCTCTAAGCCCCTGCTTACCCCCTTCCTTTGTGAACACTGGCTTACCTCAACTTTTACCTGAATTTTTATGGCCCTTTTGATTATCTTGTAGATTGTTTCATTGCCTTGGCTGGGATGGTCACATTCTGTGTCTTTAGTTACCTTGATTTTCAGGCCCCATTGCAAAGATTACGTAGTTAAACAACAGAAATTTTCATTGCCTCCTAAAAAAGGATCCTTGCCTCAGCTTTGATTTGCATTTAATGACTTCAGGAAGTGGGGGGGGAGATGAATTCAGAAAACTTGTTTTATACAGTGTAATGACCCCCCGCAATTCTCAAAATGTGAATTGCACAGCTTAAGGTTTTAGTGTAGTGGCATTAAGTGTTATGCATATATCACTATTTTGACCAAACTGTTGAGGTCCCAACTCTAAGATATCCAATGCTCATTTTATAAATTTAAAGTTCTTTGCAGTCTTTTGAGATAAAAGGCATCACACCTAAGTGCAAGATCTTAATCATATTCCATGGCCAGAGTGCTAAATTGATATTTTGCAACTTTGTTGAATTGAAGGCAAAAGTTTACACATGAGAAAGCAGCTCAAACCGAATTATGAGTGGAAATCTAATTTTAAAAACGTTCCTTGTCTATGCTGCTCTCATTTTTTTGATACTGAACTTCATCTCCCAAGTCCCAAACTCCATTTTAGACTTTTACTTTATAATATACAACTCATTATAAGATGCAAAATCCTTTGCTTCAGTGAACAGCCTTTGAGTATCAATGAGAAATGTTAAATGCAATTTTTATCAAGGAGTTATGACTCAGGGGAGTGTAAGGAATAAATGAATAAAAGTATCAAACAACAGTATGAATTGACCCCTCTGCAGAAGGTCTCAGAAATGAAGTCAAGAACTCAGTGTACAGAGGGAAGAAAGAAAGGGGAAAAAAAAGCCCTCACTTCTTCATGGAGAAAATCAAGGTCACTGAGGATAATGTGGTAAAGTATTCACTTTCAGCTAAGTAATCATTGCCAAAAATAGTAAAAAGTGTCTAGATGAATTTTCAAAGACGTAAAAGTAAAAGATCTTTTCCTTATCCCTGCAAATTATTTGTTAGAGACTGAAAAAGAAAGACTAATTTGAGGTGTAATCTACTATTGCATATAGTATTTATGAAACCACAAGGTCACTATGATCCTCAGGGACTGATTTTCAGGGAACTACCCAGATTTGTTGGTAGCTTCTCACCTGTAATGCCACAATTTTGTAGTGCTCTTTGAAATAATATGCATGTAGCAAAATGCTGTGGACCTAAGTTTGGGAAAAAAGGGGGCAATTTTTCTTTTTTCTTCTCTTTTTTATCTTTATTTTTGGTGGGTGTATGGAGGGGAGCTGGGAGAGTAAGTAGTTTTATATTCTCAGAGATCTAGGCAGTGAATTGGCAACAATCCAGCAAAAGAGCATTTTCTCCAAAGATAGGTATATCGTGAGACTATCGTGAAGACATCATTTTGGTAAAACTACAAAATGGCATTGACACCATTTTGGTACAGCTACATGGAGCCAAAATCTAATGAACCAAAAATGTGCAAGGGAGGTTGGAAGGAAGCCAGCTAAAACAAACAAACAAATAAGGGACTCCATATAGTAGTCTGTCTTTGGTGGCTCTAAAGTGAGACCTAAATTTCTGATAAAAGCTGAAAGAGTGACCAAATGTGGTGGTTTTAATACTTTGACAAAGTTCTACAGGAATACGATGAGCCTGGAAGGGGTTGTTGGTCCCTAATGTAAGAACACTTTAAGCTGCTGCTTGATTAAATCATGGAACAGATAAATCATTTCATTTTCAAAGTGACTGTAATAACATATCATTACTTCAACTTTAGAAGTTTTGACTCACATTAAAGATTCTTGATTTAGTTTACAGTACTATTAGTTGAGTAGTCAGTTTTAAATGACCACAAAGAAACATCACTAGCATCCAAATATGCTAATTTTAGTTAGATTGCTACCAAATGCTCTGCTTGCCCTTGGTCATAATAGGATAATTTTTTAAATTATTGAAATAATGTAAAATATTCCATACTGCACTGAATGGCACCTCCAAGGTTATACACACACATACACATACATAATATACACACATGAATATGTAGACATACATACACATATATAAAACGTATCTTCACATTTTAATTAATATGACTTAAGAAAGAGACATATATTACTCATTTTTCTGTCCAGAATTATTCATAATACCTTCTGTACCAGTCACACTTTTCATCTTAGGGAAGCAATATCCCTAAGACCATTTAATTAAATACATACATAATAGTATTTTTAGGAAAACTTCATGAGTGAAATTGATTTGGGTGTTGTGTCTACACTGATGATAACTTGATTTCAACTTTTAGTCAGAGACTCAAGTAATTCTCCATTTATTTGTTTGGTATTATTTTTCAAATAAGTTACTTTTCTGAATATATTGCCTCTGTAAGATAACCACATATAAAAGTCAAATTTTCTTTTGTACTCATCCACAAAAACAGAAATTTCCATGAGCTTTAGTCATCAGAGATTGTTCTGTTTTTCCTTAAATATAATTAGGTTTTCCTTACATTAATGATCTTCTAGGGGATAAAATAACAAAGTACATTATATTCTATGGGATATTATGTTTAATATAAGCCTAGAATATGGAAAATAAATAAGCTGAAAAATCCCCCAAAACACTGTGATTTTAAAATCGTTTGAAAACCTCAGGGGTTGACCAAATATTTCTTTATGGGCTTGTTGTACTTTAGGGTAAGTTACATTTTCTGTACGCTTGACAGTGAAAAATAAAAGATTTGAAATAAAGTTATGATTTTAAATTATTAAAATTGCACATGATAATTATATTCATTTTTTGACTTTATATTCTTATAATGTATTATTCATGCCAACTACTGTTCTAATTTGGAAGCTATTATTACCAAAAAAATGTTTAGGATTCAGTGACTTCTGGTTGTCTCACTTACAGCACCACAGGCAACTGGTCAGAATTAGATTAAGAGGGAAAAAGAAAGATGGTGGATAAACTCCTGAGAATGGATGAGTATTAAATATCTGAATTTTCTATGTACACTTCTCTATAGTTTCTGATAAGGCCCATAATGTTTTCACAAAAGGTGAAAAGAAAATACCTAATCATAAATCATATCTAAAACTTTGAAGAAATATGTTATATTTTCACAAACATAGAGCCAAGCAGATAGAGTAAACTAAATGATATGCTGAAATTTTATGGCTGCCATTTAATAGAACTCTGGTCTTAAAATATAATACTATTTAAAGTAGTTTTTGTTGTTTGCTAACTTCTTAGCTTTTACTTACTGCAGGAATCTTCAACCTTTTTATTTCAAAATGGATCTTGTTTTTGTTCTTTTTTCCAAAATCCTTCAGATCACCCTAGGAGTTGGGGAGTGGATGAAACTTAGAGTTAAGTCTCTGTGTGAGTGTGAGTGTGTGTGTGTGTGTGTGTGTGTGTGTGTGTACATGTGTTTTTTGAGACTGCAAATATATATACCAGTGTTGATGTGCACTGGTCTAAAGCAGAGTAGAAACTTTCTTCTCTACTAGAGTTTCTGGAAAAATAAACAAAGCAAAATTTAGGAAGAGCTTAGGAGAAGTAAAAGTTTACATCAGGATCACCTAATTGGTAAAAATTGACCTAATAAAATAGATTTTATTTTCATGGTCTTGGTGAAGTAACGATGCTCAAAGCATAAGCTTTATTCTAAGAATCTGGCCTAATTCTAAAGTTGCCATCAACCAACCCACTCTTTAAATAAAATAACATGTTCCAGAGGTTGCTTATATTTTCTAGTTTTGTAGAAAGTACCACCCTTTCCTTATTTTGTGTTTCTGGAACCCTTGTTGAAGATCAGTTGGCTGTAATGAGTGGATTTATTTCTGGGCTCTCAATTCTATTCAATTGTTGCATATATCTGTCCTTTTGCCAACATTATATGGTTTTAATTACTCTAACTTTGTAGTATATTTTGAAATCAGACAGTGTTATACTTCCAGGTTTGTTCTTAGTTCTTAAGCTCTTGGCTTAAGCTCTTCAGGGTCTTTTCTAGTCTCAAATGCCTGCTGCTTCCACACATGCATAGCCTCTCCCATTATCAACATCCCCCACCAGAGTGGTACATTTGTTTCAAATGATGAAATTACATTGACCAATCGTACTCACCCAAAGTCCATAGTTTACATTAAGTTTCACTCTTGGTATTGTACATTCTATGGGTTTGGACAAATTTATAATGACATGTATCCACCAGTATAGTAACATACAGAATAGTTTCACTGCTCTAAAAATCCACTGTGCTTTGCCTATTCATCCCTTTTTTCCATACACCTGGAAATACATCCCTATAGTTTTGCCTTTTCCACAATGCCATAAGGTTGGAATCATACAGTATGTAGCCTTTTCAGATTGGCTTCTTTCACTTAGTAATACACCTTTAAGATTCCTTCACGTCCTTTCATGGCTCGATAACTCATTTCCTTTTCGCACTAAATAATATGCCATTGCCTGAATGTGCCACAGTTTATTTATCTATTCACCACCCAAGGACATTTTGGTTGCTTCCAAGTTTTGGCAATTATGAATAAACCTGCTGTGAACATCTGTGTGCAGGTTTTTGTGTGGACATGTTTTCAACTCCTTCGGCCAAATATCAAGGAGTATGATTGCTGGATCATATGATAAAAGTATGTTTAGTTTTATTAAAAAAAACCCAAATTGTCTTCCAAAGTGGCTGTACCATTTTTCATTCCCACCAGCAATGAATTAAGGTTCCTGTTACTCCACAACTTCACAGAGATTTGGTGTTGTCAGTGCTCTGGTATCTCATTGCTGTTTTCACACGCATTTTTTTAAGCTGAAGTATATTCATTTACAATGTGTCAATTGCTGGTGTCCAGCATAATGTTTCAGTCATATATATACATACACATATTCCTTTTCATATTCTTTTTCATTATACGTTACTACAAGACATTGACTATAGTTCCTTGTGCTATAAGTAGAAACTTATTATTTATCTATTTTATACATAGTAGTTCACATGCATTTTTAATATAAAACTTGAAACTGCTGTTCTTGCACTTGTACTTCAAGCCAGGCTGTCTGATTTCAACAGTTTAATCTTCCAATATTAAGAATACATAGGTATGAAAGTCTGAGAAACACTCTGTAAGATGATACTTCCATCATAATGACTCTGATTTGGGAAACTATGTTCCTTCTGTCTGTCTCTCTGAATATATGTGTGTGTGTGTGATTTATTTATGTATTTGTTGTTGGCCTTCAGGTGCTTAGAACTGGATTGGTTCATGGTCTTTTTGTTAATTTGCCCATGAACTTGCCATCCAATCAAGAACCAATAGCATACATCTGCTTCTATGCTATGCCTCTATCTGCTCCTCTTGCCTCCTCCTTAGAATAAATGTTCTATGTGTTGTGTTTAGCGTTGATTTCCTTTTTTAAAAAACTTTATTGAGGCTTAGTTTATATACAAATAATTATACAAATTTAATATATACACCTTGATGAATCTGGACATATGCATGCACCTGTGATATTATCACCACAATCAAGATACTAAATATATACACCACTTCCAAAAATTTTGTGTTCCTTTGCAGTTGTGTGCTAAGAACAACTAATATGGAATTTACCCTCTTAACATATTTTAACACATTTTAAAGTGCACAATACCATGTTGCTAACTGTGTCTCTAAAACTGAATTCATCTTGCATAACAAACTTTATGCCCATTGAGCAGTAATTTTCCATTTCCACCTCCCCAGCCCCTGGCAACTACAATTGTATTCTCTGCTTCTATGACTTTGACTATTTTGGATACCTCAGATAAGTGGAATCATGTAATAGTTGTCTTTCTGTGACTGGCTTATTATATGAGCACAATATCTTCTATGTTCATATTGTTGCAAATTGTAAAATTTTCTTATTTAAAAAAAATTTTTAAGTAACATTCCTTTGTGTATAAGTTCCACATTTTCTTTATTCATTCATCTGTTGATGGATATTTAGGTTGTTTCCACATCTTGGATATTGAGACCAATGCTGTAGTGAACATGGGAGTGCAGATATCTCTTCAGGATCCTGATTTTAATCCCTCTAATACCCAGAAGGCAGATTGCTAGATAATATCATAGTTTTATATTTAATTTTTGAAGAACTTTCATACTATTTCATAACATGGTTGCACCATTTTACATTACTACCAAAAATGTGTAAGAGTTCCGATATTTCCACATCTTCATCAACACTTGTTATCCTTTTTTTTTCCTTTTGATAACAGCCATCCTAAAAGATGTGACGCGATATCTCATTGTGGTCTTGATTTCTTGATTTGCATTTCACTAACTATTAGTGATGTTTAGAATCTTTTCATGTAGTATCTGGTGGCCATTTAATTTCCTTTTGAATAAATGTCTAGTCAAGTAATTTGCCCATTTTTAAATTGGGTTATTTGGGGGGTTTTTGTTTGTTTTTTGCAATTCAGTTGTAGGAGATTCTTATATTTTTTGGAAATTAACCCCTTATTAGATATAGGGTTTGCAAATATTTTCTCCCATTTCATAGGTTGCCTTTTTACTCTGTTGTTTCCTTTGCCATGCAGAAGATTTTCAGTTTGATGTAGTCCTATTTATTTATTTATTTATTTATTTATTTATTTATTTATTTATTTTTTGCTTGTGCTTTTGATGTCAAATCCAAGGAATCATTATCAAGGCCAATGTCAAGAAGCTTTTCCATTATGTTTTCTTCTAGAAGTTTTAGAGTTTCATGTTCTACACTTGTCTTTACTCCATTTTGAGTTGATTTTTGTTAAAATATCCATACTATTCAAAGCGTTCTATGGATTCAATACACTCTATCAAAATCCCAATTGCATCTTTTACAAAAGAATTCTTAGGGCTGTGAAAATACTCTGTATGATACCATAATGGTAGACACACGTCATTATACATTTGTTCAAATGCATACAATGTACAATGCCGAGAGTGAACACTAACATGAACTATGGACTTTAGGTAATATGGTTGATCAATGTAGGTTCATCAGTTGAAACAAATGTACCACTGTGGTGAGGGCTGTTGATAATGGGAGAGGTTATGTATATGTGGAGGCAGGAGGTATGTGGGAAATCTCATTACTTTCCTCTCAATTTTCCTGTGAACTTAAAACTGCTCTAATAATCAAGAACTAGTTTGCACTCATAGAGGAAGACCTGATTATTTTGGGTTAAAAGACATTTTCAGTAAAAGAGCTTGAAGAAGCAAAACAAAAACAAAAAAACAAAAAAAAACTGCTATAAAAATAAAAAGCCTTTGAAAAACACATGCTCCCTGCACTAAAAAAAAATTAGAATTACCATAAGGATTGTTCTAGCACTTCTCATACTAATGTGGATTTAAGGAAATGCCAACACATTCCATTTCTCAGAATCTCCTTCTTCTGGCGCCAAAGTTACTGGGGTAAAACATAACCCCATTACATGCTACTGGAAATAAAGCTTCTCTTTTGGTAAAATTTTCTGTCTTTAGACATAAACCTTGACAGATATATGGGGCAAATGATAGTTCTGAGCCTGAATTTGAGCAGTTTTTTATTTACCTATGTTTTTTTAGTCCTAGTGACACCTCCTGAGATATTCTGAGATTTTCTGATTTAGTTTTTAGTCACCTATTTGTGGCTATGAAAGTGAAGGGAAAATCACATTTATCTTATTTTGTACATAATTCCAAAATTCCTTCTCAAAATTCTAATTGAGCCTTTGTGATAAAACGTATTAATAAACTAAGGAAAATAGTTTTAACTTATGAGACTTTGTCAAATACAAGATTCTATCACACTGTTTTAGAATATACCTTAGAAATTTAGGAGGTTTGGTTCATAGAAGGATAAATGGATTTAACCTTGGTTATAACCTTAATCTGAGCACCACATTTACTATTGTGGAAACTGACTGCCAGAGAAGTGACTTGTCCAGGGTGAATAGAAGAGGCAGAACTGTACTGGAACCTAAATATTGTATTCCCTATGTTTTTTTTCTATTTCGTACACTAGGTGTAATTTATACTGTAAGAACTAATAATAATGTATGTAGAGATTCAAAGATTAAAATAACTGTGAACTCCAGAGAGTTAGAATTACAGTATGAATTAAGACTTGCACAGCCAATGGAAAGTTAAACTTAGTAAATTTCAGTTGATATTGGTAAATTATTTGGCAAATAACCATTTTCCTCTTATTTTTTCAGTTTTACTTTTTGGTGCTAGGTAGAATAAGTAGAGCCTTTTAAAACTCCATTTTATTTTTTTCAAATATTTCCTTAATAATGATGATAAATTGGATTAAGAGTAGAGTTCAATTCTTTTGGAAAATTTTCCCCAATTTTTCCACTTGGCTAAACTTTTAAAATAAAAAATTAACACCATCTACATGGAATGCCCAGCATGTTGACACCATTACAATACAGATTCTTTATTAACCTTTGTTAAAACTTATTTACAAAATGTCTGTGACATGTGAACACTGTTTTCTGGATTATTGGGAAATATGCCTACTGACAGGTTAAAATGAAATCATTTTTGTATTTGATATTTGAGTGCATGCCCAGTTTAATAGGTTTACATGTCATATGTCATATGCATATGTTGAATGATAGGATGCAACATACTGAAATACATGCATAATAGACTACTGACAGAAAATTATAAAATCCCACATTTTTGAAATCTTCTAATATCTTTCAAGAAAAGATATCTGCATTTTCATGCACTATACTTACTGTTATTGTGTACCTTATTTTTACTGTTTTTGTGATAGACTCACTAAATACTTTAAGAGCCCACCACTCTGAGGATGAAGTATTGTACACTCTGAAAATAGTGTACATTAGACTAAATTATCGATTGTAGGGCAAAACTAGAAGTTGGATTTTTAAAACAACTTTGATTTGCTGTGTCATGTTATTTACTTTCAGCTCAAAGTTAAAAAAAGTAAAGAAAATGAATTGAATCAGATTCTAGTTATGAGAGGTTTTCCTGTAATTGGATGTCCTTAGATAAGTTAGTTAGCTGGTCCCTTATGACTTACCTGTCTTACAGTAAATTGCCAAGACTACTGCCCTTAAGCTTATTGACTGCCTCAAAAGAAAAAGGTACTGTAAGGTTTTAGTCATTATTTTGAAACCTACTGAAAATGAATGAATAAGATAACTCTGCTTGCTGGCTTGTGCAAATTACCTAAAATTCACTGGCTCTGGAGTTACTTCAACTACTTTATCTCTGATCACACTTCTTATAGAATGACCTTAAATTCAACTCAGATAATTTTGAAAATGGATATATTAGTATCCTTTCATCCCTCGGTTTCCTGTTTCTACTAGACACTATATGCCTTTTATCTTCCTGAGATTTTGAGCGGCGGCTAAGTAGGCAATAACCAAGGACCAAATCATGAATAAATTCTCAGCATGAAGCTGATATTTAAAAGATACTTTTCAGCCAAAACTCAGCAGTCCTGATAAAGGATTAATGTTAATGATGGTGAAGAAAAGAAAAGCAAAAGCAACATATTAATTTTTTATAGGGACTGAGCCTTCTCTTTTCCCAATAACCACAACTTTATGGTAATCAAATGACTGTTTTTCTCTCTATTTTTAAATTAATAGACTAATTTTTAGAGTAGTTTTAGGTTTATAGAAACATTGAAAAGAAAGTTCAGAGAGTTTCTGAATGACATCAGCAAGGTGGTGGAATAGGAAGCCCCAGACCCTCCTTCCTTCCATGAACACACCAGTTTAACAGCAGTTCATGAACAAATTCCCTTTGTGAGAAATCTAGGAACTAGTAGAGAGGTTCCTGAACCCTGGATGAGAATGAAACTACAAACAATAAAGCCAATCGGGGAACTTGAGACACTCTTGTCATAATCTCTAGCCCTATCACAATGTCATTTAGTTTGTAAGAAATTCCTCATCTGTAAGCTTTTCCCTGGGGATGGAAAGAGGTGGATTGAATGTCCAAGGCCCCAGCTTTTCCAAGGTCAGCCAAGAGGAATGTCTTCCATCTGGCCTGTCTCAGAACACTAAGGAGACCATGCATAATAGCCACATGGGGCCAGTGAGAAAAGAGATAGCAGTTTGAGCTGGCAGTCAGCACAGCCCTACAGACCCTCCCTGTAGCTCAGCACAGTGAGCAGACAAAAATCCCAGCTCCTACCTCCTCCCTAGGGAGAAAAAAAAGTATATCATACATTCAGTGCCCCAGCTTTTGTGGAAGCTACCCAGAGGATAACAGAATTCATGAAGCTGAAGAATACAATAATTGAACTTAAAAAAAGAGGGTTTAACAAAACAGTGGATCAAGCAGAAGAAAGAATAAGTGAATTTGAAGACAGGCCACTGAAAATTATACAGTCAAGAGGAGCAAAAATTTAAAAAATGGAAGAGAGTGTAGAAAGCTGAAATAGCCTATGGAACTAATATGCACATTATGGCAAATGCAGAAAGAGAAAAGAGAGAAAAAGGACCAGGAAGAGTATTCAAAGAAATAATGACAACAACCAAGTGAGATTTATCCCAAGTATTGTGGCTGGATCAGCATTCAAAAATCAATTAATGTAACCCAGTATATCACCAGGGTAAAGAATAAAAAAATTACATAATTATATCAATAGCTGTGGAAAGAGCATTTGACAAAACCTAACACCTATTCATGATAAAAACTCAGTGAACTAGGAATAGAAGGGGACTTCCTTAACTTAATAAAGAATGTCTACAGGAAACCTACAGTTAACATCATATTGAATGGTGAGAAATGAAGATTTTCTACTAAGATCAGGAACAAGGCAATGATGTCTCCCTCACTATTGTTTTTCAACATCATACAAGGATGTCTTGCTAATACAATAAGAAAAGAAAAAAAAATAGAAAGTATACATATTGAGAAGGAAGAAACAAAACTGTCTTTGTTAGTAGGTGACATGATTATCTATCTAGAAAATCTGACAGAATTTTTTAAAAAGCACTGAAAATAATAAGTGATTATACCAAGATTGCAGGATACAAAGTTAATATACAAAATTCAATTATTTTCCTATATTCCAGCAATGAACAAGTGGAATTTGAAATTAAAACAAACAGAAAATTATTTACATTAACATCCCTCAAAAATGAAATACCTAGGTATAAATCTAATAAAATATGTACCAGATCTATGTGAAGGGAACTACAAATCTCCGAAAAAAGAAATCAAAAGACTAAAACAAAACAAAAATAAACAAACAAAAAGCCAAGATCTAACAATATGCTGTCTACAAGAGACTCACTTTAGATTTAAGAACATACAGGCTGAAAATGAAGGTATAAAAAGGTATTCCACACAAATGGAAAATAAAAAAGACTAGAGGTGGCGATATAGAAAAAATAGATTTTAAGTCAAAAACTATTTCGGGAAACAAAGAACACTACAGAATGATAAAAAGTTCAAATCCCCTGAGAGGTGTAACAACTATAATATATAGGCATCCAATATGAAAGCACCTAAATATATAAATCAAATATTGACAGAGGTCAAGGCAGAAATAAACAGAAATACAATAGGGTGAGACATCAATAATATACTTTCAATAGTGGCTCCATGACCTAAATGTAAGATCTAAAACCATAAATCTCTTAGAAGAAAACATAAGGCAAAATCTTTATGGCACTGAATTTGGAAAGATTTTTCTCGATGTAACAACAAAGCATAGGCCAAGAAAAAAAAAATAGACAGATTGAACTTCACAAAAAAATTTAAAATTTTTGCATCAAAAGACACTATCAAAAAAGTAAAGGCACCCAGGACTTCCAGTTTCTAGTTCCACAAGTAAGGAATTTGGAAGTCACCAATCTGTCCTTACAACAAGTAAAAAGCTAATCAGACTTAAAAATCAACAAGATTCATTGATCTCTAAGAGAGGGAAGGATAAAGGGAAAACCACTGCCCTCAAGATTTAAGGGACAAAGAAACAAAAGAGGTAGTCACAGCTTACCAGAGCAGAAACACACAAACAGAAACCACCACAAAAACCAGTTTTAAAGTAGGAAAACTTGAACTGTAATTGACAGAATTCTGGAGGTTCTGTGTAGACAATTCTGAAAGTTAAAAATTACATGGGGGCTCAGTCATAAGAGAGACTATACAATATTGTGCAATTTCCCTCCTAGAGCTCAACCAGATTCTCACAGTAAATGTCACTGAAAAATGCCCTGATACTACCAGAAAAAGGAGGCAGAGTCAAAAAATCACCTTACCTATAGAGAAACAAGGATAAGATTTATATCCAATTTCTCTTCAGAGATCATGCAAGTAAGAGAGTGACTGAAATATTTGAACTGTTGAGAGAAATAAACCACCAACTTAGAATTCTGTACCCTGTGAAATTATCTTTCAAAAGTGAAGGAGAAATACTTTCTTGAACAAACAAAAATTGAGGGAATTTGTTGCTGGTATCCCAGCCTTCCAAGGAATGTCAAATAAGTTCTTTAGAGAGAAGGAAAGTAATATAGATCAGGAACTTGGATCTATATAAAATAAGAAAAAGCATTAAAGAAGGAACAAATGAAGGTAAAACAAAAATTTTTATTTTTCTTATTCTTAATTGATCTAACAGATAACCATTTCTTCAAATAATAATAGCAACAATATATTTGATTATATGTACCTATATATAAGTAAAAGTAATGACATCAATTATACCAGGGATAAGAGGACAGAATTAGAATTATTTGTTATTATAAGGCAATCATACTACCTATGAAATTATATAGTGTTATTTGAAAGTGGACTTAGATTAGCTATCAATGTATATTTCAAACATGAGGGCAACCACCAAAAAAATGTATTATAACTGACATGCTAAAAAAAGAGAGAAAGTGGAACTTATAAAATGCTCAATTACTATGACAAAAGGCAGAAAAAAGTGGAGGATAAAAATAGAAACAAAGAACGAGGACAACATATACAAAACAGTAATGTATATGACAGTTATTAATCCATCTATATCTGCATTTGCTTTGAATGTGAATGGTCTAAATGCACCAATTAAGGCAGAGATTGGTAGAGTGGTTCAAAAAGCAAGAACTAAAAGAAACTCACTTTAAATACCAAGACATTTATACATTAAAAGTAAAGGAATGGATAAAAATATACCATGCTGATCAAAAGAACGAACGAATAGCTGTATTAATTTCATGCAGAGAAGGCTTCTAAATAAGGAAAGTTGTCAGGGATAAAGAAGGATATTACATAATGATAAAGAGATCAATTCTTCAATCAGACATAATAATCACTGTGAATGCACCTAACTACAGAGCACAAACTAGGTGAGGAAAAACTTAGAACTACAAGTAGAAATAGATGAATCTACTATAATGTTTGGAAACCTCAACACCCCTCTGTCAGAAATAAACAAATCCAACACATAAGTTAACTCATATTAGATCACAGACCAAAATATAAAATGTAAAACTATTAAACTCTTAAATGACAATATAGAAGAAAGTCTTAGATGACCTTTAGTGTGGCAATGACTTTTTAGATACAAATCCAAAAGCACAATTATGAAAGAAACAATAGATAAGCCAGACTTCACTAAAATTAAAAACTTCTGCTCTGTGAGAGTCAAAATCAAGAGAATAAGAAGACACCACAAATAGAGAAAATATTTACAAAAGACATATCTATAAAGAACTGTTATCCAGAATATATGAAATCTTAAAACTCAACAATAAGATAACAACCTGGTTTTAAAATGAGCCAAAAACCTTAAGAGGCACCTCACCAGAGATGATAAAGAGGTGGAAAATAAGCACATAAAAATATTCTAAACATCACATGTCATAACGGAAATGCAAATTAAAACAACACTGAGATACCACTATAAATCTACGAAAAATGTTAAATCCCAAACACTGACAACACCAAATGCTGGGATGATGTAGAGTAACAGGGATTCTCATTAATTGCCGGCCAGAATGCAAAATGGTACAGCCACTTTGGAAGACAGTTTGGTGGTTTCTTACAAAAATAAAGTACTGTTACCATATGATCCAGCAGTCATGCTCCTTGGTATTTACTCAAAGGATCTGAAAACTTATATCCATAGAAAAACCTGCACACCAATGTTTGTATCAGCTTTATTTTTAATTGCCAAGTCTTGGAGGCAACCAAAATATCCTTCAGTAGGTGAATGGATAAAAAAATTGTAGTATATCCAGACAATGGAATATTATTCAATACTAAAAAGAAATGAGCTAGTAAGTTATGAAAAAAAAAACATTGAGTAGAGTTTTTATCATAAACGAGTGCTGAATTTTATCAAATGCTTTTTCTGCATCCATTGAGATGACAATGTGATTTTTGTCCTTTCTCTTGTTGATGTGGTGTATCACGTTAGTTGATTTGCATACGTTGAACCACCCTTGTGTCTCTGGGATGAACCCCATTTGATCATGGTGTATAATCTTTTTTATGAGTTGTTTGATTCTATTTGCTAATATTTTGTTGAGGATTTTTGCACCTATGTTCATCAACGATATTGGCCTATAATTTTCTTTTCTGGTAGTGTCTTTGTGTGGCTTTAGTATCAGGGTGATGGCTTCATAGAAGGAGTTTGGGAGTATTCCATCCTTTTCAATCTTCTGGAAGAGTTTGAGAAGGATTGGTATGAGCTCTTCTTTGTGTATTTGTAGAATTCCCCAGTGAAGCCATCTGGTCCTGGACTTTTGTTTGCAGGGAGGTTTTTTATTGCCAATTCTATTTCACTTCTAGTGATTGGTCTGTTCAAATGATCTATTTCTTCTTGATTCAGTTTTGGTGGACTGTATGTTTCTAGAAACTTGTCCATTTTGATATCACTTATATGTGGAATCTTAAAAAAAATATAAATGAACTTATTTACAAAACAGAAACAGACTCCCAGATATAGAAAACAAATTTATGGTTACCAGGGTGGGGAAAGGGGTAGGAAGGAAGAAATTGGGAGTTCGAGATTTGCAGATACTAGCTAATATATATAAAATAGATAAACAACAAGTTTATACTGTACAGCATAGGGAACTATATTCATTATCTTGTAGTAACTTATGGCAAAAAAGAATATGAAAATGAATATATGTATGTTCATGTATGACTGGAGCATTGTGCTGTACACCAGAAATTGACACAACGTTGTAAACTGACTGTACTTCAATAAAGAATATATATACAAAAAACATTGAGGAACTTTAAATGCATATTATAAAATAAAAGTAGACAAACTGGAAAAGCTACATACTGCATTATTCCAACTATATGACATTCTGTAAAAGGAAAAGCTATGGAGAGAATAAAAATATCAGCGTTTGTCAGGGGATGGAGGGGTGGAAGGATGACTAGGTGGAGTAGGGGACTTTAAGGGCAGTGAATATACTCTGCATGATACCATAATGGTGGGTAACATGTCACTATAAATTTGTACAAACCCATAGAATGTACAATACCTGAGTGAACCCTATTGTAAACTATGGACTTTGGGTAAATATGGTTGGTCAATGTAGGTTCATCAACTGTAAAGAATGTACCACTCTGGTGGGGGATGTTGATAATGGGAACATGTGTGGAAACAGGGAGTATATGGGAACTCTCGATCTGATATGTAATAAATGATATTTCAGTCTTATTTTAATTTGCATTTCTCTAAATACGAGTGAACTTGAGTATGTTTTTATATATTTAAGAGCAGTTTTACATCTTTTTGTCTTAATTGTATATTTACTTTTTTCCCCTATTTTCTATCTGCTTTGATAATTGCTCTTCCTTGGTAGTTGCATTGTGTGAAGTGTCATAGTCATCATATTCAGGATTTTGTTCTAATTCAGGGCAACTCTTCAGAAAAATTTGGTCAAAAAACTTAATGCTTCAGAAAATTGTACCCTAGCTTCATCATTTTATGTTGCAGTTAAGAATATTCAGAACATAAAGTCTTACCAATAAGGATTATTCTCCGTTGCTTTAGTCATTGTGGTAGCTATTTCCTGGACAATTTTCAAATCTATAACATTTCTTTTTTTAAGCTTCTGTTTGTGTAGAATTTCACAAAATGATTAAACCCAGTCTTTCTGGAATTACATGCTTAGAATTTAGTTGTAAACTCTACCAGAAGTTCTAAATAGTGTTTGTGGGGAAACAGATAGCATAATAACCTTATATGTGGAGAATACCTTGTGGAAAAGGTGAGAAACTTTGAAGGATCTAACAAAATGCTAATTGAATCTAACAAAATAAACTGCTTTCAATATCAATGTGTTCTCCTCTCCATGGCAAAATAGATCCAGATCTTTCAAAGTTTAGTGAAGAATGTTTTTATTTCAAAACTCTGTTATATATCATGCCACATGCCCTATGTATGTTTTCTAGCTCATATGTAGCTGCGCTTTCTTTTGTTTGTCTAGAAAATCATTGTTCAATAAAGTTTCAAGAGAATGATCTAATGTCCTGGAATATTTACATTTGGTAAGTATGTGTTCAGTCTATTCAGCATTTCCTTTTTGATTGCTTAGGAGGCAAAATTACATACAGTAAAATGCACAGATACTTTGTTTAACAAGCCCTGGTAAATGTATACACCCACATTACCAACACCCCATTAAAGCATTTTCTTTCTACCCCAAATTTTCTGTGCCATTTACAATTAATCCCCCTCTCCACTGTTCTGATTTCTATGGATTAATTTTTCCTATTCATGACCTGTTAACCTTATTCATAACTCTGAGATTGTTGTAAACTTCAATTCAATTTAAGAAATACTTATTGGGTCTTTTCATGAAAACCAGTACCAATAACATGTTTGTTCTTATCTCACATCTGTGCTATACCTTTGATATCTGTTCCTACTTCATCATGTTTTGGGTGCAGAAGTACAATAAATAAAATAGCACACTTTATCATAGTTGGAGATGAAATTTTATGATGGGAGGAGGATTTTATACATATTTTTAATATAAAGTCTTTCTGGTGCTGTCCATTATGTGTTGGCCCTATTTAGATTGTAGGAGCATATCTGACCAATGTCCACAGTGATCCTTAAATCTGTATAATTGAGTGGCAAAATTCCAAATATGAAAGAAATATATTTTAAATATATAAAACATGAAACTATTTTTTAATGATAGGAAACACAAAACTAGGTTGGTATAAATGTATTCATTGCTAAATGAAGTAGAAATGGGAAAAATCATAAAGATTTCCTAAAAACAATCAGAGCAGTTTATATCTTCAAATTGCTTTTTAAACATATACTACAACTTCTAGTGCTACTCTGTGAATCAGCAAAGATAGAATATAATAAATCTATGAAGTGTATCAGTTGGTTAAGTCAAATATTGCTTTGATTTGTAGTGGACAGTAGTATTGTCTGTTAAATTCATACATGTTAGGAGGCCATATCTTTGAAAATATTCAGATAGTCTCTCAAACAAACAAACAAAAAACAGCTCACACATGGCTTAGGGCTTGATGCCTGCCCTTAAGTTTTTTATAATTCCGGTGGAGAAAATTGCTGAATATTCAATCCATTTCAGAAGACCAAGATGGATAAAATAATTATAAATACTATGAATAGAACAATGTTTTTCTTGCTTGGCAGTTTCTAGAACAAATGGTGTTAATCCTGAAAAACTGTGAGGAAGATATGGACCTTATACTCCATTCTAAAGTAAAGAATAATATTGCATGACAGATGGGGTTACAAAAGCATGCCCTATATTATAAGAGTTTGCTTAGACACAGGGTAGGAAAATAAAGGATACAGCAGCGGACACTGGATTTAGTTACTCATTAAGAATTTTATTGGGGCTTGGCAAGTTGTCAGTAAACTATAGTAGAAGTTGATTTCAGAAGAAGAATATCCTTAGAAAATTGGACTCTCTAGTAATAATGTTATAAAATGCAAGGTACTTGTAATTTTAGTATTCATCTTAATCTTACATCACTGTTTTTACCTCTCAACCTTCACTAGATTAATTTCTGTGACATTTCTAAAATGGCCTCATTGAAACTCATGCATATAAAATCATAATATAATAGAAAATACAAAAGCACTGCATTTTCAAAAGCACTGCGTTGCTTTTAGAATGAAGCAGTGGCTAAAAGTTCGTTAAAAGTGACTTTGTAACTTGTCAGGATATGTATTTCAATTTTTGATGGATAAGAAATATAGATAAAATATGGATGAAAACATATTCAAGTAAAAGTGTGCATTTTTTTTGAGGGGAGAGATTACGGTTTAATATTCTGATCATAAAATGACTACCACATATTAGGAAAAAAAGGTTTTATTCCATCTCCCCCTCCCCTTCTCCTCCACCTTTTCATTCTTATTTTAAACCTCAATAATGTAAGAAAAACAACAACACATTCTTAGCTAGTGGATCTTGCAAAAAACAGCCTGCTGACCTAATGTGGGCATGGCTCTTAACTGATGACTTATTTTCCTTTTCTTTTTTAAAATCATAAACTGGCTACACTCTTAGGAAAGCAACCATCCCCGTGTCTAATGACTACCAAGAAGAACAGCTTGATATGACTTCTGCCCAAATCAAAGTAACTGTTTAAAAACTTCCTATTGTTCTATAGATGATTTTAAGCAAATTTATCTAGGAAGTTGAGATTTTCAGTTTTCTTGCTTTCTCATTCTGGTAGTCTTTTTAAAAGTCAGTACTACTTAAAATTAGATATACTACAAGAGTCAATTTGAGGTTATTTTAGAGTTATATTTTCCAAAGATTAGATTAAAATTTTTATTCTAAGATCTTTATTGAAGAACTTTGGGGTTTCAAGAGGTATTTATTTACATAAATGGAACTAAAATCACTACCTATATTAAAGTCTCTCACCATCCTTGCTTCACCTAGCTCTAGCATTTTCAATTGAATTATTGAAGTTACACTTCTCACTAACACATCAGTCACTGTCCAGAGATTTCAGTTTCACAAATTAACAGTCTGGTGTGGCTATCACAACTCATAATGCAGTTTGCTAGAATCTCAAGATACATATCTGATCATATCACCCTCTTTAAAAAATCTATTTTCTCATTGCCTAAAAATTAAAATTCCAGCTTACCTTATTAACTTTATTTCCTGCTATTAACCCTATTTTATCTTATGCTTGAGCCACAACAAGCTACTCACCAATCCCCAAAATATATATTCTCTCTGCCTAAAATGCCCTTCCCCAATTCCTTCATATTAAAAAAAAAGTCTACTTATTTTTATTTTTGTAGCACCATCTGACTGAACTAAATTTGGCATTTAAAATTGCCCAAGGAAAAAGTAATGTTTAATCAGTGAGGCTGTCCCAAAACATACCACAGATTTTAAAGAAGTAGATTTTACTGAAAGGTGATGCTATATCTCAGCAGAGAACTCTTGTCATACACATTTATTCTCTAGAATATCTTTTTTATTGAAGAATAGTTGATTTACAATATTAGATAAGTCAAGACATGTCAACTTCTCTGGTGGAGTGTTTTTATGTAAATTCTGCTTGTAGAATCAAGGATTTTAAATAGTCTTCAAAAGTTAGGCACCCATGGATAGAATATGTTATTCAAATTTCATCTGATGAAATTGCAAGGAGGGGGAATTAGGTGATCATGATTCTTTACATGAGAATGGAATGTATATTAATATCATCATTACTTTCTAAATAGAACTCAGAATAATGTTACATTTTCCAGAGGTTTTCTCATGCCTATAAGTTTACAACAGAAATAAACCTGGGGGAGTGTGCAGAAGCATCTGTTAAATATAAATCCCATTATATTGTCTCACAAGGCCCTTTACCACTCTTAAACACCACAATTTATTCATAGAAAGTGATGCTTCAAAAGTACAATTTGGGGGCTTCTGTTAAAAAGTCTTTTCAGAAAGAACTGATTCACAATGTTAAGATTTATGTACAGGGTGTTTGTACCATTAGAACAGGTACACTAGAGAAAGTTGCCACCATACTTCTGAAATTATATCCAAAGAAACTATGATCTCACAAGGGGAAATTGATTTCATTCTATCTCTATATAACCACTAAGCCAATTTAGTTAAAGCAAGAAACACGTCTTTTACTTTAAAGGAGGAATAAGCTCAAAGAAATTTAGCATCTAATGAAACAGATTGTAGTGAATCAGTGGACAATTTTAATCTAACATCTAATGGTAACATAAGAAATAACAAAACTATAAGTATCTCTGAATAAGGTATCTGGTACAGCAAAATACGGTTGGATATTATACCACTTACTGGTTAAATGATTATATTAGTCAAAGAAGAAAGGATGTTTTTAATGCCAAATGATACTGCTTCCTGTCCCAATATTTTGGTTTTTGTTTAACTTGAGATTCTATAGTTACATGTAACAGTGATTTAAGTAGACATTAGGCCAGAATAGTTTTGCCATAAACCAGGTCTTTTGACACAAGGTTGATTCATGTCTTGGCTATTTAACATTATCTAGCAAAATAAGTATTCATATAAGGACCTTAAAGTAAACATTAAGAAGAGCTGTACTCTGAAAATGTTAATATGCATTCAAAGAGTGAAGGAAAATTTTATTCACTTCACATTTTAACATTTTAGCAATAGTTTTTTTTTTTTTACTAAGGAAACCAATTAGGTTATAGATAATTTAACTGTTCACCTTATACACTTTAACACTATAAGATATATTGTGTCCTTTTTGGAAATAGGAGAAATATAAATTAAATTATCCTAAACCAAAAGTGTGTAATTCACAAAAATAGTAGATTTTATTGGTATAATTTATAAATATTTAACTTGTATCCACTTTTGAAGAGTGATTAGATTTACGCTTTCATTCCCATATGAAGTTATAATAGGGAGCAGTATTACCCTATTTTACTAATCAGTCAAGGCACAGTTTTATTACCTTAGAGCTACAACAAAGTCATTGTAGAGCTAAAATTCCAATTTGAACTAATTTATATATACCAATGAAAAGTGAATTTAGTCATCTGAATACTTTCCCAAAAATTATGGTAACAACCAGACTTGTATAGTTTGGGATTTAACTAATATTTAAACACTAAGTATCACTTTGTTAGACTCTTCTATATACGTTATCTTAGTTCATCAACAACTCTGTGATGTGCACATTATTACCTCTATTTAGCAGAGGAAAAATCCGCGTCTCAGAAAAATTATGTGAATTGCCCAAAGTCACCTAGTTACTAAGTAGTAAAGCTACTATTTTAAACCAGGTTAGAGCACAGGTCCTGGAATTTTCCCATAATATCATTGCTTTCTACAATCACTAAAAAAAGGATTCTGTTAAAATATTTTGGTAAAATATCCAGTTAGAGTGGTGTTTGCAGACATAGCCAGAGCCTGATATCATAGCTTATACTTCAGAGCTTTCAAATAAAATCTCTTACGAATAGTTTATAAAGAGAGAACTATTTTAAATCTATTAAGAACTGTACTTAAAAAAATGTAAGAGGATATAATACATAAGTAGGCATATATTAAGGAAATATGCTACACAGTTTATTTTACTCATGACAGTTACTGTATTCTACAAATTAAGAAATATTCACATTTTATTGTAGTTGATGTCACAAGATTATTCACATCTTTGTCATGCAAGCATAATGATTCTAGAGATCAATATCTAATTGTTGCATCCCTCAAAAGCCAGAGGATTAATTAATTACCAAGGCTAACAGATTGTCAATTAATGTCCTGATAAAAATTTCTGTGAAAATCTGTTAAACTTAATAATTTAAAGATTTTGAAAAAGTGTCTTAAAACTAATTTTCTTTCTTTCTTTCTTGGCATTAATCACTTTATTCTAACGGAGAGCAGTCTCCACATAATTGTGCATGGGTGTTAATGATATGACATGGACAATTAGAAATGGCATGGCATTGAAATAGGAGGGAAATTAGAAAACCTATGGCTTGACTGAGATCAACAAGAATCACCTACACAAATACAGCTTACTAATTGATACCGGCACAGCTTGGCAATACGCAATACTGCGCATTATTGTAGTAGGCATGACATTAACTTAACATTCCTGGAGGTTATCTTAATTCTTCATTGATATGCTTATTTCAGCCGCATCCTCCCCAAAAAGGCACAAGAAAGATGGATTAAGTCATATCTCAGTATTAAATTTGAGACTCCCTAGTACAGCAAATAAGACCTGAACGGTAATTTCTTTTAAAAATCAGTACATGCACATACACACACACACACACACACACACACATACGCACACACACACACACATGCAATCTCAGGTGAATTTATAAAATACAGAGAAAGTCTTTAAGTATAAATATATGTTATAATACACTTTTTAAAGAGTATGCTATGCTACTACAACAGAGAAATGAGAGATGAAAGTTGTGTTTCATTAACTGGAGAATTTCCTTACTTTGGACATTTAACACCTTTGGCCTGGATAATGCAAGAGCTTTTAAACTGGTTTCTCTGAATCCAATCCCTCCTTACAATAATTCATTTTTCATACCACTATTTTCTCCCTAAAACATGGCCATGAATTTTTTATTCTTTTTTAAAAACCTTCCAATGTCCCTTACATTGTCATAGCAATGGTCTTCAAGATTTACTATAGACCAATCTTCTACTCACTCCCTCCAATGCAACTGAAGAGAAACCCCGTAACTCCTTTTATGAGTCAGATTTATTGAGGTACACTTTATATACAGTAAAAGTTACCCTTTTTAGTGCATAATTCAATGCCTTTCCACAAAAGTTATGTAATCATTACTGTAATCAAGTTACAGAACTGTTTCATCACACCAAAAAGGTCTTTCAAACTGCTTTGTAGTCAGCTTCCCCTTCCACTATCAGCCCCTGACAACCAACTGATCTGTTTTATGGTCCTATAGTTTTACCTTTTCCAGAATATCATAGAAATTATCTACTTTTAAGAATCTTCAGGTAGTTGCTTTCTGTATTCTGTGCAAAGTTTTAGCTGTAATCAGTGGGAGAGAGAGGCTGATAGGTTTTCTCCATGTTGGCTGGATTTTTTTCTGCATTATTAAAAACATCATATGTATTTTTATTTACTCTGTTGACGTGGTAAGTTATATTAATTGATTTTCAAATGTCTCAGTTGTTTACTAATGCAATGGGATCTTGAGAAGATGTTAGCCAATTCAGCTAACAGTTGACACCAGTGTCCAGGCATAGAGTCAAAACATACACCCAATGTTTAACACCTATTAAGGGGAACTTACTCTCTGTTAATAGGTGGAAAACATATCTGTGTGACCTCAAACTAGCTCTGATAAGCAGTGCTCTGAAATTCGGGAGGACGCTATTTTTTTTCTGGAGACTATAGTTTGGAGTGGGAAACTTTGACAGTACTCTGCAAAGGCAGTATACTACAGTGCAAAGCAGTACATACACATCAATGCCAGCAAGTGGTGGACCTACTCCAGATAGAATTACCCACCTGGGGAGAACCAGCCCATCAGCAATTTCACAGCTAAAAGTCATTCCCCAAGGCTGATTATGAGTGCAACTCTACCATCCTGTTTGTGAAATCAATTGTTACAAATCTGTTAAATTAACATGTGTTAAGTGGAGCACAGGGTGCCAGATGGTGAGCCGGTTCAATAACAGAGCACAAGAGAAATTGAAATAGAGAAGTTTATGATTCAGAGGTCCTGGAGAAAGTACCAGCGTACCTCGGGGGTCACACAGGGAGGTCAAGACAGAATGCAGACAGAGATAGGACTTGGGGCACATGTCTTTATTAGGGTGCAAAGGCAGAGTGCTTTGGGGTTCCCAGGCTAAGGCTGGGATAGGTCAATTCACAACAAAAGGACTGGATTTTCTAAGCCCTACTGGTACCTTATCTAAGGCGTACACAAGAGTAAAGGCACTGGGAGGCAGGGGAAACTTGATCACAAGGGCTACTGGGAAGTCATATCAACTTACATTTGCTTGTGGCTCTGTGGGCTGTTGTCTAAAGGATGTGCCTCCATGAGGGAGCTAGTGTCAGTTTAAGGTCCCTACAGGCTGCTTGGCCAAAAATATGAATGTCAAGGTGGCAATACTATAGAGCTGCATAGCTAGCTTTTGACATCCGTTGTTATTGTAGGAAATGCAACTGATTTTTGTCCATTGATTTTGTATCCTATATCTTTGCTTAAGTTATTAGTTCTAACAGATTTTTTTGCATGGAATCTTTAGGATTCTCTACATAAGAGATCATGTTGTGTGTGAAGAAAAATCATTTACTTCTTTCTTTTCAGTTTGGATCTCCCCAGGTCAGTACCCTGCAGATTGTTCCCCGACTATGGTGAGACGAGTCTGCACAGGTAGGCTGGCTCCATTGGTTCAGCCCATACCGAGGTCTGTCTGCCTATTACCGGATGCACAGGTGGGCAAGATGCCTGGATCCCTTGGCATATAGTGCTAGATTCCACAACAGCCACAAGGTTATTTTGTTCATGGATGGATGTCTAATCATTGTTTGAAAACGGGGGTCAAAAGGAGAAATGTCTTAACACCATCATGATGCTGACGCCACTCTCTCAATACTTAGATGCCTTTTGTTTCTTTTAAAAATTTTATTCGATTGTCATAAGAATACATAACATGAGATCTACCTACATAGAACATTTTTAAGTGTACAATACATTATTGTTGACTACAAGTGCAATGTACAACAGATCTCTAGAACTTATTCATCTTGCTTAACTGAAACTTTAGGCCTGTTGATTAATTACTCCCAATTTGCCCCTCCTTGAAGCCCCTAGCAACCTCTTTTTTATTTTTTGATTCTAGGAATTTCATTATTTTAAATACTTCATATAATTGGAACCATGCAGTATGTGTCCTTCTTCGACTAGATTAACTTAACATAATGTCCTCAAGGTTCATCCATGTTGTTGTATATTGCATATTGCATATTGCATATTTTGTTCTTTTTAAAGGATAACTTATATTCCATTGTATGTATATATCAGATTTACTTTATCTGTTTATCTTTTGATGGACATTTACGTAGATTCCATATCTTGGCTACTGTAAATAGTGTTGCAGTGACCATGGCATTGCAAATATCTTTGTTATCCTGATTTCAATTCTTTTGGACATATACCCAGAAGTGGGATTATTGGATCTTTAATCGTTCTATTTTTAATTTTTGAGGAGCTTCCATGGTGTTGTCCATAGTGGTTGTACCAGTTTGCATTCCCGCCAACAATGAGCAAGAGTTTCAATCTCCCACATCCTCACCAATACATGTTTTCCCGGTTTTGTTTTTGTTTGTTTGCTTTTAGCAACTGACATCCTGATAGGAGTGAGGTGATATCTCACTGTGCTTTGATTTGCATTTCCCTGATGATTGGTGACACTGAACTGGTTTTCATATTATTATTGCCCATTTCATGTCTTCTTTTTGGGAAATGTCTATTCAAGTTTTTAGCCCATTTTAATTGCATCATCAGTTTTTTTTAAAGTAATAACTGTGTTGCACAAGTTTCATATATTTTGGAGATTAACCTCTTATCAGATAAATATCTGCAAATATTTTATCTCATTCTGTAAGTCACACTTTCACTCTTGATTGCTTCCTTTGCTATGCTGAAGCTTTTTAGTTTGATGTAGTCCCACCTTTTTTTTACTTTTGTTGACTGTGCTTTTGATGTCACATCCATGAAATGATTGCTAAGACCAATGTCAAGATTTCCCCCTATGTTTTCTTCTAAGAGTTTTATAGTTTCTGGTCTTATGTGTAACTCTTTAATCCATTTTGAGTTGTTTTTTTAGTATAAGATAAGGTTTCAATTTTATTCTTTTGTATATGGATATCCAGTTTTTCCATTCGCTGAAGAGACTACATTTTCCCCATTGTGTATTATTTTCCTCTATCAGTAGCAAAGCAAGGATGCTCACTTGCAACACTTCTATTTAACATAATACTGGAAGTCCTAGCCAGAGCAACTTGGCAAAAAAAAGAAAAAAGACTTCCAAATCAGAAAGGAAGTAGTAAAATGTGTCCTGTTTTCAGATGAAATTGTTAATGGGAATGCAAAGTGGTGCAGCCACTACAGACAACACTATGAAAATTCCTCAAAATCCTAAAGACTCCACAAAAGTTGTTAGAACAAGTAAACAAAATCAGTAAAATTGAAGGATATACAATCAACTAATAAAAATTAGTTACATTTATATATCCTAACAATGAACTATCTGAAAAAAAAAAGAAATTAAGAAAACAATCTCATTTACAATAGCATTGGAAAAGAATAAAATACTTAGAAAGAAACTTAACTATGGACATGAAAGATTTGTATACTGAAAACTATAAAACACTGATGAAAGAAATTAAACAAGACACAAATGGGAAAACTTTCAATGTTCAAGGATTGGAAGCCTTAATATTGTTAAAATGTCCACAGTAACTGAAGTGATCTGCAGACTTGATGCAATCCCTATCAAAATCCCATTGGCGTTTTTTACAAAAATAGAAAAAACAATTCTAAAATTCATACAGAACCACAAAATACCAGGAATAGTCTAAAAAAATCTTGAGAAGGCAAAAAAAAAAAGCTGGAGGCATCATATTTCCTGATTTCAAAACATATTACAACAACTTCAAAGTGTTTTTATCAAGTAGCGTAACATATTCATAAGTCCTTGGGATTACAGAATGGACATTTCTTGTGAGGCATTACTCTACCCACCACAGTATATTTAGAGGAATTGATCCATTTCATCTGGGTTATCAAATTTATTATTATAAAGTTGCTCACAGTATTCCCTTATTATCCTTTAACATCTGTGGGATCAGAGGTATTATCCACTCTTTCATTACTGATAATGGTAATTGTGTCTTGTCTTTTTATCTTGGTCACTCTGGTTAGAGATTTTCAATTTTACTGATCTTTTCAAAGAAACATCTTTTATGTTCATTCATTTTCTTTCTAGTCTTTCTGTTTTCAATTGATTGGTGCTGTAACATTTATTTTCACTTTGTTCTGTTCACCTTTAGTTTAATTTTCCCCTCTTCTTGAATGATTACTGATATTAGATTTTTCTTTTCTATTACAAGCATTAATTGCTTTAAATTTCCCCTAAGCACCACTTTAGCAGCATCCCTCAAATTTTGATATGCTGTATTTTTATTTTCATTGAGTTCGAAATACTTTTAATTTCCCCTGAAACTTCCTCTTTGATGCATGGATCATTTAGAAATCTGTTAGTTTACAAATGTTTGTGTACTTTACAGATATCTTTCTGTTATTGATTTTAGCTTAATTGTGGTCTTAGAATATTCCTCGTATAGTTTCTATTTCATCAAATTTCTTAAAATTTCTTTTATGGTACAGAATATGATCTATGTGAGTGTTCTATGTACATTTGAGAAGAATATGTATTCTGCTGTTGTTGGGCAGAGTGTTCTATAAACATCAATGATAGCATTGTTCAGATCATCTATACTCTTACTGTTTTTTGTTTGTTTGTTTTGCCTACTTATTCTATCAATACCTTAGAAATAATTTTTGAAGTGTACAATTTTAATTGTGGATTTGCCTTTTTCTCTTTTCAGCCCTGTAAGTTTTTGCTTCATGTATTTTTATGCTCTCGTTTGAGGCATGATATTTAGGATTGTTATATCTTCTTGGTGACTTAACTCTTTCATCATTATCTCATATCCTGTTTGTATCTGATAATATCCCTTGTTCTGAAGTCCTAAGGGTACAGTTTTTGTTATTCTTCCCTGCAGAGTAAGACTTTTCTTCCATAGGAGAGTTTGAGGAGATTAATCTGGGTGGAATTTTATCTGAGTATGCTTTCCCCTTCCCCTAGTCAGCACCATGAAGAAAATTTTATCAAGATTCCTTCCACCTTCCTTGTGAGCACCTGGTGGGGTTCACTGAGAAAGAATTTTCCAGAGAATACTAACCCAAATATATACCTGCCACTCCTGAAGTCTTCACATTCTCACCCTAGCCCATACTCTCAACCTTTAGCAATTTGTTAGTATTTTGATCTGGATCTTCTTACTGTCTCATATGGAATTCAGCAGCAACTTTTCCAAGTCAGTCAATGCTAGAGCCTAGTTTCTTGTTGCCGGTGATAGTCTCTCCCTAGATTTTAGGATAATTGTTTGCTTTGGCTTTAGTTCTTCGATTGTTTCAAGAAAGTTGTGAATATTCAGTTTCTCCAACATTTTCTTTTTGTAAGCATGAGAGTGATGCTCTCTTCAGCTCTCTATGTCTCAGAGCAGAAACCAGAAGTGGCAGCCACCACATTTTTCTTATCTATATTTCTAGTGAGAGACCCCTCGATTTCAAACAATGCTGTAATAAATGTCCTCTTATATATTCCTCTATGGCAGTACATGAGAATTCTCCTGGGTTATAGACCCAGTAGAGAGATTACTGAGTCATAGTATATGCGTGTGGTTAATTTGGCCAATGCTACCACACTGCTCTCCAGAATGGCTGCAAATGTCTACATGCCCACCAACAGTGAATAAAATATACATTTCCCCCATCCTTGCCAATTTATAACATTATAATTTTTTAAAATTTCTGCAGATATGAATAGAAAGTGGCATAGCATAGTTTTAGTGTACATTTCTCTGATTACTAATGATTTTAAGCATGCTTTCAAATACTTAGTCACTTAGTCATTGAAGTTTCCTTTCCCTGACTTGTCTGTTCTTATCTTTGACCATTTTTGTTTTATTTTTCTCATTGTTTTATATGTGATTTAATTACTTACTTTAGATATTAGTCCCTCATCAGTTACAGACATTGAAAATATCTTCTATCAGTAGGTTGACTGGAATCATTCACCACATAGAAACCCTCAATCTTAGTATAGCTAACCCATCAAATTTTGTCTTACAATTGTTTCTGTGTATGTGTGGTCTTAAGATGTTTTTCTTTATCCTTAGGCTACAGAAATAATAGGACTTTTATTTGTTTGCTTTTTACATTCATGCATTGTTTCAAATCTTACCATCAACCTTTGATTCAGTATACATTCAAACATGTAAATTAACCTTATTTTGAGACCTAAAGGAAAGAGCAGTTTAGCAATGTTGTGTAGTATAGCATAAAGAATACTGGACTAGGAGTTGGAAGGCAAAAATTCTTGTACAAACTTTGCAACTTTAGTTGTAACCTTGATCAACAGATAACCTCATTGAACTTGATGTAGTTTGACTGGTAAAATGAAGCTAACACCACCAAATATGCCTTAGATTATTATAAGGATTAAATTAGTAATTACTTTGAAAGTACTTTGAAAAGTATGTATTGCAATATAAATATAAACTTATGATGTAGTCAGTTTGTATCTTCGGTTTCACTTTATTAGTGAGATTTCCTAAACTGGTGGCCTCAGAGCATGATTTCAAGGATATTAATAAATGTTCTTGAGAAAGGAATTCTATGTTCAAATCAGTTTGAAATTGTAAGTTAAGCCAGTTATTTACTGTGGTACTTCTCTGAACCATCACTACTCAGTATGCAATGAATTTTCTCAATAGTCATGAAATAGTGTGTCTTTCTTTCCCCATAGCTATTTTCCTCCACAATCTTTTCTTTTGTGGGATACTTATGAAACATCTCCCAGAAAATATCTTATAAAATTCAAGTTTGGGAAAAATGATTTATTGGAAAGAACACTGGGCATTCTATAGTCTGATTTTGCTACCTTGGTGAGACTTTGGGAAAGGTACTTAACCTACTTAACCTCTTTGAGATTCACTTTCTTAACCCTTGAAAACAAGGATAAATCCTTTTATTGAAAGTTTTTATAAGGTAATGTATATAAAATAACTGCCTGGTACATAGTAGGAACTCAGTAAGCAGTGGTGGTGGTTTATTTGTTTTTGTTATTACTGTTGATATTATTATGAAGAGTATCAGTGTAGACATTGATCTCTGATCAATAGTTTTTATTTATTACATCTCAACTTTCTCTTCCCATACCTAAGAGAATGAAGTAGAGGTTGGTAATGTTTCTTTGCACCAGGACATCTTTGGTGTACCTGCTAATGGTATAACTGAAATCTTAGATGTGTTGAGAAAGAAGCAAGATGGCAGAGTAGAGGGACGCTTGTAGCTCACCCTCTCCCACAAATACAACAAAACTCACATCTACGGATCCACTCAGCCAAACAGAGCACCTGCCAAACTCCGACAGAACATCACTCTCTTAGAAAGACAAGGACGCCAAACATCTGGTAGGAGAAAAGGAAAAAAGAAAGGAGAAAAAAACAGAACAGTGCAGGACTGGTCCCGCAGGGAGGGAGCGGCAAAGGAGGAATAGTGCTCGTTCACTGGGTCTCCCCCTCTCCAACTGAGAGGCCAATGGGACGGAGGGGGAGCCTCCGAGGCTCTGATCTGCCCCGATCACCCTTGACCGACAGAACTAAGTTAAACAGGCACAAAGGGTCCCCACGACACCCAGCCTGAGACGCGAGCCGGCAGCTGGGGGCCGGGACAGGCTGCCCAAGCCAGGCAGAGGACTGGGACAGCTTCACTGAGGCAGCCCCGGGGAACTGCAGGGTGCTGTGCACTGTGGTGGGAGGGGATATGGAGCAGAACAACCTCAGTCACCCATAAACTGCAGAAAAAGCAAAGCAACAAGGCTGGTGTGCCCTGGGGGGAGGGGCACTGTAGCCTTTGTCTCCTCAGACCCGCAGCACCATTACTGGTGCTTCTTGTGAGAAGAGAGGCAGGGCTCAGCCATAGCCATCATACCCTCCTGTGCGCAGCACCCGGGCAGGGGCGGGGCCGAGACCTGAATCCCAACCCGGCCTCCGCAACCTCCTGGGCAAGACTGAGACTTGTTTACAGCCCAAGGAAGATAGGATCTTTCTGTCCTGGCACCTCAGAGAGCTCGCGCCACCAAGACAAACAAGGAGCTAAGATTTGGCACAGAGCAGGGGCGGGGCTGTTCCACGGTCTTCCCCGAGCCCACCTACTGAGCACCGATCGGAGGCAGAGCGGGCAGCTGCACAGAGCAGCGGAGTGACCGGCACCAGGAGAGGGTGGGCAGCCACCCACCTTTCTAGCAGGAATGCAGCACCTGACCACAGTGCTTGGAGGGGGTGCGATCTGCCCACCTGCCTCTTCTGAGTGCAGCATCTGACTGTGGCATCAGGAGGGGGAGTGACCCACCCACCCACCGGCCACAGTGCCAGAGAGATATGAGCAAGATGAAGAAGCAGAGGAACCACTCTCAATTAAAAGATCAAGAGAAATCCCCTGAAAGCACGATCAAGGAAATAGACACTGATGGCCTACTAGATCAAGATTTCAAAAAAGGAGTGATCAGAGTACTGAAGGAACTAAAAGAAATAGTGTTTAGAGATATAAAATATGTCAAAAATGAAATAGAAGCTATAAAGAAGAACCAAGTAGAATTAGTAAACTCATTTGCTGAGATGAGAGCTGACCTAAAGGCTGTGCAAAGCAGACTAGATAATGCAGAGGAATGAATAAGTGACCTAGAAGACAGGACAACAGAAAACACCCAATCAGAACAGCTGAGAGAAAAATAACGAAAACAATATAAGGGACCTATGAGATAATATAAAGCGTGCCAATCTACGCATAATAGGAGTTCCAGAAGGGGAAGAAAGAACAAAGGGGATTGAAAAGGTATTTGAAGAAATCATGACTGAAAACTTCCCAAACCTAAAGAAGGAATCAGATATCCATGTACAGGAGGCTCAAAGGGTCCCAAACAGGAAGAACCCAAACAGACCCACACCAAGACATATCGTAATCAAGATGGCCAGAGTGAAGAATAAAGAAATGATCCTAAAGGCAGCAAGAGAAAAACAAAGAGTCAGTTACAAGGGAACCCCCATAAGGCTCTCAGCTGATTTCTCTACACAAACACTACAGGCCAGAAGGGAGTGGCAAGATATATATTTAAAGTCCTGAATGAAAAAAAAAAAAAGATGCAGCCTAGGATACTCTATCCAGCAAGACTATCCTTTAGAATAGAAAGAGAGATAAAGAACTTCACAGACAAGTAAAAACTACAAGAGTTTAGCAACACTAAACCCATGCTAAAAGAAATATTCACAGGTCTACTCTAAATAGAAAAGAAGCAGGATGCTACAAAAATGAGAAACTTGTAACTGGAAAGGAGATAACTACTATGAATTACAAATAGAATAAACACAAAATTGTAAAAGAAGACATTTAAATCATTAAGAGTGGGAGAGGGAAGCAAGGAAAGCCACTGTGGAAAACAGTATGGAGATTCCTCAAAAGACTAGGAATAGACTTATCATATGACCCAGGAATCCCACTACTGGGCATGTATCCAAAAGGAACCCTACTTCAAAATGACACCTGCACCCCAATGTTCATAGCAGCACTATTTACAATAGCCAAGACATGGAAACAGCCTAAATGTCTATCAACAGATGACTGAATAAAGATGATGTGCTACATTTATACAATGGAATACTATTCAGCCACAAAAACAGACAACATAATGCCATTTGCAGCAACATGGATGTTTCTGGAGAATGTCATTCTAAGTGAAGTAAGTTAGAAAGAGAAAGAAAAATACCATATGAGATCACTCACATGTGGAATCTAAAAATAAATAAATTAAATAAATAAATAAATAAATAAATAAATAAATAAATAAATACAAAACAGAAACAGACTCATAGACATAGAATACAAACTTGTGGTTGCCAAGGGGGCGGGGGTGGGAAGGGACAGACTGGGATTTTAAAATGTAGAATAGATAAACAAGATTATACTGTATAGCACAGGGAAATATATATAAGATCTTGTGGGAGCTCACAGCGAAAAAAAAATGTGACAATGAATATATGTATGTTCATGTATAACTAAAAAATTGTGCTCTACACTGGAATATGACACAACGTTGTAAAATGACTATAACTCAATAAAAAAATGTTTAAAAAAAAGAAAGAAATCTCGGATGTGCTGACTGCCATATTCCCTGTATCATTATTTCAGCTACCACTGAAATGAAAATGGGTGGGTTAGAGTTCTTCCTCAAAAAATTTTCCATGGCTGTAATGTATGTAAGTACATAAGGTGGGAAATTTCTTCATCCATGATTCTGTATTACAATGGAGTTTTTACTGTGATATGTGATAATGGTGAAGGTTTATCTGCCCTCCTTTTCGATTATTATTGGCATCTGTATCTTCCTTTCAATGTGTTCTTGTTTATTTATCATTTTCTATAAAGGATTTACTTCCGCTACCTAATTTAGATTCTGAATTCACGCCCCACTCCCAAAAACACTTATTTCATCGAATCTTGTTCAACGAGAAGTTGAAGAGCTAATCTTTCTGAGTACTCTTCTGGTGTTTTTCTAAATCTATGAAGCTACCATCATGAGTGACCAAACTTATAATTACACAAAATCAATTCTGAAGAGTTAAATAATTTTTAATTTGTCAAACAGTGAAAAACACATCCTTTCATAGTATCCTTACTGTGATATCTCAAGCCCTATGAATTTAGAAGTGAACCAGAATTCCTTTGAATCTGACCCTTGTAGGATTCCAGTGGGGAGAGGGAATCTTGACTGCCACGTCTTTTGCCTTGTCACCTTTCAAGTGCTCTGATTGCCAGTAGCCATTTCAGTTTGTCTGTGACGATGAGACTAGCCACTAACAGTCTTTGTCATTTCAATTTTCACACATTTTCTTTCTGTAACAGTCCTTGCCATTTCAATTTTTCACACATTTCCTCTCTCTCGCACATGTGCTTGCTCTTACTCTCACTCTTGTTCTTTCTTTCTCTCTCTCCTTGTGTGTGTGTGTGTGTGCTCACGTGCGTGCGCTTGTGTGGTCTCTACATGAGTGAAAACTACTCTCAGCAGCCAGCTGCCACAGGCCACTCAGCTGTAAGAAAGCACAGCTTCAGAACTGTCAAACAAAATAAAAATGAAGCAAATCACAAAGGAGCCAGTTGGCTATGATTAGGCCTGGGGATCCCACGCCAGCTCTGCCAGGTTGCTATGGTTCATCAGGAAAGCCTGAGGTAGGAAGACATTTTGCCTCCACAGTTGCAGCCACTCTCACAGGAGCACCATCTATCAAAAGGATGTTTCCTGAAGCTTGCTGTGTAAGGGCTGATTACCATAGAGCAGGCAAGGCCAACTCAGTCTGCCTGTTCTTTTGACACTTATGCAAAAACACAGTTACTATGGTGATAAGAGAGAATCTGCAGCAAATGCTATGCCTGTACCTGTTTTAAGTGTTATTTATCCACCTATGACCATCCCATGAAATCCAAAACAATATGCTCTCAAGCTCTCAGTTAAAAAGAGTGACTCTCATAACTTTGCCCCAGAGAGTGTTTCTCCAGCGGCACTCAAGAGGAATAGGTGAAATGAAAATCACTGACTGCTCTGTGCAGTCTCTGCCCAGTAAAAGTACAATGGACAGTGCTGTGACAACTATCTGTCTCTTAGATGGAAACATATCCAAAAGCCAGCCTATTCTTTTCAGGGAGTAGGATTTCCTCTAAGGGTAACTGGTCTTTTGAGCTTGATTTGCTCCATTTTATTTTTTGGTAGAGTCAGGTGATGGAAAAACAACTCCTGAGCCCAGCTCTGAAACATGCTGAACCAGCTTCTCCCAAGGCCTAAGCTCTTCCTAGGTGGGTGGTACATTAAGCATTTACTTTTTCAGGCCTCCAAGCTCTGCTGACATGTGTTTAATAAGTTCTACCCTGAGAACCTGAATATGAGAATGCCTGATGTACTTCCCAGCTGTACCTTTTAAGCCCAGGAGAATCTACCTTTTTATTTCTCTCCATATGAGTGGTCAATTAAAACAAAGAGTTCCTTTGAATTTATTTCAGTCCCAAACACCAACCCTTGAGATGTGCGGAGATTATATTCACATTCAGACAAACTACTGCATAGCCAACAGTTCGCCTTATTACTTGTGACCCCTAGCTGGCTTTTCCTGCTGTGGGCTCAGCATCCGAATCCATAGAGTGCGACCCTTTGCCTTTGTAGCTCCTGTTGTTCAGTGAGGGAAATGAAGTAGCCAGCACTTCACCGTAGGAATTTCTGTTCCATGCAGAGACCTGCTTTTGCTTTAAGATCCTTCTAATATTTTACTTCAGTGGGAGGGAAGAAAAAAAATCAGTGATCATTTTCACGACACTTTAAATTTGCAAACTGCTTAGCAGAAGTTAAAAGAACAGTAGAATGATTAAGGGATTATAAGTTTGAACAGAAAATTTGAAGGAGATAAATATTTGGGGTTGGATAAATGAAGTCTTTATTTAGAGGTGGAAATGGAGTTATCCAATTCTTGAAGCAGGAAGACTACTATTTAAAGTGGATTTTGCTAGCAAAATTGACAAAACATTCAGATTGACTAGTGGTGGATGTTTGCTTGTTGAATTTTAGTTAGTGGAAAGGACATAGCCCTAAGTTGGGAACTGAGTTTTGACCTAGTTTTGTTGATTACTAGCTATGTGTCTCTTATCAATCACTTCTTCCTTTTTGGACCTCATTCCTTATCTGTAAAATGAGGGATTTGAGGATGATTTCATAGGTCACTCTTTGCTCCGCCATATGGCAATTCTGTAATTTGTGAGTTTTCTACTGTGGTAGTCATTATCGCTGATCACCAAGGATTCCTGGTGCCCTATATTCTGGGATTCTTTTGGCACCACTGTAGATGAGTGGAACTCTGTGACTAGCTCTTGTAAATTAGAACTTCTGTAAAAGTTTAGGTAAGCAGAAGTGGTATATATCACTTCTGGGCCAGAGCATTCATTTGCTAGTGTGAAACCCTCCACAAATATTTTTCTCTTTTGCATGGCTAGAAAAGTCAAAATGAAGACTATTCTGTCACCTTGAGTCTCTGAGGTATTACCATGAACAGCATGTGACTGCTACCCAATAGACATGTAGCATGAGTGAACAATAAACACTTACAGTGTTAGCGCACTGAGTTTGGGGACTTGTTTGGTATCGCAGCATAGTCTAGCCTATCAATTCCAATGCTGCCTCCCATGCTAAACTGTACGTCTCTTAAAAGGAACATGATGTTTTCTACAACCTTTGCAGATTTTCACCCTGCAACTGGAGGTGTTAAACAGATACTGTCAACAAATAAGTTGATTTTTCAAGAGAATTTTTTGACAGAGTAACTGTGGTATAATAGACAAAGAAGGAGGTAAGAATTATTTATAAACTCACCTAGGCCTAATAAGATTAGTGGTTCTATAAGACATAGGTCTCAATTAAGTAAAAACCAAATATTAATACATTTGAACACTGTATAATGCAACCTTTTATTTCTGGTTATACTAACTACAAAGCAGATACAATGAATAGTTGATGTTCTTTAGTAATGCCACATTTTGGTCAAAATCAGTCAATTATTTCACAAGTTAATAGGAAATATACAGATTTAATAATATGAAATGCACCTACTATGTGCTAGCATGTGCTACGATGCGAATACAGAGCTGTCATTAAAGAGTTCATAAACAAGCAGGTTGAAAAAGTAGATAGAACCTGTGTCAAAGATAGGTATCCTGTGTTTATTCAGTGAGAAGTAATGCCAAAGATTAATTTTACAAATTGTATCAATCAACCAGTGATTAATTCCGTACTAGGCAACTAGCTTGATTTTTGCCCCCTATGGGAGGTTCATCTTCTGCATTGCTTCATCAACCACTTTTCTTCTTTTTTTATGTAAGATTTATTACAATGTTTAAGATGGCAAAAAGCTAATCTAAACATCCAACAACAGAGAAAAGGTTGAGTTAAAGTCACTAAACATATATGCAAGGGTATACTGATTGACAGAAAAATGCTTATATTTTATTGAGAAAAGCAGGTAACAAAGTTATGTACAATATTATACTAATTCTTAAAAAAAGTATATGGATTCATAGACAAAGTCAGGAGCAATCTCAAATATCACCTGGTTATTTCTATGTGAAGAGTTTGTGGTTTTCTTACACTCCCATTTTATGTATTTTTACATAATTAGATATCTAGTCATCCTAAAGATCTGCTTGTGTATTATTTGTGTAATAATAATAATAATAATAATCCACCTATCCATTATGTCTGATATCTGATAATCTTGTCCTTATAGCCCAGATTTCCCTTGACAAGTTCTATTTTCTTCGAGGCCAGGTATGAGGGAACCAAATTTAGTTCTGCACTCTGGCTCTAACCACTTCCACAAAAGCTTTTGGAAATAATGTCTATTCTGTTTAAGTTTCCAGTTTGACAAATACTTAATGTGTGCCTACTATTCACTACCCAGGCCCTTATTTAAGCATTGGAAATAAAAGCTATCTCAGCTTAGTTAAGACCATCAGCTTTATTATTTGAGTGCCTGTTATGCCAATTAATAGCTGTGTGATTTTGGAAGGTTACAATCAGTTATTTTTCTAGCGTCATTTAGACATAGCTTTATTTTTAATCCCTGGGTGCAATAACTGATTGTTTTTCTTAAAAGTCTCACATCAACATTGTGCTTTCGTTGAGAATTTGTGTTTACTAAATGCCACAGCTGAGGCGACAACTATAATCCTGATAAGGCATGTCATCTTGAAAAAGTTAGTTAATCTATGTTGATTTCAGTTCTCTAAATTGTAAAAAGAAAATGTTGGATTATGTAGTCTTTAAGAATCTTTCAGTTCTAAAATCCTGTTAAGGTTCTGCTTCTCCTTTCGGTGTAGGCAAAGAAATTAAGCCCCTAGACAAATTGAGAATGAGAAAATAAATTCTTATTTGTCAACAGTCCCTTGAGAGATTCTCATAATTATACCCTGTAGGGTCAGGATTTGTGTATTATCAAATGTATGCTTGCAAATCCCAGATTGGCTAACTCCTTGATACATCATAGTATTTTCAGTTAGTTGCCACTACTATCTACACAGGAAATGCCCATAAGATAACATTTTGCCAAATATAATCAGGAAGGGGGTCATCTAAACATTTTTTTAAAAAAGGAATCTAAATGACTTGAGATGATCTGCCTTACTGTTCCCTTTGTTCTTACAATGATTTCACAACTTACAGTTTCATTCCTTAGTATTTCTTGTAATTGACCGACCACTTCTGAGAAAATTTGTGAAGGAGCAAGTAGACCTTCCTTTATATCCATCTCTCTCTCCCTTTAAAATCTGATCAAAATCTCAACACAATCACTTATGTCCTAGTGGATGAAACTGGTTGATTTGAAGGCCTGCAATGCCACCTTGTGGATAAGTGGTGGCAGCAGTGGGCTGTGTGAGTGTGCTTTCATGTATTATCTGGGAAATATGCTGCAATTTGAATCCTTCTATCTTAAGTTTTAATTCAAGGTTTGCTTCCTAGAACAAAAATTAGATCAGAATAAACATCACATTCAATGTCCCGCTTTGTCTTCTTAAAATAATAGTTGAAGAATAGACCATTTCATTGCTGCTGATATCCTATGCTGGGTATTAATTTAAAATGCACAGCCCATCAAAATTACCCCATCAAAAGTTTCTACTTTAATGGTATACAAGGAGTGACATTTAGAACAGCTGAGTTTCAGTGACAGATTTGTGACCACTGGTTTCTGCTATCTCTATGGATAATTTCAATACATAAGAACTAAGAATTTCTTGCTTTGAGGATAGTTAAGTAATATACATATAATTATTTGTAAGAGGTTTTAGAATAAAACGCCAACTCTTTACAGTGATATGGTGCCACCATTACCCTGATACCAAAACCAGACAAAAACACTACCAAAAAAAAAAAAAGTACAGGTCAGTATCTTTGATTACTATAGATGCAAAAATCCTCAAAATATTAGTAAACTGAATCCAACAATATATAAAAAGGATCATACACTATGATCAAGCTGGATTTATTCTAGGGTCAGAAGGGTGGTTTGACACTCACAAATCAATCAATACAATAAACCACATTAACAAACAGAAGGATAAAAATCACATGATCATCTCAACAGGAGCAGAAAAACTGTTTGACAAGATTCAACATCCATTCATGATACAGTTATCAAAGTGGGTATGGGGGAACATAATCTCAATATGATACATGACATTTACAACAAACCCACAGCCAACATGATACTCAAGGTGAAAAGCTGAAAGCTTTTCCTCTAAATTCAGGAACAAGACAAGGATGTACTCTTGCCACTTTTATTTAACAAAAATTAGTCCTAGACACAGTAATCAGAAAAGAAAAAGAAATAAAAGGTATCCAAATTGGAAGGGAAGAAGTAAAACTCACTATTTACAGATGACATGATACTTTATATAGAAAACCCTAAAATATCTACCCCAAAACTATTAGAATTAATAAATGAATTCAGTAAGTTGCAGGATAAAAGATTAGTATACAGAAATCTGTTGTGTTTCCATATACTAATAATAAACATTAGAAAGATAAAGTAAAAACAAAAACCATTTCAAACGGCATCAAAAAAGAATAAAATACCTAGGCATAAACTTAACCAAAGAGGGGAAAGACTTATACTATGGAAAATATAAAACACTGATGAAGGAAATTGAAGATGATACAAAGAAATAGAAAGATATCCCATATTCTTAGAATGGAAGAATTATATATTGCTAAAATGGCCATACCACACAAAGCGACCTACAGATTTAATGCAACCCTTATCAAAGTATTTTGATATTTTTAAAAGAACCAGAATGGATAATTCTATTATTCATATGGAACCACAAAAGACTTCCAAATGCCAAAGGAATTCTAATTTAAAAAAAAAAAAGCAAAAAACAAAAAACAATGCTGGGAGTATCATGTGCCCTGACTTCAGACTATACTCCAAAGCTACAGCACTCAAAACAGTATGGTATTGGCACAGAAGCAGACATATAGATCAATGGAACAGAATAGAGAGCCCAGAAATAAACCGACACATCCATGGTCAACTAGTCTACAACAAAAGAGGCAGGAATATACAATGCAGAAAAGACAGTCTTTTCAACAGATGGTGCTAGGAAAACTGCACGGTTACACGTGAAACTGAAATAAGAACATTCCCTCACACCATATATAAAAATAAACTCAAAACAACTTAATAATCTAAATATACAGATGGAAACCATAAAACTACAAAAGAACATAGGTAGAACACTCTTTTACATAAGTCATAGCAATATTTTCTTGAATCAGTCTTCTAAGGCAAAAGAAAGAAAGTTAAAAATTAACAAATGGGACCTAATTAAATTTAAAAACTTTTACACATCAAGGAAAACTTTTGAGAAAACAAGAAGACAACCTAGGGAATGGGAGAAAGTATTTGCAAATGATGTGACTGAAGAAGAGTTAATATCCAAAATATACAAATAGCTCATACAACTCAATATCAAAAAAACCCCAATAAATTTATGGGAAGAAGACCTGAATAAACATTTTTACAAGGAAGACATTCAGATGGTTAACAGGCACACAAAAAATGCTGAACATCATTAATTATTAGACAAATGCAAATTAAAACTAAAGTGAGGTATCTCACACTTGGCGGAATGGCTATCAACAAAAAGTCTACAAATAACAAATATTGAAGAGGATGTGGAGAAAAGGGAACCCTTGTACACTGTTGGTGGGAATGTAAGTTGGTACAGCCACTGTGGAAAACAATATGGAGTTTCCTCAAAATACTAAAAATTGAAGTTACCATATGATCCAGCAATTCCACTCCTGGGTGTATATCTGGAAAGAAATGGAAACACTTATTCAAAAATAGACATGCACCCCAATGTTCATAGCATCAGTATTTAGAATAGGCAAGAAATGGAGGCAACCCAAGTGCTCATCAACAGCAAAGTGGATTAAAAAGAAATATATGTGTGTATATATATATATATATAACAGAATATTGCTCATCTATAAAAATGAATGAAATACTGCCATTTGCAGCAATGTGGATGGACTTAGAGATTATGCTTACTGAAATAAGTCAGAAAGAGAGACAAATACTGCATGCTATCACTTATATGTGGAATCTAAAAATAGTATAATGAATGTATATGCAAAACAGAAACAGACTCACAGATACAGAAAATAAACTTGTAATTACAAAAGGGGAGCAGGAAGGAGGGAAAGACAAATTTTGGGTATTGGACTAACAGATACAAACTACTATATATAAAATAGATAAGCAATAAGAATATACTATATAGCACAGGTAATTATAGCCATTATCTTATAATAACCTATAATGGAGTATAATCTGCAAATATACTGAATCACTATGCCATACACCTGGAAGTAACATAATTTAATAAATCAAATAAAAAAGATGTTAAAAAGAAACTAACTCAAAGAGCTGCATTAGGGCTTTTGGGGTTAATGCTTAAAAAATAAAAAATTACAGTGAATAAATTTTTGTACATATTAGAAAGAAAATAAAAATGGTAAGTCATCTAAATGAAGTGAAGAAAGTAATAGAAAAAATAGTTCAGGATAAATAGAAAACATAAAATCAGATAATCAAAATAAAAATATATCAGTAATTCAAGTAAGTATAAGTGGACAAAATATTCCAATTAAAAGACAAACTTTGTTAGTCTGGATAAAAATAAAATATAATAAAACAAGATCCAGCTGTATGCTGTTTGAGTGACACATAATAAACATGAGAATAAAGAAAAATTAAAAGTAGATGAAAAAATACATCATATATATATCATATATGTATAATAAGCATATATAAACAAAAGAGAAGTGTATGCATTTATTTTAATATCAATCAATATAGACTTATAGACTTTAGGGCCAAAATAGATTGATGGAGATACTACATAAAGATATAATTCACAAACATACACACACACACACACACACATCATAATTGAACTTGCATGCATTTAATTGCATAGACTGAAATATATGATGCAAAACATGATATAACCACAGGAAGAAACAACCCATTCCATCATTATGTTGGGAGATTTTAAAATTTACATAGTGTGACTTGCCTCTGACCAGATCCTGGTCTAATGCAGCCTTTTATCAGTTTCATTTTGGGTTATTTTATTGTACTTATCTATATGAGGGGATGATTAAACATTTTTAGGCTAAAATTAAAAATGGTTTTTTAAACAAGAAACAATATATTCAGGTATATTCATGTACTTTCCTAAGACTGCAAGTTTTCATAATATTAGATGAATGTAATACAATTAATTAGTGTGGAATGAGATTTGAATATGTGAACTGAACATTTGTTATGAGAAATAGACTCCATTCCTGACCAATCTTTAGTCACCAATCTTTATTCGGGCTCCTTTGAGCCCTCTTCTCAACTAGGTCTTGATCTTAACTGGGTCAGCCCAGTTTTAGCAAAAAATTCTGCTAAGTCAGTTTAGTGAGATATCTGACCAAATTCTTCACCACCTCCATCCTTAACATCTAAGCCCTTGACCTTCTTTTTGCAAGAATCCTACTAGACAAATTTAGCAAGATTCCCTCTACTCACTGTCTAATCCAGTTCTCTTTAGTAATTTTCCATCCACTGCCCCCCTCACTCTGTTCTTGAACTATAAATCTACAGCTCTCTTTGCTGTATTTGGAGCTGAGTTCAATCTGTGTCCTCTATTGCAGTAGTCTTGACCCCTATTGCAATTGTTTTGAATAAAGTCTTCCTTATTTTTTAAAATAAATGTTAGAATAATTTTTCTTTTATAGAAGACTGTGATTGGGAACCATCAGCATAGTCATTTAAGAAAAACTGTTGAAATGACAGCAAAGACCACTTAAATGATTTTGTCTTTTTTCCCCCATAATAATGGGTCTTAAAGTTGATAAGAATGTGTAAGGAATAAGTGCATTCTGGTGTTGATAGGGCAAGGTAGGATGTGGGTCTCTGTCACTTACAAAGTAGATCAGGTGTGACTATAAAGAAATAACTATGTTAGTGGTATTTTGAAGTCATAATTTGTGCTGTCCATAGAGAAGTGGAATGACTGGAAAAGCCAGATGTGTTCAATGTTGGATTTGTTTAATGCTATTAAGTTTTCACAGCTATACCCTTACAGTCATTTTAAAAAGGAATATTATTACAAATTTTTTAGAAAAATGAAATAAAACAAGTTTTATAGGTATTATAAATGTGAAACTCGTTAGTCTCATATCTACTTTTTTCAAACATTTATTCAACAGATTTGTGTTGAATAATTACTGTATTGCCAGGCACTATCTTACGTACCTGGGAAACAGCTGTGGACCAAACAGGAAAAAAATCCATGCTGTCTTGAAATTTAGAGGTTAGTAAGGGATGCTGACATGAATCAAATAATCAAATAAATATTAAATTACAACTCTGATAAATTCTAGGGATAAATAGTGCACAGTGCTTGGTGACTGTATAGCAATAAAATGTCTACCAGATCAAGTGGTCAGAGAGGGCTTCCTTCCCTGAGTAAGTAACTTTTGAACTGAGATCATAAAGAGAAGAAATAGTTAAATTATCCTGGGGTGTGTCAAAAAAGGCTAAGTCTTTCAGGCAATAGGAACACTATAAAAACTTCTTTACAAAAGGAATGTGATAACTTTGAAGAACTGAAAGAGAGTGTGGCTAAAATATAGAATGAGGGTGATCATGGTTCAAGATGAAGCTGGAAAGATAGGCAGAGGCCAGAACACTCAAATTTTGATAGACTATGTTATAGATGTTAGTCATTATCCTAATGGAATAATATTTACAATACTATTTCAGGAAGTTAAAGTTGAAATATTGAAATATTTAAAGGGGCATGGTAGTGGGCAGTGGTGATGTGAACAGAATTTGCATATTAAATTGCCAGTGCAACACTGTAAAAAAAAGATTTTATTTACTATTTTATCTTACTTCTCTGATAAGTTTGTCCTGCTAACCAGTAACATGGGGTGGTCTTGCCTAGGGGAAAAGTAAAATAAAATATGAATCTAGGAAGATAAAAAAATTTTTGCAACAGTGGTCCTGACACTTTAAAAAAATGGGTTTTATACCAGCCTTTGCTCTGTTTGACATGTGCCCTATCATGATTTAAGGAAGAGAGGTTTCAAATGGCTTGCCCTAGCTAGCTTCGGAATCTGAAACAGCCTGGAAGAGGGCAAGAATCTTCGTGGTAGCTTCAGATAAAGAAACACAGTGGATATTTAAAGGAAACTAGATAGATATGACAGATAAGAAATAAAATCAATTCCATTTATTGCTGGATTATATACATATAGGAAGTGAGGAGGAAGGAAGTGTCAAGAATTAGTGCTGAGTTTTACACTGGATGAATAGTGGTAGGGATAGGGAACATTGGAAGAGGATCTGTTCCCCTGCTCCCTTTGCAGATGGCGGTTTGCTTATGAGTACAATTTGGGGCCTTTTGAATTTCAGGTTCTTTTGAGCTATCCAAATGTAAGTGTTAAAAAAAAGTAGTTGAATTATAAGGGTCTGGAGTATCAGAAGAGAGGTCTAGGCTAGAGATATGATTTTGGGAGTCAACAATAGTTATTGATGCCAACTGCATGGATGTGATTTGCTTGGGAAAAAATATAGAGTAAGAAGAAATGTACATAAATTTACTTAATGAATGCCAGCATTTCGTGACCAAAGAGCAATGCTTGAGTCTAAAATGAAACTTAAAGGAATAGCTACAAACAAGAGGAAAGTCAGGAAAGTGTGTTAACATGAAAGCCAAGGAAGAGATAATTATTTTATAATGGGATATTTATAAGTACTATTTATTATATATATGACAGTCAAGATATAACTGAGGAGATTATGTATTTTTATCAGTGGCTAGGATGAGCCATTCTGAGAATTCTCTTTCTGGTCTTAGTGATAGACTAAAGCTCAAAGTTGCAACCCACATATTCTTGTAATTAAATGAATCACAGTTTTGATAAAGAGAGTGAGCTGTAGGGTCTCTAACACTTACCCACAGTAGTTAGGTATGACTATAAAGAAATAACTAGTTTCTTTACAGCATCTAAGTTACTGGTGCTTTAGAGTCATACTCTGTATGGCCCATAGAGAAATGGAATGACTAAAACCATTGACTAAATCATTCTGAATGCTGAATTTAGATCAGTGAAATGAATCTTATCATTCTTACATTTCCAGGAATTTAGGCTTGCACTAAAATATCATCAATTAATTACAATATATTAGGTCAGGGCCATGCTTCCTCAATTTCTTCTCATAATATCTTTCTGATTATTTTACCCAATTGTCTTATTTTTTTATCCTATCTTCAGGTTGGAGAAATTTCCACCAGCCACCACATACACCCTATGGTCTGCTTCAGTTTCTCTTTTCAGACAGGTTCAGCATGAGATTACAGCTTCCTCAGTTTTTTTTTTTTAATAGTTAATATTTTAGTACCTAAAGTTTTAGAAACCATTGTTCTGAAACAAGCAAAGCAATTTCTTTTAATTTTAAAAAGAAAACTTTTTGTTTTGTTATAAAATGTTTTAGAAGTTTTTTGTTGTTGTAAGTACACACAATAATTTTGTGATTTCTGCTTTTTTATTCTCAGTCTTTCATTTGATACAGAAATTTCTCTATTTTTAATATTTTAACTTGAAATGCTTTACAGAAAAACTGAACATTAGAACAAAATTATGTCAAGCATGTCTGCTACTTATAGCTAGTCCAAATGCTCCCATGCATAATATTATTTTGGACTTAACATAAATGAATTTACAGTTCCTTAAAACTTTACTAATTACTAATTTTCCTTTTTTATTGAAACATAAATGACATGAGACTAGCCTTTTCATGCCTTTTTTAGACCTTTCTTAATTCATGTTCTAGGTTCTGATAAAGTATGAAACAGTTGAGTATTTCAAGTAGATATGGTGGTTGAGTTTTGGAGATTAACTCTATAGGCTTCCATTATGAATCAATGTGCTAGATAGTTTTGTTGTTTTTATGTAAGTATTAGGAAGTTCACCAACATATCCAGGAAGAATTCTCTCTCTTCCTGTTCTAAAGCCTCTAAATAATTTGAGGTCAGAGACTATATCTTACTCATTTCATCAATAACTAAAATATAGTAGATAATACATGTTAAATTGAACTGAAAGCTGGAACTCCCTTGTCAGTCTTCACAGTAAATCCCTCTTACTGGTTTGAAAGATATCTCTAGTTCAGAGCTCTTTTATAGTTCTGAGGTGATTGCCATACCCTAGATCCAGGAAATTATTAAGGCAAGTGTGACTCAAGATCACCAGAAATGTCATAATAAATTCCTTCCATATCCATAAAAGCACAAATATTCCCACAATGAAAGTATGCTTGAGATATACAGCAGGAGATATGAGAAGAAGAGACAAGCCTGGTTGGAAACTTAGCTCCAAAATTGTACAAATTATACTTTTCAATCATGACTTCAATCATTGACAGATTGGAAGTAATTATACCCTACTTTGAGAATTGGTTAAGAGCATTATGCAAAATGCCAAGTACAGTGACTAGCATAGAGTAAGGCATTCAATATTAGTCAGTTCCCTTCCGCAGGATCAAATTATCAGTTTCACTCCCTGTGATACATTTACTTTCTTTTATCTGTCTCCTTTACACTCTCCCTCCTCCATCTCACTATCTAGTCTTCTGGAATCTTGTTTTCCAATTAGTTCAAGTTAGTGAAAAAAATATCTTTGTTCTCTACCCCGCGTTTCAATATTATACATTTTCATCAATAGCCAGAAAGAGTTGACAATTGGTCTCAACAGCCTATTGAATTTATTGAAAATCTAAAATCCACAAAGATATGCTTGCATCTATTGACACTCCTTTGTATTCAAAATGAGAGGTTAGTAAGGACCTTTAAGAAGATAGAAGTAATTTTAAAGTGGATGTTGATTCACTCTTCTCTTCTTTGTATTAAAAATGCTTAGTTTTCATAAGCTTTTCTAACAAGTCGTAGACTTTATGTAATCTCTCTTCCTGTAAGAGGATCTAGAGGATCTATATCCATTGCCGTGGGTAACTACAATGACTCCTGAGGGAGGAGTCTGTTTCCTCACCTAATTGATGTTTGAGCAATGAAACACGAGCAGACATGATGTATAACTAGTTGCTTTAAAAGCCATTGAATGTTTTTGCCAGATCTGCTTCCTTTTATTTTCCATTTTCCATAATGACATGTTATTAAACATTTTCCAGATAGGGGCTGATCAGGCAGATTGAGTGTTGGAAAAAAGAAATAGGGATCAATGTTACCTACAACCAATATAAAATGTGAGCAAAAATTACTTTGGTTGTGATAAGCCTCTCGGAAGTTAACATTGCTTGTTACCACAGCAAACCTGACTAATATGAATATTAATATTTAAGGTGCTGATATAATAAAATCTCTTATATATACATCATTGTCTTTAGGGCCAAGTCATGGGTAGAAAGGAAATTATCTTCAAAGAATGGAGAAATAGCAGCTCATATGTGCAATGACAAATATTTTTATAGAAGTACCACCTGTGATAACTTGGAAGGCATTTAATTATCTAATAAATGTGTTTTAGATGAACTGGAAAACAGAATGTTGGATGCATGATTTGATTGTTTGGTGCTATAATTTGACAAGGTACTATAAGAAAGAATTAATAAAAACAAAAAGCAAACAAACAATCAGATATTTTATAAGCAGAAAGCAAAAAAAGAGAAAGGTATAACTGTTCCTAATATCAAACCGGAAAATGAAAAAATTAAGAAATGCTTTGAGCAAGAAAAGCCAATTAAGACAATTAAGATTCAGCCTCTATCAAGGAACAAATCAAGGACAGGCATGGTCACATGTTTTGTTAAAACCTCTGAATGGATTTAAGTGATTCTCAGTAAATCCTTTAAATTGGATTAAACAGCTCAGGGAAAACAGACTAAGATAGTGGCTTCACAAAAGCCTAATAAATTTGAATTACCTGTAAGTCTAATAAAGAGGCATAATTTGACAAGAACTGTGGTTGTAGCTATTGGCATATTAAACTGATTAGAGTAAAATAGAACATATTTTCCATGTTCTCTTCAGATGTGGCTAAGGAGAATCATGGAAAAGGAAGTACTTTCCATAGGGAAGAACTAAGAGTAATAGAGAATGATTGACTGCAAAGCTCTTCCCTAAACATGGAACTGGAGTGTAATTAAGGAACAATTCTTATCCACAATCTTATTCCAGCAGATTTTCAGAATTCCTATTGTCTAGTGAGTTACTACAGTTAATGTCATCTCACTTTCAGATGTGAATGTCACTGATCCATCATTGTAATATTAAGATGTTTGGAAGACTGTGAAACTTACCTTTAATTCTATTTCCTGGATGTAGAAAAAAGCTTAATGTAGAGACTATTCTGAAGTCCCACACTCCCATTTTGATGCCATGATTCAGTGGGATTTTTGAATGCCTTCTAGGAAAAGACTGAGCTTATTTTGCATTCAGGAGAAAGGAAAGTGAACATTTGTGACCAAAAGGGTGTAATGTGATAGACTGCATATTTTCTCATCTGTTCAAATCTATTCACTCTTCTTTCCACTAAGAGATTTCATACATTCCTACTTGTTGACATTTAACTTTCAGTGTTTCCTATAGCCCCATTTCCCACCACATTGACATTGAGCTTTGCCATATAATTTGCTTTGCCCAATTGAATATGAATTGATTTAATTTCTGAGCAGAAACTTTAAGTGTCATCTACCAGATTATTACTCTTTTCACTTTGCCACAAGGATAGCATGTGGTAGAACATGTCACAGATAGGAGCTGTTCCTTTTGCCTGGGTACTGAATGAAGGCTTATGGAACAAAACTACAGTGGGCCCATAGCTGTATAAAATGCAAGGGAGAAATAAACATTTGTTGCAAGATACAGATTTGGGGGCTGTTTATTAACATAAAAGTGACTTCTTTTAAAGCTCCAATGAATGCAGAAATACTTTCAGATATATACCAAAAGGCATTGAGAAAATGTATGAATGAATGAAAGAATGAATGATAAGAGACGGGAGAAAATGTACTTTCATTCAATGGGGAGTAGTTGCATTTAGTGAGAGAGATATACTTGAATTATACCATCTTGGAGTGAGAGTAGCTTGTGAGTATGAGAAAAACATTTCCTAACTTCTAAACCATTGCTGATAATATTATATTGAATTGGCTAAGTCCTTGAATACCCACAAAGTCACAGCTTTTAGATAGGCTTGGTTACCTGGCCAAAAGACAACCAATATATTGCCTGGCCCACAGAATATGACTTGATTACTTAAAAAAAAAACTTTATCCAGCTGTGGTATAGCAATTAAATGAACCAGTCAAATCATCTCTAGAGAGGAGTTTAAATATGATACAGAAAGAGTATTGGTTGTCTAGTCGGGGGAGAAAATGAGGAAGGACAGAAAGAAATCAGTAGCTGGAAATCTAGAAACCATAAAAGTCATGAGGAAGCAAAGTTTTAAATAAAAAATAGAAGTCGAGAAGATTTATAGATTATAAAGTGAGGCAGTTGTTTGGTAGGGACAAAAGAGTAAAAGATCAATAAAATATGGCTGTTAAATATAGGAGAGAAATTAACAAGAAAATCAAGCAATTATATCTGCTTTAAACATTGACTAGTCTCCAAATTCCCATCTATTTAAGGCCTGTATTCTATTCGTCCATGAGGCCTAGCTATACGTATTTATCTAAGTTTTTGTGAGGCATGGAATTGGGGTTAAGATACTTGCTTCTCTTATTTTCTGTATTTAAACTAAAGTAACAATGACCTTAAAGTAACTTTTACTTTTTGCAAACAAGAGTAACACAATTTATTAATTTTTATACCACCCATACTCATTGAATCTAGAAAATGTAGAGAAATATGCAGAAATCAGATCACATCATCTCTCATCTTAAGACTCTTCCATTCATTCTCATCATATTTACAATAAAATCCACATACAATATCCAGATACAACCAGGTATCACCTGATAACCTATTAGGCTATCATGAAAAAGACAAGAACTAACAAGCATTGGCAAAAATGTGGAGAAAAAGAAACACTTGTGAACTGTCAATAGAAATGTAAATGGGTGCAAATACTATGGAAAACAGCATAAAGATTCCTCAAAACATTAAAAATTAGAACTACCATATGGTCCAGCAATCCCACTTCTGGGTATACATTCAAAGGAAATAAAAATAGGATCCTGAGATCTCTGCACTCCCATTTTCATTACAGCATTATTTACAATAGCCAAGAAATGTCAACAACCTAGGTGTCTTGTCAATGGATGAATAGATAGAGAAAATTATATATATTATTCAGACATGAAAAGACAGAAATCCTGCCATATGGATGGACCTTGTTATGTTAACTGAAATAAGTTAGAGAGTGACAAATACTGTATGATATCACTTATATGTGGAACCTTTAAAAAAGCCAAATTCTGAGAAACAGACTAGAGTAGTGGTTACCCTGGGTGGGGCTGAGGGAAATAGAGAGATATTGCTCAAAGTATACAAACTTCCAGCTAAAAGATTAACAAGTTTGGGGATCTAATGTACAACATGGTGATTATAACTAATAATACTGTATTATATACTTGAAAGTTGCTAAGAGAGTAGATCTTAAATGTTCTTACCACAAAGGAAAAATAGTAATTATGTGATAGGTTGGAAGTGTTAACTAATGCTATTGTGGTAATCAGTATGCAATACATAAGTGTATCCAATCAACAGGCTGCACACCTTAAACTTACACAATGTTATATGTCAGTTATATCTCAATAAAGCTGGGGGAAAAGAGTCATACTCTTAGGAACAGAGATTAGAAAAATGGTTGCCAGGGTCTGGGGATGAAAATAGGGAGCAGCTGATAAAAAGGTACAAACTTTCAGCTATAAGATGAATAATGTCATAGGCTCTTATATAAAACACAGTAATTATAGTTGATTATACTATATTGTTTAATTGAAATTTGCTTAAAGAGTAGAACTCAAATATTCTCACCAAAAAAAAAAAAGAAAAAGAAAATTAAGTAGGTGAGGTGATGGATGTGTTAATTAGATGGGGGTACTCCTTTCACCACATATATGTATATAAAATCACCAAGATGTACACTTTAAATACCTTACAATTTCATGTATAAATTATACCTCCATAAAGCTGAATTTTTCACAAAAGCACTTAGGTATAGATGATAAGTTATATGGTTGACAAACCTGTGATATCCTTCATGATCTGGCCCCTCTACTACATCTCCAACCTGATCCTCTATCACTCTCTCCTTTGGTTATATATATATACAGTCAGTTTACAATATTGTGTCAGTTTCTGGTGTACAACACAATGCTTTAGTCATATAGGAACGTACATATATTCATTTTCATGTTCTTTTTCACCATAAGTTACTACAAGATGTTGAATATAATTTCCTGTGCTGTACAGTATAAACTTGTTATTTATCTATTTTATATATAGTAGTTAGTATCTGCAAATCTCGAACTCCTTTTTATGCACTATCTACTTCAGTCAAACCAACCTTCTTTCTGCTGCACAGTACTTCAAGTTTGTTTCCATTTCAGTACCTTCATACTTGCTTCCTGGAATATTTAGCAATCAAATCTTCACCAAAGCTGATAACTTCTAGTCATTCAGATCTTAGTTCAAGTGTCACCTTAAGACTACATTTTCTGACTGCCCAATCTAATGTAACCCCTTTTCCAATATCCTTTCTAATAACACTGTATTTTTCTTCATTACACTTATCCCAAGTTGTAATTAAATAGTTATTTTCTTGATTATTTTCTGATTCCTCAATAGACCATAAATTCTGTAGTGGGGCGGGGGGAGAGGAGGGATGGAATGCATTTTTAGGCTCACTTTCATATACCCAGTGCTAGTGTGTTTTTCTAAAACCCTATTTCACCTCCAGTTTTTGTTTGCTTGCTCTTCAATGTGCAAGATTCACAGTATCCCTCTTAAATATCCCCAAATCTCTTAACTTGGCTAAGTCTGTACTGTTAATTCCCTTCTCTCTTCTCAACCTTGGTCAGAATCTGTACTCTTTGAGTTGTGGCCCCTAGTCTAAATCATTGCCCATAAAATGATTTTTACAAAAAAAAAGTTAGATAAATGCATGCTATATGTATACATAGTTGAAAAAGTCAAACTGTGCTGAAAAGTACAAAATTGAAAATAAGAGCCTCTCTCTTCTCCAAGTAAAAAAGAAAACAGCTTGTGTTTCTTTCAGAAAAATATAAAGTATATAGGTATGAAAAACCTAAAACTTGTGATTATCTAAACTTAGAGGAAGAGAAAATATTAAGGTTAAGCAATTGTCACCCTGTGCACTGAGAAATTTTATTCAGAGTATTATTGTTGGGAAATTTCTCAAATTCATACTACATTTAGGGTTCAAATAGCAAGCATATCTTGCTCTAACGTTAGAGATGAATTTTAATTTCATTGCAAGGTTGATTCTACCTGTAGCAACATGACTCTCAGTTGATGATCTTGGAAGTACCAAGAATGTTATTCTATTTCAGTATCAACTGATTCTTCATTTTGGATACCAATCCTACCAGATGTCAAAAAAAAACCTTCTTAAATACAGATAAGTAAAATCTTAATCAATCCAAGATTTTCTCAGTCAATTAAAGGTGCTATTTCTCCTCCTATTCTCTTTGCTTTCTTCTAAATTTAGGGGGCACAATAGTACCAAAAAAAAATCCAATAGGAGTTAGGAGAGGCAAAGCTGGCCCTATATCAACATTTGTCCTTGCTATTATCTACTGTGATATTGATACCATATCTGCTCCCTAATTGGCTCTCCATATAGGTGCTAACAGCATCTTCATCATCTCAACTACAAGGTATCTGACATCAGTTGCTTCTCTGTACCATACCCATGATGCTCTCTGTCTCATAAGGAAACACTCAGCTACTCTCCTCAACATACACTCTGCAAAGCTCACTCAGACCCAAATGTAAGGACACCTGTATTACTCCAGAGCCATCCTGGATGTGGAACTCTGTGAGACTTGTTGCTGCTTCAGCCTGGAAGAAAGTCATCACCTATCTGTATTCTCATAACTACCCCCATCAAAGCTATCCGTGGGTTCTGTGATTTCTTCTCATCTCACTGTGACTCATACTGGGGCAGAGGCAGGGAATAGGATTCCTTCTCTCTGACAGAACACTAAGATCTTGCTTTTATGTTTTCCCTCTCCTCTCTTTCGGCTGGACGATCTTTAATTGGGGTGTGTGAAGGTTAACTGGTACCACTTCTTTTATTGTCTTCAACCCCTCCTCCTAATACACTTTTTAATGTGTCTGATATATATGTTACTTCATCAGTTGATACCACAATATGTAATTCTTTCACCTAATTTCATAGAGACAGAGAAAGTTAAGCAAAATGAAAACACAGAAGAAGAGCTCTTAATTGAGATAGCAAGAGAAAACCCCTGAGAAAAATAATGAAAGAGAAGTCAACAATTTACCAGATAAAGAATTCAAAGTATTGGTAATATAAATGTTAATTGAATTAGGAAAAAGAATAGATGAACACAGTGAGAATTTTAACAGGGAACTAGAAAATATAAAAAAGAGCCAATCAGAAATGAAGACTTCAATAACTGAAATAAACACTTTAAAATGAATGAATAGCAGATTAAGTGATGCAGAAGAATACATAAGTGATCTGGAAGATAGAATAATGGAAATCACTCAATCAGAACAGCAAAAAGAAAAACAAAATTTTAAAAAGCGAACAATGTAAGAGATCTCTGAAAAAACATTAAGCACTCCAACATTTGCATTATAGGGGTCCCAGAAGAAGAGAGAGAGAAGGGTATTTTTGCATATTATACCCCATAATAGGTTATTACAAGATAATGGCTATGGTTCCCTGTGCCATACAGCACATCCTTGTTGCTCATCTATTTTATACATAGTAGCTTGCATCTGTTAGTTTCATATTCCTAATTTGTGCCTCCCCCTTTCCCTCTTCCCTTTGGTAACCACAAGTTTGTTTGCTATATCTGTGAGTCAGTTTCTGTTTTGCATGTACATTCATTTGTATTAATTTTTAGATTCCACATATAAGTGATATCATACAGCATTTGTCTTTCTCTGTCTGACTTATTTCACTTAGAATAATATTTTCTAGGTCCATCCATGTTGCTACAAATGAAAATATTTCATTCTATTAATGGCTGAGCAATATTCCATTTTATACACACACACACACACACACACACACACATATATATATACACACACATACATACATATCACATTTTCTTAATCCAATTGTCAGTTGATGGGCACTTAGTTTCCTTCCATATCTTAAAGAAATGGAAAGATATCCTGGGCTCTTGAATTGAAAGAATTAACATTATTGAAATGATCATACTGCCCAAAACAGTCTACAGTTTTAATGAAATCTTTATTAAAATACCCATAGCATTTTTCACAGGACTAGAAAAAATAATCCTAAAATTCACATAGACCCTGTGGGTTCTGTTTGATGTGGGTTTTGTCCAGCAAAAGTCCCACTGCAGAAGAACGAAATTACTCAAGACTTTATCAGGTCAAGAGAGTGAGAGGGAGCCGGAGACCGACTCCCTGAGCCCTTCCAAAGCTCTTGTATTTATTGAGAATAGTCAAACAAAGAGTCAAAGGAAAATACATCATAGGAATGAGTAAGAGGCACGGTATACGGGGCAGGGATGCAGGTCAGTAGTTTCAGTTTGTGAAAAACAGAAACATTATAATCTTGATTTATACTTAGAGAGAAGGTTACAATATTGATAGTACAAATGGTTATTTTAAGCCTCAAACAATCATGAGCAAGGTTACAGTGTTCCGAATAACTGATAATGAAAACCCAGACCACCACAGAGTCTCCATACAATGCTCAGAAATCATCTAAGCATGCGAAGCAGCCCAGCTGTTCCCAGCTAAGGGCTAAGTCACAGTCTTCTGTGAGCAAGAGCAGCCTACACCGTCCACCTGCACCTGATAAGCGAAGCATGTCCTGCGGGTTAGGGCAAGGGATGAGTTATGGTTTTCCAAAAGCACAAGCAGCCCTGAATCTATGACCTTGAACTAAGCAAAGCAAGCAAAGCATGTCTCTGCTTTTTACGGCAAGGAGACAGATTGTAGCAGGTTCCTGCTAGCAAAGCAGTTTCAAGGCAACTGAGCTAAGTTCCATGGATAAGGTGGTGACTGGTATTGACAGTTTAGTCTTTTGTGCTTTTGGACATTTTGCTTTGAAGTAGCAGTATAAAGTCAAATATAGAAGTACTGGTTCTGATTATACATTTCTTATGTGCTTTCATAAAGGTGAGAATACATAAAGCTGAGAATATGATTTGGTAAAAGCAATCATTACAATATCAAAGTTTGTTAACCCAAGTTTGCACTCCCACAAGACCCAAAAAAAAAACTCAATTGCCAAAGCAATCTTATGGAAAAAAAAAAAAATAAAGCTGGAGGTATTATACTCCCTGACTTCAGACTATACTACAAAGCTACAGTAATCAAAACTGGCATGAAAACATATGCATACATTAATGGAACAGAATAGAGAGCCCCAAAATAAACCCTTACACTTATGGTCAATTAATCTATAACAAAGATGGCAGGAATATACAAGGGAGGAAAAGATAATCACTTCAATAAGTGGTGCTAGGTGAACTGGACAGCTACATGTGCAAGAATGAGCTTAGAACATTCCCTCATACCATATACAAAAATAAATTCAAAATGGATTAAAGAACTAAGTATAAGAATGGAAATCATTGGGGGAGGGCATAGCTCAAGTGGTAGAGCTCATGCTTAGCATACACAAGGTCCTGGGTTCAATCCCCAGTACCTCCTCTTAAAATAAATAAATAAGTAAAACCTAATTAACTCCTTCCACAAGAATGGAAATCATAAAACTCCTAGATGAGAGTATAGACAGAAAACTCTTTGACCTATCATAGCAATATTATTTTTTGATCTGTCTCCTAAGGCAAAATAAATAAAAGCAAAAATAAACAAATGGGACCTAACTAAAAAACTTTTGCACAGCAAAGGAAACCACCAACAAAATGAAAAGACAACTTATGGAATGGAGAAAATGTCTGCAAGTGATGTGACTGACAAGGGGTTAACATGCAAAATATACAAATAGCTCATACAACTCAATATAAAAAACAGACACCCCAGTCAAATAATTGGCAGAAGATCTGAATAGACATTTTTCCAAAGACGACATAAAGATGGCTAACAGGCACATGAAAAGATGCTCAACATTGCTAATTACTAGAGAAATGCAAATCAAAACAACAAAATGTGTCTTCAAACTTTTCAGAATGACTGTCATCAAAAAGCCTATAAATGACAAATGTTGGAGAAGATGTGGAGAAAGGGGAACCCTTGTGAACTGTTGGTGAGAATGTAAATTGGTGCAGCCATTATGGAAAACAGTATGGAGGTTTCTCAAAAAATTAAAAATAGAATTATCATATGATCCAGCAATTCCACTCCTGAGCATATATCTGGAGAAAATAAAAACACTAATTCAAAAAGATACACACCCCACAATGTTCATAGCAGCACTAATTACAATAGCCAAGACATGGAAGCAACCCACGTCCATCTGATGATTGGCTTAAGATGTGATACACACATATATATATATATATGAATATTACTCAGCCATAAAAAAATAATAAAATATTACTATTTGTAGTAATGTGATGGACCTAGAGAAGATTATGCTTACTGAAATAATTCAGACAGAAAAAGACAAATAATTTATGATATTACTTATATGTGGGATCTAAAAAATAAAGCCAAAAAATGTATATTGCAAAAGAGACTCATGGATATAGAATACAATCTAGTGGTTACCAGAGAGGAAGGAAAGGGGAGTAGCAAGATAGGGGTTTGGGGTTAAGAGATACAAACTACTATGTATAAAACAGGTAAGCAACAAGAATATATTGTACAGCACAGAGAATTATAGCCATTATCTTGTAATAACTTTTAATGGAATATAATCTATAAAAATTCTGAATCACTATGCTGTACCCCTGAAAGTAGTAGGACATTTTAAATCAATTATACTTCAATAAAAAATACATGCCCTTGTAATAAAAGCTATGTCTATGCACTGCTTTTTTGACAGAATAGGTGCAGTTGTTAAAAGCACAAATGTTCAATTCATGCGGTTCACTATGCTTATCCTGGATTTGCCACTTACTAGCTATGTGACCTTAAACAAATTAATTTCTTTGTGCCTTAGTTTTCTCTATTATAAAATAAGAATAAAGGAGAACCTTTCTTACAAGATAGTCTGAAGATTAAATTAAATAACATGTAAAGCAATAAGCATATCTACAAAACTTCTCAGATCTTTAATATGCTAATATATGTTGTGACTCTCGAAGAAAAAGGCTAGGTAATGTAGTATTTCCCAAACCTATTGACCAAGAAACTTCTTTACCAAAAGAATATCTCTTTGAAAATCACTTTTGGCAAAGGGACGGGTTTTCTTGTTTCCTAGTTAAGAAACTAAGGAACCACGAAATTGCTTCATACTAAAATGATAATAAAAATACGTTTAAGATAAAGGAATTGAGGAAAGACATCTGGGGACATAATTAGAGTTCTGCTATACTTAGAAGATAACTCTTAGTCCCTATGGATTTCTAACAGTGAGGAAATTATCTCTTAGAGATTCTGTGGGAAGTAAAAGTTAAAGACAGTCCTGAACTATACAAAAAGGAATCTGAGGCTCTGGACTCATTATCAGTCAGTTTGTATATCGACTGGCTACTAAGTGTTCAAACTTTGGTGAAGGGTGGCAGCCAAATGTTGGGCACTTAAGAAGCAGGTAACAATGAATGAACATATATAATCTACCATAAAGCTGTATAGTAAGGGTTATTTCTGAGAAGTAAACGTTATCTGATAAAGAAGACTGAAGTGATTTGGGCAGATGAAGGAAGAATTGTTATAGCCATAACAAATGCTTAGGAGTCAACTAGCGGGACAAGGTAACGACCATCCAAAGAAGAATGACATGGGTGAACATTCTAAGGTACAATTTGCCATGGCAGTCATTCTTTCAGCAAATATTTTTAAGCACTTACTATGTGTCATGCACTGTGCAAGAGTCAGCGATACAAAAATACGTATGAAATTTCCCTAGATGTCAAGGAATAGTGGTCTAGTCGGTAGACCAATGTATCCACATTGAAGTATGTGTAGCACTCAATTCAGAATGAAAAGGAATGAAGGTGGAGGCAGGAGTATTGGAAAGTCTTCAATGATAAAGTGAAATTTAAATGAGTCCTGGAAGAAGGAATGGTGGTTATGTGTCTTTTACATCTCACAGGATGCAAGGAAAGATGAATGCCAGAAGCTGAGACTGAAAAGACATGATGAGGATGGATTTTGGAGGATTATTACACAACGTTCACAAATCTGTTCTTTATTTTGTAAAGGCTGACAGTTTAGGACCTGTAAGAGATTGAACTGATTGCATCAAAGGGTGCAAGTTGAAGAGGAAAGGCAGTATGTAAGTAGTGTGTCAGCAGATTTTAAAGGGTTTAGAAGACTTTAGCCTATCATATTAGGCAGGAAGGAGTCACTGAAAGTCCTTAAGCAGGAGGGAGTTTTTTCTTTCTTTCAGCTAATATTTATTGAGTGCTTACCATATGCCAGTGCCTGTATTTTTTCTGTAGTTTCAGTTGCATTTCAGGCCTTTTATATTGGCAATAAGATTTTTAAAATATTAAATACAAGATGGTGTATGGTCAAGTCACCCAAGATGGCTGTTCTCTTGCTCTCTGTCCATCCCCTGCTGGACCAGTGCCTGCCTCACCTATAGCCCATTCACATGACTCACTTTCCTACGTACTTGTCCCCAGCCCCAGCTAGTGATTGTTCTAATCTCCACTATGATAGCTTATCAAAGGGGCAGTGAGGGGCGTGCACCTGTGGTAGTTTCCCTGGTAACCTATGAGCCAACATGATGTCAATTCCCCTAATAACTGGTAACTTCCGCATCCCCACCCCTCCACCCCCCCAGGAGCTAAGACTGCCTCCATGTCCTGTCCACTGTCTGCTGCACACAGTAGGGTGTCACTCCAGGACTCTGCTTCAGACATATAAGATCCCCTCTTCCCATTAAACCACTGATGTCTCTGTCCTGACTCTGGGCTCCGTTTGGCCTTAAAGCTGGACACACACAGGCCTTGTAGGCCTGCGGAATGCAGCCCAACAGATGGTAAAACCCAAGAATCCAGATGAACCAGAGAATGTGGTTCAGTCCAGAGAACATAACAGTAGAGGTCTGAGAATTCTGAGTCCTCGAATTAGTATCTTTTTCTGCATGACTATAGGCCCTAGTATCCTCCACTGTTAAATGGGAAGGTGGGACCAAAGGGTTTTAAGTTCCTTCCCAGATATGTTTAATATTATTTTGTTAAAAAAAATTAACACAGTCATATCTACAATTTAGGGGTGATGCAAAGTAGAGAAAAAAAGATGGTTGCACAAAGCAACCCCCCAGAGATGATGAGAATAGGGGCAAAATGGAAAACTGAACTCCTTTTGAAAACTCAAATAAAAAGAATTTTTTTGTTCTGAGCCCAATCCTCCTTATGTATAGGAAGGGTGTTTAAAATTATGTATGTGAAAAATTACCTTTCAGCACTTCCTCCAAAATCTCTTGAAGTGGCTGCAATGTGTTCGGAACACATCATTTTAAAGTAGATAATGGTGAGTTTCTTAGAATATGGAATATTCCTCTTTTCAATTCCTTTTAAGTTACAGGATAAATTTCCTATGTCCGGTAGTAACGTTCAAACACCATGATTCCTAAGGACAGTTTTAACCTCTGCCCCACTGAATGAATAGCTAAGACTAGGTAAGTGGTTCAGGAAGTAGGTTTTATTTGATGTTATATGAAATGCCTACTAGTATATAACACTTACATTACAATTTAACCTCACCTTTTTTGAAGTTTCCTCCTAAATTACTCACTGATAGGTTACATGTCTAATTGTGGGTGGCTTTTATGTGTCTGTGAACTCTCAATATATTCCCAGGGATAATACCATCTTGCTTCTCATCCTCCTTGATAAGATAGGTGGTGTCTTGATTCTTCTGAGATTTTTAAGGATGGAGACATGGGCTCACACCTAAGGCTAAGTGTTGTTTAATTATTTTTCCTCTGTGCTGCCCAAAACCTTCCATCTCTGCCCCTCTTAGATTCTATGTCTACCCCTTTCTCCATTCCTCTTCCTTTAGTGGATGTATTTTCAGGGATCAGGCAGCAGAAATAATTATTTTCCATTAATCTACCACCTAGGTCCCAGGAGTTAAGGTCCAAAAGTCACAGGTCTCTGGCACCTAGAGGAGCCATGATCCTAGTGAGAGGGCAGGATTGAATGTCACTCTACTGACATCACCTGAGTAGCTTAAGATCAGAAACAGTAGAAGTTTATGATATTGAGCCGGAGCAGCCGGGGGGTGATTTTTTGAACCTTGGAGAGGACTACTGCAAGACCAAGAAAGCCTACAATACCAATAAAGCAGTAATCCAGGAAAAATTTTAAAAGGTCCTTGGCTTTTGTGATTGAATAAATTTTATTACCTTCAAAGAAAAAGTGTGCATTTATTTTTCCCATTTATGAGTTCCAAATTCACTCCTACTGCACATTAGACTACAATTAGTGATATTCCTCTATTAACAAAAACTCATGTATAAATGGGTGTAAGGAATTAATGCCATCACCTTTTATACACCTAGAAATAACCAAATTCCTCCCAATAATAATCTTTAGGAAAGTCTTATCTACTTCCATATCTGCCTCTGCCATTTCTTTTCAAGCATGACTATTTAAGATGATCTAAAGAAAATTGTATTTGTTTCTTTGCTTTATTTTTGTTTGATAATATTTCAACATATCAGGAAACTATGGTGAACTCTTTTTGAAAATTTAGTGACATAATTATCATTTTTAAATGAGTCCAAAAGCTATACATAATTGTTATTGTCAATTTTTTTGCATGTTAGCTTTAAATATATATAGCATGTAAACTACATTATTAATTAAATAGGCCCTTGTGGGCTAGCCTAGGAACTGCTGACATTCATAGGTGAGTTTTTTGAATTACATTTTCTGTCCAGCATATCATAAAAGTGACTTTCAAATGAGCTTTCAAAAAAAAAAAAGCCATTTATAAGTTGCTAACTGCATGCGTTGAGAAGTTGTGTTAACTTCTTTAGGAAAATAGTATACTACGTTTGAACCCAAACCTTAACTTTAATCAACTGGACTTGTTTAGTCCCTTGAAGAATATGCCTCAGTTGTTACATAGTGATTATCAATTAATATTTCATAGTACAAATTATAGCATGCTTTGATAGTAAAAAATAATTTTTTCAACAGACTCATAAAAATTGTTTCATTTCACAGTTTAATCTGTCATTTCCTTGGCTATGATCATAGGTTATATCCTCCACATAATAGATTTAGCCTCAGGAAGAAACAATTCTTTCTGGAGATGATTAGATTAAGAAAGCTACTGGGCATGAGACCTTCTACATTGTCTCTTCAAAAATCAGTTCCTTAAAGTCTGCTTGGGAAAAGTCTGACATTCAATTTCAATTTCTTTGGTTTTTATTTCACAGGTGGTGACTGGGGAGATGAAATGAACATTTTAAAATCTACTTGATGAAAGAATTTGCACATAGAGGTTTCTTTCTGTTTGGGGAAATAGAGAAACAACAAAGGAAGACGGTATTTCAGTAGTTAGCATCCAGTAGCTATGCCTGAGTTAGTGAAATGATTTTAAAAGCTATTACTTCAGCTATGCCATAAAGGTGTGTAAAATAGAAATGTGTACAGTATATCGAATACTATTTTCCTCTTGAATTTCAATATAAAGCAGGTGATATGTTCATAATGGAGTATTTGTCCTCAGAATGTCATAAGAATGCAAGGTGAGAATATAGTTAGTCTTTTTTAAATCATGTATGAAAAGGCAACACAGTAACATTTAATGAGAATGTCGATATATACCATATACTTAAAGGATTAGATAGTGAGAAATGAGAGCCAGGGGAAAATATTACGAAGATAAGATCAAATAATCTTAATTTATTCTATAGATATACAACTTTATAAAGTGAGCTGCTCAGTTTTTTTTTTCCCCCACTAAAGGAAGTCAACAGAAAATCAGCCACTTAAATAACTTCAAGGTCGCAGCTAATCTGGGCTGTGATGAGCCACTTTTGGAAAGTCTGTTCTTGCCCTCTGATGTAAGTAACTCGGACTGCCTCTAAACTTTGCTTCAGTTGAATATGCTTCACTGATCTGAGGCTTGGTTCCCACAAAAACTATAATCTATTACTTGAACCTGTAGCCAGTATGATTTGGAAAACTTCCCATCATATATTGGTGTTAAAAAGGATCAGCAAGCTCTGGTTACACAACAATGTAGCCTTTGTCAATTACTTATTGTAAATAAATTGTCATTGTTGTAAATACATGAGGTCAACCCAGTATGCTATTTACATCCTCCTTCCATTTACATTTTCCTTATTTGGAGACTTCTCCAACCTCCACCAACAGTTACTATTTTCATTTGTGATTTCATCCCCTCACCCTTGCCTGCCTTAAAATATTTATTAATAAGTTTAAAGCCTCCTTTTTACTGAAATATTCACATTTTAAGAAGGGTGAGTCAAAAAAACGACCCAAATGAACTTATTTACAAAACAGAAACAGACTCACAGACATAGAAAACAAATTTATGGTTATTGGAGGGGGAAGGAGGTGGGGAGGGATAAATTGCAGATTTGCAGATACTATTATATATAAAATAGACAAACAACAAGTTCCCACTGTATAGCAGAGAACTATATTCAATACCTTGTGATAGTCTATAATGAAAAAAATATGAAAAGGAATATATATATATATGTATGTATAAGTGAATCACTATGCTGTACACCAGAAATGTACACAACATTGTAAATTCTACATCAGTAAAATAATTAATGAATTAATTTTAAAAATTTAAAAAGAAAAGAAAGCCAAACAAAAAAAAGAGGGGTGAGTCTCCTGATGAAGTTCAGGAAGAATTTAATTGGTGTGTAGCATTTAATTACTAATCAAAATAGAATTTATGTACCATACATGGTGGTGCCTATGAAAAAGAAATTACTTGTTTTAATTTAAATATGTGCTTCTATGTAAAGTGCCAAACTGGTCATTATGAAGGTTGTGGTGATTAATCAACCTATAAGGTTACTTTTCATTCTCACTTCAAGCTAAGTCACACATGTTCAAAGTCTATTATGTCCTGTTAACACAGCAAAATGCAATGACATCCTTGAGTATTTGATTAAACAAGGTGAATTATTGGCAAGCTACCTTCCCTGCCCACCAAATTTCAATATAGGGGTGAACACAGGAAAATCCAAGGGATAAGATCCTGCCTACACTGATATGCTTTCTTATCTATGAGAAATCTAGTGAGATACAGCGTCATGGAGTTTAGAACAGACTGACCTTGGAAAATATAAAAATCATATGCTCTAGTAAAACTCACTGCACAGGAGGCAGAATCATGGGTATTTCTGCTGACCATTTAGTGTAATACCTGAAAATTTTGGTCAATTTCATATTAAAATGAGTAAACTAGGAAATGTTTTGAAAAAAAATGAATATCCCTTTTTCTTTTTCTTTTCCAAACACACAGTTATAATTCTAGTCTGCCTGAGGCATCCATCAGCTGAAGGGAAATTAGGGTTTGCTACAGAAGGAACACAAAGAATAAGACCCAGGTCCTGTTCAGCTTTTGACACTGAAAATTCAGTTTTTGCCCAACCCTCAATCCTGAAGCTTTCCTCCTATATATTTTTCTAATATTTTTGTCTAATTTTTTTTCTAAAAAAATTAGTGAACAGTCCCATCAGCCGTTTGCCAGATGATTAGCTGCCTCTCTGTCCTCCTGGTCCCTGTGGTTGGAGAAGCTGGAGGATGGTGTGGAATTATTCAGGCTTAGCTTGTGATGGGCCAGGCTGCATCATCTCATTTGGGTGTGGTTCACTGGACCTTGGCAAGACCTCAACCCTCCAAGAGCTCCGGTGCCGTCTCTTCCTCCCCCATTTTTATGGAATGGGTCACAGGCAGGGTAGAGAGTTTAAGGGCATGCTCCTTCTTTTAGCTTTATTTCAGCAAATATTCATTGTTTTAGAGCTGGAAGAGATCTTCTCATCAGGAACAGGCTAAAACCAAGGAAAGTTCAGTGATTTTTCACCAGTTTAACAGAAACATCAGCTTCCAACTCCCAGCCTGGGCTCTTTCTGCTGTCCCCAAGAAACACCAGCCAGTTGACTGCAGGTCACTCCTCAGAGCACCATGATCACCTCCTGGTCCATCTCAGTCTCTGCCCCAGCAAACAGCACCAGTGGCTCCGAGACTTTGCCAGGTTTTAGTCATTTAACCAAGTGCTCTCCCGAGGATCTGCTGCCCCAGCACCCAGCAGATGGCTGGCCTGGGTCTCCCTCGCAAGGACTCCAAGCAGCCTGCCCTGATGGCCAGAGAAGAGGGTGCCCAGAGCTGTTGGTTTGCCTTCCAAAAGGGCTGGCCAGGAGAATTCTGTCTCCTTCCCACTTGGGGGTGGTAGGCTCCTGCTGAGATCCTCAGGTCTGTGGGGACCCCACCCATCTGGAGGCAGGTACTGATTTGTCTTCAGCTGGCATTTTGGGGAAACACCTGCTGGCTGTGTGTCCCAGAATTAAGCGTTGTCAATTCTGTGCCAGCGTTCCTATTTAAGCTTCCCAGCACAGAAGATTCTCTTACAACTCTTTCAGTTGCAGTGGGCACCATCAATTTGGTCCATTGACGTAGGTCCCATCACCACCCCTCCCTGTGAGGAGAGCTCCTCTTTGCTCCCACAGCCTTAGATGATCTGCCAGTGGGCAGAAAGTCTTGCATCAAGCTTATTGGAGAGAAGACACTGTAGAAATGGATGGTCGTTTGGGTGTTTCTGATCCTTATTTACTTAATGAAGTACTTGTTGTAGCCCATCTGCCCTATAACATGGTGTCAACAACCTTCCATGGTACCATCTTGGGAAGGTCAGTTGGGGTGTGAGGGCCTTCATTTCATGCTCTTTTTATCATTCAGTTTAATTAAAATGGAATAGATTCTAATGGAATTATTGACTTGAAGAGATTTTTTGTTTTTGCTTTTTTTAATGGAGGTACTGGGAATTGAACCCAGGACCTCGTGCATGCTAAGCAGGTGTTTCACCAATGTGCTGTACCCTTCCATCCTCCCAACCCCAGCAGGTTCATATTAGCTGGAGCTTGTAGAACAACAAGCCTTGAATGATTTGGCTCAGGCCAGTCCTATTATCTGAAGAAATTTGGGGAGCACTTCCTTCTCTTTCTCCCATCCTCACCTCCTCAGGCAGCCCAGTACAGCTTCACTTTCTACCCTGGGTCTGCTTATTAAACATTCCCGTTTCCTTTGCCTGAGATTCTCCCACTAGCCCTGCCCACCACCAGGCCCTTTTCCAGAATCTCTGCCTCCCAGGGAAACAGCATTTCCTTAGAGCATGTGGCATTCCCACAGCCTTGTGCTGAAGCACCCCAAGACTCATGAGCAGCTGACCAAAGTTAGCCGAGGCAGGACAACTTGGTCCCTAGTTTTCAACTCCTCCTGCACGGTCAAGGCATTCATGGCCATTGTGTGGAAACAGTCATTTCTTGTAGAAGGAAAGTGCTATCTCTGCTCTCAAGTACCACAGCTCTCAGCTTACCTGGGTTTTTCTTAGGATGAAGCATGTTTGGAGCCCTGTCCCGATGGCATGTTAGAGAGAAGGAGACATTTGTCCCCTGGAGTTCTTAATGAGCTGTTAGTCGGGCTAGGAGGACAACATTAGGCTGGCCCAGTGCTGGGAGGGGCTGATCTGCCCACCCTGGGTGTCCCTGTTCCTTAACATAGCTGTCAGAACACAGGACACTTGACCTGACTCTCCTGACCCAGCTCTGGCCCCACAAACATCCAGTGAACCACATGGTCAGGTGAGGCGGCCTCTGGAAAAACAGCAAGGAGGGCTGTGCTGGATCCTTGCGGGGGATGCACTGATCTGCAGTCCTGATGGTCCTGTCTTATTGCTCTACAAGCTACACATCCCTTTAGGGCCAGGGTGTTCCTGGATCTGGCAGGGTGCACTGCAGGATACTCATGGCGCCACTCTATCACCATATTGCACAATATTGCCATATTGCAGTCCAGCTGTCTTCCTGGGCAGCTCAGGGGAGCCCTCTTACTTCTACATGGTGAGTGATGCAGGTCTGAAGGAAGCCTGCCCTGCTCCAGTCTACTGCTTCTTGGTGCAGGCTAACGTGATCTTGTGACCAGAAAAGTGGTAACATGCATTAGACGTGGTCACTGAAGCCATAAACCCAGGCAGTCTCAGGGACATAGTATTTATGGGGCTAAAGGTGCAGGCTTGAGAGAACTGTGTGAATGAAAAATATGGCCTGCCACATCAGTAAACAAAGGATGTTGCCGCCATCTAGCCACCCCCCACCCCCATGGTGAGCCCTGAGGGAACTAAGGATGGAAACTGGATGCCCTACATCAGCCTCTATAGCCACCTCCGACAGTATACCCTGAGGGGACTCAGGATGGGAAAGAACAGGATGGTGCATATCAAAGGAGTGATTTAAATAAGCCCAGACTCTTGCATCTTCCCACACACAGAAAAGCACTAAATTTTTAATTTGAGATGTCTGGTCTTCTTTAATTAGCAGTAGTCTGTTAGTGTTCTGACTATCTGATCTTTGTTTGCAAAAACTCCTCTATATCCTGGTTTCTTCCTTATCTTCCTCTATATACTTGCTTCCTATGGAGCAGTCCCTTAGAGCGATTTTGAGACAGAAAGGAAGGGGGCAGGGCACAGCCATTCAAGGAATGACACAGAAATTAGCCTCAAGATGGTGGAAAAGTCAACACCCAATAGACCTTGAGGCCCAAGATGGCGGGAGATTGACTTCCAGTAGACCTTGAGCTTTATTATTATACACTCACTGTAATATATTAACATGGTAAATGACATACCCACAAGCACCATGACCATTCCCAGGCTGACCATAAAAGGTCAAAAAGTGAGTAGTGGCCCAATTCCTGGGAATCCCCACCCCTTCTCCAAAGTAACTGGAATAATCCTCCCACTTGTTAGCATATGAAGTTGCTGAGCCCATGAAAACTAACCACCCTGTACCTCACTGTCCCTTCTAAGATGGCCTGCATTGTCTTTATGGAATCTGTATCTCTGAGGTCGGCCTTTTCTCTTGCCTTTTGAGAAGGCCTGCACTCTGTCTATGGAGTGTGTATCTACTTCTACTTTAACTGCTCCCCCTCCACGCCTCATGGCCTCTCTGGCCTTCTAAGACAGTCTACACTTGGTCTATGTGTTAGGTAGTTAGATAAGCTGCGGCACCAGGCAGGGAGGTGGAGGAGAGGGAGGACAGTCTGGAAGATGGCATTATGCCTGCCTCCAGCATAAAAGGACTTTACTTCTTCTAAACAAGTGCCAGCAAGAAACTGGTTAAAACCCAACAGTCACAACTGTGTGGTAGCAGAAAGGACTTAACCGAACACAACCCAGTGCTCATTGTACTATAATTACATTGTGGTTTAGCATCCCCCAAGGGGTTTTCCTGTATACACCATGGGTAAGGACATGCACAAAAGGGACAAACATGACTAAGCACTCCAGGGACAAGAGCCATCAATCAATCAAGAGACCACCTCTAAGTGAGGGTGTAAGAGAAAGGGGAGACAAAGACCGCTGCTTTTCCTCCCTTGGGTCAGCCTGCCTCCCGTTCTTGGGGTGTACTTTTCCTTTCCTTTTAAATAAATCTTTAAAAATCTTTCACTACACAATGCACCATCTCCCGACTACAAACCTATCTTTCAGGTATGACAAGAACTGGAGTCTTTACCTTCTGGGGTAACATATGGACTGTACATCTTTGAATAAATCTACTTTTACTTAACTATGGCTTGCTTTTGAATTCTTTCCTGCACAAAGCCAAGGACCCTCACTTGATGGGGCCCGTCCCAAGGACTTGCCTGGGACCTGGGACACAGCCATCCTCTCGTGCCCCATTTTTCTTGTATCAATCTGAGAGGCTATCTCCCAGGCTTGAATTCCTCAGAAAGTCTGTCGAATAAAACGTAATTCTCAACTTTTAGGTTGTGCATTTTTTTTCACTTGATAACTGTAAGGGCAGGCAATCAGGAGAAAGGCTCCATTTTATCTGTTTTATGTTCTTGCCTTACTAGTAAACAGCCCAAATTTAAAAGAAAGTACCAGCATGAGGACTCTCAATGCAGTTTCTAGGTCTCAGGCTCTGGGACTTACTATGACAGCAGGAGACGGTAGGCTGCATGGAAGTTGGGACCAGGTGAGGGATGTACCAGTACTGTGGTCTGTGGCTGTTTGTGCCCCAGGCAGTGCAAGGAGGACAGGACGGGCCATAACAGACAGGCAGAAGTGTCAGACCAGGTAAGGACCCTCCTGGAGCTCTGCCTCTCATGCTGTACACTCACAGCCATCACCAGTCCCCAGCCCAGCAGACTTTGGCAGGCAGTGGGGGGCGACTGTCTTGAGTACCCAGGCCTGGCCAGAGGGCGAGAAAACATAGCCAGTGAGTGTAGCAGGGCCAGTGGGAGGGCCTTGTGTGTTAAGTGAGGGAATTGAGCTGTGAATGTGAGCACTGAAGAACTTGAAAGGCTTAGAAGTTGTTTAGATGCTCTGTTACTTCCTTGTATTTTATCCTCTTTGCTTAAAGTTCCATGTATATGAAACAGACAAGAACTTGAATTAGCCTTGCTTGTCAGAGACCTGCCTGTGGACTTGCATCTCATGGGGCCGTCAGCTACCAGGGCTACTTCAGACAGGGGTGCCCAAGGTTGTGGCCACCTGTCTGTCTGTTGTGCCTTACTTCTGGGACCGGAAGTGCAGTCTATATTTTATGCCCAGGACCCCGATTCAATTACACCCACATGCAACTTCCTTTCAGAGAAGTCCATCCTGCCTTCTGCCAGGCTGCTGACACTAACTGTATTGGGAGAATCTTGGAACATCTTCTCTATGTGCAGAGTTCTGTAAATATGATGGGTTCATATGTAAAGAAATGATTTTTATTGGGCGAGTATATTGATTTACTACACATGCAATGGGAGTTCAAAAAACTCCAAAGACACTGTAATGAATTATAAAGACTTAGTGATGTGCATTGTATAATGAACTAAATTGTTGTAATTTTGTGCCATATATACCTTTCTAGCATATGACCAGCAGTTTCTAATTAAAATCAGATGATTTCCTTAAAAAAAATATTTTTGCCTAGCTCTGAATTCTGAAGAATTTTTTCCTATGTATTTCTAAAATTTTTTCTAAAAACTTAAAATTTTACATTTATATTTAAGTCTAGAATCCATTTTGAGTTAATTTTTGTATAAAGTGAGAGGTCTAGTTTAGTTTTTTTTTTTTTTTTTTTGTCTTTGAATGTTCAATTGCTCTGGCACCATTTGTTGAAAAGGAAAAGAAGTGCTTGATAAATCAACCTTTATCAAAATTAAAAATTTGCTCCAACATCTTGTTAAGAGGATGAGAAAACAAAGCAGACTGGGAGAAAATATTTCTAAACCACATATCTGACAAAGGACTAGTATCTAGAATGTATAAAGAACCCTCAAAACTTATCAGAAAAAAATGCGATTAGAAAATAAACAAAAGACAAGAACACACATTTCACCAAAGAGAATATGCAGATTACAGATATGCACGTGAAAATATTTTCAACATCATTAATGATCAGGGAAAGAATACTAAAACCACACTGAGATATTACTATACACCTAGCAGAATGACTAAAATAAAAAAATAGTGATGTTGCCAAGAATAGGTTCTTGTCTTGTGCAGAAAAGAATTCAACAGAAAGGCATAGTAAAGTGAAATTAAGTTTATTCAGGGAGATATACATTCCATAGACAGAATGCAGTCCATCTCACTCAGAAGGGAGAGTGGCCACAAGGTGTGGAGGTGGTTAGTTTTTATGGGCCAGGTAATCTCATATGCTACAGAGTGGGAGCATTATCCCAATTATGTTGGGGAAGGGGTGGGGATTTCCAGGAGTTAGGTCCCGCCCACTTTTGGCCTTTTATGGCCGGCCTAGGAACTGTCATGGTGCTTGTGGTGTGCCATGAGGCTCAAGGTCAACTGGAAGTTGAATCTTCTGTTATCTTAGTTCTAACCAGTTTATATCTTGTCCTCAGTTGCTATGTCATTTATTCAGTGGTGGTGCCCTGCCCGCTTCCCTTCTGTCTCAGTGACAATGCCAAATGCTGGTAAAGATGTGAAGAAACTGGATCACTCACAATTGCTTGTGAGAGTGTATAATGTTGTAGCAACTCTGAAAAAGGGTTTGGCAATTTTTTATAAAACTAAACATGCCACTGCTATGCGACCAGCAATTATACTCTTGGGCAATTTGTTGCAGAGAAATGAAAAGCATCTTCTCACAAAAATCTTTACATTAATATTTACAGTACATTTACATGTAATAGCCAAAAATTGGAAACAACTCAGATATCCTTCGAAAGGTCAATAAACACATGACTAAAACAGTGAGGGTATAGCTTAAGGGACCTCTGAGCAGAGAAGAGAACTTGGCATTCTTAGTCTGCAAATCCTCTGCTGTTCTCTGACCCCCTGGGTGATGTCACATGTTCACCTAGGTACTCTTTACCTAACAGAAATTGAATGGCTGAATTCTATGGTGGGCATAATGTAAGATCTGGTCTCTTTTGCCTTAATCATGGCTCAGAGGTGCTCCCTAGTGATGTCAGCAGTATTTTGGTTCTTGTGGACAATATAGATCTCTCTGGAGCCTGGAATTATTTACATTAATCCCTGGATTGGACTTTTCAGCTGAATTGCCCACAAATCAATGATGCTCATTGAAATAGTTATCTAAAATAGAAAAAAAATGTTTTTATAAGAGTTAAAATGACCAATAATAGGAGTGTGGCTAAAAACTATAGTGCATCCATGCAATTGGAGACTCTGGAAGAATTAATGATAGCATGTCTTTATGTTTATTGAGTCAGAAAGAAGTTCACAAATGTATTTCTAAGTAAAGAAAGCAGATTGATAACTATATACATATACATATATATATGTGTGTGTGTGTATGTGTGCATATATATATATATCTCCTTTATAATCCTACCACTAAGAGATAAGTATTTTTTTTACACACCTCAAGGTATTTTTACCTGTGTGTTTACATGTATATGCATGGTTTTTAAAGCCATAAGTGTGTATATACATATGATTATACAGTATGGGACATACTGGGGAGCTTTTCTGTGTTTTTGTTTACTCTTTTAAAAAATATGAAGGTGGGAAGGGAAAAATTGGGAGTTCGAGATTTGCAGATACTAATATATATATATATAATAGATAACAAGCTTAAACTGTATAGTACAGGGTCAATATCTTGTAGTAATTTATGGTGAAAAAGAATATGAAAATAAATATATGTATGCTCATGTATGACTAAAGTATTATGCTGTACACCAGAAATTGGCACAACATTGTAAACTGACTATACTTTAATAAAATATAACATAGATGTGTGTGTGTATATATATATATATGGATGGATTCTTTTGAAGAAAAAGAAATAATTTCATATGAAAGAAAGAACATCAAAACAGGTTAAATGAGATTCTGCCTAAAGGTGAAGCAGCAGAACTGGTTATTTATGATATTAGAAGTCCATGATTTGTTGGTCATTATCTTGCATATCAAAGGCGACAACATGTGCATTGAAATGATTGTGAAATCTACCCAAATGATCTTTAGCCATTAAAACTTACTTAACATAAAATTCACTAATAACTATCTTGTTACATCAAAATTAAATACAATTTAAAATAGTTAATTTCAAGTCTGAATCATAGATTAGTGATCAAATATAAATCACAAGATGGTATTTTTCAGTCCCTTACTCAGGAAATTATTTTTATGGGTATAGTCTAAGCAGAGCAGATGATAGATAGGTGCGAACATTGAAAGGAGATTCCAGGTGGTAATGGGAAGTAAATTAATAGCCTTCTTCCATACTCTGGTGATTCTCCTTTGAGATGTGGTTTCTTATCCAATTTCCACTAACATTTAAAAAATTGATATTCAGCTCTGACGGTTATAAAATGTCAAGTAATATATTTAGAAGTTTAAGATTAGTTTTTGCACAGTGAACTGGGGTTGAAAAGCAGCTTAATTCAGAGATTTTGAATAGCTTTTTCAAAAACAAAAATAAAAACAAACTTTTATAACAGATCTTTCCCATTCTTTTAGTGTATGCCTATATCAAAAGAAGCTGAATAGGAAAAGTTAAGGTTTCACCATTTTCTTATGTTGTGTATTTAATAAGCAGTCTTCTAATTCCTGCAACCCATGTTTGGTAAGGAAAGCAAACAACCATTTTAGGATAAAGAATCTAATGCTTTGGCTATGCACAGTCTCTAAATCCAAATTGGCTTCGGTTTGGTTTTTAAATAAATAGCTTTTGGGTGAGAGTAATAGCATCTTATTAAGATAATTCAATTCAGTCAGTATTCTCATACTGGCCCTCCTTCATAGGCAAGCACCATCTGAGTACTCAATAAATGTCAGAGAGAACTACAAAACTATAAAGACGAGGAACCTCTTTTTCTTAAAATTTCATTATTTACCATTAATAAAATGAGAAGATTTTTTTCTTTGTTAATATATAAATATATCTTTATTTTTCTTTTAAAAATATTAAGAAAGTAGGGCTAAGACAAGAATGATAATATATGCCCCCTTAACTTGCTAAGCATAGAAAGACAATTCTCTGGTTACAAATATCTTCAACTGAGTATTGCAGGGCTTGAAGAAGATATTTTCTACAATGACTTATGGGTCTAACATCCTACGATTCTAAATTTTGTTCCATTTTCTCAAATCAAATACATTAATCCTGCTGTGATTTTAGAGAGAACATATTCTCCGGAAAGTGTTAAGGAAACATTTTCCAGATTGGTAACAGTTTGTATGCATCAATACTAATTTTGGAGCTTTCTGTCAAAACATTAGTTTCCTCGGGGCATAACTGAAGAGTATACAGCTAGTGCTGTAATAAGAGATATTAACTTGTTCGGCTATGCTTAACTGTATGCTAGGGAGTATCATAGTATAAAATATAAAGCATTAGCTTACCCACAAAGATCTTACAGTCTTATTTACATTAGCATGTTTCTTCCAACTGTAATGTATGTATGTACATATTAATGAATTCTGTATCTATAATTAGTGTAGTGAGAAATTAAATGGTTAATAAGGTTGCTTTTCAATTAGTTTTAGGATGATTGAACTCTTGCTTAGTGCACCTTCCTATTCCTTTAGCCCAACTTAAAATCTGAATACGTAAGAGCTCAAAATAGTAGAAAGCATGTGTTTTAATATACAACTCTTATATAGAACATTCTTCCCATTTTCACCACATTTCCCTCCTGAATTATCTAGGAAGAGAATGACAATTTCTTTATTTGTATTGGAAAGTAGTGGGCATTTCAATTATTTGTAAAATATTAATTACACTGTCCATTGCATTAAGTCAGCTTTTCATTGAATTTGACTCAAATTTTAAAGTATTTCATCATGGAATAAAGTTCATAAGAAAGTGATTTCAGGATTATTATGGTTCAGCATCACGGTCAAGAAAAGTTTATATATTATAGAAAACAACTATTAAAATACAAGTTTGGCAAAGAGTTCCATTAAACTTCAAACTAATTATTATTGGGTGCCAGGAAGCCTTTTCAATGTTTGTTACCTTACACACATTCTCTGACAGGCTATGAGGGTAATTTTAATAAATATGGATAACAGATTCCCGGTCCAATATTTTTAATGGATAATCGGTGAACTGGACATAAACAAGAAACTGACCATTAATTTTTATTATGCAAATAGTTCACTAAGGTGACTATTTCCCTACCTGCATATTTCTCATTTTAATACTGACAACTTCGCTGAAAGAAAGTGCATACCAGCCATTAGATTCACTGTTCAGAGGATTTAAAACTCCAGAGGGCCCGGTTAAATTCAGCTTTATGTTGGCATAAGTATCTGCAATTGTGTCAGTAATTTACATTTAGGGAGAGCTGAAGTCCTCTTCTTTCTTCTTTTTTTTTTTCCTCTGCCCTTGAATGAATAAAGCTGCTTAGTCAGTGTAGGAAATTAAATGAACTAGTACTTTTTTGGTCATTTCTTTTCATATATTACTCTAAAGGCTCAATTTGAAACTAAAATTGTGGAATACAACATGCATTTTTATTATATTTTAGGGACATTGTTTCTTTGGTGGAAAGGTGGCTTTTGGTTCAAGAAAATGTAATTTTCTATAAATTTTTAAATGGTAGAATGTATAATATGGGAATTTTAAAGATGATGTGTGGAGAAGGGAAACCATCAGGAGCCATAAATGAAATGAAGAGGAAAAAAAATTCAAGAAACTATTAGCCATTTATTACCTTAGGTCAATTAGCAAACTTACAGTTCTGGGATAAACTTAGGGAATCATTTGGACTAGCCTTTCTCCTGTTGGAAGAGCTGTCCTAATGCCCAGTAACAAGGACAATGATAGAAATTTTTACCCAGCTATGCAGACAGGAGAGATGTTGAAAAGTATCTTGTGACCCTTAAATTCAACAAACTCTTTGTAAGTGCACACCATCTTTTTGATAGGATTACTTCAGTAAAATGTTCACAATTCATTAGAATTCTGTGCTGTCAACTTTTGGTAAGAAAATTATTGGGGGAGGGGTAGTTTGCATCTGTAGGGGGGAAAAGCTTTGTTGAATTTTTTGCTAAACACAACAGATTAATCTCGTGTTCATCTACTCTCCCATCTGACACCCTACTATAATGACACTGAAGGTATATATAAAAGGTTTAAGTTGACAATGACAAAGTGAGTAAGAGGGGACTATCAGGGGACAAGAGATTGCAATATCATTATTAAAAGCAGGAAGTGAATAAAAGAGTGGTAACAGTCTTTGCAGAGTTGAGAAAGCTACAATCTAAAATACCTTGAGAAGAAAATGATAAAAATAAGTGGCTCAACCACAGAACCTCTGAAACCTTCACAATTTAAAGATCTGAAGTAGGACTGAAGGTGAGGGAGAGGCAGGGTGTCGAGACATGAGGAGGGAATGGTTGGATCCAGGGGGATTAAACACTGTCACATGCAGTCATTAGGTCCCCTGTGATTTCTGTCCCATACAGAAACGTGAAAACTCTCTCTACCCAGGCAGAAGATTGTCGATTTCTTCTCAAAAGAAATTGGGCAGGCTAAAACTAAGAGATGTTCACATATGACTAATGGTACTTTCAAAAAGGGAACAGAAGAAAGACAGTAGATGCAATGATATATGTAAAAAAATAAAAAAGAAATAAAAATAATAAGAAAATGATTCAGTCCTAGGACACTGATTTAAAAAAAAAAAAAAGAAAACAAACTTAATCATGGCAGATTGTTACTGAAAAAACCTTGGGTCCACTCGCCCGTGCACAGCAAAGCCAATCTACTGATCTACTGACACTGGGTTGTGGAGAAGGAAGGGCACCAAGCAAGGAGGTCAGGACAGTTAGTGGTAAAAATACCTGAACTCCCAGATGGGTTTCAGGGAAGCATTTTTAAGGGCCAGGTGAGGGAAAAGAGTCTCAAGGGGTGTGGTAAGCTTGTGCACAACTCCCTGATTGATTGATGGTGAGGTAACAGAGTGATAGGACTGAGGGCCACGTGCTCATAATCATCAAGTAGTTAATTTCTTCCATTTGGTGAGGCTTTTAGCATCTGTAAAACAACTCAGGAAATGTACATTAGATAATGTTATCTAGGTACTTCAGAGAGGAGTTACAACAGAGGATATGTGGGAGGGGTCTGTCCCCGGAAGGCCTCATAGGGTCCTGCTCTGTTATGACATGATCAAAAAATGTCCTATCCCTAGAGACAAAGAGAAGACCTCATGATAATTGGGGAGAAAAATCACATAAATAAAGAGTAAGTCAACAGAATGTCATTAGACCTAAAAGCAACACTCCAATATAGAAAATAATAGTTAAATCCCTTCAAATTTCTGAGGGGAAATAATTTTTCATGTGGAATTTTATATCAGAGCAAACTAAGAATCAAGTATAAGGGAGGCTCATCAAAAAGTTACCTCCTAAGCACCCCTTCTCTGGAAGCTTCTCTTTCAAAAGGAAAGATTTAGATAAAATAGAAGATATGGGATATAGGAAATAGTGGGTCCATGGAAGGAAAAGAGTTAATGGAAGTCCCAGGATGACAACCATGCAATAAGCGTACAAAACAATGAGTCAGGAATGAGACAAGTGGACAATAATGCCAGGTAGGAAAGAGATTTCCAGAGAAAGAGAAAAAAGTGCTAGGTTGTCTGACAGTTTTGATTATTAAGAAAATTATATTTAAAGGTGTATAACTACGGATTGGAGAGTATATGAAAATAATTGAGGATAGTACATAGAAAGCTAAGCATTTTTAAAAATTAAAGCAGTTAACTCCTGGAGAAAACTGTCATAGTGTATTTCTATGGCTCTGCAATGAATACCATTAACTTAGTCTAATTATGTAAATATTAACTGTTCATTTAAAAGAACATAATACATATAAATAAATTAAAAGGGTGGGGAGAAGGAGATGTCAAGTACTAGAAAGAAATCTTCCTCGGCTATAACAAAACATCAGAACATAATGTCTGGAATTGATTAATCAAGTGAAACATTTTAAGCTCATTTTTTGGAAACAAAAAGGTAAGTTTCAGAAAAATAACCAAAATATTCGAAACCAACTGTTTCTGGCAGGAAATCTGCTGATGAAGAAAGATGAGGGACTGAACTGCTTGTTTTAATTTTTTATCAATACAAGGCTTTGTGTTTTAGTTTTAAATCACATTAGTGTATTAGATAAGTAAATTGTAACTAATTTTCAAAATGCTAGCTAGACTCATGGAATCTGTAGGTCTTTCATGATTTATGAAAAGCAAGATACGTAACAGTTAAGAGTACAGAGCCTAGGGACAGCCTGCCTGGTTTCAAACTTAACTTCAGCAATTGCTAGCTTTGTGTTGTTGGACATGTTACTTGGTGTCTGTGGCTCATTTTTCTAAACTGTTAAATAAGGATAATAATAGTATGTATCTGCTATGATTATTGTACAGATTAAATATGTTAATAACTGAGAAGTGTTTAAAATAGTGTCTGGCATTACATAGTAAGCAAAACATAAATGTTAGTGTTTATTATGCTATCGTTTTCATCATGTTATTCATCCATCCATTGCTGCTACTCAGACCATAATGAGGACAGATTTCTTAGTTATTTTAATCAGAATTAGTAAGTAGCCAGAGTAAAAGGCAAAGCAAAATTAATTTGTTTTCAATAAATACGTCCTACTGGACTAATGGTTTTAAAATAGATCAATGTTTACACACCATGGATATATCCATACATCCATACTGTATGTATACATACAGTAGCTATATACATGTATTAAATAATATATATTGAATACAGATAGAAAATAAAGAAATAACTTGGCGTTTAAAATGTGTAGGAATACAAGTTGGGTTTTCTTGTACCAAATGTTTGTGGACTTGTCTTTGCAAATGGAATAAGCACTAGACCAAAGCTCTGGAAATCAAGCTTCTGTAATAAAAATTCACTTTGACTTTATTGCCATATAATATTTTAGAAAAGTTCTGAAGTATATAAAAGGTAAGATGGATTTTCATTAAGTTATAACAATTTATGACTGTAATACCCATCTTATGTTGTCCTCTCAAATAGACAAGCTGACAATGCAGAAAATTTCAAAGCAAAGAGTTGATGAAAAATTCATTAATCTAACTTAACTATCTTATTCTGAATCTAGGATTTTAAGAAATAAAAAAAACAAAGGATTTGTAAAGGAAAATACTGCCCATTTTGGGCAAGGAGTATCCATGCAAAAGTAACATTATACTTGAACAGAGCTTCGGGTGCCCATGGTATGAAAATAGAAATTCCCAAATAATATAAGCAATTAGTGTATCAGTTGAAATGACAAATTTTGTCTTTGCCATGTGAAGCTGTTACTACTAACTGAAAATATTTTTTATTTCATTTTTTAAATTATAGTAATTAAAGTGTATTTATTTCCACCTTCTCAACCTATTCCTATTATGGGCATGGCTGGTATTTCTAAAATGGTGTTACAGTCTGGCTCATGGAAGACAGCAATTTATCCTTAGAAACATGACCTCGGCTTTATTAAATTAACACCCTGCTCTAATCAACGGAATTTTCCAGAGTGAGTTTACCAAAAGGCAACAGATCTAAGCAATAAAGATATCTTACCTAAGTGGATTATTTGGTTTATCACCTGGCTGTGACTAGACTGGTATCACAAAGTTGGAGGGTGACTTTCTGGATTCTGTTACTCTGATGAATGAAGTGCAGTTCTGAATATTCTGGAGAGGAGTACAGCCTAGACCCAGCTCTTGCATTGCTCATGGCCCCCAAATATAGCAGCATTTGCTTGGCTGAGCCACCGTCGTTTAAATATTCAAGAATTCTGAAGACTTTTAATAACTTAAGTATTTGACTATCATCAATACTTGACTGGCACTACAGGCACACTTCACTTTGTTGTGCTTTGCTTTACTGCACTTTACAGATATTGCATTTTTCACAAATCGAAGGTTAATGGTAACCCTGCATCGAGCAAGTCTATTGGCACCATTTTTCCAAGAGCATTTGCTCACTTCGTGTCTCTGTGTCACATTTTGATAATTCTCATAATATTTCAAAATTTTCTTTATTATTATATTTGTTATAGTGGTCTGTAATCAGTGACCTTGATGTTACTACTATGACTTGTTAAAAGTTCAGATGATGCTTAGCATTTTTTTGGCAATAAAGTATTTTTAAATTAAAGTATGTATATTGCTTCTTTAGACATAATGCTATTGCACACTTAATAGACTACAGTATAGTAGAAATATAACTTTTATATGCACCGTGAGACCGAAAAATTCATGTGACTCACTTTATTGTGATACTAGCTGTATTGCTCTGATCTGGAACCAAATCTGCAATATCTCCGAGGTATGCCCAATCTTGTATTTAGAAATTCACAATTTATGCTTAATAAACTATTTAGATTAATGCAGAGTTGTATATACTTCATGAATATAGGTAGTTCGCATTGTAATGATTCACAAACATTGAATTTGAATTATTAGATCTGCCTCTTTTACCTAATCTTGGGCAAGTTTCAGTTTTCTTACATATAAAATGAGATTAATATCGCTAATACCTGCCCTACCATCTTCACAGGGATGTTTTGAGGATCAAATGAACTCAAGGATCTTGATACGACTTTATAAGATGAAAGATTCTATGTAAATATAGTTTATTGGTACTATTTTGGGTATGACTTTTATGCAAAATCTTTGGACCTGAAAAACCTATGAACTTCTTTATTCACTTCTAAGGACAACTGCTTATCTCACCCTATGAAAACTTTTAAGATAAATGGTATAGTAGGCTGGGTTCCCAGGGGAAAAATTAGAAAATGTATATAGCATGCAAAGTTGATTAGAGAATGCTCTCTGGATCAACACCTATGGAGGAAGGAAAGGAAGAAAGATTGGGCAGAGGAAAAGTTTGGCTCTTATGCGGTCTCAACAAAGGTCTAGTTACTGGAGAGTAGGTTCTTGTCTCTTGCAGAAAGAATTCAGAAACAAGACACAGCAGGAGGGTATAGCTCAGTGGCAGAGAGCGTGCTTAGCATGCACAAGGTCCTGGTTTCAATCCCCAGTATCGCTATTAAAATAAATAAATATAATTCCCCCCACCAAAAAATAACACAAAATAAAATAAAGGAGTCATCTCAGTCCCTTTAAAATAAAAGTTAAAATAAATAAATAAAGCAGTTATAACCAGATGATCAATTCAGATAAACAACCCCCAAAAAAGTTAAAATGAAATAAGACATGGAGGTCAAGAAAGCAAAGCAAGGGTTTATTAAGCAACAATGCTCTCAAGGGCAAGCAGCAGACTCAGATGAGTAGCTGCACTGAGTTTCTTAAGGAAGCTGGTTATATGGGGTGTAAAAATGAATGGGCAGAACATTCATTGGGGAGAGAAGGCTTTGGGGGTTGCATTTCCTAATTTTCATCCCAGCTCCACCTTCCCAAGGGGAGGAGGGATTTTTGTTCTTATTTAGTCTTGATGGGAAGTGTCAGGATGTCACTGCAGGTTGGGTACTTCTAATCTGCAAGGCTGATTTTATTGTAATGAGGGCATAATAAGCAAAAGGTTACATTCAGACACCAGAGATTCCTGCCTTTTCCCACCTTTTTTGTCTGCCTTGAGGCCACTTGTCAACCCAAAACATGTGGTTTCTTATCTGTCCTGAGGTTCCTGCTTTTCTCTGTCTGCCCAAGGACCCTCGTTGTTCACAAGATGTATGATTTCCTGCCATCTGGTCATGCCCCCCTTTTTCTGCTCATATCTAGCTAACTGCCTGCTCCAACAGACTCAGCTGATCCAATGGGAATCTCTCAAAGTGAAGTGACTCTTTATAGTTGTCCCAAGATGGGACAAGGATACCAGGCCTTTTAAAGTCCACAGGGATCAGTATTAGATATGAGCTACCCTTGAAGAAGACAGCGAAGCAACTTTCTACAGCCTAGGATGATTCCCTTAAAGGATTGACAGCAGGGAACTGTCAGCCAGCAACACTCCTAGTCACTAGGGAAATGAATATTTTTAGTTCTTCTGGGAAATCCAGATGGTGCACTGCAGCCTCCACGTGTCCTCCAAAAAGCCTCTAAATTTTTAACATTATCCTTGAGAAACATATGTCTCTTTCTAGTATAAGTTCTTAAAAATATGAATATTTAACTGTATACATCAATTTTAATATAATCATTTCCTTCCATTTCATATCAGGACCAATTGTGAACATTCAGAAAAAAGTTTTTCGCAATTTGTCTATTTGGAAAAAACTACTTACATTCTGTTTTCACCAAATTATTTGTAATCATTTTCATACTTACTGGGCAATAACTTCAGTCAAAAATTTCATTAATAAGACATTATCTACATTGAGTGATTGAATCAGCCCAACACATTACAACAAAATGTGATTATTTTCTGAACCATTGTGACCAAATAAAAGACTGGAAACAGAATCTTGACTATTCTCTAAACAAGATTAATCACTTAATCACTGTTTTAAAAGTTAGATTTGCTTTATCTCTCATGTATCTTTTCCTCTTTGAAACTGTAGTGATGTGCTTAAGCATCAGACTCTAAGCTTTAAAGTCTGAAGGATTTGTACACAGCCTATTCATCTTTTGTCTTTGTCTACTAAGCACAAATAAGGATTAGGAAAATTTAAGACTTGGATTGATCACCATAGTAATGATGACTGCATTTTGCATAGACTCTTCTGCAATAAGCATAAAGTAAGCAATTATGTGATCAGAGTTTTCATGGAATCAACAGGCAAGGCTTTCAACAGGAAGATGAAGGGCCATGAAAAAACAGGCTTATCCTTCTCCCAACATATTCATTCATAAGAAATCAGATTAAAGTGAAAAAAGTATGAGTAGCCTAGAAAGGGAAGTGATATCATAGAATAAAAATCTTCCAAGCTGGATTTGAGGAAAATAATAAAGTTGGGGTAGGTAAGGAGGTTAAGAAGCATTTTTGTCTGGGAACAAAGTCTCCATCTATTTCTCGATTTTATTTCCTGGCTGTGCTTCTGAGCCTATGGTAATTTTCAGGGTCAAGTGGAATGAAATAGACTCAATATTCAATGAGTGCTAATTACAGGCCAGAGACTGTGTTCGGCTTTTTGCATGCATCTCTTACTTTGGGTAAGAATCTGCTAAAATATGATATTATTATATCTTTGTTTCCCACCACTATCCTGCAGTTACCCCACTCTGATCTACATAGCAGTGTACCTTCCTCAACTTAGGGACGAAGCAATAACCCTGACTTTTTTGAGATTAGGGATGGAGCTGATACAGATTTTAATTGAGAAATGGTGACATACTGGCTTTCAAAACCCTATTTTCCTGTCATTTTTAAGGAAACTGGTTCCTGGGGAGGTACATGCTCTTCATTAAAAAAAAAAAAAGGAATAAAAGAAGAGACACTAGGACATAAAAGTACACTTTGATTTTCTAATATCATAGTATTTTTCTCTCATATTGAAAAAAGTGGAATGACTCTCAACAGAGATTCATTAACAGAAGAAAATAGTTCTGTTGAGTTTTCTCATTTTCTGTGTCCTCATAGGAAACAGTCTGTGAAGTCACCTTTAGTTTATATATATTTATATATTATATACAAATATATTTAATATACTTAAATCACCTTTAGTTTATATATATTTTACATATATAAAATTATATAAATTGACATATATAAATATAAATGTTATGGATAGAATGATTAGCAACCAGGTATTTAAAAAACTGTAATAATTATTTAACTTTATAGCAATCTTTTGATGAAATACCCCTTCTCTGTTTCTCTAGTTTGTTCTTTCTATTTCTTCTCTCAGATGTCTGTAATTACTTTTCACCAGGCAGACTATTGGGAGAAATATAAGGAAGATATGGTTGACAGAAAATCTCCTCAAAGGAAGTATGCTGTATATGCAGCATGACACTTGGTGTAAAATTTAGCATTTCCTTACCCTTTTCTTATTTCTATTTCTGTAAACATTTGTTATACATTTATCAAATTGCAGCTTCCCTGTCTTTTTGCAATGCTTGCCCTTTATGTTAAAATAACAATATTTTACCTGAAATTTCAATGTCTCATTGACTACAATTTATATGTGACTTTTTCGACTTCTAAAAAATAAAACTGTCCTTAATCTCTAAAACACTGAAAGCAGGATGAATTTCCGATATTACTTTAGACATTCACATAAGAAATCTCACATTTTCTTAATTTGGTGTATCATTTGTGTGTTGACATGTAAAATAAATACACTATTAGCAATATATGGAAGCGCTGGGAGAGCAAATTAGAAACTACAAAATGATTCAACTGTTAATTCAAAATCACAAATAGCTTAACAGTAAAGTTGACAGTTAATTGAAATAATTGCTATCCAAAGAAATCATGTTCCCATTTCCTTTTCTTATTTGATGAAAGAAGAATCTGGTTAAATCATAAACTAAAACTTTGACAACAAAAATAATTGGATAAATTATATTGCTAGACTCCATATACTTTCCTACTTTCACTGAAGTTACTTTTTTCTTTTTTTCTTTTTTAATTTTGTTTTCTATTTCAAAGTTACGAACTTTTTTTATTAAAACAATAAAAACTCAAAGTGTGAGAAGACATTTATAATGTATATACACAACCAACAAGAGTCTATCCACACTATGTAGAGAATTCCTACAAATCACTGTGGGAAACACAGAAAATTCAGTAGTACAGCAGGCAGAAGACCTATAAAGGCAATTGAAAAAATATATGCAAATGAAAAATGAGCATATGAAAGACGCTCAACTTGATAAACATAGGAGTACAAATGAAAAACACAATGAAACATAATAACACTCATCAGAGTAGCTAAATGCTAAGTATTATAGAGCATATGAATAAACCGGAAACTGCTGGAAAACTCTTTGTCCGTGCCTAAGATCGAACATACCCATACTCACACACAGCAATCACACTCCTAGATTACACTTAAGAAATATACACCCAAACATACATGCACCATGACACAGACCAGCATGTTCCCAGCAGGACTATTCCTCATATCCATAAAATGTCAATTACCCAAGTGCCCTTTGATAGAAGACTGGATGATTCATGATATATTCACATGACAGAATAACTTTCAGAATAGAAATAAATGTTCTACAACACACACCTATGAGATAGACATCCAAACATAAAGTTTAGCAAAATAAGTCACACAAAACACACAATGATTATATAATTTATCTACAGTACAAAAAAAAGAGGCAAAACTAATCTATACTATTAGAAGTCAAGAGTGGATACACTTGAAGGGAAATGTGAGCAGATTTTTGAGGTTTGGGTAATGTTATTTCCACTGAGCTGGATGCTATTTACAAAAATGTGGCAAGATTGTGAAAGTTTTTTCAAAAGGCACACTTCTAAGATATCTGCACTTCTATGTACATTATACTGCAAACTAAAAATTTTTTACAAATAGGACAGTATGTCTTTAATTGCAGTTAATTTCCAAGTTCAAAATTTTAAAAAATAAATGATAAAGGACATCACAAACCACTGCAACTAAAAAAAAAAAAAGAAAAAAGTCAGAATAACAACTTGAATATCAGACAATCTTTTACTGAGGGACAGAAAAAGAAAATGATAGAGCGACATGAATACTTTTATAATGATGAAATTTGAAGTACATAATGAATATCTAACAATTTTGCAAATATACAAACTGGTCATCAGTGAAGATGGGAGTTTAACAACCTCTGAAAATTTACACCTCCACAAAAGCAACAAAAAATTGGCAAAAATTCTCATAATCAACACTTTCAGAATTCTGGAAAATCATCAAAGGCTGGCTACAGTAATAAAAAATGGTATGGTTTTGCCATAAGAGTAGACAGTCAGTCTAGTCCAATGAAACAAAATTGAGAATTCAAAAATAAACCCGTACGTCCATAGTCAATTGGTTTCTGACAAGGATGGCAATGCCAGTCAATAGGTTTGAATAGTCTCTTTAATAAACAGTGCTCAGACAACTGGATATCCCCGTGCAAAGGAATATCAGTGGGCCACCCATCCCAAATAAATACAAAAATTACCTTAAAATGGATCAATAACCTAAATATAAAACCTAAAACTACTGACCTTTTTTGGAAGAAACTTGAGAGTAAATCTTCATGACCTTAGATTTGGCATTAAATTCTTAGATAACAACAACCAAAACATGAGTAACAGAAGGAAAAAATGGATAAATTGGACTTTAAAATTGAAAACCTTTGTGCTTTAAAGGACATGATCAGAAAAGTGAAAAGACAACCACAGAACGTGAGAATATTGGTGCAAATAAGTAAATGTAAAGAGGATTTGTATTCAAAATATATAAAGAACTCTTATACCTCAATAACGAAAAGATAAATGTCCCACTTAAAATACAGGAAAAGGACTTTAGTAAGCATTTATCCAAAGTTATACACCTGGCCAATAAATACCTGAAAAGATGCTCAATATAACTGGCCATTAGAGGAAAGCAATTCAAACCCACAGTGATGCACCACTTCACAGCCACCGAGATAACCAGAACAACAAAACACAAAAATCTAAAGGAACAAGTGTAAAATGACGTGTCCCTGGGAAGTGGGGAATCGCAACCTGCACGCGGCGCTGGCGGGGACGCAGACCAGTGCGGCCACTGTGGGGTCAGCACGGCAGCTCCCCTAAAAGCTAAGCACAGAGTTACAACCCGCCAAGCAGCTCACTGAACACCACCTGGTGTCTGCACAGACCCAAACGTATATATCAGTGGGAATGGTCAACAGTCCAGTAACTACTGCTGCAGAGCCAACTGGAAAAACATCAAATTTGGATAACTCGTATCTTAAGTCAAAATAATTCTGAGCTGAGAAACAAAGTAGGAGATAAATAAACAAAATCGTAAGAGAACCAACAGAAAATGCGATGCAATCTCAAATCAAAGGCTGTCTCCCTTGATGTCGTAACTCGAAAGACACAGATAAGACTCTGGATGCACACACGCTGGCACACAGTCTTCACAAACGAAACCCCAAAACCAGAAAACCAGGAACACCACGGGCGGTCGTGGGGGTTCCCTCGGGTCCAGATGCCCCGCAGGAGGACCCGAGCTCTGACTCCCCCCCACACCCCGAGGGCTCCCAGAGGCCTGCAGGCCGGACAGTCCCGCCCCGAACCCCTACGCCGCCGGGAGGGCCCTCACCGCCAGGAGCGAGGGTCGCCCGCACGCCCCCACGACCACAGCTCTGAGAACCATCGAGAACTGCTGACTCACCGTTGGCGGCTGTCCTGTCAGCGACTCCGTGCTGCAGCTTCCCAAGGGCCAGGCTCCCGTCAGAGGCTCCTGGGGTCAGAGTCGCATGAGGAGCGGCGTCGGCGTTGGATCTGACACGGGAGCGCTGGGCGTGGCCAGCTCCGGCTCCACCCCAGGGCGCAGCTTCCAGCGCCTAGACCCCGCGTCTGAGGCTTGGAGGTCCGTCTGGGTCCAGGTTGACGTCTGAAAGATTTACATCCCGGCCCCCAGTTCACGTCTGGAGGGTTACGACCTCTTATTGAAGTTATTAAGGTCATATGATAGACAGAAATTGAAATTGAACCATTTAAAAAATGCAGATGAGAAACTATTAAAGATTATGCCCAGCTGTCTTCATGTCATTCCATCAGTGTATTAAGATACATAAATAGGTCAATGGATAATCTTTTCCCTTTTTTAAATAGAATAAAGGAAAATATTTATATAATGTCAATGTAGAGGAAGCCATCCTAAGTTTAACACTGAAAGCAGAAACCATAAAGGAAAGATGGAAAAATGAGAGACTAAAAAGGATCTGTACAACAAAAAATATCATAAACAAAATTAATAAGCAAATGATACACTGGGAGAATTCTACATATATCTGACAAAGGAATAACATCACTACAAATTAATAGGAAAAAGACATCATCCCCATAGGAATGGACGCTGAGCGTATAGACATGTGTTTTAGAAATAAGTACAAATGACCAGCAGCCATGTGAAACCATTTGCAACGATAATAGTAATAAAAGAAATGCTACTAAAACCATAAGGTATCTCTCTTTGCTAGCTGAACTGGCACAAATCAGAAGCTATTTAAAACACTTTTTAATTGAAATATAATTGATTTACAATATTGTGTTAGTTTCAGATGTACAGCAAAGTGATTTGGTTATACATATATATGTGTATATATATATTCTTTTCCATTATAGTTTGTTACAAGATGTTGAACATACTTCCCTGTGCTATACAATAAATCCTTATTGTTTATCTATTTTATATATGGTACTGTGCAGCTATTAATCCCATGCTCCCAGTTTATCCCTCCCTCCCACCTCTTTTTGTAACCATGTTTGTTTTCTATGTCTGTGAGTCTGTTTCTGTTTTGTAAATAGTTCATTTGTGCTCTATTTTAGATTCCACATATAAGTGATATATAATATTTGTCTTTCTCTATCTGACTTACTTCACTTAGTATGAAAATCTCTAAGCCGTCCATTGCTGCAAATGGCATTCTTTCTTTTTAATGCTTGAGTAATATTCCATTGTATACAAATATACAAATCTTCTTTATCCATTCCTCTGTTGATAGACACATAAGTTGCTCTCATGTCTTGGGTATTGTAAATAGTGCTGCTGTGAAACATTGGGATGCATGTATCTTTTTGAATTAGAGTTTTTGTTTCTTCTAGATATACACCCAGGAGTAGGATTGTTGAATCATATGGTAACTCTATTTTTAGTTTTTAAATACTGTTTTGCATAGTGACTACACCAATTTACATTCCCACCAACAGTGTAGGAGGGTTCCCTTTTCTCACACCTTCTCCAGCATTTATTATTTTTAAACTTCATGATGATGGCCATTCTGACTGACGTGAGGTGATACTTCATTGTAGTTTTGATTTGCATTTCTCTGATAATTAGCAACACTGAACATCTTTTCATATGCCTTTTGGCCATCTGTATGTCTTCTTTGGAGAAATGTTTATTTAGAGTTTCTGCCCCCTTTTTTGACTAGGTTATTTGCTTTTTGTTGTAGTTTTTGTTATTGAGTTGTATGAGCTGTTTGTATATTTTGGAAATTAAGCTTTCATCAGTCACATCATTTGCAAATAGTTTCTCCCAACTCATAGGCTGTCTTTTTGTTTTGTTTGTGGTTTCCTTTGCTGTGCAAATCTTGAGTTTAATTAGGTCTCATTTGTTTATTCTTGTTTTTATTTCTATTGCCTTGGGAGACTGACCTAAGAAAACATTGCTATGATTTACGTCAGAGAATGTTTAGCCTATGTTCTTCTCTAGGTGTTTTATGGTGTCACATCTTATATTTAAGTCTTTATGCCATTTTGAGTTTATTTTTGTGTATGGTGTGAGAGTGTTCTAACTCCATTGATTTACATGAGGTTGTCCAGCTTTTCTTGGAAGTGTACTTCACATACAATATAATATTACTTTCAGGTGTACATACATAGTGATTCAATATTTATATACATTACTAATTGATCCCCATAAGTCCAGTACCTGTTAGTCACCACCAAAAGTACAATATTATTGACTATGTTTCCTATGCTGTACATTACATTCCTGCGACTTATTTATTTCATAACCAGAAGTTTGTAACTCTTAAACCCCATCACCTATTTTACACAATCCCTGGTACACTGTTGATGAGGAAGTAAATTAGTGCAGCCACTATGGAAAAATATTGAGATTACTCAGAATATTACAAATAGAACTGCCATATGATCCAGCAATTTCACCCCTGGGTATTAATCCAAAGAAAACAAAAACACTAATTTGAAAAGTTATATGCACCCCTATGTTCACTGCAGCATTATTTACAATAGCCAAGATATGGAAACAACCTAACTGTCCACTGATAGATAAAGGGATAAAGAAGAAATGGTGTGTATATATACATATATATATATAGTGTATATAAATATATATACAGTGTGTATATATATTTTGTGTGTGTACACACACACACACAATGGAATGTTACTCAGCCATAAAAAATAATGAGATCTTGTCATTTGTGGCAACAAAGATGGACCTGAAAAGTATTACGCTAAGTGAAAAAAGTCAGAGAAAGACAAATGTCATATGATTTCACTTACATGTGGATTCTAAAAACAGAAGAAATAAGCAAACTTTATCAAAACATAAACAGACTCACAGATGCAGAGAAGAAACTGGTGATTGCCAGAGGGTCGGGGAGTGGAGGCATGAGTGAAATAGATGAGGGAAATTAAAAGATACAAACTCCCGGTTGCAAAATAAACGAGTCCTGGGGATGAAATGTACAGTGTGGGGAATACAGTCAATAATAATGTATGTGATGGAGGTGGTCAAAGGTACAAACATCTAGTTTTAAGACAAGTACTAGGGATGTAATGTACAACGTGATTAATATAATTAACACTGCTTAAAAAAAGAGATAGTTATAAAAATTTGTGAAGCAAGAAATTAAACTATCTTTGTACACAGATGATTTGATGGTCTATGTAGAAAATCTGAGAACATCAACAAAAAAACCTGGAGCTAATAAGTGGTGATAGCAAGGTTGCAGAATACAAGGTTAATATACAAATTCAATTATTTTCCTATTTACCAGCAATGAACCAGTGGAATTTGAAATTAAAAATACAATTTCATATTTATTGGTACCCTAAAAACTACATACTTAGTTAAAAATCTAGCACAATTTGTACAAGATCTGTTTAAGGAAAATTACAAAACTTGGATGAACAAAATAAAAGAAGAATTAGATTAATGAAGAGATATTCCATGTTGGTGAAAAGTGTCTTAATCAGTTCAGACTGCTATATGAAATTAACATGGACTAAGTGGCTTATAAATAACAGAAGTTTCTTTCTCATCATTCTAGAGGTTGGAAATCCAAGATCCAGGTGCCATTATCAGTAAGTTCTGGTGAGAGCCCTGTTCTGACCTTCAGACAGCAGACTTTTTGTTGTATCCTCACATGGCAGAGAGTAGAGAGGGGAAACAATCTCTCTCAGGGCTCTTATAAAGGCTCTAATCCTATTCATGAAGGTGGAGCCTTCATGATTTTATTTAATTCTAATCACCTCCAAAAGTATCATCTAATACCATCACATTCAGGAGGAAGTCTCAACATATAGATGTCGGGGGACACAAATATTCAGTCCACAGCATTCTGCCCCTGGATCTCCCAAATTCATGTCCTTTTCACATGTAAAATACATTGATTCTTCCAAACAACCTCAAAAGTATTAACTCATTCAGCATCAACTCTTAAATTTAAACTCCGAAGACTTATCTAAATGCCATCTAAATCAGGTATCAGTGGGACTCAAGGTACTATTGATCCTGAGGCCAAATTCTTCAGTTATGGGCCTTTGAAACCAAACAAGTTATGTGCTTCCAAAATACAAGGGTGGAACAGGCATAGGATAGACATTCCAAGTCCAAAATTGGAACAATAGGAAAGAAGAAAGGGGTGATTGGCCCCAAATAAGTCCAAAACCTAGCAAGGCAAGCTCCATGTTATTTTAAAGCTCGAGGATAATTCTCTTTGGTTCAATGTTCTGCTTTCCAGACCCACTAGGGTGGCAGCATTATCCCCACAGCTTGACAGAGTGCTGCCCATGCTATAGCTCCCTGCAGTGGTCCCACCCATGATGCCACTTTCCTTTGATTTGAGATTCACACCCCCCAGGTGTCTGTTAGATGGTCTCAGTGCTATGTCTCTGCTGGGCATTAATGCCACACTTTGAAATCAAGGTGGAGGGAGCCCTGCCCTCTGGGTCTGTGTGCTCTGGGCCTGAGGTAGGAGAGGCAGCATGAAGGATCTCTGAATTGCCTTCTAGGTCCTTCTTGCCTTGTTTTGAAGAATACTGCATGTTGACAGCAGAATGATTCTATAGTCCTGTTCTGTAGGCTCTAAGACGCCCAGCAGTCTTCCTTCATTTCGTCTTGTTTTCTCATTTCATTTAGTTCCAGCTGACAGTGTTTCTACTCGTATTATACAATCTCTATTCCTGGCTTTTGTTGAAATGGTTGATTAAGTCCATTGTTCATTGTAGCGTATGACCTCTGTTGATCTCCTTGTCAGTTTTCTTTGAAAGATGTATATGTGAAAAGAGAAACTTCTTTTTGTCCTGTTAGAGAAAGAAGAGCCATTTACAATCAGTATCCAGTCTGAGTCGTCCTTTGTGTGTGATTTACAAAAAGTAGGTTATCTTCCTTTTGACATTTAATATTAAGAACAAAGTAGATAGTTGCAGCTAGCATATGTTTGGGCTGCAGAAGGGAGGAAGGAATAGTGGTTGGAAAGAACAGATTGAATTTTCTCTCCTACTGGATGGTTCCTCGAATTTCTTCTTCTCTCTCTCGGCAATGGTATGAGCATCCTTTTTTTTTTTTTACATTTTTTATTGATTCATAATCATTTTACAGTGTTGTGTCAAATTCCAGTGTTCAGCACAATTTTTCAGTCATTCATGGACATATACACACTCATTGTCACATTTTTTTCTCTGTGAGCTACCATAAGATTTTGTGTATATTTCCCTGTGCTATACAGTGTAATCTTGTTTATCTGTTCTACAATTTTGAAATCCCAGTCTATCCCTTCCCACCCTCTACCCCCCGTCCCCCGGTAACCACAAGTCTGTATTCTCTGTCCATGAGTCTATTTCTGTCCTGTATTTATGCTTTGTTTTTGTTTGTTTTTGTTTTTTAGATTCCACATATGAGCGATCTCATATGGTATTTTTCTTTCTCTTTCTGGCTTACTTCACTTAGAATGACATTCTCCAGGAGCATCCATGTTGCTGCAAATGGCATTATGTTGTCAGTTTTTATGGCTGAGTAGTATTCCATTGTATAAATATACCACTTCTTCTTTATCCAGTCACCTGTTGATGGACATTTAGGCTGTTTCCATGTCTTGGCTATTGTAAATAGTGCTGCTATGAACATTGGAGTGCAGGTGTCATCCTGAAGTAGATTTCCTTCTGGATACAAGCCCAGGAGTGGGATTCCTGGGTCATATGGTAAGTCTATTCCTAGTCTTTTGAGGAATCTCCACACTGTTTTCCATAGTGGCTGCACCAAACTGCATTCCCACCAGCAGTGTAGGAGGGTTCCCCTTTCTCCACAGCCTCTCCAGCATTTGTCATTTTTGGATTTTTGAATGACGGCCATTCTGACTGGTGTGAGGTGATACGTCATTGTAGTTTTGATTTGCATTTCTCTGATAATTAGTGATATTGAACATTTTTTCATGTACTTTTTGATCATTTGTATGTCTTCCTTGGAGAGTTGCTTGTTTAGGTCTTCTGCCCATTTTTGGATTGGGTTGTTTATTTTTTTCTTATTGAGTCGTATGAGCTGCTTATATATTTTGGAGATCAAGCCTTTGTCGGTTTCACTTGCAAAAATTTTCTCCCATTCTGTAGGTTTTCTTCTTGTTTTATTTCTGGTTTCCTTTGCTCTGCAGAAGCTTGTTAGTTTCATTAGGTCCCATTTGTTTATTCTTGCTTTTATTTCTTCTAGGAGAAAATTTTTGAAATGTATGTCAGATAATGTTTTGCCTATATTTTCCTCTAGGAGGTTTATTGTATCTTGTCTTATGTTTAAGTCTTTAATCCATTTTGAGTTGATTTTTGTATATGGTATAAGGGTGTGTTCTAGCTTCATTGTTTTATATGCTGCTGTCCAGTTTTCCCAACACCATTTGCTGAAGAGACTGTCTTTATTCCATGAGCATCCTTGAGTATAGTGATGTTCAGTAGTTCCTAACTTTCTTGAAACATTCATAATCTAACATGAACAAAGCAATCTGTCATTGATGTTTAATTATTTCTCATGTTAGGATTTTTCTTGCGGAATTTTGTGAGTTCCAGAGATGCATTACTTAACTGAAATTAAGAGAAAAGTCACATTCTGAAGCATGATTTAGGGAAAGAAATTTTTTATGGAGCAAGGGGAGTAACCTCTGAAGGAGTCCTCTTAAAAAATAAAACGTAACTGAAATGCAAAACCAAATAGGAACAAACACAGAAAGATTAATGATAGTAAATTCATTATCACCAGTGAAGAGTACCTAACTACAATGGCTGTGAATGTGTACTGGAAACAATGAATTTAGCATCTCATACTAGAGACGAAAAAGCAATAGAATCTCATTGACCTTTGGAGTGAGCAGCAACACATGAATGTTCTCGTGATTTGTTGCATTTTTAAATTATTAGTGGCAAAATCAATCTGAATGATTTGTCTATGGTACTGAAGAGAGGAAACAGCATGATAGGAATTATATTGAAAAATGCAGGCAGGAGAGAGACAATGTTCTAACATATGCAACTGCAGAGAAAGGTGGTAAACACAAGCCTTGATAAAGCACTCTTTAAATATCGTTCATGGTATTTTCACAGCTTTTCCTTAACTCAGTATGAATAATTTTGAAGTTGTTTTCCACCGTAAGGGGCTGGTTTTTGTGTTTTTCTCACTGATAGAGCAAAGCATGCTTTCCTGCCCAGGATGTCAGAATACGTGTTTCAAATGCTAGACTGACTTTTATTATTTAAAAAATAATTAGCAAAGCGACATACTTTGACACTCCAGTTAAGAAAAGAGCCTTTTCGTAACCTCCTCTGCCTGGAAGGAGAGACAGCTCTTATTTAGGGAAGTAATGAGAGTTCTCAGTTTTACATTTGAATGCTTCACAATGTTCCATTTGAATGATTTCAACTTGATCAATAAATGAGATTGCGATTCAAAAGAAACTACAATGCAAATTTCAAACTTACAGAAACACGAAGTACTACAAATGTGATAAAATGTTGTCAGAAAAATGGACACTTGACAGATGGTGGAATAGTTTCTGCAGGGTAATTTTCACTTTCCATCCTGTCTTCTGTTTAAATTGTATACCTTCTGAAAGTCCCATGGTGACAGTTCTACTCCTCTACACTATTATTTAAAGAAAATCTTTCTGTTTAGGATACAGGCCTAGAAGAGTAGAGAGTGAGTACTCTTTATTTTCCATTTGAAATAATTATTATCCATTAAAACAAATGCAATCCAGAAATGAATAACTATTGCATTACTTTTTGACACTAAATGACTCCATTTATCAGTAATTGTACAGAAAGTATCTGGGGAGATGATTAATATAAAAATAATGAGAATTTATCACTTATTGACAACTTAAATCTTTTATTTAGTAAAGTGTCCGTAGGCAGAAATGCTAGCTGGTTGGTATTCAGTCCTAACATGTTTTCATTTTTGGTTATTGACTGTAGATTTTTTTTTTAAAGCTAGAAAATAAGAAAATTAAATTATTTGCTTGAATACACCACCTTTTTACATGTTTTCCTTTGGGAAGAAGGTTAATTGAAAATCGTAACTTGGACTCTATTCCCACCACAGTCATTATTGAGACAAAATAACTAGCAATATTTTATCTAATTAACAACCTAGATGAGCAAACAGAACTATTGCAGGGAATATGGTTTTAAGTATAAAACATAATTATTTTCTTTTGTTTGGTTTTCTTTATATAAATACCCTAAAATTTCAATTGGCTCTGCAGGACTATTAAATATTCTATCATCAAACAAAATGACAGAGACACAATCTAAGTGGGTATTAGATCACACACGTTTACATCTTCCTCTCTTATGATCTGTTAATCTTGTTTAAATTAAAACGCCTCCATGTGGAGACAGAATCACTCGGAGTCTGCCCTGGAACATTGCTCTTGTTGACATAATGGGAGGAATGATCCAAATGGATGTTAGATCTGGTAATGATGGTGATTGTACTAGCTGCTTGTACTTATTACTAATACAAGGTCTCAGATACACATGGATGCTGTGTGAAGAAAAAGTTTGAAGTGGCTCTATTTTCAAATATAATGTCGGTTATATGGTGAGCAGACTTTAACTCAGGCTTACCTACGAGAGGAGCTATTCTATTCTACCATTTCACCAAGAGTTGAATTAAACTGAAAGGGAGATTCTCAGGACTTGAGCTGATTCGCCCTCACCAAATGACCCATAAAATCTCAGTGAAGGCTAGTTTAAGATAGAAAGAGGTCACGTGAAGTTTCACCATTGGGAGTGTGATGAAAAAGAAGTTGTTCTCAAAAGATTAATTTATGTAGTATATGCCAGGAGGGGTTCTTTCCTAAATTTTTTTTGCATAATTGGATAAGCAGCTTTGGTATTTCTAAATTCGCCACCTTTAAAGGCAGAAGTGCCCCATGAGTAAGGAAATGAGGATGGAAAACTTTGGCACTGTGTTCAGGGTGGTGGTAAACATAACACTGTACCTAATTCTTCTCAACTGAACATGATGAGAATTCCATTTCAAATATTGTCAAATGTCAAATCATGTTATTAATGATATCCTAAGGCCCTGATTTTAGGGGGCAAGCTCCAAATCAATCAGTTTTCCCAGATTCACACGCCTCTAATAAGATCCCCACTTACTCGGTTATCTTGATGGTTCTTTTTTAAAAATTGAAATAACATGGGTTCTGCTTCCCATCTCTGCTATAGAAGGAATACTGCCCTAATGCAGATCATCCTAGGATTCTTGCACAAGGTAAATTTCTTCTCCTTCACCTTTTTTTTTTTTTTTTTTACAGCTTTGTTGAGCTATCCTGTGGCCCAAGTGGCAGAACTGCTGGCAAAACAGCCTTGACCTGTTGCAGAACCATATCTTGCACTGGGTCCCAGTCAAAACTATCAGTCTTCGGTAAATGGGCCAGAGTAACACACTCAAATAAGGAACATGTTGTCTCCAAAATCCAGTCCTGGAGGCCTGCTAGACATTGGGCTTCTTTCTTGATTGGAAGGTGGCCAGATGCAGCAACTGGTTCTTCACTTTGGAAGAGATATCCTGACCTGCTGCAGAGCACTGGAACTGTAGAAGTTTCCCTGAGGTAGAAGGCTTCCAAATTTTAGTCAGATTTACTCCCCACATTCTGACATCCGAATATCTTATCCATTAGTCTAGAGTAGTTGCCTCTTCTTCCTCGCTAGGTTGAATCAGCATAATGTCATCAATGTAACGGACCAGTGTGATATCTGTGGAAGGTAAAAGCAATAAAGATCCCTGCAAACTATATTATGACACAGGACAAGAGAGTTGAGGTTCCATTGCGGTAGCAGAGTGTAGATGTATATCTGGCCTTAACGGGTGACATCAAGCTGCTTCTTGTGCACCTTATGGATTGGTTTGGAGAAAAAGGCATTTTGCAGATCAATAGCTGCATACCAGGTAACAGGAGAAGTGCTGATTTGCTCGAGCAATAAGTCCAATCTGCAATTAGAGTCACCTGGTTGAGCTTACAATAATCCATTGTCATTCTCTAAAATCTGTCTGTCTTCTGAAAAGGCCACATGGGAGAGTTGAATGGAAATGTGGTGGGAATCAGTATCCTTATATCTTTCAAATTCTTAATGCTGGCACTGATCACTGCAATCCCTCCAGGAATGCAATATTGCTTTTGATTTACTATTTTCCTAGGCAGAGGCAATTCTAATGGTTACTACTTGGTCTTTGTCTTCCTAACAGCTTTCATTTTCAAGTCAGGGACCAACATGGGGTTCCTGCCAGTTACTAAATCTGTCTTTTCCGTTTATGTATTCTGGAACTGGAGTGATGACCTCAGGATGTGTTCGGGAACCCACTAGACCCACTGTGATATAGATCTGAGCTACAACTCAATTGATCACCTGACTTCCGTAAGCCCCTACTCTGACTGGTGGGTTACGGTGACATTTTTTCTTGGAATTAGAGTTAGTTCAGAGCCAGTAGTCCCTGAAAGTTCTCATTATTTCTTCTTCCTCAATGTAATTATCCTGGTAGAAGGCCATAGATCTCTTTGAGGAAGGCTGGAAGGAAGACTAACAGTATAAATTTTCAGTAATATCCTAGAGTCCTCTGCTCCAAGGGCTAGAGATGAAATGGTATGTCCCAACTCAAGCAAGCAGGCAGGAAGCAAAAGAGAACAATTTCTCTCTTCCCTCTACCTTTTATTCTATCCAGTCTCAATGAATTGAAAAATGCCTACCCACACTGGGGAGGACAATCTACTTTACTGAGTCCAACAATTTAAATACTAATCTTATGTGAGAACACCTTCACAAACACACTCAGAAATAGTGTTTAATCTGGGCACCCCATGGCCAGTCAAGTGGAAACATAAAATTAACCATAACAGTTATCTTTCTCTTTATCTGTGCCTTTTAAAATTTCTTTCAATGATGTTTTGTATTTTTCAGTGTGCCAGTCTTGCACTTGTTTTTTTTAAACTTCTTTCTAAATATTTTATTCTCTTTGATGGTGTTGTAAAGGAAATGTTTTCATAATTTAAATTCTATTATGTGATGCTAGTGTGTAGAAATACTATTTATTTTTGAATCTTGATTTTCTATCCTGAAATCTTGATGATGGACACCTTTTGTTGTAATAATTTTTTCAGCAGAAGCCTTAGAATTTTGTATGTATAAGACTACATCATCTGCATTAGAGATAGAGTAACTTTTCCCTTTATAATATTAATGCCTTTGATTTATTTTTTCTTGTTTAATTGTCCTGGCTAGAAAGTCCACTGTGATATTGAATAGAAGTGGCAAGAGTAGATATCCTTGTCTTGTTCCTGATTTTGTGAGACAAACATTCATTCTTTCATAATTTAAGCATGAAATTAACTATAGGTTTTTCCTAGATGACTTTTGTCAGGTTAAGGGGGAGGTCCCTTCTAGTCCTAGTTTGTTGAGTGCTTTTTACCATGAAAGAGTGTTGAATTTTGTTAAAAGTTTATCTGCATCTATTGAGATAATCATTTGGATTTTTTTCTTTAATCTATTTATATGATATGTTGTGGTGATTAATTTTGTATGTTGAACCAGGCTTGTATTTCTGGGCTAAAACCTATTTTTGTCTTGATGTATAATCCTTTTCATATATTGCTGAATTCTGTTTGATTATATTTAGTAGGATTTTTTGTCTATATTTAGAAGGGATTTTGATCTCTTTTTTGTTTTGTTATCTTGTGTTGTCTTTGTGTGGGCTTGGGTTTTTAGAATCAAAAAATTCCAAAAAAATTACAAAGGAAGGAAAGGTTCTGAATTCATTCTATGAATCATTCAACATAGTATTGGAACTCCTAGCCACAACAATCAGACAAGTAAAAGAAATAAAGGGGATCCAAATTGGAAAGGAAGGAATAAAACTGTCTCTGTTAGCAGATGACATGATACTATACACAGAAAATCCTAAAGATACTATCAAAAAACTACTAAAGCTCATAAAAGAATTTCCATAAGGTTGTAGTATAAAAAATTAATATATACAAATGTATTGCATTTCTATACACTAATAATGAACATCAGAAAGAGAAATTAAGGAAACAATCCCATTCACAATCACATCAAAGGGAATGAAATACTTAGCAATAAATCTACCTAAGGAGGCAAAGGACCTACACTCTGAAAACTATGATACTGATGAAATAAGTTGAAGCCAACACAAATAGATAGAAAGATACAGCAAGTTTTTGGTTTGGAAAAATCAATATTGTTAAAATGAACATTCTGCCCAAGGCAATCTACAGATTCAGTGCAATCCCTATCAAAATACCAATGGCACTTTTCACAGAACTAGAACAAATAATTTTAAAATTTATGTGGAAACACAAAAGACCCCGAATAGCCAAAGAAATCTTCATTTAAAAAAAAAAAATCAATGTTGTAGATATCACATTCCCTGACTTCAGACTCCACTACAAAGCTACAATAATCAAAACAGCATGGTACTAGCACACAGAAACTTAGATCAATGAAACAGAATACAGAGCTCAGAAATAAACTCATGCACTTATGGTCAGTTAATTTGTGACAAAGGAGGCAAGAATATATGATGGAGAAAAGACAGTATCTTCAATAAGTGGTGCTGGGAGAAATGGACAGCTACATGTAAAAGAATAAATTAGAACATTGTCTCATATCATATACAAAGGTACACTTGAAATAGATTAAAGGCCTAAAAGTAAGACCTGAAACCACAAAACTCCTAGAAGAAAACATAGGCAAAACATTCTTTGTCATAAATCATAGCAATAAGTTTTTTTATTTGTCTCCTAGGGCAAAAGCAACAAAAGCAAAAAATAAATAAATGGGACCTAGTTAAACTTAAAATCTTTTGTACAGGAAAGGAAACCATCAACAAAATGAAAAAAACAACCTACTGAATAGAAAAAAAAATTGCAAATAATATGATCAGTAAGGGGTTAATATCCAAAATATATAAACAGCTCTTACAACTCAACATCAAAAAAATACAAATGAATTAAAAAATGGGCAGAAGCCCTGACTAGACATTTCTCCAAAGAAGATATACAGATGGCCAACAAACACATTAAAAGATGCTCAACATCATTAATCATCAGAGAAATGCAAATCAAAACCACAATGAGAAACCTCACACCTGTCAGAATGGCTACCATCAAAAAGACCACAAATAACAAATGTTGCTGAGGTGGTCTAGAAACGGGAATTCTTGTATCCTGTTGGTGGGAATGTAAATTGGGGGAAGTCACTGTGGAAAACACTACAGTGCTTCCTCAAAAAACAAAAAATAAAGCTAACATATGATCTGGCAATTCCACTGTTGGGTAAATATCTCAAGAGAAAAAAAAAACAGTATGAAAAGATACATGAACCCCAATATTCACAGCAGCATTATTTACAGTTAACAAGATATGGAAACAACCTAAGTGTCCATGAACAGATGAATGGATAAAGAATATGTGATATACATACATACATACATACATACATACATACATACATACACACATGGAATACTACTCAGCCATGAAAAAAGAATGAAATGTTGCCATTGCAACAACATGGATAGACTTAGAGGGTATTATGCTTAATGAAATAAGTCAAACAGAGAAAGATAAATACTATATGTTATCACTTATGTGTGTAAACTGAAAAATTAAACAAATTAGTGAATATAACAACAACAACAAAAAAACGTATTCACAAATGTAGAGAACAGACTAGTGGCTACCAGTGGGGAGAGGTTGGGGGGAGGAGCAAGATAAGGGTAGGGGATTAAGAAGTATAAAACTATTATGTATGAAATAAATAAGCTATAAGGATATATTGTAGAGCTCAGGGAATACAATAAATGTTTTTAATAACTATAAAAGGACCATAATCTTTAAAAATGTGAATCATTATGTTGTACACCTGAAACTTATATATCAATTATACCTAAAAAAAAACCCTGTGTTTAGTTTCTAATTAAATTCTTATCAATGGCAACAAATAACATATTCATTCTTATCTGACATATGGGCAAGAATTGTTTATATTTAGTTAAAGAAAGTGTTATAAAAAATCCTGGGAGAAACATACCATCATTCTAATACCTACAACAGTAGCTTGTCAGCATACATGAATTATTATATTTGGGGTAAACAATGCAATTAATTCAATTTGACAAATATTTAATGCATCTTTGTTTTGTATAATTTATAATTCTCAAAATGTTGGATACTTCACTGTTAAATAGACCTGACAATGCTGAATATTCCACCAACTAGTTGGTCTATTTGTTTTATTCTCCCATTCCATGTCAGTCACCCTTTTCTTAAATAATATTTTAGATTTAACTTTTGACATTCTATGAAGTCTAATTTATCTCCCAGTCCTAAACACAACTATTCATATCATATTAAGTTGAAATCAACTGGAAAAGCATATTTTTAGTTGCTATGAAGGTAGTCTAGTTTTTAAATTATACTTCACTTTCTAAACTGCTTATCATGTTATTTTGATAGTGACTCCACTGCTTTTCTATTATTAACGTTACCATCATCCAGTTCTTTCAGTCCTTTGTAGTACTGGCTATATATATGTGTATGTGTGTGTGTATGTGTGTGTATATATATATATAGAGAGAGAGAGAGCTAGTTTCTTCACTTTCCTTCATCTAACTACCGTGTATTATTTAGCACTGATAACATTTCTTTCTTTAAAATATGTTTTAGGTCCAGCCTTCCTTTTCTTAGTCACTGATTTTATCTGAAAATTGTATTGAGAAAGAGCTATGTGTTAGTCAGAATAGGCTAGGCTATACTGTAATAAGGAAAAATTCTAAACCCTCAGTGGCTTAGCATACATTTGTGCAAAGTATTCTGTGGGTCTGAGTAACTCTCCAGGGAAGTTTTGAAATTTAGACTGTTTTGATCTTGCATTTCCAACACCTCAAGGCATGACCTCTTCCATGAACACTAGAGGGCCTTGTACCAAAATTAAATACTACCAGGAGAAACAAGCCAGAACTAGTTGCATGACTCTACCTAATTACAAAGGAGTATAGAAATTTTATTCTCCTATGTGCTAAAATGAAAGGACAATTATATATGAGTAAGCATTAGAAGTCTCACCATTCCATCATATGTACACTATTTAATTAAGAATATGGCATTTGAACTAAATATTTAGAGTTGACATACATGATAATGATGGATAAGGGCATTTCAGATGTAGGGAACAGAACAAACAGGCATAGAGATGAAAAAATGGCATATGCCTGGGAAATATAGATAGAATATAGATAGAGAATGAAATGTATACAGATTTGGCAACTGAAATGATGGAAAAGAATGAGGAACAAAATCTTCATCATTTTTTGGTTCTATAAACTAATATATTCCTAGAATGGTATTCAGGATTATTCAACAAATAATCTCTTTTCTAAATATATTTTATGGAAAAAAAGTGTAACCTTAACATTTTTAAATGTATCATTGCATATTTACAGTGTTTAGTGGTAAGTCTTGTCCAATTTTCCTATTTCATATCTATAAATTTAATCTTTTTTGATTTTCAGTGGGGAAGAAATGGAGCTCACAAAACAAGAAAATATGGGCATCAACTAGTATAGAAATGATTAAGTTCCTTTTTCAGATTACTCTACTCCACCTCTTACTTGCTATATGATCTCTAGTAAATTTATTAAAATTTTCTATGTTTTTAATTTTCTTATTTGTAGAGTGACTATGTTAATAAAGGTAACTCATAGAGATATTGTGAGGATTAAGTGAGTTAATACATGTAAATCTTAAAACAGTGCCTCACACAAAACAAGTGATTCATCAATGCTGATTAATGGCATTGTCATTATCCTATTTCCTACGTAAAATCTCCATTGTTAGCTTAACAATTTTCAATTTATTTGTTACAGCTGGCTTACTTTTGTTACTTAATTTCAACCTCCAAACCTGGATAATCCTGTTAATTTTATCGCATTGACATATTTCCCCCTTTTAGCATCCTCAAAGTCAAGTGTTTCTCAAATTGTGGCAATAAATAGATCATCAGCATCAGGATCACTTGGGGTGCTTGTTAAAAATACAGATTCTTAGGCTTGACTCTAAAGCTACTGAATCGGTCTCTTGTGGGTAGGATACAGGAAATTGCTTTTTTTAAAACTGATTTCAAACATGTTTCCAATGTGCACTCAATTTTGAAAACCATTGTTCCAAGGACTTATGAATAGATGGTTTGGAATGAAAATGTAGGATTCTCACGATAGCAGCACAAGCTTCCATGCTGTCCCCTTGTAATAGAAAAGAATACTTTTGTGGGCAACTGCCTTGCCTTCCTAATCAAACTTCTTGGCCTGAATTGTAAAAGAAAATGATTTCTTATAAAAAATAAGCAGAGGTGAAAGGGAGTGTAAATGAGGGAGAAAAAGATAAGAAGTTTACATAATATTATGGTGAGATATTTCACTATTTTTGATGATTGACTAAAGAAACTGGGTGATTCCTAGTAAAGACTAGTAGTATTAATGACCAAAACTTGAAACATTTTGAGGACTTCCAGGGAGCAGGAAGAGAGTAGGCAAGTAGGTTAAAAAAATCACCTGTTGATGGATGGACCTGGAGATCATTCTAAGTAAGCCAGAAAGAGGAAGAAAAATACCATATGGTATCACTCATATATGGAATATGAAAAAAGAAAGAAGAAGACACTAATGAACTCATCTACAAAATAGAAACAAAATCACAGACATAGTGGACAATCTCGTGGTTACCAGGGGGAACCTAGGTGGGAAGGTATAAATTGGGAGTCTGAGATTTGCAAATATTAATTACTATATATAAAAACAGACAAAAACCAAATCTCTTCTGTATAGCACATGGAACTATATTCAGTATCTTGTGGTAACATATAATGAAAAAGAATATGAAAATGAATATATGTATGTGTATGTATGACCAAAACATTATGCTGTACACCAGAAATTAACACATTGCAACTGACTATACTTCAACTGAAAAAAATATCAGCTGTTGATTTCAGAGTCCAGATGTTCTCAATGGGCACCCTAAATAAGCAAATAGAGTTTTCATGACACATAACCTTGCCATTCAATGTTCATAACTCTGATGCTCAATTATCATACTATGTTTGATTATGTTTAAAAACACTCTATTTTATACTAAAGATGTCAGAGTCATATTTTAAATATTATAGAGCATTTATATATGTTTTCTATGGTACAGCTGATGAGAGAGAGAACATGATAGCACAAGAGGGACAGTCTTTCTTAAAATGTGTGTATCTTGATTTCTTGTGTCTCCGAGGCTGTGTGACTTGGAGGATAATAAGTTTATATAAGCTACATATCAAATTTGTAACATTCATTTTCACCTATATAACATGAGGATTATAGAGAAACATATTTTGATAATTTTATGTCTGAGATTGGAGAATAAGATTATAGCATGGATTTACAAACATGTTCATGTTCTTCCCCCAGCCACTTCATGTGGCCTTTCTTTATAATTTATTCCCTATATAGTGATGGTCCAAACACAGTTCTGGCCTTATATATCACTGGCACTACTGAAATAAGTTCCTAATTGGTCTCCTTGCTACCAGCCTCTCACTTCTCCAGCATATCTGCGTGTTGTCAGTGCCATTACATCATTAAATTGCAGGTTCATTTCTGTCTATACCCCACTTGAGAACCTCCAATGTTTTTCTGTTGCTTAATAAATCAAGTTCAAACTCCATAGCAGAGTATTTCAAAAATCTAGATCCATCCCATAAACCAAACCAAACTTCTCTGAATTGCCATACATTTTAAGGCCTCCTTTCTCTATTTTAATAATTTTAGCTTAGAATGTTTTTTTTTCTAATTTTCTAACTAAAATGTATTCCTATGTCAAAATTTAGCTACAATGAGAGCACAATGAAGCATTTTCCACTCTGTCTAATCAAAATTAATCATCTTTTCTTTTGCGCTATCATTCTACTTATCTCATTGGGTTTTATTATATTTAATGCTTTCTGTCCCTATAAATTTGAAACTACAAGACACTGCGCGCCTTGACCTAATTATTTACATTCTTTAGCAGATTCTAATATGCATTTGTTGAAGAAATTATTCTATTTAGTCTAGAAAAAAGGAACATTTGCAGAAGAACCCTGAGATCTCCATGCAAAAAAGATGTATTTCCATGAGTCTTGTCATTGATGTATTTCTGAGGAAACAGTCATGTGCTTCTTCAAATAATTCTCAGCTTCAAATATAGCTGGACCAACTGAAAATGAAACTTGTCTTGGGTTGATGAAGATCACCTTTCTCTAAGATAACTATATCCTTTCCAGGTTAGAAAATAAAAGCTAAGTAAGCCATTTTGAAAGAAAAATTTCCAGGAGTTCAAGGTATCTAATGTGAAGTGAGAAAGTAGTAGCTATAGCCACACTGCAACAGTTCAACTCTGCTGGTTCACCATAGGTAAAGTGAAACAATTAAGTAAAAAAGTTAGAATCAGAAATTTAACCAAATGATACTTGTTTCGATTCTTCATCAGTAATTGGCTTCAATGCCCATCAGTAATTGGCTCAGCTTCTCTTTCTCTAACACTCATCATCAATTCATCCTTATTCTTAAGAAGTAAATTGGCATTATATTTGCAACTGGTGTAAACATTGTAGACTCTTGAGATAAATTATCCTTAACTCCAGTATTGGGTAGGATTTTTGATAATCCTCATGAAAATCTTTAATTTAAAACAGTAAGAAAACCGAATTGTAGAAGCCAAAAAGTCATTTGCCTTTGAGAAAATATCTTTGTCCTCATCATAGTATCCAAAATATGCATTATGATTGAGATTAAATATCCTTTTTGCTTTGAGTACTCAAAAATTCTTTGTACTGATGTGATTGTTTCTTGGGAGTTTTAAAAAATCAGATTTCTTCTTCATTGTTCTGAAGATGAAAAGATTTTTAAAGAAACTACAGTGGCCAATTCTACCACACCTGAATATATATTCTTCAGAATATTTATTATTTTATGCACACCATATAGATACAGATATGTGTATGCATGTAGATGTGGCTATAGATATAGATATGTCTTTCCATTTTGGGAAACCAAGTCTTTACTATTATGTTGCCATTTCAGCTGCTATAACACTAACATGCAAATTTAAGCATTTAAAGCATCTGCTAATATTAGTAACTATTCACAATGTAAACGATTCTGTTAATGTATTCAGAAATGACACGACCAATCTGAAATATTGCTCTTTAGTGAAATTACTAAAATGTTAAGATCATCATTATTGCCATTGCAAAATATTACTTTAATAAAACTGAGTGTAAATGAAGTCATTATTTGACCTAAAATAGAAATTGTTTTCAATATTTATCACTACTATTTTTAAGACTTTATAGTTTTCAATTCACAAACCTAAGTTTAAGGTGGTACACTGAATTTCAGTGCCTCAAAAGTTTCATATGCTGGTTGATTTCCACATATTCAACTTTGATTTTTGATGTTTTAATACAATTGATTGTACTACTAGTGGAGATCTGAATACAATCATTTAAAAACATTGGTTACTGCACTAATGCATTTTAGACCACTAGTATTCAAAGTTACTGATTTTTAAGTTAGCTTTCCCACTACAGAGCAAGATGTTTCTTAATATGCTCTTAATTCATTTTGTTGTTCTATATGAAAGGCAGTGGTATATAAAACTGAAAAAGTCATCAATTGACCCATAGAATAGATACAGCTCATTTGTGTGCAGAAATATAATTCCATACCCTGCTTCCATTAGTGATTGTACTGTGATGCTAATTTAAATAGAGGACTAAATTCAGAATTGGAGTAGGATACATTCTGAGCTCAATTATAGGAGACTCCCTTAACAATATCTTCCAGATTATCTTGATAACATTTTCTCCCTGAACATACCCTAACCACCACTGTTACTGAACCAAACTTGGGTCCACTTGCCCATGCACAGTAAAACCAATCTACTAACACCAGCTTGTGGTGAAGGAAAATGCAGCATTTATTACAGGGTGCCAAGGAAGGAGTTCATGTAACTAGTGCTTAAAAGATTCAAACTCCCCAAAGGCTTTCAGGGAAAGGTTTTTAAAGATAGAGTGAAGGAGAGGGTGTTGTGGGGCATGTGATCAGCTCATGGACATTCACCTGATTGGTTGGTGATGAGGTAATTGGGAGTCAACATCATGAACCTTCTGGTTCCAACCGGTCTGGGGTCTACGTGCTTGTGGGCAGCATAGAGTTAACTTCTTCCACCCGGTGGGGGTTTCAGTATCTACAAAACAGCTCAAAGGATATGGCTCAGGATATTATCTCTAACCCTTGAGGAGGAACTAAAGGGCTTTTGTTTAATGTCTAAACTATTATTATTTTGTCTTACTTGACTGTTTTCCTTTCTTTCTGTATTTTCTCACTTCTCTGATTAAATGCACTGCCTAGAACTCTGGGAAGCATAGGAGATTGAAGTTTTTCTACAGACAAGAGGCAGGCAGAGGACATGGTGGTGGGAGGTGTCTTTTCCAGGAAGGCCCCATAGGATCCTCCTTGGTCACTCCACTAGAAGGCCTGTATCAGAAAACAGGAAAAAGATAAGTTTAACAAGTTTGGTGATGGCAATGATTAGATTGGATCACCAGCAGTTTTCAGATTGGAACGGTTTAAGGAGTAAGTACAAGATTAATAAATGGGATAAATTTGATTAAATATGGATAAATCTAATCTTCATTGTGTGGGAAGTAAAAAGGGAGGGAAGCTGATGTATGGGAAAAACACAAGAGGTGTCAATGGACCCAAGGTCCTTACAAGGTTAGAGAACAGATATAACGGCAATAGTAAAGCTAACAGCCTGTAAAGGAACGAGATTACGCATTGCAGTTTCAGGTTTGTTTAGTCCTAGGTGTTAGCATGGGGGAGGGTAGTGAAGGTGGGGTGGAAATCCATATGGACATCAAAGTTAGTCAGAACAACAGATGACCAGATAAAGAAGTTGCAGTACAATGAAAGTTGCAGATATATACAATGGAATACTACCCAGCCCTAAAGAAGAATTAAATAATGCCATATGTAGCAACATGGATGGACCTGGAGATTGTCATTCTAAGTGAAGTAAGCCAGAAAGAGAAAGAAAACTACCATATGATATTACTTTTATGTGGAATCTAAAAAAAAAAAAGACAAAAATGAACTTATTTACAAAACAGAGACAGACTCACAGACATAGAAAACAAACTTATGGTTATCAGGCAGGAAAAAGGATGGGAAGTGATAAATTCAGGATTTGTAGATACTAACTACTGTATGTAAAATAGATAAACAACAAGGTCCTACTGTATAGCACAGGGAACTATATTCAATAGCTTATAATAGCCTATAATGGAAAAGGAGGAATATATATAGTATAACTGAATCACTGTACTGTACACCAAAAATTAACACAACTTTGGCCATTTAAAAAAAAATGTCAGTCAACAATGAAGTGGTTTGAGACAGAGATGACAGTGGTAAATAAAAACACAGTTTAAAAAAAAATCACTGACACATTCCTCTGTGGTACAGTTTAAATCACAGGAGCATTAAGCATACAGAGAAAAATTAACTTGTTTTTTAGTTAAGATAAATGTATCATAATTGTCATGTCTTTCTTTGATGCACAAATACATTAGACAAGGAATCCTCCTTATCCTTTCCTAGCATTAGCTATATCACCATCAGTGCTGACAACTATGAAAAAGGCAATTATTTGAAGTCTACTGATGTTGGAATGAATTTTTTTAAATGGTTAGCAAGAAAATAACTTTTAATATAAATCACTTAAGTAGATTATACCAAACATTTTAGGTAATTTATCCTACTTATAAGTTTAAACGTACTTCCTAGCCTTAGCACTGCAACCATTTTATCTATTTTTTATTTTTTTAAACATTTTTTATTGAGTTATAGTCATTTTACAATGTTGTGTCAAATTCCAGTGTAGAGCACAATTTTTCATTTATACATGAACATACATACATTCATTGTCACATTATCTTTCACTGTGAGCCACCACAAGGTCCTGTATGTATTTCCCTGTGCTACACAGTACAATCTTGTTTATCTATTCTACATTTTGAAATCCCAGTCCCTTCCCACCTCCCGTCCCCTTGGCAACCACAAGTTTGTATTCTATGTCTATGAGTCTGTTTCTGATTTGTATTTGGGTTTTTTTTTTTTAAGATTCCGCATATAAGTGATCTCACATGGTATTTTCTTTCTCTTTCTGGCTTACTTCACTTAGAATGACATTCTCCAGGAACATCCATGTTGCTGCAAATGGCGTTATGTTGTCAGTTTTTATGGTTGAATAGTATTCCATTGTATAAATATACCACCTCTTCTTTATCCAGTCATCTATTGATGGACATTTAGGCTGTTTCCATGTCTTGGCTATTGTAAATAGTGCTGCTATGAACATTGGGGTGCAGGTGTCATTTTGAAGTAGGGTTCCTTCTGGATATATGCCCAGAAGTGGGATTCCTGGGTCACATGGTAAGTCTATTCCTAGTCTTTTGAAGAATCTCCACACTGTTATCCACAGTGGCTGCACCAAACTGCATTCCCACCAGCAGTGTAGGAGGGTTCCCTTTTCTCCACAGCCTCTCCAGAATTTGTCACTTATGGACTTTTGAATAATGGCCATTCTGACTGGTGTGAGGTAATACCTCATTGTAGTTTTGATTTGCATTTCTCTGATAATTAGTGATATTGAGCATTTTTTCATGTGCTTTTTGATCATTTGTATGTCTTCCTTGGAGAATTGCTTGTTTAGGTCTTCTGCCCATTTTTGGATTAGGTTGTTTGTTTTTTTCTTGTTAAGTTGTATGAGCTGCTTATATATTCTGGAGATTAAGCCTTTGTCGGTTTCATTTGCAAAAATTTTCTCCCATTCCGTAGGTTGTTGTTTTGTTTTATTTCTGGTTTCCTTTGCTCTGCAGAAGCTTGTAAGTTTCATTAGGTCCCATTTGTTTATTCTTGCTTTTATTTCAATTGCTTGGGTAGACTGCCCTAGGAGAACATCTCTGAGATGTATGTCAGATAATGTTTTGCCACACTGCAACCATTTTAATTCAAAGATATCAGAGTAATTTTGACTTAAAATTGCAAGATTTTTGTTAAAGAGGTTGTATGTTCCAGTCAAATTTTGGATGATGGTTATTTTTTGAGATATTTGGAAATATCTCATTTAAAAAAATTCTTAGTATATTTGCCAATCCAAATAACTAGATAATTTAATAATGTTCTGATTCATCATTGTCTCATTTGTTCATCACGAATTCTGTTGTGTTATGATAACAAGTCTCAGGAGAAAATAGGAAATAGTAATATGCTGTTACAAAATAGCACTTGTTTGAATGTCTAGGACATTTATTCTTGTCCCATATTCTATTTTATCTCACCAAACAATAATTAACATTACTTCCCTGGAGCTTAATTTTATTATTTGTAATTTGACACATGGAATAACCTGACATTCTAGGACTCAAAATTTCTCTTTAGAATCTCTCTCATTTATTCCACTTGTTCCCTTTGTCTTATTTGGATCTTCTTCCCCAATGCCATAGTCAATACAAACACAATCATGGCTGCCAAATATTGCCCACCATGGTATCCTGTGTTCAAAACCTTTGTTTCCCCTTTCTTTCTTCCAAGTTCAGAGGATGAAGAATGTGAAGAATGGTATTTCTTTAGGACTGAGCTCTTTACTAAAGATCTTCAAGTCAGACTATATATCTATATATATATATCTGTATATATCTGCCTTGATATAAAGTCAACCCTTTATGGAAACGATTTTTACTCATATCTCAATTATTTGACTAATATAAGCCTTTAAACGCCTTTTACACAGGCAAATGTTAGTAACTACTTTCCATTCCATTCCCGTGCTGGTCACTGAAGACTCAACAAATAATCTGATTTTATTCTGTGATGTAATGCATTTAAAACCAAAGTGAAATATAAGAAGCCTTTATTCCCACAAGGACAGAAATTGGGAAGATACTCTGCATGATAAGATGTCTTAGCAATGAACCATGTTCTTGTTAACAGACAGAAGTTGAGAAGCCTTTACCATAGCTGCTTTTATCAATAATGGTAGATCTAACTGCAAAAAAAAAAAACCCTCTAGTTTTAGAGGTTTATAGTATCTATGAGTTTAAGCAAGATATAAGCTATCTCTTAATAATTTATGAGCCAAAGGCAAATGTAAATTTGGGCCATTTTTTCCTTCAACAAATGCCTCAACCCTTGAGTGAGTCCAAACACAACAGGACGTGTGAAATTTTGCAGCTGATATGTCACAAAAGTCAGCTTTGGGGCAAATAAAAGGTTTTTTTTTTTTCTTTTTAAACAGATTTGGAGAGTAAACAATAGAGGCATGCCAAAGGAAACTAGAAAGGTTTGAACTTGATAACTCACAAAAGCATTTTTTTAAGATAGCTGAATGAGAGATTATCATAGTCAATGATGTTATTAACTTTTAGAAATAAAAGCTAGAATCTTTTAAGTGATGTTTGTCTAAAGAAAATATTTTTCTGTGTACAGCTATTTTTGTCCATTCTTATAAAAAGAAAAAACTGTCTAAATCCAACTTCATGTTTAAAGAAATATGAGCTGCATGATGGCTAGTGCAGTATCTTGTTTATCACTGTATCCTGGCATATAGACATTTAAAATGTTTCTTAAGTAAATGAAGGAAGGAGAAAAGGAGCAAAGAAATGAGTGCTAACTCTCTGGAGGACTTACTTGGAATATACATAGAATTGAAATAACAAGGCCATTAGTGGAATAAAGCACATTAGTGAAAAAACTGTTGAAATTCAAATCAAGTCTGTAGTTTGTTAATAGTCTGGTATCAATGTTAATTTCTTAGTTTTGACAAAAGTACCATGGTTATGTAAGATATTAACATTAGAGTGAAATGGGTGAAAGGTATACAGGAACTACAGGAACTCTTAACTTCGCTACCTTTCTGTGTATCTAAATTTATTCCAAAATAAAAAATTTAACATTAAAAATAAGCTTGAGTTATTCCTTGCCTTAAAAAGTTTATAATTGTTCACTGGAGACCTATAAGGTAGGAAATAATAGGTATTTTAATATCCAGGCAGTTCTCACTTTATATGGTAGTGTGGATCTCTAAAAATGCCTGTATAAGATGAATCCATGAAAAGCAATTTTAATAATTAATGGAAAAATTTACAATTGTTCTGTGACCTCTTCCATGTTTTATCAAAACATGCAAACTCTTTGTCAATTATAAATGTGTAGGGTAATAAAAATAGTACAACTAATTTATTTCACTGTCATTTAAAACATTAGAAAACATTGAGAATTGAGGTGTTTTATAACCTTGTAAGAAAACTTATCAAGAGTGGTTTCAGCTGTGCTTGCCTCCTTCTCCTTGTATAACTAGTGGTGCAGAGAGACCATCTTTTCCACGCTTTGATGTCTTGTCTACTCGTTTCTAAGTTTGGATCAGCTTCCACCATTTTATCCTTGTGCTCTCAGTGTTGTGAAATATCTCAGAGAGTTCATTTAATACGAGGTTTTGGCTGGTGTAATTTCCTCTGAGTCATCTTTATCCTTTTGGTTTCCTCGTTTATATCAATAAGTTCCCCTTCACTAATGTCTTCCAGCTTTTTATCTAGAACTTCTTGGGCAGTGGCAGTGTTAATATTCTCATGGCCAGTGATTTATTCTATAACTCCATTTATGTTTGATTCTAATTTCACTTCAGTGTTATCACTTTTTTTCTTTGCATTGTTATCCCTCTTTTGATTATTTATTTTTGTACAATGTCACAAGGGTTTCTCATTGGGAGACTGGGGCCAACACAACTACATGCTTTGCTGCTATGTGTCAACTAAAAACATGGGCAGTGAGCAGACACCTACAGACTTTGAAAGAAGTGTAGTATGGAAGAACAAATCTGACTCTATATTGAATCTGCTTCTTTTACTTTAACCTTTGTATTCCATTGCTTTTGCTACAAGTTAATCACTAAAGAGATGTTGCCTATAGTTTAAAGCATATATAATGGCTCATCCCCAGGAACCCTGCCTCCTATGCCTCAGTGTTAAGCTAAAATACCTTTGTTTAAGATCACAGGAAACATTCTGACCAGGCCTACCTGTGAATGGCTATAGGAAAGAGAAATTAACACTGTCCCTCCAGAGTCTGACCAGAACCAGAAAATATTTGCAACAACTTATCCCATTTTTAATTTACCTCCTCACCTTCCCCTCTTTGTTCTATAAAAGAAACTAGCATCCAAACCCAGGCAAGATGGTTCTTTGGGACACTAGTCCACCATCTTCTCTGTCTGCTGGCTTTCCATATAAAGTTGCTATTCCTTGACCCAACAACTTGTCTCTCAGTTTATTGGCCTGTTGTGCAGTGAGCAGTACAATCTTGGACTCTGTAACAGAAGTGATATGATTGGTCACTGATCATTATGTGCCTCTTATTTATGTAATGATTTGTAGACCAAAAGCTAGCTGTTAAGTTTGTACTTTATGTAATTACTCAGAGTCAACATACCATATACCATGGTAAAACACAAAAAACTTGTACAATAATTTTCATAGCAGCATTATTCATAATAAGCAAATACAGAAACAACCAGAATGTTCATCAACTGATAAATGGATATACAAAATAAGGTATCTACACAATGTAACATATTGAAAGACATGTTAAGGGAATTGTGCCAGTCATGAAAGACCATATATTGTGTGATTCCATTTAGATAAAGTGTCCATAGTATATAGAGATAGAAAATAGGTTAGTGATTACCTGTGGTTGGGAGGTTAGAAAGAAATAAGGAGTGACTACTAATGGATACAGAGTTTCTTTTTGGCATGATGAAGATATTCTAGAACTAGAGTGCTGTGATGGTTATACAACTCTGTGAATATACTAAAAACTATTTAATCATATAGCTTAAATCAATGAATTTGACAGCATACAAATTATATTTCAATAAAGCTCCATATATGCACATACTGTTGTAGCAGAAATATGTTCATATAAGAAGTGGGAAGTAAGGAATGCTTGTATTAACAATGGTCTGTAATTGTTAACTAGTAAAATATATAGTTGAGTGATTATTTAAAGGAGGTAAATCTAACAAAAGTTAAGTATTGTACTTTGTGCTAATTATTAATGGAAACTAACTATGCATAGGAAATGCTCGATAACTGCTTGTTATTAGTTATTATATTACATAAAATATTTATTCATTAAAGATTTTTTTACCAGCTGTTATTCTGAGGAACAGAAAATAGCAGAAAACTTAAATTGTTACACTTGGTGGACAGTAAAGAGAGGAATTTTCATTTTACCTTAAAATTAAAAAAAAAAAAACCACAGCAAGCTATTTGTTGTTTTGTTATTTTGTTGTTGTTGAAATGATCTTTGCAAAAGGAAAATATCTGGATTGTACAAGAAAGTTGGAGAATGTGGTGGGAAAACAAGATTCATTAAACTAGGGTGGAATAGAATATTCCAGGCACAAGGTACCTGAGGCTCTTGTAATAGATCATATGTCTCTGTGGGTTTGGGTTTGGTGGTAAAGTAGAAGATTGAAAGTAGAGAATGAATCAGAAGAAATAATGACAGGTTGAAGGTTTTGGTTGGGGAGCTGAAGCAAGTAGAACTTGAAGTGGTGAGTTCTTCATTTGTAGTTTTAACCATAGTAAGAGGAATTAAGAACTGAAAAATCATTGTTCCACTGCTTTGCTCTCAGGTGGACATGTACGGCCATCAGTCTATATCTCAGGAATATGATTCTTTGCACATAAATGTATGACCTGTTATAAATCCTCATATAAAAATGTCAACCAATTCATTTTTACTTGGTTATTATCTTAGCTCAACTCTTAGGAAAAAAGAACTAAGATATATGAAAATTTAGTATTCTTTTGAATATTAAAAAAAAATCTTCTTCAGTTAGACGTCCTTCAACATTTTTCAATTTTTTTCTTAATAGAGTAACAGACTATAGTGTAAAAAGGTGCATTCATTTCCTTTGAAGGGTCTTTGTCTTGAGAACAAGTATACCATAGCTCAGTTTGTATAAAAATCTTTGAAATCCTTAACTGGATATTTACTGACTTTCTTCATCTTAATGTTAAGCCACAAAGGACTATTCTTGTCTCATCTGCTAAAAGAAATTATAGATGAATCTCTAGGTGAAAAATACTGAGGGTTTTATACCAGCAATATACTTTTTTGTACTTGGAAGACCATAGAGATTAAATTTCTTATGATAATACGGTTTTAAATGAAACTTACCCTATAATAAAACTTGCTACTGACTAAAATAAAATGACTTTATGTCTCTACTATTAAAAGTTCAATGAGAGACAATTGAAGAGACTATTAGAAGGATGAGTGATGAAAATAATTTGCTTCACAACAAAACTTACCTTTGTCCTTGTTTCTCAAGATGAAGAGAAACTGATCTACAATTCCACTTCAAAAACTAAAACATATTAGCAAAAGGTGCATGTCCAGAATGGAAGACATTTCAGGTATATAGTTTATGTCTGTAAAGGAAACTATATTTTATTTTATTATTTTCTATTTGTGTTTATTAATAAATTTTTGCATTTCAAATTTAGCAGGCTCATACATTCTTGAAGTAAGTTCTTTTTTTTAAATGATTTTGTTCTAATTATCATTGCTGCATAACAAAATACCTCAAAATTCAGTGGTTTAAAACAGCAGAATCACATTTTTTTTCTTATAAGTACAAAATTTGGTTAGGGATTGGTGGGGACAACTCATTTCTATTCTATGTGACATTAGATGTTGGTTCCAAGAGAAAGCATCTCAAGACACAAGCGGAAACTATAGGTTTCTTAAGGCTTCAGCCCACAAAATGGCAAAGTATCACTACGGTTGTATCTGCTGGTCAGGTAACCACAGAATTCAGATTAAAAGAGAACTGACATAGATAACTTTCTTTGGCGGTTTCAAGAAATTTTATAGCCATGTTTCAAAACCACCACAGAAGAAAAAATTTTATGAAAAAAATAGAACCTGCACATGAAGTGAGTTCTTACAGATTATCATCCCAAGGAAAATATTTTATATTTTATCTTAAAGCCATATATCCAAAATTACACAAGCTACTCCATGGCATTGCTGCCTTGGCATCCAATTTATTCATCCATGCAGCTTTCAGGGACCTGAAACTGACACTTAACCCCCTCATGCAAGCACATACCCTAGATAGCATTCTGCAGAGTCACGGGAAAATATAAGTTCTTGATATGACTTTTCCAAAAGCTCCTGTGATCAGTACTCCCCCCTGCCTCCCAGCAACTGTATGTCTTATGTGCCCTGTGGTTAAGGTCCCCAATCCAACCCTAAACCAGAAATACCAAAGCACTCCACCTATGGGTCCTGATGAAGGCATGTGCTCCCCATCCCAGCTCTCTCTCTCTCTCTGCACTCTGCCTTGATGTTTTCATGTGGCTCTTTGAGGCATGCCGTGGACTTACTCTAGCACCTATGAGTAATACACTTCTGTATTTCAGTTTCTCTTGCTGTCTTTTGCTGAACCTCAGCTCACCATTTAGCATCCTGTGCCTCACTTAAAAATGAATATAACAATCACAGTTATAAGCTAGTTTATTTTTTACCTAATTTATTATAACTTTGTAGTAAAATATTATGTTTCTGAGTATGAATAACCTTAAATATGCAGATGCCAACATACTATCAAATATTAGTATATTCTCTAATGATTAATGTAACAAATTAATTCAAGTCAATGTAAAATTTAAGTGTGACATGTAATGAGGATCTGTTTATACAGGAAGAGTAAGTGGGTGGCCGAATTTGAGGGGTGCTCAAGGTACAGACTGCCTAAAATATAGTACTTTGTCCCAGACTCTGAACATCCTACCATTAAAATCACTTGGTTGATTTCAGTAGCTCCAGAAAGTCTCTGAAAAAGTGTAGATGTCAACTGAAAGTGTGTAAGTTAATTTTCTAATAAGCAAGCTATCATATGAAAGATAAATTTAGATCATAAGACATAAGATTGGTCAGAGTTTAATAGGAGGGAAGAGATATAAAATGTTGGCATAATGCCCAAGAACAGGAGAATACAGCAGGAAGGCTGGATAGCATAATTAGGGTGAGCGTTTTATTTATCATCCAAACTGGGATACTCTGGAAAGTCAACAAGGATACTGACTGGATTAGATACTGGAGCAAAAAGGCTTTAACTAGGACTCTCCCAGGCAAACAAATTTGTTTTGGTTTTACTAAGCATAATGCTTAAGAGCATAAGCTTTGGACTCAGAGAGGAGTGAGTTCAAGCCATGATTCTCCTACTTAAGAGTTATGTGATCCTTAGCAGGGTATTTAGTCATTCGTATCTTCATTTTTCTTATCTCTAAAATGGAATAAAATTACATACCTAAAAGATTTGTTGTGAAGATTAAATAAGAGGAGTTAAGAACTTAGAATATAGTAAGTATTCAATAAGTGGTATTATTTATTAATGTTTTTACCGCCTCTGTTGTTATTGATATCTGTGATGTTGTTGCTGTTGTTATTGAGATGCAAAAGTATACAAAGATACATTCTTATTTTCAAATAGTTGATGATCTGTATTACTTGAGGATGCAGAATTAGCATGTTGGAAATTCTCAAGTGCTGTAAATTTAATAGTTATTTGATTTTTTATTCTGCTGAGGTTGAATTGAGGCTGTGTTCATATGATGACAAACAGTAGCTTCACTGGAAACTTCTTTGGTTCTACTCTTGCTGATTTGTGAGACTTTCATCTGGGGAGTCAGGCTACGTAAAATTTAGAACAAGTTCAGGGAGGTACAATATATAACAACCATCTCCCAGCCAGGGAATTAAGAAATGTAACAGAGGAGTAAGATATACGGTGGTCAAAATCCAGCTTTATTGGATACCAATCCTACATAAAATCTTCCCCAAAAATGTGAGGGAAAAATTTCCAACACATCTTATGAGGTCACTATTACTGTAATTTCAAGGTCAGACACAGCACGGGAAAACTATAGATCAAATTTCTGAATGAATAGAGATTCAAAAACCATCAACAATATACTAGCAAACTGAACCCAGCAACATATGAAAATGGTTATGAATCATGATCAAGTGAGGTTTATATCAGGAATGCAGGGTTGGCACAACATACAAAAATGAACAAAGTGATGCATTATATTAATGCTTATAATATCATATAACAAGAACCATATGATTATCTGAATAGATGTAGAAAAAGCATTTGACAAAATTTAATATCTTTAATAATAAGACCAATCAACAAACCAGAGTAGAGATAAATTCTTCAACCTAATAAGGAGCATCTATGAAAAGTCAATAGTTAACATTATACTTTTAATAGTAAAAGACTGAATGCTTTTCTCATAAGATTAGAAGAAGACAAATATATGCATTTTCACTACTTCTAATCAACATTATTTGGTGGTTCTAGCAAGAGATCTTAAGCAAGAAGATAAAATAAAATGCATATAGATGAAACTCTATTTGCAGATGACCTAATTATATGATCTTATGTATACAAAATTCTAAGGGATCCACTAAAAAATTATTATAACTAATAAATGAGTTCAAATGGATGTAGGACACAAGATCAATTTACAAAAATCAACTACATATAGAATCCATAAAATACCAGGAAATAAAATTTAAAAAATTCCATTTACAATAACAGCAAAAGACTAGAATATACAGGAATACACTTACCCAAAAGAGTATACCATTTCCACAGTGAAAACTACAAGCTATCATTGAAGTAATAAAAAGACTAAATAAATAGAGAGACATCCTAGGTTTACACATAGGAAGACCTAACATTTGTAAGATGGAAACACTGCTCAAATTGATCTCTAGATTGTGTCACTTCCATTGAAATTCCAGCTGCCTTATTTTATTTTTGTTTTGCAGAAATTGAAAACTTAATCCTGAAATTCATATGGAAATATAAGGGATCCAGATAACAAAAACAATCTTGAAAAAGAACAAAAACTTGGAGGACTCACATCTCCCTCACTTCTTGTGTTTTAAAGTACATTTTAGAAAGTGCATAAAAAGTGGATATCCCATCCACAGAATAGGAGAAATAATTTGGAAGTCATATATCTGATAAGAATGTAGTATCTACAATGTATTTTAAAAAACACTTGTAATTCAATAATTAAGACAACTAGCACAATTTAAAAAGAGAAAAATATTTGAATATATAATCTCCAAGTAATATAAACAAATACCAGATAGGCACATGGAAAAAATGCTCAAAATCATTACTCACTAGGGAAATGTAGATCAAAACCACAATGGATACCATTTTTTATCCACTATGATTGCTAATTACAAGAAATCAGATAATAATAAATTTATCAAGAATATGGAGAAATTGGGACAATTATTCATTGCTGGTAGGAATGTAAAGTAACCAATCAATCCTTTTAAAAAACAGTCTCCCAGAAAGAGAAAGAAAAATACCATATGATATCACTCGTATGTGGAATCTAAAAAAAAAGAAAGAAAGAAAGAAAGAACACTATGAATTCAACTACAAAATAGAAACAGACTTGCAGACATAGTAAACAATCTATGGTTACCGGGGAAATGGGGTGGGAAGGGATAAATTTGGGAGTTTGAGATTTGCAAATGTTAGCCACTATATATATAAAACTAGATTAAAAAAACAAACAAATTTCTTCTGTATAGCACAGGAAACTATATTCAATATCTTGTAATAATATTTAATGAAAAAGAACATGAAAAGGAATATAGGTATGTATATGCATTACTGGGACATTGTGCTGTATACCAGAAATTGACACATTGTAACTGACTGTACTTCAATCTTTTTTGAAAAATTTATAAAAATTAAAAAAAAAAGAAAACTGTCTGGCAGTTGTGTGAGCTTCTGACAGTAGACATTTTGATTATTTGATTCAGCACCTTTTTTCTAGTGTCTAGAAAAGTATATGGCATATGAAAGACAGTCAATAAACATTCATTGAAAGAATGATATTGCGTGAGTGAAGGCACTGCCAGAAATGGTCTTAGCTTCCTCTATATCACCAAAATTTGTGAAACTATTTTAAGAAAGAATTCTTTATATAAATTGAGTTTTTCAATATAGTTCCTAGACAATTTGCATCTCTAAATACAAAGCTAGATGACTCACTGACTTTACTTGGTCCTGACAGTGAAAGGGACCAAATTCCTGTGGTCAAAAGTGAAATATCAAGAATAACTTTTAACAATTGGAAAACACAATCTGGGGTACTTTTTTCTGACACTTTCCAGGTTGTAACTCTGGAGTGATTAAGAGGTGGTTTTGCCTGCATTGTCAAACTGACCACCTTCTCTAGTGAAAGCTTTACAAACAACAATCACTTTTCTTCTTTCATCCATTCCAACTAGGGATTATATGTTTTACAAAAGATAGCATTACCAGCTGTACATCTGCTCCTGCCATTCTAATGATTATCACTGTGATGCTCAATATCTTAAGGGAGCAAAATTTGGTAGCAGGTTAGTAATTTAACATCAACAAATAGAAATATTAAGCTGCTGTTGTCCTTTGAGCAGTGAGAAGTGTGACAGTAAATGTCAAAGATAAGTACCTCAATTGGCAATGGCATTGCTTTTAGTTTTAATACAAAGCATAAATCTGCCAAATGGAGAAACACCCACAGTGCACAATAAGTGAATTTTGACAGAACAAATTGGTTTTCTCTCAGCCATTGATGCTGAATTATCTTAAAAAAACAAAAAAAAACAAAAAGCAACATGGTTGCTCAGAAAAGTATTAGAGAATGGCTTAGTGTTTCTGGCAATCAAATATAGTCTGTCTAAAATCTGAGGAGCTTGAGGCTAAAACATAATCAAAGAGTGATTATACTCTTGTGTTCCTGATCAAAGGTGCCTGCTCTATTGACTGCTTCTTTATCACCATGTGATATCACATCTTTGATCCATGTCTAATGCTCTTAACAAACTACAGCAAAGTCTTTCAGTTTTAGAATATGCTTTCAAATTCTGATACAGTTTTCTTTTAATTTAACAAAATATCAAGTATGTTATGCCACATTTAATGAAAAAATATGAAAGCCAATATATGTATATATATATGCATGACTGGAACATTGTGCTGTATACCAGAAATTGACACATTGTGACTGACTATACTTCAGTAAAAATTTTAAAAAAAATTTTTTAAGTATGTTATGCCAGAGTACCTAGGAGGGTATCTTGCACACAGTAGGCATTTGGAAGCTGCATGATATCATGGCAGAGGGTGGTAAACTAAGACACAGCTCTGTTACAAATGGTTGTATCTTCTTGAACAAGACATTCTGTCATCTCATTGAACATTTGTCCCTAATTTGTAACATGGATCTTATGGAGCCAACTGGCATCCTTCGAAGTCCAATGACCCCCATTCCTGGGCTCCCAGATGTCCACCTGTAATCCCTCAAAAGATAAAGTATATTCTTTTCTGATGTGTGTTTGCCCTAGCAAATCAACTAGCCCCAGGTAATGCCTAATCTTACAATAGCTCAGGCTGGTTTATTTCAACCTATGTCTCTACCTTATTTGAGTCATAAATCCCACTGCCTGCTCATGGACCCGAACTTCCTTACCTTACCTACAACCAACCAGAAACTTGTGCATGAGCTGATCTTGCAGTACTCTGTGTTCACCAACCCCTTCCCCATAAAAGACCCTAATCTTTCACCATCAGGGCACACGCAGGCACCTCTCATGTGTGTGGCTTGGTGTTGTCTGTGACAGTGTACCTAATAAACTGCTTTTCTATTTTCACCCTTTGTCTTTAGTAAATTCTTTTACTGCCCATGCACTGGCACACCGGACCCAAGACAGATCTGATATTTTCTTTGGTGGATTGATTGGTAAGTGAGATAATTTATTGGAATGTCCTTCAAGGAATTTAAGAAATATGTAACAGTGAGTAGTGAGTGCTTATTACTATAAAGTTAATTTGATTTACATTCCAATTCTGAAAATGAACTTTATAAAACAATTGAGATATTTCTCATTTAAAATGTATATATATAAAATAATTTAAATAACTTTATTCAGATATTTAAAATCACTATTTGGAAACAATTTTGAACTTACAGAAAAGTAAAAATAGCACAGATGTTTCCTTAGACCCCTTAGTTGGTTTCCCTTAATGTGAACATCTTACATAACCATAATATACTTATGTGAAATAAAATTCATATGGTATGGCAAGACAAGAAAAATTTAAACATAAAAATTTTTCTCTGCCCTTTGACCCCTTCTCTTCCCTCTACTGTGCATTGTGTATCTGCCTTATGTGTTGACCAAACCTCCCCCACTGGCAGAAATACCTGTTCAGCCATACAGAGCAACATTCTCCTAGCATCAACAAGACAACTCCTTAACAGATGATATTCCTTCTTGATCTTGTAAGGGGCTTTGAAACTTAGATATGTCATTTAATGTACAGCCCTCTATCTCAGAAAATGTAGGTAACTGTGTTTTGACTTCTACTGGGCAGAACAGTTCTCAGAGCTTTCTGAGATGCTGTTGCCAGGTTATAATCCTCGATTTGGCTTAAATAATATTTTTTATTTCTTTCTTAGAGCAACTGATTAATTTTCTGATGGCACATAAAAATCAGGACATTAAACTTAGTACAATACTGTTAACTAATCTACAGAATTTATTCTACCAATTTTCTCCCTAATATCCTTTATCTGGTCCAGGATCCAATCCAGAATCCCACCGTTCATATCTACTTAGTAGTTATATTTATTTAGTCTCCTCCAATCTAGATCAGTCTGTTGGTCTTTCCTTTATAAGGTCTTTTATAACTTGACACTTTTGAAGAGTATTAGTGTGTTGTTTTGTAGAATGCCCTTCTATCTGAGTGTGTCTAAGGTTTTTTTTAATGATTAGTCTGAGTTACTTATTTTTAGTAAGAATGGCACAATCACCCCAGCTGAACTGTTCTGATTTGTTTTTATTTTCATTGTAATGTTGAAAACAATGATTTTCCCAGCCACATTCCCAGGTGGCAACTGGTAGCACGTGTGTTTTTTCTCCTGTAGTTTGTACTCTCTCTTTATGGATCACTGTGTTTTGTTTTGTTTTTGAATTTTTAGAATTAGGGTGGATTTCTCTGTCTTCAAGTTATAATGAGTGTATAAACTTTGCATTGATTTATTTTTATTTTCCCCTTATAGCAGTTCTTTATGGCTGTAATGGATATCCTTGTTTTCAGCACCTGGAAATCTACTTTGTCTATATATTTATGTTACTATCTCTTCACACTAACAAACTCTAATATATTCATCTTTTAAAAGGAAGCGTGTGTTTGGATTTGTAAGAAGTGCTATGGGGATTAAAAACTAATATGCAAAATGTGTTAAAATTTGCATCCCTACGATCATAGTGACTCATAGGTACTGAGAATATTTGCAAAGGTTGAGTTATATTCTCAATGTAAATTTAGAAAATTGAATGTTGTTATTCCATTAGAAGATCATTCAGATGGTACGATGAACTTGATGTTGATTATATTCTGTGCTGTGCAGAGAAAATTCTTGTCCTGATTCATTCTAGTGTCATTATAGTCTATAACTACCATTCAATGCTTTAAATTTAAAATTATCTATAATAATTTTGTATGTTGGTATATAGGTACCAAAACTTGTAGAGCAGTAAGTATCCTAATGGGGATATTTGGAAATGCTCTGAATTCCAAATATTCATTCCCTATCATTGAATGTCATCAAGATTTAATGCACCAAAAAAATAAAATGAACTAGTTAATGCAATTATCCAAGTTTATTTTCCGCCTCCATTTTAGTATGACACAAAAGAACAAGAATCATAGCTGTAGCTGCAAAGTCGACACTATCTAATAAGGTCTTATTTGAATGATCAATAAGGTCTTATTTGAATGTTCTGGTATTTGAGATACATATCTTCAGGTTTGGGTTATAATTCAAATCAAGAAAGAACTTTGTAAAAAACAAACAAAACTTAGGACAAATTACACAAAGACATATTTCTTATTATTAATATGATTGGTTCTATTCATCCTTATGAAATACAGACCATAAAAATCTGAAGCATTGCTCAAACTGACAACAGTTATTAAGCTGGTTTGTATGTTGAAAGGAGCAATTTAAAGATGTGTAGAGTAATTGACAAGCTGCACAGCTTTTTTGTAGTAAAGTTTTGCCATATAAAGATGAAAATTCTTATGGAAAAAACAGCCCTTCAAACCTTTTTTAAAATAACACAAATTCAAAAGCAGATGTTTTTATGTGTGAAAATGATGTTGGTGGCCTTAGCCTAGGTTCTAGCAAATATTGTCCACACAAAAATAATTTTCTTTGTTTATACATTTGTGTAATTATTGGAGAATATTCTGTACTCACCATATGATGTATTTTGGGATATCTAGAATTTTGCTCCTCAGGGAAGGTTAAAAAGAAACTTTTTCTCTGAATGGCAGAATTTTTGTAAAATGCTGCAGTTGCCAGCTCATAGGCAATCATAAACCACAATTTAATAGTGCTTGCCAATTTAGTGATAGTGCCTCATCTAATTGCTTTTGATGAATCAAAGACAGATAAAAAACCTTGAGAAATATCATCCCACCTACTTTTAAGACTGCTGAAATGGCTTTTTCATTGACTGTTTTAAGTATATTTTTAATACATTTTACACACACACACACACAGAGAAAATATACAGTTGACCCTTCTACCACTTGTGGGTTAGGGGCACCAATCCACTATGAAATTGAAAATCCTTATATAAGTTTACACTTGGCTCTCTGTATCCACAGGTTCTGCATCCACAAATTCAACCAACTGAGGATCATGTAGTCCTGTAATTGATACTGAAAAAAATCTGCATATAAGTGGACCCGCACAGAGTAAACCTGTGGTGTTCAAGTGTCAATAGTATTATGTAAATAATACTGGTAGTAATGTTTTCAGGACTCTGTTGATGACTAAAATAAAAGCTTTTAAAATAGCATAAATAAAATAAAAGAGGAATAATTTGTCTCTTTTTAGTCTGAGTTCAGGGATTTTCATCACCAGGATTATCTTTGAATTTATACCTGAAAAATTACTGACATAAAGCTATTATCATTTAACCAAGACTGTATAGTGATAAAAAAATAACAGTTGAATAATACCATGTGAAATTAATTTTTTCTTTCCATTTGAAAGAAACTACCTGATTATTTTCAAAAAGTTATGCTTAATTTACAGATCATTAGTGACTATTGATAAAAAAAGTGCCTTCACTTTAGAAAACTCATTCAATTGTTTATTATGAAATTTATTCATATGTTTATTATGAATAACAAATATTAATCAAGTGGCTATGTTCACCAAGCATTGTTCGAAGTACTGAGGATACAGAAGTGATACATGAAATGAAAGGGAAAATAAATCGATCTAATAAAGTCAGAGCTTGGAAATAAAGGTGTTCTAGGTCATGTAGACAGCATGAGCAAAGTTTTAAAAAATCATGTAGGCATTGAAAATAACTAAAAGTAATTAACTTCAATTGGAGATATGATTTGAAGGAAGAAAGATATGAGATTGGAGGCATGAATAGGCATTTATAATGCAAGATATCATATGTAATGTGAAGGAGTTTGGGATTTCTTCAGCAGGACAGTGTTTTCCAAGTTAGAGTTTCCTAGAACAATTTTAGGAGATAATAAAAAGAATGTTTTAATACTGGAGCTAGTGCAATAAAACAAGAAAGGAAATAAAAGATCTTCAGATGGGAATGGATGGTATAAAACTGTCATTCACAGATTATACATTTGCATATGTAAAAAAATTCTAAATAATAGATTTTAAAAACTCCTGCAACTATTAAGCAAGTATGGCAATGTTGCAGGATTCAAAGTTAATATACAAATATCACTTGCCTTCCTATACCAGTAATGAACAGATGCAATTTCAAAATAAAGTATATATAAAATAGATAAACAAGTTTATACTGTATAGCACAGGAAATATTCGATATCTTGTAGTAGCTTATAGCGAAAAAAAGAATATGAAAATGAATATATGTATGTTCATGTATGGCTGAAGCATTGTTCTGTACACGAGAAATTGACACAATATTGTAAACTGACTATACTTCAATAAAAAAAGAAACAATGCTATTTACAAAGCACCAAAAAATGAAATAAATAGATATAAATCTAAAAAAGTGTATAAAATCTACATGGGGAAAATTACATAACTGTGAAAGAAGTCAGAGACTATCTAAATAGGTGGAAAGATATTCCACATTTGTGAATTGAAGGATACAGTGTTGTTAATGTGCCAGTTTTTCTCAAATTGATCTATTGATTCAATACAATCTCAGTAAAGTCCCCACAAGCAATTTCATATCTATCATCAAACTGATTCTGAAGTTTATATGGAAAGGCAAATGACCTAGTGTACTAAAAACAAACAAACAAACAAAAGAACAAAGCTGGATGACTCACATTACTTAGTTTCACTACTTTAAAACTACAAAAATCAAGGCAAATGTTATTGGCAAAAGAATATACACATACATCAGTGGAATAGACTCAGTCTATAAATAATCTCAAATAGTCAACTGATCTTTGACAAAGAAGCAAAGACCATTCAAAGGAGAAATTTAAGATATTTGATTTGTGGAAGATATTCTTAGAAGAATGAATGTCAAGTCTCAGGCTAAGAGAAAATATTTGGAAAACACATACCTCATAAAGGATTTTTGTACACAGCGTACTAAGTACTATTAAAAGCTGACTAATAAGGAAAAAATCCAATTTTTAAAATGGGAGAAAAATTTATGTATTCACTTCAACAAATAAGGTAAGCATATGAAAAGATGTTCAATATAATTTATCATTCAACTAATGCAAATTAAACAACAATAAGATACTGTTGGAATGGCTAAAATTTAAAAAGAAACTGACAACAACTATTGCTAGCAAGAATGTGGAGTACAAAGAACTCTTATTACTTGATGGTAGGAAGGTAAAAGAGGTATAGTTCTTTTGGAAGACAGTTTAGCAGTTTCTTACAAAGCTAAACATAATCCTACCATATGATCCAGGAATTGTGTTTCTAGGTATTTACCCCCATGAGTTAAAAACTTATGTCCACAAGAAAATGTGAACACAAATGTATGTACTAGCTATACTCACAGCCCACAAAACTGAAAGTCACCAGTAAGTCCTCCAATAGATGAATGGATAAAGAAAGAATGGTATATCCATACAATGGAATATTATTCAATGATTAAAATAAATAAGCTACCTAGCGCCCTGCCTTCCAAAATGAATGCACCTTAAATGCACATTGCTGAGAGAAAGAGGCTAGTCTAAAAAAACTAGATACTACATGATTCCAATTACATGATGTTCTGGAAAAGTTAAAAATATAAACATGTTAAAAAATCAGTGGGGACTTTCAGTTTCTGATCTAGCAAGTATGGGACTCAAATGTCATCTCTCTCAACCACACAAATAGAGGAAAAAAAGACAGAACAAATGGGAAATCAACAACTCTGCTTAGATTAATCAGAGAACTGAGGTCATAGAACAAATCACTTGTCCCCAAAACTAAAGAGACAGACAGGACAAAACAGAGAAATACAACTTAACTGAGCAGAAGTCCAGGAGCAGAAACCTCCATGAGAACTAGTACGAAGATAGGAAAGATTAAACTGTAATTGAAAAATCCTTGGAGACTCAGTGTGGACAAATCGGAGAGTGAAAATACCGGGATAGGGGAGGGGGAAGACTTAGGTGATTCCCCACACTTTCATGAGTTTTACTGCCAGAACTTGATCAGGTTATTACATTGAAGACTGAGAAAAAACTCTTCTGCTTCCAGTGGAAGTAAGAGAGAAGTCGTTTTAAAATATGCCCAGAGCATTCTGTTGTTCTTAAGAAGGTGTGCCTTCAGGAGAAACCATTTCATCAGAGCCTAACTCACCTTGGGTAGGGAACCACCCAACTCTAGCCTCCACTAGACTCTCCGTTTTACTTAAGGAGGCATAAACAAAACTGAGAAGTACTTGTAAAGGTCACAGCTCAGGGGCACAGGCTCCCTAAAAGACTGAGACTTAATTGTAGGTCTATAGATTGCTTCCTTTCTCTGCCCATGCCTTAATACTACATCAGTAGGGCTCTCATATAATTACAGAACACAAGTGAAAGAATTGTACATGTCATATGATATTTCAGAAGTCTCGAGGGAAACCCAAAGACAACAGGGGATGCAAAAACAAGGACAGCAGGGGAAATTGAGCCTCTGACACCGAGGGCTACAGCAAACAGTAAAGACGAATAAATCCCTAGCCAGATAAACATGACATCTCACATTAAAGGCCTATTAACCTCAGTTATTTAACCAGTAAGTCATATACAGCTTGAAACAGAAACATTATAAAGCATACGAAAAAACCAGAATTAGATACTACAGAGATTTTAGAATCACTAGGCTTGGATACAGCAATAATGATTAAAATGCTAGGGTGCTAACAGAAAAAAATTTAAAATATGCAAAAACACATGGGTAATGTAGACAGTAGACATGTGAGCAGACAGATGGAAAATCAAATAAATGATCAGTTCAAACTGTGGGAAATAAAAAAAAACAACATCACAAAAATAAAGAATGCCTTTGAGAAGTTCTTTAACTCACTGGACATAGCTGAGGAAAAAATGATCAAACTTGAAGAAATGTCAAAATAAACAACTCAGACTAAAAAGTGAGGAGAAAAGGAATGAAAAGGAAAAAAGAAACAGAACAGGATAACCAATAACTGTGGGAAAATTATAAAGTGTGTAACATAAGCATAATGAGAATAACAAAAGGAGAAGAAATATGGGGACAGAATAATGCAGAATAGCAAAGACAAAGAAAGAATCTTGAAAGAAGCCAGAAGACCAAACCAAACATAAAACAAATGAAAACAAAAACTCACCTATAGAGACTCAGAATAAGAATTACATTGGACTTCTCTTCAGAAACTATGCAAGCAGGAATAGAGTGGATTGAAATATTCAAAGTATCAAAAGAAAAGACTCACCAATCTGGAATTCTGTACACAGCAAAATTCTCACTCAAAGGTGAAGAAAAGAGCAAAATGGTGGAAGAGTAGTTTTTTTACTTTCTTCCCCCTAAGAAAGACTGATTTTGACAATTATCCATGGACTTGTACTTTTGTAGACGTCCAGAATTCCAGCAAAGAAGTTCCAGCACACCCTTGGAGGAAAAAAAATCTGAAATCAGACACACTGAAGAACATAAGAAGAATGGTTTTACTATATCCATGTTACCCCTCCCTGAAGCCAGCACAGCTCGGAGCCAAGGGAGAACTTCTGGGCCAGATTTTCCTGCAGGATAAGTGAGGGCTCAGATTCCTCAGCTGTGTAGGATGCTGCCAGAGAACACCCCTTTTTCTCACCCCATCCAGAATACTGAGGTATGCTGCATGATGGGGTATGGGGTGGGGATAAAAGAACAGCAACTAGGGCTCTTGGATGGCATCAAAGGGACACAAATCCTACTAAGCATTTCATGGACTCTGTCAGGAAGCCAGCCCATTCACCTGTCCGTGGAAACTTAGATTGTTTCCATGTCTTGGCTATTGTAAATAATGCAGCAATAAACAAGGGGCTGTGGATATTTTTCAAGGTAATGATTTTGTTTCCTTTGGATAAACATCCAGAAATGGAATTGCTGGATCATATGGTAGTTCTGTTTTTAATTTTTTGCATAATCTCCATACAGTTTTCCATAGTGGCTGTACCAATATGCAGAGTTCCCTTTTCTCCACATCCTTGCTAGGACTTGTTATCTCTTGTTTTTTTGATAATAGCCATTTTAACAGGTAAGAGGTGATACTGTGTTTTTTACTTTTTTTTTTGAAGTATAGTCAGTTTACAATGTTGTGTCAATTTCTGGTGTACAGCACAATGCTTCAGTCATACATGAATATACATATATTCATTTTCATATTCTTTTTCACTGTGAGCTACTACAAGATATTGAATATAATTCCCTATGCTATACAGTATAAACTTATTTATCTATTTTATATATACCAGTCAATATCTGCAAATCTCAAACTCCCAATTTATTCCTTCCCACCCTCTGTGTTTTTTTCTTACTAAAGTATTGTTGACTTACAATATTATATTAGTTTCAGGAATACAACATAGTGATTCAATATTTTATAGATTATATGAAGTTATTATAAAATGTTGGCTATATTCTCTGTGTTATATGTTATACTCTTCTATCTTACTTATTTTATACCTAGTAGTTCATGCCTCTCAATCCCCTACACCTTTCTTATTCTTAAAATGCCATGCATTTTAAATACCCAAAGCAATGTATAGATTTAATGCAATCTGATAGGAGGTAAGTATCCAAAATATGTAATGAACTTATAAAACTCAATATCAAACCCCCCCCCCAAATTCTAAAGGTCACAGGTAACATCATACTCAATTGGGAAAACCTGAAAGTATTTCTTCTACTATCAAGAACAAGACAAGGTTACCCAATCACACAACTTTTATTCAAAGTAGTACTGGAAGTCATGGCCAAAGCAATTAGGCAAATGTATTTTCTGTATTTGTTGAAGTGATTATATTATGTTTCTCTTTTTTTCTGCTAACATGGTAAATTGCATAGAGTGATTTTCACTTGTTAAAACAACTATTCATTCCTGGAACAAACGAAAATTAACTTTGTTATATTACCTTTTATCTATATTGCTCACTTTTTCTTGCTAAGATTTTATTTATAATTTTTGCATTTACCTTCATGAATGAAATTGTCCTATGGTAAGATTGGAACCATTTCTTTCTTAAATGTTTGGTAGATTTAACTAGTAAAGCCATCTTGGTCTGGAGTTTCTTTTAAGAAATGTTTTTCATTACCAACTGAATATTGTTAATAATTATAGAATGAATCACAATTTGTTTCCTCTATGGTATTTTTATTAGAAAATTTCCTATTTCATCTATATGTCCAATTTCATGACATAGAGTAGTTTTCAATATATAATATCATGTGCAGATAGAGACAGTTTTACTTCTTCCTTTCTGACTTTTCAGTCTTCATTTGGTAAAATCCAGCACCTATTTATAATAAAAATATATTTAAACTAGAAATAGAAGTGGACTTCCTCAGTCTAATAATAAGAGTATCTATTAATTAGCCTATAGCAAACATCACACTTAATGATGAAATGATGAAAGATTTTGCACCGACATCTAGAATGAAATAAAGATGCTCACTACCTCTACTTTTATCTAATACTGCACTGAGAGTACCATCTATTGTGATAAGGCAAGTATAAATAAATAAAAATAATCATATTTGAAAAGGAAGAAATAAAAGCATCATTTTTCATATGATATACTTGTTTACGTTGAAAATCCAAGAAAAATGAGGTAAATTATTGGAATTAAGATTTGTGATTAATAAACTTGCTGATATACATGTACATATACTTGTTAATAACATGCTGACAGACAGATGATACACGTAAATTATAAGTAAGTGGTAGATATATAGATAACTTGGAGGGGACAGAACATACATCCAGTTATTGGGAGTGTGGTACAAAGGTAAGATAAAGCCAAAAGCAAAATTCCATGAAAGCAATGATAATGGTCTCTTTGATTCACTACTATACCCTTAGTGTGTAGCACATTGTAGGCATTTAATGACTGTTTGTTGAATGAATGAATGCTCGGTGAATGGGCTATGTAACCAAGACTTACTATATGTGTCCTCATAGGGGTTGCATTAGTAAGAGAGCCTGAAGCAAAGGTACAGGTGGGGAAAAATGGCTCCAGAGCTAAACATTGTAAGACAATGAAGACAGGGAACACAAATGGTTGTTTTAGGAAAAATATCTTGTCAACTTGTATCCTTTATAATTGACTTTTAAAAATAAGGATAAGTCGTCAATTTTCTAATTATAATTTTCTGTTGAAGAAGTTATTCTTTATCTATCATTTCAGTTATTTGGACTCTGCTTGCAGGCTGATTAGAGTAGATTGAAATATAAAGAATTCATACAAAATTTACACTTCAATAACCACATTGACCAACTTAGACTGACAGTTTGAGATTGTTTGTGGACTCAGTTTCAAGAATAACAATAACAACAAAAACATTAAAGAAGCTTATACATTTTAAGAATAAAATATATTTTTTCTACCTTGGTCTTAAAGTATGGCGTCTGATTAAAACTGGAAGTTAAAATATAGATAAGAGAAAGTCATTAAATTTAATTAGTAATTGTATTATGAAATTATGGATATGTTCCCTGTAGTATGATCTCCAGAATTTGTCTATCAGAGTTTGAGATTTCATACAAATGTAAAAGTTAATATTCCCTTAAGGAACACAGTCCCCTACATAGAAGAAATCATGGTACGATGATGTTGTTTGTCATCAATTATGTATCTAAGGTCTTCATGTATGTTTAAATATTTAAAAAATCAGAATTTAAAACATATTATTAGAAATTCTACTCTTCCCCCATTTGCATGATTATTTCACTTTAAGGGATGTTATCAACTTAATGCCTCCTTTAACAAGATAAATTTTGTCTGCCACATGTCTCTATTTCATTTGAGACCTTATCAAAATTTAAAATTGTTAAAATGGAATCCAAATTTGTAGTTGAAGAGTCACTAAAACATGCATCACACTTAGTACTAAAAAAATATTCCCTTTGCCTAATTTCACTACCAAAACCTTGGGAAAATGTAACTTTATTTGTTTACTGTTTGCCTCTAGAAATTATATTTTAAATCATTAGCTTAAATATAAAAGGCAATGTAAAATAATGCCTTTAAGCCTACTACTACAAATGAGATTTATTCTCTTTTAGGACAAATTTAGACTTTTTCATGCTAAGATTTGAACTAGAAAACAAGAAGAGAAAGGTTAGTAAGCAGCCTTTAGTTTAAAAATTTGGCAGGTTTTTCAGCTTGGATGTAAGCCATGAAGCCAACAGCTGAATTCATCCTTGGCTGAGCAAGTCAGAGTATGGGAGCTTGCAAGCTGAGAACAGTGGATGGTACAACAGGGAAAGCAAGGCAGAATCACAGCTAATTAGAATTCCTGCAGGCTTTATCAACAGGTCTGCAAAATACAGTAATTAAGCTATGACTGTGAAAACATGCCACTTTGATGTTTTGGAGATGATGCAAACTAGTTTAAAATTACCCAGTTCAAAAACCATCACTTAAGATCTTCTTTAAAATGATACATGGAATGCATCTTTGACTACTGTGATTTTTTGTAATTACTTCAATCAAAGCCAAGACTAATTTAATTTCTCAATAAAAAATATCACGGGTTCAATTACTGACTTGTTTTTGTGCAGATGTATTCTGTACCAAAAAAGAGCAGAAGGGAACAAATATGTTGATATCTTAATATTTTCAAGTATCAAGATCTAGGTGTACCTGTAATAGGCAGGGCAAATGTCATCTCAGAAATAAATTTATTTTTGAACATATTTAAAATAATTTTTGTTAATGGAAATCAACAAAGGAACATATTAATAAATAATTTAATAAACTTATTTTTACAGCCTGACAGTGAATTGAATCTAAAACTGAAGTGAAAAAAATGTTCTAAAATACACCTTTACTTTTAAGCGCTGTTTTTAAGTGTGATTTGATGAAATTGATATGAGAAGAATGACAGGGTTGACATCCTGCTTTTAAGTCATGCTTTTGCAGGGTGGGAAAAGACAGCAACGTGACAAAAGCAGAATGTTCATGCTCTTAATTCGTTGGATTAAAATAGCTATGTCACTTTTAAAATTTCTTTGAAAATAAATCCCACACACATTTATTCTTCAGTGTGTGTGTGTGCGTGCGTGCACGCAAGCATGTTTTCTACATGAAACAAGACAGCTTGCCATTAATGGCAAGTGTGAATTTTTTAACTTGCTTTAATTAAAGCTTTTACTTATTTTAAAACATTTATTAGTTTATATGATTACAAAAGTAAGGGAGTGTCATTAGATAATTTCTGGGAGGTATCTGGATGTATAAGTAATGAGAGTTAACACCTGCCGTCTTATCACTAAATCTTCAGACTGCTCACTCCCTTCCCTCACACTCTCTCCCTCCACATGCACTTGACAAAATTAAGATTTTTCACATACAGAGTTGTGGGTCAATATTTGCAAGTGACTCACGTATTCTTGAAAAGAGTATGTAGTCTCTACAGCTTGGATAGAGAATTCTCTCTCTACATATAAATATAATGAGCTCATTCTGTTTAGAACATCTCTATTCTTAGTAATGTTTTGACATTGATATTTATGTTTTAGGACTGTGTTAAAATCTTTCACTATAGTGGTATATTATAATTCTATCTATTTTTGCTTGAAAGTTTAAAGCATGAAAGTTTTTGATTATTTATTTTCTTAGAGGATTTTTCTTCTATCATCATATAATGCCTTTTTCCCTATTAGTGTTTTTCAACTTTTCTTATATTTTGTCTCATATTAATATTTCTATATCAGCTTTCCTTTGGTTAGTATTTTTCTATATATATCTATGAATTTTATATATTGTATATGAATACATATAATATTAATTACATTGTATAGTAATATAATATAAATACACATATATAATTTACCATCCCTTTTTCTGCTTTCTACATTGTTACATTTTAAGTGTGTTTATTGTAAATAGCATATATCTCATTTTTAATATCCAATCTGAAAGTCTGTCTTTTAATATGTAATTCTACTTTTTAAATTTTTATTATGTTTATTATATACTTCAATTTTTACATTATATTTAGTATCTTCTATTTTCCTTCTTGGCTTATCTCCTCTCCCTTTCTTACCAAACCCCTGCAATTATTTTCTTGATCTTATATACTACATTTCTGTTATTTAAATTATAATTCTTTTTTTATTAAATGAAAGATTCTTTAAATTCTATAGTGCTTTACAATTTTCAAAATTTTCACACACCTGATTTCATATACTCTCGTAACCCTTTTTTTCCCTACCCTTATATTGCCCCCGCTTCCTTCTCCCCACTGGTTTGTTCTCTATATTTGTGAGTCTGCTTCTTTTTTCTGTTTTATTCACTAGTTTGTTGTGTTTTTTAGAGTCCACATGTAAGTGATATCATACAGTATTTGTCTTTCTCTATCTGACTTATTTCACTTAGCATAATGCCTTCCAAGTCAATCCATGTTGCTGCAGACAGCAAAATTTTATTCTTTTTTATGGCTGAATAGAATTCCATTGTATGTACATACATACATATATATACCACATCTTCTTTATCCATTCATTTGTTGATGCCACTTAGATTTCTTCTATACCTTGGCAATTGTAAATAACGTTGCTATGAATAATGAGGTGAATGTAACTTTTTAAATTGATGGTTTTTATTTTTTTCAGATATATACCCAGGGATGGAATTGTTGGGTCATATGGTAGTTCTACTTTTAGTTTTTTGAGGAATCTCCATACTATTTTTCGCAGTGGCAGTATCAATTTGCCTTCCCATGAACTGTGTATGAGGGTTCCCTTTCCACATCCTCTCCAGCATTTGTTATTTGTGCTCTTTTTGATGATAGCCATTCTGACAGGTATGAGGTGATATCTCATTGTGGTTTTGATTTGCATTTCCCTAATGATTAACAATGTTGAGCATCTTTTCATGTGCCTGTTGGCCATCTGCATTTTTCTCTTTGGAAAAATGTCTACTCAGTTCTTCTGCCCATTTTTCCAACTGGGTTGTTTGTTTTTTTGATGTTGAGTTGCATGAGTTGTTTATATATGTTGAATATTAACCCTTTATTGGCCATATCATTTGCAAATATCTTCTTCCATTCAATAGGTTGTCTTTTCATTTTGCCTATGGTTTCCTTTGCTGTACAAAAACTTTTAGGTTTTATTAGGTCTTATTTGTTTATTTTTGCTTTTGTTTTGTTTGCTTTAGGAAAAGGATCCAAGAAAATATGGCTGAGATTTATGTCAAAGAGTGTTCTCCCTGTTTTCCTCTAGGAATTTTGTAGTATTCAGTCTTATATTTAAGTCTTAAATTCATTTTGAGTTTATTTTATATATGGTGTTAGAGAATGTTCTAATTTTATTCCTTTACATGTAGCTGTATAGTTTTCCCAGGACCACTTTTTGAAAAGACTGTCTTTTCTCCATTGTATATTCTTGCCTCCTTTGTCATAGATTAACTGACCATAAGTGTCAGAAATTTGGTCACAGAAAGATATTTAAAGAAGGAAGATGATGGAAAGAGACACAGGGAGAAGAAGGCTGACTACAAGCCAAAGAAAGAGGCCTGGAACTGATCCTTTCCTCATAGCCCTCAGAAGGAACCAATCTGGCAGACACCTTGATTTTAGACTTCTGGCCTCCAGAACTATGAGACAATAAATTTTCTGTTGTTTGAGTCAACCAGTGTGTTGTACTTTGTTACAACAGCTTTAACAAATTAATACACTATACAGGGCATGGAATTAAAACAATATGTGCTTTATAGAACACACAATGTTTCAAAATGTTCTCTTCAAGAGTGACTTCAAATGCAATAAACTCACAGTGATGTTAAGACTACAGGAGAGCAGCACTCTATACAATAGCCAAGACATGGAAGCAGCCTCAATGTCCATCAAAAGATGACTGGATAAAGAAGCTGTGTTATATTTACACAATGGAATACTACTCAGCCATAAAAAAGAATAAAATAATGCCATTTGCAGCAACATGGATGGACCTAGAGATCATCATTCTAAGTAATGAAGTAAGCCGGAAAGAGAAAGAAAAATACTATATGATATCACTCATATGTTAAATCTAAAAAAAAAAAAGAAGAAGAAAAAAGAAGACAGTAATGAACTTGTCTACAAAACAGAAACAGACTCACAGACATAGTAAACAGTCTTATAGTTACCAGGGGAAAAGGGGTGAGAAGGGATAAATTTGGGAGTTTGAGATTTGCAAATGTTAGCCACTATATAATAAAAATAGATTAAAAAACAAATTTCTTCTGTATTGCATAGGGAACCATATTCAGTATCTTGTAATAACCTTTAGTGAAAAAGAATATGAAAACGAATATGTGTATTTGCATGACTAGGACATTGTGCTATACACCAAAAATCGACACATTGTAACTGACTATACTTCAATAAAAAAATAAGAAAAAAAATTTATATTATTATTAAAAAAAGACCACAGGATAGCAAATTCAATTGTGAGGTCGACAAGAGCATAGGAGAACAATAAAGAGTTATAGGAGGAGCCAGAGGATTCTGACTCACAGATTGGAATGGGGCAGAGTCTGAAAGATACACATCCCTGAGAGGAGGGCAGGATGGTACTCGGAGATATTGACATACCTGGCACCAGCTGATGCCTTATTTGTTGGAGCCTGGCTTCCAGATCAAATCCTTGGGACTTCTTCCACTATTTAGATACTAGTGAAAGATCAAGTTTAACCACACTGAAAAACTGCTCTTTCACACTTTCTCTGGGCTGCCTTCATTCAGCTCCCACTCATTTCCTGCAAGCCCCTAAACCTTACTTATGATTATTATAAGGCAGAAAAGTATAATTTCTGAGATAATCTATTTTTATTTGTTTTATAAGATATTGCTTCCTCTCTGGTCCTTTCATTCTAAACTCCTTCACCAGATTCTACATCTCATTGGGTAAATGTAAAATTCCTTAAAATGGCCAACATTAGGCTAAATACTTTGGTCCTTACATATGTCTTCACTCACACCTTGTCTCACACTCTTGTTCATTTTCTGCACTCCATCCTCTCTGGCCTCTTTTCAGTCTCTTGTACTCACTTTGCTCCCTCCCATTCAGGACCTCTCTATCTTCCTTCCCTCTTCACCTCCTATTCATACTATATCTTTCAACTCTGTGTCATTTTCTCAGGAAAACATGTCCATATCTTTATAAAGAGATCAATTTGATCCCATTATTTGATCTCCTAGCTCCATATACCTCTTTTTTATATCACATCTATTAAAATTTAGTCAAAAAGTACACACTTCCAGTTATAAGATTAAAAAGTACTGCTCATGCAATGTACAAGTTGATGACTATTAGTTAACATTGCTGTATGGTATATTTGAACATTGCTGAGAGAGTAGATCCTAAAAGTTTTCATCACAAGGGAAAAAACATTCTTTGGTATCTCTATGAGACGTTAACCAAACTTATTGTGGTAATTATTTCCCAGTATATATGTAAAGCCATTATGCTGTCACTTTAAACTTATGAAGTACTGTATGTCAATTGTATCTCAGTAAACTTGAAAGAAAAAATTCCCAGCAAGTTAAAATTTATTATCACCTGTTTGATATTTCAATTATTTACATAATAGCTGAAACTTTCACTAGATCATAAAAATCCATGACAGGAAACATACTTGCTTTTATTTACCACTGTAACTTAAGCATAACCATAGAAGTTTTTGTGTACTAGTAGTTTAATAAGATTTTTAAAAATAAACATACACATAGCTATGGATCTTTCTTTTTGAAAAGTATGTTCTTTTGAATTTACATTTCATAGAAATTACAACTATAAGGCCTGGCAGTTCTATCATTATCAGGTTGACTTATTTTTTGTATCTTTAAATCAAATATCATGAAATCATAAAATATTCAAGCTGGAAGTAACCTTAGTTGCAATCTAGTACAGCAGTTTTCAAACTTTATGGACTTGTCTCAGAGACTGCTTGAAGAAAATTGTGAGGAAAACTCTGATAAAGAAAGTGGAGCTTTGGAACACCAATCTTGGGAACACCAACAACTCTACTTTCATCTATTTTATATATTGGAATCCCACGTAATTTTTATTTTAATTTAAAAAATTTAGTGCTAAAGGTTTTTAAGAATGTTAATCTATCTCAACTCCTCTCATTTTAATTGTAAGAAAACTAATTCTTCGTGAGGCAAAATTACTTTAATAAGGACACCCAACTAGGACACACGTAATTTGATTCCTAGAAATTTCAAGTTGGCTTATTTGTCCATCAATGGATTAATATTTCATTCTTAAGCCAATCTAATTTTAGTTCTCTAGTTAACAAGATGAGTTGTATGTGAACTTGATTATTTTAAATGAACAAATCATGGCTTCTCATGCTTTCAATCAACCAATAACATCTATGGACCTATGAGAATAGCATTGAGTTTGGGGATCCATCATGATTAAGCAAAAGAAATATAAATTTTTGTCGCCAACAGATTCTGGTGGGTTTGAGTCCTAATTCTGCCACTTACTAGTATAGATTATGCACATTATGTTAAACTTTCTGAAATTCACTCTACTCATCTGGAAAATAAGAATTAATCAATTTCCAAATGGGGTTGTTTGAGGGATTTCATGAAATATTCAAAACTGCCTAACGCATTGTCTGGTACAGAGTTGATTGTCAATAAGTGTAAGTTTCCTTTTTACTCTTCTTTTTATGTTTATTTTGCCTTTGTATTTACTTGATTTTACATATCTGGTTTATAAATGTATCTATGCTTTTCAAAATTAAACATTTATTTTGTCTCATAAAAGAAATTTGGATTCATCAATAAATAATAATGCATAGGTAATTCCATGAGATTATTGTGGTTGTTAATATTTCACATTTGACAGTCAAGGTCTAGATTAATTATCACTTTCCTTTTACAACACCTATAATTATCTTAAGCTAACAATGAATATTTTTCATAATACAAATATGACTAGAATTCTACTTTGTACATTTGATAATTAGATGACCTGTCTTCTGAATGTTACCCACTATTCAGTCTTATTTTTGTGCTGAAGAGTTTGTGTGGCAATAGGTAAACTTAAGCTAAAAATGACGAGAATTTGAAGGGAAAGAACTTTTTTTAATAGCCAGATATTTTTGTTTGTTCTGAATCCTTGTTTTTCTTTCTGTTAGTTCTGCCTATGCTACAAAAGTAATCTTAATTTTTTTAAAAAAGTACATATAATATATATATTGCTCTTTCAAGTATTTATTTACTCTCCACTCTTATGCTCATCTATAAGCAGGTATCATATGTCATTTAATAAATAACTTAATAAAGCAACTGTCCGGTTTCCATGCTTAAAAACAAACCTTGCAATTCTTACCCTCTGGTGTCATCTATTGGTTGGATGTTAAAATTGCAAATAGTGTTTTATACAAATATTCTTCAAAGTACCTGTCTCCTCATTTTTACTCTTCTGTGGTAATACTACTTAATTGTATTATTTTAAATTAAGATTGTTTAACTTACCTATTGTTAAATATTTAATAGTCTTTCCAAGTCTCCAGCCTACAAATGATATTGTTCAGTCATAAATTGTTCTATTGAGAGAGAAATTGTATTAAAAATTTGAACCAACTGAAAACTACCAGACATTACATAGAATTCTCATTTCGCTCTCCATTATGATATAGTAAAATGCCATTCCAATTAAGCAGTGTTAGGTGTAAATATAAAATATACTTACTTTGAATTTCTGTATTAGTGTTATTTTGCATGTTAAAATATTTCTGCTTTGTGTATCCCTCAGTTTAAAGCAAAAGAAACTGTTTAAGTTACAGTGAAACCAAAACTAATAATAAAAAAGAATCACCCATGTCACATGTTGAAATTGTTGGCTGCAAATATTTAAACAGATCAATAGATTTCCAGTACTGGAACAGCTCATCAGAATAACAAAATCTTTGGAAGAAATGCTTGTGAAGAGATTGAGTATGCATGATAGATCTGTTTATCATGCTATTTTCATATTCCTTTTTATAGGGTGTCAGAGAAAAGCTACAGTACAGGGAAATTGAAAATGAAAAATTGTTGCTGCAGATGATGTATTTCAGAGAAACCAGATAGATCACCATGTTTGCTATATGGCTCAAGAATTACTATTATTAGCTATCCTGGAATAAAATTTCATTTTCTCTAGCATTTACAATATACTGCTTTATACTTTTGTATTCAGAATTTCTAGTTCTTTGTTTTGAAACCTTGATGCTTTTCAAAATATATCATTTGTCCAACAGATGAATTAATCAAATGGTAAGCTCTGGATAAAGGTGAATGTGGATCCCCAAATCTTGTTCTCTTATTTCTTTCTACTGATGTTATATGATTTCACAGCCAGTCTAAGTGAAATGAAAAAATATAATGCAGTTCTTCCCTCGCAAAAAGAGTTCTTAGTCATTTCATTCTCATTGAATTCCTTTATTTTAGAGTAAATCATTGCTTATTCCATTTATTTTATTTGGTTTGCAGATAATACATTTTGTTATCAGGTCTAAGAAGCTGGTTGCATCACCACTGGTCTCTCAGATAATTACTATATGGATAAGATTTTATTAAACAACAGGTGTCTTGTAGGAAAACAATCACTGGACTGTGAATAAGCTCACCAAGGGCTAGTTCTTGTATTTATTTATATTAAAATACAGCTACAGGTATAATTGTTATCAAACCCATTCATGTGCCCAATACAATGAGGCCAAACAAATGAAAACGTCAGAGTTTGGAGCAGAGAAAGGTTTATTGCAAGGTTCAGCAAGGAGAAAAGGTGGCTTGTGCCTTAAGGGACCTGACTTCCCCAATGGTTTTCAGGGAAGAATTTTTAAAGGCAACATCTGGGATGAAGGCAGCAGGGTGCATGTGTTTCTTCTAATTAGTTGGTGGTGAGGTAACAGGGTGGTGCTCCAGGAATCTCAATCATCAACCTCCTGGTTCCAACCAGTGTGAAGGGTCTCAGCCTGAAGTCACCATCCTCCACCTGGGTGGGGGCCTTAGTTCCTGCAGAAGAACTCAAAGATATGTGTCAGATTGTTACGTATATCCCTTGAGGAGGAAATAGAGCTCGGTTTTATTGCTGAACTATTGTTTCTTAACTGCTTTTCCTTTGTTTCTGCATTCCGTCAGTTCCCTAATTAGCAACTGCTTAAATCTGCCCTTTGGAACTCAGGCAAGGCGCAGGAGACTAAACCTTTTTTCTACAAACAAGAGAAGGGGTGTGAGGGGTAGTTAGAGAGGAGCTTTTGTATCTCCAAGGGCCCCGCATGTTCCTGTTTGGTTTCAATCCCCCCCTCCTTTTTTTTTGATTCTCCTCAATCCTGAGGGGAACAGGTACAGGAAAGAAAGTGAAAGGGAATAAAGTTTTGGATAGAAAAGTTAATCATAAACTCAGCAGAGGAACTCGGTTTTAGGGTGACTCACTTTCATAATTATTTCAGATTTACTCTTTGATTTTCTCTCTCTGTCCCTCTTCACTGGTGCTTCAGGTATTGTTCATTTAATATCTTGCTCTAGAATATTATTTATTATGTGAAGTCATTGATTACAGATTTTGTAATCTGATTCTGACACCAGCTACATGGAGCTAGGCCAATTTCACAGGTTAAATACATAGCCCTCCCTCCAGAAGACTCTGCTCACTTCAGATACCAGCCCCTCAAGCTCCAGGGATCTCAGATTCCCTGAACTTCCGGCAAACTGGCTACAAATTTGAGAGTTCTCACTACCCTCTCTGATTTGATAACTTGCTAGAATGAATCACAGACCTCAGAAAGGCACTACAGTTCCTAGTACAGTCTTACTATAAAGAATACAAATGAAGAGACACAGGGTGAGACCTGTGAGGGTTCCCAATGCAAAGCTTCTGTGTCCTCAGAATGCATCACCCTCCTGGCACACTGATATGTATTATCAACTGGGAAGTTAACCTGAACTTCAAGTGTCCAAAGTTTCCACTGGGGTTTTATTACATTTATTTCTTCAAGCACTGGCCACATGATTAAGCTCAATCTCTAGCATCCCTTTCCTTTCTGGAGTTTGGGAGGTCAGGATTATGTCACATGGCTCAAAGCCCCAATCTTCTAATCTTATGGTTGGTCTCTCCAGCATAGCCAACACACATTATGAACCTAACTAGGATTCCAGAATGAATGACTTCATTCGTATAAACATAATTGTAGTTTGAGGGACCCGCCATGAATAAGAAAGACATTCCTATCACTAAGGAAATTCCAAAGTTTAGAAGCTTCCATCCAGGAACTAGGGACAATGACGAAATTGTTTATTATAAAACAGGTTTCATTGTCTATGTTTTCCTTTACATAACAGAATATAGTGTAGTTATAGAAAACTGCCTTTGAATCCAAGATATCTGTGCTCTATTTTACCATCCTATAAACTGTTTCACTGTTCTCTAGGTAGTCTCTGTGAGACCAAGTATATCTGTTAAAAATTTTACCCAGTATTCTCAACTTTAAGATGAGGAGACTTGACCTCATCCTAAATGTCATCCAAATTCTTAGTTCAAAGTCTTCCTGCCCCATAAAACTTTTCCTGGTAATGCTACTCAAAGTTAACCTTTTTCTCCTTTTCTGTACCAGATTTCTTTGTTGTAGCTCATATATAATTAATACTGTAAAATAAAATCCATATTTTATGGAAAGATAAGAAAAATTTAAACATAAAAAATTCTCCTCTGCCCTTTGGCCCCTGCTCTTCCCCACTGTGCATTGTGTACCTCCATTATGCATCAAACAAACTTCCCTCATGGGCAGGAATACCTGCTCAACCATAAAGTGCAATCCACTGCACTCCTAGCATCAACAAAACAACTCCTTAAAAGAAGCATTCTTTCTTGATCTTCTAAGGCATCACATGACCCACCATGATGACCCTTAGGTCTGGATCATGTAAACTGTCAATAATACATCATTAGATGTACAGCCTTCTGTCAAAAAACTTACATAAGTGTGCCTTCACTTCTAATGGGCTATCAGTGGACTTTTCAGCATAAAAGTTACAGACAAGTAGAGAGTGGGATGATATATTCAAAGTTCTGAAAAAAAAAAAGTCAAATGAGAATACTCTCTCTGGAACAGTTATATTTCTGAAATGAAGAATAAATACTTTTCCAGACAAACAAAAGCTAAGGGAAATCATTAACATGAGACCTTGTCTTATAAGAAATGTTGAATGGAGCTCTTCAAGCTGAAATGAAAGGATGCTAACAATTAATATGAAAACATATGAAAATATTTAACACATTTATGGGACACAGCAAAGGCAGTGCTAAGAGGGAAGTTTATAGTGATACAGGCCTTCCTCAAAAAAGAACAATCTCAAATAAACAATTTAACCCACCAGCTGTAAGAACTTGAAAAAGAAGAACAAAAAGCCCCAAAAGGCAGAAGAAGGAAGGAAATTATAAAGATCCAGGAGGAAATAAATAAAATAGAGAGTTAAAAAACCATAGAAAAAAATCAATCAAACCAAAAGCTGTATTTTTGCAAAAGTAAATAAAATCGACAAACTTCTGGCCAAACTCACAAAGAAAAAAAAAGAGAGAGCACAAATTAGCAAAAAAAGAAAGGAAAATGGAGAAATTACAGCAAATAACATAGTAATACAGAATATCATGTGAGAATATTATGAAAAACTATATGGAACCAAACTGGATAACCCAGAGGAGATGGACAAGTTTCTGGAAACATACAGTCCACCAAGACTGAACCAAAAAGAAACTGACCACTTGAACAAACCAATCACTAGAAATGAAATTGAAATAGCAATAAAAAAAACTCTCTACAAATAAAAGTCCAGGACCGGACGGCTTCACCAGGGAATTCTACCAAACATACAAAGAACTCATACCAACCTTCTCAAAATCTTCCAGAAGATTGAAACGAAGGGAATACTCCCAAATTCATTCTGTGAAGCCACCATCACCCTGATACCAAAACCAGGCAAAGACACTACCATAAAAGAGAATTATAGGCCAATATCACTGATGAACATAGACGCCAAAATCCTCACCAAAATATTAGCAAATAGAATCCAACAACACATAAAAAAGCTTATACATCATGGACCAAGTGGGGTTCATCCCAGGGACACAAGGGTGGTTCAACATATGCAAATCAATCAATGTAATACATCACATCAACAAGGGAAAGGACAAAAACCACATGATCATCTCAATCGATGCAGAAAAAGCATTTGATAAAATTCAACACCCATTTATGATAAAAACTCTCACCAAAGTGGGTATAGAGGGAACATATCTCAACATAATAAAAGCTATATATGACAAACCTACAACCAGCATAGTACTCAACGGTGAAAAACCCAAAAGCTTCCCACTAAAATCTGGGACAAGGATGCCCACTATCACCACTCCTATTCAACATAGTCCTGGAAGTCCTAGCCACAGCAATCAGGCAAGAGAAAGAAATAAAAGGGATCCAAATTGGAAAAGAAGAGGTAAAAGTGTCACTATATGCTGACGACATGTTACTATATATAGAAGACCCTAAAAGGTCCACACAAAAACTACTAGAGCTGATCAAAGAATTCAGCAAGGTAGCAGGTTACAAGATTAACATTCAAAAATCAGTTGCGTTTCTTTACAATAACGATGAATCAACAGAAAAAGAGAGTAAAGAAACAATTCCCTTTAACAGAAAAAGAGAGTAAAGAAACAATTCCCTTTAAAATAGCACCCAAAGTAATAAAATACCTAGGAATAAACCTAACCAAGGAGGTGAAAGAATTATACACAGAAAACTATAAACCACTGATGAAGGAAATTAAAGAAGACTTTAGAAAATGGAAAGCTAGTCCATGCTCTTGGATTGGAAGAATCAATATTGTTAAAATGGTCACACTGCCCAAGGCAATCTACAGATTTAATGCAATCCCTATCAAATTACCCAGGACATATTTCACAGAACTAGAACAAATCATAATAAAATGTATATGGAACCATCAAAGACCCAGAATTGCCTAAAGCATTACTGAAGAGAAAGAAAGAGGCTGGAGGAAAATCACGCTTTGGTCTCCATGTAGGAGCTCATTTTTTCTGAATCTATTCTGTGATAAAGAACAAGACAGTATGACCTTTCCTGCATGTCAATTCCTTCTGCCTCTGAGTGTGGTGGCAGCAGGTAAAGGGGCTGTGCTGATGCCTTTAAAGTCACACATGTGTGATTTCTTTGCATAATATCATCTAGATAAGGAGGAGAAAGAGGAAGAAATGGCAGGTTCTCAGGTCTTGCTGTCTCTATGATGAACCTGGTCAGCTTTTACCTCTTTTGAGCAAAAGACAGAGCCCTAGGATGTGAAGAGAAAGGAGACAGTAGTCATACACCCAGACTTGAATCAAGATGGTGGAGTAGGAGGATGAAGAACACAACTTCCCCCATGAGCACATCAAAACTACATCAACATGTGGGACAATTCTCACTGAAAACTAACTGGAGACAAGCAGAAAGACTCGTATACAACCAACTCTGTAAGAAAGATCGATGTGGATCAATTCAGAAGGGAAAAGAAGACATCATGTTGGGACCCTTGCCCGTGGGAGGGCCAGCAAGGCTTCTGCAGAAAAATCAGCTGATAGCTTTATGGGAGTCCATGCCTGCCAAAGAGTGAGCTCAGCAGAGAAGGGTTTTAATAATTAAGTGGATAGAATGGATAGAATGACCTGTTCTGTAGATGCAAGTCAGCCTCTTTCCTTAGCCACTCCTGTCATTGCCTGATAGGCTCATGAACAAAGAGGCTGTAGTAACAGCAATGGAGATTATGCATAGGCTTAGCAACATGGGCTTTCTCACCAAGGCTTATCTGGCAACAATCATGGCTGATTGTCCAAACGGCCAGCAGCAGAAAGAAACACTGTATTTCCAATATGGCACCATTCCCTGAGGTGTTTAACCAACTTCCTGGTGCCAGGTTGATTACACTGGACTTCTTCCATAATGGAAAGGGCAGAATTTTGTTCGTAATGGAAAAGAGTCTTACTCTGGATATGAATTTGCCTTCCTTGCAAGCAATACTCCTGCTAAAAGTACCATCTGTAGTCTTGTAGAATGCCTTACCCACTATCATGGTATTCCACAGAGCATTGCTGTTGATCAAAGAACTCACTTCACAACAAATGAAGTCCAGCAATGGACCCATGCTTATGGAATTTATTAGTCTTACCATGTCCCTCATTGTATTAGTCAGTTTGGACTGTCATGACAAAATACCATAGCCCGGGTGGCTTACATAACAGAAATTTATTTTCTCACAGTTCTGGAGACTGTGAGTCTGAGATCAGGTTCTGGTGACAGCATTTTTCCTGGCTTGTGGACAGACATCTTCCTGTTCCTTCACAAGGGAGAGAGGAAGAAAAAGACAGCAAGCTCTCTGGGGTGTCTCCTTATAAGTGGACTAACCCCATTATTAGGGCCCCATTCTCATGACCTCATCTATACTAATTATCTCCCCAAAACCCTCTCAAAAATCCAAATATCATCATGTTGGGAGTTAAGGCTTTAACGTACTAATTTTGAGGGAATATAATTAAGTCCATAGCACCCACTACTTTGAACTAGCTAGCTTGATAGAATGGTGGAATGACCTTTTAAAGACTCAGTTACAGTGTCAGCTGGGTAATAATACCTTTCAGGGATGGGTCAAGGTTCTCCAGAGGGTTGTATATGTTCTGAGTCAGCAATCAACATATAGTGCTGTTTCTCTTATAACCAGATTTCACAGGTCCAGGAATCAAGGAGTGGAAAGCAGAGTGGTACCACTCACTATTACCCCAGTAATCCATTAGCAACATTGTTGCTTCCTGTTTCTATGACCTTATACTCTTGTGACCTAGCAGTCTTAGTTCCAAAGAGGAAAATATTTCCAGCAGGAGACACAACAATGATTCTATTTAACTTGAAGTTAAGACTGCCAACTGGCCATTTTGGACTCATCATGCTTCTGAATCAACAGGCAAAGAAGGAGATTTTTGTGCTGGATGGGATGATTGATGCTGACTACTGAGGATAAATTGGCCTGCTACTCCACAGGGGTGCTAAGAGTAAGTCTGGAATACAAGAGATCTCCTAGGATGCTTCTTAGTATTTCATGATCTGTGATTAAAGCCAATAGAAAACTACAACAATCCGTTTCAGACAAGACTAGTAATGGCTCAGACCATTCCAGAATGAAGGTTTGGGTCACCTCACCAGATAAAGAACTAAAACCAGCAGAAGTGCTTGCTGAAGGGAAAAGAAATACAGAATGGGTAGTGGAGGACGGTAGTGATGAATACCAGCTATGAACCATGACCAGTTAAAGAAATAAGGACTATCATTGTCGTGAGTATTTCCTGCTTATTTTGTTATGAATACATTTGTGTGTGTATACACAATATATATATATAGCAAATATCTGTTTTCTTCCATCTCTTATCCCCTTATCATATAAGATATACTAATTTTATATCATAATATTTAAGTATTGTTAACTTTATATCTAATATTATATGGAATAAAGAGTAAGCATCATCCAAGGACTTCACATCCCCCTTTTGAGAAAAAGTGTGTTTTTGGTTGTACACAGGATAGCTGTATCATGTTAAGCAGAATATGATCTTGTTATTGTCCTTACATGAAGATTAAATATGTTTTAAGGAGATGCATATGGGTGCCAAGTTGACAAGGGGTGGACCTGTGATTATTAATTTTATGTGGTCATTAATAACTCGAAGGGTGTTCTTGAATGAGATTAACATTTAAATTGGTGAACTTTTGATGGGGCAGTTTGCTCTCTACGATGTGACTAATTAGTTGAAGATCAGAAAAAAATTTAAAGATTGAGCTCTCTCATCAAGAGGGAATTCTCCAGTAGACTGCCTTCATACCTTGTTTGCACCATCATCTCTTTTGGGACTGGAACTTACTGGCCCACATTTCAGACTTGGACTTGCCAATCTCCATAATCACATGAGCTAATTCCTTATAATCAATCTCTCTCTCTCTGCTTCTCTTTCTACTGAGAGATTTTCTACTGGTTCTAGTTCTCTTGAGAACACTGGCACCAGGTCTAATACTGTGGTAAATGTAAATTTTCTCATTTTCATTCATTCAAATCCCCAAGATAATTAGGGTGATCTGGAACATTATCCCACAGTGATAGCACTTTAAAGGAAATCTTTATGGCTATAGTGTCTATCATTGGACAAAATTTCTGTTGAAATAAGTCTTGAAGCAACGTTGTTTTAACCCATGAACTTTTATTTGCATTTCAAATAACTGGTAGCTATGCTTTGTCATGATTTTTAAAAATACTTGAGGATTTTTTAGACCAACAGATAAACATAGTTTTAATTTAAATTTACTCTCTACACTGCCTTCTGCATTGGTTTGCTAAAGGAACCATAACAAAAATCCAACAGATTGAGTGGCTTAAACAATTGAAATTTATTTTCTCACAGTTGTGGAGACTGAAATTCCAAGATCAAGGTGTCATTGGTAGTCTATCTCCTAGCAAATTGTCTAAGTTTGTGTAACATACAGTTGGGGCCACATAGAGGAGAATGTTGGGAATTGAATTAAATTAGATTAAAACAATAAACAACAAATAAAAAAGGTGTATAGGACATGCAAAGAAATCTTGCTTAAGAGAAAATACAAGAAGCAAGTACATATAGGGAGAAAATATTCAACCTCATGAATAAAATATGCATTCAGTTGAGATACCATTTTAATCAATTGAAAAAAATTAAAAATTTAAAATAATACTGTCCTGTATTTGTTAATATCCACTTGAAATTAGATTTTCAAAAATTACTTTGAATGAGTCTATAACTTGATAATTTTTCTGAGGGATAATTTATCAATAGCAACAATGTTAAAATGGTGGTTATCTACGTTCAGCTAATGTTACTTAATAAAATGACTAAGAATGTGGTAAAAGATTACTTTAAAAATGATCACAGTGGCATAGTCATATAATAAGTTATAAATAGCCCAAGTATCCAAGATTAAGACAGTAATCAAAATAATAAGGTATTTATTTTATCAAATGGACTATTGTACAATCTTCAATCATGTTTTCAAAACATATTTCATAACACCAAAATGCACATGATAGTATTTAGTTGATTAAGACACAGAATTATACATATACTGTAATACCAATTAAAATGAAAAATAAACAGGCCAAAATTTAAACTAAAAATATTAACAGTATACTTGAGTGACAGAAATACGTATAATTTTAAAAATACTTTCCATCTTTTTAAAACTTTTTTACAATTTATATCCGTAAGTGTTAACATCAGATATCTAAGAGTTATTTTACAAAGAATCAGATCCCTGAGTGTGCCCCACATATGTTCATTTTAAAATAGTTTTGTCAATCTGGGGTACTAAAACCTAACAGTAAAATTAAGGTTTTTATATAATGTTAAAATTGTTAGTTTAAATTATGATTGGCACATTGTGAGGGGTATTTAAACATGGATTCTCTTTTATTAACTTAATATAATATATATTCTCGAAGATGGAGAGCATAGTCAGACTATACTATAAATGTTAATTTTATTTATTTGCATCCAATTCCTTCTAACAAAGACTTCCATGTGAGTTATAAATAGTGGAAACCTATGATAGCAAATGCTTGAATTGAAAATGTGATCCATTTTTATATCATATACAAGGATAGAGGCACATAAAAATTCCCATTATGGGATATAATTAAAACATTTAATTTATTTGTTGAATAAATTATGTTGGTAGATCATGAAAATGATTTTTAGGGTATAATATAGGATCAGAACAATGTTGAGTGGATGAATGGAAAAAAAAAATCATCTTCAAAGTTAACTTGAAAGTGCAAGACAGCATAGCTATCCCATTATCCAAAGTTTTAATCATCAGTGTTTTCACTGATTATTGTAAAATTTTTTTAATGGACATAATCTACATAATCTTAAACTAACATGACATGCAGTAAAATAATCTCCCACTGAATTTTCTCTTCCTAGATACCCAATTTTTCCTATGTGACATGGTACACAAAATATTTTTAAACATTAATTTTTTTAAACATACATTCATTATCACCTGCACATTTGATATTTTAAAGATCATTCATGTTTGCTTTGTTACCAATCAATGTGTCTTCCTTCACAAAATCTGTAGCTAACTGATTAATTAACTTTATGATTTTGCTCTGTATAAAAACACAAAAAAGCATTATTAAGTTTAAGAAATATATAAATTTTTAAAAACGATGAATAAATACATGTTACTTTTCTACTACATGCCAGATATTATTCTAGGCATTGGGGCAGAGCCAGGTATTAACTGAAAATAAAACTATAAGAGTTTTCACAGATCAAATTCTAACACTGTCTTAAGCACTTTACTTATATTAACTCATTTGAACCCCAAAACATCTTTGTGAAGCTGAATTTTGACAATTTTCTTAATTCTTTGGGCCTCAATATATTTACCTATACAGTAGGTAAAATATTAACTTCCTTACTGATTGCTTAGAAGAATTCACATTCCTACCTTGATTATATATGTTAAATATATAATAAAAATTCTGATTTTTTTTTCACATCAACCTTGAGACCTCTCTTGACTATCGAATCTGTGACTTATGATTGCAATATCTAAAATACATTCCTCTCTGAGAGAAGATATTGAGAAACAAAGTCCTTTTTGTCATGGTCAGAGAAGAGGCACTTAGAAACTTAGTAACAGAATTCAAATTCTATATTGAATTATGTAAAAAATGAGAAACAATATATTCTGAATCTCAGATTTCTATAGCCAATAAAAGTAGAATCTTTAAACAAATACATTTTCTATTCATTGAAATGTCCATCATTGTCCCTCCATAACCACCCTTATGTCTTTATTTCTTTCTTCTGACATTCAGATCCTTTTTTTTTTTTAGCATTTCTTTCTCACACCTCTAAACATCTGGATCATTTATCAGATCCTCTCTAACCCTGTGTTCAGACTTCTGGGTAAAAGCTTTAAAAAAAGAAGTTTTGCCACAATGGGCATCAGCTTCTAATAAGAACTCCAGCTTCTCCCTCTATTCTTTTTCCCTTCCCCCTCCCTTTCCCTCTACTTCACAGATACCAGATTTTTTGGTATGATATACAGAAATAAGGTACAGATTATGACATTCAATTCTTACATGACCTTCAATCTACTGTCATGATGTCTATAAATGAGAGAGATTGTGTATGACTGGCTCAGAATGTGGTAGACTCACATATAATCAGTAAGAGAGTATTTCTTTAGATAAGAAAAATGTGCAGAAAACAAATGGAAATTTATAAACGATACTGCTTGTAGTGTGTACTTCTAATTGCTATAGAACATGCATTTTTGAGAGTTAGAGATAATAGCTTCTTTTGCTCTCTAGATAAAATATCACTTTCAGATTATATGTCTGTCTTCCTTTTTATGGGAACATAATAAGGAAGGCTGGAGACAAGTGAGTAAATTTCCACCATTTGCCACCGTCTAAATGGCAAAAATAGCAAAATAGTTAAACATTCCTTTTTGAAAGTCAACATTTTAAAACTATGTTTTCTTCCTTCTATCATTTACTACTAAAATGAGCTTAATTTTAATAATCTGATAACTAGTAATTTTTTTAAATAAAAAATGTACGTAACTAGATCATGAATAACCTGAGCTAACGGGTGATTAGATAGGATGAGTAATAGACACTGTCAAACAAATCTTGCAGGCTATACTCTTTTTCCTATTTTCCTATTGTCTTGTGCTTTTATTATTTAAGAGGTTATTGTTTACTTGGTTTTAATTTGGGTGCCACGATTCTGACACACTGTACTTATTACTCCTTTATTTTTAGCAGTAATTCTATTACACTTTTTACATGAATAAGAAATTTATTGCACTACTTATTACCAGGTAAGCACTTCAGCCCTAGACTGAATGTACAAATAGAGTTTTAAAATAAGATGAGAAAATCTTTACAAAATACATTATTTTCTTTCTGTGATCCAGACATTCATTTATCTTAATTATTTTTGATGCTTTTCCCATTACAGCGCCACTTTACATTTTCAGAGAACCCAAGTCATTAACTAGATTCCTTTAAAATGAATGTAAATTCTGAAAGACGACTTCTCCATAATTATTTCTGTCACCTGAATAAAAGGTATGTTGTTCAGAACATCACAAATCATTAAGAAAAACAGTTTATGCACAGTAAATTCTACCAGGAGAAATGCATCTTTTATGAATAACTCCCTGCAGGTATTGAGTAAATCTCATTGTTAAATTGGCAATAGGCTGTATGCTGTGTGCGATGGGCAAAAACATCAGAGAAGAGCAAACTTCTTGAAATAATGACATATTGAATTAAAATTTTAAATCTACTCGAATATTTTAAAACTAGCTGGCAAATTGGATAGAAATTGGATTTAAGCAGGAGTAGTAGGAGTAATTTGTGACAGTTGCTTAGTTTTGCTGTGTTCATTTTTTCTTCTGTTTTGTTTTGTTTTAATCTAGGTCAACAAAGTCAAAAGGCAAAGTTATATTAAAAGACATGTGATATAAATCAATTAGATTGTTTGCTAGGCTTAGAGATTTTCTATCTGTAAGTTATCTATATTCACATTATAGAAGATTGGCCAGATATCTGCAGATTATATTTCATGAAGTAACTTGTCAAATATTCCATCTGCTAAATATTTTCTCTTTTCATATACTTTCACTTTTGATATTCTTAAAATGGGAGTAATATATTTTACAATAAATACATGTTTATAATTCATGATTTAAAAATTCTTCTCTTGCCATGAGGCTGAATGGTTATCAAATTGACTTTTCATTCCCACAGCAATTTGGTCGTTCTCATCCTAATTACATTTATTTAGGCTTGTTACCTAAGAAACACATTCTCATGAACACGTCAAACGGTCCAATCCCTTCCCAACTGAAGTAAAAGTTGACATTGGCAACTTAGCATTGGTCAAAGGAGAATGAGTGTATGTATAGCTTTAGTAGATAAAGGAAACTATTTCTCTGTCTTAGTAGGTTCATTTCTAAACACTGGAACTTTAAAAGTTTAAGTGTTTATCAAACACCAATTTTTCAAAAGCACTCAAGCTGCCTACAAGTTCAAAACACTTACTTATCACTCGTTTTTTCCCTTTTTATGTATTTATTATCATAGGTAGGGAAAGGATAATCAGTCACACTGTCAGTGTTTCAGCTAAAATGCCATCAAGAGACTTTAGAGGATTTTTACCCTTCAGCTCATTTTATAACTTTTGAATTTCAGATTTTGATGTCAACCCACTTCTTGCATTCCTGCTGATTAAGATGACAAGAATGCAGGACTGTGCATACTACTTCTTTACATGTCATGTATGTATTTATTTACAATTTAGATTTTAAACATTAGTTCTCCCCTTTGTTCTTGAAGACAACAGTTTGTTTTCTGATGTAGGGAAAAGAAATTCATACATTTAAAATTCAGTAGTTTATTATTTTCTTTGATTTTGATTCACCTTGAAAGACACAAAGAGGTGTGTTTATTTTCTTCATTATGATGATTTTCAAATATTTGTGCATAGAAATTACATAGCATCTGTCGACTGAAATAAAATCACACAACAGGAGAGTTGTGGCTTGAGTTTTATTTAGGGAAAAATGAGGACTAGAGCCCGGGAGAAAGAATCCCAGAAAGCTCTGAGAACCTGTTCCAAAGAGACAAAGGGAAAACTCAGTATTATATATGATTTCAGCGAAGGGGGGTATGTGCAGTCAAGCACACATTTAGGTAGAGGCTTTCTGCTGGTCACAAGGGGAGATGTCCCCATTAATGATTTTAGTACTTTTCTGGATATGAGGAGACACAAGGATTGGGGTCATAAAATCTTCTCCTGAAAATATCTAACTCTCTAAAGGCCTATTCAGCCAGTTTTCCCAGAACACAGGGTGCCCCATTCCTGACCTCCATCCTGAACTCCTTTCAGGGTGTGTTGGAGGTCAGCGGCTACAGTAGCTCATGATTTAATCCAAGCAGAGTTAAATGGCAAGTGCCAACGGGATCCCATCCTTGTAGAGGCAGATGGCAAGTGCCAGTTTTTAGTTAGCACATCTTTTAAAACTTCTTTTAGATGTACTCTCATTGGTTTAATTACTTTTACATCTAAATTCAATAAACAATTCCTGAATCCATTGATTATTTTAGTAAGTTAGAGTTACTTCATTTACTTGAAGTAACCTCGTTGATTCATGAATTGGTTTTGGTTATTATATTATTATGAAAATATGAAAATAGCAAATTCACTTATTCTAAATAAACAAAAACAAATTAAAGATTTGGGGCAGCAGAGTGCTTTTAATTTTGTAGTTTACACCAATAAGTATTAACAGACAATGCAATTACTCTGAAATATTAGTACACAACAACACAGTTCCAATCTTAGGCAACACTTCAAAGTAAGGAAAGGTCCAATTCAACATGATACAACATGTATGAAAGAAGCACATTGGAGGAAGTGTCTGCTCCATCCCTTCACTCTCCATACCTAACAATACATCAGGAAATAGATGCTGCAGTTAACTTAAAATATAAACTTTACGATATTATGGATGTAGAAATAGAAGATTTTCTGCAAATTGTAAGTATATCTGCAACTATCCCAGTGGTCACCATCATGGAACAAGATTAATGTAGAATAGAACAAAAGCGTCCATCCGCCAAGCTTGAATCTGAATAGAAAAAAATCCAATTCAGAGATTCATTTCCTGTTTTTCAGCTAATGAATACACTCTGGTCTTGGTAAGAGGTATTAGGTTTAAATATAACCAAAACCCAATATATTGTATTCATAGTTTGTGTAAACTTTCCTCATTACTTCCATAATAAATAGTTTAATTTTTTGGAAATTTAGAATGTTCTATGATGGACTTTGTATCAAGTGGAGGAGATTTGGTGGAAGTATACTGATTGTATTTATTTGCTTTTGCTTTTCTTCCATTCAAAGTGCAAATCTGCATCCTTTAGCTGTCTGGATTACATGGTCTGTAATACTAAAATTAATTAGTATTTATATTGTGTCTTGAATTTTACATCCAAATTACGTATATTATCTAACTTAATTCTCATAAGAGCTCTGTGAGGGAGGAGTTAAGTCATACATAAGCACTCATGGCTAGAAACAATGCTAGGTATTTAGAAGGAAAAAGCTGGGCTGGGCCAAGACTGGGCCAGGCTAACTCATGAATTTTAAGTTTTACCCTTGCCAGACCGGTTTTGGGTTACTGGAAATGACTTTGCTTCTGCTTTTATGACACTGCCTAGCTGTACCCACCCTATTGGTTGATGGATCCCCAAGCTTGTAAGCGACCCTATAAACCCTCACTCACACTTCCCGGAGGTGCTCAGAGCTTTGGAGAGTAAGCCCCTCTGAGTCTGCCAGTGTAATAAACCTGCATACTCCAACCCTCTGAGTGGTGCTATTTTCTTGGCTGGCCTTTCGTTTCTGTAACAGTATCATATGGATAGATAAAACAGATGTCACAGATCTACTTGACAGTAAAGACTCAAATACTCCAAAGTTTGCAGAAAACTTTGCTTTACATTTCTTTGCATGAAAACAGGGGCATGGAATCAGATGGGTTTTGGTTTAGGGCCCAGCTCTGACTCTTATGGTCTGTGTTACTTTCAGTAAATTAGTTCTCTGAAACACAATTTATCTGTAAAATGAGGATGATAATAGTACTGTCGACTGAAATAAATACACAGCCTGAAAGTTGAGAGTTCTGTTTTATTTGGTGGGAGGACTCGAGCCGGGATGGCAGCCTCTCACATCGCTCTGAGGGACTGCTCCAAAGAGGTAGGGGAGGAGCTAGGATATATAGGAGCTTTACAACAAAGACCAGGTAGTTGGAACATTACAAGATTACTTGTTAACTAAAGAAAACCAGGCATCTCAAGTTAAAGAATTTAGCTCCTTTCTATGTATGGGAGGAAGCAAACATTTGGGCTCATTGAATTCATTCCTTTGACAAGCACGTAGCTATCTAGGGCCAGTATCCTGTCCTTTCTTATTCTGAGTCCCCTCAGGGTGCACCACTGTGAGTGGCTGCAGAGGCCGGGCTGCAGGCTTGTCTTCACTGGGGGTTGGCATCAGCCTAAGATGACCTGACGGTTTCAACATTCTTTGTTTACTGATATGGTTTGCAGTATTTTTCATTCACAGTGGCTTATATATTCTTCACCCAAACTGTTGAATTCCAACTATAGTACTACCAAATTTGATGATTAAAGGAGATAGATGGAATATAGATTTAGTTGTTATGGAATTTGTTATAAAAGATGTGACTAAAGACAAACCAAAATATATAACTTAACAAAACTCTTTTTTTTTTTTTGGCATTTGGAATTTTATATTCCAAGGCTGATGTAATAAAAGCAAAGTTAAAATTCTCTATTGCAAAAGAAAAATAATGACTTTGAAGAATAAGTTTCTTAATTTTAATGGAAATATAATAAACACTCAAAAAAAGCCTCTCATTAAAATATATTAGTTATGTTTATATTTTTTCAAAAACTGATGCACTTCTTAAAGTTAAAAAATAAAGAGTATGGAAGAAATTTAAGTAGTACCTAAAATGTACTAAATACTTAAAATATATCAGATACTGTGCTAAGCATCTAATGCAAGATAGCATATTTAATCCTCAGAAGAACCCTAGAATTAGGTACTGTGAACGAAAAATACTGCGAACCATATCAGTAAACACAGAATGCTGAAACCGTCAAGTCATCAGTGGCTGGCGCCACCCCCAAGTGAGGACAGGCCTGCAGCCAGGCCTCTGCAGCCACTCACAATGGTGCACCCTGAGGGGACTCAGAATAAGAAAGGACAGGATACTGGCCCTAGATAGCTACATGCTTGTCAAAGGAATGAATTCAGTGAGCCCGAATGTTTGCTCCCTCCCATACATAGAAAGGAGCTAAATTCTTTAACTTGAGATGCCTGGTTTTCTTTAGTTAACAAGTAATCCTTTATTGTTCCAACTACCTGGTCTTTGTTGTAAAGCTCCTATATATCCTAGCTCCTCCCCTACCTCTTTGGAGCAGTCCCTCAGAGCGATGTGAGAGGCTGTCATCCCGGCTCGAGTCCTCCCACCAAATAAAACATCACTCTCAACTTTTAGGCTGTGTATTTATTTCAGTTGACACCATTTTAATGAAATTTGACTCCCCCTAAAACAGTTCCTTGTGGGGAGAAATTGGTTTAATAAGTTTTAAAACCTGAGAACTTGATTTCACCGAAAATATATCTATTTTTTTGTTTGTTTGTTTAGACTTGTGCTTTGAATTTTATATAACAAGGCCTTTTGGTCAGCTTTTGCCTATTTTACTGTTACTTTTAGTACTACAGCAATGGGAAATATAAAAAGAGAAAATATACATGTACCCAAATATTTAGATAGAATATTTATGTTTATTTTTGGCTTTACTCTAAATGATGTCTATGCATTTTCTCTTGCCAAATGGAATTCGATCAGATTTTTTAAAATAATTTTTTAAACAGTTGGTTGGAATGACTGAATAAGCAATCCTGCTCTATATTAATGATGCTCCAGAAAAGCACAATGAACATGATAGTGAGCAGGACCCTGTGGTACACCCCCCAATCCTCCCGCCCAACTCCTGCTTCTTGTTTATAGAAAAGTTGAAGTCTCTCAGGCCTCTCTAAGTCATAGAAGAGCAGGCTCAAACAGTTGATTAGCACAAACCTGCAGGCAAAAGGGGGTGACAATGATTCTGACCACCTATCTCAACAATTAACTGAGATTACTCCTTCATTTCCCTTTCAAACTTTCATGGCTGAACAGAATCTTTGGTGATGGTTTTTTTTGGAGAGGTTGCTGGATTCACCAGATTGTAGGCACTGTGATTAAAAGCAACTTTCCTTTTTGTTACCAAGTCTATTGCCCCCATGACCTTATGTCAAATAGAAACCAATTACTCTTACTTAAGACTCAGGAGGCAGCTGCAGAGAAGAAACAAGAACTGGTTAGAACCACCCAGTCCAAGATGGTGGAGGAATTGACTTCCAGTGGGCCTTGAGCCTCATTATAAGCTCTTTGAAATGTATTAACATGCTAAATGACACACCCACCAGCACCATGACAGTCGACAATTACCATGAAAATAATTGAAAAAGCCCATACAAAGACCAATTGGCTCCAGCACACGAGGAATGAGGACATGATGGTAGAAGCCTCTCATAAAAGTCCACGTGGCCCGGCTCTGGCTGGAGCTGCCTCTATTGCCCATCTTAGACGATGACTCCACTCTCCATTGCCTTTCTTTTCTTCTCCCTGCTCAAGCACTTTCCTTCCATTTCCCCTTCTGAGCACTAGAGTGGCTGTTCACTTCATCCCTCTGCGGCTCAAATTCTTTCACAGCCAGCAGCACTCTGGTGGGCCTTCTAATTTAGGGACTATCCACTAACAAACAGATTACCTAATCATGATCATATTCAGTAACATGTTTTTTCACAATGTCATTCTGATATAAAACAGAGCTGAATGAGAAAAAAGTGACTCATACTTATAAAAAAAATTTGCAAGATATATAGGATATTTATATCAATTTTAAATTCAATTTGGAACATTCATTAGTTAATAAACAGAAGGAAAAATGTTTATATCCATAAACATTCAAATAGAAGATAATGCTCCACATTAAATTATTATATAATTTGAACTTTAGACTTAACCTCAATCCATTTCAGAAAACAGGATTATAAACCATGTAAGATTTTACAGATATTTTCTACATTCTCAAATGAATAGAACATGAATTGTGGAATGATTATGGAACATGATTGTGGAACTTGTGGAACATGATCCCTGGTAGAACATTTTGATGATTGCAAACTCATAATTATTAAATTTACCATATTAAAAAAGGAAAAACAATGACAAAGTATTGCAGCAAAGTTGTATGGTATTAGGGCTTGGTACTCATACATTTTTTTCATGTATAAATAATTTTGAAAAGGGAAAGTTCTACTGACATTCTTCCATAAGTTTCCTTTGAATTGTAATATGTCTCTTTGGGAAACAATTGAAGACTTTAAAGATTCAAAAAAGCATCATATTTATTTGGCACTGTTATATTTTTGAAAATCAACTTAATTGAAGTGTAATTTGCATGCAAAAAAAAACACCCACTTTAAATGAATAGTTCAATATGTCAATTCTTATTTTAAACTCTATATTTAAACTTGAAATAACTAATTCTTTTTAAATTGTAAAATATATTATAAATACCTGAGTGTGTAGTGTATATGTGTACAATAAAAAGAATAAATTACACATCCATGTATCCACCACTCAGGTTAATGTATAGAACATTTGCAAGTACCTTTGAAATCCTGTTACGGTGTTCGTTTGCAATCTTATTTCTCTTTTCTTTCACCCTAGAGGAAAATATCCTATTAAATTTTAAGACAATTATCCTTTTTTCCCCAGTCTTTATCGTTACACCATCTATGTATATATTCTTTAGCAATACACTGTATTGTTCTGGACCTTTGTATAAACAGAATTAAATTGCATAAATGATTTTCTAACAATTCTCTTAATATACTTATTATTACCTGTGAGATTCATCTATGTAAATAACTTAGCTCATTTGTATATATCAGTATATGAATTCTATTGTGTGAGTATAATTTAGTTTACATTTGTATGCATCACTGATGGACGTTTGAATTGTTTCCATTTAAGAACAGGAGTACAGTATTGCTCTTAATCTCGTTATACATGAATTCCTATTCACATATGTTAGTTTCTCTAAGCTATACACCTGGGAGTGGAATTGCTGGGCCTACAGAAAGGCATATGCTCCATTCTGTTAAATAATGTCAAACCATTTTCCAATACGGTTGCAGAAATTTCCTCACCAATGTTGGATGAAAATTTCCATTACTTCTTATCTTTCCCAGCACTTGAAAAAGTCATACTTCTTAATTTTGGACAATCTGTTGGATATGAAATGGTATCTCATCATTATTTGTTATTTGTATTTATCTGAGAGGCAACTGAATTGACTATGTTTCATGAATTTACTAGACATTCAATATTTCATTTTGTGAAATTCCTCATTAATTTTTTAGTTCATTGTTCTGTTCAACTCTTCATCTTTTTCTTGTTGGTTGTTAGTACTTTTAAATTCAAGATAATAATACTTAGTTTGTTGTATTCACTACAAATGATTCTCCCAGTTTATGGGTTATCTTTTAATTCCATTAATGTGTCTTTGACTGAATAGAACAAGATAGAAGGACTTGCCTTAAGGCATATAAAACTGATCATAAGGCGATTATATTTAATACAATATGGTATTAGAGCCATGGATAGGTAAATTGATAAGTAACACAGAATTGTGAGCTCAGAAACAAAAGTACTTTTTAAAAAAATTTTATCCATGCAATGGAATACTATTCAGAAATGGAGAAAGTGAGAAACTGATTAATGCAACTGCATAGATGAGTATTAAATTTATTTTGCTAAGTTAATAAAGCCAGACAAAAAGGATATATATTGTATAATTTCATTTACATGACCTCTAACTAAGGTCCTACAAAGACAAAACTATTTGGACAGAAAAACTGATCAGAGATTGACAAGATTTAAGGTAAGAACTGCACAGAGAGCACAGGGATGCCTGAAAAAGGAGCTTCACAGAACAACAGTTAGGGCTATGGAAATATTCAGTATGGTATCTTTGGTCAATACATGACTCTATGCATTTTTCCAAACTAATCTGGAGGAATCTTTACTGTACGCCGATTTTAAAAAGGCAACCAAGATATTGGGGGATTCCCAAGATAAAATTCAGACTGTGGCAAATGACTCTAAATTTATTACAAGTGTATCCTCAATGAAAGGAGTAGAAAGGAATTATTTTTGAGAATTATTTTTAACTGCATAGTCTATAGTTAAAGACAAAAGTGTTACTGTAAAAACTATACTATAGTTTATAACTTTGCCTCTCCCTAGGTTACAGGTTGAGAATTTTGAAACTAATTTATATGTGCACTAAGTTTGAACAAATAAATAAATAAATTCTAGATAATAGTATCCAGGTTCTTCACTATTAGATAAAGAAACTATAAATAAACAACAGAGGAAAGCTCAAATGAATCCTGTAATGCTAGGTTAGAGGCAGTGATATCAACATGAACTCAATTTTTTAATATAGCTAGCTGGCTAGATTAATAAATAGGCTAGATTAATACATAATTATGAATACAAGTGATTACAAGGGTTATTATAAAAACATGTATTTCATGTCTCTGTTCATGGTGAGAGACTCAAAATAGTGATAACTCATACCAACAAGCACACCCAGAACCCAGATCTTGACTGCTAAATACCATTCTTCAATAAAATTCTCCACTAAAAGGGACCAAGGCTCTTTGGAGAAATGATTGTAAGGCTGGGGGAAGAACAATAGAAAATGATCTTGGAGTATCTCATAGTCCCAGAAAGCAAGGAATTGCTAAAAACAAAAACAAACAAACAAACAAACAAAAGAAAAGAAAAGAAAAAAGAATAGGAAAAGATAGAAACATGTCAAAAGGGTATAGGGATCAAACTAAAAGCTCTCTCAATGGCCAAAGTTGGAAAAAAATTGAATGCAGTACAAAGAATATAATACTGAATTACAACCAAAAGAATGAAATAACTATCCATGAGTTCATATTGATATAAATAAATCATTTCATAAATAAATTGAGAAGGGAGATATCTTCTTTACAGAATAATTCCAAATAATATGTGTAAATATCCCCCCTTCAAAATGTAGGACTAAATTTATTTCCCCTTGAGAATTGCCTTGACTTATTGACCAACTTCCAAAAATATAGTAACTTTACAGTGGAGAAACGTGGCCAGTGCCACTTTATCCAAGTGATTGTAATTAACATCACCAGTGATAAATCATGTGTATATCATGTACCACCTCATATGATGTGATTATAAGGGTATATCACCTCTGTGGCATTCTCCCCAAACAAACAAACCTTATATACGTTGTCTAATAATAAGTAAATACCATAAAGCCCTAAATTAAGAGAAACTCTACAAAAAACCTGACCAGCAGTTTTCAAATGTGTTAAGGTCACACACACTCACACACAAAGGAAAGACTGAGAAATTGTCACAGAACAGAGTAGACTAAAGAGATATGAGAATTAAATGTGATGTGGGTTTTTTTTTAAATTTATTCTTGGAACTCTAAAGGGACAATAGCGGAAAAACTGGTGAAATCCAAACAAAGTTCATAATAATGTACCCATATTGAGTTCTTAGTTTTGACTGAACCATATTGATGTGAGATACTTATGTGAGATATAGGATGTGATGTCTTAGTCTGTTCTAGCTTCTATAACAAAATGTCATAAACTAGGTGGCTTGTAAATAATAGAAATTCATTTTTCACAGTTCTGGAGGCTGAGAAGTCCAAGGCACTGGCAGATTCAGTGTCTGGTGAAGGAAGGCTCACTCCCTGGTTCATAGACAGCCATCTTCTCACTGAATGGAAGACCTTTCTTAACCTGTGAGGAGACTACCAGGTTAGTTTTTCCAAGGGGCTTTATTGGTTCTATAAAGTCAACCTTAGTTCCTTAAAACTGTCTGATCATATACGATTTTATGCATATTCTCAAATGTGACATTTTAGTCAAAGCCTTGGTAATATAACTAATGTTTTCAATTGTGTCCTGTTATAAGGAGGCCAAATTCTTATTGAACTTATGTAAATAACAATATTGCTATGAAAATACGAATACTCAATATATTTCTGAATTCTGGAGGAATCTGATAAGAAGAAAGGTAAATGTTTAAATTCTGTTTATAAAGGTATACTGTACAAAATTACTGTAAGTCATAGATAACAGGATAAAATGTTTCTTTAATCTGGAAAGCAAAAGGTTAAGAAACCAGCAATATTTTAAAGAAAGAGTTATAAAAAAAAACGGTAAACATTCTCAACAGTTTATTCAATCCCATGTTGTTAATCCCTTTGTGCTTGAATCCAGTGTTCCCATCAGCTCTGGAAATTCTTACCCAATTCAGTTTTATTATCTTAAAGTTATCAGAAACTTGTATTCCAGAATACTTGTCAGAGTCCTTTCCATGAATTTTTCTGAAGATGAAGCACTTTTGTAAAAGCATCAGGGTAAAACAATAACTGTCTGTAAATAACAAAAATACATTTAAAATGGCCATAGTTAAAGAGCTGATGAGAACTCATTTAATAAAAACTATTTATTTCTGTGACTTACAACAATTTAAGGTAACAATTAGGTAATGGGAATATTGACAAGTTTCTATAAACTTCAAGCAATTTCTGGAATACCTGTAATCAGTAATATACATCCATACACATATAATCTAAGAAAGTTTATCATACCTTCTTATTTGCCAATACTTCTGAAATAATTTAATATACCAAATAAACCTAATTAGTTTAAACTCTCTCTTTTACAAAGTGAGAGAAAAATTCTTTGAGATTTTCCAGAGGCTTTCTGGGAAATCTCAAAGTTACTCTGAGGTCAAAAAGACTCCATTTAGAATTTAATTTGGGGAAGTTGTCAAAATTTTCAGTAAGTTTGACTAAATAAGATGACAGATCATTATGAAATAATACTTAATTATCTATTTAACAAAAGTATAATAGAATATTTTACAGGTAAATACGGAAAGTTATGTAGTTGTGAGCAAAACTTAGCTCTTCTAATGTCTAGAAGACTTAGTTCTCGCAATGTCTAGAAGACTTACTTAGTTCTCCCAACTTAAAGTCCTGTTAGGTAACAATGAGCACAAGAAATTGTTTTGGTAAGACACAAAATCTTTGCTTTCAAGGCATATTATTTCCTTTTCTTTTTTTTTTTTTTTTTTTTTTTTTTGCAGGGGGAGGTAATTAGGTGTATTTATTTATTTATTTAATGGAAGTACTGGGGATTGATCCCAGGACTTCATGCATGTTAGGCATGCGCTCTACCACTGTGCTCTACCCTCCCTCCTCAAGGTATATCATTTAAAAGGTAAAGAAAAACTTTTCACAAATCTCTTAATCTAAGAGCAGACTGGTAGTCACATTATAATTTTTCCTTTTAGCGGAGAGATAACAAAATTCTAATTCTGCACCAGAGTACTTTTGATATTAAAACTCATTTTTTAAAAACTTAAATTCTTTCCAATTTTAGCTAACTTGACAATGTACATAATTCCTTTCCCAAGATTCCTTTTTCACAATAGTCTATCCACTCAAGTTTTTCCTCTTTTTTATTTTGCAACAGCCAGTCATTCTACTTTAAAAACAAAATTACTCTTTTTTCTTTAATAAAAAATGTTCTTCATACCTTTTCTTATCCAAAAACTGAAAGCAGTTCTTTTGCCCCTTTCCTGTTCACCCATTTCGGCCCCCTCTAACCTTAAAAGAACCTTATTATAGGAATGAGATCACTAAGTAATTGAAACTGACTCCTGACTTAACGAATGCACACCATGCTTTGTCTAACTTGTTGATTCTTTTCCTAGTTAAAAAGAAATAAGAATTAAGAATTAAGTAGTTAAAGAGTGATTAGCTCTTTTCCCCCAAGAGCCCCCTTAGCAACCCTGCAGGCAGATCACGGGACAAGATAACATTTGAAGAGAGTCAGCCTGCACACAATGGAGACTGATGCAGAACCCAACCTCCTGCCTCGATGAGTCACTCAGATTTTCTGCCCACCCCTCCCCCCATATTTTTCCTTTTAAAAACTCATCGCTGAGCAGGATCTTCAGAGCTGGTCTCTGAATAGTAGTCCAAGATCTCCCCAGATTGCCAGCTTTTCTGATTAAAGCACTTTTCTTTTCTACTGAAAATTGCCTCTCAAATTATTGTCCTTTGAGCGGTGAGCTGTCTAACCTGAGTTAAGTAACAAAACCACATTCTGCTTTCCTTACCTACTTTTCATACACAGTTGTTTCCTTTCACCCTTATATTTTTAAGTAGTTTTAATTACATATATTGATTAGAATTCATAACCCTTAGAATCCTTAACTTCTAGTGAAAACTAAGAAGTAAGTAATTATGGATTGTTTGCTACACAAGCATTTTTGCCATTGGAAATTTATGACTACATACCATAATTCCTAGAAGTTTATATTTCCTCATGGCAAATCTTTAATGTGTCACAAAATGTATTTGCTAATAGAAAAAAAAAAAACTTTAGTCACTCTGTAATAAGCAGCCAAGATTAGATAAACTTATGTTGAATAATTAATGTTCAATAATTTATTTCAAATTGATTCAATTCAATGTTTTATTTCAAAATGATCTAGATATTCAATGCATATCTATCATTTAACTTAAGTATAACATTAAGGTTTCAAGTTATCAAAATGATTTGGAAACTATTTTTATGTACTTATACCATAAAAATAATTATTGTTGAAAAGTTTACTTTTCAACTTTTATCTTACTTAGATCAAGTATAACTGTTCTTGATAATTTTTAGCTTATTCATGGGAATTTTATAAGATGTTAAATAGCAAACAATCATCTCATTTTTCTTGTTGTCAAATTTTGGAAGAGATAACACAAACTTATGACTAGCACACCCAGATAAAGTTGTATGCCTGTATTATACTTGATATTAATAATTCTGAAGATATGCCTATTTTAATTAAACCAACAAACAAGCTAGCTTTTATTTAGCAAAAATTATCCTAGACCATGTAAACTTGAAAAACATTTGGGTTCATTTTTATATTTCTGAGAGTATGCTTAATTTATATAAGTACTTACTTTTCTTTAAGCCAGTTAAATGAAGCTCTTCACAAATTAATTTTGGCATACCATCCTAAGGTAAAAAATATCACACATCTATAACACACGTAGACAGGCATACAGATGTAAACAGAGATCTTACAGCTTTCATTTTAAAATTTTAGCCATAAAATAGGTTCATCAATACAAAATCTCACTAGTTTGTAAAAGAATAATTTAGATCCATATTGTGTTTCTGGTAGATGGAATACATTAAGGTCACTTTCTCAGATGGCCAAAGCCTTTTACTAATATTTGTGAAAAAAACTTTTAAGAGTTTTTATTTACCTAATTTCCAAATAGCTGCTGCTTCTTTTTTTTTCCTAAGAATTCTTTCTCTGAAGTTTGCATTTTAAGATTTGGCCCTGCGTTCTGAAAGAAGACCAGGTCAAACATACACATCTCAAAAAGCCCAGAGGAAGGATGTAAATTTCTCCAAGAAATGATTTCCTAAATGTTTCCTAAATCCAGATATTTTACAATATCTGTGAGCCTTTTGAGATGATTAGGGGAGGTTTGGGATTGATAAACCTAATAGGTGGGCATTGAATTATTTCTAGAGCTACATTTCTATTCTTGCAAATATTCAATTTTTAAGACAAGTACAGTTGTTTTTAATTTCTCAAAGAATTGGATTGCAACCTGCATGATATCAAGAGACCCATGCACTCATCTACTTATATTACTACTTATATTATCTTCAGTTTACTTGTATATATGAAGGAGAAAATCTTCAACTAAACTGGAAAACAAAACATTCTTATGCTCTAGATTTAGAGCTGTGTGTCTTTGGAATGTTTTAGTAAATCTTTCCACAACAGCTTCAGAATGCTTTTCTTTCCTTCTGGGTATGTAGTTTCATTTTAGTTTAGGAGAGAAGACCTTAAAAAAAAAAATTCTTCGCAGGCTCTGAATATCAGCTTCCAATTGGGCCAACTTCTGACTTAATTTTCTTTTTTCCAAACATCTTGTCAGGTTTCAGCTGTGTCAAACAGTAAATATTCCTGGCAGTACTTTTTAACAACCCCGTGGGCACAAGAGGTGTCCCCAGAGATGGTGCAGAGGATACTACCTCCCAGAATCCAGAGCTACTCTCAAAAATAACCAAAAGAAAGAAAGAGGGCTTAATAATTTGTAGGACCCCAGCTGCAAATGGAGCGTGGCCCACATTTCTGTCTTGTCGTATTTTGGGGGCCCCCACTTGACAATTGTCAAGTGAAATTCTTAGTACCCAAAATGAGCTAGACAAGAAGGCAATAGTGCTGCAGGAGGAGAGGGAGCAGAATAGTCATGTCCCAGGTCTCAGGGGAGTTCCTGGGCTGGGCTGCCAAGTGAAGTTCAGGGCTTTGCACAGGAAAGAATTCAAGAGCCAGCCATGGTAAAGTGAAAGCAAGTTTCTTTAGAGAGATACACACTCCATAGGCTGAATGCGGACCGGCTCAGAAGGTGAGAGTTCCCCGGGGTTGTGGGGGTGGTTAGTTTTTATGGGCTGGGTAATTCCATACCTAATGAGCCGTGCCTGGTTGGTTTTTGATCTTTGGGGCCATAGGGGGTCTCCTTCAGTTCTCTCCTCTGACATCAGAATTTTTGAAAGATAAACTGAGGCATATTCTTAAAAATTTAAGAGCTTAGTTGAGCAAAAATCTATCTGAATTGACCAGCACCAAACTGGAAGTGATTAAGAGTGTTCCCTGGGTAAGAACTCAGGGAGAGACTTTCACCGAGAAAAAGTGGAAGTAAGGTAAAGAAATTATTATTTGGCTATATTTTAAAGCCTAATTGGCTGTTTGTAATTGGTTGTCCCTAAGTTTCCATTTTTAACCTTGAATTGTTTACAGGCTTAGATTTTGGTTTGCTTACATAGGCTGCCACAGCATTAGGGCCACCTCAGTCTAATGACTTCCTTGTTGAATTAATCATAAATAGGTATATATAATCATAAATACATATATATATTTCCATCCTGTATAGAATTCCTACGTGTATATATGATGCTTAATATATATGCTAAATATAGTTTTATATTAATAAGAGTTTTTATTTTCACCAGTAATATCATTTTTGTAATGGATTTCTGAAAACTTGGAAGTTTAAAAGAAGGATGAGATGATTCATAATGGCCCTTAGATGGAGCTGTTTCTCCTTAGAAATCATTACACAGACACATGTTTTATTTGGCTGATCAGAAAAATAAGAATAGTTTAAATAATGCCACAGAGCGATAATGGGTTTTTTTAAAACATTAGTTTGTAGCACAGCTAAAAGAGAAAACAATAAAAACTCACTTCAAACCTGCTCAAGTTCTCACTAGACTCTGAGGAAACTTAATCTAAATTGAAACCAACTCACAGGGCTGTTTGGTACATACAAAAGTCAGTTTCAGGGTGGGTGTAATTCTGAAGGTTTTACAGAGCAAACGGTATGGTAGAAAGTGTTCTAAGGGTGTCATAGTTATCATTGGGAAGTCAATAAAGTTATCTGTTTAAATTCCTTAGTTTAAAGGAGTACTCAAGGGAAAATTCCATAATTTAAAAAAACAAAAACAAAAACACACATTTGAGTGATCATATTTTAAAGGCATAAGTATACATTTGGGGCATAGCTTGATCTCTGGCAAACTGATTATTAGATGAGGTAGACAAAACTTGTAACAAAATGGGGACCAAAAATACTAGAAAAATGTGAGCAAGTCATGAGCAGTTATCTAAACTTTCAAGGCTGATTTTATATCAATTACTTTGAGGCTTCTTGAAAAGATTGACATTCTGGAAGAGGTTACGTTAGGAGCAATAGTGTAAATATTTCCGTAGTTTTTTCTTCGTTGTACAAAAGAAGAAAGAAGGAACTTAACTGCAGTTTTGTGCTTGGAAATTTTTTTCTAAGAAAAATAAGTGTTTTCCAAGCAAAGCATGATAAAAATTACTTAAAATATTCAATTTTTAAAATTTCCTCCAGAATATAAAATGGTCATGCATGCATGTGCATATACACACATGCTCACGCAGGAAGATAAGGAGAAAGCTATTGAATATCTTTGAGCAATGTGATCTGATTGTTGTTTTCGAAGCGTACCTTGGTGACAGGGTATAGATTTATTGGACTGAAGAAATCCTATAAACAGCGAGATTACTTAAGATACTGTTCTGTAGTCTAAATGAGCAGCCATGAATGTCTGATTTAGTGAATAGAGAGTGTAAATGAGGAAAAAAAAAGGAAAGAGAGAGATAAAAGGCATTATTGAGGTAAGAACTGTTATGAATATACTGATCTAGTAGGTGATCATCTGAAAGTAGAATTTGTACTGAGAAAAAATGAGTAATTTATTATTCTTTGAGGTGAGTAATGAATCAAAGAAGAATATACTGCAGAAAAATAAATTTTGAGGAAAATAGTTTTATATTAATAATAGAAAGGGCTGAAAGCAAACAGAATAAAGTGTTATATTGTGCTATTTATTATAAGCTCCTATCACAACTGAATAAAGCTAGAACCAAATACAGTGGGTCTGAGGTATTCACAGTTCAAGCCAAAATAAGAAGTATTTGAATTTAACTTGGAGAAGATTTCCTATTCAAAGAAGCCTCAGCATTTTAACTAAAAGGAAATTAACAAGCTTCAGGTAACCACCCTACTCTTAGAGCAGGCAGATAGCTAGATATGAGTAGAGAAAGGGGGCCACAGGCCAAATGGCTGGAATTGGGAAGGAAGGAGGGGCATGGGCCAAATGCAGGAAACCATACATCATGTAAACAACAGGGTTCCCTGGGCAGAGAAAGAAAAGCAGGAACCTCTGAGCTGATAAGCAATTACACATTTTGGGGTGATAAGTGGCCTGGCTGCTGACAAAGAAAGGTGGGATAAGGCAGGAATCTCCAGTGTCCGAATGTAACCTTTTGCTCATTATGCCCTCATTTCAATAAATGTATTAGCCTTGCAGATTAGAAGTACCCATCATGCACCAACACCATAACACTTCCGATCCAGACTAAATAAGGACAAAAATCCCTCCTCCCTTCGGGAAGGTGGAGTTGATATGAAAATCAAGGAATGTGACCCCAAACCCCTCCCTCCCCAATGAATATTCCTCCCATTTATTTTTACACTCTATGTAACCAACTTGCCAAAGAAACTCAGGGCAGCCGCTCACCTGAGCCTGCCTGCTCTCTCCCCTTGAGAGTGTACTATCCACTCCTTAATAAATCCTCACTTTACTTTCTTAACCTCCATGTCTTGCCTCTGAATTTTTTCTGGGGTGAGACAAGAAGCTGGACATCGGTTACATTTACTGGCAACACTACCATTCACAAGCTTATCACATCTCTTTAGCAACCTTTATATACACACATGTACAAGGGTAAAATTATCTGATTCTAATGGATTTTGAACTTTATATGCTAATAACTTCTCAGTTCAAATGTTCTCATTTTTACTTTTTCTTTCTAAATCTACTTTTAAAATAAGGACCCATCATTGTCGACTCATTCAGCCTAGAATAAAATTATTTATTACCAGCATCTTAATTAAAAGGTATGTATATGGTGATAATCATATATTATTAAACAGTGCTTCATAATAAGATCAGCTTTCTTTTTTAAAAAAAAATACCGAGTCGTTTTTCTGTTGAATTTGGATTTTAAAATATATACGTTTTATGAACTGAAAATTTTCTCATACAAATTTTAGTCTACAGTCATATGATATTAAATTATCCTGGTAATGGGTGAAATAAAAATCAGTGATCTGTATATTATATCTACATCTTGCGAGCTGTGACGATTTAAAGTAATGTTGTGAGAGTATTAAGATGTGATTACAGCCATGTGAAAAACTGTGCTAAAATCATCCTGCTTCTCTGAGAGATTATTGAACATAGACGTAGAAATGCAGCATATAGCCAATGAGAAATAAGGTACCTGGTCATTCTTATCTAAGGTAGTCCTTAGTATCACCTACCACCCAAACCAATTCAATTTAGGCTTAAAATTGCAGTAGAAATTCTATTCTGCTCCCTCTAAGTGTAAATCAAAAGCTTGGACTCTTGCTTTCTTCTGGTAAGCCATATTATGCAGGAGCACAAAATAATGGTGAGCACCCTTAAGCAGCCAGAGAGAGAGAAAGAGGGAGAGAGAGAGAGAGAAAGAGGGAGAGAGAGAGAGACTAATTGATTATGGATCCTCTTGACAGAAAGCCTTGCCTGGATTTGTTTGGATACAAAGTCTCCGCCCATTTGTAAACACATTCTAATAATGATGCAATCAAATGTGTATCCTTTCCTCTTAGGGAGAAGCAGCAACTTTGGTTTCCCTCCCAATGCACATCTGCAAAAATATAATCAGAGCATCTGGGTTTTTGACTGAATATTAGCAACTGCCATCCAAATGTTTTGTTATTTTAAAAAGAAAAGCAGAAAGGCTAAAGAGGCATGGGCAGCTTCAGAATAAAACAGGTCTGGGGGATGGAAGATGAGAAGGCACCAGTTATAATAGAGCCAGTTTTTTGGGAAAAGAAATGCTAACCAATTACTGGCTGATAAAAATAACTCAATCTAAATTATAAATAAACTTCAAAGAAATACAGTTTCTATGTGTTAAGAAAGCCCAACCAAATCTCCTTAATCAGTAATTTAAACTAAGACAAAATGAATGCTTTGTGAGGGAAGTTCAAGAGTCTTGAAGTTAGCATGATGATAGTCATTTCTAAAGTTATTTGGGTTTGCTATTTTTATTTTAGTGAAACTGCTTCTTTTCTTTCATTCTGGTTAAAAGAAGTAAAAGTTGTAAGTGATGGGAGCATATATCCACTTCAGTTCTCCTAGGTGGTAGATTATTCAGCACTTTTAATATTCATGATAGCAATAAAACATGAGTCTTCCTTTCTATGTGAATTAAATAGATTTGTCACTGTTGCAGAAAATGATTTCTTTCCATTTCAATGAAAAAAGCAACTGCCATTTGATGCTGAGATCCAAGATGAAAAATTGAAAGATGCACACACATATATAAATTATCCAGATCTCTCTCACAATCCTCAAACCCTAACTTTTCATAAGCTTAACCTACAAAACTGAGGGTTTTACCACCGCCTAAACACCCTTTTCTTTATTTTTCTGCTACATGAAATAAAATTACTGTTTTTTAAAACGTAGCTGATAACTTTTTGACTTTTTGTGAAACTTAATCCATGTGTTTAAAATGACCAATTATTCAATCAGATGCAATATATAACACACACAATGCTCAACATTCTGGAATGTGTGAGGCAATAATTAATAATAAGAGATTGTGTAAGTAAATTATGATACACTTCTGTAAAGTAATACTATTTAGCTACTAAGAAAGCTACTAGAAAAGTATAATTTTTCTCATAGGAAGCATTAAGTAATAAAAAAATACAGCTTATAAGAAAAAGTATATAAGTACATGCATAAAATAATAGTCTGAAATGTTATGTGCTCACATTTTAACAGTGAATTTCTTTGAGTCATGAAATTTGAGTATTTTTTGGTATTTTCTTCCTTATGAATAGATGCATTTTCTAATTTTTCTATATTGAATATGCATTATTTTTGTAACTTAAAAAAACAGATGTTTGACTGAATAAAAATTTTTAAAAAAATACAAAAATATTCATTTGAACATGTTGATTCATTCTGAGAGTAGCATAATGGGGCTATTTACCAATTAAACTTGCAATGTCTAATTGCCTCAGATCATTGGGTTAGTTAGAAGATGAATGTTGTAAGCTGCAAATAAACTCTATACAGGCAACATTAGGCTTGCTAATAGGGAGCTGCTAATGGAGTATTATTTCAGGAACTAAAATCTGCACATACACACACACTTAAACAAAGAAAAATCTCTTTCCCCCCACCTTTTCTGACCTGTCGTCTAAACAGAGAGTGTTTAATTGGAAATGCCTCTAAAATGCAAACAGTGTTAGATCTTTTCCTGATTACAGGAAGGGCACCAACTGTCTGAAGTGCAATGGTAACCCCTGCAAAAGGGGCAAAGGATGGCAAAATAGCTGACTAACAAAATACTACTGCAACTACTACGTTACTACTACTACTACTATTACAACTACTAGTTACTAATACGAATGATCATAATAATAATGGCTATAAGTTGCCATCTGTCTTCCAGGTACAAAGCACTTCAAATAAATTATTTCACTTCATTTTAATAATTCTATAAGTTGTAAGTGTTATTATTGCCATTTCACAACAGATAAATCAAAGGGTTAAGTGAATTGCTTAGAGTAACAGCTAATACACAGTATAGCTTACACTTGAACTCAAGTTCAACTTAAAAGTGAAACCACAGCTCCTTCCATTCTGCGACATTGCCTCTTACAGAATTGTTTCTTATCCCCAATGCCAAAACTACATAGGATTTTCATAAAAATTTCTCTCTGCAACTGATTTTTTACACCCCCATGGAGTCTGATACAGAACGTCTTTGGATATATGAATATATCATCAACTACCTGGTTCTATCATCATTTTATTGCTTCTGAACCATTTCCCCTTCTGCAGCCTGTTATTTGTAAATAAACACAGTTATTCATTGATGGTAAACAATTTTGAGTGATTACACATCATGTACTCAATGCTCTGTACTCTACATCATACTAGATGGAGAATCAAGAAGGATTCAGCTTAAAGTATATTTGCACTATAAATAAAGTATAGCTTTATTATTGGATGTTTTGGGGTATAAAAATAATCAATTGCACTTTCTGATTTTAAGAAATCTACAGCGTAAGAATATTTTTAATTTAATAAACACAATATACACTCTTTACTATGTGCCAGACACTATTTTAAATAAAAATTTATAAATAATTTTATAAATTATATATTTATAAAATAAATTAATTGTAAATATTAATTAATGCGACTGTGTTGCTTTGGGTAACATAGCAATTCCCCAGAATAACCTTATACAGAATGTACTGTTAGTATCTATATTTTACACATAAGGAAACTGGTACACAAGAAAGTAATTTGCCCATAGTCACACAGCTAGTAAGTGGCAGGCTGGAAGTGAAACCCAGGAATTTTGGGTTAATAGCTGTGTGCTTTATTGGTGGGCTATGTTTCTATCCAAAGTGCTGATTACGCTGTAATAGCCATGATGCTATATAGGGCTAATAGAAAACGTGAGAATTTTAAAATTTCCACAAATTAGGAAAAAGAGTCTGATTATTCTGTCACCATGTTAACAAGTAATGGAACTGGTTTTACATCTGATCAAAAGTTAACAAAAACTGTACCTCAGTGGTGTTAGGGCAATATAAGTACAAACAAAACCTTCTCCCAACAGTTCTATTACTGAATAAGCATTGAACCAGAATGTGTTGTGCGACACATGCAATCCCTAAGGGACTGCAAAGACAGAAATGAATCTCATCCTCTTACATAACAAGGCATATGCCACCTATTACATAGGTGTTTTCAAAATAGACAATAATCAGCTCTCAAGTAAGAGGATTTGACTACACGTTTTGGCACACCTAGTTTTACCTAACTTTATCATGGTAGCTGGGGAGATCCCCCTGTGCTGGATTTATCCAGAGGAGAAACAAACTCCTCATTGCAAATTGGAGTAAGACGGGACTAAAGATAGGCTCTTCCTCTCCTCCAGGAACTGAGAGATAGGTGCTCTATTCCCTTGATCCTTGCATTTCAAGAAGATGACTCCCAGGTCCTTGAGGAAACATTCCTGAGATGGGAGACAGGCAATAGGCTTTTTAATCATTATAAAGATTTACATACACTTGAAAAGGATAGAGAAATAACTTCTGGAAAAAAAAAAAAAAAGGAAGGGGACTGAAGTCTCTTTCCCTACTTCCAACAGGGAGAATTAAGCCTCTTATTTTTAATTTGTATACGCCCTTACAGTGGACATACTTTTCTAAGGGAACTAATCAGTGTTTGTTCATTTCTTCTGAAAGTCAGTCAATTAGAAAAGCATCATTGGCATAAATATATTTTGGAATGTCAACCAATCAATAAGAGTTTCACCTGAGTAAGCATGTTTCTACAGATGATGAGAAGCTAATCATATGTCTGATTTTCCATCAATTCTTGTACTCCATGCTTTCCAGAGCCCCTATATAATATCAAATATCTGCTCTGCTTGGAGAGAGATGATGAGCATATCTCTCCCTTGCCACAGTAAGTAATACATTCAGCTTTGTTTAATTTTCAGATACTGAGTGGTGAGCTCTTCACCCTTTAACATATGGTACAGGAAGTAGGAATGATTAGAAATGATTTTGACTTAATTTTTAATTTTTTTTGAAGTGACTGACCTGAAATCAGCAGATCCAAGAGGACTAATACATGTAGTAGTACCACAGAGTTTCAAGAACTAATGGAAACCATACAAAAATCATACCAATGATCATATCATCATCATTCTTGAAAACTAACTGTGAAAAGAAGGAATATTTTTTAAAGCATATTTTAGTCTCTAATAAGAGCCAGGTATTTTGTAAGATGTTTCACATTTAATCTTCAGAAAAACCTTCTGAAGCTTTTTGATTAAATTATATGTATTCATCTATCTGTCTATCTGTATGAAATCTTGTCTAAGATCTCTTAACAACTTAGTAACTGAGCCAAGATTATATAACAAGTTTGAGAATGAGTCTAATATATTACATTTCTTTACTAGTAATATGAAAATGACTTAGTGGTATTATTTGATCCTAAACTTGGAATTTATCAACCTTGCAAAATAAAAGCCAAAAAAGAAAAAGATGATTTATCTCAGGACTCAGTAAGACATGTGTTAAGAAAAAGGAAATTAGCACATCTTTGAAAGTGTTTTTTTTTAAGTCTTAGCTCAGTTCCTAAGTCCTAGATACACTACACATTCTCATGTGAGAAAATATGCCAACTTCCCTTATAACTACAAATGCTGTACATGGGACTTTATCTAATTGAATTTATTAGTAATTTTTTTCTTGAAGCTACTTTTGTTGATACAAAAGTACGTTAAAAGAACAAATTTTAGAAATCAAAATTTTTTCTTGAGAACTTTGAAATACTTTAAAATACTATGTGAGCTGACAAAAGATTGGTTACTTCTTTGCTTTTCATTTATTTATCACTATTATTTCCTTCTATGTGCCAAATTATTTAGTAACAACTGCATGCTATATAGCCTGCTGATTCCTGATATGACCAGTTTGTTTTTGTAAGCCTGTTATAATTTAGAAGGAGCAGACGACAATACCTTTAATAGTTCTAATAGGTATTCATATGAAATTAACAGATGGATTCCAGTGGTGGAAAAAAAGACATCGAATAACAAATTGTCATGAAGTGTGCCTCTCAGTATGGAATCAGAGATTTTAAGAAATAGCATTTTTTTCTGATACCATGGCAATATGCAACCACTAATCATACAATTTGAAGCTGAATTTTATATTCCCCCTTGTGATATTCCCAGCTATTATACATTGGAGCTAATTTGGCAGCTTTGACAACTGGAATTACTACTTTTTTGGGTGTCAATTGTGATGAGATTACCATCTAGATGAGGGGGAATATTCATTCATCTATTAAAAAATACTGTTAAATCCCATATGATCCTGATCAAGAAAAAAAGAGAGTAAGACACATGAGTAAGCAATAAAAAAAATGGATAACACATTTACCTGGAAAGATGAAAACAATGACAAGAAAATATCACATGCTACTTTGATGTATAAATAAACTAGAAAATCTAGACAAAACAGAATATTTCCTAGCAAAATACAAATTTTCAAAATTTAGCCAAGGAGTTATGAAATGTGTCTTTCTCTTTTGTATTTTTATTTTCACTAGCTTTATTGAGATATATTTAACATATAACATGTAAATTTAAGGTGAACAGTCGGATGATTTGATTTACATATGTATTGAAAAATGATTACCACAGTAAGATTCGTTAATATATACATTACCTCACATAGTTACCATTTGTATGTGTGTGTATGTGATTGTGTGGTGAGAACATTTAAGATTTACTCTCTTAGCAACTTTCAAGTAGACATTATAGTATTGTGAAACATTTGTTATACACATTACCATAAAATAAATTTTAAAAGCATTTTAATATCTGCCACTGAAAAATACATTGAGAACAAATGAGTTCCATGTAGAGTGTTACCTAATCTTTATAGGTAAAATAACTCCAATGTTATTAAAAATGTTCTGAAAAAGGGCAAAAAATATGACAGAAAGCTCTCCAGTTAAGTATATTAAGCCTGAATAACATTAATATGAAAACATTAAGATAATTTAGAAGCCTGTAAATATATTTTATTTTGGAATGTCGAATATATATATAATGGTAGAAAATAGACTCCAGCTGTATATTTCTCCTGCCCTCTCCTGGTCATGCAAGGGATGTTCAATATCATGACATATTAGGAAATCTGATATCTGTATCTCCATATTAATTCATGAAAATTGCTTAGCTGGTGTTTGAAAAAATATAGTAGTTTTTTCTAATAACAAGTCTAATAAAATAAGAACAGAGGTTGAACTATTTAGTTATAATACTAGTATGAGCATAAAGATGCCAAAACTTGTCAGTATTATTTAACACTGTACTGAAGTTGTAAGTAAATATGTCATAATCAAATAAATTATAATTGGAGTAAACATATAAATGTTATTTTTAAACATAGATTACAAAGACACATGTATAAACTAGGAGAGATAGTGGAGGAATTTCTTAATCAATACTGGAATTTGGAAGCTTAAAAATATATATATGTGAGTAGATAAAGATTAAAACTGTTGTGTGGCAAATGCTACAATTAACACTGGATTTGGGAGAATATATATGTAATGCAGATGATAAATATTTAATATCTGTCAAAAAGTGAACTCTTAGAGATACATTAGGAAAGACTTCATTTTATAGAAAAATTAACAAATTACATAACTGAGGATTTCATAAATGAAAAAATCTCGATGGCTAGGACACACGAAAAGATGCCCAAATTGACTAATATCCTGGGAAATGCAAGTTAAACTAACAATAATCTCTCTCTCTCTCTTTCTATCTCTCTCTGGCAGAACTTGAAAGAGATATATCACCTACTGTAGCTGGATGTTGATGAATATTTAATCTTATAAAGTGATGGTAGTAATGTGAAGTGCTAGTCGTTTTTGAAAGTCATATGCATTAAAATTAAAATGCATATTCTTTTTGATGCAACAATTCCAGTTTTTGGAAACCAACAAATGAAAGTAAAGTAATAGAATGTATGGACATATGTATATATATGTTTATTGCAGCATTGTCCATGGTGGCAAAAATCAGAAAGAAGGCAAGTGCTCAACAACAAAAGAATCACTGAATATATTCTGTTATATCTATATTGTGCAGTATTATATAATATTATACATTTATAATAATGAATCAGAATTCCACCTGTTGTGTTGGAGCTGCTATAGATTAAGAAAGAAGGGTGACAAGGAGATGCCTAGCAAAAGAGAAACTAAAACAATCAAATAAAATGTAGACTTATTTAAAAGAAAAAGGCATGTACAATTATATTTTATGTTTTGTAAAGTATATATCTATATATGAATACTTAAATAAGATTAAGTCTTGTAAATATTTATTATGACATTAATAGGATATTATATCAGTTTTTTGTTGCAGTCTAACAAATTACCACAAATTTAGCAGCTTAAAAGACCACACACTTATTATCTCTCAGATTCCCTTGGTCAGGATTCCTTAGCTGAGTCCTCTGATGAGAGTGTCACAAGGCCACAATCAAGGTGTTAGCCAGGCTGTGTTCCTTTCTAGAGCTCGGGGCTCTCTCTCAGACTCCCTCAGATTGTTGGCAGTTTTCAGTTCCTTTGGGTTTTAGTACTGAGATCTCTATTTTCTTACTGGCTGTCAGTTGACGGCTGCTCTCAGATCCTAGGTGCTCACAGGTCCTCTCACAATATAGCAGCTCACTTCTTCAAGGCCAACAGAAGAATGTCTCACTCCAGTCTGATAAGAAAGTCATATATTATTTAACGTAGTCACAGGAGTGACTATGCCACTGTCTATTGGCTAGAGGGAAATCACAGTCTGCTTATACCGAAGGGGAGGCAATTATTCAAAATATGACTTAATTGGGGTCACTTTAGGGTGTGTCTGACACAGTCATGTAACTTGAGAAAAATTTATTGATTGTGTTTTACAACCAGAAATCACTGAAGAATTACAGTGGCTTGAGGATTGGTTGATTGAAAAGTGAAGACAGCTCTTATATTTATTCTTGTTTCAAGTTTGACTCTCTTTTCAGTTTACAGTAGAAGCAGACTAGATTACTTAGATCAACCTTCCCACTGAAAAACAATAAAAAATAAATCTGAATAAAACATTTGAAAATTCCTTAAGACAAATATGTAAAAATAGAGACAAGATATCCCAGACCAAAATTTTAATGAAAGGCTTCAACAAGAGAGGTAAGTAGAGTATTGAAACATCATGGCAGTGTACCTAGAAGCTTTATAAAAAACAAAACAAAACAAAAACACCCCTAAAGGAAAACAAGTCTAACCTAGACTGTAGGAAATCCTCACAAATAATCTTGAAGGGCAATAAGTAGAAACAAGTCAAAAATTAACAAATAAGAAAATAAGTCAACACAAGCAAGACTGGACAAATACCATGGAGATCAGAGACAGACCTATGCATTTCAGATATTTTAATTAGTAGACATACATTTTAAAACAACTCTGTGTATTATTTGTCACAGGGATCAGTTAATGACCAGTCACATTTCCTTTTCCTGAAGTCACTGCTATAACACATTTTCCACCCTGTCTTGAATTTAAATTAGAGGTATGCGACTAGTTCTTGCCCAAAGGATTGTGGGTAGAAGTCTTATATGCCATTCCTGGGTCTGCCCCCTGAAATCACTTTAGAGATTATTGTCTCATCTCTTTCTCAGATACCTAAGCCTGGAAGAGAATGACTCTGAGAGGCAGAAGCAAATATTAAAGTAGGCTATGACCTTGAATGCCCCTTGGGGAAGAAAGCCCTAGGATGGCTGCCATATCTGCAATAAAAATTTTTATATTGTAAATAAAATTATATCTGTTAAGACACTGAGATTTTTGGATTGCTTATTACAGCTGCTAGAGTTAATTTTTCTAACCAACACAAAATTCAAAAAAATCTTTAACTCATGTGTTTCTATAATAAACCTTCAAACTATGTATCATTGGCTTGGTGTTCAGGCAGTGGGAAATGAGGAAATTGATATCTGAGGCTGGAAACATGGAGATAAAATTGTACCATGGCAGAACATTTGACAAAACTGTCACGTGATTTAACATTGAAGGCTTATAAGATGCCTAATGAATTGATAGTGCTAAGCTAAGAGTTAGAAAGAATCAGAACATTAGCCTCTTAGCTATTATTAGATCATTACATATTACTGGCTGCATTTAACAGTGTACTATGAGAGGAAGATTATCTTGGAAATGAATAGAATGCTTTGCAAGCAGGAATAAAAGAAAATGTAGAAAATCCAGAAATTTGAGGATTTGTAAAGATAGGAAGTACAACTGAGAGATAGGATTTTAAAAGGTATTTAAAGCTGTGAATGTCTGAGTAGGGAGTTCCAAGTGTCTGAGCCTCCAGTAAAGGAGTGATTAAGCTGGTAAAAACTATCAGAGTCAAATTTTTGAGACTCTGGAATCTAATCATGTATCTGGAATCTAAAAACAAAACAAAACAGCACCCAGCAGAATTCTTAATTAACAAAAAAGCTTTTAAATTCCAGTAAGAGGGCTTTGTAGCATTTTTGTTTATTCAACTGCTATCCCCCAGTCTCCAGGTGGTCAGTGGCAACCATGGGGATGGCAACTCATGTTTCCGGTGTAGTTTTTTTTTTGCTGCTGCCAGAGGGGGAATATGGAAGCCTTGTTGTCAAAGAATTGTGCTTGTGCATTTCTGCCTGTTTGGTTGCTCCCCGAAGTATCAGTTAAGTGGCTTGCCTTTGTTTCACACCCCTCCAAATTCTTTCAGGGCTGGAGTGGCTTTCTGGGAAGCATATGTTGAAAAGCATTTCAAGGCTTATACTAGCAGAAGTTGACTGGTGCAAGGGACAACAGATGGGGCAAGTAGCAGACAAAACAAAAAAAAAAAAGCCTAGGAAGAGAGAAAAAAAATCTGTATTTTCTTGCTCCCCCTCCCACCTTTTATTATTTTGAAGTTCCTTATTTTTATTTATTTTTTTACATCTTCATGTTTATTCTCTTGCAATTCACTATAGTTATTGCTTTCCAATTATGGTTTTCTCATTTCTATAGCAAAATAAAAAATCTGCATTTTTTAATGTTCAATTTTCAACTAGCAGTTGAGTGGAGTGTACCTTTAATATCCTAGTTGAGGCCAATGCAGCACTGTGAAGATGTGACCAGGTTGGCTGGTTTTTAAAATTGTGATGCCACAGAATACTTCATAATTCTGTCTGTGCTGTCCAGGCAACTTCATATACAGAATGTTTCAGAGCCATCGTAGAGCAGTCTGATAATCCAGCCTTTTCGGGTAACATATATTTTACCTTCTCTACAGTTTTTTGGATCTTTGACTTTCAAATATTCAATCAGATTATATATAGATATTGACATCTTTCCTTTATGATTACTCTGATATGTGGTTGTGGTATTTGTTGGACTTAATATTTCCTGGATTTTTTTTCTTATTTTAAAAATGTAATTGTAGTGGTTTTCCTCAGCTATCTTCCTCCCATATATATGCTTGTCATTCTGTTGTTGTTGCGGAAAAATGTGTTACAGCTCAGTTGTGACAGCAACCTGGATCCGGGCGAGAGACCAAGCAGCACTCGGAGAGTTGGAGAACTCAGGTTTATTACACCAGTGGGACCAGAGGAGTTAACACTCCAAGCTCTGGACCTCTTATGTAGGTTTACATAGGCCTTTATAGGCTGCCAGTTTTACACTTTGCAACATCATATGCAAATAAAATATAACAGAAGTTGACCAACCAGGAACAAACTTTGTAGAAATAGACCAATCAGGAGTGAGAGAAATAACCAATCAGGAGTGAGCTCCATGCAAATGAAGTACTACAAATGGACCAATCAGAAATTAGGGAAGTGGACCAATCAGAAGTGAGAGTAATAACCAATCAGGGAACCAATAGAATTTTAGGGATAAATAAGCCGTTTCAGAGGCGAAAAGTGAGATAGTGCCTCTGGGCCAGGGAACTGGATGGTGCTGGCATGAGCGTAGTGGCCCTGCTGGTTTTTTTATGGGGCTTCCCACGTCATTATCACTCCTTCCAAATTATTGTGTATCTCTTTAATCACCCTATATTGTATAACATTTAGTGCTTTCTTTTATCTTTTTGGGTTTTGTCCTTGAATTTATGTCTATCCCTTACGCATACTTTGATATACTAGGCTAGGTTAAACCTAGCACTGGGACCAGGTGGCCATCTTGATTGGCTTTTTTATTGTGAGGTCAGGAACTCCCCCAGAATTCTGTTGTCCTGGCAACCCTCGTGTACATAATATTTCAGAGCCAAACTAGACTACTCTGATAATTTCCCCATCCCAGGTAATGTGTTTTTTCTATCTTTTCTGGATTTTGTATGTTTTTAACTTTACTCTTGATCTTTTCAAGTTCCACTAGATTATGTCTAGATACTGGTTTCCTTTATTATTATATGGTGTGATATTTGTTTGATTTACATCCTCAGTTCTGGGAATTTTAAAAATGTAATTGTAATGTGCTGTTTTTCAGAAACCTTCCTTATATCTTGTCACTCTATTATTGCTCCTTCCGAATCATTTTTTAAATCTCTTTAATCACCATGTATTTTATCCTGTAGTTTTCTGTGCCTCGCGTTCTCTTTTTGCCTTTATATTTTTATTTCTATCTATCAGTTTATATATATATCTTTAAAATCCTAGCCTAGGCCAATCCTAGTACCGTGAGCATGTGGACATCTTGGTTGGCTTTTTTCACTGTGATTTCAGTCCCTCAAAATCTGAAGTTGTTCTGGCAGCTTTCATGTGCACAGTGTTATAGAGCCAACTTAGATCAGTCTGACTATTCGCCATTTCCAGGTTATACAGTTTTACCTTTTCTGGATTTTTTTTGGGGGGGGGGATTTCTAACTTTATTCTTGTCCTCTGAAAGTTCTTCAAAATTATTTGCATATATCGGTTTCTTTCCTTTAATACTCTGGTATGTTTGTGATATTTGGTTTATATTTTTAGTTCTGGATGTTTTACTTTCCTATTTTTAAAATTCTAATTGTAAGGACCTATTTACCATTGTCACTCCACTATCACTCTTAGCAAATCATTCTTTTCTTATCCCTTTAATTATCTGTTTTATACCATAATGCCTGTGTACTTTCTCCTTTTTTCATTTGTCTTTGAATTTATATCTCTCACTTGTATATACATTTAATATCTCAGCTGCGGCCTATCCTAGTACTCTGGACATATGGCTGGCTTTTTCAGTGTAGGGTCGTCAAGTCCCTCAAAATTCAGTTGCACAAGAATGTCATTTCACATCAGTCTGACAAATCAGCCTTAACAGGTCACATCTTTTTCTTCATTCCTGATTTTTGAGAGTGTGCCAGATAGATGCATCTACATATTACCATATTCTAATTATCCTTCTTCTGGGACAAATTTATAATCTCTTCTTACAACTTACACTTATTTATGTTTTTATGACCACCATACCTTTAAACCTATAATTACGAATTATATTAATATTATGTATTTTTGTATTTTAATGTCATGTGTATATTAATGTATATAAACATAAATTTTATATATCGGTATATAGAGTGATTTAATTTTCATCTATTACTTGAGTGCATTATAACTTTTATATGTACATGTTTCCACCTTGATTGGGTTTTATATTAGATCATGAAGTCCATCAAAATTCTGTCTAAATTGCTTTGGCATGCCTTGGATGTACAGTAGTTCAAAGCCTATTCAGGCCAGTCTGCTAATTTACCCTCTGCAGTTATATTTGTTCCTTTTTGAATTTTTTCAGGGTTCTTTGTTTTTGTGATATTTGAAACTTTTACAAGATTGTGTTTTCACACTTGCCTGTTGATGATGATGATGATGTTGGATGACAATATTTTTTGCTAGCAACTTCTGATTATGCCAACTTTTTCTTAATCTCTTTCCTTTGAGATTTTCAATTTTATTTACCAGTTGAGTGGAGTATATTTTAAATGTAACTTGGTTGATTTTAATGTTTTGTGTAACATGATTGCTCAACATTTTGCACAGATTGCCCGGCTAGCGTTCAGGTGCATATTGCTTTAGCAATAACTTATATCTGTCTGATAATTCACCATTTACAGGTAAAAGATATACACACACATACACTTTCACACATGCATGCACACATGGGGGTGTTTGTTAGTATGCACAGAAATATATTGATGGTGAAATTTAAAATTCAATAGACAGACCAAAGTCCTTTCATTGTAAAATCACTTAAAACAACGATCCGTATTTATGTAACATTTTGATGCAATCATTAAGCCATTTTTGCAATAGTCACATTGCCAAGCTTTAAAATATTTGTAAGGCTTTCTGAAGGTAGTGTGTGTGTGGTTGTGTATTTTTATTCTTAGTGCCAAAGCTCATTAATAGAAAATAAAAGGCTCTTCTGTTTTTACATCTCAACAGAATTACAGTCAAAGCAGAATATTAAAAAAAAAAAAAGGACTGCTGAATTTGGGAGTAAATAAACCCTTTATTAAACAATTCAAATTCTGTCTAGCAATTCTGATAGTATATATTAGTCTCCATTTGGATACTTCTATTGTACTGTAATTTTTTATGAAGGTATTTATCAATTCTTTGTAAGTTGATTCATTTATTTATTTTTTAAAATATTTCATTTATTATTGTACTATTTAATTATTTTACTGGGGGGACACAATTAGGCTTTCTTATATTTGTAGGAGGTACTGGGGGATGAACCCGGGACCTCATGCATGCTAAGCATGTGCTCTACCACTTGAACTGTACCCTCCCCCGATTCATTTATTTTTGGGAGCAGACCAAAATAAAATCCTTTTGAACTTTTCTGACAGTAGTATTACATTAAAGAGTCTGAGCGTCTAAATTGTTAATGTACCCTGAGTTTTATTTGTAGGAAAGATTTTTCCTTTGGTCTTAAAATCTCATGTAAATAAACTACCCTCCAATGTCTTGTCAATCCATGGCTTTTATTAGGGGACACTGTATTTTAAATACAGATCGTTGCAAGTTTTTGGCAATGGAAAGTCTAAAATTTTTGCCTTCAGCTTTTTCATTCATATCCCGGCAAATCAGCAGCTGCAAGAAATTATCTCAAGTTATTTAGGCAGCACATAAGGTAAGTTTGTACTTTCAGAAATTTATCTGCTGAAGAAATACTGAAGATTACTGGACTTGGAGAAAATGTAAGATAAGAGAATATACTAAACATTTTTTAAAGAAATTTTTTGTTATTGTTGTTCTTCTCAATACTTATTTTTGCATGAAGACATGTTTAGAAAAATCTTGATTACTGTTGGCAGAGTGACTCAAACGTCGTTAAACAAGATTCAAACAAGACTGAATAGAAATACTTGTCTCCACTTAATGGCTTTTTATATAACTATATCATGCACATAATCAGTACTTTAACTGTGAGAAAATGTTAATTATTTGGTGGTATAGTTTCTGTTAACGAAAATGTCTTGGAGTAGCCTCCTCCCCTTCACTCACATGTATTTTCTTTTCATTCATGGTAAATCCTTAGAAGAATTATTTCTCATCTATATTTAGTGGAACTATAGTACGTCAATGTGATTTTAGGTAACCTATAGTATAATATGATGTCCAGTAAACTGGGAAATTATATTCATTATATAATTTTCTTGGATGCTTTGAAAAGACCTAAAAAATTACTTGTTTAATTTTTTATTATAATTTTTTCTAACTTTATTTAATTAATGATTTGTTTTTTGGTATAACCAAGAACATCTTGTGGAAATATTCTTCCTCCAGGCATATTTTGAATATCATTGCCTTTAAAAGGAGAGTTTTAAAATATTATCTTTTTTTAATTAATGAAGATTTTCTTGTGATGTCACCTCTATCATGGTTGGTATTAGCAATTTGTATTGTTTAAAAATTGATCAGTATGACTAGAGGTTTATAAGTTTTGTTGATTTTTTTTTTACAAACCTCTTGATTTTGTTGATTTTCAGTATTGTTATTCTGTTTTTTTCTTTAAAGTATTTGTACCCTTTATTGTTTGCTTTCTTGCCTTTGCTTTTTTTTTTTTTCTAGTTTCTTAAGATGGATGCCTAGATGGCTAATTTGAGATTTTCTCTTCTGTTCTTGGCACTTATGGCTACACATTTACTTTTAATCCTTTAGCTACTTCCAGCAAATTTTGATATTCTATCATTTCATTCATTTCAAAACATTTATATTTATATTAAAACCTAAACTGTATATTTTCTTGATGTAGGAATTTTGAGACTCTGGATGAAAGGAGAGCAGCCTGAAACACATCAGGGAAGTCACAGTAACAGATTATTCTTGTAACTGAAAATTCTTAATTAATAACATCTCACCCCGGGTAAGTCCATTTGTTATAGCTCACTTTTTATGAACATACATAATGAAATGTAAGAGACTCATTACAAAAGTATGAACCCTAGTCATTTATTATCAATATTTAAATTTTCCTCAAAAAGTTCTGAGTGCAAAAACTCCTATTAAGTATTGATATAGACAGAAACTTGAATTGATTAAAGCACTACTTAATATTTTAAAAGTGTAGTACCACTGAATCCCATCCCTGGGCCCAGATCTATTAGTTAAATCTATCCTTATATATATTCTAAAGACTTTACTACACACATGCAAAATACACACCAAATATTCACAAAGTATAGCATCATTAAAGATTTAAATGTGATTTTAAATATAGAGATTGTATGAAGCTATAAAAATATTAAACATATTTGACTTATTTTTGTCATTGGTATCTATATATATAGGTACATGTTAATGTAGTTTATCTAATCACATATTTAGTATTCCATTGAATGGATTAACATGCCACAAATAGGTAAGCATCTTTTTTATTTATGGTTATGGCTTTGATCTTAAATTGTTTATTAATGGGGCAGTTCTGATATAAGCATACTGATAAATGTTCCTGATTCAAACAGGCAAGTATTTTTTTTTCTTAGAAATTTAACCCTGGAGTAAAGAGTGTGCCCAATTAACTAAATATTGACAAATTGCTCCAAAAATTGCTTCTAACAGTTGAACTTGCATTAGTAGAATGTCCATCCCCCACATCCTAGTCTATTGCTAATCAAAGGGTGGTTCATTGAGCAGTACAGTTCCGTGAACTGTTTGGTACAGGTCAGCAACAAAATAAAATCACTAACTGAAGGTAGGAATTGTCCTCATCAAAACTTATTTTGGTTAAGCTTTTTAATATTTGCTACTATTATGAAGATGGTAATATTATTGATATTTTATTTGTTTTCCTAAGTATTAGAGAATCTGTATTAATTTTTTTCTCTTGGCCATTCAAATTTTCTCTTTTATTTACATCCAGTACTATTTTCCTGCTATATTGATTGCATCAATTTCTTAAGTGTCACTTTATGTTCAATAGGATATGATTTTTCTGTATTTCATTCTGTTTTTTTTTTTCCTGCTTGGCTTTTGAAATATCAGCCACAAAACAAATTTTCACTGCTTCGAGCATGACACACACCTTACTAGGCAATGCAAATGCAGCAGCGAACAAGCCAAATTCTTGAAATCAAGGAGTTTACATCCCATTCTCTGTGTGTGTATGTGTTAGGAAACAGAGACAGACCCTAACTGCGCCACTGAAGAAAATAGATAGCTTATAAGGAAAAGAGCAAAGTGATAGGATGAAGAGGTTACTTAGTTAAGCCAGGCAGAGAAGTCCTCTTTTAGGAAATAACACTTCAGTTAAGATGATGTTTGAAGTGAATGATAAGAGGAGGAAAGTACAGGAGACCCAAAAATAAGAGGTTTGCAAATGGATGAACTAGCAAATGCTAAGTCTTGAAAGAATAATTGCACAAGACATGGCCAAGCAATAGATGGACCAACGTAGCAGTAACACAGTGAATGAGTAGAAAAATGGTTGGTAGATGAAACAATTGAAGTTGAAAGGGATCAGGTCCTAAAGCATCTAAAGGGCCCCAAAATAATTAGATCAAAAGTCTTTTCATAGCTAAAAATAATCAAATATTGGTGATTTCATATAGCTTCACTTAATGTTTTTATTTTATTCTAATTGCAGTGGGAATCCACTAGATAATATGAAGGATAGCAGCATGGGTTTATCAAGTGCTTTTGATTGTATTTTTAAAATAATTTAAAACCTGTTTTATTGAGATAAAACTGATACGTAACATTGTGTAGGTTTTGGATATACAACATACTGATTTGATATATTTGTATATTGCAATATAATTGCCACCATAGAGTTAGCTGACACCTCTACCATGTCACATAAGTATCATTTTTTTTTGTGGTGGGAATAATTAAGATATAATCTCTTAGGATCTATGGAGTTTATAATACAGTAGTGTCTATAATCACTATGCTGTGTATTTGATCTACAGGGTTTATTTATCTACTAGTTCCAAGTTTGTACCCTTAAACATCGTATCCCCAATTCCTCCACCCCCAGCCTCTGGTTACCACTATTGTACTCTCTGTTTTAACAAGTTCAGCTTTTTAAGTTTCCATGTATAAGTGAGATCATATAGTATTTGTCTTTCTCTATTCAACTTATCTCATACAGCATAATGCTACCACGGGCCTTCCATGTTGTTGCAAATGGTAGAATTTCTTTCTCTCATGGCTGAATAATTAATATATATTGCAAGTTCTTTTTTTAAAATTGTAGTATAGTCAGTTTACAATGTTGTGTCAATTTCTGGTGTTCTGTCATATATATACATAGATATTCCTTTTTATATTCTTTTTCATTATAGGTTACTATAAGATATTGAATATAGTTACCTGTGCTATACAGTAGAAACTTATCAGTTTTTTAAGGATTTCCTTTTATTTCTGATGTGAAAGATATTCTGCCAAAGTTCAGTAGGTATTCTGTGTGATTTGTTCCATATGTAGGTGTGGTTTTGCTGTATTCATAAGAGAAGGTGAGCTAGATGCCCATCTACTCCGCCATCCTGGCCCAGCCTGTAATTTCTTTATTCATGGACACTTAAGTTGTTCTGATATCTTGGCTATTGGGAATAATGCTGCAATAAACATGGGAGTGTATATATCTATTCCCTATCCTGTTTTTATTCTATTTGAATATATACCCAGAAGTGAAATTGTAGGCTCGTACAGTAGTTCTATTTTTATGTTTTATAGAAACTTCCATATGGCTTACCATAAAACCTAAACTAATTTGTATTCTCACCAACAGGATACAAGGGTTCCCTTTTCTCCACATCCTTGCCAAAACTTCTTTCTTGTCTTTTTGATGTAAGCCATTCTAACAGGTATGAGGTGCTATCTCATTATAGTTTTGGTTTGCATTTCCCTGGCTTAGTGATGGTGAGCATCTCTTCATGTACCTGGTGGCCATTTAGATATCTTCTTTGGAAAAATGTCTATTCAGTGCCTCTGCCCTAAAATCAGATTGTTTATTTTTTATTATTGAGTTGTATGAGTTCTTTATATAGTTTGGATATTAACCCTTTATTTGATATATAATTTGAAAATATTTTCTCCTATTCCATAGGTTGCCTTTTCATCTTTTTTATTCTTTCTTCTGCTGTGCAGAAACTGTTTTGTTTGATATAATCCTATTTGCTGATTTCTGTTTCATTGATTGTGCTTTTGGTGTCATATTCAAAATGTTGTTGCCAAGACCAATGCTTATTTCTTATGTTTTCTTCTACTTTTAGAGTATTAGGTCTTATGTTTATGTCTTTGATCCATTTCAAGTTAATTTTTTGTGAGCAGTGTAAGATAGGGGTCCAGTTGCATTCTTCTGCATGTGGGTATGCAGTTTTCCCAACACCATTTGTTGCAGAGACTATCCTTTCCCTTTTGAAGGGCTTTATAAGAAGAGATTAATTTGTGAACTCTGTAGTCTGCTCCACTGATTGATGTGTCTATTTTTACATCAGTACCATACCATTTTAATTACAATAACTTTGTAGTGAAGCTTGAAATCAGGAAGCATGATGCTTCTGACTTTGTCCTTTCTCAGAATTGCTTTACCACCATTTGAGGTCTTTTGTGATTCCATTAAAATCCTTAGACTGGTTTTTCTACTGTTGTGAAATATTCCGTTGGAATTTTGATAGGGATCATGTTGAATCTATAAATGACTTAAGGTAGTATGAAAATTTTAGAAATATTACTTTTTCAGATCAACATGGAATATCTTTCCATTTGTTTGCATCTTTAATTTCTTTCATCAAGATTGTATAGTTTTAATTGTATACATCTTTCAATTCCTTGGATGCATTTATTCTTAAGTATTTTATTGCTTTTAATGCTATTGCAAATGAGATAGTTTTATTTTTTTCAGATATTTTGTTGTTAATGTACAGAAATGCAACTGATTTCTGCATGCTGATTTTGTACCTTGAAACTTTACCAAACTTGTTGATTAGTTCCAACAGTTTTTTTTCTTTGAGTCTTTGGATTTTCTATATATAAGATCATATAATCTGCAATCTTGTTCTTTCTATCCAATTTGGATGCCTTTTTTTTCTTTTGTCTTGCCTAATTTTTCCAGCTAGGACTTCCAGTACTATGCTGAATAAGAGTGGTGAGACTGGACATCCTTGTCTTGTTCCTGATCTTGGACAAAAAGCTTTCAGTATTGTACCATTGAGTATACTTTTAGCTGTATATTTGTTATATATGGCCTTTATTAATTTGAAGTATGTTCTTTCTATGCCCAGTTTGTTGAGGGTTTTAATGAAAGGGCATTGTTATTTGTCAAAAGGTTTTTATACAGCTATTGAGATAATTATATGATTTTTACCCTTCATTCTATTTATGTAGTGTATCATATTTATTGAGCTCTTTACGTTGAAACCTCTTTGTATCTCAGGGATAAATCCCACTTGGTTACGGTGTATAGTCATCAAATGTGTTGTTAAATTCCATTTGTTAATATTCTGTTGAAAATATTTGCATCTATATTCATCAGGGATATTGGTCTATAGTTTTCTTCTTTTGTAGTGTCTTTATCTGGCTTCAGTAACAGGGTAATGCAGGCCTTGTAAAGTCTGAAAGTGTAAAGTCTTTTTTTGAGAATTTTGAGAACAACTGGTATTAACTATTCTTTAAACGTTTGGTAAAATTCACCAGTGAAACCATCTTGGTCCTGGGATTTTCTGTGTTGGGAAATTTTTGATCACTGATTCAATCTTCATACTCATTGGTCTATTCAGATTTTCTATTTCTTCCTCTTTAAGTCTTGGTAGGATGTATGTTTCAAAGAACTTATATATTTCTTCTAGGTTATCCAATTTGTTGGAAAATAATTGCTTATAGCAGTTTCTTTTCATCCAATGCATTTCCAATGGTTGTAGTACCCCCTCTTTCATTTTTTATTTTATTTAAATCTTCTGTCTTTTTTCTGAGTTAGTCTAGCTAAAGATTTGTTAGTTTTGTTTACCGTTTTGAAAAGCTATCTCTTAGTTTTTTCTTTTTCCTATTTTTTTCTGGTCTCTTATTTCTGCTCTCATCTTTGTTATTTCCTTTTTTTCTGCAAACATTGGGTTTACTTTATGCTTTCATTTTTAGTTTCTATAGTTGTAAAGTTAGGTTGTTTGGGGGGAACTTTCTAATTTCTTACTATATGCATTCATTGTTCTAAACTTCCATCTAGAACTGCACCCCATAGGTTTTGGTATGTTGTGGTTCCATTTTTATTTCTTTTGACACATATATATTTTTTAACTTTACCTTTTGATTTCATCTTTGTCTCACTGGCTGATATGATAATTTTTTATATTAAAAGTCCAGAAAAGGCAAGCTTATAGAGGGAAAATAAATAGTGTTTGCCTGGGAGTGGAAACAGGATTGCCTGAAAATGAGCATGAGGAATGTCTTGGGGTGATAGAAATGTCCTAAAACTGGATTGTTGTGATGGTGTACAACACTGTAAATTAACTAAAAATCATTAAAATGATTATAAATCAATAAAAAATGTTAAAAAAAATAAAAATAAAAATCATTAAAATGTATGCATAGACTGTGTGAATTTTATAGTATATAAATTATTCTTCAAAAAGGTGTTAAAAATAGGAAAACCTATAAATATGGTATTATTGAAGACTAGAGAATTATATTTTTCCAAAAGTTATTTGCAGCCAATAGTGCTAAGGGTCAAAAAATGATGACACTAGCTTAGGCAAAATAGTGGCTGTTTCCTCACCATCCCTATACTTTGAGCCTTATCTTGGTACTTTTATAAAGGTAAAATAGATGAACCTTGGACATTTTGTCAAACTGTTTTAAATATTAAGATTTCATTTTTTATTGGTTTGGGTTTATAGATTAATTTGGAAAGGAATTACAGCTTTCAAATATTTCTTTTTTCCCACACAGTAACAATGCAAAAAGGCAGCGACAAGAAGAATTTTCAGGCTACTGATCATTTAGCTGCGACACATCTGAATAGTTAACAATCAACAATGAATCCCAAAGAAAATGTAACTGAGCGCCGAAGTAAATATATCCAAAAAGACAATAATGTTACTGCTTTAAGTTCAGAAGAGGACCTTCACACTCCCATCTACAAAGATCAGTTCACTCAGCAGCTAGAGAAAACAAATTGGTTGGAAAATGCTCAAGAACCAGCTGCATTCTCGAACAATAACAGTCAATCTATCATGACCTCAGCCATCACTCAAGCTTTTTATATGCCTCTGGAAGAGAAACAATATGTGAATCAGTTTAAGGAAGGTAGACAAGCAAATTTCCATCTAGACATCATGCAGAGAACTGGTGCCAACCTAGAAATAACTTTTGTCAAAAACCAAGGCCTCTTCATAATAGTGTCTGGTAAGCCAGAAACTGTCATGAAAGCTCAGAAGGAGATTTGTGCACGTTTTAAGAAACAAGTTTTAACTATAGTTTCCGTTCCCAAAGACCATCTTTGCTTTATTTTAGACAAGACTGGAGAAAAACTACCAGACCAAAAACAAAAAGCTGCAACCGATATTCAGACCTTATGCACAGTTAACCACAGCACCCAGACCAATATTGCTGGCACCAAAGAGGTCATGAAAAAGGCTCCACATGAAGTCTTACTTATGTCTGTGGAACAAGACAAGTGTGCTATGGAAAGGTTAGACGTGGGAAAGGCATTTCATCCTTTCACTGCTGGACCATACAATAAAACTTCTGACAAAAGCCTACAGGAAATGGGGGCAGACATCCACATTTCACCATCTAGTGCCAATCAGACACAAATAAGCTTTCCTGGAAAAAAGCAACAACCAGATCAGATTCAAGATTGTGTCAAGAAGATTTCTGAGAATACTAAAGAGAAAACCACATCCACAGATGTGGAGATAAGAATGCAGCACAACTGTACAATAGGTCCCAACAGCAATTCAGTTCAGGAAATCCTGGAAAGAACTGGAATTTCCATTGAGAGTTTACCTTCAGAGAGCACGTCAGATTCTGTGACGTACCACCATAAGCCTGAAAGTTTAAGGAAGGCATTTACTGAAGCCCACTCGAAGACCAAGGCTTATACTCTTTCCTCCATCTCTGTACCTTCCTGGCTTCACAGATTTATTATTGGTAAGAAAGGTTGTAATATATCCACAATTACTCAGAACATGCCAGAAGTTCGTATAAATTTTACTGGAAAAGATAAAATTACAATAGACGGGCCAATAGAAGATGTGAGTTATGCTCAAGAACAAATTGAGGTCATAGTCAAAGACTTAATCAACAGGATGGATTATGCAGAGATTAATGTTGACTGTAAGTTTCATAAACACCTGATAGGGAAGAAAGGTGCTACCATAAACCGAATTAGAGAGAGGAATAGAGTTTCTGTGCTAATCTCACCTGAAAATGAAAAGAATAACATGATCAGAATTGAGGGAGAATCTCAAGGGGTCCAACAGGCCAAGAGAGAACTTCTTGAACTTGCTTCTCATTTAGAAAAGGAGCAAAAGGACTTAATCATTGAGCAAAGATTTCACCAGGCAATCATTGGGCACAAAGGTGTACAGATACGTGACATCCATAAGAAATTTCCAGAAGTTGTAATCAATTTTCCAGACCCAGCACAAAAAAGTGACATTATCCAGCTTAGAGGGCCAAAACATGAATTAGAAAAATGCGCACAATATTTGGAGAATGTGGTGACAGACATCGAAGAAAGTAACTATTCCATAACTGTTCCTATTTTCAAAAAGCTTCACAAAAATATTATTGGAAAAGGAGGTGCAAACATCAAAAAAATCTGTGCTGCAAGCAACACCAAAATTGTCCTTCCAGCAGCGAGCAGCAACTCAGAAAATATTGTCATCACTGGAAAGCCAGCCAACTGTGAAATGGCTTGTGATTTGATCCTTTCAATTCAGAAAGATATGGCCAATATTTCAGAAGTGGAAATTCCTATTCCTTCCAATCTACACAAATCCTTTATTGACTCTAAAGACTGTTTGATTAGTGCAATTATAGAAGAATGTGGAAATATCCACATCTACTTTCCAAAAGGTAACTCAGGACTTCAAAGAGCTATTATTAGGGGACCTGCCCAAAGTGTTGAGAAGGCCAAGAAAATGCTCCTGCAACTAGTAGAAGAAGAAAAAGCCAAGTGTTATTCTGTGGTACTCCATGTCAGACCAGAGTATCATAAATTCCTCATGAGTAAAAATGGTGGTGATGTTCCCAGAGTCTGTGAAGAGACTGGAGCACGTGTCCTTTTCCCTATCCCTGAGGACATGGATCAAGAATTGTTAACGATCCTAGGGACAGAGAAGGCAGTCAAAGATACACAAAAGAAACTAGAGGATCTAATTACAAATCTAGATAACGTGGTAGAGGACATCATAGTGATAAATCCCACGTACCACCAGCATTTTTTTATGCAAAGGGGTGAGGTGTCACGGGAAATGACTGAGGAATATGGTGGTGTGATTATTAACTTTTCATGTTTGGGAGAAAAAAGTAACAAAGTCACAATCAAAGGAGCAAAGCCTTGTGTGGAAGCAGCCAAGAAACATATTCAGGAGATTATTGAGGACTTGGATACGGCAGTCACAATAGAATGTGTTATTCCCCAGAAGTTCCATGATTTTTTCATGGGACCAATGTGTTCTCGAGTCAGACAAATCAGTAGAGATTATAGTGTTCAAATCAAATTCCCAGATAGAGAGGAGATTCCACTTACTAATACAGAGCCTGCTGTTCTGGAAAATAAGGAAGAAGTTGGGGAAAAGAGCACCTTAGGAGCTGCTTCTATTTCCCCAAGAAAATGTGACACCATATTGATCTCAGGCCCAAAGAAGAAGTGTGAAGCCACTGTGGAAGCCCTTGAGGCTTTAATTCCCATCACTACTGAAGTACATGTGCCCTTTGACTTACACCATGACATCATTGGTCAGAAAGGAAGTGAGGTACACAAGATAATAGATGACTTTGAAGTTAATATCCAGATACCATCACCTGGGTTAGAGTTTGATATCATTTCCATCACTGGCCTTGCTGCAAATGTAGAACGAGCCAAGACTAGATTACAACAACGAGTCAAGAATTTACAAGCTGAAATAGAAGAACGATCATTAAAAAACTTTAGACTCAATGTCACCGTAGACCCAAAATACCACCCCAAGATCATTGGCCGAAAGGGGTTAGTTATTGCTCAGATTTGCTTAGAGCATAAAGTTACCATCCATTTTCCAAGAAAAGAGAGCAATGAGACACAAGACCAAATCACAATCTTAGGATATAAATATAACGCCATAGCCGCCCAGGACACAATAATGAAAATGGTGCACAATTTTGAAAAAACAATCACTAAGCAAATTTCACTAAACAATCAGGTCTGTGGCCACATTATTGGATTGCATGGAAAAGCCATTCATAAAATCATGAATCAATTCCAGGTCGATATCTACTTCTCTCCTAGAGGAATCCAAGATGCAAACATCATCACTGTGACTGGACTCCCTAATAATGTCAAAAAAGCAATTGATCATATCCTCAGTCTTGAGGAACATTATCTGACTGTTCAAAAGCATAAGTTAAAGAAGGAGCATATGAATAAAGTCACTTTATGCAATTCATTCTATGAGCCACGCAAGAATCTGGAGGTAAAAGATCTTCCCTGTACTGCATATACCATTCGAAAGATCCCGGACATGACTAGCTCTTAATGCTCTGTCTCTGGGTCTGATGATGCTATAGTATTGAATTGATCTGAGAAATATCTTATATGGGATATGAGGGTTTGTCCAAAGAGGGAAATGGAGACAGACCTTTAGTATCAATGATGAAGACGAAATTTTAATGAGCAGCTCACTTTCTTTTAAACAGTCTCAAGCTTCTGTATCCTTGCATATTGCCTTTCCAAAACACCACAAATGCCCAGTGTCACCCAACATATAGTATCTCTTAATTTTGATTTGCTTTGTTTTTCTATCACATTTAGAATTAAAGGCTTTACATGACAATGTGCAAATTCTGATACCATTATGTACTTCATCATGCCAAGCTGCTCTTCTTGCAAAGGTGGGTCTAGATAGCAGTTTGGGGAGGAAGAATGCTTGGGCCAAGGTAATGTACATGGACACCTAGGTTAGGATATATGCACGTGCAGTTTAACTAAGCATTACCAAATTTTCTTCATTTCTGCAAGAAGTGTATGAGTTCCTAGTGGTCCACATATTCACCAACAACTGATGTTACTAGCCTGGCCTAGTGGACATCATTTTAGCATAATATTGATTTTATGTCACTGATCAATGTCTTTTATGATTATAAACAGGCATGTACCCCAGCTTTTTGTCTTAACCCATTAAGCTTAACCATTATGCTTCTGGTGAATCTGAGGTACGGTTATCCATCCTTGGAAAACATTACTAGCAATATACGAGGTATTTCTGTTCTACCCTCATAAGCCTCATCCTCAATATCAATCACTGCTCACTAGAACTACTGGATGTTAAGATTTTGTCACTATCAGGCACTGAAATGAATCAGATTGATGCATCAACTAAATTTGCTTCAAGGCTAAATAAATAACTTCCTGCTCTACATTTTCTTTTATTTTTAACTATGTTTAGCCATATTATTCAACAAAACCATCAAAGTACCTGCAGTGAGATTAGATGTAATATTAAAATATTTCAATAATAAATAAAAAATATTGTATAAATACAATAGCAATAACAAAAAAAACCCCAACATTGTAGAAATAAACACAAATTCAAAAATAAATTTTCCCATAAAAATCTCCAGAAAGGAATAAAACTCCAAAGATTAAATACACTGGAAAGTTCAATTTGGAAATTTTCCCTCCTTTTTTAGGTCCTGAAATATTTTAAGTAGAATTGGATTGTTTACTCTTTAGAGGTTCATAGATTGAACTTTCTGAAACCATCTAAGTCTCATACATTCTTAAGGGGAAGTTCTGTATTTTCTATCATGGTCATTTGGTCTATTGAGATTTTTTTTCCTACTTGGGTCAAATTTGATGTTTTACTTTTCTAGAAATTATCAAATGTATTTGTGGTTTTATAGTTTCCTAGGACTACTGTAAAAAACATACTACAAACTTGGTGGCTTGAAATAACAGAAATGTATTTTTCTCTGAGTTCCAGACACCAGAAGTCTGAAATCAATATGTTGGCAGGCCTCTATTCCCTCAAAATTTTCAAAGGGATAATTAATTCCTCATCTTTTCTAGCTTTTACTGGTGGTTAGCAATTCTTAATATTCCTTGGCTTTTAGACTCATCACTGCAAGCTCTGCCTCCATCTTCATAACCCCTTTCCCTTGTATATGTCCATCTCATATCCCTCTACCTTTTTTTCTTATAAGGACACCAGTCATTGGATTTAGGCCATACCCAGGTAACCAAGGATAATCTTATCTTGAGAACCTTTATAATATCTGCAAAGATCCTTTTTCTAAATAAGGTTATATTCACAAATTCAAGAGTGAGAATGAGAGCATGCCTTATGGGGGGTCATCATTCAACTCACTACAGCTTGGATGTCTGAAAAGTCACATGGAAAAAAGGTAAAACAATTTTTTCCCTCATTCCAAACAATTGTAGAAACTTTAAGTGGCTCATAAAATCAAGTGTGAAAGTTCTAGAAGAAAGCATGGATGAAATCCTATATTGTTTTCCAAGATTAGTAGTTAGTGATGTCAATGTCTCTAACAGATGCTCTGTAGTACTTGAGTGATAGAAAGTAGAGAAAAATCTTGGTTGTAGCCTCTTCATGAGTGTGAGATTTGACATTATGAAATCACCACATCTTGGAAAAAAATATTTACCTTAGCAAATTGTGTGCTCCTCAGAGATTGCCATTTGAGACATTTTTTTTTACTTTGGGTGCAGTTCATATACTTGCAATGTTGTTAGCCAAAGTCTAATTTGAACAACTTTCCTTATACAAACTTCCTGTTTCTTTGGGCCCAACATCTCTGCCACTCTAGAACTACAGGAGTAGAGTCTCAGCTTAGTGACATTGCCTTCACTATCGCCTCTGAGCAGGTATTTTTAGTTCTCTGACTTCTTCCATTGCCGCATGCTAAGGAAAAGCATAGGCCAGTGAAATCACTAGGAGGAATTCACCCTATTTCAAATTTATTTCATTTGGAGAATCACAGTTGTTTCCTGAGCTGGAGGTGGTGGTGCTTCTGTATCCTGAGCCCCAAAGGACTTCATGAAAACTAATATTTTCTCAGCCAGATATCCAATTGCATTGCTCACAAGTTCTACCTTCCACAAAACATGAGAACACAAATACAATTTAGTCAAGTTCTTTTCAACACATGAATTTAGGGTGGAACACAAATATTCAGTCTATAGTATGACATATTGCTCTGCATACCAAAATCTATGGCTTGATGGGATGGATAACAATACAAGATGGGAGGCTCAGAAGGCATGGTAACTTGATGTCCCATTGTTAAGCATTTAGTCTCTACTAAGGCCCAGAAGCAAGCTGAAAGCTCTTTCTCAAAAGAAGAGTAATTATTAGAGAGGATTGGAGGACTTTTCTCCAAAATCCCAAAGGTCATCAATAGGGTCTGTCAATGGCTCAAAACAGCATCTCTATCTGCTACTGAAACATCAAGTGCCATTGAATCTTGTAGATCATATGGTGCAAGTGGCACAACATCTGTGCAGCAACCTGAACCTGTTGCAGAGCCTTATCTTATTTTTGGGCCCCACTCAAAACTAACAGCTTTTCAGGGAGCACACCCTAATTAGGAATATATTGACATCCAAATCCCAAAAGGCCCATATATTATTGTGACTTTCTTTTGATTGTAGCAAAAGCCAGATGCAACACCTTATCCTTCACCTTAGAAGGGATATCTCAACATGCCCTATACCACTAGACTCCTGGAAATTTCAGAGCTGGAAGGCCCTGCGATTTGTTAGATTAATGTCTTATCGTCTGACATACAAATGTCTTACCAGTAAGTCCAGAATAGAGTTGCTATTTCTTCCTCATGAGGTCCAATCAGCTTAATATTATCTATGTGTGGGTCAATGTGATTTCTTATAGAAGGGAAAGGTAATCAAGATGTCAATAGACTTCCTTCCAGACTTCAGACAATACTACAGAGCTACAGTAATCAAAACAGCATAATATTGGCACAAAACAGGCATAGGGATCAATAGGACAGAATAGACAGCCCAGAAATACACCCACATACCTATGGTTAATTCATCTTTGATGAAGGAGGAAAGAATATACAATGGAGAAAAGACAGTCTTTCTGGCAAGTGGTGTTGGGAAAGCTGGACAGCCGCATGTAAATCAATGAAGTTAGAACACTCCCTCCCACCTAAACAGAAATGAACTCAGAATGGCTTAAAGACTTAAACATAAGACAGGACACCATAAATCTCCTAGAAGAGAACATAGGCAAAACATTCTCTGACATAAATTGTAGCAATATTCTCTTAGATCTGTCTCCCAAGGCAAAAGAAATAAAACCACAAATAAACAAATGGGATCTAATTAAACATAAGCTTTTGCACAGCAAAAGAAACCATAAAGAAAATGAAAAGACAACTTAAAGACTAGGAGAAAATATTTGCAAAAGATACAACAGACAAGGGGCTAGTTTCCAAAATATACAAACAGCTCATACAATTAAATATCAAAAAAAAAAAATCCCAATCAAAAAATAGGCAGGAGACTTAAATAGACATCTCTCCAAAGAAGACATCCAGCTGGCCAACAGGAACATGAAAAGATGCTCAACATCACTAATTATTAGAGAAATGCAAATCAAAACTACAATAAGGTGTCACCTCACACCAGTCAGAATAGTTATCATCAAAAAGTCCGCAAATGATAAATGCTGGAGAGGGTGTGAAGAAAAAAGGGAACCCTCTTACACTGCTGGTAGGAATGTAAATTTGTGCAGCCACTATGGAAAACAGTATGGAGGTTTCTTAAAGAACTAAAAATACCTAGAAATAAATCCAATCCAAGAGCACAAGAAATCTTTCCATTTCTTTGTGCTGTTTCGGTTTTCAGAGTATAGGTAACCTCCTTGGTTAGGTTTATTTCTATGTATCTTGTTGTTTTTGATGTAATGGAAATGTCTCTGCCAGTTATAAAATTCTGGTTTTTGAAGTGAAAAAAAAAGTGAATGAAGGGTCGTAAATGGCAAAATATCCTTTATTTTATGGGTGAGTTGTAGTCCATTACATATATTATCTATTCATTATATCTCTTCATTATCTATTCAACTATTGATGTGCACATAGGATGTTTCCATATCTTGGCAGTTATAAATAATGTTACTGTTAATAGCAGGGTGTATGTATCTTTTTGAATTAATTTATTTTGTGGTTGGCTTTATTTCTTTGATAACTATGTAAGTTTAAAAAGCTAAAAATCTAAACATTCTTAGAAACAATGAACAGTACATATATGTACATTAAAAATATATGTGCAGCAAAAAAAAAAAAAAAAGAAATGAGCTATCAAGCCATGAAAGACATGGAAGAAACTTAAAAGACATAGTATTAATTAAAGAAGCCAGTCTGAAAAGGCTACAACCTGTATGATTCCAACCAAATGGCATTCTAGATAAGGTACAGCTACAGAAACAATAAAAAGATCATGGTTTCCAGGGGTTTAGGGAAAGGGGGGGAGGGAGGAATGAATAGATGGAGCACAAGGGATTTTTAGGGCAATGAAATTATTCTGTATACTATAGTGGTGGCTACATGTCATTATGAATTTGTCAAAACCCACAGAATGTACAACATCAAGAGTGAACCCTAATGTAAACTATGGACCTCAGTTGGTAACAATGTGCCCATGTTGATTTATTGATTGCACCAAATATACCACACTGATGAGGGATGCTGAGGGTAGCAGAGTATACATGTGTGGGTGAGGAGGGCTATGTGTGAACAATTCTGTTGTGAACCTGAAACTTCTCTAAAAGAATAAAGTCTATTAAAAAAACCTAAAAATAGAGTTCATTTGATCCAGCAGTCTCACTCCTGGGCATATATCTGTAAAAGACAAAAACTCTAATTTGAAAAGATACATGCACACCAATGTTCATAGAAGCACTATTTACAATAGCTAAGGCATGGAATCAACCTATTTGTCCAACAACAGATGAATAGATAAAGAAGATGTAGTATATATATGTGTGTGACACACACACACAATGAAATATTACTCAGCCATAAAAAAGAAATGTTGCCATTTGCAGCAAAATGGATAAACCCAGAGAATACCATACTAAGTAAAGTAAATCAGACAGAGAAATACAAATATTATATATCACTTATATGTGGAATCTAAAAATATAATACAAATAAATCTACATACTAAACAGAAACAGACTCATATAGAAAACAAACATGTTTCCCAAAGAGGAAAGGTGAGGAGTGATAAATTAGGAATTGGGATTAACGGATACACATTACTTTATAAATAGATAAACAACAAGGATTAACTGTATAGCACAGGGAACTATATTCAATATCTTGTAATAACTTATAATGGAAAAGAATCTGAGGAAAATAATATATGTATAACAGAATCACTTTTCTGTACACCTGAAACTAATACAATATTGCAAATCACCTATACTTCAATAAAAAATGATGTCAACAGACCAAATTATGACATAACACTGGGGAGAGATTCTTGAGGTAGAACAGTGAAGATATTTTTCTGGTCTTGCTAACTGAATGAACACTGCTTCTAGTCATCTTTACTAATACATATTGAGGAGGAAAAAACATTTTCCAGAATAATGGCTCCATAGTAGGTACCAGAGGATTTGTTAAATTACTCAAACAATAAAACCACATCTGGAACAGCAGCAGCAATCGGAGTCATTGCCTTGTTAGGTTTACCATAATCCACTTTCATTATCTAAGATCCATCTGTTTACTTCACAGGCCAAATAAATGAGTTGAAAGAGGAGGAGGTGGGAATTACCACTCCTGTGTCCTTCAAGTCCTTGATAGTGACACTAATGTCTACAACCCCCTCAGAAATGTGGCATTGTTTTTGTTTTAGTATTTTCCCAGGTAAGGCAGTTCTAGTGGCTTCTTCTTGGCCTTTTCTACCATAACAGCCTTTACTCCAGTGGTCAGAGAGCAAATGTGGGAATTCTTTGAGTTACTAAGTATGTCTATTTCAATTATGCAGTTCATAACTGGGAAAATAATATTATCAGTTCATGGAGTCACTAGACTGCTGTGAAATGGACTTGAGCTAACCTCCATTCCTCATCTCCATAAGAACTTACTATCCCTGATGGACCACAGTCATGTATGGAGTCTCCTGGAATTAGCATCAATTTAAAGCCAGTGTCCAGTGATCACCCAAAGTCTGATTATTTCCCTTTCTCCACTGCACTGTCAGGCTGGTAAAAGGCTGTAAGTCATTTTGGAGAAGGCTGGGAGAAATAGTGTAAATTTTTGGCAGTGTGGCGGGATTCTTTCTCCTTGGAACCTAGTTTCCTGTTCATTCATGAAGTTCTGGGTCTATAAAGTGGTTCAAATCTAGGGATTGACTGAGCTGCTGCTTCCTATTTTGGCGATTCAAGTTAGACTTCTGTTGACTGATTTAGAACTCGTTCACTTATACAGATCAGGTCAAAATTTAGTAGACTGATCAGTGGCAGCAGTCCCCACTGTAATTTCTGAACCACAGAGAAAAGCAACCATGGTGCTCTTAAAGGATGTTTATTTCTCTCAGTCATGGTAAAACATGTGTCTTCTTGACCCTCCCAGTGGGCCTGAGCAGGTATTACATAATCAACCCATTCTAACATCCCAATCTCCCTGGCCTTTGGGTCCCTTCCTCTACAGTATGCCAAGTGAGGTCTGACATTTTAACTTCATACTGGCCATCATTTGGTTCATGTTTCAGTCAACCAAGAAAATCAACTTTTTAAGCTCTTTATAACCCCTTGAGCACAACACAGAATCCAGAATCTCTGTTTAGTAGGCCCATACCAATAAATGTGGCTTGGTACAATTTTATGTTTCTTTCACCATTATCCCACACTCTTAATAGTTATTTCCACACATATTCTCCAGATTTCTATCTGTATTCACTGTAAAAAAAAATCATTCGGTTGTTTTTGAGCATTGCACTGCTCCTCTTGGGTTATGACATATCTTATTTTTTAAAGTTTTTTTTTGTGGGGGGAAGTAATTAGGTTTCACTTACTTATTTATTAATTTTTTGGAGGAGGTACTGGTGACTGAACCCAGGACTTTGTGCATGCTAAGAATGCAGTCTACCACTTGCGCTATGACCTACCCCCACTCCTCAACTTATATCTTATTTTTCAGAGCCCACTGAGTTGATGTCTTGAAGCACATGGTGGTGGAGGAGGTAAGTCTTGAAGGGAATCAGCTGTGTCTTGCAGGGCATCTACCTCAGTGTAGGCCATTCCAGGTCCTTCAGGTAAAGTATGGTTAAACTCTTCAGATGGCGGTAGAAGGCCTATTTCTATAGGCAAAGAAGGCACAGCAGAATTTAGGAGTTCAATATTGCCAGCTTCATTAGGATCTTCCCATATGTCTCTATTCCACATTTCAGGATGCCATTCCTCTCCAATCACTTTAAAGAAGAAATTCTGTGAGGTTGGGGATTTAATGTGCATTGTAATTTAATCACTTTCAGGATGATATTTTGTATTTAATTTTCTGAAATTTTAGCTCTGGCTGTGGGAGATAAGGATTTTGTTCAGGTAAGACGTAGAAAGTTTAAGATCATTTATGCAGAACTTGAGGTGGGAATTTGAAGCCCTGAGTTCATTCTTTTCATTCTGTATTTTCTCTGGTACAGTTAGGAGCAAGCAGCAAATCTCATTTCTCTCATAAGATTGACAAAATTTTTCTAAGTTATGAAATACATAGTCATTTAGAACTTTGCCATCCTAAGTATTTGATTTGGTGATCTAGCAGTGATATTTTGTGTATCTCTATTGCCACATCACACCATGAACTATCAGTGTCCCCTTTACCACTGGAGACAGAATTATTAGTGCCTTCAAACGTAACTATATTAGAGAAACATTACCAGAAACACTAGAATCAATTCAGAAAACTTATCCTTAAGATTCTGCCCTATTCTCAGTACCAAAATCTGTATCAGTAAAGGTTACCCAGACTCATAGTGACAGACAGAGCCTTATTTTAAGAAATATTCTTCTGATTGTACGGGCTGGTATTATGAAATAATAGCAGTTTGGAAACACACAGGAGTTGATTCTCTAGTCCTGAGGTAGAATTTCTCCGTTTCCAGGAAACCTTAGTTTTTCTTCTTTAAGCCTTCAACTGATTAGATGAAGCCCACCCAACATTACTGAGAAAAATCTTCTTTCTTAACATTAACGTATTTCACATGTCAACCAGCTCTACCAAATACCTTCACAGCAATACCTAGGTTAGTGTTTGGTTAAATAATTAACGTTGACACGTGAAATTACCATCACAATCACAAACTACCAAAACTCAAGTAAGATAAAATAAAAAAAAAAGAGCGGTCTTACAAAAATTAAGTAACTTGAATTTGCAGTTAAAAATTTCTCCCAAATAAAATATCTTTAAAAATTAAAAAAAAAATATATCCTTGCCAAGATGGTTTCACTGAAACTATTTCATCAACAATTTATAAAAGAATTAAAACTATTTTTATAATCTTTATCAGAAAATGAAAGAATAAAAAACATTACCCCACACATTTTATGCAACTAGTAATTACCCAGATATCAAAACTGACAGACTGTCTAAAAAATCAAAACTCTAGACCAATATCTCTTATCAATTCTGACACAAAAAAGTCCCAAACAGATTGTTAGCAATTCTAATCCACCAATGTTTAGAAAGAATTATACACTGTGACGAAGTGGGATTTAGTCAAGGTTTGCAAGAACAACCTAACATTTGAAGATCAATGTAATCCATTACAACAGGCTAAAGACGAAAAATATCATGATTGCATCCATTGATGGAGAAAACTTTTTGAAAAAATACATTTATTCATGAAAATGACTCAGCAATTTAGAAAGAGAGGGGAATTACTTTAACTTGATAAAGTATATCTACAAAAAACCTAGTTAACATCATATTGAATGAAAGATTGAATGTGTTGCCCTTAATATTGGGAACAAGGTGATGATGTCTACTCTCACCTGTCTTATTTATTATAGTACTAGAAATTCTAATCACTGCAACAAGATAATAAAAAGGAAAAAAAGATATACAGAGGTGAATGAAGAAAATAAATTGGTCCTACTTGCAAATTTCCTGACTGTCTATGAAGGAAATTGCAAGGAATCTATAAAAAAATTCCCTATAACTAATAATGGAGTTCAGCAAAGTCACAGGACATAAGATCAGCACACAAAAATCGATCTTGCCTCTATATACTAACAACAGCAACAACCACATGTGAAAGCTGAAATCAAAGCACATATCATCTGAAATTGCTCCAAAAAGTGAAATAGTTTAATATATGGGTAACAAAACATGCACATAATATATATACTAAAGATTGCAAAATGCTGATAAAAGAAATCAAAATAAATGGAGAGACACTATGTTGACAGATCAAAAAACAAATAAAACAAAAAAATGTAAATTCTCCCAAAAGAGATCTGTAGGTTTTATGAAAATAATATCAAAATCACTGAAAAAGTTTTTTTTCTAGACTTAGACTACTTTTTCTAAAATTTATATGGAAAGGCACTAGCCCTAAAGTAGCTGGAACAATCTTGAAAATAATTAAGTGGGCAGAATCACTGTACCCAATGTTCAGGTTAATTATAATGCTATTGTAATCAAGCCTGTGGTTTTGCTAGAGGGATAGAAACATAGATCAATGGAACAAAATGGAGAACCAAAAAATAGACCCACATGCATAGGGCCAACTAATTTTGACAAAGGATACATAAATTCTTTTGCATCATTTTTGCATCTTTTGCAAAAGAAATGTAATGGAAGAATTATAGCTTTTTCAACGACAATAACAATAATAAAAATCCACTGGAACAAATAATGTCTATAAACAAACAAATAAAAAATAAACCTTGATCTATACCTTAGCTTCTGCAAAAAAAAAAAAACCCTCAAAATTAATTACAGAATTAAATAGAAAATGCAAATCTATACAACATTTAGAAAAACAGAAAAAAAATATTTCAGGATACAGGGCTAGGGGAAGAGTTCTTAGACTTGTTAACAAAAGCACAGTCCAAAAAAGGACAATTTGATAAATTGGATCTCATCAAATTTTCAAAAATAAAAATAATTTGCTTTTTGAAAAACCTTATTAAGAGGATGAAAAGACAAGCTACAGACTGGGAAAATACTTTTAAATCACATTTCCAATCAAGAACCTGTTGAATATATAAGAACTCTCAAAATTCAATATTAGAAAACAAACAAAAAGTCCAAGAAACCCAGTTAAGAAATAGAAAAAATACAGTAACAGAAATTCCACTGAAGAAATTATATAGATTGCATGAAGCACATAAGAATATATTTAACATTCTTAGTCCTTAAGGAAATGCAAGTTTAAAGCACTATTGTATATACCTAGACACCTATCAAGGTGGTTACAATAAAACGTAGTGAAGACACCACGTGCTGGTGAGGCTGTCAATAAACTGGATGACTTGTACACTGGTACAGCCAATATGAAAAGAACATGGAGGTTACTTAAAAAAACAAAACATGCACTTATCATATGACTCAGTAAATGTACTCTCGGTCATTTATTCCATAGAAATAAAACTTATGTTGACACCAAAGCCTATACATGAATGTTCATAGCAGCTTTATTTGTAATAGCAAGAAACTGAAAACAACTCAGAAAGTCCTTTCATAGGCAAATGATCAAACTGTAGTACATCCATATGAAATACTGTTTAGAAACAGAAAGGGAACAAACTACTGACACACGTGAAAATCTGGGTGTATCTCAGGGAAATTACGTTAAGTGAAAAAAATCTAATCTGTGTTTCATACCATATGATTCCGTTTATACAGCATTCTTTGAATGATAAAATCATAAAGATGGAGAACAGATTAGTAGTTTCTATGGTTTATTGTTAGGGAAAATGATGCACATGTGATTATAAAAAGACAAAATGAGGGATTCTTAAAATGATGGAAGTGTCGTATCCTGACTGGCAGTGGTCACATCAATCCCTACATTTGATAAAGTTTCTTACAATGAAGTAAACATGCACAAACACACACACACACACACACACACACACACACACACACACGAGTGTATGTAACACTGGTTATTTCTGAGTAAGTGTAGTATATCAATTTCAAATTTTTAGCCATAATGATGTACTCTAGTTATGCAAGATGTTGCCTCTGGAGAAAATTGAATGAAATTTATATGAAATTGCTATTTTCTTACCATTGAATGAAAATCTATAGTTATCTTAAAATAAAAAGTTAAAAATAATCAAGTTATTTTTGAATTGAATGGAGTGAATTATAGGCTATTAAATTCTAAAAAGTGATAAAACAAAGAAGATGCTAATAAAAATATTTGTCATATATGATGGATAGGAATGGATTATTGTAATAGGGAAGAACAAATCTGACTCCTTATTAGCTCTGTTCCTCTAGCTCTAACCCTGTGTTTTGTTTCCTGAGTTTAGCCATGCTGGCTCTGCATCTTTCGTAAGAGACTGTTACCCATAGCCTGAAATATACAGGATAGCCTATTCTCAAGGCTCTGCCTTTTAAAGGTATAACACTTTTCCATTCAGACAGAGATAAAAAATTGCAGAACAGAGAATAACATTTGTCTTGTTGGAGGTTTATAGGAACATCATGACCTGGCCTACATGGACAGCTGTAAGAACAAAAGATTCCAACACCTAGAAGTTTGCAACAACCAGACATACCTCCTCCCCTTTTTAGTTTAAAAGGGGCCTGAATTCTGACATTAGTTGCCCATCTTCTCGTTCTGCTGGCTTTTCAAATAAAGTCATTACTCCTTGCCCCAACACCTTGTCTCCTGATTTGTTGGCCTGTCTAGCGGGGAGCAGAACGAGTTTGGACTCGGTAACAAATTTTGGCATGAGCCGGCCCCCGTAGAGGAATTTTCCGGTAAGGCACTAGCAGCTGCCGGGACCATTTCTCCTGAGGATCTTCCCTTCAAAGTTCCCCGAAGTGGCACCGGCTGCCCCAGAGCTTGGCAGTTGGAGCCAGGAATCAACATCTGGGAACCCACGGGCTGTGTGCAGTAGGGTAAGTCGCTCTAGTGTGTACAGCTAGAAACTTTATTCCTCTCTGTTTGGGGCTTTTTTCTCTGGAATAAGCCAATCTGTTTTGTATTTGAGTAGGGTACCCTGTTGGAGAGAGGAAATAGTTGCCGGACTTGGAGCCGATTTGTGAACTGGTTCATTTTTTTCCTTTGGATGCTAGCATTTGTGTGCGCTGTTTATGTTTTGTTTGTCTTGTATTTCTGTCTTAAAAAAAAAGTGGAGACTGTTTCAACTATCCCTAAAGAAAGTCCTCTGAGGTGCATTTTGGATAAGTGGTCTGATTACGAGGAACCCATGCCTAAGAGGAAAATGAACAATATGTGGCCATAGTACCTGTTCGGATCTCCACAAAGGGTGTATGCAGGGCTGTCCCCATATACTGCCGTCCTTACTTTATTAATTACAGCGTTTGTGGTCTCTTGTGTCATTGATATATTAAAACCACAAGACCAAACTTGAGCACTTATTTAGGGTTTTCTGTTTGTCCTTTGGGTTTTTCATTTTATTTTGTTTTGGTGCTGTTTCTCCATTTACAGCCAAGTCAGTTTTATGATATTTAAAACTTTAACTGATGTCTAATGGAGGAAAGAAAGAAGGAAGAAGAAGAAAAAAAAAAAAACCCTTGTCTGTTCTTGTCTGAGAGTGAGACGTTCCCAGGGAGAATAGAAAGTTTCCACTTGATTCCTAAAATCACCAAAACCCCAGCCCAGAATTCAGCCTGGTTGGTTGATGCCAAGGCAAAATGGTTAGAGAGGATCAGTTGCTATTTATGGCTTTACAAGAAAGTTCTGAGGAATGATGGTCTTTGAATGGCTCTATACAATCCTGCAATTATAGATATTCTATGAAAAAGTGGGGAAAAATAATAAAATCCTGTATGTGTAAGCATTTGTGGCATTATATCAGGGAAAATAAGAAAAAGAAATGCGTGAGAGTTAGGGTATTTTTTTTTAATTTTTGTTTATTTTGGGGGGTAATTAGGTTTATTTACTTTTAATAGAGGTACTGGGGATTGAACCCAGGGCCTTGTGCATTCTAGGCAGGCGTTCTACCACTGCAGTATACTCTGCCCCCCAGAGTTAGGATAAGTTGCTTCAAACCTTAACTCCTCTGGCTGAGCTAGCTGTCCCAGCCACTCTAGCCTCTAGCCACTATGCCAATGTATCCACCCCTTCCACTGCCTCCTGTTCCTACACAGCCAGCCCCAGTTCCTGACACTGGGGCCCAGGAAGTGGTCAGACCGGCCCCCCCTCCTTATAAGGATCAAGTAGAAATTCCTGTGTTAGTTCCTGAGCCACAGGGACCTGGCCTGGTAGTGCCATCTAAGACCTGACAGGGCACCTATTTTGGACCAGGAGTCTCTCCCACCACAGGGCAATTTCCCTTACACCATAGGGGGACCTAAATGCAAACAGTCAGCAGGCTGGGTTTAACAAAATTAAGGAAATTCAGCAAAAAACGAATGAAGGTCTCTCTGAAATTTTGCAAAGGATCTATCAGGTCTACAGCAGATCCCAAGGCCCCTGAAAATGCTAGAATGGTAAATATGAGAAAATTGCAAATATTAGGTGGTGTATTTGTAGTGAACTCTTCTCAATTGGCAGATGTTTCTTCTAAAGTGTTAAACAACAGGGAAACACTCATTCTGGAAACTCATCACTTTACCCAAAGTTGCCCTTATACCCTTCATCATCACCTCACTCAGCTCTTGTTTTGGCTTCCTTGATCTTATGCTGTCCCTCTTTGTTTTGGAAAAAATTAATTTACCAGCTGGAAATGTGGGACTGGTTATTCCTCGGTCTGGCACTATCCTATGCCATTTCTTCATTATTATTGGGCCTACTTAGTGATAAAACGCCACATCTAAGGAAATGGCTACTGGCTTTTGAAAACTTAATCACAGCAGGATGCTACATGTTCTTAGGACCTGCCTCAGTCTTGCAAAATAAGAAGTGATGGCCTTCCAGGAAGTGGAAGGGAGATACCCAGGCAGCTTTCAAGGGAACAGATTTTTATACTGATATCGGCAGCTTCCATTAACTTAGATTCCATGATGTACTTCTGTCTTTGGACACTTTTTCTCCAAGGAAGCTGAATAAAAAAGGAGCTAGCATTACAGTTATTGGCAAGATCTTTGGATATTCTGCGTTGTTTGACTTTCTGGCATCTTTGGTATTTAGGAACTATCTTGTACATATTGGAGCAAAATTGATGTTTTTATAAGGAATGTTTGTCTCAGGAGGAACTGCAGTTGTCTTTGGTGTATTGGACCAAGTTCCAGAAGGACTAGTGTTTATTGCTGTGAGTTTTCCAGTGAGAATAACTGATGCAGTAAGTCTCACTGCAGCAGTAACTGAATCTTCTTCTGTCCATGCAAAGGCTTTTCCAAATAATGTGGCTAAAATATTGGGAAGTCTTGAGACTTTTTCTGGACTGGGACTAGCGTTAGGGCCTCCTTTAGGTAGGTTCTTGTGTCAATCCTTTGCCTATGAGATGCCTTTTACTTTTCTGGGATGTAGAGTTCTGCTGATGGTACCCCTCAGCATGTACATTTTACCTAATTATGAGTGTGATCTAGGAAAATAATAAAAGAAAGACTGGAGCCTCTTATATAGTAGAAAGAGACGAACACTGATTATGCATAAAGAGGCCTGGGGGTTCCCTTGGACTTGAGGTACCCAATTCCAATTTCCCCACAGAAGTGTTTGGTAAAACTGACAGTGGGGAATGAGCTGATTGACTTTCTGATAGATATGGGTACCATGTACTCTGTGGTGGCACAGAAAACATCTCAGTCCATCTCAGTCACAGGAGTTTCTAGAGGACAAAATCGTTTGTCCTTATGATCTCTAGAATGCCAGCTAGGGGTCCTTACACTGAGACATAGTTTACGCAAGAGATGCCACTTTACAATGGAGTCAAAAGTGTGTAAAAAGGCTTAACCTACTAAAGATCATCCAGCGAGTCACTTGTCACTCAGTATTGCTTGATTCATGCTAAAAATAACCCAAAGACTGCTGTCAGACTTCCCCAGATGGGGACTCAACACAGAGGAACCTGCCCCACCACGGACTGGCAAATAGACTTTACTCAAATACCTTGAGCCACAGGAAATTTCAGATGCTTGCTAGTGTTTGTGAACTTTTTTCCAGGATGCATAGAAGCATATTCCACCCCGACAGAAAAAGCCTCCAAAGTGGTTAAAGCTCTCCTTAAGGAAATAATCCCCCAGTTTGGATTGCCTAGCACCCTTCAAAGTGGTAACAGGTCTCTTTTGTCTCTAACAAGTGTCTAAAGCATTGCAAATTAACTGGAAAATACGTTCATCCTGGAGACCACGATCAACATGAAAAACTGAGAAAATGAATCATACATTTAAAAGGAACATCGCTAAAATATGTAAAGAGACTGATTTAACTTGGGATGAGGCCTTGCCACTTGCTCTACTACGGATCAGAGTGGCTCCCTGAAGCAGGCTTAAATTAAGCCCCTTTAAATATTATATGGTAGGCCATTCCAGGTGTCTTCTCTGGGTGGGAAAATCTATAAATGCTCTAAAAGACCTAGTGGTTGCCAATTATGTTAAAACTTTGGGCACTACCTTAACCTCTATTCATGAGTTTGCCTCCAACAGGCCTGCCTATCCAATTGAAGTATCCTTACATTCTTTCTGCCCTGGAGACCAAGCCTCCTTAAAACCTGGAGAGAAGGGCCTGAATTTGTCAGCTGACTGCAAGGTGGATAGGACCACGCATGGCATTACCACACACTCATTTGTCAGGTTAGCTGGAGTAAAGCCATGTATTCATCACACTCGGATTAAAGCAGCATCACTGTCATCAGAATCAAAAGACAACCCTACTCCTGAGAGGCCTGGAGAGCAATGGGTTTCTGAACCCTTAGAAAATTTAAGGTTGTTCTTTAAAAAGGATAAGTATTGAGATTGTAATTTCATATAACTGGAGAAGGGCCAACCTATTTGTCGAATCTTCCAAATGAATAGCCCAGGAATCTGATGAAATTATGGTACAGTAGGAAAGTTAACCTTTATATATATATATATATATATATATATATATATATATATATATATATATTTTCAGAACTGGAACCAAAAATCCAAGTTCAACAAAGTACTAAGGGGTTTCATCAGGTTCAAGTAGTTGTAGATAAAAAAAGAAAGAGGACTATACTACTGATAAAGATTCTAAGAAATGTTCCCTGTGCAGGGTTGATTAGTTCCATCCCATGATCACCCCCTCATTGCCCCTGTTCAGTAGGAAGTAGCCAGAATGGTCATCATCCCTTTTCCCAAGATTGTGGAACGGACATTGACAGTGGGGAAATTGTAATAGGGAATAACAAATCTGACTCCATATTAGATCTGTTTTTTAGCTCTAAGATGGTTTTCTAGGACATTAGTCTCCCATCTTCTCAGTCTGCTGGCTTTCCAAATAAAGCCATTATTCCTTGCCCCAATACCCTGTCTCCCAATTTATTGGCCTGACGTGCAGTGAGCAGAACCAGTTTGGATTTAGTAACAGTATAAGGAGCAAGACTGAAGTAAGATTATGTATGTCTTTTTAATTTTGACTGTTGAAAGATGCAAATATTTTACATATTTAAAAAAAATTAAAACCAAAAAGATAAAATAAAATATTCTGAAGTTGATCATGAACCCACATAAAAACAATTAACTGAAATAAGAATACAGTGCTCTGACTCTACACACTTAGTGGAATACATTCTAAAGAAAAATATTACTACAACAAAATCTCCACTTTTACGTGGAAGTTTTTTTTTTAATATTTATAAGGTTTGATTTTGGTAGAGGTCCTTGTTTGATAACTTTATGAAATTATTTGATGATAATTTGAGCATAAAGCAATTTAGTCAAATATTGATGTTGGAAACTTGAGTTTTCACTAAGGGAGAAGGAAGATACAAATACAAAATAGAAGAAATATCCTGTGGTATTTGGTTTGAATTAGAGTTACTAGTATACTCTTAAGGTTTCACTACAAATATATTTTCAGAATCTGTACACTAAAAATGCCTAGAAGTAATGACACAACTGTGTTATCTGTGTGGCTACTGTAACAAATTACCACAAACTTTGTGGATTAAAATAACTGAAATTTATTCTCTCACAATTCTGGCAGTTAAGACGCAAAATCAGTGTTGTTGAACTAAAATCATGGTGTCAGCGGGGCTGAGGTCCTTCTGGAATCTGGGGAAGAATTCACTCCTTGTAACAGCTTCTGGTAGCTGCCAGCTTTCCGTGACTGGTGGCCAGTCACTCTAATCTCTGTCTCCATGACCTCATTGCCTTCCACACTTCTCTGTCATACTATCTCCCTCTGCTCCCGCTTACAAAGATAACTGTGATTGTATTTAGGGTTCACCAGAATAATCCAAAACAATCTCACCATCTCAATTTCCTTAATTTAATCACACATCTTGCCCTATTAGGTAATATTCACAAGTTCCAGCTGTTAGGACGTGAATATCTTTGGGGAAGAGGGCTTTATTCAGACTGCCACATACGCCAGTACCCTTGAGTAAATCTAGCACTCAGATCTCCATTTAAAATTTTACACATATTGAAAAGTACCAGGGTTTATTTCAAAAATGATAGACTCCATGGTTAGGGTATGGAAAGGGGAAAATGAACTGTAATTATATTTTTGTCTGGAAAGCAAAGAAGTGTTCGAAGACTAAGAAGGATATGCTAAAATACACATTGGCTGGCTTGAAGTGGCTGCAACTGGCTAAATATGGAACAATTTGAACATCTAAAATGATAATAATATGAGGACATAAGTAGGACAATTGACAATATTTGAGTAAGTTAATATTCTTTCAATAATTTAAATTACCTGTTTTGAGAATTGTACTATAGTTATGTCAGATATTAATATTTTGAGAAATTTTCTTCACCTATATTGAGGTATAAATAAAATAAAATGAAATAAATGCAAATAAAAATTGCATACACTTAAGCTGTATGAGTTGGTTTGATGTACATATATGTTATGAAATGATTACCACAATCAAGCTAACTAACCTATCCATCACCTCACATAGTTACCTTTTTACCTTTTTTCTTTTTTCAGTGTGGTGAGAACAGTTAAGACCTACTCTCTTAGTAAATTTTAAGTATACAATCCAGTATTTTTCTTTCTTTTTTTTTAATATTGAAGTATAGTCAAATTACAATGTTGTATCAATTTCTGGTGAACAGCATAATGTTTCAGTCATACACATACATGCATATATTCATTTTCATATTCTTTTTCATTATAAATTACTACAAGATACTGAATATAATTCCCCGTGCTATATGGTAGAAACTTGTTTATCTGGCTTTGTGAGGATTTCCTTGTATTTCCTATGTAAGAGATATTCTGCCAAAGTTCAGTAGGTAATCTGCATCATTTGTTCCATATGTAGGTGTAGTTTTTGCCAAATTCATGGGAAAGGGTGAGCTAGGCATCATTCTACTCTGCCATCTTGGCCCAGCCCTCTACAGTCCAGTATTATTAGCTATAATCAGCATGCTGTACATTAGATGCCTAGAATTTATTCAACTTTAGACTAAAAATGTGTACCCTTGATCAAACTTTCCCAATTTGAACCACCCTCAGCCCCTAGTAACTACCTTTCTCCTCTCTGGTTATTTATGTTCTGCTTTTTTAAGAATCCACGTAAGAGAGAGATCATGCAGTGTTTGTCTTTCTCTATATGGCTTATTTCACTTAGCATAATATCTTTTGGGTTTATCCGTGTTGTCTCAAATGTCATGGTTTTTTCTTTTTTAAGGCTAAATAATATTCCATTGTGTGTATGTGTGTGTATGTTTGTGTGTCTGTGTGTGTATTCTGTAATTACTATTTTTTACTCATTCATTCAAAAATAGTTAGGTTATTTCTGTATCTTGGCTATTGAGAATGCTACAATGAATGTGGGAGTACAGATATCTCTTTTCTGATTTCATTTCATTGGAATATATACCCAGAGTTGGTGCTGAATTTTAAGATATTTCTATTTTTAATATTTTGAGGACTCTTCATACTGTATTTTGTAACAGTTTTAATAATTTACATTCCCACCAACAATGTACAAGTGTTCCTATTTCTCCACACCCTCACCAACATTTGTTATCTCTTGATTTTTTCATAATAGCCATTTTAACAAGTGTGAGGTAATATCTCGTTGTGGTTTTGATTTCCATTTCCCTGATGATTAATGAGATTGAGTACCTTTTCATAAACTTGATGGCCATTTAAATGTCTAATGTCTATTCAGGACCTTTGCATTTTTAATCAGGTAATTTATTTATTAATTGCTTACTAAGTTGTATGAATTCCATTATCAAATATGTGGCTTAAAATATTTTATCCCACTTCACAGGTTACTTTTTTATTGTGTTGTTTCTTTTGCTGTGCAGATGCTTTAAATTTGATGTAGTTCCACTTGTTTGTTTTTGTTTTTGTTGCCTTTACTTTAGGTGTCATCCCTAGAAAATCATTGCAAAGACCAATGTCGTGGACATTTTCCTCTGTGTTTTCTTCTAGGAGTTTATGGTTTCAGGTCTGACATTTAGGTATTCAATCTATTTGAAGTTAACTTTTGTGAGTGCTATTAGGTAGGGGTCCAATTTTATTATTGTGCATGTGAATATCTAGTTTTTTCAGTATCATTTATTGAAGAGACTATCCTTTCCTCACTGAGTATTATTGCTTCTCTTGTCAAAGATTAGTTGATTACGTATGCATGGATTTTTGGATTCTTAATTCTGTTCCATGGTCTATGTGCCTTTTTATGGCAGTATTATACTGTTTTGATTACTATATCTTTGTAATACAGCTTGAAGTCAAGAAGTTTGATGTCTGCAGCTTTGTTATTCTATCTCAAAATTGCTTTGGCTATTCAGTGGTCTTTTGGGGTTGCATACAAATTTTAGGATTTTTTTTTCTATCTCTGGAAAAATGCCGTTAGAATTTTATAGAGATTGAATCAAATCTGCAGACAGTTCTTAGGTATTATGGACATTTTCACAATATTAAATATTTCAATCCAAGATCATAGGCTATCTTTCCATTTATTTGTGTCTTTCTCAATTTCTTGAATCAATGTCTTATAGCTTTCAGTGTACAGATTTTTCACCTCTGTCATTAAATTTATTCTGAAGTAGTTTATTCTTTTTTTATTTTTTTAAGTAGGTTGGTGACCAGGGTTCCTGAACCCAACTTCAATGTGTGTGTATGCAGGTTTCCCCACACCAACAAGCAATTCTCAGATGCCAGCGGGGTGTCTGAGAATTCAACTCAATTCTGACACTGACTATCTGGAGATGGAATCAACGTTTCACAGATAAAGAGCTCAGTCCCACAAGACCGTGCCTTCCACTTCAAATGCCAGTAGCAGACCCTCATTGTTATCTGCTCTTCTGACTGACTGGATATAAACTGGAAGCTTCCAACCACCCCCTCCAACTCTTTATGCCAATTGTAAGTCCAGATTGTTAACCTGTACTTCTGACCAACTGGCTGTAAAACAGAAGTTCTTACAACCCCCTCCTCAGATTACATTAGTTTGCTAGAATGGCTCACAAAACTCAGGAGAACCTGTTTACTCACTAAATGACTAATTTATTACAAAGGATATTAAAGGATCTAAATCAACAGTCAGATGAAGAGATACATAGGGCAAAGTCCTAAACAAAGGAGCTTTTTCCTCACGGAACTTGGGGTCCAGTGTGGTGGCAGATGGGAACATTCTGTTTCCTTGCCATGGAAACTCTCCAAAAAAAGGGCCAAAAAGCTGTCTCTTGGAGTTTTTATGGAGGCTTCATTACATAGTCATGATTGGCTAAATTATTGGCCAATGTCGATTGATTCAACCTCAAGCCCCTCTCCCCTCCCCAGAAATCAGGGGGTGAGAATGAAAGCTTCAAACCTCTAATACCATGTTTGGTTCTTCTGGCAACCAGTCTCCATCCTTAGGTGCTTCCAAAAGTTGCCTCACTTACATAACAGGAGACAACTTTATCACTCTCAACACTTAGGAAATTCCAAGAGCTTTGGGAGCCATGAGACAGGAACTGTGGATGAAGACGAAATATATATATCTGGTCATCGGAATGACCAGATATATATATCTTATAAGTTACAATATCACACATGCTTTTCTTATTTTTTGGATAATTCATTATTAGTGTATAAAAACAAAAGTGATTTTTATACATTGATTTTGTATCCAGTAACTTTGCTGAATTTGTTTACCAGTTTCTTGGAGGAGATTCTAGGGTTCCCTGTATATAAAAGCATGTCATCTGCTAAAGGGGGTAATTTAAATTCTTTCTTTCCGATATGAATGCCCGTCATTTCTCTTTCTTGCCTAATTGTTCTGGCTAGAATTTCCAATAGTATGTTGAATAGAAGTGACAAGAATGGGCAAATATGACTCATTCTTGATCTTAGAGGAAAAGTTTTCAGGTTCCTACCATTGACTATAATGATAACTACAGCTTATCCTGTATGGCCTTTATTATGTTGTAGTACATTCCTTCTATACATAATTTGTTCGAGAGTTTTTATCATGGAAGGATGTTGATTTTTTCTATATCTGTTTAGATGTTCACATGATTTCTCAATTTTGTTAAGGTAGTGTATCACATTGATCAATTTTCAGATATTGAACTATTGTGTATTTCAGGGATAAATCTACTTCATCATGTATATAATCCTTTTAATGTACCATTGGATTCCGATTGCTATGATTTTGTTGAGGATGTTTGCATCTATGTCCATTAGGGATATGTGCCTGTAATTTTATTCTCTTGTAATGTTTTTGGCTGGCCTTGGTATCAGGGTATTTCTGGTCTCATAAAAGAAGTTTGGAAGTGTACCCTCCTCTTTGATTTCTTGGAAGTTTAAGAAGGACTGGCATTATTCTTTTTTAAATGTTTGGTAAAGTTCACCTATAAAGCTATCTAGTCCAGAGATATTCTTTGTTGGGAGATTTTGGATTACTACTTCAGTCTCCTTATTTATAGCTGTTCTGTTCTGATTTGCTATTTCTTTAGGATTCAGAATTGATAGCTTGTATGTTGCTAGGAATTTGTCCAATTCTTCAATGATATCCATTGTCTTGGTGTATAATTTTTCATAGCTGTCTCTTATGATTATTTGGATCTCTGTGGTATCAGTTGTAATGTTTCCTTTTTCATTTATAATTCTGTTTGAGTCCTCTCTCTTTCTTCTTGGCTAGTATAGATAAATGTTTGTCAGTTTTGTTTATGCTTTCAGAAAACTCAGCTCAGCGTCATTGTTCTTTCTATTGTCTTTCAAGTATCTGTTTCACTTATTTCTGTTCTAATCTTTATTATTTCTTGTTTTCCTGCTAGCTTTGGGCTTACTTTGTTCCTCTTTTTTCTAGTTCCTCTAGGTGTAAATTTAGGTTGTTTATTTGAGAGCTTTCTTTTTACTTAATGTAGGCATTACCTGCTATAAATTTCCCTGTTAGAACTACTTTTGACATGTTCCATAAGTTTTGATATGTTATGTTTCTGTTTTCTTGTGTCTGAAGATATTTTCTGATTTTACTTTTGACTTTTGTATCCATTAATTGTTCAAAAGTAGATTGTTTAATTTCTATGTATTTGTGAACTTTCCATCTTTTCTCCTGTTATTGATTTTTAGTTTCATACCATTGCGGTTGGAAAAGATATTTTATATAATTTCAATCTTTTAAAAATTTTAAAACCTGCCTTGTGGCCCGATATATGATTTATCCTGAAGAATGTTCCATGTATGCTTAAGAAAAATGTATATTCTGCTGCTGCTGGATGGAATATTCTGTATATGTCTGTTAGGTACATTTAGTCTATAATGTTGATCAGGTCAGCTATTTCCCTATTGATTTTCTGCCTGGATGATTTATCCAGTGTTGAAAGTAGAGTATTGAAGTTCTATACGCTTATATATTGGTGCCCTTCAGATCTGCTAAAATTTGCTTCAATTATTTAGATCCTCCAATGTTAGGTGTATATATATTTACAATTGCTATGTCCTCCTTTATCATTATATAGTGACTTTCTTTCTCTCTTGTAACTTATTTTGTATGTTGTCATTTTTCATATGATGTATAGCCTCTTGCTCTCTTGATTACAATTTACATGGAATATCTTTTCCCTTCCCTTAGTTTCAGCCTATGTGTGTCCTTACAAATAAAGTAATTCTCCTTGAGTGGGCACATTATTGGATTTTTAAAAAATCCATTCAAGCCATCCTGTGTCTTTTGATTGGACAATTTATTCTATTTATGGTTAAAGTAATTATTGATAGAGAAGGATTTACTATAGCCATTTTGTTAATTGTTTTCTACATGATTTTTATTTCCTTTGTTTCTTTCTTCCTCTTTTGCTGTTTTCCTTTATAATTTATTTTTTTGTAGTGCTATCCTTTAATTCCTTTCTATCTATCTATTTTGTATCTACTAGAGGTTTTCTCTTTGTGGTTAAAATGAGGCTTACATAAAATATTTTATTGGTATAATAATCTATGTTAAGCTTAAAACAACTTATCGGCAATCACATACAAAATCTCTAAACTTTTACTTTTGTCCCCACATTTTATGCTGTCGATATCACACTTTACATCTTTTTATATTGTGCATCCATTAACAAATGACTTTGCCTATAGTTATGTTGAATACTGTTGTTTTTTACCTTTTATATTGGAGATAAGGGTGATTTATATACCATTATTACAATATTAGAATACACTGAATTTGCCAATATGTTTACAGTTGTCCCCTAATATCTGTGGGAGATTGGTTCCAGGACCCTGCATGGATACCAAAATCTGTGGCTGCTCAAGTTCCTTATATAAAATGGCACAGTGTCAGCATATAACCTACATGCATCTTCCCATATACTTTAAATCATCTCTAGATATTTTATATACCTAATACAATGCAAATTCTATATAAATGATTTAAATGCTATGTAAATAGTTGTCAGTGCTTGGCAAATTAAAGTTTTGCTTTTTAGAACTTTCTGGAATTTTTAAAAAATACTTTTGATCTGAGGTTGAATCTGCAGATGCAGAACCAGCAGATATGGAAGGCTGACTATACCTTTACCAGTGAGTTTTATACTTTATTATTTTCATATTTTTACTTAGTAGCCTTTTATTTCAACTTGAAACACTATCATTAGTATTTCTTGTAAGATAGGTCTAGTGTTTATGAACTCTTTTGTTTGTCTGGGAATGTCTTTGTATCTCCTTCGTTTCAGTTTTGCCAGATATAGTGTTCTCAGTTGGTAGGTTTTTTTTTTTTTGGCTTAGAATTTGAATATATAATCTCACTCCCTCCTGCTCTTAAGTTTTCTGGAGAAAAAGCCACTGATAGACTTCTGGAGATTCCTTGCAGATGATGAGTCATATTTCTCTTGCTGCTTTAAAAATTCTCTCTTTGATTTTGAATTCTAACATTATGATTTTAATGTATCCCAGGGTAACCTTTGTTTTAAAAAATTTTTTATTAAAGCATAGTTGATTTACAATGTTAGTTCCAGGTATACACCAAAGTGATTCAGTTATACATATATATACACATATATTTTTTCTTTTCAGATTCTTTTCCATTATATGTTATTACAAGAAATTTAATATAGTTCCTTGTGCTATACAGTGGGTCCTTGTTTATCCATTTTATATATGGTAACATGTGTTTGTTAATCCCCAACCCCTAATTTAATGCCATCTGGAGCAACACGGATGGACCTAGAGATTATTACATTGAGTGAATAAATTAGATAGAGAAAGGCAAATATCATATGATATCACTTACATGGGGAAGCTGAAAAAATGATACAAATTCTATTTACAAACCAAAAACAGACTCATGGACAAAGAAAACAAACTATGGTTACCAAAGGGGAAAGGGCGAGGAGAGATTAATCAGGGTAACTTTCTTTGAGTTGATCTTGCTTGGGGATCTCTGAGCTTCCTGGAAATGGATGTCCATATTTCTCCCAAGATTTGAGCAGTTTTCAACTATTATGTCTTTAAATAAGCTTTCTGCCCCTTTCTGTCTCTATTTTTCTTCTGAGACTCTGCATACACAAATACTTGTTTGCACGATTGTGTCACACAGGCTTCCTTTACTTTTTTTTATTCTTGTTTTTTAAATTTTTATTCTGCTGACCAGCTAATTTTATATTACCTTTCTTTGAGTTTGTTGACTTTTTTCTTCTGAATGATAGATTCTGCTTTTGAAGCTCTCTCTTGAATTTTTTAAATTCTGTCATTGTATGCTGTAGCTCCAGGATTTCTGTTTGATTCTTTTCTGGGCTTCTATTTCTTTAACAAATTTCTCATTTTGTTCATGTATTGTTTTCTTGATTTTGTTTCATTGTATATTTGTGTTATTTTGCATTTTATTGAGTTACTTTAAGATAATTATCTTGAATTCTTTGCCAAGCATTTCATAGATCTCCATTTCTGGGGGTGGTGGTCAGTCACTAGAGCTTTGTTAGTTTCCTTTGGTGGTATCATATTTGACTCATTTGTCATGATTTGTGTAACACTGCATTGGAAGTAGCAATCTTCTAGTCTTTCTAGACTGGTTTCAGTAGGTAAGGTCTTTCTCCTTTAGGTTTCCTGGGCTAATGTGATTACCTCCAGAATCAGTCATGCTGGGTTGGAGCCAGGTCATGAGGTTGTTGCTGGGTCCACGTTGCGGTCTGCAATTGGTGAAGCTGTTACCAAGGACTTGAGAGTGTGTGGCTCCTGCCTGGTCCCTGGGTGGATGGGACTACCTCCAGGACCTTGTTCAGTAAGATAGCACTAGTGCAAGCACGTGCTTCAGAGTCTACAGTGAGGACTGCAGAGAGCTTGCCTGTTCCTAGCTGCGTGGACAGATATGGCTCCCATCAGGTCCCAGGGTGGACGCCTGCTCAGTCACCGGATGGGTCCATAGGCAAGCGGGACTGGTCCCAGATCATGGCTGAGAGGGACTGCAGTCCCTGTGCTGCTTCAGGGTCCACAGCTGAGACTAAAGTGTTCAGACTTGACTCTGGAGGTACTGGTGTGTGTCTCTGACCAGGTTCATGGCTAGTGCTCCTTCATTATGGCTAGTAGTGGCTGGAGCATATTAGCCCTGAAGTACGGCAATTTCAAGATATGCAGTCAGACCTAGTACAGTGGGCTCACACCTGGGGACACTGATAGGCTTTTCTCCCAATGGATCCCTGGGCTGGCAGGACTGCTCATGGCCTGTAGCTGGGGAGGGGTGTGCTGGAGCTAAGTCAAAGAGTTGTTTCAGCATCTGCTGTAAGACCAAATTTGGCTGGCCTGCCTCTGGGGGCAGTGATGAGTGGCCTCCCAGTGGGACCCTGTGATGGCAGAAGTGCCCATGGATTGTGGATGAGAGGAGCTGGAGCCCGAGTCTTGAACTCCACGGAAATTTCATAATCTTCTACTTGGATCCAACAAAAGCAGTTTTGCCTGTGAATGGCTACCAAATTATTGTCGCTGAAGGGGATATATATGTGCGGGGGACCTATTCTGCTTTTTCTAATGTTGACTATGCAATATTTTGACAACCTTGGTAAAAGGTGTATTGATACTCTGGACCACTTTGCAACTCTTCTGTAAGTCTAAATTATTCCCAAAGAGTTAAAGCATTATTTAAAAGTTTTTTAAAAAGTATAATGGTAATGGATTGAAGAGACATGGGATAATAAAAGAATCTGTGAGTCTATTATAGATACTAATAAAAGGGGGAGAATGGAAGAAATAGAACTCTTTCAGGAGATTGCCAACTAATAAATACAGAGGAAATGAGGGCGTTTGAAAATCCATACTTCATAGTCACCAATGTAATAATAGATTCAGCAAGATTTATGCAAGCTGCAAGGAATAACAATACAACAGACACTCATGTACTTGTAGGGGTGGAAAAAAAATTTTCTACTACCCTCCTATGTTCTCTAGCTCTGTCTCTGTGAACTGAAACGACAAAAGACAGATTAACAGAAGAAAAACAGGCAGAAGGTTATCAACATGCACATAACTCCTGTACAAATGAGAGGACCCAGAGATGAATATCTCAGAAGAGTGATCTGTAACTTGGGCTCATATAGCATCTTAACAAAAGAACAGTAAGTTTTTAGAGACATGACAACACAAAGAAAAAGGACTTGGAATTTCTAGGGCAGCAAATTGTGGGAAGGCAAACATATGGGGAAAGTAATGGAAGATAAGGGCTAGTTAGAAAAGTTGGTTCTGTAGATTCTTCTGGTGACATTTCTGGGCTGATAAAGGTTTAAACTTATGTCCAGCGATTAAATTCCATCCTTCCTGGTAAAGAGGGGAGGGTGAACACCTTTGCAAATGTGTGTCCTGCTTTTAGGCAAATAGAAGAGAACAATTTTTTGGTATCTGCTTCTTCTTAATGACCTTCAGCTCAAAATAATCCTTATGCCAAGGTGATATATTTGAGGGTGGCATATTCTGGATCCCCACATGTTCATATAGTTAAAGAAATGAGTGTTGCCCATTACCTTTGAAGTTTAGTGTGTACTTTCACGAATCCCATCACATTACCAACTCCCTCATAGGTAAACACTACAGTGAAATTTTTGTTTACAATTCCTTTGGTTTTCTTCATATTTACCAGATCTATTTTTATTCCTAACAAACATTTTAAAATTTTGGGTGTTTCTGAACTTTATATGCACGGAACATATCTTTGTACAGTACTCTGTGAGATCTTTTGTTTCCTTTTGTTGTCCATTATTGTTGATTTATGTTTCTGATATTTATCATAACCTTATACATAACTATAGTATCTTCATTTTCTTTTCTTAATAGAACTCTTTTGTATGAATATGCTACAGCTTATTGAACCATTTCATTGCTGATGGGCAGTTGAACTGTTTTAGTTTTTTATTATATGGCTAAAACATGATCATGGTTCATGTACATTTCTCCTAGTGTTAACTAGCACATTTCTCTGGGCTACATATAAGGAATGGAGTTGATCTGTTGTATATAGAGAGAACAGGATTTTCTGACTATCTTGTACCTATCCACAATGGCCATGAAGCAAAATCCTGAACCGCAGTTAACCTGTTTCTGGGGAGAACACGTGAGCAGAGAGGCTTAGGAAGAGTTGCCTCAAGTTCATCTCTGACTCCCCTTGTCTCCCCTGGGAAAGTGTCATAAGACAGTTTCCCATCACCACCCAGATTCTGACTTGACATTTCACATTCTAACCTGCTTGCCTCAGAATAGAGCTGAAGACTATAAAACAACTTTACTGCAGTCTAGAAGGGGCTACTCAGTGGAAAGGGTATCCTACAACTCATGTTGCAGTCAGATATCCGCCCCCTTTGTTGCAGTGTTGCTTTGTTTGGTGAGTGACAAGAGCCATGGGGAGATGCTACATTTGGCTACTTTTTCTTTTGATATGTAAATAATAAACTGAATCTAAAATGGTTTGTTGTGTCTTTATTGGTCAAATCAGTGAAGCTTCGTCCTTGGCCTTGCCTTGACTGCTTTTGGATATGCTTGTATGATGCATGTATATTCAATTTGATTAGGTAAGGTAAATTCTTTCCAAAACCAATTTTACTGTATTATATTGATAAATATTTTCACTTAGCATAAAATTTTAAGTTGACATGTATTTTCTTTCAGAACATTGAAAGCGCATCTACTGGCTTCTGGCTTCTGTCTTCTACTATTGATAGTGATGTCAGTTATTCCTGTAATTGTTGTTATTTGAAGGTCATCTGTCCTTTCCCTCTCAGTACATTAATTTTTTCTTTGTCTTTTGTCTTCCAGTGTCCTTATAATTCTATGTGTGGATTTTGCTTTAATTATTTTTGTTTTATTTATCTTTTGGGGGATTCTTTAGGCTACTAAAATCTGTCAGTATATTCAAGTGTAATTTAAATACATCCATCACATTTAAATTTTTCTATAATTTATTTTATAAATTTTTTTGATTCTTTCCAAATTCTGCTTAGTTACTGTTGTGTTAATAAATTTGATGGTATTTTTACATTTTGAGTCTTTAAACATATTACTCATATATATTTCATATTCTGTGTTTCATAACTCCAGTTATGAAGTATTATGAGGTACGATTGTGCTGTATTTTGCTTCCAGTGGCTATTATTGTGACTTTTCCCTGTTAATTTTGTGGGTTTTGAATGTAAGATTATATTTATTAGCATTTTATTTTTAAAAGTCATTAAAGCCTATTTTTATTTGAAGATATATTTCTTCAGAGAGAAATTGTGCCTACTTCTGGCAGGAATATGAGGGGATTATGAGTCTGGAAACATTTCAAAATTATTCTTGTATTAAAGTGTTTTTGTATGACCTGTGTCACGTAAAGTTTGGTGGCAAACTGATGTTTGGGCCTGGGTATGATGGAATGTTCTCAGGTGAAATTCTTTGCCAACCCCTCCCCCTTACCTCATTGCCCACATGTAAGGAAGGTAATTGTAATCACTGGAAGAGAGCAGGTTTATTTCTATCGTTCTCTTTCACTCTGGGTATATCACCTTGCAGTTTGAGTTGTATATCGTGATGGGGTTGATACCACCCAGTTATAAAGACCCAGGACTTTTCTTATTATCACCAGAGTTGCTTGAGGCCTTAAACACTGAAGCTTTAATTCACTAGGTACAGCAAAATCTCTCTTTGTCTTAAGGTGGATTCAGTTCTGGTTACCTCTCTAGATTCAGGTTGTCATTTACTTTTTAGCCTGTGACTATTCCTTACTAACTTACCAGATTTTATAAATCAATCGATCAAGCATTTTTATTTGCTTTCAGCAAAAAAGTCAGTAGACCTAGTCTGCCACACTATGGAAAACTAAACTTCATACGTGTTTATGTTCATGTAAATCATATAGCTTTACTTACATAATTTGAAATTTACAAGTGATACTATGTGCTTGTTATTTAATAAGCAACTAAAAGATTGCGAATGCATCACCACTTTTAGAATTGCACATATTAGTAAACACACATTTTATTTAAATTTTTCTTTCAGATATACTCAGTTATAAAGAAAAATCATTAGGTGAAATTCTCTACACATCTTGAGAATCCTGGCCTATAAACAGATATCTTGTTATCATGATATTTTATCTCTGCACTTTCATCCATACAACCTTTAGGATAAAGATATCTGACGAAGCTGATGCCTGTGATGTTATTTTTATTTAATATAATTTAATCAAGTGTTGAAAATTTGTGCATTTAACCTATTTGAACATATATTGAGGCACTAATAAATTTTCCAGTGATATTTTAATTGGATTATTTTTAGTAACACCTTTTACTAGCTTGATGCATTATTTTAATTTCAGTTTAACTGTACAGAAAATAAAATGTTTGACAGTATATACATACACATATTTGTATATGTATAAACTTGTACTTATATATTTAAAATAAGAAAACTTTTTTATCCTTTCCTATGGTTAGATCATTTATATAAAATATGCTTTATTTTGCCTGGGTCATCTATCAGTTAAGTTGAGAACAGATAGACATTTCTTAATGACTTTGGTTTCATTTCTCAAACATATGTCTAGTGTGTGTTAAATGAGATTTTTAATATTATACTCCCTCGTATCATGATTTTTCCTTAATTTAAACAACAAATTTGACTTTTTAAATAACTATAAAAGAAAATTTAGTTATCTTTTAATCTATAGAACTTATTTACCATATTCATAGTAATAAAACAAGTAGCACTTTCTTCAAGAAAAAATGCTCATTCCTCTTCTATACTTTCTTTGTAGCCTCTCATCCTTTATATATAATAACTGGACATGAAATAATTCCAGAAAATCCATATTTATTATTACTGGAATATAAGATGATGCTATATGAGAACATTTATAATTCAGAGGGAGAAATGAACTAAAATGATAATATTTTCCTCACAATTGCATTTTTCTCCATAAAAGGAAAAAAAGAAGAGAAAGGTTAAGATTGTGCATATCATGTTAAGAGAAAACTTGAAAATCACCAGTAAAAGCTGAAATTCAATAGATCTAGAAATTGCTTTGAGAAACTGCATGTGAAATTATAAGCCATTTTTGTAATAGTTCCTCACGCCTCTAATGCCAGTTCAATTTGTTATTGAAAAGATATTGAACATTCTCAAATTGTTCATCATTATGTAAAGGAAAAGAATAGATCTATTCATGAGTATAAATATACTCATTTTTTGTGTTGTCCTAAACTGTACTTTTTCCTACCAGCAAGCATCTGTAGGTTTTACCTTGATGAAAGTCACTCAAAATGAATGTAATCCAAAGCAATTCCCTTGCCAGTAAAATTGAACCTTTAGAAACCTCTTCAAGAGTAGAAGTATCTTAGGACAGTCATAGTTTTACTAATGATTTTTTTCTGTTCACTTAACCCCTTTAATTTTTAATTCTCTGGCATTAGCCCCCTGAAGATTCGACCTAGAAAAGATGATAAGCAGCTAAAAATAAAACTAAAAGAAATGCAATATCCTCCCCATCCTAGCATATTCTAATAACACGATCACACAAATATGTCCCATAGCTACATACATTTCAGCATCTTGGAACACCGAAATGATCTTGCACTTTTCACACTGGTTTTGTTTCAATTTACAACAAAGGACTAACTGCACAGCTGCAAAAAGTGGTCACACACAATGTGATCTTTAAGCAAATGTTTATTCATGAAGTACCCATTTCTCTGCCAGTGCTCTCCAGCTGACTGGTTGCTCAGCACGTACTGTAATAATCACCACATGGAACACTAGCAAGCACTGAGCAACAAGCAATAAGGCATCTGCTCTGTATTCAAAAACAAATATCAAATGTAATTCTCCAGAAAAATTGTGTAGCTTTTATATAGACTATGGATGATTTGACTACTTGCACCTTTTAGGGGACATTTTTCTTAGAACAGAGATATAGAGAATATGAGAACAAAATAATAGGAACATTATATATATATATGTTCCTATTATTGCGGGTGCATGAACTCTTTGGAAAAGGTTGGTAATATACATGTTATGTGCATTGTCTGCCTTAATTTGGGCAGAAATAACAACTTACAATTGACTGGGTGGTTAAACAACAAACACTTATTTCTCACAGTTCTGAAGCCTAAAACTCTGAGATCAGAATACCAACATGATCAAATTCTGGTGAGGACACTCTACTAGGTTGTAGACTCCTATGCTCCTTGTATCCTCACATGCCAGAAAGAGAGCTAGAGAACTCTCTGGGGTTCCTTTTATAAGGACATTGATTCCATTCATGAGAGCTCCACTCTCATGACCTAACATCTCCTAATACCATCACGTTGGGGGTTAGGATTTCAACATATAAATTTTGATGGAGACACAAACATGTTCAGTCCATCGTGCATGCACACACACACACACACACACACACACACACACACACACACACACACACACAAAGAAACCCTGACCCGCCATAAAATTTGAAAGGGCGATTTCCTCTAAACAAGGAGACTTCAACTCTTTTGACTGAGACACACAGTATAAAAAAGAGTTTATACTATGAACCATAAAATACATACGTGTGTGTGTTTCTTTGTATAGCTAACTTAAGTAAAAGTTTCATGAAGCTTGCAAGGGAACTAATATTTTTATCCTATTCTATTCAATTTCATTAAAAAAAAACCCTCTCTGGATATGACCTACTAATTTGATCTTGTAAAACATTGTCATGACTCTCATATGAAAATAACTCCTCTAAAAGTTATGCCATTATATTATATCAGTGACACAATATGACTATCAGTATTCATATTTATTTTGAACTAAATGGAATTATTAAAGTAATACTTTAGAAATGTTCATAGAAACTGTGCTAAACTTGAAAAATATGTGCTTCTGTGTTACTAATTTTTGTGCATATCTGGAGAAGATTTTGCCTAAATAGCACTTCTTCAGCTTCTGAATATCATGGGGTGCATTTTAAAACATTGAAATATGGGTAAATTTGTAAGAAAAATCGTTTTTATTCATCACCTCAATCATTACTCTCACACTTACTCTCTGACCTTGTAGATAACATAGTTTACATCTGTGCAATCACTGGAATATAAATCTAACACATCCTACAACTTTATTTTAAAGTTTATTTTTGTAGAGTGCCCTCTGGATGCTTATCTTTGGTTATTTCCATCAACTCAACTAAGACTGAAATAGAATGATAGTGGTTTAGCCATTTTATTTCAACTCCATTTCCTTCCCATCTGTACATTTACGAGGACATATCTAAAGGACTAATTGTGAACACATTTGTCTTCTATTAAAGTCTAATTTGGAAGAAGTTCTCAGAGAGAACCTCTAATCTGAAGGTCCTCAAACACAAAGATTATCAAACAAAGAGACATAATTGCTTTGTCCAAGATTTTTCCTACAGAAAGTCAAAAAAAGGCACTTGGTGAATCCAACACACAGGAATGAAGCTAGGACCTCCTGATTAGCAATACAATTTCTGCATTGGTTATTTTTTTAGGGTTTATTCAAGATTTGCTATCATAAATGTCACCGTCCACCATCACCATTTAGGATTATTTTTACATAAGAAATTTTTCTAAGGAGTGAAATGTCTAAAGTTCTGGATAAGTCACAAAAACATTCTCTTGAAGAGTTATACCAATTTATGGTTCTACATCAGTGAATGACAGTATCTGATTCACCACCTTATTGATCAGATGAATATTATCCTATAATTTAAATTAAAAAGTTCACACTATCGCTTATAGAAACAATTAATACAAAAAAAGAGTCATAATAAAAAGCAATAATCTTGTCTCACTCCTCCTCACCACCAGTCCCATTTCTGAGCAAAAAGAACCACTTTTAATTGTTTCTAGTTTTAGCTTTTCTGGTATGTTATTCCATAACTCTAAAAAATATGTTAAGATCAATATCAACTAGTTCATCATTTTGAACATGATCCATTTGATTCCTGTTATTCTAGATTAGGATTCAGTTCACATACATATCTCTACTTTTCCTCAAAACCTCCCTACCCAAGAAAATTAAATCATTAATATTATTTCATTTATTGATAGCCTTCAGAGCTTTGTATAACAGACCTAGATCTCTATTGCTAAACTGTATTTTGTAGGATAAATTTATCAACCTTCCTATTTTTCCTTTTCCCTCCCACTTACCAGTTTCTGTCTCCTCTATGTTTACTTTTACAAATCATCAGTAATGAGGGGTAGATATAGCTTAGTGGTAGAGCCACATTCTTAGCATGCACAAGGTCGTGGGTTCAATTCCTAGTACCTCCAGTAAAAGAAAATCATTTTTAATGGCAAAAAAGATACTGTGCTCTATTTTTTACTGTGTGCTGAAATTGTGACTATGGGTGAAATTGAGTCTAAAATGCATTAAATATCTCTCTTCTAAGTTCAAAGTCTTGCTGGAGAGGAATCAGCTGCAAATAGTTGGGACCAGTACCTCTGTACAGGGCTCACCGAGATTTCCGTAACTAGCCTATATTCTCCAGTTACCAGCCTACCCCACCTCACCTCCAGCCCTCATGGGGGAAAGGAAAAAGTGCATTCCATTTTTTGAAACCAAAGGAGAATGGCTGTGCAAGTGAACCATTTATAAAGATTTGCAAATCCCTGCCAGAAATGCCATTAACATCTTGTTACCCATTTGGAATTTGTTGAACTTCAGAACTTCCAGGCTCGATTTGGTGTCACCAGTTGAATAATATATGATGCTAGTTATGGGGAGAATATTCTGTGAGCCTAGGATTATGGTACTTTTGCCCTTTTTAGTCCCCCTCCTCTGCTTTGGAGAAAAGAAAGCTGCTTGACATAAATCCTCTAAAATTTATAGTTTTACTTAAATATAAAACAAGGCGCCCGCTTTTTTATTTGAAATGTCTCTTAGTGGGAGGCATTCTTGAATTACGGTATTTCAGCAGAATTTAAGGAAAGGGTCATAAAGTTTGTTTATGAAAAGAGAAGCCAATCTCCACTTTGTCCCAATCCCTTGAGACCTCAAGAAAGAACCCAGAGGTTCCCATGGCATGCCAGTGATAAGAATCTATCTTTGACCTTTCTCTAGCTTGAGCTGATTCTGTGTGGTGCCGGGGCCTCTGCTGATACAGTGGTGTCTGCACAGTTAGTGATAATCATTGTCCAGAGAGATGCTTTGCTTCCCCTTCACCTCCTATGCCTTTAGGGGACCATACGGAGAGGAAGTTGTTTCTTTCTTCAGCTCAAGATGTTATGTAGCCTCCTTGCTGAACTTACCATTTGATTGTCAATTAACAGGCATTCAGTAGTCTAGAATCTGAAGTTAGGAGGGTGAGAATATTCTGAGAGAAAGACTATCTGAATAAAGCACAGATCACTGCCCGGCTATTATAAGTCATTTTGAAGTGTACACGAGACTAGCTTGTCTTGGATTGGGTAGTAGGATAAACACTTTGAAGCAAGTTTGAGATTAAAGCTTTAAACTGAGCAGAACTGAAATTCAACTGAAGTGAATGCAGAATTATGGAATCTACCCAAGATTTTATCGCAATACCTAATACCCAGCAGTCTAGTGAGTTTCAATACGGTACAATTGGAAACTATTTAGGCACTGGAAAAGTAATAAAACTCCACTTTGTGTTTATGTCTCAAAAATTCCAGCAAATAGAGGCCCCTGAAAACCCTAGTTACATTCATATATAATCTGTAACCACGTGTCCTCTGTGCTTTGTGGGTCAACTTCAAATAACTGAAATTAATAGTTCGTATAATTATAACAAACTTGGCTTCATGGACATATAGTCTGTCTTGTTTAATTTACTTTTTTGTAACTTTGTTTAGGGGGGAATATCTACTGGTATTTCTAATTTTCATGTATTTTTGGATTTTACCTTATCAGTAAATTGTTCTAATGTCTCAAGCATATTATCTTTTCTGTGGGATCTCTTTTTTTCACAGATGACTTCCTTATAAGACTCTGTGTGTTTCTCATCCATACTGAATCAGTTGATAGCTAAGCCTGGAGCATTTTCCTGGATTAGATCTACTGGTTTCTATATTCTCCTTTCTTAGTTTGCTCTCTGCTACTGCAGAAACATATTCAAGTCTCTTCTCAAGAAGTTTGTAAGAGGTAACTGTTCTGAGTTCTGACATGGCTTTCTTCTGCTCTTTTAATTGGTATTTTGAGTATAGCATTGTAAGATAAAACGTAATTTTCCTCAGATCTTTGAAGGAACTCTTTCACATTCTTGTAGCATCCACTGTTGCTTATGCAAAGTAGAAAAATGGGACTCTTCGGAGGTGAATTTTTCTCTCTTCTCGCTCTCTCTCTCCCTCTCTCTGAAATTCTACAATGATACGTCTAGTTATGCATATTGTTTATGGAGGAGTAAGTGAAGGGCACTGAGTGGAAAGATATTCAAGAGTTGGGTTGCTGGGGAAAAGGAATATGCACTTGAACTGGTTTAAGAAATAAGCTAACTTTCATGGGGTAAAATCAAGAAACAGATTCATCCCTCTTGCACTATTCCTATCAACCCCGCTCAGTCTAATATCCCTTCCTTGCTTTTTGATCTCAAATTGAGAAAATCATACAATTTTTAGGTTACATTCAGATATTAACAGTCTCATTTTCAAACTTTAAAGAAAATGTAGTGTAAGATCAAAACTTTTATCTTTCACGTAATTTATAGTTTACTCCCACCCATCCCTCTCACTTGATGCTCAAGGTCTAGTATGTAGGCTAGAAGGGTATGTTCTGTTATTTTCTTCATTTTTCGCTGATCTTTGCCACTTCTGCTGCTCCAGCACTGAGAGGGGTGAGTGGTAAAGTGGCAATCGCCTTTTGATTTAGCTGGTGCTGCCTGCAATTCTCTTTTGCCTAAGAAGTGCCCTCGGTTATATTAGGTGCCCAAATGTTTACTCTCTTACTTGGCCTCCTTCTGTGGGTTCTATGAAGACATCTTTGCCTGAGAACTGCAGGTTGCACAGTTCCTTGGTGCAGAAGGTGGAATATTTGATTGATAGATTCTGTCACCCTTTATGAATCCCTTATAATATCTACAGGCATGACAGAGGCATGACAGCAGGGACCATTAACACAGATCAAACAAACTTTTCTTAATTTCTTGTCTTATGAAAAGGTACCTCTCAATGATCTTGTCTTTTGTGATGAAATAATATAATTTATATCTCAATATTCTACATTAATTTGCTGAATTTTTAAAACATGTTATCTTCCACTAATCAATGATTATAACTTCTTATAAATATATGATAGCCATTGGCCAATGTGAAAACAGAACTCAGAAACTTCAATTTCAAAATCAATATGGAAATGCTACTACTTCTGCTAAAATAGTTGAATTTATACACACATGCACACAAGTGAATGGTGAAACTGGTTTGAGAATGCAGAAAATACTGACTCTTCCATAAGATAAGTTAATGAGTCATTAATCAGAAGAGGGAAGAGAATAATCTAAGCGACATAAAACAAGGGTCAATAAACTGTAGCCTGAGGGCCAAATCCAGCCTATTGCTTATTTTTGTTAATAAAGTTTAATTGGAACATAATCAAATTCTATGTTTTTGAGTATTGCCTTTGACTGTTTTTGTGCTACAGCATCAGAGTTAAGTGGTTGTGATAGAGGGTTGATAGCCTGCAAACCATAAAATATTCACTATCTGGCCCTTTACAGAAAAGGTTTACTGAACCCTAGTGCAGGAGAATAGGTAAATGTCCCACTTCCTAAGATATATGCATTGCTGGGCAGAAATATTTAGACATCACAATGTAATATAAGGTTAGTGCTGCCAGCAGTCTCCTGTATTATCAGAAAACACTCTTGTTCTGACATTTTTGAAAGTCAGTAAGTCCTGACTTACATAAAAGCATTATTACACTAATTCTGAGGGTGAAGTCATTGATGGTGTTAGTATCAATGCTTACAAATATACCTAAAACAATTACAGTTCTAGTATTACTAAGTATACTAGTAATTACCTGCATGCCAAGAAATCCCAGATCAATGGGAACGATAGTCAATGCCATTAACATGCCAAATATTGAAGTGTTATGTAAGTGATTAGTAGACTAAATCATGAAAGTGGTACATGTGACAACTGTGAGAATTTGAAGAGCAGCGGGCTACTTCTTATTCACAGGTGTATATAAGAATATTTTCCTCCAACCTATATAGTTGTTCACTTACATATGCACCTTCCACAAGCTTACAGCTGTGTTTTAAGATTAAAATTAGATAAGTTAATTAAAGATAATATTTGCTACCAGCCGAATTTAAGATTCAGGTGATGATTTTGTAGAATTCATCAGAGCCGGAAACATTATAAATTCTTTCTACCTTGCCTAATTATGTACTACGGGAGGAAGTTCTGGGAACCCTATTCTTGTTTGTTTGGAAGGATCAAAAAACTGAGCCAGACTTGTTTCAAATTAAACCTCAAGCCAGGTGCATATCACCTGTTTTTGGTGGGTTTTTTTTTTTTTTTTTTAAACACACAGCTGTGGTTAGATTCTGCTCTCTGTGACTGCAATTGCAAGGAGGGTGTTGGGTACAATTTGATCTAATCAGGACAACAATATAAATGACTCTAAATCTGTTTCAGTGTGAAACAAACATGTCCAGAAATCAGTTTCCTTTGAATATTTATTTGCATGTTCTTTGTTTGCATGGATTTGGAAGTTATATGGAAATAAAATCTAAGGCAGAGTGGGATCAAATTCTTACAGTCAAACAAAGGCTACTTGTCTAGGACAATTTCTTTCATCATGGCAAAAACTAACATTTTGAAACCAAGCTCTAAATATATATAGGGAAGTTATGAAAATAATTTAAGGATTCAGATATTCTTATTTATGCTTTTATGCGCTAATTAATTCTCTTCCTTAACACCAGTTTTAAGTCTGTTAAATCTGATTATATTGATAGATAATGATGCACACACACTTGTCAGACTAAGACAGAACACACAACGCTATGAAAGCTATGGACATTTAGAAATGTAGATCATTGATTCATTCAGCAATTATTTAATGAGTCTATATAAGAAGACAGATCAAACAACTCAGCTCTACACTCATTAGCTGTGTGAACTGAGCTAAGTAATGTAGTCTCTCTAATTCTTGGCTTCTTCATCCATAAAACAGGGAAAAATAATACTTAATCAAATATGTCATTCTGGTCCCTCTCCCAGAAAGGATTTGTTGGATATGTAATTCGTTTATCTGATGACCTGCCTACCTACAAACCTATCTACTTACTTATCTTCCAATTGCCTAACCTAATATCATTCCGTTATGTCTGAAAGGAAAATAGTATTGTCTCAGATTTTGTTTTTATATCCATCCAGCTTCATTAACTAGAATAGTTGTAGCAACCCAATGTTAACAATATTAATTTAATTCCCCCTTTCTGTTTCCTGTTAAAACATTTTTTTAAATGGGTAGACGACATGGATAGACATTCCCCCCACCAAAAAAATATATATATACAGATGGCGAAGAAGCATATGAAAAGAAGCTCAGCGTCACTAACCATCAGGGAACGCAAATGAAAACGAAAATGTCGTATTACTTCACAGCTGTCAGAATTGCTATTATCAAAAAGACAACAAATAAGTGTTGGTGAGGATATGGAGAATAGAGAACCTTCACGCACTGTTACTAGGAATGTAAATCCGTGCAGTTATTATGGAAAACAGTATGAGGTTTCTTCAAATAATTAAAAATACAACCACCATATGATCCAGCAGTTCAACTCCTGGGTATTTATCTAAAGAAGATGAAAACACCAATTCAAAAAGATATATGAACCCCTATGTTTATTGCAGAATTCTTTACAATAGTCAAGATATAGAAGCAACCTAAGTGCCCATTAATAGATGATTGGATAAAGAAGATGTTGTAAATATATACAATAAAAAAGAACGTAGTCTTGCCATTTGCAACAACATGGATGGACCTAGAGGGTGCTATGCTAAGTGAAATATGTCAACCAGAGAATGACAAATACAAATTTCAGTTAAATGTGGAGTCTAAGAAACAAAACAAGACAGATCAAACAAAACAAGATCAAACATAACAAAACAGAAATAGTCATAGATACAGAAAACAAACAGGTGGTTGCCAGAGGGGAGATGCGTGGAGGCTTGAGAGAAATAAGTGAAGGAGATTATGAGGCACAAACTTCAGTTACAAAAATGGTGAGTCTTGGGTACGAAATGTACAGTGTGAAGAATATAATGAATAACAATATGATATATTTGTATAATGACAAGAGAGTAGCTAGATTTATAGTGATAATCATTTTTAGTGATGATCATTTTATAATGTAAATAATTATTGAATTTCTATGTTATGCACAAGAACTAACATAATGTTATACATAAATTATACATCAAGAACAAACAAACTCATAGAAAAAGAAATCAGATTTATGGTTACTAGAGGCGGGGTGCAGGGAAAGGCAGAATTGGATGAAGGTAGTCAAAAAGCACAAACTTCTAGTTTTAAGATAAATAGTACTAGGGGTATAATGTACAACATGATAAATATAATTAACACTACTGTATGTGATATATGAAAGCTGTTGAGAGTAGATCCTAAAAGTTCTCATTACAAGCAATATTTTTTCATTTTCTTTTATTTTATATCTATATGAGATGAGGGATGTTCACTAAATCAGGATGCATTTTCATCACTTACAAATTATCCAGGCATCTTCTTTTGTATATATGCAGTTAAAAAACACTTAGATACCTAAATAGAAATAGTGTTAAATTGTCACTATTATGAAACTGATTTTTTTCCAAAATTATTTCATCTATTTTTATTAAAAACCAAGAAACCACATAAAATGAAGTGAAACTGAATAATTCAATTAATATCATATTATCATTGTCACATACTATTTAAGAGGCCCACCTAAAGTTATGAAAAATTATGAATAACAGTAAAATGCTGGAATCGTTATTTTTCTTTTCAATTGTTTAATTAAGTTTGGGAATAACTGTCAACCAACTCTGAAAGGGTAGAAATAACCTAACAAGCAGTATTTCTTTTCACAGCTTCTCCACTCCTAAACCCTTTTCTTGATTGAGTCAGGCTTTTGAAAATAAGAATCTAATGGTTGGAAGTCTTCTTCTTTGCCCTGAAGCAAGCACATATACTCTTGATTGGATAAGGACTTTTCAACTGCATTTGATATAAAAAAAATCCATTTTAGATATCAGTAAACAACTTTGGAATTTTTTGAATGACAATGTTGGAAGAGGAACAAGTTACAGGGCAACTCTGTTAAAGATCCTTTAGTCTTCCTTTTCAATATGGTCTCCATTGATAAGCCCTTTTGAATGAGATTTTAAAAATCTGACAATTTTAGAATAAGTTCTTACTGACATCTCTGTGTTGCCTATCCAATTGTCATAATTTCTCTATTACTCTCAGTGTAGTCTTATATAACCATGATCTTAAAAAGAATGACATGTAGAGCCATTCACAGTTGCTTTTGCTTATTTAGAAAAAAGTTCTTATGTTAGGTGACACCTTGACTTATAATAAATTTCTTTTTTATTGTATATATTTTTTCCATCCATTACTGAGTTCTTAAAAGGGGATTGGAGGAAGAAAGAATAGAGTATAACCGCTAATGGGACAGCATCTCTTTTTTCAATGTGATGAAAATATTCTGCAATTAGATAGTAGTGATGGTTATACAATATTGTGAACATACTATAAGTCACTGAATTGTACACTTTAAAGGATTATGAATGAAATAAACTAGTCACAGAGCAAATACTGCATGATTACACTAGCATGAAGTATCTAAAATAGTCAAACTCCTAGAAGCAGAGAGTAAAATGGTGGCTGCCAAGGGCTGTGGGGAAGGGGAAATGGGGAACTGCTATGCAACAACAGGTATAAAATTTCAGTTATGCAAGATGAATAAGTTCTAAAAGTCAGCTGTACAACTTCGTGCCTGTAGTTAACAATACTGTGTCATACACTTAAAAACATGTTAAGAAAGTAGATCCCATGTTAAAAGTTCTTACCACAATAAAAAAGGCAAATGTTATGGTATGTGATTTAACATAACTGGCTGCACAAAAATTGTTTCCTTTTCTCTCACCATACATCCCAGATAAGAATAATACAGTGTTTTTTAAGAGAGTTTGAAAATCTTTTCTTTTCAATGAAACATAATGAATTTTACTACATGGATAATAGCAGTATAATATATAAAGAATCTTAAGCTGTATATGTGCATGTGTGTGTATATGTATCTGTGTGTCTATGTTAAGAGAAATGCCAGAGAGGGAGTGGAGAGAAGGAAAGCCTCCTACACTGTTGGTGGGAATGTAGTTTGGTGCAGCCATTATGCAAAACAGTATGGAGATTCTTTAATAAACTAAAAATAGACTTAAGCATATGATCCAGCAACCCCACTCCTGGGTATATATCCAGAGGAAACTCTAATTCAAAAAGATACAAGCACCCCAGTGTTCATTGCAGCACTATGTGTGATAGCCAAGTCATGGAAGCAACCTAAATGTCCATCGACAGATGACTGGATGAAGATTTAGTATATATACACAATGGAATACTACTCAGCCATAAAAAAGAATAAAATAATGCCATTTGCAGCAGCATGGATGGACCTCGAGATTGCCATACTAAGTGAAATAAGTCAGAGAAAGAAAAATACTATATGATATCACTTATATGTGGAATCTGAAAAAAAATTTACACAAATGAACTTATTTACAAAACAGAAACAGAATCACAGACATAGAAAACAAACTTGTGGTTACCAAGGAGGAAAGGGGGAGAGGTGGAGGGATAAATTGAGAGTTATGGATTTGCAGATACATACTACTATACATAAGATAGATAAACAGCAAGGTCCTACCGTATAACACAGGGAAGTATATTCAATACCTTGTAGAAGCCTATAATGAAAAATAATATGAAAAGGAATATATATATATATACACAAATCACTATGCTATACACCAGAAATTAACACAACATTGTAAACCGACTATACTTCAACAAAAAAAATTAAAAAGAAAATGAGTTGGGAGATTACTGTTTTTCCAGTATTCAAAGATGATCTCATGTGGAGAAGTCAGAATAAGAAGTAGCACTTCACTTTTCTCTTTTAGTCAATTAATGCTGTATTCTTGGCACAGGAAACTTTTCTAAAGTTTCATGTTTAATTTTATTTTAATTTTGTCAAGCACATTAGATATTCTTGGTGGTATTTTATCTCTATAGCAAGTCATCACCAATCCAAAAAAAGACACAAATATGCCTTGCTAGTTAAGCAATCTAAATATATTTTTATCCAATTGATGGCAATTTTAAATCACTTCCAAAAAGAAGGAGAGACAAATACAAAAGGCTTGAGGCTAGAAATAGCTATAGATGAGGGTCCCAGGGGAAATTGAACACAAGACTAAAAAGATGAGAAGAAGCAAACTGTCAAGAAGTTCTAGTGCACCAGTGGATTGATGCAGAACAGGGAAAGCTTTAGACAACTAAAGAAATTAGACTCAAAGAAGTAATGAAGGGAATATCAAATGCGGAAGACAATTTTTTTTCTAGAGTTCTTCTTGCTTACAGATTTGCCTGTGTTTAATTATTGAATATTCTAAGCATAGTTTTTGGAGAATGTGAAGAAGAATAACATTTAGAATATAAGTAGCAGGTTTCAAAATCAGGATACTCGTTTTATAAGGGTTGATTTATTCTACTCTTGATTTTAACATCCTTCATGTACATGAGCTGCACTATTATGGAGATTTTTTTCTTGTCAAAATTTGCCATAATTTCTATATTTGACAACAGACTTTTTTCTTTCCATTTCGTTATCACATCATTCAGAACCTGCAATATGTTTTATTTTTGTTGGCGTGGTTCTTTTAAATGTCTCACCGCCAATCACTTTCTATTCACAAAGAACAGGAAACAAGTAAATATGTAAATTTGCTACAGAATAGTGGGGAAAAAATGCTAGAATGTAACAAGGTAGAAGAAGCATATTATGATTGCATTTGAAGGAGTACAACTCTGTAAAAGGAAAGCCATGGCTAAGGCAGCAAGATGATTAATCTAATTACAATCATAATAGCAAGAAAATATTTTTCTAAATAAAATTTTAGTGAAAATTTTGGTGAAAAATGAAGAATATATAATTCCATTGATTCATCACATTATGCATTATGGCAGTTGCCTATTTAAGAATTCATAGTTTTAAAATATGTATTTTCAGACATCCAAACCCTTCCAAAATCTGTTTCTAAAGTAAATGTGAAGATTATGCTTAATCCTCTGAAGTTTAAAATGTTTCATGAGATTTCAAGAATATTTATATAGGGAATTTTTCAAGTGGCATTGGTTATAAACCAACAACAATTTTAATGCAGCACCTTATGCATAATATTACTTTTATTTCCTAAATACTATAAAACACCCTACACATATTTTCACCAATCTTTATAATGCTTAAGTCATTTATGGAAATCTAAAGAAAAATATAAACAAATTATAAAGTCATGCTTTTAATTTTGTTCAGTGAAGTTCTTTCCTACGGATAAGGAAACAGTAGGACTCATATATTTGCAAGAGCCCCATACTGTCTGTCTAATGAAATTTTGCATGATTTTATGGCTGTACTTTTCAGGATTATCAAAAGGATAGACTGAGGCATTTATTAAGAATGTACCATTAGCAATCTGATTTATGTCAATGGGTTCAAAAATTAAACACTGGGGAAAAGGAGAAGAACAAAGGAAAGAAAAGAATGGACACAGATAAATAGAATATCATAGGGCAAAGACAGTCATGCAAGCGAAACATTGATCATACATGCATTATTCCTCATCAGAGACTTTTAAAAGTTGTCACTTTTCTAAAGATGAACAAAACCCAAAATTTTTCACTTAATTTTAATGTGTATGGTCCAAAAAAAAAAACCATCATTTGCAAGTCTTAAGTGTCAAGTAAAAATCAAGATATTTAATCCTTTGAAAATTGAATTTTTTATTCTTTAAATCAAGGCTGAACAACATAAGATCGATGAACAGATTACTTGGAAACTTCTGCTCTTTATGAGATAGATAATTTTTTTTAATGTACATCTGGCTATGTATTTGGGAGAACACCACTCAGATGTAAATGCACCAGTCAATTCTTCCCTAAAATCTGAAGCTGTTCTTGAATAGATGACCTAATTATCTTCATATTCTAATATTTAGAAAGACTGTAACTCAGAAGGCATGTGATTTTCTCAGAATGATAGTTTCACTAGAAGAACATGACTACTTCCATTTTCTATTTAGACAACAAACCTTGAAAAATAAACACATTTTTTGGAAAGACTTCAGTAGTTTATAGTGGACAGTGTTGGGATTTCAAATTAAGTAGTTATTAGAGAGCAGTAGAAAACTTCTTAAAACATTATGCACACAAAATTCTATAGTCATGTACTTGTGTGTATGTTGGTGTTTGTGTGTGTGTGTGTGTGTGTGTGTGTGTGTATGTAATTATAGAAGTGAATCACACTACATATGCCATAATATTGACTATTACTACTTTAGTACTTACCAGTTCTGATTATTTTAGGGACTTTCTGTAATACATGCCATTTATTAGAGAAAGAGTGAATAATGCCACAAAACAAACTAAATATCTCTCTCTGCCTCAAATGTTACCATGCAGATGTAAGTTTAATAAATTTTATTATGAATACACAATACTTACTGAATATACTGGATATATATATATTCCACTAATATAATAATCATGAATTTAATGATTGAATGTATAAAAAAGCAAAGTTTTTATTTTTTATGACTAAATATATTCCTGCCCTAATATTTTCTTGCTTGAACCTCTAACCTAGGAGTGGTACTGCTGAATCATAGGTTTTGGTGTGTTCAGCTTTATTGACTAACGCCAAACTATTGTGTAAAATAGTTGCCCGATTCACACTCCCACTAGTAGTAGAATTCTCTTTTATCCACATTCTTTTCCAAGCTTTGTGTCATCAAATGTCTTTATTATTATGAAATTTAATTGCATAAAACATATCTTTATAGTTTTATTTCACTGCTTTTTCTGATTTTGAGTTTCATCATTGGCAATTCATATTTTTGTCTTCCATGAAATGCCTATTTATGTCCTTTTTATAAAAATCAAGTGCCTTTGATTGATTTGTAGCAGGATTTTTATGTTGTTTCCTACATAGTCTGGATACTACTACTACATTTTTTACACTGTTATAAATGCTGGTCATCTCTTAACATTTTTAGACTGTCTTGATGGACAAAATATTTTAATTATGTAGCACCCAAATTTGTTTCTCATTTCTTTTATAGTTAGTACTTTTTATTTGCTTAAGAAATTTTTCCCTATTCTGACAGTTAAAAATATTCTTTTATATTTTATTTTAAGAAGTTTATAATTTTGTTTTTTCCCCTTAGATCCTTAATGTTTCTGGAATTGATGCTGTGGATTAGAGATGCGTAATTTTTTCCATAAAGATGACCAATTTTTTTAGCATAATCTTTCAACTAGTTCCTTTTTTCTCCACTGATCTTTAATGTCACTTCTATAATATACAAGGATCTGTAAATTTGTTGTTTCTTTTTATTCTCCATATTCTTTTTGGTTTTTAAGTGTGTCTATCCTTACACAAGTAATGTTCTGACTTAATCACTATAGGTTTATGATAAGCCTTGATATTTGGTAGGGTACAAATACCATATAATTATTGTATCTCAGTAGTTTCACAGCAACTGTTGGCCCTTTGCACTTTCACACACTTTGTATGATCAACTTATGAAATTCCAGAAAAACCCTGCAGTGATTTTTCCTTCCAGCTTTATTGAGGTATAATTGGTATACCAAAATGTGCATAATTAATACATACAATTTGGTGAGTTTGTACATATGTATACACTCATGTTACCATTGTTCACAATAAAGATAATAGACATATCCTTCACCCTCAAAAGTAGAAGGGCTCCAATTTCTCCACCACTTTGCCAACATTCGCTATCTTCAGGTTTTGTTTTTTTTATAAAAATCATCCAAGTGAGACATGATATCTCACTGTGATTTTGATTTGCATTTCCCGAATGATTAGTGATGTTGAGCAGCTTATTCATATACCTGTTGGCCAATTGTATGTCTTCTTTTGAGAAATGTTTATTCAGATCCTTTGTTCATTTTTTAATTGGGTTATTTTTATTATTCTGTTAAGTATAAGGAATATTTATATATTTTGGAAATTAACTCCTTGTCAGGTTTATGGTTTGCAAATATTTTCTCCCATTCTGTAGGTTGCGTTTTCACTTTGGTGATTATTTCCTTTGCTATGGGGAAACTTTTTAGTTTGATGTAATCCCACATATATTTTTGCTTTTGTTGCCTGTTCTTTGGATGTTATATTCAAGGAATCATTGCCAAGGTCAATGTCAAAAAGCTTTTCCCCTATATTTTCTTCTAGGAGTTCACAGTTTTGGATATTATATTCAAATCTTTAATATATTTAAAATTATTTTTGTATATAATAAAAGATAACAATTTAATTTAATTCTTTTGCATGTGAATATCCACTATTTCCAACACTATTTGCTGATGCGATGATCTTTTCTGCAATGTCTATTCTTGGCACCACTGCAGAAGATCAAGTCTGCATGGATTTATTTTCATGCCAGTAATATGTTGTTTTGGTAACTGTAGCTCTGTAATACACTTTGAAACCAGGAAATGTGATGCCTCCAGCTTTGTTCTTATTGCTTAAAATTGCTCTGGCTATTTGATGTCTTTTGGAGTCCATATGAATTTTAGAATTATTTTTTCTATTTCTATAAAAATATCTTTAGAATTTTGATAGTGATTGTATTGAATCTGTATACTGCTTTGGGTAGTATGGATATTTTAACAATATTAAGTTTTCCAATCCATGAGCACAGGACATCTTTCCATTTATTTGTGTCTTTTAATTTCTTTCATCAAGATTTTGTAGTTTTCAGTATGTAAGTTTTTCACCTCTTTAAACAGGCTTATTCCTAAGAATTTTATTCTTTTTGATGCTATTGTATATTAGATTGTTTTCTTAAATTTCTTTCTGGATAGTTTGTTGGTGGTGTATAGAAATGCAACTGATTTCAGCATGTTGATTTTGTATCCTACAACTCCACTGGATTTGTTTATTTCACCATGTTTTTTCTGGTGTCTTCAGGGTTTTCTACACGTAATATCATGTCATCTGCAGAGATTATTTTACTTATTTCCTTCTTATTTAGGTGTCTTTTTTTCTTTTTCTTGCCCCATTGCTCTGGCTAGGGCTTCCAATATCATCTTTTCATGTGCCTGTTGGCCATATGAATTTCCTCTTTGGAAAAATGTTTATTCAGTTCTGCTACCCATTTTTAATTCTTTATTTCATTCCTATTCTCTGTTTGATTTCTTTCTGCTCTGATCTTGTTTTCTGTGTCTACCATATTTACGGTAGGGTTTTTCTTTGTATTTACCATGAAGCTTGCTCTGAAACTCTTATTGTTATAATAGCCTATTTTAAGCTTGTAAGAACTTAACTTCAATTACATATGAAAGCTCTATAATATACTCCCCCTCACACACTTTATATTATTTATTTCTGAGTTTATTTTTTATATTATCTTTTAAGTTTTTGTGGTAATAGTTATTCTTAATATTTTTGACTTAACTTTCATATTAGGGTTAAAAATGATTTACGTGCCACCATTAAGGTATTGCAATATTCTGTGTTTGTCTATATATTTTCAGGAATACTTCATTTTACTGTGTTTCACTTTATTGTACTTTGCAGATGATGCATTTTTTTTACAAATTAAAGGTTTTTGATGGTTAGTATTTTTTAGTAATAAACTTTTTAAAATTAAGATATGCATATAATTTTATAGACATAATGCTACTGCATACTTAATAGACTACAGTATTGTGTAAACATAACTTTTATATGTATTGGGAAACCAAAAGTTCCTATAACTTGCTTTTGTGATATTTACTTTATTACAGTGGTCTGAAACTGAACTTGCAATATTTCTGAGGTAGCCTGTATCTTTCCCAGTGAGATTTATATTTCATGTGCTTTCGTGTTGCTGCTTAATATTTATTCATTTCAACTAAAAGAACTCCCTTTAGCACTTCTTTTAAAGAAGATCAAGCGTGACAAACTCCTTGAACTGTTGTTTATTTGGGAAAGTCTTCACGTCTCCTTTAATTTATGAAGGAAAGTTTTGCCTAGAATAGTATTCTTGGTTGGCAGGTTTTGGTATTCAGTATCGTAAATGTATTATCCCACTGTCTCCTAGCCTGCAAGGTTTTAGCTGAGAAATCTGCTCATACTCTTATGGTAGATACCTTGTATGTAACAAGTCACTTTTCTCTTGCTGCTTTCGAAATTCTCTCATTGTCTTTGACTTTTGACAATTTAATTATAATATATCTCAGTTTAGATCTAATCTGTTTCAACCTATTTGTGGTCCTTTGGGCTTCATGAATCTAGATGCCCATTTCCTCCTCAAATTTGGGAGATCTTCATCTATTATTTCTTTAAATATCTCTTCTGTCCCTTTCTCTCTTTCTTCTCCTTCTGGCACTCCCATAATGTGTATGTTGTCCCTTTTGATGTTGTCCCATAAGTTTCATAGGCTTTCTGTACTCATTTTCATTTTTTTTTCCTCTTCATTCCTCTGACTGGAAAATTTCAAATGACTTTCTTTAAGTTCATTAATTCTTTCTTTTGCTTGATTGATTCTGATGCTTAAGCTCACTATAGAAATGGTACTAAGCTATCTTGAGAAAGTGACATGTGAAATTCCTCTTACCTTTTCCAATGCACTTTTTCTTTCCTTTTTTTGTGGTCTATTCTCATTTGTGGAGAGTTGCTACTTCTGTGTTTCTGAGAGGGAAATAGGGCTGGGGACCCCCTATTGTGCCATCTTGCTGACATCACTCCTTCTGGACATTTTAATTGAGATTGCATTGACACTTCAAATAAAGTTGGTGAGATTCAGTGTCAATAATATTGACCCTTCCTATCCATAAAAATGGCATTTCCTATCATTTATTTAGGTAGTATGAGCATTTTCCAGAAAAATGTTAATTTTATATATATATATAGACACATGTGTGTATATAACACAGTCATAGCAAAACTTGTGTTACAGTTTTTAAATAACTTAAAATTTAAAATTAGATTCTATAACTCTGACTAGTTCATGCAACTAAATCTTGTGTATGCATATTCATCTTCTAGTCTTTCATACTGATAAATTTTCCTATTATTTATTTTGTTTTCAACTTCTTATAAATTTACTAGATTTTCCTAAGTCTTATCACACTAATTAGGACTTCTAGTGCAATGTTGAATGACAGTGGTATAGTAGATATCATGTCTTTACTGATTTAAAAAAGATATATCACCATTTCAATACTAAGAATACTGTTTGCTAAATCTTGTTAAATACTCTGTTGTGATAAGAATTGTTTTCTATTCCTACTTTTGTGACAGAGTTATCATGAATGGATGTTAAATATCTTTTCTGCTTCTACTGAGATGGTTTATTGATTTTTTTTATTTGTTAGAAGAATGAAAATAATTTGTAAATTTTTATCAATAGATAATTGACTATGATAAAATTTAGCCTTTTGAGGTATATAATTCCATGAGTTTTAGAAACCCCATACCCAAACTCCTCTATGCTGTCAGCCTCAAGCCCTGGATACCACTAATTTACTTTCAATCTGTATTGACTTGCCTATTGTGGAGATTACATATAAATTAAATCATAAAATATGTGGCCTTTTGGGACTGGCTTCTGCCATGTGTTATTTTTCTTTCTTCCTTTTTTATTATACCTATCCTGGTGTATATAAAGTGTTATACCTTCACACTCATCCAGCCAGTTGACAACACTGACTTAAACCACTCACTGCCTGTGCAGAGTCTCAGAGTTAGCCACAAGTGGGCACTGAGGGTCTTCTCTGGTATTACCTGAGCATGTGAGCAACCCTGGAAATGCACATACCTACACATTCCTGTGGTCTCTAGATTCCAAGAAATATGTCAGAATTTTTAAAAGTCCCTATGGACATATGAGTCTCCAGCTTTTTCTTTTAAGCTTTTTTATTAGTTTATTGCTTGCCCCAACTGTTATCCCCTGCCTCAGGCACCCACAATGTTATTGTGATTTTTGTGGCAAATGCTTTCTTAACACTACCTGAGTCCCAGGTCAGTATAAAATACAGAGAACTTTGCAATTAGGGTATTCCAAGGAACAGCCAGACAGGTCACATAACAATAATTCCTTGTATATGAGGCTTTCAAGGAGCTTTAGCCCATTCTGTTCCTTCTGTTGATTTCTAAGCTGCTGGTTGCCATTGAAAATTCAGGCTTTTAGTTTTTAAGGTTAGCTACCATGGAGCTAGAAGACGGAACATGGGATTAGGGTAATTAAAAATACCACAAAGCTCAGTGTTCTTACAGATAGGCTTTTTCTTAAAGAAAACAATGCTTCCTGTTTTACTGCACTCCTTTGGTTAATTTCTAGAGTTCTGAAGAAGTTAATTCTGAACAATTTTTGTCAGTTTTCTTATTGCTTTTATAGAGAAGAGAAAATTTGGAAGGTGTTTCTGTGCCCTATTCTCTGGCATCATGCCTCTGTATTACTTTTTGAATGATGATATCTTTGAAATAAAGAGTTTTAGGTATACAAGTCTATGAGTTGTTTTTTTAAATTAATTAATTTATTTTTATTGAAGTATAATCAGTTTACAATGTTGTTTCAATTTCTGGTGTACAGCAAAAGACTTCAGTCGTATAGGAACATACATATATTCATTTTCATATTCTTTCTCACCATAGGTTACTACAAGATATTGAGTATAGTTCCCTGTGCTGTACAGCATAAACTTGTTGTTTATCTGTTTTATGTATATTAGTTAGTATCTGCAAATCTGGAACTCCCAATTTATCCCTTCCCACCCCTTTCCCCTGTTGGTAACCATAAGTTTCTTTTCTATATCTGTGAGTCTGTTTCTGTTTTGTAAATAAGTTCATCTGTCTTTTTTTTTTTAGATTCCACATATAAGTGATATCATATAGTATTTTTCTTTCTTTTTCTGGCTTACTTCACTTAGAATGACATTCTCCAGGTCCATCCATGTTGCTGCAAATGACATTATTTTATTCTTTTTTATGGCTGAGTAGTATTCCATTGTATAAATATACCACAACTTTTTTATCCAGTCATCTGTCGATGGACATTTAGGTTGAAGACAGTCTCTTTAGCAAATGGTATTGGGAAACCTGGACAGCTGCATGTAAATTAATGAAGTTAGAACAACCCTTCACACCATACACAAAAATAAACTCAAAATGACTTAAAGGCTTAAACATAAAAGATACTATTAACCTCTTAGAAGAAAACATAGGCAAAACATTATCAGACATAAATCTCAGCAATGTTCTCATAGGATAATCTACCCAAGCAATACAAATAAAAGCAAAAATAAACAAATGGCACCTAATTAAACTTATAAGCTTTTGCACAGCAAAGGAAACCATAAGCAAAACAAAAAGACAACCTATGGAATGGGAAAAAATGTTTGCAAAAGATAAGACTGATAAGGGCTTAATCTCCAAAATATATAAACAGCTCATATAACTTAATAAGAAGAAAACAAACAACCCAATCCAAAAATGGGCAGAAGATCTAAACAAGCAATTCTCCAGTGAAGACATACGAAAGGCCAATAGGCACATGAAAAAATGCTAAATGTCACTAATTATCAGAGAAATGCAAATCAAAACTACAATGAAGTTTCACCTTAAACCTGTCAGAATGGCTGTGATTCAAAAGTTCACAAATGATAAATGCTGGAGAGAGTGTGGAGAAAATGGAACCCCCCTACACTGTTGATGGGAATGCAGTTTGGTGCAGCCATTATGGAAAACAGTATGGAGATTCCTCAAAAAACTAAAAATAGACTTACTATATGATCCAGCAATCCCACTCCTGGGCATATACCCAGAGGGAACCTTAATTCAAAAAGACACATGCACCCCAATGATCATAATAGCACTATTTACAATAGCCATGGAGACATGGAAACAACCTATGAGTTTTGACAAATACATACTCTTAGAACCCCTAACAAAATTGTAATAAAGAGCATTTCTATCAAGTACTGATTTATATGTCTACGCATTCTGTCAGTTACTGGAGAAAAATTGGAATCATCAGTTACAATTGGAGATTTGTCCATTTCTCATTTCACATATGTTAATTTTGGTCTCATTTATCTTTAAGCTTTGTTATTAAGTGCATATACAATTTAGAATTTTAATGTCTTATTGAAGAATTTTTTTTGCATTATTATGAAATATTTCTCTTTATACCTGATTAGATTATTTGTTTTGAAATCTATTTAATCTGATATTAATATGGCCACACCAGCTTTCTTTTGATTACTATTTGTGTGGTACAATTTTTCTCATCCTTTTTCTTTTAATCAGTCTGTGAATTTATATTTTAAAAGCTTAATGGAGTGTTAAAATAGTATATATTTATTATAGTCTTAGATATATTTGGTTTTAATATGCTATGTTGCTATTCTTTTTTCTATTCTTCATATCTGATTATTTCATTTTCTTCTTTCTTGTCTCATTTTGGATTGAGTATTTTTCTGAATCCATGATAGATATCTAAATATGATTTTTTTCTTTTTAAGTTACATTAACATTTACAGTCTTCTATAAGCTATCATAATCTATTCTCACATAAAATTATGCTACTTTTGCAGCCTTAATTTTTAAAAGAGTATACTTTTATTTCTATCTCCTATCTTTTATGATATTTTAATACATTTTAGATATATACTGTTATTATTTTTGCTTTATACAGGCAATTATCTTTTAAATAGAATTAAAATTGTTAAAATAATTTTTAGTATACTTAATCAATTATTTAACATATCTAATGATTATTATTCCTTCATTTTATAGATCCAAATTTTCTTTTGGTATCATTTTCCCCTGCCTGCTTAGAAAAAAAATCTTTTTACATTTTTGTACCATATATTGACTAGTGTTGAACTCACATTTTGTTAATTAGAAAAGGTTTTCTTTAACTTGTATTTGTTAAACTTTATTGAAATATAATTTATAAACCATACAATTCACTAATTTAAGGTGTAAACTTAGATGTTTTGAGTTGCTGTTTTTTTATTATATTCACAGAGTTTTGCACCAATAATCATGATCCAATTTTAGAATATTTTTGTCTCCCAAAAGAAACCCCATACTCATTAGCAGTAACATATGGTTCTTAGCTCCACAGAGCCCCTGGAAACTATTAGTCTAACTTCTATATCTATAGTTTTGCCTATTTTGGAAATTTAATATTGATGAAAAAATACAATGTGTGGCCTTAGAATGACATTCTCCAGGTCCATATTCTTTTTTTCTTCTATTTTTAATACAATAAGACTTTGTTGTTTATGGTTAGTTACCATGGATTCTATAATATTCAAATGATTATTATCCATTACTATAATCATTTAATTGGGTCTTAGATTGTCTCAATTTTGGCCAGTGGAGATTCATTCAAAACTACCTCTTGTGTCCCTTAGACATGTCTCCATCATTTGTTGAGTATTTCCTATCTTTCTGGTGCAAAAAACTATTCTATGATCATCTTGTATTCTTTATGATCCAGACTCGGAATAGACCATTTCTCCAAAGATCTCTGGAGTCTTTGAGTGGAGAGTGGTATTCATAAGTGAAAATCTGATTGCTGGGTTCGCTCATTCTTACCAGGAAGTCAAAGATTCTAAATCCCCTCAGAAGAGAGTTTATACTGACAAATCCAATACCAACCTGATATTACACAATTAAAATATGCTCTAGTTCTCACTCTTCCAATATTTGTCATTCTCTTCTCTAAAAGTGATAAAAGGTGACTTTCAACTATATATCACAATTAACAGCCCTTGCTGTAAGCAATACTGTTACTAATGGGAGTGTCTTAGGCACACTAATGATATAAGGTAGAAAAAATATGCCTGTTTCTCTTTAGTTTTATGTTTTTTGATGCTGTACAGAAGTATGAAGTTATCTCAGCTTTATTCCATGTGTTTAGCATATATATTTTCCATCAGTTGTATTTTCTAAAAACTTTAAATTGTGATTGTAATCTGAAAATATTCCCCATGTGTGTGTAGATTTAGATATCATTTTATTAATGTGGAGCCTGCCAATTTGCATATACATGATTGTTTTCAACTTAAGGGGAAAAATCTTCAGTTTAAGTTGGAATATTTATTGCCAATTGTTATGATTGGTTGTTCAGAAATACCTATAATTCTTAAACTGAATATCCACTTTCTGATCTCCATATAAATTGCTCACTCTTTTCATTTTCATTTCTTTGCAGCTTAAGAACTTTAATCTTACCTATATGGCTTTCTGTTGCTGTTTCATGGGTAACATGTTTTCCAACATCTCATTGGTAATGCCTATCAGATTTATTTTTATTCACTTTTCTTCTGTGTATGAAATAATTTCTGAAGTATATCTTTTCTAAGCCTTCAGGGGTAAGTCTTATTTCTCTAGATCTACAATATGTTTCAAATAGTTTTTGTAAGACTTTTTTTTTTATTCCTGTTAAAGCATCCTGAGATGGTAAGAGAGATGTAAGTATGATATTTGTTATAAGGCAGTGTGATTTGAATCAGCCCAATTAAGCCTTATAATTTTAATAGAAATGGAAAAATAATCATTTTTACATAATAAAAGAGAAGGAACATTCATTTACATGTTTTCATGGCACATCCATTTTTTTCCTACATACAATGCTTAAATACTTGGCTGGTCTTGGCTGTTCGGTTAAAAATAGGGACTGCCTACTCTTTGATACTGACTGACTGTATCATTTTCTCCCAAAACAACAGAGAAGGCTGATGTATCCTAGATCATATTCCAACTTTAACTATGTCAAAATTGTTTCTCTGCTACAACTTCTTAAACATTCTGTAACACTCTAAACCTACAGACTACCTGGAAAAACTTAATTCCCAGCATAGACTTCAGATGTTCCATTGTCTAGTATCTGCACTTCAACACACAACTCTTTTTGTTTTATTTATTTAACTGCACTTTCTAATATGCAACATACTACTTTATCCACCCTGCTTCAACTCCTTTTTGGAGGTAGAGGAGGGCTGGTTATACTCCCTGAATGTAAATGAAAAGTATTCTACTCTGACATTTTCACAAAAATAATATCCATGCCAGTGAGGGCTGGTTGTTCAGATTTTGGGACAATAAATTCCCTACTATCTGTCTGGCTGGCATGATTGCTCCGTGTCTTGCTCATTGTAGAACTTATATCAGTTCTGTTTCTCTTGTTATAAGTGAACATCCCCTTCCAATTCTGACAATAGGTAGTACATTAGCCTTATTTTGGGGGAGAGGGCAAGTTACTTTTAGTCTACATTTGTGTCTTCATATGTATTATAAGGAAGTTGAGCAAAGGCTTGCAAGAAACCATTATTAAAACCCAGAAAATCATTATTAGGTTATTGAATGAAATAAAATCACACTTTCCTTACCCCCTACTTCTTTTTTCAACAATTATAGCATTTTAAAATTTAAATCTTCACTAGGACCTTTATTGGAAATCTTAATGTTTTCATTTTTTTGAAATTCACCATTAAGATTCTAAGTCATTTTTCTATTTTCTGAAACCTGTCACATATTTGCTGTATTTTCTTCAAGTTAAATTGATATAAATATATTCTAATGTTTTAAAGGAAAAGGGATTGCAGGAGAATAATCTTTAAAAGTGGAGTGTTTGCAGAAAGTTCCTTACTTTGACTTAAACTTTACTTCCCTGATATAAATCTTTCCGAAGAACATAAGAAATATTATCATCAGTTAATCACATCCTAATTGAACTCTAAAGATATGCTGAGACTCATTGTAGGCACTATTGTGGAATAGAGGGTTAATGTAGAATAGTTATTTGTTAAGGACCCTATAGTCTTATTGATACTTGCTTTAATTTTTTTTTTACCACATCTGAAGTATGTGATTTTATAGAACGTATCAGCTTAAATAATTTCGTGAGAAAGTAAGCTAATGTGCTTCTGTTATATATTTTTTTTCAATCATTTATTCATTCATTTAATAGTCCTTTACACAAAACCCATTGTGGTAGGACTTCAAAAGCCAATGTGGTAGGAACTCAAAGAAGAGTAATGCCTTTCTCAGACTTGGCTAGGGGGCTCACATACTAGTGGAGGAGACAGAAACAAACACCAGTGATGATAATAACTATTATTAACACGAACAAAAACCTATGGGAGTAAAAAGGAAGAAGTGGTTAATTTCATCTTATATACATACTCCTTGTATTTCTTTTCAGTGAGAATCCCCAGTGAACAAGTGCCTGTCGTATGGTAAACACTCAATAAATGTTTGTTGAATACATAAGTAAGGTTAAAGGAATATTCAAGGAAAGCTTCATTGAAGAAGTGATATTTGAGTGAGTCTTGTGAGAAGGAAAGTAATTTTTCCAAGAAAAAAGGTGTAGGAAATTATTTCCAGGCAGAAAGAAAAACATGAGCAAAATGACACACAGGCAAAAATGAATGACCTGTGTGAGGAGCAGAAATTAGCCAATTGTTGTAAAATAACGTCATATACATTGAGGGTTTATTTTGGAAAGATTCTTTAGGTATAGGTTATAAGTAGCAATCGATGAAAAACTAAGACAATTGGATTTTATTCTACGGGTAATCAGAAATCACTGATGATTTCTAAGCAAGAGAATGAGACCCTGTCTGAGTTACTTGTAATAATGAAGAGAGAGGAAAAAAAAGAGTCTGTCTCGAACTTTTATAATCTTTAAAAAGTATTATAAAATAAAAATTAGAAAAATCATCTCCATATCTTGCAGCAAAAATTTCTCCAGAGACTGTGTGTTGCTTTTCACACAGGTGATTTTCTCTTAAAATTAGAATCTTAGACAAGCTGCCTAATAGCCAGATGATGCCATGGGTTGCTGTACATTTTTCACCTCATGAAATCTTGTCATGTGTCAATTCTTTATCAGATTCTTTCTTTATAGGAAGTTTTGGTAATATGGACAGGCATTGCATTTTAACAACTATAGTACAATTTAGCCACTACCAACATAGTAGAATTAAGATTTCTCTTTCACAATTGCACAGATGTTTTAGGTTTAAATACTTCTTTATGAGTGTACCAGGACTTCCGGTAAGAATGTTTGGCCTTGGCCTTGGCCTACCATTAAAAAAAGCATCCAGTAGCCATTACCTGATACCTGTTACTGCAAATCTAATACCTGTTTGCTGCAAATCTAATGGCTAGTGTATGAAATTATAAGTTATCTTTTCTCATTTAGGGGATCCTGAGACATTTTGTTAACAGTAGCAAGTTGGACATTTTCCATGAGCATAGGAATTGTCCCTAACAAATGGTTTCTGCAAGTTTTCAAATAATCAGTCGACGATGTTTTAAAAAAAAAAAAGCACTAAAGATACAGAATGTGAGACTGATGCTAATGGCTTAGCCATGCTTCTTCCTCCACTGTTACCATTATAGCTTTAAAACATTCAGATTGAAATTTTTACACTAGCTGAGGATGTGCCTGTGGTTTCAAGCTGCCCTTTGTGACACATGCTTTACAATATATTTATTTCAAAAGAACATATTACAAAAGAGCATGCCCTTGTAACCTTTTGATGTGTACTTTTCAACTGCCCATCATGTCTGTTGTAGTTTAAAAGGCTGTTGTTTGTCTTCTCAGTATACTAATTGGTAGGCCCATGGTCATGTAGCATTAAGAGTGTGGACTTGAAAGATGAGCTGTGTAGATGACAAAACAGATGTGATTTTTGTTGACTTTAAAACTTATTTCACTTAGTTTGTGAATTTATATTAAGTTTTGCAATCTCTCAAAAGCTTTAATGTACTTTACATCAGGCAAAAAAACAAAACAAAACAAAAAACTACTTACAGTCAAGGTAATTGTACCAATATTTAAAGTGTGCGAAGCACAGTATTTCAGTCACTGATGTGATCATTTATGAGTAACTTATTACAATTTGTTAGCGCGGAAGTGACCTTTTTCTTGTAAGCAAAGGGCACATTTTACAGCTTTCTGAACATGTCTAATCTACTTAGAAAGTTTTAGGGAAAAGTAAAATGTGGTGACATTTAATTTTATTCTAGTTCATTGCCATTAACTTCCTGCTGCTTCAGATAGTTGTATATGGTCCTTTATCAAGAAAGAAAAAAAAATGAAAGCCCTTCTCTGTATGCCCATGAAACTTGTGTAACTATAAAGATAATAACAGAAGAATTGAAGAGTTTAATAACTTCTGTTAGTGATCCAGTGAAACTCTTAAAGATCCATGAGAAATATACAAACAATCAAAGGAGGAATGCTTGAGAAGGTTTCCATCAAACTGGTCTTTACTAAAACATCATCACACCAACAGCTGGCACTGTCTTTGAGCAGCAATCATTTACAAGCTCCATTTCCACATACTTAAATTCACATGAACAGTAGAAAGATCACAGAATAGAAAATGATCCTGATTTTGAGCTTCTTCCCAATGTTGCGATTTCATTCAGAATGCAATTCCATTCCCAATGATGCCAGGCCATTTAGTACACTCAGTGCCTTGCTTTGCACCCTGTGGATCAATTCAGCTATGAAGTTAACAAAGTATGGAAGCTTTCTACGAGCATATATTCAACCATGCATTTGCTATACTTTTCTCTGCAGTGTGTTTAATGGATTTGGACATAAAATCGAAGGCATTTCACAGGCTGTTTGGTATGTATGGGAAATCACAGTTCAGAATGAGGTTTTCATTTCAGTTAATTTAATGTTTGGTGTCTGTCAGATATACTGAGAGATGGGTAGTTATACTATGTGTGCACCAAAAGATTTAGATCTTCTCTCCTCCTCCCCTATGGTTAGCCTTCCTTGAATGTGTTCATTAAACTGATAAATGATTTCCAACAGAGAACACAGAAATTCTCCAAACATTGGAGAACAAAAAGAGGAGAAGAAAAAGTGAAATTGAAGTGCCAATTTCATACAGAACTCTTTATTTAGTGCAAGCTGGAACCTCAGTCTTGATAATAATTATTTTGATATTGTAATTTTCTTTTCACTGTTGGTTATGATTAGATCCCATATTTCAAATAAAAATATTCAAACTCTTATTCTAATTACAAATAGCAAAGAAATTAAAAAGTTGATCCCCAACATGGTGATAAATATCTACTTTCATCTATATTAACGTTAATGTTTTACATTTCCCAATTATCAAAGCATGGAAAGCAATCATAGAAATCACATTTTGAGGATCCATCTCATTCTGTTGGATTAATTTAGAGGGAAAAATTTATCTAAGAAATATCTTTGTCTTCATAAATGATTCTCCTTTAATGATGATTTGGGTGCTTTATTAAAATAGCTTTTTTCAAATGTCCTGTGCTTTAATTCACCCAATTAACTTTTCATTTCCACCACTGGATAAAGGTAAACTTTTATTCTATTGTCCAGGAAACATCTGCCTTTTCATTTGGCTTTCCTTTGCTTGACATACTTTTATTTATCTATTTTCATTTTAAAAATGAGATAGTTGGATTTCACTAAAATATGTATGCAAATTATGAATTTTTATTTAAGAATTATTACAGAATTATTGCATTTTCAAATGAGGAAACAGTAATTTGATTACAAAGCTATTCAACTTTATAAATGCAAATTGTGTATAAAGGGAAAAATAATTTCCAACTGGTAAGTTATAATATTATTTTCTTTCTCTAGCATATTTGATTAGTAATTACTGTATTTAAATCACTTCATAAGCTTATTTTTTTAGAAATAAAATTAGAAACTGTAAGAGTCCAATATTAAATATTAAACCTTATCAAACAAGTTCTCCTCAGTTCAAGTTACATTGGGAGCATTTAAACACTTTCAGGTCAGAAAATTAGTACTCATTAGCTGCATCAATGAGCTAAATGTAGCTTTGTGTCATATAATAGTCTTACATATATGTGATCAGAGTGGTCCTTTTTATGAAATATGATCTATAGTCTAGAAGTTGTGGTAATTACATGTACTCTGCACTAAGAAGTAGGCTAAGACAGATTAAATCAAAATCTGAATTTAAAAAAAATGATCAAGGAAGCTATATTTTCTGATTCAGGATATAAATTACACTTCTCTGAAAATTGATTCTTTGGCTTCAATTTTTTTTCTCATACAAAGAAGTGAGTAGAATGGAAGATACTCAAAGCCAACTGTCAGTGGCCTACAAATAGCTGTCATGAAAAAGATAAGAAATGGTTTAGGAGCTGTAGTTAAGAATGACTAGTGGGTTCTCTCTGGTTGTAAAAATAAGTAAGTTAATTCACTTTTATCCCTCTGTGACAATTAAATTTGTCAAAGCAAAGATTCTTTTTTTCTTGTTAAGATGGTAAATTTTATTTTTTTAATTGAAGTATAGTCAGTTACAATGTTGTGTTAATTTCTAGTGTAGAGCATAGTGATTCAGTTTTATACATATATGTATTCCTTTTCATAATTTTTTTCATTATAGGCTATTACAAGTTATTGATTATAGTTCCCTGTGCTATACAGTAGGACATTGTTGTTTATCTATTTTATGTACAGTAGTATCTGCAAATCTCAAACCCCCAGTTTATTCCTTCCCACCCCCTTCCCCATCTGGTAACCATAAGTTTGTTTTCTATGTCTGTGAGTCTGTTTCTGTTCTGTAAATAAGTTCATTTGTGTCATTTTTTAAAGATTCCACATATGGAGTTTTTCTTTCTCTTTATGGCTTACTTCACTTAATATGACAATCTCCATGTACATCCATGTTGCTGCAAATGGCATTATTCTATTCTTTTTTATGGCTGAGTAGTATTCGATTATATATATATCTCACATCTTCTTTATCTAGTCATCTGTCATTGGACATTTAGGTTGCTTCCATGTCTTTGCTATTGTAAATAGTGCTTCTATGAACATTAGGGTGCATGTGTCTTTTGGAATTACAGTTTTCTCTGGATATATGCCCAGGAGTGGGATTGCTGGATCATACAATAAGTTTATTTTTAGTTTTTTTAAGGAACCTCCATTCTGTCCTCCATAGTGGCTGCACCAAATTACATTCCCACCAACAGTGTAGGAGGGTTCCCTTTTCTCCACACCCTCTCCAGCATTTATTGTTTGTGGACTTTTGAATGATGGCCATTCTGACTGGTGTGAGTTGATACCTCATTGTAGTCTTGATTTGCATTTCTCTAATAATTAATAATGTTGCACATTTTTTCATTAGCTTATTGACCATTTGGATGGCCATCTGGATATCTTCATTGGAGAAATGTTTAGGTCTTCTGCCCATTTTTTGAATAGGGTGTTTGGGTTTTTGTTGTTGAGTCGTATGAGCTGTTTGTACATTCTGGACATTAATCTCTTGTCAGCCACATCATTTGTAAATATTTTTCCCATTCTGTAGGTTGTCTTTTTGTTTTGTTTATAGTTACCTTTGCTGTGCAAAAGCTTATAAGTTTAATTAGGTCCCATTTGTTTATTTCTGCTTTTGTTTCTATTGCCTGGGTAGACTGCCCTAGGAGATCATTGCTAAGATTTATGCCAGAGAATATTTTGCCTGTTTTCTTCTAGGAGGTTTATAGTGTCTTGTCTTATGTTTAAGCCTTTAAGCCATTTTGAATTTATTTTTGTGTATGGTGTGAGGGATTATTCTAGCTTCATTGATTTACATGTGGCTGTCCAGCTTTCCCAACGCTACTTTCAAAGAAAAGTTCTAGATTCAAATTCTACTTCCTTTCTTTAGAATCAGTAAACATCTGAGAGCAAAGGTGACTGATATATTTTAGTTATTCACCTACAACCTTTTCCTTGTACATGCATGTGTATGTCTTTGTTTCGCCTTATTCAACACATACATGCACACACACACAAACATGACAATGAATGTTAAAACATAAAGAAAGAAGATTGCTAGACAAGACAATTCTAATTCAGCTTCTATTTCATGTTTTTCTAGTCTGACAGGCATATAGGTGGAACAATATAAATACAGATATATTTAATATACATATTTATGTGATATGTGTACCACACACACTTATTTGTATACACTCCCACTTCAGTTTGACAAGGATATCTTGCACCTTAATTCGATATGGATTTATACATTAATCATGTTATTTGAAAGGTCAAGATTTTAGCTAGAAAAAAAAAAGGGCATTAGGTTTGTCTTCCCTGCCTTTGATCCCCTTTTGCGAACATGTTCATAACAAGAATCATCTATCATTTTATCTTCAATGTCACACTTTGCACATAGGTGCTGAAAAAAGTTTCTTAACTAGATAACCCATTAAAAGGACTCATGTCCAAACTTCACCACATCTTAATATACCTGAAATAAGAACATACACAATTCAAACTTGTAAATTATGGATTAAAGAATGAAAACTCCTGATGGTTCAAGCCATTCCCAAAGTGACTTGAGTAGGAAGGATGGAAAAATTATCATCTTTGTGAGAGAGATCAAATCCTTGGAATCATCTTCTGCACATTCCTGTTTTTAACCCTTTATACAATTAGTTGGTAAATGTAAGCTCTGTTTTTGGACTGTCTCGTACCATCCCTTTCTTGTTATCCTCCCACCCACTATCCATTCTTTGGCATAGTTCTAAGTACTCAGTAACATGTAATAATATTTCTAAATTACTGACAGAGTAACAATAAGAGTTATGAGCAAATTTATTTTTTCATTCATAGAGAATCCCATATAACTAAGCATTTCCCTTGGCCACAGAAGCCCTTGCCCTAGCGTGGAGCTGCTTTGCAAAGCAAGTAAGGTCAGACTGGGAGCTTGACTCAGAATGAGGAACTTGCTTGGTGTTTGTGGGAAACTGGTTAGAGACCCCTGCAGTTTCAGTCTGTTTCTTCTGCCTTGTTTCAGAATTAAGCAAGTATGTGCATGCTCTTCACCCGAGTCTAGGTTTCTTTCATCCCTCCTATAAGTGCCACTGGTTTTCAAACCAGCTAAGGGGCCTTGTCTTCATGTGTCAGAACCCAGCACTGGTGGGGGCCCAATATGTGGCTTGAATCGCACATTTTCCAGGGAGGATCTCTGCCTAGGTAATTCCACTTCTCTTCTGTGTCTCCTACCAAGGGTACAGGTCCTGACCTGATTGAATCTCTTCCTTTCTTACCCTGTACCATATGAATCTTTCTTACAGCCTTGATTTTACAAGAGCCTTTCTGTCAGTCTTGTTAGGTTTCAGTGAGAATTGCTCCACATGCAAATGTAGTTTTAATGTGTTTGTGGGGGGAGGTGAGCTCTGTGTCCTTCCACTCCGCCATCTTGGTCTCAAACTGGAAAACTTATCTTTTGATAATCTTCTTTCAATTTCATAGGATGCAGAAGAATAAGGGATGATGGGGAATAACTTAAACTGAATCTAACTTATAGATCAGATATAGATATAGCTTATGAATTTTTTAAAAAATCAGGTTAACTAAAGGTTAAAATTTAATTTACTGTGGTTATCAATATAATCTCCCAGTTCTATAAAGTTGACTGATTTCTAATTTCCTTGGACAAAATTATTAAGTAGTTTTTTCCAGAAAATATTTTGTTGTTTTTACATTCACCTAATTTTTAGCCCTTACCCTCTCTTTAAGGGGTTAAATGTTCTTATACTGGTCTGGTTTTATCCCTCTGGAAAAGCAAAATCAAGTAAGCTAATTCTCAATAAGATGCTGTAGCAATTTTCTGATATAAAACACTTGATTGATGTAAACAAATCAAGAGAAAATTTTATAAACATTAGCTAAACATTGATTAATTTGGGGATTGTTTTCTTAGCCTCAGAGTGCTTTGGTGATCCAGTTTCCCATAGAATAACAGTTACTTGTATCTGAATTTCTCTGCACATTCTTCCAAAAAGCATATGATGTACAAGTAGAGAAAATAAAACTAATATTGTTTCTTTTTATTATTTCAACTTATTGGATAAATTTTCCCAGGTATAATTATCATCAACTAATATTAACATTCTAGTATACAACTTAACTGGTACTCAGTGCCTGACAATTATAGAATGGGCAATCAAATACAGATGCATTTATTCATCTGGGCAGCCCAGATGAATAAATGCATACATGAGTATTTGTAGAATCTTCAGTCATCTTTGGGTACCAACTTGGCAGTGTACAACATACTCAAAATTGTGCATGCATGCAACAGTGACATATTGGGCAACAGAGGTTATTCCCGGTGATATTTGCCAATGTGGCTCCTATTGTGAAGTGTTTCTGTACTTGTTTTGGTCCCTCAGAAATTTGTCCCAGGTGCCTTGTAGAATATGTGGAAGCATAAATGAATCTTGCATCTTTTCTTATAAAATTCTATTACTTTGCAATGGAAGAATCCGTAAAGAAATAATACACTAGAGCAGGCAACAGCAAACTTTTTTTGTAAAAGACTACATAGTAAATATTTTCAGTTTTTTAGGCCATAAAATTTCTGTTGCAACTGCTCAGCTGTGCTAGTGTAGCCCAAAAGCAGCCATAGCCAATACATAAACAAATAATTCTGGCTACATTTTAATAAAACCTTATTTTTTTTTAAATGCAGTAGACGGGATTTGGCCCAGGGCAGTAGTTTGAAAACCCTTGCACTAGAGTCAGGAAAGTCTGTCCACTACTTGGTCAAACTATATGAAACTTTTGTCCAAATTAAAACTGTCTATATGTGTCATGTGTTTGAATCAGAATAATATAACTACATAGTTCATATTTGGGGAAAGTCCACATTTGGTTAGCTATGTCATACAGAGCAAAGATTTTACTTTTGGTATTTTCCATCTTCTGGTGCAATTCTTATTTTGTGCTGACAGCTCAGCAATAGCTGTGAGACCAGATAAAACCTCCCCCAGTGAGTTCTCTCTTGTGTAAGTTTCACAACTTGAAATGAGAAATCTACATCTTTCATAAAGCACTGTATACGGAGAATTCAAATGTATAAAAGCATCCCTTAGCTCAAGGAAAGAAAATTACAACAGAAATAAGAGAAAATAGACCTACTAGCAACCTATTAACAGAGAAATAGATAAAGTTAAGTCAGGATAATGGGAATAATGTTAATATGAAGGTTCATAAGACACTTTCAGATTTTTTTCTTATTACATCAACGAAGTATTCTTTTTTTTCCTTAAGTGTTGCCTTCTTAACAATCATTAAGTGGCCCTGATAAAAGATTTATAAACATCTTTTATTACCTAAAAGAAGGCATCAGCGTTGAGCTTCCTTTCATCTTTTCAACATTTTCCCCAAAGGATAGCAAGTCAGAGATCCTCTGAGATCTTATTTATTTTGAATGCTTACAACATTAGCATTCATTTAAAAATATAATATTTAAATATAAAGGTGATTAAATGGGCTTTCTTTAATTTCAGAATATTTCTTTAACAATCTGGAGATGGATAATATATATTTAATCCAATGTATTTCCTTTCAAATTGCATTTTCTAGCTATGTTATGATGTAAATCTTAAATCAAGCTTTTGCCTTCTGTATGACAATTCAATGTTAGTTGGGAGCACTTTTTTACTTTTAAAGGTCATGTCATCTTCAAAATGGGCCAGAATTGTACTTACTATCTCATTCTGACAGGTTCTACATGCATATATTTGTTCTGCTTTGACAAAGATAACCCACAGCTCATGTCATTGATGTGGATGAGTAGAAAGGAAGATAAAGAAAGGGAGTAATATCAAGGGGGTGCTGATTTTATTTACTTCTATTGAAAATATGAATAAATTATGTGTTGTACTCACAGCACTGCAAAAACATTTTAAAAATACATTTTATTCCTAGACTGTTGACTTTTTATTTCACAACCCCATTTCAAGTGAATATCCCTTCTTATTAAGGGATTGTTTGACACTAAAATAATTAAAGGATTAGTTTAAATGAAGGGTTAGTTTCTTATATCTCAAAGTACACTGCATGCATTTGTATAATAAATGGCCAATCATTTTCAAACCCAGTAGAAATTCCCAAGTCTTATGTAGTACTGGTCAAGTTGGATTAATTGCTATTGCTCAAATTAACATTAAACTCTTAAATAGAATAAAAAGAATCTCGCCCTCCATTAGCTATTCTATTTTTGATATGTAGGTTACCTCTAAGAGATGTTATAGTGCATGGACTATCTTTTAAGTTAATAGATTTAATCATTATAGTAGTTGTGGTAATAATAATACCTCCTTATATTTTTATAAAACTTCAAAGACTTTCAAGACTTTTAATATGTATTTTATTGAGATATAATTGACATGTAACATTGTGTAAGCTTAAGTTATACAGTGTGTTGATTTGACATCATTACATACTCTATTATGATTACCACTATGTTGTTAGCTAACAGCTCTATTTTGTCACATAATTATCATTTATTTTTTGTGGTGGAAGCAATTAAGATCTAGTCTCTTAGCAACTTGAAGTTTATAATACAGTATTATTGTCTACAATCACTATGCAGTACATAAGATTTCCAGGACTTATTTATCTGTGAGTTGCAAATTTGTACCCTTAAACAACATCTCTCCAATTTCCCTACTGACCAGCCCATGATAACCATAATTCTACACTCTGTTTTTTTGAATTCAGCTTTTTTAGTTCCACATCTAAGTGATACCATACATTATTTGTCTTTCTCTGTTTGACTTAGGTAGTATAGTTTGTCATGGTCCATCTATGTGGTCACAAATGGCAGGATTTCCTTCTTTCTCATGCTCGAATAATATTCCATTGCATATCTATTGGGGGGATGTGTATAAAATCTTCCTTATCTATTCATCCATTGATGGATACTTAGGTTGTTTCTGTATCTTGGCTATTGTGAAAATTTCTGCAATAAACATGAGGGTGCATATATCTTTTTGATGTCATGTTTTCCTTTCCTTTGGATATACACACAGAAGTGGAATTGCTGGATCATATGGTAATTCAATTTTTAATTTTTTGAGAAACTTCCATATTGCTTTCCACAATGTCTGAACCAATTTGCGTTCTCACCAAGAGTGAACACGGGTTCCCTTTTCTCGACATCCTTGCTGATACTTGTTATCTGTTGTCTCCTTGACAATAGCCATTCTAACAGGTGTGAGATGATATTTCATTGTGGTTCTGTTATGCATTTCTAATGATTAGTGATGTTGAGCATCTTTTTATGTACCTGTTGGCCATATGTCTTCTCTGGAAAAATGTCTTTGTAGTATCTCTGCCCATTTTACAGTGGAATTTGTTGTTGTTGTTACTAAGTTGGATGAATTCTTTATATATTTTGGATGTATATCCCTTACCTGATATTTGATTTGCAAATATTTTATCCCATTTCATAGGTTGTCTTTGCAATTTCTAAATTGTTTCTTTTACTGTGAAGAGGCTGTTTAGTTTGATGCATTCCCACTTGTTGATTTTTATCTTTTTCCCTTGTACTCTTGGTGTCATATCTAAAAAAAAAAATTGCCAAGACCATTGTCAAGGAACTTCTTTCTTGTATTTTCTTCTATCAGTTTTATGGTATCTGGTCTTATGTTTAAGACTTTCATTCATTTGGGCTTAATTTTTATGAGCAGTATGAGAGAGGTCCAATTTCATTGTTCTACATTGAGTTATTGAGTTCCCAATATTTGTTGAAGAGACTATCCAATTCCAATTGAATGTTTTTGGCTCCCTTGTCAAATATTAGTTGACCATAAAAACCAGGGGTTTATTTGGACTCTATTCTGTTCTGTTGGTCTGTGTGTCTATTTTTATGCCAGTACCATTCTGTTTTAATTACTAAAGCTTTGTAGTATGGTTTAAAATCAGACAGTGTGATGCCTCCAGCTTTGTCTCTTTCTCATTATTGCTTTGGCTATTTGGAGTCTTTTGTTGTTATATCCAAATTTTAGGATTGTCTTTCTGTTTCTATGAAAAGAGACAGTGAAATTTAATAGGAATTGTGTAGAATCTGTGGATGGCTTGGGGTCATATGGACATTTTAACAGTAATAATTCTTCAGATCAATGAACATGGATATTTTTTCCATTTTTTGTGTCTTCTTCAATGTCTTTCTTTTTTCATTTTTAATGGCATTTATTGTTTTCTTTCTTATTTTACAAACAATATACAATCATGGAAGACAACTAGAAATACATAAAAACATAAAGTGACAAGTAGCAATCAATCACCCATAATCCCAACTCCCACAGATTTTCATCATTAGCATTTTGATGCATTTCCTTCCACTGTCTACATAATTTTTTCAATTGATGTATAATTGACCTGCATTATGGTTAGTTCTAGGTGCACAACATAATGATTTGATATTTCTATAGATTACAAAATGATCACCATGATATAACTAGTTACTATCTGTCACCATACGCATATATTACATTTTAATTGACTTTATTCCCCATGCTGTTTCATCCCCATGACTCATTTATTTTGTAACTAAAAGTTTGTACTTCTTAATATGCCTCCCTTTTTTGCTCATCCCCTACCACCTCTCCCCTATAGTAACCATCTTTTTTTGTTCTCTATGAATCTGTTCTGTTTAGTTATATTTCTGCCTTTGTTTTGTTTTTTTAGATTTCACATGTAAGTGAAATTGTATGGTATTTGTTTTTGCTTGGCTTATTTCACTTAGTATCATATCCTCAAGCTCCATCTGTGTTGTCACACATGGCAAGATTTCATTCTTTTTTATGGCTGAGTAACATTCTATTCTATTTATATATATTATATATAATATATCACATCTTTATCCATTTATATATTGATGGACACTTAGGTTGCCTCCATATTTTAGCTATTGTAAATAATGCTGCAATGAATATAGGAGTGCATATATCTTTTTGAATTAGTATTTTTGTTTTCTTTGGACAAATACCCGGAAGTAGAATTACTGGATTATATAGTATTTCTACTTTTAATTTTTGAGGAACCTCCATACTGTTTTCCTTAGTGGCACTACCAACTTACATTCCTACCAACAGTGAACTAGGGTTCCCTTTTCTCCACATTCCTCACCAACACTTGTTATTTGTTGTCTTTTGATAATATCCATTCTGACAGGTGTGAGGTAATATCTCACTGTGGCTCTGAGTTGCATTTCACTGATGATTAGTGATGTTAAACATCTTTACATGGGTCTGTTGGCTATCTGCATGTCTTCTTTGGACAAGATATCTATTCAGGTCATCTGCCCATTTTTAATCAATTTTTTGTTTTTTTGATGCTGAGTTGTAAGGATCTTTGTATATTTTTGGTATTAACTCCTCATTTGATATATGGTTTGCAAATATCATCTCCTATTCAGTAGTTGGCCCTTTCATTTTGTTGACAGTTTCCCTTGGTGTGCAAAAGCTTTTTAGTTTGAGGTAGTCCTATTTGTCTCTTTTTGCTTTTATTTCCCTCACCTGAGATTTTCCCCAAAAAAACTACTGCTAAAGCCAGTGTCAAAGAGTGTACTGCCTATGTTCACTTCTAGGAGTTTTATGGTTTCAAGTCTTACATTTAAGTCTTTAATCCAGGTTGGGTTTATTTTTGTATATGGTGTGAGAAATTAACCCAGTTTTATTCTTTTACATGTAACCGTCCAGTTTTCCCAACATCATTTATTGAAGAGGTTGTCTTTTCCCCATGTTATACTCTTGCATCCTAAGTCATAGGATAATTAACCATGAAAGTGTATGTTCATTCCTGGGCTCTCTATTCTATTCCATTACTCTATATATCTGTTTTTGTGCCAAGACTATACTGTTTTGATTACTGTAGCTTTGTAGTATAGTTTGAAAGCAATGAGCATGATAACCCCAGCTTTATTCTTCTTTCTCAAGATGTCTATTCGAGGTATTTTGTTTTTCCATATAAATTTTAGAATTATTTGTTCTAGTTCTGTCAAAAATACCATTGATGTTTTGGTAGAAATTGTGTTGTATCTGTAGATTGCTTTGGGTAGTATGCTCATATTTAGAAATGTTAATTCTACCAATCTGTGAACAGTATATTTTTCAATTTGTTTATGTCATCTGCATGATCATGGTATCTCCCGTGCCAGATAAGTATTGTTTTTGTCATCTTCAATTTCTTTCATCAGCATCTTAGCAGAGGTCTTTTACCTCCTTTGGTTAAATTTATTCCTAGGTATTTTATTATTGTAAATAGATTATTTATTAACTTCTCTCTCTGACAGTTCGATTTTTACTGTAAATTGTATTCTACAACTTTATTGAATTCATTGATGAGTTCTAACAGTTTTTGGTGGTGTATTTAGGATTTTCTATATGTAGTATCATGTCACCTGCAAACTAACAATTTTACTTCTTTTTTAATTCAGATGCCTTTTTTTCTTGTCTGATTGCTGTGGCTATGGCTTCCAATATTATGTTGAATAAAAGTGGTGAGGTGGGCATCCTTGTTTTGTTCTTGATCTTAGAGAAAATAAATACTTTCAGCTTTTCATCATTGAGTATGATATTAGCTGTAGGCTTGTCATAAATGGATTTTATTATGTTGAGGTACAATCCCTCTATACCCACTTTGTTGATAGTTTTATTGTAAGTAGATATCGAAGTTTGTCAAATGTTTATCTACATCTATTGAGATGATCATATTGTTTTTGTTTTTCAGTTTGTTAATGTGGTGTATCACATTGATTGATATGTGGATCTTGAACCATCCTTGCATCCCTGGGATAAATTCCACTTCATCATGGTGTATGATCCTTTTAGCATATTGTTGAATTCAGTTTGCCAATATTTTGTTGAGGATATCTGCATTTATGTTCATAAAGGATATTGGCCTATAAGTTTCTTTTCTTGTAGTATCTTTGTCTGGTTTTGGTATCAGGATGATGCTTTACTTCTAGAATAAGTTCAGAAATATTTCTCCTCTGCAATTTTTTGAAATAGCTTAAGAGGAATAGATATTAAATCTTCTTTGAATATTTGGTAGAATTCACCTATGAAGCTATTTTGTCTGGGACTTATTTTTTGAGAAATTTTTGATTGCTGTTTCAATCTCTGTACCAGTGATTGATCTATTCAGATTTGTTATTTCTTCAATGATTCCATCTTGGAAAGTTGCATGATTCTAAGACTTTGTCCATTTCTTTAGGTTGTCTAATTTGTTGGCATATAGCTGTGTATAATATTTTCTTATAATTGTTTGTGTTTCTGTGGTAACCATTTTGGTTTTTCCCCTTTTGTTTTTGATTTTATTTATCAGAGCCTTCTCTCTTTTTAACTTATTGAGTCAATTGGTTTGTCAATTTTGTTTGTTTTTTCGACAACAACAAAAAAAAACCCAGCTTAGTTTCATTGATCTTTTCTATTGTCTTTAGTCTCTATTTCATTTATTTCTGCTCTGATCTTTATCTTTCCTTTCTTCTACTGACTTTGGGCTTTGTTCTTATTTTTCTCATTTCTTTAGGCATAAGGTTAGACTGTTTATTTTTTCTTGTTTCTTGAGGTAAGCCTGTATTGCTATAAACTCCTCTCTTAGTGCCACTTTTGCTGGTTTCTATAGAATTTTGGTACATCATATTACATTTGTCTTCAGGTATTTTTTGATTTGTTCTTTTATTTCTTCATTGACCCGATAGTTGTTCAGTAGAGTGCTGTTTGGTCTCCTCATATATAAGCTTTTTCCTACTTTCTTCTTGCAGTTAATTTCTAACTTCATACTATTATGATCAGAAAAGGTACTTGATATGATTTCAATCTTCTTAAATTTACTGAGACTTGTTTCATGTCCCAACATATGGTCTATCCTTAAGAAAGTTCCATATGCTCTTGAAAGAATGTGTATTCTTCTACATTTGGATGGAATGTTCTGTACAAGTCTACTATGTCCATCTTGTCTAATGTTTCATTTAAGGCCATTGTTTCCTTTTTGACTTTCTGCCTAGATTATCTATCCATTTATGTAAATGGGGTTTAAAGTCCTCTACTTATATTGTGTTGCTGTCAATTTCTCTGTTTAGGTGTGTTAATGATTATTTTATATATTTTTGTGTGTCTATATTAGGTATATATAATAATATGTTTCTCTCATGAATTCATAAATTGTCTACTTTATCATTACCTACTGTCCATTTCTGTCTCTTATTACCTTTTTTGGCTTGAAGTCTATTTTGTCTGCTATGAGTAATGCTACAGCTGCTTTCTTTTGGTTGCCATTTGCTTGGCTTAGCCTATGTTTGTCTTTAGAACTGAGATGAGTCTCCTTGAGGCAACATATAGTTGGCTCTTGTTTTCTAACTCATTCAGTCACTTAGTGTTTTTGACTGGTGAATTCAATCCAATTATATTTATGGTGATCAATTGATAGATGATGATTTAGTACTGCCATTTTATCTTTAGTGTTCTGGTTGTTCTATATTTCCATTGTTTCTTTTTCCTGTGTTTCTGACAGGCATTTTGATTTGATAGTTTTCTATGTTTTTTCTCAAGCTCCAGGTTTTTTTTTAATGTTTCATATCTATGTTCTAGATTTATGTTTTGTGGTTACCATGGTGTTTGTATAAAATGTTTCATAGATAAAATAGTCCTTTTTCTGGTAATAGCATCTTATCTTCATTTACCTATACGAGTTCCATTAGTTTCCTTTTACCATTTTGTGTTTTCGTCATCTCAAATTATCCCTTTTTACATTGTGATTTTGTTACCAAATTGAAGTAGCTATACTATTGCTTTTTTTTTTGCCCTGTATCCTTTATGATACAATAAAGTGTTCTCAAACCTATTTTTATACAGAGTTACAATCTTCTGATTGTATTTATCAACTCACTCAAAGTTTTTGTGTACTTTTGCCTTTTTCCTGTTAAAAGAGCTCCTTTCGACATGGCTTGTAAGGCAAGTCTAGTGTTGATGAACTCCTTCAGGTTTGTTTGTCTGGCAAAATTTTTTATTGCTCCTTTATATCTGAGTGATAACTTTGCTGGATACTATAGTCTTAGGTGTCAGATTTTATCTTTCAGTATTTTGAGAATGTTATTCCACTCCCTCCTGGTCTGCAGTGTTTCTGCCGATAAATTATCTGGTAGCCTAATGGAGGTTCCTTTGTAGGTTACCATCCTTTTTTTCCCCTTGATTGCCTTTCTTTGTCATTGACTTTTGACAATTTTAATATAATGTGTCGTGGAGAAGGTCTTTTTATATTTAGGTAATTAGGTGTTCTCTTAGCTTCATTAACTTGTATACCCTGTTCTTTTCCCAGGTTTGGGAAGTTCTCAGCTATTATTTCTTTAAATAAGTTCTCTCTTCCCCTCTCCTTCTCTTCTCCTTCTGGGATACCTATTACGCTAATGTTGACCATCCTACAAGAGTTGGATAGCTCTTGTAGAATTCCCTCATTTTTAAATGTTTTTTCTCTTTCCTCTTCTACTTGTATAATTTCATGATTTCTATCTTTGAGCTTGCTAATTCTCTCTTCTATATGGTCTGCTCTATATCCAATGTTTTCTAATGCATTCTTTGTCTTGTTTGTTGAGTTTTTCAGCTTCAGAATTTCCATTTGGTTCTTTTTTAGAGTTTCAATCTCTTTGGTGAAGTTTCCTTCTGTTCATTAATTTTATTCCTGAACTCATTGAACTGCCTTTCTGAGTTTTCTTGTAGCTCATTGAGTTTCTTCATGACAGTGATTCTGAATTCTCTATCAGTTAAATAACAATATTCCAAAACTTTAAATTTGGTTTCTGTAGAATTGTCATTTTTTTTGTGGTATAGTGTTACTGTGATGTTTTATGGCTCTTGATGACTTGTTCCTTTGCCGGAGCATTTGAAGCAGCAAAAACTTTTTTGCTTGATTCTATGATTCAGTAGATTAGAAATTATAGGCCCTTCTTTTGTTTTTCAATAGGTGGCGCTAGAGCACAAGTTTTTGGTTTCTTTTTACCTTGTCTCCAGTTATATTTGAGAATTTGCACTTTCCACCCTTCCATTTCTTCTTCAGACATGTCCCTCTGTGCCCTTGTTATAGCTTCATGTGCCACTGGAGTCAGTGGTGCCTTGCTTCTGCCAGTGTCTGGCATCACCACTTGGTGCACAGGGATGGTGGGCTCTTCTGAATCTGAGATCCCTGTGACAGGCTCTACACCTGCAGGGAGAAGGGGGACTACACAGGTGCCCTTACCACATCCAGTGTTGTAAGGATTGTGGGCTTCACCCCTGTGGTTGAATTGACAGGAGCCCAGGCCAATGGTAGGATTCTTTAGCTTTTCTGTGTTCTCTGATCCTTGCAACTCAACCACGGTGGCTATTGGAAACCTCTCTTTTGTTTTCCAGAGGTGGCTCAGTAGGTCAAGTTTGTGGTTTCTCACTTGCCCACACAACCTGGCCTGTTTTCCAAGTGTACTCTCTGTCTGCTGGTTCTTGCTATTGCTGCCACAATTGGGAATGTGCACAAAGAGCCAACTGCAGATTGGGGAGAGGTGTGGGTTCAGCACATGAACTTTGGGGGTGCCCATGGACCTGGAAGGAAATCCCTATGTGTGGTATTCCTAGAGGCTCATGAGTGGACTTCCTGCTGAACAGTTATCAGGAACTGTGTCCCTTCAATGCCCTTTGATATTCTTATCTGCCTCTTTCCTGGTGTCCTGCCTTACCCCAGTCATGGAAGCCCCATGTCAGTACTCTGGCTGGTACTGGAAAGTAATGGGTTTCCTCCTGTTGTGTCCCACATCACTGAGGTAGCCAGGAACTCACTTACTGATCTTCTTTTCCCCAGAGGGAAAGATAGCTGCCTCCTGATAGTTCAGCTCATGCAATGTTGCCTTCAGAGATGACACTGGTAAAGTTCTCCTTATAGTCATCTCTGTCGCATCCAACTTTTGAATCTCCCCACAGGAACACTGAATTTCTGCAAATTCTCTTTCTTTGGTATCTTCTCGGGTCACCACTCTTCCAGGTTGTCTTTTTTTTGTCTTCTTTTTTTCCAGCCATGGAAAGAGGAGCTGGAGTAGGTTCACTGTTAGGCTGCTTCCTCAACTTATAGTGAGGTCGGTCTGCCTATTACTGGATGCACAGATAGACGAGACTACTTCCGGGTCACTTGACATACGGTGTGGGATCCCACAGCTCCCGTAAAGGTGTTTTTGTTAGTGGATGAATGTCTAATTCTTTGTTTAAAAGAGGGGACAAAAAAGAGGAACTTCTTATGCCACCATGATGGTAATGTCACTCTCATAGTCTCAAAACTCTTTTTTCTTACATTATATTATTTGATCCTTGTAGTAGCTCTATAAGGGTAAGAAAGCTATATTATTTCTGCTCTTGCATATGATGTAAGGATAATAAGTATTACCTGATCTGATCTTTCCAGGGCCACACACAATAACTTGGAGCTAGAACTGGAGGCCACATCTTCAAAGCAATATGTCTCATTTTAAATTTTATTTACTAGATGTGTAGTAGTCTAGTGTTTTATCTGTTTATAAATAAAACAATTATTTATGAAAATTTATTTTATAAATGAATGGAATGAAGATTTATTTATTTTCCCCAGGACCTGCCCCAGTTTCTCCCAAGGTAAATGTTAACAGAGATTTGAAAACTTCAAGTTGCATTTTGCTCAGTTCTGGAGCTAAATATGGTCAGACAGCAAGATGAGCTTTAGTTTTGGTTTGTCCAGGATAGGTCTTGATTTTTACCAGTTTCCTTTTTTAAATTATTAATGGTACTCTTTTAGTCTGAAAAGTGTCTCAGTTTTGGTAAGAAATTTGATGGTTACTGTATAAGTATCAGAAACCTCTTCAGCTCTGGTGGGAAGAATCTAAAATTAATCTTGATGTCCAAAGGTCAGTAGTTAGTCTGCTCAAAGTAGGAGCTAGATACTATATGTCCATAAAGATCTAACCTCTCCCTCATCTTCATTATGCTCCTTAATTCTTACTCTAATTTCACTCTCCTTTCTGGAATCTTGTCAATTTGATTATGAAACTCATCACCACAAGATAACCTTACCTCTCTGACCCAAGGTAGAGCTTTTATCATACCCAGTCCACATATGTTCAGTGTTGGATGCTGATAAACTATATCAATAGCCTTCTCATTGTCCTCTCTGTCATTAACTTCTCCCCTATATCAATTCAAATCCACAATGCTGTTGTTCTCATGTTTCTTAAACACCTCATCAAATCACCCTCATGCTTTAAATAGTGAATGCTTCTAAATTGCATTTGTAATGAATTCTAAAATGTCTCTCTGATTCAGCCTCTGCCTGCATTTTAAAATAATTCTTTACTTACCCCATCTCCACTCTCATTCTATATTCTTTTATATCTCCATACATGTAATGGTAATTATAACTCAGAAAGGGAAACATTGTTATGGCTGTTTTACAGATAACGATATTTAAAGTGGAGAAATCTCTTGTCCAAGTTAAAAACAAAACAGAACAAACACACAAAAGCCCTCTTAGTTAATATAGCAGATCTGAACCCTTATCTCCCAACTATCTCTGCTCTTTCTCTTAATCCATGCTTTATATATTTCCTCATGAAAACTATTGCCATTGTTAAAATAGACAATCTGTAGATAAAATTCCCCATCTATCACTTGTATTATTGTATACAGAGATTGCCTTGTGCCAAATCTCTGATTTGGGCTCTAAATGTGAGGGTTGAGAGATAGAACAAAATTAAAAGACTCAGTCAGAAAGTGACTTTTAACATTGTAATCTTCGGACCACAACATAAGAGCTGAGAATGACCTTAGAATAATGAGGTGAAAGAGAAGAATTTCATACACATGAAGAGATACTGAGTCAGGACTTTTGAGTCCCTGTTTGACATCTTGTTAATCAAAAGATATTTTATTTCCAAATCCACTTTTTGGTCTTATTTTACACTCTTATATAAGTTAGGAGAGTCTCAAAATACTATACAGGAAGGTTTTGCTCAGAACTAATAGTAAGTGTTAAATATTACTGCGGGACTGTAATTGAGAAAGCACCACAGAAAATGCTCCTAGTCTGGAACTTAAGCATTTAAGATTAATTGTTCCAAGCTGTTCAGTGAGGAAAGACAGGACATGAAATCTTTTGACTTTTATATTGTCAAATGTTCTTTCTACAGAGACTGATTGGTTTTTTATTTGCTGAAAGCTTATCTTTCAGTGTCAGGTCATCACTTCTTTATTGCTTATATTTACTGTCATCAGACAATCATCAAACTGGATAAAGGGCAGTTTGGGGTTCTTTGCTGTATTTTCTGCCTGTGGCCAAAGTAGCAGTTGCAATTTCAGCTGTCTCTGTATGAAAAGATCAACTAACTATATAGCAGTCGTGATGAATCTGCAAATTATTTTTTAAAAACCACTGTCACATTATACCCTGCAAAGGGTAGCATCAGTGATATTTTTCGTTGATAAAATATATGTTTGCATTAGAGCATGTTTCAAGCTCACTCTGATATGAAATATTTAATGGAGAATCTTGCATCAGTATGACTATGAAAAGAGGTAATGAATATCATTCTTAGAAGACGTCCCTTTAAACTAAGAAAGTCTTTCTGACAAGCTTTTCGGATGAAGAGATCACTGATACTCTACGCTGTATTCATGGTCCTTTGACTTAAGAAGTTGCATTTTCTAATATTTTGAGGACTATTTTCCTATTTAAATTGTGGGGGATAGATTTTCTTCATTTTTAAAATTTGTTGAAAACTGTAAGAAATTTGGTTAAGGTATTAGACTGTCAGTGACAACTGAGGAGTCGACTTAAGATGAAATAAAGTTTTGTCATGAAAGAGAAATCATCTCCACTGAGGCATGCCTAGAGATATTTGACATTGTTACCATCATTTAGTCTAACTTAAGTTAAAAACATGAAGAAGAAAGTGTCTGTCCATTGAAACTCTGATACTGCATAATATAATATAGCTTTGCTATATCTTTGACATCATTTCTGAGAGTGCCCCTTCTCCTGCATGACCCTTTTAAGGCATAGCTGTTTATTTCCCTAGAGTCAACATTTCTCAGATTCAGGAGGTAAAATTTTGTCTGTCTTATCTCCATATTCTCCATTACCCTTTCTTTTCCAGTACATTAGTTTGTATCTCTTCTGAAAATAAAATTTACCTATCTATCTATCTATCTATCTATCTATCTATCTATCTATCTATCTATCTACCTATCTATCCATCCATCCATCCATCTATCCATCCATCCATCCTTCTATCTATCTCCTTCCTTCTTTGAGGGATATGCCTTTTCAGTGTACCAAGCTTTTCTCTTCTTTGCCTCTATTGTCTACAGATCATTCACCTATCTTCATTTATTAAAAGCTTTGCTATTATGCTATCTTCCTCACTACCTTACTTCTTAGCATCACTGAGGATCAATTCAACGTCTATGTAGACACCCCATGCAATATCTTTGCCTTGCTCTTCTCTTATCTTCTATTCAATAACTTTTAATTACTTTCTGCTTCACCCTACATGAGCCAGCCTCTCCTGTGATCACTCTCTGATTTTTTCATCACCGAAAATTATTCTACCTACAATACTCATTCAAGCATGTTACTTTTTTACTATAATCTTTTTTCGTAAACCATATTTTTCAGTTACTACTTTTGCAAATATATATATTTTTTGACTTTACACGATGTCCAGTACATAGAAATATCTGACCATCACCACTCCCTTTGATGCCTGTATCATTATGTTGTATTACTCACTGCACTTGCATCATTCTGTCATTTTTAGAATTTGAGGTCTCTCACTTTTATTCTTAGGAGATTTTAGCTTATGGCTCTCTTGCATTACCTTTACCAAAATATTTGGTTAATTTAGTATCAATTCAGATGATCCATGCAATACTCCAGTCTTTTGGTTCACCTCGTTTTCAGTATTTCTTCTCTATGCCACTTAAGTCGTTCATTCCCATGGCTATATGCTAGATCTCGTGATTACCGGTAATGTGTCCTGTCTAAAATCTCACTTTCAATCATTCTTTCATCTGAACACAAGCTTCTGACTATCCTGCTCACATCTTCTAGAAGAGCTATTACAGTTTTCCACCCTACTATGACCACGAATTTCTTGATCCAATCAACTTTTCACTGCCTAACATCACTACACACCCTTACTTTCTTTATTACCCTTTATTATTTATTATTTATATAGTATATGATGATAATCACTCTGTTGAATAATATACTCACATATCCTGCTATCATTTCCTGCACTACTTGCTAGAAATACCCTGCCTATAATTAAATCCAACTCTGCACTGACTCTACATCTACATCAAAGCTGATGAAGATGGTTAGGAAAAAAACACAACCATGCTGACTATACTCCCTGATTTTTAAAGTTATGACCACAATGTTAAATGACCATCAGTGATGCTCAGAAATCCTAGTGCATTTCTGTGCTTATTTAATTCACTCTTTTAATTGATCAGTCATGTATTTCAGACTTTCTCATTTCTTACCAAATTTCCAACATTACTTTCACTCCCCCCTATATAGGATAACCACGCTTATTAGCTCACCGAAAAAAATAAGAACCATTAGATAAATTTTATATTCCTGAACTACCAGATCTACTACCAAACTCATATAATTTTATTTATCTTTCTATTACAACGGATGAGCTGTCTGTTCACCCCAAACTAATCCTTTCTCTTCACCAGAACTCAACTATTCCAGCACCCTGATCTTGGACTTCTAACCTCCTGAACTGTGAGAAATAAATTTCCATAGTTTATAAGCCATCCAGTCTAAAGCATTTTGTTATAGCGGCCTGAACAGACTAAGACACTCCTTATTTCTTGAAAGGCTTTCTTTGCTTAACTTTAGGCACTATATTTTGATTTCCTTAGTATTTCATTTGATACTCCATCTCAGCCTTCTTTGTTGATTCTTTCTTGATTCTGTGACCACTAAATGTTGAAATGTCTCAAGGCTCAGTTATTAGATTTTTTTTTCTCCATCTTATCTATTTTCTTTTCTTAAGTGATGAATCCAGCCAGGTGGTTTGAAATACAATTATATGCTGATAGATCCCAAATTCATATTCCTGGCCTTCAACTTTGCAACTAACTTCTACTTTATATAGAATTGATTATTTGAATATCTATCAAACCAGTTCAAACAACATGACTAAAATTCTTCTTTTCTATATACACCCAACCTACTTATCTTCCAGTGATAGTACCATTGTCATTCCAGTAATTTATGCAAAAGATTTAGAGTAAATCTTTAATTCTCTTTTTTCTCACTATTTACATCCAATCTTTCAGCAAACCCCCTTGGTTGTATCTTCAGATTACAGCCTCCTAATTGACATTCCAGCCTAAATCTTTACCTCACATAGTATAGTCACGACAAAATAGCCAAAGTGATCTTAATAAAAACTTAATCTCTTCAATTATCTCATGATCCTCCACAAGCTTTCCATCATATCTAAAACAAATCCAAAACCTTTCCAACACCTATCAGGACTTACCTATCTTCTGGCTACCTATTCAACTTAGGTTCTTATCAATTTTTTTTTATATTGAGTCAATTTTACAATGTTGTGTTAGTTTCTGGTATACAGCACAGTGATTCAGCTACACATTATATATATTCCTTTTCATATTATTTTTTATTATAAGCTATTACAAAGTATTGAATGTAGTTCCCTGTGCTATACAGTAGGACCTTGTAGTTTATCTATTTTATACATAGTAGTTAGTATCTGCAAATTCCAAACTCCTAATTTATCTCTCCACTCCCCACCCTTTACCCCCTGGTAACCTAAGTTTGTTATCTATGTCTGTAAGTCTGTTTCTATTTTGTAAACAAGTTCATTTGTGTCCCTTTTTTAGATTCCACATATAAGTGATATGGTATTTTTCTTTCTCTTTCTGGCTTACTTCACTTGGAATGACATTCTCCAGGAACATCTATGTTGCTGCAAATGGCATTGTTTTATTCTTTTTTATGACTGAGTAGTATCCCATTGTATAAATATACCACATCTTCTTTATCCAGTCATCTGTGGATGGACATTTAGGTTGCTTCCATGCCTTGGCTATTGGAAAAAGTGCTGCTGTGAACATTGGGGTGCATGTATCTTTTCGAATTAGAATTTTCCCCAGATACATGCTGAGGAGTGAGATTGCTGGATCATAGGGCAAGTCTATTTGCAGTTTTTTAAGGAATCTCCATACTGTTTTCCATAACGACTGTACCAAACTACATTCCCACTACAGTGTAGAAGGGTTCTTTTTTCAGGTTTTTATCATTTTCCCTGCAGTCAACTACAACACAAAATTACTTCTTGCTGTTTCAAAGACAACAATCATGTCTTGCTGTTTCTTGTCCACTTTCCTATACATTCTTACTTTTTGTTGTAGGCTTTCCTCTCCTATTTAGAAAGACCCTTTAACACTTCCTTCTTGGTCAGTTTAGTATTCCTGAACTCTTAGTTTTTGCTTATCTGAGTTCTTTATATCTCCTTTGACCTTCCAGATCACTTGTGCATTCTTCTGTGTCACCTGGTCTTTTCTTAATTCCCTTTAATGTGTTTTTTATTTCAGTTATTGTATTCTTCAGTTCTTATAGGTTCTTTTTATATTTTCTGGTTCCTTGTAAAATTTCTTATTGTGTTCATCTATTCTTTTGCCAATTTCAGATAGCATTCTTATTACTAACCCTTTGAACTCTATCTGGTAAATTATTTATTTCTGTTTCTTCAGTTGTTTATTCAGGATTTTTTTACCTTGTTCGTTCAGTTGAATCAAACTCCTCTGTCTCCTACTTTTGTTTAACTTTTCTGTCTCTATGAGATTAGGTGAAACAGTTACCAATCCCAGTCTTGAAGTGGTGTCCTTGTGTGAGAGTGGCCCTATACAGTCTGCCTGTTTCCAGTGGTTTTGGTGTGAGGACTGGATATGAAGTGTGCAAGGGTCACGACTTCCCAGGGTGTGCTGACAGCTATCACCTTGGTGTGAGGTAGGGCTGGTGATGGAGAGGCTAGAGCCAGAGCAAGGTATGTACCAGAGCATATCCTCGGCTCAGTAGTTATCACCTCCCTGTCACAAGCAGGGGTATGTGCAGGTCTCCAGGTGCTGGAGCAGAAGCCCTGCAGTTCATGTCCGAGCTGGTTCCATTCCCTCTATGTGTGCACTCTCCCCTCTCACAGCAGTGGTACATTTGCCTCAGAAGCGAGCAGTGCTGAAGCCAGAAGAGCTGGAGGGAGTGCCCAGTACAGGCCGGGGTACATGCTGTGATGGTCCTGGCACACCCATCAAAGCTCAAGACAGCCCATAATTCACGACGTCCGTGAGCAGCAGCCAAGGCCACCCTCACCCCATCAATGCAGTGCTGGGTTCAAGCAATCTCCATTTCCCTTAAGGGCTTATTCTCCATGGCCACAGCAATGGCAGCTTTTGTCCCAGTGGGGAGCTATACTCCAGCTAGAGGTGCCAGTGCGCACAGTGGGGCAGTCATGGGAAATCGATAAGAGCCCTGGACAGTTTCAGTCTGCTTCCTCTGCCTTGTTTCCGGGAGTAAGCAAGTATGTGTGCGCACTCCTCAGAAGGGGAGTCTAGGTTTCTTACAGCCCTCCTGTGAGTCCCACTGGTGTTCAAACCAGCTAAGGGGACTCATCTTCCAAGTGTTGGAGTCCCAGGACTGGGGTGCCCAATATGTTTTGTAAACTGTTTACTTCAGAAGGAGGACGTCTGAGCCCATGGTGTCCCCCTCCTCTTCTGTGCTCCCTCCTAGGGGGATGGGTTCTGATCTGATCACTTCTCTTTTTTTCCTACCTGACTCCCTTGTGGATCTTTCTTACAGCCTTGATTGTAGAAGTGTCTTCTACCAGTCCCAGGTTCAGTGACAGTTGCTCCAAATGTGGATGTATTTTTGATGTGTTCATGGAGGGAGGTGAGCTCAGCATCCTCCAACTCTGCCATCTTGATCTCCTCCTCAAAATGAAGTGATTTTTGAAACTGGCTAAGTCAACATCTTAAATTATTTAACCATGAATTGTCACTTAGCACTAGATATTCACTTGAACATAATGTACATATATGTGTTAAATACACTATCCATTCAAATATAGAATGAATTTTTTTTACAAGGGTTCTGGTACACACCTTGGTCTGGCTCTAGCCTCTCCATCACCAGCCCCACCTCACACTAAGGTGATAGCTTCCAGCACACCCTGGGGGAAATCGCTCTCAAAAGACAGAGTAATATATTTTATAAGAACATTTTTTTAAACTTCAAGGTGGAGTGGAAAAATGTACAGGAGATACCTATATTCTAATGAAATAATAGGATTCTTGTTATCCTAAAGTGAAATACCACGTGCATTCTAGTCTTGAATGCTATTATTAAAAAAGTTTGGAATTTTGTGTATGTCCCTAATAACTATTGTGAAAGAACTTTCTGATAATCGTGTAACATCTGTTTTATCTGTCCTTCAGTTGCTACACAGTGGAAACTTAGAATATTTGAAAGTAAATTGCCAGAATAATATAGATGAGACTTCTACAATGGTTACATCAGCATTATATGAGCCACTGAATGACATACTTGGATTACTCAACAACATTTCCTTTAAACAATTTGTCCATGAATGACTGAAAAATTGTGCTGAACACTGGAATTTGACACAACACTGTAAAATGATTATGAATCAATAAAAAATGTTAAAAAAAATAAATAATTTGAAACATAAAAATAAGTCCAAAGTTCCATTTTATTAAGTGGTAAGTAGTTGAACATTTATGGGAAACAAATAGATTTTTTTCTCCTTTCTCAGGATCAATTCTGCACTAATGGGAAAGGCACTTAAAGTTATGAAACATATTTTATACTAAAAATAAATTAGTATTAGACTTTCAATGAGGACAGATATATTGCCTTGAGCCAGGGAGAGTGTGGAATAAAGTTTCGGAAACTCTATTAAACAGGAGTCTGGCTGTGGTTTGGTGTCTCTAGGCCAATAGTCATTCAAATCCAAGTTAAAGCCTGAATTAAAGATGAGCAGCTTGAGACAGAACTGGCAATTCATTCTTTTAAGGTAATTGCTGTAATTGGCAATTACAGTAAAGGAATATCATGTACTTCAATTTCAAAAGATTCTGTTGTGGATAGCCTAAATAAAGAAAGGAGAAGTGATAAATTCCCCAAATTCGGAATTTCAGGGAATATTGCCAGGGAGAATATGTTTTAGATATTTGGCAGGGGATATGTAGAGTAGATCCTAAATGGGAAATCATTTAAGAGAAGCAGATGCTTTGTGATTCTCTTGGTGATATGTGTTTTTACTCTCCCTATTTAGAGTTTGGGAAGTAATGTGATCCAGTAAAATTCACATCAAGGCTAAGGGAAACCATAGAAAGACATTTTGAGGAACTAAGAGGCAGAAAAATTGATCCCAGTTGAATTGCTGTGAAGCTGATGAAAGACACATGCTAAGTAAAGGGGTAGTACTCAATTTGATTCAATGCTTTTGCTAAACTAACTGTTCCAAGCTCTGTTGGGACAGACCTGCGATCATTTCAGCATCTATAAACTCCTCCATGTCAGGGATTGGACTCTTCATCTTTCTCATATTTATCCATAGTCACACAGTAGCATTAAATAGTGTTAGCATGCTGATCGTAGGAATGCTTCAATTTTCTCATATGATTAATACTTCGTTACATTGTTTGGAATAGTTCAAATACCTCTATTACATAATGATTTCAAAATAGAGAGGAAGAAATGAAAGGAGTTTAGCACTCATACAAGCTTATCTTGTTAACCAAGAATTCCAAGAGTAGAGACCTGATGGAGGCAAAACAAAATGCTTTTTTATTGGGGTTTGTTAGGAATGCAGACAGGAAGCACAAATCCAAGGAAGCACTTGAATTGTGTTCCACTGGAGTACAAAATAGGGGAAGGTCATAAAGGCAAAAAAACTGCAAGGTTACATAAATTGTCAAGAATTAAGATTTGAGCTGGCAAGAAATAAGGGTGCTTATTAAGCAAGGATTGGTTGGCGTTCGAAGTGATTACATAGTTGTGAAGGGGGGAGGACGTTGAAACTGCAAGGTTGCAGCTAGTAGCTGCTAGCAGATATTGTTTTGAAAACATGGCTGGCGGTGTCCTTGAATTTGATACAGGTCAGAAAGTTCATGTTCCCAGTGACACAAGGATGTGTCTGAAACCATATCCACAATGGCCACTCAGCTCCATTTTGGATGCCTGAACCATTATTACTTCGTTTTAATTTTCTAATGATCTGAAATCTGTCATCACTTAAAATATGTTAAAATATATGTTGTTATTCATGCCATAATTCTTATTCTCATTTGTATTAAAATTAATTGAATATATCTTAATAGTGAGGAAAACTGAAATCCAGTTCAACCCCATAATGTAATTCCTTACAGTAGTAAAGTCCATGGTATTCCTTTATGAGGTCACTGGCCATATTTTATCCATATGTATGTATAGCACACATGAATCAATCAGCTAGATGTATTGAGTACAAACTATGATGGATACAATAAGTGATTAAAGAAAGCTCTTATGGAAACTAAAATCTAACTGGAGTACAAAAACTAAATCATGTGACATGATTAGAGAACAAAGAATTACTAAACTTTATGGTATTGACAACTATTAACCCTCTAAGGGTCAAGAACTGCAACTTTCTTTTTCTCCACTCTCCCTACTAGTAGCGCAATGCCTGGAAAATATTAATCATGCAATGAATATTTTAAATAATTGCATATATACATATTACATGAATTTGTTCATTTGGCATTTCTCATCATTTAAAACCTCTATTTCTTCCATATAAATGAGACTTCTGTGCTGTTATTATATTCATTGCTTCCTATTCACCCCATTGTAGAGGAAAGAATTTCCACCCTAGAGTTGTGGGGATGACCAGACACATGACAGCAGAACCTGGACAAATGTACTGATGACAGAACATATATTCACAGTCCAAATGGTGGTTGAGTGAATTTTGGTTTGTCATAGGCAGGCTTTATAGTATCAAGAAGATATGGTGTTCCCTGGTTCCCCCTAGAAGGTGTGACTGGCTTGTTGAATTCCATAAGCTGGTAAGGGACTGACACCCACTACACAGGGATAAGCAGGAGCTGCGCTTAGTCCTTTTAATAAGGAGTGTTGTTTGACTAAGGGATCTCATCTGTTGAGGGTGGGAGGGTGGGGCGGAGAACTGGTAGTTAGGCCGTTCAAGGCCCTCCTGATTTATCCCAGATATAATGGAGACATATATTGAGCCTTAATTTTAGGAGTTGCAACCATGACTTCTCTCAGCTTAAATGAGCTGTCTTTGTTGCTTTATTACTTTAGGTCTCCCCAACCTTACAAGGAGATGTCTCTTTAAAGTAGGTTAGGGGGAGAGTAAATAGCCCAGTGGTAGAGCACATGCTTAGCATACAGCAGGTCCTGGATTCAATCCCCAGCACCTCCAATTAAAAAAAATAGGTTTATGACTATTCATTGAGGTGGGAGAATATTTGCATATTTTGACTTTCCATGTGTGTGTCTATCAGAGAAAAAGAGTATGTTTGCCTCACCCTATTTAGTTCTTTAATTATTTTGTAACTATAACCAGAGGTAGTACCTGACCTCAAAACTTGTAAATCTCTTACCATACTCACTTCCTACTGAATCAGCTGCCATCACAAAGGTTACTTTCATCACCTTGCCAAAATGAGGCTAGCTGGGAGTTAACAGAATTCATTTTGAATTCAAATCTACTTTTTATCAAACTTTGTACCACTGGACAAGGAGTTTAGTCTCAGACAAAATTGGAACAATATCTCATAAAGTTACTTTGAAAAGTAAGTAAGTAAAAAAATTTTTGTTTTTTGTTTTTGGCTGTTAGATGTATTTTTATTTTTATTATTTTTTAAATTTATTTTTTATTGAATAACATTGGTTTATGACATTATGTTTCATGTGTACAACATATGTTTTTACTTGTGTGTACACTAGAGTGTGCTCACCACCAAAAATTTAGTTTCCATCCATCACCATACAATTGACCCTCATTGCCCACTTCACCCTCCTCCCTGCCCGTTCCCCTTTGGTAACCTCTATTCTGTTCTCTGTACCTGCGTGTTTGTTTTTGTTTAGTTTGGTTTGTTCATTTATTTTGTTTTTTATATTACACATATAAGTGAAATTATGTAGTATCTTTCTCCATCTGACTTACTTCACTTAGCATGATGCCCTCAAGTTTTATCTATGTTGTTGCAAATGGCAAAATTTCATCTTTTCTCATGTCTGAGTAGTGTGTGTGTGTGTGTGTATCCATTGTATTTAGCCAGGACCTAGCATACTGGAATTGCTCACTAAATGTTAACCTCTCTAGTCACACTCTTCCAAAGCTATTGAAAAGATTCTTGCATGAAATCAAACTACTTTCTGCTTTCTGAAATTTCTCAAATACTTTCTCACTAACAATACATACATAGGTCCTACACCAATATTTTATATGATGAGGGTTGTTTTTCCCTAACTCACCATTCCAGAATTGAATGCTATCTGTAAATACACGATATGTTCCCAAATCTTCTGTAATAGAATAAGGGAGTAAACATGTGGTTCACAGCAGCAAAAGTTGTAATCTTTTCTCCTGATTTGTAAATGTATTAATTAGATGTTTTAAGACCCATTACAAAACATATCAACTTTCTTATTTTCCTTCCAACCATTATACTCTCGTGTAGCAGGTTTTTCTTCAGGCATACTTAATGTGGCTGTGTTTAGACTTATTCTTTGACTTTAGCAAATGCTGAAAGTGGGACTGCAAGATTTTATTTGAGATGAAATTGTTTCAGATCGAAGTTTAGCTTTGGATTATCATACAATATTTAAGGGCATTTTTGAAAAATAAGATTGTCAGCACTAATCATGACTTTAATGAAAAAAAAAGAAATGAGACAGTTCTACAAGGCTGTAGATTCATTTTCAGTGTGGGCTCTTTTAGGAAAGTTGTAGCTATAAAGGATATAGTTGAAAAAATAAATTACATAATTTTCAGTTAAACAAAACTCAAAATTCTATAGATATTACATAAAAGTTCTTAATGAAATAATGTGTCATTTTGAAAAGTAAGTATAAAATTCTTGACTGTCCTATGTAGTTTATAGATGATACTGAAAAACTTATGTTTCATCTTTACCACAGTGTTACTTATGAAAAACTATTATTGCATTCTGTAGTAATGGTCCAAAGCAATATTGTAACTTGGTGATACTGTAGCAATCCCCACTTTTACAGACCATTGCTGCATAATTGAGTCATCTGTATTACTAGCTAAGTGTGACTAGCCTGAATGAAAGCTCAACATTCATGTCATGATTCTATTAACTGCATATACCATTTATTGATTCTACGGCACCAGTTTGGAAATGCGTGAGGAAACACTGCATCATCTGATTTTTTTCTTTTTGTGAGAGCACTTATATAAATATTAGCAATGAGTCATTTAAAAATAATATGCTAAAGTTAATTTTAGTGCCACAAAACTTGTGCATTATCAAGGTGTGTATAAGTGATTCAAAACTGAATTTTAGTTTAGAAGATTAATAGACTGCAAAGAAAGACTGTATTGCCTTATAGAGTTTTTTTCCTCAGATTTTATAAGTACCAGGAAGTCTATGTTAATTTCAAATCTACTAAGGAATTTTCAAATCAGTGACAGCTCCAAAGAAACCATGTTATAATATTTCTGATCAGATACATCATGCACAACATTCTTTACCTTTAATTTTGTTTATGAAATTGTTCAACCATAGGGAATTATGAATGATTATATAATATATGTCTACTTAAAATAGATATTAATATTTTTCCACATTTGCTTCAGATTTCTTTGCATTTTAAGGAAATAAAGCATCACAATATACCTAAGGTTTCATATCCCCATCCCTCTCACTTCCTTCTTTCTGCATTTATGTTGAGTATGGTGCATATTCAACTGTATGCGTGTTTATATATGTGTATCTATTTCTGTGTGTATTCGTCATACTTCTACTATAGGAGTGTGTGTGCGTGTGATATCAGACGCTTATATTCTATTATTTTAAATGGAAAGCAGTATCTTCACAACTCATTAAAAAAACTCAACCAATTTCCCTAGTCATCACCAGAACACTTTTAAATGCCTATATAACAATCCAAGAAAAATTTCTACATAATATAAACATTCACAACAGAAAACATTAAGTTGATTCATTTGTGCTAGTCTGATCCTCTTCTGTCTAGGTGTCTCCCTAATAAAATCTTAAAGAAAATAACCAATTCATTTCAGATACCTTAATTATCTCTATTTTCTTAGAAAAGATACTTTCCTATTTTGAGGGGAGGAGGTTATAACCATTTCTCATGGCTCAGATTGACTTTTCTCCTTTATAATATTTTTAATTGAAGTATAGTTGATTTACAATGTTGTCATAGCTTTGGGTGTACAGCATAGTGATTCAGTTATACATATATACATATTCTTTTTCAGATTCTTTTTCACTATAGGTTATTAAAATATATTGAATACAGTTCCCTGTGCTATACAGTAGGTCCTTGTTGTTTATCTATTTAATGTAGAGTGGTGTGTATATATTATTCCCAAACTCCTAATTTATCCATCGCCCTACCCCTTTCCCCTTTGGTAACTGTGGTTTGTTGTCTATGTCCATGTCTAATATTTTTTATTATGTTATCTTCAGTGAAAGCATTTTTTGTTTGTTTTCTCAGTTATCCTTTCTTTTTCTGGAATGTGGCACACTTGCCATAGTCTGGCTTTCCTGGACATACGGCTCCTGATCCAGTTTTGGATTTGTGCTTTGAGGCTCCTTTTCTATGGTAATGGGTAATTGGTAATCCAACCAATGCACCTGTGTGAGGTAAACTCATTTTACAGTCTAAACTGATTGTCTCTGCTCTATATGTTCCCCTGGCAAATAGAATGCTTTGGAATACAACCCAGATTAGTGAGACAGTGCTATTTTAGTTCCAGTGCATAGACAAGATGCAGAACCCGTTTGTCATAGCATAATGAGCCAGTTCTGATGAGCTGTCTCTCGTGGGTTACATTTGACACCCATTCTTCTGTCCGGTTTGGTTTCTCACTTCAGCCCCTGCTTACCATTGCTAGTTTCCTCTTTTTATTATTCTTTGGAGATTTTCTTCCTTATCTGTTTTTATGTGTTTAAAAATTGTTTAGCATTTTTATTAACAGTTGGGCGGTGATTTAATTTGGATTCACATGTTCCCAAAGTCATTCATCAGTTCATTCCTATTTGGCTTTTCTCCACCTCCCTTCAACATACTATTCTTTTTGATGTCACCAATTAATTTCCATATTTCCAATAGCTCTCCCTGCCAAGTCTCACATCCTCCTTCTTTTACTTTCATAAGTGTCAGATCTTTATCATATTCTGAAGAATGTCCCTGTCCAATCCTGTCCCCTCCCCCTTTTTAAACTTTTACACGGATTATAATTATTTCTATCTCCCTTTTCAGCCACACAAGTGTCCTGGGTTGGAAGATGCAGTATTTGGCCACCCTACAGAAACTGGTTCTTAATTCTTTGGGCTTCTTTTCTTTCCTATTTATCCTCATCTCCTTTGTGATCTCATCCATTCCTATGTTTTAATTACCATTTATATGCTGATGGCCTCCATATTGAGTTCCTAAAGCAGGACCATTTCTCTAGACACCAGACTTATCTGTTTATTCACCATTTTTACTTAGATGCCCAATAAGCATCTCAAATTTAACATATCTTAAATTGAAATATTGACCCCAAGTCCTCTCATTTTATCATATATAACATCATTAAAATTCATTTGATCTACCTTCAAATTTGTATCCAGAATCTGACCACTTCTCACCATATCTGAATATGATAAACCATTAAGAACTCTCATTTTGATTATTGCAAAAGTATCCTACAGAGTCTCTGCTTCTTCCTTTTTCTGCTTCTGTCTGTTTTCAATGTAGCAGACCAAGTGACCCTATTAGAACATAAATCAGATAATGTAACAAATCAAATGTTCAAAATCCTCTGATGTTACCAATCTCTATCAGAAAAATTTGGTCTTTACCATGCCATGTGTGACTCTATATTATCTGCCCCCCACTTTCTCTTAGTATCCTTCCCCCAACTCACTCTCCTACAGCCATGTATTTAATCTTAGCCATTAATTTGTGTCCAGTGCAAATTAGACAAGACAGGATTAGACATACAAGAGATTTATTGGAGGAAGGAGCAGAAGAAGTCAAGGAGAGCCATCAGACCATGCTGCAGAACTGACACCAGTGAAAGGATAGAAGGAAAGAAGGAAAATTGGGTAGAATCTCAGACCACAGTGAAGCTCTAAGAAACTTTCAGCCATGCATATCAAAGTAGCGTGTTGGAGGAGCTCCATGCCTTTTTCAGAATGGGCTTGATTTGGTGTTCCACCATTCTCAGTCCTCGCCTGGGAATAAACCATGGAGAGCATGGATTTTGTACAAACACACTGGTGGATGCAGAGGGTTGGTAATTGGAGCCCTAAGGCAAGTATGAGCAGCATATTTTCATGGCCACCAAAAATTACACCATAGGATCCCATGTCATGGTTATGCATTAACTGTTCTTTCTACCCGGAATGATCTTCTCTTCTATATCTACAAAGTTTGCTACCTCATTTCCTCCAAGCCTTTACTCAAATGCCAATTTTTGAACTAGGGCTACCCTGCCTAAATTTTTAAAATTGAAGTATAGTTGACTTTTAATATTATATTAGTTTAAGGTGTACAGTATAGTCATTCAGTATTTTTACAGATTATACATCACTAGAACTTGTTACAAGATAATGGATATTGTTCTCTATGCTTTACAACATATACTTGTTGCTTATCCATTTTATACAGAGTAGTCTGTATCTCTAATCCCATACCTCAATGCTGCCCTTCCCCCTTTCCCTCTTCCCACTGGTAACCACTAATTTGTTTTTTATATCTGTGTGTCTGTTTCTGTTTTGCTCTATACATTTGTTGGTATTATTTTTCACTTTACACATATAAGTGATATCATACAGTATTTGTCTTTCTCTGACTTATTTCACTAAGCATAATATTCTCTAGGTCCAACCACATTGCTGCAAATGGCAGAATTTCATCCTTTTTGTGACTGAGTAATATTCCATAGTATATACCATATATATTCCTGAATTAATTTTTTTCTAATACAACAGTGTTTATTTTTATATGCATGGAAACAGGATGAAATTAAGTTGAATTTTTTAAGGAGAAATACTATCACATTTTCCCATTTTATTTGTAGTTTTGTATTCTTTTTTTTGTTAGTTTTAAAATTTACATATATGTACTGTTCATTGTTTCTAAGAACAGTTTAGAGCTTTAGCTCTTTAAACTTACATAGCTATCAAAGGAATAAAGCCAATCATAGAATAAGAATCAACAGAATGCAGTAATCCAATCATAAAGGACAGTCAAAATGTGCTTATGCATATTCAAGAGATCAATCTAAGTTATAAATAATTAGTTCATTTGTGTCCTCTTTTTCTAGATTCCACATATAAGTGATATCATATGGTGTTTTTCTTTCTCTTTCTGGCTTATTTCACTTAGGCTGACGATCCCCAGGTCCATCCATGTTGCTGCAAATGGCATTATTTTATTCTTTTTTATAGCTGAGTAATATTCCATTATATAAATATACCACAGCTTCTTTATCTAGTAATCTGTTTATGGACATTTGCGTTGTTTCCATGTGTTGGCTATATACCCTGAATGCACCCGATCTCATCTCACATGGCCTTAATTTAAATGCTACCTCTTTAGAGGTGATTTCAGGGCCACTGTCATGTATGTCTTTCTCTCCCTTGTTTTCTTTATCATAACACCTTGCTCATTTCCTTCAAAATAAATAACACAATGTCTAGGTTTTTTAAAAATTGTTGTTCACCTATTTACTGGTATCTTGAGTGCTTCTCTGTATGAGAAGCAGTAACCACCATGAGCAGTAGGTACCTTGTCTCTCTTGTTGCTAAGTGTATATCTAGAAGTTAGCACAGTGACTGATCTTTATTGATAACTGTTTCAGTACAGCTATTTACTAGGAATAGAAGTGGTTAAGAACATGGGACTTTAGAACAAAGAGGAATAGGTTCTACTCCCGACCCTGTCACTAGCTATATGAGGTTAAACAAGTACCCTAACCTAATTTTATCATGATAAATTCACTTTACAGGGATGTGATGAGGATTAAGAGATAATTATAGAAATCACTTACCCAGAACCTGCCACATGATCTACACTGAATTTGTTAACAGTTGTTTATTAATTGTGTTATTATTGTCATCATTATTAGCTACTTTCACAATAAAAGGATTAAATAAAGTCTCTTTTCGTAAGAGGGAGAAAGGTAGAAAAAAGAAAAGATGCTTCCCTAACTCCTGCAAGAAATAAAAGAGAGACTTGAAAATTAGGTTATAATTGGGATCATTCTATCTTTCCCTTTCTTACTTTTACTTTACATATATATGTTTCATAATATATGATTATTATGCTAAAATAATTATTCATTCATAAACAGCATCCATAATTTTGCTGAAGATTCTCAATTTTTCAATAGATTCTGAAAGCTTGAGAATCTCTGTTTTAGTTAAAACACAAGAAAATATATAAAAATAGATCTCTCCTTCTGGAAGTATATTTGACACTAGAGTTGTTCATGATTTGGAGAAAACAATAGTTAACATATAATGTTCATTTTAGTATCTTTACATCCCATAGTTAGCCTTAAAAAGATCTGTTCTCTTAAAGCTTCTCCACAATTTGTCATCACTAGGTTTGCTAAAGCTGTCACATGCTCATATTCATCCACTTTACCTTGTCAAGATTTATGGACACATTAAAAAGACTCATTCAAATTCCTGGAAACCATATTTTAGAAACTGTCATTAAATAGAAACCATTTTAACAGGATACATTCATTTTAGTTAAAATGAAATATGATTTCCCAGAAACAGATATTTCCATTTCTTTATTGCCTCAAAATAAACTACTATAGTAAAAGTCATAGAATGAATAGAATATTTCTTGGCTATAAAGTAGGCATTAGAGGATGAGTATTAATGCTTTATTGTAGTAGTCCTTTTTGGATAGTATTTGCTAATATTTGATCTTTTCCCTGGGTTTTATTTTGCATGAGGGATTTCCCAGAAGAACTCCACTGGGACTATTTATTTTAGTTTCTATATTTCATTCAATATTAACAGAAATATTTTTGTTTATTTATGAAAGTATAACATTGATAAAAATTGTTTTATCTATCACAAAACAAGTGCTCTACTTCTTCAATAGTATCTTTTAGATGATAAATTAAATAATAATACATATAAATATAAAAGTAAAATATAACCCCAAAATAGAAATAAAAATAAGTAATTTCCCACATCCAAGAGAAAACCAATCAAATGTATGTATATCTTAGGTTGTTTTCCACATGTATGTGATATATTTGTAAAAATATCAACATAGTTATTCACTTTAATTTTTTCATTAGAAGGATGTAACATGAATTAGTTAATCATTACAATATCACTGAGCATGATCCCATTCTAAATGTGGTAGTTGCTACTCAGATCCACATATTAATGCCATACAGAAATGCTGACTCAATACTAACGGGTCTTCTGATATTTTGAGAGAAGCCAGCTATCTGTTTGTTGTTTTTTCTATTGTCATAATATACTATCTCTGCTTTATGGGATAATATATTCTCATCCTTCTAAAGATAATACATTATGTTTTTATTGAAATATATTTGACATATAACAGTTAAGGTGTACAACATGTCAATTTGATACATTCATATATTGTACTATGATTGCCACTGTAGCAATAACTGATAAAACAGTGCATTTTATACTAGTAGCTATCTTTGTTCATCTTTAAAGGCTCCGCCCTTTCACTCCTCCTCTTTTATATTTTTGATGTCACGTTTTACTTCATTTTATGCTGTGTATTTGTTAAAAATTAGAGTAGCCAAATTTATTTTTAATACTCATTTTCTTTAACACATACTATTGTTAAGTGGTTAGCACATCCTCCTAATACAGAGTTACAATTTTCAAATTCTGACTGTCTATTTTTCAAGTTTACCTGTGTGTGGTATACTTTCATATGTTTTCATGTTGCTGATAAGCACCTTTTCATTTTTGTTGGAGGAACTTCTTTCAGCATTTCTTGTAAGGCAAGTCTAGTGGTGGTGAACTCCCTCAGCATTTGTTTGTCTGAGGATATCTTTGCCAGATAAAGTATTCTTACTGGAAATTTTTGTGTTTCAACATTTTAAATATGTCATTCCACTCTCCTAGACTGTAGAGTTTCTGCTGAGAAATTCAGTAATAACCTAATGGAGGTTCCCTTGTAGGTTACTTTCTTTCCTCCTGTGGCTGCCTGTAGGATTCTTTCTTTATCATTGATTTAGGACAGTTTTATTATAATATGTCTTGGAGAAAGCCTTTTTGCACTAAGATGATAGAGTGTTCCATTAGGTTCATGGACTTTTATGTTCTAAGTCATTCCCTAGGTTTGAGAAGTTCTAAGCTATTGTTTCTTTAAATACAATCTCTGCCGTCTTCTCCCTCTCTTCTCCTTCTGGAACACCAATTGCCTAATATTTTCCTTTATGATTGATTCCAATAGCTCTCATATGGTTTCTTTACTTTTGTTCAGTTATAGTAACATAAGTAACATAAGCAGGAAGTATTCCTTTTCCTATACTTTGAAATTGCTTAACATAAGATTGATTTATTCCTTTAATATTTGAAAGAACTTCAATGTATAACTGTCTTAGCCTAATGCCTTTATTGGAAATAATTATTAGATAAAATTTTTTTCCTTAAGTAAATTCATTGAGACTTTTAATTTTTGAGCCTTGGCAATTTATAAAGTCATAAAGTATCATATAGTTCATGTACATGTTCAAAAGTTATCATATAACTGCATACCATACTACATATATGTATATATATAAAGTATATATAAATATCTTTCTAATCTTGATTATGCTTATCTTTTCCGATAATTGACTTATTTAATTTTATTTACAATTATATTGGTAGGCTATGAATATAGTTCCTATAACTTCATTGATTACTTTTTAATTTTCTTAAATTTATCTTATGGTTTTTTTTTCTAAGTACAAATTTCTTCTCTATTTCATTTGCTATTATTCAATCATCTAAAATGTAAGATAATATTTTGATAAATACTTATATTATTGTTTTATATTTAAAATAATATTCAATATACCAAAAATATTGTTTTCTTTCTCCTTTCTGTCAGGTTTGATCTTGTGATAAAATGTGCCACTTGAATTTCACTTCTCCCCTTTGTTGTAGCATATTGTTTTGAGTACAAATGCATCACTCTATTTATAAAGAGAAATAATTTTCTTCTTACAAAAGCGCCTGATCAACATTGGCAAATACATAAATTATGCCCATGTAATAGGCAGGAAGATTTGCTTTTATCATTCGGGTTTGTGTATGAAAGTTCCATGTAAAAGGTGCAGTGGTAATCTGTTCCCACATGAACAGAGTCTGAGAGTTTTTTAACCATTATTCCTAATTTTTTAATTCTTCTTGTTTTCTAATTATTCTTAATAGTCCCTCTGTTTCTGAAGCCCTTTACGCTCCATGGCACTCACCTCTTGCTTTACTATAGTTTCAGGGAAAATGCTCATTAGAACCAGTAAAATATAAAAGAGGGAGCTAGAAACTGAGCATTGTAATGAAGGACTTCATAAGAAAAATGCCTTAGCTGCCAGAAAACTTGGACAATCAGGATGATGGTAATATAAAAAATAATCAATGAATTGATAACCAGAAAAAATATGGTGTCATATCATTCTTATTGAGTATACCCTGAACTTAGTGTTTTGGAAAATCACAATTTTTTTAACAATAATGCAATTATAATGATGACAGATTGGGTTAATCTTTGTAGGCAAACATATTTAGTCAAATCCCTTAGAATAATGAGCAAAGTGCTCTTAGGGTTACAGGTTCTTTGACTACTCTGTATGATACAAGGTGTGTAATTCACCAAATATGAATTATTAATATTGCCCTTATCACTATTATTTAGATAAAATAAAATATATTGTTTATCATTATGTAGTGCACAAAATAACCCACCTAGCAATATTAGGATGTCAATAATAACTGTCAGAAATGTTATTTCAGGTTGTAAATGAGGAATGCATAGCTCCTGTACTCCAATCCATCTTCAGTGTATGAGTAAGTGAAAAGAAACAAATAGTCATAGGACCCAAATGAAATGTAATATGCTGAGTTGTTGATGAATATTGTGTAATAGAACTTGAAAAGCAATCAAAAGCAAAATGAATGGATTTAACATATTTTTAAAAAGTAATTTTTACCCTCTCAAAATGAAATGCATATAGAACAACCAGACAGATGATCAATAAGGAAATAGAGAACTTGAACAACACTACAAAACAATTGGACTGAACAGACATATACAGAACAACAGGAGCAGAATGTTCATTTTTCTCAAGTGCACATGAAATATTCTCCAAGCTAGATAATATGCTAGGTCATGAAAAATTATTTTTTTCCAGTACTGATTTTTTAATAAAAGGAAGTTGAAGGTTTCAGAAAATTTATATTCAACTTTCCATATCACAAGTGTCACAAAATATCACCAAAGACTGTAGAAAAATAAAATTATATTAGTCTGATTTTTGTTATGACTCGTATTGTCATTTATTTGACATGTATGTGCCAAATTACTCAGTCAGTATTTATTGAGAAATATTTATTGGTACTATGTACCAGCCACCGCTTGGATACAAAATGAAGAGAGTGGACAATAAGCCCTGCTTGAAAGGAGTTTATTGTCTCCTTTAATCCTCATAACCACACCGAAATTGCCCATTTATTTAAAATGTCATCTTATAGATAAGGAAACAGGCTGATTGAAGTTTCTTGTTGAAAGTCAAATGGCTAGAAAGTGGCAGACCTGTAATTTGAGCCACGGGCTGTTTGACTTCAGAATCACATCCTCCTAATCACCATTGTTTACTGCATAAGAGATCAAATCACAATTATGAAGCTATTTATTGAGTATGGAATTATTTTGATGAGCATTTATTGGATTTTTGAAAAAAATTGCTATTTTTTATCAAAGCTTGGAATACATTAAAATTCTTAAAGTACTAAAAGGAAAATAAATAAAACTTTTTTCAGTTTTATTAACATATAATTGACAAAAATTGTGATATATTTAAGGTATACAAGATGATGATTTGATATACATATACATTGAGTAAAAAACCCCATAGTCAAATTAATTAAGACATTCATCACCTCACATGGTTATCTTTTATTTTAAATTTTTGGGGATTGAGAACACTTAAAATCTACTCTCTTAGCAAATTTCATTTAATACAGTATTTTCAACTATAATCACCATTCTCAGAGGCCAGTATCACCCTGTTACCAAAGCCAAAGACATTACAAGAGAACAAGACCACAGACCAATATCCATTATAAATACTTATGCAACAATCCTTGATAAAATACTAGCAAACCAAATTTTACAGCATATTGAAAAGACTGTTACCATGAAAGGTTGAATTTATTCCTGAAATGCAAGAAAAGCTACTTACACAAAAAGTCAGCCAAATAATACACGTTAACAGAATGAAGGGGAAAAAAACACATATGATCATCTCAACTGATGTGGAAAAGAATTTGACAAAATATAACACCCTTTCATTAAAAAATTAACAAATGAAGAAAAAAGGAAACAGTCTTAAAATAAAAAAGACATATGCAAATAACCCATAGCTAACACCATACTCAATGGTGAAGGACTGAAAGCTTTTTGTATAAGATCAAGAATAAGAAAAGAATGCCCATGATTACCACTTCTATTCAATGTAGTAGTGAAAGTTGTAGGCAGAGAGAAATAGAAGGTATCTAAATTGGAAAGGAAGAAGCAAAAGAATCTCTATTTGTAGATGATATTATCTTACAGAAAATACTAAAATATCTACAAAGAAACAATTACAGTGAATAAATAAATTAAGCAAACTTGAAGGATGCAAGATCAACATGTGAAGATCAGATATATTTTTATACAATAGCAATGAAAGATCTGAAAAAGAAATTAAGAGCACACTTCTACTTACAATAGCATCAAAAAGAATAAAGTACCTAGGAGTAAACTTAACTAAGGAGGCAAAAGACTTCTACATTGAAAACTACAACGCATTCTTGAAAGAAATTGAAGGAGACGCGAATAAGTGGGAAAACATTACATGTTCATGGATTGGAGGCTTTAATATTGTTAAGATGCCATACTACCCAAAGTGGTCTACAGATTCAATGCAAAAACCCATCCTAAAATTCATATGGGACTCTAAATAGCCCAAGCAAGCTTGAAAAAGAGCAAAGTTGGAGGACTCACACTTCCTGACTTCAAAACTTACTACAAAGATCTAGTAATCAAAACAGTGTGGTACTGACATACACACAAATATATAGACCAATGGAATAGAATACAGAGCCCAGATATAAACTTTTGCCTATATAGTAAAGTGATTTTTAACAAGCATGTGAAGAATATTCAATGGAATAAGGACAGTCTTTTCAACAAGTGGTGCTAGGAAAAGTGGAATTAACATATAAAAAATAAAAATTTGGCACATACAAAAAGTAACTCAAAATGGATCAAACACCTAAATGTAAGAGATAAAATTATAAAACTCTTAGAAAAAAAACAGATAAAGTGCCTCATGGCACTGAATTTGGCAGTGTTTTGGAAATGACACCAAAACCACAAGAAACAAAGGAAAAACAATAAATTAGACATCATCAAAATTAAAAAGTTTGCATATAGAAAGATATCATCAAAAGAGTAAAAATATAACACAAAGAATAGAGAAATATTTGCAAGCCATATACATTACAGGAGGCTAACATCCAGAATATATATTTTTAAACTCCTATATCTCAATAACAGAAAAAAAAATTAAAAATGGGAAAAAGACTTGAGTAGACATTTCTCCAAGGAAGATATACAAATGGCCAACAAGCATATGAAAAGATGCTCAACATCACTAATTATTATAGAAATGCAAATCAAAACCACAATGAGATACCACTTCACATACATCAGGATGGCTATTGTTTTAAAATGGTAAACAACAAATGTTAGTATATGGAGAAATTGAAACCTTGTGCATTGCAGTTGGAAATGTAAAATGGTGCAGCTGCTGTAGAAACAGTATGGTGGTTCCTAAAATAATTAAATATAGAACTACCATATTATTTGGTATTTCCACCTCTAGTTATATAACTCCCAAAATTGAAAGCAGAAACTTGAACAAATATGTTTATACTAATGTACATAGCACCAGATTTACAATAGCTCAAAGTTGGAAACAACCCAAATGTCCATCAACAGATGAATGGATGAGCAAAATATGGCATATACATGCAATGGAATATAATCCAGCCTTAAAAAACAAACAAAATTCTGATATATGCTATAACATAATGGAGGCTTGAAGACAAGTACTGTATGATTCTACTCATGTGAGGTATCTAAATTAGTCAAATTCATAGAGACAGAAAGTAGAATGGTGGCTGCCAAAGGCTGAGGGGAGGAAGTATTCGGACCTAGTATATGGTAGATACAGAGTTCAGGTTGGGGAAGATGAAAAAGTTCTGAAAATGGATGGTGATGATGGTTGTACAATATGAACATAATGCCACAAAAGTGTACACTTAAAAATAGTTAAAGTGGTAAATTTTGTGTAATCTTTATTTTACAATGATAAAAGATTTAAATGAAAAAATAAATACATAAACCAAATGCATAAAATCCACTGATAACCAAGAAGTTGAAAGGTGTTAAAAATAACAAGATTAGGTTCAAACCATGGTTAATTATTAAAGGTTAATTAGCTCCCTAATTTGGGGGGAATATAGATCTATAATATATTTTGTGGGAGTTCAAAGTATGGATAGGTTACTAAAGTAAGTCCTTGAGTAAAGATTTTGATTGACAGCCAAAGTAGATAACATAAAATGTATAAATTGTCTATACTACATTCGAAATGTTTCTGAAAATGTTACTCACATAGAAATTTCCTATTATAGGAAATTTGCATTATCCTATGAAAGGATAGCTACAGAACTTCATCTTTCATGCAATTAAACTTTCTAAATTACTTCATAAATTGCTGTGTTAGTCAGGGTTGTCCAGAGCAACAGAACTAATAGAAACAGAATATATATGTACATGCATACATACATACATAGGTCACATAATCTTTATGGTATACTATGGTATACTTTATACTGAATCATCAAAACATTCCCATTGGAGTTGGACTGTTAACTCTGTAATGATTGGCTTAAATTTCCTGCTCAGAAATGGTACATACAGATTGTTGAAGCATCTTTGTAGCCACATATTAACTCCCTTCCCTCCACCAAAATGTATTTGTGCAGAGAACATTTTGTCTTAGCCCCGCAAATTAAAAGGTACTGGACTATGACTACAGACCTAACTCTTTATATATGTAATTTAATTGAATATTCAAATTTGAACCAGTTATGTTTGTGTTGTATAGACCCCTCCAAAGAAATTTAATTTTTAAACAGCAATAGATATCTGTGAAGGAAACTGAAAGCTCAGACAGAGCTGCCTCATGTAGCAGTCTTTTCGTCAGCCTTCCAATCACCTGGATTTATGTTTTTCAGATCTAGAAACTTGAGTTTGTCAGTCTATTAAGAGTTTTTTGTTTGTTTGTTTGATTCAGGCAGAAGGGAAGTGAAAGTGATGCTTCACAAGAACTGAATTTATAAGAGATTAACGTATCTATCAGAATACTAATTTGTTCATTTACATTTGGGAAATACTTCTGCAGTAATCAGAAGACCATGGGCAGGGCGCAAAGAGAAACTGTATCAAGGTTAACTGGGCAACTGAGTTAGTAATCAGAAGATAGATTAATGATAATCAGAGCAAAGGATATTATCTTTGAGAGGCAATTTGTTCACATTCTGGGTAACTTGATTACTAACCTGAGCCACGTAGAGTGGGTGTCCTTAAACACCGGAGTTGTAAAGGTACAGTGTCACTTTATTAAAGAACAATGATTAAAAGCTTATAAATGCTTGTTTTTCTATTTTCTTTGTCTAAACTTCAACACCCTTCTGTTACCAAACTGTTTTCAAAGAGGTGATGATATGTTTGATTATATTGTAATTTCCAGTAATGCTAGTTTTAATCTCAGTCCTAATAATAATCTTTGATCATCTGATTGGAGTTAAGTGATTTCCAAATCTTAAGAAATAACACATTTTAAACTATTTCACAATTATATCAGGAAGGGGTTGTGTCTTATTAATCCTTCTACTCTTCACCTACATCAGTATGTGGTTCCCAGTGAGTGCTCAATAGTTTTTCAATAAATAGTTTTTTGAATTAGATTCTGAACCAGTGCTTCCAGATTCGTTCTCAGAGGTAGACTTTAGCTCTGTTCCTATACATAGATATTATTATGCTCAATTGGATATATTGTTGGCATGTGTTTCAAAAAGTTCATTTGTATTTCAATTTATGTGTTAACAGCTCATTTGGCAGTAGTAACTCTGTTACCAGCTGACAATGCAGTATATGCCCCTCTAATTTGTGTTGTATTATACTGGAAAGATGATTTTTAGAATTCTTTGTTGTTTAGTTTTAAAGAAGTATGAATATCAGTTAAGATCAAGAAATTAAGTATTCCAGAGGCAAAGTGACTCAATAAATTTTTAAAAAAGTATTTCAAAAAGCCTGAATTATTTAGTGTAAGGTTTTTTCTATTCCTTCTGAGTTCATTACAGAATGGGAAAAAAAGTGATAATAAGAGAACTTGTTAAACCATTTAGCCAAGTATGTATCATTTTAAATATAATCCTCTGAAATTGATATAGCATATCAAATAAAATCCTGTTTTTGATATAGCATATAATTTCCCCAATTTTTAAAAAGTCACCTTCCAATAAACATAAAAACCTCACATTCAGTTTTTTATTTTCAACTACTTTACTGATACATAATTCACATACCATACAATGTACCCAATTAAAATGTATAATTTGATGGGTTTTAGTATATTCAGAGTTGTTCAACCATCACCAAGACCATTAGAACGTTTTCATCACCCCATTAGCACTCACAATCTATTCACTCCTGCTCCATCCCAAGGAAACCACTAATCTATTTTCTGTCTCTAAGGATTTTTCTATTATTGACATTTCATATAAAAAGAATAATAACAGTATATGGTCTTTTGTCACTAGCTTCTTTCAGTAAGTTTTCAAAGTTCACCCATTTTATAGCTTGTATCGGTACTGCATTTATTTTAATGACTAAATAATATTCCATTTTTGGATATACTGTATCTGTCTATCCATTCATCAGTTGATAGACATTTCTATTGTTTCCACTTCTTCAATATTATGAATAATGCTTCTGTAAACATTTGTATGTAAGTTTTTGTGTGGACTCATGTTTTCATTTCTCTTGAGCATATACCTAACTTCAATCCACTTTTAGTATTATTTAAATTTTACACTTAATTAAATATCAAAATAAAATGAAATAATTATTTCTGAAATTATAACTGCTTCCTTGCACAACCCTGATATTCTTATGTGTCTTCTTGAATAGTGATATATTCTTCCCAGTTTGAGGATGGTGATCCTAGAATCTGAGAGTCAATTACTATATTAAACACACAGAAGTCTTGGAGAAGGACGTGTTTTGACTCAATTGATATTTCTTCTATTCATTTGCTTATACATATGATCATTCATTAAGCACATATTTATTGAGTGCCTGATCTGAGTCAGACATGTGCTGAAGACTTGTAGCCACAGGTACCTAGTAAGCTCAACCATCATTTGTGCATTAACAATTTATGCAGATGAGTTTAATAAAAATATTTGTTTGGAATAATCTAGTTAGTTTTGCCAATCACGTTATTAGTTTAAGCAATGTTTACAGTGTCTGACACTTTTTTCCCTCTAGCATAAAATAATTGTGTACATGGAAAAAGAGGAGACTGGGAGTATCTGAAATTAACTTCCTCTGGGAAAGTCGTCTTCCTGGAGGAATCAACTATAAGTGCATTCATTAATAGAAAAATAGTTTTTTCCCCATCTTACAGCAAAAACTGATTACAACTGAACAATATTAGCATTAAAGGGAGAAGGGCAGTGTAGAGGTTAAAAGAGGCAAAAACAAAGTTTGGGAAGAGGAGAAAACACCATCTCCCATCTTATACATTCCAAGATCTCTCTCAGATTCAGATTTCAACTGGATCCTCTCCTGAAAACTCATCTTCTCAGTTCTAAGCTACATGAAGACATCAAATGTCTGTCTTTCTTATTCACAAGTATTCTCTTTCTTAGTATGGTTTCTACTTCACATCTTTCAGGTTTTACCTCAAATGTCACCTCCTCAGCAGGTCCTTCTTTTACAATTTTTCCCAAAGATACCTTGCCCTTCCCCATCCATTACTCTTTATAAAGTCACTCTCTTTTCTTTATAACATATCACAATCTGAAATAACTTTGCTAATGTGTTTACTGTCTCTTTCCCTTGTAGCATATAAGGTCTATGAAAGTAGAAATTTGTCTGTTTTGTTCATCATTATATTTCCAGCCTCTGTGATGCCTGAAAAAATGATGGTGCTTAATAAACATTTTAATAAGTAAATTCTAATAAAAATAAAACAAAAATTTGGGAATTCGAATATATCTTTGCTAAAATTGTTTATAAAGAGAAGTACTGCAGGTGTTGATATCAATACCTAGACCCTAGTTCTTAAGTTTATGTAATCAATCTCTCTAAACTATTTGGACTGACAGGATAGAATTTATTATTTTGAAAACATCATCTATGCCCTTAGTTTGGTAGTGTTATTTATTTGTAGAAAAATAATTTCACTTAAATGTGCTTTCATCTTAAAAAAAATTGTTTTATATAAAAATGGTTCAATTGCATCAATGTTTGAAGTGAATTAAGGTAAAGGAGTCGAAATGGTTTGGGAAGCAGCACTTTCTCTAGTCTTTTTCTAATGATCCTAATCACATGATTCATGTGTCAGGCTACAATACCACTAGCTAGTTAAAAAGTGTAATATTTTAATATAAATTTTTAAAAAGTCAAAAGACTTTTAGAATGTTCACGTGACCACCATCCATTTTCACCAACTCAAGTCTTGAATTCTGGTGGCTTATAACTTTTAAAGAATGTTAAAGTAACTGTTGTAACTTTATCATATAAAAGAGCTATAAAATTCTAATAGGACATTAATAATGGGGAATAATCTTTTTATCTCAATCAATTAGATCCATTCTGTGATAAAATTGAGTGTAATGCAGGTTAAGGATAGCAATGTATTTCCATTAAATATGTAAAGCTTTTACACTTTCAGTAACTTTTAATCCACTAACATGATATAGTATTCATTTACTTAAAATGTGAATGGAAAAGTACTTAAGACATTTAGCCAAATGGAAATAAAGAAGTTAGGCTTTCTTTTTAGCCTATAGATTTATATGAGTCTATGAGACATTTTTACTCAAGTAGAAAATTTCAGGTACTTAAAAATGATCAAATGCCACATTGAATCAAATGAGGCAGCAAATCTATCCATATGCAAAGAGTTTTCATGGGGAAGGGGAAGGAGTGTGTCATACTGGAAGGAATGTGTGTATGCTGGCATCTTTTTATTTGTTTGGTTCAGTTTTCTCCAGACTAATGTTAAAAATTTTGATCATTTAACTCACGCATTTGATAAGAAAAAAGGCTTCTGTGCTCATGCAAACTGAATGATGTTAAGGATATCAGAAAGAAGATGATTTGAAAGAGCCATTTTGTATCTTATAAAGATGCAAGTACAATATTCATATAATATATGTCCCCAAATGGTCCCACTACTTTGCCTTCATTTGGCACAAATAACAAATATTTGTGAGGAATGGAGAGAAGGTAACCCTTATACACTGTCAGTAAGGATATAAACTAGTGCAGGCACTGTGGAGAACACTATGAAGGTTTCTCCAAAAGCTAAAAATAGAACTATCATATGACTCAGTAATTCCACGGCCTGGGTATATATCTGAAAAAAAAAAAACGGTAATTCAAAAGGATACTTGCACCCCAATATTCATATCAGCATTATTTACAATTGCCAAGATATGGAAGCAATCTATGTGTTCATTAACAGATGAATGAATAAAGAAGATATCATGGAATACTATTCAGCCAAAAATAGGGTATCACTCAGTATTCCAGTGGAATGGAATACTACTCAGCCATAAAAAGTATGGCATTTTGCCATTTGCAGCAACCTGGATGGACTTGGAGGGCATTATGCTTAGTGTAATAAATCAGACAGAGAAAGACAAATAGTGTATATTATCACTTATATGTGGAATCTAATAAATAAAATGAATTAGTGAATATAACAGCAAAGAGGCAGACTCAAAGATATAGAGAACAAACTTCTTGTTACAGTGGGGAGAGGGAAGGAGGGAGGAGTAAGCTTGGGGTATGGGGCTAAGAGATACAAACTATTATATATAAAATAGATAAGCAGTGAGCATATACTGTGGAGCACAGGGAATTATAGCCATTATAAACTTGTAATATATAATAAATATATAATGCATATAATATATATTTGTAATATATAAACTTTTAATGGAGTTTAACATGTAAAAATACTGAATCACTGTGCTGTACAACTGAAAGTAGTACAATATTGTAAATCAATTATTCTTCAACTTTAAAAAAAGTAACTCTTATTGCTGCATTCCTTTTATGCACTGTGCAGGAGTGCCCTTAGAACACAGAGTTCACACTTGATTTCATATAGGACTACTACCTCAAGACACGTCAAAACTGCAAAATGGGAATTGCAGAGCAATTACCCTCCAGAGCTATGACCAATCTATCATCTGAGGTGTTTGATATTTGAACCCCATTCTCTTATTCCTTGATATTCTTTATTTAATTTTGATCTGACTAGCAATTAAAACTTGAATGTACTTGACTTTGTGAAAAGATCACATTTAATAGGTATCCTCTTACTTAAGCTCTTTTTTCATATTTTGGTGATTCCTCGATTGTCCTTCTAAGCTCAGTTGTGATATAAGTTTCTAGTATTAGTTTATGTTTAGTTCTTTTGTTTGTGTCATCTGACTCCCTGAAAACCAGCCCTCATGGACTCTCCTTTCTTTTGATATTTAATAATTAAAAATATTACTTGAGTAATTTTTTATCATTAAAAATACATGTCAGTATGAGTACCATTTTAGTCAATCTATTTTCCACCATGCCAAAGTGCCTCTAGTTTAGTATGCACCACTGTAATCAAGTTATAATTAACTAATGCATATATGCTGCTTAAAGTAGGTATTCTGAATAGATATTTATAGTACCAACTAAAATATTTAATATTATTCAAAATAAATATGAATATGGTCACTTAAAGATTTCTTTATTTCATGAATTTTAACTTCTTAAAATGAGATTACAATATCTACTTACAGTTTATTCAAGCATTCATTTTATTTGGTCACTATTCTTATTTTTAATTTAAATAAAATATCTAATATTAATAGAACTTGAATAACTCATAGAGCAGTTAAAATTGATTTTGGATATACTAAAACTATTCTGAAAGCAAGGTCTTCACAGTCATTTTTTTTACACTATTTTCTGGAATTGCTTTGACAAAAAAGATATGTGTATTTTAAGTGGCAATGAAAAATAATATACTTTACTAGGTGACACTGTCCAAAGTACTCATTGTTGAAAATAATAGGTGCTTCTAACATTCCAGAAATGTGATCTTCCAGAATTTGCTCCGGAATTGTAGTTTGTCCTTTAATTTTGGAAAAATTTGCTCTTAATTTCATGGTCACTTACTCAAAGAAGGTGGCAACAAATTGCAACCTATGTTAACACAGTGAAAGTTGTATTGCTACAGGGAACTATTCACCTTTTGTTCTGATGTGTCCATCACAAAACATTCCACTTTTATGTTCTTTGCTTTTAGACCAGTTTCTCACTGTGAGCTTAAAGGCATCCATTAAATTCAAGCAGAATAAGAGGTTTAAAAAAAAAAAGCAGTTCACTTTTTGCCTCCAAGCTGCTATGGTGTAACACTATCTGATCAAACACCTCCATTGCCCATGACAAAAAAGCCACATTTAGGGAAGAAAAAACCCAAGAGTGTGCACATATGTAAATGTAGATGCAAGTGAATAAAGACAAGACAAGCTGATGATATCATAAATTAGTCTTTGGGGCTTTATAATAAAACACACAAACAAGAGAGAAGGAGAGAAATAGAATATGATCATAGTTAGAACATGCTGAGTTGTAGACATTTCTTTAAGAAGATACTTAAATATATATGTTATCTTTCCTATATTTGAGTTCTTCAGATTTTTCAGATCACCAAGGCAGAAAACACATGATTATTAATATTACAATGATTCTTGGTGGTCAGGAACCTCCTTTGCCTTGGCCTCGTATTTCCATGTAGAAGCATTTTGGTTAGAATAATCTACTGGTCTCTGTCCCCACTATTCACTCACTTAGAGGGCAAAGGAATGATTTACCTGATTATTTAGTTTGGACAAAGGAACTGAACTCAGTCCCTTTCCCTCTCTTTCTTATGTGCCTGATTGCAGATAAGGTACAACCTGGTGCAGTCTTTATAGTGTTACGGAAACGACAGGCCAATCAAGAAACAAGTACCACTCGGAGGGTTGGCGTACTCAGATGTATTACGCCGGCGGGCTCAAAGGGGCTTCTGCTCCGAAGCTCTGAGCACCTCCAAGACGTGCGCATGAGGTTTTATAGGGTAAAGTACAAGCTTGGAGTACTCGGCCAATAGGCATGGAACAGCTTTAGCAGCATTATCATCACAACAGTGGAGGCGGGGAGGCAGCAAACCAACATTCCAAAGCCAGATATGTATCTTTGAAAATCCAGCTGGCTAGCAAAAAAACATAAACAGCAAACCAACACTAATTCACTTAGATTTACAAGTTAGTCCAGCAGAACTCAGATCAGTATTCCAATACTTAGACTTGTGAGTTATCTTGTTAGCCCAGCCCAGCCTCTCCTTCACATTCCTAGACCTGTGAGTTATCTTGTTAGACCAGCCCGGTTTTTCCTTCACAATAGTACGGTAAGCTCAGTAGGGTAGACTTTGTCCTAAAGTTCAGCATTTCCTGTTCCTGATTCTGTTAGGGTGAGAATAGAGGGGAGAATATTACAAAGCCAATTTTGCTGTAAATCCAAAACTGCATTCTCCTATTTACTCGGTAGCAACGTTATTATTTTCATCTCTGTCTGTCTGACTCCTGTATCTTTCAAATGGTATTGAAATTTGGTGGGAAAGAGAAGAAATACTTATTTTGTTGTTGAAGTTTTATTATTTGCCTGTAAAGAAGGTATCTTGGTTGAACTTTGTCATTGTACCATGAGATATTTTTTATCTTATTTTTTATTGAAGTGTTGAAGAAATACTTATTAGTATTTAATATCTCTATAAAGCCTAGCATTAATTGGGTAGTTACTATGTTTCACATATTGCACTCAGTGGTTTACAGAAATTCTCTCATTTAAACTTCAAGATACATTTCTTAGGTAGGTATAATTTTCCTTGTTTTACAGATCAGAAACTTGAGACTCAAAGAGATTAAATTATATACCTAAAGTTGCGTGGCTAGAAAATGATGGCGCCAGGCAGGACTGCCTCCAAAGCCCCCACTCTTTTTTACCACAGTGTAGATGTCAGGAGATGTGTAAAACTAGTCATATTTTTGGAGAGAGAAGAAGATGAAAGGAGCATTATTCTATTTAATATTTTATATCCAATAAACTTTTTCTCTCTCAAGGTCAAATTAAACTAGCTCTGTGGTTTCCTAATAAGAAAAGGAGGGGGCCTTCCTTCAATTCCCTGTATCCTCTCATTATAGAAGCCCTCACATAGTCTCTTGTCTTCCTCTATCTGACAGGAGTGATACTTAGAGTAGCCTGTAGGGATTGTTTCAAAGAATGAAAGCAGTGCTTAAAGACAGCAATGGTCATTGCAGGTGCAAGTGATGCGATGGGAAGAACTGAACTGGGGGGTGAATTTCTCATCCTCTATGCATGAAAGGCTATCGAGAATGTAAAGGGCAGCCTGTCCTTTTATTACAAAAGCAGGAAAAAGAGCTGACATTAGGTGAAATTATTTATCAAATCACAAACAAGAGTGCCAGACTGAAAAAAAAAATGTTTTGCATGGAATTCTTAAATTGAAGTGTCATCCCAGTTCTCCTACATAAAATATGCGCATAGAAGCAGTACTGTGATCCTTCCTGACAAATCAAATGAACTACATGATAGTCTTCATATCTTTACAAGAAGCAAGACCTAGTCATTAGCTTGCTGCTATTGTACTAGCCAGACAATTTATTGTCAAGCACTTGTCAGTAGGAAAAAAATTTACATTTTCTAGGCACTCACAATGGCACTGACATTTACTCAGAGTAAATCTAACATGGATTGGCTCAGTACAGCTCAGGATGACAGACATGACATTTACGGCTGCCATACTTTAACCAATACTGTGATGATAAGGTCTTGGATGTCCCATGGAATTGATGAAATATAATATCAAACCTAATGGATGGTCTATTTACCTCTTTGCTAAGTTCTAAGAAGAAATAAATTAAGGGCCTGTCTGTTGGTGTACTGTGGGAGAGAAAAGTAAGTAAGTGACTAGAAATATATTTTCTTCCAATTTCCCCAGATATTTCTACGCATTGGTTAGTTGATATTTCCTTTCAAAGCTGTAAATTTGTTAGTCTGAAGCAAGCAATTTCTCACTTCTATAGATTCTTCAAACATTTACTGTTTCACGATTAGTAACAAAAGGAAAAAATTAAATATGCCTATATAAGAATAAGTTTCTCTTTCTTTTATTGTAGCTTTTTCACTTTCTCTCCCCTTAAAAACACACATTTCCGTAGTACAATATGTATTTTAAATAAACATGCCTATATGCAAAATTAAATACGTTTTGCAGTATTTCCTTTATAGACATTTCACAAAATTCCATTGATAATACCATTCCCTTCTTTTCAAAAATGTATATATATTTCATTTCTTAAAAACCGAGCTCTTTTACTGAAAGCATCACACACTTAACTTGTAGTGTGGGTGACATGCTAGATAATATTTTAACCATAATCGTAGTCAATGGATAAGAGTAAATAAAACTCTGATTCTTTCCTTCCTACTTAAACAGCATTAAAAGTTATGAAATTATTCTATACCCTGGATAAAGAAAGTTTTTTTTCATTTTTCTCACAGCTGGGTTCATAGTATGTTTCTCGGCTCTCAGTTACTTCTGACAATTCCCTTTCTCATTGTCATTGATGATGTATATTTACCTTTGCATCTCCCCTCTTACTCAAAATAAAATTCATACAAGTGCCTTTCTTCCAAAGTACTTTGAAGCTGTAGACTTGTCTCCATGAGATCAGCAGACTAACCCATTTTGCCAGTGATTTTGAACATGTTAACTGAATACGACTGATTCTCTGTCCAGATCCATTAAGTTAACAGCAGTCCTTAAAATACTTTCTTGAATATTTAAGGCTGATGACATATCTACACAAGTCAGACAACCAATAATGAGTTATTCCCATGGGTGTGTCACTGTAGTAGGTACAGTGAGGAGGGAAGAGACTGTTCTTGATTATTAAGGAGATTCTTTGGCTGGGCGAAATTTATTTTGTAGTTTTTGGATGTTCGTTTCCATTTCCGGTTGTAACTGTAGCTTTAAAATACAAGGGTTAGCTAAGATGTTCTGAAAAAAAAATGGGGGTCACCTTTATTAACATGTTTATCTTGGAATAACTAAAGAGAGACTCTCTATGTATTGTCAGGGTTGTTTCTCTAATCTTTTATCCTATAGACAGGATTATTTAGCTTTACCTTTTTCTGCAGTAATCTTATAAAGAGCACAGAAAAAAATAAACTGGAAGGATTTATATCAGTTGATTTAACCTCATCATTCTTTCAATACATCCGGGCTTTATCCTCCCCAACACACAGGAGTCCAGTTGCGACTCAGCTTTATCTCTGAAGGCTGTCTTGTAAAAGTAATACTTTTTTTCTATCATTTACTTGACCTTCCTTTTCCTAGTTCTCAAATCATTGCATTTTTTAGTTAATAGCGGAATAAAATCATTCATACATGTGATTCGCTAATAATAGAACAAAACATACCAGCAAGCACATATTAGTATGCTGTGACATCTAAACAGATGGTGCCTGGAAAGCAAACACCTGCAAGCTATCTGAACCACCGTGACTCCAGTGAATGAACAGAAAACTAAGAATAACCTGAGCCAAACTATCTGCACCTCAAACTGGCTGGCTGAAGCTGAGAGACTGAAGATAGTAAATATATTTCTCCTTACACGCCAACTCTGATCACCTGGTTGTGGCTGCCTGGTGTGCTGTGCAGACAAGAAATGTGAAACCATATCAATTCTCACCAGGAAAGAATATCATGACTGAGTTGATGGGGACTATGGCCCTGAGTGTGAAGCATTAGGAAACTTGCAAAATAGTTGCTATTTCTGAGCCAGGCAGAAGTTACAGATAAAGAAGTTGCATTATATAAGAAAAGTTAGAGTCATGACTTCTGATAGTGTGTGTCTGTGTGTGCGGACGTTCCACCATCTTGAAGTTTAGGCAAAGGTATTATTTTTTATTTTTCATTGATTCTGTTTGATCATTAGAAATAATCAAGCATTTGAATCTTTATGAGTCCTGTATATGTACATGCACACACATATGTGTTTAATGGCAATAGAAAATTAACCACAAAAATGTTCAGTTTATGTTCTTAAAACCTATGAAGGAATGAGGCAACTGTCATGTAACAATATGTTATTAAGTCTAAGCATTTTATTCTTTAACCAGGCAGCTACATCTAGTAACTAGGATCCTTCTCCCCCCGGCCCAGCCCCACCTCATAGCCAAAAAAGAAACCCATAGATTGGGAGGAGGTAAGAGAAATAGAGACACAGGAGGATAAGATGGGAGGAAAAGGCACTCACACAGGCACCTCTTGTCTGTGTGGCTCGCTGTTGTCTATGGCAGCGTACCCCTAATAAACTCTATTTTCATTCTTAAAAAAAAAAAAAAAGATGGGAGGAAAAAAAGGCGGCGACTCTAGGAAGAAGAGGAAGAGTTAAAGAACACAAGAAATGTGTGGGAGAACTTTTGAAGACCCAGTGAGTTTTTAAATGGAATCACCTTCCCAAGAGCAAGGAAAAGAGGTTTAATCCCTCACAGAAAGCAAGGGAGAAATGTAGAAACTTCTAAATAATGATTGCAAACACAAGGCGAAGTTGCTTATAACCTCCTGCTTTGATTATATACAGTTACAAAATTGATGTTCTTTCTGCGTGTCCCAGAGTTATGAGAAACTTTTTTTTTTGACATTTTATCCTGAAGTGAGGCTGTGCCCTCAAGGTAACTGCGTAAGATGTTTACAGCAACCTAAAGACTGTAAGACATCACATCGAGTATCAGTACTACTTGATCTGAAATCATCGCTTCATGTTCCACTTTAGCCAGACTTTACTTGGGTCATTCAGATTCTTCCTTTCTCTTTCTGTAATAGTAGAATAGAGCTTGAACCTTGGTCAGACAATTTCATCTGCGATCAAGAATTTGTTTTTTTCTGTATCTTAACTTTTCCTGGTGGAATTGTTTTCATGGATGATACTTTTAAGATCTCTTTATCTTTGCTCTTTTGAAGTTTAACTTTGATGTATGAAGAATGTGAATTTGTTTGTACTTATCTTGCTTGATATATATTTGGCTCACTGTTGTGGATTCATGTCATTAATATCAGACAATTCTCAGTAATTGACTCTAAATATTTCCTCAATGTTTTCTATTCTCTCTTTCAGGAACCCTGATTAAATGTGTGTCTGTATTAGACATTCTCATTCCATCTTCTAAGCCTCTTAGCCACTCTTTCACATTTTCCATGTCCTTGAGTTTATCTCTGCTACATTCTGGATATTTTCTTCTGATCAATCCACCGCTTCCCAAATTTCCTCTCTGGTTGTTTTTTAATCTACTTTAAAGCCATCATTATGGTATTCATTGACATTAATGATGATACACATTATTTTCCTAATATTTTATTTAGGTCTTTTTTAAGTCTTCCTGCTGGAACACTATTTAAAGTATCTTGCTCCTGCATCATTTTCCAAAATTTAATTCCCTTCAACATTCCATACATTAAAAATATTTCATATCTCACCTGAAACAACCATTGTAAATCAACTACACTTCAATAAAAAATATGAATTTTTTCTTTTAATAAGTAATAAGAATTAATTAAAAATAATAAAACAGCTAACTTAAAAATACTGGTATCCAATAATGCCATTATCTGAAGTACTTAGGAACCTAAATCTATTATTTGTTGTTTTTATGATTATTGCCCTTACTACCATGTTTCCTTGTATGGTTGGTGTTGTGTGTGTGTGTGTGTATGTGGCATATTTGCTTGAATTTAGTCATCAGAATCCTGAAGACCATGACAGCAGAGGGATTTACTCTCTAGACGGACTTACTTTTGACATGCACCATGGTATGCTACGAGTCTTGAAGTACTGTAATTGAATTTCCAGGACTGAGGATTCCTGATCATGCGGGTAGTTTAAGTTCAAACTCCACGCCCACATGAAATGAGGCCTATTCTTCAAATTCTCAATGAGACAATTTTCCCCACCCAGAGCAAATGGAAAGCCAGAGAAGTCTCCTCATCACTTCCCTTCAGCCCACCCCACCCCTTTTCAATGAGTGTATCAACTTTTGCACATAAGGCAGTTTGATCTTCTGTATTCCAATTTCTTCTGCCGCTGTGACTAGCACATCCCTTTTCTCCAGCATTATATATTTCCTATACTCACTTTACACCAAAGAAGGTTGTAACATAGGAATCAAATTCTGTTATTTGTTGTTTTTCTGGCTCTTACTCGTACTGCAATGCCTGAGTGCTTTGCAGTAGCAGAAATCTTTTCACACAGCTGACCTATTATAATACTGCTTTGGCTTTTAATTATCAATTTGTAATAGAATAAAAACAGAACTGAGTTGAGAACCAGGAAACTCAAGTGCTTATATCTGTTCAGCATCTAAAATTGTGCAACCTTGAGGATTGCTTGTCCAAATTCTTGTTTTCTATGTCTATAAAATGAGTCATTTTTAAAGTTTTTTTTTTAATTTAGCAACAAAACTTTTCCCCCAAATAAAATCTTATATGCAACATATATATTATAAAGAACAAGCAGAGTTGCTCTGATTAAAGTAAGAATAAAGGGGTCTTGACCCCACACTTTAAGTCTCCTCCTTCTCAATCACTCTTCTATTAAGGTGGTCCCAAATGTACCTCTGCAGAACGTTATGACTATGAAGTACGTTTGGAAAACTGCTATAATAAGTGATCTCTTAAAGCCTTTCTAATTTTGAGAATATATGACTGTATGTGAGAGCTTTCCATTCCTTTTCCTGAACAAGTTTGTCCTAAAGCCATTAACTGAGTTAATCAAGGAGAGAATCCACAGTATTGTTTGTTTATTTGAAAGCAGCTAAGAGAGTAGGTCTGAAAAGAAAACAAAATCATAACTATTTGTGGTGATGGATGTTAACTAAACTTATTATGGTAATAATGTTGCAGTATATACATATATCAAATCATTATGTCATATACATAACACCAATACAATGTTACATGTCAATTATATCTCAATAAAAATATGAGGCAAATATCAAATCAACATATTGTACTCCTTGAACTTATACAATGTTATATGTCAATTATGTCTCAATAAAAATATATTTTAAAAAGAATATTATGAACAGTTTTATGCCAATAAATTTGAAAATGTAAATAAATGGGAAAATATCCTATAATTAGATAAATAAATAAAACCAGGGTGAGGGTAGGCAAGGGGTGAAGAACCAGAGGATAGAGGGTTTCTAGGGCATTGAAAATACCCTGTATGATACCATAATGGTGGATACAAGTCATTGTTAACTTGTCCGAACCCATAGAATGTACCATGTCAAGAGTGAAGCATAATGTAAACTGTGAGCTTTGGGTGATGGTGTGTGTCAATGTATGTTAGCCAATCGTAACAAATGTACCACTCTGGTGGGGGAGGTTGATAATGGAGCAGGGGATTTATGGGAAATCTCTGTATTTTCCCCTCAATTTTGCTCTGAACCTTAAATGTCTCTAAAGAACATAAAACACACACATGCACACAGTGTTGTATTGGCATAGGCACATAGACCTATAAAGTGAAATAAACCCTCACATATATCATCATCAAAAGATTTCTGACAAGAGTGCTTCAAAAAATTAAATACAGAATAACAGTTTCATCCAGAAATTCCACTTCTGTGTATATGCCCAAAAGAGTTGAAAGCAAGAACTGGCAAAGATATTTTTAAACCAATGTTCACAGCAGCATTATTCACAAAAGCCAAAACAATTCAAATGTCCATCACGGAATAAATAAATATGTGGTTTATACATGAAATGGAATATTATTCAGACTTGAAAAATGAAGGAAATTCTGACATATTCCACAATATGGATGATCTTTGAATACATTATATCCTACATGAAGTAATTCAGGCACAGAAGGACAAATATTGCACAAATTTATTTATATGAAGTACCTAAAGTAATCAAATCTGTAGAGGCAAATAGTAAAATGGAGGTAGCCAGCAACTAGGGGAAAGAAGAAAGAGGAATTATTGCTCAATGGATACAGAATTTCAGTTTGGGAAAATGAAAACGTTTTGGAGATGGATGGTGGTGATAGTTGCATAACAATGTGAATGTACTCACTGCCACAAACTGTACAACTTAAAAGGTTAAAATGTAAATTTTATGTTATGCATATTTTACTACAGTAAAAATGAAACGATACCAGAATAGCTTGATCTATATTTCAGATCATTTATTAGATTTTTGTGTGCACATTTATTTAGTTATCTTCTCAGAGTTTCCCAGTTTTCCTACAAGCAAACTGGAACTGCAAGAAAAACAGTGCCAAAAATCAGTAGCTGAAGTTAAATCTTGATTATTAATTTCTACCACACTTTAATTCTATCTCTAGGCTTTAAAAGTTGAGGCAAGTTATAATGAGATGAGTCAGATAGGAAAAAAATATTTTCTGTCCTAATTGGATGAAAAATGTGCAGATCTGAGGATATCATGGTTTCTTGTTGCTCAGACATACATAAATTCTTTAAACTCTTTCACTTGAAGATAAACTGTATGGAGTAGAAAATCACTTGCCATAGAAAGTGAAGGTTTTTCCCTTACGGAAAGGAAAAAAATGGCAGAAGGAAAAGAAGTACTCCTAATTAGGCTTGTTATGACTTCCATGTATTTTACTGTGAAATGAGTTCCTCTTAAAATTTAGGAAAGATTGTGTTACTGAACTCAGGCTTGGCTGCTCACTGATCAAAGCCAATAATTCAAGAGGCAAGTGTCAGTAGAAAAGAAAGGTGCTTTAATTAGAAAAGCTAGCAATCTGGTGAAATGGTGGACTCACGTCTAGAGACTCTCTCTGAAGGTTCTGCTCAACCATGACAGTTTTTAAAGGAAGAAAATGGGGAGAAGAATCTGAGTGCATCATCAAGGCAGGTGGTTGGGTTCTACATCACTCTCCATTGCATACAGACTGGCCGACTCTTCAGATGTTATCTTGTCCCTGTGATCTTCCTACAGGGTTGCTAAGGGGGCTTTTGGGGGTAGAGAGCTAATCACTCTTTAACTACTTAATTCTTCGTTCTTCTTTTAATCTAAAAGTATTGTCAGGTTGAACAAAGCATGGTGTGCATTCAGGAGAGCGTAAGTCAGGAGTTCGTTTCAATTGCTTTGTGATCTTATTCCTGTAATTAGGTTCTTTTAAGGTTAGAGGGGGAAAGAAATGGGTGAACAGGAAAGGGGCAAAAGAGCTGCTTTCAAATCCCTGCCTGCATCAAACATCATTCCATTTCTATGCGATTCGAAGTGAAGACCCATTTTCTGTAACATCTTCATGCTGACATAGGGCACCTTATTTTCAGAGTGGAAGATGTTGACATGGGCTGTAGCATCTCTTGGCTAACAATTTTAGTTGCCCACTTACATATACAGGCAGAGCAAGCTACAATTATTTTGATGCCCACAAAGATATAGATTATTATGAGCAATAATTCCCTTGAGGCCAATTCTTGGAATGGTGCTAGCCAGATTCAGCACTGCTCAAGATGGAGCAGCTTATGTCATGGCTGCAGTCTGATCATCACACAGTTAGCTTTTTTCCTCTGGTGGCAGTTACAGTATCTGTAAAACAGCTCAGGAGTGTGCATCACACCCTGAGTCTGTGACTCTGTTGTCCTAATCGTTAACTGCTTTGTTTTGTACTTGGGGTGGAGGGGTGGGCTCCAGAGTTCTGCTTTGTTCCAATTGCAATGGATTTTATCCAGGAAATTTCTCTAAAGTACTGAATTTCCCGAAGCAGATACCTGAGATTGTTTAAATTTCATGAAATTTTCAGATAATGTCAGGATTCAATTTATAAAACAAAACCAGATTTAGATTAAAAAGATAAATATTTAAAAATAGTGAATGATAAAGGACCCTAATTGGAATGAGTTGCTCTAAATTGTAACAATCTAAATATTTATGCAAACATTAGTGACATTTGTTACTTTTTCATATGTGCTAAAATCTTAAAAATAATTAGTCATTATCTTTGAATTGCATAATGTATTTTCCATATTTCTAGAGTGAGCATGCCTTACTTTGAGAATCTGCAACACAAAGACAGAACCTAAGACAAACAAGCAGAATAACTGCTACAATGCTTTGTTTAAAGGCTCTGAGCCTAGAGTAGGAAAAGATGTTAGCATTTTCCTGTGTAATTTAATTTTGATATTGATTTATTTCTCGTGAGCTACCAGCACAACCACCCACCTAGTTGCCTTAGGTTATATTATCTAATTATGCTCTTTGTTTTAATATTTGGCATATCGTATGTACAAGATTGGTTACAAATTACATAATGGAACACTTACAGTGACATAAACTTCATTACATAGTTCCTCAAACCCAAAGGCAAGAACTTTAGTCACTGACTTGCAAAAGTATAAGAGCATATGTCTTTTGTTGCTGTATTTTGCAGGTTCATAAAATATTTTACTCCAAAAATAAAGCAATGCTTGCATTGAAATTCAGCTAAATGTTCGCAGAAAATAATGAGAAGAGCATTTCATGGGTCTTCTGTGTTCAGCAGCTCTACATTAACTCTAACTTGGTTTTCATATCAATACTATAAAATTCTGTACATAATGTGTATTTGACAAACACCATAGTAAGTTTATTTAAAAATCAGAAAGGCAGACACTGTTGTTTAAGCTGTCAAATAAATGCATTGTATTGTGTTTTGATGTAGACACATTATCAAGGTGTTATGTTTACAGTTCATATATATTCCCACTTTGATTATTGTTGAACAGATCTGATCAGATAACAGGCTGACACATTTGCGTACAACTTTATTTATCATAGAACTAAAACTGTAGCAATGAATTTCAGATAACTTGCCTAACAACTGATTTATTAATGACCTTTTCTCCATAATGGCTCTTAAAATGTTGTCCCACTTTTGGGGTAGCAACTACTTTTGGAGTTGATTTAACTATTTTCTATACCAAATAAATAATGTTATAAGAAGTTATATTTCAACATTTTTTTTAGGCAAAGACACACTATTTTATTCGACACAGAAATTTCTAGTCAATTCCTATAATATGTAACAACTTTGAGCTGTTTGCCATGTAGTGCTCTTAGGTTTTGCCTTAAAGGATATTTTGTATTTCAGTGAAATTGGAATGCAAGGTAAGTGTTTGAAAGCAAACGATGAGAAGTCAAGCAAATTTTCATTTTGAGTTTTTTTTCTTTCTTTTTTCAATCCAAGGATTTGACATCCTCTATGAACTTCCAATGTCAATTCTCAAGTAAAAGAAAATTATCAAGTCATACCTGATTCTTGTATTAAATGACTGACTCTAAGTTGACTACTTGACTCTACCATCTTAATAAAGACTGAATCAAATCCTTTTCCACCTACAATCAAATCTACTTTTCCTCCTTTGACAAGTACAGAAGAGTTTATTAAACTGTTCTATATGCACAAAGATCATTACTTTCAAATGTTTTTTATTATTATATATATTATTTTAATTGTCCAGTTGATACATTTTTGAAAACTGTCTTGGTTTGGGATGGAACGCACAATGCATTTCCCATTAAAATTAGTGGATATTTTTCCAACTAACAACTTTTTATTCAATAGCAGGAAATTAAGGATCCAATTAAAGTTGTTAACTGAAGAGAGACACACTTTTCTGTTTCTCCTATTTCACCATCTTTTGAGTATATTTTCAGTTACAAGCACATCTGATCAATGTAGGCATCAGCCTTTAAAACAAAGTTATAGTCTTCATGCAGAAGGGATCATGACAGCTTGGTTTTCTGCCAGCTAAAGACCTGAAAGAAATTGTCTCTGAAAACCAGTACTGTCCATTTATGACTTCCATAACTGAAATAACAAATAACAGTAATCCATCATATTACCACCCAATCAAATCTTTTTATAATGATTCTTAGTTTTTTCATGTAAAGCAAAGTGTTCATGCTTTTCCTACCTTTTGGCCACTACAAGTGATTCCAGTAGGATCCTTATACCTTGTAGTTACTTATTGGTGAAGAGCAGTTTTCACAAAGTGAGATTGATGAGTCAGAGTACATGCATCTTGCCTTCCTAGTAAATACAGCATAAAGATGGTAGAAAATCACATTCTAAGCAGTGGGTGAAACTGTAGTCATTTCCATATAGCCACACCTGTATTTGATGTTATCAAACTATATAAAAAGATCTGTGAATCTCATGGATCATCGAAACATAAATGTATCTTATTTCAAATTGCAATATCCTGACTACTAGTAAGAATGAGCATCTAATCTTAAATTATTGGACATTTGAAATCAGCCTCAAATGGATTTCAAGTTCACCTTCTTTACCTATTTTTCTATTGGATCTTAAAATTCTTCCTCATCAATTTGTAGAAACATTTATATACTAATAAACTATTTTTTGTCTGTCAAATGAGTTTCAAATATTTTCTTCCAGTTTGTAGTTTGTGTTTTTATTTTGCCTATGGTGATTTTGTTGTCAATTTTTTAAAAATTGTGTTTTAAAATGTATTTTAAAATGTATCTTTTATAGTTTCTAGATTTCTTGTCATCTCCAACTACAGATTACAAAAGCATTTAAAATTTTCTTTATATATATGTGTGCATGCATGTGTGTGTTTTGTTAAATTATTTGAAGTGGAAATGTCTTTGCTTTCTTTTCCACAGGTATGTGGTCAATTGTGAAATAATGAATTATTAAATGATTATTTATTTTTTTTTACAAATAACTTGAAATGTCTGCTTAATCACATACTAGGTTCCCATGATACTTAGGACATTTTATGGTTTCTCCATTCCATACTACTGATCAGTTTATCTATTTGTATTATGATATCAGTAGCTTTATGGGAATTTTTCATATCTGCTGGATCAAGTTCTCTCTTACTATTTTCCTTCCTCAGAATGTCCTTTGCATATTTATTCATCCATATGAACTTCAGTTACAAATAATAATTTAGAAGTTCAAAATCGTAAGCTCAGGAATCTGACAGGATTTGCATTAAATTTTAAGTTAATTGGAGAGTCTAATCTTTTTATGACATTAAATCCTTTTGTAAAATATTTATTTTGCCACCGGCATGTAATTTGATTAAAAATTAAGTTAATCTTTTGTTATTTGAAATTTTACTTCTACATTATTATTTAGAAGCAGTCTGACATTACTTTGTATTTTTTACCTAACAATACATAACTTGGTGGTAACAAGAAGCTTTCAAATATCATTCCACACCTTGCACCTTATGTCTCACTGATTATTCCTTGTGTTTTTCTTGCTGAACTATGTCTTCTAATAATTCTTTCAGAGTGGATCTTTGGGGAGATATTTTCATTTTGTAGTCAGGAGTCTTGACTAGTTCTGGCCAATGAGCTGTGAGCAGCAGTGACTGAGGAAATAAAAAGCTCCTCCATGATTTTTCAAGATATCTCTTTCTTTTGTATTAAGCTAGCAAGATTAAAGCGTCCTGATTTACTGGGTCATTATCCAGAAGAAAGCTGCCCTGGAAAGTCACCTAACCTACACCAGCTTGAGTGTGTGAAAAATACATTTTTGCACGTTAATACTCTGAAGTTTGGGGATTCTTTTATTATCACAATATTAGCCCCACCTACCTTAACTATATATATATAGATTAACTTCAAGGTTTATATTAAACATTCAACTTAAGACATTGAAGAGTTATTTAGGTATACAAGTATGGAGTTCAGCCTCTGGATATAAGTTGCAGTTATAAATTTGAAAAATATCTGTCTGTAGGTGTTTCTAAAAGCCTTGAGACTAATTACCAAAGGGAGTTAGTATAGAAAGAAGAGAAGAGTTCCAAGGACTGACTTCACATGCTAATGCTCTTTAGGTCTGTTTAACCTGCTGTTTAACAGATTTTTGAGATTTTTAATTTTAATGGGTAAATTTTAAAATTTCCATTTGATTCTTTTTAAAGCTAACAGTCTTTGGTTAATTGCATTTTGTTATTTTCTTAAGCTTTCTATTTCTACTTTTATCTATCTACTAGATGGTTTTAAGTATTTGATAGCTTTCAAGTTAGAAAAATAATAAATGCCTCCTATGAGAAGCAAAATATTATAATACAAAAATGTATAAAGCCAAGGACAATCATCTTTCCAGAGAGCTTCTCTTCTTGCATCCTCCTATGTCACCTGAATGATGTACTGTTTAACTTTTCTTCTTCTTCATAGATATGTACTGAAATATACACACATATATTGAGGCTTTGTTTTTGTTGATAGGCTTTTACCAAAAAGAAAAAACATATAGATAGATAGATAGATAATCTATATGTATTCATTAATCAGCAACTACCTTTTTTTTATCTTAAACTGTATTTTCCTAATCTTCTTATGTTTTTATTTATTTTTTAATTTTAATGTTTATTATTTTTATTGAAGTATAGCTGATTTACCATGTTGTATTAGTTTCAGGTGAACAGCAAAGTGATTCAGTTATATAAACATGTATATTATTTTTCAGATTCTTTTCCATTATATGTTATTATAAGATACTGAATATAGTTCTGTGTGCTATACAGTAAGTCCTTGTTGTTTATTTTGTATATGGTAGTTTGCATCTGTTAATCCCAAGCTCCTAATTTATCCCTCTGCCCTTTTATCTTGTTCTTTGCCATTAAGACATGGACATGCAGCCATACTAATTGAGAAGAGAGAGCAAGGTTTTCACTGCAAAAAAATATCAATGGGCACCAACAGGGAACCTAGGAGTAGTCCAAAATCTGATCCCATTTTTTAAAATAAAGCACTTGCAAACAGTCTGTAGTTTCTCAGTATCTTCAGCCACTGTTAAATTTTTTTTAATTTTTAGCCACGCAATTCATACTATTTGTTTCTTGGAAATCCTTCAGGATATATCTGAGAAACTATTTAAATTTGGGTCCTTTAGTGTAAGAGTAGCTTTTATTAGTTGGGTTAGTACTTACCTCACTTAATTTCATGTTGATAGCAGCACGGCATTTGAACTGATATCCATAAAATGTATTCCATGGACAACCAATGGGAGATTCTGTTTAAAAGTAAGTGTGGCTGGAGATTTCAACACCGCATTAACATCACTAGACAGATCTTCCAAACAGAAAATAAATAAGGCAACAGAGAAATTAAATAATACAATAGAAAAATTAGATTTGGTGGATATTTTCAGAGCATTACACCCCCCCAAAAATAGGATATACATTCTTTTGAAGTGCACATGGAACATTTTCCAGGATTGATCGTGTACTTGGGCACAAAAGAAACCTCAGCAATTTTAAGAAGATAGAAATTATCTCAAGCATCTTTACTGACCACAATGCCATGAAACTAGAAATCAACAACAGAGAAACAAAGGAGAACAAAAGGAAAGCATGGAGATTAAACAATATGTTATTAAAAAACCAATGTGTCAATGAGGAAATCAAAGCTGAAATTAAAAAATACCTTGAGACAAATGAAAATGAAAGCACAACCACACAAAATTTATGGGACACAACAAAGGCAGCGCTAAGAGGGAAGTTTATAGTGATATAGGCCTTCCTCAAAAAAGAAGACCAATCTCAAATAAACAATTTAACCCACCAGCTGAATGAACTAGAAAAAGAAGAACAAAAAACCCTAAAAGGCAGCAGAAGGAAGGAAATTATAGATTAGGGAGGAAATAAATAAAGTACATATTAAAAAGACCATAGAAAAAATCAACCAAACCAAACTGGGTTTTTGAAAAAGTAAATAAAATTGATAAACCTCTGGCCAAACTCACAAAGAAGAAAAAAGAGAGAGCACAAATTAGCAACATAAGAAAGGATAATGGAGAAATTACAACAAATAAAATAGAAATACAGAATATCATATGAAAATATTATGAAAAACTATATGGAAACAAACTGGATAACCTAGAGGAGATGGGCAAGTTTCTGGAAACATACTGTCCACCAAAACTGAATCAAGAAGAAACTGACCACTTGAACAAACCAATCACTAGAAATGAAATAGAAATAGCAATAAAAAAACCTCCCTACAAATAAAAGTCCAGGACTGGAAGGCTTCACTGGGGAATTCTACCAAACATACAAAGAAGAACTCATACCAGTCCTTCTGAAACTCTTCCAGAAGACTGAAAAGGAGGGAATGCTCGCAAACTCATTCTGTGAAGCCACCATCACCCTGATACCAAAACCAGGCAAAGACACTACCAAAAAAGAGAATTATAGGCCAATATCACTGATGAACATAGATGCCAAAATCCTCACCAAAATTTTAGCAAATAGAATCCAACAACACATAAAAAAGATTATACATCACGACCAAGTGGGGTTCATCCCAGGGACATAAGGGTGGTTCAACATATGCAAATCCATCAATGTAATATATTAAATCAACAAGAGAAAGGACAAAAACCACATGATCATCTCAATAGATGCAGAAAAGCATTTGATAAAATTCAACACCCATTTATGATAAAAACTCTCACCAAAGTGGGTATAGAGGGAACATATCTCAACATCATAAAAGCTATATATGACAAACCTACAGCCAGCATAGTACTCAATGGTGACAAACTAAAAACTTCCCACTAAAATCTGGGACAAGACAAGGATGACCACTATCACTACTCCTAGTCAACATAGTCTTGAAAGTCCTAGCCACAGCAATTGGGCAAGAGAGAGAAATAAAAAGGATCCAAATTGGAAAAGAAGAGGTAAAGGTGTCACTATATGCTGACGACATGTTACTATATATAGAAAACCCTAAAAAGTCCACACAAAAACTACTAGAGCTGATTGAAGAATTCAGCAAGGTAGCAGGGTACAAGATTAACGTTCAAAAATCAGTGGCATTTCTTTACACTAACAATGAATCAATAGAGAAAGAAAGTAAAGAAACAATCCCCTTTAAAATAGCACCCAAAGTAATAAAATACCTAGGAATAAACCTAACCAAGGAGGTGAAAGAATTATACACAGAAAACTATAAACCATTGATGAAGGAATTTAAAGAAGACTTTAAAAAATGGAAAGATATCCCATGCTCCTGGAATGGAAGAATCAATATTGTTAAAATGGTCACACTGCCCAAGGCAATCTACAGATTTAATGCAATCCCTATCAAATTACCAGGACATATTTCACAGAACTAGAACAAATCATAATAAAATTTATATGGAACCATCAAAGACCTAGAATTGCCAAAGCATTACTGAAGAGAAAGAAAGAGGCTGGAGGAATAACTCTCCCAGACTTCAGACAATGCTTTAGAGCTACAGTCATCAAGACAGCTTGGTATTGGTACAAAAACAGACATATAGACAAATGGAACAGAATAGAGAGCCCAGAAATGAACCCACAAACTTTTGGTCAACTCATCTTCGACAAAGGAGGCAAGAATATACAGTGGAATAAAGACAGTCTCTTCATCAAATGGTGCTGGTAAAACTGGACAGCAGCATGTAAAGCAATGAAGCTCGAACACTCTCTTACACCATATACAAAAATGAACTGAAAATGGATCAAAGACTTAAACATAAGACAAAATACAATAAACCTCCTAGAGGAAAACAAAGGCAAACCACTATCTGACATACATCTCAAAAATTTTCTCCTAGAAGAAATAAAAGCAAGAATAAACAAATGAGACCTAATGAAACTTACAAGCTTCTGCACAGCAAAGGAAACCAGAAGTAAAACAAGAAGAAAACCTACGGAATGGGAGAACATTTTTGCAAATGAAACCAACAAAGGCTTGATCTCCAGAATATATAAGCAGCTCATATGACTTAATAAGAAACAACCAAACAACCCAATCCAAAGATGGGCAAAAGACCTGAAAAAGCAATTCTACAAGGAAGACATACAAATGATCAATAAGCACATGAAAAAATGCTCCATATCACTAATTATCAGAGAAATGCAAATCAAAACTACAATGAGGTATCACCTCACACCAGTCAGAAGGGCCATCATTCAAAAATCCACAAATGACAAATGCTGGAGAGGCTGTGGAGAAAGGGGAACCCTCCTGCACTGCTGGTGGGAGTGCAGTTTGGTGCCGCCACTGTGGAAAACAGTGTGGAGATTCCTCAAAAGACTAGGAATAGACTTAACCGTATGACCCAGGAATCCTGCTCCTGGGATTATATCCAGAAGGAACCCTACTTCAGGATGACACCTGCACCCCAATGTTCATAGCAGCACTATTTACAATAGCCAAGACATGGAAACAGCCTAAATGTCCATCAATAGATGACTGGATAAAGAAGAGGTGGTATATTTATACAATGGAATACTACTCAGCTATAAAAACTGACAACATAATGCCATTTGCAGCAACATGGATGCTCCTGGAGAATGTCATTCTAAGTGAAGTAAGCCAGAAGGAGAAAGAAAACTACCATATAAGATTGCTCATATGTGGAATCTAAAAAACAAAAACAAAACAACAAAGCATAAATACAAAACAGAAATAGACTCATAGACATAGAATACAAACTTGTGGTTGCCAAGGGGGTGGAGGGTGGGAAGGGCTAGATGGGATTTCAAAATTGTAGAATAGATAAACAAGATTATACTGTATAGCACAGGGAAATATACACAAGATCTTATGGTAGCTCACAGAGAAAAAAATGTGACAATGAGTATATATGTGTTCATGTATAATTGAAAAATTGTACTCTACACTGGAATTTGACACAACATTGTAAAATGATTATAAATCAATAAGAAATGTTAAAATAAAATAAAATAAAATAAAAGTAAGTTTGTACTGGCAGATTGAAATCTCTGTGGAAATTGCTCAATTCAGAGGCAGAAATTGCTGTAGGCACTAAGGGTTTCCTGTCAAAGGAAGTTTCTCTTAAAGAACTATACAGACATAAATAGACCAGGTCACCCCTTCCTACAGATGACCAGTAGAAGACTGCCCCACATTAGTGTTAGTCCTGATGAACTCCATGTCTGTTTACTAACTGTGATGTACAGCATATCTTACGCTTATTTAAAATATAAGTGAGTATTTTCTCTATGCTTCTATGAGAAACAGATTACAGCTTTTTTAGGGGGGAGTAGCACATTTTTCTTCTTTAAAATAAAATTATGTACATACCATAAGAAAAAGAAGACTATATCTATGAAGCATACATATGACAAAATACTGGATTTTAAAGAGCCAATCTAGTAACTGTAAGCTGTTAACTACTAATTTGGCTAGGTTGTTGATTTTACATCTATTTGGCAGAAAGAAATGATTAAAATTTTTAAAAATATATTTTTTCAAATTAAATGCAGTTGATTCAGTTAATATATATACATACACATATACATATATATATACATGACTAAAGAATCTATTGGCATCTTTAAAGGAAGAAATCATTGGCTTTTACATAAATTAGGGCTATCTTATTTCATAATTAACCTAATTCATTATTAAAATGTCTCTAAAGAGTTAATCTAGTTTGCTTGATTTAAAGTAAATCATCAAAATGTAAAGAATTTAATTTCAAGACTTTCAAAACCATCCTTAGATATCTCTTTTAATAGGCAGATATACTATCTCCTTTATCTGAATGTCAATTACCATACTTGCATTTCAGATATTATATGTAAAAATTCTTTTATATCTTCATAAGGCTTAATTACTCTGAGTTTACTTTCTAGATATTGTGTTAAGGGTGTTGAATAAGGTTATTGCCCATCAAGATTTAAGATAATCAAATTATACATGAGACTTTGTAGGGAGATAAGTAATTATCAGAAATGCAAATACAATTAAAATGTTTGGAAACATGTAGAAAGTCTGAATATTGTTACAAATTTTTACTTAAAATGTTTTTTTCTAAAACTAATATAAATAAAAGAAATATTTAGCATCTATAAATTTTTATATCCATTCAAATAAAACAAATATTCCGTTCCTGGAAAAAAAAAACAGTGTGGCATATGTTTCAAAAGGCCTCAACATATGCCAGATAAGTAGAAGAAGGAGTGATGAACTGCACACAAGAGAGTAGAAAGCAAATTTGCTCTGAATAATTCCTGATATGGTATGTCAAGTTTTGACAGATGTGAAAGTTGGTTAAGCTAGTGAGGGAAACTTTTTAAAGAAACTCCAGTTAATATGCCTGTGTGAAGTAAAAGGCTTGCTGCTATCTGATATCCAATTTTCAACTTGGTTATTTTCAAAATTTGTGAGTGCATATAAAAAAATCAAGAACAATTTTTGCATGTTTTTAAATTGATATCATTACCTTAGAGTCATATCTTGTGTATAGTGTGTATAGTGTCAAAAATGTCAGACTCAAAAGTAGAGAATTTTGCATGAAATAGGAAAATGTTGACTATATTTCATTCAGTCGTATCTTGGAACCTAGATTAATTTGAAAAAGGACTCTCTTCTCTTGTTCCAATTGGACTGGTTTTGAGAATGAAACAGTGCATAACAATCACTGTGGGAGTGCTCAGTTTGAAGAATGACTGCAAAAGAAATAGAAATGAGGTCAGAGCCCAAATGGACTCACACAAACAACCACTATCTAAAGAATATTATCTTGGATACACATGTAAAAATGATGTGATGGTAAATTTTACCTACTACTGACATAAAAGGAATAATATTAGCTGCATCTTCTTCTAGCATTAAAATATGTAACAGCAATGTGATTTTAATGGCAAACACCTATAATGGTTATTTCCATTAGGATGGCATGGAAAAAGATACATTTTTGCATCCTGATTAGCTCTAGAGGTGATTGAATTAAAAATGGAAAACTGGCCATCTGGTCAGAGGCCTGGAAATAAAAGGACTAGAAGGTCAAAGATAAGGGGGTCTGAGGTAGAGGCATGTGAATGGACACATGGGAATGGGCACAAAGTGTGAAGACTTTTATAACTCACATTAACACCTACCATGGAGGAGCTACTGAACAACAAAGTACGTAAAATGCTTTAGCCAATTGATATTCATCAGCCTTTATCAGTGGTCACCCTGGAACTGGCACAATGATCTTAAGAACAGAATGGCCATAAGGGCAGAGATGAGGAATGCATATGGGTCCCAACAACATCAACTCTCAATTACTAAGGCTGATTTAACTACTGCTGCCTCTGAATGTCCAATCTGTCAGCAACAGAGAGCAATGATGAGTACTCCATATGGCACTGTTCTTTAAAGAAACCAACCAACCACTTGGTATCAAGTTGAATAGACTAAGCCCCGTTTATCCTACAGGGAACAGAGATTAGATGTCACAGGGATTGACACACTTTCTGGGTATGAGTCTGCCTTTCTTTCCTGCAGAGCCTCAGCAAGCACTACTATCTAGGAAATTACAAAATACCTCATCCACAGCCATAAAAATTTCAGATAACTTAGCATCCAACCAGAAGACCCAATGCACAGCAAGAGGTATGGTAGTGGAATCATGAATGTAGAATCTACTTGTCATATAACATGCTGTACCACCCAGATGCAGCCAGCTTCCTAGTGTACTGAAGATACTTCTAAAGCACAGCTGAGTTAAAGCTTGGAAAGAAAACGCTGCAAGAATGTGGCATATACATTAAATAAGTGACCTATATATGATGCTGTGTCCTCAATAGAAGACTATAAGGGTCTTGGGACCAAATAATGTAAGCAGGATAAAGTCATTTCCTATCAATCCAGCAACCCAGTGGGGGATTTTGTGCTGTACCTGCAACTCCAGGCTCTTCAAAGTTAGTAGTCCTGGTCCAGGGAACATGGCAAGGGGAACAATTGAAATATAAGCTATAGCTGCTACAAGGCACTTCTGACTGTTTGTGTCCAGGAACCCACCGAAAGCAAGAGTTATGATAGTGGCAAGGAGGAATATGTGTGGAACCCATGTGATCTGTCTGCATGACTTTTGGTACTTCCTTGCCCCATTGTAAATATGACTAAGTGAATGTACAGGTGTAGCCATCCAAGCCTGAGAATGGTATGATTACCAAAGACTAGGAACTCTAAGCAATGTGGATTTGGATTACACTACCAGGTGAGCCACCAAGACTTAACTAAAGTGATAGCTGAAAGTGCTAAAAACTTAGAACAGAGTGAAAGAGGAGGTGCTATGGCACCAAGACTATGATTACAGTGGTTGTAGATCATCTCATTGTCCCCTCTCTTCCAACTCTTCCCTAAGGAACAGTGGCCCGCAAGAACCATGGAGAAGCTGTTTCCTGAACCTATATGGATAAGTACAGCCATAAGTCAGTATTCACAGGGGATTGATCCTAGGACGACCTTTGAATATCAAAAACTATGGATGTTTAAGCTCTTTATGTAAAATGGCATAGTATTTGCATATAATCTATGCACATTCTCCTGTATGCTTTAAATTGTCTCTAGATTACTTCTAATACCCAATGCAATGTAAATGCTATGTAAATTGTTGGCAGCACACAGCAAATTCAAGTTTTGCCTTTTGGAACTTTCTGAATTTTTTTCAAATATTTTCAATCTGCGATTGGTTAAATTGGCAGATGTGGAACCCTCAGATATAGAGGGTCAACAGAAAATCTGTAGTGCAAAGGGTGGAATGTAGCAGTAATAAAAATGCACCATTCAGATCTCCTACGTGAGAAGCATAACTAATAGTTCAACCTGCTGTTACACCAAATCTACTACATTTGCACCAAGGCCATACTTCCCACAGGCTGCTGCTAACCAATGACTGAGCATGAAGGGGTACTGGGGCACTAAGGCACTATATGAGACTTATCTAACAGGTGATTTTGGTTCAAGAACTCCTCATCAGCTTTTCTAAAACAGTCTTCAAAGACTTTCTACACAATCTTGCTTCCTTCCCAGTCTCCTTCCACAGTTGTCAGACCTACATTGCATTGTGAATACTCTCTTTCCACCTATTCTTGTTACCTCCCCTAATAAATGCCTTCACATCTAATCTTGGTTTCAGGAGACCCGAAGTGTCAGAATTTCTTTGTCATTAATATTTTATTTATGAAATAAATAGCATGTTTATTATTTATTAATGTAAAATAATATATTTATTTTTAATTAATAATATATTAATAAATAATATATTTAAAACAAATTTCAGATTTTGGGTATGCAATTAATGTTAAACAGTAAATAATATAACTCATAATAAAAAGAGTTTTGGGTTTTGTTTGTTTGTTTTTACTATGGAAAAGTAGTCATCATCCAAATTTTTTTTGGCTGTTATTCAACAAGCCATAGGAAAGTTTCTTTCTAGAACATACAAATAGGGAACAACTTTTGTCAAATTATCTGGATAATCACTTAATATTCAAATTGGCTTCACCATTGTTAAATGCAGGCTCATTTGTAGGATTGACGTATTTAGGGTTCATGGTTCCATTTACCCCATTTGGCCTCTCTGACAGAGTCTGAGTATATTTACCAGAGGGACTTTCCATGGTGAGTAGTTGTGTACGTAATGATAGTAAAATCATAATGTCTAATTGTCCTCTATCATCTATTCTCCCTTTCTTTTAACGATGACCCTGGTTTTTAGCTGGGTACATGGTTGTTCTAAATACGTATGGTTTCCTTTGCAGATTGGTATATCCATATTTCTGGTCAGAGAGTTGAAAATATGTATATGTGCAAATTCTGGATATTTCCTGAAAGGAATGAGTGTGCCTGTCTTTGCCACTTACTGCTGACTTAAATGCAAATATGATGACAGGAATTCAAGAAGCCATATTGGACTATGAGATAAAAGCCACATTCTGAGTAAGCAAAGCACCAAGACAGAGGCTACATCACTGATGACTTTATGAAGTCACATGACCTACTTCACTCCTACTTCTACACTTTTGTAAATTAAAGTATGGTTTAATTTACAATATTAGATTAGTTTCAGGTGTACAACATAAAGGACCAATGTTTTTATAGATTATACTCCATTTAAAGTTATTAGGAAACATTGACTGTATTCCCTGTGCTGTACAACATATCCTTGTATCTTGTTTATTTTATGCCTAGTAGTTTGTATCTCTTAATTCCGTATCCATCTATGTTTCTTCTCCCTCCATCCGTCTTCCCACTGGTAACCACTAGTTTATTCTCTATATTTGTGAATCTGTTTCTGTTTTGTTATATTTATTCATTTGTTTTATTTTTTAGATTTCAAATATAAGTGATAACATACAGTATATTTCTTTGACTACTTCTGTACGTTTTATGTGAGATAAAAATAAACTTCTGATATTCATTCTCACACAAATTCAGTGCAAAATATTAAAATGGTCAACACATTCTGTTCTATGTGCCAATCAGCATGCTAATTGTTTTTAAAGACATTATCTCATTTAACTTTCAAAATATTTTAGTTGGATATTAAAATAAACTTAATTTTACATATGAAATTAAAGTTAATAAACACACAGCTGGTAACTGAATATGCCAGAGTTCAGGTGCAGACAAGACAAACCAAATACTAACCATTATTCTATACTAATTCACTTATGGGAGAAATAATTGTAAGCATGTTCACCAAATCTCTTGATCATCCAGGCACTTCCAGTAAATACACTTTCCTCTGTGTTCTATAGATTGATGTAGGAAACTTTGAATGGCTTTTATTCTCATGTGTTTCAAGCTTGACCAAGAGAGCCAATAGTTGAGTGCCTAAGAAGACCATGCTTATCCAACTAAATGTAAGGTATTTTGCATGAAAATTCACCAACGCTTCTCCTCTGTCAGTGCCAATTACTTGCTTAGCTAGGAATTCTGTATTCTTTAAAGCCACTTCTATAGCACATGTCTGTATATTCTTTCCTACATATTACTCAACTCCTGGTCACAGAAATCTTGCACAGTGGACATTACCAACTCCTTTATTGAATAATTTTGTTTGTTAGTACAAGCAGTATACATATTAACTGTCAAAGTGAATAAAAAGGTAAGGATAGCATGATAATGAAGGAAAGTTGAAAAGACTGAAATTCCGTCTTTGCCTCTTAATACTCTGTGACAGCAGCCTCAAATTCCTCATCTGTAAAGGGAGATCATATTAGTTGTTCTATTGCAACCTAACAAATTATTACAGACTTAATGGCTTAAAATATCAGACATATATCATAGTTCGACAAGTCAGAAGTCTAGGCCTAGCATAACTGGGTTTGAAGTTCAGGGTCACACAAGGCTAAAAGAAATCAAGGTGTAGAATGATACGCGTACTTATCTGGAATGCACAGGCCTCTTCCAAGCTCATGTAGGTTGTTGGCATAATTCAGTTCTTTAAGGTTGTAAAACAAAGGTCACTGTTTTTTTGTAGATTGTCAACAGGAGATCACTCTCAATTCATAGAACTCACTCCTCTGTCCTTGCCCAGTGGTCCTATTACAACATGGCAGTTTGCTTGCTTCGTAAAAGTCAATAGGAGAGCATCTCTCTGAAATCTTGACCCTTCTTCCTTTCTAATGTGGATGACTTTTATTTCTTTGTCTTTCCTAATTGCTGTAGCTAATATTTCTAATATTATATTGAATAAGAGTGGTGAGAGTGGACATCCTTGTCTTGTTCCTGATCTTAGAGGAAAAACTTTCAATGTTTTCTCCATTGAGTATAATGTAAGCTGTGCATTTGTTGGATATGGCATTTATTATGTTGGGATATGTTCCTTTTATACTAAATCTGTTGAGGGTTTTTATCATGAAATGGTGTTATACTTTATCAAAGACTTTTTCTTTGTCTGTTGAGATGATTTTTATCTCTCATTCTATTAATATTATGTATTACATGTATTAATTTGCACATATTGAACCACGTTGCCATTCTAGGGATAAATCTCACTTGGTCATAGTGTATAATCCTTTTAATGGGTTCTTTTCTTCATGATTCTTTTTTGATATATACATTTATTTTTTTATTGAAGTATAGTCAGTTTACAATGTTGTGTCAATTTCTGGTGTACAGCATAGTGATTTAGTTATACATGAACTTACATATATTCATTTTCATATTCTTTTTCACCATAAGTGACTACAAGATACTGAATATAGTTTCCTGTGCTATATGGTATGAACTTGTTTATCTATTTTAAATATTAGTTAGTATCTGCAAATCTTGAACTCCCAATTTATCCCTTCCCACCCATTTCTCCCCCTGGTAACCATAAGTTTGTTTTCTATGTCTGTGAGTCTGTTTCTGTTTTGTAAATAAGTTTGTGTGTCTTTTTATTAGATTCCACACATAAGTGATATCATATGGTATTTTTCTTTCTTTTTCTGGCTTATTTCACTAAGAATGAATTCTTGAGTTTGGTTTACTAATATTTTGTTGAGAATTTTTGCATCTATATTCATCAAAGATACTGGTCTATATATTTATTTTCTTGTGGTATCTTTATCTACCTTTCATATCAGGCTAATGCTGGCCTTGTAGAATGAGTTTGGAAGTGATCCTTCTACTTTAATTTTTTGAAAAGATTGGTATTAATTCTTCTTTGACTGTTTCATTGAATTTGTTAATGACACTGGTCCTGGGTCTTCTGTGGTGGGACATTTTTCGTCTCTTTATTCATTATAGTCTATTAAGATTTTCTGTTTCTTTCTGATTCAGTCTTGGTAGGTCATATGGTTTTAGAAAGTGATCAATTTCTTCTATGTTATATAATCTATTTGCATATAATTTTTCATAGTAACCTCATGATGCTGTGTGTTTCTGTAATATCAATTGTAATGTCTCCTCTTTCGTTTCTGTTTTTATTTGAATCTTCTCTCTTTTTTTCTTAAAGGTTTGTCAATTTTATCTTTTTGAAAAAGCAGGTCTTAGTTTTGTAGATCCTTTCTATTTTTCCAATCTTTAGTCATTAATTTATTATTTATTTTACTCTGATGTTTACTATTTGCTTTCCTCTGCTAAATTTGGGCTTTATTTCTTTTTTTTATTTCCTTGAAGTATAAAGATAATTTGTTTGAGATTTTTCTATTTTGCATTTATCATTTATCATTATCTATTATGCATTTACCACTGTATATTTTCCTCTCAGAACTGCTTTTGCAGCATTCCATAGAATTTGATATATTTCCATTTTAATTTGTTTCAAGGTAATTTTTTATTTCTTTTTTATTTCTTCTATGACCCAGTGGTTTTTCTGAAGTGTATTGTTCAGTTTCCACATAATTGTACATTTTCTAGCATTTTCTCCTGTTGTACAAGAAAACAGCTGTTTACTTAGTTAACCTGGCTATAGATGCATAGTTTTATAAATGCTGTCTTTACCCTGTTTTGAGGCCCTGGCTAGAGACCAGTCAGTTTCCCATCTTGAGCAAGGAATTAGTTCCACATCCCCAAACCCCTCCCTTGCCAAGCTCACATACTCCAAACCATTATACACTTGCCCTAATCACCCCAGGCCAGGTAGTAGATAACCAGGTACAGTCCGTAGGCCCCAGAACCCACTGAACTAATCCAAAATGGCCAACTCCAAACCTTTTTAGCCTACCATGCCCATTTCTTTTCATGGAAAGCACAATTAAAACCCTTGCCCTCAGTTCTCTTCTCTTCCTCTGTATTATGATTGACTCTAGTACCTTCTCCTGAGTGGCCCTGTGAGTATACCAAGCTATAAAACTCTTTTAAGTATCTCTCTTTTCACCTATGCCCAGCCTCACCATACTTCTCCAAAGGTATTATGGTTAAAATAAGAGATTTATCATTTTTATTGATCTTGTCAGAGAAATAGCTTTTGGTTTTATTGTTAACCTCTATTAATTTCATGTTTTCAGTTCTATTGATTCTGAGTTCTTCTTTGACCAATGTGTCAAAAATGTTTAACCTACAAGAATTTGGGGATTTTTCTGCTATCTTTCTACTGTTGATAGTCTTTTATATGCATTTTAATTGACATATAACATTATATTAGTTTCAAGTGCACAGCATAATGTTTTGATATTTGTAAATATTGTGAAATGACCACCACAATAAGTCTAGTTAATATCCACCACCATACATAATTACAAAATTTTTTTCTTGTGGTGAGAACTTTTAAGAGCTACTCTCTATGCATTTTGATGTTATAAATTATATTCAATAGCAGTATTAACAAACTTGGGAATTTATCACATCTTAGGGATGTCATAAGTCTTCCCTGGATTCCAGCCATTCCATCTCAATGCATCTAAAATTTTCCTGCAGTTTAATTCTGATACTTCCATATTCCAGCCCATACTTTAAAAATCTAAAAAGGGTAATAAAGTGTGGTAATCTTTCATGTTGCTTTCTAAATTTAGTTTATATATTCTCTTTCAGTTAGTTTTTATTAGTTATGCTACAGTAACAAGTACTTGTTGCTAAAAAAACAATTTTGTATTATTATTTTTAGTTCATCCTTAATGTTGGTTGCAAAGATGTATAACCCTTTTAGAGAAAAGGAGAGTAAATACTTGGAGACAATCATGTAATCTATTGCCCTCTATATTTGAGGAAACTGCAGTTTTGGAGAATTAAGATTATAAAATAAGGCTTATTTTACCTGTAATCAAAATGAAATGTACATGTAAAAGAATTCACTCCTTTTTTCTGATAGTTACTTCAAAAAGAATTTATATCCAATAATTCCAGAATATATTGCAAACTATCCTACAGAATAGTTAAGTCAAAGTATTGGGAAAATTATTCAAAACATGACACCAACTTATCTACATTCACTGTGAACCTAGTTTTAGAATTTATGATCCAGGTTATTTCTGAAGTATTTCACTTTTATTTAACAAATAACCAAATTCTTACTTCTCAATCTGTACCTTGGCTTCTCAGACTTTATCCTTTTATGCTTATAGTTGATCAAAATGGCTTCAATAAGTATTTCTCACATGCTTTGCTTATTACAGAAATCTACCAGAAAACCCACTGTTAAATTCTCACCTTCTTCTAAAATATCAGATTCAAACTCAGTAGAAGAACTCCGGGGTCTTCCATTCTTCTGCTTTCCATGAGCTTCCTCAGTTACACATCTTACATGCCCTCTGGATTATTCAAATTAGTGTAGTCATATATGTATGAATAATCACTTCAAATTCTAGGTTCGCTTTGTTTCATGATGACCACACATATGAAGCAAACGCTCTTGCCATTTTCCAAGTCAATTCTTACTACTTATTAAAAATTGCGATGAAGTATTGTATTCAAAATAATAAAAGTGCCTAAATGAAGAAATGTGTTATTTACAATCATCTCTACCATACAATTCCTTTTGCTGTGTGCTGTATAGGCCAAATCTTCCCAAAAATTTAATAGGAAAAGCAAAACAAAATTAACAAAAATAGCCATAGAAAATAAAAAGAATTAGTTTTAACATTAACACTGCTTCAAAAAAAAGGAAAGAAAATTACTGAGTACCTAATATGTCCTTGAAAACTTTGATAGGAGCTAGAGGTGTAAAGATAAATGTTGACAAGGTCTGTTGCACTCAGAGAGATATACAGCTGAAAGAAAGGTAATTCAATTTGATAAATGTTCTTATGAAAGCATGCACAAAATGCCATGAAAACATATAGGCCTTGTGACTAATTCTGCCCAGGAAATTGGGGAAAGTTTCAAACATGAGAGGACAACTTATTGATCAATTTTCTCTCCTCTGCTTACTTGGCTCCTTGTGATTTTACTGCCTACTCAACTCACCCACAAAACCCTGTGTTCTCCAGACCTATACTTCCCCATTTCAATTAATAGCCGGAAACCTTGGACTGATCCTTAATTCATTATTCTCCCTCAACCCCAGATCCAACCTTTCAGCGATTCATGTCACCTTTATCTCTCAAACATATCACCAATCCATTCACTTCTCTCAATATCTATTACCACCACCCTATTTCAAACACCATCATCTATCTTCTGAATTACTGCAATAGCCTCCAAATGGATTTTTCCCACTTCCACTCTTGACCACGAACAATTTCCTTTCCACAAAGAAGCTATTAGTTATGACACAAAGCTGCTATGACAAAAAGACTCCAAAGTGCAGTGGATTTAATAAGACATACCTGTGTTTCTCTTTTATGTAACAGTTCAGATGTAAGAAGTTCAAGATTGGCACAGCAGTTCTGTGTCCTCAATATTTAGCTTCCACCTCTGGGTTCAAAATAGTGTCTCCAAGTTTTTATCATATACCAGACATTGGGAAGGAAAGAAAGAACCCAAGAAAGTGATTGCCCAGTCCTTTTAAGAGGAAATATTAAAGTGACCCACATTACTTCTCCCATTCCATGGACCAGAACTTAGTCGATATGGCCACATCTAGATATAAGGGAAGTTGTGAAATAAAAGATTTTCATTAGTTGACTGTAGCCCAGTCAACTTCATTGTTATAGAAGAATGGAAGAATAGATATTGTGAGACAACTAAGAGTTTGATGTACTGGTCTTTTAAAAAGTAAAAACAAAACAAAATTTCACCCCAAGTTATTTCCCTGCTTTAAACATTCTGGGCTTCCTATTTCACTGTATCATGTAACCCTATTCGTTTCATTAATGGCACTTATTAAAAGTTGTAATTGCATATTTATTCATTTACATTTTATTGTTTTCCATTCCCTCTATAAGTTAACACAAGTATAGTCTCTCATGTTCACTATTTTATCAGCATTGTCCACCACAGCGATTGTCATATAATGTATAATTTTAAAATATAAAAAATATTTTATAAATAAATGGTTATGACTTGTTTTAGGAATTAAAAAAACTATTTCATGAAGAAAAAACTAATGGGCTAAAAGCAAAACTATATTCATTTGAAGTCAACAGTATGTTTAAGAAATAATTAAGAATTTGGACTGAATGGAACATATGGTACCAGAGATTTTTCAGAAGATGTTGCTAGGATTCAGGTCATGGAAGACTTTGACTTGATAAGTAGTCAGATTGAGACTTTATTCTTATGCATGCATTAGAGGGTTTTAAGTAAGAAAATAATCAGATATATTTTCAAATTATACCTCTGGTGGAAATGTTGTAGATGAATGATTTGGCAGAAAAACTGTGAACAGGAGACCAGTCAGGTGATCTAGCAGTTGTCTGTCTCTCCCTCCTTCTGCCAGACCCTCTTGCTCTCTCTTAGCTCATTGGCTTTATTTTACTTTCCACCAGCTGGCTTCCTTTGCTAATATGTACATAGTTTATGTTCCTTCATAACTGGCACTCACTAATGAACTATAAGTGATTCTACTACATGCTTTTGTGATTTTGGTTCCCCCTCCTAACTTCTTCATTACCTAAGCTTTTAACTTCCAGGCTCTTGAGAGAGAGTCTGAATACTACCATTTAATCTTTTATTTTACCAAGCCATGTGGGTTATAGGTCTCTGAGCAGCTATAGGTGCAAATTTTTATCAGCTATTCACTCCTGGTCCAATCACATGGACTTGGGAATAGAGTCAAATGATCTGCCTCCTGACTTGGAAGAGGCTGTTTGTGAGACAATTTATTTAATAATAGGACTGAGGATGGAACAGATAGTGACTGCCATCTCATATACAAAGGGTATATGTTAAAATATTTTCAGTTGCAAGGTATAGGAAACCCAATTCAAATTGCTTTATATAATAAAGTGAATTTATTGGCTCAGATAACAGAAAAAAGTCTAGAAATGGGTATGTTTCAGGCATAATTTATACAGAGTTCTGGAACTATTTATTTGTGATTCTTTTCCCTTCCTTACTTCATGTGCTGACTTTATCCTCCAGCTGGATTTACTCGTGGTAGAATAATAATTGCAGCCGTTCCAAGCTGAACATTTGTACTCTGTATCATCCTGAGCAAGGAGTTCTCTGTTTCTGTATAACAGCAAATGACTGCACTTCACCATGATTTGATCAGTTTAAACAGACAGTGTAACTAGGGGGTATACCATCCATCATTTGCCTTGTCAAAGTGGGAAGGAGATAAAACTAATTAGAGAGCCAGTTGCTGTATTTCCTGAGCAAGACAGGAAATACAAATAAAGACAGCTCTAGTCAGTCTCTCTGTCTCTCCCTCATCTAATAACGAAAAAAATGAAAGTCATCTGGCTAAATTTTTTTGGGTTTAGAATAAAACAAAATTGGTGAGTCAAGTATGATTCTGACACTAGTTAAACTTTCTGATTATAACACCAATGTAAAAGTTCAAAATAAACAATAACAACAAACATTTGTATACACAGTGCAGGTTTGGAAATACGATATCTGATGATACAAACACTTACTAATGTATTTGAAGCACCTGTAAATCAATATTAATCACCCTAAGTTTTAAATGATTTGTATTGCAAAGTTTACTAAACTCTTTTTTGAGTAATGTGACTTTAAGCTATTTGCCAGTGAATTTCCAAATTCCTCTATCTTCGTTGTCTCTGGAAATTTCTTAATATATGTTTTAATACAGAAGTGGCTGTCAGTGAATATAGGAGTGATTTAGAGCAGGGAAATCTGAGTAAGAGGTTTCTGGTAAATTACAGGCAAACTTAGTATTCAGTAAGCTGACCACCAGATCAGTTGAAATAGCCTGCCTCATCTATTGACAGGCTATGTTAAATAAGAGTAAACAATATTTTGCAGTTGGTTGTTGCAACTGATTTATAAAATGTATTTTTCACAGCTAGAGTTTAAACTGTGAAAGCAAATTTAATATTTCTGGGACATTTTTTCTAGTCCATTTTCTGTCATTTGAAAACTTCAAAGTTTGCATTATCACCAGATGGTATCGTGTAGTTATTTCCAACTAACAGAACAGGGTGTCAGAGTTTATTTAGCTTTTAGTGCTTTTTAAATTAAAAGGCCAAACCAGACAGGAGTTATTTTGACATCACGTCTTTTCCTTTCCACATTCACACCTGACCTATTTTTTAATCTGGCTAGGGATTTTTTTCTCCTCCAATTTATATTTATTTAGCCAGTTTCCCCCATAATTTGTTTAATGTGCAAGTTTGTATATTTTCAGTTATATTAAATAAATATGTTCCACTCCTATCATAAGACTGAGCCATATATTACGTAAACTAACATTTATTTGAAATTTTATCAAATTAAAGATTAGTTAACATCTGTTACTTTTCTTTGGATGGTCAAATAAGATAGGGGATAAGAATGCATTTTTTCACACAGGGAACTATATTCAATGTCTTGTAGTAACCTATAATGAAAAAGAACATGAAAACAAATATATGTATGTATACGTATGACTGAAACTTTATGCTGTGCACCAGAAGTTGACACAACAATGTAAGCTGACTATACTTCAATTAAAAAAAAAAAACTTTAAAAAGGTGGGGGGAAGACACAAATGAGGTTGTTTACAAAACAGAAACAGTACTCAAAGAAAAAGAAAACAAACTTGAGGTTGCCAGAGAAGAAAGCAGTGGGAAGAGATAAGTTGGGAGTTCGAGATTTGCAGATACTAGCTACTATATATAAAATAGATAAACAGCAAGTTTATACTGTATAGCAAGGTGATTATATTCAATATCTCATAGTAACCTATGATGAAAAAGAATATATCTATGTATATGTATGACTGAAACATTATGCTGTGCACCAGAAATTGATGCAACATTGTAAACTGACTATACTGCGATTAAGAAAAAAAGAATACATTTGTTTATTGTGCAACACACAAAAAGATAGTTTTTTTAAATTAGTATAAAGTAAAGACAGGACATGGTATATTTTGAAGATTTAATGTTAGAAAGCCTAGTTAAAAAATGAAATTGAGGTTTAGTGAAAGATGGAAATTTTTTCTTTGTAGTTTTCACTTTGTCTAGCCCTAGATTTTGTCCTATTTTTTTCTCCAATTTTGTTTTACTTTTACAAGTTTTACATCTAAGTCTGTGATCCATTTTGAGTTAAACCTCATATTTTGTACAAAATTAGGTAGAAGTTTGTTTCTTTGCCTATGGACATCCAATTGTTCCCACAGTATTTCTTAAAAAGGTGATTCTCCATTGAATTGCTTTTGCATCTTTGTCAAAAATCAGCTGTCCATATTTGTGTGGGGCAGTTTCTGGGCTCTCTATTTTGTTCCATTGATCTCTGTGTCTATCTTTCCACCAATACCATGCAGCCTGAAAATCACATAGACTGACTCACCACCACCCGCATACTCCCTTTTCTTCTTTTTTAGGATTGTTTTACTATTCTAATTCTTCACTTTTCCATTAAAAAATGTAGAATAATCTCGTCTTTATCTCCAGAAACTTCGCTGGGGATTTTGATAAACCAGAATTCAATTTGGGGAGAACTGGCATCATACTACTGATTCTTAAACACGGCATGTCTCTCCATTTATTGAAACTTTCTTTGATGTCTTTCACCAGAGTTTTGAAATTTTTAGCAGACAAGTTCTGTGTGTGTTTTGTTAGATTTATGCCTCAGTGCTTCTTTTCTTGACGTGCTGTAAATAAATATGGGGCAGGTGGTTCTCATTACCCTCCGTATGAATGAAATTCCTAGCACTTGCTCAGCCTTTTCTGACCCCACCTTAACAGGGAAGGTGAGGGGTGCCTGATGAAAATAGAAGTCTAAGCTCTCAGTTGGTCTTTGCCGGTGTAGGCGAGGGTGGTGCCACGGATTTTACTGTGATTATTGGCTGCAGTTAAGCATCTAATAGCTAAAGATTTTCTCTTTGGGAGGCTGTTCTTTCCTTGTCCTTTTGCTACAGAGGGCAGGCTTTTGCTAGAGATTTTTTCTGTTCCCCTCGTCATTTCCAGATTGCTAGGTTCTCCAATTCTGAGTCTGGGATGTAGGAGGCAACAAGAAAAGCCTGGAAACTTACCATAAATCCCTCTTTGGGTACAAAGTTTCTAGTTCTTCTGCCATTTCCTTCTCATCTTTCAGAGTCTTCTTATGTTTGTTTTAAATGTCCAAGGGCTTTACTTGCACATTGTGGGAGAAATAGAGACAAGTATGTCCGTCTCATCTTTCCTCAGTATTTTCAAGAATTTAAAGGAGTCCTGAAACCAGAAATGTGGGTAATCATTAATGTCTCACGTTCTAAACCCATTTCAATATGAGTAAACCTTCTCCTAAATCAAATTGGTTGTTGAATTTTCTATTGGTGTAGTGTTAGTCTCACGTTTTCTTTACTTATATAATGTAGCCTTGTCTATAAAGCTGAAACACATTATTATTAAATTTTGTTAATAAAATATGTCAATTAAGCTTCTGAATGGTAAAGAAAAATAAAATCTATTTCAGTTGAAGACATTTCCTATAGTCATATACATTTAAATTTAAAAATTATTTGAGATACTGAGCAAAAGCCAAACTACATAAGGCATAGATACATTCATATGGTAGCATAATTTCCTAACTTCTAAATTATGCAAAATATATCATTTAATCTTATATTGAATATAGCAATAATGATTATCATAGATAAAACCACAAATCGGATGTCTCAAGGGACATTCTCATTTAAGTAAGAAGATGTTACATAAAATAATCATTTTATCACATGTCATTTGATATATACTAAGGAATAAAGATTTGGAGTAGTGAAGTCTGAAAAGCTACTAAGATACTCAATATTTCTTGTTAAAATGTTTTGTTTACTTTGAACACATTACTGATTACCAAATTTTGTAGGCAAGGGTATTTGTATTTTTTTAGCAAATAAAGATTGGTCTGTAGTTTTCATTTAAAATCTGATGATGAAAAACATAAAATTTCTTTTGAGAAAAATACCCATAGCATAATGTTACCTGTTGCTACAATGAAGCCAATCCATAGATCTCTGAACACCTGCTGTGAAAAACAACTTCACTTGATCTTCCTCTGGCTGTAACAGAGATGGAGTATCAGAGACTACTTACGCAGTCTCTGAGCAATGGTAATAATTATAGTCAGGGAGAGGAGAATATTGTAGTTCTGACCTTAGGGCAGCTAGAATAAGTCTGTTGCCCCTGAACAAAATAGTGTTCTTATTCTGCCAAGAATTGGGCTGGGCTAAAACTAGTGGTTATGATAGTCAATGTCTACAAGGAATATTTAAAGCCGGAAAGTCTTGATATAAATAAAGTCTCATTCCCTACCCCTCTCCTCGTGAGGCTTTTTCTAATACATTGCAAAAACACAATGCAGTGTATACAATTTTTTAATGTCATGTATTTTACTTGTTTAATTTCCCCTTCATACACTAAAATCTTACAGTGGAACTTTAGACATTGCTATATCGTGAAACATGAATTTCCAAGCCACAATTTATAACTGCAAAAATTAAGATAAGTTTATACTTTGAAGTAGCAATTAATTTTCCCCAACTAGGTCTCTGTTTGTCTTAATTTTTTAGTGTGGCAATGTAATTCAGCTTTATTTCAGACTTGTCTAGCAAGAATGTTAATTTAATGCCAGATATCTGCTTCTTTTTGAGGGGGGGGTGTGTGTGTGTGTTAAGATATAGCATATGGACAGCAGAGGGCATACAACGTATATGTTCAACTTAAAGAACATTTCTAAAGTGAAAACTGATGTAACCACCCCCGGTCAAGAAACAGAACATTGTCAGTACTGCAAAAGCTTCCAATTCACCCCCACTCCTCCAAATAAACCTCCCTCCCACTTAGAGGGAGCAGGAATCCCAACCTTCATAACACTCATGCCCTTTCTCTCATGACAGTTTAAACACCTATGTAAGCGTCACTAAATAACCTAGTTTATTTTTCTATATTTGAAATGTATATAAATGGAATCACACATTATGCATTATTTTGTGTTTGTCTTATTTTGCTCAGCATTGCGCTTATGAAATTCACCCATATTCTAATAGCTTCAGTTCTATTTCCATTGGTCTATAATGTTCTGTTTGTCAATTGTGCTATTGATGGATATTTGGATTACTTCCATTGTTGACTGGAAGAAAAATTCACAGGAGAGTTGTGAGTTTAGTTTTATTCAGGGTCAGACTATATGCCCAGGAGACAGTCTCTCAGTAACTGTGAGACACTGCTCTGGAGAAGTGTGGTTTTCAGCAAAGTTTTATATCTTATCAGAACAAAGAGCATCAAATATTATATGGTTTCATTCCTTCAAGGTTTCAAAAGAGATGGATTAGCATGTACACAATGAGTCAGCATGGCTTTGGCATCTGGGAAAGAAACCTTATCTTCAAAGGAGTCCTAGCATAGGCATCATAGGAAGGGAGGCATTTATCCCTGTCTTCAAAATGGACATTCTAAACAATCTGGATAATGCATTCTTTTCTTTAATGGTTAAAATAGATGTACAATGTATGTTTAACTCACCATAAGTCAAGCTGCCCGGTTGAGGCCAAATCATGTATAAGCCAAAATGGCTTCCTCATACCTCAATAGGTGAAAATGTCTTCCATCACCATTTTGCCTTTCGTGAACAATGATGCTATGAAGATACTAATACATGTTTCCCTGTGCACATGTAAGAGAGTTCTTCAAAATGTTTTCTTCAGAGTGGCATGACTGGGTAACAGAATCTGCATATTTTTGAGAAAAATTAATTAATAACAAGTTATCTCACATTGTGTTTGTACCAATTTATAAGCCAATCATTGCTGTATGAAAGCTCTCTGTACTGCTTAATATTTGAGTTTCCTGTTAATATTTGATATAGACAGACTTCATAGTTTTTACCAATCTAGTGGAAGCACAGTGCTGTTTTCTGTTAGATTTAATCGGTATTTGCCTGATTATTTATGAATTTGAGTAAATTTTCCCTAATTTATTGGCTATTTGGATTTCCTTTTTTTTTGAAATATTGATTCCAAGAGTTTTGCCCATATTTCTACTGAATTGCCTCTTTTTCTTTCCAAGAGTTACTTATATATTTTCCATATTAGCCCTTTGTTGACTTTATATGTTACAAATAACCCCACCTAGCTTGGACTAGTCATTTACTCATTTTATGATTTAATTTGATAAACAGAAGTTCTTGATTTCAATGAGGGTGATTCTAACAACATCTTGTATTATGGGTGTGGATGTCTTGTTTAAGAAATTCTTACTTGTCTTGAGATCATGAAGAAATTATTTTTTATCATCTAAACCTTTTAAAATTTTACATTTCAGATTTGGGACTTTAATCTACCTGGACTTGATTGCTGAGATTGATTACATGTTGGGGTCCTTTTTTTTAAAGCCAGAGTTTATTTCTATTGAAAACTGCTCAAGAGTCTTTAAAATGTCCAAAGCCCCAAAGATTTGTAAGTTTCAAATGATATTACAGTCAGGTGGTTCCTCCATTTCTAAAACCTCACAAGGATCCCTGGCAATTCTACTCCTTGAAAATTTTTCTCGTATGAAAGCTGATATCTTGTTTGCTTCATGCAAGCACATCAATCCAGTGAGTAAAAAGCCTAATGCTGGTAACAGTCATTGTCTTTACAAAGGAGAAAGGGTTATGGCCAGAGAACAAAGCTATCAAAACACTGCCAAGTAATAAACAATATTATAATTGCAGTATAGAACAAATAAAAACATATCCAGAATCTATGTGAAAAACCCCGCTTGCATTCTTCTTTGAAAACAGGTCCACTGATTATTAGCTTGAAAATCTTGGATCATGATGAATTTTAGCTGGCATTAAATCCAACTCTTTCACAACAGAAACCAGCAAACAACATTCAAGGTTAAAATCTGGGGTCCTTTTTATGTATATATGAATTTCTAAATTATTCTGAATGCAATTATTGAAAAAAATACATTTGCTTCCCACTAGTTTCCCACTAGTTTGTATTCCAAATGTACCATATATGAGTGTCCACATATGTAAGTTAAGTATATGCTTCTGGGTAGAGCTCTGTTCTGTCCCAGTGATCTGTCTATCTCTGTGTAATTATCACACTATCTTAATTACTGTAGTTTTATAATGGATCTTGGTACATAATAAGGTAAAATTTCCATATAGTTCTCTTTTGTGATAAACATTTGGTTACTTTTGACCCATGGCATATCCTGTTGAATTTTAGAATCAGATTTTTGTTTCTCCAAAGAGTTCTGTTAGAATGATACATGGCATTGTGTTGAATTTATAGATCAATGTGGGAAACAGTTGACATCTTTATAGTACTGAGACTTCCTGGTAAATATATGGTATATCTCTCCATTAATTTATGTCTTTAACTTTTACTAATAAAAGTGTACATTTTCCCTTCTAGAAATTTTTACATTTAAAGATATATTCATTGGTGATTGACATCTGAATACTATCTAGGTTCTATCTTTTAAGTTTCATATTTTGTTTGTTGTTGGCACTTAACTTTACAACTTACATTGATTTTTATCCAGCAACCTTGGCAAAATCTTATTAATTATAATAGAATTTATAAATAAGAATTGTGTATCGTCCTTTTTCCAATCCTCATGCCTTTTATTTTTCTTGCCCTACTTCAGTGGTTAGCACCTCCAGTGCAATGTAGAATGGAAAGGCAGCAGATATCCTTGTATTGTTAAAAATATGAAAGGTAGAGCTTTCAATATATGTCTAAATTTATTGTATAATGATCTTGTATCCTGCAATCTTGTTATAATTTCTAATAGTTTTTATTAAGTGGATTCCTTTGATTTTTCTGTATAAAAATAACCTGCAAATGAAAATAGTTTTACTTCTTCCTTTCCAATCCATATGCTTTTATTTCATTTTCTTATCTAATTTTTCCGGCTACAGCCTGCAGTACAATGCTGAATAGAAGTAGCAGAAGCAGGCAGGCATCCTTGTCTTATTCCTGAAACTAAGAAGAAAGCATTCAATGCTTTGCCATTAAGTATAACATTACCAGTGGGATTTTTGTTGATGACAGGTATCAGTGTGAAGTTACTTTCTGTTCCTACTTGGTTGAGTGTTCTTATCATGAAAGAGTGTTAGACTTTATCAAATGCTTTTTCTGCAACTGTTGAATTGATCACTTGATTTTTGTCCTTTATTCTATTATTATGATACATTGCATTGTTTGATTTTTGAATAATAAAAAAGCCTTGCATTTGTGGGACAAATCCCACTTGATCATGATGAAAAATCCTTTATATCTGTTACGAGATTCAGTTGACTAGCATTTAACTGAGAATTTTTGCATTTATTCTTCATAGTGGATATTCGTCTGTAGTTTTCTTTTCTTGTGATATCTTTGTCTGGTTTTAAAATCAAGATAATACTGGACTCATAGAATGAGTTGGAAAGTATTCCATCCTATTTATTGCAAGATTTTGTGACAAACGGGTAGTAATTTTTTTTAACTTTTTGGTAAATTCAGCAATAAAGCTATCTTCTCCAAGGCTTTTGTTTGTGGGAAAATTTTACATTACTAATTCAATTTCTTCAGTTATAAATATACTTAGATTTTCCATTTCTTCTTGAGTTAGAATCAGTAGTTTGTATCCTTCTGAAAAATAGACTTCTTAATATAAGATATATATATTATGCTTTTTAATAAAGATAAAATTGTCATAAAGTTACCATTGCTGTAGCTAGAACTTTGATTATAAAATTGAATAGAGGAGGTTAGAGCAGACACCCTTGTCTTGTTTCTGATTTTAGAAGGCAAGCTTTCCGTTTTTTACCATTAAGTATAATGCTAGCTGTGAAATTTTCATAGATGTCTTCTATCAGGTTGAGGAAGTTCATTCTGTTCTTATTGTATTAAATGTTTTTAACATGAAAGTTTGCCAAATGATCTTCTGTGTCTATCGAAATGATCATGTGGTTTTAAAATTACTTATTTTATTGATACTGTGTATTATATAGTTGTTTTTCAAATGTTAAATCAACCTTAACATCCCTTGGACAAATCTCACTTGGTCATGGTGTATAATCATTTTATATATGGCTGGATTTGGTTTTCTAGCATTTTTTGAGTCGTATTGAGTTTATACATAAAGATACTGGTCTGCAGTTTTCTTTTCTTGTGACGTTTTGTCTGACTTTGATACCAGGATAATGTTGGCCTGACGTGACCAGTTGAAAAAATTCCCTCCTCATCTGTTTTTAGCAAGAGTTTGTTAAAAAAAAAAGTGGTAATAATTCTCCTTTAAAAGTTTGGTAGAATTCAACAAGCCATTTGTGCCTGAGCTTTTCCTTGGGGAAGGCTTTTTTTGCTACTAATTCAATCTCTTTACTACTTATATGTCCCTTCTTTTTTTCTGTTTCTTCTTTAATCCATTTCAGTAGTTTAGCTGAAAATTGTATCATTTCACTTTCCTGTTTCTTTGTATGCCTTGTCATTTTTTATAAACTAGACATTTAAACAATGCATTGTAACAATTCTTAATGCTTATTCCCCTTCCCCTTCCCTGGGGCTTCTTATTGTTCTTGTTTGCTTGTTTACTTCTTCAGTGACTTGGATGTTGCAGCTAAGAGGCTAGGACATGCATGCGCACACAGCAATGGCAGCCCTGAGGGCTGGAGCATGAGTGCACTCAGAGCAGTGATGGTGCCTGTGTCCAGGGTGTGAGCATGCGCACAGAAGCTGTGGTGCCAGAGTCTAGGGTGTAGTTACTTTCACCAGAGCAGTGGTTCTAGTGTCTGGAGCGCAGGTGTACATGGAGTAGCTGCAGAGATGATATCCAGGGCATGTGTGCAGGATGTCAGGACTGGACATGGGGTGGCATTGATGACTCCAGACCTGGGAAAGAGCAGCAGTGACTCCCTCTCTGGGAGAATGCAGGTTTATTAGCTGTAGACAGTGCTGGCAAAGGCTGAGGGAGTTTTCAGTAGCAAAAACTGTGGGAATCCATGGTGATGGTGAGGAGGTCTGCAGGCATCCTCTTCCTCTCCTCCTAACTGAGGGAGGCTCTCTTGCTGCCAAGCCATGCCAGACTGGGGGATGTGGCTAAAATGCTTCCTATGCTTTTCTATGAGGCCATCTTCATTTTTTGTGCTCCACTAGGTTGTTGTAACTTCTTTATTATACTCTGGAGCTCTCTAAAATGTATTTTTATTGGTAGATGTCTATTTATTCATTGTTTTTGTCAGGGAAAGAGCACTGGGACCTCCTGGCCTGCCATCTTCCTGATGTTACTCCAAAGAATATATAATCTTTGATGAGTAGATAGGGAACTTTCGTCAGATAAATAGAAAAAATATACTAATCGTGGAAATACTAGAACTGAATACTGTAATAATTGAAATGAATATGAAAGTGGGTCAGTTTAGCAGAAGGTTGGAAATGACAGAAGGAGGAGTTAGTGAGCTCAAAGACAAATTAATAGAAATTATTCAATCTGAAGAACAGAGAACCAAAAAAAAATGGAGAAAAATTAACAGTCACAGGGACTTGTGAGAAAATATGAAATAATCTAACCTACATGTAATAAGAGTCATAAAGGAGAAAAGAATGAGATTGTTTCAGAACAAATATGTGAAAGCAAAATGGCCACAAACTTGACAAATTTAATGAAAAACACAAATTTAGCAATCCAAGATGCTCAGTGATCCCCTAAACAGGATAAATGCTGAAAACCAGAGTGAGAAAATGTTCAGAGAAGACAATGAGGGGGCAAATAATTGTGCATAGGAGCACAAGGATAAAAATTCTGTTTCTTTAAAAACAATGAAGGTCATAATTGTATGTCTGGTATAATTACCCCTCTAAAGCAGGGGTATAAATTAAAGATGAGAAAATTTACCTCCTACTGACTTTCCTCACAAGAAATAGTAAAGGATGTCATTCAGGGCAAAGGGAAATGTTATTAGATGAAAACTTGATTCTGCAGGAAGGAAGAAATAGCACTGAAAAAGGTGATTGAAATGGCAAGGACTGAGACGACCTTGGACCACATGTTGCCCTGGCTGCCTTTGAACTGTTTTGTGGAAGGTAAATTAACATCTAGCTCTAAGAGTCACAGTACAGAAGTTTCACTTTTACCTTAGTTAATACAACGATATACCCACCAGCCAAGTTAACAAGTAAATCATGATCAATACCTTAGAAACATCATTATCTACTCTCCAGTCATCAGTCATATCTCCCTCCCTCCAACTCCAAACACTAACCTGAATTTTCCTATTCTAGTTTTACCCTGTTACTTCATATTGCAAAATATTACTCATATTACATGTTTTTGAACTTTTCAGAAATGGAATATAGTTCCATTTATTTAATCGACAACTTTTTCACTCAAAATAATGTTTGTGAGAAGTGTCCACATTCACATCTATAGGTATAGCTAATTCATTTTCACTGTTGAATATTATTCTATCATACAGATAAACTGAAATGTATTCATTCTTCTGTCAATGAACATCTGTTTCCCTGCTCCCAAATCTCACTGTTATACTGTTGTTGCTAATATCATTATATATTTAAAAATTAGAAGAAAAAATGTTTTAAGAAATCTTGTGCCAACTGGACTTACGATAGATGCCATTAACATAACAGTTCTTCTCTCCATGATCTCACTCTGGTGAGAGAGGATCTTAATTCTGAGTTAGATCACCTTGACCTGGCCTCCCATTTTCTACCAAGGAAAAAAAGAAATAACTACACTATTTTGTGATCCTGACTTTGATTTGGTTTTTAGAATGATCTCATACAAAACTGACTCACTTTTATGTTCCTTAATATAGAAATCATTAAAAGAGCAAAATTTCTTAAATTTTGATTTTTTTCCTCAAAGGTAGGGAAAAAATGTTTAAAATGATTTATTTCTACAAAAGCGTTTAAAATAAAATAAAACAAATTTCTATTTTGAGAGTCTAGCAGTCTCAGTAAGTGAGGATTTACCATTCTGTTTTGTACCTCAGTAATATTTATGCCTCATACTATATTAGGAGTAGATGAATGTTCTGACTGAAAATTTACATAAGAATTAAAAATATGTTTTAAAGTCAGATATGGTTTTGTTGTTGTTGTTGTTGTTGTTGTTGAGTTCTATGGGCTAGTTGTATAATTTTGGATATTAAGCCCTTGTCAGTTGCATCATTTGCAAATATTTTCTGCCAGTCCGTAGACTGTCTTTTCATTTTGTTTGTGGTTTCCTCTGCTGTGCGAAAGCTTATAAGTTTGATTAGGTTCCATTTGTTTGTTTTCCCTTTTATTTCTGTTGCCTGGGTAGACTGGCCTAGGAAAACATTGCTATGATTTATGTCACAGAATATTTGCCTATGTTGTCTTCTAGGAGATTTATGGTGTTCTGTCATATGTTTAAGTCTTTAATCCATTTTGAGTTTATTTTTGTGTATGGTATGAAGAAGTGTTCTGACTTCATTGATTTTTATGCAGCTATCTGGTTTTCCAAACACCACTTGCTGAAGATACTGTCTTTTCCCCATTGTATATCTTTACCTCCTTTGTCAAAGGTTAATTGACTGTAGGTGTAGGTTTATCTATGGGCTGTCTATTCTGTTCCACTGATCCATATATCTTTTTTTATGCCAATACTATGCTGTTTTGATTACTGTAGCTTTGTAGTATTGTCTCAAGTCTGGAAAGGTTATGCCTCCAGCTTTGTTCTTTTTCTTCAGATTTTGTTTTGGCAATTCTAAGTCTTTTGTGGATCCACATAAATTTTAAAATTATTTGTTCTGATTCTTTGAAAAATGTCATGTGTAGTTTGATAGGGATTGCATTAAATCTGTAGATTGCTTTGGGAAGTATGGCCATTTTAACAATATTAATTCTTCTAATCAAAGAGCATAGGCTATCTGTCCATTTCTTTAAATAATCTTCAATTCCCTTTACCAATATTTTATAGTTCTCAGTGTATAAGTCTTTCACTTCCTTGGTCAGGTTTATTCCTACGTATTTAATTTTTCTGATGCAATTTATATTTTTGTTGTTGTTGAAGTATAGTCAGTTTATAATTTTGTATCAATTTCTGGTGTACTGCACAATGCTTCATTCATACATGAACATTCATATATTCATTTTCATATTCTTTTTCACTGTAAGTTACTGCAAGAGATTGAATATAGTTCCCTGTGCTACAACTCAATCAAAAAATGGGCAGAACACCTAAATAGACATTTTTCCAAAGAAGACATACAGATGGCCAATAGGCACATGAAAAGATGCTCAACATTGCTAATTATCAGAGAAATGCAAATTAAAACTACAATAAGGCATCACCTCACACCAGTGAGAATGACCATCATTAAAAAGTCCACAAACAATAAATGCTGGAGAGGGTATGGAGAAAATGGAACCCTCCTACACTGTTTATTGGACCAAACAGTGGTCCAACACTCCTGGTCATATATCTAGAGAAAATATAATTTGAAAAGATACAGGCACTCCAGTGTTCATAGCAGCACTGTTTACAATAGCAGAGACATGGGAACAACCTATATGTCCACCAACAGGTGATTGTATAAAGATGTGATGCATATACACAATGGAATACTACTCAGCTATTAAAAAGAATGAAATAATGCCATTTACAGCAACATGGATGGACCTAGAGATTATCATACTAAGTGAAGTAAGTCAGATAGAGAAAGACAAATATATACTTACATGTGGAATCTAAAAAAAGACACAAATTAACAAAAAAGAAACAGACTCACAGACATAGGAAACAAACTTATGGTTTTCAGAGGGGAAAGCGGGGATGAGGGATAAATTAGGAGTTTGGGAGTAGCAGATGCAAACTACTATTTGTAAAATAGATAACAAGATCCTACTGTATAGTACAGGGAACTGTATTCAATTTCTTATAAAAACTTATAATGAAAAAGAATATGAAAAATAATATATATGTATGTATAACTGAATCACTATACAGTACACCAGAAACTAACACAACATTGTAAATCAACTATTTTTCAATTTAAAATAAGTAATTTTACATTGCAAATATTGGTACAGGAGGAAGTAGGTCTTTACATTTCTATGGAATGTAACCATAAGGAAAGAATGGATTACAATGATCTATAAGGAAAGACTTAATTGAAATAAGTTATTTAACAAGTGGAGAATATTATATATGAAAATAAAAAGCAATATTTGTTATCAAAGCAAAAATTAGACAACTTATGTATCTAGTGTTATGAAATTGATTAAATAATATAAGATTAAAATATAATCAATATAATCAATAATAATAATGATAGGAAAAAATAATAAAGGCCTGTATTTATTAATAAAAGAAATTTGGAGGGAGACATACATACACCCATGATGTATTATGGTATATTGCACCAATAAGTTTATGTATTTTGGCTACATGCTGAGTCAAATATAGATTTGTATATAGACCAACATTATATATAATATATCCTATATTTCATATTCAAAACACTTGGTCCACTTTAAGGTTGAAAGTAACATTCTGTTTATTTCTCTCTAATGTTAGCATAATTCAAAAATGTAAAATTATTTTTCTGTGGTTTTAAAAACATAACCTTTAATATTTTATTCATTTAACAAAATATGGGTAACTTTGTTTCTATTTACATTTAATAAATTGATAATATGCATGTTTTAAATGTTTATTTTACATTCTCTTTTAAACATTATGTTTCTCTTCACACATATAATCCCTCAAAAAATTCTATTATGGAATCTCAGCAGGTGGCAGTTCAATGTCAAGCTTCTGAAAAACTGGAATATTTGTAGGGACTATTGATTTCCACTGTGTATTTTAGCTCCATATAATTGAATATATTATATATATATATATATATAATTGAATTCTTATGGGACTAAGTAGAATTTATTTTAGATGAAATTACTGGGGAACCATAAAAAAAATCAACCCAAATTGCTAAGAAAAATCACAATTTGATGAAGGATAAATGTTTATTTATATATTGCTTCAGAATACAAACTTCATAAAGTTATATAGACAAGCTTTAATTCAATATTTATTTCATCATAGAAACAAATCCTCTACATAAAGTCTCATTTTATTCACAAGTTAAAAAAATAAATTTAACAGCGAGCCAAGTATTTCATGCAATTTTATAGCTCTGTGTAAGTCCAACACACTATCCTAAATATTTCACATTAAATATTATTAAGCCCTATGTAATTGTGTATAGAATGTGAACAGTTAAATGTTTGGCTAAAGGTAAGGAAATCATATATTTCACGTAAGATTGTATCACTATGATTTCCTGGTAATACATGCATTAACATTACAAATACTGTTTCTTAGTTTATAAATTCACTTGTGCCTTCCATTATAATTAACTTGATACATTAAAGTAGAAAATATGTACACTGTATTAACTATCCATTAGAAAAAATGCTGGGTTTTTCTTCATGCTTTTCCTTTCAGAATTAGTCTAAACATAGTTAATCATATTTTTCCAAGTAATGATCCACTACCTATAAAGATGAGAGAATACAAGTATTTATGGCTATGTAATCTTTATTAGATTTTCTCTACAACTCTGATTGCATAAGTAGCTTTCAGTTACATTTTATATACATACATTTGAAAGTGGAAGAATTTTTTGTCACTCTGGAAAGTCCACCTAGCATCATTCCCAAGGAAGAGTGAGTGTAATTCATACATACACCTCCAAAGTGAATAATTCAGAGATGCAAAATCCTCCCAAGATTGATCTATTCAATGCAGCCATATACGTTTTTGACAATAATTAAATAGTTGAGTGTATGTATATGTAATTTGTACCAGGTACCCATTCTCATGTATAATTTATGCAAAGATTAAGAATTTGCACCAAATTGCAGGATTATATTTTCAGCCATTCAAGGTGTACAACATGCAGAAAGGCAAAGCAACTGGAACCCTTCTTCACTGCTGATGAAAAGGCAAAATGTCACAGCTACTTTGAAAAAAAGCTTGGATGTTTCTTTAAACATATACCTTCCATATAACTCAATGATCTCACTTTTATATCTCTACCCAAGAGAAATAAAAACCTTTGTTTACACTAAAACCTTATGTTAGCGATTATGGCATGCTAGTCATAACCCCCATACATAAAAACAACCAATGAATGGATAAATTATGATACAGTCACACAACAGGATAATACTCGGGAATAAAAAGAATGAACTATTGATTCATGCAACAACTTGAATTAATCTAAAAATGAATTATGTTAAGTGAAAAAAGCCAGACTAGAAAGGCTACATATTGTATGATTTAATATATATGACACTCTAGAAAAGACAAAAATATAGACATGGAGGATGTCAGCATCATGGAAGAATGAGATGCTTTCTTTGTCTCTCTTCTTCAATCTACAACCAGTAAAACATTCACAAGTCAACAAAGGGGCCTCTGCCCAAATCATCAGGACATGAGAGAATTCCACATACATGTACACCTAAAGGCGTATGTGCTGGAACACATAGAGGAGTCAGAACTGGGGAAATAGCAGAGATGGTGCCTGCACTCCTGGCCGTCTGACTGAGGCAGCTGAGCCCACAGCCCCAGAGAAATCAGTAGCAGTAGGGTAGGCAGCACACAAGACTCTGGCCTCCTGGTCACAGTGGTGCCCACAGCCACAGGTAACTGGGCAGCAGTGTCAGTGGAGCCTAGAACCCCATTACTCCAGCCATGGAAGAGCCCACATCTCTGGCTCCCTGCCCCCTCACTGCAAACCTTACAACACCAGACACAGCAGAGGCACCCATGAAATCCTGACTCCTATACCCTCCACCCACCCCCTTTCCCAACGACACAAAAACCCGTAAATCAGGGCATGCTGGACATGGCAGAAAAAGCCCATTATCCTGGTGCCCTAGGTGGCAACCCTAGCAACAGTGCCAGTAGCAGGACATCAACAACTCCAGAGCCAAAAGAAATGATAAAGAGGGCATGGGGAGACACCTCTGACAGAGGCAGTGAAGAATGGAATGTGCTGACTTTCAAATACAACAAGCAGCAGCTCAGATAAGAGAAGCAAAAACTTGAGCTATAGAGCTGCCTACTGGGAAATAAAATAACTGACTGTACTTCAAGTTTTTAAAAAAGGCCTCTAATTTCTAATCGGTTGAATCATTAGAATCAAGTGTTAACTAATTCTAGTGCAATAGCAGAGGAAAAACTCATCAAGCACCATGAAGAACCACGCTAACACTATTCTACAAAAAGAAAAGAACAATTCTCTAGAGACTTAAAGTCACAGAATATTGTAATCTAACTGATAGAAAATTCAAAATAGCTGTCATGATGAAATTCAACCAGCTACAAAAAGTCAGAAAAGCAGTTCAATGAGTTCAGGAGTAAAATTAATGAACCGAAGAAATATTTTACTAAAGAAAATGAAACTTTAAAAAAGAACAAATCAAAAAGTCTGGAGCTAAAGAACTCAACAAATGAGATGAAGAATGCATTAGAAAGCACTAGAAATTGAGCACACCATGTGGAAGAAAGAATAAGTGACTTCAAAGATGGAAATACAGAAATGATACAAGTATAAGAAGAAAGAGAAATAAGATATTTTTAAATATGAGGAAATCTAATGAGAGCTGACACTGTTAGAAAAAGTGACATTAGTGTAATGGGTCTCCCAGAAGGAGAGGAGAGGGAGAAGGGAGTAGAGAGCTTATTTAAAGAAATAATAGCTGAGGACGTCCCAAACCTGGAGAAGAAAGTGGATATACAAGTTCATGAAGTTAAGAGAACACCTTATTACTTCAATGCAAAAAGACTTTCTCTAAGACATGTTGTGTTAAAGTTGTCAAAACTCAATGACAAAAAGAATTTTAAAGGCAGCCAGGGAAAAAGGGATGGTAACCTACAAAGGATCTCCATTAAACTTATCAGCAGATTTCTCAGCAGAAGCTCTACAGACCAGGAGGGAGTAGAATAACATATTCAAAATACTGAAAGATAAAAAATATCACCCAAGAATATATCTGAAAGAAATAAAAATAGTCATTTGAAAAGATACATGCACTCCAATGTTCATAGAAGCATTGTTTACAATTGCCAAGATATGGAAGCAACCTAAGTGTCCATCAATAGATGAATGGATAAAGAAAATGTGGTATAAACACACACACACACACACACACACACACACAGACACAGAAGGGGGAATATTACTCAGCCATGAAAAACGATGAACTTTTGCCATTTACAGCAACATGGATGGACTTGGAAGACATTATGCTAAGTGAAATAAGTCAGACAGAGAAAGACAACTACTGTATGATATCATTTGTGTGTGGAGCCTAAAAAAACAACCAACTAGTGAATATAACAAAAAATGAAGCAGACTCACAGATGTAGAGTAGAAAGTAGTGGTTATCAGTGGGGAGAGGGAAGGAAGGAGGAGCAATATAGGGGTAGGGGATTAAATGTACAAACTGTTAGGTATAAAATAAGCTACAAGGATATATTGTACAACATGGGGAATATAGCAAGTATTTTACAACTATAAATGGAATATAATCTTTAAAAATTGTGAATCACTATATTTTATACATGTAACATATATAATATTACATATCAACTATCTTCAATTAAAAAAGAGAAAAATGAAAATGTGTTCAACATCACTAATTACTAGGGAAATGCAAATAAAAATCACAATGTGATATATCTTGCCTGTTAGAATGACTATTATCAAAAAGGTAAGAAATAATAAGTGTTGTCAAGGATATGGAGAAAAGGAAACCCTCATAACCTGTTGGTGAGAAGATAAAGTCGTGAAGCCACTATAAAAACTAGCATGGAGGTTCCTCCAAAAATAAAGAATAGAACTACCATATGATACACTTCTGGGTATTTACCCAAGGAATAAAAAAGTGCTAACTTGAAAAGATATATGCACCCCTGTGTTCATTGCAGCATTATTTACAATGGCTAGGCATGGAAACAACCTAAGTGTCCATCAATGGATGAATGGATAAAGAAGATATGGTATATATTTACAATGGAATACTACTCAGTCATAAAAAGATGAAATCTTGCCATTTGCGGCAACATTGGTGGACCTTGAAGATACCATGCTAAGTGAAATAAGCCAGATGGGAGAAAGACAAATACAGTATGATTTTGTTCATATGTGGAATATAAAAAATGTACAAACAAACAAAAAACCCCAAAATAAGTGAACAAATCAAACCTAACAAGCAAACATGCAGATACAGAGAACAGACTAGTGGCTACCTGAGGGGAAAGGGTAGGGGAGGGAGGGTGAAATGGGTAAAGGGGACCAACTGTATGGTGATGAATGGAAAGTAAATTTTTGGTGGTCAGCACAGTGTAGTGAATACAGAAGTAGAAATATAATTTTGTACGCATGAAGCTTATATAATGTAATAAGAAAATTTACCTCAAGAAAAAATAAATTTAAAAAATATAGAGAGAGAAGTGGAAAACATATTATTAGTTGCTAAGAATTCTGGAGTGGGAGTAGCAGTGACACTGTAAGAAGACAGCATGAAGGAATTTTGGGTGTAATGGAACTATTTTGTATGGAACTATAGTGGTGAATACATAATTTATGCTTTTTCCAACATGCACATGATTGTACATTACAAAGAGTGAAATTTACTGTGTATAAATTATTAACCATCAAGTAGAAAATATATGGGGGAATGGATTTCAGACTATTACAAAATAATTAAACTGTATTACAAATATATGGCAACCTCACTGTTGGATGTGGAAGGCAGAGAAGCTGACCTAAGTAACTTGTTTAACATAGTGTTTTGACTGGATACTGTCTGGCTAAAGATAACAAGAATTGTAAATGAACATTGTACTATAGTTGGTAAATTTGTTTCTTACAATGGTATGGATTGAAAATTCTAAACTAATTTATTTTTACATAAGGATTGAAAGAAGGTGTAAATATACCTTAGATAATGAGAGCCGGCTTTTCCTGTCAGAGAAAGTTTGTACATAAGGAAAAGATGAAAGTAGGAGTAAACATTGTATTGCTGTATTGAAGCTGAAGCTCTCAATATTGAATTATAAATATTTTAAGATGTGTACAAAGAGTAATGAATATAGATGAGCATATGCATAGTTAGTTTACATACATATTTCATAATATTATTCACTGAAAAGGAGTAAAATAAGTGACATTTTAGTATCAGTGAAGACACCTAGTGCCCAAATATTATTTGTAAATGCCATTCTTGAATAAAAGGAATCAAGACTCCAATGAGAATTGATTAATTCCAGGGCTGGGGCACAGAAAATACAAGGTATGCCTGGAGTATCTTGTGATACTGGAAAGTAAGGAAATGTTCTCTCCCACAACAAAAAAATAAAATAAAGATGGGGGCATGTAAAAAGAGCAAAAGAACAAACTGAAAAGAACTCCAAATAGCCAAAGTTGGAACCATATCAGCAGTAAAATAAATGATAATATTACTTTTTAGATCCAAGAATGAAATAAATATCTTTGAGTCCATACTGATATAATAAATGATTTAATAAATACATAAATAGAGAAGAATGGACAAATTTTCTTAGAGAAGAATTCCAATTTATAAATGTACAACAAATGAGAGAACTGAAAAATCCCCAGTGAATTTGCGTATGAATACCCAGTCTTCTTACACTATTTGTTGAAGAAACTATTCTTTCCCCATGTGTATTCCTGGTACCCTAGTCAAAGTCCAGTTGACCATATGTGGATAAGTGTATTTCTGGGCTCGCTATTCTGTTCCATTAATTTATATGTCTGTTTTTATGTCAGTATACTGTTTTGATTACTGTAGCTTTATAACTTAGTTTGAAATCCGGAAGTGTGGCTCCCCCAGCTATATTCTTTCTCAAAATTGCTTTGGCTATTTGGAGTCTCTTGTGGTTACATGTGAATTTTAGATTTTTTTTTCTATTTCTGAAAAAATGCTATTGGGGTTTTGATAGGGGTTGTATTGAATCTGTAGATCGCTTTGGTAATATGGACATTTTAACAACATTAAGTCTTCCAACACATGAACATAAGATGTTGTTCCATTTATTTGTGTCCTCAAATTCTTCCATCAATGCCTCATAATTTTCAGTGCACAGATCTCTTACGTCTTGGTTAAGTTTATTCCTAAGTATTTTATTCTTTTAATGCTATTGTAAATGGGATTATTTTCTTAATTTTCTTTTCAGATAGGTCATTGTTATTGTTTAAAAACACAACTGATTTTTGTATGTTGATTTTGTATCCTAAAAACTTACTGAATTCTTTTATTAGTTCTAACAGTTTTTTGTGTGTGGAATCTTCAGCATTTTCTACATGTGAGATCTTTTCAATGAAATTGGACCCTTACATCATGCTCAAAAATCAACTCAAAATGGATTAAAGACTTAAAAGTAGATATGAAACTGCAAAACTCCCAGAAGAAAACGGGAAAAGCTTCAAAACATTGGTTTTGACAGTAACTTCTAGGATATAACACTAAAAGCAACAAATAAAAACAAAACTCAAAAAATGCAACAAAAGGAAATATAGAGTAATGGGACTTCATCAAACTAAAAAGCTTCTGCATAAGCAAAGAAAACAATCAACATAGTAAAAAGACAACTAAGGAAATGGGAGGAAATATTTACAAACCATGTCTGACAATGGTGAGTATCCAAAATACATAAGAAACACAATTCTGTAGCAAAACAAAAAATGCTCCAATTAAAAAATAAGTTAAGTTCTCGAATAGAGATTTCTCCAGAGAAGGCATACAAATGGCCAACAGGTATATTAAAAGATGATCAGCATCATTAATCATCAAGGAAATGCAAACCAAAACCATAATACATCATCTCACATCTGTTAGAATGGCTATTATCAAAAAGGCAAAAGAACAAATGTTAGTATGATTGTGGAACAAGTGGAACCCTTGTACATCATTAATGGGAATTATAGAAATAACATTATGGAGGCTCCTCAAAAAACTAAAAATAGAAGTACCTTATGATCCAGTTATCCTGCTTCTGAGTAAATATGCAAAATATTTAAAATCAGGATCTCAAAACAATATCTGCATTCTGATGTTCACTGCAGCACTATTTAAACAGCCAACATATGGAAGTAACATAAATGTCTATCGACACATGAATGGGTAAAGAACATATTATACATACATACAATGGAATATTATTCAACCTTTTAAAAGAAGGAAATTTTGCTATATGTGACAACATGATGAACATCGAGGACATTATGCCAAGTGAAATAAGCCAGTCACAGGAAGACAAAAGCTGCATGGTTCCATTTATATGAGGTATCTAAAATAGTCAAACACATAGAAACAGAGAGTAGAGAGGGAGTGGCCAAGATGGCAGAGTAGAAGACCCTGAGCTCACCTACTCCCATGGGCATACCAAAATTACAACTATTTACAGAGCAACTATTGCTGAGGGAAAAACAAACAAACAAACAAAAGATTAGCAGAAAAGATCTTCTGCAACTATAAAAAAGAAACCACAACAAGATGGGTAGAAAAGGCAGAGATGCAGCATAATCAACACCCATCCTGCTGAGTAGGTGACCCACAAATGGGAAGCTAATTCTAATTGCAGATGTTCTCCCCAAGGAGCAAAGGGTCTGAGTCCCACATCAGACCTCCTGAGCCCAGGGGTCCTGAACCAAAAAGATGAGCCCCCAGAACATTTGGCCTCAAAAGCCACTGGGGCTTACTTCCGGGAGACTCAGAGAGCTATGGGAAATAGAGACTCCATTTTTAAAGGGTACACACAAAATCTCACATGCTCCAAGACCCAAGGCAGAAGCAGGAATTTGAAAGGAGCTTGGGTCAGACCCACATGCTGATCTTGGAGAGCCTCCTGTAGAGGCAGGAGGCAACAGTAGCTCATACTGGGGACATAGTCACTGGTGGCAGCCATTTGGGGGAGCTCATTCTACCACGAGGACACTGGTGCTGGCAAGTGCCATTTCAAAATACTCCCTTTACCTTACTAACTCTGGGACCTGTCCCTGCCCACCAACCTTTCCTCACCAGTACTAGTGTGCCTCAGGCCAGCAACTAGCTGGGTGGGGACACAGCCCCACCCACCAACAAGCCTACTGCCTTAAGACCCCCTTATACAGTGCTGTATGTCAATTATATTTCAATAAAACTGGAATTTAAAAAAGAAACAGAGTAGAATGTTGGTTGCCAGAGGCTATGTAGAGGGGGAAATGGGGAGTTGCTGCTCAATGGGCATAAAGTTTCAGTTATGCAAGATGAGTAAGTTCTAGAGATTTGCCTATAGTTAACTGTACTGTATTGCACACTTAAATATTGGTTAAGAGGGTTGATCTCATGTTAAGGGTTCTTACCATCAAAAAAAAAGAAAAAAGAAAAGAAAGAAAGAAAGAAAAGAACATCACCATTAGAACACCACATTACATAGCAGCACTACATACACTAGCCAAGACATGGAAGCAACCTAAATGTCCATCAACAGATGACTGGATAAAGAAACTGTGGTACATTTATATAATGGGATACTACTCAGTCATAAGAAGAAAAGAATAAAATAATGCCATTTGCAACAACATGAATGAACCTGGAGATCATTATTCTAAATGAACTAAGCCAGAAAGAGAAGGAAAAATATGATATGATATCACTCATATGTGGAATCTAAAAAGAAGAAAAGAAGAAAGAGTTCATTTTACAATGAACTTATCTATAAAACGGAAACAGACTCAGACATAGTAAACAATCTTATGGTTACCAGAGGAAAGGGAGTGGAAAAGGATAAATTCAGGATTTTGAGATTTGTAATGATAACCACTATATATATAAATAGATAAATAAAACAAATTTCTTCTGTATAGCACAGAGAACTAAATTCAATATCTTGTAATAGCCTATAATGAAAAAGAATATGAAAACAAATATATGTATATATATGCATGACTGAGACATTATGCTGTACACCAGAAATTGACACATTGTAACTGACTGTACGTACTTCAATAAAAAAAAACACATTAATAATTGTCACATACAGAATCAATGGATGTATGCTAAATTTAAGGAATTAAATTTTGAGAAGAAATAGAATATTTGCATAGTCTTGAAGTATCTCCTCACAAATAAATATTTATTAAAGACAAAGAGAACAACAGTAACTTTGAAGTGAGGAAACCTGGCCAACACTACCTTAATCAAATGATCAGGGTCAGATTGTTGATAGCATGAACCCCCTGATATACTGCAATAAGAACATATCACCTCTGTAGTCTTCGTCCCTAAAATCTGTCACTTAAAAATAATCATGAGAAAACATCAGCCAAACTTTAATTGAGAAACATTTCTCAAAATACCTGCCTCTTCAAAAGTGTCAAAGTCATTATAAAGAAAGACTGAGGAACTGCCAAGAGATCTGAGGAGACATGATGACTAAATGTCACCTAGTACATTGCATTAGGTTCTAGAACACAGAAAAGGATATTCGTGGGCAAACTGAATTCTAAATATACTCTGTTCTTTAGTTAATAGTGTTATAGCAAGGTTAAATTCTAGTTTTAATAAAAGTACCATGGTAATAGAAGACATTATCCTTAGCAAAAGCTGGGTAAAAGGTACACAGAAATGCTCTATTTCATCCTTAGAACACTTTGTAAATTTAAATTATTTCAAAATAAAGGCTAAAATAGATGTGCATTATCCACTGATATGGATCACTTACAAATCAAGTTTCCAGACATCATCTATCTTGTTCCCTAGGAAGAGTGAATTAAATTTATTCAAATTGGATTTTCATAGGATCTTCTATTATCACTAATTAACCCCTCATTTCATTTACTCAGAAGTCTCCGGGGAACCCTCTAGACTCTGTCAAATTAAAAACTGAATGTTAGATAATAAGAGATTAGGCCACTATTGTAGAAGTGATGTTATCTGAAAAACTTCTTTGAATTTTTTTCTACTTTGAAGTCCCAAATTTAAGTAATAGATTGAAAGCCTAAGATTGTCACCAAAAAGAGCATTAAGTCCCTGACAGTGTGAATATCTGTGCTAAGTTCTAAACAGAGAATGAGATATAGACAAAAATCCCTGCACTTCAGAGTTGTGATTTAAAATTAAGAGCACAGACACAAAAGCATAGTAGGCAGAAATAATCCCAATAGAATACCAACATAATCAATATATGATTGGAACACATAAACATGAACAAAAACACATATCTAAACTGTGATCATGAAACTTCCTAAAATGGTGATAGCTCCCAAATTAAAACGCATTAAAATGCTATCTGAATTGGAAAGAGAAATCGAGTGGGCTACGAGAGTGAAAGAGAATAAGTGAATAATAAAGAAAAGGAGGGTCTTGCATGGGCCAGTGATGATAATATGTCATGAGCTGAGGAGAATTATTAATTCAGCTCTCTGCTCTTAAAGAACTTTAAAAGAATACTAGTGAATTAGTAAATTCAAGACATTTGAATACAGAATTATATAGTGTAAGGAAAAAAATAATAGCTAAGTGTATTTTAAAACCTTGCTAACAAATACTAAAATGTATGATTTAACCTAAAATCTATGTGTATCTGCAAAATCTGTTTCTTGGTCCCTAACATGTCTTATTTAACTGCTCTCTTTAATCACTAGACTATGGAAAGAAACATGCATATTTTTCCTATGAATAGAATGTTTTTCCCTACTGATGCTGCTTATCATGAAAAAAAAAAAATATATATATATACACATAATAGATTATCTTTAGAACATTCTCAATGATTTCTCCCAAATTCTTAATATGCTAGGGTCTATTTTCTATTTCTGTTAGTGCTGAGCTTTGGCCAATATTAATTTTCATGTCTGCATTATTCTAGTTTACATTAACTAAACTGTCTCAAGGAGAGTGGGGAGGGAGGGAGAGGGAGAGAGAGTACCTCACCTATGGTCTTTGAAATGAGATTGCAATATACTGAAAAAACCTGAATCCCTATTTCCAGATGTATTAATGTCCTGAGGCTGTCATAACAAACTACCACAAACTGGGTTGATTAAAAATCCAGAAATTTATCCTCACAATTATGCAGTCAAGAAGTCCAAAGTCAGGGTGTTGGCAGGACTGCACTCCCTGTGTAGCTCTAGGTGAGAATCTGTTCCCTGCCTCTTCTGGCTTCTGGTAGTTGTCAGCTTACTTAGTTTGTGAGAGCATCTCTCACTTTCATCTTCACATTTCTTTCCCCTCTGTGTGTCTGTCTTCTTCTCTTTTGTCTCTTATAAAGACATTTGTCATTGTATTTAATACCTATCTGGATAACCCGGATGACTGCCTGATCACGACACTTAATTACATCTGCAAAGACCCTTCTCCAAATAAAGTAACTCTCCCAGGTTCCAGGGATTCTGTCGGACACGTATCTTTAGAGGTGCCACCATTCAACCCATTAGAGTATAACCAAACCCCCCACCAAATTCATGCCTGTCCCATATGTAGAATACGTTCATCCCATTCCAACATCCCTTAATGTCTCAACCCATTACAGCAACAACCCTAAATCCAAAAATCTCATCTAAATATCATCAATTTAAAAGTTCCAAGCCTTATAATTTAGATCATGTAAAATAGCTATGGGTGAATCTCTGGGTATGATTCTCTCCATCTGTGGACCTATGAAGCAAGAAAGCAAGTTATCTGCTCCCATGATAAAATGGTAGGACAGGAATAGGAGAACAGTTATAGACATTTCCATTTTAATAGGGATAAAATGAAAAGAATAAAGGAGTCATGGTTCAAACAAGTCTGAAATCCATCAGGACAAATTCTAAGAGGTTTTTAAGGTATGAGAATAATTCTCTGTTGTTCTGTGCTCCACCCCCTGGGGTCCTAGTTGTCCTGTAGGCTTCTATGTCTGCACTTGTGACTTGTCCTCTGCCTCTATGCCTGTGGCTCTGCCCTCACAGTCATTCTTCCTTTTTCTTGTAGAGTAGGACATATTTACAGCCAAGTAGCTTTAACAGTCTGATTCCTGCCTGCATACATTTGGAAGTCCAAAGACTTCCTCTAAAATTTTATCTTGCCTCTGTTACTTTCTGTCCAAGCTAGCAGTATTTCTGCCAATATATTATTCTCAAAAATCTTGTGGGTCTCCTGTATGTCATGGAATTCCACACCATTGGACAAGAGGGCCCTCCACATATCTTTCTTAGATAACGCCATCTGTATTCCTGGCTTCTGCTGAGACAGTTGCGTGTATCCATGTCACATACTCAATCACCTCAACAAAAGGTTGTCCAGCCAAATCTTGGCCTTCTCTCCAGAGAACACTTTCTCAGCATGAATTTCCTAATTTTAGTATCCTTTTCTATCTGGAGAGGTCAAGAACCTCCTAAATCATCAATTGTTTGGCTCTTCTTGCTTAACAGTTCCTTCCTCAAGTTAACTCTTTCCTCATATTTTATTATAAGCAGCAAGGAGAAACCAGGATACAACATCAACACTCTGCTTGAACATATCAGCCAAACATCCAAGTTCACTGATTACAAGTTCTGCTTTATGAAGATCTGTGTAAAACAAGTCAGACAAATTTTCTGACACTTTATGACAATGATCACTTTTCCTCTAGTTTCCAAAAATGTGTACTTCATTTTCGTCTGAGCCCCCATCAGTAATACACTTAATGTTCATATTTCTACCAAGATTCTATTTATGACACTATATGTTTTCTCTAAGATAATAAAAGTGTCCTCCATTGTGTTCCTTACTTCCTTCTCAGCTCCTCACAAGAAACATCTTTAACATCCATATTTCTACCAAATGTTATAGCAGCACCCAGCTTCCTGATACTAACATCTATATTAGTTTCCCGAGGATGTCATTAAAAAACAAAAACAAAACCCCTACCAAACAGTAGATGGCTTAAAATGACAGAAATGTTCTCTCAGAGTTCTGGAGTTTGGAAATCCAAAATCAAAGTGTCAATAGAACTGACGCCCTCTGGGGCTCCATGGGAGAGTATCCGTTCTTTGTCTTTTTCAGATTCTCCTGGTTTCTGGCTTCCTCAGCTTTTAGCCATATCTCCCTGCTCTATCTTCAAATCGTTTCTGCTCTGTTGTGTGTTTTCTCTTCTGTTATTTATAAGGGCACTTGTCTTTGCGCATTTAGAGCCTATCTGTATAATTCTGGATAATCACACTTTAAGATCCTTAACTTAATTAGCACCATAGAGATCCTTTTTCCAAATAAAGTAACATTCACGAGTTCCAGAGATTCAGATATTTTGGAGAGCCACCATTCAATCCACTGTAGCAGGTAACCCCAGTAGAGGAACTATGAGTGTATTATTAAGGATCAAGGTAGTTCCCTAGAGAAAAGAAAGAGAAATACAAACTTTCGTTAAGAGTTAGCCTTGACTATGCCAAAGAATGAGAACAGTAAGATTTTGCCCTCCTCTGACGTGTTCCATTTTTGGTTTGCTTGTACATTTTGAGAAAATTGCACATCTAAAGAATCTAACACATTGAATATTACAATTTTGATCATCTGACTATTCTTGAGCCTGGAAATAAAGATTGTACTCACTTGTGTTCCAGATAACTGTCTTCTAAGATGAGATAAAGGCTCCCAAACCACTGATTTCAATTTCTGGCTACATATTAGAATCACCTAAGAAGCTTTTAAAAAAATACTTTTTCCTGGGCCCTATCCCAGACCTATTAAATTAGAATTTCTGGGGGTTGGGCCAAGAAATTTGTATTTTTTTGAGGTTCTCCAGGTAATTCTAATGTGCAGTCAGAAATGAGAACCACTCCTCTGAAACTTTCATCATTTGCTAGAAAATCAAGCCCTTGAAACTCTTAACTTTTTAAAACAAACAAACTGATCACAAACACTTAAGTATGATCTTTGTGCTAATCAATGATCTTAGGTAGAAACAAAACAAAATTCACTGAATGGAGCCACATAACAAAACTAACTGATTCTTACTATCCCTTCTCAGTTTAGGAACTCTAAATATATTTTCCATCTCACAGAGTTGAAGTCTTCATTAACAAAACAAAAGCTAGGGATTCTACTTATTAAAAAGGTCACTTTGTGAGAGAATACAATACAGTGGTTAAGAGGGTTTAAATGAGCTGGATGGCTTGAGCTGAAATACTGGCTCTACCATTCACTAGCTATGTCATCTTGAGCAAATTAACACTCTTAACATAGTTTCCTCTTCTATAAAACTGGGATAAAAATCCCACCTGGTTCATGGTATTGCTGTAAGTGTTAGTGGAAATATTACATGTAAAATGAGTAGACAGTTTAAGGAGTCTAAGTAAGCATATGCTCTCTCTACAGGTTAACCACCAGCCCCTAGAGCAGGGCAGGACACCAAGGAAAAGACAAGTGAATGTTTGATGTAAAAGCTTCCAAGGTTCTGAAACCTTTACAAATCCTTCTGTATTAAAGAAATAGTTTTATATCAAAGAATGAACATCAAAATAATTTATTTGAATTTAAAACCCCCAAATGACTAACTTGTTTCAGTGTTTTTATATAGACCAAATATTACTTAAAATAATCCTTTGATAGAATTGACTGGATGTGTCCAAAAAAGGATGGGGAGTGATATTCTAATCAAAGAAAAGGAGTAACAGACATAAGTATCTATAATTCTATTTCCAAAAATGTATCCTATATGAGTTGCTAGAATCGTAAATAAAATATTTAATATATTCTATAATCACGAAGGGTACACTTAGTAGTCAAGAGTATGGGCTCTCCTTAATATCTGCACATGTATTTTCCCATACGTGTAAGAGGGATAGTGAAAAGTCTCAATTTCATAGGCTTGTGCTTAGGCTTTTATGAAGCAATATTCATATAGCAGTTGGCACAAAGCATAGTATAATTTAAATACTTACAAAATGATAAGCTTCATTATCTTATTAAGTCCTTACAACATTGTGAGTAGAAGTATTAATTACCATTACACAAATGAGGATAGTAAACTCAGAGATGTTAAATGATTTCTCTAAGGTCATCCAACTAGTAATTAGCAGTGATCATTGAACTCCAATATCATTTTGTTTTCTAAATACCATGCTTCTTTCTCTTTGGTACTCTTCCTTCTGTAAATATTTCTGGCAATTGGTAATGGGAGGGTAGATCTGGGAAAAGTTTACTCCAATCATACTTGCTCCATGGTCCTGGTCCTGGTCAACATACTATTGCTATAAAAAAAATCATAGAAGGATGATTGGAACATACATACTCATGTGTATGTGTTTGTGAGATTGCTCATTTTTTTCAAACTTATCTGGAGTCTTACTGTTATTACCATTTTACTTACTAAAAATTGATTCTTATTCCCACTGTCCTCAGTGATTGCAAACCTTAACAGTCTCCATAAGCCTCCTACCTTCAGCCCTCTCTCTTGGGAAATGACCTCATGATGCTAAGTGGTGATGATGATAATGAAAGTCACAATAGAGTAAGGGCCTATTTAACGCCATGTTAGTTTATTTCCATTCTTTCATATTCCAAACAACCCTACTAGACTGGTGTTATTCACATCTTACATTTGAGGAAACTGAGGCTCAGTGAAGGAAATAATTTAATTTGCCCAAGGTCAACAACTAATAAGCCTTATGTTTCACTTCCGACTTTAAAGAGAAATAAGAGCCACCTAGTATGAAGACCATCTACTTTTCTATACCATCCATCTCTAAAATTACCTGTGTCATCATACGTAATTTCCCCTTGTCTCAAACAAGAGACACAGAAAATTTCATTTGAATAAAACTACTCTGAAGAAGTAGGACTAGAATGTGAAATAAGAATAATGTAACAGCCTAATGAACCCATGTTCTAACTACAATGATACATTGCTTGGTCCCTCTATCCAGGTACTGGGACCACTATAGGTGTTCACAAATATGGAATAAATGATAAAGAATCCATGGAAGGTCATCTGTCAGGATTTGAGATTGGCCAAGTCACACTGTAAGATCAAAGTGGCTACAAAGAGAAAAAGCATCATTCACATAGGAGAAAATAGTAAATCTTAATTCAACAGATTTCCTAAAATAATCTGCAAAGCTAATATAATAAATATCTATTGTTTCTGATGTCTTAACTTAGTCCTCTTTCTTCTAGTAACAGGAATTTACTTTTGCAGAGTCTCACTCTGATAGTTTTTGGATGACTGTTAATTAATATTCCCTGCTTGTCTTGGCCATGAGACAGGAAAATAAACCAAGCTAAACCAGTATACGAATCCCTGAAATATGTGGTCTTCCCAATATCTTTCTAACCAAGACCTATATTGATTAAGCAAGCCCAAGTCTATTCAACTTCTATTATCACCACTATCACGAAAAAACCAACCTGACCAATACAACTAGTCTTTTATTTTATGTTTTTAATTCTGAAGGATGGACCTACAGATGTTTTACTTCCAAAAACATCACCTCTTTTAATAGAGCCAAGAGCATCCCAAATGATGCCTTTTGTGAATTAGGTAATAGTAATTGTGACATCCTATATTCATCTGCTATGAAATTGTTATAAATAAATTTTGATGTGTATACTGCAAACAGTGCCCCTCACTGCATGTGGTACGAATATGCTTTGACAAATCTGCCCGACTGTACACTGGTCCCTGTTCTGAAATCTCTCAGCAGCCTGACATAGTTAAAATGCTCCCAGCCTCCTCTGAAGTCCAATGGGTAATCCCACAATCCTTTGAACAGCAGGCAAACATTTGACTGCTGTTCTGTTTCCTTTTCAGTGAATACTTTGGTAAGCAGCATGTTATTTATTGCTTTGCACAAATATAAAGAAGTAGCAAAAGAAATTTTTTAGCATTATAAATAGGGGTCTTTATTTGGTGTCCTAGAAATTTGATGTTTTATAATCAGCATACCCACAACAACAAAGTAGTCAAAAGGTTAAAGAGTATTTTCATTATTTAACCACAAGCCTCTGTAAATGCACTTGCATTAATAGGTTTATAAAACGTTTTTAGATGGAAGTTGCCATTGTTCAATCAAGTTGTAATTATCATAGACTATGTGCTCAATGATAATTACTGCTTTGGGGTAAAATTCTCTGGTGAAGCTGTAATTGGATTAAACCAGAAAAGCAGGGTTATTAATCACTGACTTCCTCATGTCATTACAGTTTACTGCTTTAGTTTTACTTATATTTTATTTATTTTTTATTATTTTTACCATTTAAAAATTTTTTTCATTTTTCAGTTTTATTAGGTAGAATTGTTACAATTTGACTGCACATATACAATATATTGCATGTAAATACATATACACAATATACTGCACATATTTTTTAATGTACACATATGTACTGTTCATCGTTTCTAAGAATGTTTAGAGCTTTAGCTTTTTAAAGTTATGTAGTTATCAAAGGAATAAAACCAACGACAAAATAAGATTTAATTCAAAAAGATGCACACGCCCTGCTATTAACAGCAACGTTATTTATAATTGCCAAGATATGGAAGCGTCCTAAGTGCACATCAATAAATGAATGGATAAAGAAGATGCACCGTATATTACTTATATTTTATTGCAACATAGTTATACTTCTTGATTTGTCTATTCTCTTCAGAATGTAAAAGAGTTTCTGAAATTTGTTGTTATGGGTTACTCAGCAAAGAGCACAAAAACATGTAGGCTTCTGGCAAACTGGTGGAATGGGTATAGTATATATTTAGTGTTATGGATGGCATGTTTGTGTCCCCCCAAAATTTATGTGTCAAAACCTTAACCCTCAATGAGATGGTATTTGGAAGGAGAACCTTTAAATGGTAATTAGGTTTAGATAAAAGGCGACCAGAGTGGAGCCCCATAATGGGATTAGTGCCCTTATAAAAGAGCAAGAAATACCTCCCTTTCTGTTTCTTTGCTATCTTCCACTTATAATATAATTGTCTGAAATGTTTCATCTCTATACATTTAGAGCCACATCAGATAGTGATACGATGTTTCCTTCAAACTTCAAGCATGGTTTTAAAACAGTAAGAAGAGAAGGAAAGTGTTTATTTGCCCATATATATATATTTTTTTTACCATGTTTTTTCTTCCTTCCTAATGGTCCAAGGTTCCTTATTTTTCTACTTTCTGATTAAAGAATTTCCTTTATCATTCCTTTAAGGTAGATCAGTTGATAACAGATTTTCTTTTTTTTTTTTCTTTATTTGAAAATATCTAGACAGCTCCTTCATTCCTGACAGTTCTTTTCACTGGATATAGAATTTTTGTTGACAGTCCTTTCCTTTCAGTATTTGAATATTATGCCACTTTCCCCTGCCTCCATGATATCTGATAAATGATTTCCAATGGAAACTTGAGCATCTGGGGAATTATGAGACTCTGGACCTTCTTTAAATCTTTTGATATAGCTGGCCTCCTGTTACATCACTTGGAAGGGGAAGTGGAAACTTTCACCTCTTTTCTACCAGGTTGGTATCAGATTCTAAATTCCCTATTCCACACCCATTGATAACCAGGGGGCCAGGGCTTCTCATTACTGCTGAGAATTGGTGGAAGTTTTGGACCTCCACCAGGTGTCTGCTGATAGCACCTTGCCTGGAAGATGTAGGTGTCCCTCATTACTGCTCTTCATGTAAACCTTCCTGAAACTGTCATCTTATAATACTTTTATTTCTCTTTCATTTTCTGAAGGATGTTTTCACTGAATCTAGAATTCCAGATTGACAGACCTTCTCTTTCATGACCTGAACCCTATGGTGCCATTTCCTTTGGTCTTCACAGTATTAAATGTGAGATTCACTTTCACTCAAATTTGTTTTTTCCCTATACATGAAGTTTTGTTTCTCTCTCACTGCTATATATTTTTTCCTCTATTTTTAGTTTTCAAATGATTGACTATATGTTTTGATATAGATGTACTTTGGCTTATATTTCTGATTCACTTAGCTTCTTGAATCTGTAGAATCATGTCTTTTGCCACATTTGGGGAGTATGCAACTATAATTTCCTCAATTACTTTTATTGCCCTGCCCACTTTCTACTCTCGTTTGGGATTCTGATAAAAAAAAATGCCAGATCTTTTGTTATAGTTCCACAAATCCCTGAGTTTTTTTTTTTTTCACTTTTTTCAGTCAATTTTCTCTCTATTATTTATGTTAGGTAATTTTTATTGTTTCTGTCTTCCAGTTTATTGATTCTTTCCTCTGTCTTCCCTCTCTGCTATTAAGCCCATCCACTAAATTTTTTATTATGGAAGTATATTTTTTAGTTCTAAAATTTCCATTTGGTTTCTCTTTATATATTCTATTTCATTAATAAGCCTCTTTTTTCCAATTTATTTCAAGTGTGTTCATAATTGCCCACTGAAGCATTTTCATTATGAAAGCTTTAAAATTTGATAGTTCTAACCCCTCTGTCATCCTGGTCCTGGCTTCTATTGATTGGTTCTTTGATTCAGTTTGGTATGATGTATGATTTACTGGTATGATGAGTGATTTACTATAGAAATCTAGACATTTGGGATAGACATTGGGTTATAAGACTATGAATCTTATTTAAATCTGTTTTTTCTGGTTCTCTGACACTGCTCTGGCATTTGGGCATGAGAGTGGGGAGACTACCTCATTATTGCCAGTTCAGAGTAGAAATTCAAGGTCCCCACTCAGCCTTTGTTGACATTTGAGAAGAGGAATATTCGTTACAGCTGACAGGAAGGAGAAATCCAGGATCCCCACTTGGTCTCCACTCATACCATGGTGGGGAGAAAACATCTTTATTAGTTGGTTAAGTGAAAGTCCTACCTTCCTGCACAGCCTTGTCTGACACCACCCTGGCCTTGGGTTGGGGCACCTCCATACAACCTGGCAGGTTTGGAAGTCTAAGTTCCCCATTGGGCTTTTGCTGGTGTGGTTGAGTAGAGCCACAGTTCTTCCGTGACATTCTGCTAAAGTAGAGAAATTATTCTCTTAAAATTTTCTTCCCTTCTAGGCAGGCCCTTTCCTGGTCCTTTGGCTAGAGAAAGAAGGCTTTTATTGTTTTGTTTCTTTCTTTTGCTTTCGCTTTTTGTTTTTGATCAGTGCCCATAGCCATTTCTGGGTTGCCAGCTTGTCTAACATACATGAGACAAAAAGAAAACCCAGGGAACTTACTACCATGTCCTTCCTCGTGTCCCAAGTTTCCTCGCTGATCTGTCTTTTTTTTTTTTTAACCTTTCAGAATCCTCTTCAGTTTCTTTGATTTTAATATCCAGGGGGGTTAGCTGTGATTAGTTGAAGGAATAAGGTAAAAGCATGTCTACTGTAGCCTACAGAAGTGAAAGTGCCCTATACATGCATTAAATTGAGCTGCCCTAGACCATTAAGCTTGCATTTCCCTCGCCATGAGTGTACAGCGCTTTAGTCATTTAGTGCTGTGGTCTATATAAGAAACTTCATGGTAAAGAGTGAAATAATTTGATTTACTGTATCATTTGAGAACAGAAACTAAAAACTGAATCTTTACCATTGCTTGGGTGAAATGGGGCAACTACAGCATTATTCAGAAAAAGTGTAGTGGTTATTTACCCCCTAATATTAGCCTTTGAGCCTCAATTATTGAAAAAAGTCCAAGTATGGAATTAAATGATGACACAAAAAGTATGGTGAAAATATGCTAATCATGTTTCAAAATCATTTTATTTTATTCATTGTCTCATTTGTCATTGTGGCTATGACAAATCAGTTACATTTTCTTTAGGTTTTGTTTGTTCTTCTAAGTGGTTTTCACACGTAGATACTCTAACTTCCTTTCTATGTGCTCAACATCTTTGTGCCGTCACCTGCTCTCTCTTGCCTTCCCTGCTGACTTACAGGTAAAGTAGTTTAAGTACCTAAACTTCTCAGTTTGAATTCTAGCTATGCCACCTACCTGCTGTGTGATCTTAGGCAATTTGTAAAGAGGTCTAAGCTTCAATTTCCTGATCTTAAAAAAAAAAAAGGTAATAATTGTATTTAGCTGTAGCAGCCATAGAGGTGAGCAGCTGTAGCAGCCATGGAACGGTGTGGTTTGGATACCCCTTCAAGGGAAAAAAAAGGTTCAATTAAAAGAGTACATTTTACTGACAGCCTTCAGCTATTAATGCCCTCAGGATCTGCCTCTGATTTTCATGTGAGGCCACATTCTTTGTGAAAACCCTTTAGCCAATGACCAAGTATGTCAACATACTAGAGACTGGCCATTTCTAACCAACATGAGACTCCTGCAATCAGCAATCTTCGATCAGGAGTTCCTCATTGGGTCAGCCAAGGCTTTGTCACATCTACACATTATCTGTGTTTTCCCTTACCTAATCTGGCTTCCTCTGTCCTTTTCAGTTCCTTTCATAGGCATATCTGTGTTAGGTAGTTAGATAAGTGGGGGCACTGGGCACATAGGTGGAGGGGAGAGAGGATGGTCTGGAAGATGTTGTTATGCCCGCCTTCAGCATAAAGGGCTTTACTTCCTCTAAATGAGTGCCAGCAAAAAAGCAGTTAGAACCCAATGGCCACAACTGCTTGGTAGCGACAAGGACCTAACCGAACATGACCGAATGTTCATTGTAATATAATTAGTGTTGCGGTTTAGGTTCCCCCACCATGGGTTTTTCTGTGTGCATCATGGGTAAGGACATGCCCAAAGGGGACAAACATGGCTAAGCACTCCAGGGGCAAGAGCCATCAATCAATCAGAAGACCACCTCTACACGAGGGTATGAGAGAAGGGGAAAACAAAGACCATTGCTTTTTCCTCCCTTGGATCAGCCTGCCTCCTAGTCTTAGAGATGTACTTTTCCTTTCCTAAATGAATCCTTTAAAAATCTTCCGCTGCACAGTGCTCTCCGTCTCCCATCTGTAATCTTATCTTTCAGGTATGACAAGAACTGGGGTCTTTTCCCTCACCTTTTTGGGGCAGCATCTGTATTACAATCAACGTTATACTCTGAAAGCTTTCCCTGCCCGATCCTACCTTTTCTGCTTTGCCATTTTACAGGCCTTATCCCCCAATAAACTCTTTGCAGTCTTAACTCCATCACTGTGTGCTTGCCGAAGAGTCAGCTGATACACCACGTCATAAGGGTGCCATGAAAATAAAATGAAATAATATATAAAGACATGAAATAACATCTAAATAAACAATACTTAACATACAATATGTAGTGAATAAATGTGAGTTTTTATTGTTGTTTTAGGAACTGCACCTCCACTCTTTCTTGTGTACTTTGTTTTGTTTTGTTTTTTGGAGGGGGTGGTAATTAGGTTTATTTATCTAATTTATTTATTATGGAGCTACTGGGGATTGACCTTGTACATGCTAAGCACGCACTCTACCACTGAGCTCTACCCTCCCCCCTTTCCTTGTATACTCTTGATCACATTCTTATTATTATTTCCTAACTTTTAGCCACCAATTATCTGCCTGCCTGCCCACTCACCCACTGTATTTTTAGTCTGTCCTCAAGTGGTAGCTGCTTCTTGACCTTCAAATACGATAATGTCTCTTTAGTTTTAAAACAATATCAGTAACAACCACAACAGCAGTAACAAAATATTATTGTTTCTGCTTTCAGTTATTTCTCCAAATCATGCTATATTACTGCCTCTGCTTCTCAAACTATTACAGTTTTGTTTATACATTCACTGATTTCTTGAAAATGTTTTTTCAAAGATCAATGATCTAAGAAAGTTAAATTCCACAACATTTCTTAAGTCTCTCTAAACACCAGCATTTCATTCATTTGTGCAAAAATATATGTATATATTTACATAGTAAAGATTTCTGAGAAGTTATGATGTAAAGAAATCTGAGTCATTTTTATTTAGCCTAGTGTTTGTTAAATCAATTCGATTATTTGCACAAACATGCATCAGAGACCCATTAATATTCTCCAGTGCATTTTAGGAACACTTGTCTAAAAGTTATTATATCTGCAAGTGAATATAAGGCCTTGATTATGAAACATAACTAACTGTAAATAAGCATGTACTTAATCATTGGTATTCTATCAGGATTGTGTAATGCCAGACACATGGCAGTAATTGTGGATTATAAGAAAAAAGTTAAAACTGTGCTTGGTACTCCCTAGTATATACCCAGCAAGTAGCCAAGCGAAAATAAAACAGTGAATAAGCCCTCAGTATCAATAGTCTATGCATCCTAATGGGATATTAAGTAAATCAGAAAGTGTCATTCATTCTAGAAGCATGGAATGGTAGTAACCACTCATTCTCATTCCCAGGATAAAGCTTGCTTTCCCTGTGTCTAGCAGATAACATTAGCCTTTATCAAATCATGTGACTTTCCACCCCACCCCCCAAAAAAAGCAAGGGATCTCAATATACCCTCACATCTCCTGCATACCTTGGGCAAGTTAAATAACTTCTCAGAGCCTCATTTTCCTCATCTGAAATATGGGGGATAATAATAGATTATACCTCAAAAGATGGTTTAAAAAAATTTTAAGATTTAATTTTGTCATACACATACAGCTCATACAATAGTGCTGAGCATCTAAGTAAGTGCTCAATGAATGTTCGCTATAATTAATAGCAGTAGCACAGTCATCAGTGAGTGACTAATGTGATGGCCTGTTCCTAACTTCTATAACCTGTGTGAAATCTGAGTTATACAGTTGGAGTGAAAAACACAGTAACAGTATAAATTGACATTTCCCCAGATCTAACCAATCCTACAATCATTTTTTTCCTAATTTGCAACCTTGATCATATCATTTCCTACCTCATTATAGGGCCTCCCATTACTTTTCAAACTAAATGAAAATCTTACATGGTTTATCACAGCATTCAAGATCATGCAGACCCTGCCTCTAATCTAAATTTCACCCTTAGATGTCACCATTTTTCTACTTAGAATGCTGTTTGCCAGAAAAATTTTTTCTGGTAGCTGCTTTCCAAACATCTCCTATATTTGTTTATTGCTTTATGCCTTTGTTCATAAATTTCTTCTTACGTCTCATAAATTTTCAGTTCTTTACTTGACATATTCCTACTCCTTAAACTTCCACAGCAATTAGGAGAATATTCCTTTTTGTACACTCATTTATTTATTCTTTCATTCAACAAATATGTATCAACAATTACTACAGTCATTTAACAAATCATTACAAGTGAGATGCATGTTTAAAAGAAAGGGAAGCATTAGCTATGTAAATGTATAACAGGGGAGCTAACCTATTCTGGCAATAAAAATGTTCCCTCAAGAAGCCACATTTTAGGAGAGTGAGTTGGAATAAAAGTTCAGTAGGATTTAGCAACATGGGACTGGTACTGGGGGTGGGAGTGGTGAGTAGAGATCTAGCCAGAGAGAACCACTTATATGAAGGCTGTAAGGCAAAAAGAGTACAACATATTTGTAAAACTAAAAGAAATTTAGTATGGCTATAATAAGTGTGATGAAGGGAAAGTCTTGGATGCTAACAGAAGATGTAATATGTGAAGGCTGTGAAATAAAAAAGACATCTTGTCATTATAATTCTGTCAGGTTTGTTGTCTGTTATAGTAATCACCCATATGGGTTAGGAAAATATACTAATTATCTTTGTTTCCCAAAACTCACAGGGCAAAGCCACATATATATAATATATATTTAATTCTCAGAGAATATCTATTGATTTGAATTTGTTTCCAGGACATCATTTGGAAATACTACGATATGCAATACTTCATTTGTGTGGACTTTACAAAAATGTTTATGAATTATACCTTTGTTCATGGGATTTCAGTTTTCATATAGTAAACTTATATTTTTTATTTGTTACTGCATTATTTTGAACTGCATCAAGAGAAATCTTTTAATTACATTGAAAGAGAGAGAAAGTGGTAAGACTGGTGTGGCAGAAATGAGATGAAATGGTAGCTCTTATTGACTGTTCTTAAAACAAGTCATGGTTTGCTGAGAGAATGAAATGTGCAATCTGTAGCCCATAGAGACCAAACAGAAATGACCCTATGAGGGCAAAGGTGTGTTTATCCAAACAATAATAAATTCTTTCAAAACGCAGAGGAAAGGGGCTGCAAATTCAGCTTGCCTTGTTTTATAAATCAAATCACTCAGAGCTTCCATATACACTTTTATCTATGATTTGCCAACAAACTTCTTAAAGATATAGCTGCCTCTTAGCTTAGACAGAGATCCAAAGTGTTTGAGAAGAAAGTACTTTTTATATTTAAACAACTTGAAACTTCTCTTAAATTTTTATTTCTATTCTAATTAAGAAAATAGAGTTTTTCACCATTGAGAACTATGCTGGCTATAGGTTTGTCATATATAGCTTTTATTATGTTGAGATATGTTCCCTCTATACCCACTTTGGTGAGAGTTTTTATCATAAATGGGTGTTGAATTTTATCAAATGCTTTTTCTGCATCGATTGAGATGATCATGTGGTTTTTGTCCTTCCTCTTGTTGATGTGATGTATTACATTGATTGATTTGCGTATGTTGAACCAGCCTTGTGTCCCTGGGATGAACCCCACTTGGTCATGATGTATAATCTTTTTTATGTGTTGTTGGATTCTATTTGCTAAAATTTTGGTGAGGATTTTGGCGTCTATGTTCATCAGTGATATTGGCCTATAATTCTCTTTTTTTGTAGTGTCTTTGCCTGGTTTTGGTATCAAGGTGATGGTGGCTTCATAGAATGAGTTTGGGAGTATTCCCTCCTTTTCAATCGTCTGGAAGAGTTTTAGAAGGACTGGTATGAGTTCTTCTTTGTATGTTTGGTAGAATTCCCTGGTGAAGCCATCCGGTCCTGGACTTTTATTTGTAGGGAGGTTTTTAATTGCTATTTCTATTTCCTTTCTAGTGATCGGATTGTTCAAGTGTTCAGTTTCTTCTTGATTCAGTTTTGGTGGACAGTATGTTTCCAGAAACTTGTCCATCTCCTCTAGGTTATCCAGTTTGGTTCCATATAGTTTTTCATAATATTCTCGTATGATATTCTGTCATTCTAAGTGAAGTAAGCCAGAAAGAGAAAGAAAAATACCATATGAGATCGCTCATATGTGGAATCTAAAAAACAAAAACAAACAAAAACAAAGCATAAATACAGGACAGAAATAGACTCATGGACAGAGAATACAGACTTGTGGTTACCGGGGGTGGGGGGTAGAGGGTGGGAAGGGATAGACTGGGATTTCAAAATTGTAGAATAGATAAACAAGATTACACTGTATAGCACAGGGAAATATACACAAAATGTTATGATAAATCACAGAGAAAAAAATGTGACAATGAGTGTGTATATGTCCATAAATGACTGAAAAATTGTGCTGAACACTGGAACTTGACACAACACTGTAAAATGATTATGAATCAATAAAAAATGTAAAAAAAAAAGAAAATAGAATAAAGGCAGGAGGTGAAAATGTTTTTTACATGCTGAATGAAAGAAGATAATCCTTCCTTCTAAAAGTGCCTTAATAGTGTTTGAGACATGACTGAACTGCATTGATTGAATGTCAGATTTGGGGTTTTGGTTTGGTTTTTTTTTTTGTAATATTGCATTATTTTTTAAAGTCTTATTTATTGAGGCATAATTTATATTGAGTAAAATTCAACCTTTTTAGTCTGCAGTTCTAACAACTTGAAAGGTGCATGTAATTGTGCAACCCAAGCCAAAGTCAAGGTATAGAAGTTTCATCAAGGTGAACAACCCTATTGTATACCTTTGTAACCAACCCTTCTCAACACCCGAGCCTCTGACAACCACTGATCTTTTTCTATTCTTATAGTTTTGCCTTTTACAAAAATGTTATATAAATGGTATCATACAGTATCTAGCCTTCAGAGTTATACTCTAATAGTGTTGCACTTCTTTTATGTGGTAGTTTGCCATCCATACACCTTACTTGGTGAAGTGTCTATTCAAATTTTTATCCACTTTTTATTTGCTTTAAAAAAATTATTATTGTATGTTGAGCATTCTTTATATGTTCTGGTAATATGTTCTGTGTTTGATATGTGATTTGCAAATATTCTCTTTTTCACTTTTCTTTTGCAGTGTCTTTTGAAAAGAAGTTTTAATGTTGATCAAAAGTAATTTATATTTTCATTAATGAATCATGTGTTTGCTATTATAACTCATAAATCTAATCAAGGCCTCAAATACTGTTGCCTGTGTTTTTTATTTTTCTACATGCTTTGTAGCTGGGGTCCATTTTTGAGGTAACATTTGTATATGGTGTGAGGTGTAGATCTACCTTTGCTTACTTTTTTTTGAATAGGGATATTTAATTTTTTCCATTGACTTTTAATGAAAATAGTAACTTATTGATTGAATTGCCTTTGCATCTTTTAAATACATATATGTTTGAGTTTATTTCTTGGCTTTCTGCTCTGTTCCACTGATATGGGTGTCAGTTACTTTGTCAATATCACATTGTCTTGATTACTGTAGCCTAAAATCAGATAGTAAGAGCCCCCAGACTTTGTTCTTTTCTTTTCAAATTGTTTTGGCCATTCTGCTTTCTCTGCCTTTCCATGTGATTTTTGAATCAAATTTTATTTCAGTTAAAAAATTTTCTGATTGGAATTTGATTGGGATTGCATAACATCTAGAGTTCACTTTAGGGAGAACTGACATCTTAATAATATTGAGTTTTTCTTTCCATGAAAATGTTATATGTTTGTATTTATGTAAACTTTTGAATTTCTTTTATCTGTGTGTTGTAGATTTTAACATATAGACTTTGCACATAATTAAAAAATGTATAGCTAGCAGTTTTATTTTTGTTTTTAGGTGCCATTTTTTTTTAATTGAAGTAGAGTTGATTTACAACGTTGTGTTAATTTCAGGTGCGCAGCATAGTGATTCAGTTATGTAAACACATACACTTGGAAACAACCTAGAAGATACGTCAGTTAGATAAACGGATTCATAATTATGGACTGTAGAAGAAAGTCATGTGATGAAGATAAAGATTTGAGAGTTGACACCATATGAATGGTCAGTACAGTTTCAGGCCTAGATGAGTTGGCCTGAGAGAATATAAAATGAGAGAATAAGAGGGCCTGGGATTCAAAGTGGGTGAACTGCAATATTTGATTAATGGATAGAGTAAATGAGCCTGCAAAGAAGATAGAAAAAGAGTGGCCAGTTTGGGAAAAAGAAAACTCTCTAAAGCTATAAAAGAGGGGTTGTTCTGTTTGCTTTTTGTGAGGAAGCCAAGGGACAAAAGGGACAAGAATCTTTCATAATGTAAAGTGTCATCAGAAGAATCAAATAGTGCTGAGAAGTCAAGCAAGATGGAGACACAAAGTCACTAATGACCTCAAGAGGAGAAGTTGAAATTGAATGATAAGGGCAGAAATCAAATTATATTCACTTGAGGAGTGGTGGAGACTTTGGCTCTGACTAGGTGGAGTTAGGATGGGAGCTGAAGGAAATGTAGAACTAAAAGAGATCGTTTTTACGTAGGCAAAGTTTCTCATCCTGCCACCAAATCTCATGAAACCATTTTGCACATTTCAGATATACTTCCTTTATCAACTTATGCTGTTTTCACTCCTTACCACATTGTCTGCATTCCTGCGTCTGTATGTGATAGAATTTCTGCTGTTGAAATCTTCTATTAAACTCTCATGCAATTTATTTTTTTAACCGATATTTAGAAATTTAACTATCTTTTCTATCTACAGTATCTTGAAGGTTACTAGAAAAGCAGAAGTGCTTGGCTTTCCCCGAGGACAGCTGGAAAGATTTTAGGCTTTGTACTGTGTGTTCCAGAAACCATATGGTTCCCATTTTTGTGGGGGAGGGGAGGTGCAGGAGGGGCCTTAGGAAGCATCTTTGATTAGACTTAATCTACCTTTGTCACTCAGAGCTGAATCAGTCTGGTTAACCGTGATTCTGTTTTCAATAACAAAGAATAATCCAGACAACAGAAGTTTAAAACCGCTGAGGAGAGTCTACCTTGATTTTGTCTACGGAAAAAAGACACCAGTACCTTATACCAGATGAAATGGGTTTTCAGCTGTCCTGCCAAATGGATTAACTTTCCTCTCTACAAATGATTAAGATAAATCACTGAGTTGAATAAGAAAAATACTTTTAATGCTGAAATAATGATATTTATGATTTTGTGGACCCAGGTTTTTGGCTAAATACACTAAAGAAAGAGGCAATAATGGGGAAAGCTTGCAGCATTGTTGGTCAACAAGGCACAACTGCATGTGTTTCTCATCAGTTTCTTTCCTGTAGCACTTAGGTTTCAGCTTTCCACACCCTGTTGAGTCAGTTACTATTTATCTAGTTACATTCTATCCATCAAAATTCTGTCAGTGCTTCTAAAATGCTGTTGCCTGTTACCTCCTTTTCTATTCCCTTTGTCCTTGTGAATTCAAACTTCCTTGTAGTGTTTCATAAGGACATGTTTGAGTTGCCATATTACCCAGAAATTTACTTACATTTTAAGACTTGAGTAACTCATTTTTAAAAAACACAGTGTTAAGTGTAATCTGACAAAATAATTCCTTTTAAAGTAATATATCTTATCACTAGTTTCATTTCAGATGACTGTAACTTCATCACTTTTTAACCAACAGTTTGTGCATCCTTCTGTCAAATATTATGAAACTGCTGAAAGGTGCTCCTTAAAAAATTAATTTTACCTAATAATTGGTTTTTATATTTGGATGCATAATTGGATTGAACACATTAGCAACTTCTTGTAAATCAAATGTATAACTCCACTTAAAATTGCTATCATTATTACGCCAAAAAAATTAATGCTTTAGTCATACAACTTGCATTCAAGGAACTTAACAAAGAAAAGTAAATGGCAATACAGAATGAAGGAAGGGCTTCAAAAGATGTCTCTTAAGTTGAAAGGTATTTGAATTTCATTTGTGTATTACAATTTGAAAGAATTCAATATGTTAGAGCTGAAAATGAAATTCGTTCATGTGACAATAAATAAAACTGCTAGGGATCTATCAATGCATTTCAAAAGACTACACATTCTAAACATGTACTTTTGCAATGACATGCCAGCCCATGAGAAATCACTGTTTATGGGGGTTTTCCCCCATTTAAATTTCTGTGTTAGGACTGAATAGACATTTTTATGAAGTCAAACTTTTATGGTTTAATTTAGAGTGAAGGACAGAGTAGATAATACACACAAGTACAGTAAAAATGCACATAAATAAACGCAGGGGAAAGTATAAGGATTTTATTGTATTTTCAAGGAGAAATTGAGAATAAATTCATGTAGCTCAGTCCTTTAGGGAAACTTACAACCTTAATTAAAACATTTAGTTACATGGGTTTGACCTTTCTTTCTGCTTTTAAAAAAAAGTATAAGAAAGACAGTGGGTGGCTGCAGTTCTGCATTATCACCCAGAACAAACAAGAATATAGCCCTGTTTTATGATTTCTTTCTTATTCCACCATAGATTTACAAATATGCCCCACTGATGCTCAGGAGCGATCTGATTCACATTTCTTGTAAGCCCTTCTTAATCTTAACAAATAGGACTTGATCAACAGGGAGGAGGCTTAGAGCCTGAGGCTTAAAAACAAGAAAGTTGAAAAAACAAACAAACCAACCTTCAGGCAACCTACAAACTTTGAGTCAATAACCCTTCCAACACAGACATTCCAAGATAGTGAATGATCCTCAAACAGCTATTCCAAGGCCAGATGAAGTCGGCTGGCTAAAAACAAGGACAAAAGAAATGCCTGAAAGTGTAGAGAAGTATATCCTTTCTGTGGCCAATTAGACTATCCCCGCAGCTCTGCTGAAGAAACTCAGTGTTCAGCACCCAGGGCAGTCATGGTCATCCAGGGTAATGATTTGAAACAAATTTTGAGTCTGAAAGATTGACAGCCTTTTCTGATTTCAACCGCTAACCTGACTAGATTTCTAAGCATCGTTAGCTCTCCTAAATTCCTTCTCACTCTGTTCTGCCCATCTGTCAGGATAACCAAGCGTCCACCTGCACTGTCCAAATGAATGGTTAAAGTAGGAAAGATAGACCCCAACACAAAGCGTAACACCTCCTTCTCAGCCTTGACGCAATCTCTGTACACATTTCATGCATTTCGTAAAAATCCAGATCTTAAAACATTATTGTAATGGCTGGTTGAGTAAGTGACTTTTAAAAAGTGAGGTTGGGCCAAATAGAGAAAGCATTACTTAGACGAGGTACATTGGACAAGACCAGTCACATAATGTAGTTTAAAATTATTGTGCATGAATTTTCTTTGCTTCTTGAAATTAGGTCTTATCCCAGTTTTGCCAATTTTGGATTAGGAATACCTGTATGAGATTTAGCTTTTAATTGTAACTGACAGGATATTTTATTACTATACAGGACAAAGAAATAAAAGAGTAAAGGGTTGTTTTGTCAGATGGGAAATGGTTCTTACTAAATCCTTCTCTTGGGGATTTATAATGTATAATATTAGCATGTTAACTCACTGAGAAGTCCTGCAGCTAAAGAATCCTATTTAAACTGCTTCAAAGTTAAAACACCATATTTGCACAGATACTTTTTACATCGTAGAATTTTTTTTAATGCCAGATGGAATGGCCTCAAATAAATCAAATATTTGTCATTTCATCTATTTTATAATTAGGATTGCCTAGAATAATATTAAATTATATACGACAAAGCCATGATATCGTAAGCCAGATTTTTAAGAAAATTCTGCCAAAGTTATCTTCATGAACAATTTTGCTTGATATTGACATAATGCTGAGTTTTAAATGCATTAGCCAATGACTATATTATTGTTGAAACATTTTACTTCCGTGGGCCTTAATATAAAGCCCAGAGGTTCTAACTTTCAACAATTAGGTTTAACGAATTTAAGTTTCACCACAGACTCCAAGGTTAATTTTTGTCTGAGACATCACCTCTAAACTTCTATCATCCTCCTAATACGTATGGCTGACTCCGTATCCCATGTGACTGCATTAACTCTGTGCTAAGGGAAGTTCAAGGTCGTGACGCTTCTATTCTACCCAGGCTTTCTGCATTGAACCTATAATGCCCAGCTTTATACGGAAACATGTATGTATAACACTTATTAGCCTTAAAGTTAAGGCTATCATATAATTTATTTTCCAAAATCAGACACCTTTAAGAGTAATAGAGGGTGTATTAACTATTAAAAGTTTGGTTGCTCTGTGATTTTGCTCATACAATGGTATTACAAGTCTCCAAGGTAATGATGATTCTTCATCAAAATCTCCCCTATTTTAAACACTGCCCTTAGGCATGGAGTTCTTCACGTTCCAAATAAGGTCTATCCCCTTTGGCAGAGATTTAGTGCTCTCCGTCCTTAGGGTCTGCTTTCTTCCTCATCATAAATCCTGCACCACTGCATAGGAACTGAGACTGGGGTCCCTCACTTCCAGGAGTGACAGCTTAACTCTGCAAGTAGGCGTGGTGGGGAGTGGATGACAGCTCTGCCTGTTCTTGGCTTGTGCCTTCTGGCATGGAACCTTCGCCCTTATAAGCAAGCTGAGGAAGCGGTCCACAATATTCTCAGCTTGCTGTGCCTGCCTACTTGAAAAAGTGTTTCTGCAATATGGGACTCCAGGACAGGGAATGAAAAATGCTTGCAGCTAGCCTCTCCGAGGGTTGAACTGGAGCTCCAGACTGGAAGAAAGAGGGAGAGCCTGTCTTCTTGACTGCACATGCCCAGACTGTTAGGTAGTTAGACAAGTGGAGGCACCTGGCAGATAAGGTGGAGGAGAGGGAGGATGGTCTCGAAGATGGTGGTATGTCCACCTTCAGCATAAAGGGGCTTTATTTCCTCTAAATGAGTGCTTGCAATAAAGTGGTTAGAACTGTTACTGGGAAAAGGGAAATAAAAATTACCTCGGTTCTCAGTCACCTGAAAAAAAACGAATTTTTAACAAGAGACAGAAAGCATGATATAAACAAGATTTTTATTAGTAAAATAAAAAGGTAGTAAAAGATAGTACACTTCTGAGAGCTGGGAGCGGGCCAATCCAAGAGAGGAAAAATGGCGCCAATCCTTTGTTTTCCTATTTTATATCCTGGCTTAGGGGCGTTTTCGTGATTGATTGCTTGATTTATGGCTCAGGTTCTTTGAGTGATCAGGCTGATTGACAGCTCAGGTTCCTTGTGCTCAGGGTGAATGAAAACTCAGGTTCCTTATGCTCTGGCATGCCCATCCCCTTTGGGGCAGGTCCATTGCATCAAGTTATGCCAGGTCTTTCTCTTATGCACAGCTGCAGCGTTTTGATTTTAGCTGGCTTTTTCTGCTGGCCCTCATTTAGAGAAAGTAAAACTTTCTGGAGTCCCTTATCCTGAGTGTAGGTGTAGTGTTATTTTCTGGGTTGTTCCTTTCCCCTTCCTCTCCCCCTGCCCAGTGCTCACTTCTAACTGCCTAACAGAACCTGATGGCCACAACTGCGTGATAGTGACAAGGACTTAACCAGACATGACCCAATGCTCAGTGTAATATAATTAACACTGCAGTTTAGGCACCTCCCCATGGGTTTTTCTGTGTGCATCATGGGTGAGAACATGCGCAAAAGGGGCCGAGCATGACTAAGCAAGAGCCGTCAATCAGTCGAGACTACCTTTAAGCGAGGGTGTAAGAGAAGGGGCAAAGACAATTGCTATCTGCCCTTGAATCAGCCCACCTCTCATTCTTGGAGGTGTACTTTCCCTTTGCTAATAAATCCTTTAAAATCTTTCACTGCACAATGCTTCTGTCTCCCATCTGAATTCTCCTCTTCCAGGTAAAACAAGAACTGAGGTTTCCCCCCTTCCCTTTTTGGGGTAACAAGACTAAGGTCTTAGCTCAAGTACAGAGGTGTAGATTGAGGAGTCCAGCTACAGATCAAAATCCATGTGTCATCTTTCAGAGCCAACTATAGACAATCACAAAGGCTTTGCTTAGCAGACCGCAAGGGGGAAAGCTACTCTCCCCCTGCACCCCTCAGACTCGGTGCAGAGCCAGTACATTACAGTCTCTGGAGAGAGATGCAGTCAAGGACTAAAGCCACCCCTGGGCCAGCCAAGCTCGTATAGATATCTGCATCCCCAGCCAAGGTGCCTCCTTTCAGAGGCTTCCTTATCTGGGGACCTCCACTGAGGCACGTTTCAGGCCCCTCTGCTGAGACTTCCTTATCAGGGAACTTTGGCTAAGACAGTTTTCCCTTTACTGACTCAGTACTTTTGGCATCTGACTCACTCCCAGCCTTCCCTCTCCTAAGCCCTAGATCTCAAGGTCCATAAAACATTAGGAGCATTTTATTCAGGGCTCCTTGGCAGTGAGATGATTCTCCTACCTACACGGCCTGCCATCTGACTTGACGCTCACCCTGTGCAGGCTCCCTGGGGAAAAATGGAACGTTAAGGAGCCAGGACTATTTTTCTTTGCCTCTCATCTGCACTCTTACTGTAAGTGAATAAAGGCTTATTACTTTCATTTTGACTCCTTGTCCTAACAGATCACCTAAACACCTGGTAGCTAGACATGGGGTGGTGAGTGATGGGGCAGGTCATGGCTCAGATGTCAGAGATTCATGTTCTTCTTACCGAGATTTAGTAAATTTTCTTGAAACAATGTTTCTCCGTATGCCCTTAGGGCAGTTTCCAGAGAATTTAAATGACCGTTTTCTATAATTTTTACCAGTTAGATTGTAGTTTTGCTGGAGAGGGAGTCTACGTAGTTCCTAACACCATCGTTACAGAAGTGATGTTTTTATTTCTAAGGTATATTCTTGCTAAAGTTGACAATCACGTTACCTTAGCACATGCAAACTTTTTTGTAAAAAACAAGCTTTGAAAATTCTCAAAACAGGAAATGACTCAATGTCAAGGATAAAGCAAAATATTGAATTGTTTGAGCTTGTTAAAACTAAATACACAACAAAGACCAGACTCGAAAATTTCCTGAGCAGATAAAACCATTTAAACCTCAAGAGCAAAACTAAATGTAGTTTATTTCATGAATATAGTGAAACAAGCTATTTTTTTAATAAATGCCTCTAATAATCATAAAGAAAACTTAAATCATCTTCCTAAAAATGGCATAAGATAATCATTTTTAACCAATTCCCTGCAGTCTGGAAACACTCATTGTAATAACCAGTCATTGTAAAGATTAAACAACTTCCTGATTTTCACTTTATAAGCCATCCTGTAATGTCATGCTCCTCGGCTTCATATCAGTTTTGAATTTGAAAGCTACTGGTTCATGAACTGTTCTTATATGCAGAATAAAGACTTGCTAACGACTATTTATTGATTTGGTGGTTTTAATTTTGCTATTTTTGGATCTTTGACAGGCTAATGTGTTTACGTGTTGGATGCCACAAAGCAGTTAACAAGGCAAAGGACAATGGTGTACGTTGAAATTATTGCTACGTACTGGAATAACAGTGTCTAAAAAGTAGATATCACTAACATACATGCTATAGTTTAAAATCAGCCCTCCCAGGGTAGGGGTATAGCTCAGTGGTAGGGCACATGTGTAGCATGCTTGAGGTCCTGGGTTCAATCCCCAGTACGTTCATTAAAAAAAAAAAAGAGAGAGAGAGAGAGAATCAGTTCTTCTTACATTGGCCAAAAATCCTTCCAATACCTTTGAGTGTTGTTTTCAGGATGATACGTTTGAAGTTACTGGCTGATACAACAAAGGGAAGCAACACTCCCTCCCACAAATGTATTCCTAATGTATTCCTGTTTGTGGGAGGGAGTGTTGCTCCCCTTTGTTGTATCAGCCAAACAGATTAGACCTAGAGCTACAGAGAATGAATATCATGGGCCAACTCGATTGTGTTGTGACATCTTTGATCAAATATAGGGACTATGTTTTATCCATCTTTGTATTCACCTCACAACCTTTGCATTGTGTCATCTAGGAAGCACAATAAATGATGGTTGTTAAACTGAATTTAATTTTATCTTTTCCTAGATCGAAAAGGATTTAGGCTCAGGCATAATAGCACCTACTCTTACTTGTTAATAGCTGTGGTAACTGAATCAACGTTTGATTTCATGTTAAATATTTGGAGAGTCATTGATACTTATTATGTGTTCTGTTGCAGTATGATGCCCTTATTTTCTGCTCCTAGCAGTCTCTTGTTTGGAAATAACTGAAACATCTTAAGACACCTTTGAGAGCATTGTGAATTGAGAGCATACTGAATACTGGGAATGATATTTTTTTTAAGAGTACTGCGTTTTTTCAAACATGTCTATTTTTTTAGCACAGTCTCACGATATACTGATTTCTAAGCAAAACAGTAATCCATTGTTGAAATAAGTGCTGTAGATTGAAACACCTACGTTGAGGACATCAGTTTTATAGCCTCCACTCACCCATCTCATCTGTAGGCCAGAATACAGCTAGGCAGTCTGTCCCTGCATTAACCCAGTAATCAGATGATTGAGAGAATTCACCCATATTCAGGTACTTCTGATTTTTGCTAATGCTTGATTGTTTATTTTTGTTAAGATTTAAAGTAAAAGGGGGGGAGGGTATAGCTCAAGTGGTGGCGAGCATGTTTAGCATGCATGAGGTTCTGGGTTCAATCCCCAGTACCTCCTCTAAAAATAAATAAATAAACCTAATTACCTCCCCCCCAAAACAAACAAAAAGTAAAGTAAAGGGAGGAAAGGAGGTAGGAAGGGATAAATTGGGAGTCTGAGATTTGCAGATATAAACTAATATATATAAAACAGATAAACAACAAGGACCTACTGTATAGCATGGGAAATTATATTTAATATCTTGTAGTAACCTATAATGAAAAAGAATATGAAACCAAATATATGTATATATATGTATGACTGAAACATCATGCTGTACAACAGAAATTGACACATTGTAAACTGACTATACTTCAATTAAATAAATAAATACATAAAACATATAGGTATTTTGGGGTATAACATGACCACAGAGTGGATCAACCTAAAATCAAAATTTCTAAGCAGTTTCATTAAGCATAAACAGCAAATTGCAGATGTAAGGTTCAGGAATGAATTTAGTTTTGACTGCTAATTGCTCCTCACTAAGCAGTTGGTACTTGCTGTAACCAGGGATAACCAGGGATAATGAGATCATATTCTCATTTGTTCTGTATCTTAATCTTCTGGGCTCTCTGTCTCATGGAGATTTACAGGTTGCCTCCATAATTAACTCAAATTTTATTTACTACACTCTGAGGAAGTTACTGCTCCTATGACAAACTGTTACAAATGCACTTTCTTTAGAAACTTTGCAAGTTTTGTTCAGCAAGCCCTCACTGAATCGTCCATCTACTCCATTGTATCCTATATATTGTTTTGCTAATTAAACTACCTGAGCACAAAGTATTCTCTGAAGTATTCTTTAGAGCCATTTTAGGTGAACAGAAAAATTATGCAGAAAGTACAGAGTTCCCATCTAAATCTCGCCCCGACACATGTACAGCTTTCCCTGTTATCAACATCCTGCACCAAAATGGTACATTTGAAACAATGGATAAACATTATTATTACTCAAAGTCCCTAGTTTACATTAGGGATCATTCTAAATGTTGTACATTCTATGATTTTGGAAAAATATATGATGACATCTATCTACCACCAGAGTAGCATAAAGAATGGTTTCACAGCCCTAAAAATATGCTCCACCTATTCATCACTCCCTATCCCCCAATACCTGCCACCACTAACCTTTTTAATGTCTCCTATTCTTTTTTTGCAGAATGTCATAGAGTTAGAGACATGGAGTATTTAGCCTTTTCAGATTAGTTTTATTTCACTTAGTAACATGCACTTAAGTCTCCTCCCTATCTTTTCATGGCTAGATAGCTCGTTTCTCCTTAGAGCTGAGTAATATTTTCCAGTTTATCCACGCACTACTGAAGAACATCTTGGTTGCTCCTAGGTTTTGGCAATTACAAATGAAGTGGCTATCAGCCTCCCTGTGCAGGTTTTTACGTGGACATAAGTTTACAACTAGTTTGGTAAGTACCAAGGAGTGCAGTTGCTGGACCATCTGGTAAGAGTGTGTTTAGTTTTGTAACAAACTGCCCAACTGACTTTCAAAGTGGCTAGGTCATGTCACATTCCCACCAGCAATGAATGAGAGTTCCTGTTGCTCGACATCCTCACCAGCATTTGGTGTTGTCAGTGTTCTGGATTTTGACCATTTTAATAGGCATATAGTGGCACCTCATTGTTGTTTTAATTTGTGATTCCTTAATGGTATATGATGTGGAGCTTCTTGTCATATGCTTATTTGCCCTCTGTATATCTTCTTTGGTCTTTCTGTCATTTTTGTCCTCCAAATTTTATTACTTAGTTTATCTGTTCATACTAAAAACATCTCTTCTTTTAAGTCTGCATACTCTAATCTTCTGGCAATTGCTAACTTCTGACTCTTAATCATGAAATTAGGTCTTTACTATCTGTAAAACTCCTCATTATGTGCTTGGGAACAGCTGGCTTCCTGGAAGTACTGCCCCTAGTCCTCTAAAAAAAAAAAAAGAAAAGTTCCGTATCTATTCTTTCTAGCTTTCTCACATTAAATAATATTATATGTTATCAGAAACCAGCATGGATAACTTTAGCATTTTTAACTATTAATTCTACTGAGCATGATGTTTAAGATATACAAGTCTTGCATTCTGCTTCTAAAGATGATCATAAATATGAGGGTCATGGGACTAATTAAAGTTGATATTTTAACCTCCCAGCATAGGTTTCTTCAATAATGGGCTCCTAAGCTTTGATCTGATTTAAATATTTTCATATATGTATGGTTACTTTCTCCATTTATGAGCACTCTCATATTTCTTGGGAAGAATAAATGGAGATGCCAGGATTATGGTACCAAGATTGCTCTGAGTAATCATGAAAAGTGTTTCAGTGAATGTTTGTTGACATAATTCTTTCTAGATATCTAGAAATAAAAGACAGAAAAAAATGCAATCACCAGCAAGTTGGGATGATGAGTGAAAAATCAGTACAGATGAGCTCTATATATTCCTCAGCAATTTCCAGGCAATTCCTGCAATGAACAGCACTAAAATAAGAATCTTGATATCAACTGCTAACTTGACATCTCTCTTGATAGTTTTATGTGATTTCAGAGCATGATGTCTACTCATCATTTGGTTCTATATCTATCCTCTGATGGAAGAACATCTTCAAGAACTGGCTTTCAAATTTAGTTGACCAAAATTCTCAGTAAGAAATGAATTTTACTTTTCAATCCATATATATACACGTGTACTAAAAAGAAACAAAAATTTTAACCAAGCAATTCTTACACCTGCTATGAACAATGCACTCTGATATTTTCTATTCTACTCAATTTCATTTAAAAAATGATGGTCACCACAAACTTCATTGTTTTAATTATCCACCACTGGGTTTCCAACAGCAATTTCTAAGTATTTTTAAGAGATTCTTATGAATTCATATAGGGCAGAGTATCAAAATAAAATATTTGAAATTCTTCATGGGAGATTTGTCTTTTCTCTTTTGTTTACTAATACTATATATATAAATATATTTCACTTTGACCATTCTTATCAGTGTGTCATGACATCTACTTGTGATTTTTATTTGCATTCCCTAATGGCTAATGATTTTTAACATCTTTTAATGTGCTTATTTGCCATCATTACATTCACTTAGGTGAAATGTCAGTTTTTAATTTTTATGAAATCTATTTTATAAATTTTTCTTTTTATGAATTGTGCTTTTGGTGTCAATTCTAAGAATGCCTTGCTGTCCTTAGATCCTGATTTTTCTCATACTTCTCTTCCTAAAAGTTTTATAGTATTGCATTTTTTATTTAAGTTCATGATCCATTTTGACTTAAATTTGTGTTAGATTTGAGGTTTAGGTAGATGTTTAATTTCTCCCCAGTGATGTCCAGTTTCTTCACACCATTGATTGAGAGGCCTACCCTTCATCCATGGAACTGCTCTTGCACCATTGTGTGGGTCTACTTCTGGATATTCTATTCTGTTCCATTGACCTATGCATCTATCACTTCATTGTATCACATTATTTTGATTATTGTAGCTATATAATAGGACTTAATACCAAGTTGAATATTTTTGTCCACATTTTCCTTCTTTTTCAGGATTGTTTGAGCAGTTCTAGAGCCTATGTCTTTTATAAAAATTTTATAATAAAGTTGTGTGCAACTACAGAAAAACATTCTGGGATTGTGATAGGAATTGTATAAATGCAGATAAGTATGGGTAGAATTGACAGCTTTACAATGTTGAGCCTTCCAACACATGAACATGGTATGTCTCTCAATTTATTTAGGACTTCTTTGATTTTTTTTTCATCAGCATATATCGTTTTCAGTATATAGATCCTATATATATTTTAAATGTGTATTTAAGTATTTCATTGTCTTTGCAATGATTATAAAGGTTAATATGTTATTAATTTTGGGATATTGGTCTATAGTTCTTTTTGCACTGTTTGTCTAATTTTGGAATCACGGTAAAAGTAGCCTCATAAAATATATTGGAAACTATTCCCTTCTCTTTCATTTTCTGGAAGAACTTGTGTATAATAGATGATGATTCTTTTTTAAATGTTTGATAGAATTCTCCAGTGAAATTATCTTGGCCTAGAGATTTCTTTTTTGAGAACATTTAAATTACAATTTCAATTTTATTAATGGTTACAAGACTACTTAGGTTGACTATTTTATCTTTGTGAAATTTGGTAGTTTGTGGTTTTCAAAGAATTCAAAGTTGTCAAATTTATGAAAATAAAGTTGTTTGTGCTATTCCCTTGTTATTATTTATTATTTTTTCTGCTTCATTGTGTTATCTGTTCATTCAGAAATTAGGCAGAATAATAATAGGAAGAAGGTAAGTACAGATGTGCAGTGGTTTTTTTTTTCAAATTGGAGTATAGTTGATTTACAATATTGTGTTAGCTTCAGGTGTGCAGCAAAGTGATTCGGTTATATTTTTCCAATTATATTCCATTATAGATTATTATAAGATATTGAATATAATTCCCTGTGCTATACAGTAAGTCACTGCTATTTATCTGTTTTATGTGTAATAGTTTGTTAATCTCATAGTCCTAATTTGTCTCTCCCTCTCTGCCTCTCTATTTCCTCTGGTAACCATAAGTTTGTTTTTTTCTATCTGTTAGTCTGCTTCTGTTTTGTATACAGATGCATTTTTATTATTTTTTAGATTCCACATATAAATGGTATCACATGTGCAGTGCCTTTTTATGAAAATATTTTTAATAATAGATTAGAAAAATGTGGTGGTATTGAGATATAATTGACATACAACACTATAATTGTCACAGAATGTACAACGTAATGATTCAACATTTGTATATATAGCAAAATTATCACCATAAGTCTAGTTAACATTGGTCACTGTACATAGTTACAGATTTTTTTTTCTTGTGCTGACAGTGTTTAATATTTACTCTTAGAGCAATTCACAAATATGCAATACATTACAATTAATTATAGTTGCCATGCTGTGCATTATATCTCTGTGATATTTTTATTTTATAATTGAAGATTTGTACCTTTTGACCCCCTTCATGCATTTCACCCACACACCTATCCCCCTGCCTATGGCAACCACCAATCTATTTTCCTTATCTATGAGTTTATTGTTTTGGTTTTATATTCCATATATAAGTGAGATCATATGGTTCTTGTCTTTCTCTGCCTGACTTATTTCACTTAGCATGACATCCTCAGGGTCCAACTACGTTGTCGCAAATGGAAAGATTTTATTCTTTTTTTTATTAAAGTTTAGTTAGTTACATAGCTGAATGTATGTGTGTGTGTGTGTGTATGTATATATGTGTATATATATATCACATTTTCTTTATCCATTCATCTGTCATAGACACTTAGGTTGTTTACATATCTTAGCTATTGTAAATAATGCTGCATTGAACTTGGGAGTGCATATTTCTTTTCAAGATAAATGTTTTCATTTCCTTCAGATAAATACCCAGAAGTGAAATTGCTGGATTATATCATGGTCCTATTTTTAATATTTTGAGGAACCTCTGTACTGTTTTTCATGGTGGCTGTGCCAATTTACATTTGTACCAACAATGCACAAGGGTTTCCTTTTCTCCACATCTTCACCAACACATTATGTCCTATCTTTTTAATAATTGCCATTTTGATAGGTATGAGGTGAGATCTCATTATTACTTTGATTTCCATTTCCCTGATGATTAGAGATGTTGAGTATCTTTTCACCTGCCTATTGGCCAACTGTATGCCTTTCTTTGGAAAAATATTTACTCAGGTCCTCTGACCATTTTTTATCAAGATGTGCTTTTTTTGATATTAAGTTGTGTAAGTTCTTTATATCTTTTGTTTATTAACCCTTTATCAGATATATGATTTGCAAATATCTTCTCCCATTAGTAGGTTGTCTTTTCATTTTGCTTATGGTTTCCTTTGTTATGCAGAAGATTTATAGTTTGATACAGCCCCACTTGTTAATTTTTGCTTTTGTTGCCTTTGCTTTTGATGTCAAATGCAATAATTCATCACCAAGACCAATTTCAAGGAGTTTACCACCTATATTTTCTTCTAGGAGTTATGTGGCTTCAGGTCTTACAACCAAATCATTTTTGAGTTAATTTTTTGTGTGTGGTGCAGTTTCATTTATTTACATGTTGCTATCTGGTTTTCCCAGCACCACTGTTGAAGGGATGGTCTTTTCCCCATTGTATATTCCCGCCTCCTTTGTCATAGATTAATTTCAATAAGTGTGTGGGTTTATTTATGGGATCTCTAGTCTCTTCTATTGATCTATGTATCTTTTTTATGCCAGTACAACATTGTTTTGATTACTGTAGCTTTGCACTATAGTTTGAAGTCAGGAAGCATGGTACGTCCAGCTTTGTTCTTTTTTCTCAAGATTTCTTTGACTATTCAGGGTCTTTTTTGGTCCCATACACATTTTAGGATGATTTGGTTTTTTTCTTTTTTTTAACATTTTTTATTGATTTATAATCATTTTACAATGTTGTGTCAAATTCCAGTGTAGAGCCCAATTTTTCAATTATACATGAACACATATATACTCATTGTCACATTCCTTTCTCTGTGAGCTACCATAAGATCTTGTATATATTTCCCTGTGATTTGTTTTATTTCTGTAAAAACTTTCATTGGCATTTTGATAGAAGTTGCATTGAATATGTACATTGCTTTGGGTTGAATGAACATTTAAACAATACTAATTCTTCCAATCCATGAGCCCAGAATATTTTGCCATTTATTTCAATTTCTTTCCTCATTATCTCATAGTTTTCAGTGTACAGGTCTTTCACCTCCTTGGTTAAATGTATGCCTAGGTATTTTATTCTTTTTGATACAGTTGTAAGTGGTATTGTTTTCTTAATTTCTCTTTCTGATAGTTTGTTATTAGTATATAGAAATGCAACAATAAACAAATGGGACCTAACGAAACTTACAAGCTTCTGCAGAGCAAAGGAAACCAGAAATAAAACAAGAAGAAAACCTATGGAATGGGAGAAAATTTTTGCAAGTGAAACCGACAAAGGCTTGATCTCCAAAATATATAAGCAGCTCATAAGACTCAATAAGAAAAAAATAAACAACCCAGTCCAAAAATAGGCAGAAGACCTAAACAAGCAACTCTCCAAGGAAGACATACAAATGATCAAAAAGCACATGAAAAAATGTTCAGTATCACTAATTATCAGAGAAATGCAAATCAAAACTACAATGAGGTATCACCTCACACCAGTCAGAATGGCCGTCATTCAAAAATCCAAAAATGACAAATGCTGGAGAGGCTGTGGAGAAAGGGGAACCCTCCTACACTGCTGGTGGGAATGCAGTTTGGTGCAGCCACTATGGAAAACAGTGTGGAGATTCCTCAAAAGACTAGGAATAGACTTACCATATGACCCAGGAATCCCACTCCTGGGCTTGTACCCAGAAGGAAATCTACTTCAGAACGACACCTGCACCCCAATGTTCATAGCAGCACTATTTACAATAGCCAAAACATGGAAACAACCTAAATGTCCATCAACAGGTGACTGGATAAAGAAGAGGTGGTATATTTATACAATGGAATACTACTCAGCCATAAAAACCGACAACATAATGCCATTTGCAGCAACATGGATGATCCTAGAGAATGTCATTCTAAGTGAAGTAAGCCAGAAAGAGAAAGAAAAATACCATATGAGATCGCTCATATGTGGAATCTAAAAAACAAAAACAAACAAAAACAAAGCATAAATACAGGACAGAAATAGACTCATGGACAGAGAATACAGACTTGTGGTTACCGGGGGAGGGGGGGTAGAGGGTGGGAAGGGATAGACTGGGATTTCAAAATTATAGAATAGATAAACAAGATTACACTGTATAGCACAGGGAAATATACACAAAATGTTATGATAAATCACAGAGAAAAAAATGTGACAATGAGTGTGTATATGTACATGAATGACTGAAAAATTGTGCTGAACACTGGAATTTGACACAACACTGTAAAATGATTATGAATCAATAAAAAATGTAAAAAAAAAAAAGAAATGCAACAGACTTGTGTCTATTGATTTTTTTATCCTGCAACTTTACTGAATTCATTTATTAGTTCTAATAACTTTGTGGTTGAGTCTTTAGGGTTTTTCTATATATAGTATCGTTTAATCTGCACATAGCAATACTTTTACTTCTTTCTTTCCAATTTGGATTCCTTTTATTTCTTTTTCTTGCCTAATTGTTCTGTTTAGGACTTCCAATATTATGTTGACTAAAAGTGGCAAGAGTAGAACTTGTTCCTGATCTTAGGAGGAAAAGCATTCAGTATTTCACCATTGAGTATAATGTTAGCTGTGGGCTTATCATACATGGCTTTTATTATATTGAAGTATATTCCCTCTATACTCACTTTGTTGGGAGTTTTTATCATAAATGGATGTTGAATCTTCTCAAATATTTTCCTGCTTACATTGAGGTGATCATGTGATTTTAACCCTTCATTTTATTAATATGGTGAATCACATTGATTGGTTTGAGGATGTTGAACTATCCTTTCAACCTGGAATAAATCCCACTTGATCATGGTATATGATCCTGTAATATATTGTTGAACACAGTTGGCTAATATTTTTGAGGATTTTTGTTGAAGATTTTGCTTCTATGCTCATCATAGATAATGATCTGTAGTTGTCCTTTCTTTTGGTACTCTTGTCTGATTTTGATATCAGGGTAATACTGGCTTTGTATAATAAGTTTGGAGATGCTCCCTGCTATTCAATGTTTTGGAAGAGTTTGAGAATAATTGGTGTTAAATCTTTGAATGTTTGATAGAATTCATTGGTGAAGCCATGTGGTCCTGGGCTTTTTTTTGGAGTGTTTTTAAATTACTAATTCTGTCTCTTTACTAGTGATTGGTCTGTTCAGATTTTCTACTTCTTCATGTTTTAGTCTTGGGAGATTGTACGATTTTAGGAATTTAATCATTTCTTACACATTGACTAATTTGTTGGTATGCTTGTTATTATCTTAATGACTGCAGGATCTACAGTGGTATCCCTTTCTTCGTTACTGATATTTATGATTTATGTCATCTCTCTTTTCATATTTGTTGATGTTGCTAGAAGTTTGTCCATTTTTTAAAGAATCAACTTTTATTGCATCGATTTTCTCTATTGTTTTCCTGTTTTTAATTTCATTGCTATCTCCTCTTGTCTTTATTGTTTTCTTAATTCTGTAGGAATTTTCCTAATGTACTTAATAAATATAGTGTATTTCCTTGCATTGTTTAGGATTGTTTTGTTTAATTTCCAAGGTTTTGGAGATTTTCCTTTTGCCTTTCTGCTAGTGATTTCTAGTTTGATTTCATTATGGACAAAGAAATCATATACAAATGTGTATTCTGTTGTTGAGTGGACTATTGTCTAAACATCAATAAGATTCTGTTATTTGATGCTGTTGCTGAGCTCTTTTATATTCTTGCTGGTTTTTCTCTCTAGTAGTTCTATTAATTGCAGAGAGTTGGGTGTTTAAGTCATCATCTGTAATTGTGGATGTATCTATTTCTGCTTTCAGTTCTATCAAGCTTTGCTTCATCTATTTTGAACCTTCATTGTTTGCTGTACACACATTTCAGATCTTGTCTTCCTGATATATTGATCCTTTTATCATTATGTAATGTCCCTCTTTGTCTGTAATAATTTTCTTTGCTCTGATGTCTACTTTATCTGTTATTAATATAGCCATTCCTGCTGGCATACCTCATTTTATTACACTTCTCTTTATTGCACTTCACAGATACTGTGGTTTTTACAAGTTGAAGATTTGTGGCAACCCTGCATTGAGCAAGTCAATCAATGCCATTTTTCTAACAGCATTTGCTTATTTCTTGTCTCTGTGTCACATTTTGATAATTCTTGCAATATTTAATTTTTTCATTATTATTTTTTTTTGTGGTGATCTGTGATCAGTGATCTTTGTTGTTACTATTATAATTATTTTGGGTTGCCACAAACTGCACCCATATTAGACAGCAAACTTAATAAACGTGTGTGTTCTGACTATTCCAACAGCCATCTGTTCCCCAGTCTCTCTTCCTTTCCTCAAGTCTCCCTGAGACACAACAATATTGAGATTAGGTCAATTAATAAACCTATAATGACCTGTAAAGGGTCAAGTGAAGGAAAAGTTGTACATCTCTCACTTTAAATCATAAGTTAGAAAAAATTAAGCTTAGTGAGGAAGGCATGTGGAAAGCCAAGATAGTCTGAAACCTACTCCTCTTGCATCAAACAGTTAACCAAGTTGTGAGTGCAAAGAAAAAGTTCTTGAAGAAAATTAAAAGTGCCACTCCAATGAACACATGAAGGATAAGAAAGCAGCACATCCTTATTGCTGATCTGAAGAAAAGTTTTAGTGGTCCGGATAGATCAAACCATCCACAACATTCCCTTAAGCCAAAGCCTAATCCAGAGCAAGGCTCTACCTCTCTTCCATTCTGCGAAGGCTAAGGCAAGTTTGACACTAACAGATGTTTATTCATAAGGTTTAAGTAAAGAAGCCATCTCCATAACATAAAAGTTCAAGGTGAAGCAGCAAGTGCAGATGTAGAAGCTACAGCAAGTCATCCAGAAGATCTGGATGAGATAATTAATGAAGGTGGCTACACTAAACAAAAGATTTATAACATAGACAAAATAGCCTTATATCAGAAGAAGATGCCACCTAGGACTTTCATAGCTAGAGAGAATTCAATACTTAGCTTCAAAGCTTCAAAAGACAGGCTGACTCTCTTGTTAGGGACTAATGCACCTGGTGACTTTAAGTTGAAGCCAATGCTCATTGATCATTCTGAAAATCATAGGGCCCTTGAGAATTATGTTAAATCCACTCTGCCTATGCTCTTTAAATGGAACTAAGCCTTGATGGCAGCACATCTATTTATAATATGGTTTACTGAATAGTTTAAGCCCACTGTTGAGACCTACTCCTCAGGAAAAAAAAATAATTGCTTTCAAAATATAACTGCTAATTGACAATGCACATGGTCACCCGAGAGCTCTGATGGAGATGTACAATGAGATTAATATTGTTTTCATGCCTGCTAACACAGCATCCACTTTGCAGCCCATGGATCGAGGAGTAATTTCTACTTTCAAGTGTCATTATTTAAGAAATACATTTTGTAAAGCTATAGTGTCATAGATAATGACTCCTCTGATGGATCAGAGCAAAGACAATGGAAAACCTTCTGGAAATGATCCATTATTCTAGATGCTGATAAGAAAATTTATGATTCATTGGAAGAAGTTGATTCTAACCCTCATGGATGACTTTGAGGGATTCAAGACTTCAGTGGAGGAAGTAACTGCAGATGTGGTAGAAATAGCAAGAAAATCAGAATTAGAAGTGGAGCCAGAAAATGTCCTCAGTCATAGAAATGAAGGACTTCATCTATTGTTTCCAGGCTGTCTCCAGGGCGGTCTAAATAGGAAGTGTAAAGATAGAATTTGCTACAGTTCTACCCTTGCACCACTCATATTCACTCATGCCTCACCCAAAGTCTGCTCTGTCCCATCACTGATCCTTTATGGTGGTGTCCAAGTTGGGACAAGCATTAGTACTTGATATTATAATTTTTCCTGATATTCTTTTGCTTTACCACAAATTCTAGATTTCATTTCCCTTACTGTCAGCATGCATTCCTACTGGTCTGAGTTGTTTGCCAAGTTGAATGACCTAGACTTTCACCTCTGAATGATCTAAGCCTTCCAGATACCTTGCCCTTATCAGTCCCTCATTGTTACAATTTCTCTTTTACTATTAATAGTCAGAATAAAAGCACAATAGAAGCACACATTATGGAGCTGAAATCATAGTTCTTTGTGAAATTAGGTTCAATTACCACTACTAGTATTGTAACACTTTTCTTTCCCTACTGTTCTACTTGTGGAAGGAACCCAAAGAGACCTGTTTCGGCCATACATTTAGACTTCATGGGCCTCTTCCTGTGTTCACTAGTAGAAGCTGCTTCTGTGGGAATCAGGAATCATAGAGCCTAAAGTTACTGGAAAAGTAATCCCAAATTCCTCAAGTGGGTCACCGGGAATGCTGATGAGTGTGCCGTTTCTACTTCTACCACTTTGTTCCTAAACTGTTGTGTTCTATCTTTGGGGGAATAGTGGACTAAAATTTACACTTGCTTATGGGATATATTGCATTCCAAAGAAGAACACATCAACTTCTGAGATTGTCATTTTCAACCTAGTACCTTAGCTGTACCATCAAGAGACCGTTTCCATGTTCCATCAGGCTGGCAGCTTCTGGTGATGTAATATATAGTATGAGGAATGCATTCTGTGATCGTGTGCTAACTCTGGTGACATTTTTGCTAAAAAGTAGGTCCCTTGTTGCAACGTGATATTACATGAGACCCAGCGTGGGTAAACCTGACATTCTGTGGGTTCCTGAGAAGTGGTGCTAGCAGAAACAGTGTATGAACAGATAAAGGCACACCCACACCAAGAATGTTTCTCATTCTTAGTAAGGACTATCCTCTCGTCGAAAGAGTTGTATGTAATCAACATCCCACTATGTGGCTGATTCGTCTCTTTGAGGGGTGGTACTGTTAAGTAGTTAGATAAGTGGGAGCACTGGGCAGATAAAGTAGAGGGGAGGGAGGATGGTCAGGAAGACGGGAGTATGCCCACCTTCAGCATAAAGGGGCTTTACTTCCTCTAAATGAGTGCCAGCAAGAAACTGGTTAGAACCCAATGGCAATAACTATGCGGTAGTGACAAGGACCTAACCAGACATGACCCAATGTTCATTGTAATATAATTAGCATTGTGGTTTGCCCCCCCCATGGGTTTTTATGTATGCATCATGGGTAAGGACATGTGCAAAAGATGGGCATGACTAAGCACTCCAGGGGCAAGAGCCGTCAATCAGTCAAGAGACCACCTCTAAGCGAGGGTATAAGACAGAAAAGGCAAACAAAGATCACTGCCATCTGCCCTTGGATCAGCCTGCCTCCTGTTCTTGGAGGTGTACTTTCCCTTTGCTAAATAAAACTTTTAAAATCTTTCACTACACAATGCTTCCATCTCCCATCTGAATTCTTCTCTTTCCCGTAAGACAAGAACCAAGGTTTTTCCCTTCCCCTTTTAAGGTAACAGTACTATATCAAGAACCCAGTTTCAGTCTTTGTTGTTTACAGATCAGATATTTAGCAGTAGAAGTAGGTAGATTCGCCTTGGTGAGAGGGAATCCAGGCTACTGAGCCTATGCATAATTGCCAATTTTGTTACCATGTGTAGTTGTTGTATGGTACCCCCCAAAAGATATACCCACATCAACTCCCTGGAACCTATAAATGTTACATTATTTGGAAAAATGATCTTTTCATATGTAATTAAGGAAATGGAGATGAGGCGATCAACATGTATTATCTGGGTGGGTCCTGAATCCAATGACAAGTGTGCTTATAAGAGACACACAAGAGAGAGAGACAGGAGAGGAGGAGGCAATGTGAAGATGGAGGCAGAGACTGGAGTAATGCAGCAACAAACCAAGGAAGGCCAAGGATTGCCAGCAGTCACCCAAAGCCACAAGGGAGGCATAAAATTAATTCTTCCCCAGAGACTTGGGAGGGAGTGCAATCCAGTCTACATCTTGATTTTGAACTTCTGGCCTCCTTAACTGTGAGAAAATAAATTTCCATTATTTTAAGCCACCAAGTTTGTGGTGATTTTTTAAAGACAGACCTAGGAGACTAATATACCATGATTATTGTATTGATTATCTCATGTCTATAAGCATTGGGGTGGCGGAGAAGATAAACTAGAAATAATCCACTGAAACAGTCATTCTGTTCACTTGGTTGCTCAATGCCTCCTCTGTAGTGGATGAGTTCAGGTGTGCACTGACTTGAGACAAAGAGCAGCACATAGTGTAGGCTCGGCTATTGCCAAATGCACGCTTATGTGCCCGATGCACCACGAGGACAAACAAACCAAAACATCAGAGTTTGGAGCAGAGAAAGGTTTACTGGAGGGCCAAGCAAGGAGGATGGGGTGGCTTGTGCCCAAGAAAACCCCAAATTCCTCAAAGGGTTTCAGCTGAGCATATTTAAAGGCCAAGTAAAGGAGCGGAAGGGCAGGGGTTTGCAGGGTCCATGATCAGCTCGTGCACAATTCTCTGGTTGATGTGGAGGTAACAGGGCGGTCAACACTATCTACCCCTAGGAGCCAAAATATCTGGGGGCCACATGCTCTTGATTATCAGGTAGTTAATTTCTTCCCTTTGGTGGTGGTTTTTAGCATCTGAAAAACTCAGGGAATATGCATGAGATACTATTACCTGGCTACTTCAGAGAGGAGCTGTAGCAGAGGATGTGGGGGAAAGATTTGACCTTGGAAGACCCCATAGGGTCCCGCTCGGTTACACAGCCACATTCATTTCTCTCCAGTTTCATGGCCTTCAGTCTTCAAATCTTACTCATTCCAGTCTCCTGGGATAAGCCAAATTATTCTTTCCTACTTTGGTGAAGACAGTGTCCTCTGGGCCCTCGTGAGGAAGATGTTCAGATGGTAGGTTCTGTGGTCTTCCATAGTTCATCCCTTCTAGCACACCCAAATTTCTTAGCCTTCTAACTTCTTCCTCAGTGCCCTGGCAAGGCAGTTCAGGCCCCTCCATATCATTTACAGTGGAAAATCCTTTATTTCTCCACATGGACCCTAATCTGTATCATTTATCAAACTGGTATGACTGCTGTCCCTTGAAGGCCCCTTGGCCAGAAAATGCCCTCAAGCAGAGAGATACTGGAAGCCCTTAATGGGTCTAGAAATTGTTTTCTGGGGTTTTGGACAGGGCACTAGTGGCATCTCTACAAATGTCAAAAACTAAATTATGAGTGGTGGGTGAAAATACATCTTGATTAGAATCCTGGATTTATTTTGAACAGCTGTATGATCTTGGGTCATTCCTTTGGCCCTCTGAGCCTTCATTTCCACATTGAAAATGAGTGATTCAAAGGATTTACTTTTTAATTTGATGGAAAAATTAGGATAAAGCACATGAATTGCTTAACACAGTGCCTGGCACATAGCTAATAAATATTGGAGGTGAGACCAAAACCCTAATTTATTTGACTCTGACGCCTGTGGTCTTGACCGTTATGCCATGTAAACTGGAAATGAGAAGGTTAGCAGAGGTCACGCTATGTAGTGTCATGCCAAGATAGAGGGTTTCAGGTTAAAGTCAGTTCAAATGTAACATTGAAACTTTGAGATAATGTTTGATGGCTAAATACACAAATAGAATTCAGGTCCTGAAAAACTATAACCTCTCAAGCCTTTATCCTCATTTGCAGATTGGATTTATTTAACTGTCTTCCTGGTTTACTGGCAAGGTCTTTGAAGACAGTGTCCTAGCAAATATTTAATTGGTTACACTTAGACATCATCTGATTAATACTCTATGCTCTGCACTTTAAAATGCCTACGAGGAAATGACTATTTACAAATTCTCTATTCTGAATTCCTAACTATCCTTATAATTGACATGTCTTATGTCCTCTATTAGTTTAAATAGTTCAAAGGACTGTTTATGTTGCAAGAGATTTAGAAATGCTCTACATTGTGCTTGTTTTTACTGTCACTTTAAGTTAGAAAGCAATTAAAGAATGACCTCTATTATGTTGTTTCCTTCTCTTGCAGGCAGTTCACATTAGAGTTCACTACTGGATTGCAGATGACTGTTGTCACCTTGGGAAACTATTAAACCAATCAATTTCCTCCCCAAGGTTGGCATTAACTACTGACATTTTAATTGCACAACAGTATTAACGATCCTTGTAATGCTTAAAATTTTTTTTGTCTAAAGCTGTTCATGGCTTGCTTTTGTATATTTAGAATGGGATTAGTTGAAGTTTGTTCATCAGTGTGTTAATCTCGTCCACATCCTGCTGATTCAGGGCACACTTTAATAAAATGCTGCTTCTTCTCGTGCACCTTTTAGGTCTCAGGGAAAAAGAGGAGAGGGGAAGAAAACAATAAACAAACTCTGACCTTCTGTAGAGCTTTCTTTTAGTGAGGATTTTAACTTTCAACCAAAACTGGAAAGTGCCTAGGTCATTTCTCAGAACTACCCTGGGCTCATTCGGTCTTGCTTAGTTGTCTTGGGCAATAAATGTAGTACTTTTTAACCCTGTACATTTCATGATACATTTACAAATTTGCTGCAGGCAGCAAAACAGGTTTCTGATAGAGCAAAGCAGCAGAAAAACCCGGCCATGCACAACATTGGGAAAATTCCCATCATGCAATGACCTTAGAACAACTTGTCCTGACCACTAAAGTGGAAGATGATTATATTCTAAGGTGCAAAAAATGAATATTTGAAAAGTAACATTTCTCCCTTCTCTTTTTCTTCTTCCCAGTGACAATTCTACGTCTGCCTTTATTTGCAATACTCAATCTCAGATTTCTTCCCCTACCATATTTTTTGTTTGTGTGTGTGTTTCGGAAGGACACATAAAATCTTAGAAAGAACACAGGAATTGTAGTAAGTGTAGGTTCTCAAGTAACCCCACTACTGTGTTATCTAAGGCAAATTACTCAAGTTCTCTGAGCTGCACTTTCCTTTTTGCTGAAATAGAGGCAATAATACCTGTCTCAAGAGAGCTTATGGGAATGTTACCCCAAAAGGGGAACGAAAAAGACCCCAGTTCTTATCTTACCCAGAAGAGAAGAATTCAGATGGGAGACGGAAGTGTTGTGCAGTGAAAGATTTTGAAGGTTTTATTAGCAAAGGGAAAGTACACCTCCAAGACGTTAGGCAGGGTGAGCCAAGGGCGGAGAGCAATGGTCTTTGTTTAGTCTCCTCTCTTAAACGCTCACTTAGAGGTGGTCTCTTGACTGATTGACAGCTCTTGCTCCTGGAGTGCTTAGTCACATTCATCCCCTTTTTTGCATGTCTTTACCCATGATGCACACAGAAAAATCCACACGGGGCTTAATCTGCAATGCTAATTATATTACAGTGAGCATTGGGTCATGTCTGGTTAGGTCCTTGTCACTATCATGCAGTTGTGACCATCAGGTTCTAACTGGTTGCTGGCACTCATTTAGAGGAAGTAAAGCCTCTTTATGCTGAAGGTGGGCATACCGCCATCTTCTGGACCATCCTCCCTCTCTGCCCGGTCCCCCCACTTATCTAACTATCTAACAGAAGGACTATACTAGATAACACATGGAAAAACAACAAATTTTGCATTTAAACAAGAATCAAAGGGCAACATTGGCTATACTGTTGAAGGGGGTTCATTGACTGGGAATAGCATAAGATTTTGTGCTGAAAATCTCTGCGGTCTGGCCCCTGAAAGTAGCACATAAAGGAATCTAGTCTGATTTTTTAAACTCCTTCTTTCAGGCAATCATTTCAGTGTTAATTGTGTGTCTTTCTGTTGGATAACAAGAATTGAAAATATAAGAGGTCAAAATTGCCAGGAGACTCAATTTGCTTTTCTCCTCACTTCCCTGACCCCTTCTTACAAAATCACTCAGATAGGGTTCCTGACATTGCAAAGAAATAGAAGTTAGAACATAGACTGAGGGAAATAGCTTCCCTGGAAAGGCCAGGGCCTAAAATTCCAATAGGGGCCATCTATTTGGGTTCTATTTAAATAAAACTTGAAAAAATTATATTTGATCCAAATCAAAAAATATAAATTACCTATTTATGTATAACTTTTCTTCTTGTAGAGGATTCTTAAGGTATTAAAGAGTGTGCAGGTCGAAAAACTATACATAAAATATTAATATTCACAACCGACCCATATAGTAACTAAGTAGGCATTTTACATTTTTTGTGTACTCAGGATCACGCCAGAAGCTTTGGGGTATCCAGAAGAAATATGACATGACAGCTTTCCACCTTTAAAGAGCTTACAATCGAGTTGTGGTGATCAGACTAGCATACAGAAATAAACCAACAGACAAAAATATAAACTAGCTCATAATTATGTGCTAATCATGCACAGAGAAGGTTATAAATCATGAAAGGAAGTGTTGACAAAAATAATCAATAAACAATCAATAACAGAAAAGAAGTCTATTCGAGGCAAACTGAGGACTAGCCCAGAAGCCCGCTTCCCAGATCACTCTGAGGTGCTGGGAGAAGCAGGGTTTCCAGCACAGTTTTATATCTTGTCAAAACAAAGAAACATTAACAAGTCAGGGATACATTTCTTTAAGATTAAAAAAAAAAAAAAAAAAGAACAGACCAGTACATACGTAGAGAGTCAGTATGGCGCCTTTGTACCCATGAAGGGAGTCTTATCAAGGGAGGACTAACATTGGCGTCCCGGGAAGAGAGGTAAAATTTGTATTTTTAACATGGACATTCTTTACTTCTGGTCAATGCGCCCTTTTCTTTAATAATTAAAGGAGATGTACAATGTATGTTTGACAGGCCACAAACAGGCTATTTTTAGTTAGCATAACATTTAATTTAACTCATGTATAAGCCAGAGTAACTTTCCTACATCTCAATATGTGAAAATTTATTTTATCAGAAGGATGTGATGGAAGGCATGTCTAGTTAGGAAATGTTACTTGGAAGTGATATGTCTTAAGGCCACAAAGACGTTTACTATAGACCTTAGTTCCATCTTCAGAAATAAAAGAGTGAGTCCTTCTCAATGACTGTTTAATACTAGTCTATGCTCAGGCAACCCTTATGGCCCGCCAATCCAAAGAGATTTAAATCACATGCAACATGTTATTTCTGGAACCCTTGTGGATACTATAATGATTGTATGCATAAAAATAATCTTAAAAATACAGATTCATTTAAATCTGGTTTGTTGAAGAAAGCATACTCTGTATTTTTCAGCAATATATGAATAATATCCATGGACTTAAAATATTTTTGCACCATATCAGCATAACTTTTGGATTCAGGCTCATGAACCATTTATAAAAATCATGTAAATTTTGAAGTAGATATTTCTTCAACTTAGAGTGAACTGTGTTCCTGAGAAAGGTGCTAAAATCAAATTGATGTGGGTCTAAGATGATTCCATAGGGAAGAAAAATGTTATAATGTTACAGTGAAGGGCTGCATCCCATGGGCTTCATTCATTCAATCATTCACTCATTTATTTATGGAACAATCTCTTTGTGTCAGTGCTGTGCCAAGTGCTAAATACACAATAATGAATGATACAGACCTTGCTCCTGCCCATATGAGCTTAGTCTAGTAGAGGAGGCAGATAATAAGCAAACAACCAAGAAATACAGAATTGAAAATCACCATTTGTGATTTAATAAAAGGAGCTGAGAGAGAACATAACAGTGGAGACTAGCTAGGCTGCTTCAGAGAAGGCTGCTTCTAGGAGGTGATTATTAAATGGAACCAAGCTTGTGAAAAGCCTGGGAACCATCATCCCAGCCAGAAGGACCAGCATGTATATAGTCAAGGAACATAAAAGTCACTGTGGCTCAGGCAAAAAATAAAGTAAGAGAGTGACATGAGGTGAGGCTGAAAAGGCAGCAGCGGCTAAAACTTTAAGGGCTCCTATAGACCACTAGGACTTCTAAGTTCATGGTAAACTCAAATGGCATGTTGAGTTTGAAGAGGCCGAATGACATCATCTGATTTACATGTTATAAAGTTTACTCTTGTTTATTCATAGAGAAAGAATTAGAGGGAGATGAGGGAGAGAATGTATAAACCTAGTGCATATTTGCATTGTAAATAAACTAAAAATGATATGCCGTTATTTCACATGGCATAAAGCTTCTGGAATTATATTTCTATATGTTAATGAATGGGACAAGGCAGTGAACATTAGAATGTAAAGTCTATGAAAGCAGAGGCTTCATTTATTTTATCTTTTATAAGTAGTACTTAGCTTAGTATTGTCTACCAATTAATTGGTCAAAAGTATTTGTCAAATTAATTATTTAATTCATAGATGAATAAAATAATTTTTACTTAAGATGACTTATAGGAGTGACTTCTAAAAGAATGACTGTCATTTGGACAAGATCTGGGGCTTCTCAGTGTAGCAGAATTTAATAAAATATTATGCAAGAGTCTGGGATCCACTAATAACCAAGATGTTAACTCTTCTCTAAAAGGAAGAAGATAGTATGTGAAAGCTCAAAAAGTAACAGTTTCTGTGCTGCCTGTTTAAATATAATAAATAGTAAAATGATTATAATAGGCAAAGCATTGTTCAGAGTGTACTACTCTGAAATAAGAACTGCTTGTAGCAGTTTACAGCTACAACAACAGCAGGTTACAACAACAAAAAATTAGAAGCATTTAAATAGTTCCTCGGAAACATATATAATAAAAAACATTTATTAAATATGCTATGGAATTTTTAAAACAGAAGAAAGCCAAACAAAACACCACCCTTAGAAAAATCTAAGCATTAACTAGGTGACTTGTCTATCCTAACATTATTATCTAGCTGGTATTTAGCTAGAAAAAGGACAATGCTTTTCTACATGGATTTTTTTCTTTCAAATATATGTTTACTAATTTTCCACATGTAGAGTGACTTTGAAATTAGAGATGCTATAATTGACATGGTAAGTTTTGCACTGTATATTTTAATTGATAAACCAGTACAAGAATCGGATTCACATATTTATACAAGACACACTCTGGCACAATCATAGTTAAGCAACTAATGGTAAATATCCACAGTGTAGGTTTGCATATTACACTTAACCATTTGATAATGCTCCCCAAAGCAATTGGCCTGTATTTGCAGCCAATGGAAGAGTGCAACTCAAAATCAGTTCCAGCATCTCCAAGCACATCAGCAACTAACACAACATGAGGAAGACACTCTCACTAAATATAAAACCCACCAAGAAATCTCCATTTTTAAAGAAGGAAATAGTAAGATTTCAAGACTTATATGGCTCGTTATGACAGCTGATGCAATGAGTCAGTATGTTCCCTGGCCAGTGTCACTGTTCCCACCTCTCAAAAATGAGATTCTATGCTCCAAGCAGAAATGTATCCTATGAAAGCACGGAAAGTGGGGTCATGTTCATACCATCAGTGATTTGTGAACCTGTGCTTACATCTGCTACACAACATTGGGTAGATTTCTAATCTCTTAGCTCTGCCTTACCTCTGTTCTTCCAAACTATTCTCAGCAGAAAAAAGATTTTAAGGTTAGCATTGTTTAAATGTGTATAAAGAAATAAGCACTCATTTTAGAGTGTCCCTTACTCTAAATAGGGCTCTACCCACAACATAATGCTTTGGTTAGGAATATAGTTTTGTATATATTTCTGGAAGAGCAACATCTTCAGGCTTAGATTGGATCTCTTTATAATTTTATGGAAAGTTTTCTGGAATTATAATAAACTGATAAGGACTTATACATTGGATCTACTCACAGGTGAAGTCTCCTGATTTGTCTTCAATGAGTCTTATTCCCATATTAACTTACCTTGAGCAACTTTTCCAAACAATGCCCAGGTAAGAAGGTATTTGAAAAAACTCTCCTCAGAACTATGTTTGCACATACCAAATTGACCATTTTTGAGTCTTTTATATTAAGGATTCTCTCATATAATGTATTTCTGCAGAAATGGTTGGAATGACTTTGGGGGAATATGAATACATAATTAAGATGTAGCTTCACTTTGAATAATTTTCATCATGTAGATATGATTTATTTGGTTGTATAATAGTTTATATGTAATTTGCATACTGAAGGCTAAATTACACAAAAATCATGGGGTATGTGGTTTTCCATCGTTAAATATACTCATTAGAAAATTGTTTAAATAAAATTATGTGTGCTATCTGTATTCTAAAACACAGAATGATCTTGGTTACAGCCATCAAACAAGCTGTTCAAATAACTCAGGTGGAAGTGAGTTAAAATTCATTAAAAAGCTAGATTTGTGTTTAAAAATTATATAAATTTAACAGTAAAATAAAAATAAAGATGCAAATTACCATTTTTTTGGTGTGTTTTTGAAAAGGCCAAAGAACCTAACTTTTCAGCATTGCTTTCTTAAAGTTGTGAATAAATGAAGAATTATTAGTGCAGAATCTAGATATAGATGGAGCAACAGTGGATCAAAAGCCAAGACAATTAGGTAAACAAGTGGATAAGCAGTGTGATTGAGACACGCAAATGTAGAAATTGACTATCTTAAAGAAAGCCATGCAAGAGGATAATCAATCAACAAGTTGATTCAGTTCAGTCTTGAGTATATAAAGTCATAATGGAGTTAAGGACAAAAATCAACTGGACATGGTGGGAGGGTAATAGCTCAGTGGTAGAGTGCCTGCTTAGCGTGCACAGGGTCCTAGGTTCAATCCCCACTACCTCCATTAAAAAAAAAATTAAAAAATCAACTGGACATGTAGTTGACTGAGAAGATCAAGTTAACTAGGATGAGTTAAAAGGATACATAGTAAAGCTACATGTAAAACAAAAAAATACTGCAGGTAAGGATGAAAGAATAGAAGTATATATAAGGTAACCTATCATGAATCAAAATTAAAAGTAAGTTATTTTATTCTGCATACAACAAAGATTTAGCTACAAACAATAAATTATTGGAAAGGAATAAGTCATTTCCAAAGCTGAGCCATTGCTTTTGTAAAAAGCCACCACACTTTTGCTGGTAAAATGCTTTTTAGCCTCTCCATCCATATATAGCTCATCGTTGCCCATAGGATGGAATATGAAAACCATGTCAAATCTCTTGATTTAAAATTTCTTGGCAAGGGTCTAGGAATCTGCACTGCAGCAGTTCCCCTTCATTATTCTGACACATACTAAAGTTTTTTTAAACCACTTATCTACAGTTCCTTAATGTGTACTTAATTTAGACCTCAACAGAGATGACCATCTATCAAAGGAGTTTGAGCAGAGGAGTAACATAATGAGATTTATGGCTCCCATGTTGAAAATAGTCTGTAGGGGCAAAAGTGGAAAAAAAGAGACCAGTTTGGAATCTCCTGCAGTAATCAAAGTGAGAAATGATGGTGGAAAAGAAGTAAAAGTAATGATATTGTCTTTCTTGGTTTAAAGTCAAACTGATCATCCAAATAGATTTACTAAGAGAAATGCACCTGATGGTACTAGTCAATGATCTTTTGGTTACACGTTAGAAACGCGTATGAACAACAACAAAAAGTAACTTATTGGCGCATGTAACTGAGAAGTCAAAGAATAAATTTTTCGGGAATAAAACCACGCTGTCAAGTTTCTCTGTCAGTCTACCATTTGCTCATTTTATATTTATTTCTATATCATAGCTCTACTTCTCTTTTTGTTGGCCCACCTCTTTTCTACTTAATACAAGTTTTCTCTGTGTGGTAATGGGGAGATGATATATCTGCACACAGCTCCAGGATTATACACTTCAAGCCTGCAACCCTAGAGAAAGAAGAAAGTCTTCTTTCCCTGCATTCACTTATAAAATTTGGGGAAAAGATTTTGACTGTCCTGGGTGCCTTTCTTTGCGGAAATCATTGAGGCCAAGGAAATAGGTTATTATAAATTATTGGGACTGAGTGGGTCAGTCAGATGGTCATCCTTATGACCTGGATATTAGATTCTATTTTGACAACATAATTAGAACCACGGCACAGGGGAGGGACAGTTTCCCAACAGAATGAGGTTGGAGTTACCAGAAAAAGTAGAAGTAATGCTAAGCAGATAAAAACTATGAGACATTCACTATACTTTACTTTGAGATTGAGAATTCTGTTTGTCTATTAGCAAAATTATCCTTCAGTTTCCTTTGGAGAAGATACTTTCCACTTTAGAAAAATATTAAAACCTATAATAAAAACTTCATTATTATTTTTAATGGAAGAACTAATTCACAACTGCAATACTATATCCAAAAATAATACTGTTAATTAAGAAAATTATAAAAATTACTGTGGTCTGGCAAATGATCATAGAGCATAGAGCAGCATTTGGGTGCTTAATTACCACTTATATTATGTTACTTTTTATTTTACAATAATTAATCCATTAGCAATTCTACTGGAGCAGATAAAGAAACTAATTACTTTAAATTTTCATGCATACAAAAGAATAAAACGCATTGTGGTTATTATTGGAATTGCTTTTCCTTACAGTAATGCAAATAATATGCCACTTCATTTTCCTTAAAATAAGAAAGAAAACATAATGTGATTATCAAAAATGACGAACTGATAATCTGTTTACAAATCTGTTTATAATAAAAGAGCAAGACTCTTTGAGAGATAACATGCTGTTGATCACAATTCTTCAAATTAAATATGCAAATATTAAGAATATATTAAGTGTAACATAAATTACACTTTCAATATTAATTCGGTGACTTAAATATTTGCAAAAGCCCATTTACTGATTTCAAACAGGGTAAGAGAAAATACTGGATTCATAGCAAAGAGACTTTGATTTGAGTTTCAGCTCTGCTGCTGTGATAAGCAGAGTTCTAAAATGGCCTCCCAAAGATTTCCTGCCCTAATCCCTGAAGCATCTGGATATGATGAGATATCCATCCTGTAATTGTTTTGTTATATGCCACAGTTGACCTTGAGATAGTGGGAATATCATTAATTGTCCAGGTATGCCCAATGTAATCACACTAGTACTTAAAAACAGAGAGCTTTCTCTGGCAGAAAAGGAGGTTGAAAAGACTCAAAGCACAAAAAGAACTTGATGTGCTGCTGTTGCTTTGAAGATGGAAGAGATGTTAGAAGGGATATGTGCAGCCTCTAGGAATGAAGAGCCAGTCCCAGTTGGCAATCAGCAAAGAAATAAGGACTTTAGTTCTACAACCACAGGGAATGAATTCTACAATTGGCCCAAATAAACTTGGAAGCATATTTTCCTACTGAGGCTTTAGATAAGAGCCCAGATCTGCCCCCATATTGATTTCAGTCTTGTAAGAACCCTAAGCAGAGATCCCAGTTGAACCTACCTAGGCTTCTGACCTACAGAAACTGTGATATAATAAATTGATGCAAAAAATGGATGCTACATTAAGCTCATACATTTGTTATAGCATCAATTTAAAAAAAACTATTACAGTTGCTAAGAGATGAAGTGAGTTATATAACTTCTGTGAATCTCCATGTCCACTTCTGCTAGGTGAACTAGTTGGACCACATCGGTATCAGCTAATCTGGGGTTCCATGGAACACTATTCTGGGAGATGTTAAGGACTCAGACTTGAACATGTATGTGTTTCTAGTAGTCAAATAAATTTATCAAAACTTTATCATAACAAAGATTCTGAATAGTCCTTCATTTAAAAAAAACTGTTCATTTTAATCTATGAGTATTTCAATATCTTTAGCATACATATAAACCAACATGAATTCAATATGAAGAAATTTAGTACTAGATCGCTGTATTTTCTCTTTCTAAAATTATTTCCCATAGACCATTAATAAAATGGATGAGTATCTCATAGGAATATGTATAATAAAAATTTTGATTTTTTCTGATAAAATTAAGCCCCGGTTTCAAACAGTCTGTTTTATTTCTGTGAAAGTTTAATTCATATATTGTAATTTTTTAGGTCAAAAGGCATGTTGACTAATAATGACACTTTACAGATATTCAGTGGCTGACTCATTCTAATAAAAGAGAAAGAGCATATTCTTAGATGGTGTGTATTAAGACATATATCTGCAACCATACTGCACTGCTTATATTTATTTTTTATTTGAGGCCCATCAAGAAGATTAGATCCCTGACTGTATATCAATCTATATCTTTCTTGTCATCCAAAACTTAATGCAAATATTACTCTTAAAGAAACATTCTAACCATCTAAAGTAGCACACTCACACTTTTAAGGAACTTATTTTTATTTTCTGTGTAACATTTATCACTATCTAATATATTTTTTTGTTCGCTTATTGCCTATTACTCTTCATTGTTACATAAGTTTCATGAGAACTGAGATCTTGTCTACCTTGAAAACTACTTCTGAGTAATCTAGTCATAATAGCATCTTTTTTTGCAAGCTTGACCTTAAACATGTCACTTTCTTGTGTTTTACTGGGCAGTGCCCATTCTTATTCAGAAACTATAAATGCCTAGAGTTTTAAATAAATATATATATTTAAATTGTAGGGTTAGGTGAAGATAACTGAATTTAAAGGTATGGATTTCTTTACAAGTTTTTCAGAAACTCAAGTTCTGTATACTTTCTTCAACTGGCCTCTTTTGACAGTTTAATCAGACACCTGCCAGCACATATTACAAAATGCTACTAAAATTTTTCAAAAATACTTCCTAACAAATTGCCATAAGAATACACAGATAACTTTTAGGTACTGTCTCAGAGTTTTGATGTTCTGCTCCACACAATTTAATGTTTGAGTTAAATGTTGAAATTCTATTTATATGAAATAATCTTTAATTTTTCATTTAAAATTCATCATTATCATTAATTGTGAAATATATTAAATTGTTTCGTTAACCACACTTGCCTTGCTCATGTAAAACAGCTTGGTGGCAGCACCTAACTGGGATACTAACTCTAATTCTAACCCACTAACTCATCGTGCCACCTTCACTAAATCAATTCACCTCTCTGGGTCTCAGTCCTCATGTAAGAATGATCTCTAAGGTCCTTCCATGTCTAATTTTCTAGAAATATGAATTATTATTGTCTGAAATGACAGCATGCTTCAGTTTCTATAATAAAACTACCTGTTGCTCTTGTCTAGCATTTTGCAAATGGGATCTAGGTTTTTTTCCTGTATTTTTTCACCCACAGAGATCTATCTATCCATAAGCATTACCTGATGTTTCAGATAATGTAAAATGTTTATGACGTACGCACAGCAACTACACATGGGAAAATAATTTACAAGAGTGTTAATTGTGCCTCCGGTTTGGAATATTAGGTCCTGATTGCTTTATTCAGGATATTTATATCACATAGAGGTAAGAATATATCAGTCACCGCTGATTTCTCACTCACAACTGGTAAATTTCAGTCAGAACTGATTTTTCCTTCCACCATATTCCCATGATATTCTGTGCCCCTATTACTGTATTCATTTTATCCTTTCATGAATGAGAGGGGTTTCTGTACCTGTCTGACTTCCATACTAGTTTAGAGCCCTGGACGTTAAGAGTTATCTCATATTCATCACTGCAGCACTCAACTCCTGGAAAGCTCTATTTTACATACTAAACTCTCAATAAATGTCTTGAATTGAATTGATTTGAATTGAATTGACTGACGCCATGCTTGGTACTTTTTTCAACTTACAGAGGAGACTTCATCGATTAAACCACTATTAAAAACAGGATGGAGTAAAACTGCTCCCTCTTCAAATTGTGTTCAAATACAATTGAATTCCTTTTTATTTTCTTTAACTTCATAGCTTGAAGCTATGCTTATTCTTTAAAGATCTACAATTTTTTTTGACGTTTTTAGCTACCGTGATCGAGGCACGTCAGCTGTGCTTCCACTTTTCTTAACATGTATATTTTGAGCTCAATAAATTATCACACTAAATATTCCTATCTTGTCACTTCTGAAAGCTATATTTGATTCATTAGATAACTGATAATTTTCTAGACTCTGAATAGTGATAGGCTTCAGAATTGTATTTATGTTTCCAAAGGCATAGGAGCAAAGTGAAACTATTTGAAGTAATAAATCACCCTGTAGGTATTATATTTTGGAAGTAGGAACACAATGAGGAGATTCTCTCATTTTTCCATCTTAGTTTAAGCTAATATTTTAAGTTTTATTATGCATGGCACAGTCAATATATACCACAGTTTTGGTCAATCTTAAAATTGTTAATTTTTGCTTCAGCAAGCTCATCAGTTCTGCTCTGTAAAGAAATTTGTGTATTTAATTAGAAATGTGCCTTATCATTAGAAAACACTTTGAATAATCTGTCAGAGTGAGCATATAGGGGTATTGGACTCATTATAAGCATGATAATTTAACTTTAAGGTTGATATTTTAAGAGTGATACATAAATATACTCATCAAAAACAAAGCTCAAGGTAATTCACAGTATGTCATAGGTAAGTTGGAAATCCAGAGATATAATCCAAAAGGAAAGAATTGGTAAATAGTAATATAAACTTTCTGAGATATGCAAGGTAGGTGTTTGGTCATCTTTATGCACTTTATATGCTTGAAGAAGATAATTGTGATTTTTCACTGTATGGAATGTACTCAAATACAGTAGATTAGAATCTGTTGTAAAATTCACAATTATTGATTGATCTTTTCACATGGAAAGGTAATATATAAATCTAGGCCAGAACATTAGTTATGTAAGAAAGAATACAGACCATTGTGGCAAAAAATTAAATAACTAGCATTGATTTTTAAAATGTTGCCAAAATCTATTTAATACGGGAAGAGAACACTCTGTTAAATAGGGTGCCCAACTGGAGATAGAAAAGTGATCTGTTTAGTAGTATTAGCATTACCATAATAATTTAGTTTACAAAACACATTTGCATATCTCATTATCATGTGCTCTGCACAGTCTTCAACGATTGTCTGCTAAGATTAATATTTCCATTTTACACAAAAGAAAAATAAAGCTCAGTGGTTAAGTTACTCACTCAAGATCACGTAACTGATAAATGTGAGATGTATAATGAAGCAATGTGAAAATTTTGAAACACATAATCTTTTTAAGAAGTATAAATTCTTTTGTATAGGCTTGATAATATAAATGAACCAAATGAACTGTTGGAAAGGATGATAACAATAAGATTTGAAGTGGAGCCCTAGGTTTTGCACCTGTATGATTTAAAAAGCCACCACCAAAGGAAAAACTGTATATATATATGATTCAGCATTAAAGCAGACATCTATTATATATGCATCAAGGCACAAAAATACAGCAATGGGGAGCAAATTGATATTTGTGAAGTGAATTTTTGTCAGTAGGGTGATGCGTTCACCCATTTTTCATGCAGAGCATTTTACAGAACCCTGTAGATACAGTTGTGTGACATTTTGTATCTGAGATGCTTATTACAGGGCAATCCAGGCAACTGAAAGCAAGAGAAAATGCCAATCCCTTGAAAGATAAAAGGCATTTCAAAGCAAAGGCTGATATGCAAGACCAGCATCCACCATTCACCATTTACTCTTCATTCATACACACACACACACACATCCTGACCTACATTTCTCTGAAAATAACTAAATAAACTAGATGAAATATGCTATTTAAAAAATCCTAAACTCATCCACGAACTGGTAAGAAATCAAGAATATTCGAATTCTAGAAAATAAAGGCAGAAAATCAGAGAGAGAAGCAGGGAACTGAAACTGGCCTGCTACTGGGATACTTGCCATACCAGAGGAACTTGTGCTTTAGTTTTCAGTAACTCATAGGGAAAAAAAAAAAGTATAGGAATAAATCCTAGAACCATCAGAGATTGGAGTCTAATACAATAATCCCTCCCAGTCCAAATAAAGTTGGGGTTCCCAAGTGTTTCATCCTTAGTATTAAGTGTGTACTAGAAATAAACGTCTACCTCCCAGGGACTACAAAGGAAACTTGCCTGTCTTGAATAATCATGTTGATTGAAAGAAAAAGTCTATTTCTTCTGATAATTTATAATAACAACCCCACTTTCATATGACCTTGCAGCCTAAATTTGGCACTACTTGGGTGATCCAAAAAAAAATCAAGTTTGGAATTTAATTAAATTGTCTCTAATTGGTAATGTTTCCAGCTAGGTGCCTGGCAGAATCAATTCCAAATCTTCTTTGGAAGGAGGAGAGGCTAAAAGACTTGGAGATTACTATAAAAATGTCAAAGTTTTAGAAGGTGAGGAAAGAGCAGATGTGGCAAAAGAGATATTTAAAGAGATAACTGCTGATATTTTCCCCAAACTGATGAAAGATAATCATCTACAGATTCAGGCAGCCCAGTGAATCCCAAACATGATAATTAAAGGAAATATACAATTCAGACTACAGAAAAATCTAAGTATGAACAACCTGCTTTATTGAACAAACAAATTGTAAAGAAAATTTTAAAAGGACAGGAGGACCTATATATTAGAATAGACTTAAGGAATATATCAGCCAATTATATATGTGGTTGCTATTTGATGCCAAGTCACATAAACTGTTTAAGAGAAAAGGCACATTTCAAAGACAATCTGAGAAACTCACACTCATTGGATATTTGAACATATTGAGAAATTATTATTAAAATTTGTGTAAAATGCTATTATCATTACGTTTTTATAAAAGAGTACTTATCTATTAGATATATTAATTTTATTTTATAAAATGATAGTGATGGTGTTTATGTATGGAGGTTAATTAAATCATCATCTCTACTTTGCATATGTTAGGAAATTATGCAAAATAAAAAAATTTTTAAAAGAAATGTATGATTGGATATAGCAGAGTAAAACTGCCCCCCACACAAAAAGAGGATCTTAAAAGTAGTCAGAAAAAAGACAGAATATCATTTTTTTAAAAAAGACATAGCCGATTTCTCAATAGCAAATATGAAAGCCAGAAGATTGTAGAATATCATCAATATGCTGAGAGAAAATAACAGTAAACTAAATTTACATATCCACTGAAAATCTTTCAAAAACAAGGGGTAAATAAAGATATCTGCAGACCAATAAAAAATAGAGATTTTTGCAAACAAAAGACTCCATAGGAAATTCTAAAGGATTCACTTTAGGCAGAAAAGAAATTATCTCAAGCACATTATTATAAATATGAGGTTAATTTATGTGAACCTGAAGAAAAACTGATGGCACAAAATAAAAATAATAATACATTCTATGATTTTTAAAAAGAGAAGGGAGAACAATATGTAATTAAAATATAAGCGATCAAATCATGTAAGCTGGGACATTATCATAATTAAAGTTTTCTTTTTTAGTTTTTTTGGTTTTTTTATTTTTCAGTTTTATTAGGTAGAATTGTTACAATTTGACTGCACATATACAATATATTGCAAGTAAATCCATATACACAATATACTGTACATATTTTAAAAATTTACATATATGTACTGTTCATTGTTTCTAAGAATGTTTAGAGCTTTAGCTTTTTAAACTTACGTAGTTATCAAAGGAATAAAGCCAACCACAAAATAAGAATTAATTCAAAAAGATACGTACACCCCGCTATTAACAGCAACATTATTTATAATTGCCGAAATATGGAAGCATCCTAAGTGTACATCAATAGATGAATGGATAAAGAAGATGCAGCATACATATGTATCGGAATACAACTCACCCATAAGAAAGAAGGATATTTTGTCATTGTAGCCCTTCATTCACTTTTTTTTCCTATTTCAAAAACCAGAATTCTGTAACTGGCATAAACATTTCTATTGCATCAAAAACAACAAAACACCTAGATATAAACTTAACCAAGGAGGTTACCTATACTCTGAAAACTGTAAAACATTGATGAAGGAAATTGAAGATGTTACAAAGAAATGGAAAGATATCTTGTGCTCTTGGATTGGAAGAATCAACATTATCAAAATGGCCATACTACTCAAAGTAATCTACAGATCCAGTGCAACCCCTGTCAAAATATTCATGACATTTTTCACAGAACTAGAACAAACAATTCCAAAATTTATATAGAATCACAAAAGACACAGACTCTTGAAAGCAATCTTGAGAAAAAAGAACAAAACAGGACGTATCACACTTCCTGACTTCAGACCATATAACAGCATCACACTAACCAAAACAGCACAATACTGGCACAAAAATAGACACATAGATCAGTGGAACAGAATAGAGAGCCCAGAAATAAATCCACACACTTATGGTCAATTAATCTATAACAGAGGAAAGAATATACAATGGTGACAAGATAATCTCTTCAATAAGTGGTGCTAGGAAAACTGGACAGCTACATGTAAAAGAATGAGATTAAAACATTTCCTCACAACATGTATAAAAGTGAACTCAAAATGCATAAAGACCTGGAGGTGGGTATAGCTTAGTAGTAGAGCATGTGCTTAGCATGCACAGGGTCCTGGGTTCAATCCCCAGTACCTTCATTAAAAAAATAATAATAATAAATTAAAAATAAAAGTGTGGGTGTTTTGAAAAATAGATATAGACCTAAATGTAATATATGAAACCATGAAACTCCTAGAAGAGAACATAGGCAAAACACTCTGCCATGGATCATAGCAATATTTTTTTTGGATCCGACTCCTAAGACAAAATTGATAAAAGCAAAACTATTTAAATAGGACCTAATTAAAGTTAGAGGAAATCCTCAACAAAAAAAGGCAACCTACTGAATGGGAAAAAATATTTCAAGTGATATGACCAATAAAGGGTTAATATTCGAAATATATAAACACCTCATACAACTCAATACCAAAAAGATGAACAACCCAATTAAAAATGGGCAGAAGACCTGAATAGACTGGTTTTTTCCAATGAATACATATAGATGGCCAAAAGGCACAAGAAAAAGTCCTTAATATTGCTAATCATCAGAGAAATGCACAGCAAAATCACAATGAGATCTCTCACACCTGTCAGAATGGCTCTCATCGAAATGACCACAAATAACAAATGTTGGCAAAGGTGTGGAGAAAAGGGAACGGTTGTCCACTGTTAATGAGAATGTAAATTGGTTCAGTTACTATGGAAAACAGCATGGAGGTTTCTCAAAAAACTAAAAATAGAACTACCATATATATGATCCAGTAACTCCACTTCTGGTTATACAGCTGAAGAAAATGAAAAGAGTAAGTCCAAATGATACATGCTACCCAATGTTCACAGCAGTATTAGCATTATTAACAATACCCAAGATATGGAAGCAGTCCAAGTGTCATTCAACAGATGAATGGATAAAGAACATGATATATATATATACATACACACATACAAAATGAAATATTACTCAGCCAGAAACACAAATGAAATTCTGTCATTTACAACAATGTGGATGGACCTGTAAAGTATTATGCTAAGTGAAACAACTCAGACAGAGTAGGAAAAGTGCTCTATGTTATCACTTATATGTGGAATCTAAAAAGAAAACAAATGTATATAACAAAACAGAAACAGACTCAGAGATATAGAAAATGAACTAGTGGTTACCAGTAAGGAGAGGGAAGAGGGTGGGGCAAGATAGGAGTATGGGATTAAGAGATATAAACTACTATGTAAAAAACAGAAAAGCAATAAAGATATATTGTACAGCATAGGGAAATACAGCCATTATTTTGGGATAACTTTAATGAAGTATAATCTATAAAAACATTGAATCAATATGTTGTACACCTAAAACAAATATTGAAAATTATTATACTTCAATAAAAAAGAATAAAAACATTTAAAGAGAATAAACAGGAAAAATTATAATCCAACAGGTATAGCAGAATGAAAATATTTGTTGATTTGTTTAATGTAGGTTTTAAAGTAAGCTACATTATTGTGAGGAACCAGAAAGCTGGCTCAACAAAGTTTGGGGGTATCGTTGTACTAGGATTGTAGAATTGATTCTATTAAGGCTTCCATTGTTAAAGGATGATGATAAATGGACTCACTTATGTATTTGTACTGTATATTTGTTTTTGACATACAGCCTAACGTTGAGTGTCCTACAATGAATCCCATGTGATGTGTACATAATAACAGAAAAAGTGAAGGTTCCACGGTGGGATCCAAAATGAATAAAGCATAAATATTATCCTCGACAAATTCAAAAAGCTGAAATACATTCTGTACTAAAACTTTCTGAATAATAATTAAAAAGAAAAGATTAAAAAAAAGATTTTAAAAAAAGATTAAAGAAAATTGATGCAGCTATACTAATATTAGAAAAATTATACATCAAAGAAAAGACTATTGGAAGTAAGAGATCATTAACTTATTGAAATGTAAGGTGTAATCCGCAGAAAAATGTGATGACTCCAAACTTATATGTACCTTTTTATGGTATAAAGTGTATGAAACAAAAATAGACAAAATGTTAGGAAAATTAGGCACTATCATAATGAGAGGTGCTTCTTTTAAAGAAGGGATCATGAAATTATGGCATACAGGCCAAATTCAGCCTGCTGCCTGTTGTAAACAAAGATTTATTGGAAAACAGCCATGTCTATTTTATCTTTGTTTTATCTTTGGCTGCTTTCATGCTACAGTGGCAGAATTGGCTAGTTGTAAGAGAGACCATAAACCTAAAATATCTATTATCAGACCCTTTAGAGAAAAAAAAATTGTCAACAATGATGTAAATAACAGTTTTATCCAGTAGTATAAAAAATTTAGTAAGGATACATAAGATTAAAGAAAACAAGGTTAATTTAATAAATATATATAGAAATCTCTACCCAGTAGATGCAAGAAACTTACTCTTTTCATGCACACACACAAAAAATTCTAAGATAGAATATAGAGACAAAAATTAAGTATCCACAAATTTCAAAGAATTGAAATCACAAAAATGATACTTTCTGACAATATCACAATTACTTAGAAACTAACAATGAAAAATAACTTAAAAGAAAAAACTTTGCATGTTAAAGTAATTCATGCATTGATTTAATAAAAAATAATTTAAACTGATAAAATATTAATTGTCAAAACTTTTGGAGTAAAGTTTAAAGCAATATTTGGGATTAAGTTATTAGATATAGTATGTATATCAAAAATGAAAAATACTGAAATTTATAAGCTGAGAATCTAATAAAAGCCATTAAAGACAAAAACACAGAATAATACCTAAGAAAGCAGAGGGTATAAAATGAAGAAAATAATAGCAGACATTAATAAAATAGAAAACAAAAAATGCAATAGATAAGATCAAATAGTTAAAAGATTTTTTTAAAAAAACAAACTAATAAAATTGCAAAATCAATGAGAAAAAAAACCAAACCAAAAGACAGCAAAAATTAACAGTATTATGAAAGGAAAAGGCTACATGACTGCAGACACAGGTAAGATTTAAAGTAATAGAAGAAATTATGAACAACTTTATGCATCAATTCTTAGAAAATTTTTATCATATCAAAGCAGACTCAAGAAGAAATGGTAACGTGATGTCAGCAAAAAATGGTGGAGTAAGAACTTACAAAATTCCCCCTTTCATAAAAGCAGCAAGAACACTGTTAAACATGGACAGAATCAACTTTTACAGAACTCTGGAAATTAGCCAAAGAGTTGCAGCAATCTGGTGAGCATTAATTCATGAAAAACACCTGAGTATCAGTAAGAACAGCAAACTGTCACGTTTTAACTTGCATTATTACTATTTCATTCCTCAGCTCTGTAATAGCCTTAAAAATTAACAACCTGAAATCATGATTAAAGCCAGTAGCCTGACAGCTGATAGAAAGGGCAGAAAGGAACTGGAGCACTTTTAAAACCATATTCCAAAAGAATTTTTTTACTTGTCCAACAGATTTCTGGAAGACTCCAATCACAAGGCTCTTATATTTGATGTGATTCAGAGCTCGCCCAGTGCAAGCTTCCACTGGGGTGTTTGTCAAAAACAATCAGAGGCAATTGGTAACCATCATGGCTGGCTGAGGCAGTGGGTAAGTGTTGGGGAAAACAATAAGCTAATTAAAAGCTTACAAGGAAATACTGGAACATGAAATGTCTTTGAAAATTTCTCATCTCATATACTCCAGAGACCTAGGCAGCCATAAACATGTATTGGCTGTACACACAACCATGACTATGTACAGTCTCGGGATAAAATTGGCAAGACCCTAAACTATCAACTCAAGCTAACATTGAGGCTCTGAACAAACAGAAAGTAAAGGCTAAGGCAAACATGTAAACTGCCTGGCTGAGTGTTAAAAGTTGTGTCTCAACACACACACAGCAACTTCACAAAAACTAGGAGACTTTATTAGTTCCAGAAATCTAAGGAATCTCTGTGTAGTCATTAGCTAAGCACTAAGCTAACTGAGCTGAAACTTCAGTGATTACACATGACAAGAAAACAGACTTAATAAAATTAGTTGAAAAAAGTCACTAAACAAACAGCAACAACAGAAACAACAAAACCTGGGAAGGGTGATAGTGATTTACATAACTTTCACCTTATTTGAAGTGTCCAATTTCAACCAAAAAATTTAAGACATGCAAAGAAATAATGTAGCACAGCCCATATACAGGGAAAGATAAAAGGTCAATAGAAACTGCCTCTAAAGAAGCCCATAGGCTTGACTAACTAGAATAGACTTAATTTAGCTGTTTTTAAAATGCTCAGAGATGAAGAAAACAATGTTTAAAAAAACTAAAGAAAATTCTGAGAATTATTTCTCATCAAATAGAGAATATCAATAAATAGATAAAAATTGTTACTTAAAAATATATACATTTTGGAATTGACAACTGTAATAGTTGAAATGCAAAATTCTCTAGAGCGATTAAACACTGTTTTGAGCAGGCAGAAAAATAATCAGCAGATTTGATGACAGTTCAATTGAGATTGCACACTGAGGAGCCAAAAGGAAAAAAAACGAAGAAAAATGAACAGAGTTTCACAGACCTATGGGACATATTCAAAGTGCTTGGGGGAAAAGACAGAAACAAATTCTATATCCAGCAAATCGTGTTTCCAAAATAAAGAAAAGCTTATGTCATTCCCAGATAAACGAAAAGAGAGAATTCTTCATTAGCAATCCAGCTCTCCAAGAAATATCAAAGGGATTCCCTTAGACTGAAATGAAAAGACAAGGTTGAACAATAACTCAAAACCACCTGAAGAAATAAAGAACACCAATTAAGGTAACTTCACAGATAAATATAAAGGACAGTATAAATACATATTTTTATTTGGAACACTTTTCTTCTATTTGATTTGAAAGACAACTATATAAGGCACTAATTATAAATCAGTGCTAAGGTGACACAATGTATAAAGTTGTAATCTGTAGGCCAATAGCTGTATGAAGGAAGAGGGAGTGAATGGAGTTATAAAAAGGAAGAGTATTTGTATATGACTGAAATTAAGTTGGTATTAATCTAAACTAGAGTTTTACAAATTAAAATACTAATTATATTTCCCAGGACAAGCACATTAAAAAACTCAGAAAATATAGTAAAACAACTGACAAAAGAATTAAAATAGTATGCTAGAAAATACCTATTTAATACAAAGAAGTAATGCAGAAATGGTGAAACAAAAAGAACATAAGGCATATAGAAAACAAATAACAAAATTTCAGCTATAAACCCTACTTTATTGGTAGTTACATTAAAGGTAAATGGATTAGAAGCATCTCAATTAAAAAGTGTACATTGAAAGAATAGATGAAAATAAATGTGAGCCAACTATACGCAGTCTACAACAGACACACAATGGATTCAAAGACATAAATAGATTGAAAGTCTAAGGATGGAAAAAGATATATCATGGAAAAAGCAACCGAAAGAGAGCTACGTGACTACATTAATATTACACATCACCGACTTTATGACAAAATTTTTTTACTAGAGACAAAAAACATTTTGTCATGGCGGGAGCATACATACATCAAGAAAATATAATAATGATAAACATGTATCACCATAAAACAGTCCCAAAATACATGAAGCAAAAGCTTCAAGAATTAAAGAGATAAATAGAAAATTTAACAATAATAGTTGGAGCCTTTAATATCCAACTTTTGACAATGGATGGAACTAGTTAGAAGATCAAGAAGAAAATAGAAGACTTGAAAAATGCTATAGAACAACTGGCCCTAAATTATACCTAGAGAATACTCCACTCAACAATAGCAGAAAGCATATTCTTCCAAAGTGTGGGTGGAACATTCTCCAGGATAGACCATATGTTGGGTTATGAACAAAGCATTAATACATTTAAAAAGCTTACAGAGTATATCCTACAACCAAAAAGAAGTGAAATTGGAAATTAAACTCAGAAAAAATGTGGGAAATTCATAAGCACATGGATATTAAACAAAACAATATGAATAAACCAATAGGTCAATTAAGAAGTCAGAAGAGAAATTTGAAATTACTCTGAGTTGAATAAAAATGTAGACACAGTGTAATAAAACACAGGATTCCACTAAAGCAATGATTTGTAGCTATAAGGACTTATATTTAAATAAGAAGACATAAATCAATAGCATTAATAAATTAGAAAAACAATAGCGAACTAACCCCTAAGCAAGTGGAAAGAATGGAATAACAAACATTAGAAAGGAAATAAAATCAAATAAATAGAAAAACAATGGGAAAAAAAATCAACAAAACCAGAAGTTGGTTCTTAGAAAAGATAAATGAAATTGACAAACCTTTACCTAGACTGACAAATAAATAGAAAACATTCAAATTACCAAAATTAGAAATGACAAGGGACCCATTATGACAAATCTTACCAAAAAATATGTATATTACAAGGTAATACTGTGAACAAATTGGAATATCTACTTGAAAGAAGTAAATTACCAGGGAGACACAAATTACTGAAACTGACTCAAGAATTAATAGAAAATCTGAATAAGCCTATAACGAGTAATATGATTGAAACAGTACTTTAAAACTTCTCACTAAAGAACCCAGGTCCAGATGGCTTCTGTGGTAAATTCTAAAAAACATTTAAAGAAGAAAACAATAATCCCTTAAAGGCTCTTCACAAAAAAGAAAAAGGAAAGAACACTTCTCAATGTATTCTTTTAGGCCAGTATCATCCTGATACTAAAACCAGACAAAGGCATCACAAGAAAACTACAGAACAATAGTTTATGAGTATAGACATAAGACTGCTCAATAAAATACTGGAACACTGAATCCAGCATCATACAAAAAGTATCACATACCATCACCAAGGGAGTTTGACCCAGGATTTCAAGTTCAGCATGTTAAAATCAATATAACATATCAATTAATAAAATAAAGGACATAAACCACATGATTGTCTCACACGGGGGAAAATCAGTCAACAGACAAGTTGCTCAAAACCCAACACCATTTCATGATAAAAACAAACACTCAACAAACCATTACTAGAAGGGAAGTTTCTCAACCTGTGAAGACATCTTTGAAAAACCAACAGTTCACATTATAATGGTAAAATACTGACAGCTCTTTCTCCAAAATCAGGAATAAAACAAGCAGTTTCACCCTCATCATTTCTATTCAACATTTAAAAATATATAGAACAGAAGGTTCTAGCCAGGGCTATTAGGCAAGAAAAAGAAATAAAAGGCACCCAGATAGTAGAGAAAGAATTAAAATGATCTCCATTTGCAAATGAAATAGGAAATCTTAAGGGCTCCACTGAAAAGCTATTAGAACTAATAAGTGAGCTCAGCAAGTTAGCAGGAAGCAATATCATTATTTTAAAATCTATATTTCTATACATTAGCAATGATTAATCAGTAAAACAAATTAAGAAAAAAATCCACTCACAATATATTCTAAAAGAATGAAGTAAATTTAACTTGTACACTAAAACTACAGAATATTATTGAAAGAAATAAAAGACCTGAATGATGGACATACATCTTGTGCTATGAATCAGATTTAATATTGTTAATATGGCAATACTTCCCAAAGTGATCTACAGATCCAACACAATCCCTATCAAAAGTCCAACTGATCTCTTTGCAGAAATCGACAACCTAATCCTAAAATTCATTTGAAATACAAGAAAGCCAGAATAGACAATCTTGAAAAACAAGAACAAAGTTGGAGGATTCACACATTCCAATTTCAAAATTTACTAGAGTGCCACAGCAATCAAGACTAGACAGTACTGGCATATGTACAGACATATAGGTCAATGTAATACTATCAAGAATCTAAAAATAAGCCCTTAAATATGTTTAATTCATTTTCAACAAATTGAGCAGGGAAAACTGATCATATCAACGTGCCAGAGAATGATGTTGGACCCTTGCTTCACAACATGATAATTTAAAATTATTTAAAATGGAACAAAGATATAAATATAAGAACTAATACTATAAAACTCTGAGAAAAAAATTTAGGCATAAATCTATGTGACTTGTATATGCATTGGTTTCTTAAATATGCCATTAAAGGCACAAGCAATAAAAGATAAAATAGATTAATTAGATGTCATTAAAACTTTTATGATGCAAATTATATTATCAAGAAAGTTCAGACAACTTACAAAATGAGAGAAAATGTTTGCAAATCATATATTTTAAGAGACTAGCATTCAGATTATATAAAGCACTCTTATAAATCAACAATATAAAGACAATAATCCAATTCAAAAATGGGCAAAGAGCTGGAGTAGACATTTTTCCAAGAAGATATACTGATGGCCAATAATGACATGAAAAGATGCCCAATATCATTAGTCATTTTAAAACCACAATGTGATATCAATTCAAATAAACTAGGATAACTAAAACAAAAAAGGCAGACATTAACAATTGTTGGCAAGTATGTGGAGAAGTTTAAAACACCATATATTGCTGACGTTAATGTAAAATGGTGTAGCTGCTTTGCAAAACAGTCTGACAATCCCTCAAACACTCATATATATATGTATACGTATATATGTATATATAGTCACCATATAACCCAACAATTCCACTCTTAGGTATATACTCAAGAAATTTGAAAACACATGTCCACACAAAAACACATACATGAATATCCATAGTGCATTATTCAAAATAGCCTCCTCCAAAATGGAAACAACCCAAATGGCCATCATCTGCTGAAAGGATAATCTAAATGTGGTATATATATACATACAATGGATGATTAAACCTTCAAAAGAAATGAAATTCTGATACATGCTACAACATGGCTAACCTTGAAATCATGCTAAGTGAAAAAAAACATACTAGACACAAATGGTTGCATTTTGTGTAATTCCATTCATATTCTGAAATTCTACACTCGCTTTCAGGGTTCCCTGGTGCTATTAAGTTCCGACTGCCATTGATGCTAACTTGGTTGACAATGCATGTTTAATGACTTCTTTCCCTTCTTTTTCCCCTCTCTGTCTCATTTCTTTGCTTCCTTACCAGAATTTCTCAGGATCATCACCAAAATAAACTACTTTCCCTTGAATCTTTGTCCAAGGACTTTCTTTTGGAAGAACCCAAACTAAGACATTTCACTTGAAGTTATGGTAGCAGTTAATGGTTGAATGGAGTTTTGTGAACTGGGTGGGACTTCACCAGGTGAATCAGATATGGCAAAACTATTCCATGCAAAGGGAACAGCATGCTAAAAAGGTACAGACATAAAATAGTGTATGTTTGGTAAATAATGTAAGGTTTAGCATGGCATAAATACTTAAATAAAAAAATAAATATAGGGTTCTGTTAGGTAATAGCAGGAACTAAATAGTGAGGTGTCCTTGTAGCAGGCAAAGTAAATCAGATTTTAGCCTATGGATAATGACAGCATTTTCAGATTCAGACACGCACAGTCTTCATGTTTTCTTATCTCATGGGGAAGATATTATAACACCTAGAACTACAGGTTTTCTTGAAAATATTTCTGAGCTTTATTATTTCAGTATGACACTCTCCTGAAATTCTTCTAAAGTCATTTTTGAAAGTTAATATAGAGTATTTAGCCCAGCAATTAATGTAAACCACATATAAGATTTGTGAACACAGGATTCATTATTTTTAAAAGTGACATAAATAAGGTGTGAATGCCAAACAAAGGAAGTCTGTTTCATTGTGTGGAAATGATAGGGCAATCTATGTTAAAATAACTGATCACATTGCACAATAAAACCAATTACAACTGTCTGTGCATGACATATAAAGCCTTGAATCCATCAGACACCAGCGTTAGCAAGTTTTTGGCAAGTTTTTTTCTTAATGACCCTGAAGAAGACTGTGTAACAGAAGTACCTTCTTTCAAGACAATGGCCCCCAAAACTCTTCAGTTGGTGGTAGCCCACTCTGCCTCAAGAACTATTAATTCAGTGATGAGCTTGTTATTTGTACACATTTTTAAAGAAAAGATTTTAAAGTACACCAGAATCAGAAAGAAGGGGGAGAAAAACAGCACCTGCATTTGTTGTCCAGTCTTCTTTGCAGGGAAGCCTGACAACAGCTATCTCATGGGCACAGGGAGGTCACTGCCTGTAGGGATGACAGAATGGGAGGCAGTCTTTCTCTTGTTTACCCTGTTACAGGAGCATGTATAATAAACCACACGCCTAAGGCTTTCAGAATACAAGATGTTTTTCATAGCAGAGTTGAGTTATTTATATGGAGCCCCAATTTTCAAACTCAAAACCAAAGAAATTATATATTAGCCCTAAAGTTTAAAAAGCTGTTTGGTTTTTAAAATCTTTATCTCATGGAAATCATTGACCAGTTTTGTTCCCTCTAAAATCTAAAAAAAAAAAAAAAAAAAAAAAAAAAAAAAAAAAAAAAGTCAAAATAGTAGATATAATGCAGGTTGTTAAAAATAATCAATGTTTCTAAATAGTGGGGATTTTTTTGGTTGATGTGAAGATTAGAGTTCAGAGTTTCATTAGCTAAGCCAATAGAAATGCTAATGAGTTAGTTATCTCTTTAAGGAATGGAATTGTTCAATAAGGTGACCGTTATTTGACAATGTAAAATAATCATTTTTAAATCTCTTCCACAGCTTCAAAAAGACTGATTAATGACACATCTCTGTTAATATTAACCTATAGATTTTTCTCTGTGCAATGCCACTCCCATGTTTTTTATTTTATTCTACTCTGAGGTTGATCACAAACAAATGTATATTTATAATGACACATAAAAAAGTGCAAGAATGATTATCTACAACGGACATTAAACACATCATATTTAGTGGAGAATGTCAACAGTAACTGAAGCAAGGTACTGGTGGTGTGAGTTCGGTTAGTATTCATCCATGGAGCCAAAACTAAAAAGAACTTCAAATGAAGGTAGGTCAGTTCAACTAGAAATTAGAGTAAAGCAATTATGACTATGTAAAAATAAAGAATAAACTCTTCTTGAAAGCTAAAGATTCTATGCAGACAAACTTTAAGATAGAACATTCAAATGCAGATTACAGAAAAGAAATCTAGAAATAGCAATGGTAAAAAAAGAGAAAAATAGAAGGAAAAGATGTGGAAAGAGAAGCTGAAAATCCAAAACATTTCCTTTCTTAAAATTTTCTGCCTGATCTGTATTACAACTACCTTCCACTCAAGCAGCAGGATAACGTGATCTGCCCTGCAGTTTAGCCTTTCATCTAACTCTTTCTCTTTATGAAACACACACACTTGTGCACACATGTGCACACACACACATATACATAATGCAGTAGGCCCTCCATATGCATGGGTTGTGCATCCACAGATTTAGACAACTGTTGATTGAAAATAGTTAAAAGAAAAATTCCAGAAAGTTCCAGAAAAAATCTTGAGCTTGCTGCAACACAGCAACTATTTACATAGCATTTACATTGTATTAGGTACTATAAGTAATCTAGAGATGATTTAAAGTATATGGAGGGTGTGTTGAAGTTATATGCAAATACTACTGCCATTTTTTTTTGTCACTTGGGCTTCTGCAGATTTTTGTATTCAAAGGGGGTCTTGGAATTGAACCCTTGTGGGTACTAAGTAATGACTGTACCTGAAACATGAATACAGATTGTGGATAGGAGCTCTTAACAGAGAATGTGACTTTGAGTCTGGCATTGTTTGGGACACAGAGTCATTTTTTAACTTCATTTATTTCACCCCTGACTTTCTCCAAATTAAATAATTGTAAAGTCAAGTCAGAGATGGCCAAATAAACATTTGAAGTTTCACTGAACAAGACTGTAGGGAGTGGCCATTAATATGTTTTCCATGTAATACTAGACAGATTAATTAAAATGTTTTTTAGACTAATATATGGAAAGAAGAAATGATTCTTTTCTTTCTTTCCAGAAATGGCACAATATTAGTTTGCTTCTCAAAATTAAGGAGATTTTTTTCTGACTATTAGGCTTTTTAACTTAATAAAATAATCACTGTCTTATTTAAATAGACATTTTAAAAGGAAGGCATTTAGTAAAATACATACACTCAGAAAAAAAATTTAGATAAAAAATATTTTTAGTCTTCTATAACACTGAAATAGCTTTGCTAAGTTGAAGTGAAACAACAGTGTCTTTTTTTAATTATACTTACCTGACACTGCTTAATTCATGTTTATTGCAAACAAACTTTGAAAGAGAGACTATTCTAATCAATGTTCTTAAAATATTCAGGTTGTGATTAAATTAAATGCAAGTCCATAAATGAGCCAACTTAATCTAAAATTCCCAGTAAACAGGTGTTGAGGAGGTTATTATATAAAATCAATTATCATATAAATAGGGTAATCTTTCCATAAAATTATTTATTATCACTCAGAGATAATTCACTGACAACTGAAAGGAGAAATACAAAGCACTACAATAATAAAGGAGCTTCAATAAAAAAGGGATCAAGTCCTCAAGAGGATATAACAATCATAAATATATATGCACCCAACACTGAAACACTAAAATATATGAAGCAAATACTAATTGATCTAAAAAGTGAAAGAGACAACAATACAATAATACTAGGGAACTTCAATACTCCACTTTCAAGAAGGATATATCATCCAGACAGAAAATCAATGCAGAAACAATGGATTCAAACCATACTTTAGACCAAACACACCTGAAAGATCTGTATAGAAATTCCACCCAACAGGAGCAAAATATATGCTCTCCTCAAGCATTCAGGGAATGTTCTCCAGGATAGATCATCCAATAGGTCACAAACAAATCTTAGCCAATTTAAGAACATTGAAATCATACCAAGTATCTTTCCTAACCACACTAGTATGAAACAAGAAATCATCGACAGGAGGAAAGCTTGGAAATTTGTAGATACATAGAAATTAAACAACCTACTCCTAAACAACCAATGGGTCAAAGAAATCAAAAGAAAAAAAAATATATATAAAAACAAATGAAAATGGAAACCAATGATACCAAACCTAAGGGAAGTTTATAGGGATAAAAAAAATCTATATTAACTAAAAAGAAAGATCTGAAATAAGCAACCTAACTTTATACCTCAAGGAACTAGAAAAAGAATAATGAAGCCCAACATTAGCATAAAGAAGGAGATAACAATCAGAGCAGGAATAAACACCAAAAACAATACAAAAGAACAACAGAAGTAAGAGCTACTTTTTTGAAAAGATAAACAAAATTGAAAACCTTTAGCCACACCAAGTAATGAAAAAGGAGAGAAGATGCAAATAAGTAAAATCAGAAATGAAGAAAGAGACATTACAATTGATAGCACAGAAATGCAAAAGATTATGTGACTACTATGAACAACTATATGACAGCAAATTGAGTAACTTAAAAGAAATTAATGGATTCCTGGAAACATCCAAAGTACCAAGACAGAATCATAAATAAATAAAAAATCTGAAGAAACTAATAACAAGCAAGGAGATTGAATACATAACCAAACCCCTCCCCAACAAAGAAAAGCCCAGGATTAGATGATTTCACTGGTGAATTCTAACTATTTCAAGATAATTTAATATGAGTCTTTCTCAGTTTTCCAAAAATCTAAAGACAAAAGAACACTTCCAAATTTATTTTACAAGGCCAGCATTACAGTGATATCAAATCAGCTAAGGCCACAACAAGAAAGAAAAAAACTACAGGCACTTATCCCTGATGAAGATAATTGTAAAAGTTATAAACAAAATATTAGCGAACCAAATTCAATAATACATTAAAAAGATCATATACCATTTTCAAGTAGAATTCATTCCTAGGATGCAAGGATTCCCACTCTACCACTCCTGTTCAACATAGCCGTGGAAATACTAGCCAGAACAATCAAGCAAGACAAAGAAGTAAAAGACATCTAATTGACAAGGAAGAAGTAAAATTGCTTTTGTTTACAGAGTATGTAATCTTATATACAGAAAATCCTAAAGATACCACCAAAACTTCTAGAACTAATCAAAAGTTGCAGGATATAAATCCTACATATATAGATCTGTTGTGCTTCTATACACTAACAACAAAATATCTGGAAAGGACATAAAGAAATAATTCCACTTAGGATAGTATCTGAAACAATAAAATACTTAGGAATCAATGTAATACAGGAGGTAAAAGATCTGTATACTTAATACTACAAGACATCAAGAAATTGATGAAGACAAACAAAATCCCATATTCGTGGATCACAAGAATTGATATTGTTAAAGTGCCAATCCTACCCAAAACTATCTATAGATTCAATGCAGTCCTTAACAAAATTCTAATTGCATTTTTTATATAAATAAATAGTAAAAACAATCTAAATTTTTTATGGTGCCACAAAATATTCCAAATAGTCCCAGCAATCCTGAGAAAGAAGAACAAAGTCGGAGGCATTGCACTTCCTGATTTCCAACTATACTGCAAATCTATGGTAATAAAAACAGTATTGTACTGGCATAAAAATATAGACACTTAGATCAGTGGAAAACGATCAAGAGCACAGAAACAAACCCCCATATATATGGTCAACTAATATTTGACATGGGAGCAAAGAATACTCAATGGGGAAAAAGGCTAGTCTCTAACAAATGGTGCTGGGGAAGCTGGATAACCACATGCAGAAAAGAAATTTGACCCCTATGTTATACTACTCACAAAAAATAACAAAAAATGTGAATTAAAGCCTTAAACATAAGACCTGACATGACAAAACTCCTAGAATAAAACACAGGGAAGGAGCTCCTTGACTCTGGTCTTGACAATGAAATTTTGGATATGACACTGAAAGCACAAACACCAAAAGCAAAAATTAACAAGCGGGACTACATCAAGCTAAAAAGCTTCTGTGCATCAAAAGAAACAATCAACAAAATGAAACAGTAACCTACAGACTGTTAGAACATATTTACTTACCATGTATCAGATAGGAAGTTAATATAAGTATATGTGAAGAACAGAAAAAGTGAACAATCCGATTTAAAAATGGACAGAGGAGCTAAATAGACATTTTTGTAAAGGAGACATACAAATGGCAAATAGGTACATGAAAGGTGATGATCACTAATCATCAGGGAAATGCAAATCAAAAAAACAGTGAGATAATCACCTCACAGCTCTTAGAATGGCTATCATCAAAAGATAAGAGATAAGTGTTGGTGAAGATGTAGAAAAAAAGAAACCCTTATGCACTATTTTGGGAATGTAAATTGGTATAGCCACAATGGAAAACAATGTAGAGTTTCCTTAAAAAATTAAAACTAGAACTACCATATGATCCAGCAATTGCACTCCTGGGTATATAAGCAAAGGAAGTGAAAACTGGATACCGAAGAGATATCTGATTTCCCATGTTTATTGTAGCATTATTCACAATAGCCAAGACTGGAAACAACCTAAATGTCTGGCAACAGATGAATGGGTAAAGAATATGTGATCTCATCAACAACATATACACAACCCAATTTAAAAATGGGTAAAGAGTTTGAATAGACATTTCTGCAAAGAAAACATACAAATGGCCAAGAAGCACCTGAAAATATGCTCAACATCACTAATCATTCGGGAAATGCAAATTAAAACCACAGTGGAAAAAATTTAAAAAATAAAACCACAATGAGATGCCATTTCATACCCATTAGGATAGTTATCAAGGAAAAAAAATTTTTTAAATAACAAGCATTGGTGATGATGTGGAGAAATCGAAACCCTTCTGCTTTGCTGATGAGAATTTAAAATGGTGCATTCTCTATTGAAATAGTATGGCAATTCCTTGAAAATTAAAGACAGTATTACTATATGATCTAGTAATGCTACTTCTAGGTATATACCCAACATAATTGAGAGCAGGGACTTGAAAATACCTTTGTACACCAATGTTCACAGCAGCATTATTCACATTAGCAAAATGTATTAAAGTGCACAAGAGGATGTAGATCAATGTCCATTTTAAGAGGAATAAAACTGGATTTGTAACTCAAAGCAAAGATCCTATGGAATGAATGCTTATCTACCAAAAAAAAAGGAATATTTATTGATGAAGGAGCAGAAGTTAAGGAAATTGTGCCTCACAAAGGGACACCTACCCCTGTGACATGTATTAGGCATTTTTAGTTCAATGTGTAGCACATCCAGTCAATATTTTCCCAAGTAGGAAAGAGAGAAAGGGGTCCTAATTATATGTTCCTGCCCATTTTGGACAGCAGCATTGTGATTCTATTTCCTTATCCTGGTATCTTTATATGCCTAGAGGAGTTCTTTATATATTACAATAGCTAGACGTGTTCTTCAGTACCTAGGAGCCCCACATTCGTAATAAGAACAATTATAAATGTGAACTGCTATGAATACTTACATTGAACAAGCTATACAGGATAAAGGATATATAAGTGGGTTCTGATACCTGAATCTCTCTGGCAATTGTCCTTACTTGTGTAAGTAGGGAAAGTGTCTGGTTCTGGTCTGCTTGAAATCTTCTCTGTGTCCTGAATATTCCTGGCCCCTTGTGGCTTTGTTTGCATTGAGATTTCCCACATCTTCCTAGATAGACAGCCCTGATTATTAAGCCTTAGTCTCACTTTATGCACTTTCTTGAAGTGCATTCTTAAGGACTGAGTCTTCATTTGTGAACTCTGAGTATGTAATATTGCAGCTCCTTTGAACCCACACTCCATCTTTGCTCTCTCTGCAGGGATCAGCTTTCTACTGCTCTGCCAGCTGCATTCTGTCTTCGTGCTGTGAAGACAGAAACAGTTTTAACCACCCCACCCCTTTTTATGAGAAGAGTACCATCCTGCGAGGAATTCAAACTGAAATTCAACATCCTCCCACCCTACACAGAACCACACTGGGGCCATGCACACACATTTGCATGCTGCCTTGACACTTTCTTTTTAATGCCGTTCTCTCGGCATAGAAGCTCTGGGTCTTAACATTTCATAACCTTATGGCCAATGACATAGATTTGGACTTGTCTGATAGAATTACAATGCTAGAGCATATGTAGTCATGTCCTTTGAGCTTTAGTTTAGTTCTTTAAACACAGGAGAAAAATGGAGGTCGTTTTTCCTTGGGTAATAGGGCCGGGGAGAGCAATCATCTCAAATTGGTAAATATTCAGCAGCTGGTTAGCCCTAATTCTAATAGTCAAACAAATGAAAGGGTATGTGCCTAGAAAGATAAAACACTCAAGTCTAAGTAAATACTATTTAAGCCCCCTGGATGCCAGGCAGGCTGTATATGGATAACTTTTAGTAGAAGTTATTCAAATCAAGAAGTACATTTGCATGGAAGCCCCTAAGAGCTATGGAAAGAAATTCATCTGGGAGAATTAGTAGGGAAGAAAATCCAAGGACAATATAAAGCAAACGCTCTGAAGGCAGACTGCTGGGGTTTGAATCTGTTTTATCAATAACGAGCTGTGTGCTCGTTGCCAAGTCAGTTATCCTCCCTGTGCCTGTGTTTCTTCATCTGTGAATGGGGGAAAAAATAGAACCTTCTTCATTATGCTATTTGGAAGGCATGTAATATACTAATACACGTAAGGCACTTACAGAAGTATTAGGCTCGTAGTAAGCAGCCAATAAATAGTAAAAGTTAGAGTTGTCATTATTATAATCATCGACATCAGGAAAACAGTAATGAGGGGTGGTGCACACTACCAAAAAATAACATATATAGATATAAAGTAACAATAAGTAAAATAATGTGAGATCACCCTAAAAATAGGTCAATAGAATAGCACAGAAAGTCTAAAGGTATTTGCTAACTGAAGCATCTCATATCAGTGAGTAAGGAATGATTTAGTCAATTGACAGGGCTGGCAAACTGATTAAATACATTAAACAAAAATAAACTTAGGTCTCTACTTCACAAAGTGTCCCAAAATAAATAGAAAAAGAAACTTAAAGAGATAGATGTAATTAATGGAAAAAATTAATGAAAGAAAGTATATGTGAATTTTCGATGCTTTCAATGCAGGTATATGTGAATACGTATTTGTCTCAGGGTGGAGAAGGTATTTCTCTACCCCAAAATTCAGGAGTCTCTAAGATCACCCTTACTTCTGGCATCAATTACAAGTTTGGAGCTCCCCAAGACTACCATCGATTCAATGATTCACTAAAACGACTCACAGAACTTGGAATGGCTACTATACTCATGATTACATGTAGAATATTCCAGTGAAAGGTTACTGATTAAAATCAGAAAAAGAAAGAGGCTCACAGGGCAAGGTCCAGGAGAGTTCCAGGCATGAGCTTCCCACTATACTCTCCCAGTGGAGTCCTGTGGACATTGCTGTATTCTCCTAGGAATGATGTGTGACAATATGTAAGGAGCACTGTCAATCACAGAAGCTCACCCAAACCTTGGTATTCAGAGATTTTACTGGGGCCCCAGAAACGTAGACATGGCTGACTGCCTGCATGAATGACCTTAGTCTTCAGCCCTTCCAGAGGTTGAGCTGATACCATATGGCTCGAGTACACACACCCCTCCCCCATATATCATATTATTAGCATAGACTATCTGGTGTGGCTTAAGGTTCTCAAATAAGCAAAGACACCCTTATCAGGCAGGATATTCCAAGGACTAAGAGAGTACCTCCCGGGAGCAAAGACCAAACCTCTCTTTGTGCAAACCTCCCTTTGTTCGAGGTTAATCCTTTATGGTACATCTACATGAAAGAAAACAAAATACATTGGATAACAGATTTGGCTTCATGGAAAGGTAAAAGTTCTATAGATTTAATAGCATGGGGAAACAAATAAAACCAAATTAAACAATCTGACAAATATGAAGTATGCAGATAAAATGTGAGCATTCTAAATATATGAAAACTTCTTACAAATAAGGTAAAAGATGAATAACTTGATAATAATATTAACGATAATAAAAATGGCTAACATTCAATACACTACGTGATACCCACTATTTTAAGTATTTCATATGTAATTTTTCATTCACGAAACACTATGAAGTAAGTAGTATTATCTCTTTCTCATATATTAAGAATGGGAGGGAGAGAGGAGTGCTATAAAATGATTTTCTTAGCAATAAACAGGAAATTCATAAAAGAAAGAAATCAAATGGCTATTAAATAAGACCAACTATCCAAAGAAATGCAAAATAAAACTATAATTAGAAAATATTTTTTCCAATTAGAGACACAATGATGAAAGCATCGAAAATGCTTCATCTTGGTAAGAATTTGATGAAATAGGCCTTTCACAGATGGCGGAAAGGAATACAATGATAACATTATTGCAAAAACATATCACAGACGTTATAAATGAATATATCCATTGTCCCAGCAGTTTGATTTATTGATATTAAGCCTAAGGAGATAATCAGAAATGCAAATATTTGTGTACAAGGATATTCATTAAGGAAACTTGGAAAATATCAAAAGGCTGGAGAGAAGCTAACTGGTCAGCAATAGGGTTTATTTGATACAGTCGTACTCCAGAAAACTGCAGCTATTAAGCATGTCTTAATACATGAAAGTATGCAACATAACATTTAGTGAAAAGAGCAGGATACAAAACTATACATTTATATGATCCCAGTTTTGTAGTATACACACATATACACATAAGCACACACATATACATGCAAATGTACATATTATGCATATATTAAGGACTGGATACAAATGCGCTAACTGCTAACAATGTCATCCCCAGGTGGTAGACCAACAGGTGATATGCTGTGCACTTTTCTGTTTTCCCCAGATTTTCTAAAATGAACACCTTTTTAGTGAGAAAAATACATGCAAAACTTTAAGGAAAAATAACTGTTGCAAACCTGGTGACTGTTTGGAATCAATGATTTTGATGCTGAGGACTAAAAGAATAGCCTGTATATAGTGAAGTGGCATAAGCTACAGTGTACTGGAAAGACAGAATTCATCAATAAATAAAAGGAAACCCATTATTGCCATCTCTCTGAATAAAGGAAACATGGTTAAGAGTAGTCTTTCCATGGATTCATCTGACGTAAGCATTAAAGGCCCTCTCCCAACTTTTATCAAAAAGTCATATCTGCATTCTTGCAAAGTAGCACTGTCAGAAATTACCTTTAGGTGTTCAGCATGGTAACTACTGTTGGTGCTACTATCTTGTATCCAGGCATGTTGAAACTACTTCAGAAATAAACTTGCAGCATCATTTTCCCACATAAAGGTCAAAGAGTAACAATCCTCTTTAACATGGTTTGACTTTGCTGCTTAACAACTTGAAATCCTCTAGGTGTTTGTACATCGATTTTTTTTAATCAATTGTTGAAGAGTCTTTCTAAGTATGAAAGAGGGACTGACTGACATCCAAGTTTAGTACCTATTTAGACCACTCTTCGAACACAAAACACATAATCTTTTTCTTGCTTCTTGAAATTCAAGTAGTCCACTAACAGTCCTTATCACACAAAGTCAAAAGACTTCAAAACAAGTTGCGTTTGTGTACTCTGAGTCCATCTAATTTGATATATTGTTTGTACTATGGTCCAGTATTAGTAGCTGAATTCAGTTTAGATTTGAGTATATCTGTGTGCCGCCTCTGCATTTTACTCAGATGTTACAGAGCAGATTTTTGTAGTAAATAACTGATCATTTTCTTGAAGGCCTGTTCATTCCTTGTTGTATAATTGTGGCAGGCTAGCATTCTTGATGTACTAACATTATGTAATTGTTTTTCTCTCTAATTCTGCTGCTTGTTAGGTGGAGAATTCTATCGTCATTGCCTCAGGGAAAGGAATGGCACAGCAGGAATGAAGGAAGAAAAAAAGAGGCAATACTTAAGTTTTCAAATTTTAAAATTCTAGAATTTCATAAGACTCAAGTCGCAGAAGATTTAGATTGCTAATCTACTATTTTTTTTTTCCATATCAGAAAAGAAAACAAGAAGTAGGGTTAAAAGTCAGAGGGAAAGACACAAGATGGTCCTTGGGATGGAGATTTCTTCTTTGTTATTTCCCAGATTAATTTTGGACCAAGATGCAACATAAGTGATCAAAATTCCACGTGGAGTTGGAATTCAAGAGCAGAGGCAATATATGTAACTCTTCTCAGTTAAATTCTGAAAAAGCAACAAGACACCAAGGCTTTCTATCATTTACACCTTGTAACAGGAATAATATACATCAGCACTGTGAATCTGGACCAGTGTTCACAAATTCAAACACATAGAGGGGTAGGCAAGGTAATAAAAATGTGTAAGGTGAGCTCGCCTAAGACACTAAAGTGTGGTAAGACTATGTTAAATTTAAATCATATGTTCTATCTAAAGTAGAAGTAGCTACTCAGATTCAGTCAGCTGTTGTCAAACAAGAATATATACTCAGTATGTACATACTGAAATGCCTGCCCTTGCCATTTAATAGAAAAAGACAGAAATCTGATTTCTTCTGTTAAATGTCTCAATTTTTAAAACTCAACGTAAGCCAAACAAATTGGTCCATGGGTTAGATGCAACTCATAGTTCACCAGTGAGTGACCTCTATTTGAGGGAGAATAGCTTAAGAAAGTCTTAGAATATATTGTGGTAAAATGTGATAAGAAACAACCCCAAAAGCAGCACAGACATGGTACCGAGAGCTAACATGTGAAGAAGCCTTGTGGTGAAGGAATTTAGAGAATGCAGCTGTGACCTATATGTTTTAATAGTGATACTGGGGATCTCAAGAGATGCCAACATGAAGAAATGATACCAAAGATTTTCCCCGATTATCTTGTTCAAATATGAACTCCATAGCGATTACACACAACTGAAAGAAAAAGTGGAAAGAATTTTTTAAAAATTGACCTTACATGATGATCACCCTGGGAAATGGATCATTAAAACTGGATTTTGTTTAATTATAGAAAAATAAAGGTATGTTTCTTGCCTGAGCTTGAAGATAATGACTAATATTATCTATACAAACAAAAAATATCTTTTTCCATTGAGTAGGAGGTATTATCCAATAGCAAATGGACACTTGGAGACATCCAGTTTCAAGATGACATACTGGGACATACTAAAATCTACTGTCTCTCACCCACATGAAAACCAAATAAAAATCAGATGTCATAAAAGAAAATCAATAAAAATATTTCCACAGTTGGAAACCAAAAGTAAAATCTCTGTTGAGCAGACAAGGTGTGCCCTCCCTAACAGAAGGAAGCATAGAGGGTTCTAGATAGGTATCGTCACTACATCACTGTGGGAAACAAACATAGTCACTGAAACACCAACATAGCCTAGAACACACACAAGAGGATTATGTCACAGAAAAAGAATCCAAAATCTAGCAATAAACATCTAAGGAAAACTAACCCTAGGAAATGGAATCACCTCAACTCCACAAATCTTGAACCTGAGGAAACATACACATATATATCAAAAAGGACCTTAACATTAGTGAACTTAATATCCCCATCGAAATGAAGGAGTAAATTTGTGAGACAAAAATAAATGGCTATAAAATGATTAAAGACCTTGAAAATTTTTGAATTGAAAACATCAACAGAAGGGCTCAATAGGAGACAAAAGATCTCCGAAGGGCAAAAAGTAAATAAACAAAATTGAGCTGCAATATCTTGAGAACTTCTGCTATAATGTGGCAGAAAGGAATGGAGAGATTGAAAATAATTAATAAAAGTAAAGAGACATGAAGACCAGCTCCATTAATCTTAATATTTATATAAAAGGAAATCTAGTAGGGGAGAATAATAGGAATGGAAATGACACACCATTTGAAGAAATAATGGCCAAGAATTTTCCAGACCTAAAGAAAGAGTTTCAAGCACAATATTTTTAAAAATCCTATACCTATATACATTTTTAAATGAAATGTGCTGTTAAACATGCTAAAATTGCTGATCATAATTAAATAAATCCTAGATATCAATAACATAAAGATAGTCAAAAATAAGCCATCTATCCATAAATTAAACACACATACTCACACATACATATCCAAATAATTCAAGAATTAAAGAGTACATCCTGATGGAAATAACAATACATTTGAAAATGAATAAAAAACCATATCTAAATTGAAGGGTCACAGTTAAATTTTTAATATTTTATTTTTATTAATAATTGCTTTTTATTTTATTTTGTTAATTTTTTAGCATTCATCCAGCTTCTTGTGTTGAGACAGTCCACTTTTCCCAATCTTTCATTTTCTCAGGTGAATTTAAGGCTGTGCATTAAAAAGAAAAGTCAGGTATAAAGATAGGAAAGGAAAGGACTAAACTGTCACTATTTGCAGACAGTATGATCTTTTACCAAGAAAGTTCAAGAAAATTAAATAACATCTACTATAATTAATAACAGAGTTCAATGTTTTGGCCAGACACATGACTACTGTACAAAAATCCTTAAGTTTCTGTTTTCTTTCCAGAAACAATCAAAGGAAAGTAAAAAAAAAAAAAAAAAAAAATCACAATCGCAAACAGAACTAAAAAGCATATAAAAATAAACTTAACCAAAATAAAGTAGAAAAAATAACTGGAGGAAACTATAGACAATTGAACACCAGCACCCAGATATACATGTTGTTGAAGTCACAGATTATGATAGCCTAACTTTACATAAATTTTAATATTAAAAGAGCAGTCAAATTTCACTTCATGACTGAATAATTTGCAAGATCAATATTTCAGGATCTGTGTCTGTCTTTTCAATTATTGGTTTTGGAAGGGATGATCTACAAGATCAGAAATTGGCAAACTTCTTCTAGAAAAGGCCAGATAGTAAATATTTTAGGCTTTGTGGGTCACATAGTCTCAGTTGCAACTGATCGTCTCTGCTGTTGAGGTGCCAAAGGAGCAACAGACAATACAAAAACATGTGAGCACAGCTGGGTTCCAGTAAAAGTTGATTTACAAAAGCCAGTAGGTTGGATTTAGCCCATAGGCTACAGCTTCTGTCAATCCCTGCTATAATGCCTTTGAACATTTTTCTCTCTTCTTAAAAAACAAAAACCAAACTCAGTAGTTCCTCAATGCATACAAAATATATCCAAACTCATGAGAATGACATTCAAGCCCCAGCACACTGTTTCCAAACCCCTTTCCAATCTTGTTTCCTGGTACATCCCTTCCCTCCAAGCCTCTCAACTCATCTTATACCCACTACACTTGAACTCTTGAATTTTTGTCTTGCTACAAATGTTCCCTGAACTTTTTCTTTGATTGATGATTTATTCATTCATTCATTCATTCTGTCATTCATTTAGAAAATCTTTACTGAATGCTTGGTATGTGCCAGTTACTTTGCTAGAATGCTCAAGATATAGTGGAGAAAAAAAATTGGTAACACTGTCCTTCCCTTCAAAAAGCTTACATTTGAGTATAGTATACAGATAAACATGCAACTGCAGAATCTTATGATACATTCTATCACAGGACAATGAGGTGTTTTGCGAACAAAGAGGTAAATATATAAAAGGTTGGATTCTAATGTATTTTAGTTGAGTTGATGTTCAGACCTTATTGTTTTGACAAAAGGATATTCTGACTTCAAGTTTAGAAATCTTACAATTTTAATAAAAATTTTATCCACATGCAGGAATTTTTAATAGAAAAGTAATTTCAAGGATAAGCTCTATTTAGCCATGTTAAGATCTTGTACATTGTTTATATAGTACAATTAAGCTGTGTGCAATATTAGCCTTTGTTGGTGGTATTCAGCCTGGTTTACCAACTTTAATTTTTCATGGATCAATACTGAAGTTTTAACTTCAGTTTATACTCAGTAATAAATCTTACTATGCAAAAACAACTATTTTAGCTGCTGTCAATTTTATTTTGTATTGAGTAATAGTCATCATATGTATAGATTATATATCTTAAGGCAAAGAACATGAACAGAGGAAACCAAACATCCATGGGACCAAATTACTGGGCCAAATCTTCTCAACAAGTGGCTCCCAAATTGAGACCTGAGGATGAGCAAGAGTTTGCCAGGTAAAGGGAATGGGGTCGGGAATGGGACAGGTAAGGAAAGTGTTCCAATCAAAGACCCAGAGATGAATGAAAGCGTAGTGTGTCATAAATTTTTCCTACTGCAATTTTGCTTGCATTTTTTCTCCAACTTATAATTTTCTTCCTCCTCGTTCCCATATGTTCAGCCCCTTAGCCAGTTATAAAACAAATTCCATTTATTTCCAGTGGGATTATTTTTGTATAGGAAAGACATGACAGCTCTTCTCTTTTATTTGTCTAATGCATGCATTGCACACAAACAGATGTTTATGGTAACTCCAAAAGCTAAAGTAGATATTTGAAATATGCTAGAGATAGATAAGATTAATTGGGGAACATAAGGGAGATGATCTGCCGTGATTCTGTTGGACTGTTACTAAGTAAACAAAAAGAGGATAAAGTCACATCATATGCAAAATTTAATCTGTATGTGTCCCCTCCTCTAAACAAATAAAATCAAATTTAAGTGTTTAATTTTATGCATAGGGCTTTGAGTTAAATGAGCTTTGTTATACTGTTCTATCTTCTTATTAAAATGAAGATGAACAAATACGAAACTTTTATCTTTGTGGTCAGTGATTAAGTTGGTGATCTCAATTAAACATCTTCTTTAAACAGGATTATAAGGATTATTATACCAGTTCAATTTGAAGCTAATCTTATATGTCACTGAAATTGACACTGTTAATATAATTTTAGTACACATAAATGAACGTGAAAATATATTCAAATTCATTATTGTCCAAAGCCTTTTATGGATACCGTTTACTTGTAAGTGAAATAAACGTAAGATGGTATGTCTGAAATTTTGTAACAGGAAGATTAGGTATTTCTTTAAAAAATTAAGCAAAGCTCTTTATTATTCTATCATGTGCTCAGAACAAAATATTCTCTTTTTTTCTATAGTCTTTTTTTAAACCAAAAAAGGTTACAAGTCTATATACAGGAAGGTTATGTTTGAATAAAACAGGGTTACATCTATGCATTCTTTTTGTTACCCTTGCCTCAAGGTAGATTAAGTTGAGATAACTTATTTTGCTTTGAGATCCTCTGAACTTGATCACCAAGTTTAGAGCCCCTATGTAGGACTGCTAGAAAATCCAATGATTTTAAATAGTGTAAAACCCTTTAGTGCTGTTCTCTCCTAAACTGTAGATTTAATAAATGACTCTGTAGCTTGCTTTGCTATATTCCTTATGACTTCTGTGCACATCCAGAGGACACTGCTTACTCTGCAACAACTTCTGTAAGCACTATATTATGAGATTCTATGATGCACACCTGAGTCCTAACATGGCATTCTCTTCAGTTTATATCACAAGTCCCAGATGGCGCAACTTAATTCAATTTCACTACTATCCTCTTGAGAGAGAATATTACAGCAAAAGAATCCTTCAATAGAACCAGAGAGCAATGAAGTTCACAAACAGAACCACACCATTTTAGCTGTCAATTATGTTTCCTCATGAATGAGTTTTTGAATTGCAGCCAAATTTGAAATTAAAAAGATCTTGGCCCACATGACCTTCACAAGAAGCCTAAGAGTTCCTCATTTCTTTAAGAAGAAAGAACACAGTATTGGTTATAGTTATGTATTAAATAAGATTTCTAGTTAAGATGGCAACGTGAGATAGAATTTTAGTGACCTTTGTTAGCTCTTATCTGTTTATTTTAAATTTTTCATTGTGCTTTTCTTCTTGAAATAGCCTTTGAAGCCTACAGGTGAACATCTTCTATGCAGAGTTGCTGATACTGCTGTTTCTGATTAAAATTTATGTTTTCTTTAAATAGCATGAAATATACTTCTCCAGACCTCCTTGGCCTTGGTCAGGAATGCATAACGACTGAAAATGTTTCAGGAGACTGGTAATTAGGCAGAGCTTAAAAAGCCAATCAAACTCAGTCTACTTTTGCTCCTGGGGAGAACCTGGTGACTGCCATTGCAGTGAAGGAATCTCAGACATGGATCTGCAGAGCTTGACTAGCTCTCATTACAATCAAAGAGCAAAAATAATCAGTAGATAGAGCTCCTGGATGTAATTCATGAAATCTTTTGAACAGAAAACCTATTCTCAACTGAATACTGAGGAGGGTATTTTAGTGTTAAAGGTTAACAGCCTGGAATTCGTATATGATCAATATGTTATTTAGATTTCTAGAATTTTCCACAATACTAAATGATGTGTTTCATTTCTTTTTTTTTTTTTTGTCTCTTTTAGCCTTCTACTTCTTTGTCTTTCACAGCATCCCACAGTAAAGTGAACTGTATTACATACATTTCAGTTACCATCCTTTCATATTTTGTCACCAACTTGCCTATTTTTTCATTGGAGGAAATGCCATAATTAAGCCTTTGGGGAAAGATATATTAAAAAATGGACTAAGTTCTAAATCAGATGACATTGATTGGTGCTTCTTGATGCATATTAATTAAATTTGCACTATATATATTTACAACATTATAAATAAGATTATCATCAATGTAGCTTATGAAAGTCATAGTTTAATTCTTTAAAAGAATAAAAATGTTCATATAATCAAAATAAAAGTAAACATCAAAGTAGTACTTAATTGTCCGTGCATAGTTTGTACAAATTGCTGTTTGTAAGACATTGGTCCCCTTCGCCTAACATTTGAGATTTCCTCAATTCAACAAACATTCCCTGAACAATTTATGAAAGGATTGTAAAGATAAAAAACTCTATACATACAGTCTGCTATTATGATTTAGGAGACAGAGAAATCATATCCTGTTTGGGAAAGAGAAAAATTTCACAGTGGAAGTTTCATTTTAGATGAATTTTGAAAGATGCATTGGTAATTGACATGCAGAAACAGAGAGGGACATTTCACACAGTGGAAGAAGTTTGGAGGAGTGAAGTCATGGTGGATGGTTAGCAACATCATGTAGTAAAGTTTTGTAAGAATAGATTATTGAATGTACATTGGGACCACTGGTGCTATATTTTGAAAACCAGAGTCAAAGGTATACAATGACTGGAAAGGATATGGGAAGCCATTGAAAATGTTTGATTTGTTTATAAAAATAGAAAAAAACTGTTTTTAAAGTGTATTTTGGGACAATTAAATCTATATAAGTAATGAGTAAAATTGACTGACAGAGAGAGACACCCCATGAAATGGCAGTAGCTCAATCAAGGGATAAAGAACACATGAAATAGAGCGGTTGCAGTGAGACTGGAAAGAAGAGGGTACATCTGAGAAATTTTACGGTAGTAGAAACTACAGGATCTGACAACTGATTGGCTGTAGGAGATGCTAAAAAGGCAGAAATAAAATGATTCTGAGGTTTTAGGTTAGTGTTACTAAGAAATGATGGATCTGTGAAGGAAAGAAAGAAAGAAAAAAGAAAGTTAAAGAGGAGGCTTTGAAGAGAAATACTGAAAAACAATTCCTGTTTTCAACAAGTGCTATATTTGTAAGCAGCTTGTTGCAGGAAACCGTCCTCAGCAGGAAACCCCTTTTGTCTTGTTACTAACCTTAAACCAGGCACCCCAATGCTCTACTCATCTCCAGCCCTAGCATACCTTTCAAATCTTGATCACACAATACCTTGCCTAAACTCTTGGTTTTCTCCATAGATCAAAGAAGTAGAAATGGAGTATAGGTAATTAACAGATGACTAGATCTCATCCCTCGCTTCCCCTTCAGTAATCTTACACACAAACTGCGTGAACAAGACAGCATCTAGGAAAAGATCACGAGAAATCCACATGCCTGCATGCAGTGGGGCATGCGACGACTCTGACCCCCTCATCTCAATGATTAACTGAGATTACTTCCCTTTTTCCCTTTAAAATTTTCACAGCCAAGCAGAATTTTTGGAGATGGTCTTCGGGAGACACCGAGTCCACCATCTCCCCAGGTTGCCAGCGTGCTGATTAAAAGCAACTTTCCTTTCTATCAACATTGCCTCTCTAAAGTATTGATTTCTGAGCAGCAAGCAGCTGGATCTGAGTTTGGTAACATGATTACATATATACTATAGACCTACTAGCAAAAGTATTTCAAACAACTAACCATCCCAAAGACAAAACACTTAAGGAATGGAACAAATAGTTGCAGTTAAATATTTTTGTGGTTGAAGGAGCTATTGAAAATTTGGTAGTTTCTCCTGACAATTCTGGCCAAGAAAATGAATTGGATTAGGGAGTGAAAGTTCTCAACTAAAGCTCAATACTGATTTCCAGGAAGCGCACTTTATGCTCTGACAGAGTCGATTTTAATGGAATGCTTAGATAGATTCATATTTTAACAGTATGTAATGAAATTGCTTAAGCCTTCATTACCTGAATAGAACTGTGATTCATGTTGGCAAGTCACTAAGAATTAGAAGGCAGAGAAATAGCAACCAAGACGATGGCTATTTAATGTTTCAGTTTATAGTAGGAGGACATACTGATAATAATGATGATAGCTACTTTTAAAGCCAAATGGCTAATAGGGCAGCCTCTGGAGTCAGGCTGTTCGGTTTAAATTTCTCTCTCCGTCATTTATTATGTGTGACTTCAGGCAATTTTTAATTAACCCCTTTGGACCTAATTTTTTTAATCTTTACAATGAGAATAATAGTAGTAGTAAACAGTAACAGTATCTACCTTATATGGGGTATTGTTACTGTGAGTGAAAAATACTGCCAGCCATATCAGTAAACAAAGGATGCTGTTGTGGCCATCAAGTCATCAGCCACTATCAGCACCCCTGAAAGCGAGCTGAGGGAACTCAGGATGCAGACAAGCAGGCAGCCCAGCCTCTGCCACCCACAGTGGTGCCCCCTGAAGAAACTCAGGATGGGAAAGACCAGGATACTGGCCCTAGATAGCCAGTGCATATCAAAGGAATGATTTCAATGAGCCCAGACATTTGCACCTTCCCATACATAGAAAAGCGCTAAATTCCTGAATTTGAGATATCTGGCTCTCTTTAATTAACAGTAATCTTTTGAGGTTCTGACTACCTGATCTTTGTGGCAAAAACTCCTATATATATCTTAGCTCCTCCCCTACCTCTTTGGAGCAGTGTCTCAGAGCGATCTGAGAGATTGCATCCTGGACGTAAGTCCTCAGAAATGTCCGCCAAATAAAACGTAACTCTCAACTTTTAGGTTGTCCTGTTTTTTTTTTTAGTTGACATTACAATTAAATGAGACAATGCATATAAAGCCAAGCATCAGTAATGCTCCAGCAACATTTGGCTCTGGATGTGAATGTGGGTTCTAGCGCTACACATGTACTTCTCTGTACAGATCTTATGTTCAGAGAAAGAATGAATCGATTTCCTTCAGTTCCATAGTATACAGGAAAACCCAATTAACATGGTCTTTATGTTTCACTTCATGTCACTTCACACGACACGGCATACTCTGACTTGGGCTGAAGTGGTTCTTTGCTCTACATAAATGGGTAATAACCAGTAATACTTATTAAACACTTACTACATGCCAGTAACTGTTTTAAAAACTGTATGTGAATTAACTCAATGTCACAATAACCTTAGGAGGTAAGGTTCATATATCAGATGAATAAATGGAAGCACAAAGAAGTTAAGTAATTTTTCTGATATTCACAGTAAGAAACAGAGCCATAATTTGGACCCTGGCAGTGTGTCTGACTCCAGAACCAACACACTGAATCACATTCTCCATTGTCTCTCATTAAGAAAGAGTTTATCAAACCCATTAATATATTATGCAATACTACAAAGCATATTTAACCCATTAAAAAGAACAAATGGTTTAAGATATTTAGTCTATTAGTAAAAAAAAAAAAATAAGCCTGAAAGCAGATGTTTTTCCTCATGTATAAGTTTCATCTATTCATTACAGTAAGGCCTATATTTGTAAACACTATAAAGAGCTAAGTTAAATTGTTATATGAACTTGAAACACAGTGCAGATTTATGTATACAATGATCACTTATCTGAGAGCCTGATTTACTAAACTACCCTGCTTTGTAAGCCTTATAATTCAAATCCTCTCTAACATCTCATTTAAACGCAAGATGAATTTACTTTAAAGAAGACCCAAAGAGATCTCGTTAAATCCCCTTATATAAAGAGATGTTCTTTAGGTAAATCCATGAGAGGATGCTTTCTCCAAGCGCTCTACATTTCTTTGCATGCAGCTTAAATTCAATCTCAAGTAATTCCAATTTCTGAGGGTGCATTGTAATAGCCACGTTTGTTTAAAAATCCAAAGTGTTCCAACCCAGCAATTATTCAGATTTAGAAAGGTTTTATTGTAATGCTAAATCTTTGAATCTGTTCTTTCTCTACAACAACAATGCTCAAGGTTATAAAGAAGAAAGTGAAAAAAGAGCTAAATCTTGGCTTTCAATTGCCAAGACATTTCCCTCGGTTTATATCTTAAGTCTTATAACATCTTGGCTGTGAATTTATTGGGAAGCACGGAAGTGTTATTAAACTTAATTTTCTCAAGAGCATCCAAGTATAAAAATGTAGGCTACATATACCACTGTATTGGTATTTCCTTTCCCTCAGCCCTCTTTTTAGCCTCGTCTGGCTTATAATATCAAGGACTTTCAGAGATTGTACTTTAGACTTTGGTCTCTCTCATGGCCACCTATTTATTTCTAAATGTACCTTGGTATTAACTGTTTTTTTTTTAAGTGCAGTATTTGGAATTTGTAGGTGCTTGAATCTAGAAGAGCTAGTTGTTATTAATCAAATTGAACACTGGATGGCAGTCCACACTAATAATAGAAATAAAGGCTATTGATAAAATAGGAAGGGCTGATTTGAAATAACACCCTAGGCAGCCTAAGTAGCTTGCCAATTTTAACAGCTAAAAAGTCAGCAAAGAAGAACTTCAAACAAAGATGGTGACAGAATCAGAATGTTAAAAATAGTGAGCTTACTTGGTATCATCATGAATATGTGAATATGCTGCAGTTGACTTGACAACATTGTGCACCCAAACCAGCTTCCCAAGTTTTCCTCCAGTGACTAAACGCTCAGTGTTAGACCACAAATTACAATTCACCTTCTTTTTTTGTCATCTGAAGCCCACTCTTGGCTGAAGATATAGCTAGCACGATTCTAGTCTGAGGTGAATTTGCCTCAAGGAGAACTTTCATTTAAATTTGCTTGATCTCGTCCTCAAAAAGTAACCCTGGTGGTTTCTTTCCTGTTTTCCTAATCATCTTCCAACTTTATAACCGAGGTTCCTCAAATGAAAAAAGGATACATTAGTATATTGGAGTTTTATGTCTGGAAGGAATGCTTAACCTGGAATGTCTCAGATAGCTCCATGAATGTACTCTGCATAGGGCTGGTGCAATAGAGTAAAATTGTTCTGAATTTGAATCCCAAATCTGCCACGAACAAGCTGGGTGAAGATGGGCAAGTCAATTTGTCAAGCTATAAAATGGATGAATCTATGAAATTATACCCTCTCATAAATTTGATGTAAGTTTTAAATAAATTTATGCATGTATAGTGCTTCAGATGATATTAGACCCATTATAGGCACTCAATGAAATTAGTTGTTATTATTATCATTATTATTACCATTATCAGCTTCACTAATATCATGTATTCCTCTTTCCTGAATATTTTCTTAAAGAATATTTACCTTCAAGAATATTTATCTTTTAGATAAACAGCTAACCAAAAGTATTTATTACTGGTTTAAATTCTTAGTTAATCTATATCAGATCAGACAGCAGTATCTATTGTTTAGCAGTAATAACTAAGCAAACGAGACAATTATAAGAAAGAAGAGATCAAATCATATGTGTTTTTCTCTCCCTCCATATATTGTCAACTGAACTCTCTGAGTCTGCCTATCTGTTGCGGAATGATGAAATTCTGTCATATTTCTGAAGAGCACTTTCTTCCCTTAAATGAGGCCAGTTTCAGCTACTTTTTCTAACATCCTTGTTATTTGGGGAGGCAGGAAGATGAAATGCATTTTCTGGATTGCTTTACCAGTTGAGCTTTCTAGCTTGCAGAAGAAAAGGATGGTAATTTCTCATATATGGATTCATTTAATATCTAATTCAACATATATAGAAACAAACAAACAAAATATCTTAAGATTTCTATGAGCCATGCCACACAATGTTAGTAATAGCCTCCATAATATTTTTTCTTTCTGCTTAGAGATGATATCAAGGTTACAAGATTTGTATAAAGGCATCAAAAAGGGTCCTCCTCTCTTATTCAGCATTCTCATTGCCTCCCTAATGAAAGAAAATACTTGCTTAGTGCTATGAAATCATTTGTGTAAATAAGTGACTTTAGGTGACAGATTTTTTTTTTCCTCCAGGAATATAAAACTATCTATCTATCTATCTGTCTGTCTGTCTATCTATCTATCTATCGATATATCTCATTTCTAATCACATGGTTAAGTAAGGACTCCAGAAATTGACAATGTGAACTTCTTCTGTCCTAAAATGCAAAGTGGAAAACTAATACTCCTGCCTCCAGCTTCATTAGGAATTCATGTATACATGCATACATACATACATAAGTGTATTTCCTAAGGGCAAACACACATTAGCTCAAGTGTATAAATGTCTGTGGTAATTATATGGCTAAATGATACAAAAATGAAAATGTCCTGGTTTAAATGTTATTCAGATTCTGAAGATTATTTTTTATACCGTTTAGGGAAGTGAGGGGTTAATTTAGATTCCAGTACCAAAGTGAAAGAAAACAAGCAGACAAACAAACAGATGCTTGAAATCTATGGTTATTACTGCAAGTCAGTTTTTAGTCCCTGCCTTGCATGAGGTGAAGTGGATTTAGTACTTGTCTAGGACTAAGTTATTTTTGGACAAAAACAGCTTTAAAAATTAGTAAATGCTAAATTGAAATATGAAAAGCACCATGAAAAACTCCACGTAAGACCTGGTAAGAAAATGATTACCAAATGTTTCTCTCTTCCTCAGGAAGCACCCCACTCCAATTCAATGGCACACATGCAGTGAAGCAAATAAAGGCCTAAAATATTTCACCCTTGGTAATCTATGCCGAATGTTCAAGTGGTTGTTTCCATGGCAAACGTTTACCTTTTTCAGCTTTGCTGGGTTTGAGGGAATGATTCCAAATTCTTGTTTTTGTTAGACAGTAATGCAGATCAAACAACAGGATACAAGGAAATCACAAGGGGTCAAAAACTATTGCAGACATGCACAGTTGGAGCAAATTATGAACAACAAGATGTACAAAACACCCAACTGTCCTTTCTGAGGCGTCAGAGTCAAGAGGAGGGCACTTATTATTTTCTGAGGATAGCACTAGTTTACAACCATTGTCCTAGAAACACTTTAATAGCTCCAACTTTCACTCTCAAAGTATCCCGCTTTGTGTAATAAATTATATGATTATAGTAGGTAGAATGTTAAAGAAATGAGCATCACCCAAGATAAAGTTTCTCAGCAGTACTAATTGTTTCAGGAGAAAAATAAGCATATCATTTATTTTCCTATTCTCCAGCCTTGGGAAGGGGCTACATGGATCTCACCAAATTAAAATTTGGGAGTAAAAAAAAATTAGAGTGCTGGATCCTTAAATAAACATGGAGAGAACCCAAAGATCCTTTCATTTACCATCTCAGAAAGCTGTCAGACTGTTCCTCAAAAAAAAAAAGAAAAAAAATCTGTAAATATAGAATTAGCATATAGCCTATCAATACCACTCCTGGGTGTATACCCAAAAGAATTGTAAACAGATATTTAAACAAATATCCATACACAATATTTACAATAGCACTGTTCATAACAGTCACAATCCAAATATCTATCAAGTAATTAATGAATTTTAAAATGTGGCACATCCATACAGTGGGATATTATTTGACAATAAAAAAGAATGATGTAATGATACATGCTACAATATGGCTGAATCTTGAAATACTATGCTGAGTGAAAGAAAGCAGACAGGAAAAGTCACATTTTTAATAATTCCATTTATATGAAATATCTTGGAAAGGCAAATACACAGAGACAGAGTAGATTAGTGGTTGCCAGGGGCTGAGGGAAAGTGAGGCAAGTTAGAGAATTATGGCTAATAGGTATGGTGTTTCTTTTTGGAGGGGTGATAAAAAATGTTTCAGAATTAGATTGTGGTGATGTTTACTTAACTTTGTGAATATACAAAACATCACTGAATTGTACACTTTGAAAGAGTGCATTATGTGGCATTTGAATTATAACACAAAACAAAAAAAATAGGACAGTCAGAAATTATAGAAGAGGAACTTGTTTTGGAAACATTACCACTTCCCCAGTCCAATATTTTTTGTCTTGCTTTTTGTGTTTCCCCTAGTGATTAGCAGTGAAAAATCTCTCTTTCTCTCTCTCTCTCTCTCTCTCTCACCTGGGTGCAGGTCTTCAAGGTAGTTCGGAAGTAGAAAGAACATGGTTGAGGAGATAGCAGCCAGACTAGAAGGGAAAAGCCAACCAAGGATAAAGAAATACATTAATTAGTATCTAGACAAAGAATAACATAGGGAACAGGTCTGACTATAAACAGTCCTACCCTAGGATTGAAACCCATGTGGAACTGATCAACCAGGGATGCAGACAACATCTACAGGATTCTTAAATACTTAAGAATCTCATTAAGAATTTCCTCTGGTACCTAATGACTGTTCGAGCCAAATTGACAGAATGCTGTGTCATGGCTGATGTCCTCCAACATTTGCCAAGTCAACATTGTCTTTTTAATTTACCATCTTTTAGGCTCCTTGTAGGAATAGTGTGATTAAAAAATTAGGACACAAGTGCCAACACAGCAATAATCTAGAAATCTGCTGATTGTTGATGGATATTAACAATCTGACCAATAACTATGACCCAGGCAGTAACATTCACCATTACTTATTGCTTAATTTTTTAAAAATCATAAATTCAGAGGCTCAGAATAACATTGTATTTTGTCACAGTTTCTGTGGCACGGAGTCTGGGAAGGACTAAGCTGTCCCTTCTGCTTAGGGTCTCACAAGACTGGAAATCAAGGTGTCCAGGGCTACATTCTCATCTGGACCCCCAACTGGAGGAAAATACCCTTCCAAGCTCATTCAGATTGTTGGCATATTTTGTTTGTTTTTGTAGATGTAGAGGCTTCTTCCTGGTTACTGGCTTGAAACCACTCTCAGATCCTAGAGTCTATTCCATGCAGGCCTCCTAAAATGGTTATTTCTCCAAAGCTAACAATGAAGAAACTCTAGAGTAAGTCTGTTAGCAAAACAGAATTTTATGTAACCTAAATCATCACAAAAGTGGCGTGATATGTATTTTGCCATATTCTAAAAGTTGTAATCAAGTTACAGGCCCTGGCAACATTCAGTGGGGAGAGAATTCCACAAAGATGTCAACACCGAGAGGCAGGAATCACGGAGCCATCCTAGGTTCTGCTCATCTGAAAATGGGGACTGATTTTTAAGTAATTTTAATGATGGATTTTTGCAGCATTAACTGAACCATCTCAGTTTTGTATTCCTCGAAATAAAGAAAGTTTCTGCGTGTCCTTTATCCATTTGCCCACCATGACTGAAAAGTGAGAACTTTATGAAATGCTGGCAACATTTTCACCCTCTTATGATCACAAGTTATTCCTGACTCTATCTTCAGCCTTGCTCAGACCTTTATCGGAATGTGGGGTCTATTTTGGGGCTCAGCAATGTAAGCAAGATGTAGGAAGATGCCCGAAGGAAAACAATGATTAAGGGATTGGAAATAAATTCTACAAGAAAAATTAGGAGGATGGCAGCTACTTATTTCAGGAAAGAGAATGCTCACACAAAAGGGTGGCCTTATCAGTATTATCTCCATATGTGTTGAATGAATAATTTTTATCTCGTGATGGGAAAGTAGTAAGTGAATTTAAAATCCCTTTAACTCATGTATGTGTGTGTGTGTGTGTGTGTGTGTGTGTGTGTGGAGAGTGAAGTAAATATACTATATCAGTGAAAATGATAAATGTTACATAGATATACATGTTTCAATGACCCTTTGAGTTGCTATTAGGTACAGTCTTTTATTGAAGTATAGTTGATGCACAATGTTGTGTTAGTTTCTGGTGTACAGCATAGTGATTCAGTTAGCAGATATAAACTACTACATATAAAATAGATAAACAACAAGGTCCTACTATACAGCACAGGGTACAGTCCTTCTTAAAAGCAGGCAAAAGGCCTGGGACTATCACTTCTGTTCTGAAAGTTACATGAAAGGAACATCTTTAATGGAATTAGTTTAAAGGCATATCAACCTTTCCTAAACATTTAAGAAGACAGAGCAGCTTTATTACAATATATGTGCTGGTTTTACTTCTCTGACTTTTAGGAGTATAATGTTATCTGAAGTGTTGAGTCTGACACAGTTTTCACCATACACATAAGTAGAATTATCGCCAAATGTATTGTCTAGAATGGGACATTTTGGAAAATGAACAGATAGTCAATTAGCTGTAATGGTATGATAACATGCAAAAACCGGAACTCGTCCCATGCAAGTTCATATCCCTGATTGGCAATAATTAGAAGAATGACTAGGAGGGGAGGGTTAGTTTTTTCCAGGTCCCTGGCAAGCTAGACTGTGTACCCACAGCATCTAAGTGAGTACAGCTGAATAAGAGCAATAATGACAGGCACTTCCTATAGGTCAGGCCCTGTTCTAAGCACTTCACAAGTATTAACATATTTAAAATCCTCCGCAGTCCTATGACATATTAAGATCATCATCTCCAGCTTAAATTAAGGCAACTGAAACACAGAAATGTTAAATGACTTGCCCAAGCTTCCACAGAGCTGGGATTCAAAGTCTCTCATCTCCTCTCAATTTTATTCTCATATCTTCATGTCCTTCTTTCTTTCTTTCCACCCCCACCATTCTTCCTCCCCTTTCTTCCCTCCCTCTCTTGTATCTCTTCTGTTGCTTTTATTTCTCTCTCCTTCTCTTGTTTAATCTCTTATGTTTTTCTTCCATAGTATGTCCCATATTTAAAGAAGGTTCTGCTACTCAAGAAAAAAAAGATGTGTAAACCACCATATTGAATGTTGTTTAAGATTTTTCTAGTCCTTAAATAATTCAGCAAATATTATTTAGTGCTCACTATGTGCAAGAACCTATTCTAAAAGGTCACACAGTATAGAAAAATCAGGACGAGTTGGAGAGTCCTTGAATACAAGGAGTGGATAGCTTAATATAAGAATAAAACACTGTCCAAATCACTGGAAATAAGATAAAGTATGATGACACAGGAGAGAGTTGACTGTTAATAGAGATTTTCCCAGCATTTGAACTCTTGGCATATGCCCAGTTAAAATTGTATTTGTATTAGGTCCTAACAAAACAAAATACTATCTAAGTTGCTCTTATTTCCTTAGGTAATAGTAGTTCTGTGTACTCCCTCTTCTCTCCATGCTTCTCACCCTTGACAAACATTTCCTGATTCACCCAGTAAATATTTATTGAATATTCACTCTCAGTCAGGCATAATGCTGGCATCCATAACACTAGCCTATTTAAACCAATGTGTTTGCTTGTCTTTCTCTCCTATTAGACCAGGTCTTACCCAGGAACCTATAGATGGATGAGGGTGTGTGATGAAATTTCTGGAGGCTGTATGCAACATTTTATATGTTTGAACATATGTTCATTTTCTGGACAGAGGTTCTACAGCCTTCATCAGATTTTCAAAAGGTGCCATGTACCACAAGAAGTACCCCTACCACACTTTGAATTTTGTATAGCTCAGTGTTAAGAACACAAACCCAGATTCAGCCAGACCACCTAGGAAATATGTGATACACGTAAATTATATGACTCCTCAACTTGGGTTTCCCCCCAAGTTTAATATGAGGATGAAATAAACTGATTTTTGTAAATTATTTAGTATATTTCCAGGTATCTGGTATATGCTCAGTAAATATTAAGGAAAAATACAGTGTTTTCACACAGGAGACACCAGATCACATTGAACAGGTGATGTGAGCCTTTTTCTAAGGCAGAATTTCTCAACCTCAGCACTCCTGGCGCTATGGGAAGGATTGTTCTTTGTTGTAGCAGGCTGGCCTGTCCATTGTAGGATGGTTAGCAGCATCCCACTAGATCAAAGGTTACGAAGTAATTATTTTTATTAGATTCATATTTCACAGTCGGAGGCCCCATATTGATCCGGTACATGAGTGATCACTCTGTGGAGGGAACTGACTAGTGATTTTGATTAGTATCATTCCACACTCACCTTCAACTAGATGCTAATCTTCCTTTAAGAGTCCAGAAGGCATAGTAAAGACGGATACGAAGAGATATTCACAAATCTCTAGACACCATGAAATAGCTCTGTTAGTTCAGAGCAGATCTAGATACTTCCAAAGCAAGAACTTGACTTCCTCAGAATCAAACACAAACCAAACTTTGCAAATAGATATACAAACAAACAAACAAACAAACAAATCCCGGCAACAACATTTATTTCAACAAAGGAGATGTGCTAAAAAGTTATTAACCTTTCACTATATGAAACGATTGCCACAGTGCTTTGACGGGCTATAAAAATGTTATGGGGGGATAAATTTGGGAGTTTGAGATTTATAAATGTTAGCCACTATATATAAAAATACATTTTTAAAAAGTTTCTTTTGTATAGTGCAGGGAACTCTGTTCAGTATGTCCTACTAACCTTTAATGGAAAAATATGAAAATGAATATATATATGGATATGCATAACTGGGACATTGTGCTGTACACCAAAGATGAACACATTGTAACTGACTGTACTCCGATTAAAAAAAAAAAGATGTTATAGAGCTTTTGGCTTTTGGCTCGGAGGAAGCCAAGGTGAAACTATCTCTGATTGTCTGGAATCTGGGTTCATCTGCCACCTGCCACCTAAGTTCCACCCCAATGAGATCAAAGTCATATACATGAGGTGCACGGGTGGGGAAACCATTGCCACATCTGCCATGGCCCCCAAGATCAGCCCCCTGGGTTTGTCTCCAAAAAAGTCTGGTTGGTGATGACATCACCAAGGCAACTGGTGATTGGAAGGGTCTGAGGATGACAGTGAAACTGACCATTCAGAACAGACAGGCCCAGTTTGAAGTTGTACCTTCTGTCTCTGCTCTGATCATCAAAGCCCTCAAGGAACCACCAAGAGACAGAAAGAAGCAGAAAAACATTAAGCTCAGTGGAAGTATCATTTTTGAAGAGATGGTCAACATTGCCCAACAGATGCAGCACCGGTATTTAGCTAGAGAACTCTCTGGAACCATTAAAGAGATCCTGGGGACTGCCCAGTCTGTGGGCTGCAATGTTGATGGCCGCCACCCTCAGGACATCGAGATGACATCAACAGTGGTGCGGTGGAATGCTCAGCTAGTTAAGAATTACCAGGAAAAAGATTTAATAAAGGGTTATCTGACAACCACCACCACCAAAAGATGCTATGGAAATCTCAGAAATGCTAAAACAGAAAAAAACCTGGAATTCCATATCCTAAAATCTTCCTTAGTAGCTACTAGTAATGGTAGATGAATAAATAACCCTAAGTATTGAAATGCATTTTTATGACTTGGCCATGATGAAGTGAGAAAGTGTGATATCGTGTATTTTTTGTCTTTAGCAAGCGCAGCAAAAAGCAGCTTCTCTTTTCAGCCCAGCCCTGCACACTGCTAGCATGATACACAGGCTACTTTATTCTGAAATCTTATAAATGCAATAGGACTTTTCTACTTAAGATGCTTGTTTAAAAAGCCAATGGGTATAATTTTAAATCTCATAGGATTTGCACCCTCCCTTGATTTATACAACAAAAGATTCCATTGACGAGACAGAAATATTAAAAACCACAGTTAAACTGTGTCGTCTACACAGTTTAGTGCTTCTGTGTGAGAGAGTCCTCGATGATTAGGATTTCAAGGTCACACTGCAAAAGAGTATTTGGGGGAGAGAATTATTCTAGTCTTTTTCAAAGCTCAACTTATTCACGACCATAAAATGCATTTTCATAGTTTATCATTAATCTTTATTGGTTGCAGTAAACTGACAGAAGATTTGGAGTCCTACGCGATGCTCTGCAACTGAAGATTTAAAAAAAATATGGGAATGTTGCTGCCATCGATGTGCATGATTAGATTAAATTATGAACATAATGTATGCAGTTTTCATACATTTTCATCAAGAGGTCTTCAAAATTAAAAATGATTAAAGTAAGCTTTATTGTGTTTCTAGTCCATATGATACATATAAGCTTAAAAAATAAACTCAGTCATGCGTCTTTCTTTGAGTAATGTATGTTTATCATGAAGATGTGCAAGTTGGGGTAGAATGCCTTTAGGAAATAAATGTATTCTGAGTGTAAGAATCATTGTGACTATGGAATGTGCAAAATCCGCCGATATATTAAGTTATATTCTCATGACCTGTAGCATATTAGAGCTAGAGTTGGCATTTCAGAGTGTACTTAGAAAATGTCCTCCTTAAAACACTATGGAGGAAAATAGTTCATTTTGCTCCTGTGAAATATGGCAACTGTTTATATTTAATAATACAGAGATTTCTCGAATTTATCAACTCAAGGATGAGCAAACAGTTTAAAACCAAGAGCTAGTACATTTTATGCTACTATTTTTCAGTTCTGCTCTCCCCTCTATGGTGTTCACTTCCAGTGTACAATCAAGCATATACTTTCACGAAATCTGGATAAATCTAAACAAAGATAATAATCTGGGTGAAGATCTATAATATCTAATATAAAATTAATTTTGCGCCAAACATACATACATATCTGAATAGTGAAAATCATGGAACCAAAGAACACAAGACTTGAAAGTTTCCTTAGAGAATATTTAGGCTAATCTCTCATCTTGCATATAAAGAAACTGAGGCCTAGAACAAAGGAAATACCTTTGCCAGTATAAAAAAACAATGGTATACCTTAATTTTCGACCCTATACTGCGCAGAAGTAACCCACACAAAATGGCCATTAAACGAACAAAGGAGAAAGTACTGATATAGCAAAGCTATCTATTGAATCTTTAAGAAGTGGACATTTTAAAGTGAAGATGTCTGCAAATGAACTTCTTTACAAAACAGAAACAGACTCACAGGCATAGAAAACAAACTTGTGGTTACCAGGGGGGAAAGAAGGAGGGGGGTGGAGGGATAAATTGAGAGTTTGGGATTTGCAGATACAAATTACTATATTTAAAATAGATAAACAGTAAGGTCCTACTGTATAGCACAGGGAACTATATTCAATACCTTATAATAGCCTATAATGAAAAAGAATATAAAAAGGAATATATATAGTATAATTGAACCAGAACCAGAAACTAACACAACATTGTAAACTAAGTACACATCAATAAAAAAATAATAAATAAAAAATAAAATGAAATAAAATAAAGTAAAGGTGTCTGGAGGAAGAAAGTCTCCTTTAACCCTTCGAGGTTCCTCTGTCTGGTCTCAGAATTAAATTGATGGGACAGATTAACAGGAGATAATCACACAAAAGTTTAATAACATATACATATATGGGAAAAGCTCAGAAAACTTAGTAACTCACCAAAATGTCTGAAACCCTCACCTTAAATATCATCTCAGCAAAAGACAAAACAGGATGTTGAGCAGTAGTGCTTTGGAACTTTAAAGGGGAGGAGGGCAATATACATGAAGATGGAAAAACAAATGTCTGCTGGGCCAAGCAGACACAGCGGGTGAACCCTGCTCCCCTCACCTAGCCCATATTATTTACAGAGATCTCTGGTGGCAGCTCTATTCCAGGAACAGGACTTCTATCCAAATTCTGATAGGCAGTTAAGGGGGAGGTAACATGAAAGACTTCCTGAGGCTTCTGTTTCTTAAAAATAATCAGCCTAAATTAGCCATCAGGCCAAAGAGACACATTTTGGAGGGGCAAATTTCGCTCCCCTACAAAGGCACAGGAAGCACTGGAGGGAGGGAGGGTTTTCAGTGACATTTTCATTTTGTTTTCCTTCTAGGAGCCAGGCTGATGTACCCACTGGAGTTTCCTAGATCTACAGAGTAAGTGCAAAATGAGAATAAGAACGTAAGAATGTTAAGCTGCATGGCAAAAAGTTGTAGCAAAAGGAGCAACAGACCATAACGTGGAACTTATTCTTAGTGCACAGACACATGGGAAAAGTTTAAAAGAGGCACATGATAGAAAGCATCAGAAAAGTAGAAAGGAAAAAGAGAAGAAGAAACACAGCGATGGTATATGGAGATTAATAGCAAGTGCTACAAACCCAAGCAGTAATACAACCAGCTACACTTTTGATACCTGAAGAGGGAAACAAAGCCAATTCCAAAATGGTAAGTCGTATGGGCAGAGACACCACAAGGAACAGTAATAGCAAGCTTGGATGACCCAGATAACTATACGATTCAAAAATAGAATTGTCAAAACCAAGAGAACAGAATAATTGGCTTGACTTGGGTGAAGAGGCATCTGGTCACCGAGCTAGTGTCCATACAGGAGTCAATACTCAATGATTTCATCCTCTGTACCCAGGGCTACTTGGGAGAGAGGAGGTGTGGTAGTCAGGTTTCTTCAAGACCAGTAGGAGATATATATATGATTTATTCTAAGGAATTTGCTCACAGGATTATGTACATTGGCAAGTCCAAAATCTGAAGGGTGGGGTCAATGAGTTGGAGACCCAGTAAAGCCACTGCTGCAGTTCTTGTCTGAAAGCCAGCCAGCTGGAGACCTAGGAGAATAGATGTTCCAGTTCCAGTCTGAAGGCCATCTGCTAGAGATCCAGAAACAGCCAGTTGCAGATAAAGCCTGAAGGCAATCTGCTAAAGAATTCTCTCTTGCTCCAAGAAGGCTGGTCTTTTTGTTCTATTCAAGCCTTCAACTAATTGGATGAGCCCCACCTACATTTTGGAGGACAATCTGCTTTACCCAGATTTCACCGATTTATATGGTAATCTCATCCTAACCACCCTCAGGGAAAGAATAATTTTTGATCCAATATCTGGGCACCCTGTGGCCCAGCCACGTTGACACACAGAATTAACCACCATAGTACTGCTACAGGAGAACAGAACCATTTCAAAATAATTGCATGCATAGATCTGTGACCTCCAATGGTGATTAACCCATTTACTTCACTCTAAAATGGGATAACCATGCTAAATTCCTTCTTAAAGCTCATATAAGTAATGCCCAGATTCCTTCAGTAGCGAAAGATAAAGCTAAAGGAAAGGAGAATGGATTTTTTTTAACTTGAAAAATAACAATCAATCTTATTTATGGAACTTTAGAGGTGGAATAAGCCTGATGAGGCACAAAGACTTAATGTAATAAATACAGAGCTCTAAATTTTGCTTCTTTAGCGGCTTTCCACATTGAATGGTAATTGCTAATCTGATTTTGCTAGTATTTCTATGACTTGCTTGAGATGCTTGATTTAGCTGTAAAGCATTTGCCTTGTTCTCTGCTGTACTTCCCCTGTGGCTATCTGTGGTTTTTCTCTCAACTGCAGGATTAAACCATTTGAGCTTGACTTACATGAAATGTCATTCATCAATAAAATCTTTTTATTAATTTCTCCACTCCTTTATTTGTGAAACTGAGGTATTTGTGTGCATTTTCATAGGGCTTTTAATTAATGGTTGCATAGATACATGTAACTGCTCAGAATAAATTTCTGATACATTTTATTAAAAGAGGGATGGACTGAAAACATTATACACACATGCAATTTGGTTCTTAGAAATAGAATTTCAACCATATTTTGAAAAGAACAAACTATTTTCTTAAGGGCAAGATTACCATTCTTTGTTTAGCCTTTAGGTCTTCCGTTTATCTTGCCCAAAAGTAATCTTTTATACTCATTATTCTATCGTTTGTAAGTGTTGAATAAACTTTTGCCACAAATTATGTATTTGTTTAGACATGAAATAAAATTGAATGTACTGAAATTTCATATCTCATTCTCTGACACTAAAAGTGACTTGATGTAATTTTTGTATTTCAATTACAAAGCCAACTTGGATAGTATCTAAATGGATCCAATCTTACATCAGCCCTGCCTGTAGCAAATTCTTGGCTAAAAATGTTTTGGTTTAATTGTCAAGCACTTTATTAATCAGTCTCCTGCTAAATGTAAGGCATTGAAAATGTCTGATCGTATAGTATAACTATAATACAAATTGGTTGCAGGATGAGGTTGCAGATCTTACAAAAGATGCAAAATGTAATGAATGTTATGTTGCAGAACCGCATGAGTCTTATTGCGAAACTACTGACAAACAAAGGCAAAATGAGGATCTGGCTGAGCTGGAAGAGAGAAGCTACAAGGCTCTAACAGTAGATGCTGCAAAAAGAGTGTTTCAGCTTCAAAGGAATCAGAGTTCTTTGGGAAAATTTATGAAGCATCAAACATTATTGCAAGGATGTATTCCTCCTGATTTTTTCTTTTTTGATCTGAAGTTAAAAGGTAAAACATGCTAGGTTATCAGACAATTTTGTTAAAAAAAAGCTTCTGCTAAAAATAAGCAAAACTATAAACCTGATTTTGCTAAAGGAAACATTAAGTCAACTTATTTTCATAAATAAAATTGTATATTTCATTTTCACTTTAAACTCATTTTAAATAAATTTTAGTTTCATTTTCCATTGTTCTGACACACATACCAACTGACTGTCAACCCAGGTACAGGGTGTGTTAGAGAAAGGAGAAGCTTGAAATAGTGTTTCCGTAACCCCTCAGATGAAATCACCAATTACAGTCAATGTTTTGTGAAAAGGTTAATCGGATTTAACATTCTTCACTATGTACTGTGATAAATAAAAAAGAATAGGGAAGTTATCACGACCCTGAGATTCCTATGGAAGGTAAACATCCTAAACTAAGTTTCTTGTGATTTGTCAATTTTAGAATCAGATCTTGAGTATAATTTCAACTCATTTCCCTCCGTATCATCCTTTTAAAAACGTCAACCTAAAAATGCTCACCATGTACTGTTAAATGATTTTTAAAAAGACATGTTATGAAGTACAAAATACCAGTTGATCTTAATTTGTTGATGTTTTTTAAGTGTATGTCCATAAGACACTTAAAAATCATGTAGAATACAGTTGTTTGTGAATATTAGTTAACTTTGGTGGAACTATAGATTTTTTAATATGTTGACTGTGTTTCTTCATATTTTCATAATATTCTCCAATGGACTTACTATTTTTATAAGCAGAAATAAATATTTTAATAATCTAATTTGAACTGTCTCATTGAAGAAACTGCAGGGATAAGATGGTTTGAATTTAGTTTATATTTATCCCTTTTGATCTCTGTCATCTATGAGTGTATCAGATATTCTGCTGTGTGTGTGCACATGTGTGTGTGTGTGCGTGTGTGTGAATATATGGAAAGATTTCCCAATCCCCTGCTTATCTGTATCTTCATTCTATTGAGAGGGAAGTGGAGGGGAAGATGGAAGGCATCCCCTGAAATGCTTTGAATTTTCTCATAACTTGAAGGGTAGAGGCCCACTGAAAAGAAAATGAATATTTCCCTTCCTTTACTGTCAGTTGATGGAGGAAATGGCATTTTTAAAAACTAATTTTAGGAGTATTGCTTTAACCAAAGTCCTTTGAGTTGACAGTTGAAAAGGAGATACACCAAAATTTTGAATGCAATCACACAAAGGGAAATTTTCTAATTGGGTACAGTGATGTAGGATATAAGAAAAACATGATTTTAAACAGCTCTTTTAGAATAATCATGTTACAAGAGAGGCATCTAATTCTTTGCACTTTACATATTGTTAAGGTATTCCTGCGTATCTCATGGAGACTACATTTAGCATATGAAGTACAATGAAATTATCGTCTTATATGTTTTATTGTGGGATTCCCCTAGGTAACTCTATAATGAATAGGTCAGCAAGATAATCTGTGAACATTGCTGTGTACCCAGAAGCCATTCTTTTCTCACAGCTAGTTGAGTTCCCACTAAATTCTGTTTGGAACTGGAGTTTTAAATTGGATACAGAAAGAGGTGGACGATTCTGGTGAATGAATATATGAAAGAAATAACGTAAAAGTCAAGACATTATTTTGATAAGTTTCACTACATCACTCTGATTTGGTTTGATGGCTCTCCTCTTCTCATTGCAACGTTAAGCTATTCATCTGGTGTTTTAACATCATAGCATTAAATCAGCAAAAACCACCAAGCAACCACCAAGCTCTTACATTTTAGAACTCTTAACATTGAAATCAAATATGGAAAATATTCCTTCTTTCTCATATTAATATATATATTCTATAAATGTGAGGGTCGCGGGATTAGGGCAGACAGGAATAGGAATGAATTATTTCTAGGAGGAGCTGGTACTTGATGGATGAATGGAATTTGGATAAGAGCTGGGGGGGAAGGAACAGTGGAAGAAGTACTGAAAAGACACAAAGCCATGTCAAAAAAGAGGCAGTTCGTGGAACAGGAGATATTCAGCCTAGAGGAGACTACTCAGGAAAGGCAGGATATTTTTCTTAAAATATTTTGAGATCTGCCGTCAAGATGATTGAATAGACTTCTCTTTGTCCCCTGTGACTCAAACTTAGACCAATGATGGGAATTTCAGCCAGAGAAACAGTACTAGGGGAAGACAGACAGAAAACAAAGATAAAATGCATTGCTATAAAACTGAAGTGTCATGAAATTAAATAATATTTTGATATGAGAAAAAAATGAAATAAATAACAGAGATATTCAATATAGTTTAAGCAATCAGGTATACATCCCGGAAGAGGGTGTTTATGATGAGACCAGAAAGATGAAGCTCCAGGAATGCACAAAGGTCTGGACCGAGGAGGAAGGGTAGTGTTATAGCCAGAAGGAATGGTGTCTCCCAAGGCCCTAGGGAGGGAAATGGCTTAGTTTATTGCTGAAAATAAAAGAAGGTCTCTGTGCCTAGAGCATAAATAGCAAAGAAGAGAGTGGCAAGAGACGATGCAGCAGAAGTAGGCAAAGATCAGATCATGCAGTGCCTCGTAAGCCATGATACAGAGTTTGCATTTTCTTCTGGGTGTCATAGAAGCCACTGAAGAGTTTTAAGCAGGATGATTAGAGGTGAAAAGAGTAGAGTCACAAAGGCTGCAGAAACTGTCAAAGAAACTGCAGCATAAAAAGGAAAGGGCCTCCAGGTAATGTCAATGATTATAACTACCATTTATGAACTTCAGCTATGTACCAGGAAGTGTGTGTGTGTGTGTGTGTGTGTGTGTTGTGTGTGTGTGTTTCTTATAGCAACTCTGTTAGGTGATATCATTGAACTAATGTTACAGCTCTCCACCATTCACAAATGGTAAATGGCATACCTAGAATTCACACTCTGGTATATTTGCTTCTAAGGTCAACATATTTTCTGCAGCACCACACTGTCTCCTCAAGAAAGAAGAGAGAGAAAAAAAGAAGGGTTGCAAAAGTGCAGGAGAGATTTTGGAGGGAGGTTGTGGAGACATGATGACTGCTTTGAGGTAGGGGAACATTGAGAATACTACCATTTATTGAATCCCTAGTAAGGGCATGTTACCTCATTCTGCTTTGACTTTCAACACTATTTTATTTAACCCTGTGACAACTGTTTGATGATGATATTATCACTGATTCATGGATTGGTAAAATAAGACTCTTCGGACTTAAGTAAATCACCATATGATATAGCTAATAGTGGCAGATGCTAGGATTCCAATCAGGAAATGTTTGATTCTGCATCTTTCCCTCAACATGCTACCACACACATACTTATAGAATAGCCCTCTCCTTTAGTATTTTCATCCTGTTGTAGGGGAGAGTAAGAAAATACATGAAATGACTGAAGAAAACATAAAACATCATTAATAACCACAAAATAGAAAGTATTAAAAGTCCACTTTTTAGAATATTTACAATTCGACCCATAATTGCTCTCAAAATAGATTTTATTGTGCCCAAGTTAAGAATGAAACTGCTTTGCAAACCTAAGGATGGCAGTGAGAGTAGGTTCTATCTGCCTGCAGAGATCCCATGAACATTATTCTTTAGCCATCTAAGGGAAAAGGGAAGGGATGTATAGACAAAGATACATGTGAAGACTCTTCACCATTAAACTTGTGCAAAAATAACTCTCCTTCACATTTTACTAATTAGAGACTCATTTGGGTTAACAAGCTCCTTTTATAAAATGCAAATGGAGGGTTGTGCCTCATTCATATCTTAATTGTAACCACCTCACTGAGGGCTTTGTAGCTCTGAAAAACTGGGATTTTTGACTGGGGTGGAAAAGATGGTGGGGGTGTGTTTTGAAGGATAGCTAGAAAGCAGATACAGGCACTGAAGTCGGGGACTGAGGAGAGCCACACAGGAAGTGGGAGTGACAAAGACAAATTCTGTCTCCTTTGCAGTGTCAACAGTGTTGAAAATCTGCTGTCCTTTGAAAAAGACCACATTAAGAATTCCGAACAAATGTTTGAAGTCTTCAAATCTCAACTTTCTCCGGGTTAAGAATAATCACAACCCACCTCTCTCCACCAGGCTTTCCATTTTGGCTTCTCCATTCGGTCTATTACTGCTAGTATAACCTAGCAGACGGGTGACAGTGGCACCATCTCTCTGTGCCACAACCTACTTTGCAAAGGAGGAAAAGAGGGCAAGAAGGAAAAAGAGATCAAAGAGAAAAAGTAGACCTATGCATCCCACATCCCCTCTCTCTTCAGCTTAGTCACTATGTCTCGGTACATCATTGGAGGATTTTCCTCTTCCTGGGATTTGTAACACAATCCCCATAAAGATGGGGAATCAGCCTATAAATTACATATCTAAATGTTGACGGGACATAAAGAACAGGAATGTTTAGGGTGTGTCGGGGTTGGTGAAAGTTTCATCGAGAAAGGGCCTTGTATAGTGCAGCTAAATTTGGATAAATATGAACACATTCAACTAGTTTAGTTAAGAGAACATGATTAGCAGGCCAGATACCCCAAGCAAGGAGAACCATAGGAGCAAGCACAAATCTGAAATCTTATAAACTACCTGTGTAAATGCAAAGGAATTCAGATATCCTAGATTAGAGGAATTATTTGAGTGGCAAAGAAATTTTTAAAAACAGTGGAGAAGCAACTGTAGCAGGATTGGAAGACCTTGAATGCCAAGCTATGTGTTTCTACCTGATAGTGTAGGCAAGAGGGAATCAGTACAAATTCTTAAATTGAGGATGAGGGAGAGGGAGGTGACATCATCTGAGGAATGTAGAGGCTGGACTTAATCCAGCCATGAAAGAGAGGCTTAGCGTGGTCAACATGGAAATGTAAATTATGGAATGAATTTAAGAGATGTTGCGAAGGAGACCTTAATATTAAAAAAAAAAAAGGATTTGTTGTGTGTTAGAAAGAATAGAGAAAAATTTGTCAAAGAAATCTTCCCAGATTGTTAGCCGGAGAAAGAGAAAACCATGCAAAACCAGTACGTGGCATGAAGAATTGAGTAAGGTTCTTTCCCTGTTAGGGCTATACAGATGCAGTGCTCTGGTATCAAAGGAAAACAGAAGTAATGAGATTATTTGAGCAATAGGACATAAGGGAACAGAAACAGGGTGGGAAATCAGGATGCAAAATGGAGATTTGAGGGTTGTGTCAGAGAGACGGCCACTAAGAAGATAAACAGGGTTACGTCCTCCCATTTCATGGCTCTACTTCCCCTCAATGTTTATATTATATTTGCTTTTGTGTCTATATTGCTTTATCTGGTCTAATTTCATCGTATTTGCTTCCAATATAGTCTGTAAACTTTCTAAAACATAGGGACCATATCCCACTTTCAATTTTGTTTTGATGGTTATGCTGATGATGTTGGTAATGTGTATAAACCACTGGGGATGGGGATCTGCACAGTCAGGTGCTAAATTGAGGTTTTTGATTAAAAACTTATTACTGAGTCAAGATTACAAATGACTTCAGTGTACAAAGGCATTGCCTTTTCACATTTATTCTTAAAATAATCAAAGCCCTTGACTGTATTGTTTAAATCAAATATTACTTCACTCATTTAAATGTTTAGAAAACTCCAAAGTTTGAAGTTATTCACCATGACAAAATAAACTTATCACTTGACCTGTAGAATTCACTCCTCTGTTGCTCAGCAGGGTATCCATATTGCTACCATATGGACCCTTTAATCACCATCCCCACCATGCTGGAATACAACTTGTAGAAGAGATGCTGGTGTCCTGGGGTAATGAATGGTGAAACAATCACAGTGGGAGTTTTGTTTTGTTTTGTGTTTTTGTTCACAGCATTGGTCTTATTCTCTTCATTAATTACCAACATTTAACATTCTACAAACATCTGTGGCAACACTAGTCGTTCTTCTCCTTGAAATCACTCTATTTAGAACATATGAGAGCATCTCATCTTAGAAATGGAGCATACTAGCTCTTGCAGGCACTAAATAGAAAAAAAATGAGTTATCTCTTTATAAAGTTATGCAATGTTAGTAGCGTTATTCCATCAAGATTTGGATGGCAACTTTAAGGCTAGTATCTGAACCTTATTCTGAAAATAAAGTAAAGGGAGAGGTTTGTCAGGGAATTTGTGATCGCTACAGCACCGTTTTCAGAGCTAATTGAGGCTTTCCGTTTTTCCTAATTCAATTGCGTAATCATAATTAGAACTGAAAAAACAGAATGATAGTGTTGCTTTCTATTTTTCACATAATGAAAATGATATAATCTCCTTTCTCAAGATCCATTGGTTGAAATCACTGCTTTTATTTAAGACAAGAGTTTTTAGTATAATTCTTTCTTAAAAGTTATTGCTTGGTTTAGGTTTTGTACAAAATATAAAGAAATACAACAGTTTTACAGCAGTTTTACTCTACAAAATATAAAGACTCCAACACCAGAATGGAGTCTTACACTCCTTGGTCATATGGCTGGCTAGCTAGTTGGTTTGCTTTTGCAAACTATTATCATATTCAGAGAAGAGAAGTGACTGTGCTGACTCTGAATTATTATATATAAAATCATTTGATGCAGATAAATTAGACAATAAGCAAATTTATCATTGACGAGTTTGCCATTTTCCTCTTAACAAAGAACTAACTATATATCATAGTCTACATAACAACCACAGAACTGGACACAACCAAAATATTTTCTGGCTCAATTTTTACTGAGCATTACAAAAGAAATATTTATAAGCCAGTGATCATGTGTTCCCATTATTTTCCCTTTATTTTCCATGGGGCCACATAGATGAATGAGATTAGGTGGGAACACCTCTTTGGTTACCTCATTTTTGAATATGCACTTCTCATAATATACAATTCCAGATCCACTGTCTTGAAAGGAACAAACACTTGAAAGAAACACTGCCTTGAAAGAAACAAATATAGTTTACCATAACCAAGTCATTTTCATTTTCATGTTGTGTTTGGGGGGAACAAATTCATTTTTGCTTTTCCTATTTTCTGTGGTGTATGACAAATATAGCAAATAGCCCTGGAATTTAGCTAGTAGTTCAGCACTATTGTTTCCTCACCCGTGTGCATTTTCATAAGAAACATTGTGTACATCACTGTGACATTACAAAGTAATTCTGTCTGTATTAAATAATTCGTTGCTCAATTCACTGCATAAATTAAAAGTTGACAGTCTATTTTGTAATATGCTCATAGCCTGAATAAAAAAAAATGCTGTGGAAGAAAGAACATTCAAACGAAATCAAAGAATGAACAAGAATGGAATAGGAAGAAATCGACTTTTAAAAAATAGTTCATTTGATCGCTGCTACTTGCTCATTTTATCAAAATGACAAATTACACCCATCATGTCAGAATTCAAATGGTAGCTAAGAAATAAGTATAATTTTAACTGCGTTTATTGAGGCTTAAACTTTATTGTTTAGTGAGAAAATTTAGATTCTATATTTTCATAGTACTTAACATGACTTTTGCTTCATAGTATGGTTATTGAAAAAAGCAACTTTTGCCAATTCAATAATTAAAGTGTTAAGTTTGTCCATGAGTTTTACAACATCATATATGAATTCCATTTCAAAATAATAATTCCACATTATGAAGAGTAAACTCCCTTCATTAAAGGCAGGAGTAATATGCTTCTTTGAGTGGCACAGAGGTCATGACATTGAGCCCCTAGAGAAGGAAATATAACCCTATCACATTACTTGCCTCTCTAGTAAATAACAATTATATAACCATGATATCATAAAGGCTGTTTATTGGTTTTTCAGTTAGCATCCAGATTCAGACAGAGAATCAAATATTTAATTATGACTTCAAAGTAGACTGTAAATGATATCAGTATGAACATCAATATAGACAATGCAAAGTAAATTACAGTTGACAGAAAATGTGAGATCTGAGGTGGGAAGATGTGATGAAAGAGAAGATTAGGGCTCTAATCTTGGGGAGTTATAGTGTCTAAAGCGAAAATAAGAAGAAGTAAATATTTATTAAGAATTACCAAAGTAACCAACAGAAGAAATATAAATAACAAAACTATCAGGAATTGGAAGGGGGGAAAAAAAGAGATACGAGTAGTGCTATTGATCTAAATCTCTATTTTTCATAACATGGAGTCAACAGATAGTGTCAAGGAATAATTACATATATACATTTAGAGTATGGAGGTAACTACCAAAATAACTAAAAACAGAACTGATTAAAAACAGTTTGGGGAATGAGAATGGAGATGTGAACTGATTCTCCATTACAATCTGATCTGTATTACATGTCATTTTCCACATGCACTTGTAAGTTTCATGAAAAAAATTAAATAAAATATACTGAAAAATAAAATAGAAGTGATACTAATGATAATTAACATATACTGGGTATGCACTATGTGACAGATGCTGAAATATATTTATGATTTAATCCTTGCAGTAATATTATGAGTTAGTTTCTATTATTATCATCATTCTATAAGTTAGGAAAATAAAGCTTAGAGAGATTAGCTAAGAAGTGGCATAGCCTGGACTTAGACCTGCAGAACTTAACCTGTCAATCATTACATTATACTACTATCGTGATATATTTGCCAGCACTGAGATTTGTCCAGTGTGACAGGTAGAATTTTGGTCCTCTTGAATTTCATTCCTTATGTTACTCTCATAGTTATGGTTATAATACATGGCACAAGGGAATTTGAAGATGTAATTTAAATTAGTAATTATTTGATTTTAAAATCAGGAGATTATTTTGGGTTACCCAAGGGAGCCCAGTGTAATCTCATGAACCATTAAAAGCATAAAGGGAATTTAGAGATATGTGAAGAATGAGAATGGCTCAATACGTCATTATTGACTTGGAGACAAAAGATGCCATGCGGACAACACAAGAAGGAAATTCTGCCAACAACCAGTAAGCTTAGAAGACTCTGAGCCCTGGATGTGAAGTTCAGCCCTGGAAAACACCAGGATTTGAACATTATGAGCCCTGAGGAGAAAATCCAGCCATGCTGGGGCAGACTTCTGACTTATAGAACAGCAAGTTAACTAATGAATGTTGTTTTAAGCTGCTAAATTAGTAGGTAATTTGTTATGGCACTGATAGGACATTATTACAACTAGTTATCTTTTATTACAATTTCAGATTACAACAAAGATCTAATTAGATATAAACATTTATTTCAGCCCTTTCACTCATTAGCTAATATTTACCTTTATGCTCACAATACTTTTATACTGCAGGCTAAACTGTTCTAAGTTTATGTATTTTTTCTTTTACTTTATATTGTCTTTAAATTCTTGTTTATTGCACCACATATACTTCTTAATCCCTTGAGAGTCCTATGAGATAAAATGCTCTCCACCCTTTAGTATTTATTTCATGCTTAATATGTTGGAAATTTTTTTATTTGATGAAAGATGAATGATCCTACCTGGAAAACCACTTTCTCTGGATAGATGTCATCAAAAAGAACTAACAGAAAGGAATGGAAATGACTTAAACTGAGTTGACAGTACTGCGACTTCAGTGTCTATTAGTCAGTTTTGCTCTGTCGGTGAGTAAATAATGGAGAGTCCTTGAGGGAGCCAAGGGGAGGAGTTACCGAATTTAGAGGACAAAACAAATGAGAACTCAGCCTTAAAACAGAAAGACACTTGCTTCAGGCTTGATGCCATGCGAGTCTATATTACAACAATCATTAAGATTGTGTTGTCACTAGAGAAACCACATCACCACGGAAGAGTGGAGATAAGAGTACAGACTAACTCCACTGCAGAAGCTAGATTACCACTGTTTAGTAACTAAACAGGGTTTAGTAGAGGGTTTAATCCATAGTTTAGATTCAGTTTGAATCAGAAAATAATACTCTCCAAAATACATCTGTTTATAGCCTGACATTCCATAGTTTATGTTTTTTTTGAAAAAATTGAGTTATCTTAAATGGCACAGTTTGATACATAGATCTTCTTTTTCAATCTGGTGAATTTTAGTTTTAAAAGTGACACAGCTTTTGTCACATGCATGTCATCATTCCCTGCTCCAATAGAGGTCCTTCAGTTTTCCTACACCCTGAATGTCCCCAGTGGAAATGGAAGCTATCTTGCCTTTGTCATTGCTTCAGGTGATGCTGTTGCCAAAAAACCGGCCTCTGTACCCCAGTGGCCAAATTGAAACTTGGAGGCAGAGTTTGGGGATAATTAGAAAACAGCAGATTTATTGCTTTGCCAGGCAAAGGGGAGTCACAGCAGGCAAGTGCCTTGGAGACTGTGAATCCGTCTTGGGGTTGGGGTCTTGAAGTTTTATAGAAAAACTGGGTGGAACAACAGAAAAGTGACAACAATCAGGGCATTTTTCAGGGTGCTGTATTCTTCTTAATCTTGATGAATCCACCTGGGGTCACAGAGAAACTTGGGAGGGTCTGTTCATTCTTCTAAGGCTATGAGCCGGTGACCATCTTCTTGGAATACAGCTTCTGGGTTAAAGGAAAAGCTATTCAGGGTAAGGAACGTATAGGGAGCAGTGAGTGTAATGGAAAAGTTGGGGGCTGTTTAGCACCATAGCAGTTAAGCAAGTGAGGCAAAGATGGAGGTTTGACAGAGAAAAGAGAAAAAAAGTTGGGAGAATTTTGTCAGAATAAATCAGCAAACAGCTTTAGCATTGGGAAGCCATTTTGTTAGTTTCCTACTCTTTCAACACCTTCTGCTATTGACATGGCTTCTTCATGATGGCCACTGAAAGGCCCGCTCTGAAAAAGCCACCATGTGCTGAAAAGCTCTACTAAAATAAGGAGAAACTCCTTAATAACACACATACCTAGGCTATTCCCTAACATTCCCAAAGTTTTTACGATATTGTGCGCAAACACACCATTTCTGCTTCTATTTCATCCTCTCATTTTCTGAATAATCAAACATCAGTCTCTAAAGGGTTGGCCAGAGGACCAATATCTAATTCTCTGTACTGTCCTTCAGATAGCATTCTGGCAGCACACTTGTGTCACAGCTGAAACCCACCTGCCTCTGTTGCGTATCCCTATGTCTTTCTAGAATCCTGCAATCAGCCTATTAGATATGACTTGTATTCCACTTTGAAGCTCTTGTTACATATGATGAAAATTATTGAAGTTTTTAACAGCCTCCATGACCTAAAATTATTTCAAATTACTGCGTGGCTTTCATCTACAATACACCACGGACTATGTACATGGGGGTGAGACCTAGATATCAGTTTGGTATTTTTTAAACTCCCCGAGTGATTATTATGCACAGTGAACTTTGAGAATCATGCCTCTAATTAAGGCAGTGTTGCAAATTGAAAATCTTAAAATTCAGATCCTGATTCAGTAGGTCCTGGGTGAGAAGTGATATGATGCATTTCTAACAACCTCCCTTATGATGCCAGTGCTGCTGGTCTGTTGTCCACACTTTAAGTAGTAAAGGCTTAAAGCATTATGTCTCAATTCCAGGCATCAGTATTAATTGGCAGAACCTGGATCTCTGCCAGCATCAATTACCTCTTTTTCACGTTCCCATGGGGTAGTGTCCATTTCCAACAGAATTACAGTTTTGGAAGGTAACTTTCATTCTTTCTTTCAATCTCCTCATGAAGACCATCCCAAGGAAGACAGAGTAATTGATTTTATTGGTGAGATTGGAAAGAGAATCCACACACACTTGATTGCACTAAGATTCATTTGTCTTTCTCATTCAGGGTAGCCTCCTGCCCTGGGGATCTGAGACTCATGTATGTGATAAGCAGTTGCGGTTTCTAGTGACAGTGGAGAGAAATTTAATGGCAGGAAGTCCCATTCTGGCCTCAACTGCATTCTCAAATGCTGCTTTACCAGCCCTTGTTTGCTTAATAACTTGATCTTCCATTGGACTTAGATATTTATATTTCTCAATTACTTGCATGCTTTGAATATGCAAAACATACCGGAATTCAGGCACATTTTATTGTACATATGAACACTAAAAAAAATCAATATAAATCAATAGCCAGGAAGAACAAAGTGTGGTGAATAGAACACTTGTATGTGCATATGCATATATATTTTCCTAGTAATCTGTTAAAAACTGAAGTAATACATTAGTTCAATCTATTTGATTTTCTTTTTTTTTTCTTTTGTTAACTTTCGCTGATCGAAACTATTGATTTCCCCATTATTGTTTTTGTTTCTGTTTTGTCTTGAGGTAGCCTGTGCTTATAGTGTTTGTAATGCAAAATTTGCAGATTTGAGTGCTATATCATGCAGTTGCTTTTGCAGAAAACTGTTTCACAACTTTTGCCCTACTCTTGACAAAGTAAGTCGCAAATAAGGACTTTGAGTCACAATCAGATCAATGCTCTTTGAAAATTCTTCACCATATCAGAAAAACAAAACATAAAGCTCATGTCCTGTCGTCATTTTGTTATGTCCTATAAGACACAATATTTAGTAGACTTACTTTTATTCTACCTCAGTAGGTTATTTTATTCTATTAATAGGTTGATGAAGAATTGGGGTTTATTTCCATTTTTGAACACTCTTCCTAGAACATCATGTCTAAATAGCAATAGAAAATTACCTTAATTCCACTAATAATTTTCCCTGTACTTTTCAGAAAGGCACCAACATGCATTTTTGCCCAGATATCTTGGGGATCAGAAGACTCTCTAAGAAGCTATCACTCCAAACCTATCATTTCTGACTATAGGCAAACTGACTGAAACTGTTATGGGAGAATAGGTTCTTGCCTCATGCAGAAAAGAATTCAAGAGCAAGGCATGGTAAAGTGAAAGCAAATTTATTTAGAGACATACACACTCCATAGACAGAGTACAGTCTGTCTCACTCAGAAGGGAAAGCGGCTTAGGAGATACACACTCCACAGGCAGAGTTATGGGCCATCTCAGAGAGGTGAGAGGGAGAGAAGCTGAGAGGTGCGGTGTTTAGTTAAAAGTAAAAGTAGATACACACTCCATAGACAGAGTGCAGGCCGCCTGAGAAGGCAAGACAGAGAGCGACTGTGAAGTACGGGGTTGTTGGGTTTTATGGGCCTGGTAATTTCATATGCTAATGAGTAGGAGAATTATTCCAACTGCTTTGGGGAAAGGGCAAGGATTTCCAGGAAACGCCCCCCTCGCCCACTTTCTGACCTTTTATGGTCAGCCTAGGAACTGTCATGGTGCCTGTGGGTGCATCATGAGGCTCAAGGTCTACTGGAAGTCAAACTTTCCGCCATCTTGGTTCTAGCCAGTTTGTCCTGTTCTCAGTGGCTGTCATGCCTTCAGTGGTTGTGCCCTGCCCCCTCTCCTCCCACTTCAAAACTTCCTTTATTGAGAAATATAGTGTTTTACATTTTACGTTTCAGTTGTATCATTTTATGTGGCAATCATTAATCAGATATTACCTCAGAATCCATATGAACGTTTTAGTATGTTGCAGTAGATGTTTCTGGGGAGACTAGCAGATAACATTTAATTTTATAAATCTAGGTGAGCCTAAGAAATGTGTATACTTTTGGGAAACATTTCACTTGGCTCTTCACAAAATTTATCAAGTTTATTAATATTAATTTATTTTTGTCTACATTTTTCTCCCTCCAAAGAAACTTTATGAGATCTATCAGACTTTTATTATATACATATTTTAAAAATTAAACATTATATACAAAATGAGAAACAAGAAACAATTACTGAAGCAAGATTTTTCTTCAGAAAAGATACTGTGACTGACCTCCAGGAAGAGTGATGGAAAGGGTATTATGTCTATGCAGTAAAATTTTCTCATCTGGAATTCCCAAAGGGGATTTTCAAACACAGGATTGCCACTTAAATGAATAACTTGAAATTCAGGAATCCACTAAAGTATTTCTGTGTCAATCGGAACAAGTTCCTCAAGTGCTCCTGAAAGTAGTTCTGTGATTTGTTTGCATCAGATTCACCTCGGGAACCTATATTCCTGCCTTTGTGGAAAAGGGTTATATTAGACAATGATTCTTAAGGGCAAGGACAGTGTTGTAGAAGAACAATTCACCTGGGGAGTTTGAGGTGCTACCATTGTAGGAATTTTAGAGTGTGGTGGATTCGATATAAAACTAAAACAACTATCTTGTGCCGAGCCGAGTGTAAAAAATTGCTTAAATAATTCTCATCTCATTGAAGCCTGTAATTCGTGTTTGAATCAGGGCAAAAATATGGCATCTTCTTTGGCAACCCCACCCCCACTCACATTCCTAAATTCAAAATCTTGTCTTTGTTTCTTTATTTTTTTTTAAATGGAGGTACTGGGGATTGAACCCAGGACCTTGTGCATGCTAAGCATTCACTCTACCACTGAGCTACACATTCCCCCCAAAATCTTGTTCTCACTCCTATATTTTCCACCCCAAATCTTGCTTTTTCTTGAAACCCAGCATACACTTTGAATGCAGCCGTATTTAGAACTTAGTAGATATTTTCCAGCTAATATATTTAGTAATTATCATTTTTTCCCCCAAAGAATCACAAAAGGTACTTTTGTAAAAGTGCTTTAAGGCTAATATCATAGTTGTGGAAAACTCTGCCTGTGTTTTAAGACTTACAATGAGAAAATATTTTCCTACTACCTAAGAGCTGAGAGGTTAATGTACTTGCACCTGTATGTTAGCAGGAATGATATTTGTTTAAAATGTTGTTCTTATCTGTAGTGCAGGAGAGAGTGGCTGCTGCAGTGATGGATAATGAAAAAAATGTGCCTCTTTCAGAATGATGAGAAATACTGTTTTAGCTATATGAGATGAGGTAATGAGAGCCCATCTCTCTCTTACATATTTTTTTCCTACTGCTTTCGATTGAGATCCACTTTTAAAATAAATTGCCCTTCACTCTTTCATGCTACATCCCACTTAGCCTTAGAATCAAATAAGACTCAAATGATTCCCCCAATTAACCACAAAATATTTTCCTGGTATATGTTAAGAATCGGCTCATGTTTTCTAGAGAGCTTTATTTTTTTTCACATCAGTGATTTACCTCTTCCCGTTTGGGAGATGAATAAAAAAAATGCTTCTTTGCATATGGATAATACATGCCTCTGTGACAAGATTTCCCAAACTTTGTTCTGAAGCTAAAACTATGTGTTTCTCAAAAAGGAGAAACATTGCGTGACAAAGTTAAACAGTTCTTTAACACAGGACTTCATAAGGCATTTAGAGTGCTACTAAGTATTTCGAGGAAGGCCATAGAATGTGGTATGTAAACCCTCCCTTTTTATCTTGGAAGATAGGTTAATATTTCTGAAACACTAATGTAGCAGGGAGCAGTCTGCCCATTACTAACAAGGCATGAAAACAACATGTCTCCCGTGACCTTCATCTTGGGTTTTTTGTGCGTTTGTCTTATTTCTGATTTTGGCATGAAGTATTTGAAAATCTGAAGGAACTCAGGAGAGGTCTAATTAAATCAAATTGACAGGCAGTAGTAACACCCACTTTGTTTTGTTTTGCTTAATTGCTGATAGTGTATCTCCACACTCAACCCTCTTACATTATAAAATTAGTTTCTGAATGTTCGGGAAATGTCGAGGACATATACAAAGTAATAGTAAATCTATGAATGTTAACTATGAGCTCAGTGTAGTACAAATATATGAGAATGACAGCTTCAAAAATTACTCGGCTTCACTCGGAACTTAAAATCGAATAGACTAGTAATTGTGCCAAAAGGATGAGGTTATGGGATGGTGGTTTAATTAGACCTACGATTTAGGCAACTTGTTTCCTTCGTTTGGCTATCAAAAATGCCTCCTCTGAGAGCTTTTGTGGAACTTTCTTTGATAGTCGTTTCGTATTCTCTCTTCTTTACATCTCCATCCGGAGGAGTTCATTTTGAATAATTGCTGCTTCTGCTTGCAATTTCGTTTATGTGCTTACTTCTGCTCACTTGAATCTCTGAACATCTGGGAGAGATAATTTTTAAAATCCTATAATCATTTGGCTTTATTGCAACACTCCAAGTCACCTAATCTCACCCACAGTATGGAGAGGGGTGTTTGATGAGAGAGATGTGAAATACTTCATAGGTCAAATGCCTACAACTTCCTCCACTGAAGCCTTTCTTTTGGCAGACAGGTAACTGTGATTGCCACTGAATCTCTCCTTCTTGTTAACTTAAGTGTATGTTCCTTTTACAAAACCCACTCTAAAGCATAATGTGTTATATAAAGATGTTGCTCAAAAAAGATAACACTTGATTAGTACTGGAGTGGCGGAGTTAAATCTGAGGGTCTCCCACGATACAGAAAACCTCCAGCTCTTCCTTAGAAAGACCTAAAAGGCACACTGCTCTCTCCACTACATTTAATAGAAGAAAAAGAGCAACATAGTAATGATTTAAGTTGATGCAATACAAAAAAAAAAAAGAAGAAGAAACCTGTTTTAACTGTCTTTATGTCCCAGCTGACATCTTCCTAAATCAAGCATGAATATAAAGGATTAATTACAAAACTCTAAAAGACATTTTCCTTTTAAAAACCCTTTATGATTTCTTCTGGAAGAGTAAGCAAAATATTTTTGGTAAAGTAAAAGAGTTATGTGAGACTTACTCTAATAGAAAAAAAAAAGCATAATAGAAAAAATGTATTTCAGTATATATTAGAAAATGTGGCACAGAAACAGAGAAAACCATTGTTTAAAAACAGAGTTCAAACATAGGTCCATGCTTCTATTTAAAGTTGGAAACAGACTATTCAATACATTTTGTTAATACACCTTAATATCCATTTGGAAAAACAAAATAGATGCTTGTGTATGCAAAAGTAATTCTAGATGCTTTAAATGTAAGTGTGTACATTTTAAGTGCTATAAAATCCAAATATATGTAAAATATCATGACAGAGTTAAACAGTTCTTCAGCATAGGATTTCTTAAATCATTTACGGTGCTTCTAAGTATTTTCAAAAGGGGATAATTTGTGGCTATAAGATATTAATATATATGAAATATCTATAATATCAGAATGGAGAAGGCTTTCCTAATAACGATACAAAAAGCATACATGTCATAAAGGTAAAGGATGGCATATTTGGTTACATAAAATTGTAAAACATCTACCCAGCAAAAGATATTACATATAAACAGAAGGCAAATGACACATTGTATATTAGAGATACTAACCCTATATACAGATATCGCCTACAAATCAATTCAGAAAAAGACAAAAGACATAGGGAAAAAAGTAAAAGAAAAGCAGGCAATACATAGAATTAAAACCTTCAATAAATATAGCCATGGTTCACAATCTCTCTAACTGACAATAGAAACGCAAATCACAAAGAGATAAAACTTTTCACCTACTAAAGTGGGAAGATGTTAAATTGTAATAATATTTAGTACTAGTTAAGGTGTGAGGAAAAGAGCACTATTAATATTTTGGTCAAAATGCAAAATGATATGATCCTATTAGGGGCAGTTTGACAATAACCATTCAATATTTTTAAGAAGCATTATCTTCTACTGAGCAATGCCACTTCTATGAATTTATCCTACCCAAACCAGGTATGTAATAAGAAATTTGCAAGGATTTTTACTGCAGCTATGTTTGTCTCTGTCAAAAAACAGAGATGATCTAAAATGTCCACTAGTTTGGCAACTGTGAAATCAAATATTGTAGACACAAATGATGACATACTATGCAGCTCTTTGAAAAGAGTGAAGTGGAACTTAATGCAGTGAAACAGAAAATATGTTCACTGTGTATATGTTTTAGCTATAAAAGAAAACTGTCGAACAGTGTGTGGAGTCTAATTCCATTTTCAGGTTGAAGACGTACACAAAAATACAGAAACACACACACTTACAAACTTGTATCCTAATTTTAAATCTGTTGAAAGTAAATCTATTTGGATATGGTAGAAAATTAGAACTTAAGTCTGTATCTTTATAAACACCACAGGATTGTTTTTATTTATTTTTTCCCATGAGGTAAATTTTTCATAAAGTGAAATGTATTGACCTGAAATGTTTAATTCAAAGAGTTTTGACTAAGGAATACAAGTGCATAACAAATACCCTAATCAAGATATAGAATATTTCCTATCACTCCAGGAAACCTCATCATGATCACTTGAATTAGTCAATTCTCACCACACTCAGAACTGCTCCTGGAAAACCACTATTCTGATTTTTATTGTCAGAGATTGGTTTTGTTTTTTCCAGAACTTCACATAAATGCAATGAGGTAGTATACACTCTTTGCTGTCTTGTTTATTTCTCTCAACATAATGTTTTTGATATTCATCTAAGTCATTTCTTCTTGCATGTTCATTCACATTGTTGTATATTACTTGTTTTATGCTGAGTAATATTATAATGCATGAATATACCACAACTTGTTTATCTACTTTCCTGTTGAAGATCATGTGTGCTGCTTTCATTTGGGAGCTATTATGAATGATATTGTCATCAACATTCTTATTCAAAGCTTTTGGTGTATATATGTTTTTGTTTCTCTTGAGTAAATACCTAGAAGTGGAATTGCTGAATGATAATAAATGGATGCTTAATTTCACAGGAAATCTACCAAATAGTTTTACAAAATGGTTGTATTGTTTTATACCCCTAACAACAATTTGTGAGTATTCCAGTTGCTCCACATCCTCAATGATGTTTGAGATCTGTGAAACATTTAAACTTTAGCTACTTTAGTGACTGTATGATGATATCTCATTATGGTTTAATTTGCATTTCCCTAATAACTAATGATGTTGAACACTTATCCATGTATTTATAGTCATTGATATATTTCTTTGTGAAGTTTTGGCTGTTTTTTTTTATTGTGTTGTCTCTTAATTATTGAATTGTAAACATCTTTTATATATACTAGATAAAAGATTTTTGTCAGCTATGTCTTTTGAAAATACTTTCTCCTACTCTGTGACTTGTCCTTGCATTTTTTAAATGGTATTGTTTGATGAACAGAAGTTTTTTTTAATTTTATTAAAGTGTACTTTATCCTTCTATTTTTAGTTTTATGGTTAGTATTGTTCATGTCCTCTATAAAATCCTTTTAGTGTCTCATGGTGATGAGGATATTCTCTTATGGGCCCTTCCAGATGCTTTACAGTTTTAGCTTTTCCATTTAGATCTGCAATCCATCATAAATTAATTTTGTGCATGGTATGAGTTAGGGAGTCTGTATTAGTTTGTTAGAACTGCCAAAGCCAATTACCACAACTGAACATCTTAAAACAACAAAAATGTATTTTCTTAGCATTTTGGGGCTGAGAAATCTGAAATCAAGGTGTCAGTAGGACAGGACAATGCTCTCTATAATGGCTCTAGTGAATGATCTTTCCTTGCCTCCTCCTAGCTTCTGGTGGGTACCAACAAATTCTTGATGCTCCTTGGCTTGTAGCCATATCACTCCCACCTCTACCTCCATCGTCACATGGCATTCTCCTAGTACGTCTGTATGTTTCTCTCTTCTTCCTATAAGAACACTCATCATATTGGATCTAGGGCCCACCTTAATGTAATCCTAATCCATTATGACTTCATCTTAACTAATATCTACAAAGACTGATTCCTAAATAAAGTCACATTCTAAGGTTCAGAGTAAACATGAATTATTGTGGGACACGATTCACTCCATGGGTATGAAGTACTATAATATGCCAGGCATGGTCCATATGTCCATCCTGTCAGTAGAGGAGCAGAATACTGTTTTTGACAGTCTGGCAGATTAGAGTAGGATTAGTCCCCCACAAGAAGTGGGGATGGCAAAAAATAATAGAGCCATTATTTCTTCACCTACAAACATTTTCCTTTATAAATTAACATTTATTATCTATTTGAGCCCTAGAAGATAATGTATTCAGGTTTAACATGGAAAAGACTTATTTTCATCTGCAATTAACTGAAAAAATATATAGATTACAAATGAAGATAATTTACTTTTTCATCTGTAACAGGCTGGTATCACATCTGCTCTTGATCTACTCCCCATCTACCATACACCATGGTTTCTGCCATTTCCTGTCATTTCATGACTGTTGATAACAAAGGTGCTATGTAAACTGGTAATATGACCAATTTACATCATAACACCTTCATTAACCCCTGGCTGAGTATATATCCAGAATTAACATGGGATTTCTGTGGAACTCTGGCTTCCTTAGTCAACCATTAGGCGATTTTTAAGTTTTGGTTCATGGTGAAACCTTGGTTTTTGCAGAAGATACTCTACCAAGAAAATGAAAATAGCAATAACTCGTGAATTTGGATAGTAGAGCCAAGGGTATCATTATATTAAAGTGTCAATTTGTTTCCCACTATGTTTTACAGTTATTTTACCAGCAGAATTTTAAAAATATTCTCCCTATTTAGTCAAATGACATAAGGTCAACTCAGCAAGTATTTAATGAGTCCAAATCTTCATTGTACTGTGGAAGATGTTAAAAATGTATGAAGCAAGGCTTTTCCTTCAGAGAGACTATTCTATTGCCTTTTGACATCAAACTGAAAGATGGTTGTAATACCTGATTAATGCTTATGAAATGAGTTTCTATTATAGACATAAATATGTGGAACTGATTTTATCAATATTAACACACTCATGTTACTGTTAACCCAAATATTAAAAACATCACTGAAGTCACAATAATATCACACTCCTGGGCATATATCTGGTGAAAACTCTACTTTGAAAAGATACATGCACCCCAATGTTCATAGCAGCACTATGTACAATAGCCAAGACATGGAAGCAACCTAAATGTCTATCAACAGATAACCAGATAAAGAAGTCGTGGTATATTTATTCAATGGAATACTACTCAATCATAAAAAATAATAAAATAGTGCCGTTTGCAGCAACATGGATGGCCATGGAGAATGTCATTCTAAGTGAAGTAAGCCAGAAAGAGAAAGAAAAATATCATATGATATCACTCATATGTGGAATTAACTTTAAAAAAGGACACTATGAACTCATCTACAGAACAGAAACAGACTCACAGACATAGAAAACAAACTTATGGTTACTGGGGATGGGGAGGGATAAACTGGGAGTTTGGGATTTGCAGATACTAACTACTATATATAAAATAGATAAACAGCAAGGTCCCACTGTAAAGCAAGGGAACTATATTCAATACCTTGTAATGGTTTATAATGAAAAAGAATATGAAAAGGAATATATATATATAATATGTATAACCGAATCACCATGCTGTACACCAGAAATTAACACAACATTGTAAATCGACTATACTTCAATAAAAAATAACCCATACAGTTTATTAAAGTTATTAAATAATGTTACTATAGTTTTATAAATAAACATATTGATTTTTACAAGCATCTATAAAACACAGACGTATAACTCTTAAAAAGGAAAAAAAAATCTGTTCAGGAAATCAGAGGTATGCAGGATTCTGCAGAATAGTGTGGATACTCAAGAAGGCTGCACTGCCAACAACTCTGATTAAAATGTCAAGTGTTAAATGGGTGTAATCAGTCTTGATTTTTTTCCTTTCTTCTAGTTGATTTGTGTTTGGCTGAGGGCAATCATTGTGTGTATGCATGTGCGTGTCTCCAACACTCTTTATTTTCTGCCAAAAAAGAATGAGCACTCAATCCCTAAATTCTACCAAATGTCACAAAATGAACAAAGAAACCTACTAACAGGAAAATTGAGCATTTTTCCCCTGTTGCCTATAATTTTTTTAGGAATAAATCTTCTAATCAGTCATGCTTTACAACTCTTGGCAGAGTACATAGTAATTACCTAGGAGATTGTTTTTAAAATGCAAAATCCTGGGAAATAACCTCCTCTCCTCCATCCTGATTCAGATCTGAAGTAAGACTGTAGCTCTGAAGTAAGTCCTAGAAGTATGCATTTTAAAGAACATATTCAGGTGATCCTAATGCTAGCTGTATTGTACTACAGTTGAACATACAGTACCCTAGAGAGATTAGGTAATCACAGTCTGGTGAAGGGAAAAACTCAAGTCATTCCTTCTTTCATTCAACAGACATTCCAAGTCCTTTGTTGGTCCTTCAAGAAATAAGGACAAGTTCATTAAGGTCCTCAGGGAGTTTATATTCTAATGAATGAAACTACTTTATGCTCTATCAGTTCTTACGGTTTAAGTAGCTCCTCTCTCTGAATATGATATTCAGTAATAATGTTTATTTCACTTATTAAATACTTTATTTCAGGTTATGGAAGACAAATGTTTCCAGGATTGCTAAAGCAATCCGATCCCACACTATTTCATAGACTGTCTCATATAAATCCTACTTATCTAGTTATGACTAACTCAGGGGTCCCCAAATAACTCTCTACATGCAGATTGGAAAAAATAGCGTGTTTTAATAAATGGGAAAAAGACTGTATACTACTGTACATTAAAAACTATGCTGAGATGAGTACATATGTACCAATTACATGTATTTGAATACACAGATGGCTAAGCTTTTCTCTTTGATTTTTTTGTTTGTTTATCTTTCATGTTTTGGGCCTCTGTGATAGTGTCAGTCTTATTAAAATAAAGTTGGTGTGGAGGGAGATCAAGACTGAGAATAAGAGGACATGAAACTCACCTCTCCCTTTGAATAGAGCAGAGATACATCTACATGTGGAATGTCTCACTAAAACTAACTGGAAACTGGCAAAAGGACTCCTGCACAACCAAGGCTGTGAGAAAGATACACCTGAAATTCAGTAAAAAGGGAAGAAATGCAATCAGATTGGGACCTGTGCCCCTGAGAGGGGACTCAGAGGAAGAGAGAGATTACATGGGCAGAAACACACCCTGGGGAGTGAGCAGGTTAAGCCACAGGCTGGGTGTCCCAGTCCTGGGTCCTGCGCAAAGGAGACAAATCCTCTTGGCTGGTTGGAGGACCACTGCAACAAATAGAAAGACAGGGAGAAGCTTCTGAGGAGTATGCATGCACTAACTAGCTCCCAACGTAGGGCAGAGAGAGGTCTGCTCTAGCAGCTGCCGGGTTTCCCACAACCACGTCACTTGGCACCCCAGCCCGATCCAAGTGAATGCTCCTGCCCCAATCACTCCAAGCCACCGTGCAGCACTGGATTTGTGGCAGCCATGAATGGGGAAGAGACTTGACCATGGGACACAGAGGCAACTCGGGACACAGAAGTAACTCAGTCCCCAGGGGGAGCCTGTGTGGGGCAGTAGTGGCCGTTGTTGGCACTTACTCAAGCAGTGTCTCAGAAGCCACCCAGATCTCTGATGGCGGGCACTCTACCACTCCTAAACCTCCCAATAATCACCAAGAGTCCCTGTGGGCCCCCACCAGCTGGCAGAGAAGCTCCTCAACAGGGCGGGGGCGGCAGAGGCAGGAGGCAGTGATTGGCAAAGGTCCCAGTGTGGGGAGAGGGAAAAACACACACTTAAAGGTAACAGAGCCAGCTCAGCTTGAGCCTGAACTTCAGGGCTTCTGCTCCAGCAACTCGGGATCAGACTATGCCCCTGACAAGGCAGTGATAGCCACTGAGCAGGGAGGAAGTTCTGCCTCACATCCAGTGCTGGTGCTAGCCCCTCCATCCCCAGCCCCATCCCCTGCCAAGGTTATAGCTGCCAGTACACAGAGTAAAAATGTGACTTATATCCACATCAAATCCACCCCCCCCAACAAAAGGGATTGGGTACACACAGTCTGCACAGGGACACTCCCACATAAGAACACACTTTCAAGATTACAATAAGTAACTGCTTCACCTAAATTCATAGAAGCAAAGAACGTTAAGCAGAAGAACTACTCCATTCTGAAAGAGCAAGAGAAAACCCCTGAGCAAATAAATAACAAAATAGAAATAAACAATTTACCAGGTAAAGAATTCAAAACATTGATAATAAAAATGTTATCTGAATTCGGGGAAAGAATTGATCAAAATACTGATTATTTTAACAAGGAAATAGAAAATATTAAAAAAAAAAGACCCAATCAAAAGTGAGTAGTTCAATAGCTGAAATAAAAAACACACTAGAAGAAATAAATAGCCAACTAAGTGATCCTAAAGGACAAATAAGTGGTCTGGAAGATAGAATAATGGAAATCACCCAATTAAACAGCACAAAGAAAAACAAATTTAAAAAATGAAAGCAGTTTAAGACATTCTAAGATAACATGTGTTCCAACATTCACATTAAAGGAGTTTCAGACAGAGGAAAGAGAGAGAGAAGAGGACCAAAAATACATTTGAAGTAATTATGTTTGAAAACTTCCCAAATCTGAAGAAGAAAAGAGATACGCAGGTGCGGGAAGCACAGAGGATCCAAAACAATATGAACACAAACAGACTCACACCAAGACATATCATAATTAAAATGGTAAAAGTTAAAGAGAGAATTCCAAAGGCATCAAGAGAAAAACAAAGAGGCATATACAAGAGAACCCCCATAAGGCTATCAACAGATTTCTCTGCAGAAACTTTGCAGGCAGGAAGGGAGTGGCATGATAGATTCAAATTACTGAAGGGGAGAAACCTGCAAAATAGGATATTCTACCAAGTAAGATTATCATTTGGAACAGAAGGAAAGAAAAAGAACTTCTCAGACAAGCAAAATCTGAAAGAATTCAGCAATATTAAAACTACCATAAAAGAAATGTTGAAGGGTCTTCCCTAAACTGAAAAGAAGTCACAATCTATAGAAAGGGAAAATCCCAACAGGAAAGATAAAATATAGTAAGGATTGAAGATCAACATCTTAAATAAGCCAGCACATAAATTAAAAGATAAAAATTTGTAAAGCAACTACTATATAGCTACAATAGTTAAGTGATAAGCATGAAGCTGTAAAATATGACATCAAAAACACAAACTGTTGGAGAGGTAACTAAAAAAAATGTAGATCTTTTAGAATGTGTTTGAACTTAAATGACTACTGGTTTAAAACAAATAGATATGTCAACATATATGAACCCCATGGTGACCACAAATCAAGAAAATACAACAGAAACATAAAAATCAAAAAGGGAAAAGAAAATCATACTATGAAAGAAAAATCATCAAAGCACAAGGGAAGAAACAAAAAGAAGAAGAAATGAACAAAGAACTACAAAAACAACTAGAAAATAAGTAATAAAATGTCAATAAGTACATACTTGTCAATAATTACTTTAGATGTCAATTGACTAAATGTTTCAATCAAAAGACATAGGGTGGCTGATTGGGTAAAAAAACAAGACCCATCTATATGCTGCTTATAAGAGACTCACTACAGAACTAAACACACACAGAGACTGAAAGTGAGGAGATGAGAAGATATTTCATATAAATGGAAATGACAAGAAAGCAGGTGTAGCAATACTCATATCAGACAAAATAGACTTTAAAACAAAGACTACAACAAAATACAAAGAAGGGCATTATATAATAGTAAAGGGATCAATATAAGAAGGATATTAAACTCAATGACATACTCACCCAGTACAGGAGCACCTAAATATATAAAACAGATACTAACGGACATAAAGGGAGAAATTGAGAATAATGCAATATACCTTAACACCTTACTTATCAATGAACATATCATCCAGATAGAAAATCAATAAGGCAACAGTAGTTTTAAATGACACAACAGACTAGTTGGACTCAAGAAATATCTACAAGACTTTATACCCCAAACTGCAGAATACACATTCTTTTCACATGGACATGGACTGTTCTTCAGGATAAATCACATGCTAGGACACAAAACAAGTCCCAATATTTTTAAGAGGATAGAAATTATATCAAGCATTTTTTCTGACCACAATGGTGTGAAACTAGAAAACAACTACAGAAGGAAAAATGGGAAAGGAAAAAAACATGTGGAGACTAAACAACATGCTGCTAAAAAAAAATGGGTCAATGAAGAAATCAAAGAGGAAATCAGAAAATACTTCAAACAAGTAAAAATGGAAATACAGCACTCCAAAATCTATGGGGTGCAGCAAAAGCAAATCTAAGAGGAAAGTATATAGTGATACAGGCTTTCCTCAAGAAACAAGAAAAATCTCAAATAAACAACCTAACATAGCAAAGGAAGGAATTAGAAAAAGAAGAACAAAGCTCAAAGTCAGCAGAAGGAAGGAAATAATAAAATCAGAGAGGAAATAAATAAAATACAGATCAAAAATGTAATAGAAATGATCAGTGAAACCAAGAGCAGGTTTTATGAAAAGATAATCAAAACTTAAAAACTCGTAGCCAGGCTCACCAAGAAGAAAAGCAAGGACCCAAATAAACAAACTAAGAATTGAAATAGAAGAAATAACAACCAATAACACAGAGATACAAAAAAAAAATCTATGAATAGTTATATGCCAACAAAGTGGACAACCTAGAAGAAATGGACAAATTTCTAGAAGCACACAGCCTACCAAGCATAAATCAAGAAGAAACAGACAATTGGAACAGACTGATCACTATCAGCAAAATTGAATTTGTAATTAAAAAAATAACTCCCAGCAAACAAAATTCCAGGATCATATGACATCACAAGGAAATTCTACCAAACATATAAAGAACTAACGCTTATCTTTCTCAAACTATTCCAAAAAGTAAAGAGAACAGATCACTCCAAAATTCATTTTATGAAGTCATCATTGTCCTGGTAGCAAAACCAGACAAAGACACTACAAAAAAGAAAATTATAGGCCAATATGTTTGATGAAAATAGATGCAAAACCCCTCAACAATATATTAGAAAACTGACTCCAGCAGTATATAAAAAGGATCATGGACTATGATTAAGTTGGATTTATTCCAGGGTCACAAGGACAGTTCAACATTTACAAATCAATCAATGTGATACAGCACATTAACAAAAGGAAGGATAAAAATCACATGATCATCTCAATAGACACAAAAGAAGCATTTCACAAAATTCAACATCCATTTATGTTAAAAAAAAAAACCCTAACCAAAGTGGGAATAGATGGAACATATATCAAGAGAATAAAGGCCATTTATGACAAACCCACAGTCAACATTGTACTCAGTGGTGAAAAGCTGAAAACACTCCCTCTAAAGTCAGCAATCAGACAAGGAAAAGAAATAAAAGGCATACAAATTGGAAAAGAAGAAGTAGAACTGCCACTATTTGCAGATGTCATGATGCTATATATAGAAGTCCTAAAATCTCCACCCTAAGACCATTAAAACTAATAAATGAATTCAGCAAAGTTGCAAGACACAAGATTAATATACAGAAATCTGTTGCTTTTCTATACACTAAAAATGAACTATAAAAAAAGAGAAAGTTAAAAAAAATGCCATTTAAAATCACATCAAAAAGAATAAAATATATAGGAAAAAACTTAACCAAGGATGTGAAAGACCTATCCTCAGAAAACTATAAAATACTGATGGAGGAAATTGAAAATGATACAAGAAATGGAAAAATATTCCACACTCTTTTATTGGAAGAACTCATATTGATAAAATGGCCATACTACCCAAAGCAATCTACAAATTTAATGCAATCCCTATCAAAATAGCCATGACATTTTTTTTTATAGAACTAGAACAAATAATCCTAAAATCCATATGGAACCACAAAAAACCCTGAATTGCCAAAGCAATCTTGAGAAAAAAGAACAAAGCTGCAGGTATCATCTTCTCAGACTTCAGACTACTACAAAGCTATAGTAATCAGAACAGCATGGTGTTGGCACAAAAAGAGACACATAGATTAGTGGGACAGAATAGAGAGCACAGAAATAAACCCACACACTTATGATCAATTAATCTATGACAAAAGAAGCAAGAGTATATATGAAGGAGAAAGATATTCTCTTTAAGAAGTGGTATTGGGAAAACTGGACAGCTACATGTAAAAGAATGAGATTAGAACATCTCCTCACACTATATACAAAAATAAACTCAAAATGGATTAAAGCCCTACATGTAAGCCTGGAAACCGCAAAACTCCAAGAAGAATACTTATACAGAACACTCTCTGACATAAATGGTGACATAAATCATACCAATATTTTCTTGTATCAGTCTCCAAAGGCAAAAGAAATAAAAACAAAAATGAACAAATGTGACCTAATTAAACTTAAAAACTTTTGCATGACAAAAAAACCCATCAACAAAATGAAAAGACAACCTGGAGAATCAGAGAAAATATTTGCAGATAATGTGACAGACAAGGGTTAATTTCCAAAATATACAAACAGCTCATATCATTCAATATCAACAAAACAAACAACCCAATCAAACAACGGGCAGAAGACTTGAATAGATAGTTCTCCAAAGAAGACATACAGATGGCCAACAGGCATATGAAAAGATGCTCAATATCACTAATAATTAGAGAAATGAAAATCCAAACCACAATGAGATATCATCTTGCATCTGTCAGAATGGCTATCATCAAAAAGAATGCGGAGAGGATGCTGAGAAAAAGGAATCCTTGAACACTTTTGGTGGGAATGTAAATTTTTTTTAACATTTTTTAATTGATTTGTAATCATTTTACAATGTTGTATCAAATTCCAGTGTAGAGCACAATATTTCAGTTATACATGAACATGTATATATTCATTGTCACATTTTTTTCTCTGTGAGCTACCATAAGTTCTTGTATATATTTCCCTGTGCTATACAGTATAATCTTGTTTATCTATTCTACAATTTTGAAATCCCAGTCTATCTCTTCCCACCCTCCACCCCCTCGGCAACCACAAGTTTTATATTCTATGTCTGTGAGTCTATTTGTTTTGTATTTATGCTTTTTTTTTTTTTCAGATTCCACATATGACCGATCTCATATGGTATTTTTCTTTCCCTTTCTGGCTTACTTCACTTAGAATGACATTCTCCAGGAGCATCCACGTTGCTGCAAATGGTGTTAGGTTGTCGGTTTTTATGGCTGAGTAGTATTCCATTGTATACATATACCACATCTTCTTTATCCAGTCATCTGTTGATGGACATTTAGGCTGTTTCCATGTCTTGGCTATTGTAAATAGTGCTGCTATGAACATTGGGGTGCAGGTGTCATCCTGAAGTAGGATTCCTTCTGGGTATATGCCCAGGAGAGGGATTCCTGGGTCATATGGTAAGTCTATTTCTAGTCTTTTGAGGAATCTTCATACTGTTTTCCATAGTGGCTGCACCAAACTGCATTGTGGGAATGTAAATTGGTGCAACCACACTATGGAAAACATCGTGGTCCTTCAAAAAACTAAAAGTAGAACTACCATATGATCCAGACATTCCACCTCTGGCTATATACCCAGAAAAAATGAAAACTAATTCAAAAAGATACATACACTCCAATATATATATTTTATCTATATTTAAAATGGAATATTATACATAAAAGAGAATGAAATTTTGCCATTTTCAGCAACATGAATGAACCTAGAGAATATTATACTTCGTGAAATAAGTCAGGCAGAGAAAGACAAATACTGTATGATACTACATATATATGGAATCTAAAGAATAATACCAATGAGTGTACATGAAAACAGAAACAGATTCACAGATATAGAAAACAACCAGTAGTTACCAAAGGGGAGTAGGATGGGGGAGGGGCAAATTAGGGGTATGGGATTAAGAGATGCTAACTACCATGTATAGAATAGGGAAGCAACAAGGGTATATTGTATAGCACAGTGAATTATACTCATTACTTTGTAATAACCTATAATGGAGTATAATCTCTAAAAATACTGTATCGCTATGCTGTACACTTGAAACTAGTATAATATTGTAAATAAATTATACTTCAATAAAATTTAATTTGACATGAAGCTTTTTTGAAAAATCTAACTTTATGATGGAGTCTATATATATGTGATAATATATGTTATACATAATGTGTTGTTATATATAATATATATTATATAATGTGTTATATATTATATATATACACACATAAATAAGTAATTAAATATATCTAAGAGAAATACTAATTAACACCCTATGCAACTAGGGTCCCAATCATTAGAATAAGTAAAACAAATAAAATAGTTAGTCTGTGTGTAGCAACATTATAAAGATACATTTGGAGTGCTTGGAAGTGGAAATGTATTTGTTGCTATGTATGATTCATAGCATTTTCATCTATGCAGGTATATTCTTACTTAGAGACTATCTCTTTTCAATTCAACGATACAATAACAACTCAGTAAGTATTTACCAAGTTTCAATATTTACCATATTATGAAACTTACAATAGACATATGCATCAAGGCCTTTCCTACACAGAAATTACTCTGATTCCTTACGGTAGAGTGAAAACGTACACACACGTTGATAACTGAAGCAATGAGAGTAGATGAAATAAACCAGGAAGAAAATGTGGACTCCACATTTCAGAAGCAAGTAAAAGAAGATGAAAAAAAAAAAGCCCAAACCAGCCCCTACATATCTCAGTCACAGCATGTATATCACAATAACATCTCCGTGTTTAACTTCTCTCATTTTCAGCAACACTGGCAGGACAGTTTGTTATTTGCATCATTTACTGAACACTTTCTACATGCGAAGTTCTGTTCTAAACACTTCACATGTATCAATTCACTTTCTCTTCATGACAAATATATGAGGCAGGGCACTTTATTACTCCCGTTTTATCTGTGGGAGACATTCATAGAGAGTAGTTTACCTAGTGCCCCACAGTCGCTGAGTGCGAGAGCTGATGTATGGATCTAGGCAATGTGATGCCAGTGTCCATGCCTTTTAACTACTGGACATCCTCCCATCATACTCAGTTGTCTATCTTCCGACACCTAACATTATGCCTTGCATGTAGCAGTTATTCAATAAATAGTTGTTTAATGATGAAAAGCAAAATGGATAGAGACTGACCCAAAATTGAGAAAAGACTAGTGTAGTAGAAGCCAATGAAGGAGTACCCATATATTTTGCAAAAGTAGAAAGAGTTCCCAAATGCCAATATTCTGGCATATTGAATTGCTATAAAGCTGAAATGCGGAGGATTGTCTATTTTTTTTAAATTGTAGTCACTTTAGTCATAAAGACAGTAAAGAAAATATAAAACAAAAATAGAATTATCCAACTATAGTAAACTCATATTAAAACATCTCCCACTGAATCAGTCTGTGTGGCCCAGAGACATTGTGAGCCATCATAGTCACTGGTACAAGCTGAATGTCCTTGTGGGATAGGGATTTAAGCAAGGTATCTTGATGGAAAAGTTTATGGGACAGATAAAATATATATTACGAAGCAGTGTGTTGGTTGTTTTTTTCACTTCCATCTACTTCTTGCACACTTTTATTCTAAACATTTTCTATTAATACTAATAATTATGACATCTGCTCACTCATTTCTTGTTGAAGCATTTGTTCAGCATCTGCCATTTATGAGGCATTGTGCGAGGTATGCATGTGTCTGAAAGGGCCAAATACGGTAAGTTCTACCCTTAGAATTTACACAATGATTTCACATACACGTTTTCACTTTATCCACATAAGAACCATGTGAGGAGAACTCTTTCATTCTTGCAGTTTGCTTGGCTCCTTAGATAAACTCTTAGTTGTTATTTTCTTTACAAACCAGTTTACCCTTCTACATTGTGAGTTTTTGAAGGGAAAAACATGACTTACTACTTTTTGCAGTCTTTTACACACACACACACACACACACACACACGTACACACACACTTATTCCTCACAGTTCCTGAAAATATTAGGTAGTTAATATTATACTTAGAAAAAAATCCAAAGACCTTATAATGGCCTAAAAAGGTCTTATATAAATCTGGCCCCTTCCTGTTTCTCCACCCTTTTCCATTATGCTACCTTTGCTAACTATATTCCAGATATAGTTATCTTTTTCTGTTGCTTATGTATTCAAGCAGTCAGCCATTTAATAGATATTTTTGAGTGTCTACCATTTGCCTAGTATTGATAACACAGAATTAAATAAAACCCATGAAATATGTGCCTTTACGGAGATTACATGTTATTAGGGGAAGGCAGATAATAAGCAGATGCACACTATGTCAGGTAGTGATGAATGCTAAAAAGAAAGGAAAAGATCTTTTATATAGGAAGACCAGGAAATTCATCTCTGAGGTGACAGGTATGTAGAGACTGGGATGTAGTGAGGGGGAAAAACCATCTTGGGGGATATGGTTATAAAATGTAAAAGCTCTAAGGTATGAACATGCTCTGTGTATTTCAGAAAGACAAAATAGTTCAGAAAAGTAGTGGAGATGACAGCCAGCTCACAGAGGGATTTGAGGAAAAAGAGGAGTTCTGGACAGCTGCAAAGTTTTAGCCTGGGCAATTGTATAGCAGAATTATCATTTACTGAGAAGGGGAGGAGACTAAGAGTGTATTTTTAGAGGGGCAAACTCAAGAATTCATTTGGGAATGTATCAAGTTTGAGATGCTTATTACACATCCCAAGTAGAAATATTAACTCAATAGTTGAATAAAAGCCTGAATTTCAGATGAGAGGTAGACTGAAGATAAAAAATGTATCACTAAAATACAGATGGTATTTAAAGTCACATGCTGGGTGAAATAACATAAGAAGTGAATGTGTGTGTATATATATATATATACACATACATATACACACACTACATCTTCTTTACTGAACCATCTGTTGATGGACATTTAGGTATATATACAATGGAATACTATTCAACCATAAAAAATAAAATAATGCCATTTGCAGCAACATGGATGGACAACTGAACTGTAGGAGCCATGTTGTATGTGTAAGTAAAATAATTGCAATCTAGAGAATAAAAGGAGTAGCTGGTGTAGGGTAGGAACATCAATGATTTATCTGTAGAACAAGATAATGTATCTATTGACACATTCACTTCTTATGTTATTTCACCCAGCATGTGACTTTAAATACCATCTGTATTTTAGTGATACATTTTTTATCTTCAGCCTACCTCTCATCTGAAATTCAGGCTTTTATTCAACTATTGAGTTAATATTTCTACTTGGGATGTGTAATAAGCATCTCAAACTTGATACATTCCCAAATGAATCATCATCATAAGTGAAGTAAGCCAGAAAGGGAAAGAAAAATATCGTATGATATCACTTATATATGGAATCTAAAAAAAATGAGACAAATGAACTTATTTACTAAACAAAAAGGCTCACAGACATAGAAAACAAACTTGTGGTTACCAGTGAGGGAAGGAGAGGGTAAAGGGATAAATTGGGAGTTCAGGATTTGAAGATACTAACTACTATATATAAAATAGATGAACAACAAGGTCCTACTGTATAGCATAAGGAACTATATTCAATACCTTGTAATAACCTATAATGAAAAAGAAATATGTATATATATATAACTGAATCACTATGCTGTACACCAGAAAGTGACACAACATTGTAAACTGACTATACTTCAATTTAAAAAAAAGTGAATGTAGACAGAGAAGAAAGGAGGTCCAATGTCTTAACCCTATAGGACACTCCATTATTGATGAGTCAGAAAGATGAGAAAGAATGACCATCCAGTGAGGCAGGAAGATAACCACTAATATTCATGAGGCCAAAGGAGACAAGTATTTCCAGAAGAGAGGGCTCAACCTGGTCAAATGCTGCTGAAAGTCTAAATAAGATAAAGGTCAAAAAATGACTTTTAGATTAGGCAACATGGAAGTCATTAGTGACTGTGACAGCAGTTTCAGAGAAAACCTGATTGAAGTGAGGTCAAATGAGACTATGCAGGACAAGTAAAGGCGCACATATAGACAACTCTTTCTAGGAGTTTTACTGTAAGGGAAGCAGAGATTTGGTAGCAACTAGCTAGAAAGAGATGTGAGGTCAAGGGAGTGCTTTCTAATGGCAAAAGAAATGACAGCCTGTTTGTATGCTGATGGAAATGATTCAATAGAGGTGAAAAAGCAGAGGAATCTGCAGAGAGAAGAGACAACTGAACTGTAGGAGCCATGTTGTATGTGTAAGTAAAATAATTGCAATCTAGAGAATAAAAGGAGTAGCTGGTGTAGGGTAGGAACATCAATGATTTATCTGTAGAACAAGAAGAAAGGCAAGGTGTATAGGTAGAGATGTAGGCAGGTTGGCATACCTGTTGGTGGAGAAATGTAAAATTCTATTATTTTCAAATTGCTTCCATTTTCTTAGAGAAATAGAAATAAAGGTCATCAGTGGACAATGAAAAGGGAGAAATAGATGCAAAATAGTCACCACTTAGGAGAGCAGATCAATTAGCAAAATACAGTAGAATTGCTGGCCATCCCTAATTTTCCCACTTTAGGTGAATGGGCTTTAATATAAAAGCAAGGTAGGACCTCATGGTTGTGTATTTTTCTCCACTAACTGTCAGTTGCTCTCTTGCAGGTTGGTATAGATTTGGTGGAGCTAAATTTATCCAGGGTTGAAGTTTGGCCAGGTGAGCACAATGAAAGACAAAGAGCATAGGCGTTGAAGATATTTGCAAACTAGTGATTATATTATGTGATACTAACTGCTGCAATGGGTAAGCACTAAAAATCATTTGGCTAATACAATAGAAGTTTATTTCTCATTTACGTGAAATCCACAATCGGTACTGTTGAGTAGTGGAAGCGATCCTTCACCTGACAGTAAGTCTAGGATAGCAGAAACCTTTTTCTTTCTCTAATTCCAGATCCTCCAGCAATACCTGAACATGGCAGGTGCTCAGTAAACATGTGAAACCCTAACTAACCACAGGTAGTCTTTATTCTTAGTAAACTAAAGTACAGTCTGAATTTACAAAAAAGATAAATCACACCATCCACCTACTACTTTCTAACAGAATTTTCCCACCTTATTTCTTTTTACCATAAACTTTTCATCAGGTACTTGAGAATTTAGATGTGTAGTTTCTCTGGATGTTCTCCAAAAACCTATTGCACTAGGCAATATATATTGAAAAACATCTCAAAACCACAGTTCTTACAGCTGGATCACAAGGTTAGTTTTCAAAGTATTGAACAGGGAGAGAAATGAGTCAGAAATGGGAGTTTAAGAATCTTGTATAATACCTGGTACACAATTGAACATGAAAAAAATATAGTTTTAAGTTGGCAAAAATAAAATTGGAAATAAAAACCCATCTGTATGTAAACAAAAAGTTTTATTTGCTTTTGAAGCTATACAAGTATTAAATGTAAACCCATTGTGAATTTTTACAGCCAGTCAGAGATGGGGCAGTGTTTAGGGGAGAATGGATATAGGGGTATTGGAAAAAAAACATGCATTCCTTGTACTGGATTCTGCCCCTTTATCAGGATTTTACTCTCTGCTTATAGGAAGGCACATGCTTAGTGTTATTTTCAATCTAATTACTTATTCTTCATATCAGATGGCGAAGTTTCTGGTTCTCTTTTGTGAGGAGAATAGCAAAGACGTTCAAAGGAGCTGATTAAATTGACCATTTCAGTTTCCCTTATCCAGGTGATCTCACACAGATTAATATGGGATTTATTTCATTAAAGTTGGAAAAATCATACATATCAGATAGGTTTATTTGATTGCAAGCAACAGGAGCAGAAACAAACAACAGTAAAAGGTGGGGATGAATAATTACTTTATAGCATATGGAGATAGTTCAGAGACTTGGAGGGAAATCAGGACTTGAAAAGAACAAAAGCCAGTGTGGCTTTGAGGATCTAGGTAGCAATAACTCCTTGTTTCTTTTTCTAAAATTCTCTGAGTTTAAACCATTAGTGCACTTATATTTTATGGAGTAAATGTGATCACATATTACTCTGCTTTAACAACTATCCTTAATTACTGAAACATTTCATTGCATTCCTTTAACAGGATCTGAACAGCTTCTTGCTCACCTTAAATGCATCTTTATCACTTAATTGTTGTCATGTAAAAATATGGATGTTTGATCTGCAAGATATTTACCATGAACACTATGTAATGGGACTGAGTGACAGCTAAGTGAGCTACCAGTAGAAGACCTAAAACAGAAAGCCACAGAACGATGCTAATTCAAGGCAATGAAACAGACAGTATTTGGAATGCCTTGCGGGAATGTGTCAGGGGATTGGAGCTGCTCCTTATTTGTGTAACTACAGAGTCTACATTGCTACAAAGCTTATTGGTCTAAAATATGCATAACGAGTTGCTTTCCTTTGACTACCATCTAATCACTCCAGCAATTTTGAAATGGTACAAAAATCATTGCCAGGGATTCTTGTTCTCAGGCAGAAGAACAAGTAGCCACATTATACCGCATTCTGTTTTCATAATCAAGCAACCCTTTTTCCGTGTTACCAAATGCAATCACAAAGCTGATTGGCTATACTCTAATTATAGTATTGCATACGCTTTCTCTCAGCACATACTTTAAGCTTTGGGCAAAATGTTTCATGTGTTGTCACAGGGGAGGTTTATTGAACGGAGTCATTAACTGTATTCTCAGTTACAGCATTATCAGCTGCAAGTTTCATCTTTTAAAAGCAAAGTGTTTAAATAAATGTCTATGCTGTTTTCTTTATGTGGTTGTTTTCAAAGGAAAGATTTCTGTGGGTGACTAATTTAATGTTTCCCTTGAGGCTTTCTATTGATTTATAGCTAAAGATTGAATTTGATAAATGTACATTGAGTATTTCTGCTTAAGAACAGCAGCATTTTGGAAACCTTATCTGACAGTCACTGAACCCTGAGCAGAAGATACAGGAGACAGTTCCGTACTGTTCAGTGTACATTCTTAAGAGATTTGATCTGCATGGTACCTACCATGATCACTGTGTAATGGAGATTTGCTGCAAACCAGTAAGTACCCAAAAAGATAGCTGCATGATCCCATGAATGGTTGTTAAGTCAGACAACAAATTGGACAGCTAGAACCACTCATTTGCTGTCAATAAGTAATTTAATTACTCCTGAAGCTTCATTTTCAAAATTACCACAAGAGAGTTTGTTTCAGGCATGTGTTAAAGCTTAGATATTTAAAGAAATACTTCCATGTTTGTTGAAAACCAGACATTGTTTTGAAAAGAGGTGAGCCTCAGAGAAACTGAAAAGTGCTTTGTCTATGAATTTATTCTGCTGAGGAGGCATCCTGAAGCAACTCCTAAAAATAAACCAAGATGCTGTTCTTATACTCTAGATCTAAACAGGTCAGTTCCTACCCCTAGTGAGGTTGGCAAATTATAGACTCCTCTCTTGTACTGCCTCTCAGTCTGAATCCCATCATGAAAATATATTAATAAATAGCTTCCAGGAATAGAAACTAAAGTCACAATACTCCTGGACTTTTCCCATAGCATCACAGTCTCTTCACCTCTCCCATCATGTGAACTTCCTTTGGGATACTAAAGGAGGCACACAAAGAAATTGATCTCTATGAACCTGAATGACAGTGCCATTTTGCTTCCTTACAGCTGGGTCATTAAAAACATGGATAACAAAACAGGCATTTTACAGAGCTTATCTTGGAGTTTGTTATTTGCTCCTCTTAATCCCCTAATTTTCCTGAAGGGAATTTGTATTTGAAAACTACTTTGCAATTGGCATAATAAGGGTCTAATTACTACCCGATCTGTTTTTAAATAAGGAAACAAACACTACCTTTGAAATGGCATTTGATATAAAAATATCTCAGTCACTTCTTACCAATTCTGGTGACTATTGAAACATTGTTAGAAAGCCTCACGGATGTACCTTTCAAATCTTTGTCCATTTTCGTACTTTTAAGTGTTCCATTTTTTTTCTCCAAAACACAGACAAAATATGTAGTAATGGGGTTTGGACTGTCAGCATCAGCAAAGTATGGTGCTCACAGTTACAATGAATGTACTGGAGCTTTACTCCAGTAAAATTGGTGCCATTTATTTTCATTCATTGCTCCATCTAGCAACCTTGGGAGGAAAATTACATTGCCCATTACAGCCTCATCTGGCATTTTCTCAGAGAAGGAAGAATTACCACTGATTAGTGTTTCATGGTAGAAGTGAGTGATGTCCTCAATACTATGCAACATCATATTCAGCAGAAACTACTAGAAAAAAACTTCTGGGGAGAGACTTGAATATGTTAGTACTGAAAATGCCTGGATTTCTAGAAATAGCTGAAATAAATAATTAACAAGGCTCTGTTTGAATCTTTATATACTAAAAATCCAGAGCACAAGTGTGTCTGAGATCTGAAGTAAATATTACCTGTGAACACTGCCCTTTCCCTAAGTACGTACCCACAAAAAAGGTGCTTAATCATTATAAAAGTAGTCTGATCACTTAAGCAAGCTAATTACAAGAATAAAAAATTGTCTTTTATTTAAATTGATTGCTTAATGTATTTAGCTAATTTACCAAGTCCAAATGTTTTAAGTCTTGCCAGAATTTCAAATTACAGATTTGTTTCTATTTTCTTCTTTGCCATGTTAGGCATACTTTCTTTATTATCCATTTATTACCATGAAGAACAAAGTTCTTTGGGGGGAAAATATGCTCAGAGTTTCTTTTTTAACATGATTTTTCTTGAACAATAACCTACATAAAGACAAGGCAGACATATCTTTTAGGCCTGCTGTTGCACGTCCCTCACCTCATACACGAGAGATTTATGATTTTTCTGAATATAAACTTGTTATCATGACCATTCAGGGAAATATTTAAAAAGCAAACTGCTTGCCCTTTTTTTATTCAGTCATAACATACATCCAGTAAGATACAAAATTGAAAATTTAGAACGAATGATCACACCCATTCAATGACCATCCAGATCAAGATATAGAATATTCTTAACACCCCAGGTGGTTTGTTCATGCCCCTTATCAGTCAACTTCTCGCAGCATTAACCACTATTCTGACATCTATCACTACAGATTAGTTTTTCCTGTTCTTGAATATCATAGAAAGGAAATTATGTAATATGTACTCCTTTGTATCTGATTTCTTTCACTGCAAATAATATCTGTGAGCTTCGTTCATGTTGTTGCATTAATTAGTAGTTCATTTCTCTTCATTACTCAATAGTATTCCATTGTATGGATATACCACAATATGTTTATCCATCCCCCAGTTAGTGGACACTCCCATTGTTTCCAGTTTTTTGCTTTATGAATACACTGCTATGGACACATTTATAAATGTCTTTTGCTAGACTTATGTACTCATTGTTCTCTGGTATATCCCTGTAAGTGGAACTGCTAATCCATAGGGAAGGCACATGGTTAATTTTAGTAGATACTGTCAAATAATTTTCCAAAGTGGGTGTACCATTTTACACTCTCACCAATAATATATGAAAATTATAGTTTCTCCACATCTTTGCCAAAATTTGGTCTTGTCAATCTTTAACTTTAGGCATCCTAGAGGGTGCGAAGTGTGTGGCTTCCATCTGAAGTTCCCTGATGAAGAATGATGCTATCTTATCTTTTCATATGCATAATGGCCACGTTGATATCCTGGAAGTGCCTGTTCCAGTCACTTGCCCATTATTAAATGAATTGCTTGCCTTTTTTTCTTACTGCCTTGTAGGAGTTCTTTATAAATTCTGGATACAAATTTTTTGCTGTGTGTATGTTTGTGGTATGTGTCTATGGAGAGAGAGAGATTTTTTCCAGTCTGCGGCTCACAAATTTACATTTTAACTTTGTCTTTTGATAAACAGAAGTGTTTTTTGGTGAAATACAATTTTCAAATTTTTTGTTATGGTTTATGCTTATTGTTTCTTATTTCAGAAGTCTTTGTTTACCTTCAAATCATGAAGACATTATCTTATGTTTTGGTCAGAAAGCTTTATTCTTTGATCATTCACATTTAGGTCTATACTCATTTCAAATTGATTCTTGCTCATGATGTGAGGGAGGTTTTAGGTTTATTATTTTTCCACATGGATTTTTAAATGCAGATTAGGTTCATTTACATTTTAGGTAATGGCTACTACAGTGGGATTTAAATCTACCACCATGCTATTTGTTTTCAGTTTTCCCACTTGTTCTTTGTCCTCTATTACTCTTTTCTTGCCCTTTTTTGTATTAATCATATATATATATATATATATATATATATATATATATGTATGTATGTATTTCACATTATGTGTTTGTGGAAAAATCTCCCATGGATTTTGCAGAACTCCTATTAAGTCTCTGTTTCAAAGTCACAGAAATTGATATGCTATGAAAGATGTTTGCTTTTATTTTTCTCCAGAAGCTTTTGTTCCTTACATAGCATGAGGAGTACACGTGCAGTCATTTTCTTGCTATAATGGTAGAGCTAACCACTACTAACCAAAAAATAATAAAACTTTTCTTATCTCCACAAGAGCTGAATGGTTACTTTCCTGGGTGGGCACCTGAATTAACAGAAAGGGTGACTGCATAAACCAGATATTTCCAGAGAAATTTAGAGCATTGTCTTCTTAGGATTTTACATTTCAGGAAGAACTAATCTTCCCCAGATACTTATTTATGTACCAAATGGTTAAAGTAAGATCCCAAGATGCTTCCTATTACTTTTACAAGGAGATGCAGAAGGAAAGAAGGGGTAGGTGACTTTATTATACTTTTTAAATGGAGAAAAGTATTATTTCTGGGTCTCTTGCCAATAGATTGATGTCACCACTTGTGGGAGATTTTATCGATCAGGCTCTCGTCACATCTCCTTGTGGGGTGCTAGGCATGGGAAACATGCTGCAGCGTTTTTCTGGCTGTTGATTTTGCTGTGAGTGAAATGAAATTCTGACCTCTGATTTAGATGCCTGGTATTTATTCAAGTATCTCTCTATATAAAAATCCATAACTGTGCAGGTATGGTAACATCTGAGACCATTCACATTTTCTGACCTAATCTGTTACTTTTTTGATATGTCTTTCAGTATGAACTTTGTAGTTACCTTAGAGATGACAATCTGTACTCTTCACTCATTACAGCTTAATTGGTACTTCACCATATCACAAACAAGAAAAAAAAATAAAAAGCTGCTCTATAACTCTACTTACCTTCCCCAACTTTTTGCCTATTGTTATATATTTTATGTCTATATAACTTATAAACTGCACAACACATATGAGTGACCATTAAATAAGACATTCAAGAGTTTTTATGTTTACCTGTTTAAATATTCCATCTACAAATCCATTTCATCCATCTTTTACTTTATTTCTTTTACTATTTTAATTACAGATATTTTGAAATTCCTGTATACATCATCTCTGTGACTGCTTCTATTTCCTGTTTTATCTCCTGGTTATCAATCCCTTTCCTTCTTGTTTACATGTCAGAAATTTTCTTATTGTGTGCCATGCATCACGGATGGTATAATTTGCAAGTTCTGGATTATGTTATCTTCCTCTAGGGAGTGTTCAATTTTGTTCAGGGAAGCAGTTAAATTACTGGAAGATCATCTTGATTCTACTGAAGTCTGGTTTTAGGACTGATTTTTTAGGAAATAGGTCCACTTATTTCAAATTTCCTTTACTCTAGGGCTAAGCTTTTACTCCTAGCATGTGATTCTTTCTCTAAGAAGTGACTTTTCAGGAGTACCAACAGAATGCCTAAAGCATTCATCAATGCCTTTGCATTCTGACTGGGGCTGGCTTTAACGTATCTCCAGAAATATCTAGCCTCTGAAAATTCTGTACAGCTCTCAGAGTCCACAGCAGCTATTTTCTGCTAGACTTCCTAAAGTTTCCCCCTTAACATATACAGCTTGAGAACTGACCAGGACCCAAGGGGAATTTTTTAATAGATTTTTGGGACTCTTTCCCTGCAGCTCTGACTTCTCAGGTACCCACTACAAATCCTAATCTATGTTTCCTCCATCCAGTGAAGCTGTCATTTTCTGCTTGGACTTATTATCCCTAAGCTGTTGCTTGTAAACTGACATTTTGCAAATAACAGAGAAAGGTACGGGGAATATGAGGCTTACCTCATATACTGCCCTTCTCTCCTGGATCGTAGCTGTTCATCTGTGAATGTCACTTATCTGTCAGTAGTTGTTTTGTTAATTTTTCAGTTTTTAAAATTATTTATGGTGTGAGGGTATGTCTCATACCAGCTCTCAAAGGTGAAAACAATCAATACGAGTTTAAACTAGAAAAGTCTTTGAGTAACATGAAAACCTCTGAGTAAGTAGTGAGTGCTCCTTGAAGGAAAAACACTTTTTTTGCAGCTGAGAAGGCTATGTTGGAGGTTATTTAGCCTTAAAACATGAGTTCAAGCGGGGTCGATCTATATCCAGTCCGAGTTGTAAGTTTCCACCTAAGTTCTTATAATTGCTAGAAATTCACACATCACAATCATGGGTGAAGGGAAACATTTTCTTTTCTTTTTTGTTTTACAGCTTTATTGATAAATATTTGACATACCATGCAATTCACTAATTTAAAGTTTAAAGTTCAGTGTTATTATTATATTCACCAAGTTGTGTAACGATTCCAAAAATTAAATTTTAGAATATTTTCAACATTCCAAAAATTAAATTTTAGAATATTTTCAACATTCCAAAAAGAAACCCCATACCTACCAGCAGTCTATCTCCATCCCCATTTTCCTCCCCTAGTTCCAGGTATCCACTAATTACCTCTCTGTCTCTATGGGTTTGCCTATTCTGGACATTTCTCATAAACAGAATCATGTAGTATGTAGTCTTTTGTGACCAGCTTCTTTCATTTTGCCTAGTGTTTTCAAGAGATAAGACTCTTTACAATTAGTTTACTTCCTATGTTTATTTTTATTGAGCTATAGATATATGGAGAGACATAGATATATTCTACACTAACAAAATTTGTCATTTTAATGTGTACAATTCAGTGGATTTTAGTATATTCACAATGTTGTGCAACCATCACCACAATCTAATTCCAGAATATTCCTGTGAGCCCACAAAGTAACCCCGTACCTGTTAGCAGATACTTCCAATTCCTCTTTTTTCCCATCCTCTGAAAACACTAATATACTTTCTCTCTATGTTCCTTTGCCTATTATGGACATTTTATAAAATAGTATGATATAACATGTGGCCTATTGTGTGTGGCTTCTTTCATTTAGCATAGTGTTTTCAAATTTCTTCTACACTATAGCATATATCATTCTTTACTTCACTTTTTTAAATTGAATAATATTCTACTGTATGGATATGCCACATTGGGTTTATGAACTTATCAGACTATGGACATCTGGGCTGTTTCCAATTTTTGACTATAATGAATAATATTGCTATGATCATTTCTGTGCAACATGTGTTTTCAATTATTATCAATATGTTTTCAATTCTCTTGGGTGTATACCTAGGAGTGAAATTGCTGGGTCATGTGGTAATTCTGTTTAGCATTTTGAGTAACTGCCAAACTGTTTTCCAAAGCGGCTACACAATTTATACTCCCACAAGCAATGTTTGGGTGTTTCAGTTTCTGTCTCTTCATCAACACTTGTTATGGTTTATCTTTCTTCATTCATAAATCATATCATTTATCTGTAGACTCATTTTATTATATCCTCAAAAATCAGTATTGAGACTTATTATTGTAAGCTGTACCTACCTTGTTTTCCCTGAGGCAATAAATAACATGGCTTAACATTAATGGCTAAATGATTGAAGAAAAATAATCTACTGTACCAGTAAGGGAAAATGTATCAAAAGTCACTCCAAAATATCCTTTTTACGCATGTTTATTGCCTGTTGTTGCCTTAGAAGGGCTTTGTGCATCTAAAGTTTCCTTGTTAGATACGTGAGCTATTTAAATTGATGTACTTAAGAGTCACTAAAGAGCTTTGAGGTAGGGGAGGGATGCCAGAACATCAACCTTAGAAAATCTGATTGGGCCTGATCCTATGTATGTTTTTAAAATTTCACAGATGAGTCTGACTTACTGTCAGTCTAGGGAACAACTGATAAACACTGGCGATATGTGATCACACAGAGGAAATAGCTAGTATCTTTTAAAAAAAAAGTGCTTATTGGAAGAAACGAAAAATCCTTAGAGAACATTACCTCTTGCAATAATATCAACAGGTTTACAGATGTTACCGGTTTTCTGTCTCTAAAAAAAAATGTACACTATGAACACTACTAGCACCTGAAATTCTTCTCTATTGCCCATGGAATACAGTATAATGTCTGAGAACATTGCTCTTAAACCAAACTGCCCAGTTACAACCTAGCACTGCCACTTATGAGCTGTGTAAGTAATTTGAGAAAGTCCTCTAACCACTCTGGGTCTCCTTTACTCATTTGACTGCCATTTGTAAAATTAGAATAAGAGCAACTATTACTTGAGATTGTTGTAAGGATTAGTTAGTACACGTGAATACTACAGCATCTGACCTTGAAGTGTTAAAAAAAATGGTCATTTTCTCTCTTGGAAGAGAAGAACTTATGCATTTCACATTCGATTGTAGATACTTACAGTAAAATAATTTGCAGTGTAGAGAATCTATATTCATTATGAATTATTTTTTAAAATTTATAGATCAGTTGAAATATGTCATATCCATTCTTTGATAATTGTAGGCTGAATCCACAGAATGTTTTTGTATGTTGAGAAGATAGAGAGGTTTACGCTACAAGTATTGGATCTTAACAAAGAAGCTGGAAGAAAAACATCACAATATTTACAATATTATGTTAGTTTCAGGTGTACATCATAGTGATTCCACATTTTTGCAGATTATATTCCATTATAGGTTATTACAAGGTAATGGGTATAATTCCCTGTACTATAGAGTATATCTTTTTTGCTTATATATTTTATACATGGTAGTATATATCTGTTAATCCCATACCCCTAACTTGTCCCTCCCCTCTAGTCTCTCTCCTTTGGTAACGACAAGTTTGTTTTCTATATCTTTGAGTCTGTTTCTGTTTTGCATGTACATTCATCTATAGTATTTTTTAGATACTGCATGTAAGTGATATCATACAGTATTTGTCTTTCCCTCTCTGACTTATTTCACTTAGAATAATATTCTCTAGGTCTATCCACATTGCTGCAAATGGGATATTTCATTCTTTTTATGTCTGAGTAATATTCCATTATGTGTGTATATATATATTATTATTGTAAGCTGTACCTACCTTGTTTTCCCTGAGGCAATAAATAACATGACCTAACATTAATGGCTAAAAGATTGAAGAAAAATAATCTACTTTACTAGTAAGGGAAAATGTATCAAAAGTCTTCTTCATCCATCTTCTTCATCCATTCATCTATTGATGGACACTTAGGTTGCTTCCATCTCTTGGCTATTGTAAATAGCCATAGTGCTGCTATGAACATTGGTGCATATATCTTTTCAAATTAGAATTTTCTCTGGATATATGCCCAGGAGTGAAACAGGATAGAAAGCCCAGAAGTAAATCCACACACTTATGGTCAACTGATCTATGACAATGGAGCCAAGAATACACAATGGAGAAAAGACAGCCTCTTCAATAAGCGGTGCTGGGAAAACTGGACAGCTATATGTAAAAGAATGAAATTAGAACAATCTCTAATATCATATACAAAAATAAACTCAAAATGGATTAAAGACCTAAAGGTAAGATCAGATATTATAAAACTCCAAGAAGAGAACATAGGCAGAGCACTCTTTGACATAAAACACAATGTTTTTTTGGATCTGTCTCTTAGAGTAAAGGAAATAAAATAAAAAATAAACAAATAGTACCTAAATAAACTTTAAAGCTTTGCACAGTAAAAGAAACCATCAAGAAAACGAAAAGACAACCTATAGAATGAAAGAAAATATTTGAAAATGATGCAACTGACAAGGGTTTGATTTTCAAAATATACAAACAGTTCGCACAGCTTAATATTAAAAAAAAAAAACCCAATCAAAAAGTGGGCTGAAGGCCTAAATAGACATTTCTCCAAAGAAGACATACAAATGGTCAACAAGCATATGAAAAGATGTTCAATTATTAGAGGAATGAAAATCAAAATTATAATGAGGCAACACCTCACACCAGTCACAATGGCCATTATTAAAAAAGTCTACAAATAATAAATACTGGAGAGGGTGTGAGGAAAAAGGAACCTTCCAACACTGTTGATGGGAACGTAAATTGGTGCAGCTACTATGAAGAACAGTATTTAGGTTCCTTGAAAAATTAAAAACAGAATTACCATATGATCCAGCAATCCCACTCCTGGGCATATATCCAGAGGGAACCTTAATTCAAAAAGACACCTGCACCCCAACATTCATAGCAGCACTATTTACAATAGCTAAGACAAGGAAACAACCTAAATGTCCATCGACAGATGACTGGATGAAGATGTGATATATTTATACAGTGGAATGCTATTCAGCCATATAAAAGTAATAAAATAATGCCACTTGCAGCAATATGGATGGACCTGGAGATTATCATATTAAGTCAAGTCAGACAGAGAAAGACAAGTATCATATGATATCACTTCTAAGTGGAATCTAAAAAAATTATAAAAAATGAACTTATTTACAAACCAGAAATAGACTCACAGACATAAAAATGGTTACTAAATGGGAAGGGGGTGAGGGATAAATTAGGAGTTTGGGATTAATACATGCATATTCATTTTTTAATGAAAAAGAATATGAAAATGAATATGTGTTTGTATATGCATGACTGGGACATCGTGCTGTACACCAGAAATTGACACATTGTAACTGACTGTACTTCACCAAACAAATAAATAAACAATTATATCTATAAAATAGACTATTAGACAGTAATTAGAGTAAGAAAAATTTCAATGTGTTCACTGATACAGAACATCAAAAGGGTATACTATTAATTGAGCAAAATAGCAAAGTCAAAAATTTGTACATGGATCTTATCTGTGTAAATTTAAAAGTTTGTATATATGATGGCTTATAATATTTTATTGGAATGATAAACAAAATGTTTATTTTTCTGGTGAGAAGTAGCAATTTGTGTGGGGAGGACAAGGGGTATTTTGCCTTTAATTTTTTTCTTGCACATTTTTTCTTCTGTTTGAATTTTTTATTATGAGCATATACTATTTATATTTTAAGAATAAATATGAAAAGTTTAATGCTTATTAATCTGTGTCCTGAACATATACCTTAATAAAGTTTTGTTTTTATGAAATTGGTTACTTTATGTTTAGTTGTATTATATCTAAAGATAATTCACTTGCAACACAAGTTTTAGGAACACTGAAATAGCTTTACTCTTTTTTTAAACTTTAAGGTAAATATTATGTTTAAAATTTTCAGTTTGTGGGTAGATAGTTAATAATAAGTAGAGAAAGCCAGCGCCACTTCCTTAGACCGGGACGTTGCTTAAGCTAGCCGATGCTTTTGCTACTAAACAAAAACGATGATTTAGACCATTGATCAAAAAACTTTTAAAGTCACCTAGGAAATGTATGCAGAGGATAGTGGACTTATTGATCTTAGTATTGTTTATAGTTCCTTGTGTTAGCAATAATATAGTCATTTAGGGCTTAATTAAGTCAATGGCAAAATTGGAAACACTCTCCTTCCAAGGAGATGATGAGAAGGTAGAAAAGAGGGAAGAGGAGGAGAAGGGAGATGTGGAGGAGGGAAAGGAGGAGAAGGAAGAAGCAGGTGAACAGAAGGAGGAGCCTTCTGTTCTTCAAAGCCTAACCTGTAACCCCAATATTAAAACTGAAAGAGGTAGTTTCTCTATTTGAAGTGAAATTGAGTGACTAGAATTACCGGACAATATGCCTTTTTCATTCTCCCAGGGCTCAAATATAAAGCCGACTAAGAAGATGTTCAAATATTTTCTGGCTCAACCCTTCATTATTTAAATTGAATAAAAAGAAAAAATAAAGAAAACATTTCTTAAGCTCTTACAGCATTTGGCTATGGCCTAAGGTAGAGACCTGAATAAAAAAACAACAAAGGCCATAAGAATGGTATATAAAGGGTGCTATAGTAGCTTCGAAGAAGTTGGAATTAGGTCATATTGGAGGAATAACTAGGAAAACCAGGAAGATCTACAGAGAGGAAATTCCTAATTGCATCATAGAATCATAGTTTCACCCTGATCCACTCTGTCCTCCTCTCTAGGGCTGGGATTGGCACTAGAGAAATTCTAAGTTTCTCTTTTTATAGAACGAAAAAAGTGAGCCTAGTGGAATTTAGTGACTGCTTTAAGGTGAAACAGCAAGTTAATGTGCAGAAAATATTTAAGCAATTATTTTTCTGTATCATGAAATCAAACAGAGGTGGATGCTACTAGATGCTATGGAAGAGGCTTAAAAGCCAATTAATATTTATAAATGGTTGATTTTTTTTCTAATATTTGAGGGAGATTTCATATTATTAAGGACTTTGTCAAATGATATCATATACATAATATATGTCCTCATGCAGAAAACACACACAAACAAAAACATCCAAATAGCAAAACTTACAACTTGTTTTTTCACTTTGTGGTGGGAACTTATTTTCCCCCATAGATAAGTACATCTACTTATTTTCTAAATAGATATTATTTTCTTCAATAGGATTCATAAAAAAGGGTAACAATTCAAGCTTGTTCTAAATTGCGAATATTTTTTTTTCTTGCTCTTAAGTCCTTCTACCATCAGCTTAGTTACCATGAGTAAACACTTGTGCACACCATGGCACTGCATGTTATCAAGCTGCACATTACAGAGATACCAGATGGAGTTATGGTGGCCTTTCTTTCACATTCTGCATGTGTTTTCGGCACAGTCATACTCTTTGAGCTCTCCAGAGTATAATGAGGCACCCATCCCAACCCAAAGATGGTTAAACTCTGTCTCAAGACAATACAGCTTGTTTTACATTTTTGTAGGTATGCATGAAATGTATTAAGACAGCTCTGAAATTATGGAACATACACAGAGCAAGGTCTACCTTCCACTTTACCAATACCTATGCATATTAGGCTTGTATTTGCACCCTAGGCTAGTGAAGATCACTGAAATCAGTAGGAATATAGATGCTTCCAACTTGGCTAAACTTGGAGAACATCAAGTTATCCCTGACCCCAACCTTCCGCCCCGACCTCTTCCCCAGCATGTCATATACATTTTGGGTTTCTCCTCCTCCTCCTTCTGTTCACCTGTTTCTTCCTTCTCCTCCATTCAACTCCTCCACATCTCCCTTCTCCTCCTCTTCCCTCTTTTCTACCTTCTCATCATCTCCTTGGAAGGAGGGTGTTTCCAGTTTTCCCATTGACTTAATTAAGCCCTAAATGACTATGTTATTGCTAACACAAGAACTACAAACAATACTAAGATCAATAAGTCCACTATCCTCTGCATACATTTCCTAGGTGACTTTAAAAGTGCCTGAAAATCCTGTGGAAATTATATCCTAATAGAAGCATACCTGAGGCTCAAATGTCACTTTGCTACATTATAATTACAATGCAACCTTTTTAATAGCTTTATTATATGACTAAAATACTTATCCTTAAAAGTGTTTTGTAGTATTATTTGGAATTTGGCATTTTATCTAGCTAAGAAAAGATCCATGTGGAATAAGAGGATATTTTAAGAAATATAAATAAATTTTATAATTGTCTTTCTATGGCAGCAATAGTCATTCTGACTCTATCTTAACTCTGTAATATACAAGAAAGCATTTTCTGCCGCCACCTCAGTGCTTTAAAAAGCTTTCCCCTGAGCTTTCAAAGAAAAGGAATGTTATCACCGTAATTGGATAGTCTGTGACAACATGTTATAATTTCTTTATTAATTATGATTCTTAATGTAGAGAAAATGAAATCTCAGTGTGTTTGAATTCAGTTACCCTGCCAAAGTTAATTGCTCCTCAAGAGATCCCAACCTTGGGATGTGCTGGGAGTGTGAAAAAGAACAACTGCTGACTTTAGTATCTTATTTTCCAGTCAGTTAACATTTTTCATGTAATTAGCCCCAGTGTTCTTTTTAGATTAACAGATCAACTAATAATATATTATGTTTTAAAAGAAGCAAACAACAAGAAAGTGGGAACATAACAGAAGCGTATTTAAAGGGCATTGACTCGTTACAATAAATACATTTAAACAACATCAGCTTAACCTTTACAAAAGTGTGTTTACTGTTACCATTAGATGCTCTACTATCCAAAATAAGTAAACCATCAAGCTTAACATGTAGTACTTTCACATTTGTCTAAGTTAACTTGTGTGGCTTATTAATAAGAGATCATTTTGTATTATCTTTAAGAATATATTTTACGCATAACGTATCCTCACATAATAAAATCATTTTAGTGAAAACAACAGCCCAAACTGCCAGACAATTGGTCTCCAGCTCCTGATAAAAGTGTGCTTAAGACAACTGATATTCTAGAAGATTAGATGGGGCAGTGGACTTGCAAAGTAATTTTTCCTCTAGCCTGACTTCTCTAATATCTACTCTATTATCACCAGAAACCTATATACTTGAAATCTAATGCTATAATCTCGCATAGAAGTGATTATATTGATTTGCAATTTAGTGTTAGTACCACAGTTTTTTAATTTAGAGTCAGCAAAAGATGGGTCTATTTGACATGTTTATTTACAGTTTTTGGAAAACAGCATCAGTGGCATTGTTCATTATATTATTAAATGCTCTAATCATGTACTTATGCAATATATATATTTTTCTGGGCATTGCTAGAAAAAAAAGTTATGTTAGTCTAGTGTTACACTTCATTTCACTGGTTAATAAGAGGTATGTAACCTGACACATTTCAAATTTTGGAATTGAGCAGAATACGAATAATAGTAACAAAATGCACATGGAAGATATGAAACATTACACACTAAACATTTAAGTACAGATCAAATTTATACGTGGTGCATATAAGTCATATTTGGATTCGGGGAAAAAAGAGAGTTAGGGTTAGGGTGAAAGTTAAAGTAATAAACAATTATTACATAATTAAATCAATGGTTGAAATAGCCAGATCAAATTCATCATTTTCAGTCTTCTTAATGAGACTTAAATCTACCAACTGTTCATCTTGCTAATTCTGTGATAACTGACCTCTCTTATATACAGCACCCATTCTACCCCTACAACTCTGAAATATCACTTTCTCCTCCTAAAAAAAATTTCACAAAACAGAATTGCCTACATAGATTTTGTGGTCAGAAACTACAGGCACAATCAGAGAATCATAGAACTGAGAGGTGGTTCCAAAGTTAGTTCAACTCAAGGCACTGATGTGTTCGTTAAGTTTTGGCTAAACTGACTTAACTAGAAATATAATGGTGATTTGTAGTGTTTTCAATTTCTGTGGTGTAAATACTCCCTTCGTGGCTAATTCCAAACTGCCAGTTGTCGTCCATGGTCATTGACCACAGAGTTGGGAAGAGATGAGTGGAATTGGCTCTACGGAGCCAGTACTCTGGCTCCAGCAAACCACTGGATCAAAGTGATCACCAAATCTAGGTAGTTCTGGAATGATGGCAGCCAGCAGATGGTGGTTGCTTGGAAGCTTATTAAACTGTTGATCATCTCTGCAATTGTGTTCTTTGCATCTAACTTAGCTCTTATCACAACCTATGTGAATTTCATTTTATGTTATTTGGAGATGAAATCTGACTGGTGCATAGTATCTTTTTTTTTTTTTATGTCCAGACTTCCTGCCTTTGAAGGTCATTAAGTGACCTTCTAGCATTCCCTTCTAAACTGCTCACCTGAACCTGCTTTTGCTTTTCTTTAAAGCCTATGTGGTACTTTCTATGTGAAACCACAAATCATATTTAGTCCATAGACAGCTGATACTTGTACAACAGGGGTTTCAACTGTGGTGGGGAGGTCCACTTAAAAGTGGATTTTTTCCAATAAATACATACTATGTTTATGATCCAGGGTTGGTTGAATTGATGGATGTCAAATCCATGGATATGGAGGGGCAGCTATAGTATTTGAGCATTAGAGGATTTTGGTATCCGTAGTAAGTTCAGGAACCAATCCCCCATGGATACCGAAGGATGGCTGTAGTCTGGCTTGATTTGGAAGTTTGTTCAAGTTGTACTGGCTGTCACATTATTAACTAACACTTCTATCATCTGCATGAGCAGAAAACAAGTATTTTCAGTTTATTTAAATTTTCTCATTAATACTTGGCCACATTTTGGTACATCCTATATATATGGTCCTCTTTGCACTCTCCAGTTTTCTTCCTTTCCTTTTCCTCTCATTTTTCTTTACCTTCCTTTTCTTTGTATGTATCTATCTCTGTCACTGTATTTATCTATCTAAAAAATGATTATAATTTTTCTAATAATAAACGATAACTCAACTTCACATACTAAGACAACACTACTGACTCACCATGGTAGTAGTGGAAAGATGATAGAATTCAAGGTAAAAGAGGCCTGAGTTCAAGTATCTTGGTAGCAGTGGGACCTTGGGTAAATTGCTTAAACTCTTTGAGCTTTATTTCCCTTATTTGTAAAATGTCAATAATAGCTACCTTGTAAGGTTGTTGTAAGAATGAAATAGGGTGTATATTGTTCCTGGCATATTATAAGACCTGAATAAATGGTAGCAGTGATAGTATTGTAGTAAGACTCACAATATATGACATTTAAGTAGTAGAAATAAAGGTACATTACATTAGCTTTCAAAATACCTCTTTCTCAGTTACTTATATGCTCTTTAGGGACCTGTTTGCTAGGACACCGGCAAGGGTTCAGAGTATATTTTCAATGCAACCCCACTAGCAAAAATGCTTCAAATTAATGAATTATTAAGAATCTTGAGAAGTCTTTTTTGAGACAAAAAGAGCACTTCCCAATCCTTTAATGTGGTACATGTTTGCCTCTCAGCAAATTAAAGCCTCTTAATTTACTGCACTATCTCTCCCACTCTAATCACATCAAAACACACTGACTGTTTCATTGCATTCCTTTACAATCAGAAGACATCCTTCTGCCATCGTGTGCATAGCTGTAGTTTCTCCAATATACATTTCTGTCGTTGGCCTTTGGTATCCACATGTGCTATTTTGCTGGTACTCCAATGTTGCTATATGAAACTAAGCGGGTCACTTTGGATACTATTTTTGCCTTGCAAATTGTTTAGAGGGTCTACTTAAATTAGCATCATTTGCAATCCTTTTATTTCCAGAGAATTAATAACACTTGAAATGTTGGCTTTCATTGAGCCCAATATCACTTGACTATTCCACTGGTTCTATTGGGGAGTAAGAAATTTCCCTCTACCCTTCTAGGTTCTTCTGGCTGGTCTAAGAATTAAATTGACATGAGACAGATGAACAGGAGAAAATCACACAAAAGTTGGTTACATGTATACACGGGACAGACCCAGGAAAACTGAGTAACTCACTAAAATGGCTGAAACCCTCACCCTCATCTCCAGCAAAAGACAAAAGAGGATGTCGCGGGGAGTGGTTTGGAACTTCACAGGGGAAGAAGGCAATTCGCATGGAGATGAAAAAGCAAATGTTTGGTTAAAAAAAAAATGCTTGCTCAGCCAAGCAATGACAATGGGACACAGGGTAAACTATGATCTCTGTCTCAGATTACAGATAGACAGATCTCTGATCTGAGTTTCCCACAGCACACCTAGCCCATATTTTCTGCAGGTATCTCTGGCAATAGCTCTATTCCTGTAATAAGCCACCTACCTAAATTCTTCAGGCAGTTAGGGGGAAGGTCAAAGTTTCTTCCTGAGTCCTTCTTTGGGCTGTGATTGTTTTCAACTCAAAATAATTTGCATGCCAGAGATATTTTGGGGTGGTAAATTCTCTTCTACATTTCTTAAGGAATGTTTCAAAAAATCCATGTCACTAGTAAAATAATAAAGTTACCCTTGAAGACCTGATTTTCAGCTCAGGAATTGCTGCAGGCCTGCTCCACTCTCCCAGCCCCTTTTTCCTGATCCCAAACACTTCTTAACAGCCCTCTTTACTGCCTACCAACCTCTACATTTGTATCAAGATTACATTTTGTGCAAACAGTTGCCTACCCTCTAACCTTGAATTTAGTCACTCAGATTTTGGACCTGCTGTTTAATTTGGTTTTGGTTCAACCTCCTGTTTAAATTGGAGCACTTGGTGGCTTAAGTTTAGGAATTTCTCCCAGATCAGCTCCCAGCATTCTTATTCTTGACCTTTGTTCTCATCATTAATTTCAAAGATTTGAAACAGTTATACAGAACTGTGGGGGAAAAGGGTACAAAACAAATTACTTAGTAATAAAAATACACCTGCCTACTTTTCCAAATAAAATGTATCAGGAATGTAACAAGTATAGTTTTATTAACATCTTCAACAAAACCTGTATTTGAGTCATAAAGATGAGTATTTTACAGCCCGATATTAATATAATTATGAAAATTATTTGACAATTAGTAAAGACTGCCTCAAATTATGATATCTTAAAGACCTGCTTATACTGGATTAAAATACCAAGTTATTTGGATGAACAAAGCATACATTGCATTTGGAAATGCTTATCAGCCATTATCATATTTAACAAAACTCTTATTGAGGAATGGTCATATGGAAAGTAATTTGTAACAGCTGGAGAGTAGAGTCACCAAATGGATACATTTATTTAAAAATACATTTAATTTTTTTAATATTCTTTTCCAGTGAAATTGCAAGTCTAATCAATACTTGGTATATTTAATGTGTCCACATTTTTATAAACATCCCTAAAAGCCCAGCCTAATGGATAAAATCGCTTTACAGAACATATTATATGCTGATAAACTCCTCATTGATTTAGATTACCGGATGGACTTGGAAGAGATGGCCAAAAATGCAGCGAGATTAGCCATTTTTTAGGCTTGCATGGTTTACAAAGTAATCCACCTCTTTCATTTGTTTTCCTGTGATGAGTTTTAATAACACCCATAGAAGCTTAGCTACTCAAGAATATGTTGGGCCCACTGACATCCTTCAAAGTCCAACAACCCCCATTTCTGGGCTGTCAGATGTCTGCCTATGATCCCTCCACAGGTAAAGTACATTCTTTATTGGGTATGTTTCCCTTAACAAACTGATAGCCCCAGGTAATGCCCACCTTCTCAGAGTCAAATCCCACCGCCCTTCACGGGCCCTAAACCTCTTACCTCAACTACAACCAACCAGAGACTTGGGCACAAGCTGAGCAGGCACCTTGTGACCTGACCTCATAAAAGATCCCAACAACCAGCCCTGAGTGCTCACACAGGCACCCCTCACCTGTGTGGCCTACAGTTGTCTATGACAGTGAACCCTAATAAACTCCTTTCTATTCTTATACTTAACCTCTGGTAAATTCTTTCACCAACCTGCGTTACTGGCCCACCCCTACTGTGTGACACAACAGAATGTATATTATTTGCTGGATTGATGACTGACTGGGGAAGGAAAATATAATTTCAGGTATATAAAACAGTCTATTTAAAGACATGGAGACCTAAAATCTTAAGAAAACTTCTGTGAGATAATACATATAACCTGTGGATAGAAGTTTCCCACATTTTATTCTCTATTTCCAGATGCTAAAATACAATTTTCTATTCTTTTCTTTAGTTACATATTTTATGCTACTCAGTACAAATTGATGTCAAAATGAGCAGTCAGAAAGCATTTAGCTGATTCAGCTTTACCTTTTTTTTTTGTTTTAACCTTAGAAAGCATTAATGCATTTTAGTTTATCTTATTGAGTTTACTCTTAATGCTTTAATTATATACTCTACTGTCTTCCTCTAAAATTTTTCTCATTTTTCAAAACTTTGTCTGTATGCTATTGAATTCCTCATTCTTATTTAATTTATTTTCTTGGTTTTTTTTCTTCTTCTTCTTCTGAGCAATGTGCTTTGGTATGCATAACAAAGGATCCTTATTGTAAGCAGATAGGGTAAGGGGTCCCTGGAGAAAGAGAACCAGGCATGGGTTTATTGACATGAGAAGCCATTTTAGGCCTAAACTATTTTGTGATCTAAGCCTGGCCAATGCTTGTCTCTGCAGAAAAGGCCTCAGGAGTGAATGATTTTATGGGAAAAAAAGAAGGTAAAAACAAATAGCTATTACCAGGCCAGGGAGATAACTTAACCAAATCAGAGACAGACTCCCAGTTTTGTTTCAATGGTGAAGATTAGCCTGAATTACATTCTTATGCTGTTTTGCAGAATTTAAACCCCCTCAAGTGCCCAACCACCAGATCAACCAGAACCTAAGGGATGATGATGTTGACCTTTTCTGACTCTGGTGATTTCATTCAGCTAAAGCCTAGATTCTGTCGACCTTTGCTCCAACTCCGTGCTGACATCTCCTCTCCTCAAGTCCCTTCACGAAAATACATATACTGCCCAAAGCCCTTTATGAATATGCATGTATCCTTAGCTTAAAACTTGCCCAATTTTGCTGTTTGGGGAGACATTGTTTTGGGAAAGATGCCCGGTGTTCTCACTTGCTGCAAGTAATAAATCCTCCTTTCTTGTGATGCTTGGCTTGGTTCTGTATTTTGGCTCGACACTCACCAAGAAGTAAACCCAGTTTTTGGGTAACATTATAGAGTACTAAATATTTACTTAGAAGTACTACCATGCATTGTTTTAATTCCGTAAGTATTTGGATGTTATTCTATAATCGTGTATCGCATGTGACTGAATTTAACAAAATCATAAAAAATAAAAAACAGTTACAGTGTCTTCTTCCTACACAGTGATTAATGAGGCCCGTGCTTGGAAAAGTTACCAAAGAACTGAAGATTCCTTAGACAGAGAAAAATAGAAAAATACTTTTTTCCCCACTTTGTCCTTTTTTTAATCCCCTAACTCTATGTTGCCCCTCACCCTCCTCTCTCCCCTTGGCACTAGTTTGTTCTCTATATCTGTGAATCTGTTTCTTTTTTTGTTATATTCACTAGTTTGTTGTATTTTTTAGATTCCACATGTAATTGTATGTAAACATACAATATTTGTCTTTCTCTGTCTGATTTAAGCACCTTGTACTTTTAATAAGACCACTATGTCTATACAGATATAATGTGGTTTAATCGCCAAATATCTGTACACATTGAGTTTAAATGACAAAATCAAAGGAAGTTGATTTAATACAATAATGACAAATGCAATCAGAAATGTTACAGCCAAAACATAATCTTAACCTTGGTAAAAAAAAAAAAAAAAAAAGACTGCAAACACTGATTGCTGTCAAATCTAAATTATAGCCTTGAGAGGTTTCCAATGAATTTCCAGCACCCAGAACTGTAACTCAGTAACTAGAATAAGATTTTCTTTGTGACTTTTAAAAATAATCTAAAGTATTATTACTTGTACTAGGGAGAAATATTTCATTTGTCCTGACTCAAAGTATATTTGTTGACCCAAATAAAGTTTCATTAGATAAAATGATTTCTATTGTGTCCTTTGTTTGATTAAATGTTTGTTTCCTTGGCTCATTTAAGATGGTTTTGTTAGAGCAGGCAGATAGCTAGATAGGAGCAAAGAAAAGGGGATGCTAGGCCAAATGGCAGGAATTGGGAGAAAGGAGGGGCACAGGCCAAATGCAGGAAACCCTACATCATGTAAGCACCAGGGGTCCCTGGGCAGAGAAGGAAAGGCAGGAACCTCTGGGCTGATAAGTGGTCACAACTTTCGGGGTGACCAGCAGCCTGGAGGCTGACAAAGAAAGGTGGGAAAAGGCAGGAATCTCCAGTGTCTGAATGTAACCTTTTGCTCATTATGCTCTCATTTCAATAAAATTAGCCTTGCAGATTAGAAGTGCCCATCATGCATCAATGCCTTGACACTTCCAAACCAGACTAAAAAAGGACAGAAATCTTTCCTCCCTTTGATAAAGTAGAGTTGGATTGAAAATCAGGGAATACAACCCCAAAGCCTTCCATCCCTAATGAATATTCTGCCCAGTTCATGCCATTTGGCCTGTGTCCCCTTTTCTCTGCTCATATCTAGCTATCTGCCTGCTCTAACAGTTTCTGTAAGCATTATGTTCCTTATCCAAATACTGAAATTATTACTCTGTATCAAGTATGACAGATATCATGATTAAAAAGAAAGGAGATACGTATTTCATATTAGTTATGGTCTGAGCAAAGATAAAATATATTCTGCTTGGTTTCTACAACCTTAATGATAAGTATTGGTCAGCTGTCACTAGCACTATCTAAATCATAGTGAAAATGTAACTTTTCTGTGCAGAAACTTATTCATATATAACATAGAACATAGAAATTATTTACTTGTATTTTGGAAACATATTTATTTTATTCCATGGTTTTATAAGCAGGTTAAATATATCTTACTGATGTGCACTTTAACTATAAAATGGGTTAGCTAGTGAAAAATATATGTAAGTGTCATCTAATTGAAAAGAATGTTATTAATAAAAATAAGTCACATCTCTTATCTAAAAGCTTATCTTCTCTCAGGCAGATCATCACTAATCTACCAACGTATTTACCTAAATATCTTAATTTTGTGTATTATTTTGATTAAATTGGTTGTTAGATTAACAGAATAGAGGACAGGTTGTTTGTAAGTTTTTGAAACCTATTTGTACATTTCTAAACATTGATACAGCAGTGGAGAATAGATTGCCTCCTTTTATGTGCATTTTTACCAGTCCATGACATGTGATGAAATGCAACTGTAGCCTGTGGTGTCAGAAGGACAAGAATTAGGCTGAAAATTAGGTAACAACATGTAAAGTGTTTGCAATTGATTTTCTTATTTTATATTAGTTAATTTTTGTTAACTACCAAAAGTTTAACAAAATTTTCTGACATGTTACTATGATCATCTTAAGGAAAGATCAAACGGTGCCAATGGAGTGATTGTCAGACCTATCACCTAACCAGGGACCACTCAGCATGTCAAAGCAAAAGCCACTGAAGTCCTAACTCTGAATACCTACAAGTTCTCATAACATAAATCTGAAGTCACTAGTATACTGATAAATTCAATCCAATTCAACAAATATTTATTATGTAATTACTATGCACCAGGCATTTTTCTAGGTGCTGACCATAAAATGGTGAACAAAATAGCTAAACTTCTCAAGGAAACCACAGTCTAATGGGGGAAAGAGAACTTTATATAACACATACTGCAACATTTGCTTTAGTTGATGATGACATTAAGCTTGGAGATGGAAGACTGATGGAGGGATTTATTATCAGCTACTCTGGTAGTGGGATCTAAGCAATAGCTAGCTACTTAGCTACTTTGCAACTGGTAGAGATCATCTATGCCTTTATAAATTACTTTCATCTAAAACATGTAAGTTACAATGTAGGAGCAATGAGATTATATTTATATTATCTTTTACTTTTTCTGGCAATTTTTACTTAAGTTATCAAAACTGGTTTGTAAAAAAATATCCCTAATTGATTTAACAAATACTGTCATTCTTTTTCCCTTCTTTAAAAGGGGAAGATATGAATAGGTACCTAAGCCATAAGAATTAAGGAGAAGAAACTGAATTGACTGAAACATTGTTACATTTGGACATGAGTATGTCTACTTACACAAGCCAACAGTCAATGTTGCAAACAGGGACAGAAACTATATAAATTATGACTGTACTCAAAGGTCATTTTGAATATTCCTAGTCACAATATAATCACAAATAATAACTTAGTTATCTCAACATAAAGGAAAAAAATTTCCATCAGGCTTCTATACCTAGACACTATTGATATTTTGGGCCAGATAAGCCTTTGTGTTGGGAGTAGGTGGCTATTTAGTGCATTATAGGATGTTAATCAGTGTCCCTGGCATCTACGTACTATGTGCCAGTAGTTATTCCTCAGTTTTGACAATCAATGATGTTAAGATATTGTCAAATATCCCCCAGGAGGGAGAGAGGTATTATCTTCACATGAAAGCCACTTACTTAGAAAAAACAAGCATCTGTCAGGGCACCATATATATTTATGTTGCATTGAATGCTTTCCCCCTAAGATCAGGAACAAGACTGGCATGTCTACTCTCACAATTTCAACACTGTACTAGAAAATCTAGTCAGTGCAATCAGGTAAGAAAAGTAAATAAAAGGTATCCAGATTAGAAATAAGTAAATAAGAATTGTCTTTACTCGCAGATGACATTATTATCTAAATAGTAAATCTGATAAAATAGATAAAAACACTACTAGAACAAATAAGTGAGTTTAGAAAAGTCACAGGATATCAAATCAGGATACAAAAATCAATTGTATTTCTATGCACTAGCAAAGAATAATATAAACATGAAATTAAAAAAAAAATTTTTTCAATTCTTTTCCAAGATGGAGGCATAGGAAAACTCTGAACTAACCTACTCCCATGGACTCACCAAATTTACAACTACATATAGAGCCCGCTCCAGCTCCAGCCAGCCTGCTTAAGATGCCTGGCACATGCAATCAACACAGAGGATGCTTCTATACAAGGCCACACTCTCAAGATCAGAAGAGGTAGCTGTTTCAGCTAACTCATAGAACAAAATACAGAATGTCAAACAAAATGAAGAAACAGAAAACATGTTTCAAACAGAAAGACAAGAAGAAACCTCAGTAAAAAAAAAAATTAATGAAATAGAAATAAGTAATTTACCTGATAAAGAGTTAAAAGTCATGATCATAAAGATGCTCATCAAACTGGGGAGAGGAATGGAGGAACACAGTGAGAACTTCAACACAGAGTAAGATAATATAAGAAAGAACCAATCATCACTGAAGATTACAATAACTGAAATGAAGAATATACCAGAGGAAATCAACAGCAAATTATATGATACAGAAGAATGGATCAGTGATCTGGAAGACAGAATAGTAAAAATCGCCAATCAAAACAGCAAAAAGAAAAAGGAATTTTAAAAACTAAGGATAGTTTAAGGGACTTCTGCAACAATGTCAAATATATTAACGTTCACGTTATAAAGGTCCCAGAAGTAAAAGAGAGGGAAAGGATCAGAAATAACAAAGAGAGAAACTTAAAGGCAGCAAGAGAAAAACAATGAATTATATAGAAGGGAATCCCTGTAAGAATAACAGCTGATTTTTCGGAAGAAACGTTGTGCGCTAGAAGGGAGCGGCATGATATATTTAAGTGCTGAAAGAAAAAAAATACATATAGTCTACTCAGCAAAGTTATCACTAAGAATTGAAGGAGATATAAAGAGTGTCCAAGACAAGCAAAACATTAAGGAGCTCATCACCACTACAGTGGCCTTATAAAGAATGTTATAGTCCTCATTAAGCAGAAAAGAAAAGGTCAAAACTAGAAAAGAGAAAATATATGAAAGAAAAACTCACTGATTAAGGTAAACACAGTAAAGGCAGTGGATCAGCTACTTAAAAATCTAGTATAAAAGTTAAAAAACAAAAGTAGTAAAATCAACTATAACTCTATTAATTAATTAAGGGATACACAAAATAAGAAAATGGAAAATATTACATCAAAAAATAAAATAAAGGGGGTAGTAAAACGTTAATGCTTTTAGAATGTGTTCAAACAAGTGACTATCAGCTTAAAATAAACTACCATGTATATAGAGGTCAATATTTATGAAACTCATGTTAATCACTAACCAAGAACACATAGTAGATATACACACACACAAACAAAAAAAAAATTCACAGAAAGGAACTCAAATATGACACTAAAGAAAATCATCAAGCCACAAGGGGAAAGACCAAAGAAAAAGAAATACAGAACTACAAAAAAAAAAAACAAAACCAGAAAACACTGGTGAAAAAATGGCAATAAGTACATATCTATCAATAATCTCTTTAAAAGTAAATGCACTAAATACTTCAAGCAAAAGACACAGACTGGCTGAATGGATACAAAAACAAGACCCATACATACATATGCTGTGTACTAAAGACTCACTTCAGATTTAAAGACACATACTGACTGAAAGTGAGAGAATGGGAAAACATATTTCATGCACACAGAAACAAACAGAAATCCAGGATAGCATTACTTATATCACACAAAATAGACTTTAAAATAAAGAATGTAACAGGAGACAAAGAAGGGCATTATGTGATGATTAGGGGATCAATTAAAGAAGAAGTTACAACAATTGGAAATATATATGCTCTTGACAGAAGAGCACCAAATACATAAAGCAAATATTAACAGATAAAGGGAGAAATTGATAGTAATATAATAAAAATAGGGGACTTAAACCCCCACTTACATCAATGGACAGATCATCCACATAGAAAATCAATAAGGAAACACTGACCTTAAATGACACATTAGACCAGATAGACTTAGTAGATATGTGTAAAACATTTCATCCAAAAGCAGCAGAATACACATTCATTTCAAGTGCATATGGAACATTCTCCAAGATAGATCACATGTACAAGACAAGTCTCAATAAAGTTGAAATTGAAATCATATCAAGTATCTTTTCCTACCACAATGGTATGAAACTAGAAATCAAATACATGAAGAAAACTGGAACAAACACAAAGATGTGGAAACTAAACAGCATGCTACTAAACAACCAGTGGATCAAGGAAGAGATCAGAGAGGAAATCAAAAAATACCTAGAGACAAATTAAAATGGAAAAACAACACATTAAAATCTAGAGGGAAGTTTAAACTGATACTGGCCTATCTCAATAAACAAGACAAATATCAAATAAACAATCTAACATTACACCTAAATGAACTAGAAAAATAAGAACAAACAAAGCACAAAGTTGGTAGAAGGAAATAAATAATAAAGATCACAGTGGAACTAAACAGAGTAAAGACTAACAACACAATAGTAGAAACCATCAATGAAAATGAGAGCTGGGTCTTTAAAAAGATAACCAAAACTGATAAACCTTTAGCCAGAGTCATGAAGAAAAAAAGAGAGGGGCCAAATAAAATTAGAAATGAAAGAGGAGAAATCACAACTTGTCCCACAGAAATACAAGGAATCATAAGAGACTATGACAAACAATTATATGCCAGTCAATCGGACAAACTAGAAGAAATGGATAAATTCCTAGTAACATGCAATTTTCCAGGGCTGAACCAAGGTGAAATAGATGACCTGAATAAACACATCACTAGTAATGCAATTGAATCAGTAATCAAAAAACTTCCAACAAACAGAAGTTGAGTAGCAGACATCTTCACAGATAAATTGTACCAAACATTTAAAGAAGAGTTAATAGTTATCCTTCCCAAACTATTCAAAACAACATTGAAGAGAAGCAATGCTTTCAAACTGTTTCCTACAGACGCAGCATTACCCTGATACAAAAAAAAAAAGAAGGCAAAGACAGTACAAAAAAAAATTACAGGTCAATATCCCTGATGAACATAGATGCAAAAATCTTCAACAAAATATCAGCAACTCAAATTTAGCAATACATTAAAAGGATCATACAACATGATCAAGTGGGATTCATTCCATGGATGCAGGATAGTTCAATATCCATAAATCAAACAATGTGATATACCATGTTAACAAATTGAAGAATAAAAACCATATGATCCTCTCAATTAATGCAGAAAGAGCATTTGACGATATTCAACATCCATTTCAATTAAAAAAAAAACTCTCAGCAAAGTGGGTATAGAGAGAATGTACCTGAACATAATAAGGGCCATATATGATAAGCCAACAGCTAACATCACACACAGTGGTGAAAAGCTGAACACTTTCTCTAAGATCGGAAACAAGACAAGTATGCCCAGTCTTGCCACTTTTATTCAACATAGTATTGGAAGTTCTAGCTATAGGAATCAGACAAAAATAAATAAATAAAAGACATCCAAATTGGAAAAGAAGTAGTAAAATGGTCACTATTTGCAAATGACATGATAGTATATATAGAAAACCCAAAAGATGCCACTGGAGGTGGAAAATAAAAACTATTAGAACCAATAAGAGAATTAAGCAAAGTTGTAGGATATAATATTAATACAGAGAAATGTGTTGTACTTTTAATCACTAATAACTCATAATCATAAAGGGAAATTTAAAAACAATGTGATTTATAATTGCATCAAAAAGAATAAAATACTGTGGAGCAGAAAGGTTTATACTGTGAAAACCATAAGACATTAATAAAAGAAACTGAGGATGACACAAATAAATGGAAAGATATATTGTGTTCATGGACTAGAAGAATTAATGTTAAAATGTCCATACTACCCAAAGCAACCTACAGCTCCAATGCAATCCCTATCAAAATACCCATGGTATTTTTCACAGAAATAGAACAAATAATCCTAAAACTTCTTTTGAACCACAAAAGACCCTCAATGGCCAAAGCAATCTTGAGAAAGACAAAGAAAACTGGAGGTATCACATTCTGCGATTTCAAACTATACTACAACGTTATAATAATCAGAAGTAATCAAAACATTATGGGACGGGCACAAAACAGACACACAGATCAATGGAACAGAATAGAAAGCCCAGAAATAAACTCATTCTTACATGGTCAATTAGTATTCAGCAAAGGAAGTAAGAATGTACAATGGGGAAAAGACAGTCTCTTCAATAAATGGTGCTGGGAAACCTGGACAGCTACATGCAAAATACTGAAACTAGACAACTTCCTTACAGTATATGCAAAAATAAACTCAAAATGGATTAAAACCTTAAATGTAACAACTTAAAGCATAAAACTCCCAGAAGAAAATTGGTGGTAAGCTCCTGGCCATAAATTTTTTGCATTTGACACAAAAAGCAAAGCAACGAAAGCAAAAATAAACAAGTAGGACTACATCAAACTAAAAGTTTCTCCACATCTAAGGAAACTATCAATAAAACAAAAAGGTAACTAGCTGAAAGGGAGAAAATATTTTCAAACCATATATCTGATAAAGAGTTAATATCCAAAATATATAAAGAACACATACAACTCAGTAGCATAAAAAAAATCCAATCAAAAAATGGGCTGAGGATCTGAATAGACATTCTTTCTGATAAAGACATACAGATTGCCAACAGGTATATGAAAAGAGGCTCGACATCAATAATCATTGGGGAAATGAAAGTCAAAACCACATAGCGTTAGCACTTCACATTTGTCAAAATGGCTATTATCAAAAAGACAAGCGATAACAACTGTTGGTGAGGATGTGGGGGAAAAGGAATCCTTGTGCACTGTTAGTGGGAACATAAATTGGTGCAGAAACTATGGAAAACAGTATGGGAAGGTCCTCAAAAAATCAAAAATAGAACTACCATACAATCCAGCAATTCCACTTCTGGGTAATTACCTGAAGAAAATGGAAACAGTTATTCAAAAAGATATATGCACCCCCAATGTTCATTGCACCATTACTTACAATAACCAAGATATGGAAGCAACATGAATGTCCATCAACAGATGAACTGATAAAAAAGATGTTATTTATATATATATATATACACACACACATACGTGCACACACACACACACACACAATGAAATTTTACTCAGCCACAAAAAGTATGAAATCTTGCCATTTGTAACAACATGGATGAACCTAGAGGGTATTAGGCTAGGCTAAGTGAAATAAGTCAGGCAGAGAAAGACAGACGCCATATGATTTCACCTATATATGGAATGTAAGAAACAAAACAAATGAAAAAAAATGACAAAACAGAAAATAGATTAATAGATACAGAGAACAAACTGGCAGTTGCCAGAGGGGAGGGTGGTGGGTGGATGGGAAAAACAGAGGAAGGGGATTAAGTGGTACAAACTTCCACTTATCAAATGAATAAGTCACAGGGATGTAATGTGTGGCATAGTAATCATCAAAATATAGTGATAACATTATATGCAGACAGATGGTAATAAGTTTTATTATGATGATCACTTAATAATGTGTAAAATTATTGAATCACTATGTTGCACACATGAAACTAATGTAACATTGTAAAGCAGTATTATATATAAAATATAAATAATATATTATATATATTTTATCTTCAATATAAAGACTTTTTTCCTCTTTAATAGCAGCCAAAAAAATACCTAAGAACAAATTTAACTGAAGATATAAAAGAATTGAAAACAAAACTGAAAGAAAAACTAAAACAAAAGTTGTTGGAAGAAATGAAAGATAATCTAAATAAATGAAAAGATATGGTTTGTAAACTGAAAGATATTATGACAACACTTCTCCCCAAACTGATCTACAGATTCTATGTAATCTCTATTAAAATTGCAGAAATTAACAAGCTAATCTTCAGTTTCATATGGAAATGCACTGGACCAAAAAAATAGAACAATTTTGAAAAAGAAGAACAAAATTGAAGAACTCACTATTGTCAATTTTAAAACTTATTACAAAAGGACAGTGATCAAGACAGCATGATACTGGCAAAAGGACAGACATAGAAGGTTAATAGAATAGCATATGAGTCAAGAAATAAACCCCAATATTTACAGTCAACAGATCTGTGACAAGTTTGCCAAGTTCTATGGTCTGAATGTTAGTGTTCCCTCCCAAATTCATGTGTTGAAATTCTAACCTTTATGGTGATAATATCCAGAGGCGAGGTCTTTGGGAGATGATTAAATCATTAGGGTGAGGTCCTCATTTATGGGATTAGTGTCTTTATAAAAAGAGGTCCGAGACAGCTCCTTTGCCCTTTCTTCCACATGAGTATAAAATGAGACATCTGTGACCCAGAAGAGGCCCTCATCTAACCATGCTGACACTAGGATCTTGGACTTGGAATTGTGCAAAATAAATGTCTGTTGTTTATAAGCTACCCAATCTGCAGTATTTTGTTATAGTAAAGACACCAAGAAATTCAATGAAGGAAAGAATAGTCTTTTCATCTAAGAGTATTGGAGCAACTGGATACCCACATGCAAAAGAATGAAGGTGGCCCCCTTCATTCCACCATACACAAAAATTAGCTCCAAATGACCCATTAATCCTACAAGTAAAAGCTAAAATAATAAAAATCTTAAAAAAAAAATAGAAGTAAATCTTTCTGATCGTGGGTAAGGCAAAGCCTTGTTACATACAATACCAAAAATAATGTGTCAAAAGAAAAAGTATTAAATTGGTCATCATCAAAATGAAAACCTTCTCAAGAGATACTGTTAAGACACAAACGACATTACACAAACTAAGAGAAAAGATTTGCAAATCTCAACTCAGCCATAAAAAATAATAAAATAATGTCATTTGCAGCAACATGGATGGACCTGGAGAACGTCATTCTAAGTGAAGTAAGCCAGAAAGAGAAAGAAAAATACCATATGATATCACTTATATGTGGAATCTAAAAAAAAAAAAAAAACTTACTTACAAAGCAGAAACAGATTCACAGACATAGAAAATAAACTTACGGTTACCAGTGGGGAAAGGGGATGGGAAGGGATAAATTGGGAGTTCAAGATTTGCAGATATTAACTAACATATATATAAAATAGATAAAAAACAAGTTCATACTGTATAGCACAAGGAACTATATTCAATCTATATTCAATCTTATAGTAACTTATGGTGAAAAAGAATATGAAAACGAATATTGTATGTTCATATATGACTGAAGCATTATGCTGTACATCAGAAATTAACTGTAAACTGACTATACTTCAATCTATATATATATATATGAAAAAAGATTTGCAAATCTCATATCTGATAAATTACTTTTAGGTAGAATATTTAAGAACTCAAAACCCAACAGTTAAAACAAAAAGATCCAATTAGAAAGTTAGCAACAGGTGTAAAAAGAGACATTTCACTGAAGAGGATATCCATGTGGCAAATAAGCACAGAAAATACATTCAGCCATTAAAAATTCAAATGAAAAACAGTGAAATAACACTCCACGTCCAACAGCATGGCTCCAATATAAAAGACAGACAATGTCAAGTATTGGTCTCTATGTGAAGCAACTAAATCTCCCATACAACCCTCGTGTAGCATCGTAAATGGTACAACTACTGGGGAAAATTTTTGATAGTTTCTTAAAAAGTTAAGCACTCACTTACCATAGGATGAAGTCATACCACTCTTAGGCATTTATCTCAAATAAAAGGAAATATGTGCTCATTCAAAGGCTGGTACATGAATGTTTAGCGCAGCTTTATTTGTAATAGGCAAAAACTGGAAATAATCCAAATGTTCATCAACAGGTGAATGAATGAACAAACTGGTATAGCCATACAAAGGAAAGTTAATTAGCAGTAAAAAGGAAGGGAATATTTATACAGACAGCAGCATGGATGAATATCAAAATAATTACGATGAGAGAAAGAAAATGTCTGAATTTCCAAAGTAAAGAAATTTGGAGCAACATTCCCTGATATTACCATTACAAAGAAACTCAAAAATTATATAGGGTTAATTAAGCACAGACTATTTACTGACTATAGGCTAGTGTTGTTGGACTTTTTTCATTGAAAGAGTTACAATGATGCTACAGTTGGCAAAAAGTTGATGCAAAGGACTGCTGTTTAATTAAACTTTAGGCTTATAATTCCTTTAAAAATTTCTTGATAGGTTCAACTCCATCTGCTTTATTCATGATGGGAGAAAACAGAGATTAATGTTCTACTATTAAAAGTATTTTTAGGGAATTGAGTGCAATTTTTGAAGCACTGAAGGCATTTCTTATGCATTATAAATTATATGGTAATTTAAAAAAGCACTTTTAAAAATTACCCAGTTTTCCACTAAAGCAAAAATAAGCAATCAATTCACAGAATTGGATTAGTAATTTATGTTCTTTTTTAAAATTGATATTTGACGTATTTCTGCTTTGTTGATAATTAGTTATATACTGTTCTGACTAGTGAAATGTGAAGTTTAAGACCGAGCAATCGTTTTACTAGTTTTTATAGTCAACCCATTGCAGGCCTTTTTCTCCATCAATGCAACTATCTTTAATTATGATTGCTGAATGTTGTTGGATTTAGGATATATGAAGAAATAATGATCGAACCTAAATAATAAAAAGCCAGGCACTGAAAAAAATGCATCTTTGCTGTGATTCTATTATTGTGGAGGGGAAAAGTCAGGCAGCATCCACTCTAAGGACTTCCTCCCTCTTTTATAGTGAATTCTTGCCTTCTTCCTTCACAATTCTCTTAATCAGTACATACACACCCACACATGCAGATGTACACACAAAATGCACACTCACACACATACCTAATGAAGAATGTACCATTAGGGTTCACAAGGATGATAAGAACAATTTTAACAAGAGTCCTTTAGTCAAGCAGCAAGGGCATCTGAAAATCAAACTGTGCTCTGCTCACTTAACCCTGGGTCCTGGTTAAGGTTTGCATCTGCTCTAGGGAAGGTGTGGCTTTTTCTATTTCTGTACAGAAGCCCATGTGGGCTAGGAGCAGCCCTGATGGACATGACAGATATTACTGTCATCATGGCTAAAAAGAAAAGAAAAAAAAAAACCTTCTTTATTCAAGGGAAGCTGAACTCAATGATGAGCTTTACCCCTCAAAAATCTACAAACCAGAGTTAATGGAGATTTGTTGGTAGGACTATACAGATGTGTATGGAAGAAGTAGAAATCATCATAATAGTCACAGTATCATAGCTCACAGAAAATTGAACTTAAGATACACAAAGAATCCTCCGAGTTATAACTGTAATTCATTACTCCAAATTCCAGTTCTTCTCCAAAAGTGTGGTGTTTTTTGATATTTATCCTGTTTGGGGTTTGCTGAGTTTCCTGGACATGTATGTTATTCATTTTTATCAAAAATTTGAAAATTTTCATCCAATATTTCCTTAAATATTCCTGATCCCATTTTACCTCTCTGATCCTTCTAGGATTTTAATTACATAAATGTTAGATTGCTTGATACCATAAATACTTGAAGTTCTGTTCATTGTTTATTTCAATCCCCCTCCCTTGCATCTGTGTGAATAGTTACTATTATCCTATCTTTAAGTTTACTCGTTCTTTGTCTTCACCAATAGGATTCTAATCCTATCCCATAAGTATTCTTTTTTTTTTAGTTCAATGATTTCCAGTTATTTCTTTTGACAGTTTCTATATCTCTCCTGAAATTTCTATACTGTTCTACCCACTAAACCCATCTTTTAATATATTTATCAGTTATTTTCAAGTCCTTGTCTGCTAATTCTAAGTTGCCCGTGGTTTTGTTTCTATTAACTGTTTTTCTCGTAACTATGGCTCATATTTTCCAGCTTCTTTGCCTGACTATTAATGCTTTATTGTATATTGGACATTGTACATGATATATTACAGAGACTCTAGATTCCATAATCTCTCTCTGAAAAGTTTTGACTTGCAATATAATGAATCAATTTGTCTTCCAGAGGCATGGATTTAGGTTTTGTTAGGGTGGGCTTATTTCGGTTTTACTGTCTCTAGGATGTATGCTTTACTCTTGGGACATGGTCTTCATTTCTTAGGTATATCCTTCTGGATTTTCAATAGAAAGCCAAAGATTTTTACCAAGCCTCTCTGTCTCCTACTTGGAACTCCAAATTCTGATTCTCAAGTTAAAATATATGCTAAAATCTCTGTTTAGTTCTTCCAGACTTCCACCTGTTGTCTTCCTCTAGTTTATGCGAAGTCTTACCCTCTGTATGTAAGTTTCAGATTCAACTAAAGACTTGCAGGGAATTTTGCTGAGGATTTTGAAGGTCTCCCTTTTTAATCCCTTCTTTCTAGAATATCTTCTCTCATCTTCCACCCCAATTCCGTTTTCTCACCTTGTTAGGGTTCCATTTCCACAAATGTGTGTGAACTGGGGGGTCCTGTCAAGGGAAGAGCCAAATAAATGTGGATCTAAATTCAGTTTCGTTTGTTCAAGGACTAAATCTTTTTCAGTTTCTGTCTACTCTTGGTTATTTTTCAGTATTTTCAATTCACTGTTGTTGTTGTTGTTTTCCTTTTGCCCTAAGATTATAGTTATTATTGTTAGGAAGGTATAAGGTACTAGAACTTGGGAGTCTCCTATTGTTTTATGTCTCATCAAAATTAAAGACTAAGTCATTACCCTGACATTAAAAAAAAGAATTAATTGGAACCCTATCAGCTCTGACATCACCTCCTCCTACTCTCCATTTTATTTATTCAGGTCCAGGTACACTGGTTGCTGCCTGTTCTTTGAATGCACTGAGTAAGACCTGTCTCAGGAACTTTGGACTTGCCTCCAAAACTCAGTCACAAGACACTGCTATGGCTCACATCTTTATTTCCTTCAGATCTCTACTCAAGTGTATCCTCATCAGTGAGGCTTTCCTTGGCCACACTAAATAAATGTCAACCCTCAGATGAGCTTTTTATCTTCCTTCTCTGCTTCTTTTTCTCTTTTGCCTTTATCAGTATCTAATATCTAACATTTTATGTATTATATATAATCACTTATATATATTATGTTCATTACATTTATTTATTTATTCATTCATTCATTCATTTATCTTCTGTCTCCCTTTCTAGAAAATCCATGATGGCAGGGATTTGTTTTTCTGTTTTGGTTTACTGCCAGAGCTCTGGTACCTTCTGTATTCCCAGTATTGAGAAAAGAGTTCCTGATACATAGAAGACACTCAAAAAATATTTTTGACTCAATTAATGAATTAATGAGTGAACAACCTTAGGTGCCTTATCTGCTACTGTACTAACATGTTTTCAAGAATTAGCCTGTTAGGAGGGAACCAGTACTTCCTTGGCCTATATTCTTGCTTAAAGCCACACATTTGCAGGCAATATGATACAGAAAATGAAGGTCTGAGTTTGACAGGACAGATCATTCTGATATTACTCTCCAAAATTGACAAGAAACCTCTTCTTTCATCCTACACAATAAATTTTCTTTATTGTTAATGAAAATGTAAGAGGTAATGAAACTAAGCATATAAGGAAACATCCTATATATCCATGCATTTAATTAAATGTTTTTACAGAGACAAGTAAATAGTATATTAAGTGAGCCAGATAAAACTGTGGTACAGCCACTTTTTTCTCATTACAAAATAAAGTTGAGATTGATTCTCATGGGATAATCTGTTCATGTAATTTGCACAGCTCAAAAGATTCTAATTTAAAAAAAAAACTACCACCTTACACTTCTCTACAGGTTTTTTGAACAATTATAAACCATAGTGTTTAAATGAATAGAATTTTCCTTCAAGAAGACTAATCTGAGAAGTGACTATTTGGGATTAGTTGAAGAATAAAGTAGCACCTGATTTTTATTAAAAAAAAAAGATTCAGTATTCAGTGTCTTTGGGAGAAAACGCCCTCCTTTCCAATCACTTAGGTACTTCAAATGTAATTGACATTTTTCTTTTATAGTCCATAGAACACGGAACACATAAAGTAGGCCAGACCAACATGCTATTATTAGTTTTGGCTAGAAAAAGTCTATCTAACAATAAATAAAAATTGATTACCTCCTACATACAAGATATGATAGCTGGCACTGTGGAATATGCATTCTAAATGACCACTTGTGATTTTCTTTTGATATATGATTTCTTTTGGTTATGTTTATAACTATTGGGAGATGTGTTTCTACTCCATACATTGTTGGATAGTAATGATTACTCAGTGGTAATTGGAAAGGAATTATAAGGTCTACCTCAGGAAAGAGAATGCAGCTGATAGGCCCTTTTGCTTCTTATAAAATTATAAAAATTTTATTTTCCTTATTTTTTTCAATCAGAGGGCTGATTTTAAAAGTTTATAATTACAAATATAAATATGACCTTTTCTTTCTTTCTTTCTTCTGACTGTTTTCATAACTGAAGATTGACAAAAACATTGTGCATGACAATTTTAATGTGGGGACTAAATTATTATAGGAAAAGCCTGTGAATAAGTAGTCTTGAATTATCATCAGTGCAGGGAACAGGCTATAATCATAGAGAGAAAGTGTTAGCATATGTATTGTAAGATTGAACCAATTACAAAGAATAAAAGAAAAAGCAATACTCTTTGAAGACAATGCAAGAGAACTTTGTAAGCTAGATGTGCCTTTAACTAGAAATTGGAATGATTTATTTCTATAGCTCTGATTTAACCTCTTCCTATTCCTGCTTGCTTTAAGGTTTAACCATACTTTTTCTACCCTTTCATAATCTAACTGGTTAGTTAATTTTACACATTAGGATTAAAAGAAAAAAAAAAGATAAAATCCAAAGGGAGAGAGAAGGGACTAAAATGATAACTAATAATCATACTAAAAAGCTTAACTTTACTTAGCCATTGCTATTCACAAGGCAGAGTGGTGAAAGTTTTAAATGAATTATTTCCTTTAATAATAACAAAATCACTATGTAGTAGGTGCTATCACTATTTCCATCTAGAAGAGAAAACAGAGAGGTTAGATAGCTTACCAAAGCCATCTAGCTACCAAGCAGAATAACCTGAACCCTGGGCTGAGTTTTTTCTGTGTGTGTGTGTGCATATGCATATGCATGTGTATGTGGAGGTATGTGTGTTCTTTATAGAATATTACATATAGAAGTCATCTGTTATTTGAGATACCCAACACCTTTTGAACACCACCTTCTCATTTTGCTAGTGTCCCATATATTGACTCTTACCTTCCCAAAGTGGAACTCAGAATGCTTACTTTCTTGATCTCCCTTTAAGCTAAGTTGCATTTAAATGATTCTGCAGATATCCCAACTTGAGACTCTAATTCAGAACCAAGCAGTGTGAGAAAAGGCTCTGTGTGGGCAAGGTTCTGAGCATGCCATGTGTTGCTCTGGCCTAAGCCATGACAGAAGCATGTAGTTTTGTAAATTAGCTACAGCATTTGCAATAATTTTTAGATCCTAACAACTGATGTATGGGCAGAATAGTGGTGGCAGCAGCAGCAGTTTCCTCATCAGTCAAATTCTACAGTGTGATTCTCATATTCTAACTGGAAGCTCATCTTCAAGTCCACTTTTCTGGCACTACTAACAATTCTAAGAACTACATAATAACTTCCAACAAATGTATTTTGTGCTTCAACTAGCCAAAATGGAATTGGGTTGACTTGAGATCTCTGACTAAGATAATCATATTTTATGGTACATGAATGCTTTCAAAAACTGTTTAATCCAAACCTTTAAAATCTAAGAGTAAAGTATTGTAGAAGAACTTTATAAAAAAAAAAAACACGTGGAGACTCAACAACATGCTATTAAAAAAACAATTGGTCAGTGAAGAAGTCAAAGGGGAAATCAAAAAATACTGCAAGAGAAACAAAAATGAGAAAACAACACTGCAAAAATCTATGGGATGCAGCAAAAGCAGTTTAAGAGAGAATTTTATGGTGATACAGGCCTACCCTAAGAAAACAAAAAAATCTCAAATAAACAACCTAACTTACCATCTAAAGCAATTAGAAAAAGAACAAACAAAGCCCAAAGTCAACAGAAAGAAGGAAATAGTAAGTATCAGTGAGAAAATATACAAAATAGACACCAAAAAAAAACAATAGAAAAGATCAATGAAACCAAGAGCTGGTTTTTTGAAAAGATAAACAAAATTGATAAAACTTTAGCCAGGTTCATCAAGAAAAAAAAAGAGAAAGGTTCCAAATAAACAAAATAATAAATGAAAGAGGAGAACTGACAACTGATATCACAGAGATAAAAAAAAGCATAAGAAAATACTGCAAACAGTTATACAGCAACCAACTGAACAATCTAGAAGAAATGGACAAAGTTCTAGAAGTATACAACCTGCCAAGACTGAATCAAGAGGAAACAATTTGAACAGACTGATCACTAGTAGTAAAATTGAATTTGTAATAATTTTTAAAAACTCTCAGTAAACAGACAGCTTTACAGGGGAATTCTACCAAACATATAAAGGAGAACTAATACCTATACTTCTCAAGTTATTCAAAAAAAATTGAGGAGGATGGAACACTCCCAAATACATTCTATGAGGCCAACATTGCCCTAATACCAAATCCAGACAAAGACACTACTAAAAAAGAAAATTACAGGCAAATATCTCTGATGAATATAGACATAAAACTTCTCAACAAAATATTAGCAAACTGAATCCAACAATAAATAAAAGGATCATACACCATGACCAAGTTGGATTTTTCCAGTGACACAAGGATGGTTCAATATTTAAAATCAATCAATGTGATACACCACATTAACAAAAGGAAGGATAAAAATCACAAGATCATCTCAATAAATACAGAAAAAGCACTTGACAAAACTCAACATGCATTTATGATAAAAACTCTCATCAAAATGGATACAGAGGGAACATATCTCAACATAATAAAGGCCATTTATGACAAACCCATAGCTAACATCATACTCAATGGTGAAAAGCTGAAAGTCTTTCTTCAAAATTCAGAAAGAAGACAAGGATGTGCACTCTTGCTAGTTCTATTTTAAAAAGTTTTGGAAGTCCTAGCCACAGCAATCAGACAAGAAAAAGAAATAACATGCATCAAAATTTTAAAAGAAGTAAAACTGTCACTATTTGCAGATAACATGATACTATATATAGAAAACTCTAAAAAGTCCACCAAAAAACTATCAGAACTAAGAAATTAATTGAGTAAAGTTGCAGGATACAAAAATTAATATACAGAAATCTGTTGCTTTTCTATACGCTCAAAATGAACTGTCAGAAAGAGAAAGTAAGACAAAAATCCAGTTTACAATTACATCAAAAAGAATAAAATACTTAGGAATAAACTTAACCAAGGAGTTGAAAGATCTATGCTCTGAAAACAAAACAAAACATAAAACACTGACAAAGGAAACCAAAGATGGTACAAAGAAATGGAAAAATAGCCCTTGTTCATGGTTGGAAGAATCATTATTGCTAAAATGGCTATACTACTAAAAGCAATATACAGATTTAATGCAATCCCTATCAAAATACCCATGACATTTTTCACAGAACTAGAACAAATAATCCTAAAATTCATATGAAACCACAAAAGACCCTGAATTGCCAAAACAATCTTTAAAAAGAAAAAAAGAACAAAGCTGGAGGTATCATGATCCCTGACTTCAGACAATACTACAAAGCTGCAGTAATCAAAACAGTAAGTACTGGCACAAAAACAGAGACAGAACAATGCAACAGAATTCAGAGCCCAGAAATAAGCCCAGGCACTTATGTCAACTAATCTACAACAAAGGAGGCAAACATATACAATGGAGAAAACACAGTCTCTTCAATAAGTGGTGCTGAGAAAACTGAACAGCTACTTATAAAAGAGTAAGATTAGAACATTTCCTCACACTATATACAAAAATAAATTTAAAATGGATTGAAGACCTAAATGCAAGACCTAAAACCATAAAGCTCCTAGAATAGAACATATGTGAAACACATTTTGACATAAATTTCAACAATATATTTATTGGATGTATTTCCTAAGGCAAAGGAAACAAAAGCAAAAATAAATGGGATCTGATTAAATTTAAAAACTTTGGCACAGCAAAGGAAACCATCAACAAAATGAAAAGACAACCTACTGAATGGTAGAAAATATTTGCAAACAATATGATGAATAAGGGGTTAATATTTAAAATATATAAACAGCTCATATAACTCAATATAAAATAAATAAAAAAATCTAATTTTAAAATAGGCAGAATACCCAAATAGACATTTTTCCAGAGAAGATATACAGATGGCCACCAGGCCACCAAGATGCTAAACATCACTATTATCAGGGAAATGCAAATCAAAATCACAATGAAATATCTTTTTGTATCTGTCAGAACGGCCATCATGAAAAAGAACACAAATAGCAAACATCGGAGAGGATGTGGAGAAAAGTAAACTGTCGGTGGGAATGTAAATTGGAGCAGTCCCTTTGGAAAACAGAATGGAGGTTCCTCAAAAAACTGAAAATAGAACTACCATAACATTCATAAACTCCATTTCTGGGTATATATCCAAAGAAATCAAAAATACTAATTTGAAAAGATGCATGCACCCCAATATTCATGGCAGCATTATTTATAATAGCCAAGATATGGACAAAATCTAAGTGTCCATCAACCAATGAATGGATAAAGGAAACAAGAGTCACAGATACAGAGAACAAACTAGTGGTTACCATTGTGGAGAGGGAAAAAGAGAACTTTATCTCATGGTTAAGGGATGTGTCTTAAACTTCAATGAACTAGAGTGGGCACTGATTATTTATTTAACTTGTTACTGTTTATAAATAAAGTGCTATAGTCAGTTTTAGTATTTATCATTGCCATTAGGAAGTACTGAAAAAAATACCTTTTACTGTCACAGAAATTTTGCATTGTTTAGTATAAGCCTAACAAAGAACATTATGCACATTTTAAAATACCAAAAATTTAAACCTGAGGCTCGAAATATATAAGGGGATAATTTATCATATTCTTTAAGGATAGACTTGTTCTAAAACTAGGAAATGATATTCTCTCTTCTATCTCCCAAAAAGGGCCAGGAGGAAAATATTTAATCCTCATTCATTTAGCAAAATACTACAAAATGTGTTTATTTTAATCAACCAGGGATTAATTGTAACAATGATGTCCTTCTTAAGTCTAATAATGAGGATATGTAGTGACAAAGCAACTTCATCTCAAGGTACTCAAATTACTGCACAAATAGCATCCTATGGTTGGCAAAAGGAAGGTAATAATCGTGGTAACAACAGTAACTTCCCTGTAAAGCATTACAGAAAAGACAGACAAAATGAGTTGGAATTCCAAGCTTCTTATTTCTAATGAAGCGAGTCAAAACAATCGATCAGTTGACAAACCCATGGCTGTCCAGTTAGAATGTGACATTTTGAAATAAAATATATAGTTAACAAAATGAGACAAAAAAGACTTAGTACCTGAGTATTGCTCATAAGCAAGTTGTAACGTGTGGATGATACCACAACAGTGGGACCCACTGTAATTTCTTCCAATCATCAATGGTAATAATGACTTATTAAAAATAAACCCAGTAGAATGTCAACTAAGAAATGGAGAAGGATTGATGGAAAATCATTTTTATAACCACCGTAGTAATAACTGATTCAGGAAAACTCATCAATGGATTCTAATTGTTTTACTAAGTAAGAGTACACTGGGGAGAAATATTTACAATCTCAAAATATCTTCCTATAGATTACTAATTAGTTAATTACAAAGGGAAAATGTTTCCTCTATAGTGCAGAAAACTGGCAGACACCACTTTGTCTCCGGTAAAGAAGTACTTTAAGACCCTAAAAATAATCTTTTGCTGATTCTAGTAATAAATGTCTACTCAGCTGAGCCTGAAGACTATCCCCATCAAATGGCTGCAGTGTAAGTGACATGGAGGGAACAGTTAGTTATTCTGCTGTGATCCTTGTATTTTCAAAATGCTTGTAGTTGTATGTTTCAGTTGATTTATTATATTTCATTGAGCACACCGCAGGAAGCCTCGGTTGACATTCATCAGCCATAGAGTATGTAGTGTCAGAAAGGTTCCGGTTATAACATGTCTAAAAGCCTTAATTCTCCTTTTATAGTTATGTTGACATTCGAGGAAAGCACCATAAAATAAAGAGCCCTATTGAGATAAACACATGCTGTCTTCTGGAGTGTAAAACTGTTGGCAAGGATAACCTCAACTAAATAACCACAGCAGTTGGGCCCAGCATCAAGCATATGTGCGGCCCCCCTCTTACGTCTCCATTGATGATTGCTGTCAATTGCTATGCTGGGTTTTTTTTTTCCCCTTCTTTCACAGTAAAACTTGAGGGTAGGTTTATGGAGTTACTAGAATACTGATACTCAAAAGTTCTTTGGTATTTTGTTTTCATTATTATTCCTCAGCAGTTTGAAGATCAGAGTTCCTCCTTATAAAAGTGACCATGAAAGCTAACGGAATCTTTTTGCTATACAGAAAGCCTTCATTATTTTAGAAAACTTGATTGTCCGACACTTCTATTTAGCTAGACATCTCATTAGATGGACAACCTGAGAGTTTCTTGCCCACTCTGTGAAAACTAGTTTCTCCAATATTCAAAGCAGTCCTATACACTAAAAGTGAAGACAGGAAGAGAGAAAGTCTATATGCAAGGTGACCAATGCCAAAACAGGAGTTAGTCACATAAAAATTCATGGCCTAGGTTATTTACCTCATTAATTCATCAAACGTCCTCATTAATTTTTTTAAAAATGGCCAGAATATAGACTGCTAACAGAAAGTCTTAGCACTGAGCAATTATTGCTATATGCCAGCTTATATGTATTCCCATTTAATCCTAAAAACAACCCTATGAGGATATGCTATCATTATTCCTAGTTTACAGATGAGGGGTTGAAGGTTAGAGAGTTTTGGTAATTATTTAGTAAGTGGTGGAGCAAAATCTAAAATTTTGTAGTCTAAATCCAAACACTATGCTCTTTGCCTCTATGTACTGTAGGTTTTTGCAAGAATATTCACACGTTAGCAGCTTATGCTCTCCTTACTATGCATTCAAATTTAGAGAGCAGATATACTGAAGAGTAGACTTCTGAGAGCCTAATATATATTGGGTCCACTGACATCCTTCAAAGTCCAACAACCCCCATTTCTGGGCTGTCAGATGTCTGCCTGTGATTCCTCCACAGGTAAAGTACATTCTTTATTGGGTATATTTCCCTTAACAAACTGATAGCCCCAGGTAATGCCCACCTTCTCAGAGTCAAACCCCACCGCCCTTCACGGACCCTAAACCTCTTACCTCACCTACAATCAATCAGAGACTTGTGCACAAGCTGATCAGGCACTTTGTGACTCGACCTTATAAAAGCCCCCACAACTGGCCCTTGGTGCTCACGCAGGCACCCCTCACCTGTGTGACCCGCTGTTGCCTATAGCAACGTAACTATTGAAACTCTCCTTCGTTCTTCGCCCCAGTGCTCACCCAGGCACCTCTCGTCTGTGTGGCCCGCCATTGTCTATGACAGTGTACCCTAATAAACTCCTTTCTATTCTTATACTTTATCTCTGGTAAATTCTTTTACCAATCTTGAGTGTCACTGGTTCACTGACCGGCTGCCCCACAACAATACAGATATAAACTTAAATAATAGTAATAACAATAATACCTAACAAAACTGAATAGGTGAAAAATGCCAACTAAAATATTCATCATCTTATCAACTAACTGTGGTCAACTTCTTTTAAGAAGGTATAATTGTGGACTTTGGTTGATAATAATGTATCCATGTTGGTTCATCGACTGTACCAAATATGCCACAGTGATGAGGGATGTTGAGGGTAGGGGAGCATATATGTGTGGGTGGGGAGGGCTGTGTGTGAACTCTTTGTATTTTCTGCCTAATTCCGCTGTGAACCTGAAACTGCTCTAAAAAAATAAAGTCTAAATATAAAAAAAAACAAAAAAATACATCTTTCAGTACACTGTCATACCTTCAAATAATTTAAATGAACTTACATTTCCTTTGATCTTTAAAAAAAAAGAAAGTATATACTTAGAATAATAATAAACTAAGTTTGCCACCCATGAATGTAATTTTTTGTGTGAATACACAGCGAGAAGCACACTAATAATCAATATAAGGAGACTTTAACATAATATTCTATTTTATATTTGATACCTTATATTTGATCGATAAAGGATACAGAAAATAAATAACAGCAGAACTGAATAATGAAATAAGGATGATCCAATACAGCTTTTTTCATGGTGTGGAATGTGAATAGCTACTATAATAAATAAAAAGAGTTTCATGACCAAATAAATTTGGGAAACATTACAAAGTTAAATGATTTTGTAATTGCAGAGATTAATGTGCTAATATGTATTATGAAACACTCAGAAGTAGATTGAATAGACAGTGTTTCCTATACATATTTGGAAACCTTTTTATTTTTTTATGAGCTACCTTGAGTACCACAGAACATATCCTGAGTACCACTGAACACTGAAAATATATACATGTGACTATACAACCAGAAAGGAGAATATGCCTTCTTTTCCAGGGACCATGGAATATATATAGAAGTAACTATACAATAGGCAACAAAGAAAATCTGAGTAACTTACAAAGAAACAAAAAGCAAAAAAAGGAAAGCTTATGTTCCTGGACTTGCAAGTAGGGATGCTGGATTGACTTCATGCAGTTACTTGAACTTCCTCCCAGTCCTCACTCTCCCTCCCTTAATTCCCACATACTGTAAAGTAACATTTTCTAAGCCCAAAACTCACAAAACTAGAAGGGAGATGAATGGGTGATAAGTGACTTAATAAACTAGAGAAAACTGAATCCAAACCTACAGGTGAGGAAAGCCTAGATCCAATTAAATCAACCCCACAGAAACCTAAAATATTCAGGAATTGGCAGCGGCAAATGCCTCTGGAAATGGAGAGTGAGAGGATTGTAAAATAAGGAGAATAATTTGAAAATTTGTTTAAGAAACAGAATCCCAAATCACACTGCCCATCCTAGCACAAAAAAGGTTTATTTTTTGGAAGAGTTAAAACAGACATCTTCTGGATTGGGGGCCACCAGGCACAATTGTATGGGATTAGCATACTGAAAATTATGAAGATTGAATGAACATTTGCTTCCTGAGTCCTGAACATCCCCCCTCCCAGCTCCTTTAACCCCATTTTGGCTCCCAGAGGCTAGCATCAATATTCATGTGCAGGCAGGAAATTAGAATGTCTTCTCTGGAGAAGTCAACTGGCCTAAGAGCAAAGACAATATAACGACATCAGTAGTTTCAGTAAATCAGCCCAGCTGATTCTCAGTAGTGCTCAGAACTTCAAAGCAGATTTTTTTATTCTGCATTCTCAATTATGAGCAAACAATCAGTGATTACAAGACATTTGAGGAAAGCTTCTAAGAAGACCTAACAGGGAAATAATACAACTTGGAGGAAATGGTGACTGTTCAGAAATAAGAAATCTGGAAAAAAAAAAAAACTATAAAGAAGGAATATTTAGATAATTTTAAAGTGTTCTTAGAAATTTTTTTCAAAATTCATAGCAGAAATTTTAAAATGTTTGAAGATAAAGTGTAGGAAATCACCCAGAAGACAGAGCAAAAGAAGAATGAGATGGAATTTAGTAGAAAAGATAAGCATGTTAGAAGACACATCCAGGAAGTCCAATATCTGAAAGATAGGAATTCCAGAATGAGAGCAGAGAAAAATGGAGGGGAAGTAATCACAGAAAAAAGTTGAAAAATATTTTCAGAAATGAGGGACATGATCAAAAGAAGCTGCCAGGTATGCCACACATTTGAGATAAAATACAAATAAAACGGAGCAGGATCCTATGGGGTCCTCCCTGGTACAAATACTTTCTTTGTCCTCTTTAGGACACAGGCTTCATTCAGCCTCCTAGACCTACCTTGAGTTCCAAAGGGCAAATTCAAACAGTTGCTAATCAGGGAAGGGAGGGAGTGCAGAGACAGGGGAGGAATAGGCAAGAAACAATAGTGCAGCCTTGGGGCAGGATCCTGGTTCCTCCTGAAGGGATATACAGAACAATACCTTTGAGTCCTTCTGCAGGCACTAAGGCCCCCACCCAGGTGGAGGATGGGAACTTCAGGCTGAATACCAGATTCCTGGAGCACCACTGTTACCTCACCCCCAATCAAACAGAAGAAAGCCACACACCTTGCTGCCCTCACCCCAAATTTTGCCTATAAACACTTTTCCCCCCAAACCCCTGGAGAATTCGGGTTTTTCAATCATGAGCCACTTATCTTCCTTGCTTGACCCTGCAATTGACCTCTATGTGTTCCAAACCCTGACATTTTGGTTTGGCCTCACTACGTCAGACACACAAACTTTTGTTGAGTAACATAAAGATGGCAAGGCACACCGGTTTTAACTTTCAAAACACTAAGATCAAAGAGAAGATTTTACAAGCTTCCAGAAAGAGAAGTAAAATCATATACAAATCATCAGGAGTCAGAATGACATTTAACTTCATAACAGTAACATCAGAAACTAGAAGGCAATGTAGTTACCTACCACCCAAACAAACCACCGGTTAAGAGGAGGTTAGAAAAAAAGTCATTTTCAGACATTCCTGTCCACAAAAAACTACCTCTCATTACTTCTCAGGAATCTAGCAGACAATATACTGTATCAAAATGAGGGAAAAACAGTTTTAGAAGAGGAGGATGTGGGATGCAAGACATACAAGATTCAAAATGAAAGAGAGCGATGAAGGAAGACTCAAGGAAGATGGTCAAAGGAGGTCCAGGATAACTGCTTGGAACAAATGAAGAGGGAAACCCATTCTGTACTGAGGCATATGATAAAGCTCTAATAGAGAGTTCTCGGCAAAAGAGAAATAAATAGAACCCCGGATGTCTCAATATATTGAAAAGAGACTTCTTTTTAAATCTGCATAGAATTTAAGTTTTGAAGGAAAAGAAAGTAGTTATAGCATTCTATATGGCTTAGTTCTAGCATCACGATAGTCTTCATAAAGTATGAAGAGTATTAATCAAACACAAATTATGATATAACTATGCTCAGAATGATCTGGAAGGTGCAAGTGAGTGTTGAATGTGTGATGAGGAAAGATAATAGTTATCTTCTATAGTGGAAAGTCAATAGAAAATACCTAAAACTGAAAATATAAGAAGCAGAAATGAAAGTATGTTACTTATGATATAGAGGTAAATACAAAAAAAATCAGCTGGAAAAGTTAAAAGTCAAAAAACAGCTTAAAGTGGTTGCCTCTATGGAAAGGTAACTGGGGAATTATTTAATTATTTAAGAACAGGAGACTGTTCTTAAAATTCTTGCTTTAAACAAATCCTGTCTAGGCATTAGACTCTTTATGTGCATGAGTAACTGTTTAAACACTATATTAAAATATCACATTCCTTTCTTACCATACATCTAGAATAAATAAAGTAGAAACAAAAAATAACAACAATAATCAACAAACCTACCTACTTGGAAATTCAAATGTACACTACTAAATAACTCAAGTGTATGAGGGAATCAAAATTATTATTACAGAATATATAGAAAACAATGGACAGCTTATTTCAAAACTCATGTCATGGGCAAAAGCTATATTCAGAGGAAATTTTATGGCCTTAAACATTTATATTACCAAATAAATAAAAATAAATGAAGCATTCATTTCAAGAAGTTTTAATAAGGAAAAAAAATAAACCTATGGAAAGCAAAAAGAAGGAATCAATAAAAATAAAAGCAGAAAATAATGTCAGAAAACAGAAATACAGTAGAACTGAAAAAATATAAAATCTGATCGCTTGAAGAAAATAAATCAGTGACTAACTTAATCAAAAAGAAGATAATGCAAATCCAGAAAATTAGAAACAAGAAAAAAACAGAAAGAAAAAACTACAGACACAGAGGAAACAAATACATGAGAATATATCATAAAATTCTATGCCAGTACATTTAAAAACCTGGACAAAATGGAGTATTTTCCTAGATAAATTTGAATCACAAAAGTGCCTAAAGAAGACATAGAAACACTAGATAGACTTGTAACAATGGGAATAATGAAGAAATCAGTGAAAGGTTTACCCCACAAAAATATGTAAAGACTACTTGGTTTAATAATAAATTCTTTAAATCTTTAAGGAAAAGCTATTTCTGATGTGTATAAAGTCTCCCATAATATAAAAAACAAGAAGGAAATCTTTCTATTTATTTTTTATAAAGGCAGTATAATACCGTTGCCCAAATCTGACAAAGACAATATACATAAATTTAAGACGATCTCATACATTGTTATTGCAAAATGCCTGTGACTTTCCAATTTCTCCCTATATATATAAACAAGAGCCACATAGTGTTTAAGAGTAAAATAAAAAAAGCATTTGCATTAAAGTAAGGAAAAATAAAAGCTGCTTGATACATTCCTAATTATTTAAAACTGTCTGTGCCTACTGAATAGAATCTCTAGGGATAGAACCAAGACTCTGAATTTTAATAAGTAAAGAAGTAATTTTGATGCACCCTGAAGTTTGAAATCAATTACACTATAGTGTGCCTTAAACTTACAATACATTGCAATGATAACATTTCAAAGAATCATCAAAAATAAGATATATACGAGCACTCTGTGAAAGAAGGCTCTTAAAGTAAGTGTAAAGTTTCTTGTCCTGTATATATATAATCATTCTAGTTTTAAAATATGAGGTATTTCTCTTTAAATTTTGTTCTGGAAGTAAGTATTAGCAAATCAACCACATAAGAGAATGAAATATGATACGAAAACACTGGGAAAAGGTAAAAGTAAAATTACCATTTTATGCAGATGCTCTGATGGTATCAAGGAAATCCAAGAAAATCGATTTCAAAACCTATTAGAAACAATAGGAAGCTTCAGAAAGCTATCCCTTCATAAAGTTAATATCCACAAAGTAATAGCTGTTCCATAAACTAACAATACTCAGTTAAATATATAACAAAAGAAGATAATATCAAAATCAAAACATAGAATAGGAATATACTTAAGAGGAAATATGTAGGACCAATTTGAAGAAAACTTTAAAACTCATCTATGGATACTAAAAAAAAAAGACCTTAACTGCAAAGACACACATCCTTCCTTAGACAAAACAGATATATCATTTTAAATGTATCAATTTTCTTTAATCAACAAATTCATTGAAATCCCCAGCAAAATCCCAATGAAGTGTTTTTAAATATCCTGAGGAAATAAATCGAAAGAGTATCTTAAAGAAGAAAACTGTGAGACTGAAAGACAATTCTAAAAAAAGAAGAGTAATGGAGAAGCATTGATCTACCATATATGAAAATATAACAAAACATTATTTAATACAGTGAAGCACCAACAAAGAATGAGCTAAACAAATAAATGGAACTGAATAAGTGACCTTTCTAATTACTTAGGAAAAGATGGTATAGTGTATATTTGCTTATTCCTCTCTGACTTTTTTAACAGTAGAGAATTTTTGTTGTAGTGTTCACTCCTTCTTATGTAGTCAATGTGGTTTTTGACCATCTGATCCCACCACCAGCTCCAAATGTGGAAACTGACTGGCATAAACCCATTCAGTACATTCCTTGATCATAGTCATTGGTTCAGAGGAGAGAATGTAATTTAGGGCAATCTAATCAGTGTGACTCTCAGAAGCAACTTCTCTGTCCTTCTCCATGGCGTGGCATGTGGACGTGAAGCTTGGAATTGCTGCAGCTAACTTCTCTCCAAGAGAGATATAGGCGCTAGGATGAAGCAGAAACTCCACGTGACATAGCAAAGAAATGAAGGGAAACTGGGTCCACTAGAAGAACCAATTCTGATTTCCACTGAACATTGGGCTTCCAATTACATAAGCCAATAATATCCTGATTATTTGACTCAGATTGAATCTGTTAAAGAGAAAACCATTGGCTCAAAAGGGAGGTCACTGTGCGAAAGCCCATGACACCAAACCCAGATTTAAAACCTGACCTAATTGCAGTCTTGGCCTTCCCCAGGAGTGTATCCTTAATTGGTCACTCTGTAATTTTCTAGTTAGCACCCATGAGATACTCTGCATGACAAGACCTCTGCCATTTCTTTCCCACAAAAGAAGATATTTTGGCCTGAAATATCCTTTCTTTTGTTTTGCCATTAACTTCCTTGCCCCACCCTCCTTCTGCCTATAAAGCCCCTGCATTTTGTACAACTCCTCAGAGTATCTCTCTTCTTGCTTGATGGGGTGCTGCCTGAGTCATCAATCACTTAATAAAGCCAATTAGATGTTTAAATTTACTCAGTTGAAGTTTTATTCTTTACCAAATCAAAATTTCTGTTACTTGCAACTAAATGCTTTCTGACTGACGCACATATATTATCTAATAAGTTGAGCCAGGGAGACATTTCACACCTTGTTCCTTACATCAAAATTAATTCCAGTTGAATCCAAGATTTACTTATAAGAAAAAAATAATATACTATTAGAAAATATGGACATGAGATTTCTTTGCAAATTTAGTGCTAGACAGATGATAAGGAATCGTGTTATTCCAAACAGTAGAATTTCCAAATCAAGACCAAAATTAATTGTCCCTCTGTATTTTGAACAGACCATCAATGAGGCACAAAAATGCAGGTCTCTGCTCTTGAATAGGCAGTTTTGTCATTTTGATTAGATGTTTCAGTCCTGCCCAATTTTTCTGAGATGATATGTTATGAATGATGTATGATATCCATCTTGTCCCCACACCCTGCAAATAGGTGCTCTTTGGGAGTTTTCAATGGCCTCAATATATGATTAAAATTTTATCATTTCTTCTAAGTGCTCTTTGAATGGAAAACATAACTCTTCTACCACAAATGCTATCCTGATCCTAGTTTTTACATTGCTTATTAACAATAAATTATAAATGAGAAATAAGGAGGATTAACCAGTCATTGGATGCTTAGCAACCTAAAACACTTCATTAGTGATTTCAGAGACTAATAATATTTGATGCTACTCCCTTGTGGGCTCAGCTTTATGATTTATTTTTACAACATCTGACATACATTTCATTTCTTCAAAAGATTTTTTTTCTTATAATTGCCTAGTCATGAAGCTGTTGAAGTTTGCAAAGAAGTGTATCCAACTTGAATTGTAAACAGATAAGAGCTGAAATGAAATCTTTGTGACAAACTAGGTGAATACAGGATAATAGGTATCCTAGTAAAAAGGGTAACTTTTTAAATTCTATATCTGAAAACACTGAAGAAAGAAAAATTAGACATGATGAAATGGAGAATATACCTCATTCTGAAAATAAAAATTTTAAATTCCCTTCATTCATTCTAAATATATTTATTAAATATGTATGTACTATGTGCCACTTACTAGTGATATGGAGTTAAACCAAGCTAGTTAAGACAATGTCTCTGTCATTGTAGGGATGAAAAGCTAATGGGAAGGCCAGATACTGATCAAATGAAATAGATAACATATTTACAAGAAGCAGCCTCTTATTTGTAAACAACAAAAATATAAACAAACCTAGAAGTAAATGTAAGCATCATCCAAATGTGTTTCTCCCTGAGTTACTAAAAAATAATCATAGAATGTTAGAAAGGAATTATCGAATCAATACTGCCTTCTGACTGCCTTCTTTTAGTAATATGAAAACTGGCATAAGAACATCAAATAATTTGTTCTAAGGTAGCCTAGAACTGGCAAAGATAGGACTATAACTAGGTTGTCTGAGTCCTAGTCTAGTATTGTTTCTACCATGTTATACTGTCATTAATGGGAATTTAGATGAATCTTGGCAAATCCCTTTTTTCATATTCAGGAAATATGTATTATTGGGAAGACAAAGTATGATATTTTATGAATGTTTCCATCTTCCTGTATGTGACTTACATAAAAGGAGAACAGAATATTTAGCAAAGCCATGAACTGAAAATTTTTAGTTCCTTCAAGGCTTTACTTCAATTTCCAGGGGACTTTGTAAGCATCAATATGCATCTATTTATACTGAAAGATTTCCCTGTAGGCTAATTAATTCCTGCAAGGAAATTCTATTTTTAATCAGAACAGGCCCTCAATGAAGAAAATAAGTTCATTGAAAGGGTAATTTTTTTTCAAGATTCAACTTAGATTTTAGATTGACAGGTTAGAACTAATCTTTCCTGAACAACCTCAGGGTTATCAGCTGTCAGTAGCTTCAAAAAACTTTTGCATATCTATGCTGATGGAGAAGACCTTGGCCCAGATCATGTCCAAATCATTGGTGCTCAGTTGTGAAATGGCAGAACTTCTGCTGGTCTGTCTCACTGGTAATAAAGTGCAGCCTGAATTGATACATTATTAAGAGAAATTCTGACTCAGATACCTACAGGAACTGCAATCACTCTAACAAAAGTATTGCTTTATAAAATGTTAGATTTGGTGTATTCTTTACAAATACATAGTTGAAACCCTCTGAAGAACTTCAAAGTTTTGTATTAGTCAGCGTTCACCAGAGAAACAGAATTAATAGGATAAAATAGATCCAACAGGATATTTATTTATTTATTTATTTACTGGAATTGGCTCATGCAATTTGGAAGTTGAGAGGTCTCAGGATCTGCCACCTACAAGTTAGAGACCCAGGAAAGCCAGTGTTACAGTTCAGTCCAAGTCCAAAGGCCTAAGATCCAGGGACCCCATGGTGTAAGTCTTAGTCAGAGGGCAGAGGAAGAAGGATGTCCCAGCTCAACATTCAGGCAGAAAAAGAAAAAGGCAAAGTCCTTCTTCCTCCACTTTTTGTTCTATTCAAGCTGTTAATGGATTGAAGGATTGAAAGACTCCCACCCATATTGTGGAGGGCAATCAGCTTTACTGAGTCCATCCATTCAAATGCTAACCTTATCTAGATACACTCTCACAGACACACCCAGAAATATCTGGGTAGCCAAATATCTGGGTACCCTTGATGCAGTCAAACTGACACATGAAATTAACCATCACGAGGTCCTTTGAAAATAATTCACTCTCTGAAGTGATCTGCATTTTTAGGGGGTGGTTGGTGGTGTGCTGAGGGCAACAGCCAAGTTGAAAAGAAAAAAAAAAACTTCACATTTAACACCCCAAACTATAGGAGTGTGGCAAAACTTTTCTGAATGGAAAGCGGAGGAGAGGAAGTATTCAAGGACAAATAAACTCTGGGCCTTTCATATCAGATCAGAGGCTTCCATGACTAATGTCAGGGTCTGGCATTAGTAGGATAAATAGAGAAGTACTGTAACAAGCCTCCCTTTAGTTTCTCTTCCTGTTGACCAATATGGCATTTTTTCATTAAAAATTTCTCCAGTAACCTAGCTCTGTCATCTGAATACTGCTGCCAAAATGCACCAGCCAGAGAGCAAGGATAGTATGCGGTGGGATGTGTGATACCCTACACTGAAGAGACCTTCCCTGCCCAGGTCCCAGCCTTGTGTTGGTGCATGTTGTAGCCTCCTATATAATAACTTCTAGGAGTTGAAACTCATCATAGCTCTAAAGGCCATTCATCTCCTTCTACTGCCTTCTATATTGATGATATTTATACTACACCAAATAGTATGAATTATTGTCTTAAAAGATTTTTGGAGAAAAAGAAATCATGTAAATTCAAAAAGTTTTATAAATTAAAAATATATTAGTTAATATATTTAGAAATAATTAATATTTATTGGCCCTTACTGTGTTCCAAATACTGTGCTATAAGCATTTTATGTATGTGACCTCGTGCCACCTGGGCCTGGAAGTATGAGAGTTGCCACTTTCGGGCAATGTGTTTCCATCCCAACCCCCCACCACTGATTTTAGCTCCTGAGTCACCACAGTATTTTACAATATTACTTATGTCATCATTCTTAGTGATTTCTTTAAATTTTTGGATTCTGAGTTTCTGAGCCTCTTTTCCTCCAATGATCTTGGTCCTCTACCTACCTTGGCCATTCCCTCCCATGGTTCATTCCCTAGACCTTTCCATAATCTCAATTTCATGGAACTTCTCAAGCCACCACTAGCAGTATCTCCAATTCCTTATCTGCAGGGTCCCAATTCCAATTATCTTTTAACCACACTAGTATTTGCCATCCATTGATTCAACCACATTTTCACCATCTGTCACCTGTTTCATGTCCTTACATACTTCTTTATTCAGCTGAGATGCTGATTATGGTCACTCTCTTGTACACACTCTCTCCCTTCATCTCATTGACCTGGCAAAATCTCAACCCTAATTAAATCCAACACTCTAAGGCCACATTCATACAGCTGATCATAGTGAAGAAAAACACATCTGTGTTGAACAGTTTTACTTTCAATTCATGACCACTAACCTCAAATAGGACTTTAGTGTCGCCCTTCAGTCTTTCTCTAGTCCACGCACTATCCCACTCTCCTAGGTGGTCATCACAGTTTCTTATTTTCACACCTCCAAAACCTTTTTCATGTTCCTCAATCCAATCTGATGACCTTGATTCCTTATTTCCTGAGAGAATGAAAGAATGAGAAATGAAATATCTTATGTCCCTCCACCACATCTACATACCTATCTGTGTGTAGCTGTGCATATATAGTCTGCCTAGAAAGGCTACTATTATGAATTAACTGATCATGATCCTATCTAAGAGCAGACCTCCTTAGAACACCCATTCCTTTTCACCCAATCAACAACACTGCTTCACTAATTCTCAATTCTCTCCCACATTACTAATTTCTCCATCTCTACTGGATCGTGGCCATCAGCATATAAGTATGCTGCATTTACTCTGCTTAAAAAATTAGCTTATCTTGGAGAGGGAAATAGCTTAGTGGTAGAGCATATGTTTAGTATGCATGAGGCCCTGGGTTCTATCCCCAGTGCCTCCATTAAAAAATAAATAAATAAAAGAAAGTAGTGAAAAAAAGAAAGAAAGAAAAAACAACTTTTCTCCACCTCACATCACTCTTCAGCATTTTTGTACTCCTTTTTAAAATGAAACTTTTCAAGAGTTGTCGGTATGTTCTGTTTCCAAAATTCTCTTCCCCCATTGTTTTCTATACTCATTCCTATCAGGCATTTGCTCCCAACCACTCTACTGAACACAGCTCTCATCAAAGACACCAATAGCTCCATATTACTAAATATGATCATCTTTCTTGATCTGTCAGCAACAATCCTTTTTTTTAAACCTAGATTCCAGGGCATCATACTCCTTTTTTTTCCTATTCCTCACTTGCTTTTCCTCCTTAGCCTCCTTTGCTCTTCTCTCCTCATTTATCTCTGTGACCCAAAAACCATACTTCAAACTTCATTTCAATCTACTGTCATTCCCTGGGAGATCTCCTCCAGTGTCATGACCTTGAAGACCATCTTTAAGATTGTATCTATAAATTACAAGTCCTTCCTGATCCTTACCTCTGAATTTCTGACATTTATGAATTTCCTAATTCCTTCCTGATGTTTCCTTTTAGATGTCTAATGTGCATCTCAATCCTAACTTATCTAAGATTAAACTCCTGAATTCCATTCCCAAATCTGTTCAACCCAGAATTTTCCCAATCTCCATAAATAACAACTCCTTTCTTCTAGCTCAAACCAAAGTCTTGGAGTTATCTTTAACATCTCTTTTTTTTTTCTGTCATTCCATATCAAATCATCAACAAATCCTCTTGACTTGAATTTATATCCCAAATCTGACCACTTCTCACCACCTTCACTGTTGTCCACCTTGTCCAAGTGCTGTCAGCCATCATCTGGACAACTTACTTTAGATCTTCCTGGTTCTATGCTTGATCCCTTCAGCTTATTTTCAACATGGTGGCCTGGGTGATCCCACTAAAATCCAACTCAAATTGCATTACATCATTGTTCATTGCTCTACATGACTTGGCTTGCAACTCCCATTGTGAACTTCTCTCCATACTGGCCTCTTCACTGTTCACTGAAGAATGCCAAGGAGGCTTCAGGGCTATTACACTTGCTGTGCTTTCTGCCTAAAATGCTCTTCCCAGATATGAACATAGTTTTCTCTCTCATTTTCTTCAAACATCTATTCAAATGTTACCACACTATGGATGATTTTCCTAATCACCATATCTAAAATAGCAACCTCATTCACACCCAATTACACATCTCTCATCCTTCTTATTCAGCTTTATTTTTCTCTGTAGCACTTATCACCATCCAGCATATTTTATATTTACTTGCTTTTTGTTTACTCGCCTCCATCACCACTAGAATGTAAATTGCATGAAAGCAGAGCCTTGGTTTTGTTAACTGCTTTATCCTCACTGTTACCACTTCAGTGACTCTGCTGTTCCAAAGACATCACAGTTGGAACAATATGGGTTTGAGCTGCATGGGTCCACTTACATGCAGATTTTTTTCAATAGTAAATACTACAGTACTACACGACTTAAGGTTGGTTGAATCCACAGATGCAGAACTGAGAATACAGAGGAACCATGTATACAAGAGGTCAACTGTAAATTATAAGTGGATTTTCTACTCTGCAGAGGATCGATGCCCCTAATTCCCCGTTGTTTGGTGAACTGTATATGTGCTGTCTTTTTGGTAATACTTTCTGGTGTTTAACATTCTTTTTTGTAGGATGGTATTGCCCTTTTTCAGCTGTGGGCATTGGCTATAGTGATATTATTTCCCCATGTGAATACCAGGTATGTAATGCATTTGACTTTTATATTTCAACATGAATGAAATAAACAAGAAATACAACTCAAATATCTCTTTCCTGTCATTAGCTCACAAAAACATTGAATTGACCTCATCCTTTTTTCTCTTTGTTCCTCTATAAAACTGAAAACTAGTTTTTCTCCAAGTAAAACACATGTTCTTTTTTGATGGGCATTCATTTTTAAGTCCTTTAAGAAAATATACTCATCTGCACATTGTTATTCACTCTAAGAGATTTTTAAAAGCTTTTCCACTTAGAGGCTAAATTTTAGGGTGAGAATGAGTCAGGTTTTCAAGTGCTAAAGTCTTCTAGGTTTGTAAAGACAGTAATAACAACATACATGCATGCATACACACACACAGATATACCACATCTTTCTCTCTCACACACACATACACACATATACACACACATTATACTTAACCACATACTTAAAACTAGGCTTGGAAAGGCTAGCTACACTACATTCATCCTCCCACACTGGTGCTGCTTGTGCCTCTGCTGGAGGGACAAATCTGAGTCTCCTGGGAATAATTACAGTAGGAAACTGCTGACTACATTAACTTTGCCTTTTTCTAAATTTTTTTCTATTTCTGGTGAGTTTGAAATATTCTTTTAAGGTGGAAAGAAATCAAATTCCAAAGTTACTTTGAATTATTAGTTTAAAAATGTCTCTTTTCCAACTGTACCAGTTCTAGGTAGCATCAAGTAACCAGGGATTGGAGAAAAGCCTGACACTTCTCACAGCCTATTACTATCTGTCCTCCAATAATCATTTCTCAAGATTTCAGCCCTTTGTCACGTTTTCCTCTCTAAATAATACTGTATGTTATAGCCTTAGGAAGACATACCCATTCTCATAAAAGATTTTTCTGCACAGATGTTCTATTATCAGATTAAACTCTATAAGTACAGCTCTAAATGAATCATTGCCAGTAACAGCCCCTATGGAAAATAGACGAGGTCTCCTTGTATGTCTGTAAATCAGCACCGACATTCACTCACTTTTTCAGATTGGAAACCTTGAAATCTTTCTTTTGTTCTTTCTTTCAACCAATATTTATTGAGCATTTACCATATGTAAGACATTGTACAAAGCACTGGGAAGTCTTATTTATCTAATCCTGTCCTTTTTTAAAAAACGTCCCCTCCCTTTGTATATTCTCCCCAGTGCTACCATCCTGTTTCTGTTTATCAGTCCTTCATGCCTGATTGCTGTCTCAATGTCTGTAATATAATATTTCACAAGTTTTCTCTTGATCCAGTTTTGATATCATGGCTAAAAACACTCAATTCCCCTTCACTAGCAGTTTACTAAGTCCTCACCTCCAGCTTCTTCCCTTATCAGGCTGTCAGTCTGGGGCCAGGTACCAAATACCTAGAAACAGACCCCTGCCTTGGAGCCAGGGAAATTATTCAAATTAGGAAGTTAATGAAGTCTAGCTACCCACTTCTCTCCTTCCCATGTATAAGCTAGCCACCTTCTACAGCTCCAGCTTGTTTTTACCATGTCCCCCAGCATAAGCACTTACAAATGAATTATCTCTAAATGTAGAGGAAACTGGCCAGAATGAAATTCAGGTTCACATAATCTGGGAAATATTCAACATTAAATTAACATCTGGTATTAATTTTAGTTTAGGCATGTTGGTTTAATTGGTACAGACACATCTTTGAGGTCATCAGCATTGAATATGGTACTTTTATTGTACTGTTTACTGAAGGTTAATAGCTCTATTGCAGTTTGTTAGCAAGAAACATTAACTTGGTATGATGATGTTTTCATAAGTTATAAAATAGAGGTGAATGAGATTAGAGTTTTCAGGTGAACTCTTTACGAATAATTATGTTTTGTGTATGTGTATTTAAAATAGTTTCTCCATGTTTTTTTTTTTTTGGTAACTTGAAACTTTAGAGTTTTGCTAATTTAAGTCAAATTATGAGGATTGACTGACTATCCAGATCATTTCAAATAAGATAAATACTGGAACTTTAATTGCTAAACAGGTCTAAGTTTACCTACATTTGTCTACTTATGAGAAAAAAACTAAAGACATTTGGGTTTATTAGACACATGTCTTATACCACATTGAGGAAAGAAATTATGCTATGAGAAAATGTATAGTTCTAGAGGTTATGAAATACATTCATATGTTTGCAAATCAGGAAATTCTGGTATGACAAATAGTTCACAATTAATTGCTTCTTGGTTTTCATTTCTTGCTTCTTCTTTGGGTTAAAATTGCAATATATGTAATTAAAGCTACTGGGATAATAAAGGAAACATTTCACTATGCAAGAAAATTAAGATATGTGTTTTCAGTAAAAGAAATTGTATAAGGAATGGAAATGCATTTTGTTAAGAAAAAAGAAAGTAATTTTGTCCTGGAGCGAGAGAATGAAAGAAAAAGCATAGGATAAAATCTGAAAGTAAAAAGAGTTATAGAAGGTTTGTGGAAAAGGAACTCTGAGAAAAGAGTTTTGTACATGGTGAGGACTGGTTAAGATTAAAATAAAATTTAATTGAGTAAGTAAATTTTAATATTAAAAGTAAGCTGGTACAAAACTAGAATTTGGTTTTCTCTCTGTGTTAGAAATTTCTTGGAATATTGATCTAATTTTAATAACAGATTGTAAAGTTTCCTTACCTCCTTTTGAATAATTTGTTGGAACTTTCCATATAAAGATAAAAATCTATTATTGTCACTTTTGTTGAATGAATAAGTCTTGTTTCACAGTGACTCATTATCGTAATAGACCAAGTGTTTTAAAATCTTTTAATATCTTTGACAAACTTAACCAGGTCAAATTCTAAATAAAAATTGTTTGACCTCTAGTTAACTTTGAGATGCTTCAAAGGACCCCTGAAATTTCTCAAAAAGAGATATTAAACTAATTAGGTTTATTTGGTATGTTAAATTACATGGGAAACATTGTCAAATAAGTGGTGATAAAACCTTAGGTTACCTAGTATGAGTAAATGTCATTAATATAGATACTCCAAAATTTGCATGGAATTCCTAAACACCTGATGTGTCTTACTTAGTATAATGTTATTTGTCACAATTCTAGTTATCTTAAAATGTTACGTCACAGAAATAACCAAGTTTATTGTTAATTGCATCATAATCAGATCTTTAACCATACCATTTTAAGTCATTTGCCATTTATAGAAAATCATTGTTTTACTCTGATACTTTCATAAAATGAAATCTTCAAGAGGATACATAAAAAGGACTTTTTGACAAATATAAGTTTCTGATGACTTCTAGATCATACCACTGAATTGAGTAAGAAATTACAAATCTCTAATGAAAAACCTGATGACTTAATCCAGCTCAACAGGAATTAATTACATGGGGCTGAATGAACTAATAAATATGATTTATAATTTTATGACTTTCTGTCTGAAATAGTCCTGGCTATTAATCTTTGTTTTCCAGAAAAATCTTTCGTCTTATGCTTACTATGACCCACAACAAGCTGATAAAGTATACCTTTGTAAATGAAGATGAAATATTTATCTTTTTCTCTCTACCTGAGCCCTCCAGAATTTGGCTTCTCCAGCTGGCTCCCCTCTGGACTTGATGGCTTATTGCAACCAGATTACAACTAGTTATACTAATCACTGTTTTAATTTGTTCTCTCTGTTGTTTTCAAATTGGTTATGCTTTGTGTCTCTGCTCTACTATGACCTTATAAATGTTACTAGCTATGCCACTTACATCCTGTCTATTTTATATGACTGTTATCTCTTGCACTATCCAATGTGTAACCAGGCCTCTGACAAAATCAGTAATGGCTAAAGTATGTGTGTATATACATATACATACGTACATAGATATATATATACATATATATATATATATATATATATATAAAACTATATATAGGATAACTGTGGTAGTGCTAGATATGAGGAGAAGTGACAAGCGAAAACATTTCCTGGATCATAATAAACTAGTAAAACAGACCATCTAGAGAATTTCCAGTTATCAACAGGGCCTAATCCAAAAAATAGCATATTGGCTGGCCTAAGCAACAAAGTCCTCGTCTGATCTAGGAATGAGGGTTCCTAGTGCTGAGGGACAAATTGGTCATGAAATGCCACCTAAGCCTTGGTCGAATTTATGACCAAGAGGGGACCTTGTGGACAAAAATGTTACCTGCCATTTCAGTAAACAAAGGATGTTGCCCACCGTTCTATTAAACAACAAATGTTGCTTGCCACCAAGCCATCAGCCACCACAGCTGCCCCTGATGGTGTGTCCTGAGGGGAATTCAGATGGAGAAAAACAGGATACTGGTCCTAGATAGTTAAGATGTATATCTAAGGAATAATTTCAATGAGCCCAGAGGCTTGCATCTTCCCACACATAGAAAAGCACTAAAATTATTAACTTGAGATGTCTGGTTTTTGTGATTAGCAGTAATGTTTTCATGTTTGACTATCTAGGTTGTTTTTTCTTTTTTTCCCCAGTGAAATTCCTATATATCCTGGCTCTTCCCTTACCTCTTTGGAGTAGTTCCTTGGAGCTGTCTGAAAGGCTGTCTCCCAAACTATAATCCTCAGTAGTTTTCCCAAGTAAAACATCACTCGCAACTTTTAGGTTGTGCATTTCCCTTCAGTCAACACCCCCATACTATTATTCTGTGATTCAATTGATTTTAATAAGTCTTCAATCGAAAGTCAACATACTATTAATTTTCTTAAACTGTCAGACTATCTAATTAAGAAATGTCAAAGAGATCATCCTGCCACAAAAATTACCTTCTTAGTTCCTCTTTTATTCAGTTGAGAATAAACCTGTTAAAAGGCATATCACTATGATACGTCTCTAGTGAAATAAACCTAAGTGTCACCTTTTACTATCAGGAGGTAAGCCACATATTTCTTTATATAGACTGAAAAAATGTTTCTGAAAAAATTCTTTCACTTAATCCAAACTGGTTAGGAAGAGAAAGACAACAAAACAGTGACTGGGAGTGGGGGAAGACAGTACTGGAGCAAGGTGCTTGAAACAGTCTAATATCAACTACAGTGAATCTCATTAAAAAAGTTTAGAATCAATACAGACTAGTCAACTCCATCTGTCAGCTCAGTCTTTGCAGGGTGTCAGTGGCAACGGGGAAGGGGGATTCACAGGGACAATAAGTGTTGCCCTCAGATGTTGCATTGGTTATACCTAGGCAGTGAGATCAACTAGCTGTTTTCACAAAGAAAACCTAAGCAGGTTATATATGCTGAATCAGTGCTTTAATCTTCAGACTGTCACCTTATTCATCATTGTCACATAGAACACAGCTAGTTAATAACATGATATCCTTCCCCCACCTCATATCCCTGACTCTCCCCAAATACTGAAATGCAGGTTCTTAAAAATTTGAGAAGATACAGAAACCTATCATTGTCAGTACTAATTTTTTCCCCTCCTGAAATATATGAAGTACGTTTGGAATGTTTGCACTATAAAAATGGGCAAATTATATAGTGGAAAGTTGGTAACCTATTAATCTAAAAAGAAACTTCTTTAAGAAAAATTAATTGTTCCTGATGAAGATTACATAGGTGGATGCTTTAAAATGAGTTTTTGAAAGTGAAAGCATCAGTTTTTCTTCCATTACTATGACGGTTCTCATAGACAGAGGAAGACTATAATATGTAATTAGCCATTGTGAAAAAGAAAATGGTAACTAATAATTAAAGGTAAATGTGAAGTAGCCATTATACCCACATCTATTAAGATGACAGGGACATACTGCACTTTACTAGGTTCAAATGTTTTTAAAAATATTACCTAAAAATACACAACTGTTTATTTCATTGATATGTAGCCCATTGGCAAATTATCATAATGACAGTTAAGAATATTAAAACTAAATGATGTAAGTCATTAAAATGGATTAATCAAATTACTTTTTTGTTGTTTGGGTCCTTATCCTCACCCTAATAATATTCCAAGAAATCATTTATACTTAATGGAATGCAGTGATATCAGAGTATTATTGATTTTGTGCTTGAAAGTTTGGCCTGACTATAATTTTTATGCATCACAGTTATAGAGAAAGCAAATTGTTCAAGTTCTATTTCATTATATTCTACTAGAAAATCAATGCCTTACACATGTTGCAGAATATCTTTTCATAGCTCAACTACTTTATGAAAATGTCTTTGACCTCATAGGAGTAAAATATTCTTGATTATCAGTGAAAAATGTGCACTGTCACTTGCTTTTATAAATAGTACTTATTAAATTTCTGCAATATCTAGTCATATTCAAAGAAAGTTTTGAGCCACTGCTCCTACACATCAGGATGGGAGTAATTCTGGTGGGTTTTTTTTTAATAGAAATTCAAACAAACTTATTAAAATCTTAGGCTATTTAAATTATTCAACAAGGTTTGACTATGGAAATGAGAAGACAGAGTTATTTACCTGGTACACAAAAACAAGACACTGTGTTACCTGTGTCTTCTAGATGAAGCTTCTGTCATAGGGCTGTGTCTTTTGGGGTGTATATCCAGGGCACAGACAAGTAGTTGCCTATAAGACACTGTTTGATTAACACTAAAATGACTTTCCTGCCTCTAAAAATGGTTTCTCTTTCTACCTGGTAAAGTTGAGTTCTATTCCTTTGAATAAAACACTTATTTCCAACACTTAATGTTTAAAATAGAAATATGCTGAAGTGGTCATGGTATGGGTGCTATCATGTTTATATAATACAGTTAGTTTGTATAATACAATTTTAGATAGTTTTAGTTTATATTATGCATCTCTCTGTGATGTAACAAGATCAATACTATGCAGAAACAAGACTCTTGATTGTAACTTGAACAGTTCAGATTTCTTGCCTAATTCTTCATGACACGAGATTAGATCATATTCCCCTGTATCTCTGAAATAACCTTCATTACTAAAGACAATCTCATGTGTCTTTCTACCTTGCAACCTTTAAGATCCTGACAGAGATGAACTTTTCATATAATTTAAGCTACAACTTCATGCTACAGCTTTCTTTATTATTTAAGTCATTTGAGATGAAAATCTTTATTGAGTGAATGGTACAACTTTCTGTCTCCTTTTAAACATGAGATACTGAAACTAAAAGTTCAGTCTCCTACCACCTACTCATTTCCATAGTCAACCTCTTTTTTTTTCAATAATTTAGTGTATTGTCTCAGATTTTAATAAAATTGCTCAAAGTTAAAACAAACCACAGAGTAATCCCTCCTACCTCCAACCTAGAAACCCAGGTGTGGATTAGCACTGGCTGAAAAAATTTCCTTGGATATCACTAGTTGTTACTAATAATGTAAAATTACCATCATCAAGATTATTTATTTTATTGCAAATATCCTCATGGTATATTAAGATATATTGGTCCCTATATATACACACCATTTAATGCCCCAGCGAATTTTGCTTACTTTTTTGTTGTGGTTATTCTTTGACTGCTTAGTACGTATTTATTAAGAGCCTACAGATCACAAAGAATGGCAGAAAAATAAAACAAGGTCTCCTTCCTCAATGAACTTACAGAAAGTTGGAGTTTTGTCTTTTTCATTTATTTCTACCAATCTTTCCTATATCTTATAGATAGATCTTCAAAATGTGCACAAAGCAGACTTCCTAGTTGAATTCTGAATTACACAAGACAGCAAGGCAGGAGCAGTGTTAGCACCAAAACAATCCACAAAACAAAATGCTCTGTTGATCATATAGTCTTTTTTCTGTTTCCTCCTTATTTTCAACTACTATATTTTGCTATGGTCAGAGTGATTGCCTTTAGCAATTTCCTCCTTACTCCCACCCAATGCCCATCTTCCAAAACACTGCTGTGAAATGAGCTGGTCAGTGTTGTTGGGACTCTGCAAGAAATATACTCAGAGTGAGGACCTGGGATGGTCCTTTCCTGGCTACTTTACAGTACATTTATGGCAGACAATTCCTGCTTCATTTCAACCTTTTTTGCTTGTAATCAGGTTTTCAACTGTGTAGCGGAAAATATGGAATCTAGACGTCTGACTTCTTAGTAAATGAGGTATTAGTCTTTATTAGTCCATGGAGGGTGAGGTTCATTCAACAGCACACGTTTTGAGCATCTATTACATGAAAGGCGTTGTGTTAGTACTGTGGTAGGCGGCCGACTCTGCTCTCAAGGAGTTTATATTAGTACAGTGTGACACTCTTGCATAACTTGAAAATAGGGGCCGACATGTATTGCAAGTTTAGTGGCTTCACGCAGAAATTACCGGGAGCATGGCCTTCCGATGCTTATAGCCCTCAGGGATTAACGCCTGTGGTTTCCAAAGAAGCACCGCCTAGCATACTTGCCACACTAACTGAACTGAGTTCCAATTCGACTGCATATGATTATGCTGGAAAAACAAAGTTCCAGAGCCACAGAAGTTTTCTCCAGAAACCCGACGGTGTGCCCATCCACCTGAAACGAGGCCTGCCTGACCAAATGCTTCACAGGACCACCATGGCGCTGACGGTGGGAGGGCCCATCTACTGCCTGATCTCCCTCTACATGGCCCAGAAACAAAAGAGTTAGGCTGTTGAGGACTGGTTTGATTTTTGGCATAAACCCTTTGAATTTTCATGTTTCATTTTATTTCAGTAAATTTTGTTTTTACTTGAACGGCCTTTCTTAACATTTTTCATGAAAGTAGAAAGATATTAAGACAATATTTTAGTTTGTTCATAAAATGCACATGGTCTGTCAGAGCTCATTCGATAGCTAAAACTATTGTTTAAAGAAATGAATGCTGCCCTCCGCATCTGGGCTCCTGATTTTCTGGAGGTTCTGAATGAAGGTTGCACACAGGCTCATTAATGGCAGTCTGTGCTGAGGTTCTTGGGGACTACCAGTGGAGTTTTGAGCATGGGGTGGAGAAGCCTTTCTGGATTTGGATGTGACTGAGGAAGGAAGACAGAAGCCAAGGCCAGGCACATGAAATGAGATATCTGAGTTAGTAGTCACCTTGGGGATTTTTCCATCTTAAACAGTAAAATGTTAATAGAAATTATTTGCAGCCTGCCTCTGTTCACCGGGCAGTTAGTTTCAAAGGGTTATTTGCATCATCTCAGATCTTTAGTGAAAATTTTTGTGTAATTGTTAACATATTTATTCCACCATGGGAACAGAGAATACCTGTTTAGTGTTGCAATTTAGGCCAATGTCTGTTTTATTAATGCAGCTGTGACACAAATTTTCCTTTACCTTTTAAAAATGTTATGGCTTTAAATTATGATTTGTTTTAATTGTGGAATAAATACATGAATGGTAAAACAAAAAAAGAAATAACTTGAAAACAGGTTTAGCCTCTAACACTCATCCTATTAAAATCCATTCACAATAGATATGGCCAACCATGCTAGACAAAACCCAAGACATCGCAAATATGTGATGAAATTGAATGGAAAAAAAATTAACACTCCAATAAAGGAAATTTGGGAGTAATCTCAGGAAGGGAAAACTAAAACATGATTGTAATTTTGGAAGTAAAACCTTAATAAATCATATCACATACATTTTTGGGGGGAACAATGTGAACCAGAAGGAGTTGAGTGAGCCACAGAAACATGAAAACAAAGATTTACAGAAGCAAATGTCTCGCAGAAATTTCCACTCACTATTCAAAAAGACAGCGAGATTCTTGGCTAAGATGACTGGAGCAGCCATGTTTCCTTGGCAATGTGTCCCTAAAATGGGTGAGAGTACCTCCAATCAACTTATCTGGTGTTTCTGAGGATTTCCAAATTCCCACTGTTCTGATTCCGTACTCATTAAGCAAACTTCTGATAGTAATTTGGCACCCTATGTTACCTTTCCCACAGGTACAGAATGCTCTGGTCAGCTAATATGAACATTAACTTTACCTGACAGTTCATTTCTCATTTTAAATTAATAAATGGGAATTCTGATATCTGTGTGAACTTGACTAATACAGGTATGCTTCTGAGAGCTGGCGCTCCTTCTCAATGTTACTACCAAATCATTTTTCTAAGTCTGCAAGGCTGAGACCAGACAGCCTTTCCACAGAAGCTACTCTCTCTGTTTAATTATATGCCTTCTTTGAAGTGTGACATTGTCATATCACCCAAAAGGTAATAAATACACGCTTTGTAAATAAACAGAAGTCATTTGTGAATAGTACTTATTTTTCTCAAATTAGTTCTCCAAGTTACATTGGCACAGAGAAAAGGCCATGAAATTGCAAAAGCTCACCTATAACCAAGAAAACACACTGGGACTACATTCCAAAACCCTGAGGACAAGAACCCATAATGAATCTTTTCTGTCGATCCTCTGGGTAGAGAGATAGTGAAGACAGATGAGATAGTATATTTTAGCTTCTTACAAGAAGCACCACATTCCACTCTCATGTACCACTTAGAGCTCATTGTGCTCTTAAGTATTCCTGGAATTTTAACACTTTTGTTTTAAGAACCCACAATTCTAATTTCTTTTGCTACTCTGAGAGAAAAATGAGGGAAAAGTGTTAAGAGTTAACTGCTAGTCATAGAATCTCAGTTAACGGAGGACAGTTCTCTCCCCAAAACTAATCATAAAGCTACATTATTGAGAGACCTAGAGAGGGAGTGACAAATGAATGCCACTCACTCAACCATCCCACCCCTGCTTGCAATTGTTTGTGCCTTGGTGTGAATGATAGTATCAAGATTCTTTCAAATACTGACTTTTGGTACCTGTCCAGTTACACTTAAATTCCTACTTTCTATAAGTTGATGATTTTTGATCCTTTTGGTATTCAAAACGCTCTTCAGTGATAATTGTACAATTTCAACTTTCTTATATGCTATACAGGAAATCAATATTTGACAACATTGTTTACATGGTGCATATAATGTTGAAATTCAACAAATTATTTCTCTAACCTTCAGTCAAGGCCTTCTGGCTTAGCATGAACATATTTCAGAACATAAAATGTTGCTGCAATAGTCAATATGATAAGCTGATGGGTGCATAGATGAACAATTAAATGGATCTGAGCAATGGATTTTATATATGGTTGAGTATTTTTTCTTATAATGGAGGTACTGGGGATTGAACTCAGGATCTCATGCATGCTAAGCACACACTTTACTACTGAGCTGTACCCTTCCTGCTATAGTTGAGTGTTTTTAAATTTTTCAAAGCTATTTTATAGAGACAAACTTTAATGGAATGAAATAATTACAGTTGCGATTTTTTTAAATGAAGGAAACTTCTTAGGTATGCTTTTCAAATGGAACAACAGTCTAATAGATGAGAGCACTCTAACAAAGTCAAGACAGAAGTTCTCGAAAGAGAACTGAAAAAAATCTGAGCAAGTGCCAAGGACCTATGTGAATGCATTTGGTTTTCATTCTGTAATGCTTGCCAAAGAAAGACAAAGAGACTTCAAGAAAGTACCATGATAAATGAAAGGCAGGTTAGTGCAGTTGTATGGACTCTGGACCCAGAATGCCAAGTTGATGATCCCAGCTCCTCTTTTCACTAGCTTTGAAACCTTGGACAGGTTAATTAATCTCACTGGTTCCTGATTTCCTCAAATGAGGAAGTCGACTTCAAGTAAATTGATGAATGTAAAATGCTAAGAACAGCACTTGGCTCATAGTAAATGAGAACTGGTAGCTGTTGTTAAAACATGCGTTTCCTTCTCAGGTCACTAATTCTATGGTACTTTGTGATAGAAAAAGCTGTTCAGTGGATACTATTCCCAATGCACCATGGGAAGCCGATGTCAAACATACTGTAAAAAATGGTGGTTGTCCTTTTGAGGTCTGTGGTTGTCAAACTTAGCTGAGCAGTAGAATCACAGATTTGAAAGCCCCATTCTAGACATACGGAATCAGAATTAATGGCAGTGGAGGCTAGGAATCTATAGTTTTTAAAGTGCCTTAAATAATTTTAATAGAGCTGGCATGTCCCAGTTCAGTAGACTAGGTTTGAGTCCCACTGGTTTAGGTAAAATAAAACTTTCATAGTCACAGTAACCATCTAAAGCTTATTTTATCTCTATGATTACTTTCATATTGGACTAGAATCATCTGTTTATAAGTACGTGTCTCTTAACTTCCACCCAATATTCTGAGCCCCATGAGTGCAGTAACTCTATATGAGTGTTTACGTACCTCTCTGATCATGCCCTCATGCCCCTACCCAAACATCTACTCAAGTGCCTGACCTGCAATTGACATTTAATAAAAAGTTTGTTAAAAGATGTAAGGAAAGGAGAAAGAAAAAAGTGATACTCCTTCAGTGATTTCTCCTCCTGGAATTAAAAGTTGGACTCAGTGTTTTGAGATTTTGTATTCCATGAATCAGAAGAAGTTGCATTTAAAGAGCTAATTTTAGAGGGCAGGGCAAAGCTCAGTTGTAGAGTGAGTGCCTAGCATGCATGAGGTCCCAGGTTCAATTCCCAGTACCTCCATTAAAGAAATAAATAAACCTAATTATCTCCCCTTATTAAAAAATTTTTAAAAATTAAAGAGCTAAATTTAAGCACTTAAAAAAATCCGTATCTGCAACCATAGTCAATAAAAATGTAATATATATGGATAAATAATCAAAACTATGTTAATTAATGTCCTACCTTGTTAGAAAAAGGGGTTTAAAGTGATTTGTCAACTCAATTCGTAGGCTCTTTGTAAGGGCTGAAACGACCAAAGCACAGAAGGTTGGTTTGACTGTTTCTGTTATCTTAATGAGCCAACTGAATCAGATAGTTGCCAACTTGTTAGTCAACATTCAACCTTTGTGCTATCTGATTATATGAATTTGGCTGTAATGGTCTCACTGATTTGCTGTACAAATATAAACAGAGCACTCCATTCTGTCTGTTATCATTGATACGGTGGTTAGGTCAGGAAGATATACCTGGCCTTATTAGCTGCTATCTGAGCCCATGACTTTAAGCTGAAAACACACTCCTTTTTATACGAAAAGAATCTTACCTTTTTTGTTCACATAGCCTGCAAAATAATTTTGAAAATAGGCATCCCTCCTTGCATATTTTTATAGGTGACGTGTATAATTTTTCACCATATATTTAAATAGCAGCAAAAATATAATTTTCAACATATTGTAAATAAAAGTATTTTAAAATAAAATAGTTACAGCCCTCTTTTAAATGTATCTGATGGATTCTAACTACTATAGCAATTCGATGCTTTCAGAATCCATTTTTAAAAACACGTGCACAAGCTTTTAAAAGTAAAAACATCTGCATCATTTATTTTTCTTCCTGAATTCATATTTCTTTCTATTTCACTCACTGAATTTTATCCTAATAAAATGTATTTTATGCTGGAAAGTCTTATTTTTCACCATACTATATATGAATATAAATTAATATTTAGTTTAATATAAAATGATCATGAGGTTATAAGTGTTAAAATTTGTCTTCTAGACTGAGTTATGATTACACTTACTAGATATACACAATTGATCAAAACAACTTAAATATCTAACAGTTTTTTAAGAATAATTATTAATCATAAAAAGTAAAATTTTATTGCAAGTGCCTCTCTTAAAGCAATGAATGGAGAATATTTTCAATTAGCACATAGATTTGTAGACGAGTATTACTTATTGCAGGGTTCAGAGTAAATTATATTTTTATTTTTATTTATAAATATAAGCAATGAGAAAAATTTACCTTATACAAGGAGATGGGGGTAGAAAGAAGTTTGTTACAGAACTGTTACTCGATTATTTAAACTTCTTCCCAGTTACTTAGTGATGTACCATCAAAAAGAATTTTAATGATCTATTATCTGATAATCTGACTATATTCAACTTCGATTTCATTCAAAAGCAAAAAAATTGAAACCTATTTGGTTTGCAAAATAATCTATTGCTTAGGCTTTACAATCATTTACTTTCTCAACAGAAATCTTTAAAATGATTCCTTTATTGGGCACCCCAAATGCTTTATACCCTGAGGCAGTGTCCCAAACAAGATCCCTGGTACGTGAGGACTGTCTTTCTTCTGTAAACAGAAGGGGAAATGCAAGAGACATGATGATAAAGAAAAACCTCTATGACATCTTCTTTTTGTTAGAACAATTTTAACAAAGAGAATTTGTTAGTTGAAATCTGAAATTTGATTCTTTTAAAACTATTGATGTCAGAGTACCTTTTAGAGTATCTTCATATACATCCAAGGGCACATGTACCCCAGTTTGAAGACAATTGATGTGTGGAATGCTGAATCCTAAAGTTTTTGATAGAGCCTCTTTGTAATGTGAAAAACTGTAGATAAGCTTGTGGCTTCAAAAGAACTCAATTTCCATTTGTTCACATTTTGAAGTTTGAAGCAAGGTAAATCTACCCCCCTGTGGATTGTTTTATTTTGATGTTTTATAAAGTCAAAAATAGAAAATGAAATATTAATTTTTTCCCTCTAAATGGTATCTTTCATTTCTCCCAGCATGCGGTATGCCTTGTAAAGCAGTTTTAAATGATAACAGGAAAGAGCAGAAAGAGAAATTATTGGAAGTACAGAACGCAATTCTCGAGAAAAATAGAGAGAAAAGAGAAGGCAGCATGAGATAGTTACTATTTTTTTTACATTCATTCGTTCATTCATTCATTCATTCAATAAATATGTATTGAACACCTTCTATATGCCAGGCACCTTTCTGAGAACTTGGACCACTGCAGTGTACAGCAAGACAGAGATCCCTGCTTTCATGAACTTTACATTCTAGTGGGAAGAGACAGACAATAAATAATAAGAACAATAAAAGTCTATTTTATCATGAGTTAGAAGATAATCATTGTGGTGTGGCTAAAAGAAAAAGTAAAGTCTGTAAGGGGACTTGCAATTGAGGGCAGGAAGTAGTGGGTGCCAGTGGAAGAGACAGACAATGAAGAGCTTTGCAGGCCACTGTAAGGGACTCCTGGCTTTATTCTGGGTAAACGGCGAGACATTATACATTTTTGTTTGTTTTTTTATTCTGTTTTTACATTGAAGTGATCTGATCTGATGTGATCTAAAATGGGCCCTCTGGCATTCCTAACTTGTTCCCTCTTTAGGAAAATGAAAAAGCTGAATCAATAATATTTATGTAAATAAGGCAATACTGAAAAGGAATTATTCCCAGGCCCATTCCCGACCCATTCAAAGAGCATTTATTAAGGAGCATTTATCGAGGACCACTATCAGGCACTGTAGCTAGTGCTGGTGGGTAGAGCCAACTGAAAAAAAAAAAGTGCATCCTAAAAGTTGCTAGTTATGTTATATTCGGGGAACTTACTGAGGACTATAAAGCAGGAGACAGCCTGTCAGAGAGCTCTGAGGAGGTAAGGGAGGAGTCAGGATATAAAGGAGTTTTACTGACCAAAAAAAGTAAATATATATATATACATATATATACATGTATATATATGTAGTCAAACATGAAAAGATTACTCCTAATCACAAAAACTAGACATCTCAAGTTAAGGATTTTAGTGCCTTGCTACGTAGGGGAAAATGCAAGCCTCTGGGCTCACTGAAATTATTCCTTAGATGTACATCTTAACTACCTAGGACCGGCGTCCTGTTTTTATCCATCTTGAACTTCCCTCAGGTCATACCATGGGGACAGCTGCAGCTGATGGCTATCAACAATTTTTTGTTTTCTGGAATGGCAGGCAACATTTTTTTGGTCTGCAGCAGAAAGAAAAGACAGGGTTATCTCCCTCAAGGAATTTATAGTTAAGCTGTAAACAGACACGAACCAAAGTACTTGGAGGAGCTTTGGTGATTCTCCAAATTTGGGTGGTACCTTGAAAATAGATCCATGAAGTATTTATTTGAGGAAAATATTTTATTCCTGTCGGGAATGAAGAGATACTTAGATTTGTGTGACTTATAGTCTTTACTGTGGTGTAGGAAAGTATAGGAGAAAATATATTAACATTTTCTTGATTTTGGACTTCACTGTGACTATTTCATATATGTACCATTAATACCTGTTAAAATATCTATACTATTGCAGGTGTTTAAAGTGTAACCTTTTTTTTTTCCAAATTGGAGTCCCACAGAGCACTCTTCTAGACTAAGATGCTAACTGTTCTATGGTCAAAAAATCTGGGATATGCTATCTTCTATATCTCTCTCTTAGAAAGGACAATTTTCATTAGTACATTAAAGCCTTTCAGATGTCTGACAGGAAGGAAACCTGTGTAAAAGTGTTTAACCTAGTGCTTCATAAACTTATGGAAACCTGACACAACGCATTTTCTGCTGAACAGTATTTGACAATATACAAGTTTGGAAAATTTTGATGTTGATAAAATCTCTTTTCAGTCCACCTACCTAACCTAGGCCAATTGCACAACTGTGTGTGTGTGTGTGTGTGTGTGTCTGTTTGTGTGTGAATGAAAGATGAGAGGAAGAGAGATGGTGTGTGTAATGTAAAATTCATTCATTGTGACACATTCAAAGTCAGGGACTACTAATTACTAAAATAGCTTGAGCCCAAATTTAGGACATCCTTGGCTTCTGCCATACTGTTTTAGAAAACTCTAGAAGTATTAATTTGTTTTTTTTAATGGTTATAATTCCTTTACAGGAATTAAATCCTCCATGTCCTAGACAGCTGTATCAATTATTCTTTAAAACAACTAATTATAGGGGCTCAAATGTGCCAGCCAGTCTGACCTACATTTATGCCAGGAAATAATAAATATTGAGTCATAAAATGGGTTCATCCAATTCTTTGTTGGTTCAGTGTCTTGGGTTTATTTTTTTTTAGGAAATTGCTTAGTATTATTCTTTCCTAACATTAAATAAATTTGTCCTTTTTTTTTAAAGAGTTTAGTTGTTGGTTGATTAATTTTCATGTCAGTGTATTAACTTTTGGCTAGGCATAACTATCATTTAACTACTCATATGGCTTTTTCTTTTCTTTTTTTAAATTGAGGTCTAGTTGATTTACAGTGTTGTACTTGTTAGTTTCTGGTGCACAGCAAAGAGGTTCAGTTATACATATACATATTCTTTTTCATTATAGGTTATTACAAGATATCGAATACAGTTCCTTGTGCTATACAGTAAGACCTTACTGTTTATCTATTTTATATATAGTAGTTTGTATCTGTGAATCCCAAACTCCTAATTTGTCCCTCCCCACCACTTTACCCTTGGTATCCATAAGTTTGTTTTCTATGTCTGGAGTTTGTTTCTGTTTTATAAATAAGTTTATTTGTCTCATTTTTTTTAGATACCACATATAAGTGATATCATATGATATTTGTCTTTCTCTGCCTGACTTACTTCACTCAGTATGATAATCTCTAGGTCCATTTATGTTGCTGCCAATGGAATTATTTCACTCCTTTTTATGGCTGAGTAATATTCCATTATATATATATATATATATATATATATAGTTGCTTCCATGTCTTGGATACTGTAAATAGTGCTGCTATGAACATTGGGGTGCATGTATCTTTTTGACTAAGCTGTTCCTTCTACCTTTTACACTCCTATGCCCATCTTCTCTTCATCTGGTTAGCCCATATATAGTCAATGTTCTCTTCTAAGATGTCACTTTTTCAGGGTAGCTTTCTAAGACCTCTAAGACTAGGATAAGTGTTTTTCAAAAGTACTCCCATCACATTCTTTGTAACCCCCTATCATTGCAGCTATCAAACCCTACTGAAATAAATCTGTGAATAATACAAGTTTAATCATTATGTAAGAAGGTGAAATAAGAACCACAATGTATGTTTCAACTAAAATAAGACAAAAAGGAAAACATTCTATATTTCTTAAACTAAAAGCACTTTTTAAAGTGGTTTATTGACATTTCCCATTGTTATTTAATTGGATTTAGCTTCCTGATACTGTCTTCCAACACCATTAAGATAAAATGCTGATTTATACATAGACTCCTTTAGGGGAAGATGTACACTAATTATTTTGTTTCCTTTTTGGAAAGAGGCTGATTCTCAAAGGAGGGAATAAAGAGTAGAATTTTGAAGATTTAGCCAACAGCACATTATTCTACTCCAATGAATGAACTATTGTTCAGATTGCTAAGGATTTTAGCATGTTTGAGGCTGGTAGAGAAAGAATTAGGGTAAGATTGTATAGAACCTTGATGTTTACTCATAAATTTTCTACTTACATCACTGGGGGATGACACAATTGAATAAAAGCTCAACACAGGCATTTCACTAGAGCAACTTAGATGTGTATTCAATTGTCAATAAATCCATCATTTTCATCTTCATCCAAACTTGTTCTTCTTTCTGTCTTCCTTTTTCTGATTAATGATACCATCATCTGAGCTATAGAAACCTCTAAAGTAGACTTATTTTTCTCTCACCAGTCACATTCAGTCACTTCATAATGTCTTGTCAATTATACTTTCAAAATGACTCCTTTTCTCCCATCCCATAACTACTGTCTTATGGCAGGCCTTTATCATCTCTTCAGTGATTCTCTAACTGGTTATCCTACCTGAACACTCACCCCATCAAACCAACTCATCCTTCATAGCATAATGGTAAAGAGTGTCTTCTCTGGAACCAGAGTGCCTGGGTTTATCACCCGGGTTCTGCCACTTGGTAGCTATGTGATACTGGACAAGTTATTTAACTTCTCTGTACCCTCTGTACCTCATTTTCCTTATCTGAAAGATGAGAATCATACTAATATCTACTTCATTAGATTATTCTAAGAATGAAAATATGTATCATATTTAGAACAGTGCCTGGCCCATAGCAAATGCTGCACACGCATGAACTAGTGATAATAGTAACAGTAGTGAAAGCTATCTGTGCTTCTGCTTTAATATTCTTGATGTTTCTTCATTGCCTAAGTCCACTTTCCTTAGCATGGTATACAAGCCTTTTCACAGACTATACCCAGCTGATGGATTCCAATTCTATTTCTAGCTACCAAATAACTTATATTCTAGCCACACTGAACTTGACATTCTCTGAACAAGATATCTACATTTCGAGAACGTGACCTGGAAAACACTTATCTAGCCTTTAAAGATTTACTTTTAGTGCTATCTACTATCTATAAACTTAACGAATTCCACCCTTACTTTGAAACAGAATCAATTGCTATTTTCACTCTCTACAATGGTACTTTCTACATGCCTCTAATATTCATTTAACAAATTCTTATTGGGTATTTATTACATGCCAGACAATCTTCTAGGGCCTGGGGTTGCAGCATTAATCAAAAGAAAGTCTCCATTGTTCTTATGGAGATACAGATAACAAATAAATATCTCATTTGGTGATAGTTTCTACAGAAATACATAATACAGAGTGAGGAAGGTATGGGATATTAGGAAGAAGGAATGGCTATTTTATAGGATGGGCATCCAAATAAAATGTTGCAGGAGGGAGGGAGATAAGCAGTGGTGAAATACTGCTGATCCACTAAAAAAGGCACTGAGAATTGACCCTTGGTTTTGCCACTTGTATTTTATTAGTTATTTACCCATGTGTTTTTCTCACTAGACACTATGGTCTTCCAGATATTTAAAATTTGTGTCAGACACATGGTACTCAGTAAATATTGATTGAATTGAGTTGAATCAGCATGCCATTTGAGTATCTCATTGAAAGCCTTTGTCACAGAAGCAAAGGTATGCCATTGTCAAAATTTTAAGTAGTTTGTGATATGTATATTCAAGGCCAAAGTTATCCAGGGGAAAGAATAAAATTCGAGAGCTGGGACATTTGGGTTCAACTGTGTAACCCAGGACAGGATACAGACAGCTTCTACACATTTTATAAAGAGCTAATACAATAAGCTGTGTTGTGACTTTTGAAGACTTTTCCACCTCTTTCAGTATTTTAAGAAATAAGACTCCTAGGCTTAACAAAATATTCCAGAGGTCAATTGCAGGAGCTACTTGCTTAAAACTGTTAAATCTTATTTTCTTCAACTGGATTATAAACATAGCGAGCTTAAGAAATACACATTGGATTCAGACATTTATATCATAAGTCATCTGTTTCTCTGTTGCATATTTAACCAGAGGTTGGAAGCACTGGGCAGACTTGAGATATTTGCAGCCTGCATGAGTAAGCTCGTCTAGTTCTTAAAAGCTTCAATGTGGACAGTCATCTTATTTGTCCTTCCTTACCTAGACTTCTGGAGATTCGTGTTTAACTTTTGCGGGCCAGACTACTTGTCTAGCTTATTTAAAATGTCACCTTAAAACAGGAGCATGAGCTACATACAACACACTGGATTTGCTTTTCAAAACTTAGGACACAGATCCTTCCTTTCTTACTCACTAGGAAAGTACAATCTTCTCCAAAGGATGTCTTGCTCTTATGCAAAACCTTTGTACTCTGGCTTTCTGAGAATATTTTTATTTGAAGAGTTTTTTTTTTGAAAAAAATGTATCTATGTGTTTAGCATAATATCCCTCTTTCTTTGTTACTTGATAATGATCATTTCCTTTATTAGATAAAATGATATCAAATCAAGGAAGTATTATTTTACAGAATACGTTTATAAAAGTTTTGCTGTCACGATTAGAGCTAGACCTTTGATCAAAATTTTCAGCAGTAAGTAATTCACTCATATTTCAAGACTTGCCCATGAATGTCTGGCTCAGTTATGTCCTAGTTGATTTTCCCATTTAAGTTGCTGTCTCTCAATTCAAATATGAATTTTATTTTTATTGTCTTTTATTAACAAAAGTATGTTCACTACAGAAAAATTTGGAAAGTTCACAAAAATAGAGAAAATAGGATAAAAGTGACACAGAGATACCACTTATAAGTATATTGGTATGCCTTCATCAATGTTTGTTTTAAGCACTTTCTACAAACTCCAAAAATGCAATTGTGATCATATCTACATACTGTTTTGTAACATATTTTCTCTTAATAAATGCATCTTATGTCACTAAGCATTTTCAAAAAGGGATTTTTTGATGATTTTAAGGTCCTGATATTTCATATTAATATAGTAGGTGGAATTTGTCTATTTTCCTGATATTTGAGCATTAATATTGTTTCTATTTTTTACTATAATAAGTTATAGCAAAGATAATTCTTAAAAAATCATCCTTCATTGACTTCAGTTAAGGAATTTGATCTATACAGTTTGTTCAGAATTGTTTCAGAGGTCCTCTTTGCATTAAAACACTATCCTTGGACTTGCTATTGTCATTGTTGACTTTTATATGTTTCACGGAGATGAGAGGTTTATGGGATTTGTTGTTCAGATTTTTTTAGATGCATTATTGTAAGACATTTTGATATGTATTCTTTGTTCCTTGAATTTTAAGTGTTTTTGCTGATCTTTAAATTTTTTTTGTTGATGTATAATTTTGTATTTGGCCTCTAATTAGCCCTATGTTTTGGAAAAAAAACAAAATTGGGAAAATAGATGAGCTGGTATAACACACTGGGAGAGCAGATGGGAAAAAAGAACATGCAAAGATGTCAGTTTGTTAGTTTCTGTAACACTATACAAAGAGTCACAAGTGACATACATTTAACATAGCTTCAAACTTTGAAAAAAGTTTGCTTTTAAGTACTTCTTGTAGCTACATTCTGTAAGATGTGAATAAAGGAACTTTTCTTTTTCGCAGAGTATAGTTTTGATTATTGTACAGTGGAAAGATCATTGAACTCATAAGATAATTTAACAAGCAATCATTTAATAATTTGCCTATGTTTTCTTATAGGGAGAGACTAACAATATTTTCCTATCATATGCTATGCACTTGATATTATCTTTATAGTCTTTATTTTATACAAACTTTACAACAGTATTATGAAGCAGATATAGTTATTCCCAGTTGCAGTTGAAAAAAAGTGAGACCACATTATAGACATTAACTTGTCAGAGGTAAGAGAGAAAGAGAAAATAGCCAATTGGAAATTTGAGTCCAGGTGCTACCTCCAAAGACATGTGAGTTTAATCATTCTTCTATACAGTGTCTCCAGAATATGCTGGTCAGGTCAATGAAAACAATCAAGTCTATGTAGCAATTTTAAATTATCACCAATATTTTGGCTTTCTGGTTTACATACTGAGAATCTGTGTACACAGCAATTCTAGGATACTAATAAATCAATATTCTAGACCAGCTAGTCTGAAAATCAGAACATACACTGGGATTAATTCACCAAAGTCAATGTCATTTTATAAAGCCCCTGTCAAGTACCTAGTTAACTATTCCCAGGGACATCTCAATTACCCACAGAACTCTTCTCTAATATAATTGAGAAAAAGGGAATATCTTTACTAAAATAGCCACCTTTTCTAATGTGGGTCAAAGAGCAAAGAGCAACAGGTCATTTCATAGGTGACTGTAGGCAGGATTTCTCTCCAGAGAGAAAGAGGGAAGAAAGATATTTACAGAGTGTATCTGCATCACAGAGTGTACAACAGATTGTTCAGTATCTGCCCTAGTCAAGAAATTAAACTGGTCTAGAAAGCAATGATTTCTTCTATATATCACCCAAACAACAGCAGTAGCAGAAAAGCAAATCAACATAGATGCCTTGATTGTCCAAAGTATTTAACATATAGACAGTGTTGGTTGCTAAAAATGTTTAACAGTACAAATAAATTAATTTATTGTGTTTTTTTTTCAGATTGAAGTTAAAACAGCAATTTATTGTTTACTTGTTAGGGTGACTTGGTCTTTTCAAACCAGAGAAATGTAATTTTCTTCTAAAATATTTTAGTTATTTTCCTAGCCAAAAAAAAAAAAAGACCACATCATTAACTTCAAAGGAATGCTAATAAACAAAAATTATTTAAAAGTTTTTTAAGTTCAATTAATTGGTTATAGCAGGCTGATTTTGTCACACTTTGGTAACCGGTATATTGTAAGTAATTTTGATGATCTCCAATTCAGTTCAACAAATCAGTTTTGCATAGTAAGGCAAAAATTGAGTTGTCTTGATAATTACGAGAATTATTAGCCTGTATGGTATTTGTGATAAATTGGTTAATCAGCTTTTTTTTTTATTGCATTCCAAGTTTTAGGGCTCTAAAACAAAGGTAATTTATTTTTCTGTATAAACTAATACATCTGAATTTCTAACTTCCAATGTTTACAACAAATCTCAAATAACCTTTCTATATAACAAAATCGCTATAGTATACTTAATAATAGCTTCAGACATTTGTCTTACAGTTTGAGTACTATTGAGATAGGCATAATCATAAATTTCCATCAAATGAAAGATAATTATTCAAAAGATTTAGGCTTATAATATAAAATCTTATTTATTCCCTGCTCATCCTAGCATGGTATTAAACTCTGTGGGTCAAAAATCACATCATAAAAGTCAGGAAATGGCTATTTATGCAACAAGCATTTGTGACAAGTAGCATATTTACAAGTATGTTTGTCAGGCTTGTACTTGAAATTCATGTTTTTGATTTGTCTTGAAAGACAAATCCTCATTTCAGTGTAAGGTACTGTGTACATATTAATACATAAACACTAGCTTATAGAACATAAGCTGCACTTTTGAAGTGAAGACCCACACAAACCTTCATGAGTTCTACAGAATATGAATAAGTGTCTTGCAATACATTTAAGCCGAACCCATCACTGAAATGTTCAGCTCTGTCCTCTCAACACAGGAATTATAAATAATCCTTTTTGAAGGTTAGTTAACTTATTTTGCCATTATCTGGAGAAATCCAGGCAAGTGCTGCATAAATTATGTGACCGGAAGACAACATATATTAGTTGGTGTTGACAATTTAACCATAAAGACAAGATTCTTGCTATCTAGGTTGCAACTGCTATCAGTTATTGAATATTTACTGTGTGCCAGGCACAATAATAGGCATTTGGCACATTTTCTAAAATTCTAAGCAAAGTTCTATAGGGTCAATATTTTCCCTATTTCACAAATACTAATTGACAGAGAGGGGATATGAGTCCATGTTTGGACCCAAAGCCTTCATTTTCACAACTATGCCATGCTCTAGCATTCTACTTAAGCATGATCTAACTCAAAGAAATCACCAGTGATATCACATGGTGTTTAATTTGAAAAGCATGTTTATTCACAAAGTAGTTGCAATAGAATAGAGCCAGTGCTTCAATCATTTAACAAGTATTCATAGCACTATCTGAAAGCAATAGGTCTAGTGGATGCACAAGATCCTTGGATGCACCCAGAGAATTCTGATTCTGATTTTTCTGTCTGCTAGAAGACACCTACATGCTAGAGCTGAGCCAAATAAATAAAGGTTCTGTTTCATAGCTGAATTATGAAACCACTGATATAAGAGGAACCTAAGAGGTCCTGCATGCCTGCTGGAGCTAGTGTGGATGGATAGATGTGTCATAAAGTGGGCATTAAGGTTCATCTGCAGATGCTGTGTGGATAATTCCTGTTTTTCTAAAGCAGTAGTTCCTAATCTCTTTTTCCTATAGAATCTTTTGAGAATCTAAGAGCTATGGGCTCTTACCACAGGAATAAAATATATATGGAAATATACTCAGAGTTTTGCATAATATTTCAGGGAGTCCATCGCCCCTCCAAATCCCATTTATGCCTTGACCATATAGATTAAGAACCTTTACTGTAAAGCCTCTTTGAAGCTTCAAAGAGGATTTCTTTGCAACAAGGATAGTTGGGCCCATTTGAAATAAAAATATTTAACAATAATCAAAGACTTTCCTTGTCAATTTCATTAACAGAAAGATATTTTTTATTTTAAAGTGTTATTATCATCAGTATTTCTGAAAAGCATAGCTAATTGTATGTTGGCTAGGCCTCAGAAACCAGTTCAAGGACAGTTTCTAGGTCCCCTCCTTGTCTCTGATGTTGATGGCTCTTATTTGACTAGTAAGTAGACTGGCATCATCTAACCCCAGCTAATTCGCCATATGTGAAAGAGAGCAAAATAGTCTACCTTCATAAATATTTTCTAATAAACAACACATTTTGTTTAATCAGCAAAACCAATTTTACTATTAGCTTTAAATAGGGACAAATACATCTGACAAACTAGAACAAAATGAAAAATATTTTAAAAACTCAATTTAATATAAATAATATGTTCTATGAATTGTCCACCTCATGAGTCCTGAATGTGAGCCCTAGCTGAAGCTCAAGGGTTAAGGAATTCCTGGGATGGGTTAGAGAAGTTTGTAAAGAGCTTGGCAGCTACATGTGAGATTAAAGATACTCACAGCTGCTTTAGTTTTGCTCAAGAACAGAAGCATGCCCATAAAATAACCCTGTTGGCAAACTCCAGGAAGATGCAACCTATTGGAGTGTTAAAAGTCAACGCTCAGAAGAGCAACTTCCCACTAAAGGTGACTTAGGTTACCTGAGGCTTTGAGAATTTTGGTGTGATTGTGGTATGAGTTTTCTCTATGTTCACATTTGGATATATGATGTCAGAAAGAGAGAATCAAGGTAAAGGATATGATTATTTAACAAAATCCAGTCTTAAGATGCTCATTTCAGCATTATGATTCAGACTATTTTAAGCAAGTTATTTTCCCGAATGCACTAGACACAGGAATAAAACCTCACAATCTGCAGATATGTTTTGTGCAGCTTACGCAATATATTTTGATGAACTTGGATGCCCTTGGATGTGCATGTACTCTCCAATTTATCACAGGCCCCACCCCATCTTATCATTTTACTCTCTGTCCTTCACTTAAGGTTAACTGCTTGGGCCTTGAAGGCATTTGAGTTTGAGATCCTATACCTAGAGAGGAATCATTAACACTCTTAGGATATAAGGACTCTTGCTTATTTTGTAGCTAAAGTAGTTTACCTAAGTATGAAATTATGAATTAGATATGAATTTGGGTACAACTCAAATGCTGATGAGATAATCAGTTAGGCAACGAGTATTTGTTTAGTGAATGACTACTATGTACTAGGCAATCCCAGGCACAGGAGAAATCTGCATTAATGAGACATATGTGCTTCTTGTCCTCATGGAGCTTCTGGTGTGGCAATGAAGCTCACAGACTAGAATTACTGAAATCCTTTTCTTTCCCCTTTTCAAAAAACTGAAGTATAACTGTTTTCTAATATGTTAATTTCTAGTGTACAGCATAGTGATTCAGTTATACATATATATTTTTTTCATATTCTTTTTCATTATAGGTCATTAAAGATATTGAATATAGTTCCCTGTGCTATACAGTAGGACCTTGTTGTTTATCTATTTTATATATAGTAGTTTGTATCTGCTAATCCTGAACTCCCAATTTATCCCTCCTCTCCCCTGCACTTACCCCCTGGTAACCGTAAGTTTGTTTTCTATGTCTATGAGTCTGTTTTTATTTCCTAAATTAAGTTCACTGAAATTCTTAAGAAAAGCCTTAACAAGAAATGTAAAGGATCCATGTGAGGAAAAATGTAAAAGTTTACTGAGAGAAATCAAAAAAGCTTCTTTGAGATAAACAGTATGTTCCAATTGAAGAGGAATGAATGTTGCAAAAATGTCATTTCTTCCCAAATTAATAGATGTTTTAACACAATCCAAATCAAAACCTAAATGAGATTTTTATGTATTTTGACAAAATGATTCTAAAATTCATATAGTAAACAGATAATACAAAATAAAATTAAAGCAAAGCATGTCACTATCAAAACATTATAAAACTATAGTGAAACAGAATATTAAACATTCTTTTTATAAGATTCAATTCTTGATAAATGAAGCATCACAAATTTGGAGGGTAAAGAAAGAATTGTTTCAGAATGGTACTGTGATGATTGGTTAACTATAAGGACAAGTACTGTTACATTTTCATCTCATACTATATATCACAATAAAAATCCAGATGGTCTAAATAGTTAAATGTAAATCATCTAACTATAATTGGAAAACATAAAACATACAGAAAAACAAGCCATTAAAGAAAAGAGAATATGAACATCAATCTACCTTCTGAATAGGATGCGCTTTCTCTCTGTAAGATTTAAAAACAAGGCAAGAAAGGAAAATTGAATAGATTGGACTATACAGAAATTAAGATGTCTGCTTCTTAGGTAATATAAAGTTAAAATATCAAGATGGAGAAAAATATGTTAAAATAAAACAAAGAATGAAAATCTTTAATATGTAAATAGCTTATATGTATGTATATAAATTCATATATATTTATATATAAAAGCACTGAAGACCACAATAGACAAATGAGCAAGAACATTAATTGACAGATTGTAAAAATACAAACGGGTAAAGAAGATAAGAAAACACATTCAACCTCACTGGCTATCAAAGAATTGAAAATTGGGTATACATGTGTATTAATTTAACAATTTTTTTCTAATGAAAATATTCAAGCTGGGTAAGGATGCAATAAAAGTGGATATACACTTTCTCTAGGAGTATGACCTGGAACAATATCTCTAAAAGGCAGTTTGTCAATGTCCATTAAGAACCATAAAAAGATTCATATGTTTGACATTTTAAATTCTGTCCTAGTAGGTTATGTTAAAGAAGTACATACACTTGATCTTGACCAAAGTAATAATTAACAAACTTAAGGAAATTGTCAGAGATGCTAAGATTAATTTCACAAAGATTTTCTTTGGACCACTATACAGAATAGGGGCACACTGGAAAGAGCAAATATGTCCAATAAATAGAGAATGTTCAGGTAAGTTATGTAATGTTATGTAATTATTAAAATATTTACAAAGAATTTGCAGCGACTTGGAAAAATGATTAGAGTAACATGTAATAGTAAGTACTGCATGCTCATAATGGGCCAGGCGTTTTACTCTGTGCTTTAAACACATTATTTCATTGAAGAAAAATGTTTTAATGGAGTAGGGGGAGATGGAGATGAGAGCTGGGTACAAAATCAATATGGCATAATCTCAACAATACTAAACGTACATAGTAAAAAAGACTGAAAGAATCTATATGCAAATAAATGCTCAGACATCACTGGGTGATTTTTTTCTCCTTTTTTTTTCTTTTGTACTTCATTGTAGTTACAAACTTTTTAACAGAACAGGTCTATATTAACCTATATGCAGAAACAATAAATAGAAAACAATTATCATGTAAATGTCATTCCTCACCAAAGAGAAGAGACCTATTTGACTCTATTTCTGACCCTCTCTTCTGCTCTGACTTCATCCTTAATTCATGTCCAACTACACCTATTTGACAGAACTGAAAAAGTCAACTGATATGTTTACCTTCATTAAAAGACAATGAAGACATTTATTTTATATAAATTATTTTTAAATCTAATGTAAAATGAGTTAGACAACAGGTTACACATGGAAGTAACTATAAAAGCCAAGTAAGTGAATGAATTCCATTCTGGATAGCCCATCTACAAATCAGGAAGTTCATATTAGGACTATGTAGTTCAGTTATATTCATACTAGGAGTACTCATAACTATATTTCATATTCAATACTAAGAATATATAATTCAGTTACATTCATGAGAAAACAAATTCCCAACTAACTTCTGACAGTTCTTAATCTACATGGACCAGCTTCTCAGCTGCTCACTTATTTTATTAAACCCAAACTGTAATGAAGTTTCCTTAGGGATAGCAAATTACATCTGCTTTTTGATGTTTTCTTTGCAGTCAGAGTTAAATATATATGTCCCTAATGTCTATCTTATTACTGAATTCACTTATATAAATCTTTCATGAGGATCTATCAAGATTAAAATCTGTGTTTTCTACAATGCCATCTAAAATGTCTCTTTGAACGTCCAAAAAAAAAAAAGCATAGACACAAAATATTGCTTTCCAGAATTCTTACATTCAAGATCTTTCATTAAATTTTATTATATAATAGATGTTGCAACTTTCCCATTTGTGTTTCTGGAATTAAATAGGTGGTGGCTGTTTACTTGCTGTAAGTATATCAGACTTTTTTCTTTATCTGTAGATATGACGTATAAAAAGAGAAACCTTGGTACACCAAAAGCAGATCACCCAAGTTCACTTGACAAAAAGAGATGTCTATCTTCCTCAACTTTATTCCTAATATTCTTAAACCTCTGTCAGACTGGCTTCTTGATGTGAATGTGCACAACCTACTTGCTTGCATCCTCCCAATCATTGGATAGGGGTAAACTTCTAGACATTGAGTTTTAGCTCTCCAGTACACACGGTCAACATACTGGCTCATTCTCATATACAGTCAATAGTAACTTCCTTCTCAAGGATATATTGCCCTCTTTGATATATTCTGGAGAAAAAAGATACCATTAACTTTATATTTTTTTAATTTAAAATCATTTTCATCCTTAAAAGATTGCATATAATGTAAGAAATACATCTTCAAATCCATTAACCCATTTTTCCTAGATCCTCTTAATTCATTTTTCTACCTGTCCTAGTTCATTTTGAAATAAAACAGCAAGTAAACAATGACATGGCAGTAATGTTTTCTAAGAGAAATCTGGCTAGAATTGGGCAGGATCTGACATTGCAGTACCACATTCTAGAATCTGGAGCTTCCTTTAAAATCCAAATACTCACTCTTGTCAGTGCCCAGATATAATTAGGACCTGAAAGCCTGACTCAAACTAGTCATATACACACAAGACCTGGTAAACAACAAAATTCCAAATTATTACTTTACAGTAATAAATCTAACTGTCACATAGATTATTTGTGTCAACCTGATCAATGCATTCTCTCCTTGTAACCAAGTGGCACATGAAACAAATTTAATTAGAAAATATTATATTAATTCACCCCACAAAATGTCCCTATATTCTGCACAGTCTCTCTCCAGTAGGTTGAGAAACATTGGAAGTTAAATCGTATCGGGGTGCTTTCTGAGCTTTGAGTCGAACGGAGAATTTGATGAATCAAATATTGTGATAAGAATATAATCCAATACATCCTTGCAAATGGAACTGGAAATTTTCAACGGCTGATGGCTAAGGTCCTCTTTTTCTTCGATGCTAATTTACCAGATTGGGCCAGTGTTGGTCTCTGTGGCTCAGCATTTTGTATAGTTCTAATTTGCATATGTCTGCTCATATTCATGTGTTGATCTTAGGGTTGAAGATCAGTAGTTAAATGGCATTGAAAGCATCTCACTATAACACATACTTCCTTGCTACTATACCTATTTCCTGTTGTCATCAGCATTATCCATTAGTATCTGGTCAGGAAAATATAAATCACCATAGGTATTTCAAGGAATGAGAATTTAATGCAGAGACTTGATAACAAGTGTTGGAAGAACTGAAAACCAAGTGCGCTAGGTAACACCATTTTTCCTTTTGCTTCTCTAGGCTATGGATATGATTGGTTCTTCTAACCTAGGAATATTAGTGTGGGATGAGCGAGTATGTTTTTATAGTTGAAATGCTTCTGCTGATTTTTCTTTTGGCATACGTATCCAGCTATTAAAATGTATTTTGCAATATGACAGCCACCTATTATCAAGGGATAAACTGAAACAGATTCCAGTTAAAATCAATTTGAATAAGATTATTGATTTCCCACGGTACTGCACATTGTCTAGCTGCTAAATTGACAGATGAAGGTTTGGGGATATAATATTAACTAGTATAAAGGATACTTTATCAAAAGAAAAACTTACATGACCTTTGGTCTCTATGCCCTCATTCCATGAGAGGTATTTATTAGAAGGTGGTCATTTTATAATGGGTAGCAAGGCTCAGTAGCTGAGCAATAGGCCTGAAAATTCTGGTAAGTTAGCTTTGAGCTTTAATTTTGGCTAAATGACATACTGAATGACCCTATAAGTTATTTTAAATGAAGACATGAAGCTAGAGGAGGATGTTGGAAAAAAAATTTTTTTTAATCCAAAGTCTATAGTTATTTTTGCCTTGTCAATTCTCCTACTCACAAATAATATGGACAAAATTAGAAGGTGTCTGAGGAGACAATTTGGTTTCTGAAATAGTTTTTTTTTCATCTATAAATGATGATGCATTAGACTAAAATAAATTCTAAAAGTTTTGGAGTTTTGTCTTCAATTTGTTTTGCAAGTAGCTGAATAAATGTGCAAAGTTTTATCAAAGGCATGAGTTTGTTCCCTTGTAGCACAGCAACTTCAAGGTTAAGGGATGCCTTATAGCAGGGATTGGAAACTCAAGTGCCTAAAAGAATAAAACAGGTAAACTGCAATAATGAAACTACTGGCACAGTCCTGTGTTTTCACATATGTACAGGTCTACCAGTTGTCCTTGAGAAGTCAAAAGTCCAAATATATATGTAAAATCTCATGAACTTTAAATGCTGACAAAAAGTTTCATTTTTTTTTTAAATTCAGTGGACTAAACAAAATATACCTAGTGCTTTGGATTTGGCCCATGGGCCACCAGATTGCAAATTGTTGATAATGTAGAGGAATAGGGATGCAGTGAGTAAACCAACGGCTCATGTCCCCAACTGACCTCGCTCAGGGACCATTATTTTGAGCTGGCAACAAGCCTCTTGCATTGCCTGAAACCAACACTCACTATATGTCAGATACTATGCTAAGTGTTTCACATGCATTACCCTATTGAATCCATGATTCTTGCTGGTTAGTTATTATTGTCCCTGTTTTACACATGAAGATACTTAAAGATTATGCAACTTGCCCAAGTTTAAAAAGTAATAAGTAGCAGTAAAAGGACTCATATTAGATCTGACTGATTCCACAGATTATCTCTTAATAACTCTACTATACTAGCTTTTCAGGAACCCCAGGGTCACAACACACAACAACTTTAGAGACCAGGATAAAGGTATCCTGAGCTGGTTGAAAGGAAGGAGAATGGTGAGGAAATGGTTGTAAGGATCATGGAGGGAAAGTTAACAGAAGGATTCCAACATCATCCCCTATACTCTTTTTCCCCATCCACCCAACTTTATCAGAGACCTAGAGACCCTGTCGGTTACCACTCCCATCCTTGTATCTTTGACTTCTTTTCCTCTAGACCCCATCAACATTCAGTGTCTACTCTTTCTCATTAAATGAAGAATGACAAAAACAGTAACTCCCTTGGCTCCATATCCTCTTCCAGCTACCGCTCTATCTCCTGTCTTTTATAGGCAAATTTGTAGAATGAGCTGTCTGTGTTCTTTCTCTCCGTTTCCTCACCTCTTATACATGCTTTAACCCACTTACGTGATTTCTATCCCCAAATTCGATCACCAAAACTTCTCATGCTAAATTTACCAATGGCATACATATTACTGTATTCAATTCTGTTGCTCTAGTCTTGGTCTCTGAGCATTTGACAGTATTGACAACACAGTCTTCACAAGGTATTCTCTTCTCTTGACATCTATCTCCTGAATTTCCTCTTACCTCTTTGTCTCTCCCACCCAATGTCCTTTGCCAGTTCATCTTCTTCCGTTAGACCTGACCCTCAATTGGTAAAGTTACTCAAAGACTGTACATTAAGCTCTATTTTCTTCTTACACTCACTACTAAATCATTGGCCATCTCATCTCCCTTAATGGCTTTATATACCATCTATATGCTGATATATCTCAATTTGATATCTCAAACTCACAAATCTTCCCTAATTAATACATGCAACTACCTACCTAATATTTCTACTTGGATAATTCATGTGGATCTCAAATAGACACAACCAAAATTTAACTGTTTATCTCCTTCATGTTGTTTTCTCCTCAAATCTTCCCCAACTGTGGAAATGCATCATTATTCATCCAGTTTGCTTAAACCAGAAAGCTCAAAGTCATTCTTGATACCACCTCCCATTATCATGCCCCTCACATCAAATTACTCAACCAAGTCTTGTTGATTCTATTTCCAAATTATCTCTTAACATTGTCCTTTTATCTTATTCTACACTGACTACAGTCTGATCTAAGCCACCATCATCCATCATCTACTACAATAGTCCTGAATTGGTATCCCTGCATCTGTATCCTTTTTGTACATGCCTGTGTCATATACATTTTCAAGATTGGTAAGTTCAACCTCATATGATCATAGATGTCTGTGTGTCTTCTATACAAAGACGAGTAACAAAGGTAGTATTAAAATAGCCGCTCCCAATTAGACTTCTGGCCTAATCTGTCTCTTAATTTAAAAAGAAGACATAAAGCACTAAAAGAAGACACAGAGCACTAAGTCATCTAGTAGAAGAGGTCAAGCAGTATATGCTTGTGGATCTCTACATTAAAGGCAAGATCCTCAAGGTATCACTGTCAGGTCTCCATGATCTTGATCTTGGAAACCTTTGTAGGGGAAAAAAAATAAACAATTGAGCTAACATGTTAGGCCACTGAAACTATAACTCCTAGAGACTTGGGAGGCCATGTTTCAGCAGATAAGGGAATATGTGATATCTGAGAGTGATAAAGAAGCATGACATAGCAGGGATGGGGGAAAACATCATGGCAGTGGAGAAATATTATCACACAGCTTAGAAGTCTAACAGTAGCCTTAGGATAACTCCTTATTATTGGAATTTATGAGTCAGGGGTATGTGCATTTGTAAGGCTTTTGTTAATTTTACCAAACTTTCATCAAAACAAGTTGGAGTGATTTACACTCTCACCAGTAGTATATAGACTATCCACTTCACTTATGACATTTGAAATTGAGCACCTGAGTAAAAACAAATTCTTGCCTCTTGTTCATGGCTATGGCCATGCTGACCATATTCTTTTATCTCTTGATATTCTAAAACATATTGTTTTTATTTTTTGTTCAGCTATATTCTGACAATGATTTCCATATAAATTAATGGACAAATAAAAGGTATCATGTTTTGAATGCTCACAATATTCCATGTACTGTGGTGAAGTGCTCTATAAATATTAAGTTTTTTAAAAATTCTCAAAAATAGCCTGGGAAAACAGAGATTAAGCTATTTGTCCCCAATATCTTATAGTAACTAGCAGAGCAAGACTATCAACCTAGACAGTGAGTGTTCAAATCCACTGTATAGCTCTTTGAATTATAAAAAGTATAATTATTGGATCAATTGGGAACTCCATGTATATTTAAATATTTATTATTAAATTATTTCAAGACTTTGGGCCTATTATACAAATTAAATTTGCTTTATATTAGATGCTCACAGTCACTAATACAAATTAAATAAAAATGCTGAATGGTCACACCACTTCCTAACAAGTAAATGAATCTTCAGTTCTACATACAATTTCCATATAGCTCATATTTTTAAGATGTTATTTCTTGCCTATGGCACTTATTTATTCTAAATAAATTCTAAATCATCCCAATTATGACTATCATATAGACAAATATTTGGATATAATTATAATGGGAATTGAGGAAGCCGTCTCACCAATATTACCATACCTTACTAAATTCCTTTCAACCATTAATTTAAAAATTTTATCCAATCTCAAACATTGTTGTCCTCATATTGCAAATGTGTAATAAAGTTTTCTGGTTTTAAACTGACTACAGTGACAACTAGCATATCTGTAATACTTTCCAGTACATTATTTCATTTACTCCCCATAACAGCCCCATGAGGCATGTCTATTATTGTTATTATCCTAATCATCATAGAGATAGCAAGTCTTTCCTCAGGTGATTCAGGTAGTGAAATAGTAGAACCAAAATATAAACTCAGTTTTTGAGAGTCCAAGTTCTTTCCTCAACAGATACTTCCTCTTCCTTGACATTTTAAGGAGGTTAATAACCAACAAAATGATCAAATGTGAAGGAAAGGAGCTGATGGATTGATGAATCAGTAAATCAAATTTCAAACACTAACTAGGAGGAGGGTATAGCTCAGTGGTAGAGTGCATGCTTAGTATGCATGAGGTCCTGGGTTCAATCCCCAGTACCTCCGTTAAAAAAAATTTAAATAAATAAATAAACCTAATTATCTCCCTACCTACCCCTAAGAAAACTCAACACACACACACACACAAAATTCACTAATCCTCAGATGGTCTCAGACATAGTGACACAGTAGATTATAAGAGTTTTACTTGAGGACATGATGTGGTCCTTCCCCAATAAGAACACCTATCTCATTTCATGGGTCAATTGGAAATGAAGAGAGCAGCCAATGTTAATTAACCTGCAGAGGGATTTTTTTTTTTTTATAGCTTGTCTTTACTTCAAAGTCAGGGCTATTTCTTTGCTCATTTCTTTGTTCTTTTTTCTGTCTTATATCATTGCCTTTGGGGCCCCACAAATTGAAGAATTGTTAATGAATTGGGCATAAGCTCCTAGTGTAGCATTTTCAAACCAACAGACCATTACAGATTAATATTTATTTCTGATTTGGTGGTCAAAGAATGACACTGAACATTTTAAGACATTTTATTTGGTTGATTGTTCCTAATATACATAGTTCCATAAGTGGCTGTCTGAAGGTTGCCTAGATAAAAACAACTGTAGAACTAGACAAGACCTTAGAGATCACTCATTGCTTTATATATGCAACATAATTCTTTGTATCTAATATTGTTTATAAAACTGTTTGATTTTGTCTTTTTCATTTTGACTGAACTATTTGGGAGAAATTTTCGAAAATTTTCTACTTTATCAAAATATCTCTATGGAACTGTATGAACCGTATACAGAAATGCTGTTTGGAACTGTCTGAAACACTTCAGGACAGCGACTGTAAAGGAATTTCTTACTGTACAATGTCTGAATTTTAACAGTTTGTCTTCTGATTTGAATTTAATCAAATTTTGCTAACAGACATAAAATATATAAACCCCTTTTATAAAGTGTATTATGTTTTAGAATATACACACAAAATAAGAAAGTACTGAAAGGAGACCTGGAAATGAACTAGTTCAAGAGATCTCAAATCTTTTTCCTATATTTCTCAATATATTTGGCAGCGATACCCAAAAACACTTTCTTTTTGGTATTCCCCATCACTAATCATAGGGAAATGTAAATCAAAACTACAATGAGATTTCACCTCACACCTGTTAAAATGGCTGTTATCAAAAAGACAAGAAATGAGTGGAGGGTAATAGCTCAGTGGTAGAGTGTGTGCTTAGCATGCACAAGGTCGTGGGTTCTATCCCCAGTACCTCCATTAAAAATAATAATAATAAATTTTTAAGAGACAAGAAATAAATTCTGGCAAGGATGTGGAGAAAAATGAACCCTAGTACACTGTTTGTGGGTATGTAAATTGATGCAGCCATTACGGAACACAATATGGAGATTTCTCAAAATATTAAAAATAGAACTAACATATGATCCAGCAATTCCACTTCTCAGTATATATCCAAAGGAAATGAAATCATTATCCTGAAGAAATACATGGGCTGCCATGTTCATTGCAGCATTATTTACAATAGTCAAGACATTATTTATAATATGATACACACACACACATATACACACACACAATGGGATACTATTTAGCTATAAAAAGTAAGGAAATCAACAATATGGATGGACATTGAGGACACTATGCTAAGTTAAATATGTGAGACAGAGAAAGAAAAATACTGCATGACCTCACTTACGTGTGGAATCTAAAAAAATGAAGTCATAGGAACAGAGAACAAATTGGTGGTGCCAGAGGCAGGGGGTGGAGTATGGGGGAAATGGGTGAAGGCAGTTTAAATGTACAAACTTCCAGTGATAAGATTTTAATGATTCTGGGGGTATAATGTACAGCATGGTGACTATAGTTAACAATACTGTTTTGTAAATTTGAAAGTTGCTAAGAGAGTAAATCTTAAAAGTTCCCATCACAAAGTAAAAAAATTTTCTGACTATGTGAAGTGATGAGTGTTAACTAAATTTTAGTAATCATTTTACAGTACATACATATATCAAGTCATTATATTTCACACCTTAAACTAATACTATGTTGTATGTTAATTACATGTCAATAAAAATGGGGGAAAATGGCAAAGTAATACATAAGGCCATAATAGACTGTCAAAGAATTAGCAACTCAAATGCAACAGCCTAGTAAAGATGACACTGATTTGGCCAACTAGTTTGACAAGTTTGAAAGCTTCCTCCCTGTCTGCTTGTCCAGGCAAGTAACATTCGTTGATGGCCCAAATGCGAAATCTGTGTGTCTCCTTCTCTGTCTCTTCTTCCCCACATATCATCTTTCTTTGGTAGTAGTAACTGGCTAAAAGATTCGATTTTAAGAGATGCTGAGCCAACTCATAATTTTAAGTATATACCTTAAAATAAGACAAAAAAAAAACCCCACATACTTTTGCTGGGAGAGTCTCAGAATCCATAATTCTGAGGAGGAGTGTCAGTTAAGTATATATTTTGAAAAACTCCAAGGTATTGCTGATATATTCCCTGAAGTGTTACTCCAGTTTCCATATATGAATCACTAATTTAGTTTACTCCCTTCATTTACTGAACTAGAGACTAAGATCTGGGAGATCAAATGATTTACTCAAACAGCTATTTGTTGAACAGCAAAGACTTGAGCCCTTTTTCGATACACCATATTGAAATTCTCTATAGCAGACATTTTTGTCTCACAAAAGCCATTTTCTGTTTCTCCCAACTCTGCACATTCCTTAGTAACATCACCCTGATTTGGGTCAGATTCAGGGAAGGCATGTGCATTATAGGAGGATGTACCACCTCCCCAGCCCAGGGAACTAATCTTGATCCGCCTATGTCACTTATGGTAATTCCATTCCCTATAGTCATTCATTGGTAAAGTTATGGCCAATGAGCCAAAAGGAAAATTCTACACAGGTAGCTTTTGGGAAAGTTTTTCTCACTGTTAAAAAGAGTCATAAGGAAATTAGAGGATATAATGGTATCTGCAGTTGCAGCAGCTGTCCTGTAATTCTGAAAGAACAAGTCTAAAAACAAAAGTCAATAAGCTAAAGAATTGCAGATTGTAAAAAAATGGAAGAATATGGATTCTCGCTGACGTTGTAGAGCCACTGAACTAATCAACCTTGGAACAACCATATTGCCAGATTTCTTGTTAAGTGAGTTAATAAATCTCTGTATTATTTACACTTATTTGACATAAGTCTTCTGTAACTTATTGTTTAAGCTGTCTTGAACCGGGTTTTCCAATACTTAGAGTCAAAAGAATTTTGAGTAATATCCAGTATTAGCGGGTTAGAAGGTTTGTTCCCTGTACCTAGAAGAAAACAATTCTGCAGTGCAATAGGGTGGAGGGAGAGAATATTTAGTGTTAAAGGCTAATTAATAAAGATATTGTAACTTAATGCAAGTTCCTTTTGAGAGAATATGAAAACTCTAACAGCCCCTTTAAAATAATTTTAATGCTAATAGCAGAATAACATTTTCAACGAGATCTGCAAAGGTTATATTTTTAGGTTTAGTAGTGCTGGTTATCCTTACTAGACAAAGCAAAATGGATCTCTACCACACTGTAATTTTACGTTTATTGGCATTTTAATATTTTAAAATTTATCTTCATTACCTTGTATTGCTCCACATCCTTACTCTCACATCTGGCTGAAACAGCCTTGAAATTTGTCTGCATGATACCTCTGTCTTTTGTCTTATTAATTCCATGTTTGTATAGGTATGCAAATATATAACTTGAGATGTGTGAAACTCTTTGAGGCTCCCATTCTTCCAAGTCGTATTTGAATTATCTGAGCCCATAGGGAAAACATCTGAGAAAGGTCATAGAATATTTTCAAATCATTGAGTTGTAGGGAAACTCATCACTCATTTAGATCAGTGTAATATTCAGAGCTTACAAACATTTTCTCCAGAAAATGTCTGTGAACTCTTTTAAATTATAAGACAGTGTGCAGAAGTGGCTACAAAAAGTGAGCGGATCTACCCTGGAGTATAGGCTCAATGTATATAAATAGTGTGGTTGAGACGTGCCAGAAAGAGTCTCCAATCACGATAATACCTCACTATTTGCCTGCCATAGGCTCAGAAACTTCTCTGTTATAAAATCATTCTCTTTGAATTTGAAGGATTATTGATTATAAATATTCCCTTTCTTAAAATTACAAATTATGAATTAAACAACGTAGATATTAGTTGACCACTAGCTAAAATCAAGAAAAAAATGAAAGAGTAGGGATCTGGGAAAAAAGGTATTTGGGGAAGGACACCAGGGCCAAACTAAGTGGGAAGTGTTAGAGTATCAAAGAGAATTCCCCCAACTCTTTATTCAAAGCTACAACAAATGATCATTGAACCCAGAAGTGAAAAAAAGAGGCTGCAGAAGAGTATTCCTTTTTTTGGTCAAAACACAGTTTTTCAGCCAGGTTTCATTGGCTCTCAGATGAGAGGTTTTGAAACATTAGTGTACTCAGGAGTCAACTATAAAGTTTATTTTAAAAGCCGATTACCTACCACCCTCAGATAATATTATTTCAAGGTTACGTTAGAACATAAAATTTCAGCTACACATGGGTCATCTGGGGTGAGCCTAGGAATCTATTCTTAAAAAGTTTCAGGGAGTGGTATCAGTCAAATGGCAGAGCAGGAAGCCCTGAACCCTCCTTCCCCTCATGGACAAACAATTCAACTACACACAGTCCAGTTCCCTTTATGAGAAATCCAGAAACTAGTTGAGAGGTTCCTACACTGCAAGCAAGTACAAAACCAGCCACATCAAAACTAGAAGGAAATTTGAGACATGCTGTCGTAATCCCTACATCTGGTGCAGCACCATATAATCAGGAGGAAACCCATAGCTCCCAGCTTCTCCCTGGAGAAGGAAATAAAGGACTGCACCATATAACCAACACTGATTTTTCTGGCCATTACCTGAATCATTGCTTTTGTCTCACCTGACTTCGAGTGCTGAAATGATCAGGCGCACTCTAGACACCTGTAGGTAACCAAGAAAAAGATAGTTTGAACTAACATACTAGCACTCACCACAGCCCATTCCCAAGGCTCAGTTTTAAGCGAACAGGCAAAAATCCCACTTTCCAGCTTATCCCTGAGGAGAGAAGAAAAGTACTGGATCATGTGTCCTATATTTTGTTTTTCTGGGGGCTTCCCAAGGCACTGACTTACATCTCTCCTGTGTCAAATGCTGACAGAACCCTGGGGGATGCTAAGAATAAAAACAGTGGTTTGGACTTGTATGAAGGTTTGAGAGGTCCCCAGAAAATATAGCCAGGCTGATTGGTAAGGGTCTTCTCATGTATGAGAGCTGTCAGTAAGAAACAGGAGAGGTGGCTGTTTTTTCTAATGTACACATAGCAACACGAAGAGTCAAGGAAAAAGGTGAAACAGGGAAATATGTCCCAAAGAATGAAACAAGATAAATCTCCAGGGAACAAACCCAGTGAAATAAAGATATCTGATTCACCTGACAGGTAATTAAAAATAAATGTCATTAAAAATGTTCCATACGGTCAGGAGAACAACGTATGAATAAGCAAATGAGAATTTCAAGAAATATAAAAAAGAAAAATATATGAAACAGAAATCATGGAGCTGAAGAATACAATAATTGAACTGAAATATTCACTAGAGGCATTCAACAACAGAGTACTTTTAACAGAAGAAAAGATCAGTAAATTCAAAAACAGACCACTGGACATTATCCAGTCAGAGAAGAACAAAGTAAAAGAATGAAAATAAGTGAAGAAAGTTTAAGGTACATAGGGGACACCTACAAACAGACCAATAAACACATTACGGGATTCCCAGAAAAAGAAAAGTTAAAGAAGGGGTCAGAAAGTATATTCAAACAAATAATGAAAGAAAAATTTCCAAATCAGGGAAGGAAATGGCCAGTCAGACCCAGGAATTTCATTAGTTCCCCCCAAAAAGATAAATTCAAAGAACTCTACACTGAAACTTACTATAATCAACCTGTCAAAAGTCAAAGAAAGAATATTTTGAAAGAAGGAAGGAAAAAGCAAATTGTCACATACAAAGGTACCCCCATATAACTATCAGTGGTTATCTTAGCAGAAACATTGCAGGACAGAAAGAGTAGGATGATATATTCGAAGGTTGCAAAAGGTAAAATTGTCAGCCAAGAATACTATGCCTGGAAAAACTGTTCTTTAAAAATGAAGGGGAGAAAAAGATATCCCAGACAAACTCGGGGGTTCATCATCATTAAACTTTTCTTACAAAAATGCTGAAGGTATAATACTAAAATGGTGGTAAGTAAATCATTTTTAATTATAGTATAAAATACTAAAGTATTAAAAACAACTATGATTATTAGAATATACTAATGGACATGCAATACAAAAAGAGGTAAATTCTGACATAATTAACATAAAGTGCCAGGGATGGAAAAGTAATTATGTTGAGATTTTGTATGTGAATGAAGTTAAATTGTATCGGGTTAAGATACACTGCTATATAACTATAATTTTTTTTTAATGTAAGCTCAAAGGTAACCACAGAGGTAACACCTTTAGGAGTCACACAAAGAAAAAGAAAAAAATCTGTAGATAGCTTTGAGAAGTATGGCCATTTTAACAATATTAACTCTTGCAATCCAAGAGCATGGGACATCTTTCCATTTCTTTGAATCATATTCAATTTCTTTTATCAATTTTTACTAGCTTTCAGTATATAGATCTTTTACCTCATTGGTTTAGTTTATTCCTAGGTGTTCTTTATGTGATTTTAAATGGGATTTTTTAACATTATTTTTCTGACATTTCATTATTAGCGCAAAGAAATGCAACAGATTTCCATGTGTTAATCTTGTATCCTGCTACCTTGCTGAATTCATTTATTAGTTCTAATAGTTTTTGTTTGGAGACTTTACAGTTTTCTACATTAGAGTATCATGCCATCTGCAAATAGTGAAAGTTTTACCTCTTCCCTTCCAAAACGATCTGCAGATGTAATGCAATCTCTATCAAAATATCTGGGGCATTTTTCACAGAACTAAAATAAATAATCCTAAAATGTATATGGAACCATAAAAGACCCAGAATTGCCAAAGCAATCCTGAGGAAAAAGAATGAAGCTGGCGGTAAAATCTTTCTGGACTTGCATCAAAACAGCATGGTTTTGGCACAAAAACAGACACATAGATGAATGGAACAGAAAAGAGAGCCACACCCCCCCAAAAAACCCCATGCACCTATGGTCAATTATTCTACAACAAAGAAGGCAAGAATATATAATGAAGTGAAGACGGTTTCTTCAACATATGGTGTTGGAAAAACTGGACACCTACATGTAAAATAATGAGATTGGATCATTCCCTCACAACATATACAAAAATAAACTCAAAATGGTTTAAAGACCTAAATGCAGGACCTGAAAACATAAAACTCCTAGAAGAGAACATAAGTGGAACACTCTGTGACATCTATAGTAGCAATATTTTCTTGTATGAGTCTCCTAAGGCAAAAGAAATAAAAGCAAAAATAAACAAATGATACCTAATTAAATTTAAAAGCTTTGCACAGCAAAGGAAACCATCAACAAAATGAAAAGACAATATACAAAATGGGAGAAAATACTTGCAAATGATACAACTGACAAGGGGTTAATATCCAAAATATACAAACAGCTCATACAACTCAATATCTAAGGAGAAACAATCCAATCAAAAAATGGGCAGAAGACATAGATATTTTTCCAAAGAAGACCTACAGATGGCCAACAGGCATCTGAAAAAATGCTCAACATTAATAATTATTATAGAAATGCAAATCAAAACCACAATGAGGTATCATCTCACACCAGTCAGAACGTCTATCCTCAAAAAGTCTTCAAATAATAGATGCTGGGACAGAGAAATGTGGAGAAAAGGGAATCTTCCTATACTGTTGATGGGAATGTAAATTGGTGCAGCTACTATGGAAAACAGTATAGAATTTCCTTAAAAGACTCAACGTAGAGCTACAATATTACTCAGAAATCTCACTCTGTAGTATATATCTGGAAAAAAATCAAAAACTATAATTTGAAAAGATACATGCACTCCAATGTTCACGCAGCACTATTTACAATAGTCAAGACATGGAAAGAACCCAAGCACCTATCAACAGATGCTTTGTTTAAGATGTTATATATACATATACATATGATGGAATATTATTCAGTCATTAAAAGAATGAAATATTGCCATTTACAGCAACATGGATGGACCTAGAGAATATTATGTTTAGTGAAGTAAGGCAGACAGAGAAATGCAAATACTGTATGATATCATTTATATGTGGAATCTGAAAAATAATACAAATGAACCTATATACAAAATAGAAATAGACTCACAGACATAGAAAACAAACATGGTAATCAAATGGGAGAGGGAGGGACAAATTAGGAATACGGGATTAAATGATACAAACTACTATATGTCAAATAGATAAGCCAAGAGGATTTACTGCATAGCACAGGGAACTATATACAATATCTTGTAATAACCTATAATGGAATATAATCTGAAAAAATACTGACTCACTATGTTGTAAACTTGAAACTAACACATTGTAAATCAACTATACTTCAACAAAAAAATTTTAATTTACAAATTTTTTAAAAGAAAAAAGGAAAAAGCAAAGTATATAAATACAAAACAATGATGAAACACAAAGGAAAGGACAAGAGAGAAAAATAAAGACAAAAGAACTACAAGGCAGACAGAAAATAATAAATTGTCAATCGTAAGTCCTTCTCTATCAATAATTACTTTACATTTAACTGGATTAAACTCCTCAATCAAAAAACATATAGAGAAGCTGAATGGACTTTTAAAAAAGATCTAACTATATTCTATCTAAAGACAACTCAATTTAGATTTAAGAACACACTCAGGCTGAAAATGAAGGAATGAAAAAAGGTATTCCATGAAAATGGCAACCAAAAGACAGCAGGGATGGCTACATTTATATCTGACAAACTAGACTTTAAGTCAAAAACTGTCACAAGTGATGAAGAAGGATATTATATAATGATAAAAAGGTCAATTCACCCAGGAGACACAACAATTATAAACATATATGCACACAACATCACAGCATTTAAATATAAAAAACAAATAATAACAGGACAAAGTAAGAAGTAGACAAATTCAACAGCATATTGAAAGGGTCACTCACGACAGCAAAGTGGAATTTACTACTAGGATGCAAAGATGATACAATATAAGAAAATCAATTATTGTGACATATCCACAATACTACATGATCATCTCAATAGATTATTTTTTAAAATTTATTTTCCAATTTTATTGAGCTACAATTGACCTATAGCACTGTAAAAGTTTAGAGTGCATAGCACAATAATTGGACTTAACATAAATCATGAAATGATTATCACAATAAGTTTAGTGAGCATCCATCATCTCATATCCATTCAAAATTAAAGAAATAGAAAACAGTTTTTCCTTGTGATAAGAAGTCAGGATTTACTCTCTTAACTTTCATACAGAACATACAGTAGTGTAAACTATAGTCATCATGTTGTACATTACATCTCTAGTACTTTTGCCATTTTGTTAATTGTTCTGGGGTTGTTTTGTAGTTCTTTTTGTTCCCCAACTTTGGAGAAGTGGCCTTACGTAGGAGATGTCCTATGTGTCCCAGCAGTTTGCTCCCTTCTAGTCACCAGAGCTGTATGCTCTCAGGGTGCCCCCTATGTGTGCTGCGTGGGCCTTTCTACTGTGGCAGGCTGACTACTGTGAGCAGTCTGGTAGGCACTGCTGGCCCCCAGTCCTGCTTTGTGTGGAGGATGCTGCCCATTGGTGGGCAGGGCTAGGTCCCAGGGTGGCTGGTTGTGGGTGTGTGGGTCCCATATCTAGTGTGTGGCTGCTGCTGGAAGGAGCTGGTTCCTGACATGGCTGGCTGCAGGGTCTGGGCTGTTTCAGCACTGGTGTGATCCTGCTGGTGGGTGAGGCTAGGGCCCAGGGGGTCCCTGGGCTAGTGTCTAGTGTCAGCTCATTGGCAGGTGAAGCTGGTTCCTGGGGCATCTATGGATTCAGGGGGTCCTAAGGCAGCCAGCCTATTAGTGGGTGGGGTTGTGTCCCTGCCCAGCTAGCTGCTTGGCCTGAGGCATTCCAGTGATGGTGCTGGGAGGTCGGCAGGCAGCTCAGGTTTAAAAAACTAGAGATAGGATTCCAAAAAGGAGTTTGCCAGCACTTATAACCCCATGGTAGAATTAGCTCCTCAAAATGGCTGCCACAGGTGTCTGTTTCACCAGGATGAGTTCCAGTTGCCTGCTGCCTCTCTGGGAGGCTCTCCAAGAGATTTAGGGTCCTTTCAAATTACTGCTTCTTCCCAGGGTCAGAGAGTGTGTGAGATTTTGTCTGTGCCCTTTAAGAGTAGATTCTCTATTTACTACAGCCCCCTGGCTCTCCCAAAAGTAAGCCCAACTTACCTTCAGTCCAAACATTCTGAAGGTTCACCTTCCTGGTTCAGGACCCCCAAGCTGGGGACCCCAGTGTAGGGCTTGGACCCCTCTCTCCTTGGGGGAGCCTCTGTAACTGTAACTACTCTCCCTTTTGTGGGTCACTCACCCAGAAGGATGGATCTTAACTCTACTATGACTCTGCTCCTCCTACCCATCTCATTGTGGCTCCTTCTTTATATCCTTCACTGTAGAAGATCTTTTCTGCTAGTCTTCAGGTATTTCTCATCAGTAGCTGCTCTGTAAATAGTTGTAATTTTTGTGTGCCCATGAGAGGAGGTGAGCTCAGGATCTTCCCTACTCATCATCTGGGCCATTCCCCATACCTCAATAAATTCAGAGAAATTGTTTGACAAAATTCAACATCCATTCATGATGCAAACTCTCAACTAGGAATAGAAAGAATTTACCTCAATATACTTAAGGACATATACAAAAATATCACAGCTAACATCACTCTCAAAGGTGAAAATCTGAAAGCTTTTCCTCCAATATCAGGAACAAGACAAGGATGCCCACTCTCACCACTTCTATTCAATATAGTACTAGAAGTCTCAGCCAGAGAAATTAGAAGTCCTAGCCAGGAAAGGAAGAAGTAAAATTATCTCTATTTGGAGATGACTTGATCTTTTATGTAGAAAACCCTAATTTAAAAAAATAAAATATTAGAACAAATAAAAAATTTAGTAAACTTGCAGTATATAAAATCAACATCCCAAAATCAGTTGTGGTACTATACACTAACAAGTAACTATCTTAAAAGGAAATTAAGAGAAAAAAGTCCCATTCACTATAGCATCATAAAAAGTAAAATACTTAGAAAAAAACTTAACCAAGGAGGTTAAAGACTTGTGTACTGAAAACTACACAACACTGATGAAAAAAAATTTTTTTAAGGTACAAACACACAGAAAGACACCCATGTTTATGGATTGGAAGTCTTAATATTCTTAAAATGTCCATAATACCTAAAGAAATCTACACATTCAATCTATCTGTATCATAACTCCAATGGCATTTTTATAGAAATAGGAAAAAAACTCCTAAAATTCATATTGAACCACAAAGGACCCTGAATAGCCAAAACAATCTTGAGAAAGAAGAACAAAGTTTAAAGCATTATACTTTCTTACTTATTATAAAGCTACAGTAATTTAAACAATACAGTACTGACATAAAGGTAGACCTATAGAACAATGGAAAATAACAAAGACTCCAGAAATAAAACCATGCATATATGGTCAACTGATATTCAGCAAGAGTGTCAAGAATACACAATAGGGAAAGATTGTCTCTTCAACAAATGGTGCTGGAAATACTATAGATATCCACATGCAAAAGAATGGATTTGAACCTAATTTCACAATATACAAAAATTAAATCAAAATAAATTAAGAATATATATTATCTATACATATATATACACCACAATAAAAATAATAAATTAAGGACTTAAACATAAGATCTGAAACTGTAAAGCTCCTAGAAAAAACATTTGGGTAAACTTCTTGACATTGGTCTTCACAATGATTTCTTGGATATGACATCAAAAGCATAAAAAACAAAAGCAAAAATAAGTATCAAACTAAAACTATGTCAAACTGAAATATCTCTGTAGATCAAAGGAAATTAACAGATTGCAGATTGTAATGGAAACCTACAGAATGGGAGAAAATATTTCCAAATCATATATCTGATAATGAGTTAACATCCAAAATATATAAGGAACTCACACAACTCAATAGCAAAAACAACAACAAAACCAAAAACAATTAAAAAAGCAAAGGACCTGAATTGACATTTTTGCAAAAGAGACATACAAATAGCCGAAAAATATATTAAAAAGGTGTTCAACATCACTAATCATCATGGAAGTGAAAATGAAAATCACAATGAAATATCTCTTAACACTTGTCAGGATGGTGATTATCAAAAACAAATGAACAAACAGGCAAGAAAGAATAAAATTTGTTGGTGAGGATGTGTAGAAACTGGAATCCTTGTACACTGTAGCTGGGAATGTAAAATGGTACAGCCACAGTGAAAAATAATATTTTTTTCCTCAAAAAATTAAAAATAGTACTACTATATGATGCAGCAATCCCATACCTGGGTATACATTTAAAAGAACTGAAATCATTGAAGAGAAATCTGTATTCCCATGTTGTTTACAGCACTATCCACAATAACCAAGATATGAAGACAACACAAGTGTCCATTTAAAGATGAGTGGATAAAGAAAACGTTATATATACATACAATGGAATATTATTCAGCCTGAAAAAGAAGGAAATCTTATTATATGCAACAACATGGAGTAACCTGAAGGATATTATGCCAAGTGAAATAATCCAGACACAGATGAACAAATACTGCAGGAGGAATTTAAAACAGTCAAGCTCATCAAAGCAGAGAGTATAAAGGTGGTTGCTAGGAGCTGGGGAGAGGGGACATGGGGAGTTGCTGTTCAATGGGTATAAAGTTTCAGTTATGCAAAATTATTAAGCTCTATCAATTTTCTTTACAAAAATGTGCCTATAGTTAACAATACTATACACTTAAAGATTTGTTAAGAGGGTAAATATTATTTTGTTATACTTATCACAATTAAAAAAAAATCCTCAGTTGAATGCAAAGTGGGCTGCACACAGTTTGACAAATAAATTTTGGCCACTAAGATCAGGAATAAAGCAAGGATGTCACATCTCACCACTCCTATTTAACATTAAAATGAAAGTCTTAGCTAATGTAATAAGAAAAGGAAAGAAAGAAGTATACAGACTGGTAAGGAAAAAATAAAACTGTCTTTCTTTGCAGATGACATAATTATCTGTGTAAAGAATCCCAACAAATCAACCAAAAAATCTGAAACTAATTAGCATTTAGTAATTACAGCAAGATTGCAGAGTGAAAGATTAATACACCAAAGTAAATCATTTTTCTGTGTACCATGAACAATTGGAATTTGAAATTAAAAACACAATACTATTTACAATAGCACTCAAAAGATTGAAATACTTAGGTATAAATCTAACAAGATATATACAAGATCTACATGAGAAAAACTATAAAACTGATGAAAGAATTCAAAGATCTAAGTAAATGCAGAGATATTCCGTGTTCATGGAGAGGAAGGCTCGATATTGTTAAGATTCCATTTCTTCCCAAATTGATTTGTAGATTCCACATAATCCAGTCAAAGTCTCATAGTTATTTTGTGGATATGGATATTGACAAATTGATTCTGAAGTTTATATAGAAAGGCAAAAGACCCTGATTACTAACACAATATTGAAGGAGAAAAATCAAAGAATGCTATGGCCTAAATGTTTATGTCTCCCCAATATTCACATGTTGGTATCCTAATGCCAAATGTGATGTTGGCAGAAAGTGAGGCCTTTGGAAGGTCATGAGGGCGGATCCCTCACAAACAGGATTAGTACTCTTATAAACAGATCCCATAGAGCTCCATAGCCCCTTCTACCATGGAAGGATAAAATGAGAAATCTGTGACCTGGAGAAGACACTCACTAGAACCTGACCATGCTGGCATCCTGATCTTGGACTTCTAGCCTCCAGAACTGTGAGTGACATGTTTGTTGTTTATAAACTATCCAGTCTATGGTACTTTGTTAGAGCAGCCCAGACTCACTGACAGAAGGCTAACACTACTCAATTTCAAGTCTTATTATAAAGCTACAGTAATGAATACACTGTGGTATTGGTGAAAGAGTAGACAAATATATCAATGCAACAGAAAGCCAGAAATAGATGTACCCAAATATAGTCAATTGATCTTTGACAAAGGAACAAGCACAATTTAATGGAGAGATGACAGCCTTTTTAAATAAATGATGTGAGAACACCTGAGAATACTCATGCAAAAAAAAAAAAAGAAAAAGAAAAAGAAAAAGAATCTAGACACATACCTTACATCTTTCATAAAAACTAACTCAAATTGTATCATAACTGTAAAATGCAAAACTAGCAAATAACATAGGAGAAAATCTAGTGGCCTTGGGTTTGGTGATGCCTTTTTGATAAAATGCTACAAGCATAAACAATGAAAGAAAATATTGGATAAATTGAATTGGACTTTATTAAAATTAAAAACTTCTACTCTGTGAAAAACACTATTAAGAGAATGAAAATATAAGCCACAGACTGGGGGAAATATTTGCCAAATAAGTATCTGATAAAGAACTGGTATCCAAAATATACAAAGGACACTTAAAACTCAACAGCAAGAAAACGAACACCTCAGTTTTTAAAATGGGCAAATAATCTGAACAGGTATCTCACCAAAGGAGATCTACAGATGGTAAACAAGCATATAAAAAGATGCTCACATTTTTCTCTTTAGGTAACTGCAAATGAAAACAGCAATGAGATATCACTACATACCTATCAGAATGGCTATCCAAAGTACTGACAACACCAAATATTGGCAAGACTATGGTGCAGTAGGAAAACTTATCAATAGTTGGTGGAAGTACAAAATCATACAAGCCACTCAGAAGACAATTTGGCAATTTCTTACAAAATTAAACATACTCTTATCACGTGAGCCAGTGGTCATGCTCCTTGGTATTTACTCAATCAGTAAGTTGAAAATATTACCATACAGAAACCTCTGCACAAATGTTTATAGTAGCTTTACTAAAAATTGCCAAAACTTGGAAGCAACAAAGATGTCCTTCAATGGGAGAATGGATAAACAATTTGCTACATCCATACAATGGTATTCAGCCATAAAAAGAAATGAGCTATCAAGCCACCAAAAAGACATGGAGGAAACTTGAATGCATATTGTTAAGTGAAAGAAGTGAATCTGAAAGTTTTCATATCGTGAGATTCCAACCATATGACATTCTGGAAAAGGTGGAACTATGAATACATGGAAACATCAGTGGTTGCCAAGGGTTTGAGGGGAAGGAGAGAGAGATGAATAGGTAGAGTTCTGGGGAATTTTAAGGCAATGAGAATATTTTCTATAATACTGTAAATGTCAATATATGACATCATACTTTTGTTTAAACCCATTGAATATACAAGAAAAAATAAACCCTAATGTAAACTATGGACTTTATTTAACAATAATATATCAATATTGACCCATCAATCATGATAAATGTAGCACCATAATGCAAGATGTTATTAACAGAGAAGACTGGGGTAAGGCACTGACATACAGGAACTCTCTGTTGTTTATGCTTATTTTTTTCTTCAGTAAACTCAAAACTGCTCTAAAAATAAATTTTAAAATATATATATCTTGATTGTGGGCTTCTTTGAAAGGTTAGCTATGATCTATCCTAAAATTTGGAGAGTTTTGTTTTGTTTTTCTGATTCATTCTAGTTTTGAAACCACTTACATTCTGATGCTTATACCTGACCAGTCTCTTGGTTTAAATGATTACAGTTTTCTACCAGTCAATATGGCAAATTTTGGCAATCTTGAAATCCAAGTAAAAGCTTTATAATAATCAATATATTTTTCCCTTTGTTTATTTGGGTCTGTTTGCACATTACAAATGCAGCTACACTACTGTTCTTTTGACCTCTAGCTTTGTATTTTCTGGCACTCAGTATCAACTGTGAGGGACAAAAAGGAAAATAATTGGTACATCTGTCCAATTTTCCTTTCTCAGTTTATTCATTCTGTGTCAGATAATCACTACTTAATATTTAAAGCCCTTATAGGGTTCACCTGATTATGATTCACTTTTTTTTTTATCTTTCAATTAACAAGGCCATGATGAAAAATGACATGCTTTGGATTGTGGCATGGAATTTGTAAGGCTTTGTTTCTATTCTTGATCTTTCTGCAAATGATCTTAGTAACCTTGGACAAAAAACTTTTATTCTGTTTCTAACCTTCTGGGAAATACAAATGCCATGTAACTGGTAATTAGTGTCTGCTTCATAGCTTTTCTATCTGTAATGCTTCTCCAAATAGAGCCTGTAGAGATATGAATAGTCTTAAGTAACTTGTAATCTTGCTGTAGCCTTAGTTTTATTGTGTTTTGTGCAGTATCGATAGGTCTTTATATTATCCTAACTATATGCTAGTGTCTCATCTATCTATTTTTTTCCCTGCTGCCTTCCAAAATCAATTTGAGGTGTGGTGTTAATCTTAAGAGGCTGACAGGGGCTGTTGTGAGTTTATCTCATTTTGATCAGACTCCAGAGCAGACCATTGTGTGCTTTCACAAAAGGTGCCATTGCTTGTGCTTAAATTTTATAAAAATTTTTGCTATCCTAGGATTAACTAAATAAGGAAAGGGGAAATGTACTTTTAAAACACGATTGTCCCACAAGTTCTAGAGCACGAGTCAACCTCCCATCTACAGAGAGCATTGGGGTTTCAGTTTTCCAGAACTATAACAATTATGAGGAATGGAACTGTGACAAATTCAGCCACAAGCCCTAGGGAAAGTTGGCAGACACTACTCAGTCCAAGCTGACTGTTGCCATGAATCTCAGTATTATCATGTCTTCTTATTTTTTTCCAAAGAAGCCAGAAATGCAATTTTAAAATTTAAACTAATAATCTTTTGAATTTTAAGATTAATTTTACAGATATTTTGGGTCAAAAAAAACATGCCTGTGAGCCAGATTCAGGCCATAAGCTAATTTAAAATTTTAGTCTACTTTCAGAATGTTTCCTGAAACTTAAAACACACATTTTCCCCATTAAAATATGAGTGTATTTGAGGCCTATAAAGTCACATAGATTGCCAGGACAGAGCTATGTAGGAATGAGGACTAATTTCTCTATCTGACCAGATCTTTGTATTTGGAAGAATTTAATAAAGAATACAAAGAACCTGAACTAAACAATAGTGGATTTTCTTAACAACACAAACAAATATCTAAAAGAAATTACATCAGAGAAATTAAATACTACAATAGAAAAACTAGATTTGGTGGATATTTTCAGAGCTTTACACCCCCAAAAAATAGAATATACATTCTTTTCAAGTGAACATGGAACATTTTCCAGGATCGATCATGTACTTGGACACAAAAGAAACCTCAACAAATTTAAGAAGATAGAAATTATCTCAAGCATCTTTACTGACCACAATGCCATGAAACTGGAAATCAACAACAGAGAAACAAAGGAGAAAAAAAGAAAAGCATGGAGATTAAACAATATGTTATTGAAAAAACGATGGATCAATGAGGAAATCAAAGCTGAAATTAAAAAATACCTTGAGACAAATGATAATGAAAGCACAACCACTCAAAACCTATGGGACACAGCAAAGGCAGTGCTAAGAGGGAAGTTTATAGCGATACAGGCCTTTCTCAAAAAAGAAGAACAATCTCAAATAAACAAGTTAACCCACCACCTAAATCAATTAGAAAAAGAAGAACAAAAAGCCCCAAAAAGCAGCAGAAGGAAGGAAATAATAAAGATCAGAGAGGAATTAAATACAATAGAGATTAACAAGACCATAGAAAAAATCAACCAAACCAAAAGTTGGTTTTTTGAAAAAGTAAATAAAATCAACAAACCTCTGGCCAAACTCACAAAGAAGAAAAAAGAGAGAGCACAAATTAGCAAAATAAGAAAGGAAAATGGAGAAATTACAACAAACAAAATAGAAATACAGAATATCATACGAGAATATTATGAAAAACTATATGGAACCAAACTGGATAACCTAGAGGAGATGGACAAGTTTCTGGAAACATACTGTCCACCAAAACTGAATCAAGAAGAACCTGAACACTTGAACAACCCGATCACTAGAAAGGAAATAGAAATAGCAATTACAAACCTCCCTACAAATAAAAGTCCAGGACCGGACGGCTTCACCGGGGAATTCTACCAAACATACAAAGAAGAACTCATACCAGTCCTTCTCAAACCCTTCCAGAAGATTGAAAAGGAGGGAATACTCCCAAACTCTTTCTATGAAGCCACCATCACCCTGATACCAAAACCAGGCAAAGACACTACAAAAAAAGAGAATTATAGGCCAATATCACTGATGAACATAGACGCCAAAATCCTCACCAAAATTTTAGCAAATAGAATCCAACAACACATAAAAAAGATTATACATCATGACCAAGTGGGGTTCATCCCAGGGACACAAGGCTGGTTCAACATATGCAAATCAATCAATGTAATACATCACATCAACAAGAGAAAGGACAAAAACCACATGATCATCTCAATCGATGCAGAAAAAGCATTTGATAAAATTCAACACCCATTTATGATAAAAACTCTCGCCAAAGTGGGTATAGAGGGAACATATCTCAACATAATAAAAGCTATATATGACAAACCTATAGCCAGCATAGTTCTCAACGGTGAAAAACTCAAAAGCTTCCCACTCAAATCTGGGACAAGACAAGGATGCCCACTATCACCACTCCTATTCAATATAGTCCTGGAAGTCCTAGCCACAGCAATCAGGCAAGAGAAAGAAATAAAAGGGATCCAAATTGGAAAAGAAGAGGTAAAAGTGTCATTATATGCTGACGACATGTTACTATATATAGAAAACCCTAAAAGGTCCACAAAAAAGCTACTAGAGCTGATCGAAGAATTCAGCAAGGTAGCAGGTTACAAAATTAATGTTCAAAAATCAGTTGCCTTTCTTTACACTAACGATAAATCAACAGAAAAAGAAAGTAAAGAAACAATCCCCTTTAAAATAGCACCCAAAGTAATAAAATATCTGGGAATAAATCTAACCAAGGAGGCGAAAGAATTATACACAGAAAACTATAAACCATTGATGAAGGAAATTAAAGAAGACTTTAAAAAATGGAAAGATATTCCATGCTCTTGGATTGGAAGAATCAATATTGTTAAAATGGTCACACTGCCCAAGGCAATCTACAGATTTAATGCAATCCCTATCCAATTACCCAGGACATATTTCACAGAACTAGAACAAATCATAATAAAATTTATATGGAACCATCAAAGACCTAGAATTGCTAAAGCATTACTGAAGAGAAAGAATGAGGCTGGAGGAATAACTCTCCCAGACTTCAGACAATACTATAGAGCTACAGTCATCAAGACAGCATGGTATTGGTACCAAAACAGACATATAGACCAATGGAACAGAATAAAGAGCCCAGAAATGAACCTACAAACTTTTGGTCAACTCATCTTTGACAAAGGAGGCAAGAATATACATTGGAATAAAGACAGTCTCTTCAGTAAATGGTGTTGGGAAAACTGGACAGCAGCATGTAAAACAATGAAGCTAGAACACACCCTTACACCATATACAAAAATCAACTCAAAATGGATTAAAGACTTAAACATAAGACAAGATACAATAAACCTCCTAGAGGAAAACATAGGCAAAACATTATCTGACATACATTTCAAAAATTTTCTCCTAGAAGAAATAAAAGCAAGAATAAACAAATGGGACCTAATGAAACTTACAAGCTTCTGCAGAGCAAAGGAAACCAGAGATAAAACAAGAAGAAAACCTACGGAATGGGAGAAAATTTTTGCAAGTGAAACCGACAAAGGCTTGATCTCCAAAATATATAAGCAGCTCATACGACTCAATAAGAAAAAAATAAACAACCCAATCCAAAAATGGGCAGAAGACCTAAACAAGCAATTCGCCAAGGAAGACATACAAATGATCAAAAAACACATGAAAAAATGTTCAATATCACTAATTATCAGAGAAATGCAAATCAAAACTACAATGAGGTATCACCTCACACCAGTCAGAATGGCCGTCATTCAAAAATCCAAAAATGACAAATGCTGGAGAGGCTGTGGAGAAAGGGGAACCCTCCTACACTGCTGGTGGGAATGCAGTTTGGTGCAGCCACTATGGAAAACAGTGTGGAGATTCCTCAAAAGACTAGGAATAGACTTACCATATGACCCAGGAATCCCACTCCTGGGCTTGTACCCAGAAGGAAATCTACTTCAGGATGACACCTGCACCCCAATGTTCATAGCAGCACTATTTACAATAGCCAAAACATGGAAACAACCTAAATGTCCATCAACAGGTGACTGGATAAGGAAGATGTGGTATATTTATACAATGGAATACTACTCAGCCATAAAAACTGACAACATAATGCCATTTGCAGCAACATGGATGCTCCTAGAGAATGTCATTCTAAGTGAAGTAAGCCAGAAAGAGAAAGAAAAATACCATATGAGATCGCTCATATGTGGAATCTAAAAAACAAAAACAAACAAACAAACAAAAACAAAGCATAAATACAGGACAGAAATGGACTCATGGACAGAGAATACAGACTTGTGGTTACCGGGGTGGGGGGGGGTAGAGGGTGGGAAGGGATAGACTGGGATTTCAAAATTGTAGAACAGATAAACAAGATTACACTGTATAGCACAGGGAAATATACACAAAATGTTATGATAAATCACAGAGAAAAAAATGTGACAATGAGTGTGTATATGTCCATGTATGACTGAAAAATTGTACTGAACACTGGAATTTGACACAACACTGTAAAATGATTATGAATCAATAAAAATGTAAAAAAAAAATAAAAAATAAAAGAAATTACATGCTCATAATAAAATATGATTGGTCTATAATATACAAGAATAGAAATGAAAAGATTTTCTCCACTTTGAGCCTCTAGTCCCACTCCCTAGAAATATCCATTATCAAGTCTCTTACATATCCTTTCAGAGATTTTCTTTTTATAAATAGACTCCTATAATACATTCTACTCTGCAACTTGTTATTTTCACCTAATAACAATATTTCTTGGCCACATTCCATATCATAAAATAATACATTTACTTTCATTCATTTTAGTGGTATTCCACTGTATCCCTGTACCATAAATTTACTAAATCAGTCCTCTACTGATGGACATTAATGTTTGCTAGATCTTTTTCTTAACCATTACAAATATAGTAGTGCTGTGATGATCATTCTTTTATGTATATGTTGGCAGACTTGTGTGTATATATATATATATATACACACACACATACACACACGCGCGCGCACACACACACACACATACACACACAGGATACATTCCTTACAGAGGGAAAAAATGTATTTTTTAAAAGATAGCTTGTTGCCAGACTGCACTCCAAAATAGGTTACACCATTTTACATTCTCAGGAACAGCAGATGAGTGGTATTTCTTCACACTCTCTCCAATACTTGAGAGTAATCTATTGGCCGTGAACATTCAGCATGCCAGGCGCATCAATCACTATGTCTTACATAGGGAATGAAGAGAATTGTCTAATCTAGTGAGTTGTTCAAATGAGATCAGTTAAAATAGCTTCGGTTATTTTCATCCTCCTTCCTTATGGCTTTGTCTAATGTGTTGAAAGTTGCTCCCCACTCAGATTATTTAAGAATGCAAACCATATTTTCTAAAATAGATTTTTAAACAACTACTTTTAAACATTTGTAATGAAGTAATTGAATTTTAACTGAACTCTGAATCAAGTAGTATAATCTTAGATAATCCCAGTGGCAGGGTCATGCGTATAAAGCTTCACAGACCTGTATATAGTCTAATTGAATGCCTTTTGAATAAAAATAAAAGTCAAATGGAAAACTGTAGGGATATCTTTTCAAAAAACCAAAGAATATATATAATTGTTATATGAATATCTTTTAATAAAACTCTAATAAAATAGGCAAAATACATCAAAGGACAATTTCCAAAAGAAGAAAATATAGCTGACTAGAAACATAAGAAAATGTATTCATCCAAGTTAATAATTGTAACAACTCAAATTTACAAAGTTTTACTTATATAATTCTTAAAGGTGATGTCAACCAAAAAAAAAAAAAAGCACAACCTAAAAGTTGAGAATTATGTTTTATTCAGTGAACTTTCTGAGGACTTAAGCCTGGGAGGCAGCCTCTCAGATTGAGAGACTGCTCCAAGAGGCAGGAGAGAAGCCAGGATATATAGGAGATTTGTAACAAAAATCAGGTAGTGGGAACATCAAAAGATTACTGTTAATGAAAGAAAACCAGACATCTCAAGTTAAAAAGTTTAGCACTTTTCTAACTATGGGAAGATGCAAAAATTTGGGCTCATTGAAATCATTGCTTTGATATGCACATTAACTAGCCAGTATCCTGTTTTTCTCCATCCTGAATTCCCTAAGAGTGCACAGTTGTGAGTGTCTGCAGTGGCTGATAGTTTAATGGTCACAATGTCCTTTGTTTACTGATGAGGCAGGTGACATTTTTTGTTCACAGTGAAAAAAATTGCAATTGCTCAATGCTGGTGAAGATGTAGCAAGATGATATCATACATTGGTACAGCATACTGGAAAGCTTCAAGCCTTTTCAGTATCCAGATTTAACCTAAATTTCCCTAGGCCCCAAAAGCCAGTTGGAATAAGCAATATCATATTACCATCATGACAAATTTTCTTGCCTTGAGGTTGCTACCTATCCAGATTGTTCCTCCAGTTTGCAACACAATCTGTCCCTCCTCCACGAGCATTTCTGAGAGTTCCCGGGCAGTGTTTCTTATGTGTTCAAAAATGGGAATATGTCCTATATATACTCATCTTCTACCAGATTTCCACTGGAAATCCATCATACCGAACTAACATTCAGTGTATGAAGTTAGCAACTGTCATCTTCAAAGAACACTCTGCTTTGGCTGGTGCTGCATTCACGCTCAAGAAACAGACTCCAGAACCCAGTAAGAATAAAGATAATTGAATTTAAAAAGTCATCCCACACTACAGATCCCCTCATCCTGCCATTATACGTCCTTATGATAAGGAGATAAAGTTGAAAAGGGATTACAATAAAGAAGGTGAAGTGTATGTTACAGGATATAGACTTTGACCCTAGGAGGTAAGGAGAGTTTTCCAAGAAGTGCAATTGATCATCCTAGTTTGGTTTTATACACACAAATCTAACTGTAATGTTTAAACTGCCTTAATTTTGCTGTCGCTAACATTAAACTCTGAAGTAACCTTGTTTAGGTCAAAAAAATCATGCTTAGGTAAAAATCAGCAGCTCACAACATCTTCTTACAGGAACATCAGAGGAAGGGTTACTCTTTAATGCATTTCAGCAACAATTGTCAAGCTGAGTATTGGGGGAGGCAGTGAGGAGATCAAAGATAGGACTTAATCTATGTAAATACCTATAGTAAATTATCAAATACAGAAGAATACATTTAGAGGTGAAATTCCTGGGTTTCTAAGGTTTTCTGTTTGGTTAGTTGTTGGATTTTTTTGAACTAATAATTCTTCTTTCTCGATATAGCATAGTAGCAATGATGTTAATGCTTCCATCAGTGAAACCAAACTTAAATGTATGCTTAAAAAATGTCTTTGGCTCTGAAACTGAGTGATCCAATAATTATCAGGCCTGAATAAAGGAACTCTAATTTTGAGTGATTTCTCCTCCTTACCCAAATCTACTTGTAACTAAAATATTTTGGCCAAATCTGTTTCACACTAGAATTAAAATTTAAGAATTTTACAAGTATAAAACTATTTAAATTATTATATTCCTAAGCATTTTCTTATCCATTCTGTGCCAGATTGAACTATCCTTAAAGAAAAATATGCAATGGAAGGAAGCCCTAAAAAGTAATTCTTTCAGTAGACAAAACACAAACTACATTAGAAGATTAACTGGAATTCAATAGTTCTGGTATTTTTTTACAAACAGATAGGATGCTTTAAAAGCAATAATTATAGTCCAAATGATTCTTCGTTAAGTCTCTCTAGTGCACATTCCCAGAATTATAAATAAGAACCAAAAATATTATGTACTTAACAGTGCAAAACTATTGAAAAGCAACTGATTTATATAAAGTTATACAGCACAAGAGGTAAAATGATGACTACCTTCCTAATGTTGCAAAAGTAACAACTGAAATCCAACCAATTACATTACTAATGGGTGGAAAAGTATAACGTGTAATTTGATCCAAGAAAGCTCCAATTGTCCTGTTCCATATTTAGCAAGAGTAAGAAGATAGAGACTTTTGCACATCTCCAAAAGGAACTGATCAAAAGAAAAGATCTAAATATTTAGTGGAAGCTAAATTCGATGGCATGCTTTGATTTTTCTACAAATGAAGTATACAAACCAGAAGAGCAGTAGCTAACAAGAAACTTTCTAAGTTGGAGATTTTTTTCCTTGACTTTCTGATACCTGTGTTTAAAATTAAGGGGGATCAATCTCTTACCATTCTGCTGCGTTATCAGATATATTTAATGGGACCTAAACAGGCTTAGTTCTACTATTAAAATAGTTCTTTTCTATTTATATGCATCCTTTATACTAAAACAATTTTACACAACATCTGCATTCCTATCTACTACATAAGCGAATGAATAAAAAGTGCAAAGAGTACACATCAATCATACAGAATTGCTTTATTCCTGTCTTGATATTTTTACTAGATGTCTTCTCAATCAAAACGGCAGGATATAGCCTCTCTATATAGCCTACGCAAATAGGGGGGAAAAAACAGATCCACATTAGTGTCCCTTAGTTAATAATTGTGCCAGAGGGATTGTGTTGCATAGTAAATTGACATCATGATGCTACAAAACTGGAAACTTAATTTTGTCTGGGCCTTCATATGGAAATAATTTCCCACCAAAGTAAGTTAGTGAAGGAACACTTCTATGTCTAAAACACGTCATAAAATGTAACCAGCAAAAAAAATGCAGGTAAGGAAGGCAAGAGACTAAATAAAGCTAGGGGACAACAAATAACAAATATATGTAAAGTCTGCATTGCACATATTTTAAGGGTACCACCTCTGTCTTTAAGAGGCTTTTCCCCCCTATGGTACAACAAACATTCATTGAATGGACAAGGCACGTGGGACACAGAGGAGTGAGCTATAGTGTATGCCTCAAGGATTTTACAGTCAAAGGGGAGATGATGATCAAAATTACATGGTTTGATTAAAATACATGCTAAGATAAATACACGTATATGGTCCTTAGGAACACAATAAATGACATTTCTCCCTAATTTGGCAGCTCAGGGAAGGCCTTCTGGAGTGGATGATACTTAGATGAATTTTGAAAGGTGAGTATGGGTTATCTAGAACCCAGCTGAAAGAAAGAAAGCACTTTTATGGGGAAAAGAAGAGGTATGAGGAAAAGAAAAGAAATGAGAAACAGCATAACATGTTTGAGAACTATAAGCAGTTTGATATTAGATCATCAAAGGTAAGACAGGGAAGAGTGAAAGATAAGACTGGAGAAATACACAACCAGACTTTGAACAACCTGGAGTAGCAAGCAAAGAATGTGCAGTTTTAGTTTGCAGGCAATGAAGAACCCCAGAAGTATTCTAAATGTAGAGTAGTATGATCTGTTTTGTGTTTCCTTTATTCCTATGAATGATGTGTTACAATGGATGGGTTGGAAAGGAAGCCAGAAAAGTAGTTAGTAGGTTATTACAATAGCTCACAGGGGAAACACCTGAATTATGCTAATGGAAGTAAGGGTGAAGAGAATGAGAGGAATCTGAAATACACTGAGAAGGAAAATCAATCAGACTAGAATTGGATGTCAAGGAGAAGACTAGAATGAACCCAGGGTTTCTGGTCTTGGTAACCAGGTGGATAGGGATGCCATTTTTGTGGTCTACAATGCAGAAGCAGGGATAGGTTTAAGCAGTGGTGTGAGAATTTCAGTTTTGGATATTTGGAATTTGAGGAGCCCATAACATATATCCAAGTACATATGATCAACAGGCAATTGGTTATATATATATTTGAGCTCAGGAATGAGATTAATGTTGGAGATATGGATTTTAGGGGTAATATATTCAAATTCTCTTTAAAATCATGGAAGTAAGTAAGATTGAGAGAGAAAAGCATTGTTAAGTATGGAACACTGGACAAGTCCCGTGGTTAAGAGGAGGGAAATCCATGAAGGTGATCAAGATAAAACAACTAGAAAAGTACAAGAACAGAGAAATGGAGAGTTAATGAGAACAGAGGAGGAGAATAAAAAATGCAAGAGAAGTCTAGCAAGACAATGGAAAATGTCAAATTAGGCAACACTGGAAACAGGTCACTGGAAACCTTTTCAAGAGTAGTTCTCAGTAGGGGTTGCTGTCAAAGTGGAAGTTAGATTGCTGTGGGTTGACATGTGATTGAAAGTGAGGATTTAGAGAGTGTGTGCAAACTGCTTTTTGAGAAGTTTGACTAAGAAAGGACAGAGCAATGGTACAATAGGTAGGGGAACATACAGCGTCACTAGAGGGTTATTTTTTTCAAATATTCTTAGGTAAAATTCATATAACATAAAATCCACCAATTTAAATGAGCAATTCAGTGGCATTTAATACATTTACAATGGTGTGCAACCACCACCTGTATCTAGTTCCAAAACATTTCCATCATTCCAAAGTAAAACCCCTTAACCATTATGCAGTTTTTGCCCCCATCCCTCTATCCCCCAGCCCTTGGCAACCACCAATCTGTATTTTCTCACCATTGATTTATCTATTTTGTATAATTAATATAAATGGAATCATACAATATGTGACATTTTGTGCTTGACTTCTTTCACTTAACATTTTTGAGGTTCATCTACATTGTAGCCTCTATCAGTACTTCACTTTTATGGCTAAATAATATTCCATTTCATGTATATACCACAATTTGTTTTTTCATTCATCCATTAATGGACATTTAGGCCATGTCCACCTTTTATCTATGAATAGGGCTACCATAAGCATGCATATCATATTTGTTTAAGTACTTTCTTTAGAGTATGTATCTAGGAGTAGAATTGCAGGGTCATATGATAATTCTATATTTGACTTTTTGAGGAACTGCCAAACTGCTTTCCAAATTGGAAAGGAAGAAATACAATTATCTCTGTTTGTAGATAACATGATCTTTTGTATTGGAAACCACAACAACTACACAGAAAAAAAAAACCCTGTTAGAATTAATAAAGAAATTCAGTAAATTTTCAGGACACAATATCAATATACAAAATCAGTCACATTTCAATACACTAACAAGGACCCACCCAAAAAAAGAAAATTAAAAAAACTGCATTCACAATAGCCTCAAAAAAAAAAACACTTAGGAATAAACTTAACCAAGAAGGTGAAAAATATGCATACTGAAAACTACAAAACATTGATGAAAGATATTAAAGAAGACACAATTAAGTGGAAAAACAACCAATGTTCACGGGTTGGAAGTCTTAATATTGTTAATATGTCCAGACCAATGAAAACAATCTATACATAATGCAATCTGCATCATAATCCCAGTAGTGTTTTTCACAGAAATGAAGAAACAATCCAAAAATTAGTAATGGAACCACAAAGGACCCCAAACAGCCAAAACAATCTTGAGAAAGAACAAAGGATAACACTTCCTGATTTCAAAAGATACTTTTAAAAGGTATACTAATTTAAATAATATGGTACTGACATAAGGACAGACATATAGACCAATGGAACAGAATAAGAACCCAGAAATAATGTCACTCATATACAATCTACTGATCTTTGGCAAAGGTATCAAGAATACAATCAGAAAAGGATAGTCTCTTCAACAAATGGTGCTGGGAAAAGTGGATATCCACATACAAAAGAATGAAATTGGACCCTTATCTTACACAAAAATGAACCCTAATGGATTAATGATTTAAATGCAAGACCTGCAACTTTAAAACCCCTAGAAGAAAACTTAGGGACAAAAGCTTCTTAACACTGATCTTGGCAATGATTTCTCAGATATGACATCGAAAATACAGGAAGCTATAGGACCATAAACAAATGGGACTAAATAAACTAAAATGCTTTGGCATAGCAAAGGAAACAGAGTGAAATTACAATCTATGTAATAGGAGAAAATATTTCCAAACCATGTGTCTGATAAGGGGTTAATATCTAAAATACATAAGGAACTCACACACCTTAATAGCAAAAAATGCAAATAACTCAAGTTTTTAAATGAGCAAAGGACTTGAATAGATATTTCTCAAAGAAGACATACCAAATTGCCAACAGATATGTGAAATGGTACTCAACATAACTAATCATCAAGGAAATGCAAATTAAAAGGGCAACAAGATATCACCTCACATTTGTTAGGACAGTGATTATCCAAATTAATAATAATAATAATAATAATAATAATACTAAGATAAGTATTTTCAAAGATATGGAGAAAAGGTATCCCTTGTAAACTGTTGGTAAGAATGTAAATTGGTGCAGTCACTATGGGAAACAGTGTGGAAATTCCCCCCAAAATTATAAATAAAACTACCATATGATCCAACAATCCCACTTTTGGATATATATTCCAAAGAATTGGAATCAGGAGCTTCAAGGGATGTCTGCACTTCCATCTTCATTGCAGAATTATTTACAATAGCCAACAGGTGGAAATAAATTAATTGCCTACCAACAGATGAATGGCTAAAGAAAATGTGGTATATACATACAGTGGGATATTATTCAGCCTTAAAAAAGAAATTCTGTTAGTTGTGACAACATGGATGAATGTGAAGGACATTTTGCTCAGGGAAATAAGCCAGATACAAAAGCACAAAAGCTATATTCTATCACTTTATATGAAGACTCTAAAATAGTCAAACTCATAGAAACAGAGAGGAAAATGGTAGTTGCCAGGAGCTGGGGGAGCAGAAAATGGTGAGGTCAAAGGAAACAAAGTTTCAGTTTATAGGAGATGAAGAGCTTGAGATCTACTGTACAAGATAGTGCCTACAGTTAACAGTACTGTATTGTATTCTTAAAAGTTAGCTAAAAGGGTAGATCTCATGTTAAATGTCTAATAATAATAATAATAATAAAATAAATCAATTAGCTAGACTGTTTACAAATCTGCTTTAGCCTTCATTTCCTGCTGGAATTGAGCCTACAGATCAGCTAGAGGTAAAAACTGGGAGTCTTCTTGGGTCTTTTCTGAACATTTGTCCTGCACTGGACATGTCGGTGGCTTTCTAAATTCCATAGTATACACAGATATTTTAGAATACCTGAATCTCCCAAAGAACCTCTCTCTCCAGCTTTCTTCCCAGTGCATTAGGCAGTTCATTGTCTCAGTGGTAATCTTTGCCCGAGGTAGCCCTGGTTTTTAGTTTACCTTCCAATGTTTTTGAACAATACACTTAAATGAAAATGTTGCGACTTCTCAGCACTGAATGATTTCCGAGTTAGGCAAAACATACACGTGCCTCATGTCAGTCCCTCAGGTCGCCTCCTGACAGGTTAGAAAAACAAACACAATAATTTGTGAATGAGGTACGTTCTGCTTCCTTTGGAACCAGGGAGCAGGGATCTACACTGCAAATGTGGTCTGTTGTCTTCAAGACCATCTCTGAGTTAAGGACAGGGTGGGGCAAAAGCAAGTAAAAATGTCACAAAGCTTTCTTAACATTTTTTTTTAGTTGATCAGATTTTTATAATCAGGTTGCCAATTACTTGCCATGTGGTCTTAATTTGGATGTCCGAGTGGTCGCCTTAGTGGATCTTCTCGAGTCCAAAGAGATAGAGCGATAGACGAGAGAATGAGAAAAGATCAAGGGGAGAAAAGCCTTGGGCTTGGTGGGCTCCTTCATGGCTAGAGAGCTGGTCTCTGCCAGATCCTGCAGGCAGCATCAGCCGCCACCTAAGGGCTACTTGAATCTGCACGGCGCAGGAGAAACCCTCTGCCACCCTCCAAAGAGAGAGGAAGCCACAGCCCAATAGGCGGATTGAGATTATGCCCTTTGAGCCCTGTTTCTTTATGTAAATGCCCCACACATTGGGCGCCAGAGATATGATGCAGGAGAACAGATGTGGGGCATGAGGAGGGCTGTGTCCCAGGTCTTGGTTGAGCCCCTGGGACGTGCCCCACCAAGCGTGGGTCCTTGGCTTCGCGCAGGAAAGAATTCAACAGTGAGCCACAGTTGAGTGAAGGTAGATTTATTCAGAGAGATACACTGAAAGGCAGGAGAAAGGCCACGAGGTGTGGGGGTTGGTTGCTCAGATTAAAAGTAGGTACACACTCCATAGACAGAATGCGGGCCTTCCCCAAAGAGGGAGAGAGAGGGGCAGCCTTTCTTAACATTTTAAGTTGCCTATTTGTTGATTCAGTATTCACTTGTTTGCTATAAACCTTTGACTGTTTTCCCAAGTTCTAACAAAGTTGATTCTGACGGTGTCTACTTTTTTTTTTTTTAACCTGCGGAGGGACTAGGGTTTGGAGCTGCCATTTTAGTTATGTCACTCCCCATGAGCGGGTTTATTTTGAAATGGAAGAAATTTGAGAATATTTTAAGGCTGAAGGAAAGAATCAGTGGAGAGGTAAATATTGAATATAGGAAAGAATGGGTAATAAATGGTGGCGCAAGTTCCTGGAAGAGGTGAGTGCTAAAATGTGAAATGTTATTAGGCATAAAGAATTGCTTTTCTTTTGATTCGCATGTGATTTTAGATAAACTTTTCTTTAATTTAATAAAGGAGTCAGTCTGAGGGATGAAGTATAAAGCATTGCTGATTATATTCTACTATTAATTTTTAAAAATAATTCTCAGGGGAAAATAACACAACATTGTAAATCAACCATACTTCAATTAAAAAAGAAAAAGAATTCTCAGGGGAAAGGTTAAAGATTCATGGGGAATGAGAATTCAATAAATGAACTTTTTGAATTGGCAAGAGTTTGAACTAAAAATTGATGCAGCAATAGATTTTATATAAAAGATTTAAAGTTTACTGAAATTCCAGTTTCCCTTGTAAGAATGACAAAAATAAAACCAAAATTGGGTGTATTCAGATTTGGGGAGAATATAGAATAATAGGTACACTCATGAACTCTTTGCAGGGTATCAATATTTAGACATCAATTCAGTAGTTTGAGCCTAATTTAAGATGCATTCTTCCTTTGATTTAGCAATATAGACTAGGAATCTCTATTCTTGCAAGTTTGCACAAGACTAAGGATGTTCATATCAGCCTTGTTTGTAAGGCAACAATTCTGAGACTACTTAAATATCCAGAAATATAAGTAAAAAGTTCCCCACAAACTAGACGTGTAATTGGCTCCGACACACTGTGGTGTGTGCCTCTGTGGATGTGTTCATGTAAGCACAAATGTCTGGAAGGATCCCTGGCAAATCTTTAACTGTCATTCACCCTGGGGGATGAGATGGGGAAGGAGAGTCTTCACTTCTTACTTTATACATACTAACATAATTTTTTATTGAATACATACTTTTCACAATGCTCATGGCTTACTTTGTAATTAAAAAATAATACTTTATAGAGAAAGAAAAATACCATATGAGATCACTCATATGTAGAATCTAAAAAAAAAAAAAGCCAACAAAGCATAAATACAAAACAGAAACAGACTCATAGACATAGAATACAAACTTGTGGTTGCCAAGGGGGCGTGGGGTGGGAAGGGATAGACGGGATTTCAAAATGTAGAATAGATAAACAAGATTATACTGTATAGCACAGGGAAATATACACAGATCTTGTGGTAGCTCACAGCGAAAAAAAATGTGACAATGAATATATGTATGTTCACGTATAACTGAAAAATTGTGCTCTACACTGGAATTTGACACAACATTGTAAAATGACTATAACTCAATAAAAATGTTTTAAAAAATGATAATACTTTATGACTGAAAATATAATTTCATGATGGAGAGCACAATATCTTTATGCTATCTATCACCAACCCCAAAGGGATATATCAATTGTCAAGCCTTCTGATAAGTATAACATGGCAAGATGCCCCACCCAAGCTTACATTCAGCAACTATGGCTAAAATCTGGACTTAGAAAAAAAAAGCTAGTTTCTATTTGGTGAGGAGGAAATTTATACCTTTTCTTTTCTCTTTTCTTTTCTTTCTCTGCTTCTTTCTTTTTTCACCCCAAAACAAGATGAAAGGATAAAGCTTATTTGGTATGTAAAAAGTTCTTTTTCAAAATACAGTTCTTTTTCAAAATACTGGTATTTTCTTACCATTTCAGAATAGTTTTCCTGTTTCTTAAATAACTATTCTGTGTGTCTGGCATGTAATTTTCCTTCAGTTGTGATGACACATGATCCCTGACACTGAGTTTACAGACCATGGAATCTTCTAACTGTTCCTGGTAGTTTTCCTGCATATACTGTAGGGGGATGTGCATTCATTAAGAAATAAACATATAAAAAAAGGACACAAATGAACTTATTTACAAAGCAGAAATACTCACAGACATAGAAAACAAACTTATGGTTCTCAAAGGGAAAGGGGGAGGAATTAAATTAGAAGTTCAGAGTTAGCAGATACAAACTACTATACATAAAATAGATAAACAACAAGGTCCTACTATATAACACAGGGAACTATATTCAATATCTTGTAATAACCTATAATGAAAAAGAATCTGAAAAAGACTATATATATATATATACACACATATGTATAACTGAATCACTAAGCTGTACACCAGAAATAAACACAACATCATAAAACAACTACACTTCAATAAAAAAATTTTTTAAAAAAGAAATAAAACATATAATTCAGGAATTATGTATATCTGTATGATTTTGCTCCTTGTTTTCTGATTCAAAACCCATCACTCCTATATTGTTTTGGCAATCATTGATTTCTGCCAGTAGATAATGATCCCCTGAGCATTTTGGGGGTAACATTTTACTAATGATGTCATCCTATACCCAAATAATTTGGTTTTCTGAAGCAGTTCTGCTGAATAAACCAGCTAAAGAGGCTTATACTGCTTTCTGCAGCAATAGGAGAGTTTTTCTTTTGTAACTTCTCTGAATTTCTTTAAGTATGATTTGCAGATCAAATTATTTCTCTTCCCCAGCTTTCTCGTTGCCCTCCGCAGTCAGTGTACATTACACACGGTACAAATCATTCCCAGTTCCTACTTGCAGTTTCTGGCAATGAAGGACCAAACTGATTTCAGAGCCATTTAGAGGAGCTGCTTTAGACATTGAAATCAGTTGAATATTTGAAGTGTGCTTTGTTCCCAAGAGTTTAAATTAGGCCTCAATTTTTATTAAAATCTGTAATAGCTATAATAAAAATGAAGCAACCTAACTTAAAAATGCATCAATTGTCTCCCTGTCCAAAAAACTGCCCCAATACACAGAAACCCCTTTTACTTAAACATTCTCATCTTAATGTATTTGTACATATAAATCTTACACTTATAAATAATTTCAGAAGCACCTTCCATGAATAGATAAATGAGCACTTATTCCAGAAACTATGTGCAATTTATGTGCACATAGGAAATTACTGCACAATTCTTTACTTACTTCAGGAATCTGTACTTTAAAAATAGAGTTCCAGCCTCAAGCAATGTCATAGATGAATGCTCTGCAAATTATTCTATAGTAAAATTGGAAAATGTCAAAGTGAGAATATGATGTTAGATGTTATAAAAATAACCGTGAAATCCCTATGTATGCTACAGCACACCTATATTTCTTTGGTTTAGGCATTCCTAACTTATAATTTATATATAAGTATAGGCTTATTCTTGTCAGAGCTCAAATATTGTAAGATTGTTACAATCTGACTTTTGCCATGTAAATTGTTAAGGCAATATCATAAGTAAAAAATTACATAAAGCCACCAGAGTACAGGGTATTACTATTAGATAACTGTAAAAATGCAGGTGTACTCAATTCAGAAGCCATTTATAACAATGCTGTCCCAGCTCTAATATGCTACAGATTTTCCTTTTTTGACCAAGTTGAGTATATAGGCATGCACTAAAGACTACATATTTTACAAGGGATAGACTTTGAATATTTAGGATTAGATTTCTGTATAAGGATGATTGATGGTTATCAGCCCTTGATCTGTCATCTCCCAAGTTCCGTTAAGGTACTCAATGAAAGACAAAACCAGCGAAAGCATTGAAGACAAAGGCTTTGGAAGAATTCAGTCCCTTGCCAGGGTATGCGGAGAACTGCCACTAACTCTTACTGGTGGAGCCAGGCAGACAAACATATATATAGGTGGTCTAAATTAGTCCACCACTGGAGAAAAAACAGTACAGACAGCAAAAGCGTAAACGTTTCCTTGGTTCCTCTTGTCTTACTTGCCTGTAGGTTTGTAGCAGTCATCTACTCAGACATTTCCTGTAACAGCCAACACTGCCTCGTTCTCACAAGCCCAAAGGTTACTCTCTCCCTCCATCCAATGAGAAAGAACAGTTCCCAGTATACACCACACATATCGGGGCCACAGAAGCAGAGCACGATGGGGATTACAGCCTTTCTACATACTGCCTACGATATAAACTGCTCTTCTCATAGGAAACAAACAACAAATCAGCAAATAAAAAATCCGCACAGTGAAGACAGGATGGTCTTTCCCTTGGTTCAATAGAGTTGTACCTTTTGGTAAAATACTGCTCTGCCACTCACTAGCTGTGTGATGTTGAGCAAGTTATTTAATCCTTCTGAGCCTGTTTCATCTTTAAAATGAATATAAGATGACTCACAATCTTATATGAACAATGACAAATACATACATATTAAAGTACTAACATAGACTGGCTAATATTAAGGGCCCAATAAATATTATTTTCCCTACTTCTTGTGACGTATATTAACCGTATTTGCATCATTGCTATGTACATAGTATATTTTGGACCTACAGTCCTAGAACTATGATCCAAAAATCTTAACTTCCAGGAATTTAGTTTAAGAGAATAATCAGATTTTGGAAACTCTTAACTCATGTAGAGGCTTCCTGCAATGGTATTTGGAATAACAGAAATGTAAATATTCTAAATGTGCAAAAAATAGACAAGTATGATGAACTATAACAAGACTATGAAAACTATGATTATGGGAAGTTTTCAATAGCATGAGAAAATGTTAAATGTATAATGTTGTTTGAAAAGTTAGATTAAATATTTTATATAAGTAAAAATGCATTACAAAGAACTGGAAATAAAATAGTGAAATGTTAATATTTGCTTTGAGTGGCATGAAGTAGGGTGGTTGTATTTAGACGAAACACTTTCCTGTGATGTTCCAATTTCCTACTATATATATATAACTTTTGTCATTAAAATACTATTAAAAATAAATACAAAAGAGTACAAACTGTTTGTCTCAGATAGCATAAGAAAGTACCACAGACTTGGAGGCTTAAACAACAAAAAAAATTATTTTCTCCCACTCTTGGAGGCTGTAAATCCAAGATCAAGGTGTTGGGAGGGTTGGTTTCTTCTGGGGCCTCTCACTTTGGCCTACATATGACTGTCTCTCTCTGTGTCTTCACATGGTCTTCCCTCTGTGAATGCACATGTCTGTGTCCTAATTGCTTCTTCTTACAAGGACACCATTCATATTGGATTAGGGCCCATCCTAATGATCTCATTTTAACTTCATTACTTCTTTAAAGACCCTATCTCCAAATATAGTCACATTCTAAGGTACTGGGGGTTAGGACGTCAACATGTGAATTTGGAGAGACACAGTTCAGCCCATAACAACACACCTTACTAGATGATTTTTAACCACTTATCTGACTTCATAAAGAAGTCAAGTATCATAAGCAAAATACAGATAACATGATTTACTGGAGTCAACTGATTTGCTTTTTTATCCCAACTCTGCCGCTTGGTAACTATGTGACCTTGGTCAAGGTTGTCAAACACTCTGAACCTCAGTTTCCTGACCTGAAAAATGGGGATGATAATATCTGTCTCATAGAATTCTTGTAAGGCTTAAAAGAAATACTTTATATATAAGGCAAATACCAAAGTAGCTAATAAAAGTAAATATTAAACAAATTCGACGTCCTTTTGTTTTCCTTCCTTTAGTGAGAACAGCTTCAATATCATCATCTCAACTAGAGAACTTCTTCAAATTCATCCTTTCTTCATGGTCTTCTTCTCTGAGACAAAATCTTCTACCTATGTTCTCAGTTCCTCTAACCCCATCCCCTTTTGGTAGTTGGCTTCATGAAAATAAACCTGAATTCATATCTCAGGTCTTTCATTCACTAGCTTTGTGATCTTAGGACAGTCAGTTAACCTCTCTGAGCTCACTTTCTCATATGTAAAATGAGGACAATAATACCTGCCTCACAGGGTTGTTGTGCCTGAAACTGTTACCAAGTATCTAAATATTTTGTTGAATTAATACTGATAATAACAACAACTAACATTTATTGACCATTTATTATATGCCAGACAGTGTGCCAACTATTTTACATCTTTTATTTGATTTAATTTTAACTAGAACTGTATCAGGTGGCTTAATACATTCTCCTTATTTCGTGTAACCTAGAGCAACATGGCCTTCTTTGTTTTGTAAGCAAAGAACTCTTATTTATAAAATAGTCAAAAAATGTTAATGTGAATACAACTTTGTGATAAAATGTGCACCAAATAAAGTGGAATCTTTCCTGATATATATTTCATTCCTACATTTAATACAATGCGATAGAAATATTTTCTTATAAGAGTCAAGAACACCATTGTTTATATCTGCATAGCCATAATCTCCTAGTTTCTTTTTTAAGATTTTTTGGGGGGTGTAATTAGGTTTATTTATTTATTTTTAGAGGTGGTACTGGGGATTGAACCCAGGACCTTGTGCATGCTAAGCATGCACTCTATCACTTGAGCTATAACCATCCCCACATCTCACTTCTTTTAAAAGTATAAGAGGTAACCTACAGTGATGGGAGATCAGCATGAACCATTCTTTGTTTATCCCAAAATGAGTTATATTTGGATTCACACACATACACACACACACACACACACACACACACAGGACCAAAAGATGTCCTTTCGTTGTTGTTACACATTTTAATTTTTCCTGTATTTTTTATGGCTTGTATTTTTCCTCCATTAAAATATTCTGCTGAGGCCCATTCTCAATAATAAATATTTATTATGAAAATAGTAGACTAAACTGAAGGAAAAAATTAATCTCTCATTCTAAATAACAAGTGGTGTAACCCACATATTGTGTAATTGTTTAGAAGACAATAGCACCCACCATTTTGGATATTATGTACCATGCAAATGACATTTTGTTGAGAAGGAAATGCCTCCTTTTCATCACTTTTTGCACAGTTTCTGTACCTCTTTGAAGACTAAGATTGACCACAGAAACATCTTAAGGAAAATCAAGTTGCCTTCTCTGCGCATCCTGTCTTCACTTTGAGCCTATACACTTAACACCAATACCCTTAAAAACACACTTCTTCAGCAGTGACTTTTTTTTTTTACTTCTTAAACATCTTTTATATATCCTCTTCTCCATTCACACCATCCTCCAGGCTTCAACCAAAATGATATTTCTAAAATTTAAACCTGGCCATGGGCCTATCTCATTTAAAACCTACTAAACATCCCACCACCATCGCTGTCTTCAGGATCAAGTTCAAATTCATCAGCTGACAAGCAAGGCCCTCCATGTTCTCACTCTTGCATATCTCAGCTGCTTTTCCTTTGTCTCACCACTCTCCCCCAAAACTCTTTGCCTCAGAGCTTTTGAACTTGTTCGAACGCTCTCCTTAGTTGTCAGAGTGGCTTGAACCTTCAAATATTTTTCCAGTCAAATACCTCTTGTCAGGAATCAGGACTGGGACGGGGTGAAGCCAGCGAGGAACCCAGGACACAACGTTTAAGGAGACACTCACTCTCAGGCTTGTACAAGTGCAGGGTTGGCAACTGAGACTGAGTGCCTCCTTAAATTTTGTGTTCGGGGTGCCTTCCATGCCTCACCTTAGTCCTAGCCTTCCTACTCTATACCCCGAATACTGCAACCACCCCCCTGACACAACCTATCTTTCCCCCTTGTTTTATTTCCCCACAGCATTGATCACCATCTGACGTAAGTATTAACTTTTATGTTTGTCAATTTTGTCTCTGCGCCCAATACATTGTAAGGTCTATGAAGACAGGGCTTTTCTTAAGTTTTGTTCACTGCTGTATCTCTAGTGCATAGAGTATTGTCTGGAATATAGTAGGTGCTCAATACATATTTGTTGAATGAAGGTTGTACAAATCTACTGGCAATTTCCACGACTCCTTCTCCACGACTAGTACATGCTGTTCCCTCTGCCAGGAATGTCCTCCCTACCTCAGCATGGCAGATTAATGTCTATAAGCTCTTATGAATTGACTCAAGCATCAGTTCCTTTTGGAAGTCTTCTCTAACTTTCATTAAGCTCAATTAATGGCCCCCTTCTGCAACCCTTAACACTGTCACTGTGTATTATGGTTGTGTTTCTTGTCTATAGTCTCAACTAGACTGCACATTCCCTAAAGGCAGTGAATCCCTGACCAGGTTGACATGGTATAATATAAAGTATTTTGAAGACACTGAGACATGAACTAGAATCCTAATGCAGCTACTTGCTCACTGGACAAATCACTTCATCTCAATGAGCATCAGTTTCCTCATCTGAAAAACTCAGGGCGATTATGCATGTTTTATACAGAAGTTATGAAGGTGAAATGAGGCTATGTACATAAAAGGGGCTACCATTTTGCCCAACATATAGGACTCTTTAAAAATGGTAAAAATTATCTCAGTTTCTCTCCACAAGCACTTAACAGAAGCCCAGTTATACAATAGGTGCTGAGTATATGTTTGAATCAATGAATAAATGCTTCACCCTGTCTGCCCATGTCCTCCAGATTTATGTTCCAGCTCTCCCTCTCCAGGGTGTTCTAGATCCAGAGCATCTCAGCTAACAAGAGCTGAATGTGGACATCTCTTCTCCATTCTTTGTTCAATACTGTCTCATCGTCAGCTTGAAGTCAACAACAGTGACAATATTTACACAATGGAAATCATCAAATGCCACAAATCACAGCTTTTCCCCTTCCTCTCCCAAATCAGTTTGTCAGCACATCACTGGCCCAGTCAACTTAGATACACGATGTGACAATAGATGGGGAAGACAGCAGAGATGATAATGTGTGGAATTTATATTACCTGTGGCAAATCGAGTGGGCTTTGGATGTCCATTCAATCATAAGAGTGTCTAGGTGAAAAATAGTGGCTTTCTATAATTCAAATAGATTTTTTTTAAAACAAAAGACATGTTTAAAAAGATGCATAGTGAAATGTGCTAGACATGTTAACTATATCAGGTCTGGAAAGGAGTAAACTTTGGTTTAAAGCTAAAGCAGCATGGCGTGGTGAGTATAACCCCTCCCTAGGAGCTAGCCACGTGATCTAGAGCTACATGTAGAGGAGTAATACGACATTTGGGACTCAGGCCACCCCATCCAGTAAATGTAAATACTATCTTTCTTGACTAAAATTAGCATCTAGGTCTGCTACTTTTGAAGGCCTTTTCTAGAAGCACAGTATAATGGACAGTACAGTACCTTGAACCAGAGGTAAGAAAATACCACTCTCCAGTCTTAAATCTGCCACTTGCTAAAGTCAGACAGAGAACGACACATATCATATGATATCTCTGATATGTGGAATCTTGAAAAAAAAATGACACAAATGAGCTTATTAACAAACCAGAAATAGACTCACAGAGATAGAAAACAAACTGTAGTCACCACAGAGGAAAAGTGCGGGAAAGAGGGATAAATTAGGAGTTTGGGATTAACATATACACACCATCATATATAAACTACATAGATGACAAGGGCCTACTATGTAGCACAGGGAACTATATTACATATCTTGGAATAACCTATAATGGAAAAGAATCTGATAAAGAATATATGTATATATGTATAATGGAATCATTTTGCTGTACCCCTGAAACTAACACAACACTGTTAATCAATTATACTTCAATTTAAAAAATTAATTAAAAAATTAAAAATTAATTTGCCACATGTTAATCAGGTATCAAGATAGATCCCAGATAAAATGGGATAAAACTTCATGTCTTATGTCCTTGATGGGACTATTGTCAGAATCAAATATAATGATGTATTGGAAAATTTTTGATGAACCTTTGTGTGCTATTTAAATTATTAATATGACGAGGCTGTGACTGCATGATCTCTGATTCATTTTACTACCAAATTAATTGTCTGCTAAATTAATTTCTGCCTCACCAGAAGGCAGATTGGTAAAATTGGTAATGACTAATGAACTTTTACAATAATTATTGGCATTATAAAAATAAACTATATGCAATCTACATCAATTTTCTTTTTTAAGCATAGTGACCAACAGAAATCTTAGGATCTCTCTTTACAGCTGCTGTTTGAGAGAAGTCATTCTTCTGTCATGATACCTTTAACACCCCTTCAGAATTGTAGTTCTGAAAAGGGAAGTGGAAAGGCAATTACTTGTTGGAAGAAAGCCTCAGCCCTCTCTCATACTGTGATTTTTCTACCCACATTCATTGCAGGTTTTGTCAGATTATAAAAGAACTGTAGACTTTAAGGGAGAGCTGACTGTTAATTCCATTTGTCTTTGTTGGGTAAATGTATTAGCTCTCTTCTCATAGTTTCTCATCTAAAACAGGCACCAGTGATTTAGTATAGTTGTACAAACACTGGACCAGATCATAAAGGGAGGGAATGTAGTTGATGTGTTAGGATAAAGAGAAATAGGATAAGCAACAGAACCAACAATCACAAAAAGACTTTCTCATCTGGGTTTTGCATTACCTGGGAGCCTGACTTCTGGTTCAATTTCCAATTCTGTTACTGGCACAACACACTGCCTTGGGCAAATCACTTAACCCCCTTGTGTGCTTGACTCTCTGTGAAGAGAATGCAACAAAGATACAGCTTAATGTTTATGCAACACTTAGGACTCCTGGAAGCATAATGTAACAGTGGATATGCGGTAGAGATAAGAAAACACACTTCAAAAATTTTAGCTGAAATTTTGTAGATTCTCAGTGTTCACATGAGTGTATCATTTTTGAAGTTTGATACACAATTACATGTCTTACCCTTCTAATGGCAAACAGTGAAACTGATACCATGCTACCCAGACTAAATCAGTTACATGCTTCTCTTCAAAGATACTGACATTTGCCTTCTGACAGTATCTCTTTGACGAGCATGAAAGAGCCTCACCCAATCATGGGCAGAAAAGGTCTGAATGTTCTTCCAGGGCTCTGATATAGTACAAACGAGCCTACTCACCCCAAGTTGATCTAACCTGACTGATGCTGAGTATTACAGACATACTACTACCAGGCATTTTGGAACATGCATCAGTAGTCAATAATAATACCTATCATTTATTGAGTGACTGCAATATGCCAGTTCTCTATATAGATTCTTATTCAGTTCTCACAACTACTCTGTAAAGTTAGTATTATCTTCCTTTACATGTAAAAACCCTAAGGCTCAGGGAGGTAAAGAAACTTGATCAGGGCCAAATAACTAGTAATTCACAGACTGTAATTCGTATTAAAATCCAAACCTATTAGATTCCAGAACCTACGCTCCTAACCAGTACACCATATTACTTCCTTGTCTAGGTTCTGCCAAGTTGAAGATCAGCTCTATTTCTTGATATAACAAAGCACTCTGAATTTACTTTACGTACACAAAGGGGATTGTGATCAAACTTGGAATCAAACATGTCTCTCAAGTCCTTCTGCTAGAAATAACTTTGTCTACAGAATTTTGGACTATACTTCTTTGTTTAGTTAGGGCATTATATATAGCAGGAGGCATAGCCAGGTATTGACAACATAGAGAGTTGTTGGGGAATTCTTTTTCTCTTTACTTAGGAGAACTTTTCCTCAACTGAAATTTTGTAATGAGATGGAGAAAAATATAGACACTGAAACTCCCTTTAAGGAAAGTGTTACCAAGTCTAAACTCGTTCTGCTAGCCGCATGACAGGCCAATAAATCAGGAGATGAGGTGTTGGGGCAACAAATAACAACTTTATTCAGAAAGTCAGAAGACCAAAAAGATGGGGCACTAATGTCCTAGAGAACCATTGACTTTATTCGGAAAGCCAGAAGACCAAAAAGATAGGGCACTAATGTCCTAGAGAACCATCTTACCCAAGTCAGAACTCAGGCTCTTTTATACTAAAAGGGGAAGGAGTGTGGTTGGTTGTTGCAAACTTCTTGGTGCTGGAATCCTTTGTTTTTGCAGCTGTCCACATAGGTCAGGTCATGATGTTTCTATAAACCTCCAACAAGACAAATGTTATTCTCTGCTCTGGAACTTTTTATCTCTATGGGAATGGAAAAGTATTACACCCTTAAAGGTTAAAGCCTTGAGAATGGACTCTCCTATATATTTCAGGCTATAGGCAACATTCTTTTACAAAAGGTGCAGAACCAGCACGACGAAGCACAGGAAACAGAGCACAGGGTTAGAGCTAAAGGAACAGATCTCATATGGAGTCAGATTTGTTCTTCCCTGTTACAAAAGGACCGTTTCTGCCCAGAAGAAATTCACTGACAAACCAATTAGGGGTATAAGGTGAGACGGTTTTATGTTATATAAGCTGTTCACTGTAAGGACATCTGAGAGATGGAGCAAATGAAGGCTGGAATTCAGTCTACACTTGGCTTGCCAAGCTCTGCATTCTGATGCAAGGCTGCCGCAGCCTGGAGAAAAAGATGTCTTTGGCTTTGCATAGAGGTGCCATCCAATTGCCAAGCCTGCACTCGAGGTTTTATCCACCCAGACAGGACATGATTTTCTAATTCATATAAGGATACTCATAGGTTAGAGAAAAATGGTGTCCCCTTATGCAGTCTGGCTATCTTTTTATTCTTCACCCTCTATTTTTAAGCTAATATCTATTTCAGACATTCTAGTAAAGTTCTATAAACATTGTGTCATTTGATCTTCATAAAAACCTACAATTATTTTCATTTTACAGCAACACAGTTTGGTCAAAGCAATAAAAGCAACACAATTCTTAGTGGCAGAGTCTCTATTTGAACACAGCTTTGTCTGACTCCAAAAATCATGCCCCTATCTTTAAGGCTGTACTGCCACACTGACATCAATATTGCCTTTTGTCCACACAGTAAACATCTCTACTGACAAAATAAAATGTGAAAAAACAAAAAATCTATCACCTGGTTGTATTATATACTTTGAGATGTATAGTTAGTTTGCTGATTTTCAAATTTTCTCGTTTTTACTGACTCAATCTTATTTTCACCCTGCTGGGAGCTAAATATAGTCACCAAATAAATTTTTTGCATTTGTTGATATACATTTATTTCTATTCAAATTGTCCTAAGAAAACTTTAATACTAAACACATAGAACTGTAATAAGCCCAAATGGTTCTGGGATGTGTACCCCTAATGAATACCACATGATGGCTTTAAGTAAAAGAAAAATTATATATGTAATCCCAATGTACATCACAATATACATATATATGTATGTGTGTGTATATACATATCACGGTGCCTTAAAAACGTTCATTAAAATGCAGCATCATTTGCCTAATGTCCTCTAAATTGTGTCAAAATTAAGAGGCTTTCAAAATTTCTGCCATAGTGATTATTTTTGATAATTATCCACCATCCAGAGTCTCCAATCACTTTTAATCAAAGAATTTTTAAAAAACAAGGACAGATCAATTGATCAAGTTTCAGAAAGTCTTCTAAGTGAGAAAACAATAATTTCTGCTTTGTAAATGGAAAGTGATTAAGATCAGAGTATTAATAAAAGGCTCAAAAACAATAAGAATTTCTATCAAAATTCTTATGCATATTTTCTGCAAAGATTTAGAAAAAATATGTTAGACAGGATCCCACGGATAAGTAATATTAGTAAATGCAATGCTATTTGGAATTATTATTAAAATGTTCAGATCAGTAAAGTACTTTTCAGTAAATTACAAATGCTCTGCCAGTATCCTAAAACTGAATGCTTCCCAGAGTATTTAGTTTGTGTGGGAAACACCACCATGAGTCTCCACTACAGTCTGGTATTTTCAGAAAACACTCATAAGCTATGTCATGTGTTCATAGACATGATTTTAACTTTTACACATATCATGGCCTATAAAACCATCTGTGGTGGAAAGGCATCTAAGTTTCATTGCTGCTTATGAGTTGGACTCAATAGGTCTATATGCCTTGCTCTTTTCATGAAACTTCATCCCAACTTTTCCCTAAACTACAATATTTAATCCCTTCTAAAAGGTTGATTTCAAAATTCACAAAAGAAGCAGTATGTGAAAATAAGACACAACACATTTAATACAATGCAAAAGAAACGCATATGATCAATCCTGAGACCATAATGACTGCACTTTGTTCCCTGCTCACCTATAAAAATATTTCGGCACTAGACCTATTCAGACCTTGAAATATATTATCAGGTAGAGTAAGTCTGAAGTCTGAACCTATTTTATTAAAAGATATCTCAAGGGAAATGGGGTAGGACGGGATGAATTTGGGAGTTTGAGATTTGCAAATGTTAACTGCTATATATAAAAATAGACAAAAAACAAATTTCTTCTGTATAGCACAGGGAACTATATTCAATATCTTGTAATAACCTTTAATGAAAAAGAATATGAAAACAAATATATGTATGTATGTGTATATATATATATCTATATATATATGCATCACTGGGACATTATGCTGTACATCAGAAACTGACATATTGTAATTGACAGTATGTCATTTTTTAAAAAATTCCTTAAAAAAAAGATATCTGGAACACACAAACACACACACACATATATGAGAAATGATCTTTTACTTTTACTTTACTATGAGGTGAAAAACCATCTAGTGCCAATTGGACAAGAGTGTATACATGTACAGTTGCATGTTTCTCACCTGTAATGATCTTGTCTTTTTACTTATACTAACATATCATGAACATCTGCTGAATCTGCCTGCTTACATTCTTTCTTCCTTCTTTTAATAATGGCACCCCATTTTCTTTTGAGGAAGCACCCTTCTGTTAACTATCAGAATTCATATAGATTTGATGGGTCGACACTATTCATTTCAGAGTTTCAAGCCTCATTCAAATCCAAATGAATGGGCCTAGGATATGACCAAGGCCTGAACAATCAGGGTAGCACAACCCCTGGGGTATAGCAGTTGGTTCAGCGATAGGCTCAGTGCAAGCCCTCACTTGGGACTTTTGCTGGAATTATTGGGATAGAGGAATTTTCTTATACTAGAATTTCAAGCACTATTGATGCGACAAAGCATGTTAGTATCTTTGCTCATATCACAGGGAGGGCCTCACTGAAAATAAAGCTGGGATATGAAGAAAATTTAAAAGGACACATTTCTGCTGACATTAGTTAAATCCTGGATCCTAACATGTCTAACATCAGTTAATTCCTTGGACTTCCCAGTTTTGAGCCAATATATTCCCCTTTCTGTTTATTCTAGTTTGAGTTGTCACAGGCCATCAAAAATACCTTGACAAATACGCAGCATTTAGTAGAATTCTGTTCCTTCTCTAGTCTAAATAAGTTACATTTGGTAAAATTTTTATTTTCCTGTTATGACGAATGAACCATAGGATGCAATTATCCCTCTCATGGTCACAAAATCATGTTAATTTAGACGGGTTCCTAAAAGAGCAAATTTAATTCTTTTAGCTGCCTCAAGGCAGCATCATGCTCTTACAATCGCAGGAAGACATGCTTAATCCTTGCCATCAGGATCCCCAGAGGAGAAGAAATTACAACTTTTCTTCAAACTGCCTTCAGTTGGTCAGGTTTCCAGTCTCTGGTCTTTGGAGTTGAATGCAGGCAGACTAAGCATGGCAGTTTGAAATTTCTAGCCTTATTCAAACCCAAACTAATAGGCTAGAACTTGACAATGCAAACACATCTGTCCCCAGTGACAAGATGAATTTGCCTCATGAATTCCCATATAATATCCCTACATATAAAATGGCAAAATCCTGTCTTGGGTAATCTGGTTCACTTAGTGGAAACAAGTCAACTATAAGACTCATACCAGAAAAGCCTAATTTAGAGGATTATCCTCACGGTGTAAAGCAAAGAAAAATCACAACTGGTTTTCACACATGCTGTACAAATAACAGTTCTCCAAATGCTTCAAAGTTTCCTCTTTATCCACAGAACAAAGAATAACAGGGAGTAAATGACACATGCATGTCAAGATTCATATTTCACCAATATGACTGATGCTTATTTCCTTTAGTCTAAGCCAAGTATTCTCAAAGAAATTCTCCCTTGGGGATGGATGGTAGATTGGCTTAAGTAATAACTTGGGAGTACTTCCATGTACAAAATGTATTCACTGCTCCTTGCACTGTTTCATTCATCTGAAACAATTTTGAGTCAGTCTGGACTTTTATATACTTAGAACTTTATGTAATTGTCATATTTACAATTTTCTTCCTTTTCATTCCATTTATATTTCTTTGTCCTTTCCTCAATCTACTGTTATTTTTATCCCACTCTCTGTGTAAATCTTTAATGAGTCATTTTTGTACTCAAACAGAAGGGAACTGTCCACATATCTAATAATCATCTCAACTACTGTAATTCTATTGCTTATGTTAAATATCACCCACTCATGATAGGATCACAAAGTGGTCTTTAACCGTATAATCTAATTTCCTAGGGAGAATGAAAGGTTTCCCTTCACAGACATGCAATTCTTCACATCTCATCTCCTTTGCTCTTCTCTCTCTCCCTCTCTCTTTGCCTTCCACCCTTCCGGCCCCACACCAGTCTCTCTCTCTCTCCCCAAGAAGAAGTTCTCTTATAAATTTTGTTGGTAAAGATTACTTGCAAGAGATACTAATAGAAAATATGACAAAGAATATCTTACATATGTAAGAGTTTATTTTTCTCACATAGGAAGATATCCAGGAGCAAACAGTCCAAGGTTGCTAATGTGGCCCCACAATGTCAAGTTCTTTTTCTTTTTCTGCCTTGTGAACTACAGGCAGGACAGAAGGGGAAGGGCAAAATAACCCACAGCAGCTGTCTCTCTCGTACTTTTTTTTTTTAAATCAGAAAAACAACAGCTGTCTTGGAAGCTTCCCAGGGTAAAATTCTACTTATATTTCACTGGCCAGAACACAGTTATATGGCATGCCTAGTGGTAAGGGGGTCTGGCAAACGTAGCTTTCCCTCATGAAAGTGAAAAAGGCACTATGCCACTTCCCCCTCAAAATTAGGGCTCTGTTAGTAAGGAAGAAAAAGAGAATCAATATTAGGTAGGCAATCAGCAGCACTGCCCAAAATGTCAAAGAAAACAATAACTCAGACCTCCAAAACACACAGGAGGTTCAGCAAAGAATGGAATATAATTTTTACGGGGAAAAGAACACGTATAGTCAACAGACTGGACAGGGAAAGTTCCCTTTCTTGGTTCTTTCTCTCTCTTTTTTTTTAAATCATTTTCTTCCTCTTCTGTCATCTCCATATGGCTCATGCAGTCACATACCGATTAGGAGATGAGATGGCCCTGTCCTTGATTCCATTAGCACATTAGAGTGAAATCTAGTGAAAGCAAGCATGAAATGAGTAGCTTATCCCAGATATTAAGGAAGAAAGGCATGTCTTATTTTGCCTTTCTAATGCTACCTCTGGAAAATCAAGTGAGACTCAAGGAGAGACCATGAGGAACGGGAGGCAGACCTCAAATTTGGTCGTGGGCTATACAGATAGATGAGAGTTCATCACATGAGAAAAGACAAGCTTGAGATTTGTAGCCCTAGCCATTGGCCTATGCTGCTTTTGGTGTATAAACCCTCTGAACAACTGAGCAGATTAAATAGCAACCATAGATGTAACCATTTCTAATTAGAGGATTTGGATATCCCATGTAAGCCACTAAGTGGGAACTATAGGACGAGACAGATCGCCCACTTCTCAATAGAATTTTCCTATTGTTAGGTAGTTAGATAAGTGGGAAGACCAGGCAGATAAAGTGGAGGGGAGGGAGGATGATCTGGAAGATGGTGATATGCCTGCCTTCAGCATAAAGGGGCTTTACTTCCTCCAGGTGAGTGCCAGCAAGAAACCGGTTAGAACCCAACAGCTGCAACTCCTCGGTAGCAAGAAGGACCTAACCAGACATGACTCAATGCTCACTGTAATAGAATTAGCATTGCCGTTCAGGCCCCCACCCATGGGTTTTTCTTTGTGCAATAATGGGTAAGGACATGTGCAAAGGGGACAAACATGACCAGGCATTCTAAGGGCAAGAGCCATCAATCAAAAGACCACCTATAAGCGAGGGTATAAGAGAAAAGGCAAAGACCGCTGCATTTCCTCCCTTGGGTCAGCTCGCTTTCCATTTTTGGAGGTGCACTTTTCCTTTCCTAAATAAATCCTTTAAAATCTTTTGCTACACAACGCTCTGTCTCCCGTCTGTAATCTTATCTTTCGGGTATGACAAGAACTAGAGTCTTTTCCCTTCCCCTTTTGGGGTAGCACTATGATTATGTTGCTTTTTTCAACTTATGGTCAATTTGTAATAACATGAACATGAAAAAAATATTCTTTAATTTGGACAAGACTGACCATTAGCAACATGAAAGAGGGAGGCCTCATCCTGGACTTCAAAGATGAATAGGACCATGGTATGAAGAATCAGGGCATTCCAAGAGTAGGAAACAGCTTTATAGACAGTCCACACTTAGAGAAGATCTTGGATTTTTCTGATTGAATATTCTTTCATATCCTATTTCACCCACAAAAAGTTGACAAATGTTATAATATTTTCTTACAGCAACATGCATGGGACTCTAAGCCTCACTCAAAGAGTGATGTGATAGAAAAGAAAGAAAAGAGAAAAACGTCAGACACCACTCCAGAATCCAAAGCATCATTAGTCATCTGCAGCAGGCAGCATTCAAAGCTCCAGTGCTACCTGGGGCAGTCCACAAATCTGTAGGCACCACATGAAATCAAAGGAGGTTACATCCCTGCCATTTTCTGTTGCCATTAAAGTGACTGAGGACGAATTCCTTCTTGCTAACTAGGGCTCTCTGCTTATCACAATTTATGGTTCATCATTAATTGAATATTTTTATAGTTGACCTTTCAAATATTTTGCATTTAGAAAGACTGGCCATTTCACCTGCTCCCCGTAGGTTACTTAGAGTAGGCACTCAGGAAACCCTGGAATGGATGTGTTATATCAGAACATTGAAAAGGTCAATGTTTTATTTGTTGATATTTTCTACAGAATCTAACTCTCCCATATTTTTAATGGGTGATAGAACATTCAGAGTGACTAATGCTAAATACCTAATCATAATGATTACGACCACTGTGTTACAATATGAGCAATTAATTTCTCTGACAACAAAGCACTAAGAACATATCAAAGGCACAATGCAAAACAATGGCAGGGGTGCTCTTAATGGCGTCTTAATGGCCTATAATGGCCTCCAGCATTGCATACCTGTGGGAGAAAAGGAAGGTTATGTGGCAGATTTACAGAATACTAAGATCTCAGGAAGCATTTTTGCTTCCTATCAAATCATTCCAAATTCTCCAAAGTGAAATGACAACATGGCAGACTGGTTAGCATTTTGACAAACTTCACTATAGCATAAGCTGCCAGTAGGATTAATTCATTTCTTTATTAGACAAACATTTGAGTGCCTATTATGTGTAGGGCACTGTGCTCGCTAATGTGGGATAACTGGTGTGAGATAGTATTGATATCCCAGTGGTGCAGATGGAGATAAAGACAAAGTGGCAGGTGGCTACAGGCAGAGATTTGTTAATGGTATTACACAGAATATGCTGTGGCACAGTTCAGATCCCCACCAGCTAAGTCCCCTCAGACTTGCAGCCCAAAAGTGTTTAAAGGACTCCTCTTGTTACCAAACCAAACCTGGTCCACTCACCCTCGAGCAGTAAAGCCAATCTGCTGACACCGCGTTGTGGTGAAGGAAAGTACAGTGTTTATTGCAGGGCACCACGCAAGGAGTTCAGGACAGCTAGTGCTCAAACAGCCCGAACCCTCGATGGGTTTCAGCAAGGCATCTTTAAAGACCAGGGTGTGGTGGGTGGGGAGGGTCGCAGGGTGTGTGATTAGCTGTGCACAATCCTCTGATTGGTTGCTGCTGAGATAACAGAGTGGTGTCACATGGGTTAACATCCATCCTCAGGCTCCAGGAAGCCTGGGGGCTATGTGCTCATGGTCATCAAGTAGTTAAATCTTCCATTTGGTGGGGGTTTTGGCATCAGTAAAACAACTCAGGAAATGTGCATCAGATACTATTATCTAGGTACTCCAGAGAGGAGTTAAAGCTGGGGATAGAGGGGGGAGTGTCGATCCTGCTCAGTTACACTTCCTTCACCACAGTACCGAAATACTGATGAAACACGGAACATGGACACAATACTGAGTGCTCAAGTAGACAGAGCCACAGCGGCACCGCCATTCCTAGGTGAATGAATAGAATGAAAGAGAGCTAGTATTGGGCACAGCATGCCTGATGGAAGCAGAGCCTCGAGGGGAACTGGATAAAGATTTGATTTAAAGAAAGAGTTATGCAAATTCCTAAGTAAAAAGTGAGATTAAAGATCCCGATACAAGGACATAACAATCCCAGTGTGACTAGAATGGCACTCAACTTGGTAAAATCATCAGTCCCTTGAAAAAAAAAGAACCTAGACACAATCAGACTAGAAAAGATTGCATTCATCACATGGCTAAGACATCTCAAAAAATGCTTCATGTGGAAAACAATACAATATACACCGGGACAGCCAAACTCAATTTAACAATTCTTTTGTCTTCAAAAAAGAACTACATAAATATTATTGACATAGATACAGAAGGACAATATAGCATTCATAGAAACAGCTGAACTCAGCAAAACCACTAATTTTCTTTTCCAAAAAGTTATGTTTTTGCTGTGTCTCAAGTCTTGGGCTGGGTTAATCCTTCTGTTACAGACAAGGTTCTGGTTCCCAGGACTAGCAAAATAGGGTAAGACGTATCTCTTACAGATTCTGTATCCAAAGGCTAAGTTTTGTTTGAGTATGCTAGATGTTAGACTAGCTTCTATGCAAAATTTCCTTGTAATTTTTTGTGCCTACCTTTTGTCCCAGCAGTGAACTTCTAAGGAATCAACTGTTCTATAAAAAAAGCCTACATTTGGGCACAATTATGTATACATACAGATTTAAGCATGGTTTTTTTTTTCTTAGTACTGTTTGTAACAGGGATAGAGTGGGAACAACCTGAATGCATATCAATAAGAAATGGCTAATATTTTATGGCCCATCCATACTTTTGTATAATATGCAGATAAAAAAATTATTCAGTAGATCTATATGTTCTCCAATAATAAGATGCCCAAGGTAAATTGCTAAGTGAAAATACCAAAATGCCAAGTAGCAGAACAAATACATAAATTCTCTTTCTCTCTCTTTCACCCCCCCCCACACAGTCACCCCTTTATTCTAATACGTGTCAGAGAGAGAAAGGGGGAGAGAGAGATCTGGAAGGATGCACACTAAAACACAAACAGTAACTACTTCTGGAAAGAAAAGTAAGATGGGTGGTAGGCGGCCGATTACTTTGCATATTTTTATTTCATAAATTTGTTTAGAATGATTTTAAGAGTCATGTTTTATTTCTGTAACTAAAATTATTTAACCAACAGAAGTTATTTTGTAAATATCCTAATAAATGATTCCTTTTCCTGTGGCTTTTCATTGGTCTCTAAGGGAGTGTATGTCCACATGGGTATAGCTTTATATGTGTTTACATATGCGAATGTTTTACACATCATCTAAGCTCAGTAAACCTCTGAAAGTGTGGATAAATCCATAAAAGAAATACTCAAGGAGAGAACCAAGGGAAGAATAAAATGTTCAGAATTGTTGTTCTCATTTAATGAGTTAAAACAGAGTATACATTATTTTATTTTCTGAAATAGTATAATAACCTGCAATACTGGAATATTGTAACAGACAATAAAAAACAAAACCCCTAAAACTCTCTCTTTTGTTTTGGAGGTATTTTCGTGAATTTTCAATGAAGCACTTAGAATTATTGATGAAGATATTCCTATATACTTATTTTGCTTCTGAATCTTATAGAGCATCTAATATATTATTATGTTCCTTTAAGCAAAATAGCACATTAAAATTATTTTTTACCATAGATGTTTTATTCTCTTGAGGGGAAAAAATATTTCTTACTGTTCCTATTGTCTGATGTAGTTATAAATCTTTTAAACAAATGACTTTGGGATTCCTGGTTCTCTTCTAGGTTGTAGATATAGTAAACAGTGTAATATTAATGGGTCTAACTGAGATCAAGTTGAATCATTTGCCTAGCATGTTTCATCACTGGGCCAGTAACATTCTCAGCTATTATCCATTCTCTATGGTTGCATCATCGGGCACTAATTATAACAAAATATTCTAAAGGTAGGTAGGATTTCATTTTTTCTCCTAGTTCTGCCTCAGAACCTTATCTAAACATATTTCTAAAATTCATGGTTTTAAAACACCATGATTTTAACCTACTCTTATTCAAAGACTCCTAATCATCTGCTTTGATATTTTCGGGTTTCTCTCTCATACTACAAAATTGCTGCTGTTTTGGGCTCTCTCAGCTATTTAACTTTTCTTCCTTTGTGTATTTCACTTCTGCTTATCTATAGAAACCACTATACATAAAAAAAAATAAAGACATATTTAACTTATAGGTGAAAAATAGGAGAGAAGGAAATACTGCTTTATGGGGTAAAATTATTTAACTAATATATCTTACAGTATAGAGACAGTTATTGCCATTCAAGTATACAGAGCATCACTATTTTTTTGTTCTATTTCTTTTCTGCAAGGTTAAAATAGGAATAGAAATAAAATATGAAAGTTCAATTCTGAGCAAAATTTTGGCACACCAATTGGTTTACCTGCATGTGAATATTTTGTCATCACCTTGTCTTAGTACAATCACAGTGCAAACACAGGAAGAGTTTACAGCTCTGAATTGCTATACTATATTCTAAGCTATGATGTGAAAGAGTCATGTAACAGTACAGTGGGAGGGACAGTGTGACTGCTCTGAAAGCCATGTGCCTGCAGACGGTTTCATTTCACTCCGTGGCTCTAAAACAGGGATAATGATGTAGAAGATCATGATTTTTTCTAGTTACATTTACACATTTCTTGGAGGTAGTTCAGATTTTTCCATTTGTATGGGATTTCCATAGCATTTTTATTTCAGAGAGATGTTTCCAGGCAGGACTTTTACTTGAGCAATTTACTGGTTGGAACCCTTCAGAAAAGGCAAGGGACTTGAACGCCAAAAGCACGTCTTTAATTATAAACCACCGCGTTCAAAAGAGGTGAGCTAGGGGAGGAGAGGTAAAAGTGGGGGAGGGGCATCTTGTTTGGGCTTCAGAGACCAAAGACCAGGAGGAGATGATGAGGCCATCAGGAATGCCCCTGGCTGCTGGCTCTCTGACCTCTCATTTTCCCTGGAGCTATTCAGCATCCCTATAAGGCACAAAGCGTATTTGCTTATCCTGTTCCTGGTGAAAGCACAAGCAAGCAGGGTCTAAGGAAGTGAGCACAAAGACCAGTTTGTGAAGGGAGCAATCATGCCCTTCACTTAAGATATGCCAAGTAGAAAAGGACTGTTGATTTCCTTTGTTTTATTCTCACTCCCTCAGCAACAATAGATGGATTTTTTTAAGTATGTATTGCTCATTTCTGAACATATGTTCAGAGAGGATGTATATGTCTTTTACAGCAGTAAAGCTTTGAAAAAAAATACATTCCGATTTCTCCTATTGTTTATTTGCCAGAACTTTTTCTGGTTTTAAAATGGATGCTGGGACCATCAACAACATTCCGAAAATGCAGAAATTCTCTCCACTAATTGTGCTTCTGGTAGTTTTTTTTTTGTTTTTGTTTTTGTTTTTGTTTTTTTGGTTTTTTTTTAAAAGAAATTTAAACATGGAAGTGATTGGAAAGGAGAGAGCAGGTAGTGCACTGAATGACCCCTAAAATTCAATTCTATTGAAGCTTCATTTCGTCTTTATCATTAGGAGGCAGTTTACAGATTCCTCAGCTAGCCAACAGATGGCAGCAAAGACTTGCAGGCTGGCACAAATTTTATTTGCACAAGTAATTATCCCCAAGCAGCAATTAAATGTCTAAAGGCAGAGCTGTCATTTCTAAGCCTAGCAACCCTAGAAAATCTTAAAAGTCTTTTTTCAGGCAAAAATTAATAATAAAAAAAGTCTCTTTGCTTTTTAAGCATCAAGCCCAGCTTTGGTTTCATAGTTATGATTTCCTTCTTGTGCATTTATGCAAGATTTACTAAAAATTATGAACATATCCATATACTTTTTTTTTAATTTGCCAATGGAAACAAGACCCAAAATATGCAAGATTTCAGTAAGCCTCGTATTTCCATTTAAGTTAAAACTTCAAAGAGTGCTGTAGTAATGGGAGTTAGTTTTCAGTTCATTTTCCTAAAGCTGAATTGTACTACATTTGCCAAGAGGTTCACATTAGACTGTAATGCTAGAAAATCTGACTTCGGGCACAAAACAATTACTGATATTTTTAATATACTCACAGATGAACTCCATAGACTAAAAACTAGTAAAAAAAATATCATTTTCATGATCGATTTTTAATTTTCACCTCAGTTTATTGGACTCAATGAGTTTCAGCTGAAACACATCTGCAAGGGGGGAAAAATCACCAGCCAAAGATCCTAATATATTTCAAGTTGGCTCTGAGAGAGGGAACTTTGCCATTAGTCTCCACTACTATTTCATGTCAAAAAATATATTACAGGCAGCTCTCAATTATTCAGAAATGTATTACCCAGGCCTTTTGTCAGGACTTCTTTACCATCCTACTGCCTATCAAATGAATATTTTACTTTCCCTAGCTACTAAAATATCTGAAAGTGCTTGAGTCTCACCTTCCCATTTCCTTATAGTCATTCACTCCTTTCTCTGAGCTACCTCTGAACCTGTACTTCTGTTATGTCTCTTAACAAGTTGATGGGATTGGTTTACATCCCTGCCTCCCCAACCTCAAACTGCGACTTCCAGGAAAAATGACCTCTTCATTTGCCAGTGGTTTTTTGCCTGTGGCAAGCTCATAGCTGAAACTCAAGCAACTTGACTTCTTCTCAATGTCATTATTAAATGCTTATTATATTTAGAGCACTTTACTAGGAGCTTTGGGAAGGTGTGAAACAAATGGAAAACTGTCTCTGCCCTAAAGATGACAATGGTCTTTAAATTACAGGCTTACTTAAGGAAAGGTACAAAAATCATCCTAGGCATAAATTAATGTGATGCAAATAAATAAGCCATGTTGAAGAACTGCAAACTTTGGGCCAGTTATCTGGGACAAGAGTCAACAGTCAAGGCCGAAGTTGAGATTTTGGTTGACAGGTGGTAGTTTAAACCTTTTTGAGAGATGAAATCTCTGAAGTGTTAAAAGATCAAAGATCAAACCTTGAAGGACATCCAGAATTAAAGAGCAGGAGAAAGAAAAGAGCTAGCAGACATCAAGAATGCACCAGACTGAGAAATATCAGAACAAGACAACAATATTCTAGAAGCAAATGACGGCAAGAAGTTTTAAAGAAGGCGTGGTAACAGATCAAGAAGGATTGAGACTAACTGTAAAGAAAGAAAAAAAAAAAAAGGCACAGTTGGCTAGGATGAGATCCCTAGTGGATTTAGAGCAGCTTTTGGTGGTTTGTGAAGAGAAGATAGCCACTTAGCAGGGAACTGATGTAATTTTTAAAGTGTTTCTCTTTTTCTGTTCCTGGGGTTATTTTGTTTGCTTTTTTCCCGTTTTGCTTTGTTTTATTTTATTTAAACAGCTAAACACAATTAGGTGTTCTGAAGTGGTGCAATGAAAGAGAAATCAAACCAGTTACTTTTTCATGTATGCCCTTCTGTACAACTCAAGCAAAAAAGGGGCTTTCTATTTTAAGAGGTTTTTCAAATTTCTCCCAGCTAAATATGAGTTATCAGAGGCTGTTTCACACGTATCAGTGAAATAATCCTCTTTTCTACCTATCATCATGACCCATTTTCTTACTCTCTTCTGTGGCTGCCAACCAGCAATGCGACGACCACTGCAGTGATATGGCTTAATCTACGTCTTCCCAGGTCCAACTCCCTAGTCAGGCTGATGTGCTGATCCCCTGCCTCCAAGGTAGTCACCCCAAGAGAGTATTCAATGTTTAGTTCCCATGCTTAGCTCCTTCCATGTTGACTGTAGCTTGTGAGTTCACTTCCTACAAAGATCTGAGTAGACCACGTCCTTTGGAATTGACTCCCTTTTTCTGGCAGGCTCTCTCTATGAGAATTGGGCATGACTTTGTGGGACCCGGGCTGTAGGACAATCTGAGCGCACATATCAGGTTTCACTCAAAATCCTTTTCTTCTCTCACAATAGGTAATTCTTTTGGAACACATGGTGAAGTTCTCAAGACTTTGTTTTTTGGGGGATGAGTTCTTTCTTAGGAAGTCCCCCTCCCCATACCTCATGCAAATAAGACCCTGGTTGTCATCCCCTTGGCTCTGAAGGGCCAAGATACGTCTTAATCTTTATCCTGGACTGAGCACTGTCCATCTGGGATAATGACTCTAGTATTATCTACACTTAGTAGGCCTCACTTTCATTCCCCTAATCTCCCTTCCATTGATTTTCAGTGGAATTTTCATATGTCAACAATATGCAAAACAAGGTGTGGAGATTTACAAGGAAGACAAAAACAGAATGGTGCTGATGCCACCAAGCATGGGTCCTTTAGAAAACTGTATTTAAGTAAATTTGTCAATATATATTAGTGAAATTGCCAATCGGGATGTGTCTGATGGAACAAAGAAGAGGTTATTCAAAATGTGGCTGTATATTTTTGTGCAAAACTGAAAAAGATTCTAAAAGGAATTTAAAAAAAATGTTTTCTTAGACCCAGAAATACAGAATAAGCTACAGCTTGCCCTTCTATTGAAGGGGCTTACCAGGTATGAAAGGAACAAGGACAGGAAATATGTTAAGCCTTGCTTTGAAACGGTATCTCCTTCAGCTACTCAATGAACGTGAATAAATGGATGAATGCAGGAATGAATGAATGAATGAAAGTTAACCAAGTACTGTGATTGAACTGTTTATCTAGAAGAGTACAATGGATATCTTTCTTTTTTTTTTTTTTTTGATGCTCATTTTCTTCCTTCTGCAAAAGCACTTCTCTTTCTGAAAGGACAACTGCTCCTCCCCTGTTCTTTGTCTTTCTGATAGGTGTGCAGATAATGAACCCACCAACCCACCCTCCTAGTCTGAAACTTGAGCACAGTGACAACAGATATGTGAATCTGGAGCTCAGGAGAAAAAACTAGGCAGAAGACATCCGTCATTGCACCAATGGTGGATGAAGCCATGGACATGAAAGTGATCACCCAGGCAAAATGTGTAAGAGGAGAGAAGAGGACCAAGTGCAGAAGGTCAGTATTTAAAAAGTGTGACTACGAGTTCTGCTGAACTTCTTAGAACTTGTCTGCACACCTTCATGTAGCAATGAATATTGAAAACAAGAACAAGTCAGTCAAGTGTATTTTATAACATATAAAAATATAGTTCACTTAACTGAAAGGGATGCTCTTCAATTTAAAGACATTGTAACAGTGGTCAAGCACACAAGTTGTGAAGCCAGATTGCCTGTGTCCACACCTCGGCTCTATTCCTTAGTAGCTGTGTAATGGAGTGAATTACTTGGCCTCTCTGCGTATCATTTTCCTCATCTGTAAAACTGGGATGATAACATTCCCTGCCTCATTAAGGTGGTTGTGAAAATTAAATAGGGAATATTTGTAGAGCACTCAGAACAGTGCCTGGCAAATGTACAAATATTTTAGTCCCAGTACTCAGTACTAAATTCACACAATCTTCAAAAAAAGTCAATATAAATAAATAAAAGGGGGTCTTTGTGAACCAAATTCCGAACCGGATTATTTTCTTTTTTTTCTCTAGAATTTAATCATTAACTTAAACTTTTGTGAAGGAACACCTGGGTTGTCAGTACTCTCTCTATTAACCCAAAATGTAATTAATTCATTTTGCACAGGTGATTTCAGGTGGATTTCAAATGATAGCAACATATATTACTCAAAAGAAGCAGTTTCTGCCATAGTAGAATACTCTTCAATACCAAATTTTTCAGCAAAGCAGCATTTGGCTGATGCTTCTAAATTGGAATTTGTACACCTTTTGAAAACATCCTTCCAATAAATACAATTGATTGTTTCTCCTCACGGCTCATCAATTTTTGTTCCTGTGGTGAATGTTGCAATCGAAAATCATGTGCTATAATGAGCTGCTATAAAATAAATAAGCACAAAAGTAATTTGGAAAAGGAAATAGTTAAATTCATCTATAAAAAGACATCCACTTTGATGTAATAATGTTCTTTTCTGCAAATGCATAGTATTTCTATCCAACCTTTCCATCTATTTTTTTTTTCCTGTTGAAAGCCAGAGGCCTCACCTGACATTTCATTTATGTGAACGTCCAGGAGTGTTAGAAATCATTTATTGGTTGGACTTATGTTGTCAAGAACAAATATTATGAGGGAAGACGTTTTGAAAGTCATGTGAGTAGTTTGAGAAACATTATGGGTAAGCACGTAATGGGTGACAAGAAAGTTATCAAAACAGCTTTTCAAATAAAAGTTTCAAAATGAAAGCATCAGATACTTGAGAAGGAAGATTAGTAAAATCCTGTCACTGGGGCTCTGATGGGACCAAACAACATTTTAAAAAAGTGATTGGCTGAAAAATTGGTGTTTTGAATCCTATGTTGACTTTCTTGTATCATTAAAATCCTTCTTTGCTGCATAGACTCCATGTAAATTTTAGGAATTTTTTTTTTTGGCATGAAGAGCATAACATAGAAAGCATGTTTTTTTGTTTTTTGTTTTTTTTTTTTGCCATGGTAAAAGATAATGCAACAAGTATCATTTACTGAAAGACATTTGAAAATTTTAAACATAGTGAACTTCAAGCCAGTCTTAGTCACTTTCAGACATAGTAGTGGTATTTAAAAATATTGAGAAAATCTGTGCTTTCAAAACATTCCCAGAAATAGAGACAAATTAAAAGTCACTGAAATGTGAAACAACTTGACATTTAAGCATCTACAGTTACTATGTTTTCTTAATAAAATGTAGTTATACAGTAGGTCCTGTTGTTTATCTATTATATATATAGCAATGTATATCTGTTAATCTCAAACTCTGGAAGAGAATCTGAAAATATATATATGTAAAAAAAATTAAATAAAAACATAGTTATAAATTTTCTCTGTGACTTTTAGAAAATAATGCTTAAAATTGAAAACGTATTTACTAGGTCAAGTTCTTATTAGTTCATGGCTGCCTGCTACTACAAAAAGAAAAGAGAGACAATCACTTATGTGCTTGTGCTAACCTTCTTCCTCTATACCTCCTCTGATGACTAAAGTCCTTGAAAACCTTATCTTCCTCCCTGTCCCCAGTGAACAATGTTTCCTGCCTGACCAAGGGAAACTTCTCCAGCTTACTCCTCATTGCACTTTCTCCCACACACTACAAAAATCATTTTCTCTTTATTTTCTTATTTTCTGTCTCTTTTCCCTCTGTATTCAAACATGCTCAAGTATCTTTATCCTAAAACAAAACAGCAGATAATAACAACAAAGTCTTTATTCAATTTTATTCCTCTGTCAGATTTCTTCCTACCAGAACCACCAAGCTTTTTGAAAGAGAAGCCTATCTCTCACTCACTTGTCAACTCACAGGAAACTGACTGTCACCTTTACGACTCTACTGAAACCATTGATCTGATATCCGAATTAAATGATCTGTTTTTAGTTCTCTCCCTACTTTATCCCTCTCATTGACATTTGATCCTGTTGACTTTGTTCTTTTAGAAAAACTTTTTTCCTTGGCTTCCATAAGACCATTAGGTCATGGTTTCCTCATATTTCTGTAATAGATTCCTTGGTCTTCTCCATTTCTTCTTCTTTCTCTTATACTGACCTCTTCAGGCTATAGTTCCCCAAGGGTCTATCCTCAGACTCCCTTCTCTCTAATTCTATAAATCTCTCTGGGACCTCTCACCCATGCTTACAACTGGAACTATCATCCACATACCAATGGTTCCTAAATCTCTAACCAGTACGGTTCTCTGTAAAACTCAAGACTGGACCCCTGCCTCACTGACCCCATATCTACCAATACCAAAAAGAAAGACATTTCTGCCTGTCTTGCAGGTACATAAGCCAAAACCAAACACGTTATCTTTTGTTAACACGTCTTCTCCTCTTTAGTCCTGATATAAACTGAATGTTTGTGTCCCTCTAAAATTCATGTGTTGAAATCCTAACCTGCAAAGTGATGGTATTAGAAGGTCATGCCTTTGAGAGGTAATTAGATCACGAGGGCAGAATTCTCGTGAATGGGGTTAGTGCCCCTATAAAAGAGATTTCAGAGAGGAAGAGCTTCTGTTTCTCCTACCATGTGAGGTTTCAGCTAGAAAACATTAGGTCATAGGTTTCCTCATACCTCTATAATAGATTCCTTGGTCACTTCCATTTCTCCTTTCTCTGACTGCCTATGAACCAGTCTATGAATCAGGAAGTGGGTCCTCACCAGACACTGAATCAGCAGTGTCTGGATTGTGGACTTCCAGCCTCCACAACTGTGAGAAATAAATTTCTGTTGTTTATTAGCTACTCAGGCTCTGGTATTTTGTTATAGTAGCCCAAACAGATTAAGACAAGTACATATCTTAATGGAATCTCTATCCACACGGTAACCCAAATTAGAAACTGTAAAACTAGCCTTTTTTAATTCCTTGTCTCACAACACATTCATTGGTGTGTGGTTATTGGTTTATCTGAACTCCCTGAAGAACAGCAACCATGCTTAATTATCTGCCTGCCACCCAGGTTAGTTCATAGATCATAGTAGGCTCTTATTAAAAGTTTCTTGGTCCTCATGGATGGACCTAGAGATTGTCATTCTAAGTGAAGTAAGCCAGAAAGAGAAAGAAAAATACCATACGGTATCACTCATATGTGTAATCTAAAATAAAAAAGGAAAAAAGGAAACTATGAACTCATCACAAAACAGAAACAGACTCGCAGACACAGTAAACAATCTTACGGTTACTGGGGAAAGCGGGTGGGAAGAGATAAATTTGGGAGTTTGAGATTTGCAAATGTTAGCCACTATATATAAAAATAGATTAAAAAAACAAGTTTCTTCTATATAGCACAGGGAACTATGTTCAATACCTTGTAATAACCTTTAAGGAAAAAGAATATTAAAACAAATATATATGTATGTACATGCATGACTGGGACATTGTGCTGTACACCAGAAATTGACACATTGTAACTGACTATACTTCAATAAAAAAATTATGTAAAAAAATTTTTAATAGCTTGTTGGTCTGAATCATTGAAAGTTTACACATCATTCAAAAGGCTCTACTCGAAGTAATGAGAATAAAGTCTCTAAGGATTGAGCAGGATTTGAAGATGTACCAATACTATAGTGACTGAAAGGACAGAGCAAAGCAAAAAATTTTGCCTTAAAAAAAAGGGCGGGGGGAGTTAATCTAATCAACAACAGAATTAAGATAATGCCCCAAGCTCTGAGGTGAAACAAAACTCACACTGACTCAAGAGACCTCAAGTAGTGATCTCCTAATGAAAAATGGACTTGCTTTTTACTTCAGTTTTCATGAGGACGTGTGTGTGTGTGTGTGTGTGTGTGACAGAAGAAAGATGGTGCGGAGGAGGAGAAATGAAGTAAGGGGTGAAATGAGTGGAGAATAAGTTCTACCAAGAAAATTAAATAACACATATATCAGGATGCAGCATCAGGGCAGCTGCAGTGGCTGATGGCTTGATGCAATTTGGCGGCAATATTCATTGTTTACTGGAAAAGTAGGCAACTTATTTTTTTGTCTGCAGACATTTTAGTCCATGTTTTAGCCTCTTTCCCCATAACTAGTGCTGTTTACCAATAGCAAAACCAACTTCTCCGAATTACACCTTCTTTACTTGGGTCACTCTGAATATATTTATGCGTTCTTATTTATTCCACTATCCCCAGATATACAAACACAAGATTTAATAAGTAAATGTTCTACATATTCAGTTTTTTGTCCATCCTGCTTTTCTTTGAAATAAGAGACCCTGTTTCACTTGTCTCAGTCCTTCACTCCTCTTTCTTAGACTCTCTTCCAAAGATAAACTATCTGCATAAAGCCCGTGGCACACGGGCTTCAGTTTTGGGGTAGTGTCAGCTAAGGCAGATCTCAAATCACAGGAATAAACTTTTGAAAAGAGTGAAACAGTAAACCGAAGGTAAACTGTCTAATTATGCGGCCCTGCTTCTTAACATCACCTACCTGAAGCTTCTAAAGAAAGGAATTCTAGAAAGAAAAGAAGAAAGAAAGAAAGAAAGAAAGAAAGAAAGAAAGAAAGAAAGAAAGAAAGAAAGAAAGAAAGAAAGAGAGAAAGAAAGAAAGAAAGAAAGAAGCAAAGAAAGAAGCAAAGAAAGAAAGAAGCAAAGAAAGAAAGAAGCAGAGAAAGAAAAGAAACAAAGAAAGAAAGAAGCAAAGAAAGAAAGAAGCAAAGAAAGAAAAGAAACAAAGAAAGAAAAGAAACGAAACAAAAAAGAAAGAAGAATGGATGAGTGGGTGGATGGATGGATGAATGGATAGATAGATAGATAGATAGATAGAAGAATGCGTTGGTGGGTGGTTGGATGGATGGTTAGATGATAGATAGATACAGAGATAAAGATATATAGATACACACAGGCACCTGCATTCTAGCATTTAATTAGAACCTATTTTTCTATGTACATTTTTTTCAGAAATACACAGCAGTTGTAGAGCCTAGCTCCACTATAATATTGGGGCTTGAATCACATTCTTCAGAAACATAATTCAGTCGATACAGCTATTAAGTGCCCATTACATGTCCGGCATTATGCTAATGCTGGCAAAACAGTGATGAACAAGAAATACAGGGTGCCGGTTCTCATGAATAAGTAAGAAGCTGAATTACTGAACCTAAATTCCAATAACCTTTGCCCTTGTTCTTCAGCAAGTGGTGATGATAATCTCCAAGGTAAATAAAAGTGGCTTAGAGTGGTCATATACCAGGAAGCAGCTGCTCACATGACAAGATCTGTTCTTTTCAGGGCTGAAAACACATGACCCCAGGGGAAATACAGAATGCGTATTAATAAGCACCATAATTTCTAAAAAGTAAACACAGGAGGGAAAAAGAGGGAAGTGACCCTTAGGTAACTGCTAATGACAGGTTAAGATGGTAAGATACAATGACTGGTATGCCTTCTCTGATTTTCCCATTCAAATACTTTTGTAGATTCAATTAAATATATATATATATATATATATATATATATATATATATTTATACCAAATTCAAATAGATTCAATTAAATATATATATATATTTATACCAAATATATATATATATATATATATATATATATATATATATACCAAAAAATACTATGTAGATACAAAAAAAAAAAAACTAAGCAAAATTATAATAGTGCCATCAGACTCACATAGGGATTTCTACTTACAGCAGTGCCAATAGACCTGGATTAAGAAACAACAGTGGTGGCTTCCACGTGTCCTGCTTTCTGTCTCAGAACAACATGGATATTACAGAAATGGCAGGGGGAGGGTCTTACTTGCCTCTTCACAAGACGCAAACCCCAGGGAAGCCAAACTTAGAGAAATATACCAGTCAGAAAACCTGGGTAGCGGTTCCTGATTAGAGAGGAGCTACTTCTAAAGGGCCAGGGATGTGTGTCTCCTCCTCATTCCCATCAACATCTCTCTCTTCAAGTCTAGACAAAGACAACATCTCCTAAAGTCTATTGTTGACCTACGGATGGCCCGTCCTTATAAAAATGATATTCCTACCGGTCACTCTTCTCCTACTTTGCCCTCAGAGAAAGAAGTTGATCAGGAATAATACAGTTTTCAAAACACTGGCCTTAGAAGGAAAAGAGAAGTTACTGGAGAAGGATGCCAGAGGCAACATGCCCAGAAGGAACTAGAAATATCATTATATAGGAAGGGCGGGTTGACACCTGTCAGAAACACACCTGCCTCCGCCTGCCAATGACAGAATGGACGTAAGTTTCATATGCACTTGGTTTTCAAGTGCCAAGCCTCAGATAATGATAAGCAGGGTCTATGAAAATGGAGCAGGCATCAAATGTTACTGGCTTCCAGAAAGACTTGTTTCTGTATTTGTCTAAGTAAACAACTGAGTCTCTTATATAACACATTTTAATTTCAGACAAGTTCTAGTTTCCAGAAAAGAAATGTGTTTTCTGTATGTTTGAAAGGTAGGCTGTAGTCACTTGGGAAATCCTTTCTATGGTCAAGAGAGAATTTTTAAAAAAGGACATGTGGCATCAGGAAACTGCCTGGAGGCACTCTGTGTGGGCTGCAAACGCACGATAGACCAGTTTAAGATCAAAAGTGTCAAGGTAATGGAGAATAAAATTCAGTTGGTGCAGTCACCCTGAGAAGAGGGCAAACAGCCAACGGCTCCTCATCCTGATCCTTTCCTCGACTTTTCAAATTCATATTTGCCACACATCAAACGCAGAAGCTGTTTTTCACACACATCCATTCCACAGGAAAAGCTCCGTGGTTTTTTTTTTCTTTTCTTTTGTCTCTGGTATTTAGATGTGACTTACAGAAGAGAGAGGCCAGAAAGCCATTTTATTGTTGCAACCGCCTCTTTCTCAGTGGAATTCATAAGCAGAACGGAGTTTTGTCAATAGTGGAAAACAAAATTCTCAAATTTCGGCGTTTCAGTACCTGGAAGTTAGGAACTCCAAATGTAGCTACAGTTTGCTTTATTGAACCAACATACAAAATAGTGTTCTTTATTTTCTTTCTCCTGGCCTGTTTCTCTCAAGACTGTGCGCTATATTAATAGTACTTCAAATATTATCTTACAGTCTAAGAGTGTTTTCACAAACACTTCCTATGGTCTTAGTTTCGGCAAGGATAATTGTTTTCTCTTTTATAAATGAGGAAACAAGCTCAGAGATGTCATCTGACTTGTAAAAGATGTTATAACATCTATGTAGAGAATTGTGTCCTATTAAAGTGATAACACTAAGATTATATGTAAACTGATTTTGCAAAAAAAATTTGGGAAGTTATTTCCTAAAGAAATGTTTCCCAAGGCACCTCTCATTGAAATAAATTTAATTCAATTGTGGAACTTTACAAGTTTCCTCTTATTTGGTCATCTTAGATGGTTTAATGACTACAAGGAGTAACCTAGAAGGACCTTATAATGGTGCTGAAGAAACAAATAACAGGCTTTTTTTTTAAATCACCAAATAACTGCATGTACTATGTGTCAGGCATTATAGTAAAGATTTTAGTGCAGTATTTCAGCTAATCCTTAAAACAGATAATAAATTTAGGTAGTATTTCTATCTCCATTTTACAGATGAGGAAACTAAGGCTGAGAGGTTAGAAAACCTCCCCAAGGTCATCACAGCATCTAAGTGGAAGGCATAGAATTTGAACCCATAGAATTTTTCAACACTCAACCACTAAACTACATGTGTTATGTGCCAAGTGTTTTACAAGTATTTATTATTTCATCTGATGCTCACAATAACCCTTCAAGTTAGGTATTGATATTACAATTTCATAGATGAGAAAACTGAGGCTCAGAGACACTCGGGAGTGTCATTTGCTTCAGAGCCACATAGATAGTCAGTAGCAACATAGGAATTTGAACGTAGTTCTGTCTAACCTTTTCACACTTCTGTTCACACCTAAGCAAATCTTCACCCAATATAGAGAGCAATTACTGGAGATAGTTTATCCTTTTCTGCATGAAAATAGTTCAAAGATTACCATTCACAATGATTGGTCAAAACCAGAAAACCCAAAAGACATGGTGGACCTGTGGCCAAAACGGAAGTTTATTTCAGTGTCCTTTCTTGTCCTTTTTGAGTCACTTTTCCTCCTGGTGTCTTCACTTCCAAGTACCCATTGTCTTTATTTATTCAGGTATCCTGGTTGTATGGAGCCAAGTAAAATACATCTTTCCAACCTCTCTCCACTATAAGTGGTCCAGAATCCATATATGTTTTCCCTGAACACTCCCCCAACTCCGCTCATTCCATTTTAACCATAAAAATTTCCTTTTCTCAGTACCCAGTTCTGGGAATGGTACAAGGAAGAAAAACTAATTCACAATAAATTTTGTATGACCAATAAATGCTCAATGTTATTATTTCCTAGAATACTTACACTTTGAAAGAAGTACTCAGTGTGTCTTCAACCAAAGGAATGCATTTTGAATGTGGAATTCACAGAGGTGTGGCTGTTGTGTGTATTGTTTATTAGAAGACTTTCTGGAACTCACTTACTCACATTAACTAACTGCACTGAAGGACTAAGGAATGCAACTTGGTTCAGAATAATCCCCTCAAATCTAACTCACCTGAATATTCTAAAGTAAATTTAAAGTTAAAAAAGAGTATTAAATTAGTCTTTTTGACTAAAGTTGCTGAGGTTGTGAAGAATATGAAAACAATTATATGTATATATATATATATATGTATGCCTGAAACATTATGCTATACACCAGAAATTGACACACTGTAATTGACTATACTTCAATTTAAAAATATATAACAAAATAAATAAATAAATTCATAAAATGGCCAGGGTAGGTCTCAGTTAGAAGGTGTCATTTAACTAAAGACCTAATGGGGTTGAGGGAGAGAGTCATGCTAATACCTGGATGAAGAGTATTCCAAACAGAGGGGACAGCCATGCCAAGGGACCAAGACCCTTGTTAGATGAACAGCCAATGTTGCTGGAGCCAAGTGACCTGTGAAAGAATATCTAGCCCAGGGATCAGCAATTTCTTTTCTGGAAAGAACCAGATAGTAAATATTTTAGGCTTATGACCATATGGTCTGTTCCACCACTCAGCTTTGCCATTGTAGCCTGAGAGCAGCCATAGATAATATGGCAATCAATGACAGTGCTTGTGTTCCAATAAAACTTTATTTATGGACACTGAAATTTGAACTTTGTATAACTTCATGTCATTGATTTGTTGTTGTTGTTGTTGTTTGATTGTTTTCAACCATTTAAAAAGGTAAAAAACAAAACAAAACACATTCTTAGCTCTTCGGCTGTACAAAAACAGACTACAGACTTGATTGGGCTTGAAGGCAGTTCATTGCTGACCACAGATCCAGGGGAGGCAGGAAGGATAGAGGGTGTCAGATGCTTTAAGACCTTGCAAATGTATTGTAAAGACCATGGTCTTTGAGTGACATAAAAAGACATTGGGAGGTTTTCAACATAAGAACAACATCATTTGACTACCATCTCTTGAAGCAACCTGGCCACTATTGTCTCCAGCCCCAAGCTCCTTGCTCAACACTATCAAAAATAAAGTGATTAAGATGTGATTTTTCAGGCAAAGAGACTGGGTTCAAATACTGACTTTGCTTTTTTCTCACAGTGTGACCTGGAAAGTCATACTGCCTCTTTGAGATGCCATTTCCTCATTTGGGATTAATAATAATACCTAATCACCAGAGTTGCTTTGAGATTCAAAGAGATAATACACATATATCTCTTGACACTGAGCCTTGACGTAGTAAATAACACTTAGTAAATATTAGTTATTTTCGTTGTTTAAATTGTTTCTCCTTTGTTCCTCTTCTCTATGCTTAATCTTCTCTCTCATCATTCCCTTTCTTTTCCGCGCTAATTTTTCTCTTTCTGTCCTTGCCAAACCCAACTAAAATATAAAAATACTTTTGGTAAACCTGTCACATTAAACAAAAGTTGGAATATGAGTTGATTCTCCTTGATTTATTACTCTTCCATGTCCTCATGTGCATTTAGTCCTATTTTGTTTGGAATACATCAAAACTTATGAATTAGCATATCAAGTGTATATAGCCCTTTCCTTAAACATGAATTCCTGCCAATATATTTCCCAGTGAATTTGATTTATGCATCATTTTTATTTCCCTTTACTTAGGTATATCCATCTTTGTAAACTAACAGCTCTACATTTTCCCATTATTTGAATCACCATTGAGTTTACTGTCAAACTTTTTTTTCCTGATTTTTGCTATAGCCTCTCCTTAATATCCAAAAATTATCTTTCCAGTCTCCATTACATGTGTTAAATAATCTTAAATAATTACTTTGCCATTTTAATAAGTAGAACCTTGGGGTAACCAGCCCTCAAGATGACCTCCCCAGAGATTTTTATCTCCTAACATTCACCCCCTGTGTAGTCCTCTCCCACAATAAAGTTGACTTGTGCATGGCAGTGATGAGAAAGTCGTTAGCAGATATCCTATAGTAGAGAGCATAACCGAGCAAGAACCACTGCTGCTGTGCTCTGAAATCCAGGTTGGTCAAAGCCACACTTCTCATAGGCTGCTCGCAACCAATGATTGAATGTAGAAGGGATACGAAAGCAGACCCATTCCTGGGAGATATAGAGCTCTTCTAATGGGCTCCTTTGGCTAAAGGACTCCCAGATGGCCATGTAAAACCTCTCTTAGAACTGAACTGCAGGCTGTGATGCTTCCACCTGACTTCCTTCTATTCTTTTCTCCTTCACTTGGAGATCAGATTTGCATCATGGTTTAATGGTGTTCTAATCCTCCCTAAGTTCCTTCCTCATTTTCCCTAACAGACATTTATCCAAATAAAATTTATTTCACATTGCAATCCTGTTTTGTGTTTTGACATTTGCTTCTCAAAGGACCCAAACTAGCAAAAGTAGAACCAGGGGTGATCCAAGAAAGCAGATCGTAAGATAAGGATTTGGAACTGTCTTATCTACCAACTTGGGAGCAAAAAACTGGTTGGTAGGCAGATCACATAAAGTCACTGGAACAAGATGGTGAGTCAGCTGCTAAGTATTTTACCACGATTGGCTTAAGAAAAGGCCCCAATGGAGAAGAATGCAATGGCAGGTGCAATGATGTAAACATTTGAAAAGTACGGTGCAAACAATGTTATCTTAGTCCATTTGTGCTGCTATAGCAAAACACCACAGACCGGGCAGTTTATAAACAACAGAAATTTAATTCTTACATTTCTGGAGGCTGTAAGTCCAAGATCAGTGTGTCAGCATGGTAGGGCCTGGTATATGCGAGGGCCCTGTCCCAGGTTGCAGATTTCTCATTGTATCTTCACATGGCAAAAGGGGCAAGCTAGCTCTCTTGGGCTTCTTTCATAAAGGCATTAATTTCATTTTTGAAGGTGCCACCCTCATGACCTAATTACCTTCCAAAGACCTCACCTCCATAACATTGGGCATTAGGATTTCAACATGAATTTAGGTGGGTGGGGGGACTCAGATCTTCAGACCATAGCAAAGGCCTATAAAGACAGCAGAGCTGTCTGGTTAATGTTAAGTCATATTGATACCCTTCAAAAGGATAATAAGAGACTGAGGGCCATTAACAAGTAGTTAATCACGAAATGTTACGGCCATAGGGCCTCTGTGCTCATTTTCAAGGGTTTAGCTCTTACAGTAGAAGGGGAGACACAGCTGAGTGGCAGATCTCATTGTTGTGGTCACAGAACTTCCACTGAAGGCAGGTCAGTCCTGTAAAAGTCAAGACCTTGTTAGGAAAAAATCTGAAATCTCTGAACCTTGAAATGGACATATCTGTCTATACACCTCTAATGATGTTGGTTCTACAGTCAATTACCCTCGACCAGATTCTGTGGGCCTGCAGGCATGACCCAGCCTTCTTCAGTAAGACCTAGCACTTCCTCTGTGCTAGAGGATGGTCATGAGAATGATTTTCCACAAAGGAATAGGTGACCCCTCTCAAAAATTGCCCACAATGCCTCTCCTGACTGCCAAGATAACCGATTGAATCCCAGCATAATCCATCTGAGAACTTCTTGAGCCTTCAAAGGAAGAGAAGAAGCTGTAAAGAGTTGTAAAAATTACCTGTCATGGACTGCAAGATCCAGCGAGTACTCCTGGGATAGGATTTTGAGAGTGTTTTATCCAAAAAGGCTGGAACATAAGACTGGACCTGCAAGAATTAGTTAACTTGTAGGCAGTTCTTTGGAACACGGGTAATAACATCCTAGCAAATATCCCAGGGGATAAGGAGAAGTCTCTTCTGATGGTGGTTCTTAGAAACAATGGCCCGTGCTGAGGAAGCGGAAATGACTGAGGTGCCTGGCATAAAAGACCCAGCTGAGGATAACGTCCCACAGAATGGCCCAGAGGACACACCATTCACCAGGGTCATCAGGAGTATGCCAGAGTGACAGGCAGCAACATCACTAGGAAGTTTAGTGGTGGCTCTCTGTGCAGATCAGGCATGATGGGAGGAAAGGCAGTTACAGAGGTGGGCTGGTTAATATCCATGGGGATGGCAAGATTCAGAAGTAACAGAGTGGAACAGGGCTTAACTGCCAAAAGCCAGGAAACCACAATAACCATAACAACCAGGAAAGTTAGGTAGGCAGCCAAGGAAGCTTTATTCACAGTGAGTTTTGAATTTGGTTAATAGAGGCAAGTGTATGAACACACGGGTGAAGACTCGGAGTGTCAAGATTTTCGAATCACACAATAATGCTCCACCAGAAAGAGGGGCTGAACAGTCAAGTCCTCAAAATGACTATACCGTTTGATATTAACTAGCCTTCACCATCAGCCAGCTCAGAAATGACACAATGGCACATCAACATAGAGGCCACAGTGGCAGAAACTGCACGTGACCCTAACAGCGTGGGCTCCCACTTACCAAAACTAATCTAACTACCGTGGCCTCTGAAGGTCCAACCAGTCAGCAATAGGAAGCCCCTCTATGGCACTATTCCTTAAAGAGACCAATTTGAATACATTTGGCTCCTTCCATCTCGGAGAGACCAGCAGCATCTGACCAGAGGACCCATTTCGCAGTGAAAGAGGTGCGGTACTGTGATCAATACACAACATTCAGAAGTAGCTAAACTCAGAGAATTGTGTCCTGGGTTTATGAAGGTGTAACTGAAGCATGAAATCAAGGGCAAAACTTTGAAAGAATAGGGTGCCATCCTTCAAGATGCAATGTATTTATTAAATCAGATACCCCTTTATGGTTTTATATTCTCAGTAGGAAGAATACATAGGTCCCAGAAGCAAAGGATAGAATCAGGAGTGGCCTCACTTACCATCACTCCCTATGACCCTTTAGGGGACTTTGTGATTCTTGTCCCCACAACTCTGGGCTCTGCAGGTTTGGAGACCCTGGCCACAAAAGAGGGCATTCTCTTGCCAGTGGACACAGTAAAGTGGGCATTTTCTTGCCAGGACACGTTTACTTGCACTCAGAGAACAGGAGGCAAGAAGAGGAGTCACTATGTTGGCAGGTGTCATTGAGTTTAAACAGCAGAGCTTCTTTTACACAATGGGTACCAGGAGGAGTGTATGAAGACACCAGCTGACCCATCTGGTGCCTCCTTTCACATCCTTGACCCCTTGTAACTGTGAACAGACAAGCACAGAAACTGAAGGCTGAGGAGAACGTGATCATCAAGGATTCAGACCCCTTGAGAATGAAGGTTTGGATCCTACCACTAAGACCTGCTGAAATGATATCTGAGGGTGAAGGGAATTTAGAATGGAGGAGGGAGAGGATGAGTTTCAGCTGTGGCCCCAAGATCAACTGCAAAGTCGGTTGCTGTAGTTCATTCCACTAACCTCTGTCTTCTAAGTTTCACCTCAGAAAGAGACCCATAGGAACCACAGACGAGCTACTTCTCAGAACTGTGTGGAGGAGTAAAGCAGTGTGGGGCAAAGGGCTGACCGTGGTAGCCAAGAGAATACATCTTGTAGATGGCTCACTACAGGGTGCGTTATTAATTGACAGCGCCATCTACTGTGCCTTGAAATCCATCACCATGTTTAGGTCAAAGTCATACTTCCCACAGGCTGCTCCCAGCCAACGATTTGAGTGTAGCTGAAAAATTAAAACAGGCCTGTTCCTGGGAGATGTGGGCCTCTTCTAATGTGCTGCTTTGGCTTCAAGATTTCTTGACAGTTTTGCCAGACTTTCCTGAGACCTGCACTAGAGCTGAAGGTGCTTCCACCTGACCTTCCCCTCTTCTTTCCCTCTTTCCTTCACTTATAGTCAGACTTCCATAGTCTGCCAGTGTTCCCATGGGCTGTCAGTTCTCCCAGCCTCTACTAGCTCCCTTCCCATTTATTCTAAGGGGCATTTCCCTTGACAAATTTCAATAGAATATTGCAGAAATTATGAACTGTGAAATCTGATACTAGGATCAAAACAGGTATTGTGGCTTCTACCTTGCTCTGTCTTGGATCATTCATTCTAAAGAATCCAGTTGTCATATCATGAGGATACCCTAGCAGTCTTAAAAGAGGTCCAAGTGGAGAAGAACGAAAGCCTTTCATTGACAGCATTGATTTGCCAGCCATGCAAGTAAGCCATCTTGGAAGATGATCCTCCGGTCCTAGTCAAGCCTTCAATAGACCACAACCCCAGCCGACATCTTGACTGCAGCTTCAAGAGAGATCCTGAGCCAGAAAGACCCAGTTAAACCTCTCCCAAATTCCTGACCCATAGAAACTGTGTGCAACAATAAATATTTTCATTATTTTAAGCTGCTAAATTTAAGGGTAATCTGTTAACCATCCAATAGATAACTAATATACAACTTGAGGTGAGATACTCCTTTTTAAAGTGACATAAATCTAAAAACAAATGGCCATGAGTGTATTTTCTTTTTCATGACTAAGGAGGAGAGAAGACAGGTTCAAGGTTACACGGTGGTATGAGTTCAAGTTCATAGGCTAATTCCAAGTTCAGTATGCCATTAATGAGTGAGTTCTAAGAGTGCTATTAAAATAGTCTCAGATAAAATGTAAATATTAGAATTGTGGATTTTTTAAAAATCTTAATGCAGCATAATGTCATAAACATTCCCCTATGTAATTTCCCATCAAGCTTCAGGCCCTGTTAGCTTACAATTATTCAAGGAGTACACTCTGGATTTCCAGTAATGATCATGTATTACAGATTTTTCAGGAACCAATGCCCTATCAGTAAAACATGTCAGGAAGAAATGGTAGCTTAAAGAAGGCGTATTATATAGTCTTCGGATGGTAGAGTGAGAGAGAGTGAAACTAATGACTTCTTTGTATTCCTCAGACAGCCAGAGGTAAGCGGGAATGCGGATTTCAGCCGTCTTCACCACTAATCTTCAGTTGGGATGCTTCAGTGCCATTCCATCTAACTATCACACAAAAGCTTTTATATGTCCATGGGGAAAAAGTCACATTTCACACTCAGAATTGATTGTTGCTATCCAGAAAGAACAGTGAAAGTATAAGCAACACAGCAAAACTTCTAAATTTAAAAAAAAAAATCACAATTTTAGTCTAACTGATACATGAATTACTGACAGCTTAATGAATGTTTCCAAATAGTTCTGAATGCCTAGGAGCCATTATAAATTTATGGAAGCTCTGCTATTTTTATTCTTAAGTTAGCCATTTCACCTTAAGCAGTGGTTCTCAGTAGGAAGGGAGATTTTTGCCTCCTAAAGACATTTGTCAGTATCTGGAGATATGTTTTGGCTGTCAGATCTTGGGAAAGGGTGCTACTGACATCTGGTAGGTAGAGGCCAGGGATGCTGATAAACACGCCCCCCACAACAAATCTGACCCCAAATGTCAACAGTTCCCAAGTTATGAAACCCTGAATTAAAGAGTCTAAGTACTTTCTTTAAGCTGTTTTTGAAAGCATGTCCAAAAGCAAAGCTTACTATCAACTGAGCTTTCATAATGCAGCTGACAAGTATTCTATAATTAAAAGGTCAAACAAAAGTTACACCAGACATAGTAAACAATCTTATGGTGACTGGGGAAAAGAGGGTGGGAAGGGATAAATTTGGGAGTTTGAGATTTGCAAATGTTAGCCACTATATATAAAAATAGATTTGAAGAAGTGTCTTCTGTACAGCACAGGGAACTATATTCAATATCTTATAATAACCTTTAATGAAAAAGAACATGAAAACAAATATATATGTATGTATATGCATGACTGGGACATTGTGCTATATACCAGAAACTGACACATTGTAACTGTCTGTACCTCAATCAAAAAAAAAAAGTTACCACAACAAACTATTAGATAAAAATATTTGACTCCCTGGCAGAAGTTGAAAGTCCTGTTAAACGAAAGAAGAACCAAAATGAAAAGAAAGTATCAGCTGATCTTGATTGTTTTCACAACATATGAGTTTACCACAAACTTCACGACTCAAAAATGACATAGATTTATTTCTTACAATTCTGTAGGTCAGATGTCTGACCCAAGTCTCACTGTGTTACTATCAAGGTGTTGACAGGGTTTTCTTTCTTTCTGGAGGCTCCAGGGGGAAATCTAGAATGTTCTAGAAGCTGGAAAACGCAAATATAGCCAGCAAAAGTAACTCAAGTCCTCACATAACATCACTCTGACCACTTCTTCTGGCTTCCTCTTCTACTTGTGATTACATTGGGCCCATCCAGATGATCCTTAATTCTTTGTCATGTAAGGGCACATATTTTTAGGTCCAGGGAAGTAGGACATGGACATCTGTGGAGGCATGATTCTGCCTACCACAATATTTATAGAAAATTGAAATATTAGATGGTTCAGCACTTACCAATAAGTACAAGAAAAGGGCAATCTGCATTCAACAAGCTTAGGTTTCATTAGCTGTTTTGATATTATAGTTAAACACTAATGCAGCATCCTTGATCTGATTAACTCCTCAGTTGTAAGTCCAATCAACCCTTTCTTACAGGGAGACACACACTGTAACTTATTCATTAAGTCCCTCTGGATGAATAGTGCAGATCCAATCTCTGTATTGCATTGAAATTAGAAAACCATATTTGACTTCTGACTTTTGAACTTGATGATCTATTTTGCTTTAAAATTTGTTATTGCTGTCATAATTGTTTCTCGATCTCTTTCATAGCACTTTGTCTAAGTTCATCACATTAGGGAGGTTGATACCAAGGGAAAAAAATCCCTCTAGGCTGTCTTATATTTCTGAAAATAATCCCTGTAACATCTCTTTCTGTTATATTGATCTCTGTAGACCTGTAGATATTACAAAGATGTTTGTACTAAGGGGGAAAAAGCCATCTATTACTGACTGACATCTGTAATCATAAGAAAAATATCAAAGAGGCAAAGAAACGTCTGTGGTGTTGAATGACCACAACTTTAACCAGGTTCCAGGTCTATATGCAATTTTCTCCTTCTTGCACTTTAGATAATCCAACACCAGATGCCTCAGGATGCTCACTGTTGGTAAGTTATTGTGTGATCTCAGTGTAAAAATTACCAGACCCAAAACAAATTGTCTAGGTCCAGGAGAAAGAAAGGTTCTTCGGTGTTAATCATCCCGCTATGCAAAGAATCACTGCAAAATGGATGAAGTGACAGTTCTTAGCATTTAACCATTTGTCTGTCTGAAAGTACAATTCAGACTTTCGAGGATGCTTCTTGACTTTAAATACTGTAAGAAACAATCATTAAGAAGCATTTTCATGTGTTCTTCTGTAAACCATTTTGAGTCTTATGGAATAAAGGTGGTTGTTAAAAAAAATCAAGTGCTATCCGAAAGACAACCCCAAATATACTTATTATCATCAGAGACAAACAAAATCATAGCTGTGGTATCAGTGGCAGAAGTTTATTTAGCATGCATCATCACAAATCTCTTAATTCACTTGTTTTAGGAAAGAGACATATTGCTCATAAAGGTTTATAACATGATTTAGATTCCAAATAGGGAACTTGATGGCTTTTTTTTTTTTTTAATAACAGACTAGTTGACAGGGCACATACATGCTAGTACTGATAGATACTTTTATAGCATCTGCCTCTGTGTACAAACACGGAATCTAGTGATTAGGAACATGCTGGAAGAAAACATGCACACTTTATTATCTAGTATAATTGGTGTTGGGCATACGACCTAAGCCAGCTTTTATCATACTGTCAGAGCCAATGAATATCTAAGGCAGTTTCAAACTGAAATAAATGTGCTTCAGCAATCACTGCTTCAGGAGATTGTGACTTTATGTAATTCAATATTTCTATCTTGGAACAATTATGTTAGCAGCAAGTCATTCTTACCTTGGCTAGACAGCATGACATTGGTGTCATCCATTCTGTCAGAGTGACCTTCTAGAGATATTAGTAGGTATGTCAAGGCCATTTGAGTGATCAGCTTTTGACCTCTCTGGAAGAAGTCTTCACTGAACCAAATCATTTCTGTAATCATTGGTGTTAGCTCAGAGAAAGGTTTAAGGCTAAGGGCCAAAAATTTATGAGATAGTCTCCATTTTAGGAAATAAATCTCTAACTCTAAAATGGCATTCAATAGCAATTGGCCAATTACTAGTTACCCTCTCATTAGGACCTTTTAAAAAAAGAACAAAAGACTGATACCATTGCCTGAATAGGTCTGATCTTGACAAAGTTTCTAAATGATATACCCATTTAAAAAATAAGTTGATACTCTTATCTCCTTGTTTGATATTTGTGGCTTTATCAAAAAGATAAACTCTACTAGGAAAAAAATCTTGATAGTTCAATAGTTTAATGCCTTTCATTAGTTGTCTGTGATTTTGCCAATAAATACTTGGATTTACCTTTCCCACTTAACCACAGATATATGATAAGATTATATTTAGAAAACTGGATTAGTATTTAAATATCCATATGCTCCTAAAGAGAGACTTTGAAAGATTCAGATCAGAACAAAAGATTGAAGTGGGGGAGGGTATAGCTCAGTGGTGGAGTGCATGCTTAGCATGCACGAAGTCCTGGGTTCAATCCTCAGTACCTCCATTTAAATAAGTAAGTAGAAATAAACCTAAGTATCTCTTCCCCATCAAAAAAAAAAAAAAGATTGAAATTTTTGTTTTACTAACTACCCTATATTGGCACATAGGCCAGTATCCATTTATGTCTCATACTGGCATTACTCAATATTTATTTCAGCTTTCCTCATGACATTGCCAATTTTGCTCACTAAAATGTAAAACATATATAAACATCGATAGTTCCCACTACTGTGCCTGGAACATAGTAGGTGATCAACAAATTTTACCTATTTTTATTTTTATACATCTATATATATCCTTAAGTTAGACATATGTCTTATTAGATGATTCATTTAGAGAGTGAATGCCTTGTAACATTACTCTATGATTTACCCTCAAACACTCCATCCATATCATTTCCTTGCATATATTTGTATAGAAAGGGTGTTTTGAATTAGAGTAGGAATAAAACAAAGCACTATCAATTTATTATGTATGTATAACTGAATCACTTTGCTATACACCTGAAACTAACATTGTAAATCAAGTACACTTAAATTTAAAAAATATTTTTAAAAAGAAGAGACAGAAGAGAGCTTGCTTCCTCCTTCTCTCTGCTCTCCGACATGTGAGCATATAACAAGAAGATGGTCATCTGCAAAGGAGGACGAGAGCTTTCACCAGACACAGGATGTGGTGGCACCTCGATCTTGAACTTCCCAGTTTTCAAGACCATGAGAAATAAATGTTCATTTAAGCCACTCAGATTATGATGATTCTGTAAGAGCAGCCCAAACTAAGACACATACATTATGCCATTAATAATCACAGCAAAACTCAATAATTTGGGTCGTATAATTAGTGTCTTTTTACAGAGAAAAAAACTGAAGTACAGAAAACATTAATAGCATATCTACAATCATACATTTTGACCACCAGGCTGAATATGCGACATGAACGCCTGTCCATGTGACCTCTGAATCAAGCCAATCCAAGGAAAAAGTCTGACAACCACAACCACCTTTTTCAAATCATGTCTGATAAGTTCTTTTATAATCTGAAGTGACAAGTACTCCCAACTCCTCTACCAAGTTAGGATAACATTAAAGTTGAAATAAAAAGACAAGCCAGAGCATGTCTTCTATTTTTTCCATGCCGTGGTTGTCCCCAGTGGGGTGTTTTTTACACACAAGAGTTTCAGTATGTTCGTGTGTCTGATGTATTTGAGGGCAGAAGTAGGTTCCAACAGACAAAACAACGTATTACATACTCACTCTATTCACAGCCTTATAATTAACCCTGTGGGAAGGAATAAGAAAAATAAAGACACAGTTTGTCCCTGTATACGTTCAACCAATTTGACTGAATGAAAACTGATGGAAACATTTACGAAATATTTGTTTTTCTACTCAGGCACTAAAAATTGTGTTATCCATTATGGTAGCCACAAGGAACATCTGAATATTGAGCACTTAAAAATGTGGCTCGTGCCACAGTTGAAATATAATACTAGTTTGGATATATTGGGTTAAAGAAGTTATATTCTTAAAATTAATTTCACCAGTTTCTTTTTACATCTTTTAAAGTGGCTACTACTACTAGAAAATGTAAAATTACATATGTAGCTCATGTTATAGTTCTACTGGACAGAACTTAACATGATATATAACGTGGAAAATTTTACTTTTGGTGTCGGCTGGGTGGTAATTTCACGATCAGTGCTTTGATCTGGTTTTTTGCTCCCGCTCAGCCTATGTGAGCATGATTGGATGGTATTCATTAGTACCACTTACGCATTTTGTAGTAACTTTATACTCTTTATCGTGTGCTGCTTTCCAGAGGATTAGCCTTTTCTTCTATTTATGGAACACTCAATTACCACGAATGAGGAAGAGCAAGACAGGAAAACAAGTGTCTTAACTATTTCAAGCAGGTACTGTAGGTTTTTAACCGGGAGGCTGGAATCTTACATTCACTTCCTTACAGAATAGTCCTGATCCCTAAGCCAGCCTTGGTTTTTCCAGTTTATTGCAGAGAATTGATTGTTCTTTCAGTTAGACCATGATCAGGTCATGCTGTTTTGCCCGATTACAAATAGAACACAATCATTACAAAAGTGAAAGAGCAATTGTTTTTAATTGAATCTTTACTCTCTTCTTCTCTCAATGGGGATACAACATATAACATAACTGAACAGTGGACTTTCCTTCGTGTTATGTTTAATTCTATGAGTTTTGAGACAACAATCAGTTGCATTCGCTATATTGAGGGACATAATTTAGTTTAACAGCAGTCTGAAAATAACAGGGCATCCAATCATCACATACTATATTTATTGAGAACTCCGAATGTGCCAGGGCCAAACAACAGAAAGGAACATAGCAGGATGTTTGAAGTTTGCAGTGTAAGGATGTGTAAATTCAGTAAAGACAAAAATCTGAGTAGAAACCTCGATAAAATGCACAACTGCATGAAATACTGTAGGACAATGGTTAGGAACATAGACTTTGCAGTCAAAATAGTTGAGTTTTAGTGCAGGCTTCTGCACCTCCTAACTGTCTGAACTTTGGCAAGTTACTTATCTATAAAATGTGCCTAAAGTTTCTGATCTGTCAAATCATGTAAATAATCGGACCAAATTCTGAAGTTACTATAGGCATCGCTTCATTTAATCTTGACAATAAACATCAGAACCTGGCCAAAATTGTTTACTCAGTGTCAGTGAAATAGTAATAATAATAAGTTTTATTATATTATTATTATTATTATTATTATTATTATTATTATTATTATTATTATTATGTGAAGGGGAACATGGATATAATACATTTCAAACTATATATAATGTGATCAGCCCAGGACTGCCACTGGTTAGCAGGAAACAGCTTCACTTTCAAATCACTTCCAAAACAATATGAATTCCTATATTTTATAGATCCTGAACCATACAACCCAAGACCTGATTATTCATTGACTTGTATTATTTTCTACCTGTTTAATTTACATAGGTCTCTTTTCCCAAGGATCTTAAGAAACATGCCAGGCACACAACAGAGGCAACACAACCAGGTATTACTAGTGTACTGAGATAACCTCCTGAATTCAATTCCAAAACCTTTCCAACCCAACTCTTACCCTCCTAAATGGATTTTCTCTAGTCCTCTATCATGCATACACACCTATCTTTTTTTTTTTTTTTTTTTTTTTTTTACTTGGAAGAGAGAGACAAGAGAAAGGAAATTCTTAGAGCATGGAGAGGATTTTAAGTTTTGGAGAAGTGAGAAAAAAGATTGCAAAATCAGTGACATCCAGTTTCAAGGGGGTAAGAAATGGAGAGACAGCACCTCGGTCTTTTGTTTTTCTTTTTTTTTAAACATTTCTTATTGATTTATAATCATTTTACAATGTTGTATCAAATTCCAGTGTAGAGCACAATTTTTCAATTATACATGAACATACATATATTCATTGTCACATTTTTTTCCTCTGTGAGCTACCATAAGATCTTATATATATTTCCCTGTGCTATACAGTATAATCTTATCTGTTCTACATTTTAAAATCCCAGTCTGTTCCTTCCCACCCCCGCCCCCTTGGCAACCACAGGTTTGTATTCTATGTCTATGAGTCTGTTTCTGTTTTGTATTTACGTTCCTTTTTTTTTTTTAGATTCCACATATGAGCGATCTCATATGGTATTTTTCTTTCTCTTTCTGGCTTACTTCACTTAGAATGACAATAGCCAAGACATGGAAACAGCCCCGGTCTTTTCTATGGTGAACAAGACAACAACAAAAGGGTAGAAAGAAATATAGGTCATCAGCTTCTGGCCTACACGCAGCTTCTTGTAAACATCTCCAATGTGAGGATTCTGACAACCTCATTTACCAACTTATAAGCTTGTTCCACCTTTGAGCTCCTTGCCAGTCAAGATGGGCTTTCTGTTTTGTTAAAATCTATACTTGAAGAGAGAAATGTATCATTTAATGATCTTTTCATCGAAATATCTCAAGTCTGTTCCTTACACCTTTTTTTTTTCCCCTGCTGGGTTTCTTTGAATCTCTCTCCTATCTACTTTCTTTATGTGTTACTTTTTGATCTTCTGTTATCCAAAACTTCTTATTGGATTTCATTCATTTTTGATTTGTTTTTGGCAGAGCCAACTTATTTGGGGGATAATGTTATATTTGAATTTTTGGCTACTGGGCGTTATCTGGCAGCAGCTGCACACTTAATAAGTATTTCTCCTACTTTATGAATTTTAGACTAGATTCTCCTGAACACATAAACGTAAAGTAGCAGTTCCTAGTTTTAGTGTGCATGTAAACTACCTCGAAGTCTTATTAAAATGCAGGATCCAGATCCCAATCCCCAATGATTTTGACTCAAGTTTAGGCTCAGTCCTAGAAATTTGCATTTTAATAGGCAACCCCAACTGATTTTAATACAAGGATGCAATTAATATAAGGAAGACACTTTAAAAACCATACTTTAAAAAGCACTATCTCCTAAAACATACCAAGTTCAAGGAAGCAAATACACACATACACACTAATCTTATAAGCCTTTCTTTCTCACGTTTCACATACACTCTTCTCTAGAATTCACTGGCAACTACTTTAGTGTACGAAGGAATGCACGTTCCTCCACCACACTGATTTTTCTGTTATTTGAGGAAAAGAAAAGAAAAGAAAAAAACTCACAAATGATACTGATTGACTTTTTTTGTTTATATTTACTATTTGTAGGGCACCATGCTAGGTCACTACACACAATCACATTTAATCTTCACAACCATCTTATGAAGTGTTTGCTATCAGAAGCACTGTTTTACAGATGAGAACTAAGTTTAAGCTTACCTTACCCTATCTGAACATCCCAAAGTCCCAAATCATAGAATTATCTAGAATGTGTCCTTTACCACAAACATCATGATACCCAATATCCTTCAGTTTTAAATCGATGGAAGTAAATTTCCAGTACATTTCAGGATTTCAGTACAGGAGCAGGAGAGTAAAATAAAATAAAGAATGAGCAAAAACAGATGGGTCATAGAATATTTGTTAAATTTGGTATGTAAAAACTCAGCTTGACAGCAGTAATATGTAAAAAAAGAAAAGTTTGATTCTTTAGGGTTCTAAAACAATAAACTGGGAGGAACTTGATTGCAAATCAAATGATTAAAATGACCTAAATATTTTTCTTCCCTAAATACATAGTTCAAATCCATGTAAAAATAACTCTGATTATTCAAATCTTTTAAATTTTATTGTGATTTTGTGGCACTGAAACAGTTTGAAATAAGCAGGCTAATGTGAGGATCTTATATGGTATACTTTCACATGGTGTGGAAAAATTTCTTTGTAGTTATTTATGTAAAAGGATTTCAGCTATAGCTTTGATTGTGACTAGGAAAACGTGAAATGTTTCCATTAAATTCAGGCTAAATCAGAAATCAGAAATGTTCATCTATGGGTTTTAAGCTCAAATGAGTAGTGACTAATTATATTAAAACATACAGTGAAAATTTTGTTCCCTTCAGACACTTTGGCATGATTTTGATGGAAAAAAAAAACAAAATAAAACAAGCAACATTCATCTAACATAAAGACTATATCACTGTCCCCTTATATGTCACCAGCTTGAAGTCGTAATCTATTATTTTAGTCAAATGGAATAATAATGCTTCAAAATGCTAAACTGATCTCAGCAGCCCCAGCAGATTGAAACCTTATTATCAGTTAATCATCAGTGGCAACTTTCCACTGACAAATCAGCCCAGTCCTAGTATTTGCAGCAACCAAAACATGGTGAACAGTTTGTTCCATAATTATCAAGAGGCTATCTGGATTCTTTACTATCCCTTTCTTTGATACATTTTAATATTACCTAGTTGAGTGCTTAGAGTAAGGGATGCTATGAACTTTGCTATGATTTTTTTTTAACCAGAAATATTTCTCAATCAAATAGAAATGTCTCCAGGACATTGGTAACATTTGACGTTTTAACTACCTGGAAGACATAATTGCAATTTATTGGGTGTATTCAGTGGTTAGTCATTTTGGAAAGCTAATAATTATTTAAAAAGAAAACTATGATGAAATACACCTGTACTTCATCATCAGTTGTATTATAACAAATCATTCATTCCCATATTTGTTCGAGAAGAAAAAACAATTATTTGGGAGGATCCTCACATAATATATAAGTCTTTTTTTGACTTTTTCTAAAAATTAAGGGACTATTATTCCTTTATGCTATACATATAGGAAAATGTGCTTTTGTAAATATTGTCCAACAGGGTAATTAAATTTTAAGCCTAGAATTTTCTATTTTAAGCAGAGACATCTGTAACATTACTTAAAGAGGCAATGAATTGTCATGGTGGATGCTCCATATTACTAGCCAGGTTAAAAAAGAAATCATCAAGATGAGGGCACATTAAACTGAAATGAAAGTATCAACATCTCAATGTTTTTTGAATGGTTACCGTAAACATTTGGGAAAATCAAGTATCAAAATCAAGGGTTCTTGAACCAGCCTTATCTTCAAGAGTGTTTAACACTCCGTAGAGCTCTAAAGGGAAAGAGTTGGTCTTTCAGAGAATCTTGTGGTTAAGTGACTGCAATTAAGTTTATTTTAATTTGTGGAATATATTAAACCAATACTTTCCTATGGAGAAAAAGTAGCCACATGCATTAATTAAAATAACTTTATCATTCAATGTTGACACTTCAGACTAAGGGTATAAAAATATAAAGGAAATTAGGAATCCTTTTTGTGGAAGCCCAATTGGATGTCGGACTTGATGAAAGACATTTACAGAGAAATTTATTTTTTTTTAACTGAATGATAGTCGATTTACAATGTTGTGTTAGTTTCTGGTGTACAGCATAGTGATTCAGTTTGAGATACATGTATATGTGTATATGTGTGTGTGTGTGTGTGTATCCCTTTTCCTATTCTTTTTCATTATAGGCTATTATAAGTTATTAAATGCAGCTCCCTGTGCTATACAGTAGGTCCTTGTTGTTTATCTATTTTATACATAATAGTATCTGCAAATCCCTCTACTTTATCCCTCTACTCCCCCACATTCCCCACAGTAACCATAAGTTTGTTTTCTATGTCTATGACTCTGTCTTTGTTTTGTAAATAAGTTCATTTGTGTCCTTTTTTTAGAATCCAGATATAAGTGCTATGATAAGACATTTTTCTTTCTCTTTCTGTCTTACTTCACTTAGTATCATGATCTTCAGGTCCATCCATTTTGCTGCAAATGACATTATTTTACTATTTTTAATGGCTAAGTAGTATTCCATTGTATAAATATACCACAGCTTCTTTATCCAGTCATCTGTCAATGGACATTTAGGGTGTTTCCATGTCTTGGCTATTGTAAATAGTGCTTCTGTGAACACATGGATGCATGTATCTTATTAAATTAGAATTTCCTCTGGATATATGTCCGGGAGTGGGATTGCTGGGTCATATACGGTAAGTCTATTTTTAGTTTTTTGAGGAATCCCCATACTGTTTTCCATAATGGCTGCATCAAACTACATTCCCACCAACAGTGTAGGAAGGTTCCCTTTTCTCCACACCCTGTCCAGCATTTATCATTTGTGGATTTTTCAATGATGGCCATTCTGACCTGTGTGAGGTGATACTTCACTGTAGTTTTGATTTGCATTTCTACAGAGAAAATTTTAAACTCACATCACTTGTGCAAAAGAGTGAAGAATAATTTTCTGCCATTTAACAGGTTCTTCACTGTAGTTATTTATAGACATACTTACTCTTCTCACATGTTCACCAGATCTGTCATCAAGTTACAGTTTTTGTTAAGTGCATCCCTTCCTGAAGTGTTTCCCTTAATAATCATTTTAACATTCACCTGTTCGGCTATCTTTAAAATTACATGTAGCAAGGTATTTAGGTACATAAAGAGATCTACAAGCAAGCTTTGGGGTAAATATAACAGAGATTGAGAACGGCTATCCTAACCACCCCTTCCCTTCTTTCACATTCACTGTATTCTAAAATTCACTGGCACTGGCTTCAGTGTATGAGCGCAGACATGGTCCTCCATGAAAGGAAAAAGAATGAAAAGACAAAACGTGGGGACTTGGAGGTTTTGGGGTTCGTTTATTAGCTTTGGCTTCATGTTAGGCTTTGGGAGGGGGAGCGGGCTAACATTTCATGACTATTTCCTTGCTTCCTACTTACAAGGCACCATGCTAGGCCCTTGACTACATACGTTATCCCATTTAATTCTCATAACTACTCTTTGAGGTATGTACAGTTATAAGCTCTATTTTATTGATGAGAAATGTGCTTAAGCTTACTTTAACATTTGAACATCGCAAAGACCTAAAACATAAAACATTTAGATATATGTCTTTTAATCCAAATATCATGATACCCAATATCATGATCAAGAAAAATAAAATTACTATTGTAGCCTTAAAATAAGCAAATGACATTGTCCTACTGCCTAGCACAGGGAACTAGATAAAATATCTTGTAATAACCTATAATGAAAATGAATATGAAAAAGCATGTATGTATATATGTATAACTGAATCACTATGCTGTCCACCGGAGAGGAACACAACATTGTAAATCAACTATACATCAATTAAATAAATAAATAAATAAATAAATAAATAAATAAATAAATTTTTAAAATGTTTAAATATGGAAAAGTTAAAAAAGTAAACAAAAGAATGTGAAAACATTGCTACTTCATATGACAGTGGTATGAGTTTAGGCAGATCTTCATTGGTTTTAATCTTTATTAGAGGCAAAGCAAAACCTTTGAATTTAACTTTAGCAATCTTTAGTATCCAAGGTTGAAATAGACCTCCCTAATGTATATCAAATGCTGAGAGAAGGAATTACTAAGATCTTCTCCCTTTATGGCTGCCTCAGGTCAGCATTCAGCTACTAATGCTAGATCAAACTTGCAGTAACTTGTCAGGAATTAGTCATTGGTGTTGCTATCACAGCTCCTACTTAATGCTATCCCCAGTCACCTTCTTCCACGCTGGAATCCAAACAATACTACATGTCAAAGATGTCTCTAGTCTCCATACACATAGACTGTAGAACCCTGAGAAAATTACCTGACTATTCTATGCCTCACTGTCCTCATCTGTAAAATAGGTAGAATGACAATTCTTACTTCTTAGAGTTGTTGTGACAAATTAGGTAATAAATCTGAAAATGCCCAATATGCTGCCTGAAAAATAATTGCATTCAAGTCTGATCTATTAAGGAATAATCTTACTTCCAATTTGTACACCATCCAACAACAGGAACTCAAAAAGAATAATTTTCCAAGGTTAAACTATTACACATGACATGATGCTTACAACATTATTCTTCCTCACCACCTCTTCACTTTTAATGAAAATGTTTGTTTAACAAGAGCATCCCCAGAAAATTGTCTCTTATGCTAAAGAGAGCAGGAACATTAAGCAACTCCTCTCCTGTAATTGCTGTGGTCAGTGAAAAATTAGTGCTTGGTTCATAGTCCCAGAGAAGACTCAGCCAGGGAATATGTACCAGATATCTCTAGAGTAGTATTTTTCCAAGGATCATCATTGGACTACCTATTTCATTATCACCTGAAGGACTTGTAAAAACAGGCAGATTCCTGGACCTCATCCCAGATTTCATGAAACCACCTCTGAGAGTTGGGTCCAGATAAATATATATGTGTTGTACCAGCCCTCAGGTGATTCTGATGCATGATATCTTTTAGAATCATTTCTCTAGAGAATATTCTTAACCAGACAGAACCTGGATCTTTCATGGTAAATTTTGTTTCAGGAAAGGAACTTTCAAACCTAGGTAGTTCTCTATGTGAAGTTCCTAATGAATTTACCACTGTGAAATCACACCTGAAAGAAAGTATCTGCCATGAGTCTATTTGCATTCTGGCCTTTTTAAATCATAGGCACCATGATTTTAATTAGGCTCAATTTTAGAAAAGCCCAAATTTTGTGGTTTAGTAAATGAGAAAAAAAGTAAATAAGCATTGTCTAGAATGCAGTATTGATTGTATTCATCACACCAATCTGAGGTTGGATGGAGATGGTTTAGGAAGCCTACAGACATTTCTACTTTAATAATTCAGCAAGACTGACTTCCGTCATTGAAACTTGGAATGATGTTCTCACCTCTGGGAAACCTAGCAAGTGTTATTGAACAATCTACTCCTACAACTTGCCTTGGGGCATCCTTAAAAGCATGAACCATTCCTAGTCTAATGCTGAGGGTGATACAGGTCAGTAGTAAGAGCTTAAGTAAGGTTCCTAGTCACAAATGTTTTAAAACTCAACAGAGATAATGAAGTCCCACTATTAGAAACAAAAACATCTGAGTCTATGTGCTAAGCTCCAGTGAAATTACACTTGTAGCAGCTATGTGAGATAGAATTTTGGACACTTTGAGCCATTTTGAGCAGACTACCAAAATTCAGAAATTCTTCCCTGGAAGTTGCTCTACAAAATTGGTATGAACTCCTAACTTTAACAGACATTTGTTGTTTTGGCTTTCCAGTACTCATTCACTCACATTCCAGTAGCCACAAAGCCAATTTGACTCCATGCAACAACCCTACTCTCAGTCCCTATGCATCCAATGGATTTGATTCCTTTCTTGGCTTTAGAGTTCACATGTGATACAGTCCTGTCCAACAAGGTTTTTCCATACCCCTGGCCAGAGTTATTGGTTCAGATATGACCATAAAATCCCATCAAAGTCAATGAGTGTGATTCAAAATGATACATGCACCCCAATGTTCATAGCAGCACTATTTACAATAGCCAAAACATGGAAACAGCCTAAATGTCCATCAACAGATGACTGGATAAAGAAGAGGTGGTATATTTATACAACGGAATACTATTCAACCATAAAAACTGACAACATAACGCCATTTGCAGCAACATGGATGGACCTAAAGATTATCGTATTAAGTGGAGTAAGTCAGACAGAGAAAGATAAATATCATGTGACATCACCTGTATACAGAATCTAAAAATGAACTTATTTACAAAATGGAAACAGATTCACAGAAATAGAAAACAAATTTATAGTTACCAGGGAGGAAACGGGGTGGGAAGGGATAAATTGGGAGTTTGAGATTTGCAGATACTACCTACCATATATAAAATAGATAAACAACCAGGTCCTACTGTATAGCATAGAGAAATGTATTTAATATCTTGTACCAACCTATCATGAAAAATAATATATATATATATATATATATATATATATCACTATGCTGTACACCAGAAATTAACACAACACTGTAAACTGACTATACTTCAATAAAAATAAATAAATGAAAACAAAGTCAGTGAGATTTTTGCTAGGATTTCTAAGACAAAGGTAGGCTCTTTGCCCACTATATTTGAAGCTAGGAGAACACAGGTCCTGGGAATGTTGATGGCTATCTTGTCACCACATGAAAACTGCGACTGATGCCAACACAGCCAAAGGGTGGATTGGAAAGGAATTCAATGTTAATTACAATGTTCAAACCCTAAACTCAGTCTTGCCTGCCTGAGCCAACAAATCCATGACATCTCAGCTGCATTAGTCAATACATTCCTTTTTTACCTACAACACTCATAGTTTCTATGAAGCTTCACCTTATTGTTAATCTTTACTAATAGCACATCTGAAGCTGTGAGTCAAGATGAAGGTTGGCTGGTTGTGAAAAAGCAATCCACTCAACAAACATCTATCTAATGCTTGTTCTGTACCAATGGGCTTGAAGTTTCCTTGTTTGAGGACACCAATGACTTTCACACTGGATTCCATATAAGATGTCTTGTAAACATGTTATTCTAAAATACATTTCAAAAACAATATTTTATCCATTTGAAAACCAGACTAAAAAGCACACATGAATGAGTTGTTTGTATATAGCTGATCTGAATGCATTAGAAGTTACCAATGCATCATAATGCTGTTTGGTCAATTTATTTTTGTGCACTTCACTCTCCCTTGCAATACATTGAAAAGCCTTATAAACGTGCTACTAATTAGGAAGGTGATAGCACTGCATCAGTCTTTTTTCTAAATTCAGTCCTTGCAAATCCATTTACCATAAAATTGTTCCAACAGATATAATATCACAGCATATAAGCACCACATAGAGTTAAACACCAAGGAAGGCTTAGTTCATCAACTGGGCACAGGATACATGCTCTCATTACATATAATTGCTATGCAGTTAAAAATAAATGTAATAATGTCATAATAATGCTATATTTCACTTAGTTTTACCAGATAAGTTGTTTTGAGGTGGTTTGTAGCTGACATAAGCATGCTAAGAAATGCAAGTTATTACTACACATAATAATAATGATGATAACATTTACCAAGTGTTTATTATATATTGGATACTGTCCTAAGTATGTTAAAGAATTATTCATCATAGCTTTAAAACCCCATGAGTCACATACTAATTTCATTTCTATGTTACAACTAAAGAAATGGAGACTTCTGGAAGTTGATTAAGTTGCCCTTGATCTCAGAGATGGTAATAGAGTGTAGTTGGATTTAAATTCACTTAATCACTCTGCTAAAATGTCTATACTCTTAACAACTACACTGTTCTATCTTAAATAGATTCATCTTGGAAGCCATTTAGTTTCCAGATCAGTTTAAATAATGATTCCAAAAAGAACTGTTAACATCCTGTTAACATTTATTACAACTTATCTGTGTAAATGAGGATTGTCTAAATAACTTTCAAGTAAAAGGAAATACACAGAAATAAACTGGATACTGACACTGATGTAAGACTCCTACCATCACCCGTATGTCTGGATTTAAAATTTTGGTGTGCACCATGATAGCATCAGTGTTTTCACGGACTGACTTTCTAATAAGTCTATGTTGTCAATTTGAACTTTAAAAGTATACCAAATTAAAATTTCAGTTTGTGCATTTTCTTGTATTGGTTTAAGATTTTACTTTTTGAAAAGTACTTTGGTCTAAAAGTGCCAATTTGTTTGCATCTTCAGTACTTAGCAGAGTAGACACATATAGTACAACAAAAATCACTAAGTGTTGAATGCAAGAATGCATGATACAAGTTCTGGTTTACACTGTTGCATAAAAAATCAAGAGGACTTGATAAGAATAAAATCAGAGTGGTTACAGGAGTTTCTGGACTTCCTTCTAATGGAATTTGAATCTCACCATTTGACTAGTTGGTGCTTTCTCTTACAGAATCTGTATACCACATCTTTGAATCTGTAGACCAGACATGGGCTTAATTTTCTACATCTGACACAGGGGCAGTGTGTCTCAGCCTCTCTGGAGTGTCTACTGTATTGTGTTGCCCTTGACAGCAAAGTGACCTCTACCTATAATGGACAGCATGTGTATTAGAAACAATAACTTTTGTTCTTTTACTATATATTATAATGATACAGTGTCACTGGTTAGGTCATTTTCATAGGCCATTATAAATTCAGAACAATGCTTGTTGGTGTTTAATTGAAACGAACCTTCAAAAATCTCGATAAGGTCATTGCACGCTCTAATCTTTGAAGAAGTAGGTGTGCTAAAACACATTATTTTGACACTTGCCCAGGCTCCATAAATTGCCAGGAGGACAGCATGCCAATAGTTGAGTTAATTAATGCTGTATTTTTGTCATTATAATTCATCCAGGTGGCTTTTATTCTATGTGACCCATCTTTCCTTCCTACCTTTTCATTTTGCAGAAATACTTTCTCTCATTTTGAATTCCATGGAATCAAAAAGTTATTAAACATTTAGTTTACCAAAGAAAGACATTAATAACTATCCTAGTATGTCCATAAATAAAACACTGGGAGATTTTCAAACAGCAGCCCAAATGATGAAATGTTTGCACAAATACAGTATAATCACCATTCGGTATTTATTTCTGCAAATACCCAAGATTGAATCAATATTTTGGCTTTCTACTTTATTTGTTTTCAAAATTTTCCCTTGAGTGCAGAAATACAGTATGCTACGGTTACAAAAGTTAATTATCTCTCTCTCTCTCTTTCTTAATATGCTCTCTGTTTGGAAATTTCAATGAATTAATGCACATGGTTTAAGCACACTTGCATTCATTTTAATAACATGCTCATTGTAAACAATTTATAAGCTGCAGAAGAGTAAAAGAAGAAAATCACCCAATCTTACCATCCAAAGATATGCATTATCTATATTTTGATATAATTTCCTCTAACCTTTAGTTCTAGAAGTTTGGGATCATTTTTTGTTTTGCATACAGCTTTAGCACTTAAGATTTTTTTAAGCATTTTCATGTTAATCAATGTCCTTATATTCCTCAAAAAATAACATACTGTTTAATCACTGCCTATAATTCTACTGCTTAGACTTCAGGGGAAAAGCATAGAATTCACAGTGTATAAAGGTTCAAAGATAAATTTACTTTCATCCACAAAAAAGTAACAAGGTGGATGTTTCTAATCAGTGGCTAGGTCTTCTTTATGTATCGTTGCAGGGACCTCAGCTCGTACCACCTTGTGGCTCTGCCGTCTTCAATGCACAGCTTCCAAAGTTACCCCAGGTGCTGTTGTCCCAGTCAGTCAAAAAGGGTTAAATATTATGGAAAGGAAAGTGCTTATGGGCAAGAAACCTTTAAGCAAAATAAAATATATGAAAATAAACTGAATGTTGACCCTGATATAAGACAGCAATTATTCCCCCTTGATTTGGATTTAAGGCAACAAATACTTCTGTTCATATTCCCTAGAAGCAAACTCAGTCATGAGACTGTAGCTAACTTAAGAGAATGCTGGGGATGTAATCCAGCTTTGTTCTCAAGAAAAGGAGGGGGAAAGACGTAGATAAACAACTAGCAACATCTTTCATAACTAGTGAAATAAAAAAGTTTTCCCATTTGCTACTTATCTAGATGCCTTCTTTTGTTCAAGATCTTTGTCCCATGTTTTCTAATGATGTATTTTTCTTTTAGTTACAGATTGATATATCAATAATGTATCTGTAATGTAAGTAGCAAATATTTCCAGTTTTTGTACCATTTAATATTCTTCTAGTGATTCTCACAAATAATAGCTTCAATATTTAAATTATAATTCTAGCAATATCTTGCTTTGGCTTTATGCTCAGAAATCCCATCTCTGTCTCAAGCTCTGATAATATTCACCTACAAAGTCTTATTATTATTTTATGGTTTCATTTTTAAAATTTAAACTTTTAATCCATGAATAACACATTTTGATCCACACAGTATGAAATACAGGTATAACTATATTGCTTCCTCCCAATTTAACCATTTCTATGTTTCCCTTGATTTTTCTCCACTGATTTAAACTGCTATGCAAACTTTCATATATTCTCTAGGTCTGCATGAACGTGGCACTGGCAATGAGGAGGGAGAGCAGAGGTCAAATTTGGGTGACATTTCAGTAGAAGACACAGGAATTGGTCATGAGAGGTAGGATTGAAAGAAAGCAAAGTGGAGGTTAATATGAGGTTTGTGGCTTGTGAGACTGAATGGATGGGTGATGTTACTAATCAAGTTAGATAATATAGGAAGAATGCCATTTTTAGGATAGAAAAAAATTTCTTCTGTTTCAGACATATTAAGACATCTTTTGAAATACTAAGTTGGAGAAGTAAAGTAGGTAGTTGGATATATGAGTCTAGAAATTAGTATAGGATGTGAGCTGGTGTGTGGACAGCCATCAGCTTGTTGATGGTAGCTGAAGCCATCGGAACAATTTGGATAATCTAGGTTGAGGGTATGTGTGTGTATATATATATGTATATATGTGATATATATATATATATATATATATATATATATATATACATAAAATCAGAGAACTCATTAATAAATTCTGGGAAACTCCAAAATTTGAGGGATTGGCAAGGAGAAGTAACAAGCAAAATCGATGGAGAAGTATGGTTAAAGTGATGAAAAAAAATGGTACAATATATGGAAACTGAGAGGAGAATTACTTGACAGGAAAAGGAACTGACAGAGTTAAAGGCTGCAGAGAAGCCAAGTTGAACGAGGTATAAAAACAAGCCACTGGCTTTGACAGTTAGTGGGTACCAATGACCTTAAGAACAGGTCACATACACTAGCTGAGGAAGAAGCAATAATCTAATTATTTTGATGTTAATACTATTGTCTTTTATATCATGTGTCTGATGTGTGCACCCTCAAATAGATATTCATAACAGACCTGGGAGTTATATTACTAACAACGCTTTACAAATATTGAAAATCATCCTCAGAGAGGTTAAAACAATTGCACAAGAGGTCATTCCATTCGTGAATTCTGGGGCCAAACCAATTTCTTCATTGAGAAAGCCTTGCTTACCTCCACAAACATCAGTCTATTTCTATTCTTCTGAAGTATGAGGAATAAATAACCTGTTTTCCTTTTTCTCTCCCAATCTTTCTTTCTGGCTTTGGAAATTATGTTCTTTCCATTTCACCCCCTTGTGTTTCTGGTAGACTGCTTCTTCAAGATATTTTGTGCTGGTGCTGAGGTGGAAGAGTTTAAGAAGAAGGAGATTTAAGCACATTGATAAACTGGGGAGAATGAAGGAGTGGATCTAACTGAATACATAGGGAGATTACTGATGGAAGACACAGGAAGCTTTGACATACAGAGCACACGCTGACAATTTCAGACAAAAGGATACATTCTTTTTCCTCTGATGCCAGAGGGTATGACAATAGAGTTAAATTTAGAAGTAGAGGGAAGTTGATGGGATTCTGAACTGAGCGCCTTTATTTTCCCTCTAATATAGGGGGTTTGCTACTGTATATGCTGGCTGAGAGACAGAGAGAGGGGTTAAGGGAGAAGGAGAATGGTAATGCTTTGAATCAGCTTCCCAGGGAAGAGTGATCAGGAACTGCCTGGGAATTAGCAAAAGGATTGTTAAGCAGCCGGGAAACTAGCTGAGTTTAGAGACCTATTATATGGAGTGGTTCCAATTTTCAGTAACGTGGCAAAAGGCAACAATGGCCCCAAACTTTGCTCCTGTCTATACCCACTCCCCTTGCAATGTGACACTGCCTCTCTCCCCATCAAAAGGCGGAATATATTTCTCTGCTTTTGGAATCTTGACTGGCCTTGTGATTTATTCTGGCTAATAGGATGTGGCATAAATGACACTGGGTCAGCTCTGAGTTGAGATTTCAAGAGCCCTTGCAGACTTCCTCTCTTCCTCTTGAAACACTTCTGTCACCATGTGAACAAGTCCAGGCTACTCTGATGGATGATGAGGGACCTGAGGTCTCACTGCCATCCACCCCTCATTACTCTAGCGGAGAGCCAGCCAACACCCAGGAGCAGGGGCTTCTTACTGACATGAAACTGACCTCAGACGCATGGCACAGCACAGCCTAGGACAAGAAGCAGCTCTCAGCCGAGCCTGGACTAAACTGCCAACCCTCAAAATCGTGAACTAAATAAAAGGTCATTGTTATAAGTCATTGATTTGGGGGCGCTTTTTAATACAGTAATCATCCAATCATACCGGAGTATGTGATACCCCACGCCCAAAACACCAGGATTGGTGAATAAGCAGTCGAAGGTATTCAGTCAGCATCTTGGACTCTTCCAAAAGGTGGGTCACAGGACAAAGGGACAAGAGAATTATAGGAGTTCCATAGATTGTTTGCAAAGTGATCAAACATGGAGTCCAGACAGGCAAGGGATGGAAATGAAGCCATGAACTGGCTAACAGAATAGACTAAAATTGGAGGAGAGGGAAGGAGCTCAGGGTCACAAACGTCTGCCTTGACTTTTCAGATCTGCCCTGAATACAAACGCCAACTATAAAGAAACAAACAAGCAAACAAACCTTCCTTCTAAATCTAAACTGCTCATTATCTATTAACTATCACTTTAATTGCAAACAAGTGGTTAATATATGTGTCTGAACACTGTAACAAGAATTCCTAAAATAAACGGATTTTTAAAAGATGCCTTACACTTGAAGAATTAGTGACATACTAAATGTATTCAAGTTAACATAATATGATGAAAATGTCATTCATTTGAATGCAATTTGCAGGGAACATATTAATTAGTCTTAGCTTGCCTTGAAAAGAACACATTATTTCTGCTTTATGAAAATAGGAAAAAAAATAACATAGCATGCCATTTGATGAAATCCTTTGGTCTGAACATGAGAAAGAAGTCAAAGGATTTGTAATTTGCTCTGCATAAGCTTCCAAAACCCTACAATTTCTGAAATAGATTGAATTCAATAGAACTTACCTAACCACAGTTGGCTGTCAATAAGCACATTTGTATGTCTATTTGCTGCCTAAGAAGCACACTTTGTCCAAAATGACTGAAAATCATGTACTGTACTTCCAAAATGTAATTCCAAAATGGAAAGAATTGTGACTTCCAGTAAATGCCCCACAGGAGTCTCTCTGCTAACTACCAATCATGTCATCTCTCTGAGCAGCTTGGCATGGCCAAGATACTGCAATGAGGATAAGAAATGGTCCCTGGTGATTTAACATCCAATATACAAACCTCCATCATGTCTGCACAACAGAAAATTAGTTTGGCAGCCACAAAATTCATCTCTTAAGAACTGGCTGGTTTTCATGTTTTGAATGAGCCAGATTCATTTCCTTATTGAGAAAGTCCTCTTTATGTCCACAAGTACCCATCTAATTCTATTTCTTCCAGAAATAGACTGGAGGTGCACTCTATGGTTCTGTGAACCACAGTAATTGTCTCAATCTCTATCTTTATCTTTTTCTTTATCTCCAGTTCAATTTCTTGGTGCCTCAGCCTCCCTCTGGCCCAACTGCTCTCTACAAACACACACACACACACACACACACACACACACACACACACACACACATTGGTTTGCAGAACAAAAGGTAATTTCATACGTGGCTCATAAATACTTATCAGTTTGAACAAAAAAGTCCCCTGAGATTATGTGTTAACCTGAAGAGCTTTATACAACATAGAGATTCCTTGGCCCCATCCTTAGACATATCAATCCCATATGTCTGGAATTAGATGCCAGTCATCTCACCTTTTAAGTGTTCGACATGATTTCCATGGTTGGTCAGGAATGAGATTCACTTCTTGTTGGTATAAGGCCACACATGTCCTTTGGCACACTTTCAGAATACCAACTCCCTTAGATATTTCTCTCCGTATCTGGAGAACTTCTGAGAACAAAGAGCCTCACCCACAGACATGGCCGTGACAACAGGAACAGAGGGTCTATTTTATTCCACGTGGGCAAACACTTGCCTATCTATTCCATCCCTTCAAGACACAATAGGAAAAGGCAAAGGGATAAGGAGCTAACATTTACCAAGCATCAAAATATTTACTGGAAAAAAAGATGGGCTAGAAACTTTTGCATAATCTCTGATTTTTCTAACAAGTCTATAAATTAGACATGTGCAACATCAATTTACAGATGAGGAAACTGATGCTCAGACAGAAGAAGGAATCTACTCATAGTGACATAGCTCACAAGAAGCAGAACAGAAATTCAAAGAGTGTTGTCATTGACCTAGATTTAGGACAACACCCTGGTAATCACAGCCTCTGAGCTACCCACACATGCATGCACATACACACAGGCTGCTAAAACATGCATTTAATTATTTCCCTCCCTAAATGGCGAATATTGTAGTGGGCTGAACACTGAAATAATAGGACTGAACTCAGGTTTTTAGTCCCAGTTCTCCCCTTAATTAGCTTTTGTGACCTTTGTGAAACGTCTTCCATTTTCCGGGCCTCATGTTCCTCATCTATTAAATAAGACTGGGATATGATATGATTTCAAAGTCTCTTGTCACCTTAAAATATCTTCACTTCCTCTATTTCTCCCCATCACTCAAAGCCCAGTACACACTATATTGTACGTATTACCTGGCATTTTTAGAACATGTCCTTCCTAAATGCGGAGTAACTTCGAGGGAGTGAATGTTCATCTCCCCTTAAATATTTGAAATGTTTTGTCTTACATCCCCTTGTCCCTCATACATGATTTAGTACCAGTCAATAACTGTCAAACTCACCACCCCTAAAATATCTCGGTCCACTCCTCTGTCTCAGGATGCATTCCAATTCTGATGTCTTTTGCTTACTTTGTGTTTGTAATGCAGATGAGGGGCAGGTTATTGTAGTGTTTCTGCTTACAGAACCACTCCTTGGAGAAACATTTTTGTTTCTTCACAAGGCAAGACTATGCTTCAGAGCAGTGCCTTGGGAGAAGGCCTCCTCCACATCAAAAGGTGTATTCTAAGCAGGAGTTCAAGCATCCAGGAAGAAAATGCTATCATGAACACACAGGTGAAAGATACAGAAACATTTAATCAGCAAGAGCACTGGAAAAAAAAGTCAAGGGACCTGAACTTGAGTTCAAATTCCACTACTACCTAGATATTTAATCTTGGATTAAGGCGTTTGACTTTCTGAACATCAGTTTCACCTCTGTAAATGAGTCTCCAAAGACAATGAAATATTTGAGCACAAAATAGAGGCACTTAAACATCTCGGCAGACTGTTCATTAGCCCTCCCTCTTCTCTCCTCGAATCTCTAACATCTCTTCTTTCCTTCCTATTTCACAAAGAAAACAACAATCAGAATAAAACACCCATCAGCTTCCAGCACCACATCTCCTCATCTGTCTGTATCTCTGCTCATATGCTTGGACTTCTTTCCTGTTGCAGTGAAAGATAGAAATCCAAAATCAGATCAGCCACTCCATTTGTGCCCTGAATACTCAAGGGCTCTGGTCCTTTTCTCTCCTGTGTCACATATTTCTCCCTCCTACTGGACCATTCCCATCAACAAACTTGTTCTCGTGTTCTAGGATCCCTTTTATTAGATTAAAAAATAAAAACACTTTGGGCCCCCACGTTCCTCTCCAGTTACCCCCAAATTACCATTACAGTGAAGCTTCTCCAAAGAGTGGTCTACATTTTCTTCCAATTCTTTCTCAACTAACTCCATGCTCACTTTTTTGTCCTTTATTTATTCCACCTCTTACCAGCATTTGACAGACTGGGCCACTACAGCCTTCCCCTGGCTTTCAGACATCACACTGTCCTGATTTCCCTCTTATGTCAATGGTTGTTCCATCTTAGAGCTCAATACTCTCTATATATCAAACTCTACTCCCATGACGCCAAACACCATCAATGTGCTAACAACTCCCAAATTGCTATCTCCACTTCAAACTTCTTTTGTGAATATCACACTCACATGTCTACTTGCCTACCCAATATTTGGAAAGACATTAAAATTTAGTGCTCCAGGATATGGGCTTCCTCGGCAGCCCCCAGCCAGTGACTGAACACAACAATGGTGCAAGAACATGTCCTTTCTGACCAGCTGTCCAGCACAGGACCCCTCCATCAGCAGTCTTTGCACTGGAGCTCCCTTTGGTGCTGGCTGAGACTTTCTCAGAGCTGTAGCCCAGCCTGAAACGACTTTCTATTGAAGGCATGCTAAGCTCAAGATTGGATGGGCCATTTTCACGGCTCCCACAAAAGCTATAACTTTGAGCTCAGAGACACCAACACAAGTACCTCTCGCTCAGAGATCTGAGTTTCAGTTGAGGAAAGATCCTTCTCTAAGCTTTGAATTGATAAGCATTCAGCTTCTTGCCTTTTGTTCCACCAGTCCTAGGAGTGCTAGCTCCTTCCTTTATGTGCTACTTCCATGATGCCTCAGAATTCTCTTTCGACCCTTTCAGTTAACTAGTTAAAATTACCAGTTAAATATCTAGTTTTAAAAAATGATTTTAAATTCTCTCTGCTCAAATAAGTGGTGTAGGGGATGCGGGACAGGGTTGGTGAAAGAAAGTTGAATCCTCATCATCCAGTTCAATGGTTAAACTATTTGACCATAGAAAAGCTAGTCTCAACCTAATCTTACAGTCTAGTCTTTGGTTACGTTTCTTCCCCTGACCAGAGGGCTTTGATTTTGTTTGAGTTAATGATTGTCTAGATTGCTATATGTTATCCTTTTCTTCTCCTACCACCACCACCCTTCCTTGATTATGTAAATATTCTCTCAATATGTTCAAACACATTTGGTATTTTATTATTATCACTCTCTGGAAGACTTCTCCCCCAGAGCCTTTTGATCTTCTCCGGGAATTCTGGTTGTTCCCCAAGTCACCTGTATAACAGTTGTCTGGGGAATTGTTGTCACCAGTTCCCATCACCCTGCAGATTCTTGTAGCCACCTTTGTGTGTGGGGAATCTCCTGTTTACACCTGTTTTTAAACATACCCATCTCTAATATGTAATACAGCAGCTGATTAACAGTATCCATCAATATCCCAAATTTTAAGGCTAAGAGAAATGAAGATGAAGTGTGTACAGATTTCAGTTGAAGTAAGGGGAAGTCAAGGCAGGAAAAATATACAAATAAAATGAAAAATTATAATATAACTTTTGGACCCCTAGGCATAGTCCATCTTCTTCAACATCTGGGCCACCAGAGCCTGAATAATGGGAGGAATTTGCCAGATGCTCACCACTAGTAAAGTAATTTCAAAGAAACTGAGAGGCCTACTTGGATTATGTGCTCAGATTATATTCAGAGCAGAAATACCACCATATTAAATAAGGTTTGTAATTGCCTCATTATCTTGAATCTGCAGAAAATGTAATGGACCAGAAACCTGCCCTTGTATATATCTGTTTCTGTTTGGAAATAAGATATTGGCTATGACTGTGTGACTATGTGACAAAAGTAACTGAAATAGGAAATGTTTACTACTTTAATAAATGAACTAACTTGGCACAATTGATTTTGAAACTCATTTTAAAAGAGGCTCACATAGAAGTACATTCTAGAGCCAAAGTAGAAAGAAAATAAAGCAAGCAAAAAGTTTAGGGGTGGGACGAAGGACAGGCACAAATGCCAAGGAGAAGGGTATAATTTCAAGTTCAGTTCACAAAAATATGACGTATTGTCATGCAAGACAAAGACAAAGGTAAACTAATTGTTTCCAATTGATTGCAACAGAAGTTTAATTGGTTTGGTTCAGAGAGAACCATCAACTGTTTCAACCAGGAGAAAGGAATTATACTTTAAATAAATCATGGGTCTGAATTTGTGATATAATCATGATGAAATAAAAATAAAACTAAATAATTATGCCAACTAGAAAATCTTATTAGGACTTAAAAGCTAGCCTTTTAAAACTAAACATTCTCCAAAAATGGTTTAGACTAGCTGCATCACTTTCTGTTGTTATTTTCAAAGCTACCACGAGGGGGCAATATCTCCTGGCCTCACTGCGGCTTCCCTCCCATTCAAACTGCAGGCAGTCACTGTTTTTTCAGGTAACAGCCCAGAGGTAGCTCAGACTTTCCCGCAGTGCAAGAGAGTCTGCGCGGCCTTACCTCCCACCGTTATCCACTGACGTCCAAAACTTACATAACGCTGTATGTGCGTTATTTTAGTGGTTCTCAACTCTGACTCTGCATTAGCGTCATCTGGGGTGCTTTAAAAAAAAAAATGATGCCTGCAGAATTCTCAAGATGGGGCCGGTAATGGTATACTATAAAACTTTCCTCAGTGAGGCTGTCACGGATGAGAACAATGTGCAACCCAGTCTCAGGGTATTAGAAAACAGTATTGAGGAGTTTGAGGATTTCACATTTGTGTGAGTGTCCTTCCCCTGTTTTATCATCTCTAATGCAGTCTTTGCAGAGGATCTTATAATGAGAGAGACGCTTCAATCATCTTCTATGACTATTCATTTCAGTCAGCCCAGTGCTTAAGATTAAGCTGCCTAGATCAGTCTACCTTTTATTAGGTTTATCCTCATCTGGAAACTTGAATACTTTTTAAAGGGGGCAATGCCGTTTTATTCTCATCTCTAATAAATTATTGCTAGGAAACCTTTAGCAGAGTCCATGTTGCAAACTGTCATTTCAGCTTCATGCCACAGACATCACCTTAATATAAGAAGAAACAGAGATGCAAATCCTCTTGTGAACAATAATCAAGTTAATCTGTGAGGGGGGGGGGATCTGCTCTGATTAACTCATATCTCATCACTTCAATTTTAACTTCATGGACACCACAGAAATTAAACCCTTTGGAACTCAGAGGGAGTCAGAAGTCCTTGTGAATAATTAAAGATTTGTCTTCAAAGCCTTTAAAAACAAAACCACAAAGCCAGATTTCGACAGCTAGGAAAAGGAGAGGCATAACCAAGGTTCTAGTCCTATGGTTTGAGCAAAGATGGCAGTTTGATCTCCCTAGGTTATCTATGGTACTATAGTACATATTACATGGTAGAATGAGACTTTGTGGTCAGACAAATGTCGTTTAAAATCCAGATTTTATAAATCACTTACTATGCAGTGTAGGCGAAATACTTAACCTCTCTGAGCCTCTGTTTTCACATATCTGATAATGGGGATAATCACTACAGCACAGAGCTGTGTCCATGAAATGGGGCAATGAATGCAGACAAAATACCATGTGGATAGGTTGCTCAATATAAGGCAGTTGTATTAGAGACTGTTCCGGTAACCGACATTTCAAAGTCTGGGATGTGCTCGAACTGCTGCAAATGCTGTCCATCGCTCACCACCTAGGCAGGTCCAGGGTGGTTAATGTCTGATCACAAGCCTTACACTCGCTCTCTGGTGTTTCCCACTTGACTGCTATTCACAGTCCCCCCACAAACCACCCTTCACCGGGGCTTAATCATGATGCATCAGGGAAACTACAACCAGAGGACTTAAAAAAAAAAAAAAGCAGTGAAACAAAGTCATGTTGAAATGTTAATGGGGTCATGTTCAGCATTTGCACATCTCTTGGAATTCTTTAGCAAATGGATTTTCAATTAACATTTCACTGTCAGATGGGAATGGGTCTGTCTCATAGTATCCTTGTGACCCTTTCTCATCCAGAGGCAAGGAGAGCAACAGTCTAAAATAGGCAGTATAAGTTATGGTCTATTGAAAGTATACATTTATCTTAACATCTACTAATATGCATCCAAGTGATCTGGGTAAGCTCCTTACAAGCAGAGACCATGTCTCATTCATCTTTGCATTCTGTTCAAGCTCGAGAACTGGTACCAAAGAAATGCAAATTAAAACAAGACTAGCCATCCAGCTAGTTGGCAAAAGCTGAAAGGTATAAAAATACCCAATTCTGGCTATAATCCAAACCTTTCTGGAATCAGCAGTATGTTCAAGAAGCCTTAAAAAGGTCCACACCCTTTGACACGGTAATTTCAGTAATTAGATCTAAAGAGAGATTTAAGGAATGTTCAAAATTATAGTTTCAATGTTCACACAGTGTTGCTTATAATACAGAAAAATAAAATAAGACTATGGGGAGAGATTAAATAAGGTATATTGTATCCCTAAGATGAAATACTATATAGCCATTTAAAAATGATGTCAAGAGAACTCTTTCCTGGCTTTGAAAAGATACATTCAGAATATATTAAATGATAAAAGCAGACCACAAAAAGTATGATCTCATTTTTGTCAAAAATATGATAATACGTACCTGAAACTATCCTGGAAGACTGGGAGCATAAACTGTAAAATATAAAAAAAAAAAACGTTATCTTGAAATGATGAAATGACAGGGGATTGTTTTCTTGTTTACACATTTCTGTATTATTTAATTTCTGTAGTAAATATATAGTGCTTTTTATTCCACTAAAATTTAGATATTTTGACATATTCAGATATACAGAAAACTACAAAAAGTAACAAAACAGGCACCTTTGTAAGCTGTATCTAGAATAGAAATTAACGTTTTGACAAATTTGGTTCATCTCTCTCTCTAAAAATGAAAATTAAAACGGGATACAGCTAAAATCCCACTCCCCATTCTTTCCTGCTTTCTGCTTCCCCAGAAGTAAGCACTGTCCTCAAAGTTCATGCATATCATTCCTGTGAATGATATACTTCTCTACATATGTATAGATCAAGTGTTATTGTTATTATTTTATTTAAAATATTTACACAGATGATGCTATCGTCATCATCATCATCAGCAGCAGCAGCAGCATCTCCTTAGGCTTTATTCAAAGCATTGCTATGTCTCTGTGACAGAGCAATGAAGTCACCTTCTGCTAATGACATCTCTCGAGATTCTATTTCTCTCTCTATTGAAAGGCTTAATCAAGCAGCTTCGCTAGTATTAACTCACTTTGTTATATTGTACTATCCCACTCTACAAATTGTTTCCCAGCTTGCTTTTTTTTGACTCTGCATGTCTTTTATACATACAAAAACAAACTATTAATGTTTTTATAATTATTGTTATTCTAAGCCTCCTCATAAAAATTACCTCTAGTTTTTACTTCTTTGATATTATTTCCAGAGTGACTTCTGCGGAGCGGAACTGCCAGGTTGAAGAGACTGACTAATTGTATAGCCTGTTACATGTTTCAGAACACTCACCACCTGACGATGCTCCAAGCCAAGTAAGATCAGTGCGATCAGTTCTTTACAACTCAGTCAAAACTGAGGTGGATAAATTTATTTTGGTGGTTTAAGAGGTATGTATTGCTACCCCAAATGGATTCTAATCTGCACTTTATTTAATTGGTCTTGAAGCTAACACTTTTTCTTTTGGTTGATTTATTATTTTGCTTTGTGTTTGTGACTTCTCTATTCACTTCTTTGATTACACATTCAGTTGTATTTTATATATGATCATAGTCATGTCTTCAACCCCAATATGCTTTAGTCCAGAATTCAAAATATCCTTTTTATTTTATATGTATGTAATTTTTATATATTCATATATTATGCATATTTTATATATTAAATATGTTTCACATATAATACATATGTTTAATCTTATGTCAGCAAAATATCTAGATAACACCCTTGTCTTTTTCACTATAATATGTAGCATTATGTAGATAGAAATAAAGTTCTTTAGGTGCTGTGGGTTACTATTTTTGCTCTGGGGGAAAAATTCTTATTGATGTGTGAAAGTGAAATATTCATACAGAAAATGCTCTTGTGCATTAAATTTTATATATAATATACCTTATTGTATATTATATATAACTTTTATATAAATATATAATTATACTATTATATAAATATTTAAATAAAATATATACTATGTGATATATAACTAATATTTATACTATATTTATAATAATATAATTATATTTATACTAATACAAAATTATTTGTTTATTATATATGTTATTGTACGTATATTATTCACAGCCACACAGATTTTAAGTCAAGACACATCTCATGGTTTTAACTTGAGGAACCAGGTTTGCTTCATAATGTCTTTCCAATGCTAAATGGTAGGAATCTATTCAATAACCTAATTAACAAAAGCAAAACGAGAACTGCCCTTTTCCTTCCATTTTCAGCTCTACCCCAATCTCACCTCTATTCTTAGTAAATTTTCAGGGCCCACTGTCACACTCAATTCTTGGTGAATTTCTTATCATTTTTGTTTCTTTCACATACGGCATCACCTCTCAACCATACTGATATCTAGCTGGCCTCTCAGATCAAGTCACCACGTGCCACTTCAAGCCTTAAAAGCGGAGGGTGGGTGGCAGTGAGTTGAGAGGAAAATGAAAGGTAATGGAGGAAGTACTGATCCCTTTTATCATTTTCACAGAAGCAGCCTGAGGACTGCTGGCTCCACATGAAATAATAACTTTCAAAAACTTCCATAAGATGTGAAGACATTTAAACAAGAGAGTATTAATTCCTTATTGACCTAATTTAAAGAAACCATACTTTAGACTCACAAAATAGGGAAAAAAAGAATGTTTTCACCCTAACCCAAGGCACCGTAAGATTTAACAGCCTTTCCCTTCTTTTTATAGTTTTTAAAGAAGACAGACAAGGAATCTAATGTGGGAATTTGCTTTTAGACTTTATCAACCATGATGTTATGCTCTAGTCAATTAGGATAATCTTATAGAGAAATAAAATTTGGGTGTCTGCTGGTAGCCTGAAGTAACAAAATGTTTAATCCTATTTAGTCATCAACTATCACATTAGATAATTTGTAATGATGAGTTATCTATCACTTGCTGTTTTGCGGCAAGATTAACATTTATACCTGTGGGGCTGAAAAATCTTGCACGTTAAAATAATTCATTTTGTGGAAAGGGACAGAGACTGTGGGAGAAGCTATATGCTTCTATGTGTATTTCATATTTTTATTTAGAGAGATACTTCTTTATAATAGTTGGTAGAAGTCTGAACTTTGGAAATGTGATTTCCCATTCCCGTGTCTTCAGTACATGTTTACAGTTTAAGTGAATCTCAAATAATGAAATCCATGCTTTTTCAGTCAATTGAGGTCATCAACAACCTCTTACAGAGGTTAAGAGACCACGCATTGAAGCCAGCTTGCCTGGGACTGAATCACAGGTCTGCCTCTTCACTGTGTGACCCTGAAGAAGCTATTTAACTTCTCTTACCTCAGTATACTCATCTGTAAAACAGAGTTAATAACAATACCTACTGCTAAGGTTGTTAAGTGAGGATTAAATGAGTTAATAAGCATAAAGCATTTTGAATAGAACAAATGCCATCTAAGTATTAGTACTAGGTACTAAGTACATACTTCACATTGCAATCTTGATTTCTGAAATTTCTTTAAAGAACTCTTTAATTCGCAAGTTCAAGAGCATCCAGAACAGAATCATTTTAGATGTAGGTTTCCTATAGTTTTGACAGCTTTTGGTTTTTTGTTTCCTTTCTTGGTTTTTTGTTATTTGATTTACACGTAGGTCAGAATGATCAACAAGGTCTGGAAGTGTGTTGTTTGTTCCATTTTTATTTGAGGAGTAAAATATGCATCAGTTTTCTCCTGTGAGAGCAGTGTTATTCGTTGAATTTCTTAGCAGGAACGCCAGCCACTAAATTACCATTTACATTGCTTATTGATACTCTTGGAAGCTTCGGGATTGTTTCTACTGCTGTGCCTCTTTTCTTAGCCATGAATTTGCCTTCTTTCCAATACCCATGATTTTGCCCTGGCATTTATTCTTCTGGGATTTACTCATTGACAGTTGTCAGAATTTAACCTCATTGTCAAAAAACACAATGAAAATTTTATTCCCATTTTACAGAGGTCAAAACTGAGACCCTAGAGGTTAAATAACTTGCCCAAAGTCATGTGCCCTAGTAAGTAACAAAACCATAATTCAATCACCAGCTGTGTTCTTTCCATTCCACTGAGTAATGGTGACATAGAGAAACTTGGAAAATAGGACCTAGATCTCAGAGTATTGCATACCCATTGACATTTTTTTCAGCTCTTCTCTCATGCACATAAAGACACAAATACTTACACATGCCGCAAATAAGTTTACTACCACTATTTTCCTACAAAAATAGCTCTCTTCACCTAATCAAACTTTCAATTTTAAGCTTCAATCCATTATTTATATATTTTTCAAAATATAGTGATACTACAACGTGACAGACTATATAGAGACTCTGTGGGTGTGCACGTGTATGTGTGTGTGCATGTGAGTGCGTACACTTCTCACACCCCTTTACTCCCGGACTCCCACCAAAAGACACAGAACACTAAACATTTCCTTTTTTCCCTGGAAGGCAAGTGTGATTTGCTTTCTTTGTTTTGATTTGAGAAAACTGAAATAAAACAAGGTACATAACTTTCCAAAGGCTAAACAATGGTCAGACTAAAACAAAGTATCTTAATGCTGATAATAAGTCCAGTAGCAAACTTTTACATATAAACCTTTACATCATCCGCTTTTCCTACTATGAACATATGATGCACTTTTCCCATTTTTTCCTTAATAAAGAAAGATATCTACAGGATAGCTAGAATATAATAAAATGGTAATATAGGTTTGAACAAATATATGACATATATCCATCATTATAATATAATACAGAGCAATTCCACTGCCCTAAAACTCCTCTGGGCTCTGCCTATTTATCTCTCCTCCCTCCCCATCCCTGGCAACCACTAATCTTTTACTGCCGCCTATTTTTGCCTTTTCTAGAATGTCATATTTTGGGAATCATACAGTATGTGGCCTTTTCAGATTGGCTTCTTTCACTTAGTAACATGCATTTAAGTTTCCTCCATGTCTTTTTCCTGGCTTGATAGCCCATTTCTTTTTAGTGCTGAATAATATTCCATTGTCCGGGTATACCACAGTTTATGCATCCATTCAGCTACTGAAGGACATCTTGGTTGCCTCTAAGAACATACAACACCAAGAGTGAACCCTAAAACATACTATGGACTTTGGGTCATTATGATGTGTCAATGTAGATTCATCCTTGGTGGAAAAAAAACATGTACCATTCTGATGAGCGATGTTGATAATGAAGGAGGCTATGCCTGTGCGAGGAAAGGAGGTATATGGGAAATCACTGTACATCCATCTCAACTTTGTGGCAAATGTAAAACTGCTGTAAAATAAAGTCTCTTTAAAAAGGAATTATCTTTGGGGAAGCAGATATACAATTAGTCTCTTTAAAAAGGAATTATCTTTGGGGAAGCAGATATACAATTAAGCTAATATTGAACAGGAAAATGACTTAAAATATAAATAGCTACATAAAATAACATCTTGAAAATATTAATAACAGTTAATTTCATAGAAGTAAAAGCTATATCAAGATGTGAAAATGGACAAAAGAAACATATAAATTTGAACAGAAAAAAAATTAACTTTCTGATGCCAAAACGAAATCTACTTAATAATGAGTCACATAAATAAAGCATGGCACATAAATTACTACAACTAACAACAGGGGTAATTTATGCTCCTGACATTAATTTCAATTAGTATATATCCAGGTATAATAATAGATCATGAGAAAAAGACAGAAAAGAACTAGGTTTGTTCTGTCTGTTGGAAGGGCAGGGAAGCAGGAGAGAAGAGTTCAGGGAGTAGAGATTGTTCCAGAAGCCCAAAGGGAGTCAGTGAGCCATTTCATAATAGCCACATACACATCCGGAAAGATCAACAAATCCAGCAACAGTGGCCAGCAGATCTCATTAGTGATTTTGAAAGGGATTAGATATTAATCATTACCACTATCTGCTTCCTGCAGAACACAGTCTGCTTGGTACAATCCTCTGCAGGACTCATAAAGCTATTTGAGTCTTAGGTAAAATATGAAAAAAAAATATATCGATGTATGGAAGTTAAGCTCTTTTCTATCCATATAGAAGGCCTTTCAATCGATTGCTCTCATCATTATCGCTGTAGGGAGTTACTGCAAACACTTCCATTGATTGTCGAATAACGTAACAATATATCATGTGCTTTGATTCAAGAAAACTGGGGCATATAAAGTTATTACAAGTGAGATTTAATTCTAAACAATAAATCTTATAAGTGGATAGATTTTAGTAGAATGCAAGCCAAATTTTCTGAGAAATTGATGTTGCCAATGACAGGCTACAAGCAGTTTGTAACTTTGGTCCAGTCTGCAAATTTGGGGAAATATTTCTTTTACTGTAAGAAATCTGTAGCGATAGCTAAAGTAATCCCCATTCCTCAGTAGGCTGCCAAAGCTGCACAGACTTCTCACCATGCAGGGTTTATTTTCAGCACAGGAAAAAGACTGAACTAACAACCCAGGCTGTCAGAAAAACAGCAGGGGAGGAACCATGATGGAAACATGTTTAAAATCGTAAACACCCCCTACTCACCGTACATTTGACAATAAACTGCCCCCTGCAGGGAACAAGATTATTTGCAGTGTGGACCTCCAAGAAAACGGGTTGTACTTCTAGTATTCGAAAATTGATTGCAGCTGCCTACTTATTGGATCGAGACTGAATTTAGCAGTCGCAGCCAAGGTTGCCAAATATCTTATAGAATATTAAACTGAAAAATGCAAGTCATGAATTTTAAAACCAAGGAAATAAAAGAAGGAAGGAAGGAAGGAAACCAGCCAGGGACATATGAGCTGCTTTTTGCTTTGTGTGATAAGGACAAGTTAGTCAAATACTGTAAAAAGAAGCAGAATCGAGAAAATAAAACCTAAAGATGGTAAACACACAAGGAATCACCTCAATCTGTCAGCCAAATCAATTGTGCATTACTTATACACTAAAAAACAAATCAGTATCAGAGAAAGACAAATATCATATGATGTCACTTATATGTGAAATCTAAAAAAAGGACACAAATGAACTTATTTACAAAACAGAGGCAGACTCACAGACATAGAAAACAAACTTATGATTAACAGAGGAAAGACAGCAGGGTGGAGAGATAAAGTGGGAATCTGGGATTTGCAGATACAAACTACTATATATAAGATAGGTAAACAACAAGGTCCTACTGTACAGCAGAGGGAACTATATCCAACTTCTTGTAATAACATATAATGAAAAAGAATATATATATGTTTATATATAACTGAATCACTATGCTGTATACCAGAAACTAACACAACATTGTAAATCAACTGTATTTCAATAAAAAATCTGTAAAATCAGTACAAATTCAAGGATATGAGAGAAACTGTCAGATGAAAGGCATATGGGAGACTTTTCTCGGAGCTGCTTTTGCATAGTAAACACTCTCTTTACTTATACTGCATGTTCAATGCTGACCACTGCCACCTAACTGCAGATTACAGATTGATTAAAAATAACAGACTTCTAAATATAGTTTTATTAACACTCACCGTATGTTTAAAAAAATTGCTATACTCTGCTTCCAAAGACAGCCTGAAGGGATAGCTTGGGAAGAGAGTGTTAGCCCCTCTTTTCTACCCCAATCTACCTTTGATAAAAGAACAGAGATAAGATGAAAACAAGTAGTCAAATGTCAACTTTTCTATTGCTATAACCTTGCTATCCTTTTAATCAAGGTTTGTTTTGCTGATTTCACAATACAGATATTCCTCAAGCTAATATAAGCATTATAGAGAAATATTATATATAATACGTTGCATATAGATGGTCGATTCTGCTACAACGCTATAACCTGGTGTGTGTGTTCCAAACATCACTGAGCTATACAAATTGTGTGATAAAACTCGCAGGACTCATGGGGGAAATGGGGTCAGGATGAAGTCTTTACGTGTTGTGTGCCTATCCTTATTTTTCCCATGAGCCTTATCATTTTTACTACACAACACATATAGTGTGGTGATTTTTAGGAACACATATGTATTGTAAGAAACTCGTATTTTCAAAACAAGCATTAGAGTGAAATCTCCTGGATATGTATTTAATATATCCAACCCAGGATAAAGGCCCTCCTTTCCGCCCCCTAGAATTTCAAACCTAACATGCCTGTTCATCCATTAAGCTCTTTTATTGAAATAGTGATTATCAGTTTTGAGTGACCACTAAGGTCTCTTTTTTGTTATAACCAGAGTAATCAGATCACTAGGAAATAGATAACATCTTTAAAGTAGAGTGACCCGAACGTTTCTCTTCTGATTTTTTTTACCAAGTAAGTAATATTCCACTGACACAGAACAGTATATACCTTAATCTAAATTGCTCTGAAAAACAAGAAATAGGAAGTCTCAGAAAAATGTGGATTGTGCATGGTCAGCTTTTTCTTAATATATACATTTATTCCATCAGCTGGGCTTAAAATTGTACATGGATCTCATATCATATTAAGTATGTTTTGAATGAAATTAGCTTCAATCTAATACTCCAGATTTTATAGTCTCACAAGGGAAGAGAGGGTGAAAGAACTGAGAGGAGTGTTAATACACAAGATGTGAGCAAATGATAACATTAATTTTAAAAGCTTAAGTTACACAGGATGAGAGAAAAAATAACCTGTACCAACTTTCACACTTTAAATGACAGGAGCAAATATGACTTGTTTAGTTATACCTTTGTGGCTGTTTTCCCTAAAGGAAGGAGAGTTTCTTAGAAAAAGCTTCATGATGAAAGTTAAGGTGCTAATCAATGCTAAGAAGCAGAGCAACAAGAACCATCAGATATCACTAGTAGGTGTGTAAAATGGTACAACCACTTTGGAAAACTGACTGGCAGCTTGTAATAAAATAAGTATATATCTACCCTATGAACCAGCAATTCTACTCTAAGGTTTATATCCATGAAAAGAGAAAAATATGTCTGCAAAAAAAGAAGAAAGAAGAAAGGCTTGTACAGGAATGTTTATAGCAGCTTTATTTATATATGGGGAAATGGGTAAAAACTGTGCTGTACTCATGCCCTAGATTATTCCTCAGCAGTAACAATGAACAACACAAAGCAACATAGATGAATCTTGTAGAAATTATGTTGAGCAAAATAAGCCGGATACAGAAATACATATCATATGATTACACTGATATGTTACCCCAAAAGGGGAAGGGAAAAGACCCCAGTTCTTGTCATACCCGAGAGATAAGATTACAGACCAGAGGTGGACAGCGCTGTGTAGTGAAAGATCTTAAAGGATTTATTTAGGAAAGGAAAAGTGCACCTCCAAGAACCGGAGGCAGGCTGACCCAAGGGAGGAAAAGCAGCGGTCTTTGTCTCCCCTTTCTCTTACACCCTCGCTTAGAGGTGGTCTTTTGATTGATTGACAGCTCTTGTCCCTGGAGTGCTTAGTCATGTTTGTCCCCTTTGCGCATGTCCCTACCCATGATGCACACAGACAAACCCATGGGTTTTGCCTGAACCGCAATGCTAAATATATTACAATGAGCACTGGTTCATGTTTCGTTAGGTCCTTCTCGATACTGCTTCAGTCGTGGCTGTTAGGTTCTAACCAGTTTCTTGCTGGCATTCATTTAGAGGAAGTCCTTGTATGTTAGAAGCGGGCATAACACCATCTTCCGGACCATCCTCCCTCCCCTCCACCTGTCTGCCCAGTGCCCCCACTTATCTAACTACCTAACAGAGATGAATTTAAGAACAGATACAACTAATGTATGAGGGTAGAAATTAGAATAGTGGTTGCTGCTGCCACATGACAATACATTTCTATGACCTAGAAATTTATTAGACAATGTAAGTATGTGATGTGAGGGAGAGAAAAGAGTCTATCAATTCATGAGAAGTTGAAGGCATTAAAAGTGGTCAGCAGTGACCTTTTCATCAAAAACGTAAGGCATATGGAAGAGCAGAGATCACATCTGAAGAAAAGAAAGATGGCAACCTTGAGATTAAAGCAATTAAGTCATCCTTTTTCTATTCAGAAAAAAAGTCTCTAGGTGCTCTGTATTTGATTTTTGGGTTCCAGGGTAGTTAAGGGAAGCCTTTGAACAACCTACTTGTCCCAGAAAAGCAAGAAGTAGATAACTCATGAGGCTGAAGAGATCACACTCCAGAGGTAATGTAGTTCACCTGGAATGACACTTCTTGTTTTCAGCCTTTGCAAGCGAAATGGAAGGCATTTAAAAGACAGGTATCTGGCAGGCTAGTGAACAGGTCTTGGTGGCTTTGCCAGCTACAGACATGATATGGTAATATGTTACTTATGATAATGTCCTTAAAGAGGTGATTAAGTCCAAATGAGGCCATTAGAGTGGGACCCCAATCCAACATGGCTGGTGTTTTTATAAAACAGAGAGACACAAGGGGCATGTGTGTAGAGAGGAACTGGCATATGAAAAGGAAGCAAGGTTGGAGGGTGCCATCTGGAAGCCCAGAAGAGAGGCCACAGGGGAAACCAACTTTGCTAGTACTTTCATCTTGGATTTCCAGCCTCCATGAGTGCTAGAAAATAAATTTCTTTTGTTTACGTCCCCAAGCCTGTGTCACTATGTTATGGCAGCCCTGGGAAACGAATGTTGATAATACACACGTATAAGGTAAACATAATGATTGAGTACATCTCGTCTTTTGAGATTGGAGATTAAAAGCAAGTGTTTTCCAGATCCTTCAATTGAGGGAGTAGGCGGTGGCAATCAGAGACCTTCAGAGAAAAAGAACACTGTTTCTTCTGAAAGCAGTTTACACAGCATTTAGAATATTGCGTGACTTCAAATACAGTGATCTTATTTCTTTCACAATATTTCTAACTCATATGCCATCCCTTACAAATTGATAAAACGATAGTTTACCAGTGAAACAAACATTCCTATAATTAAATTTGAAACTAATAGCATGTCTAACCAAAGTCTTGAGCCCCTAAACTAAATAAACAAATAACAAAAGCTAGTTTGATATAAAATAAACAAGTTTCTACTGTATAGCACAGGGAACTATATTCAGTATCTTGTAATAAACTCTAATGAAAAAGAATATGAAAAGGAATATATGCATGTATGTGTATGACTAAAACATTATGCTGTACACCAGAAATTGATACAACATTGTAAACTGACTATAATTCAATTTAAAAAAATCAATAGAAAAAAAAGGTAGTTTGAAACAAGTAGCTAATAAGCTTTTAAAGTCAATGCATAGTTGCTATGCCTAACTCTGCAGGGATCCTTTTAAAATAAATTTACTGGGAAGAGAGAGAAAGTGAAGTTAAAGTGAAGAATTATTTATTTCTTCCCCAGAAGTCCTATGTGTCTAGAAAACCACTAGGCTGACTGGATATTGGAAGTCCTAGAGAATTCTAAATCATGTGTGTTCACTGCAAATTCAGACACATTTTGGTTATTTTCAGCTGAAGGGTCAACCAGCCCCGGTTCTTTCTTTGCAAGAGGGACTAAGCATGAGCTTCATGGGAGGGAGAATAACCTGGGAATATTGATGCAGAAAGTCAGTCCCTCAAAACTATGATCCTTAAACACGTGGGAATTAAAAACTCTCTGGCCACCCATCTTGTCTCCTTCACAGGAAATCTGATGTAAAAAGAATTCGAATTGGCCCTGAGAGGAAAGAGTATTGGGGTGCAGAAACCTTATCCAAAACAGTGATTTTTGGACAGTGAGTAGGTATAAGGGTATATAGGAGTTTGTGTTCTCCAGTTCACAGAGGCTTGTCTTCAGCGATTAGGGGATGTGGAGAGAGGTTTTAAGAAAAACAGTGAAAAAAAATAGTTGATCTTTTGTGGCCTAATGATATAAGAAACACCTCAAATTAACAGCATGCTTTTACTGAGCACCTGCTGTGCACCAGGCATCTTGCAAGGTGCTATGGAGATCAAGATCAAGAAGGCATGGTTTCTGAGTTTATTCCTTGAAACAAATCTAGCATGACTTTCCCAAGAGAAATTGAATCAAGATAACTAACTACTGAGTCCCTTAATCTTTTCATCTATTGTCCTACCCTCTGGGCACTTCAAGAAAAATCTGATTTCAGCAGTAAACAGTAAAGGAAGTAAGCAGCTGGTGAAGTCTCAGAGATCTTTTAAAGTATACATCCAAACTATACCTCTACTACATTCTTTACTTTGTACCCTGTTAATTCAGGCCACCTTTAGCATTCATTTATTCACTCAGTAATCATCTACTGAGCTTCAACTGTGTGGTCAGGCACTGGGCTAGACATTGAGGATGTGATTAAGAATTTAATGGAGGTAGCACGGAGAAATACATTCAATATCTTGTAGCAACCTATTATGAAAATGAATATATGTATGTATATATATGACTGAAACATTATGCTGTACACCAGAAATTGACACATTGTAACTAACCGACTGTACTTTAATAAAACAAAAAAAATTTTAAGGTTTTTAAAAAAGAATTTAATGGAGGGGTGAGGGTATAACTCAGTGGTGGAGCGCATGCTTAGCATGCACGAGGCTCTGGATTCAATCCCTAGTACCGCCATAAAAAAAAAAAACTTAATGGAGTTCACAAAGTTAAAAGGAAGAGAAGTCAATGGCAGCATACCAAACCAAGGCATCATTTACATGTATATAAAAAAATAGTAACATTTGACCATTAAAAATTTACATTTCAATTTAAAAATTTTCTGATATTATCAAAACAGATTTTGTTTGAACTATATTCTATGGAAACAGATGATTCCTTCAAAGAGAAACAGTAGTATAAATCAGAACTGTTGATTGAACCGGCTCTTATATAATCAAATCGTTCACATCTATTCACTTCCTCCCCTGTAACAGAGTTGTACATTCCCATACTCACCCTGGAACTTGCAAAGCCTACTTGTAGGTAAAGTGTACTTCGCCACCCAGGTATCAGGGGCGGCCATATGATGTGCTTTGGTCAACGGAATGCTTTAGTCAATGGAATATGGGTAGACATGTCCTAGAAGAGGCTTTAAATGTGATTATATGCTTGGCTCTGCCCCTTGCTACTGCCCTTGCCATGAGAATGGCGTGTGTAAGATAAGGACTGCTCTTTGAGCTAAGGTCTGAGAATTAGGAACCTATGCAGTAGAGTCAAGCAGAGCCACAGCTGACATATAACATGAACAAGAAATCAGCCCTGCAATTGGGAGGCTGTTTATCACTACAGTAAAGCTGACCAATACCTGACTTTTATTTAAATTTCAATTGACATAATTCATAGTGGTTCACAAATTAATATGCTTAGGCAGAGATAAAGAGGGGAGAAGGCTTATCCTTCTTCGAAAGGACCAGCAGACCAGAAAATTGAAATTTAAAATGGCTATGTGATCCATGCTAATCAAGGTCTTTGAATAATATTATTAATGGGAATATGTACTAATGATTTTTTAGCTTTCAAAATTATACCAAGTCACCTGTTTTCTCTAAAAGCTTAGTATTTAGGTATTTTGTAATAAATGCTGTAGGTCCAGTTTTAAATAGTTAATTTTTCTAATTTAAGATTTAATATAGCTTTCTTAAAAAATAGTTTTATATCCATTTTAGAGAGCCCATGTAAGTACATGACACCAGTGTTTCTCAGTGTATGGTTGAAAGACCACCTATATAGTAATCACTGGAGACGCTTATTAAAAATGCAACTTCACAGCCACTCCTCCCCTCAGACTTGTTGAATCAGAATCTGGCAGTGAGTGGACAGAAAGTTCCTTAAACAATTTAAAACAAGTAAACAACAAGGTCCTAGTGTATAGCACAGGGAACTATACTCAATACCTTGTAATGTCCTATAATGAAAAAGAATATGAAAAGGAATACATATGTGTATAAATGAATCACTATGCTGTACACCAGAAATTAACACATTGTAAACCTACTATACTTCAATAATTAATTAACTAATTAATTAGATAAACAACAAGGTCTCACTGTGTAGCACAGGGAACTATATTCAATATCGTGTAGTGGCCTATAATGAAAAAGAATATGAAAAGGAATATATACATATGTATAAATGAGTCACTACATTATGCACCAGAAATTAACACAACATTGTAAATTGACTATACTTCATTTGAAAAAAACATTTTTAAGACACTCTCCAGTATTTCTGATGCAAACTAGGGTTTGAAGATCACTTTTTAAATTTTCTTGTTATTGTTCAGATCAGTGTGAGTGAATTCAACTATTCCTGACTTCAGCCTAAGTGCAGTTTCAATCGTCTTGACTAGAAAACATCTTGAGTTGACTCAAAATTGTAGAATAGATAAACAAGATTATACTGTATAGCACAGGGAAATATACACAAAATCTTATGGTAGCTCACAGAGAAAAAAATGTGACAATGAATATATATATGTTCATGTATAACTGAAAAATTGTGCTGAACACTGGAATTTGACACAACATTGTAAAATGATTATAAACCAATAAAAATGTTTTAAAAAATAAATAAAACATTCTTGAAATGACAAAATTTAAAAAAAAAGAAAACATCTTGAGTTGAATCATAAAGTTTTCTCATGGATAAAAAATGTCAGGGCTTGTCATTGTTATTAATAATCACTCCAGGGGTGAAAAAAGGAACATTTCTGGGAAGCTTGTCTTTGAATGGTTTGTGGAAAAGTAGAACCATTTAAATTATTTACATAGGCACATAAGGTCTTATTCGTTTTAATGATGCAGGAAAAGTGCACTATGAGCCCTGCCAAACTAAGTCCTCATCCCCTGAAAGTGCCTCCTTGTTGATTTGTGAGATATTTCATTATTCCTTTAATGATAGAATATAATTCACTCCTCAAATGCACTGCCTTCCTAAATTATAGTCAGGGACCTAGACTTGCAGAATTTTGAAATTAGAAGGGACTTAGAGATCACAAAGCTCAAGGATCTCATCTAGTGGATAAATAAACTGAGATTTGGAGAGATACGTGGCAGCTTAACTGTAGACTAGCTACCAAGTTATTCACCACAATCTGAATAATACTGATAATATTTTTATCAAAAGGCACCAGAAATAAAATCTAGGATCCAAGATCTCTAGATCCCAGAATTCTAAAAAGCTTTATTCCTCATGCTAAAACCAGGAACCTGAATTCATTCAACAAACAAGTATTAAGCTTCTACTCTGTGCCAGGTACTTAGTTAATTCCTTAGTACTCAAAGGTAAATAAAATATAACACCTGCCATCTGGGAACTTCTAGTTGGTTGAAGAATAAGTTATTACTCAGTGGCAAATGGAAATGTGCCAGACATTATTCTAAAACACAAGTAATATGATTGTTATTGCCTGTTTATAGATGGAGAAACTGAAGTATGGGGAGTCTTACAGCTAGCCAGGGGTTGTATTAGTTGGCTAACACTGCCATAACAAAGTACCACAAATTGGATGGCTCAGAAAAATAAAGATGTACTGTCACACAGTTCTGGAGGTGAGATTCTGAGATCAATGTATCAGTAGGGTTGGTTCCTTCTGAGAACTGTGAGCAAGAATTTGGATTCACACCTCTCTTCTGGTATCTCGTGGTCTCGTTATCTTTGGCCTTCCTTGACTTCTGCTGTGGCACCCCACTTTCTGCCTTCATCTCCACGTGCTGCTCTCCCTGTATGTATGTCTGTGTCCAGATGTCCCCCTTTTTATAATAAATACACCAGTCACACTAGATTAGGGACTTTTGGTTTGCAGCCTTGGGCATTCCCTGGGTGAAACTGGAGACCAACCCCCATACTTGGAGGGCAAGAGTTAGACCACCCCACGTTGGTAGGTGGCATTTTTAACAAGCAAGGAAACTTACAAATGAAGTTTGTCTTGCAGGGGGCACAAGACAAGTAGATCTCTGTGTCTACCAGCCAGAATCTTAAAAGTTTATATAGAGGCCTTAGCGGTGTTGTCAAATACCCAGTCCAAATGGTCTCAACAACACATTATTCTTTCAAGGCTGCATTCTTGAAATGGCTCCTAGCACAGGAATGGTGGGCAGAACATACATTCCAAGGACAGGGGAAGGGTTAAGGAGCCTCCAATTGCCCAGGTCCAACTAGTGGGTCAACAGGCAGTCACCTCTCCTTAATGACCTCCTCCAACAGGGGGCCTACCCCACTTCAGTATGATCTCACCTTAACTAACTCCATCTGCAATGACTCTGTTACCAAATAAGGCCACATTCTCAGGCACTGGGGGTTAGGACTTCAACATATGAATTTCACGGACACAATTTAACTCATAACAATTCACCCTCTAGCCCTCAAACACTCACGTCCTCACAAGGAAAATATATCTACCACATTCCTACATCCCCAAAAGTCTTAACCCATTCCAGTATCAACTGAAAGTCAAAAAACTCATTCAGGTATCATCTAAATCAGGTATGGGTGAGACTTGGGGTAAGATTCATCCTGGGGCAAAATTCCTCTCCATCTGTGAACCTGTCAAACGAGATAACAGGTTGTCTATTCCCAAAATACAATGGTGGGACAGGCTCAGGATAGACCTTCCCATTCCAAAAGGGAGAAATCAAAAGGTAAAACAGGGTCACAAATCCTCAGCAAGTCCAAAACCTAGCAGGGTAAATTCCATTAGCTTTTAAGACTTAAGAATAATCCTCTTTGGCTTGACGCTCTGTCCTACTAGGGTTTTGGCTCCGCCTCCTGTCCCATGGAACCAAGCTGGTGTCTGAACCACCTTGAGGGTCCTTTTGCTGAAGGGTAACAGTTTTAAGCTGAATATCTTTATAGACCCATTGCCTTCCTATATAATCCCAGAAGTCCAACAATCTTCCTTCATTTCCTCCCCTCTGTTACCTTCTGTCCAAGCTGGTAACATTTCTCCTGAGATGGTGACTGGATACAAAAGGCATACACCTAATCTCTTTAGCAAATGACTGTCCAGGTACTCCCTTAATGGTTTTCCAAAGTATGCTTTTTCTTTTTCTTTTTCTTTTTCTTTTTCTTTTTCTTTTTCTTTTTCTTTTTCTGAGGATTTTTCAAATCTTCAAGTTCTGGTTCCTTCTTGCTTAATATTTTCTTCTTCCATCTGTCCCTTTCCTCTCACATTATACTATAAGTGGCAAGGAGAAATCAGGCAACTCTTTCAACACTTTGCATAGGAATCTCATCAGCTAAACATCTAGGTTCATCACTTGTAAGTTCTACTTCCCATCCAACAAAAGAAAATCCAGCCCCGTTCTCTGCAACTTGAGAATAAGGATTGCCTTCCTTCCAGTTTCCAATAACATGTTCCTCATTTATACCTGAGATCTCACCAGAAGTATCTTTACCATTCATTTCTCTAGCCACATTCTGTCCATGATGATATATGTATTCTCTAAGACGATAGTTTTCTCTACAAATCTCCTCTTTCTGAATCCTCATCAGACTCTCCTTGAACATCCATATTTCTATCAACAATCTCTTCAAGGCAATCTAGGCTACTTCCATCAAGAGCCTCAAAACTCTTCTACCCTCTACCCATTACCCAGCTCCAAAGTCACATTTTGACAACAGCACCAAAATCTATCAGTTCTCTAGGGCTGCAGGGACAAAGTACCACAAAGGGTTCACTTAGAACAATAGAAATTTGTCTCACAGTTCTGGACGCTAGAAATTTGAGATCAAGGTGTTGGTGAGGCTGGTCCTTTCTGTGGGCTGTGAGAAAGACATCTGTTTCATGCTTCTCTCTTAACTTCTGGTAGTTTGCTGGCAATCTTTGGCATTCCTTGGTTTCTAGAAGCATCACCCATCCTTGCCTTCATCTTCATGTGGTGTTCTCCCTTTGAGCATGTCTTTGTCCAAATTTCCCTTTTTTATAAGGTCATTAGTCATTTGATTAGGGGCCAACCCTATTGCAGTAAGACTTCATTGTATGTAATTATTTCTACAACAATGCTATTCCCAAGTAATATCACAATCTGAGGTACTGTGGGTTTGGATTCCAACATATGAATTCGAGGTGACACAACTCACCTCGCAGTAAGGGTAAAGGTGGGGTTTCATTTCAAACAACCTAACTCCAGAGTTTGTACATGTAACCACTCTGCTGAGTATGTGCTATAATAAAAGTCATAGGAACAATATGAACCCAAATAAAGAAGCAACTAACTCCATCTAGTGGACAGTGGTTGGGGATTGGAAGAGGCTTTCCAAAGAGGTAATAGTTGAGTTGAATTATGAACCATGAATCAGAGTTCACCAAACAGAAAGAAATGCATGAACAAAGGCACAGAAGTGAAAAGGTACTCAGTACACCTCCACGTCTCCCCAATACTACTGCCAACAGCCTACTATTAATTGGTCTCCTTGTTTCCATTCCTGCCCTCTTATGGTCAATTATCCATCAGACAGAGTGATCTTTTTTACAAAGACAAGTCAGATCATGTAATTTCTCGACTCTCCAATAGTTTCTCATCATACCTAGAACAATCCAAAGTATTCACCAGACCCTCAGGACCTACCTGATCTGACCTTTACCTATCTTTCCAACATCAATTCCTACCACTCTTGCCCTTGCTTTTTTTTAATTGAAGTATAGTCAGTTACAATGTATCAGTCTCTAGTATACAGCATAATGTCCCAGTCATACATATATATATACATATATTCATTTTCATATTCTTTTTCTTAAAGGTTATTATAAGATACAGAGTATAGTTCCTGTGCTATACAGAAGATTTTTTAAATCTATTTTTATATATAGTAGTTAATATTCACAAATCTCACACCCCTAAATTTATCCTATCCAACCCCCTTTCCTCTTGGTAACCATAAGATTGTTTACTATGTCTATGAATCTGTTTCTGTTTTGTAGATTAGTTCATTAGCGTCCTTTTTTTCCTTCTTTTTAGATTCAACATATGAGTGATATCATATGGTATTTTTCTTTCTCTTTCTGGCTTACTTCACTTAGAATGACAATCTCCAGGTCCATCCCTGTTGCTGCAAATGGAATTATTTTATTTTTTATGTTGAGTAGTATTCCATTTTACAAATATACCACAACTTCTTTACCCAGTCATCTGTCAATGGACATTTAGGTTGTTTCCATGTCTTGGCTGTTGTAAATAGTGCTGCTATGAACATTGGGGTGCAGGTGTCTTTGAATTTGAGTTTGTCCTTGCTTTTTATGCCATGGTTATACTGGCCTGTCCCCTGGCTGTTCCCAATTTCAGAGTATTTTTCTCCCAGGCTTTCACATGATGAGTTTCTTCTCATTATTCAGGGTTCAACTCAAACCCCATCTTCTCAAAGAGGCGTTCCCTTCTCATTCAATCTAAGTAGCCCTCTTCCACTCATTCTGTATCTTATCTTACATTATTTTTTCCCTTGTGGCATGTGTCTGTGGCACTATTTATTTGTTTATTGTCTGTCTCCCTCCTTCAGAATGTAAGCTCAGTGAAAGCACAGACTTTGTCTTATCCATGGCTCTATCTCCAACACCTAAATCATGCCTGATACTCAATAAATGTTAAATAAATGCCACTATTCAAGAGCATTTTGACAGTTATAATGGCAGAAACCACAAGAGAATAAGAAAAGGAGTAAATGAGGGTAAAGAAGTAGAGTAGTGAGCATAGACCACTTTTGCAAGAAATCTGTATGTTGAAGGAGAGGAATTGGCTAACAGCTGATGAGAGAAGTAAGGACTAGGGGAGATTTTCTTTCTGGTCCTTGACTGTAACTGTCATCACAGACAAGTGCATACAGAGACTGATTAGGAGAAAATGCAGAGAGAGAGACAGAGAGGTGGGGAGGGAAGGGAAGGGAAACAAAGAGGGAACAGAAGAGATAGAAGAGAGAGAGAGAGGGAGAGAAAGAGAGAGATTAGACATATGGGGAAAGAGAACTGATTAAATAAAATCCTGGTGAAAATGGAGGTTATGAGTTCAAGAGCACCATTGACAGGTTGTCTTTGGAAGAGAGCCAGGGCACATCTTCCTCCGAGACAAAATTAAATGAGGCATGTACATGTGAAAACACATATATTTGAAGGCTAAGGAAGGGATGTTGAAGAATATCACTGAGGTAGGCTGCTAAACCCTCTGTTAAAAGGAAGGGCTGAAAGAGCAGGGATCTTAATGAAATTGGTAAGGCTTACAACAGCTATTGTGGGGTACAGGAAAGGGAACCAATTAGGAATGAGTAAAAGAATTGTTTAGCTGTCTTGACAGCTGAAGTTGATCATAAATCTGTAATGGATCCAATCTAAAAGGGTATGTGTTTTCCTCCAGTAGAACTCTACAGCCCTGAAGCAGAAGGGAAAATCGAAATGTTGCAGAGTTGGCAATTGGCAGAATAAGGTCAACAGAAGATGAAGACAGCTGGAAATAATATAGTTGAAATGTGAGACCATTTTAACTGTTAGTGAAAGAAGTAAAGCTAAGAGGAAGCCAATGATCAAGAGACCTGCGAGACGGTATACCAGAAGTAAGGGATTGGAAATCCAGCATGTCCCGGCCAGAGAAGTGGAGTCTAAAATTTAAAGAAGGAAACAAATATGAGCTGAAGGAGGGAATTATTCTCCTGTTTGTGGGTTGCTTACACAGTGGTTTGGGTCTTGACTATAGGGAGTCTCTGCCCCTCCTACCCATCTCCTTGTGGTTCCTTCTTTATATCTTTAGTTGCAGAAGATCTTCTCTGTTAGTCTTCTGTTCATTCTCATTGATAGTTGTTCTGTAAACAGTTACCATTTCAGTTGTACCCATAGGAGGAGGTGAGTTCAGGGTCTTCTTACTCCGCCATCTTGGCCACTCCAATCACAAATGAATTGAAAGAAGCATTTTAATTGTTCACTTATTATGTTATTTTTTTTTGTTTGGTATTAGTTTAGTTCCAATTGGAAAGCCCAGCTTTTATAGGTGCAATACTGTCAAATTTATTTATAAAGAACTGCAAACGTAGGTGATAAATGCTCAGGTTAAAAGTGAAGTATTAAAATCAGGATTACTACCACACATTGAAAAAACCAAAATCATTCTGTGAATCAATACAAAGTAACATTTACATGACTATATTCCTTGGAACCAAAGTTCTCTTTCTTTAGGATGTTGCTGTTTCTAATCATGTTGCCAACTTAAATCTTATCTTTTAATACCCATGTTCCTATCAAAACAAAAATAAAAATCCCACTCTTTCTCAGGACACTAGGCTTCCTCAATTCATTCTCATAATGAATTGAAAAGAAATAATGTGTAATTTGGAGTACAAAAAAAGAAGTAAATTAGTTGCTGAAGACAGAATTTGTCTTTTTTCAAACTATAAGCACATTTCTGGCCAGAAAACACCAGATTTTTCATGCATTTAATTAAGATACTTGTCTTATAATTGGCAATTCATTTTAAAAAATAGCATTTCTGCCCAAGGAATAAAAATCCAAAAGCTGCCATTCAGGTATAAAAACAAAATGACTTTATTTTTATTAAAATGTATACACACAGACACATTCTACAATGAAGAAATATCAAATACAGTATCAGAAGGAAAGTGAAATGGTCACTTAATAATGATTATTTAAAGTTTGAAGAAGAACATCACTCCATTGTCAATTTTATTGTGTATCACAAGGTTTGAATAATTACCTATAGGATTTTCCCCTCTTCCTACACACAGACACACACACACACACATACACAAACATTTTTGTCACCAAACTAGTTACAGAGGGCTCATCTAGGCAGAAACCTAGACATAAAAACTGCACTGAACTAGAATGTATCTTCATATTGTACACATTTGCTTTACATTACCTATATGAACAGAAAGAGGAAAAAAATGACAAGATAGAAAAACAGGGAATTGAAACTTAATGGAACCATCTAAATTCTTTTGCAGCAATTGTTAAAATCAGCCAGTTTTAACCTAAAAAGTAATATTTTAGAAACAACATATTTATTGGTAGCTATAATGTCAGGTAAAATACTGTAAAACAATCAAGAAAAAATTAAGGAAATATCACTAAAATAAGGTACAGATTCCTATGCCAACCCTGAATTATGTCTTTATAAATAATAAAAACATTGTACTTTGAAGTTTCACTGTAATCTAAGATAAAATAGGGCCCAAGAGTAAAATTGGCCTTAATATTCAGACATGCATTCATTCACTCACTAATCTTTCAATTCATTCATCAGACACTTATGAAGCATCTACCATATGCTTCCTGTGATCGACTATGAGTCTACAGAGATGATTTAACCAAGTTCCAATTGCAGTAAGGTGACAAGTCAAGAAAACAAACAACTGTAATAAGACATGATATGCAAAAAAATTTGTGAAGGTTTCACACACTGAAAATTCTGATTATCTCTAAGGCAAAGAAAAAGGAACAACATGGGCATTAGTGAATTTTGAATACCATATTCTGATTTCAAAATTAATTTTTTAAATAGAGACACAATGATGAGACATCAACTATAATACCACAATCCAGAGATAATCAATGTTTACATTCTGTGTATATATATTTCCTATCATTCAACAGGTATATATACACCTATGTATTATATAAAATGGATTATATATGTTCATGTACATATATGTATTATAAAAATTAGAATTACACTGTGCATAATTGTTACAATTTTCTTTTAAAATTATTTATATATTGTAAATACTTTACATGTTATTAAATTTTGTCTTAAGGTATTTCTTTAAATGGCTGCATAGGAGTTCACAGTATGCATGTATTATAAGCTATTTAGCCATCCCCTATGTTAGGCATGTAGGTTCTTTCCAATTTTCTGCTAGCATAAACAAGACTTAGATAAATATTCATCTACATCTTTGTGCATAGCTCTGGTTATTTATTCATGATAATTTTCTAGAAGTGCAATTTAGGGGACAAAGCAATAAGAAAGACTTTCTTCATTTTTTTATATTGAGGTATAGTTGATTAACAATATATTAGTTTCAGAAGTACAACAGAGTGATTCAATATTTTTATAGATTATACTCCACTTAAAGTGCTTAAAAATAATCTCTGTATTTCCCTGTACTGTACAATATATCCTTGTTGCTATTTATTTTATTTTATTTTATACATAATAGCTTGTGTCTCTTAATCCCATACTTATATTTCTCCCTTCTCCTCTTCCCTCTCCACACTGGTAACCACTAGTATATTATCAATGTCTGTGAATTTGCTTCTGTTTTGTTATATATATATTCATTTTCTTATTTTTTAGATTCCACATATAAGTGACAACATACAGTATTTGTCTTTCTTTGCCTGATTTATTTCACTAAGCATAATACTCTCTACGTCCATCCACATTGTTGCAAATGGCAGAATATAATTCATTTTATGGCTAAGTAATATTCCATTGTGCATATATATACAACATCTTCTTAACTCACTCATCTATTTGTAGGTTAGGCTGCTACTATATCTTAGCTATTGTAAATAATGATGCCATGAACATTGGAATGCATGTATCTTTTTGTATTAGGGTGTTCATTTTCTTCAGCTTTATAACCAGTAGTGGAATTGCCTGGTCATATGGTTGTTCTATTTTTAGTTTTTTGGGGAACCTCCATGTTGTTTTTCATACTGGCTGCACCAATTTATAATCCCAAGAACAATGTACTAGGGTTCCCTTTTCTCCACATCCTCGCCAACATTTGTTATTTGTAGACTTTTAAATGATAGGTGTAAGGTGATGTCTCATTGTGGTTTTATTTGTATTTCTCTGATGACTACCTATGTTGAGCATCCTTTCATGTGCCTGTTGGCCATCTGTATGTCTTCCTTGGAGAAATGTCTATTCCGGTCTTCTGCTCATTTTTAAATCTGATAGTTTGTTTTTTGGATGTTGAGTTGTATGAGCTGTCTATATATATTGGTTATTAATCCCTTATTGGTCATATAATTTGCAAATATTTTCTCCTATTCAGTAGAAATTTTGTTTTGTTATATCTCTTTTAATCCTCAAGTTATTTTAGTTAGATAATGCTATATCTTATTTATACAGAAGAAAAACCTCTCATGGCCAACCATTTTAGTTTGTTCACGACTGTTCCAATTTTAGCACTTCAAATCCAGAATCCCTGGATACCCCTCAATCACTGTCAAACTGGGATGACTGTTCACCCTAGAACTAAAGGTTGGAGTGCTTACGTGATTCACTCGAAGTATCACAAAAAGTAATTGGTGGAGCTGAGATTTAAATTCATTTCAGACTCCAAAGCCCATATTTTAACATTGGATACACCCATAGGATCAGTGTGGTAATACAAATGACCGCAGAAAACATGCTGGAACAATTGGCTGATCACGGACAAAAAAATAGATCAATACCTACCCCTTTATACTAGAATAAATCACTGATGAATAAACAATTTAAATAAACTCTGGGTGAAAACATAAATGAATACATGTGTAATCTTGGAGTAAATACAGGCAATCTAAACATGACACAAAAGCTAGAAATCAGAAATGAAAGAATAAATAAATATGATTGCATTATAAACACATAGCTATAACTTAAACATCAAAACAAACTTTTTTAAAAGGATAAATAGGGAAAATATTTGCAACACAGATGGTAAATGATTAGTGACCTAAGTATTTTAAAATCCTAAAATTAATAGGAAATATCTTAAGTCCATAACAGAAAAATAGACAAAGGGCATTAATAAGCATTCAAAAAAGTACAAATGGCTAAAAATCACATGAGTAAAACAGCATACCTTTACTAGTGACAAAATTATGTAAAATAATACAAAATGCTATTTTTCCTGAAGCAGATTAACAAAGATTAAAAAGAATTAATAACACCTAATGTTGATGATTGTATGGGGAAAATGGGCTCTCTCATACAAACATGGTTAGTGAAGTATAAGAATAGTAAAATATGTAAAGGCATTTTAACAAAATGAATCAGAAGCCTTAAAATGCATATTTTAATCCCAAAAAAGTCCCCTCTGAAGATGCTATCATAAGTAAACAATCTGAAAAAGATGCAAAATTATATATACAGAATGTTCATATAACTTACAATGACTTAGTATCTATCCATTGGGTTTAGTTACATCCTTGCAATGCAATACTATGTAGCCATTAAAAAGAATTCATTCATTCAGTCATCCACTCATCAAATATTTATTGACTGGCAGGCATATTACTAGTGGCTGGTGATACAGTAGTGTAAAAAAAAGTCTATATATTTATCCTCCTATAGCTACTATCTATGCAGCAAGTTAACAGAAAGCAGACAAAAGAAATAACTATAACCTGCAATAAGAACTTGATGGAAATAAAGAAGAGGCTGGGAGTGGTTAACAGAAAAACTTAGGTCTGTATTTATTTATATGCAGGGCTTAACTTTCCCCAAGTAGACACATATCAAGGTTTCAACTACATGGAATATTCAAATTTGCTTCAAGACATGCTTAATATGTGCTATAATCAATAAAGCTCTTTATGATCTCTCTTAAGAGTCTTGAAAGCAGAACACATGCCAGCCAAAAAAATGTCTTTCCAAAAGGGCAGCAAATTCAGAGTCTCTATCCTATAATCAGCAGAGAGATCACCACCAAACTGTCTGAATACTCAGCCCACGTGAATACTGGTCTAGCACAGGTCTCTCTGGACAAAGACATTGACCACCTGCTCAAACTCGTCACCTTATCTCTCCATCTGTATTGAGCTCTGATTACTTGCAGGGCATCCCCTTCATATTGAAACATATGAAATTGCTAATATTTATCCATTGTGACCAACCAAAATGACAATTTCACGGGTTCAACTTACTATTAAAAAAATTTCTTCATGTCAAAATCCCGAAATACTTTTTTTTGACTCACCAGGACAACTGTCTTGCTCCTCTGCCCCACTGCAGGTGCTGCAAATGAGACATAAGCTGATGTCAGTAGTGGACTCCACTTACAACCCTAATGGCTCAACTACATATTTTCTTCTAAATTCTGAGATTTAAAATAACATTCTAAAATTTTATACTTTATTTCCATCATATCACTTTTCTATATAGCCAACCTATAAGAGAAGATGGGAGGAAAGGGTATTCAGTTGAAAATTATTCAAGAAGGCTCCATTTCTTTCAGCCATTTGAGGGAGGGATACTAGCAAGCTTTAATTGTGTGAACTTAAAAGATATCTGCATGACTTCTGCAGCAATCTAGAAAATGAAGAAGATATTCATTAAATTTCTTATACAAATTATAATATTTACAGAGATTTCAGTATAGCTTAGTCATTATGGTTACAAACTTTGGAATCTGACAAGTTCAAATCCACGAACAAATTTTTGAGTTACTGTCCTCACCTGTAAAGTTAGGGTAGAATTGGACCTGCCTTTTGGGGAGGGTATAGCTCAGTGGTAGAGTGTGTGCTTAGCATGCATGAGGTCCTGGGTTCAATCCCCAGCACCATCATTAAAATAAATAAATTAACAAACCTAATTACCATCCCCTCAACAAGAATGGAACTTGCCTCATAGGATTATTAGGATAATTCAATGAGATAATATATATAAAATGTACTTAATAGAGGGAGACACATAATAAATGCTCACTTAAAAGCAGTTTTATAGTCTCTTAAAAAAACACTTTTTTATTCTTTAGCCTAATTCCCTAATCATGAGATCAAACCTGGACACCAGAATTGCAAAACAGGCAGTGCTTTGCAATTTGGGGGTGGGAAAAAAGCAGAGAAAATGGTTTGCTCTAGATTCCCCAGGAAGGGGCCCAATGATTCCTCATTTGGCCAACATTTCTGCTTTTTTTTCAGTCCCAATAAAAGTGGATTACACAGCCAACTGAAGTAGAGAGTGAATGATAGCGCAGAATAGAGTTCCCCCATCCCCAACTGCATTCAGGGAACATTATTTTCTCTGTGCAGAGGAGAAACATTTAGCATTATATTCAATGAATTATCTATGACCATTTATAAATTGACCTTGGAAGATTTAAAAAAATGCTTATCCTCGATGTGAAAATATAGAGTGCATATAGCTACAATTGAAGCCACTTCATTTGAGTTTACCACAGCTCAAGCAACTCTTCCTGGCCGGCGGCTAAACCAGTTGCTGCATCTCAGGGGCCAGAGATCCAGGCTCGGGTCATCATCCTCAGCTAAGGTGAAGCTGATGCCCAGTGGCTGTCTAAAGCTACTGCTCAGCAGCCAAATGAGAAGGAACCACCATAAGCAAACAAAGGACAAAACTTGAAGTTTTCTGAGTAACATTCCAAGATGTCAGTCTCTAAGCCAGGTCAGCAAACTCTCTGAACTGTGGGAAGTTTCTTCTTGAAAAAACTCCCAAGTATTATCTCCAAAGTTCCAAGGGCTGGCATAGCCAGTGGCACCTGTAACTAACAAGGACCCATCATTCAAGGGGTACCACAGACCTACTCTGACCTCTTTGGGTGCCAGAATGTTAACTGCAATTATCATTTTAGAAACCTCCTTCTTCTTTAAAATTTTTATTTTATTTTTAATAGAGGTACTGGAGATTGAACCCAGGACCCCCTGCATACTAAGCATGCGCTCTACCACTGGCCTATACCCCACCCACCCTGAAACCTCTTTCTTAGTATCTGACCGACTTCTTCTAAAAGACAAGAAAAATTATATTTGCCTAAGTCTAGATCCTATCAAGATTCTACTTTTCTTTTCTGAACTAACTCTGAAATTATTCCCCTACACAGACAGCAAGTCAATACAGCCCAGGAGATCAGGGCTGCAGGGATCAGATCCCAATTCAGCACTTACAAGGCATATGACATTGAGCAAGTTGCCTTGGTTTAAAAATCTGTAAAATAAATATAATGACATATCTACTTCATAAGGTTATTGTGACAAGTAATATATAACTTGATAAAGTGCCTGGCCCATAACTCTGCTTAATACATATTGGCTCTTTTTATTATTTTAAAATTATGTTTTACTTGATCCCAAACAGATCCCCTCTTCTGTTAACCAGCTCCGCATCATTCCTTGTTTCGGGCAGAATCCTACTGCAGTCCCTGTGGGCTACAATCACCAGAGAACTCTATCTTTATGTACGATTGCTCAAAAGTTAGGATCTTCATTAACTCTTTCCACCACTCTGGCCACTGATGTCACCATTAGCTAGTGCACAGATGCATATATTGCTGGACCTTAAGGTGGTGATGTGGCTCCCCTCCAATCAGCACTCTGAAAAAAAAAAAGCCTGCTGCTGTCCAGAAAAACCTTTTCTCTCTCTTATCTCCAGGCTAAATTGAAAGAGGAGTTTTATAGTTTTCCCTGTCTTTGGCTGCATGCCACCCAAAAGCATTCATCCATTACTAAATTAAAAATGACTTCATGGTGCTCACTTCGGCCACACATATCGTATAATTGGAATGATTCAGAGAAGATTAACATGGCCTATGCACAAGGATGACATACCAATTCATGAAGCATTTCATAATTTTAAAACAGGCACTTTCATATATTGTGCTGAAAGTGAAAATGGTAAAATCCCTATAACAGCGAATCCAGCAATATCTTCCAAAGTTGCAAATGTCTTTACCCCTTGATCCGGCAATTTCAAGTCTAGAAATCTATCCTTCACATATACTTTCACACATATGATATAGACAGACAAAAATGAGGATGTTCTGATATAGAAAAACACTCAAAATATATAGCTAAAAAACACTGTTTCAAGATATGGAACAGTGGTATACCTGAGTTTAACTTGTAGAAGAAGGGGGCATGAGAATATATATTCACCTTTGCTTGCATATGCATGAAAAAACAGAATAAACTAATAAAGATGATAATCTATAGCAGGGATAAAGAATTATAGCTAGTAGGCCTGCTGCCTATTTTTATAAATAAAGTTTTGTTGGAACACAGCCAAACCATTTGTTTCTGTATTGTCTGCGGCTGCTTTTCCACTGCAATGACAGAATTGAGTAATTGCAATGGAGACCACATGGCTTGCATGCCTGAAATATTTATTACTTGGGCCTTTACAGAAAGTTTGCCAACTCCCGACTGTAGAGTAGGGGGAATGGAGAGGAACAGGGCTGGAAGCAAGACTTCTCGATGTACCTTCTCTCTTATATGGCTTTGGTTTTTGAACTTTTGACTGAATGTATTGCCTTTTTATAAAAACAAACTTCAAACAAAATCAGTGAAATTTTGTTTGAATCCTCTGGGTAGGAAGCAGACAGCAATAAACCTGGAACAGGGATTTGGGTTTGGGCTTCAAGCAGCCCTATTTATTTCTTAACAAATATTTGTGAAATGAAAAAAAATCATCAACTGATAAAATTGATTTTAGAAGGAAAAATTACATAATGGTTACTCCCTGTGTTGCACTCTCAAAAATCACCCACATACACAGTGGCCACAAGTGTTCTTCTTTGGCTGCTGCATACACATCTAAGAAGCCTACTAAGTGTTGCTATTATGATTAGACACGTTGACTCAAATACATATTCCATCATTCCAGTTGCTCAGGCTGAAACACTCAGGGTCTTCCTTTAATCTGTTTCTTCCTCTCACAGGGCATATCTTATCCCTTGCCTATAAAAGAATCTAGAATCTGACAATTTCTCACCATATCCACCATTACCACTCTGTTCTGATGTTCTAGGCCACCACCATATCAGACCTAGCCTTCTCACTGATATCCTTCTTTCTCCTCTTGCCCCTTTACAATGTGTTTCTAACACAGAAGCCAAACTTATCCCTTTAAATGTAAGGTTGATCATGTCACTCCTGTTCTCAGTACCCACATGTCCCCCTTTTCCATTCCGAGTAAAGGCCATTATTCATCTGAAGCCTACCCCAACCATCCAATTTAAAGAAAAATTCTCTCCTCCACACTCTTAACCCAGCACTACCCATCCCCTTACCCTGTTCTGTAATTTATTTTTCCATATCATTTTCATCTTTTAACCCTACATCACTTCCTTATTTATGTCTTTTTGTTTATTATCTGTGCAAGTGGTAGAAAGTAGGCTCTCAAATATTTGTTAAATTAACCTACTGTACAGCACAGGGAACTATATTGAATTTCTTGTAATAACATATAATGGAAAAGAATCTGAAAAGAAAAAAAAATATATATATATGTATACGAATAACTGAATCACTTTGCTATACACCTGAAACTAACATTATAAATCAACTACACTTCATTAAAAATGTTTAAAAGATATCTGTTAAATTAATCAGCAATTTTGGGGGATGAAGGTATTATTTCTTCCTCCATTGTACAGAAGAAGAAAGGGCTTAGACAGGTTAACTGATTTGCTCAGAAAATTACTCAGGGACAAGGCCAGGAATTAAACCCAGGTACTTCAGACCCTAAAGTTCATAGTCTTAACCACCCATGCAATCTGCTTCATGCAATCTGTCGTACAGTGCAGGCTATGCTAACCTGTGTGTATATTGCTCAGGCACAAGTGTAGTTGCCAAGAAGGATCAGCAGTTGTCATGGAACTTGAATATAGCTCTCCAGAGAATAAAGCAAGCAAGTTGGAAAAGCACAAGGGTGATAAAATGGTGCCATTCACGTTGACAGTTTCTGATCTATTCTTACCTGGATAATGGGGAAAAGGCATACTTGAAGGGTTTTACCATCAACCTACATTTTCTTCTTCACTTACTCTGCACAATCGTGTTAATGATACTTAGGCCAAGTCAAATGAAACATTTCCAACTGCCTGAGTTACCGAGTCATTTCATGAGTAAATATCCATTAACGTTTCATTCCAAGGCATGGCAGGAGTGTTTAGGCAGAGTCCTCTGGGCCAAAGAGCCCCCAGGAAGTGGAAACCTTTGTTAAAATGTGAATTGAGACTAAGCCTTCAGCACCTCCCCTTCAGGTGGGCTGTGACTTCTAAGGCAGCCTAAGGGGCAGAGAGTGTAAGGAAAAATTCACAAAGTTTCCACAGAATTTCCATGACCTAGTAATTCTGCTCCCTTACAAATGCCTGCTAAATGTTTTATGTTGCTTACTGAAAGCATTTAGAGGATGGTGACACTCAGAATATGCTTATAGTGCAGCTCCTTCTGGGATAGGGGGCTGCTGGGCTCTGGGGGAATTTGCCCTTGCCAGTTCCATGTAATTTGCCATTGTCTGTTCAGTGCCCTGTGGGAGTAAACTACGCCAGAGCCTTTAAAACTGGGTCCCAGGGCCCCTCAGGAGCTTACTAAATTCTGCATAATATTTTATAGGTGAACTTAAGACTACAGATCCTTTTGTAAAAGTGCTGATTTTTTAAAATAACTGCTTGTGATTGCTGATTCTGTATCTAGTCATTCCCTCACCTCAAAATTATAGCCTTTTCTTTTCTCTGTAGTAAAAAAGCAAGAGAATATAGTGGCTTAGAAAACTTAACTCTAGAGCTAGAATGACCAGATTCAAATCCTGAATCAGTTATTTACTGTGTGTTCTTGAGCTGGTGAGGTAACCTCATTATTCTGTTCACTCATTGGTAAAATGGGCTATTTTGAGAACTCAGTGGGATTAAATTCCCATTTAATGTTGTCAATGTACATAAGTGTTTAGTATTAAAATGTTTAGTATGATGCTGACACATAGTACTATTATTTTTATATGCTCTCAAGTATGAGGCTCTGTGACCAAGACAGTGCACTTGGAGGCAGCATGTTACCAAACTTATGTCCAGCTGCTCGCTGCTCAAAAATTAATACCGAGAGGCAATTGTTGGTAGAAAGCAAAGGTTCTTTCCGTCAGCATGCCAACAATCTGGGGAGAAGGTGGACTCATGTCCCCCAAAAACCGACTCCAAAGATTCTGCTCAGCCACAAAAGGTTTTAAAGGGAAAAGGGGAAGTAATCTCAGTTAATCACTGAGATAGGGGGGTCAGAGTCATTGCCATCCCCCACTGCGTGCAAGCTTGTTGACTTCTCGTGATCTTGTTCACACAGTTTGTTTCAGAGAATACTAAGGGGGAAGTTAGGGAAGAGATCTGGTCACCTATTGATTACTTACTCATTTTTACTTCTTTGATCTACAGAAAGAACCAACAGATTGGGCAAGGAATTATGAGATCAAAAAATGTAAAAGGTGTGCTTGGGTCAGAGATGAGTAGAGCATTGGGGTGCCTGGTTCAAGGTTACGTACGATATAGCTCCACTAAAAAGAGACAAGACAAAGGGGTTTCCTGATGAGGCTGGTTTCCTACAAAGAGCTGCTTACAATCAGGCCTGGCTTGGAATCCCAGCTTTGCCACAGACCACTGTGTAACTTTAAGTTAAGCAACTTAATTTCCTCTCATCAAAATTTTTTCATCATGAAATGAAAGGATTGAGTTAAGGTAATTTCTAAAGTTTCCTCCAGTTCTAACATTGAATAATGTTCTATAATATTCTATAATAAGGGCCAATCCAGAAAAAAAGTTATAATGTAGTTTACCACTCTAGGCCTAAAATATATTTTACTTCATCAGGAATACTGTGGAAAGAAAAATTTCATTATAAAACACATAAGATCTATTCCAAATTTTACTCCCTTAATGGTTTGCCTTCTTACTTCAGATTACACCATCCTCCTTGAAATAGCTCATTTTTCACAAACCAGCATGCATTTTGTTTCATGAAAATTCTCTTCATAAAAAGATGCATTATCAATTTTACCACTCATTTCTTTGAAAAAGTAGAAGTGTTTGAGTTGGAAAACAAGTGAATGTATCTTATATTGTCTCATGGGAATAAAGAACTTCTCATAGTGCTTGAGAAGAAACCAAAGTTGGGTTGAGGCACTGCTCATTTCACTTAGTGAAAGTAACCTGATCCAACTAGAGACAGAAATGGGGACAAGATTGCCCTTCTGTGTAGATTGAAATGTCCAAACTATTCAGGACTGGTCAACTTTAAGAATGAAAAACTTTCAGAGAAAACTCTGATTTGAAAAGATACATGCACCTCAGTGTTCACAGAAGCACTATTTACAACAGCCAAGACACGGAAGCAACCTAAATGTCCATCAACAGACGACTGGATAAAGAAGTTGTGGTATATTTATACAATGGGATATTACTCAGCTATAAAATAGAATAAAATAATGCCACTTGAAAAAACATGGATGGACTTAGAGATTATCATTCTAAGTCAGACAGAAAAAGACAAATATCATATGATATCACTTATATGTGAAATCTTAAAAAAATGATACATATAAATTTATTTACAAAACACAGACAGACTCACAGACATAGAAAACAAACATGGTTACAAAGGTGGAAAGGAGGGATAGAGGGATAAATTGGGAGTTTCGAATTAACAGATGCACACTACTATATATAAAATAAATAACAAGGTCCTAATGCATAGCACAGGGAACTACATTCAATATCTTGTAATAGCCTATAATGAAAAAGAATATATATATATATATGTATAACTGAATCACTGTGCTATACACCAGAAACTAACACAACATTGTAAATCAATTACACTTCCAAAAAAAAAAACCAAACAAACAAGTCTGTATTGGTTAGCTTTGCTGTGGTAACAAATGACCCAAGAACCTCGGTGGTTTCTAATGATGAAGGTTTATTTCTTGCTTGTTTTACATGTTAGCTGCAGGCTGGCAGCAAGGCTTGTGCTGCTATACGTGACTTCTTCCTTCTGGGATCCAGGCTGAGGAGCAGCCTCCAATCTGATCCCACTACTGTTATGACGGAGGGGAGACAAGAGAGCTTATAAAACCACATGATAGCTCTTTAGAGCTTTTCCTTAAGCATGGCATACTGTCAGTTGTGCTCATATTTCTTTAGTCAAACCAAATAATATGGCCAAACCAGCCGTCAATGGGGCAAGGAAGCATACCTCCTTCCCAGAAAGGTACTGCAAGTCATATGGAAACCAGCAAGGATACTAACTCCTCTTACAAGGAAGGGGCCAGGGAGTAGTTATGTTACTGTGCCCGATGCACAGTGAGACCAAACAAACTGAAACGTCAGAGTTTGCAGCAGAGAAAGGTTTATTGCATGGCCAAGCAAGGAGAATGGATGGCTTGGGCTCCAAAACCCTCGAACTCCCTGAAGCAGTTTTTAGCAAAGCATTCTTAAAGGCCAGGTGAGGGAGGGGCGTCCCAGGGCATGGGATCAGCTCGTGCATGATTCTCTGATTGGTTGATGGTGATCAATCCTTAGGCACCAGAAGGTCTGGGGCTACATGCTTATGGTCATGAAGTAGTTAATTTCTTCCATTTTGGTGGTGGTTTTAGCATGTGTTAAACAACTCAGGAAATGTGCATCAGGTATTATAACCTAGGTATACAGTACCTCCATAGGGTCCTGTTCTGTTACAATTAGGAATAATGATACTACCACCATCTGCTTTCTGAGTCAGAAATGTTTATTCTTCTTTCTTCTACATGTAAAATATATTCATAAATCTAGTTTATGCCTTCTCTTTGCTAGCCTGGTAAACCCCATGAGGACAAGGCCATGTCCATCTTAATAATGTGTCCTCAACACTGTGCTTGCAACATAGTAGGTGCTCAAAAATATGACTTAACTAATGAATGTAGGAATAAATAGAATGAACGGCGTATTTCCTTTTTGGCCAGAAGGGTGCAGGGAAAGTGTGAATTGGTGACAGGCTCCATAAAGCTGAAACGGAGCTTAGAAGTGGATTTAATGACCTGGCCCTCCCGAAAGGTACTAGGTTTTTCTTTGAGCTGACATGGCTGTGTTCTGTAGACCTGGAGAGAAATCAATTTGATTAAAATGAAGCTTATTCTTTGTAGTGATATTTAGAGCTGATTAATGATTGAACTCCTCTCATCAGAAACGTAATGCCCCAGAGTTCTTTCCTGCATTGCAAATAAGTTTCCATGTTAGCCGGCTGACATCTTGACAAACCCAGAAGACAGAAAACTTTCTGGGCCAGTGGCCCCCTCGTTAAATTTCAGTACCCACCCACTAACAAAGAAATCTTTGAAATTAGTACATGAGAGTTTTCTGTGGTGATGCCTTGATACTATTTTATCCACAAGATTAAAACAAACTGCCATTATTTCCAGAGAAACACCGTCTTTGCTATACCTTGAATTTTAAGGCATTTTCCTCCCACTTTTTTCGAGCCTTTGCATATGTATTAATCATCAACATATCCAAGGAGGCAGGAATCATTATCTCCTTTGTACCGATGATAATGCCAAGGGAGACAAAATGACTTGCTGACAGCAGAGTGAGTCAGCGAGTCAGCAGCTGAGTCAGAAACAAAGTCCCGGTTTCCTAATTAGCAGGCCGGCGGTCTTGCTGCCCAGAATTCTGGCTTCAGCTCCTGTCCCCTGGCACTGTTGGCACAGCTTGGATAGGTGATATTATTATTCTGCATTGTTGCAACTCCGGTGGGTCCCTTCTGCCTCAGTGTATTTGCTGATTATAATTACATATTAGCAATCCTGAAAACTAGCAAAAGAGAGGGTGGGAATGAAGTCATGCAGATGCATATTCATATAATCATTTGCCATGTCATTATAGCTCCTTTGAGCACACAAGCTCTGAAGGCAGCGCATAGCCAGAGCACGTAGCCTGAAAAGCCAGTGTGTGAGGGCAAGGAAAACAGACAGCTCCAAAATGGTAGTGCATTTCCTTCCACTCTGCCCACTTAAAAAAAAAAAAATTTTTTTTAACTTTTCTCTCTCTTTATACATAAGGACAGTTGAAACACAAAGAAAGTTGCTCTTGGCCATTTTGACCAAGCTAGAAGTGCGCTCTTCCTATGAGGATGCTATAATAAGTTCATTCCCATTTTCACCCCTTGGCTGTTCAATCCTGAACGAAGGAAGGAAAATTTATAGTGGAAAATTGGAGGCTGTTTTTGCAATCTTATTACAAAGCAGAAAAATGAGTGTTATATGTTTCCACCATCATCAACATCCTTCTCTCTACTGGATCTTTCCTGCCAATAATTAAACATGTGTTATTTCAAAAACAGGAAGGAAGAAAGGAAGGAAGAGGGGAAGGAATGAAGGAACGAAGGAACAAACGAACTTATTATTTTTTGAATTCTTATTTTTTATTGAAATGTAGTCGATAGGAAGGAACTATCTTGACCCCACTTCCTAACCCAACTATGCCTAATTTTTCTCTTTCATTTTACAGAAAAACTCTTCAAAAATGTTACCTATACCAACCATTTCCAGTTTTTCATTTTATCTTGAGCCCTGTCAAGCAGGCTTTGCTATGCTCTGTTCATTAAATTGGTTGTGTCACGGTTACTAATAAGCTCCACGTTGCAAAATTCAGTGAGTGATCAATACTCAGTGCCGCTCATCTTCATGGACCTTTCTGCAGCGTTTGACACACTTGGTGGTCCACCCACCTCTAAATACCATTTTTCAATTCATTTCCGGTACATCTTACATTTTTAATTTTCTTCCTACCTCACTGCCCACTCCTCAGTCTCCTTTGCTTACTTTTTCTTATCACTCAGATCATAAAACACTGACGTGCTAAAGGGTTCAGTATTTGGTCCTCTTCTCCCCTCTAAAGTCATGTCTTTAAAAATGTTCCATACATTGAATTACTCCCAGGTGAGTTATCTCTAGCCCAGACATCTCCTCTGGTATTCAGGCTAACACAATCAGCTGCATATTCTATGCCTCTACCTGGATATTTAATAGACAGTCTCAAACTTAACATACTCAAATCCAATGTCCTGATAAACTCCCCTAAACTTGCTCTTTCAGAGGAATAAATTGGGAGTTCGAGACTTGCAAATATTAACTAGCACATATAAAACAGATAAATAACAAGTTCCCAGGGGACTATATTCAATATCTTGTAATAACCTATAATGAAAAAGAATATGAAAAGGAATATATACATTTGTACATGTACGACTAAAACATGCTGTACACCAGAAACTGACACATTGTAAACTGATTATACTTCAATTTAAAAAAAAGAAAAAAAAAGTCTTATTCATTTCAGTTAATTGCAATGCCATTCTTCCAGTTTCTTAGACCATATCCTTTGAGTCATTTTGACTTTTTCTTTTACACACTAAATCCAAATCCATCAGCAAGCAAATCCTTTCAGCTCCACCTTCAAAATATAGTATATCCAGAATCTTACCATCTTTCATCACCTCCACACCACTGTTAGAGCAGGCAGATAGCCAGATATGAACAGAGAAAGGGGGAAACAGGCCAAATAGTAGGAATTGGGCAAAAAGCAGGGGCATGGGCCAAATACAGAAAACCACACATCATGTAAGCACCAGGGGTCCCTGGGCAGAGAAAGAAAAGCAAGAATCTCCAGATTGAGAAGAAATCACACATTTTGGGGTAACAAGTGTCCTAGAGGCTGATAAAGAAAGGTAGAAGAAGACAGGAATCTCCAGTGTCCAAAGGTAGCTTTTGCTCATTACGTCCTCACTTCAATAAAATTAGTGCCCATCATGCACTGACACCATGATACTTCTGATCCAGACTAAATAAGGACAAAAATCCCTCCTCCCCTCAGGAAGGTGGAACTGGGATGAAAGTCAGGGAATACAACCCCAAACCTTTCCCTCCCCAATGACTATTCCACCCACTCATTTTTACACTCTATGTAACCAACTTACCAAAGAAACTCAAAGCAGCCACTCACCTGAGCCTGCCTGCTCTTCCCTTGAGAGTGTACTATCCAACCCTTAATGAATCCATGAATCCTCACTTTACTTTCTTAACCTCCATGTCTTGTCTCTGAATTCCTTCTGGGATGGGACAAGAACCTGGACACTGGCTACATCTATCGGCAACACCACCAGTACTCTGCTCCTTCATTATTGCTATAGCATCCTGACTGATCTTCCTGCTTCCGCCCCTGTTTCCTTCCAGTCTCTTCTCAGCACAGCAGTAAGAACAACCCTGTCAAAACTGAAGCCAGCTCATGCCATGGCCCATGCTTCAGAGTCTTCCAGTGAAAAAGCAGGAATTTTTTTTAACATTTTGAAAGCCTTCTAATACTACTCCAAGGAAAAGCCAAAGTAAATTGATACAGGGTCTAGTCTAGCCTCCTGTTAGCTATCTGATATCACTTCCTACTACTCTCCCCACTGCCCACTCTACTCCAACTGTTCTGAAAAATGTGCACCAGGTATGGATCTGCCCAATGGCTTTGCACTTATTATTTTCTCTACCTGGGAAACTCTTCATCCAAATATCTATGCAATTCACTCCCATACTCCATCCATGTCTTTATTCAGCAGTTAATTTCTCACAATGGAATATAGCTCATCTATAAAAAAGAATGAAATATTGCCATTTTCAGCAACACGGATGGACCTAGAGAATATTGTAATTAGTGAATTAAGTCAGACAGAGGAAGACAAACATTATGTGATATCACTTATATGTGGAATCTAAAAAATAATACAAATGAATCTATACACAAAACAGAAACAGACTGACAGATAGAAAAAAACAAACTTATGGTTACCAATGGGGAAAGGCAGGGAGGGAGAAATTAGGAGTTTGGGATTAGTAGATACACACTACTATATATAAACTAAACAAGGCCCTACTATATAGCACAGAAAACTATATTCAATATCTTGTAATAACCTATAATGAAAAAGAATATGAAAAAATATATATGTATAACTAAATTACTTTGCTGTACACCTGAAACTAACACAACATTGTAAATTGATTATACTTCAATTACAAAAAAAAGTTAACCTCTCAGTGAGGACTTCTCTGGCCACCTGATATAAAATTTTTTAATTTACATTTTCCTTTGTACTTATAACCACCTAGAGTATTACATATTTTAATTTTATGTTATTTTCTGCTCGCTCCACTAGTCTCAGACAGAGGGAGCTATTGTTTCCTTTTGTTTACTGCTGGCACATAAAACTTTATTCACATTAGTAAACGAGTGACTGGATGAATGAATGAATTTGGGGGTAATAATAAATGAATATTTTACGTAGGTAGCAATTAGCTTCTGCTGAATAATGAACCACTCCCAAAGTTAGTGGTTTAAAACAACCACCATTTATTTAGCTCATGGTTTTACGGATCAACAATTTTGTCTGAGCTCAAGCTAGGTAGTCCTTCTGGTCTTGGCTGGGCTAGCTAGTGCATTTTGGTCAGCTGCAAGTCAGCTTGGTAGTTTTCCTTCTTAGATTTAGCTCGCTGTCAGCAAAGAGAACATTGGCAACTAGGCCACATGTCTGTCATCACTGAGAAAGTTAATCTGAACTGTTCACGTGGGACCAGAACAGGGTTCTGAGAGAGAGCAGAAGTGCCTAAGGCCTCTTAAGACCTAGGCCAGGAACAAGAACAACATCATTTTAGCCACATTCTATTGATCAAAGAAAGTACGAGAATAGCCCAGATTCAAGGGGTGGGTAAATAAAATCCTCCTCTTAATGGAAGGAGGTCTGAAGTCACATTGCCAAGAGGCAGGGATACAGGGAGCAGAGTGGTTTCAGCCATTTTTGCAAACAATCTAAAACTGCAGGCTACAAAGGGAAGATCAGAAATCCTGTCCAGAGAGCTTTCTGGAATAGAAACAGATGACCAATTCTCCTGAGTGAGTCAGCCTAAAAGAAGAATTAGTAATCTCTTAGTATCCATGAATCTTTCAATGAGATCAATCTTTTTTTTTTTTAAGTTGAAGTATAGTCAGTTTACAATGTGTCAATTTCTGGTGTACAGCATCATGTTTCAGTCATACATATACATACATATATTCCTTTTCATATTCTTTTTCATTATAGACTATTACAAGATAGTGAATATAGTTCCCTGTGCTATACAGGAGGACCTTGTTGTTTATCTGTTTTATATATAATAGTTAGTTTAAGCAATCTACTTAAAAAATCTTCCAGTTTTTATGTCATTTATGACTCGGGCTCAATATTGTGAAACAACATAATAAAATAGAGTAAGAACGGTGATTTTTAACAATGAGTATTCCATTTTTAGATTCATCTCTTTATGCACACATTTATGTGGGAGACAATTCTCCATAGGTCTCTCATGTTTCTACCAGTCTCCTGAGCACGACTGGTTTTTGTTCCAGACCATCTTTTCAAGTATATTTATATGGTGTTGGAAGATAAAGATACTGACTCCTTCCAGAGCAAAGAGCAGGTTTGTTTACTCTCCAGTGTAATAAAGATAATATCTCCTTCTCGGGCAACGGTCAGTCAGGTTTGTTTACAGTCCATTGTAAAAAGATTCTGGTTCCCTGAACTCAGTGTTCTTCAGCTGTGACATAAACCCACTATATGTGCAGAATTCACCTAGGACCCCTCCACATTGCCCTCATGGAACTTGAGGGCAAGGGGAACTGATGTGAGGATGAGGATCATACTCGCTACTTTGCTCTGAAAAATAAAGTCCTTTGAATCTGACCCAGCAGCCTTTTTGTTTTCTGCCAGTATCCATGAAATGTAGCAAGCTAACTGGTTAGCTTGCAGCTGTGGTAAAATCCCAGAACCTTCACAGTTCTTAATTTTTTAAGAAATAATTTGCATCACTTAAATAATTATACCTGTACCATTTAAAACATATGCGCACACACCAGGTTGTTTATGACGATGGTGAACATAAAAATATCATCACTTTTCCTTGACTGCCTACAGCATCATCTATTATGGTTTGACTACTTACGGGAACAATCATCTTACATGAACGTGAACTGCTCTAGATTTTTCTGCATGTAGTCTGCACTCCAAAATAATGTGTACTTTTAAAAAATCACAAAAGCTACACAAAAGTAAAAAAAAACTTCTTTTAAAAGAAATGCCATTTCCACTTCAGCAGTACACATACTAAAGCTAATATGATACGAGGAAGATTAGCAAGGTCTGTACTCAAGGATGATATGAAAATTCATGAAATGTTTCATATTTAGGGGAAGAAAAGGAATAATAGAATGCTCATGTAATATAAATAAATATATAAAATAATAAATATATGATGTAATATAAAAGAAGGCAAGAATAAAAAGAAAAAGGGAGATGAAAGAGTTGGGTTAAATATAAAACTAATAATAATACAATGGTAGATAAAAGCCAAACTTTAAATGCAACTGATAACCTAATTAAAAGACTAAAGTTGTCAAAATGGATTAAAACTTATATGTTCCTTAAGTAGAAACCAAGGGGCACATATATTAAATATAAGGACATAGATGTTTAAAAGTAAAAAAGATGGTGAGAGACATATCATGTAAGTAGTAATCAAAAGAAAGCGGGTATGGCTATAATATGATACAAAAGATTTTATGGCAAGGAACATTACTGGAGAAGTTAATGTGCATTGCATAATAGTAAAAATCCAATCCTAAACCCCACTTGGATGACATTCTGCAAATACCTGACCAGCACTCCTTGTAACTGTCAAGTTCATCAGAAACAAGCCTGAGACACTGTCATAGCCAGAAGGAGTCTAAAAAGACAGGATAAGCAAATGCAATGTGGTGCCCTGGGTGGGATGCTGAAACAGAAAAAGTACATCAGAGGAAAAGTAAGGAAATGTGAATAAAGTACAGAGTTTAGTCCATAATAAGGAATCAATATAGGTTCATTGCTTATAAGAAATGTATCATAAGATTTTAATAATAGGGCATCCTGGATGGGGTAAACTCCCAATAATATCTTCCCAATTTTTCTATTAATTTAAATGATTCTAAAATGAAAATTTTATTGAAAAAATATATAACATAAATAACTCAGATCTAGTGTTTAAAAAAAAAAAACTCCTAAAAATCCATACAGAAAAAGCAGACAATCCAAAAGAAAAATGAACAAAATACTTGAATATATACTCACAAACAAGATATCCAAGTGGGGAAAAATATGAAAATGTGCCCTATCTCATTAGCCCTTCAGGTTATGTAAGCCAAAATCATAATATAATATTATCCACCCAAGAGAATGATTAAAATGAATAATACAAAGTAACGAACTGTTCCTAAGGGTTAGAGCAACTGGAACTTTCATACATTGCTGTAAGTGTGTAAACTGGCACATCACTTTGGAAAGTGTTTACTAAAGCTGAATATACCATCAAAAATGCTTACATACACTCACCAAAAGACACATATGAGAATGTTCACAACAACACAACTTGGAATAACCCCAAATTGGAAGCAGCCCTTTGATTCTGATTTTCAGAGCACCCAACTTTGGTTAGAGAATCTGCCTGAATTATTTTGGTCCTGATATTACTTCCTGTTCGCAATCTCTGTTTAACCCTGGATTTTCATTAAAGTGGCTGTGAACTCAGCCTAAAAACTTCCCCTTAAGACAAATGAACAGTTCTTCAAAGGATTATCAGGGGACTCCTTTGAGATAAACCAGAGGAATCAGAGGAGGTAGCTTGAGGTACTGCTGTAAGAAAGGTTCAGGAGATTTCTTCAACTAAGTAGAAAATCAGCACCATCGATGATGTCAGAAGTGAAGACAAAAATACAAATCTTCTTTACTTTAGAGAACCTTTGTGCATGGCTAGGAACAGAAGCTGATCATTTGCTTCCACACTTTAGGCACTGTTTCAAAAAGAGCAACAACAATAATACAAATCTAACACCACATAATGAAATAACAAAACATCATGTTTTCACTTCGGATACACTTGGCGATAATTCCTTCAAGTAACAAATGATGAACGCAGATGAATCATTTGAATTTGTAATGACATGGTAAACACTAAAGAGCACTAAATTTACGGGAAGGCTCTATGGGACTTAACGTGGGGACAAAAATGGAAAGAGGAAAAGTTCTCCAGTGTCTGCTACAGTGTCTGACATAGAGTAGGTGATAAGAAATATGTGTTGATAAAAGAGGACTGGAAGAATCTTATATGTGTTTGTAAAAGGAGTGAAGAAGCAGCATCTGATGAAAGTTCTCTTTTTATGAATAGGCTGCTCACAGCAACTGACGGCTAGTCTCTTCAAGGTACATTCCTTTGAACAGAAGAACCAACATGTATAAAATGGTGCCCTGCTTACTCTCCAAAGAATGATTAAAAACAAACTCCCCCTTTTCAAGATGTAATTATGCATAATTGTCAAACACGTTTGCAACAATTATAATTTATAATTCATATTTAATTGTTAATGTTAAACTAGTGGAAGTTGCTATTTAAAATAAAAGCAAAAAGTTTGTTAGAGCTTTGAATGAATTTCTTCCTCCTCAGAAAATGTATCACTGAAAAAGGTCAAATTTAATATTGACCAGTAAATAATGAATGTTCTTTTGCTTTCGGAGACTATAACAATGGATTTATCTGAAAATATAGATTGAGAATATATTAACCCCATCTTTTTTAGATCCATAGAATAATCTGGCAGGAGAATTACTCATTTTCTTCTTACTTGTATTACCAAATTAATTAATCATCTGAAAAATAAGTATGCTTATTTGTTCCTCTGGTTGACCATATTCATTAGAAATATACATGCCAAAAGGAATTTTCTTCCAGAAAGTATATTTATATTGCACTCAGTGATACAATGTTTAGCTGGTAATTTTATTTTATGCATGTATTATTCTCTAATCGCAACTCAAATGTGCATTATATCCATTGTCAATAGGTAGCAATTACTTGTCCACCAAGTTTATTGGAGAAGCATTTAAAATGCAAAAGAAATTAAATCATAAATTCATCTGTTTCCCTAGAACCCAATGAACTATAAAAATATTGCAAGGTTTGCAGAAAGTCGGCCAGACATCAACACTTAGAATCAAGCTCGACATTTCTGTCCTTTAATCGTTAAATTTCTGGCCATGCATTTCATATGGTATATACAGTGAGTCATTGTGAAGTATCAAGCCAAATCTAAAATCTGTAATAGTCTTCTGAAATGAAGAAAATCCAATATCCCATGGAAAAGAACAAAATAGGATGCCCCCAAAATAGATAAAAGAAAAAGAGCCCATAATACAGACTGTAATTAATTTGGAGCTCTGCCAAGTTTAGTGAAAGAATTGATAGGAAAATATCAAAAATCCAAAAGTAAAGATAAGTACAATAGTTTGGGCTTCATTCTAAAGGATATGGTGAATAATTTAATTTCAAAAGGAAAAAATGTATGGATTAGGGTTGCAAATTATGATTCTATCTTTCTATCATTAACTCCTTTTTATGTAAAACAAATAATAATTTGGTAGGAAAGACATACTATGGGAATTCAATCTAATATTCACATTAAGGAAATTCTTTATATTTAAATTATACTTATTTGTTTCCTTCTATATTAATATAGGATTTTTCCCTCAAAATCTAGGTTTACTTGGTTGTGCTAAGATCATTAACAATCAAAAAAGTAAATGTGCTTAGGAACTAAATACATTGGAAAGCACTTTTTTTCCTAGATTGCAATCTATTGCTGATGTAATTAAATGTCATTGATTGAAATCATGTCAAGCCACTTGACAATCCTGTGAGGAAAATAAGCCTAATTTCGAATCAAACTTTCCTCCAGGAAAGAAAATGTTCTTTTGTATGAGGTAAGAGTTAAAAAAAAAATTAATGTGAGTTAATTTCCATTCCTTCCCCTTAAAATAGTAGCAGTTACCATAACTACCACCACCACTACAGAAACAAGAAAGGTAAGTTGACGTTGATCCCTCTGTTGTGGCTAAGGTGGGTGTTATGTGCTTACTTAAACAATTTCTAGACTTGGAAGATAGTCTTCATGTAGATGTACACACAAAGGGTTTGAGAAGGGCCCCCAGTAGGTCACCATGAAAGAGCAGCTCTTATCGGCAGCCACATGTAATTTTCATTTCCCCAGCTTAAGCATAAGCTTTAGTGAAGATATGCAAAATGGAAATGTCTAGGGAAGGAGGTTTCTGCTTTGGCAAAGTGTATCATTCAGTGACAAGGAACAAGATAAATTTGCTATACCAAAAAAAAAAAAAAGAAAGAAAAAGAAAGAAAAGTAGAATAATGTCTAAGACTTAAAACAACTGTTAGACTTCTGTTGTTAAATTAATGCAGTCTATTTTATATTTTAAAGCTCCATCTGTGTCAAATAATGAAAGATGAACGATACATAATGGGGGAGAGCAGTGATCTTGAGCTAGAGAGTCAAAACATGGCTAATAAATCAATAGTCTTTTTTTTCCTTGTGCGTCATCTCCAATTGCACACTGAGTCATAGCAGCTGGGCTATGATCCAAATCAGATAGTCAGACAGTCCAAAACACCAGATCAACAGATTTCTGAACCAGTATTATTCATCATATAGACATAGTCATTAGACCAATGAGACATGAAGCTTGTATTTACAGAATGAAAAAAAGTTCCAGATGAAAGCTGGAAGAATTCAATATGACTCACAGATGTTTTGCTTATTTGATACACATCTGGATATTTGGAAACATCCAAGTGATTAACTATATCCTTTAGTTTCCTTGCAACTGTTCTGTGTCATATAAACAGTCTTCGAGCCTTCCTTAAGTTCAGACATTCCCTATAATTCACAAATATTATGCATGTATATATGTGCATACATATAAAGCAGTTAAACAGGGAGCAATACCTTCCTAGGTGACATTTTGCACTATCTGGAGACTTTTTTGTATATATATATATATATATTTTTTTTTTTAACTGAAGTATAGTCAGTTTACAATCTCGTGTCAATTTCTGGTGTACAGCATAATGCTTCAGTTATACATGAATATACATATATTTGTTTTTGTATTCTTTTTTGCCATAAGTTACTAAAAGATGTTGAATATAGTTGCTTGTGCTATACAGTATAAACTTGTCATTTATCTATTCTATATATATTAGTTAGTATCTGCAAATCTCAAACTCCCAATTTAGACCTTCCCACCTGCTTCCACCCCTGGTAACCATTAGTTTGTTTTCTTTTTTTTTTCATAAGTTTGTTTTCTATGTCTGTGAGTTTGTTTCTGTTTTGTAAATAAGTTTGTCTATCTCTCTTTTATTCTTACATTCAACATATAAGTGATATCATATGGTATTTTTCTTTCTTTTTCTGGCTTACTTCACTTAGAATGACATTGTCCAGGTCCATCCATGTTGCTGCAAATAGCATTATTTTGTTATTTTTTATGGCTGAGTAGTATTCCATTGTATAAATATATCACAACTTCTTTATCCAGTCATCTGTCAATGGACATTTAGGTTGTTTCCTTGTCTTGGCTATTGTGAATAGTGCTGCTATGAACATTGGGGTGCAGGTGTCTTTTTGAATTAAGGTTCCCTCTGGATATATGCCTTGGCATTTTAATTGACATACTTGGAGTATGCTACTGGGTTCGAGTGGTATAGGGATTTAGGGATGCTGCTAAATATTCTACAACTGCACAGGACTGTTCCCCACGACAAAGAATATCAGCTGAGGAGCTAGTTATTTTAAATTAATTGGTCATTCTATATCCAGATATTTTCAGATTACAAATCAAAGTGCAAACAATGGAGAGCTGTTGTTTGGTAGTCCCACTATTAAACTAAACAATTGGAAAGAACCAGCTATATCAAAGGTCAGGTTGTGCCTTGGTGTGCTAGAATCAACTGGTACTGGCTTGAGATGATAGCTAAATTTTCAGGAATTTTGCAAGCCTATTGATGTCACATTGCTATCCTGAAATTGTCCATGCTGAGAATATTCACATGGGGGAAATCAGCAAACACTACAACCAGGACTTTGTCCACACCCTGCAGGGAGGTAGTTGTCAATCGTTTGCCAGCACACCACTGGTTAGGATACAGAGCACTGGTGACATTGTAATATTATCTACCATCTACTTAAATCTGTGAAAAACAATTTTTACACAGCCAAATTTAAAATATTATTTATCACAGGGAGCTATATTCAATTTCTTGTAATAAGCTATACTGGAAAAAATCTGAAAAAAATATATGTATGTATATGTACAACTAAATTGCTTTGCTCTACACGTGAAACTGATGTTATTAATTGACTACATTGCAATAAAAAAGAATTAAAAAAATAAAATACTTCTGAACAACAAAAGTAAAATAAATTATCAGTATTTTAAGATAATCTATTCTAACTATGCTTTATATTTACATATAAAACATAAAAGAATTCCCTTTGACAATGCCAACCTCCAATTATACCATAAACCCTAACAGAAGCTTTAATTGACCACTTTTTGCAAAATGAGGCTAATGGAAATATTCTGTACTCTATTAGCCAAAGGCTAATTGTATAAATGCATAACATTAATTGACATGATCAGTGACTTGAAAAAGTGAAAATACATTTTAGTTTAGAAAAAAAAGGTTATTCTTAAAAAGCTCAAAGTTGACAGATTCAAGATATAAATGAGGCTTTGATGTAGCTAAATTAATTTTCTCCCTAAAGGAAAGGTCAGCAGCATTAGAATACCAATTTTACTCAAGAAATTAAAGTTCCAGTTATCTTGGTTTCAGGATGAATAGAGGCAACTCATAATTTTCTCTCCTGACTTGTCATATTAGCTTCTTTTGTTTCAAGCAGATATTAATTTCCAAATCTCACAACACATCTGTGAAATAGCAAGGCATCAGTATTTAAACAGATAGTTAGTTTCAGATGTCTTTTTGAGAACTTGTTGCCGAGCAGCCACTTGATCAGATAGCCCATTTTTGAGCAGAAAATATTTTGGTTTTTTCTGATTAACCTGGCACTTCAAAATGGAGAGAGCAGTTGTGTAATAACCTTCATTATTCTAATAGAATGTGAAATAAAAAGGATTATCTTCAACAGCCTAACTTTTCCCTGCTCAAGATTAAAATTTCAAAATGTCAGTTGAAAGAACAAAGGTGCTACATAACTTCTAAACTGAATAATTTTAACCTTAACCACTACCCACAAAACAGTGAACACTTGTGTATATCAGTCCTTAAAATATGTGATAAACAACTATGTATGTCATCAACAACTTCTGGCAATCTTAGTGACAACATAGCAAATCCACTTTATTCTGTGGCTTTCCTTCTGTTAGTTGTAACAATCAATCTCAACATAGCTATGACATCTCTTGGATCCTAAACTGAATTCTGCACACAGAAGATCAAAGGTTGATCCAATTAAGTCACTGCTACCGGAGATGTTCAATGGTAATCCCTAGGAAGTAGGCAAAGGGATTAAATATTTCTGCATTTCTCTACAACTGAAGCTCTACTGTGGTTAATTCTATTGCCTACCATAAAGGAAGGGTAACTGATAACAAAATTAGAAGTCAAGGAAGAAGAAAATCAGGCAGCAGTATAGTACAGTGGTTAGGAGTTTGGATTTCAATATTACATCTGCATGAATTTGAATATTATCTTTACCCCATATCTAAGATGCCACTCATTTCAAGATGCACCATTATTTTATGTACCACTAAGAAACAAAGAAAGAAAATGGGCAACTATACTTGCAGGGGGGCCAAAGACTTTAAAGATGTACCAGAGATGTTAAAATATGTTCAGAGATGTTAAAATATGTTTCTCAGAGGTTGAGATCAATTAAAATGGTAGAGTACGAGTACATGGAACTCACCTCCCCTCAAAAACACATCAAAAATACATCTACCTGTGGAACAATCCCCACTGAAAACTAACTAGAAACTGGTGAAGAGACTCCTATATAACCAAAGCTGTAAGAAAGATATACACATAATCGCATAGGAAGGGAAAAAAAGCAATCAGGTCAGGACTTGTGCCACTCAGAGGGAAAGGGAGAACACATGGGTTAAGTGAGCAGGCTGAGCCATAGACTGAGCGTTTCAGTCCTGGAGTTCTACTCAGAGGAGACAATCCTGCTTGGCTTGTTGGAGGGCTGCTATGACTAACAAGAGGGCTGTGGGAAGTCTGGACTCTGATTCTGAAGGGTACATGCACACTGGCTTGCTCCTGAGGCAGGATGGAGAGGGCAGATTGGAGGCTACTCTAGTGGCTGCTATATTTCCCAGAACCACCCTGGCATGCATTGCAGCCTGAACCCAGCAAACACATCAGCCCCACTACTCCATGTCTCAGCTCGGCACTAGAGCAAGGACTATTACAACCGAAAAGAGAGCTCAAATATGGGATGTAGTGGTGACTCAGACCTGGGGCAGAATCTGGGTGGGGTGGAGTTGGCCACCATTGGCACGTACTCAGGCAGCACATCAGAAGCATCCTGGAACTCTGATGACACCAGGCTACACACTGAGAGCCCACACAGGCGATGCCCACCCTGCAGTGCACTCCACAACAAGGTAGTGGTAGTGGAGGCTGGGGGTAGTGATTGGCTGTGAGGGACAAAGAAGACTCGGACCTGAGGATATATCTGAGCAGGGTGAGGACAAGACTGCTGGCACCTGAACAGGTGGCACATCAGAGGAAGTTCAGACCCCTGCCTGTGACTGACTCGCTGCAGCCCATGCCCCATCACAAGGTGAGAGCCTTCACAAGCTCCTATTGCTTCAAAACTACTCCCCTCTGGGGCAAGGGTACTGGTGCTGAGAGAGGGAAAACACACTCAAAGGGAACAGAGCCAGCTTGGACCTGACCTGCAGAGCTTCTGATTCAAGCAACTTGGGATCTGACCCCCACCCCCAAAAGGGTGGTGATGGCCACTGAGCAGAGAAGTCTCACTTCACACCCAGCTCAAGCCGTAGCCCCACCATCTCCAGCCACACTTACCACACCAGTGTGAGAGCAGCCAGCACACCTTGAGGACAGACATGACTTGGGCCCAAATCAAATCTAGCTCTCCAAACAAAGGCACTGGGAACAAAGCATTCTGTATAGGGGTGCTTACACATAAGGTCACCTCTTTAAGACTTCAATAGGTGATTGTTTCACCTAAATTCACAGAGGCAGAGAAGGTGAAGCAAAATGAGAAGACATTGGTCTCAATTGAAAGAACAAGTAAAATCCACTGAAAAAATAATGAAACAGACATAAACAAATTGCCAGCTAAAAAATTCAAAGCATAAGTCATAATAATGTTAACTGAATTAGGGAAAATAATAGATGGACACAGCAAGAATTTTAACAGGGAACTAGAAAATATTAAAAAGACTTAGTCAGAAATGAAGAATTCAATAACTGAAATTTAAAATCACGCTAAAAGGAATAAATATCAGACTAAGTGATACAGAAGAACACATAAGTGATCCAGAAGATTGAATAAGGGAAATCACCCAATCAGAACAGCAGAAAGAAAACAAATTTTTCAAATGAAAACAGGTCAAGAGATCTCTGTGATAATATTAAGCATATGCATTATAAGTGCCCCAGAAGAAGAGAGAGACAGAAGGGGATAAAAAACTTATTTGAGGAAATTGTGGGTGAAAATTTCCCAAACCAGAAAATGAAAACAGATATCGGGTAGAGGAAGCACAGAGAGTTCCAAACAGGATGAACCCAAACAGACTCACACCAAGATACACTGTAATTTACTTTTAACACCTTTATTATGGTATAATTCCTGTACAGTAAACTATACATATTTCAGATGTACAATTTGACGAATTTTGATGGATGTATACACCAATGAAACCACCACCACAATCAAGATAGTCAGCATTTTCATCATTCCTCAAGAGGTCAAATTTTGAATTCCTAATTTATCCCTTTATACCCTCTTTACCCCCTGGTAACCATAAGTTTGTTCTCTGTCTGTGAGTCTGTTTCTGTTTTGTAGATAAGTTTATTTGAGGACACATCATAATTTAAATGGCAAACGTTAAAGATGAAGAGAGAATTCTGAAGGCAGCAAAATAAAAACAAAGAGTCATATACAAGGGAATCTCAATAGGACTATCAGCTGACTTCTCTACAGAAATTTTACAGGACAGAATGGAGGAGCATGATGTATTCAAAGTGCTGAAAGGGAAAAACCTACAACCTAGGATCCTCTACCCAGCAAGATTATCATTTAGAATAGAAGGAGAGAAAAATAACCTTACAGACAAGCAAAAACTAAAAGAGTTCATCAATACTAAAGCTGCTCTAAACCTGCTAGGCCACAAAACAAGTCTCAACAAATTTAAGATGATAGAAATTATACCAAGAATTGTTTCCTACTGTAACAGTATAACACTAGAAATCAATTACAGAAAGAAAAATGGGAAAAGCACAAAGGCATGGAGACTAAACAAAATGCTACAAAACAACAACAACAACAACAACAACAACAACAACAATGGATCAATGAAGAAATCAAAGAGGAAATCAGAAAATACCTCATAACAAATGAAAATGGAAACAGAGCTTTCCAAAATCAATGGGATGCAGCAAAAGCAGTTCTAAGAGGGAAGATTATAGTGATACAGGCCTATCTCAAGGTATAAGAAAAACCTCAAATAAACAACCTAACCTACCATTTAACTGAATCATAAAAAGAAGAATAAACAAAGCCCAAACTCAGCAGAAGAAAGGAAATAATAAAGGACAGAGAGAAAATAAATTAAATGGAAATAACAAAATAGTTGGGAAGATTAATAAAACCTACAGCTGTTTTTTTTTTTTGAAAAGATAAACAAAATTGATAAACCTTTAGCTGGGGTCACCAGGAAGAAAAGAGAGAGAACTAAAATAAACAAAACAAGAAACGAAACAGGAGAAATAACAACTGATACCACAGAGATATGAAAAATCATAAAAGAATACTATGAACACTTAAATGCCATCAAATTGGACAACCTAGAAGAAGTGGACAAATTTCTAGAAACATACAACCTCCCAAGATTGAATCAGAGAGAAACAGACAATTTGAACAGACTGATCACTAGTAGTGAAACTGAATATGTAATAAAAAAAAAAAACTTTCAGCAAACAAAAGTCCAGGACCAGAAAGCTTAACAAGGGGATTCTACCAAATATATATAAAGAAGAAATAATATCTATCCTTCTCAAACTATTCCAAGAGATTGCAGAAGAGGCAATACTCCCAAATTCATTCTATGAGGTCACCATTACTCTGATACCAAAATCAGACAAAGGCACTATCAAAAAAAAGAAAATTACCCAATATCTTTGATGAATATAGATGCAAAAATTCTCAACAATATATTAGCAAACTCAATCCAGCAATATATAAAAAGGATCATACACCATAATCAAGTTGAATTTATTCCACAGATGCAAGAATGGCTCAATATTCACAAATGAATCAATATGATATACCACATTAACAAAAGCAAGGATAAAAATCACATGATCATCTCAATAGATGCAGAAAAAAACATTTGACAAAATACTACATCCATTCATGATAAAAAAAAAAAAACTCTCATCAAAGTTGGTTTAGAGGAAACTTATCTCAACATAATGAAAGCCATTTATGACATGCCACAGCTAACATAATAATCAACTGTGAAAAGCTGAAAGCCTTTCCTCTAAATTCAGGAATAAGACAAGGATCCCCACTCTCGCTACTTCTATTTAACATGGTATTGCAAGTCCTAGCCATAGCAATCAGATAAGAAAAAGAAACAAGATGCATCCAAATTGGAAAGGAAGAAGTAAATGGTTCTTGTTTGAAGATGACATGATACTATATATGGAAAACCCTAAAATCTTCACTAAAAATTATTAGAACTAATAAATGAATTCAGTTAAGTTGCAGGATACAAGACTAACATACAGAAATATGTTGCCTTTCTATACACTAATAATGCACTATCAGAAAGAGAAATCTTTTAAAAAATAACTGTCCCACTTAAAATCACATGAAGAAAATAAAATAAAATACCTAGGAATAAACTTAACCAAGGAGGTGAAAGACCTATACTCTGAAAAGTATAAAACATTGATGAAGGAAATTGAAACTGATACAAAGAAATGGAAAGATATCTTGTGCTTTTGGATTAGGATAGTTAATATTGTTAAAATAGCCACACTACCCAAAGCAATCTACAGATATAATGCAATCCTTATCAAAATATCCATGACACTTTTCACAGAGCTAGAACAAATAATCCTAAAATGTATATGGAACCACAAAAGACTCAGACTTGCCAAAGCAAACTTGAGGAAAAAGAACAAAACTGGAGGTATAACCCTTCCAGACTTCAGACTATACTACAAAGCTACGGTAATCAAAATAGCATAGTTCTTGCACAAAAACACACACATACATCAATAGAACCGAATAGAGAGCCCAGAAATAAACCTATGCACCTAAGGTCAATTAATCTAAGACAAAGGAGGCAAGCATATACAATGGAGAAAAGACAGTTTCTTAAAGAAATGGTGCTGGGGAAACTGGAGAGTTACATGTAAAAGAATGAGATTAGAATATTTCCTCATACTGCATACAAAAATAAACTCAAAATATATTAAAGACCTAAAGTTAAGACCTGAAATCATATAACTCCCAGAAGAGAATACAGGCAAAATACACTTTAACATAAATCATAGCGATATTTTTTGTATCTCTCTCCTAAAGCAAAATAAATAAAAGCAAAAGTAAACAAATGGGAAATAATCAAACTTAACAGCTTTTGCACAACAAAGGAAACTATCAACAAAATGAAAAGACAACCTAATGAGTTAGAGAAAAGACTTGTAAATAATAAGACCAACAAGTTGTTAGTATACAAAATTTATAAACAGCTGATACAACTCAATATCAAAAAAACAAACAATTCAATAAAAAAAATGGGCAGAAGACCTGAATAGACATTTTTCCTAAGAAGACATACAGATGGCCAACAGGCACATGAAAAGATGCTCAACACCAGTAATTATTAGAGAAATGCAAATCAAAACAACAATGAGATTTAATCTCACATCTGTCAAAACGGCTATCATTTAAAAGTCCACAAATAACAAATGTTATCCAGGATGTGGAGAAAGGGAACTCTTGTACACTGCTGGTGAAAATGTAAATTGGTGCAACTACTACTGAAAATGGTATGGAGTTTCCTCAAAAATCTAAAAATAGAACTACCAGATGATCCATTAATTCCAATCCTGGGTATATACCTGAAAAAACTGAAAACATTAATTTTGAAAAGGTACATACACCCCAATTTTCATAGCAGCACTATTTACAATGGCCAAGATATGGAAGCAACCCAAGTGTCTATCAATAGAGGAACGGATAAAGAGGAACGGATAAAGAAGAGGAATTGATAAAGATGTTCCATACAATGTAATATTACTCAGCCATAAAATAAATGAAATTTTATCATTTGCAACAACATGGATGGACCTAGAGAGTAGTATGCTTAGTGAAATAAGTCAGACAGATAAACAATAACTTATATGTGGAATCTAAATAACAAAACAAATGAATGTATATAGAAAACCAGAAATAGACTCACATATAGAAAACAAACTATTAGACACCAGTGGGGAGAGAGAAGAATTGGACGGGCAAGAGAGGGATATGGGTTGAAGAGATTAAAAACTATGCATAAAATAGATAAGCAATAAGGATATATTGTACAGCTCAGGGAATTATAACCATTACTTTGTAATAACTTTAAATGGAGTATAATCTATAAAAATACTGAATCACCAGGGGAGGATATAGCTCAAGTGGTAGAGTGCATGCTTAGCATACACAGAGTCCTGGGTTCAATCCCCAGTACCTCCTCTAAAAATAAATTTAAAAGTAAACCTAATTACCTACCCCTCCAAAAAAACAACAACAAAAAAATACTGAATCACCATGCTGTACACCTGAAAGTAATACTGTAAATCAACTACACTTTAATAAAAAAAAGTCTCTTAGAATCAATGAAAAACAGTCTTTGCTATGTGACCCTAGGTGACCCTGAACTTGGCCTCAGTTTTAGAGCAGGTAATACCTAATCTTACGGGGTTACTTTGAAGATTAAATCAGATAACATATGAAAAATATCTGCCAACAAATAGGAGCTCACCTTAGCATAGCAAAAGATTTACTGCCTTGTAAGTACTTTTTATTATGGTGCTCTGAATGAAAATACAACATTATGAATTATATTAAGGTCCACTGGCATTTAAGAAATGATTTAAAATATTAATACCAGTATATCACTTGAAGCTAATAGGTTTTCATTTGACAAATACTGAACCAGAGGGAGGCAATACACTATAGTGGTCTGTGTTTGAATCTTGGCTTCTTTACTTGTTAGATGTGAATGTGGACAAGCTAATTAACTCATTTTGCCTCGTTTTTACTTATCTCTAAAGTAGAGATAATAATAGTTGTGGGAATTAAATGAGTTAATAAATGCAAAGGGTTTTTTAAATGACCTGACACGCCATAAGCTCTTCATAAAAGATAAATTTTATTTTACTATGTGCCGAGCACTGGAGGGATAGAAATACAGCAGTGAACCAGAAAAGACAGTATCCCTGCCTAGCGGATTTTACAGGACGTGAGGAAAGACTGGATATAAAGAAGTTTCAAATAACAAGCAGTGTTCCCCAGTACCACCAATAAATGAATGAATGAATGAATGAATAAAAAAGCCTAATTATCCCCTCCCCCCCAAAAACAAGCAGTGTTATGTACAAGGAAGAGAAATAAAACAGGCTAAGGCCTAGAGACTGATAGAAGTGCTATTTTAGAAAGAGGAGTTAGAAAAGGAATCTTAGAAGAGATGGAGATGTGAACAAAGGGCTGAATAAAGTGAAGAAGCAAGCCAAGGGATCTCCTGGGACAGGATGTTTCTACCCAGAAGGAGGAGTAAGTGCAAAGGCCTCTGGGAAGGAAGGGCCTTGGCACATGAGAGAAAAAGCAAGGTCAGTGTAGCTGTGGTAGCAGGAACTAGGTGGAGAGTGGTTGTATGGAATGTTGAATACTGAACATTTTTTTATGATTTGATTTTCCACTATGTGTGGATTTTTCCCCAGCGGTAGTTTTCACATTACTCAGATAATACACATCCATTCCATTGTTGAAGGAGCACTAAAGCAATGCCACATTTAAATTCAAATGGGCTTTAAATGACATTCCTTTTACTGAGCACCTGATTCAGAAGAAGTAACCTTTCTAATAGGTCACAGTGGCTGAGCTACTATGTTTTTAATTAAAGCCACAATGCTCTTCATGTTCACTGGGGGAGGAAAGAGGTGTTGCACAGTGTCAACATTTTTCTTAAGTGTTCAGTGAAGCAAAGGTCCACATAGCTCTTTTATGTCATGATCTGACAGTTCGACTAATTTAATTTCCTGTCATCTTCGCCTTGAACCTCCTATTTCTTCACTTCTGTTTTGCCGGACCTCATTCCTCTAGGCTATCTCTTACTTTGCTGGATCTTATCATAAAGTAAGATCCATTGATAATTCAAAAACATTCTTTCAGTAAATTGTTTTCTTTTTTCCCAACCAAGCATTGGACGGGGGCTAATATAAAGCAAAAAATAAGACAAGCTAGGGTTTTTAGGATAAGGGCTGATAAACAGTGAAATAGGCAAAAGTTCAATAACAGTAATAAACTTGGGGGAGCAGAGACCATGGAAAATCAGTAAACTGGCGTGATGGTTTACTTGGAAGTCTAACTTTAAATTATTAAGGCCTCAAGATACTTTTTTTTTTTTAATGGAGGCACTGGGGATTGAACCTAGGACCTCATGTATGCTAAGCATTCATTCTACCACTGAGCTATACTCAATACCCCCTATTTCTTTTGCCTTGGGAGACTGATCTAAGAGAACATTGCTACAATTTATGTCAGAGAATGTTTTGCCTATGTTCCCTTCTAGGAGTTGTATGGTGTCATGTCTTATACTTAAGTCTTTGAGTTTATTTTTGTGTGTGGTGTGAGGGAGCTTAGGGGGAGGGAAAGTCTGGTCCTTGGAGCAGAGCTGGGAGTGAATGTGTATAGATTTGGTAGTTTATCAGTAGAGGGTAATTGGAACAATGAGTTATGTGATCCCGCTAAATCAGAATAAACAGATTATGAATAAACAGATTAAACAGCTTAACAGAATAAACAGTTGTGAATAAACAGACTATGTACCAAAATGAATTGGTAACAGCTAAATTCAAAATTATATATATATATATATTTTTTAAATTGAAGTATAGTTGATTTACAATGTCGTGTAAGTTTCTTACAAAGTCATTTCTTAACTTCTTTTTTGCCTTAGTAGGTTATTCTGCTTCCAAATGTGGAGGGTCCTTTTTTTCTCAATTCAACCCATTTACCACCTTCTTCCTTGTATTTTTTATTCCTGTCATTATTTTCATTAAATGTTTCATATTTTGGTCTCTTTGCATATCTACTTCAGTATTTAAGTGGAGAGTGGAGGAGGCATATATGGCATCGATACCACGGTACAAAATTAATCTGGAAATACAAGGGCCTATTTAAAAGGAAAATGTTTTTTTATGAGTACAATTATTTGCAAGCCCACTTAGGATTCTCAAAGATACTTTTATTGATTTAAGTAGTTTAATCTACTTTACATTTTATCATTTTATCCAAATTGCATCTAATGCAACTGTGTGAGATTTCAGAAAATGGTAAAAAAAAAATTGTAAACTGGTTCAAAAAATACTATCTGAGTCAAACACACAACGAGCAAATGAAAGCAAAACAGTAACCAAATGTCAGTGATGTCATCTGGGCAAAACAAACAATATTATGAAGATTGATAAAGCATTGACCATATTTCTTAAGTAAGAAAAAAAATAGTACGTAGCTTTTCCTAGACTGCTGAAAACTTAGACATGACACCTAAATAAGGTAACTTACTGGATGTACAGAGGCAGTGAAAAATAGAGGCATGGATAAATTGGCATGTGTATTTAGAGAACAGCTCCATGAACAGTGCAATTAATGTGTGGAAATAAATCTATTTTGAAATAGAGCATTTATTGAATTAGCTGTATTATCCAGCCATTGTGGAATATTATCGTACTAGGTAGACATTGGTTAATTTTACTTTTCAAGATGGCTAGCCTATAGTGACTAGTTGTTTGGTGAAACACAAGTCTAAATGTTGTTGTAAAGGTATTTTTAGATGTGATTAATATACATAATCAATTGATTTTAAATAAAGCAGATTACCCTCCATAAAATGGGTGCGCCTCATGCATTCAGTTGAAGGCCTTAATTGCAAAAGTTTCCCAAAAAAGAAGGAGTTCTGCCTCAGTATTGCAATAGAGGAATTCTGACCGAGTTTGTAGCCTTCATACTCAAGACCATCACATCAACTCTTATCTGAATTTCCAGCCTTTTGGCTTGGCCTACAGATTTCAGACTTGCCGGCTCCCACAATTACAATTACATGAACGAATTCCTTAAAACCTCTCTCTCATTTTATATACATATATACACACAATTATGTATAATATATCTATATATCAATTAATATAATAGTAGTAATATTAATGTGAAGGAAAAATTCTGCGAACCATATCAGTAAACAGAGAATGCTGAAAACATCAAGTCATCAGCGGCGGCCACCGCCCCCCAGTGAAGACAAGCCTGCAGCCCGGCCTCTGCAGCCACTCACAGTGGTGCACCCTGAGGGGACTCAGAATAAGAAAGGACAGGATACTGGCCCTAGATGGCTAGGTGCTTGTCAAAGGAATGAATTCACTGAGCCCAAATGTTTGCTCCCTCCCATACATAGAAAAGCACTAAATTCTTTAACTTGAGGTGCCTGGTTTTCTTTAGTTAACACAAATAATTTTTAATGTTCCAACTACCTGGTCTTTGTTGTAAAGCTCCTATATATCCTAGCTCCTCCCCTGCCTCTTCGGAGCAGTCCCTCAGAGCGATCTGGGAGGCTGTCATCTGGCTCAAGTCCTCCCGCTAAATAAAACATAACTCTCAACTTTTAGGCTGTGCATTTATTTCAGTCGACATTAATATATGAGTAACATTATATAATTATTAATCTATTAATTGATATATATTGTTGATTTTATATAATGTATTAATGTATACAGAGAGAGAGAGAGACAGGAAGAGAGTGCAAGAGAGAACACTGACTAATATGGCATCTTAATATAATTTGATTTAAAAAAACGAAAACTTGTTGAACATGACTGCACACTAGATGCTGTGCTATATGCTCGGGATGTAGTGATGATAAACAAAAATACAAGTTCCATAGTAGTAGGGATTTTGGACTGTTTAGTTCCCTAATGTAGCCCTAACATCTACAATAGCACACAGGACACAGTGGTTACTCAATATAGATTTGTTCAAAAGATAAATACAGTTCTTGCCTTCAAGGAACTAGAAATAACTGCAAAGACAGAGAGGTAAACAAATAATCATATTGTACGATACGTGCAACATATAGTTACAGTATAATTCTGCTATAATTCTGCTTTTCCTTTAAAAATAAACCCAAACCTATTTACAAATCACATCTGGAAGAAACCAGCTCCTCCGGCAGGGATCAAGATGACCAGGCATTAGGGGTGGGAGGGAAACTTTTCAATGAACATCCTTTTGTAACCTTTGACCACAGCAAAATAAACTTTTTCAAAAATATTTTTAAATTATAGATACAATTGTTCAAGATTAAGGTTTTCAGCAGCAATATATTACAAAGAAAATACATGCAAATAAATAATCTAACAATATATGACTAAAGTAACTCACAATAGCTGAAAGTAAAGGGGCTTTATTAATATATTCTTTAAATTAAAATTTATTCAGCTAGATACCACCCAATCTCAGAGGCTATGTGGATCAAAATTCTTTTGCAAATAATTGTTCTACTCACTTTGAAGGGACAAGCAGAAAGAAACTAAAAGCCATACTCATTTACCCGTTGTTGTTTTTCAGTATTTCAAACAAAATCAAATTCCCAGATCGAGGTTTTGGCATCAGCTGAAATGCACAAAAGGAACACAGCTACTTTTAAAGTATCATTCTTTGCTATTTGCTAGCCTTCGAAAATTAAACCTAAATACACTGCATTTCTGAATGGAAAGTAATTGGCAATATCAATGTTGCCTCAGTTTTGTCATAGTCTCAAACTATCAAACTGAATACTAGATCCACTTAGGCAATCACTTTTGTTCACTAAATATTTATGCACATGTTCAATAGAAGTTATCACATTAATAAGCAGAGTTTCATACTTTTTCAATGTCACAAAAAAAGCTGGCTGCAAATTGGCCGCAATAGCTGGCTCTCTTTAATTATTCACCAGCAATAGCTAGGATCAGAATTATTTTCACAGGGTTGAAGAACTTCAGTCTTTTATGATAACCCATGAAAAAAGAGGTTAATGATTTGGGAAATTAAAGATAGAATTAAGCACATCAGATGGAAGAAAATGTACTGTCAATGTTAAGTCACTGATAATGATATTTAATTGCCTTCTTTGGGCTCCCAAGGAATTCTGAATCATTGTGTATGACTGATTAGTTGTCCAATATAGGCTTACACAAGTTTTACAAGATGTCAAAAGGTAAGAAGTTAATGAGCCCTCAAAGTGAGGGGAGCAGTAGATAGTGAAGGATTTGGGCTATTGTCTTAGGGTTATTTCCTGCCAAGAATCCAAGCATTCTAATCTCCTAAATGAAGATTCATTCACTGGAAACCCCATATAAGATGTCTTTTTTTTAAATGTAAAATTGGAATCGTTTTCCATTTGAGCATGAATTTTAACTATATCCAGGTTTTAACACTATTTGATTGTAATATTCCACCTTCTACCTCAGAAAAGAGTCCTCAAATAGCAGGTGGCTGGTTGTCTGGTTTTTACTGGTTCATATAGTTTTAGTGTCCGAGATGGTAGGAAGAGATGCAGAAAACCAAAGCTTCACCCTTAAAATCATCTATTTCCATGGTAGTTACGTGCTTCTTGTTCAGAAAGCATTACTTTTAAATAATATGAAAAAAAAGTGCACTCTTACTTGTAATCAAAGGAATATCCACTGAACTAAAAATAGACACTATTTTTAGCCATTAGTATACTTTTAAAATAAAAAACTAACTAGTGCTGACAAGGATGTGACAGGACAGTCACTCACATTTACAGCCAAGAGTGGGCAATTATACAAACTTCCTGGAAAGCAATTTGTAAAATACACTGTCTTACAAATATTCATATTCTCTGACTCAATAATCTCTCTTCTGGAAAATGTAAAGAAGTCATCTGAAACAGTCAGGACAAAAGATGTTCATAATAATGTTATCAGTCATAGGAAAGAGAAACATCTTTTTTCCTGATTTATACTTTGCTGTCATTTCCAAATATCATATAATAAGTAAACATCACTCTGAAATTTTGGTAATGTACACACATAAGTAAAAAGTTTTTCAGGTTCAACAGAAGTTCTCACTGGGGAAAAAAAAAGATTTTAACAGTTATTATCCAAAAGAGGGTGAATATAATGATACTGAAATAGAGAAAGTACCAACATATATAGCCTCATGGTTGTTACCCACAAGGGCATCACATTCTCAGTGAAAGGATACGTTGAACTGAAACAAAGCATACTTTCCAAAAGAGCCTTCTTTTCTCACATTCAATTATTTTAAAGCTTCCATATTTTATTGAATATCTAAGAGATTCATGTACTCTATTTGGCAAGTAACATGATGGTCTAGTTTTGTCCCTACACTGACACAGATAACCACAAATCTCCTTTGTCATAGCCAATCCTTCTCCACAGCACTAGGGGATTGTTTCCTAACTACTGCATATTAAAGGTTCTTAGCAAGGGGGCAGCTCACTGGTAGAGTGCCTGCTTAGCATGCACAAGGTCCTGGGTTCAATCCCCAGTACCTCCACTTAAATAAATGAATAAACCAAATCATCTCCTTTGCACCCTGTAAAAAAAAAAAAATTAAAGGTTTTCAGAAGTCCTGCAGTAAGGAAACATGTTTCAAACTGTTTAACACAGCAGTTCCCAGACTTTATAACACTGTATCATCCCACTTTCCCCCCTAAAAAATCAGTAGTCCTAAAATTAATTATCTACAGAACAGACTTTGGGAAACATGGCACTTGGCTAATGATTCAGGTCCCTGGCTACAGTCAATGTAGCTTGACCTACCTCTGTTTGGCATATCTTTTCAAACAATCCCTTCATTTTGGTTTAAAATATGTCATAGTTTCAAAATGTCTTACCAAACAAAGAAAGGGAGCTTCTTCCTACTAACAGCATTTCCAGAAAGCATTTTGACGCTTCACACAGAATTTCAAACAACGATCCAGAGATGACACAACGGATAACATGTACATGGTGGAAGATGGACATAACATATTCAGAAAATTAAATCTCCAGTTTGGCTGAATATTGAAAGATGGAAAAAAAATAATGGTTTTATAATTTTAGAAAATGAATGGCAAAGTTTGTTTTCATATCATTATGCTGTAAGCCCACTTTGGCTTTAAATATTTGGAGAACTTTTGATGTTGTGGCAAACAGATAATTCACAGCTCTCCACAAACACATATTGCCATGGAATTCACACAAAAACCAGAAAAAGTAAATATTACAGGTTATCCTGGACCTACTTTCGATCTCACTAGGCCTGCCTTGATTTCTTTTTGGCTCTGAGTTCCTGAACCTCTGATTATTTCTATGATTTGCATAGTCGCTTCTCTTATTTAGACTATTGCTAGCCATTTAATAAATGCTGTTGACGTGAAAGTACCACAGGACGAAGAATATGTTGTCATTTTTTTTTCCTTAGCTAAAGCAGAAAATAATCTGATGTAGTAGTACAGAGAACAGTCCATCCCTTCCTTCCTTCCATCTTTTTGAGCTTGCTAGCAATTACTCACATGGTTTTTTTGTGTTATTTTTTACTTCTAATAAAATTTTTATTTCAAAATATAACGTTACAGTTTGACACAAAGAATGCACATGCTCATCTATTTCTTTTGTGATCATTTCAAGCCCATGCACTAAATTTTCTCAAAACGTATTCTGTGGCACATTAGTCCTATGAGATGCTCCTGACCAATGATACCCAATCCCACTAGGAGATTCACAAATCACACGATCAGTTAAAAAGCTCTAAAAAGTCCTGTAGTTTAAAAAAAGATCTGACCTAGCTTCTCACAAATCAATTTCATGATAGACTCTAATACCCCTCCTTTTCTTCTAAATTTAACTAAACCTGTCACCTACTAATATAGACAGAAAACCCCGTTCCACAAACTGTATTTTGAAAACATTGATATTTACTACTTTCTCTGGAAATTTGGGAAATAAGATTTGCTCTCCTGCAAGTCATTACTGGAAAATGACACACTGGGTGATCCTAAGATTTCTTCTATAAATGTTCAAAATAGTTCCTGTTTCCGATCTATGCATGACAACTGAATTTCCTCAGGGAGGAATATAAATTCAGAGGTTTGAAATTAGAAAATTGTATCTAAGGACTAAAACAAACTGATTCCTTGATTAGCCTTTCCAAAACATCTCCAAAACAATCTCATTTGATAAAATAGCCACAAAACTGATCCAAAGAACAGTGCTGCAAGATCTTTGAGGGAAAAAATAAAGCAGCCTAAGTTTGACACATGCACATGATCACAGTTTTCTACAGCTACAACAGGAGCTGCTGTGAAGTTACAGAGTTCAAAGGCACTTGAGATTTGTAGATCTGGTCGAATTGCTTGCTCCTGGCAATCCTCAGTCACTGAGATTTTCACATTTTCCTTGCACACACTGAAAATTTTATTCTCCAACTAGAAGTACAGAGGGACATTTTTAATTTGTTGGAAATAAATAATTAATAAATAGGATATTACCATCATCAAAATCTCACAAATAGCTAAGATTATTTTAGCAACCACAAACTTCTTAAATTTATTGGAAAATTAATAAAAAATGAGTTGGAATTGCTGAAAAATAGATTACAATGAAAATGCCTGTAAATAATGAAGGCTAATTAAGGTTTCCTATTAATGTGTTTACATTATAAAGAGAACATTCTGATGATGATGTTTGTCTAAACCTTTAACTAAAAAAAGAATGAAAAACTAAAACTTTGCAATCCTTGGATGTCTTTTGCAAGTAATGAAATAACTCTCACTTCAGATGTGCCTGTACATATTGAACTTGTTAGGTAGGATCCTGTGCACTCAAGTGTTCATAATCCATCCTAGTAAACACATAATAACGAAGAAATAAATATTCAAAGCAGCACTTTCCAATAAGAATTCTTGCATTGATGTTAATATTTTATATCTGTGCTGTTCAGTCAGGTCATCTTTAGACACATGTGTCTTATGGGCATTTGAAATGTGGCCAATGTGACTAAAGAAGAAAACATCAAAATTTTAATTAATTTTAACTTAAACAGCCACATATGGCTAATGGCTACCATACTGGACAGCCAAGATTTGGGATCAAACAACTTAGTGTTGTGTTGTTATAAACTAATAAGGTTATCAACATGTTTTAACCAACTGGAGCAAAACTAAGAGATAAGGCAGCTTTCATGAAATTAAATCAACGTTAAATGTTAAACAGACTCAATGTTACTAACTGTTGATGCTAAATGCACAAAGATTAAAGAGCCTCAAGCTTGAGCTACTGGACCCTGTAGACCAGCAATGTCTTCTCTGAAGAGAAAAGAAGCTATGAATTCACTTTACATTTAATGAAGGGAAATAAAGAGTAGGATCCTTATTTCTACAGTTGCAGAAAACACATAAGGTTGTCACTCTGAACGTTCTCACAGACCAAAACCCAGGCCACATTTTCACAGTGACATGGAGGAGCAGTCTGAAGAAGGAAATGCTACCACTTTTCTTGTAAGATGAAATGTACATAACCCAAAGGCTTATACTACAGGATAGATTCTTTGGAAATAGGTATTTTTGAGGCTAAGTAATCTTTATTTTGATACCTCTGAATTTTCCCATTGCGTCTGTCTCAGTCTTTATTCTCTTTGGCTTTATTACAGCATTTGACAAGTTTAACCACATCTCCCTAAAGTCCTTCACTAGGTGTCCATGACATGAGTCCTTCCTCCCTTTTTAAATTTCTATTTAATTTTTATTATTTTTGAAAGCCACTCTTCCTCACCTAATCCTCACTCTTGCTTTCTGATTACCATTCATAGGACCATCATTCTCTATGTTACCTAGAGTAATCATGATTCCTCACTCTGTCTGCACTGCACATTCAATAAATCATCAGGTCTCACCTATTCTACCTATGCAATAGCTCTTACATGCATTCTCTTCCCATTAAACTCCAGTCACTAGAAAATCCTAATTTAGTTATCTCTTGTCTGGACTACTGGAACCATGTCACAATAGGTCTACCTGTCTCGCCTCTTTCTTCCCAAATCTCATTTCACAATGGTGCTAGAATAATCTCCCCAAAGAAAAGTTGCCAACCTCCCTTTTCAGCCCTATACAGTCCACATCAGTGTATCTCAAAATGTGGTCCAAAAACAATTTGCATCAAAAAGCAGACTCCTGGTCTCTGCTACTGGTACAGAATCTCTTCAGGTGAAGCCTAAGAATCTGAATTTAACAAGATTTCGATGTGATTAGATGCACTCTAATGTTTGCAATCCTCTGCACTCTTTCTATTCCTTTCGACAGAAATTGGCCTGTTTATTCAATCAGAATAATTAGTAGTACAACTGGGTAAAACTTCAAGTCAGAAATTCTTAAGCTGCTACAGAGAAGATGGATAGAGGATAACAATGAAACAAGCTCAGTAAGAAAGATGGCAAGCCTTTGGCTTTGTTGGCAACAGATTCTAAAGTAAAACCAATTATAAAGATTAAAATGGAAGAGTTGGAAGGGGCCAAGAGTGGAGGAAGGTCTCAGAGAAGTAAACTATTCTAACTGGTGATTTTGCATCTTTGTTCTTCCTTCTCTTTCTTTTTTTTTTTCCCCCTGTTTCTTTTCTTTCTAATTCAACTAAAGCCATTAGAGGAGATGTTTACATAAAAACAACTGGCTTTAAGGAGGTTAGTCAAAATGTGTTAATTTCAAGGAATTGCCACAGGTTAATTGGATTTGGCAGGTTGGGTGAGAACAGAGAAGACAAATTTTTGAGCAAGAACAAGGGAACTGCCCATCTTCCTATTAGAAGAGATCAATTTGGGATTAGTAACTACCCATCCCATTTTTGTAAGTGGCTCTTTATCCTTGAAGCTCTGTATAAACAGCCTTTGGTAGTGCAGTAACACATGTGTTGGTTGATTTCATTCCCCATTAACTAAAGATTTTATCAAAAGAAATAGACTTTCAAAAATATATATGAAAAATATATATGAGTTAGGCAACTTCTTTAAGAATATTTTAGGACACCATAAATGACCAAGAATAAAATCTATGTATTTTATCACGCCAGTTGGGTTGTACATCACATACAAATGAAAATAAGCACACAGAATAGAAATCATCCATTCAAATGTCCAGCTATCCCTTGAAATTAATGTTAGGCACTATCTTCCCCTGCCCAGCCCACTCTCCACTGCCAAGTTTATGAATTGAATTTCATAAGTTAATTTGGTCTTTCTCTTTTAAAGTAAAATGACCCCTCCTCCCAGGGTTACCATGCCTAGTCAGTATGTAAATACAAGTCAAAGAGGTAAGAAGCAAGAAAAACACAACCTTTACTTTCATAATATAGTTTCTACAAATAAGCTGGCAAGAAATATTTTTTCATGTCATAAAAGAGACCTGTAGTTACAAATGATTTCTCATGTGATTTATGAATTTTGGAATATTTTTCATTAAAACTATTATACCAAACAGCAAAGATCTAGTTTGACAGCTCGTCTTGGGTATTTAAGAGAAGTTTAAAAGAAAAGCTATTGATATGGGATAATTTCAACATTTTGTTAGCAGAACAGAAAACATGTATTCTTCTCAGTTACAGTCTGGACTTAAGTGTTTCGGAGACAGCAGGCTTTACTGTCTTTTCATATTTTTGGTGGGAGGTGGGGGGCTGAGGTTGAGCAAAGTATGGAGAATAAAATATCCTGGCTGCATCTCTAGCCACATACCCTAAAGTGACCTGACCCAAGGTTTGAGCATAGAATTTCTTTCAATGTTTTCAGCAGGATTTGGAAGGAAGACATACTGTATAACAAAGGCTTTCATAATAGAGACCATAATTACCAACTCATTACTTTCTTAGCTTCTTAAGTTCCACTTTTTATTTTAACCACCCTCCCACTCACAATGTACCACCACCACCACCTCTAGAATCAGATGCTACTTTGGTTATATACATTTCTCAAATCTTTAAAATTGTATTTTTACACGTAAACCAGGTTTATAGCTAAGAGAAATCATATTTATGTCTGTCCACACAAAAACTGGTACATGACTATTTATACCATCATTAGGCAAAATAGGCAATTTTGGAAATGAGCAAAATGTCCATCAACTGATGAATGGATAAAGAAAATGTATCCATACAATGGGATATTATGAGGCAATAAAAACAAATTAAACACCTATATAGGGTTACAATATGGATGAAACTTGTAAACATTATGCTAAATTTAAAAAGCCATACACAAAAGGCCACATACTGTATGTTTCCAATTATATGAAATATCCCGAATAGGGAAATCTATTAAGACAGAAAGTACATTGGTGGTTGTCTAGGGCCTGAAGGGGATCAGAAGTTGGAGGGATGATGGCTAATGGGTCCTCAATTTCTTTTTGAGGTGATGAGAATATTTTAAAATCAATTGCGGTCATGGAAGCACAAATCTGTGAATAAATGAAAAGCCATTCAATTGTACACTTTAAATGATTGAGTTATATGGTATGTAAGTTACGGCTCAATGAGAAAGATGTTAATATATATAATAAATATGCACAATTATTATATATATTCTGATTAAACTCAGGAATATATAATATATATTATATATACAGTCTGATTAAACCCAGGAAAACTAGAAATGCCTTATTACATGCTTTAAAACTCAAGCCAACATCATGTCACAATTTTTTTCAGCCCACAAAATTCCATTTGGGATTTACCTCCTTGGTCTACTGGGCACAAAGGAGAAAATGGTTGGTTGGTTGTAGGTTGGTTTCTCTAACAAAGAGCTGACTAGTTTGCTTAAGCTAGATTTCCATCTTAGGTATAACACAACTTTTGAATTCTCCCTGGTAATTATTTCAAAATTTGGGAAAACAAGTTTCCTTCCTTTAGGCCAGTGCATTTCCCCCAGGGGAATAAGGCGAGCTCTGGTGGAGAGTACAGGTTAAAGGGTGAATGGATGTTCTATTTTCCATGCTCATGAACAATCATTCCCCAAAATACACGGAGGCAAGATGGTAGCTGTTCAGTCACGATCACATGAAATTACTTCCATACGTCAGACAGAGATCCAGAATACGACTGGTATGTAGCTACATGCCTTTAATCAGGTTGTGTGAAGTATATTAATTTTTTCCTAATATTGACACAATGTATGGCACATAATTCATCAAATGACTGTTAATGAATCGCCCAGTTCCAGCAGCAAATATTTTGATCATCAAAGTGTATTCATTTACCCCTCCTTCATTCTAATAAGGACTTGAAGTAGCTCACTAGGTGAAGTCATAGAACACAGTAATGGTAACATATAAATATGAATAAAAGAAGTAAAAAGTCAAAGCACTACACAATACCATTATACACAATACCATTAAATGCAATGGTCAGTTCTCAGTCCTACCCTAATGGATCTCTTAGCAGCTTTTTCCCATTCATCATCTCCTCTTTCTTGGCACATTTTCTTCACTTGACTTTCAGGACACTATTTTACTTCACTAGCTACTGTGATCCCAGCCACCAATACTGAGACAACGTTGATGGTTTCTCTTCTTTCCAAATTAAAATAACAAAGTGCCTGAAGGCTCAGCCCTGGGCCTCTTCTTTTCTCCAACTGCACTCCTTCGCAGGTGACCTCATCCAAACCGGCTGCTCTAAGTACCATGTGTCCGCTAATGACTCGCAGATGCATGTTTGCAGGCCAGACCTAATGTCAGAACTCCAGGCTTGTGTAACTGCTTCGTCAGTATTGCCACTTGGCTCTCTAACAGTCTTTTGAAACACAAACTCCAAAGTTTAACTTCTGATGTCTGCCCTCTGCTCCTCTGGCCAAAACCTGCTACTTACCCAATCTTCCCCATCTTAGTAAATAACACCATCATTCACTAGGGCCTAAAACCTTAAAAGTTTTCCTTGATTTATTTCTCTCTCCCTCCCAAGTTTATCAGCACTTCCTGCTAGCTCTACCTTCAAAACCTCTCCGGAATCTGACCACTTCTCACCACCTTCACTAGTACTACCTTGGTCTCAATCACTACCAGCTCTCACCTATATTTAGGCAGTATCTCTGTTTCTACTCTCATCTCCTATGGTGTATTTTCTTCACAGTAGCTCAGGTAGCCACAGAAGCTAGAGCCTCAGTTATATAGTGTCATTTTCTGCTTTAAAACATCCAAAGATTTATCATCACTTATAGAGCAGCACCCCAGGTCCTTGTCATAGCCTGCAAGTCCCGCGATACCCACCTGTCTGACCTCACTTCTCTCCACTCTTCCCCACCGCCCACTCAGTCGGCTCCCAGCTTTCTCTGCTGCTCATGGAACATGCAAGCCAGACCTTCCTTCAGGGTCTTTGTACTTGCCCTTCTCTATGTTTGGAAAACTCTATCCCGAGAAAGCCTTGGCTAGCTCCCTTAACTCATGTAGGTCTTTGTTCAAATACTGCCTCCTCAGAGAGGCCTTCCCTGACTATTCTGTCTAGAACAGCACCCTGTCCCTCTCTTCCACCCTACCTTACTTCCTATTCCTTCAGACCACGTGTTGCTGACATTATACCACATATTTGCTTATTGTGTGCTCTCCACCAGAAGCAAGTGCAATGAAGACAGGGATTCTCTGGGGAGGGTAGAGCTCAAGTGACAGAGGGTATGTTTAGCAGGCATGAGGTCCTGGGTTCAATCCCCAGTACGTCCTCTAAAAAATAAACAAATAAGTAAACCTAATTACCTCTCCCCACAGAAAATAAAAAATAAAAATAAAATTTTAAAAGAAAATGAGCTAAGCAAAGAGGTTTAAAAAAAAACAACAAGATTTTCTGTTATGTTCACTACTATCACCCCATCACCTACACTAGTACCTAGCACATAATATATACCCAAAAATATTTTTTGAAGAAATAAATTAGGATACTGTAAGGTGTCTACTAGTTTTTAGAAGCAGAAAATGTATCAATTATAAATAAACAAACACATAAATTAAATATTGTTCCTATCATTTTCTTGATAATTAATTTTTAGTAACTTATGACAAAATTCTGGCATTTAATTTTTCTTGTGTTCATTATTTATTTTTTTATCTAGATTTTAAGTTCCTTGAGGAACAAACCATGTCTTATACTTTGCTGTGCTTACATTTCTGGCTGCCTTGAGTACAAGAGATCCTCTACTTATACTGTATTTCCTGAATTCTACTGTGTCATTGATTTTGAAGTGCTCCACTTTGATTAAATATGACCTTTTTTTGGGAGTGGGCACAAATGGGGATGAAGCACTCAGTTAATATCAGAGCACATGTGTGGCTTGTTTTGTTTGTTTTATGAGGGGGTAGTAATGGGGTTTATTCATTTATTTCTATTTGGAGGAGATGCTGGGGATTGAACTTGGGACCTCATGCAAGTGAAGCACATGCTCTACCACTTGAGCACTACGTTACCCCCAAGCACCATGTTAATATATAGATAAGTTTTAGGTTACATCCAGATTGCAGAAATTTTAAAGTGAATGTACTAGCAACAAGGAAATACGGTAATGGTTAATTCACGGTTGTTAATTAATTGTATGCATTTTGCTTTGTTATCCAATAGAATGACTGACTGCTGGGCATTGAGGATCTTTATTAAACTTTTATGTTCTTAAGGTGATTGTGTTCTCCTATGGGAATAAAAATATGTTTGTCTATTTATGTGTGTAGACATACAGGGAGAGGGGATATGGCAGCCGCACAGCATCCAATTCATTGGAGGCAGCATTATATATCTTTTCTCCAAATTCAGAAGTTTGTCAGGAGCTTTCATAGACAGGAGAGAGGTATAGGAAATGTGCGATTTGCCTTGCTACTTACAGAGTCACTGACTACACTATTCCAACCACTGAATTAGTTATATTTGAACTTTCAATGTTAACATAAAGAGAACAAGATTTCAAAGCTTTGCTCTCATCATACTGTTGGTACTGGTACTACCCTAACTGGAGGAATATCAGGCTGGTGACAACAAAAAGGATCAAAATTGGAACTGATAAACAGAAGCTTAGGAAACTTTTGGAGCAGATGATGTCTGAGCTGAATTCTGATTACCACCTGCTGTATGATTTAGCTGAATACAAGAGCTAAAATCTCTAAAGAGAATATATGACTATGACTTAGATAACCAGCATCTGGGTGTTCTACATAAATAGAGCTGAATGAATATTTTCTTGGCAGTTTCAATTCTGACAAATAAAGTAGTTTGAGTATTAAGTTTCAGGTGGCTCATTACAGCCCTGTTGACAACCTGAAAAACATATATACAAGTTTCCACATCTCATCTCCACGATATAAGACATAAAGACCTCTTTAAGACGAAAGCACTATGGATGTTCGCTCATTAGCAGCTTTACTAGATTTTTAACCTAAAACAATAAAATAACAGTTGCCAACACTCAAAGGTTATTATTAGCATACTCTCTACTGAAAAGCATTACTACTAGTTTAGAAACAAGCTATTATATTACAGTAATAATTAAAAGACACAGCAATTGACAAATAGACTAATGGTAATGATTTGGGAGTATCAAAAGACACCCTCATAATAAATTAAATATTGGTATATTGCTTCAAATCAGTGGGGAAATTCATTTATAAATAGTGCTAGTATAATTGCCTTACAATGGAGAAAAACAAATTGAGATCAATGCCTTTTATCATACACAGTATCAACTCCAGATGGAGAAAAGGCTACACTGGGAAAGGCAAAACTACGAAATTATTAGTATAGAATAAGTAAACATTTTTAACATTGGCATGGAAAATGATGCCTTAAATGAGATGCAGAAAAGCACAGATCTTTATGGAGAGATTTGATTGATTTAAATTTTTTTGTTCAGTGCAAAACACCATAAAACAAAGTTAATAGGCAGGTGAAAAGACTGGGAAATATGTCATTCAAATATTTAGCAAACAAACACATAATCTCTAGAATACATAAGGAACAAATCAGCAAGAACAAGACCAGGATCCCAATAAAAATGGGCAAACAATATGAATAGGCAATTCCCAAGAGGGGAAACCCAAATGGCTAATAAAGAAGAGGACTTGCTCAGTTTCAGAAATAATCAAAGAAATGCAACTTAATACAATGAGAGAGCACTCTATACGTACCCATCATATAATAACAATTTAAAAATTCAGGTACTAGCAAACATTGGTGAAAATGTAGGGGATAGGAATCTTCATGGCACTGATGGTGGGAATGTAAACAGACATAGTTATTTGGGGGAGCAATCTGTAAGCATTTAGGGAAATTAAGCTTGCACCTAACATTCCTGGGTATATCTCCAAAAGAAACTCTTATGTAAAGGTACGCAGAGAGAGGCATCAGTGAGGATGTCCATCACAGCACTGTATGTAATAACAAAGCGTTAACAACAACTGAATTTTTAAATGACAATTAACAATTATTTTCTCATTTTTCTTTTGCTGCTCATTTCTCACAAACAATCTTGAGTAATATCCTCTGACCTTCCTGATGCTCTTCTTCCTCTAATAGTGCTTTCATGAGCAGCCTCTCACCAGTCTATCCATGAATTCTTCAATAGAAATTTGGCTGACACATATACCAAGTATGTCCTCCAAGATCTTTACATTTCAAACTGAAAAAGGGGCTCAGTTCTAGGCTCTGAAATATGCTTATGTCGTGTTCCAGGAGTGCTTTACAACAGCATCACTCTGTACTAATCCAGAATTACCACTCCTACTAAATCAACAGAAATGGCAGACACCCTCGCTAAAAAGTAAGAATTTTTTTTGTTGTTGTTTATTTGTTTTGTGTGTGTTTGGCAGGTTGATAATTCTAATTACCATTGAAAAGGGGCAAAAGCATCTGCAGACAGGTTGCCACAATTGAACTGCTTAACAAACCATCCCCCAACTCAGTATTTTAAAACAAAAAGAATTTACTCCTATAGATCTGCAAGTCATCTTAGGTAGCTTTTGCTTCAGGCTGAAATGGCTAAGACAACTCTGCTGATCTCAGCTGAGCTCTCCATATCTGTGGGTCAGGTGGGAGTTTGCTGATCTAGGCTTGGATTGGCTGGGCTCAGCAAGGTGGCTCTTCTTTAAGAACCTGCAGTTCACCAGGTCCATTGTGCAACTCTAACCCAAGCGTCCTTCATCTTCCCTGGTTCAGTAGTTAAGGTGGGCATGTTATCTTTGTGGTGTTAAAGAAATATATGAGTATATACTGAGTCATGCAAACACATTCCAAACTCTTGCTTGCATCCTGCATTCTAACATCACAGCAAGTCACAAGACCAAACCCAAAGTCAAGGGGCAGGGAAAGACATTACAGCCACAATAAAGTGAAGGCCAAGATGTAGATGCAGGGGCAGATGAAGAAGTGGACCTAACAACTCAATCTACCACAGCATCCCATATCTGGCAGGTCAGAATGTGATTTAAAAACAAAGAATAATATGTTATACATAATAGCTACCAGTTCTGAAATAACGTATATCCAGTATATTAAACAAATGATCTAATTTATCTCATGCAAGGATCCTGCAAGGTAGACAATATCATATTCATTTCATGCTGGGATTTGAATCCAGGTCTATCTACCACCAAAACTTATGTATGTTTTCCACTCTACCATGCTGTCTTTACAATACACAAAACTGTACTAGAATCAAAGCCATGAATTCAATTGCTTGGAAGTGTTATCAGATGCAGGGAGTACCTGTATTGCAGTATATTTATTGGATGCATTTATCTGGGCTGAATGAATAGAACAGACAATTGGTTCCCAAACCTGGCTATGCATCAAAATCACCGGATGTGGTATTTTTCTTTCTCATCCTTCTTTTAAAACAGGATTCCATGATCCCACTATATACCTACTGAACTAAAATATCTGGGGGTGCAGCCAGGAATGAATTTCTAACAAGCTTCAGTCAATATTGATTCAGCCCTCTTAGCGCTACTATTTGAGAACAGTTGCAATTGCATTTTAAAATCTTAATTACATAGGCAATGTTCATATCTGCACCTAGACTGCTTCCACTCCAGCCCAGGAAGTAACCCAAAACAAGAAGCTAAAATTTAGACATACCCAAACAGATTATTTTTCAAAAAGTTCCAGGGAATTAGATGGGAAAGATGTGTGAAAGATTTAGGACTTGACCATCAGATGAGAAAGGGGCTAAGGCCTAAGGAGTGATCCCAAAGAAAATATCAAGTATGAAGGGAGAGACAGACTGGAATGTTGAATAGAATGGTGCTATGGGTAAGGAGGAAAAGGATGAAAATTATAGGAAAATAAATATCAGAAAGATAATATCAGGTACTGTTATATTAAGTGCTTATCATGTTTGCATGCATTACCTCATAATTGTTCCTTATAAAAATTCCATGAGTTTGCTAATCTTATCCTTAATTCAAAACAAGAAAAACAATGATCCAGCAATCCCACTCCTGGGTATATATCCAGAGTAAGTTCTAATTTGAAAAGATACAAGCACCCCAATGTTTATAGCAGCACTATATACAATAGCCAAAACATGGAAGCAACCTAAATGCCAGTTGACAGATGACTGGATAAAGAAGTTGTGGTGTTTATATATAATGGAATATTACTCAGCCATAAAAGAATAAAATAATGCCATTTCCAACAACATGTATGGACTTGGTGATTGTCATACTAAGTGAAGTAAGCCAGGAAGAGAAAGAAAAATACCATATGATATCACATATATGTGGAATCTTAAAAAAAAAAGGACACAAATGAACTTATTTACAAAACAGAGACAGACTCACAGACATAGAAAACAAACCTGTGGTTATCAGGGGGAGAGGGGATGGGAAGGGATAAAATGGGAGTTTGGGATTTGCAGATACTAACTACTATATATAAAATAGGTAAACAAGGTCAAACAGTATAGCACATGGAACCATATTCAACATCTTGTAATGGCCAATAATGAAAAAGAATATTAAAACGAATATATATGTACATATATATATGAAACACTACACTGTACACCAGAAATTAACACAACATTGTAAATCAATCATACTTCAATTAAAAAAATAGAGAAACAGAGGCACATAAAGGTTCTATGACAAGATCGCACAACTAGCAAAAGCTGGGATTTGAAATCAGGCCTCTCTGTCTCTAAAGCTTGTGCACTTTAACCAGTGGTCAAGGTCACTGAAAGGAAGGGAAGAAGGATACATACATTCAGAAGATGTGCGAGAAATAAACAGCACTGCTTCAAGTAGCTTTTTCACTCAGACATGATCAAGAAATCTTTCTTATATTGGTGTGACTCATGCAAACATTAACTTTGTATTGGTACACTTCACAGTCATATTGAAATACAACTATTGCTTTTGCCTCACTTCAAGACTATCTCATATGCTCAAATGGTTTCCTGAAGAATCATTTCTGAAAATAGCACTTCAGTTTCTTTTATGACCTTACCTGCAGTGATTTATTCATGCATGCATTCAGTTACTCATTTATTTATGCATTCCAAAAAAGCTATGATCAAAAAATCTATGATCACTTATTATGAACCAGGCATTGGGATGCCAAATTTTTCTTAGCAGTATATCAGATGGGAAAATAAAAATAGCATTGGTACCCTCTAAACTTTTCCAAATCTAGCAGGGCACACATTGCTGAAGAAAAGAGTTTTAAATGCCCTCCCTCAAAATACTATGACAGGCAAGAATAAAAGGTGTTATAACACAGTAAAAAATGTAATATGATATCCAGTACTGAAATCATATTATAAAATATTGATATGTATACAATAAGATCATCAAAGTCAGGAAAGGGAAACTAGAAGAAGAAAAATAGTTCTTTGACTTACTGAGGTATTCTAAACTCATCATTTCCTAAAATGTGTGTGTATTTATCTTATTTATACATACTTCTTCAAAGGTTGCCACAAATGCCAACTTTTTTTGTTTTTCTCTTCCTATAATAAAGTACTATCCTAAGATATCTCAATGGCTTTACAGTTTTCGTTTTTAAGAAGCATAATAAAATACATCCTGAACTACATTTTTAATGTAGTCTTCATTATGTGGGATTAAACCATGTGGGATACTTCTATAATTTCCTCAGTAAAGGAAAGTAAGTTTAAGCCAAATGGTGAATAATAGTCCCATGACTTAAATCTTAAATAAATTGTCATGCCAGCATGTGTGTGTGTGTGTGTGTGTGTGTGTGTGTGTATTCTTGAAATTTAATGTTCATTAATATAATGACTTTCTCTGGCCAACACTGAATGTATAAATGTGAGCTTATTTTAGCTCAATAATATCTGATTTAAAGAATCATGGGAATAGCAGATACAAACTACTATATATAAAATAGGTAAACAACAAGGTCCTAAAGTATAGTATAGGGAACTACATTTAATATCTTGGAATAATCTATAATGAAAAAAGAATATGAGAAAGAATATATATACATGTATGACTGAATCATTATGCTGTACATCAGAAACACAACATTGTAAATCAACCAAACTTCAATTTAAAAAAAAAGAATCAAACAAATACAACTTTCAAAGATAGAGAGCAAAAAATGCATGTTCTAAAACTTGTCTTCTGATAGCCCGTTCTGAAGTTGCTCATGCTTTTGGAATCTTATTCTATGGGCATGCAAGCCAGTTGTGTTGGTATGACCTAGGGTAGTTCTCGACCCCTTCTAAGTGTACAGAAATAAAGAGGTTCCATCAGAGATCAGTCCAAAATAACCCTATTCCAAGAGAAACACCCTTTTATTGTTCTGAATTTGTTTTTCCTGAATAGCAATGTAACAGTCCACCACAGAAAACCCATGCTTTTGCCTTCAGAGATAATGCAATTACCATTATGTCTTTGGTTAAATCCATTGTTAATATAGAGCTGCTATAGTGATAAACACAAATTTTTCAACTTATCTTTCTTCTGTGAAGAATAAAGAGCATGAAATAGCAAATTCCCAAATGTCAGTGATTTTGTGTTTTCTCACTCAAAACCTTGTTAGTATTTTTTTAAGATTCATAATTCTGAATCCACAAAAATGTAACTGGCTCCTAAATGCTACTTGGTGGTCAAAATCTTTTTTGTTATAATTATTAAATGATAGTATTCTTGAGGTTTCAGTCTTTAAAAATACAAGACTATATGATTCAATTTCGGTAATTTGCACCAGTAGAAACATTGTAAACATCTGACATCATGGCCTTTACTCCAGGCATTTGCAATTCACATTTATTAATAAAGACACCTCCCATATGAAAAGCTTTAAATAGTCATGGCTAAATTAAATACTGTAGGAAGAATAAGAACCTTTAGTACAGCACCTGACTTATGACTAATAAAATGGTTGTTTTATCGATGTTGATTTGTAAGGATGTTGATATTTAACAATGTTTGCTTTGGAATCTGACTCCCACATTTCCTTTGTGAGAACATATGGAAAGTGTGGACATAAAACAGAAGGGTAGAGGGTTCAAACTCAAAACCTAATTTAGTCATTAGGGAAATGTATATCAAAACCATTTTGAACTTGTATAAAAATATAAAGAAAACTCTTGAAACTCAACAATAAGGAAACAACCCAGTGAAGAAGTGGCCAAAAATTCTGGACACATCACTAAAGAAGATATACAGGTGGCAGATAAGCACATGAAAAGATACACCACATCATATGCCACTAGAGAATTGAAAATTAAAACAACATGGTCCCACTACCTACAAGAGTGGCTAAAATCCAAACCCCTGACAAATACTGGGGAGGACGTAGAAGAACAGTAACACACATTTATTGCTGATGGGAAGGAAAAACTGGAAGGCAAAAGCAAAAGACATTTTGGTAGTTTCCTACAAAACTAAACATACTCTTATCATACCATTCAGCAATCTCACTCTTTGGTATTTCCCCAAATGAGCTGTAAAGTTATGTCCACAGGAAAACCTGTATACAGGTGTTTATAGAAGCTTTACTCATAATTGCCAAGACTTGGAAACAATGAAGATGTCCCCTAGTAGGTGAATGGGTAAATAACGGTAGTATATCCATACAATGGAATATTACTCAATAATAAAAAATAAATGATCTATCAAGCCACAAAAAGACATGGATGAACAGACAAACATACCTCTAGGTGAAAGAAGCCAAGGAAAAGGCTACATACTTTATGATTTCAACTTTACGACATTTTGGAAAAAAAACAGGCTATGGACACAGTAAAAAGATCAGTGGTGCCAGAGTTTCAGGAGGAGGCAAAGATGAAATAGGTGGAGCACAGGGGATTTTTAGGACACTGAAATTATGCTGTATGACACAGTTATGGGGAACACATGCCATTATAAATTTGTCAAACAGAATGTGCAACACAAAAGAATGAACCCTAATGTAAGCTATGGACTTTAGTTAATAATAATGCATCATTATTGGTTGCATCAATAATGATATAAAACTGGTAACAACTTACAAACAAGATACATATAATAAGGGAAACAGGAGAGGGTTACATGAGAACTTTCTGTACTTTCCAATCCATTTTTTGTACACCTAAAACTGCTCCAAAAATTAAGCATATTAATTTTTCAAAAGTTAGGGTAGACTAGAAAGAATATATCAATGAAAATTAAGAAGTTTTATTCATATTACACTATCAAACTATATGATCTTGGGCAAGAACCACTCTCCATGAGCTTGTGTCTTCTTATCCCAAAAATAAGACACTGGTCTAACTGATATCTAAGTTCACCTTAAACCATGAAATCATCTCACTATAAGAAGTAAAGTAAAAAGTAAGTAGAAGTAAATTTCTTAATAGCTTCACAAGGGTGAAAGAATGAACTATAAATTTGAGGCATAAATGCAAAAAAACTAAGCCCTAAAATCATCACAAAATCAAATTTCAAACATTTCTAAATAGAGTAATGATTAATAAATTATGTGCTTTTGTTTGAAAAAAAAAAAAGGAAGCAGCAGCAGCAGCCTAGGATTGGAAATGAATTGGACCTTGGTTCCAATTTTAGTTCAACTACCAATCACCCACAGGACCTTAGGGGAATCACTTAGCCTCTCTGAACCTCAGATTTCTCATCTCTAAAGCAAGAATGATAATTCTTGCCTTGTCTATTTCATAATCAACTGAGCTCAGGGTGGTAAGTGTCTCATGAGTCTTAAAATGCTAAAGAAACAGACGGTATTAAATCAGTCTTTATCAGGGTCTTTAAATTTCTGTTCACATTTAGTGTGGCTGCACTGGCCAAAAATTCATTGGGCTGTGTGTGACTGTTTTGTGTTTCTGGATATTACAACATTATATTATATCAAATTATATTATATTACAAAGAGAGAATAGTATACTGGGAAAAATCTGCAACAAATATTGGAAAGGAAAGATATAAAATACTTCCTGAGGTGCTTTATACTGCTTCGAATTATTTGAATACAGAGATTTCTTGAAGGCAGAGACAGGGAATAATATACACATAGAATAGTCATGTAATTATAAAAAGTATTAAACAAAAAATAACTAAATGGAAATATAATTTGATATTTGTATCTAATCTCATAATGGTAAAGTCCAATATTAAAAAGTTATATGTGCATGCATGTACAACTACATTAGAATAAAAAATATAAATATCTAGGAATTAACACAATAAGAGTTAAACCCAAATAGAAGATTAGGATGAATTGTGTGCAACAGATAAAACAGTAAATATACCTAATAAATAAAAGGTTTTTATATATTATTAAAATTATGGTTATGCATTTTCTAAAAATTAGGAAAGGTTATGAATAGGCAAATCACTAAAGAAGAAACAAAAATGATCAATAAACATACTAAAAAAATTCAGCCCTCAGTAGGACTATAAAAATGCTTATTATAATATAAAGGTTATAAATTCAATCTCTTTATGTTATATAATTGTTACAATAGCAACCAGATAGAAAATTAGAACATACATCTTTTAATTATAACTTCAAGTGTTAGTGAGAGTGAAATGAAATAGACTCATTCCTATACTGTTGATAAAGTGTAAATTAGTAGAATTTACAAGAATTCATTTTGACAACATCTTTCTCAATTAAAAATGGGTATGGAATCCTACCGGCTAATTCCACTTCTGGCAATTTCCTCAAGACAAATTTCCAAAATAATCAGTGCTCTACATAGTTGTATAGAGATAAATATATACACATTAACCTTGCTTAGAATATCAACAAATTAAAAAATATGTTTAAAAATAGAAAAAGCTGTCTGAATCAAGACATCAAAGTAGGAAGATCCAGAGCTCACCTCTTCCCACAGGCACACCAAATTTATAACTACGTACAGAGAAACTATTTCTGAAAGAAACCAGAAGAATAGCAGAAAAGGTCTGCCACAATTAAAGACATAAATAAGGAGCCACAATAAAATGGGTAGGAAGGACAGAGACATAGTCAAGTCAGGATCCATACCCCTAGCATGACAACCCACAGAAGAAGGAAAATCACAGAGGGGTTACTGCACCAGTCCCCAAACTGTCTGGTTTTGAAAAACAGTGGGGCTTATGTTTGAAAGAGCTGGAGGGATGTAGGAAACCACTCTGCTCTTAAAGGGCGTGTATAAAAACCCACCTGCTCTGAGTCCCAGTGCAGAGGCAGTAGTTTGAAAGGTACCAGGATCAGACACACTCGCTCATCTTCCAGAGCATCCAAGAGAGGCAAGAGGCAGCTGGGACTCCCTGTGGGGACTGAGATGCTGGTGGCAGCAAGGTGATCTCATTCTACCTTGCTGACGTCAACACTGGCAGGTGCCTTTTTGGAATCCTCCCTGTAGCTTATTAGCAATGGGGGCCTGCTCCACACACCAGCATAGTCAATCAGCAGTTGCAAATCACCAGACCTTACAGCCACCCATACTGGAGGGCTTCCCCACCCACCAGCATGCCCATGGCAGTCATGTACCACTGGGACCTGCAGCAAGCCACACTGGGGGCCTACTGTGCCCAAGAGCACACCCACAACAACTACGCAAGGCAGAGTCTCACAACAACTCAGGCCAGGGACCCACCCTGCCATACAAGTGCACCCACAGCAGTCAGTCCTGCCAGAACAGAAAGGTGCATGCAGTCCACATAGGAAACACCCCTGAAACAATTGGCTCTGGTGGACAGAGAGTAGTATGATATTGGGCACAATAGGACACCTCTTACATAAGAACACTTCTCCAAGATCAAGAGATGTAACAAACTTACCTAATACAAAGAAATAAACACAGAGAATCAGGCAAACTGAGGAAATAGAGGAATATTTTCCAAGTGAAACAACAAGACAAAATCTCAGGAAAAAAAAAAAGAAAAGTAAATGAAATGGAAATAAGCAATCTACCTGAGAAAGGGTTGAAGGTAATGATCACAAAGATATTCAGAGAACTTGGGAGAATAATGGATGAACATGGTCAGAACTTCAATAAAGAGTTAAAAAATATGAAAACAAACCAATAAGAACTGAAGAATAAAATAATTGAAGTGAAAAACACATTAGATATAATCAATGGTAGACTAGATGATATAGAAGAATGGATCAGTGATCTGGAAAGCAGAGTAGTGAAATATCACAAGCTGCATAAAAAAAAAATTAAGAAAAATAAAGGATACTTTAAGGGAACTCTAAGACAACATCAAGCACACTAACATTCCTAGTACAGGAGTCTCAGAAGGAGGGGGAGAGAGAGAGAGAGAAGGTGGGGGCAGGGAGAGGCAGAGACATTATCTGAAGAAAATATTGCTGAAAACTTCCTAACCTGGGGAAGAAAACAGACATTTGGGTGCAGGAAGGACATAGATCCCAAATAAGATGAACTCAAAGAGATCCACACCAAGATATATTATAAGTAAAATGTTATAAATTTAAAGATACAAAGAGACTCTTAAAAGCAGTAAGAGACTAACAAGTAGTTACATACAAGAGAACTCCCATAAGACTATCAGGTGACTTCTCAGCAGAAACTTTACAGGCCAGAAGGGATTGGCATGATATATTAAAGTGTTCAAAGTTAAAAAAAAATACAACCAAGAATTCTCTACTTAGCAATGTTATCATTTAGAATTGAGGAGAGATAAGGAGTTTTACAGATAAGCAAAAGCTAAAGAGTTCATCACCACTAAACTGGCTTTATAAAAAAGGGTAAAAGGACTTCACTAAGTGGAAAAAAAAGGTCAAGAAAAAGGAAGATTCTTATTTCTAAAAATAAGAAAATTATGAAAGAAAAAGTGTTAATGATAAAGGCAAACATATAGTAAATGTCATGGATCAATCACTTATAAAAATAGAAGGAAGTTTAAAGGCCAAGAAGTAAAATCATCTATACTACAATTAGTAGTTAAGGGATTAACAAAATAAAAAGATATAAAATATAGTGGTAAAAACATAAAATGTGAAGGGAAAGTAAAAATGTAGGGCATTTAGAATACATTCAAGCTTAAAAGATCATCAACTTAAAATAGATAGCTAGATACATGGGTTGTTATAAATGAGCTTCATGGTGAACACAAACGAAAAATCTATTATAAATACACAAAAAATAGAAAGAAATTCAAACATAACATTAAAGATACTCATTAAATCACAAGAAAAAATACCAAGAGAAGAAAAAAGAAACAGAGGACTACAAAAACAAGCAAAAAACAATTAACAAAGTGACAAAATGCACACTTATCATTAAATACTTTAAATGTAAATGGACTAACTGCTTCAATCAGAAGACATAGGATGGCTAAATAAATCTTTTAAAAAATAGACTCATATATAAGAGATTAGACCTAAAGACACTGTGGAGTGAAAGTGAAGAGACAGAAAAAGATATTCCATGCAAATGGAAACAGAAAGAAAGCTGGGATAGAAATACTGAGATCAGACAAAACAGACTTTAAAACAAAGACTGTAACAAGAGACAAAGAAGGGAATGACATAATGATAAAGAGATTAATCAACAGGAAAATATAACACTTGTAAATACTTTTGTGCTCAACACAGGGGCTGTAAGTATATAAAGCAAATATTAATAGACGTAAAGGGAGAAAAATACAGTCACACAATAATAGTAGGGGAGTTTAATACCTCACTTTGCATCAATGGATAGATCATCTAGACAGAAAATCAACGAGAAAACACAGGCTTCAACAAGCGGTAGGAAACTGCAGACCAACCGCGCGCCAAGCAATGAAAAGAAAAAACGCCTGCGTTTGTAACCACAGTCATGGGAGGGGATGCACCATCCCTGGAGGTTATTCCAGTGATCCTTTTTGGGGAGTGAGCAGTCAGCAGAAGTATCCAGGCAATTTTCTTAAAGTGTGAACATGGCGAAGATAGCGTAGTAGTAGGATGCTCATAGCTCACCCTCTCCCACAAATACACCAAGACTCACATCCACGAACCCACTCAGCCAACCAGAGCACCTACGGAACTCCAAAAGAACAATGTCCTCTTCAAAAGACAAAGACACCAAAAATCTGTTTTATTCCTACATAGGCATTAGATAGATAAATAAATAAACTCCTTAAGGACAATAGATAACTGATACTCAATAAACACAGTGCCAGAGAGATAAGAGCAAGCAAGATGAAGCAGAGAAACCACTCCCAATTAAAATAACAAGAGAAATCCCCTGAAAGAACAATCAATGAAATAGACATCGATAGCCTACTAGATCAAGATTTCAAAAAAGGAGTGAATAAAGTACTGAAGGAACTAAAAGAGATAGTGTTTAGGGATAAAATATGCCAAAAATGAAATTGAAGCTATAAAGAAGAGTCCAGTAGAATTGGTAAACTCATTGCCTGAGATGAGAATTGATCTAAAGGCTAGGCAAAGCAGATTAGATAATGCAGAGGAATCAATAAGTAACCTAGAAGACAGGACAAATAGAAAGCACCCAATTAGAACAAAAGCAAGATAAACAAATGAAAACAACATAAGCGACCTATGGGATAATATAAAGCATGCCAATCTTCGTGTAATAGGGGTCCCAGAAGGGGAAGAAAGATCAAAGGGGATTGAAAAGGTATTGGAAGAAATCATGACTGAAAACTTCCCAAACTTAAAGAAGGAATCAGATATCCAAGTACAGGAAGCTCAGAGGGTCCCAAACAGGAAGAATCCAAATAGACCCACACCAAGACATATCATAATCAAGATGGCCACAGTCAAGGATAAAGAAATGATCCTAAAGGCAGCAAGAGAAAAGCAAAGAGTGAACTACAAGGGAACCCCCATAAGGCTCTCAGCTGATTTCTCTACACAAACACTACAGGCCAGAGGGGAGTGGCAAGATATATTCAAAGTCCTGAATGAAAAAAAGATGCAGCCTAGGATACTTTATCCAGCAAGGCTATCCTTTAGGATAGAAGGAGAGATAAAGAATTTCACAGACAAGAAAAAGCTGTAGGAGTTTAGCAACACTAAACCCATGTTAAAAGAAATACTGAAAAGTCTATCATAAATAGAAAAGCAGCAGGATGCTACAGAAATGAGAAACTCACAACTGGAAAGGTGATACCTCACGAATTAGAAATAAATTAAACATGAAATTATAAAAGAAGACATACAAATCATTGAGAGTGGGAGAGGGAGGCAGGGAAATACAGAATATATTTTTTTCTTTCTTTTTTAAATATTTTTCTTCTCAGTAGGATGGGTTCAAGATATAGTAATGGGCTAACAGACTTACAAAAAAGGGTAACCACAAGCCAAAAAATGACAAGGGAGTCACAAAAACTAAATAAAATCCATGATAATACAAAGGAAAATTACCAAACCACAAAAGGAAGAAGAAAGGAACAAAAAGGAAATACCAAGTCAACTGCAAAGATAAGTTCAAAATGGCAATACACACACATCTATCAGTAATTACTGTAAATGTTAATGGACTAAATGCTCAGGTCAAAAGACATAGAGTGGCAGACTGGATAATAAAGCAAGAACCTTCAATATGCTGCATACAACAGACCCACTTTAGGGAGAAGGACACATATAGATTGAGAGTGAAAGGATGGAAAAGGATATTCCATGCAAATGGAAAAGCCAAAAAAGCAGGTGTAGCAGTACTGATTTCAGACAAAATAGACTTCAAAACAAAGGCCATAAAGAAAGATAAAGGACATTTTATAATGATTAAAGGAGTAATATAAGATGAGACTATTACACTCATTAACATATATGCACCCAATATAGGACCACCAAAATACATAAAACAACTACTAACAGAGATAAAGGGGGATATTGATGGGAATACAACCACAGTTGGAGATTTTAACACTGCATTAACATCACTAGACTGATCTTCCAGACAGAAAATAAATAAGGCAACAGAGAAATTAAATAATACAATAGAAAATTAGATTTGGTGGATATTTTCAGAGCATTACACCCCCCAAAAATGGGGTATACATTCTTTTCAAGTGCACATGGAACATTTTCTAGGATTGACCATGTACCTGGGCACAAAAGAAACCTCAACAATTTTAAGAAGACAGAAATTATCGCAAGCATCTTTACCGACCACAATGCCATGAAACTAGAAATCAACCACAGAGAAACAAAGGAGAACAAAAGGAAAGCATGGAGATTAAACAACATGCTGTGAATAAAACAGTGGGTCAAAGATGAAATCAAAGTTGAAATTAAAAAATACCTTGAGACAAATGACAACGAAAACACAAACACAAAATTTATGGGACACAGCAAAGGCAGCGCTAAGAGGGAAGTTTATAGTGATACAGGCCTTCCTAAAAAAAGAAGAACAATCTCAAATAAACAATCTAACCCACCAACTAAAAGAATTAGAAAAAGAAGAACAAAAAAACCCAAAAGGAAGCAGAATGAAGGAAATAATAAAGATCAGGGAGGAAATAAACTAAATAGAAATTTTAAAAACCTTAGAAAAAAATCAATCAAACCAAAGCTGTTTTTTTGGAAAAAGTAAATAAAATCAACAACCTCTTGCCAAACTCACAAAGAAGAAAAAAGAGAGAGCACAAATAAGCAAAATAAGAAAGGAAAATGGAGAAATTACAACAAATAAAATAGAAATACAGAATAAAAAAAAACTATATGGAACCAAAAATGGATAACCTAGAGGAGATGGACAAATTTCTGGAAACATACAGTCCACCAAGACTGAATCAAGAAGAAACTGAACACTTGAACAACCGATCACTAGAAATGAAATCAAAATAGCAATAAAAAAAACCTCCCTACAAATAAAAGTCCTGGACAGGATGGCTTCACCAGGGAATTCTACCAAACATACAAAGAAGAACTCATACCAGTCCTTCTCAAACTCTTCCAGAAGATTGAAAAGGGGGGAATACTCCCAAACTCATTCTATGAGGCCACCATCACCCTGATACCAAAACCAGGCAAAGACACTACCAAAAATGAGGATTATAGGCCAATATAACTGATGAACATAGATGCAAAAATCCTCACCAAAATATTAGCAAATAGAATCCAACAACACACGAAAAAGATTATACATCATGACCAAGTGGGGTTCATCCCAGGGACACAAGGCTGGTTCAACATATGCAAATCAATCAATGTAATACATCACATCAACAAGAGAAAGGACAAAAACCACAAGATCATCTCAATAGATGCAGAAAAAGCTTTTGATAAAATTCAACACCCATTTATGATAAAAACTCTCACCAAAGTGGGTATAGAGGGAACATATCTCAACATCATAAAAGCTATATATGACAAACCTACAGCCAGCATAGTACTCAACGGTGAAAAACTCAAAAGCTTCCCACTAAAATCTGGGATAAGACAAGGATGCCCACTATCACCACTCCTATTCAACATAGTCCTGGAAGTCCTAGCCACAGCAATCAGGCAAGAGAAAGAAATAAAAGGGATCCAAATTGGAAAAGAAGAGGTAAAAGTGTCACTATATGCTGACGACATGTTACTATATAGAGAAGACCCTAAAAGGTCCACACAAAAACTACTAGAGCTGATTGAAGAATTCAGCAAGGTAGCAGGTTACAAGATTAACATTCAAAAATCAGTGGCATTTCTTTACGCTAACAATGAATCAACAGAAAAAGAAAGTAAAGAAACAATTCTCTTTAAAATAGCACCCAAAGTATAAAATATCTGGGAATAAATCTAACCAAGGAGGTGAAAGAATTATACACAGAAAACTATAAACCATTGATGAAGGAAATTAAAGAAGACTTTAAAAAAATGGAAAGATATTCCATGCTCTTGGATTGGAAGAATCAATATTGTTAAAATGGTCACACTGCCCAAGGCAATCTACAGATTTAATGCAATCCCTATCCAATTACCAAGGACACATTTCACAGAACTAGAACAAATCATAATAAAATTTATATGGAACCATCAAAGATCTAGAATTGCCAAAGCATTACTGAAGAGAAAGAAAGAGGCTGGAGGAATAACCCTCCCAGACTTCAGACAATACTATAGAGCTACAGTCATCAAGATAGCGTGGTATTGGTACAAAAACAGACATATAGACCAATGGAACAGAATAGAGAGCCCAGACATGAAACCACAAACTTTTGGTCAACTCATCTTCGACAAAGGAGGCAAGAATATACAATGGAATAAAGACAGTCTCTTCAGCAAATGGTGTTGGGAAAACTGGACAGCAGCATGTAAAACAATGAAGCTAGAACACACCCTTACACCATACACAAAAATAAACTCAAAATGGATCAAAGACTTAAACATAAGACAAGATACAATAAACCTCCTAGAGGAAAACATAGGCAAAACATTATATGACATACATCTCAAAAATGTTCTCCTAGAACAGTCTATTCAAGCAATAGAAATAAAAGTAACAATAAACAAATGGGACCTAATGAAACTTAGAAGCTTCTGCACAGCAAAGGAAACCATAAGTAAAACAAAAAGACAACCTACGGAATGGGAGAAAATTTTTGCAAATGAAACCGACAAAGGCTTGATCTCCAGAATATATAAGCAGCTCATAAGACTTAATAAGAAATAACCAAACAACCCAACCCAAAAATGGGCAAAAGACCTAAGCAAGCAATTCTCCAAGGAAGACATACAAATGATCAATAGGCACATGAAAACATGCTCAATATCACTAATTATCAGAGAAATGCAAATCAAAACTACAGTGAAGTAGCACCTCACACCAGTCAGAAGGGCCATCATTCAAAAATCCACAAATGACAAATGCAGGAGAGGCTGTGGAGAAAAGGGAACCCACCTACACTGCTGGTGGGAATGTAGTTTGGTGCAGCCACTGTGGAAAATAGTATGGAGATTCCTCAAAAGACTAGGAATAGACTTACCGTATGACCCAGGAATCCCACTCCTGGACATATATCCAGAAGGAACCCTACTCCAAAATGACACCTGCACCGCAATGTTCATAGCAGCACTGTTTCCAATAGCCAAGACATGGAAACAGCCTAAATGTCCATCAACAGATGACTGGGTAAAGAAGAGGTGGTATATTTATACAATGGAATACTATTCAGCCATACAAACCGACAACATAACGCCATTTGCAGCAACATGGATGCTCCTGGAGAATGTCATTCTAAGTGAAGTAAGCCAGAAAGAGAAAAAAAAAAACCATATGAGATCGCCCTTATGCGGAATCTAAAACAAACAAACATACAAAGCATAAATACAAAACAGAAATAGACCCATAGACATAGAATACAAACTTGTGGTTGCCAAGGGAGTCAGGGGGTGGGAAGGGATAGACTGGGATTTCGAAATGTAGAGTGGATAGACAGGATTGTGCTGTATAGCACAGGGAGGTGTGTACTGGATCTTAACGTGGCTCACAGAAGAGAAAATGTGACGGTGAATGTATGCATGTTCATGTATGACTGAAGGATTGTGCTCTGCACTGGAATTTGACATAGCATTGTAAAATGATTATAAATCAATAAAAATGTTAAAAAAATAAAATAAAAATTTAAAAAATAATGAAATATAAGTTTTATTTTTCTTCTTTCAAAAAAAAGAAAAAAGATAACACAGGCTTCAAATGACACATTACACTGTATAGACATAATATATATACACAGTATATTCTATGTAAAAAAAAAAACCAGAATACATATTCTCTTCAAATGGACATAGAACATTCTCCAAGATAGATCACATGCTAAGCCACAAAATAAGTTTCAATAAATATAGGAAGATTGAAATCATATCAACTACTTTTTCTGAGCACAATGGTATGAAACTAGAAATTAATGTCAAGAATTAAAATGTATAAAAAAGACAAACATGTGGAGGCTAAACAATATGCTACTAAACAACCAATGGGTCAAGAACAAAATTAACGAGAAAATTTTAAAAGTATCTTGAGACAAATGAAAACAGAAACACATGTACCAGAATCTATGGAATACAGCAAAAGCAGTTTTAAGAGGGAAGTATACAGCATTACAGCCTTAGTTCAAGAAACAAGAAAAAACTTAAGGAATCTGACATTACACCTAAAGGAACTAGAAAAAGAACAAAGCTCAAAGTTAGTAGAAGGAAATAATAAAAATTAGAACAGAATAAATTAAAATGAGACTAAAAAATCAATAGCAAAGACCAATGAAACCAAGAGCTGGTTCTTTGAAAAGTCAATAAAGTTAATAAACCTTTAGCCATACTCATCAAAAAAAGAGTGAGAGAGAGGGCCCAAATAAATAAAATCAGAAGTGAAAAAGGAGAACTTACACCAATACCACACAAATACAGAGTACCATAAAAGATTACTATGAACGACTATATGGCAATAAAACGGACAATCTAGAAGAAATGGATAAATCCCTAGAAACATACAGTCTCCCAATACTGAATCAAGAAGAAATAGAAAATATGAATACACTGATTATCAGTAATGAAATTGGATCAGTAATCAAAAAACTCCCAAGAAACAAAAGTCTAGGACCAGATGGCTTCACAGGTGAATTCTATGAAACATTTAATGAAGAATTAATATCTATCCTCCTCAAACTATTCCAAAAAATTGAAGAGGAAGGATCACTTTCAAATTCACTATATAAGGCCAGAATTACCCTGATAACAAAACCAGATAGAGGCATAACAAAAAGGAAAATTATAGGCCAATTTCCCTGATAAACATAGATGTAAAAATCCTCAGCAAAATATTATCAAACTGAATTCAACAATAGATTATAAATATCATATACCATAATTCAAGTGGGATTTATCCCAGGAATCCAGGAACACAAGGATGGTTCAATATCTGCAGTTTACTCAATTGATACACTATGTTAACAAGACCAAAGATAAAAATTGCATGATCATATCGGTAGATGCAGAAAAAGCATTTCACAAAATCTAACACCCATTTATGATAAAAAGTCTCTACAAAGTGGACATAGAGGAAACATATCTCAACATAATAAAGGCCGTATATGACAAACCACAAGTAACATCATACTCAATTGGGAAAATATAAAAGCATTTCCTATTAGCCCAGGAACAAGACAAAGAAGCCCAGTCTTCCCACTTTTATTCAAGAGAGTATTGGAAGGTCTAGCCACAACAATCAGACTATAAAAAGAAACAAAAGGGATCCAAATTGGAAAGGCACAAGTAAAACTGTCACTATTTATAAATGACATGATAATATATGTTAAACCCTAAAGGCACCACCAAAAAAAAAAAAACCATTAGAACTAATAAATATGTCCAATAAAGTTGCAGAATACACATTTATATACAGAAATCTGTTGTGTTCTATACACTAATAATGAGCTAACAGAGACGAATTTAAAAAGACAATCCCATCTATAACTGCATCAAAAAGAATAAAATACCTGGGATTAAATTTAACCACAGAGGTGAAAGACCTGTACTCTAAAAACTATAGGACATTGATGAAAGAAATTGAAGAAAATACAAATAATGGAAAGGTATACTGTGTTCATGGATTGGAAGAATTAATACTGTTAAAATGACCATACTACCCAAAGCAATCTAAAGATTCAATGCAACTCCTATCAAAACACCAATAGCAGTTTCACAGAACTAAAACAAATAATCCTAAAATGTGTATGGAACCACAAAAGACCACCAAATAGCCAAAGCAATCCTGATAAAGAATAGAGCTGCAGGTATCATGTTTATTGATTTCAAACTATATTACAGAGCTATAGTGACCAAAACAGTGTGGCACTGGCACAAAAGCAGACACATAGATCAGTGGAACAGAATAGAGAGCCCAGAAGTAAGCCCATACTTACACAGTAAATTAATCTACAACAAAGGAGGCAAGAATATAAAGTGGGAAAAAGATAATCCTGTCTATAAATGGTGTTGGGTAAGCTGGACACATACACACAAAAGAATAAAACTGGACCACTTTCTTGCACCATATACAAAAATAAACTCAAATGGGTTAAATATTTAAATTTATATTTAACCATATAAATTCTAGAAGAAAACATAAGCAATAAATTCTTTCACATTGGTCTTAGCATTATCTCTTTCAAGGGCAACAAAAGCAAAAATAAACAACTGTACTATATCAAACCGAAAAACTTTTGCACAGTGAAGGAAACCATTAATGAAGCAAAAAGGCAACCTACTGAGTGGGAGAAGGTATATGCAAATTATATATCTGATAAGGGGTTAATACCTAAACTACACAAAGAATTCATAAAACTCAATACCAAAAGAGCAAGTAATCTGATTTCAAAAATGGCAGAGAACCTGAATAGATATTTTTCCAAAGATATACAGATGGATAACAGGCACATGAAAAGATATTTAATATCACTAATTGTCAGGGAAATGCAAATCAAAACCATAATGAGATATCACCTCACACTTGTGAGATGGCTAGTACCAAAAAGACAACAAATAACAAGTGTTGGTGAGGTTGTGGAGAAAAAAGAACTCTCATATGTCATTGGCGGGAATGTAAATTGGTGCAGCCCCTATGGGAAGTGGTATGGAGTTTCCTTTAAAAATTAAAAATAGAATTACCTTATGATCCAGCATTCCCACTCTTGAAAACCTATCTGAAGAAATCACAAACACTAATTTGAAGAGATACATGCACACCTATGTTCACTGAAGCTTTATTTACAACAGTCAAGATGTGGAAGCAACGTCAACAGATGAATGGATAAAGATATGATACATACATACATATATATATATATATATACACATACACACACACACATACATACATACACATACACACATATACACACACAAGGGAATGCTACTCAGCCACAAAAAGAATGAAATCTTGTCAATTTGCAACAACATGGATGGATCTAGAGGGTATTACCCCAAGTGAAATAATCAGACATAGAAAGAGAAATGATGAATGATTTCACTTATAAGTAGAACCTAAAAAACAAAACTAATGAATAAACAAAACAGAAACAGTCATAGATATGTACAGAGAACAAACTGGTTGTTGCCAGAGGGAAGCGTGATAGGGAAATGGAGGAGTATAGGTGAAATGGATTAAGTCATACAATAAACAAGTCATGGGGATATAAAGTACAGCACAGAGAATATATTCAACAACATAGTAATAAATTTGGTGACAGATGGTTACTAAACTTCCCATGGAAACCATTTTGCATTATGTATAAATGTTGTACCACTATGTTGTACACTTGAAACCAAAGTTGTATGTCAACTATACTTCAATAAAAAAAGAAAAGGCTCCTAATACATTTTATTATTAATGGCAGATTATAATCCATATAATACTAGCCCAATATTTAATTAAAATTATTTCTATATGCATAGTCAGAAGACTGTATAAATATACATCAAAATGTTAATATTGTCTATATCTGGATGGTGGCATTCTAAGTTATCTTTATTTTCTTCTTAACATTTTTTATTATTTCTTAAGTTTTGTTAATGTTCATGTAATAGTTCTGTAATCTGAAAATGTTTTCTTAACAAAAGGGATAAGAAATATGTGTAGGAACTTTACGATCTTTGGGTGAATGCTGTTTTTCTCAATGTTACCTACTTATACTTCACAGGTTTTTTATTTGACTGTTTTTGTGTGCCCAGCATTATGGTAAACACTGAGAAACATTTAATGCACTGGCAATATTTTATTTCCCTTCGTTCCTTCATCCCCTTACTCCCACACTCACTTCCTTTCTTTCTTCCTCCCTTCTTTCCTTTCTCCCCAACTATATGCCTCCTATGAAAAAATATTATAAAAAGACATTTCATTCTCTTCTTCCTTAGAGAAAGCCAGTCATTGCTTTTGTTTTCCCTGAGGGCACTGTAACATATGGAACTGATGTAAAATCAAAACAAAATAAACCTTTAAACTAAAGAAATAATTAGCTGAACCGAGCCATAGAATATTACTGAAAATGCTCACCCAAATGCTACTTGTTTTGGTAGTCTACAGTTTGTAAAGAAAACAATCATCAAGATTTTCATGTGGAAAAATAAGCAATCTGAGGCTCACTTCTTTTCCTCACTGTCAGGGTCCATCAACTCCACCCTGTCCCAGGTTCCCATTTCACAACTTGGGAGGGTAATAGAGTGGGGAGAGAACTTTCGGCAGAAAAAAGAAAGGATCATGAAAGCAGTGTCCCAGAAAAACAAGAGTGTTTGGTAGATTGCTTCAGGGCAATAGAAGATTAAGGTTCTTTCAATCTTACAACCTCGACACAAGGTCCTGGAGGAGACAGAGTGCCATTTAGATAAAGAGAAAGCAGGGAATTGCTGAGTCACTCTTCTTTATGCTCTCAGCTCAGTGGAGAGAAATAAGTTGTGACATTCAGGTGTTCCTCTAGGTCGTTCTAACCAGCTCACCAGAAATATAAAATAGGAAAGAGGACTATTTATTTTCATTCATGAATAGCAAGGAAAGCACAATGAGTACAGAGCTCTTGATTTTTTTTTTTTAAGAGATAATACACTTAATGAGCTCAGTAATGATAGCAGAGCATTACATGTCTGGAGAATCTACATCATCTTCTAGTTGGACAAACTCAATTTTAATATTGAAAAGAAAATTTCTAATAAAGAGCTGATATGTATTTTAAAGTTTTCACAAATGATTTTTTTACTTTATATTTAAGTACCCTCAAATTCATATCACTATTTGGTAAGAAAACAATTAAAAGACACAGGGAGTCTATGATACACTAGATAGATTCTGGCTCTTTTTTAAATGTGTAAATATATATCTGATACAAAAATATATGCAATATTTTGAAAATCTAGTCCACCACAAATAGCTTAAAAGTTCAATTTTTAAAAGTGCCATTAAAAGTCAAAACCTACACCTAGCCACCTGATTCTGGAAATTAGATCGTCACATCATTACAAGAAGAGTATATAATATAAATGAAACATAAAATTCCAAGTGTAATATGAACAGAGTTGAAGCAATAGCTGAACTTAAGAGTTAAAGAACATCAACAATTTAGTTATTACTCCACGTATCAATTATTAAAGCTGATACAGGCCCTGTCACACCTTACATACTCACTTAGGGGGATATATACTCATTTAAAGTGACATCAGCACCAGAGTAAAACATGTATTGTAAAGGAATTAACAGGTAGGTGTGGATATATGCATTCATTTTTAACAGGAGATTTTCTTTATCAAAATAAAATACCTATTCAGAAGTTTGCCTCTTCCATATGGAGACAGGTGTGTTTGTTCTTAATTCTAGTTGGCAGCAATGATCTCACCAAGTTCAGACTGATACCTGGCCTCCTTCACCTCTTTGTGGCTCAAGTGTATATAGGCTAACATGAAAGAAACAGAAAGCTTGAAACTAAATATTTTGTAAGTCTGTCAATGACCAGGGTCTAGGGCTGTCTATGACCAAGTTTACAACTCTGTCTGCCTCCAAGGGCTGGAAACTGAAGCTCTGGCTAGGAGCAGAGTGAAGCTAACTAGCCCTCCTGAGGGCTGAATCCTCAACTTCTACTCATTAAAACCAAACTCAAACCAAGTGAACTAACCAACCCCTACAAAATGTTTAGTCTCAATGAACAAATTCATTTTAAATTTGGAAAATGCAAGTAGTCAACATATGCAATCCATAGATGAGCTTAAATCAAAGCTGTTCAGAGTCAGCCAAGAGAGAAACTCAGAGGAGTCTGAGAGGTTAGAAATGTGGTCAGGGAATAAGTAAAATTCATCCTGAACCAAAGCCAGATAACTGCACACGTCTGCAGCCAAATACTCTCAGACAGAGACAATTGGGAGATGGGAGCCTTTCAGAGAACAGCAAAATCCAGGGCGACCAAGAGGCAGGAGTTTTTCCAGCTAATATGCAGAGATATGGTAAGGGTTTGGGGAAGGCTCTATATTTGAGGGTGAGTATGATGGACAGTACATTGGTCTGAGGGATCAAGAGATCCAAATGAAAGCATATATCAAATTAAAGAAAAATAATAAGAATGCATTGTCCAACAGACACAGACTAAACCATCCACCCAAATTGTTATTAATACTGTTATTTTTATCAAAGCACAATAATGATTACTTGCTATGTGCCAAGCACATCAATAAAGCTTTGCCTGGATTAATCCTCAAAACAACCCCATGAGGTAGGTATTATTTTAATCACATTTTATTGATGAAACTGAAGCACAGAGATGAGACATAAAGAAAATGGAAACAATTATTTTTGGTTGATGTAAGAAAAATTTTATCTTTAGTGGAACACTTATTCAAATTAAATAAATTTACTCACTTGGTATTAGAAATGTGTTCCTTAAATTTTTGTACCTGCAAGGCCATTGAGAATTTCTATGAATCCAGCTTTTCATCCCCATTGTCCAATAATTATATTGAAAACATCAAAGCCTCCAATATAACTGAAATTGTCAAAGTGATCTTAAAAGCAGATGGGAAGACAAGTCAAATATAGACTCAAGTGGCATAGAAGGCCTGTCTCATTCATGAGAACGAAACTTCTTGCTATCAACAATGAATAACTGAAACTTCTGAAAATTCCTTCAAAACATACCCCCTCCAGCTCATCTGCCACCCATTGGACCTCCCATTGTACTTCTAGAGACCCCTATTCTCCCATTTGTAAAATATGGCTCTGAGAAATATTCAGCCAACTGAATAAATGGAGAGAAATATGCCCCCTATTTTTTTCATTCCAACTTCTAGCCTGAATCATCATTTTATATAACTTCTCCAATAATCATAATACATTTTATCAATGTAAAGTTTCTCACACTACTGAAATGTAACACTGATCCTAGAAAAATACTAATAAAATATGAGCATTGTATTTTACTAGCTGTAAATGTATATTAAAGGACAATTTTTCAGTAGGGTGACAAAACTGCCAAGGATGATACTTTTCTATTGAATCATGTTGAATACTGACAATACACATTTTTAAATGGGTTTGTAAGGTTATTTTGTTTGAATGCAATGACTTGGTACCCAAAATATTTAATAATAAATAAATGCAAAAGTTATAATGGTAAAAGAGTATTGTTCTTCCTACCACTATTGAAGGTCAAATATCCTACTTAATTTGGCCTTAACTGTTTTGCAATGCTTTGGATTTTGTTGCATTATAAAATTTGGTGTGAATTGTATATGTGGAGCAAGTATCATAATTTCAGGATATATTCTCATTACAAAGAATATTCACATAAAAATAACAAAGATATTTCATCTTACTAAGTAGTAAGAAGAGAATGTATACAGAAATATTATAAATGAAATATAATATACATACCAAAGGGACTTCAAGTTGATTTTCATTCAGAATTGTTCACATCCTACTGATTTGAATGGGTTGTACATAAACCCATACATCTATTCCACATAGTCATATTTGCTCTAAGGAACGTGGCAGGTATATGGTGCTCATCTAGAGGAACACAAATAACTTCACAGGGGTTCTAATTTACAATTTCACTTCTTGATATACTTAAGGATCTCAAAGTAAATTTCCACCTCAAAATTTTCCCTGTGATAAAATACATTTACCAACATGCGTAATGTTTCCATCAGCTTACTCATCCTGGTAGAAGTATACTGATAGGAAACAGATGGATATCAATTATTACAAATGCCAAGAAAATGAACTAATTGCTCAGATTCATTTCAATGAATATTTATTTAGAGCCTAATATAGTAAAAAGCATTGCTCTACAAGAAGAAAAGGAGAACAGTTCTTTTCAGAGGACTCTGAAAGTACAGTGCTTGAGTTCAAACCCCAGCACTGCTGCTTACTAGGTGACTGAACATGGGGTAAATTACAAAATCCCTTTCAGCCTCAATTTCACCATTTGTAAAATGCTGATGATAATAGAGCCTACCTAAGAGAAATTTGGTAGAATTAAGTAAAATATTCCACGTAAAGCTCTCAGTACAGTGCCTGGCATATACTAATTGCTCAATAAGTGTTATCTATTGTTGTTATTCTATTTAGTAAAATAACACAAATGCAAGGTAGACTATGCTAAGTGCTGCCAAAAATGTACAAAGTTCTAGGGGATTCAAAGGAAAAGGAGCTGTGTCCACTTGTAGGATTGGAAAAAAGTTTTCTCATATTTCATATAAGAAATTACATATTTCAATTCTATATCAACTATTAAGAGATTAGAGGGGCCTGAGAAGGTTTAGTGGCCATTTATAGGCGGAGAGAACAAGAATGATCAGAGTTCACAAGCGAAATATACATAGTGTAAGTGGGAAGTAATAAATGTTCTGTTTTTGGTTGCATTCCTGGGTAGTAACGGGAGTAGGAAAAGACAAGACAGAAGAAGCAGAATGGGTCAATATTGTGCACTGACTTGAATTTAAATGACTTACTTATGTTTATCTTGGTATGCAGTGGGAGCTACAGAAGAATGCTGAGCAAAGGAGTCCCATGACCAATATAGCAATCGGTGAGGTAGATAAAAAGTAGGAGATGATGTAGGAAGATATTGCAATGGTCTATTAAAGAAAGGATACACATATCTGACCAACAAAACTGGTAGTGGGAATGAAAAACACAAGAACGTTAAGATACAGTTTGTTAAAGTAAACCCAGCCAGACTTGGTTGTCAACTTACAAGGTAGACATGATGCAAAAGGAGAAGAAGGGAGAGAAATCCAAAATTTCCTTATCTGCAGTCAGTGGCTATATATTCAAAGCTATTCTCAGTGCCATTGGGGTGAAATCTCAGTCAAGTTCTACGGAACATGACATGGGAATAGAAACCAGGATCAGAAATTAGAACTGTAGCTCATTAAATAGAAGATGGTTCATCTTAATGACCCAGACCAGGCAAACAAACAAAACTAAAAGAAATGAACTTGGAAATTAACACAATATCTGTATTGTCACTGCTAGCATACAAAGAGGTTGCTTATTATTCAGAAAATTATATTTGCCTTATAATTTTTTATTAAACCATCATTTTCAATAAGTTAATTAGTGATCTTTTCCTACTTCTTTGTGTAGCTGTTTCTTGACTGATTAGAGACCCTTTGACAATATATCAATAGCAAATGATGGGTCCAGATGTCGTTAGGCCTCAGAATTACTGGACCAAAGGGTGAGATGTGACAAAGTGTCACCATTCACATCTAGTGGGTTTTAGCCACAATAACACTTTGCCTTCTCAGTAATGCCATGGGGAAATTTTAAGCAAGAAAAAAATATTTCCAATGCTTCCATAGAAATTATTTCCCAAGAACTAGAAAAAATGTTATTTCTATTAGAAGGCAATACCATTTGAAAGCATCATCAGTGAAAACTTTACTCTTAAATATGTATCTATAGCTTATTATACTCCTTAGGACAAATGGCACATGTACAATAATATCCTACAATACGTGACCATAGTTAACTGTGAAACTTCATCTTATTTTCTACTTTTCAAATAAGTAGTTGCATAGCAGATTCCAATGACCACTGTGAGCATTTTGTATCCAACAGAGTGGTGACTGGGAGCCATTTCTAAATTAAATTACAAATAACTGTTCAATACATCATCTCTCATTTATTTTTTGCTAGAAAGCCATCCCTTTTAATAACTAAACCTCAAGTTATTAAAGGACACTCAAATAAAAAATTTATCCACCTTTATTTGGCTGGTTATTATAAAAAAATTCAAATTAAAAATCAAAGGAGAGGAGAGTAGTAGAGCACATGCTTAGCATGCATGAGGTCCCTGGTTCAATCCCTAGTACCACCAATAAAAATAAATAAAAAATAAAATAAAACTGAATTACCCAGGACATTTTTACAGAACTGGAATAAACGATCCTAAGATTTATATGGAATCACAAAAGACCCAGAATTACCAAAGCATTATTGAAGAAAAAGAACAATGCTGGAGGAATAACTCTCCCAGACTTCAGACAATATTACAGAGCTACAGTAATCAAAACAGCATGGTATTGGCATAAAAACAGACATATGGATCAATGGAACAGAATAGAGAGCCCAGAAATAAATCCACAGACCTATGGAACGGGAGAAAATATTTGCAAATGATATGACTGACAAAGGCTTAATTTCCAGAATATATAAACAGCTCATACAACTTAATAACAAAAAAACTAACAACCTAATCCAAAAATGGGCAGAAGACCTAAACAAGCATTTCTCCAATGAAGACATACAAATGGCCAATAGACATAAGAAAAAATGCTCGATATCACTAATTATCAGAGAAATGCAAATCAAAAAACTACAATGAGGTATCACCTCACACCAGTCAGAATGGCCATCATTCAAAAGTCCACAAAAAATAAATGCTGGAGAGGCTGTGGAGAAAAGGGAACCCTCCTACACTGCTGGTGGGAATGTAGTTTGGTGAAACTATTATGGAAAACAGTATGGAGATTCCTCAAAAAACTAAAAATAGACTTGCCATATGATCCAGCAATCCCACTTCTAGGTATATATCTGGAGGGAACTTTCATGCAAAAAGATACACGCACACCAATGTTCATAGGAGCACTATATACAATAGCCAAGACATGGAAGCAACCTAAATATCCATCAATAAATGACTAGATAAAGAAGCTGTGGTATATTTATGCAATGGAACACTACCCTGCCATAAAAAAGAATAAAATAATGCCATTTGTGGCAACATGGATGGACCTAGAGATTGTCATTCTAAGTAAAGTAAGCCAGAAAGAGAAAGAAAAATACCATATGATATCACTCATATGTGGAATCTAAAAAAAAATAAAGGACACTATGAACTCACCTACAAAACAGAAACAGACTCTCAGACTTAGTAAACAATCTTATGGTTACTGGGGAAAGGGGGTGGGATGGGACAAATTTGGGAGTTTGATACGAACAGATCTTAGCCACTATATATAAAATAGATTTTACAAAAAGTTTCTTTTGTATAGCACAGGGAACTATGCTCATATCGTATAATAACCTTTAATGGAAAAAATATGAAAATGAATATATGTATGTATATGCAAGACTGGGACATTGTGTTGTACACCAGAAATTGATACATTGTAACTGACTGTACTTCAATTAAAAAAAAAATACCTTCGGCCAAAGGAATAAAAATAAAAAAATAAAAGGATATCCTTCAAAAAATCAAAATATTAACCAGATCAAATACAATTTCAATATAGTTACATAAATATTATCTGAAAAATCATGTCTATTATTTTTTAAAATTATGGTGAATTAATATTTAAGTGTCCAAATACATTTTGCCACCATATGGAGATGATTAATATATTTTTCACAACTTAACACTTTTAACATTAACACGTTTACATAATAACATTGCAGTTTTAAAATAAATAACACCACAGTTTTTCCAAGGCTAACATAAAAACAGCATAAACGAGAGATGAATCTAAAATTTTCCAGTGTCTCAGAACCCAAGAGTTAAAGTCAATAATTAACTATCTAAGTAGTGATCAAAATTTAAGACCACCATTTTGGTGGCTCTGTATTTACTCCACCAACTTATTTTCTTTTCCCTGAAACAGTCATTTTGATTCATGTAATTTCCAACTTTTGCCTCATTCCTAAGGAGGAGAGAAAAGCATCTTCAGTTGTCTATCAAAACTGTGTGTATATTCTTTCATTGTGTTTATGCTAAGGATTCTAAGTTTCCATTCTATATCATAATGTTACATACTCTTTTTTCATGATCCATAGAACAGATGTGTGCCTCTGATGAGGTGATGTCATTTCTCATGCAGGATGTCCATGAAACAAATAGTTGCAGTGGATAACTGAGTTAGATTTCTAAGTATCATTCTATTATTACCTGAATAACTTCCCATATTTCTCCCACTTTCAGATTCTCTTTCAAGTTCTTATGGCTGGCACTTCAACCAGGCACAAACTATGGTTTGATTTGTCTCAATTAAGAAACTCTATTTTATGTATCATCAAAATGACCCATTCTACCTAGCCAAGACTCCACTTTTTCACTAAGATTGTTTCAATGATAATCAAGTTATACTGGGGTCAATTTTAGTTCTTTTAGAGATTCATCCAGTATAATATTGATCACTGGAATCTATCATAGGTGCCATTTTAATTTTTGATACTTTCTTGCTGGCCATATAGGCAGAATACATAACACATTTAATGTTTTCTACTTTTTATTGATTCATCTGAAACTTCATTTAAGACTGATAATGAAGCTCATTATAACATAAAACTGTGCAGATACATCTTTTTCAGAATCAATGGCACATTGGTTTATGCTTGATGGTATTAGATCTGTTATTTACTTAAATATAGACCAAAGACATACAAGAACTTGAGGAAATGGATACCATATAATGCCAAATAAAACAAACAAAAACAGAATTATGCAGCCTTTCAAATATCAAGTAAACACACAAGCGTACATTAAAACTGGTGACTGTCGCACTTGATAGAAAGTTCTGTATTTTTGCCATTATGTTTAAGTAACAGTTTCAATATAAAACTTTATTAAATTTATCTATTTTTTCTAGGTTATCCAATTTGCTGATGTATAATTGTTCATAGCAGTCTCTTACGATGTTTGGTATTTCTGTGGTATCAGTTGTAATGTCTCTTCTTTCAATTATTATTTTAATTATTTGGGTCATTTCTTTTTTTCTTAGTCTAGCTAAGGGTTTGTCAATTCTGTTCATCTTTTTAAAAAAAAACTCAGGTTTGTTGATCTTTTCCATTGTATTTCTAGTCATCTATTTCATTTGTTTCTGCTCTAATCTTTATTTTTTTTTTCCTTCTGCTCAGTTTGAGCTTAGTTTGCTCTTCTTTTTCTTGCTCTGTGAAGTGAAAAGACAGGTTGTTCATTTGAAGTCCTTTTTTTCCCCTTAAATAGGTGTTCAACACAATAAACTTCCCTCTTAACTGCTTTGGTGCATCTCATAAGTTTTGGCATATTGTCTTTCTATTTTTGTTTGTCTTAAGATTTTTTTATTTCCTTTTTTGATTTCTTCTTTGGTCTATTGGTTTTTTTCAGGGGTGTGCTGTTTAATTTCCACATATTTCTCAACTTTCCAAATTTCCCCGTTATTGATAGCCCGCATGAGCTTCTAAAGACAGCACACAGATATCAGCAGGCAGGTCAACTCTGCTGGATTTAGAGAAGGCACACAACCTCGAACACTTCAGGCACTGTCCTGAAGGTTCAAATAAACAGAAAGTCCTCAGCATCCAGGCTGGCTTTGCAGTATTGAGAGACGGCACAATATCTTGCCAATTAAAACAACATGAATGAACCTGGAGGACATTAAGCTAAGTGAAATAAGCCAGGCACAGAAAGACAGATACTGCATGATCTCACTTACATAGGATCTAAAATAGGCAAACTCATAGAAGCAGAGGGTGGAACGGTGGTTGTGAAGGACTGAGGGGAGAGGGAAATGGGGAGCTGAGGGTCAGAGGGTATAAAGTTTCAGTTATGCAAGATAAATAAGTTCTGGAGATCAAACATACAGCTTAGTGCCTATAGCTAACAATACCATATTGTATATTTAAAATTTGTTAACAGGGTAGATCTTATTACAATGTTCTTAACAGAAGTACGAACACACACAGATAATAATAACGAGGGTAGGAGAAAACTTTGGGAGGTGATGTATATGTCTGTAGCCTTGATGATAGTGATGGTTTCATGGGTATATAAATATGCCCAAACTCATCAAATTTATGTATGATAAATATGTACATCTTTTTGCATATCAATCACACCTCAAAAAGTGGTTTAAAAAATAAAATAAAGCTGGAGGGGGGAAGGTATATGTTAGTGGTAGAGCTCATGCTCAACATGCATGAGGTCCTAGGTTCAATCCCCAGTACCTCCTCTAAAAATTAATAAATAAATAAGCCTTACTATCTTCCCCCAAAATAAATAAATAAAAATAAATTGCACCAAAAAAATAAAATAAAATAAGGCTGGAAAAAACTTTTCTAAAATAAATCTGAAAATATTTTATTACCAAGTCTATAATAAAAATAATAATGTTCATGGCAGAAAATGCAAACAATACACAGAGTATAAAGTAAAAATAAAAGTTGTACTCTTCTCTCCCTCCCTCCCCAGAGGAATCTACTATAAACAATTTGTGTGTATCATGCTAGATAATATATGTATATTCAAAATACAGACATAAATATAGACATATCACGTGAAAATATACAAGACAGATAGACAGGCTTGGTATATATATATATATAAATACAAACAGGACTCTCCCATCCACATTATTATATAGACTGATTTCTTCACATAAGGTATTATGGATACATTTTTGCACCAATGTACCTAGATCATTCTAATTATTTTCAAATGCTATTAGTATTCATTTTTATGGATATACTATAATATATGTGATCAATCACCCATTTTCAGACAAATTATTTAAGCTTTTATTATTACAAATAATGGAACAACACTTGCATTATCTATACCGATGTCTATTTGTGAGTTTACCTCACAATGATAAACCAAAGCAACTTTGTAATGGTGGGATTGATAGAAAAATTTTGAATTTAAATTGACATATATTGGCAAATTATCCTCTCAGACTGAACCAATATGTAATCCTACAAACAATAAATGAATGCCTGTTTACATAATCCTCACCCAAATTAGGCATTATTAAGCTTTTTAATTTCATATTTAAAAATTTAAATGGTGTCTTTTCATTGGTTTTAATCTGATTTTATTTATTTATTAATGACTGATATTGAGTACATTTTCAAATATTTCTTTTCTGTAACTCTCTGAACATATACTTTACCTCATTTTTTCTATTGTATTAACCATATTGTTATTTTTTGGTTTATAAGAACTCTTTGTTCATTCAGGAATTATTTTAATCCACAAATATTTTTCAGTTTCTCATTTGATGCCTTAATGGTACTTTTCAATTAAAGAATTTTTTCAGTTTTTATTAGTCAATTCCATAACATTTTATTTATGGTCTCTGAACCTTATGATATCATTCTTCATGTCAAGTTAAAAATGAAAATGCCTGTTTGTTTCTAGTACTGTTTGTCTGTCTGGTTTGTTTTAACTGCTTTATTGAGATATAAATTACCTCTTCTAAAGTGCACATTTAAAAAGTATACAGTTTGAAAAGTTTATATATATATATATATAATATACACATATTATATACATACACACACACACACACATATCTGTGAAACCATCGCAGCAATCAAGATAGTGAACTTAAGCATCATCCATAAAGGTTCGCAGGGCCCCTTGGTAATCCCTCCTTCCTGCTCCTCCACCTCCCTTTCCCCAAAAGCCAACTACATATTTTCTGTCACTACAGATTAGTTTGTATTTTCTAGAATTTTATATAAGCAAAAACATTCAACATGCAATTTTTTTTTATTTTTTGGCCTAGATACTTTCACTCTACACAATTATTTTAAGATTCATCCAAGTTATGTGTTCATTTCTTTATATTGTTGAGTTGTATTCCATTGTATGGATGTGATCAATTGGTTTATTCATTCACCTGTTGATGCACATTTGGGTTCTCCAGTTTCTGGCTATTACAGGTAAAGCTGTACAAGTCTTTTTATGAACATATGCTGTTATTTCTTTTGGGTAAGTACTTAACAGTGGAAAGGCAGAATCATAATGAAGGTACATGTTTAACATTTAATAAACTGCAAAAATGTTTTCCAAAGTAGTTGCACCAAGAGAGGAGATCATGATGGCAGAATAAGAGGATGTGGATCTCACTTCCCCCCATAAACACATCAAAAGTACACCTATATATGGAATAATCTGCACCAAAATCTAACTGGAAACTGGCAGAAGGACTAATGTACAACTAAGTCTTTCAGAAAGAGACACACTGCACCTAGGAAGGGAAGAAGAGTGATCAGATTGGGAATTGTGCCCCTCGGAGGGGACTCAGAGTTAAAAAGAGATTACACAGGCAGCCACCCAACCTGCGGAGCAAGTGTGTTGAGCCACAGACTGGGTGTCCCAGTCCTGGGGTCCTGCTGGAGGAGACAAGACCCCATGGCTGGTTGGAGGGCCGCTGAGATAGCTAGAAAGGCTGGAGAAGCCTGGAATCTGCTCATGAGGATCACGCACATGCACTGCCTTGCCCATGAGGCAGGGCAGAGAGAGGTCTGCTCCGGTGGCTGCTGGGTTTCCTGTGACCACCTCAATGCACACCCTAGCCTGAGCCAACTGAACACTCTGGCCCTGTTCACTCCATACCACAGTGTGGCACTGGATCTGGGTAGCCAGGACTGGGGAAAATATTCAAACTTGGGATGCAGAGGTGACTCAGTCCTGAGATGGAGCTTAGGTCGGGTGGCAGTGGCCACTGTTGGCACTTACTTGGGAAATGCCCCAGAAGCATCCCAGATTTCTGATAGCAGCCACTCTGCCACAGCTCACCCCCCAATACACACAGAGAAACCTCATGGGCCGCACTTCCCCTGTAGAGTGGTGGAGGCTGGAGACTGAGATCAGCAATGAGAGACAAAGCAGTCTTGTCAATGAGGCAGGGTGGAAATAGGTTGGCTATAGTGGCTGCCAGGTTTCCCATGACCACCTTGCTGTGCACTCCAGCACCAGTCAAGTGAATGCTCTAGCCCTGTTCAGTCCATGCCACAGAGTGGCACTGGATCTGGGACAACCAGGACCGGGGAAAAGATTCAACCTTGTGCTGCATCTGAGTGGAGCCACAGATGCCTACAGAGGCAGCACACTGGATCTCTGTATGCATATGAGCCCCACTTGCTTCAGTAGTCCTCTCATCTGAGGCAAAAGTCCTGGTGCAGGGAGAGGGAAAACGCACTCTTACAGGGAACAGTGCCAACTAGAGTCCAAACCTCGGGGCTTCTGCTCCAGTAACTTGAGATCAGACCTCATCCCTGACATGGCAATGATGGTCACTGAGCAGAGAAGAAGTCTTGCCTCACACCCAGTGCCAACTCTAGCCCTTCCATCTACAGCCCCACCTCCCACAGCTATTTGTTGACAGCTGCCAACAAACTCTGAGAAAAAACATAACTGGTGTCCACTTCAGATCTGGACCTCCAACCAAAAGGCACTGGGCACACACGGTCTGCATGAGGATGCTCCCACATAAGAACAGCTTTCAAGACCATGATAGGTAACTGTTTCACCTAAATTTATAGAGGCCGAGAAAGTTAAGAAAAATGAAAAGGCAGAGGAACTACTCTCAATTGAGAGATCAAGAGAAAAACCCTAAGAAATAAATAAACAATGAAATAGAAATATACAGTTTATAAGAAGAACACAAACAGAACCACACTGAGATATATCATAATTAAAGTGGCAAAAGTTAAAGAGAGAATTCCAAAGGCAGCAAGAGAAAAACCAAGAGTCATATCCAAGGGAATCCCCTTAAGACTATCAGCTCATTTATCTGCAGAAACTTTGCAGGACAAAAGGGAGTGTCATGATATATTCAAAGAGCTGAAAGGCAAAAGCCTGCAACCTAGGATACTCTACCCCCAAAATATTACCATTTAGCATAGAAGGAGAAATGAAGAACTTCTCAGAGAAGCAAAAACTAAAAGAACTCATCATTAAACTTACCCTGAAATAAATGTTGAAGGGTCTTTAAATGGAAAAGAAATAAGAACCTGTAGGAAAGGGAAAATCCCACTAGGAATGGTAAATATATAGTGAGAATAAAACATCACTCAAATAAGCCAGTACATCGATTAAAAGACAAAAAAAGTATAACAGCAAATATAACTACAATATACAATGAAGGATTAAGGATAAGCATGAATGTAAAATATGACATTAAAAAACACAAAATGTTGGGGAGGGGAGTAAAAAATGTAGATATTTTAGAATGTGTTTGAACTTAAATGACTACTAGCTTAAAACAAGTAAATTATGGGTCAACATATATGAACCCCATGGTAACTACAAATCAAAAGCCTACTATAGATATACAAAAACCAAAAAAGGAAGGAAAACAAGCATGCTAGTAAAGAAAAGAAAATCATCAAACCACAAGGGTAGAAACAAAAAGAAGAAATGGACAGAGAAGAAATACAAAAAAATAACTGGAAAACAAATAATGAAATGTCAATAAGTACATACCTATAAATAATTACTTTAAATGTCAATGGACTAAATAATCAAAGACATAGGGTGATTGATTGGATTTTTTAAAGACCCTTCAATATGCTGCCTACAAAAGACTCACTTCAGGGTTAAAAATACACAGATACTGAAAGTGAAAGTGAGGGGATGGAAAAAGATATTTCATGCAAATGGAAATGACAGGAAAATGGGGCTAGCAATATGCATATCAGATTTTAAAACAGGGGTTATAACAAAAGACAAAGGACACTATATAATGATAAAGGGACCAATACAAGAAGAGGATATTACACTTGACAACATATATGTACCCAATACAGGAGCATTTAAATACATAAAGCAAATGCTTAACAGACATAAAGGGAGAAACTGACAATAATACAATAATAGTAGGGGACTTTAATATTCCACTTACATCAATGAACAGATCATCCAGACAGAAAAATCAACACGGCAACTGTGATCTTAAATGACACAATAGGCTTGTAGTACTTAATAGATATCTACAGGACATTACATGTAAAAACAGGAGAATACACATTGTTTTCAAGTGCACATGGAATGTTCTCCAAGACAGATCACATGCTAGGCCACAAAACAAGTCTCAACAAATTTAAAAGGATACAAATTTTATCAAGCATTTTTCTTACTACAACAATATGAAACTAGAAATCTACTACAGAGAGAAAAATGGGAAAAGGACACATAATGGACATTAAACAACATGCTACTAAAAAAAACAATGGGTCAATGAAGAAATCAAAGAAATCAGAAAATACTTCAAGGGAAATTAAAATGGAAACACAACACTCCAAAATCTATGGGATGCAGCAAAAGCAGTTCTATGAGGGAAGTTTATAGTGATACAGGAATTCTTCAAGAAATAAGAAAAATCTCAAATAAACGACAACCTTTCATCTAAAAGAATAAGAAAAAGAAGAACAATTTCCAAAGTTAGCAGAGGAAGGAAACAATACAGATCAGAGAGGATATAGCTACTCAGTTCAGTTCAGAGATGTGCTTTGCTTGTTCCAGATAAGATTTTTTTTTCTGAATTCATGAAAATATTTTTCAATGATAGGTTTCAACTTTTAAAATGAAATGTCTTACTTCCACTGAAGCCTAGAAGAGTATATAACAGTGAATTCACTTGCCCACATAGCAGTATGTGACTAGGGCACTTCATTTCAATTTACCAACTCCTGTCAGACTCCTGGCCTTTTTATGCATTTGAGTTTGTCGCCACTGGTTTAGCAGGGGAAAGTAGGTTAATTACGGTCGTAGAACAGAGTAGCTGGAAATAAGACTGGAAAGGCATGACTGACTTATAGCATAAAGAGGCACAAATGAAGCAAAGGTAGATTAGCATGTATTGTATCGAGTGCCTATTATGTGCCAGCTCTTATAAAATTGAATCATCCAAACAGCATCATAAGTTTGATATAATTATCCGAACTTACAGATAAGACAACTGAGGTATATAGTGGTCAGATAACTTACCCAAGACCACTCAGCATGTCGCTAAAGCAGAATTTAAACACTTGTATCACATCCCCAAATTCTTCCCCTTTAGATGGATTCCCAAATCTGGTTATGATGACAGATACATCTGTTAGACTATAAAAATGCTGATTTCCAATCACTGCCCCCAGAGTCTGAGTCAGTCATTCAGTAGATCTGTGGAAGGGCTCTTGCTAGAATCTGCCTTTTACAAAGCTTCCTAGATGATTCGGATACAGCTAATCTCCAGACTAGCATTTGGGAAACATTTGTTCTGCCTTTCATGAAGGGATTTGATTGCCAGGCAGCCATGGAACTTCATCCCATAGGCACTGAGGAGCTGAAAGAGGTTTTTAAGCAGGTGAGTGGTATGAACAAATCTGCATTTCAGAAATTATCACTCAAGCGGCAGCAGAGTAGAGGATAAATGAGAGGGCAGAGACTGGAAACAAGCTCAGGAAGATTACTGCGGTAATCCAAGCAAGAAATGATGCGGCTTGAATGAAATTATTGGCAGCACGCCTCATTCCACTGCTATCCTCAGGATCCCTGTCATCAGAGGGAAGATTGTGTTCTGGCAAGGTCCTTTTGATACTTCCACTTAAAAAAAATGGAGCCAGTAATGCACTGGAGGTGCCTCACGTTAACTTATGAGTGCTCAACTGCACACATCTTCCCAACTGTCTGTGATAGCACGTTGGTTGCTTGAAATCAGCCATGGTGGAACTATTTACACCATGGAAACAAATCGAGACTTATTTTTTTGGAGTGAGAGCTAGTTATTGAATATTTATCAACACACCTCTGAATATAAACTCCCTTGGACAGGGGCCAAAGTAAATTTTTGGACAGTAAATCTTCAACTATAATGAGTCACACTCTAACATGGCTCTGATATTCTATTCAATAAAAAGATCATTTAGGTTGAAAGCTCATTCTGCACAAAATTATTACTTTTCCCATACATAAAACACTTTATGCATCTAATTTTATGTGCCCTCATTCAAGATCTAGGTTGATTCTCATTTTCCTTTAATGCAATTTTTATTTTCCTATAGATTTATAAATCACCGGAAGCTTATAGTTTTCAATATTATAGATTATCTTTTGTCCCAAGAAACTAAAAAAAATTTTTCTTTTATTTTTAACTTTTTCTTTTTCTATGTCTGTTCTGAAACAACATATTCAGGAATAGAAGGAATACAATGACATGGTAACATGACAGGATGCTCCTACATTACAGAATAGGGCAGGCTTTTAAAAAGTTAGTGGTATATAAACATTTTCAGTTGAAAGAGCAGTCATTGCAAATAGTACCTTTTCTGAGTAAAACAACAGAGTAGTGTGGGACTGTCATGAAGTGTCTGTAAAATTGGCAAAGACTGCCAGTTCACTAGCAGGGAGTTAACAGCAAACTCATTTTAACAGCATCTGCACTTCTTTTTAAACTACAGCTTGTGAAAAATGACGTTTACAATTTCTTAGTTGTACTATGTAGATGTGCTATCTCCAAAGTAAATGAGGTTTAGGTCATTTTTTGTTCTTGTTGAACAAAATCTCTCTAAATTGCCAGAGTTAGGAATGAATAGCTCAAGGGATTATATATAATGGGATCTCCAACTTCTTTTCACACCAGGCACGTTTCATTTTTCCCTTTAAAACGAGGTGACAGAGAATCCTAAATATCTGAAGGGTGTTAGGTGATGGCAAAAGCTGCCGTGTTCAGCATATTTTCTATTGGAAAGTACCACAAAGCTGTTTTTTTATTAGCAGACCACATTTCTGAGAAAAAAAAAATCCCTTTTCCAATCTTTGAAATTGGTACTTGATTATAATGAGGAAGAGTTTCTGCTCAGCAAATAGTAAAGAAAGCTCTAGGTTCCCTATTTTGGTGACCTCTGTAGACAGGAAAACAGACCATTAGCCACATTTGTGGATGAGTTTTAGGAACTCTTTGGCTAGGCTCTCTTCACAAAAATTAAAAGAGAAAAAAAACGTTGGTGATAAGACAGTAGGCTCTTTCTTCTCTCATTAAAAAAAAACAACCTATTTCTAGCCAAGTCCCCTCTAAAATGCCAAGGATAAGATGAGATCATTCAAAGCATTTTTAGTAAATTTAACATTTAAAAATCATATGCATTTGAAAATGGAGAATCAAACTTAATTCAACAGCAGCATTACATTTTAAGTAGAATACTTTTCATCGAATTATCTCTTGATGCCTCAAATGGCTATCATCAATGTCAACCCATATACACATATTACTGGTAGAAATTTTTAAAACAACATAAGCCCAAATATTATATCTGCAAGCCTTGGGTTATAACACTATTTTGCAGTATTAGTGATACCTACTTATATTAAAAGAAAGGCCAAGAAAATCCATTATTCTCTTGAGGAATGGCTGTAGTACAAAAGTATGTTAATCAGATATATGATACACTCTACTATTCTGAATAAAATAAATTCTTGTTATATTGCCAATACTCAATCATTCAAAATGAAAAGAACACGAAATTAGTCTACGTGAATTAACACACAGATCCAGACTGGAAGCCCACCTCTGTCTCCATTTAGGTGAAATCTTGAGCTAGTCATTTTACTTCTCTGTATTCTCATCTATGAAATGAAAATAATAATAGTTATATTGTAAAGCTACTGTATTAATTAAATAAAGTACATATATAATGGTACCTAACAGTGTCTGAAACATGGTAAGTGCTCCATAAATGGCAAGTGATATTTTTGATAATGTTATTACTGTAATTACTATAGTAAAATAGACTTTTAGGATGTCAGCTTAAACACTCAAAGATTATTCTTTAAATGAATGGCATAGATTTTTATTTCTTAGTAGATATAGTTGGTAGGGGATGGAATAACTCAGTGGTTAAGAACACGTGCTCTCAAGCTAGGCTACCTGAGTTCCAATTTTGGCTCTCTTATTTACTAGCTGTGTGTGACCCTTTTTGGTGCTTTAGTTTCATCAACGTCATTGTATTTATCATACATAATTTTGTGAAGATTAAATGAGTCATCATTTAAAAGAGTTAGCAATATGCCTGGCACATAGTAAGTACTCAGACATGTCAAAAGTCTTCAAAAGTGGAACAATCTATTATTTTTTTAACATTTTTTATTGAGTTATAATCATTTTACGATGTGTCAAATTCTAATGTGGAACACAATTTTTTAGTTATACATGAACATACATATATTCATTGTCACATTTTTTTTCGCTGTGAGCTACCACAAGATCTTGTATATATTTCCCTGTGCTATACGGTATAATCTTGTTTATCTATTCTGCATATGACTGTCAGTATCTACAAATTTTGAAATCCCAGTCAATCTATTATTTTTATTCAGAATAGCTGAAGTGTATCAGAAAGTTGATTAATAGACATTATGTGTTACAGCAGTTCCTAAAGGATACGTTGGCTTTAAGTAAGTAGCATTTTAGTTAATTATCCTTAATAGTAGATCATAGTGCTGGTATTATTATCTGAATTGACTGAACAAAACAAAATTGCCTTCTTGTTTTCAGAGACCACTCCTCTTTTTCATCCCTGTATAGGCTGTTCTTGTTCATTGGGGGCCAGATATCATACCAAAATGGCAATTCTGTCCAGGTTTTGGGAGATATTTATAATTTAAACAAAGACCCCTATGAATAGGATTGAATCTCAAAAGAGTCAGTAGGAGTTGGGTGGTTTAATTGGGCCCACTGCCAAGCTGGAGAAGAAGCCTAAGACCAAGATGGGGACTAGAATTTTAGTTAACTGGGTAGAATTTATAGGTTCAAGCCTGAAGGTAGCTAGCTTTATAAACTGGGCCAAAATAAGAATGGACAAAAAGTGCTAATATTTAAGGACTACACAAATAAGCATCACACCTCATGAACTCTGCATCCTACATTCCACTTGACAGCTAAAACATTCAGGGAATGAAGATGGCAAAGGAAGGTTGGAAAACACAGAGGGGCCCAATAATTAAGACTGGACCACTAGATCCTGTGCTCCATTCAGTGGCGGCGCTAAAACTATTTGTATACTTTCTGCCGAGGTACTGGCAGCAGATAGGACCAACCAACAGAAATATTTAGAGAAGAAAGCAAAAACAAAGAGAATAAGATAGCAATTCAACAATCCATTTCCTGGATCTCCTTGGCATGAGTTTCTAGGTGAACTCACAGGGACCTATGTGATGTCATTTGATACACTCAGAAGCCCATAATTCACTCCCAGGAATGATGCTATCCCATTGTTCTACTCTATTGGGCCTATTTACGGGTAAGCTATTTCCTAAAGAACAATATATTATGGCCATACTTTTACTAGGCTTTCAGGAAAAACTACTGTGCTGAATGAATTTAAGCAGATGGAATCATTCATTCTCACTTGTCTACGTGGATGTCTTTTACGGACAGAAATTAAATTGGTTTGATATGACTGGCTATTCACAAAGCGTGGGCAGTTTTTCCATAGGCCAATAATGGCAAAAATGAAAAAGTACTAGTTCTTTTGCTCAATGAGCCATCTTAACCCACTGCAGCCACTAAGATAGGCAAAGCTCCTCAGTTACATCTAATTCAGTCATAATCACATCACTGAAAACCCAGTGAAGGTTCATAGGCAATAAAGTCTTTAAGAATTTAGATGTCTTTCTTAGTATTGTGATTTACTTCTCAACTATATCTGAAAATCAGACTGTACTTCTTAATTAGCTATCTTTAATTTATAGGGCACTTATTAAAGTTAGACATATGAAAAGTGTTTTAAATTATTTAATTAAAATATTGTCATTCTAATATATTTTATTTAGGTGAATATGCATGTGTAATTTATACTGATGATTATGTATATAAGAAAATATGTTTGATTATAATGAGGAGAATATTTTAAACCAATATTAATTAGATTAAATTTAGGCTGAAATAATCTTACTGCAGTTTTAACTTTCCCTCAGAACTTGTTTTCTAAACAGATTCAATAATTCTGTTTTTAGCCAAGAAGAAAGTTAAAAACAAATCAGTACTTATACTTCACCCCAGATGGAGTAACAGGAACCTGGTTTACCCTTCCACCTGAAACAACCAAAAAGCTGGGCAAAATACATGAAACAATAATTTTCAAGACCCTAGACATCAAGCAACAAAGAACAGTGATCCTTTAGAGACATGAAAGAAATGAGATGAGATCTATAAATGTCTCAGCTTATTGCCTTGAGAGAGTTTCCAGGCCATGGTACAAAGAGGGGGAACCCAGACAGAGTCCAGTGGACTCCCTGATATGAGGAGACATTTTTTCAATGGAGTTAATGGGGATTGAACCCAGGATCTCATGCATGGTAAGCACATGCTCTACCACTGAGCTATACCCTCCCTCCAGGAGACATTGTTGAGAACAAAGAAGACCAAGGTGGCTAGAGTTCATAGGACAGACCAGAGAGGAGAGACTGGAATACAGGCAGAACTCTGAAGCTATCACAGGGTCCCCCTCAAGAATTCATCAGACGTGTGTATGGTGGTTAGTACATGTATGTGAAGAAACTACCTATGTCCAGAGAAAGAATCATCAGAAAGGATTAGAGGTAGTGATGTCTGGCGTTTCACACAGGGCTGACAAGAGTGCCTATTCCTGTCAGCCAAACAGAAACCTCTTCATTAATGGGGCATTGGGTAGAGTACCCAGAATAATCTCATCTCAGTAGTGGGAAATAATTAGACTTACCTTAAATGTTCTGATCACACTCAACAAATCTCAAAAGCAAGACCCAAAGTAATCAAACTGCTCCCACAAAACTTCACTGTGACCAAAAACAAAGCTCTAGAATATTTACAGAAACCAAAAAAATCCAGCACCCAACAAGGTATTACAATGTCTAGCATCCAATTAAAAATTACAAGGCAACCAAAGAGCTGGAAAATATAATTTCTCCCATAATGAAAAGAAAATAAAAAATCTGACTAAAGACTGACACAGATGTTATAATTAGGTTAAAAGTACATTAAAACAGTTAATACACTTGCATTTCATATGTTCAAAAAGGTAGAGATAAGGAAGACTTTTTTAAAACCACCCAAATCAAACGTCTAAGGATGAAAATTACAACATGTGAGAGGAAAAGTACACTGATGGGATTAATTAAAGATTAGACACTGAAGAAAAAAGATTAGTGAGTCTGAAGGCATAACAATAGACATTATCCAAGATGGAACACAATAAGAAAAGAACTTTAAAGAAGTGGAGTATGTGTGAGCTGTGGGAAAATATTAAGCAGACAGAGAGAGAGTACCTGAAAGAAAGGAGAGAAATCAGAGGCAGAAAAAATATTGAAAATACAATAGATGAAAATTTTGCAAATTTAATAATTATTTAATACTTCTTAATAATTATTGAGTTTGACAGGGCTGTATCTTTAGCCTTTCTGGACTGCTATAGCAAAAATATCATACACTGAATGGCTTAAATAACAAATACTTATTCAGTTCTAGATGCTGGAAGGGCAACATCAGGGTAGTGGCAGATTTGGTGTCTGGTGGGGGCCCACTTCCTTTATCTTATGGTGGAAGGGTGAAAGAGCTCTCTGGGGTCCCTTTTATAAGAGTATTAATCCAGTTCCTGAGGGCTCCACCCTCTTGATCTAATCACCCAAAGGTCCCACCTCCTAATATCATCACGCACAGTTAGAATTTCAACATATGAATTTCAGAGGAATACAAACATTCAGTCCATAACATTCTGCCCCTAGTCAGGGTTCTCCTGAGAAACAGGACAAATAAAAGATGTATCAATATCTGTATCTAGCTATCTATTAACTTGTCTAGAGAGAGAGAGATGTTTATTAGAAGGAATAGGTTTATACAATTATGGAGACTGAGGAGTCCCACGATCTGCTGTCTGCAAGCTGGTGAAACAGGAAAGCTGGTGGTATAATTCAGTCTGAGTCTGAAAGCCTTGGAATTAAGGGAATTGATGATATAAAACCCAATCAAGGGCAACAGCAGATCAGATGAGCTGTCCCATTTCACACAGTGAATCAGGACAAAAGGGATGAATTTCTCCTATGTCCATCTTTTATTCTATTTAGGCTCTCAATGGATTGAATAGTGCTCACTCACACTGAGGAGGGCAATCTACTTTGCTGAGTCCACTGATTCAAAAGCTAATCTCATTTAGAAACCCCCTTACAGATATACCCAGAAATAATGTTTAATCTGGGCACCCCATGGCCAGTCAAGTAGACACATAAAATTAACCATCACAAGCTATCATAACAAAATACTAGACTTGGTGGTTTAAACAACAGAAATTTATTTTCTCACAATCATGGATGCTAGAAGCCCAAGATCAGGCTAGGCTTCTCCTGAGGCCTCTCTCCTCACTGTGTCCTCACTATCTATCTCCTGTGGGCACAAATCCATGGTATCTCTATATCTCCAAATTTCCTCTTCTTAGAAGGATAGCAGTCAGGTTGGATTAAGGCCCACTCAAACAGCCTCATTTTAACTTAATCACTTTTTTAAAGGCCCTATCTCCAAATACATTCTGAGGTACTAGCGGGTTAGGGCTTGAACAACATATGATTTGGGAAGGGGGGCACAATTCAGCCCGTAACAATTATAAACTCCCTCAATTCAAGTTCAATGAACCACAAACAGGAGGAAAAAAAAAAAAAGAAGAAAACTACACCAAGGCAAATAACTGTATCGCTCAAAACAAGTGGTAAAGAGAAAATCTTCAAAGGTCTGACTGACAAGCAAAACACTATATACAGAGGGGAAAATTGAAGGGTAATGAAAAATTTATTGTTGGAAACAACAGAAACACAAAGACATTGGAGCAAGATCATTAATGTACTGAAACAAAAATATTGTCAGTATGGAGTGCTATGCCCAAAGAAACTATCTTTCAAAAATGAGGTAAAATAATGACTTTTTCAGACATAAAAAGGTGAATGAATTCATCACCAGCAGATCCATACTACAAGTAAAGTAAAAGGAAGGCCTTTGTGCAGAAGGAAAATAATACCACAGGAAAATACGGCTCATATGACGAGTACTGGAAATGGTAACTACACAGGTGACTACGTAAGACTATTTTTTATTATTTAAGCTTATTAAAATATAAGATAATCTTTAAACAAAAATTATAGTCGTGTAGTATGAGGTTTATAACCTAGGTGAAAGTAAAATGTGGGACAAAAATAGCATAATAATATACCTGGAGTTCGTGTAATATCACTTAAACTGTGATAAGTTATATATGTATAGTGTAAACTCCACAGAAACTGCTAAAATAACAAAACAAATAATTACATCTAATAAGCCAAAATAAAAAAAACAGAATCATAAAAAATGTTCAAGCTGAACAGGAATTAGGAAAATGGGAAAAGTGAACAAAAACCTAGCAAGAAAGTAGACAGCAGATAATCAAGAAGGGAGTTTTGAACCCAACCACATTAATAAACACACTAAATAAAGATGGTCTAAACATCTCAAAAAAAGTCAGAGAGCATCAGTTTGGATAAAAAGGGAAGACTCGACTATGTGCTGTCTACAAGAAACTCACTTGAAATAAAAAGACACAAATAGGTTAAAAGGAAATGAGTGGGAATAGATGAACGATGCTAACACTAAACAAAAGAAAACTGGACTGGCCAGATTAACAACAGACAAAGCAGATTTGATAACTTTAGCTTTATAACAATTCTTAAAATTAAGTATTTTTACCCTTCCAATTTTGCTCTTTATCAAAGTTGTTTTGGCTATTCTAGGTCATTGGCATCTCCAAATAATTCAGAATCAACTTGCCTTTTTCTATTTAAAAATAAAACCAAAGAATATTATAAGAGATAAAGCATGTCATGCCAAATGATAAGAGTCAAGTCATTCAAGAGGACATAATTTTAAACATTTATGTACCTAATAAAAGAGCTTCAAAAGACATGAAGCAAAACTTATAGAACTTGCAATAAATTAGAAAAATCCATAAATATAATCAGATATTTCAATATCCCTCCCAGTAATTTTCAGAATGTCTATATAGAAAATTGGATGGAATCTACAGAGAAGCTACTACAACTAATAAATGAGTATAACCACTGTTATAATATATAAGATCAGTACACACAACTCAACTGTATCTCTGTATACTAGCAAAAAACAATTGGTAATTGACATTAAAAATGATACCATTTGCAATAACATCCAAAAATCTGAGGTGTTTATGGATTAATCTGACAAAAAAAAATTGAAGATCTATACACTATAAACTACAAAGCATACTGAGAGAGAATACAGAAGACTTGAATAAATGGAAAGATATACGTCCCTCATGGGTGGAAATAATCATTATTTTCAAGATGTCAGTCCTCCCCAAATTTATCTATAGATTCAGTGAAAAATCCCAAACAAAATTGAGGCATAAAAACAAAATTTTTCATAGAAATTGACAAATTTTAAAAGCTATATGGAAAAGCCAAGGATCCATAATAGCCAAAATAATAATTGAAAAATAATAAACTTAGAATACAAATATTAACAAATTTCAAAAATTATTACAAAGGTATAGTAAACAAGACAATGTAGATTTAACATAAAGATAGACAAGCAGATCAATGGAATCAAGTAAAGTCCAGAAACAGATGCACACATATATGGAAACTGATTTTTTTCAAAGCTGTAAAGAGAATTCAGTGGAGAAACAGCAAGCAGTCTTCTCATCAAATGGCACTGGAACAATCACATATTGATATACCAAGAAAACATAATCATTTTAATCTATACCTTGAACAACATACAAGAATTAACTCAAAATGGATCATAGAACAAAATGCAAAACCTAAGACTGTAAAACTTCTAAAAGAAAAGGAAAAAGAAAAAAAAATTTGACCTTGAGTTAGGCAAAGATTTCTTACAGATGGCACCAAAAGGATAATCCAAAAGAGGGAAAAAACTGGACTTCATCAAAACTAAGAAGTTGTACTGTTCAAATGACACTGTCAAGAGAACGAAAAGACAGACCACAGGCTGTGAGAAAAAATTTGCAAATCAAAATTATCTGTGATAAAAGACTTGAATTTACAATATATAAAGAACCCACAAATTTCAAAAGTAAGAAAATATACAGCCTCATAGTAAAATAAGCAAAACATTTGGGCAGACATTTCAGCAAAGAAGATGTATGGGTGGCAAATTAGCACATAAAAAGATATTCAACATCATTCATCATCAAGCAAATGTACATCAAAACCAAATTGAGATATGGTATACACATATTAGAATGCTTAATATTAAAAAGACAGACTGACTTATACCAAGTGTTGGTGAGGCTGTGGAGCAATTAGATCCCTCAAACTCTGTTGCTGGGAATGTAAAATGATATAAGCACCTTGGAAAACAATTTAGCAGTTTATTAAAGAGTTAATGACTCATCTACCACAATATCCAGCCATTCTACAACTAGGTATTTACCAAAGATTAAAAGCTCATGTCCATAGAAGTACTTGTAAGTATTTATTCAGCTCTATTTGCAATAACCTAAAACTGGGAACAACCCTATGTCCATCAAGGGTGAATGGATAATTACATTTTGTTATGTATCTGTAATAGATATTACTCAGCAATAAAAGGTAACGAATTATTGATACAAGAACAACATGGATGAACCTCAAAATCATTTTGCCAAGTGAAAATAGAGTACATACTGTATAAAACTTATACACATTATATAAAACTCTAGAATATACAAACCAATCTAGGTGTCAGGAAGCTGTTCAGTGTTTACCTGGGCATGAGAGGTGGTGGGACAGAAATGAGGGATTACCGAGGGGCACCTGGATACTTTGTAGGGAGAGATAAATATGTTTACTCTATTAATTGTAGTTATGGTCTTATGGGGGTAAAAAATATGTCAAACTTATAATATTGCACACTTTACATATGTATAGTTATGGCGTACTATATTATGCCTCAATAAAGATACATATGCGTATATATGTATATATGTTTATATATATAGATATATCTGAATAAGTATAAGCTTATAAACATACTTAGAAAGTACTTCCCCACTATCTAAATGACAAATTAAAATGACACAATTGTAATGATTTTTGCAATTAGTTAATCTAATGATAAAAATATATAGATATATAATCTCTTGATTTTGTCATTAATTAATCTAAAGAAATTATATTTATCAATATAACATAAAGTTTCCAATGTGACGGGTGGTTGCCTAAATGTTGGATATTTAAACGCTTACAATTTACTGGGGATTTTTGAAAAGTAAAAATCATTCTGCTGTGACAGACTTGAAAAATTTGCCCAGAGAAGAAATGTGATTTTAATTTATTTCATCTTGAAAGCTCCAGAGAATTTAATTAAAAAGTTATTTTTAAAAACAACACTTTATAGTTCTGTGTTGACTGTTTTACTAGATCAGAATAGTTTAGATAAACCTTTTAAAACACCCTTCACAATCTGTTGAGTATCTTCATCTTAAAGTTGATTTCTATTCACAAGAACTCAGAATTGGTTAAAAAAAGAAATAAATCAAACAAAAAACTTGCTCAATCCCAGGAAATACAAGTTTATACTCATCTACACAGCTTTGAATAATACTATATTTTGAGTTATTAGCCTAAATAGAAATGTAGTATTTTACATATCATTTCTCCTTCATATATACATGTAAGCAATGCAATGTAAAACAATGATCCAGATTCATTGAAATAGTATCTAATTAAACTTCTTTATAGCTAAACTATCATTTCTGGCTTTCATTCTTTAATGTCTGTATCCTTAGCCAACTATTTACTCAGGCATTGCACTCTGGAAAACCATCACAAGCCTGTATTCTACTAGGTTTCAAGTAATGCTGTCTAGTCAAGTATTATATATGAGATAACATAATAGATATTGGATATGAACATTATTTAATAACCTTCTAAGTTACTTTGGCTCAACAGAAAGAAAGAAAAACACTCCATTGTCTGTACTGGAAAACAAACATGAAATATTCTGGTTGGTTATCATATTGGGCTCTTTTGCTTGGTGGTCTCCTAAAAGAGATTTGGTAAGGGGGCATAAAGACAATATTTCATATTCACATATAATGAGCCCTTATGATAGTCATGGCCATATGATAACATAACTTAGGATTTTAAAAATCCAGCTGTTTATCTATACTTTCCAGCAAATTATACTTATTTTAAAATATTTTCTGCCTCTTACATAAGCAATGTCAAGTAGCCAAAATGATTGTATACTCATGATGAGTACGTGTCCATTAGAGTCAGGCATATTTGTGATGGTTTAGGTGATGCTTTGAGTTGGTAAGGGAGGGTTAACGATATTTAATAAGAACGGCATGAAAACCAAGATTTGCTACAGAAACCTTACGCTTGTATCAGGAAGTCTATAACCAGAGGGTACAAAGATCTATTACAGTGATTGATACACGGAAGACACTTTACCATACATTCTCAACAAGGGTGATATATCCTCCAAGGGGGCAAAAAATGGTTCTTGGGGAGCAAAAAAAATCTTTGACATTAAAATGGCGTATGCCCTTAAAAGGGCCAGAGCACATGAACAGATGTACAGTAGTACATCTATGGTATTGAAATTTCATGAGAGGTGGTAATTATGAAAAAATGTATAAACATCTCTGCAGGGGAGACATAATGGGAAAAAAAGATTGAGGAACACTGTGTCATAAGGTGGAAAATCCAGTTTCTGGTAGAAGGAAGAATAAGAGCATGACTACCACGTCTTTGTGAATGTTCCTTTTGGTACTCAATGAGGAAATTGGATAATTCGTCTGGTATGCTTATCTTTAGGGTTGCACTGAGGTGGGCAAGGGGTGAGGAAAAGGAGTGGAATTAAAGGGTCTCAGAAACTTAAGGTATTAGAGGAATAATTTCCCCATAATCTCTCTTCCTCCACATCTTTCTCTGTAGCACTATATTGAATTCATGTGGCTGACTGTAGGTCACACAGAACTTTTCAAATTTTAGCTGTTACAAGAATATAGAATTGACTGACATAAATTCCCAAAGGTAAGCGAAATGATATGATACTAAGAAAACTCAGAGAAATGTTAAGAAAATTCTGCAATATAATGCCAATGTCAGAGATCTGAATGATTTATTTACTAAGGGTCATTCAAGTAGTATTGTCTTAGGCTTTTCTATGTGCTCAAAACTGAACAAGAAAGTTATAGGTGCCAGCCATTTGGATGGTTTATTCATGATCCAGCCCTTCTTGAAGAAGTCTTATCCTGTTGCAGCTATGAACTTGGGCTCAAGAGGATTAATCTGTTTAAAAAGTCTCCTCCTGGACCCCATAGTTTCTGATCCTCCTGTTACGGTGTCTCACAGAACAAAGGAGATTCGAAATACATAGAATAAGAAACAGAGTAAGACACGGTCATTCTTTCTTCTTTTTAGGACACAGTGCATTAATGACATGCAGGTAATGGTTGCCAAATGCAAATCATGCATAACAGAGCAGCAAACAGCCAGGCTTTTAAGAAATGCTTTCAAATTGACTTCAACAGCATTCGTGGTTAGTTCAGGGGAAAGGACAATGGTTGGGTAGATTGAAAATGATTTTAAAAGCATTGGAGTGCAAACTCTGATCTACATGATCACTGAAATTGTCCTCTAAATGGAAAAAGCAGCTCAATCTAAGCTCAGTAAATTCCTGGTGATTTAGGATACGGTTATTCAGATTCATATTTATCAATCCTTAATCATGTTCCTCCTCGTTTCAACTTTTCTGTTCATGTGCCTTCTTATCATTAACTCCACACAGGTTAAGAGGAAGCACAGAAAAAGATGAAATATAATTCCATCCATTTTACTACTTATGAACAGCTCTTTTCAAAAGACTGGCCTCAAATGATAGCTAAAGCGGTAGCAGATGGTTTTTATACATTACTCTTTGTTGCAGGCATTTAAAACTCTTTCATGTATTGGATTTTATTGGGATCAGCATATTGTGTACTCCATGTTACTTATGATAATGAAATGATTAAAGGAAGCTTATTTCTAATCAAAATATAAACATACAGGCGTCATATTAGTAACAACATATAGTAAGGGTCGAAGCTCATAGAAAGGTGCTCTAACAGCTATGTATAATATTAGATTAAGACAAAGTAAGAAAGCTTTTCCTTTCATAGGGTGGTCACATAGAAAATTTATTAAGAAAATGGTAAAGAGAGGAGGGTATAGCTCTATTGGTAGAGTGTGTGCTTAGTATGCATGAGGTCCTGGGTTAAATCCACAGTACCTCCATTAAAAAATAAGTAAATAAACCTAATTACCTCCTCACTCCAAAAAAAAAAAAAACCTGCACTTAAATGATGGTGAGACTGAGGAAGGTCTGTCATGAAAAAATAAAATAAAGCCTCGAACAAAAAAACAAAATAGTATAAATGCAATCCATTAGGTGCACAAGAACTGTGAAATTATCAAATATGATATTAATGTATCAAAAATAACATGTTCAATTTGAAATGTGAAAATATTCATCAAGTCCCTGGTTTTTCATCTCACATCAATGAATTAAAATTGCACTGCCTTTTAAGAAAAGAGTAGACATTTTTTTACAATACAAGATCATGCCCCAGTAATAAATTATTCAAACACTGACAACTGTTCAAAAGAAACTTGGATGTGGTTTAGGAGTCTGTGGAATTTATAGATAACACTATGTTTTGTTCTGTGGCACTATCAAACATTTAAGTTGATGACTTTATTTTATCAAAATGTAAAATTTATTTCATGGTAGAATATGTGTTAGTTACCTCTTGCTGCATAAAAAAAAAAAAAGTCCCAAAACTTAGTGACTTAAAACAAGTATTTAGTATCCCTCAGTTTCTGTGGGTCAGGAATCTGGGCATGGCTGAGGTGGGTTCTCTGCCTCAGGGTCTCTTACCAGACTAGGCTGCAAATCAAATTGTGGGCGGGGGCTGACATCATCTCAAGGCTGGACTGGGGTCAGTTGAGGGATCTGCTGTCAAGTTTACTCATTTGGTTGTTGGCGGAAATCTGTTCTTCCAGAGTCACCAGACTGAGGGCCTGAGTGCCTGAGTGCCTCCCTAGCAGTTGGCCAAAGGCCTCTACGTCTCTTGACATATGGGTCTCTTTGTGGAGGGCTCAAAACATGGCAGCTGGTTTCATGAGCACAAATGGTGAGAGAGCAAAAAAGACAACAAATAACAAGTGCTGGGGAGGATGTGGAGAAAAGGGAACCCTTGAGGGGAGTGTAAATTGGTGCTGTCACTATGGGAAACAATATGGAGATTCCTCAAAAATTTAAAAATATAACTACCATATGATCCAGTAATTCCATTCCTGAGTATTTATCCAAAGAAAAGAATAACACTAATTAGAAAAGATATATGCACCCCTATGTTCATCACAGCTCGATTTACTATAGCCAAGATATGGAAGCAACCTACATGCTATCAATAGATGAATGGATAATTCATCAAGCTGTACCTTATGATTTGTACACTTTTCCATATGTTATGTTAAACTTACATTTAAAGACTTATCTGAAAAAAATAAAACAACTTATGAGAAAGAAGAAACCTATCTTTCTGTAGCAAGAGTTTAAAACTTGATGCCATTTTTTCTTTTGGCTAGTTTAGCTCTCCAAAAAACATAGTTAAAACCTCTTTCTCCCAAAACCAAAGCATTTTCCTAATTTAATCTAAGAAATAATCCAAGCTCTCCTACATGTTAAATTGTATATTTCCTATAAAAACAAGAATTAAGTAATCCATGTAATTCTAGCCGCTCAGTATGGAGGCATAATAAATTAAGAGATTCTCAAAGGAAAAAATAGATGAATGAATAAAAATGGCATACACACATACACACACACACACAACACACACACACACTGGAATATTACTCAGACATAAAAAATGGTATTTTGACATTTGAAACATCTTGGATGGACCTAGAGGGTATTATGCTATATGAGGTAAGTCAGACAGAAAAAGACAAATACTGTGTGATTTCACTTATATGCAGAATGTAAAAACAAACCCAAATGAACAAACATAACAAAATAGAAACACAGTTATAGACACAGAGAAGAAACAGGTGGTTGTCAAAGGGGAGGAGGGTGAGGGGAGAAGAGAAATAACTGAGGGAGATTAAGAGGTACAAACTTTCAGATGCAAAATAAATGAGTCAAGGGCATAAAATGTACAGTTAGGGGAACAGAGACAATAACTATGTAATATCTTTATATGGTGACACATCATGACTAGATTTATCCTGGTTATCATTTTGAAATATATATAGAAACACTGAATCACTATGTTCAGTAACAGTAACTAACATGGTGTTGTAGGTCAATTACACTTCAAAAACTAACAAACAAACCAATAGAAAAAGAGATCAGATTTGTGGTTACCAAAGGTGTGGGGTGGGGGAAGAGGGAATTGGATGAAGGCAATCAAAAGGTACAGTTATATGGTAAATAAATATGAGGGATGTAATGTACAATTTGATAAATTAACACTGCTGTACATTAAGAGAGTAAATTTTAAGTGTTCTTATCACAAAAAATATTTTTTATATTTCTTTAATTTTGTGTCTATATAAAATGATGGATGTTCACCAAACTTACTATGATATTCATTTCACAATGTATGTAGATCAAATCATTATTCTGTACATTTTAACCTTAAAACAGTGCTATATGTCAATTATATCTCAATAGAAGTGGAGGAAAAAATTATATGAAGCTTTGTGGGAGTAACCACAGAAGTGAATCACAGATATCAAAGAGAACATGGCTTGAGATATGACAAAATGTCCATTGAGTGGTACAAGTACTGCTCTTAGTTGGACTTGTAGACATTCAAAGACCTCGACTACTTTAGATTACCCCTGGGGATACATCAGAAGGCCCTGTGGAGCTTTGGAAAAGCAAAGGTATATGGATTTCACCCCAGATCAACTGAGTTGGCTCCAAGAGTTTTTTTTTTATCTCTTTAGTTTTTAAACAGTGATCCTGGATGTATCTTCAATATTGGGAACCATTCTTAGATACATGTGCCCAAGTATTTATCCTTCTATCTGACCCATGCCTATTTGTCCAGCTTCTTCTGCCACACTACTTGTAACCCTCTTCTAGTTCATGCTTTACCAATCACTAATATACTCTCCCTATAATGCCATGAGCTCTAGCTCCTGTAATAATGGAATCTATGAGGAAGTTTCGCAAACATGTTAACTATAACCCACATACAGTTCAGGAAGCCCATTTACACACATTACTGCTATATTGATCTTTGCGTGGTACAAATCATTGGTCTTAGGTGTTTGGAAGCATAAACTTTGTGAAGTTAAACCTGGATGTGAATTCTCAGATCTATCACCCACTAGCTGTTGACTATAGGCCAGACAATCATCCTCTCTGAGCCTTTCCTTCCTCATGGGAATCATTTGTATCTAAAATTGATTCTCATTGTTCATAGATTCCATATTTGCACATTCACCTACTCATTAAAATGTATTTGTAACCCCAAAATCAAGACTCGAGGTGCTTTTCTGGTCATTTGTGAACATGTAATTGTGGTGAAATATTTGACTCACTTGATGGATATGTTCCCAGCTAAGCTCGAACAAGGCGATGCTCTGCCTTTTCGTTTCAGCTCTCATCATGTAAGTGTAAGCAAATGTCCTTTTCATGGTCTACTCAGTGCCACATTTTTCACATTTGTGTGCTTTTTGTTGGTGATTTAGCTGTTTAAAATAGACCCCAAGTATAGTGCTGCAGTAATTCCAGTGTTGTTAATACAAGAAGTCTTGAATATGTAAAAATTAGGGAGAAAATACTATGTTATATAATCTTCATTCAGACAGGAGTTGTAATGCTGTTGGCCATGAGATCAATATTAATAAATCAACAATATATATTAAGTCAAGTGTCTTTAAACAGGAGCACAGATAAAACAAGATTATGTATTGATCAGTTGATGAAAATTCTGTGACCAGAAATCTAACCCTGTATTTTACCAAGGAACAACTGGTCAGTACTCACTAATTCAGTTTTTGCACGGGCTTTACAGAACATAACCATCATGAATAATGAAAATCAAGTGTATCTGTAAAGGTTATTGCCAGGATTAAAGGAGACACTTAGCATGGTATTATATTGTTGTATTAATACTGCGCCTATTAATAGCATGGGTATTTTTACATGTTTTCACATAGTGCAGCAATCTTTCAGGCCATTGGAAAGGCATATTTCTTCTTCAATGCACTAAATGACTCCTTGCTTCAGGCAATATGAGAATGGGGCTCAGTAGCTCATACAGAGAAATAGCATCATATATATCAAGCAGTGACGTACCCAAAAAGAATATTTCAAGTTCAATGCAAACCTGTTGTCCCTTGTCAACTCGTGTCCTAAATAATATGTCCTGCAAATCCCATTGGATAGTTTTTCCTTTAGATGCATTTATTTTTCTGACTTTAATTTCAGTGGCCCTCATAATCTTTTTTAACTTCTCTATGGGTCTTTATAGAGGTTTTTATACCTCAGCAATGGAAGTGACACAGGCTAATTTAAAAGTCACTGATGTTTACGCCTAACATCATAATTTGAAATAACGTACTCTTTACCTACCAGGTCTTCCAGACTGCAGAAATACCTGTTAAATATAAATAGAAAGTCAAAAAAACTGATTAAAAGAGATCCTTGTGTATCTGTGATTGAGTGTGTGGGTATGTGTGCATAAAATGATTTTAGTGATTTACCTAACTGCTATACAGAAACGTCATTTTTGAATTTTGAAAGAGATTTGTGTTTATATATATACATGTAACAGACTGCTGCCAAGATAATTGTCAAAATTCTGCTTCAGACATCATGTATTTTTCGACAGCTGAAAACTCAGAACTTATTTTTACTGCTTTTCTAGTTTGTAGCATTTTATATTGCTGACATTCATTAACTGCTTTGTTATATATTTTTAGCTAGTGCCAGAGAAAGTTTTAAAAAGCAGTGCTCTTTCGAAAGGCCATAAAATAATGACTTTTACTATGAACAGCTAAATGTTGCCCATGTTTTAGGAAAAAAGTTGAAATCTCCATTTGAGCCTGAAAATTATGCATACAAGCTTTTGATTTTATGCCTCACTCCCACCCAAATTCTAAGAACAACTAGTCTACCCTATTCTAGAAACTCTGGGTGTCTTTCTCAAATGTCTTGGAATACTGCTTTGAATCTAGCCATGGCAACACTCAACTATGAAAATAAAAACTAGGAAGCTTGCCTGTTTACTCTTTTTACCCTTCTAACTCAGAAAAGCTTTAAATAATTAATGCAGATATTGAAGATGCAAAGTACTTTGCACTTGATTTAATTCTATTAAGCAGTCCAATTCTAGGGCCAGTTCAATATTAACCATAGTTTCTAAATCATACGTGAGCAAAGCACATTCCAGTTAACATTAAAATCAAGTCAGATTTATATTGCTTCATTCTTCTCTCTCTATTTTTGAAGTCCTCCCTCATCCACCAAGTGCCTAATATCCTTATTTGGACTGCCAAATGCCTTTGAAATTTTCACCATATGGATAAAAGAGTGCCTCCTTTCACACAAGGCAGTGGGCAGAATGAAGATGGAGAGATAGCTACACTGACAACGACCAGAGAGGAAAACATGATTTTACTTCCCTGGTTCTGCCAAGGACATGTCCAAGTACACAATGATAACCTCTCTGAAATAGAAAACGTTTGATCCCAGGCAATCCCACCAAACTGAATAAATGCATTTCTTAAAATATGGAAGACTGAACTCAGTTATATGATTTGTCCTCTAAATTACATGTTCAAGGATCCCATGATTATATATGAATTGATATTTTTTGTACAGAGGAAAAAAAAGAAAATAAGGATGATACAGTGAGAATCAACAAAAAGCTAAGTGCATTTAATTTAAAGAAATGTATATTTTTTCTGAAGTAATATCCTCTGTATGCTTTGGTGTCCATCCTTACTTTGTGAACTTTGTGATAGTAAATGGCATTTAAAAAAATATCACTTACCTAGGAGAGAAGGGTATAGTTCAAGTGGTAGAGCATATGCTTAGCATACACAAGGTCCTGGGTTCAATCCCTAGTATCTCTTCTAAAAATAAATAAATACGTAAACTTAATTATCTCCCCCACAAAAAAATTAAAAATTAAATTTTTTTTAATTAAAAATATCACTACCTGGAAAAATTAAACATTGACAACTTTATGTGAACTATAAATGTCTGGGTGCCCAGGCCACACTAAGGTAACCAGGGGAAAACACACACACACACACACACACACACACACACACTCTCTCTCTTTCTCTCTCTCTCTCTCAACAGAAAGGATTAGATCCATTTGGCTGTTCAACATGATAGAAACAAGACCAACTGATTATTAGAAGTTTCGCCTACTTACAATGACATTAAATAAACACCATATAAGCATTCCTTACTTTTAACTGTTGAAACAATAACAATTTTAAGTCAAAGTCATGATTTCATCAACACAGATGATGATGTTGCCCTAAAAATCACCTCTATTCTGTTGTTTGGTTACACAATGTTCAGTTGAGTTAACACTGTAGTGTAGGTATTTAAAAAGAAAGGCTAATATATACCCTAAAACAACCACTAAAGTAATAAAACAAAGAGATACCTATAATAAGGCAACAAAAGAGATGAGACAGAACCCTTAAAATATTCAAATAATCCAAAATAAATTAGAAAAAAAGGAAATGAGACAAAGAACACATGAGACAAAAAACAAATAGCAACATTACAGGCTTAACCTTCCATGTATCAATAATCTCCTTAAATGCAATGGTCTAAATGCCCTAATTAAAAGTCAGAGATAGTCATATTGGATAAAGAAAGCAAAACCTAACATATGCTGCTTGATTGGAATCCACTGTAAATATAAGTACACACATGCATTAAAAGTAATAGGATGCATATTAGGTTGCTGAAGCTTCTGTACAAAGCACGAAAATGTGGGTGACTTAAAACAACAGAAATGTATTATCTCATGGTTCTGGTGACTAGAAGTCTGTAAATAAGACGTTAGTAGGATCATGCTTCCTCTGAGACTCTGGGAAGAATCCTCCTACGACTTCTCTTACTTTCTCATGGTGGCTGGAAATCTCTGGTATTCCTTGGCTTAAAGCTCCATCAGACCAATCTCTGCTCTCATCTTCAAGTGTTATTCTGCCTTTGTCTGTGCCTTCACAACATCTTCCCTCAGTACATACCTTTGTGTCCAAAATTTTCTGTTATAAGGACATCGGTAATACTGGACATCATTCTAACTCTGTAAAGGCCCTATCTTTTGGGGAGGACACAATTCAACCCACAACTGATAGGAAACAATATACATGTTAACGTTAACCAAAAGAAAGCTGAAGTGGCTATATTAACATCAGCCAAAGTCGATTTCTGAGCAAAGGATATTACCAAGGATAAAGAAGGTAATTTCATAATATTAAGTCATCGATTCATAAAGAAGACACGATAATCCTAAACATTTATATACCTATTAATGGGAACCAAATACATGAAGAAACTGATAAAACAGGAAGGAGAAATTGATCAATAATTGTCAGAAAATTCAGCACTTCTCTTTTGGTAACTGATAGAACAAGTAGACAGAAAATCAGCAAGGATGTGGTAGATGAACAACACTAGCAACCAATTTGACCCTAGAGACATTTATCATACACTCCACCCAATAGCATCAAAATACACTTTCTTTCCAAATGCAAAATGGATGCTGACCAAGATAGACCATATTGTGGGACTTAAAACAACTCTCAATGAATTTAGAAGGATTCAAGTTGCATCATGTATGCTTTGTGACCACATGGAATAAAATTAGAAATCAGTAGCAGAAAAAATTCTCTGGAGAATCCTGTAGTATTTACAAACTCTGGGAGACAGAATAGTTTGCCTCAACCCTCCTAGCATTCTTGGTTGGGTCTGCAAATAAAACTGACAATGATTAATGGAAGAAAAACATATGTATTTTATTAAATTTTTACATGTATGTGGGAGCCTCCAAAAATGAATGAAGATCTGAAGAAATAACTAGAGTAGAATTTTTTATGCCTTTTAGAAAAAGAAACAATAAATTTGTATGAACAATGATAAGACAAAGGGCTATGGGTAGTAAATGTTGAAGAAGTAACTTGGAAGATAAGGGCTAGCTTAATAAAGTTTATACAGATTTTTCAGCCTCAAATTCCCTGTCTCTTGTGATAAGAATGTGTTCCTTCCTTCTCATGGGAGGTTGATCTTCTGTTTTCAGGGAAGAAGGGCAAAGTGTGCAAGTGAGGTCAGGGTGACCTTCTTTCTTCTGCTGTTTTCTCAAATTCCTTCAGCTTAAGATATTCAACATGCTCAGGTGCCATATTTTCAGGTAGCGTTTCCAGAACTCCATCAAACTAAACCCCACACTTCCAAATCAATCATGGGTGAACACTGATTTCAAAAGTTACATCAGGAAGGATTGTGAAGTAAATGAAAATGAAAATACAACATACCAATATTGGTGAGATGGCACTAGATAAGAACTTGTGGGGAGAAACTGCTAGCACTAAATGCTTATATCAGAAAAGAAGAAAGTTTTCCAATGAAGGACCTCTGATTCCATCTTTGGATACTAAGAAAAGAACAGTGAATTCATCCCAAAGTAAGGATGAGAATGAAATACATTAAGATCAGCATGGAAATCAATAGAAAAAAGAGGAACAATAGACATGAAAGACTAGTATATGAAAAACTTCAATACATCCCTCAGGGAAATTAAAGAACTAAACAGAGAGGTTCACTGTGTTCATGGGGTGAAAGACTCTGTATTGTTAAGATTGTTAATAATACTGTTAACAGTACTTAAGATTGTTAATATTCTACACAAATGTGTCTATAAATTCAAAGTAATCCTAATTAAAATAGCAGCTGTCTTTTTGTAGAAATTGACAAACTGGTTCTGAAATAAATGAAAACAATCCATAATAGCTAAAACAACTTTCAAAAAGAAGAAAAAGGTGTGTCAAGGTAAAGACAATTTGTACACACTCCTCCTTACACCTTCCCACAGTGGTTGAGGTCACCATGCATTCCTCCATATCATAGTGATCATACAATTTCCTTCACAAAAAACTCCCATTAGGAAATAGCTCAAGAACCTCTTTAGAGTTACATGTCCTTGTTCCCTAACGAAGTAAAGACTCAAGTAACTCATACTTCTAGATTAGCTAGTCTACCTGAAACTCCCAGTATACTGCCTTGCTGATTCAAGCTTACCATTTCGGCTCAGAAATAAACTTCTTCAAACTACTACATATAAAATAGATAAACAACAAGGTCCTACTGTATAGCACAGGGAACTATATTCAACATCTTGTAATAACTTATAATGGAAAAGAATCTGAAATAGAATATATATATATATATGTATAACTGAATCACTATGCTGTACACCAGAAACTAACACAACATTGCAAATCAACTCTACTTCAAAATAAAAATGATCTCCTTAGGTACAGATGCCTTATTTTTGGTGAGAAGTTAGACTTTGCAATCCATGATACACTTATATAGATATATAAACACCTAAGAAAAAGCTCATTTTATCCAAATTACATTATTTGTGTTCATTCGCTAGAGAATCCTAAATCACCAATTGCCAAAAATTCACCGTTTGTTCTGGAGGCCTATTACACAAGACAGTTTCAAAGATATCAAGTAAATGTATTCCTCCAACAAATGGAGCTTATAGGAAATGAGTAGTGGAATATTCTAATTAGTTAACTCTCTTGTTTAACTAAGCCTCTTTAAAAAAATACCATTATATAAACATGAGACTTTTAATATCAAACATATGCTTATCACCAAAACTAGAAATAGATTTGTTTTATTTTAGAATATATCTGAATACCTAAAAGTGTATTTTTATGAACAGCAACAATTGTTTTACATGCTTATAAACTAAACTCAGGTTATTTCATCATTTTGGCATTTTGGATTCTGAGTAAATGGAACTTTACTGTATTGGGCTCAGAATGCATAGATCTAATATTCTCTTGGAGCTTAAGGATAGCATTATTCAGAGATTCAGGGAGATTTTATATACACACACACACTCATACATACACACATATATACATACACTCACACACACAAAATATATTTTATTTGCACTGTTTGTAGATTTCATGGAAACAAAGGCTTTTAGGACTTCATGACTTTCTTCCATCTTTAAAGATGACTGGAAATGTCCCGTTTCTGTGACTGTCACTGAGCATACCCATATCCAGCATCAGACCAGAAATTTGAGTCTTGACAGCTCCTGCCAAAGTAGTAATATTGCTTGTAATTGCTCTCAGCTGGGCTTTCAATTCCCTCCAACAGGCAGGAACATCAACAAGGTCAACTCATTTATCTACAGTGGCAGTGGCACTAGTCCACTATGAAGTACATGAGAATGCAGGATTTAGTATCCATGGCTTTAGAAACAGGACTAAAATTGAGTGAAGTAAGGAAAAAAAAAAATGAAGTCCCAAAAGCTTTTTTTTCAGTAATTTTAAAACTTACTTAAAAGGAGAACCTATCAGAACACAGAAATGGAAACTATTCAAATAGATTTTCCCCAAAAGGGAACAGAATAGTGTAATAGTTAAAGAGCATGGATTTTGGCTCCAATTACTTAACCGTTAAAATTGAGGTGATCATTCCTAAAGTCAGGGTGTGGTAAGAACCAAATAAGAAGCCACACGTTCAGTGCTTAGCACAGGGCCTGGCACATAGTCATTATTCTGTATATTAAAGCTGTAAAAATTTAGAACAGGGAGACTATTCAAGATTTAGAATGTCTTTATTTCCAGAGACCCAGACAAGGTGTCGTGATGTCAAGTTTTATTTACTTGGAAAGACACTATACTTTATTGGACTACATTTTGGAGGAAAATATGAAAGTAGCATCATTCTTCATTGAACCAATTGCCCTGAATATTGAGTCATAGTTAGGTGCCTATATATGCATTAGTTTTTTAAAATTTTTATTCAATCTTTTTATTGAATATAACAAAGTACACAAATTCTAAGTGTAAATGTTACTGAATTTTACATATAAACACATCAATGCAACCACCACATATATCAACATAAAAATTCTAACACCAGAATTTTTTCATGTCCTTTCCCAGTCACCTCCCCATCCAGAGGGGACCATCTGATTTTTTAAAAGTTTTTTCCTGAAGTGTAGTTGATTTACAATATTAGTTTCAGGTGTACAGCAAAGTGATTCAGCTATACATATGCTTACATTTTTTTTTCAGATTCTTTTCCATTATATGTTATTACAAGAAACTGAATATAGTTCCCTGTGCTATACAGTAGATCTTTGTTTATTATTTTATACATAATAATGTCTGTTTGTTAATCCCCAACCTCGATCTTATCCCTCCCCACCCTATATGCACTATTTTATTTACAAAATAAATTAAATGTTGTCAATTTTATGAAATGTTTTAAAATTTTGTAAATGTGTGATTGTGACTGTATTCATCTTGTGATTATATTCCTCTCCTGCCTTGTCTTGCAATACCTTTGTGCTTGTGTGTGTATACATGTGGCGCAGGAGTCCCTTCATAGGCCAGAGGACCTTCATAAGTTAGTTTCTAGACATTTCTCCCTTCTTAATGCATATGCTGTGAATGTGCATGTGAGTGCCCACACAAACACATGTGTACCCATGTGTATGTGTTTAAAGGCAAAAATCATATAACTGGGGCAGAGACATATTTATATCAGAAACTAGAAAAAATGAGTTCAATATACCTGCAATTGTTCTAATAAGTGGTACTACCATTAGGGCTATGAAGCTACCCTGTTCTTGTGCACTGAGGCTCAAGAAACATTTTTCACTTACTGATTTGTTCTGCCCATCAGAAAATGTACAAACATTATACATGAATTCCATGTCACAAAATGAAACAGAAAGACTCTGCTTCCACTGGGAGCCAGAGGAAGTTAATTCCTATAATGCTTTTATTTGCCACTTGGTTAAAAGGACTCTTTCCCTGTCGGTATAACAGGTAGGGAAATACTTCATTTCATGGGCAATTGCTGATCTATTGTTTATGAAGTTCACTAACTTCCACAGAAAGATACTGAATATAATAACTTCTCTTCATCAATTTATCCTGAATACTTCTTTTTCTCATAACAGAATACCACATACATCTTTGGATTGACCTAAGTTTATGATACTCAACACCATTCCTCTGGGCTGCCATTTCAAACTGCCTTAAAGAACTTAAGAGCACTTTTGTAGTGGTTCCTTGCTTAGAAGACTGGATGCCACCAATGTCAGTTCAATAAACATAGCATGCAGACTCACTTTTTCACAAAAAATTGAAACAAAATGTCAAGTAGAAACATCCTGTACTGGACAACACCAAGCAAAATTGTTTCAAGATTGAACATGTCTGAGATGCTCATTGGCTTTGACTGAATGATGAAAACGTGTACAGATCTACTGCCCAAGAGCAATGATGCTGATAACCAACTGTGAGGATTTTCATCCACAGCCTTCTTAATAGTGAGTCAGTGGATGTACACAATGCCAGATGCCTAAAAGTATACAGGATGGACTATCTTTCTGGCCTTGCATGCATTATGCGTTACAAATTTCAACATGACCATTCTTGTAGATCCAGTCATTCAACATTACGGCTGTTTGCCACAGAATGTAGGAGATATGACTTTTGTCTAAGAATTGTCAAAATTCCTTCAACACACATTTCAATTTTCCACAGTCACTTACCCAATCTATATTCATGACAAGATAGAAACACTGGCTACCAAACATCTGTTTTTCCACAAAGATTAGCATTTTCATTAAGTTTTATGTTTAAGACATGTCATTGCACATACTGAAGTCTTGACTCAAGGCAAGGGCAGTATTAGAGTTAGCATCTTTAATAAAAACATCAAATATTTAGGAAGCATCTACTGTATACCCAGTGCTATGGGCAACGTGAAAGAGAATGAGGCGTTTTCTGACCTTATCATATAATTAAAAGGAAAAGGTTAACACATTCATCACTTAACAAGCACTTACTGTGTAACAACCATATACCAGACCCACTCCTGCAATGCCACAGCAACTATAATCCTATGATCCAGGTATACTAATGGTACTGTAGTTGCAGAACAAAGAAGAGACATCCAACTGAGAATGAGGATGGAGAATGTCAAAAAAAGACTCCCAGGAGATGTAAAGTTTGAGCTGAGCCTGAAAGACTGATTAAGGATTCTGCTGACAAATTAGGATAGAAAAGGATACATGTTGACGAGTGGAAAGTGGGTTCAGAGAAGAGGAACGGGTAATAAAGTCTGATTTTACACGATAACTCCAAAATTTTCAACCGAGAAGACCCAGAAATTTGTGCAGTCAACAGGACAAGCACATTTTTAAACACACATTTTTAATAGATGACGCTTGGTGAACAATAATGCGCTCCTTTTAGAGTGCCCTTCACTTGAAGCGATGGGAAAAATTCTGTTAGAAGATGAAAATCAGGGCTGGATTTGGAAGTTGCGTGAATACGATCACATAGAAATAACCCCTGCCTCCTTGTGTGCCAGATCAGATATTTCAGTTCATCAAATTATTTTACTGATGTTTGCTGAACTCATAGCTTCTAGGTACCATAGCAATGGGGCACTTCAGTTGCAACTCTCATATAGGCCCAGTATTTGCAAAATCACCAGACATAAAACACTCGAAGTAAATTTTGTAATGGACAATAACATTACTCGTCAATTGTTAAGTCTATGTGGCAAATCTGTTTCTCTATGACCAACTTACCACAGCTCTGAGAGAGACAAGGTAAGTGGGAAACTAGTGTCTCTGCCCTTTGTGAGTCTCGAGAAAACGATCCCATCAAGCATTTCATGTTAGTCTAATGCTGGATTGGTTTTGTCAACAACATGTTAGCCAAAATTAGTGAAATTAAGTGCACAGCAGAAGCAAAAACGACTTCAAAAAGACTCTCAGTTATCTGCCACAATAATCACTGGAGAGCAAAATGATCTCCAGAGTCAGTGTAAAGGGTTTCACGCCTTCTGCAGCCTCTACAAAAAAGATGAAATTACGATTAGCATTATTTTGGTCTGTACGCTCCTTTACAGTCCCATTTTCTGAAAGTTAAGTCCATGAATGTTCTATGTGATACCAACCCTATCGCCTGAAATTGCACCCAAATATTCTTGGTGATAGAGCATAAACCACTCATCCACTTCCTCTCCATGTCAGATTTGACTGTTAACTAACCTTTTACAAAGGAGGCAAAAACACAATCAGTCTCCTCATATACAGGGAAATATTTATACGTTCATAGGTAATCAACTATTTTTGAAAAATATTCATTTGGTTGAGTTGAAAATATGAAAGTGATTAGCTCTTCCTCAGCTTAATTGTCATCAAAACCCTGAATTCAAATTGCTCTTTCATTCACAGCTTTTCTTTGAGCATTTGAGGTTTCTTTCTTTTAGCTAAAATCCCTCCCTTTATCAAATTTAAACTGACAGGAAGATCTAGTACATGAATCTGTTTCTTATTTTAAAAATACATATGGAAAGGACAGGTCTGGGTGTCATGCAAGGAAAAGTGTAGGCTAGATTTAAGTTTAGAAAAAGTTCCATCTGCAAGAAAGATATTGGAGTTGGGAACAGTATGGTATATAATATAGTCAGGGAATGCAGCATAATTGAGTTTAAGGCTAAGATGGATATATACTTGGAATCAATACAGTTAGATATGCTTGCTGAATAGCAAGATGCACCTGCTGAATGGCAGCAGGATAACTAGATTGATACTGGCTCTTTCAAACAATAAATTCTATGTTTCAGAGCAATATATCATGGTTGGCAATTGGAACAGTGGTGGCACAGTTGGACTGATTGGCACTGAACACAAGGTTTTATTTGTCAACAAATGTGTTTCATGATTCATCATGGACTCACTGATTGATTGGAGGCTGGCTGCAGAGAAAAAAATTTTTTATAAGTCTATCACAGAAGGCTTTTGGAAATACATCAACAACACTGATTCATCAGCACAGTCACAACTGAAAAATGCGTAAGTTTTCCTGGTAGTAATTGCTGTTCAGGACAGAAGCAAGAGCTTTAAGAAATAGATTCACATGCAATAAATGCAGAGTACAATCATCTCATTGACAATACATCACTTTTGTTCTTGGTATGAAACTCTGCCACCTGCCTTTTGTCCCTTGTGACTCATCCAACCGCCGATGCATAGCAGAAGGCCGTGGAAGAAGAGCTAACTCACTTGTAATACATCAGGGTTGACCTTGGTCTTCCTCTTCCTGCGGTACCTAAGAACAACTCCAATGTAATAGCTAATAATGCTGGATTTGGAGTCAGACAAACTCAAATTGGAAAATCTGGCTTCCTTACTAGATATAGCTGTAAAGGGAACAAGTTATTTAATCATTCTAAGATTCACTTTCTTAGTCTGTAAAGTGTAAATAATAATAATCCATGTTGCAAAGTTTAAATGACATAATACAAGTACTCAAAAATCTTAGCTATATATTCAGCAAGGTTGTTCACAGAACATTAGGCAGTATGGTCCAAGGTTACTCATAGGTCATGATGCCCTAAACCAAGTAGCTACCCCTAGCTGCTTGAAAACAGTCTTACGCAATGCCCAAACCATCTCTGCACCCCTCAGTCATTTCTTGACTCATTGGGGAAGTGAGGGGTCATTTCTTTCCCCAAACAAAGAGGCTACCGCTCGTAAAAACTGGACAAACAGCTTAACTTCTTGGTCTTCCATCCTCCTACACCTATTTAAAGGTCAATTGATCCATCTGTCAACAACTCAATAGTGAGAAAATTCAAAAACCTTCTGATTTTTTTACAGTGATCTATAGAAACAGGCCCTCTATGAGTATGTACCAAATGCGTGTTAGCTTAAGGTGCTGTCATTTGAGAAAATCTATACCAAACAAAACCAAACCTGAGGGGGGGAGGTGGTTGCAGAAAGGAAAAAACATTTGCAGGTGATTGAATTGCATAAATCCAACACCAGGGAGCAGCAATAGCCCAAAGTGGTGCACAGCTGTTTACTCAAAACTCTGGCAGACAGAGACCTTCTGTCTTAGCATTAAGATATATGGATGTTTTTAGTGCATTCTTACAACGTCCTTCTACCCCTACCATTAAGGTACAGGAACCAGTCTTTAATTCTTACTTGGATAATGCCTTAGGATTGAAAAGTCAATGGAAAAAAAAACAAGGAGAAAAAAAGCTTTTATTTTTGTTGAACAATTAAAACTATATCCACAAAAATCAGCATGAATTACTAAGGTTTCATCGATTACACAGCATTATCCAAGTCTCTTGACCACTTTCCATAACCCCTAGATTGGCCGGCCCCTTAAGTTCTCACCAAAAAAATAGGGTTGCTGTGCAGAGCTGACCCTGGGCAGACTTTGCTCCTAGTGCCTAGGTTTTCTGGTTGCCTCCAGCTCTCACAGCTCAGTAAGTGCCTCCTGGTTTTAACCTGATTGCTCACTGCCTCCCAAATGATTACTTGCCCATATATTTTTTTTTCTTGTTCCTGACATAATGATTAAGTCTTAGACCACAGCCTTGAGGCTGACTTTCAAACTTCTCAGACTGCCAAGAGACTACAGATAAATACATACACACACACACACACACACACACACACACACACACACACAAAGAGAAAGAGAGAGAGAATTAAAAAATAAAACTTCTATATCCTTTGTATGAATTATCCAAAAATTTGAAGGCAAGTAAGGTTTTAGATAAATTATTGGATTAGTTATCTACAATATCTGAACTCACTACATGTGCTGCCAACCCTCTGTTGGCATCCATTCTGGATGGATATCAAATTACAATTCCAGAGTAATTGAAATCCATTATTATGACAGGTTTCTACCTATTTCCTTGCATTAAAAGAATATGAGTTCTAAAAGTACTGGAAACATTAGTTTCCTTGTAATATGTCATAGATAACCGTCTAAGCCAGGAATTTTTCTATCCTGGTGGGTCTGTGTATCAGGATTACCCAGAGAGGCTTCTCAAATTACACACGGTTCACCCTTCTCCATGCCTCAAGCTAAATTCTGACCTCCCTCTCTTAGGATATACCTCACTCTCTAGTTGAGGATCTCTCCTCAACCCCTCTCCTCAACTTTAAAAATTGACAAGTTATTCCTTTTATCTACCCTTAATCTTCTCATAATGTTGCTATTTCTATTTGCAATTCAAATTTTACATACCCTTTTCTATACAAAATAAATGTCTTCCTCATTTGGGCATGAGACCATTTTATGTTAAGAGAGCAACAAACATCTCATATCTCTTGTTTCACATTTCACATGGCATTTCAGATATTTTAATTATCTTACAAATTATGTTAAGAAACATACCAAGTACAGGATTCTTTCATCCCAGGATTCAATTAGCATATACTTCCCTTAGTTTCTCTGAGAGAATTCCTGCCTTGCAAACAAGAGCCAACTAGGGTTTCATTAATTACCAAAAGGCTAAATTTGATCATATAGACATCTATCACAAACCATATACGTAGTCAACATATACGGAGGCCACATATCAGTGATAATTTATGTAACTAAAAGGATGAACAACATAATCACCAAATAAATAGGCAGTTTTACTGTACACTTGACTGCTTAATGGCTTTTGTTTTAATTAGGGTACTGGCATTTTCAAACTAATTTATTTTGCTTCCTCTGTCTTCTTTATTAGTCTGTTTCTTCCATATCGACTAGGAATCACTTACCAATTAACCTCTCTTTCTCTTCTATTAGATACAACATATACTCCAGTGACAATTGGTCTTCTTTCAAAGACTCAAGTTTAGCTACAAACTAAACAAAATGTCCTTTAAATCCCATAGAACAGATAACCTTGAAATATCCTATTCTATTTTCTTTCTAATTTACACAGTGAAGAAATAGATGCTTCCATTTCTTTCAGAGTTCAGATTAAGGCAACATCTTCAAAGGCTGCAATACAGGGTATTGGGCAGAGGACGAGTAAGAATAGAGGATAAAAGGAAGTCTACCCCAAAGAGCGGGAGAGCTGGGCAGCCACTTACCTCTTACATCATTGCTGAAGGCTGGTTCTGACCCTAATGTGTAAAATGCAAAGTGGCTTCTTTTCAGAGCTACCAAAAGCACGGGCCTTCTTCTTGCGAGAGGGGAGAGGACGTATGACAGCCTCAACTCTGAATGCTTAACTGAGATAATCATTCTGCATTACCTGAAAACCCAGAAGTCAAAAGTAGAAAAAAAAATCTGTATCTCTTTTGTTCAAATCCAAGCTTTGACCCTTAATTTGTTCTCAATAAATAATTCTTGAAAGACATAACAGACTGTGTATGTGCCACCATAAAGGTGTTTTTTTGTTTGTTTTCAAAAAAGACCATGTATGACTAGGCTGGGAATAACACCTAGGTGTTCTTTCTTGGGTTACTGCCCTCAGTCCAAGGGCAATACTGAAGGGTTCCCAGGCTAAACTGAGGCCTGTAGCAGTCAGATTTCAGCAGAAGAAGGTTTTGTAAAGGTTGCCAGGATATAAAAAGCAGCTAGTTGGTAGTGTTGAGTAGCGAAATGACTAAATTGAGGCTTGGGAGTTACAGAGTCCCTTATTAGCTGCACCTGTACAATTCAGGCACAGCTGTGCCAGACGGGCGTTCTGGGAGTACATGAGATCATGCACTAACTGTAAAGCATTGGAAACCTGCTAGGTTTATTATCAAAAATAGCACTGTGTCTGTCATGTTTGCCAAGGTTTGGGTATACATGCCCTTGTTCTTGTCCGGACATTCCCTCTCCCCACACCTAAGCAAGCCCCTACCCTCATCTTGGAAATCCCATCCACTCTCATCCCCCAAATCTCTATGGTGAACTCTACCTTTTCTCTTGAGGACTAGCTTTATGTCTCTATATGGACAGTTCCCCCAAGATGTCCTGCCTGCACTATTGACTGAGCTCATGCTCTCCTCTTCCAAATCCCTTTTCCTCCTGATTTTCCTGTTTCTGTTAATGGTCAATCAGATTTAAAATCTGGGAGTCATTTTTGTGTTTTTTTTCAATTGATGTGTAGTCAGTTTACAATGTTTTGTCAATTTCTGCTGTACAGCATAATGTTTCAGTCATACACATACATACATATATTCCTTTTCATATTCTTTTTCATTATAGGTTACTATAAGATTGAATATAGTCCTCTGAATGTAGTTGTCTTTTGAACTATATTCAGAACTATATTTTGAACCATTGAATATAGCTCTCTGTGCTATACAGTAGGACCTTGTTGGTTATCTATTTCATATATAGTAGTGTATATCTGTTAATCCTAAACTCCTAATTTATCAATTTACCCCCTACTTCTCCCTTGGTAACCATAAATTTATTTTCTATGTCTGTGAGTCTATTTCTGTTTTGTAAATAAGTTCATTTGTATCATTATATCAGTAATATCATATATTTTTTGTCTTCCTCTGTCTGACTTACTTCACTTAATATGATAATCTCTAAGTCCATCTGAGTTGCTGCCAATGGTGTTGTTTTATTCTCTTTTACGATTGAGTAGTATTCCATTGTGTGTGTGTATGTGTGTGTGTGTGTGTGTGTATACAATACCTTCTTTATCAAGTCATCTGTTGATGGGAGTCATTTTTGTTTCCAACACTTCTCCATCACCCCTCCAGGCAGACATTTGCCAAGTAATGATAGTTTCTGACTTCTGCTGCATCTGTCAACCCTATCACTTCTCTTCTGTCCCCACTGTCCCAGATTACCTCATGTGCTCCTCTGATACCTTCAGAACTGGTTTCTCCACTTTCTACCTCTCTATCAGCTCTACTGTATCTTATACATTGATTTTTACGTAAGATTCCTAAAGTGAAGTGAGACTAGGCTATGTAGTCACCCAACCGAAGCACAATCTCTTGCATGAGAGTTTTCTAGATTCTCCATTTCCATGTAAACTCCCTAGCCCTCAAAACTCTCCAGTACGAACTATACTCATCTTCTGGCATTTTACTACTTTCTGGTTGGTATCAGAGTTTCTTGTACTTGCAACAGTTGTACCATCTGACTTCACTAGTTCTATGTCTACAAACCCCAACTTTGCATTATGAAACAAGAGAAACGGACAAACAAGAGAAACAAAATTAGAGAAATGATCATGTCCTCCGGCAACAGAGACTGTGGGAAGACCTGAAAAATCAGGAGACTGGGGTTCTAATTCTAGGTTTTCCATCAACTTCAATGACAATTCTAAGCAAGTCACTTGACCTATCTGGAATACATCAGTTCCCTCCTCTGTAAATTATTTCTAAGGCACTGTGTGCTTCTAAGGGTATTAAGTAACATTTAGTAGCTCCATCAATTGCTGCATGGCCTTGGGCTAGTTACTTAGACTCCCAAGGACTCAATTTCCATATGTGAAAGTAATAGTTCCTACTTGTATGACTGCTGTGAAGATTAAATGATTTAATAGACTTAAACTTATTAGAACAACGCACAGCACAGTAAGACAGACCTCAAGAAATGTTAACTATTATTATCATTCTGCAAGGCCTGGGGTTTTTTGTTTTTTGCTTTTTTTTTCTGTCTGGCATATTTCTGAAGTGGGTCCTGAATCGTGTTGGCATCCTATAAATTAATCACAATCATTCCATATTGCGTTTATACTCAATAACCAGTAGAGAGCAAACCACTTCTACAGTTACAATTGCCAGGACCAGATTTATGTGTTATGAGTGAACCGTAGGATCCTCTCACTCAAAAATACCTCTCCATTGCCTCTGCCGTCCCTCCAATCAACACACACACTCATACACACACCTTCCCCTACAGTGCCTGAGATCACACATAGACAGTCAATTTTGGGTGTTAACCACTGCTCTTCTTAGTAGATTTTCTATTAAAATGCAAATTCCCCCAAGAGAAATCAACACATTAAGTGATTCACACCTTGATGGGACAGAACTTGTCAATTTTTACTCTCTCCAATGGAGAAAGGTCCTGCTGAATGAGGCTCCAAGATAGTCTGTGGGAGTGAGGCACAAAATCAAAAGCTTGTATGCATAATTTTCAGGCTCAATTGCTTCACAATTTTGCCAACGACTGACTGGCCCTAACACACTCTGCTATTTTTTCCATATGAAAAAAATGCCCTTGCAAAAGTGGTGTTTTCTAGGTTGTTCTTTTCCAGATGCACAGAAGCAGCAAAAACATAGATTTATAAAGCCATACGTGATGCCGCTGGAAAGTTTGTTTGAACAAAACCGATTGAGGACCTTTTTCGGGAATAGTTCATCCTTACCTAAAGATTAACCTTCCTCTGTTGCCAAAAATCACCCAGACATTTTGTTATCTGCCAAGAAAGTGCTCAGAGGCGTCTTTAACTTGCATAGCTGTTTCTAGCTTTAATTCTAAAGTGACATTTGCTCTTTAATTGCAATAAATCTCTTCAAAAACCCATTTGCTTTGAACATTTCTTGGCTATGTAACCTGTCATTCTTCAAGGAAGGTTACTTTGTTCTTGCCTCAGCACAGACACATGAAAACTGCCACAGTTTTCTTCCACAACACAAAAACGATCTTCCAAAAAGACATCATCAGGGATGGTTAAGGGGAAGAATAAAGGGGATGTATAAAGCCCCAGAATAAGCAACACTTTATGCCTCATTGTCCTTTTTGATCCTTGCCAATGGTTTTAGATGAAGTCAGGTCACCCTGAATGTCAAGATCAGCCTAAAGGAGACAGGATGCCATTCTTGGGGGAAGAGAGGAAAGGAAAGAGAAAAAAGAGGAAGGGAGAGATGGGAGAAGTCACGGCTTTTGTACCTGCCATTGCCTCCCTCTGGAATGGAAAAACACCTTGCTCTACTGCCAGTCACTGCCCCAGGAGAATTTCACTTACCTCCACCACATCCAATTCAGGCCCTAGAAAGAAATGACTCCACTTTTTACACTATGAAAATAGCTTTGAACAGAGTCATGCCACTCATTTTCCTCTGTGTCCATTTATTTCAGGATCCACCTAAAGTATAAATTTTTCTTTCATCTCTTTGTAAGTCAGCTTCATAACCTAGGACAAGCCATGAACCATCTTTTCATTTATTCATCTGTAAAATCTGGCCTAACATTTTCCAGTGTTTCTCAGACTTCAGTCACATGAATAGCATCTTCACAATTTCTTCTACCATATCTCTACGCTATCTTATTACACTCTTACATACCACGCCATATGTCTTACACTGTATGATTAGCTTCTTAATACTTCCTCCTTAATAAGAAGACTAACTTTCTAAACCTCATACTTATCCAAGGAAATGATGCCAACAAAGTATCAGGTGTCATATGTCAGGGATGATTGAAAACAGACTGCCAGATATTTCTTTAGTGGAGATTGTTGATTTAAGATTAGCAGAGAATTGAAATTCAGAGTCTGCAACTATGTTAACTCACATGCAACTCCTGGCACTGCAATGGAAGGAGAAAGCTTTCATAGAGAGGAGAAGGAAGTTGAGAAGACTACAGTAAACAAAGAACTCATGGTTTTTCATTGGCTGAATCCTGCCCAAGAAAGGAATCTTTTTCTTCCTCTTGGGCTCTGCTATTGTCACAGGGCATGAGAGCTCCCCCTTCTGGTCACCCAATTCTATTACACTGCGGTTTCTGTTTATCAATCTCATAGTAGCTATATCTTTCCAACATAATTTAAAATACATACATAAAATTTAAAATAGCAAGATTTACATAGATCACCTAAATTCATCTTATGTACTGCCACCCTTTGTGATATTCTTGTATGGTCAAAACGCTACTAAGATCTGAAATCAAACAAGTCTGATTTAGAAAACTGGCTCTATCTGCTAATATGTGATCTTAGCAAGTCACCAAGGCCTACCACGTAAGTTGTCAAGAGAGTTCATTGAGAAATTGTATGTTTAGAGTTGGCACACAATTCATGTTGGTTTTCTCTGTACTTCAGTTTTTACTGCATTTTACTGTGAAATGCATCTTAGTATAAATGGAAGGAGCCTGGGGTTTGGAGTCCGCTCAACTGGATTAAAATCTCAGGTATATTTATTTAACCTTTTTGAGCCTCAGTTGTCTCTTTTGTAACTGGATATGATAATAGCTAAACTGCATGGGATTGTTGTTGCCAGGATCAAAGATTATACATATAAATTGCTTTAAACATGAAGTACTATATAAATGGCAACCATCGGTATTATCAATAACGTCACCCTCAGTCCGCATCACAGGCAAAATGGAAGTAGGCATTATTCAAAACAAAAAACAGCCCTATTATCTTCTATCTCGTATTCTGCCTCTCTTCCTTTTCTGCTGGATAATTTCCTTGGTAAACAGGGATCTAACACAGAACTTATTGCTGGAAACAGAAAGAATCAATACCAGAATGAGAATGAGATGCAAAATCAAGCAGGGTACTTCAAAATAAGGTGCAAGAGTTAAGATTTGTAAAGTGCTAAGAACAGAGCCTGACAGAGTGTACACTCTGTAACTATTAAATGCTTTATATAAGGGCTAAAGAAACTAACCAAAAAATAACCGGGGAAATACAAGAAAGATAAAAAGAGAAGAGTGATGCCATCATTGAGTGATCAGGATGCACCCATGACCCTGGATGAAAAGGTTTATGCATCATTATTGGGAGAGAAATAGGGTTCATGGAGAGGAGGTAGTAGGGACAGAAGGAAATAGGAGTCCTTGGTGTTAAAGAGATTAAAAAGTAAACTCTTATAGTCAGACTGGCCTGGAGGGATCTTTGGATTCTTTTTAAGAAAGGAAAAACAAGCAACACCAAACAAAAATGAAATGGGGCCTTACAAAGAGCTGTCTCGTCCCACTTAGAGGCTGGAGTGCAGAGACTCAGAAGGCTGCAGCAGATGTGGTAATGAGCAATAAGGTCATCCTTTAATTGCTCCATCTTAGTAGGAGGCACTGATGGAGAAAAAAAATCATCCTATTTTTTTCCTATAAATCAGATATCTTCCACTATAAGTGGCTTTATTTTTGGCCCAGTGTAATGTCAGTAGGCTTACTGTTCAGAAACGATGAAAGCAAGCCTAGCTAATTAAAGGAAGTCTTCAAATCCAACTTAAAAGGGGTAAAGCATTTTCCTAAATAATGAACTGATTCACTATGTATAAAGTATAGAAACAGCTTGATCTAGGATAATTTATGTTTTAGGGAAAAAAGAAAATTTCCAAAATATTTGTTTTGAAGGGAAAAGTACTTAAAAGTAAAGCTCTTCTGATTTTAGTGAACAAATATAGATGTCATAAAGTCATTAGTGAAAAAATAATAATTAAAATGTAGCTCATGAGGAAAATGAATGAGTAGGTAGAAAACAGTTCACAGTAGTCTTTCAAAGCCCCAAATGACGTTGCTTCTGAGCAACAAATTATATGAAATCAGTCATCACTAATCATCACACACAAAATGAAATTTTGTTCTGAACATGCATTGTTTAAGGAAAAGTACTTTTGAGGGAGGGTATAGCTCAGTGGTAGAGCACGTGTTTAGCCTGCACGAAGTCCTGGGTTCAATCCCCAGTACCTCCATTTAAAAAAAAGAACCTAATTACCTCCCCCTCAAAAAAAAAAACTTAAAAATAAATAAATAAAAATTTTTTTAAAAAAGAAAAATTACTTCAAGTATAGCTTAGCAATAATGACCTACCTAAGTAATGATGTTAAAATGTTTAGTGGATTTTTCTTATTTATTTTATTGTCTTCCTTTCCCTATTATGTTATTTATTTATTTATTTTGGAGACGGTTTGGCGGGAGGTAATTAGGTTTATTTTTTTAATTTATTTATTTTTGCAAAGGGGAGGTAATTAGGTTTTATTTATTTACTTATTTTTAGAGGATATAGAACTGGGGATAGAACCCAAGACCTTGTGCATGTTAAACATAGCACTCTACCGCTTGAGCTATACCCTCCCCACTTATTTATTTATTTTTAGAGGAGGCACTGGGGATTGAACCCAGGACCTCATACATGCTAAGCATGTGCTTTGCCACTTGAGCTATACCCTCTCCCTATTTATTTTATTTTATTTTTTAGCCTGTTGACTTCTTACTGCTTTCCTAAGCTTTCTTTTAATTTTCCTCCTTTTTTTATCCATCACATATGATTTGGTTCCCTTCTGCTTGTTTCCTGATTTATAGCTGCACCTGCACCTTCTCCACCTGTGTTTATACTCCCTACTCTTTCATTTAATGCAAGAATAGAACAACAAAGAAGGTAGAAAATGAAGCTGTAAAGTCCAATTGGTCCAATTGTCTATAATGTGCCCTGCAGGATCATCGTGATCAAGCACAGAGCTTGATGACAAACCCTGACAGATTGGTTCAACACTTAAAAGCTCCAACACAACTTGCTCATGGTCATATCAATACAGATCAACATACAAGCTTCACATGCTAGAGCTACACAATCAAATAACACAGGGATTTTTTTGGAATTACTGTAACGATGCCAGACAAAAAGTCCATCACCAACTCCTCCTTTTGACTGAAATTCTTCCCAAAGTCACTCTACCTAACATTACATATTAAATCAATACTATCTGAAGGCTTCATATAGTCACATTAAAGAGAGAATTAACAAATATAATTTTACATGTTTTGTCTCATTTGCTTTTGCTTTAATAAGGATGAAAATGAGTACTTTGTATGCATTATGTTAGAGAACTTCATTAAGCACTGGTCCATCAATTGATTTTAACAAGGTGGGAGAGAATTGTGAATTATGCAATATCAACACAAATTCAACTTTTCTCCTAGAGTAAAGAAACGCCCTGTAAAGACACAGTAGAAATAACTGCAGTGTTCATCAATTGAGAAAAAAGATACCTGATTCAATGAGTTCAGCCATGAAAACGCATGGTTATAGTTATAGTATCAATATAGAAACACACCTGTGATATATACTGGTAATACCTAGTTTTTATATATTGTGTGAAACACTTAAATGCCATCTATTTTTTGACCATGACTGTAAAACATTCAAATATCTGAAAGGCTTCAGGAAGGTTAAGGCACCATACAACTGCATCTATGTTACATTTGAACATGAGATGTCCTGGAGAAAACTAAGAAGAAAATAATGGGAAAATGACAACCTGTTACAATGGTAAAATTACACCTTGTTTCTATTTAAAATTTTTCTTTTTCTTTTTTTCACATGGTCTGTGCAGTGGTTTGATTCCATTTATAAATAAAAAAATAAAACATATCCCACATGTTTGAATAATACCATCTGCACAACTACATAGTCATTTTACTTCTTAAAGTTTTAGGAAATAACTGGAAATATTATAGGTTGAGAGAAAAATGGCCAACAGTTCACTCTAAACCTATTCAACCATGTTAACTGCTCCATAAGGCACATGACTTTTTCTACAAATGAAAACTCATTTGTTCCCAAAAGCAAAACATCTGTGTTAAAAACCATTTTCTAAACCTAAAGAGTACAAATCTGAAGTCTGTATATATTGTAACCAATGCTTTATTTAGACAACATTTTTACTGTTATACAACCCATATTTATGTGCTTGAATATTGTTTCTCCTAAAAGAGCATACTTAATTGTTTTATAATATTTGTATTACCTACATTAAAACTACTAGAACTTACTAGTACCCATATTACACAAAAAATAAACATAAGTAAATAAAGACAGAGCCAGTGTCCTTTATTAAGTCTTAAATATGCCTGGAGATCAAGAGGAGCTGACTGAAACCACAATGAGACAGCATTACACACTTACCAGACAGGGAAAATAAAGTCTGATGATACAAAATGTTGATGAGAAAGTGAGCAACGAAACTCATATACACTGTGGGTGGATGGTAACTCTCATTCACTTAAGTTGGGAGTGTAAATGGATACAACCAGCTAGGAGAGCAGTTTGCAAGTTAAAGATCTACATAGCCCACCCCCCCACCATTCCTCTCCTATGTGTATATATTTATCAGGAGACACGTGTCACATTCATAGGAACATCCTTCATAATAGCCACCAACTGAAAAACAGCCCAATTTTCAATCAGCAGTGAAATGGATAAAAGAAAAATGTGTATATTCAATGGGACACTACAGTAAGAAAATGACAAATGCGAGTCACTTGTGAATGAATCTCACAAACATAAAAGAAGCAAACCAAAAAGGAGGTGGAGGAGGGGAAGGAGAAAAAGAGTAGTGCATTAAGTATGGTTCTATTTAGCTAATGTTCAAAAACAGACCAAAAGAAAAAAAGAGAAAAAAAAGCTACTCTGTTTAGGAATGTATACATAGATGTCAAAGCTTTAAAGAGAAGTAAGAAAATGTTTACCATTAAGTGCATAAAAGAGAGTGAGGAATTATCATGTAGGAGGGGTAGACAGAGATTCCTGGGATGTTGTCTATGTTCTTAACCTGGGTAGTGGTTAAGCAGACCTTAGCTTTAAAATTCCTCTTTAAACCAGGGGTCAGCAAACTATGGCCTATGTGCCAAATCCAGCCCACTGCCTGCTTTTATAAATAAAGCTTTATTAGAACACATATGTACACACAAAGAGTTAGTTGTTCATAAGAAATGGAGGAAAATAAAGATAAAAGCATATGTATCTATAGGACCTCAGAGTTTAAAGAACCCAGTGAGGTAGGTTTTTTTTAATCTTTTCTCTTATTTTTCATAGATGACTATAGAATGTCAGAGAGGTGAAATAACTTGTCAAGATGACACAGACAGCCAAAAGCAGGACCACAACTTAAGTGCACATTTTCTGGATTCTATTTTGCTCTTAAATATATAGAAGATATCCTTTGTAAAGTTTCCAAAACAAAGCATTTGTTTTATGGTAAATTGTACAGTACAGGATATATTGTGGTTCAGACTAAACTAAAATTTATGGAACACCTACTGGATAAACAAAACACTTGTCTATAAATTCCAAATGACTTCAGTATCTCATGAACTTCACTAGCTCATTTAATCAGAGACACTGGAGAAGACTTAATTAAGAAAATGGAACTTGAAATGGGTCTGGAAGGGCTTCACAATTAGTGCGGGGAGTTTTACTTTCCAGGTAGATTCAGATGAAGAGAAAAGTAGAATCAAACAAAGAAAAAGAAACACTGTGTCCCTGGATGAGAAGACTCAATTTTGTAAAGATGAAAATTCTTCCTAGATTTATGTATACATTTAATGCAACTCCAATCAAAATCCTAATGAGATTTTTTTTAAGGAATTTAACATGATTTTAAAATGTATTTGAAAAATAAATAGGTCATACTAGCTAGGTAAATATTAGAAAGAATGGTACTAAGGGTGCACTGGCTTTATAAGAGATACAATTAAAGTAGTATGGATATGAGCAGGAGCAGACAGAGAAATTGAACAGAATAGAAAAGTCAAGAAAAGACTCACATTTTTATTATAATTTCATATACGACAAAATTTGCATTTCAAATCAGTGGGATAAGAATTAATTATTCAATAAATACTATTAGGAAAACTAACTGTTCATTGATAAAGGACATACAATTAACCTCTCTGATTCATAAATTTTAGATGAATTTAAATTTTTATGTTAATATTTAAACTATGAAACAAATGTAAGGGAATATAAGGCTATATATGTATATATATAAAATCTTAGAATGGAAAAGGCAATTCTAAGTATAGCATCAAAGCAAATCCATAAAGGAAATGCAACAGCTAAGGTTACATTAGTTGAAAATACCTCTATGTCAAAGAATTATAAGCCAAAATAATAGGCAATTACAAACCAAGAAAAAAACTTACATGATAAAACATATACGACAAAGGTTTAATAACCTAAATATATAAACAGCTCCTACAAGTCAGTATATAAAAAGTATAAAGAGAAAATGAAAAAGCGATGCATTAAAGAAGCAATACACATGAAATAATAGGAGCCAATGTCTATTTAATCTTTATACTATACCAAGGATCATGCTCAGAACTTTATAAGAATTTTCTCTTTGGCCCTCACAACAATCCTATGAAAATATATTATAATTATCTATATTTGACATATGAAGAATATATTATAATTACCTGTATTTGACATATGAGTAAACTGAGCATCAGAAAGGTTAACTCACTTGCCTGGATCACAGCGTGCTGGTACCTGAGCCCAGGTCTCTTACTCCTGAGCTGTAGCTTTTCATCACTATGGTAAATTGCATTTCCAGTTGAAGAATAAAATTATGTTCGATTTCACTAGCAATCAGACACATATAAAACCTACAACCATGCCTCACCTACCAAATAGGAATTTTAAAGAAAATTAAAATATATAAGCGTTGGTAGGAGTGGGGGGAAATAGACACTCTCGTAAAACTGCTGGTTGCAAGATAAACTGGTACAACCTTTCTCCAGGGTGGTTCGATAATGTGTATTGTAAGTAACAACAATGTAGGAAACAGTAGCAGCTCCTTATGACCTCAAATAAGCAATGAAATATGAGAATAAATAAAGAAAAAAGAAAACCCATAGCCTTGTGCATGCTTGGGACCTTGTTGTGTGAGAGACAAGTTTAAAGGCACATTTTCTTCTTTGTGGTGAGAGGCTGTGTTAAGTACAGTAAATTGTCATCTTTCAGAGTGGACAATCAACATTGGACAGGCAATAGTCAAAACTGATATATACTGAGAAATAGAAATTAAAGTACAGTATTTAAATTTTAATGATTACCATTAGAATTAAAATACAGACACTGTTTAAAAGTGTTTACTGCTAAGGAATGGAGACGTGTGAGGAGTTTTTCTTTAATTTTAGATTATTTAGTATATCTTTATATACTAAATTTCTGAATATACTGAATTTCTTTATTTTGATCATGTGCAGATATTATTTTCGCTTAGAAATCTAGTTTAAAACACAAAGAAAGGCATCCACATCAACAGAAGATTAGTTGTATACATTTATCAAACCTACACAACAGAGTACTAAGATGTCATTAGAAAGAATGAGATAAAGTCCTATGTAATTATGTGAAGAAAAAACACAATAACAATAATGAAAAACAGCTAACATATTTATTGAGCACTTACTAAGACACTTATTGAGCACTTATGGAGTGACTTTTCAGTCACTGTTCTAAGCACCTGTGTATTTTGATTTAATCCTTTCTTGATTGCTGTATAAGAAATCTCAGAGACAGAGAGGCTAAGTAACTTGCCCAACGTCACACAGGTAGCAAAGGGCAGAGCTGGCACTGAAACTCAGTGCGGCTCCATGTAGTCTAAGTACTGCACTCTAGTGTTTTACTAACAAGTGAAAAAGTAATCACAAAACATGTTTTAAAAAAAATGTGTCTGAGTGCATGTGCAACCAAGCAATTCCATTTCTAGGAACTGATTTTAAGGGCAAAAAATCAAAGATGTGGGTAAAAGTACATATACAAAAATGAATCACTCACACTATCCCTTAAGTGTGGGCTGTGCAAAGTGGCTTCCTGCCAAAGAGGAGAATATGAAAGGGGGGGAGTAATTTTACAGTGGAGAAACTTGACAAATATAACCTCAGCCAGGTGATTAAGGTCAACATTAATAGCCATAAATCACACTGACAGTATGGCCCCTGGATATTATGTGATGAGAATGAAACTATACCTCTGTAAACTTCCTCTCAGCAATGTACAACCCCAGTCTAATCATGAGAAAGACATCAGACATCCCAACAGAGGCACATTCTACAAAATATCTGACCAATATTCCTCAAACTGTCAAGGTCATCAAAAACAAGAAAGTCTGAGAACCTATCACAGCTTAGAGCAGACTAAGGATAAACTGACAACTAAAAGTAATGTGGTATTCTGGATGGGATCCTGGAATAGAAAAAGGACATTAGGGAAAAACAGAAACTCTGAATAAATTATGGACTTTAGTTCATAAAAATGTATCACTATTGGTTCATTAACTGTGACAAATGTACCACTTTAATAGGGAAAACTGTGGGATATGTGCTAATTCTCTGTATCATCTTCACAGTTTTTCCATAAATACAAAACTGTTGTAAAACAAAGTTTATGTAAAAATTAATCACATTGTTATCTATAATGGCACAACCACATAAATAGAAGGAGTAACCCAAATGGATAAAAATCAAGAAGTGGTAGAATCAATGCTGGAATATCCATGTGACGTGACCATGTAATCATTAGAAGATATTTTATTAATATAGGAAAACAACATATTGCTATGTGCAAATTTTAGGCGACAGAATAGTTTTTAGAGTCTGATGCTTTTTTAAGTCAAAAAAGTCTGGCTATGTATGCAGAGATAAAAATAATTAATAACAAAGAGATAGTTGTAAATAGTTGTTATTTTAGGACATCGTGATTATGGGCATTTATTTTTCTTTTTGTTTTTCTCTGTTTTCCAAATTATCTTCACTGAACATATATTACATTTGAAAAAAATTCAACATTTTAAAAATATACCAAAATCAGTTTGGAAAAAAAATACCTCAATCTGTACTTCACACTACACACAAAAAATAAACTCAAAATGGGTCACAGATCATAAAAACTAGCTGTAAATCTCCTAGAAGAAAATATAGAAAATCTTTGCAACTCTGGATTAGGCAAAGTTTAGACAGGATATATACACTACTAACTGTAAAAGAAAAAAAAATAGTCAGTGGGACTTAATCGAAATGTTTAAACATTTACTATTTAAAAGACACTCTTTGGAAAATGAAAACAGTAAGCTGGGGGTGGGGTATGTGTACTACACATCTGACAAAGGACTTGTATCAGACTATATAAAGAGCTTATAAAACTCAATAAAATTTAGACAAACAACTCAAATTAAAAATAGGCACCTCACCCAAGAAAATACATGAATGACCAGTTAGTACATGAAAATATGTTGAGAATCCATTCATCTGTGGAATGTCAACTTAAAACCACACTGAGGTACCACTAAACATGACTAGAATGAATAAAACTCTAAAAACTAAAATAAAACTGGTAATACCAAGTTTCGGCAAGGATATAGAGCAACTAGAACTCTCATTTATAGCTGGTAGGAGTACAGAATGATATAACCACTTTGGAAAATAGTTTCGATATTTGTTATAAAGTTAAACATGCACTTTCCTTTCGACCTGGCAACTCGACTTTTAGGTATTTACTCAAGAACAATGCAAAAACATGTCCACAGAAAGACTTTTAAGTGAATGTTTACAGGAACTTTATTCATAATAGCCAAAGTCGGAAAACAAATTGTTCATCAATAGGAAATTAGAAAAATTAACTGTGACATGGCCATATAATGGTATACAATTCAGCAATTGCAAAATAAACTACAAATATATGCGACAGCATGGATGATGCTCAAAAAACATTATGCTAAATGAAAGAAGCTAGATACCAGAGTACACTTAGATTCCCATTTATATTGTGAGCTCTAAGAGGTAAAATTAATCTAGAATGACAGAAAGTAGATACGTTGTTGCCTGGGGCAGGAGATGGGGGATTGACTACGAAGTATCTTGAGGGAAACTTCAGAAGTGATGTTGGTACCTAGCAGAACCCTGCAGGGCCTCCCCAACAAATGCACCGCCACGTCCCCTGGCTCTTATTTATAGAAAAGCTGAAGCTACCCAGGCCTCCCTGAGTCACAAAAGAGCAAGCTCAAGCAGCTGATGATTAGGACAACAGAGTCACAGACTCAGTGTGTGATGCACACTCCTGAGTTGTTTTACAGATACTGTAACTGCCACCAGAGGAAAAAAGCTAACTGTGTGATGATCAGACTGCAGCCATGACATAAGCTGCTCCGTCTAGAGCAGTGATGGATCTATGGCTAGCACCATTCCAAGAACTGATCTTAAGAGAATGGCATTAACACTATTGCTCATCATAATCTATATCTTTGTGGGCATCAAAATAATTGTAGCTTGTTCTGCTCATATATGTAAGCAGACAACTAAAATTGTCAACAAAGAGATGCTACAGACCCACATCGACATCTTCCACTCTGAGAATACGGTGCCCTGTGTCAGCATGAAGGCATTACAGAAAATGGGTCTTCACCCCAATCAGATACAAATGGAATGATGTCTGACAAGTGGGGATTTGTACACAGCTCTTTTGTCCCTTTTCTGTGTGTTTACCTCTGTTTTCCTCAGACCTTAATGATAAAGATGAAATCACTAGGTAACATTTAACCTAACTCCTGACTCCTGCTCTACTGAATGTACACAATGCCTTGTCTAACCTGTGGATTCCTTTCCTGGATTAGAAGGAGTAAGAATGAAGAATTAACTGTTTAAAGTATGACCAACTCTCTTAGTAACTTTGCAGGTGAACCATGCAGGCAAGACAGTATCCATAGGAAGATCAGGAGAAGTCAGTAGGTCTGCACACAACGGAAAAATGACAAAGAATCTGACTTCCTATAATGATTACCTGAGATTGCTTCCCCTTTTTCCCTTTAAAAATTATCATGGCTGAGCAGAATCTTGAGAGTTGGTCTGGAGATATGAGTCCACCTTCTCCCCAGATTGCCAGCTTCTCTGAATAAAGCGCATTTCCTTTCTACCAACACTTGTCTCTCAATTATTGGCTTTTGAGAAGCGAGTAGCCAAACCTGAGTTTGGTAACGATGGAAATGCTCTATATTATGACTGTGATGGTAGTTAAATGGGTGAATATATTTGTCAAAACTCCTTAAATTATACCCTTAAAATGTGTGTCTTTTTATTGTGTGTAAATTATACCTCAACAAAGTTGATGTTTAAGGTAATGATGTAAATATCCTGCATCTTTTCTTGGGATTATGAAATTTAATTATTAAATCCAGGGAGACAGGGTTATTATTCAATTCATTGTTTTTAATAAACAGAAAGCCACCCAGGAGCCCATAATTATTATGCAGTGACAATCATTAAAATTAGAAACAAAGGAAGAACAATTTTAGAGGAAAAGATAGTGGATTTAGTTACTGGCACAGTCCTTTAGTACCATGGCAAATGGATCAAAAATCCATGGCTATAGTAGCTAACTCAGGAAAGAAGAAACAAAGGAAGGAGCAATCTACTAACCAGAAGAGGTCTCTTCCCTGCTCTTTGCCAACAGGGATGCTGCACTGACCGGGCTACATGCCCATTTAATAATCCTACCATTCAATAGGGAAGCTGCGGCACTGGCACCATGTGTACCAAGGGACTGCTGAGTCATTCTCTGGGCAGAAAGCACAAGGCTATTGATTCTTACATTTAGATTTCAGCTCTGGATCCTACAAACCTTCTTTTGGTAAAATCCCATTATATAAGACATTCTTGCATGATTTCCTCATTAAAACTTAATGAAAAACAATTCTCAACATTAGAATTTGCCCATGGGCATCATTTGAAAAATCTGATCAATGAAGTTAATCTCTATTGTACTTATGTTAAAGATAAGGTCCTGAAAAAAATTTAAGGTTGTGAATATTACATTTAATACAAGTAGAAATAAGGCTAGAATAGTGGAACTCAAGGAGAGGTCAACTTGGTTATTATTCTCATGCAAGTATTGCATCATATAACAGCTTGAATCTATTTCAAAGGGATTCTCTGCAGCTAACAAGTCAAAGAAGCAACAACAGAAAAACTACCACCAACAGAAAAGACCCCCAAACCACCTGCAAATGACCTTTGTTGGCCCTTGAACACCTCCAGCTTTTAGTTCTCAGATGTGATGAGCATATAATTACATTATAAGCATTATCTAATTTCATTTCCTGCACATGCAATTTTATTTTTCATTTTCACGCTGTATGCTAAACATACCTACAATCTTTTGCACATTGAAAACCTTTAAATAAACTGAAAGGAGCAGGCCAGTTACAGTGAAATAAAAATAATGAGATTTCAGAGAGAAGGGTACAGAGGAAGGAGGGGGAAGTACTGCATCATATTCATAAGGATGAAAAAAAATGCCTGCATCCTTAGGATGCCAAATGGTGCAGTGCAGGCTGTACCAAAATAAGAGCTCTCAGAGCAATGTTCACTGTCTGATCTGTTTATCCACCCCAAAATCGGCAAATAAAAACAAAAGGAACAAAGATAATTGCTCAACCAGGGCCTAGCATGGTTAATATAATGGTTTACATGAAGCCAACTATAAATTTTAATCAAGAAAAAATATTTCCCTCCCTTATGGTTTCTCCTTTCAGCAGAAACAAAAAAAAAATAAATGGATTAAAAAGTCAAAAACATGCTTTCATCTCATCCTAAAACATAAGGAGAAATCAAATGAATCATTTTGCATAGATTGCCTGGTCCCCATCCTAGCCTCTTCTAATCCCAGGAGGTGGCTTTATTTTTCATCTCAAAACAACTAAGTCCTACTTGAGCTCCTAATTCAAAAGATCTCTGACTCGGCTTCAGGTCACTCTGTCTGCTGACTTCCTCTATCCCTAGTGAGCTCGACTCTCAGTCCCTTGTGCCTCTGCTTTTGGATCTCAGGGCTGGATTTTTATCCTCTACTGCTCAGCCTCTCAAAGGCCAACTGTTAATTTCAGTGGATTCTAATTCTAGCTGGCCTTCAGAGTTCTTGGGGTCCTTTCCACCACTCCCTTTCTTCTCCCTGACATTGTTCAATAATGTTTGGGGAGTTGGAAATCTGTATGTTTAAAGCTTCCCAGATGATTATGATTTGCATAAATGTTTTGCAAACACTGTCCCAAGATAGCTCAGCTATCTTTAGCTGGGTCTCTGACACCTATCTACGTATGGAGCAAGATCTGCCTATTTACCTCTTTTCAAACTACCTGACTCATACTTCTATGCCATCTCATACTATTCACTTGGATCTTGCCTTCCCACTGGCTCTATATCTTCTGTATAAAACTTCTGGACTCAAACTTGGCTTCTTGGCATAGTCAGTTTTTCTCAATATGTGGTCCCTGGAATAAATGCATCAGATACCATGAAATGGGATCGGGGTTCTTGCTAAAAGGCAGATTCTTGGATCCTTTCACAGATCTACTGAATTTGAATCTCTTCCGATGGGGCTCAGTAATTTGCATGTTAAACATCCTGGGAAACTACTGTGCACACTAACATTGAAGAGCCATGAGCTAAGTCTTCCATGGCTTAGTAGAATGAGATCATACAGTAAAAAGACCTGAGAACAAGTCCCATTCTTCTGTTATATTAAGGTAAGTTGCTTAACTTCTCTCTTTTCCTGGCTAAAAAACTGGTGATAATAATACCATATACTTCACAAGATAGTGGATGGTCATTTTAATCTGGACAATTTAAATAGATTCAGCCCATCCACTAAAAATGCAATCAGGAAAAACAACCCCAACAGAAACATCCAATAGAGATCAAGATCCCTCAATCTTTAGCTTCCATCCACTAACCTTTACCTCCCCAACCGCATCTCCCCTCCCTCACTGCATGACGGCCACACTGGCCCCTCCTTGCTTTTTGCTCAAGTGTACAAGAACACAAGTGGTTCCAAAGCCTCTACATGTGTCTCTACATGACTTGGAAAGTCTTACACACAGATGTGATTCACTCTATAATTTCATTCACCTCTTTGTTCAAATGTTACCTCTTAGAAAGGCCATCCTTAACCACCCTATCTAAAACAGCCCACCATTCTCTGTCATGCTATACCCCCTTACCCTGCTTTGTTTCTCTTGACAATATTTATCACTGTGATAATTATTTTATGTGGCTGTGTATTTCACTTTTATTGCCAATTTGGCCCACTAATAATTCCCATGAGTTCAGAGACTTGACAGGTTGCTTGCTTGTTGGTTCTTAGAACAGCACCTGGCACCCAGTTGATGCCCAATAAAGAGTTGACAAATGAATAACTAAATAAGTGAATGATAATAATGCAATGTATTTTTGCTCACCATCATCTCCTCTTTGACTCCATTAGAATTAAAAACATCTATGCATCCACCAACTATGGAGGACAGTATGGAGTTTTCTTAAAAAACTAAAAACAGACTTACTATATGATCCAGCAATCCCACTCCTGGGCATATATTCAGAGAAAACTGTAATTCAAAAAGATACATGCACCCCAATGTTCATAGCAGCACTGCTTACAATAGCCAAGACATGGAAGCAACCTAAATGTCCATTGACTGATGAATGGACAAAGGGGATATATATAATCTCTTTTGTGTGTGTGTGTGTGTGTGTGTGTGTGTGTGTGTGTGTGTGTGTAAAGGAATACTACTCAGCCATGAAAAGGAATAAAATAATGCCATTTGCAGCAACATGGATGGGCCTGGAGATTATCAAATTAAGTTAAATAAGACAGAGAAAGACAAATATCATATCACTTGTATGTAGAATCTTAAAAAAATGATACAAATTCCATTTGCAAAACAAAAACAGATCCACAGACATAGAAAACAAACTATGGTTGCCAAAGGGGAGAGGGTGGAGAGGGGTTGGGGATTAAGAGACACACATTACTATATATAAAATAGGTAAACAATGAGGATCTACTGTAAAGCACAGGGAACTATATTCAATTTCTTGTAATAACATATAATGGAAAAGAATCTAAAAAGAAAATATATGTGTGTACATATATGTATAACTAAATCATTTTGCAGTACACTTGAAACTAACATTGTAAATCAACTACACTGCAATAAAAATTTTTTAAAAATAAAAGTGCAAAGCTTGAAAGGAAAAAAAAACTATAATTTAACACACACCATAAGCCAAGCTAAAAGAGAAGACAGACTGGAAGATACTTGCAACACATATAACTGGCAAAAAACAGTAGTATCCATAATATGTAAAGAACTACAAATTATAAAAGATAAACTACTCGTAGAAAAATGAACAAAAAGATCACAAAAGAGGAAACCATATTGACCAATACATGCCTTCAAGAGATACAGAACCTCAGTAGAAATCAGGGAAAAGAAATGGGGCCAGATATTAGTTTACAGTTAGCAAACTGGCAAAAATGTAAAAAGACTGACATCAAGTGTTCATGGAGAAAAAGGGGAACTCCTGTACATTGTTGATGGGACTGTAAATTGTTACGGCCACTCTGAAGAACATTTTGGCTATATCTAATAAAGCTAAAAATATAACTTATGACCTGGCAAATCTACTTCCAGATATACCCCCTTGAGAAATTTCATCCATTTGTACAAGGCCACATGAATAAGGATTTTCACTGCAAAACTTTTTTAATTCTTAATGGAAATATACTGAAATGTCTCTTAATAGGAAAATAGATAAATAAATTATGGTATATTCATGCAACAGACTATTGTTTAGCATTTAAAATGAATCAATTAGATCTACATTTATCAACATGGATTATCTTTTAAAAGACAAAACATTGGATGTAAAAATCTGAGTTTTTGAAACTTTTGAAGACATGAACAATGGGATGCCATTTTTGTAAATTTTAAAAACACAAAATACCACTTTATATCATCTAGGAATATATAAATATATAGTTAATGCATAGAAATACAGAAAGGATAGAAATCAACTTCAGGATGGTACTGGGCAGAGAGAGAGTAGGGAATAGTTTGGAGAATGTTGGTTAAATGTTATTTCTTAAAAAAAAATTAATGTCACAGCAAATTGGTAACATTTGTGATAGTTGGGTGGTTGAGTATATGGATATCTGCAATATTATTCTCTATACTTTCCTATCTGTTAAGAATCTGTTTCTTTCAAAATAAAGAAAAAAGACCAAAAGGAAATTTTTTAAAGAAAGTTATATCTCTGAGGGCTAGGATATGCTTTTTTCCTTTTATTTCTACATACTTTTCTTACATGTAACAACTCTTCCAAACTGACCCTGTAGTTTACATTTATCATTAGGAAAACTATGTTAAAAACTGGGTGAAATGTACAACACATTTTAATCTGTACAGAAATTTTTGCCATGTATCTTAAGTGTGTATTGTATTTCTTCCCTATAATGTAAACATCTCAGTAAATGAAACATTAATTTTAAAAGGACAGCATGGAACACAAGCAAAAGTAATAAAGATGTCATAAGGGAAATAGTTCAATTTTGCATTCCTTAACCAAAAAAAAAAAATTTATGCAAACCTACGTTCTCCACAACCTCCTTCAACAGGGGCTGCTACTCCTGACCAATACAGGTTGCCATAATCCTTGTTCTTCACTATTTCCCCACCACAGTTCTGCCATCTTCACTTTAAATTTTTTCCCTTTTGAAGTTTTAGGCATATTTTAAAATCACCTCCCTGTTCCATATTACATTCATCTATCAGGCTCTAGGTTGCTCTTCCATCATCTTCATTGACCTTAGTAGCTCATAATCCTCACACCAATCTATCCTACTCTTACCTGTGCCGTTACAGATTTCAACAGGTATAACGCTGACACCTTGGCTCCTCAACTTCCACGATCTCATCTATGGTAATCAGTCACCCAACAATGCCCCTATGTAATTGCTCTCCTTATATTTTTTTTAATTGAAGTATAGTCAGTTATAACGTGTCAATTTCTGATACACGGCATAATGTTTCAGTCATACATATATATATTCATTTTCATATTTTTTTCATTATAAGTTACTACAAGATATTGAATATAGTTCCCTGTGCTATACAGAAGAAACTTCTTGTTTATCTATTTTATATATAGTAGTTCTTATCTGCAAATCTCGAACTCCCAATTTATCCCTTCCCACCCCCTTTCCCACAGTAACCGTAAGTTTGTTTACTAAGTCAGTGAGTCTGCTTCTGTTTTGTAAGTAAGTTTGTCTTTTTTTTTTTAGATTCCACAGATGAGGGATATCATATGGTATTTTTCTTTCTGCTCCTCATAATTGAATGCTGCTCACTTTCAAAATTATAAATATTGAACTGCCCTTCTCTTATTACAAATTCCAGTCCCACCTCTTCCATTCTCAAGAACAAATCAAATTCATTTCCATCTTCACAGTAACCTAGTGTTAAATGACTCCTCTCACTTTTCACAATCACTCCTATTCACCATCAAGTGATTGTGATGACATGGAACAAGTAAACCACTTTTTGTATCTAATTATGCTGCCAACGGGTGGAAATTCCTTAAAGTAACCTATCTGTAAAAAGAAAGAAAAGCATTTGGCCAAAACTTCCATAAACCTTCTTTTCATTAGGAAATAAACTATGGAGTTTCCCCCAGCTCTTCTTGATTTTTGTCTAATATTCCATATCAAATCCTCAGCCACCTTTGTGCTTTCCCACAGTTCCTATTCTAAAAGGGAGCCAGATTCCAACATCACTGTATCCATTATAAAACAGACTTTGGAAGCCAAGTCTAGCACTTCAAAAAGTCAGTATGTCTTCATTTCTGGAAATGGTCCAGAAAAATCTCAGTGGAAGAACTCCCATTTTGTTGCAAAGTGCAGGGTGATGAGTTTTTACTCATCTTAATTAATATGTTACTAGACATTATTCTGAGGGGTGAATCCTAAAGCCATGTATGTAAAGTCAAGCATATACTTGGTCTGACTAAACTTAACTGTCATTTAAGTGTCTTCCATTCAGTTGAGGCCTAGCACTTCCTGTCCTAATGCCTAGGTGTTTTTACAATTAGCTTCTGGGATTCACACAACAAAGTGATTCTGATCTACCTACAGATTCAGTCATCCTAAATCCGCCCAGTCTACTCTGACTGCTGATATCTGGGAAGCATATATGACTGAACAATAATTTTTGTGATTCCCGTATTCATGTGTTTTATAGCCCTGTTTAAATATTTTATTTCCACTTGAGTCCCATGGCCTAAAGTGAAACTAGGTTATATTTATTACTTTTTCACGTATAATACTGTCAGATTCGTATCTGGCCTTATGGGTAAATTTTCTAGGTACTGAAAATGGCTCATTCAAGTACAAAACCCTGGATTCATTTAAAAATCTTGTTCGAGATTTGCAGATACTAACTACTATATATAAAATAGATAAACAACAATTTTATACTGTATAGCACAGGGAACTATAATCAATATATTGTAGTAATTTATGGTGAAAAAGGATATGAAAATGAATATATATATGTTCCTGTATATGACTGAAGCATTGTGCTGTACACTTGAAATTGACACAGCACTGTAAACTCACTATACTTCAATAAAAATATATTAAATCTTTTCATAAGTATTTCTGTTGGTATGTATCTATACAACATAAAACAATTATGCATGTCCTTGCATTCTTATACAAAAGTTATTAAACATTATATGCAACTTTCTTTTGGCTAACTCAGGGTTATCATTAGAAGGATTCAATACTGCATTCTACTGTAGCACACAACTATATTCTGCATCTACTTTTTCATTATATTATTTCACTAGGAGTTGTTAAAACTCACTTCTCTCATGTTGCCTGCCTCCAGCATTTCTCTATATATTCCAAATTGGTTACTTCTAATCTAGTAGAAAAAGAGATGATAGGGTTTACTTACATTGGGGGTTATTATTTTATAAAGTAGGCATGAAATGATATAATGTCTGAAATTTTCTTAAAACACTCCAACAACACAAGTATGCCAGCATAAAAAAGTAAATGAAACAACACTGGCAAAACAATCGTTGAGGCTGGGTGATGAATACATGGGAGTTCATCATATTGTTCTATTTTGCATATCTCTATACATTTCTTTGATAAGAAAGTTTTTAAAAGGAAACTTTCTTTAAAGAAAAATGCTAGCTAATAAATATTCAGAAAATAATGTAATTAGATAATCACGACTTTGCTATTAATTTAATGATTAATTCAGGCAAGACCATGCTAATAATCCTTTACGCATGTTAAAGCCATTAAGTGAAAGGGTGTTGGAGAACAAGGTATTCAGATGGTCTCAAAGTATCACCCCACAGTTTACTCATACATTTCTTTTCATTTTTTTGTGTGTGGTTGTTGTTATCAGTGTTTTTTAATGAGGTAACAATAGTTTATAACATTGTATAAGTTTCATGTGTACAACATTACATCTCTACTTCCATAAACACTAGAGCGTGCTCACCACCAACAATTTAGTTTCCATCCTATCACCATAGAGTTGATTCCCTTTACCCATGTCGCTCTTCCCCCACCAGCCCTTTACCCTCTGGTAACCACTACTCTGTTCTCTGCATCTACGTGTTTGTTTCTGTTTGGCTTGGTTTGGTTTGTTCATTTATTTTGTTTGTCTTTTAGAATCTGGATAATTCTCAAAAAATTAAGAATAGCACTATCATACGATCCAGCTATTCCACTTCTGGGTATTTATACAAAGGAAATGAAAACACTAATTTGTAAACACATATACACTCCTATGTTCATCAATAGACACAATATGGAAACAACCTAAGTGCCTATTAATGGATAAATAGATAAAGAAGATTTGGCATATATAGAGAGAGATAGATAGGTATGTACACACATACAATGGAATACTATTTATTAATTTTAAGGAAAAGGTGCCTTTACAGGGGAGAAAGGTACCTTTTGAGGCAGACATTATTTAAGTGATCAATCAAATTCAGCATCACCAATAATGGGTCAAATTGTCATTATTTTCTTTCTGATATTATGCAGGTATACAATATCACCTATGTAGTAATTTCACCAAAAATGTTTAATCTGAATTTAATAACGAGGAAACAATCAGACAAACACAGTTGGTACTATTTTACAAACAAACTGGTAGGAACTCCTTAAAATGTTAATGTTTCTGTTGGATATTGAATCAGTTAAAAAGAGTAACTATAAAGACCATTATTAGAATAACTAGGGATATTTGAATATGTTTGGTATAGTAGATAATTTTTTTTACACATTTAAAGTTCTTGGTTGTGGTCACAATTCTGTAGTTACACAAGAAAAAGTTCATGTTCTTACGGTATACATGATGCTGAAGTACTAGGGTTAAAGTCTCACGGTATCAGCAATTTACTTTGAAAGAGTTCCAAAAATTGTGTGTGTGTGTGTGTGTGTGTGTGTATGTCTGTCTGTCTCTATTTAAAGACAGAATAAGAGAAAGAAAATGTGGCAAAATGTTAACAACTGGTGAACCTAAGTGACACATTATTATATGGATATTCATTATTCTATTCCTTCAACCCTTCTGTAGATTTGGATTTTTCCAAATTAAAAAATTGGAGGACTGTATAAAAAGGAGAAATAGTTTAAAAAAATAAGTGCACTTATGAGAGCATAGTATCTCCTTTGAAGAGTAAAGTGTATGGAGGCCATTTTCAAGTTACTTATAATTCTATCCTAGAGATTTGAAATTGCTGTAAATGAGTGAGCTATGACATCATGACAAATGTTATTTAAACTTCAGTAACAAAATATCTAATTTCCTTTAACTACTTCATAAAATTAAAACTAATAAGTTATTACAATTATAATTCTAATAATGAAGATAGGCAATTGCTATCTGCTATTATACTATACTCTTTATTATTTTGCTTAAAATGTCATGGCTATAAGAACCACAGAAATTAATCACTTAATCACTCTCTTTGATTTTTCAGATTAGGGAAAAAATTCTAGAAAAGTAAAATGATTTGCCTAAAGTCACCCAGATTTCCTTAGTCTCACTTTTTCTGTTACAAAACACTACCTATTAGCATTTCAGTATTATTTGTACATTAAATCCAGGTCAGCTTTTTCTTTAAGGGGAACATTACTATCACAAATCAACTCATTTTAAATCTACTAAGAATAAAATGTGCTAAATCTAATCTAGGAAGTCATTTCTTGACCCTATATCTATATTACATATTATCTATATTATCTGTAGAATTAAGATCTGTAATATCATGGATCCCAAAGTTCACAGCAGCATTATTTACAATAGCCAAGACAAAGAAGCAACCTAAATGTCCACTGAGAGATGATTGGATAAAGAAGGTGTGGTAGATAGACAGAGAGAGAGAGAGAAAGAGAGAGAGAGCTATAGATATGTATATACAAAATGGACTACTACTCAGCCATAAAAAAGAATGAAATAATGCCACTGGCAGCAACATGGTTGTACCTAGAGATTATCATATTAAGTGGAGTAAGTCAAAGACAAATATCATATGATATCACTTACAAGTGGAATCTGAAAAAAATGACACAATTGAATGGATACACAAAACAGAAACAGACTCACAGACACAGAAAACAGACTTATAGTTACCAAAGGGGAAAGTAGGGGAAGGGATAAATTAGGAGTTTGGGATTAGTAGATACAAATTACTATATATAAAAGAGATAAGCAACAAGGTCCTACTATATAGTACAGGGAACTATGTTCAATATATTGTAATAACCTATAATGAAAAAGAATGTCCACATATATATAAATATATATGTATATAAAAAACACTGAATCACTATGCTGTACACTAGAAACTAACCCAACACTGTAAATCTACTATACTTCAATTTAAAAAAACGAATTCTGAGAGAAGATCAGCAAAAAGAAATCTGTACTACAATGTATCTGCATTAGTTAAGTAAGAAATAAATGCTTTGTCCTCAAGGATAAGTATGTAACTACTCCATACATTAATATCAGCAGGACATTTAAGTTAGCATGACACCTGAGGAAATTAAATTTCATTTGTTCAGGGGTGAATCAAAACAGAAATGGCAATGGCATTGGATATATTTAAGAATATTGTTCCTTTGAGATCAAAAATAGTTGTGGAGTCATATGATCACTCAGAAAAAGTAAAAATTATTGGACTTTTATTAAGAGTAAGAAAACACTTGAAAAATCAAAATCAAATGCATATTTGGAATGAAATTTAATTTCCTATTGGAATTTTTTTTTAAAAAGGAATTAATACTTGAGTCTTCAGGAAGGAAATTATATATGCATACAGTTGATAGTCCTCAAACTAATATTTAATCTGAAAAATTCTTCAGGTAATTTACTTCAGGGACTACTGCCTGAGTCAGAGATTCAAGTCACACATTTAATGAGAAAATCTGAAGTGTAACAGGTTTGTTATATAAAAGCCGTGGAGGAGCACATTGGGGAAAACAGACTGAAACTAAAAGTCAAGCCGTGCAAGGTAGAGAATGTGTTAATAAGTGCTAAAGTGCAGTGGGAATCAGATAATACTAAGATGTGCCTTATTTGGCGCTGATTCTCTCTCATTGGTTTGATTTCATTCTAAATATTGGTTTTTCTCTGTCATTTAACAGTTTAAAAATATTTTTTCTAATTAATAGTGTTAAGAGAGATTGAAAAACTGGCTTAAATTATGATTTAACTGAATTCATTGATGCATTAGCTTTTAATGTAATAAATATTCTGAAATGAGATTTTAACACTTCTGATGATACATCGCACACAGAAGAATCCGTGACTTTTCATAGTGCTGAAGATATTTTAAGATAAAATATATGATTTTTCATTCTGAATAGTTAAAACAAGAACTAAAAAGGGGCCAGAGTCTTACAGAAGAGGAAGGATATTTTCAAAGCTCCTTGTGTTGAGGATTAGTATTCTGCATCATTTGTTCTCATGGGAACTGTGGAGTTTGATCCTTCCCACATTTGAGGAGTGTGTGCAGTGCAGACCACACAGCTAGGGAGACAAAAATATGATTTACACTAAAATGGAGTGACTAGCGGGTGCTACATCACCACTGCTCAGGCAGCCCTATATTGATGAAATTTTACACCTATCAGAATAGGGAGAAAAGAAGTACATTCTCCATGACACATTTTAGTTTCAAACTGATAAACCCAGCAAAACCAAAGAACTGTAAAGCATTTTGATAACCTTTCTTCATAAAACACTCTACCCAGTTGGGAAATAGGAAGCTGCTTTTTGGAGTCAATATAATAATTTATTTCTGATAAAAGGTGGAAATATTTAAATGCCTTCCCTTCTGATATTCAAAGACGAACAGCTAAGCTAAAGAATAAAGACAGGAAAACAACCTCATTTTTTTTAAAGTATGTAGGTCTAAATTTGGTCTCAAATTCTGAATATTTCATGATTCCAGTGTGAAGCCTTCACAGTAATGTAACAGAACTTCCAAACCGTATAGAAAGTATAACCAGAAAAGGCTTATTTCAAAATCTGCATGCATGGATATTGCTATATATCTTGGGAGGAATAACAAATGTAGGCATTCAGTAAATGGCACTCTCTCTTATTCAGATTATTTGTATTTATTATAATACCTTTGTATTTAATTGTTCTCAGGTTTTTTGTAAACATAAGCAACTGTGTCTCTAGGTGGTATCTATATATCCAAATGCACTGAAAAAAATCATTGTATTATAGGATGGAAGTTTAGGTGGAATGAGATAATAAATTCAGAGAGGTTTTTGTTTGCTTTCAATTTGTTCTAAAATCTTAATCAACACATCCCTAATGTAGTACATGTTAGAAAAAGTGGTAGAAGAGAAACTAAATAATCCTAGTATGGTTGGAAAACATTTGATATAATACCTCGGCTTGTGTCCCCAGGGAGATTCTAATTTAATCACTTGAACTTAAAATCACTATTAACAACTAGCTCAACTGCAGCTCATGTTTAAAGAAAATAAACTTTTTTTTTAAAAGCAGACCATTCTAGATGCTGAAGAGATCTGATTTAGTGGTTATTTCTGAGCTGCAAATTGTGGAGACCTATGTATAGAGCCAAGGGACCATAAAGTACTCGCCACAGAACAGAGAGACATGTTAAGTTGGCAAATTAGTAATCAAATTGGTTTGTCTTTTTTTTTTTTTTACAGGGAATAACATTTCATCTGTAATGAAAACATTCTGAGTTGTTACTTGTCAAAACCACAAGTCTCAATATTTGTTTCATTTCCAAAAACCATTTTAAGTGTATGTTGACAAAAGTCTCCCCATTTGGAGAAGAGAATGAATTGAGAAGGTGCATTAATATATATCTATATATCTCTTCCTGAGCATTATATAGAGTTTGTACTTTTCTACTTTTTGTGTCCAGTACTATGCAAGAAGTATTATATGCTTTCTTTCATTAAATCCTCACAGGAACCTTTGAAAGTCTGGGTTCTGAGCCTTTGCGTTTAGGAAAAATTATACAGCTAGTTATTAGTAGAGCTGAGACAAGAAAACAGGTGCACCCAATGTGTCTAGTAAATCGTGGCTCTAGTATCGAAACCCAGCTCTACTCCTTATAAGACCTCATGCTGTCCAGAGGACCATCAAGTTTAGGCAGAGATTTGGATACTGTCAGAGCCGGAATTTCCAAGTAACTTGTTGATGGCAAAACCAATCTTAGAACCCGAAGCTCTGTACTCATTATCCTAGATGGTAACAGATACATATGTACTTAAGAAAAATAAGAGATTCTAGGTGGAATGTAGGTATTTATCTTAGAGTTTATGCTGGGTGGCCAGAAATCTTTATTTATTTATAGTCCCTACTTGCCTACTTACTAGCTTTCCTAACTTGAGAAAGTAACCTAATGTTTCCAAATTTTAGGTACCATGTTTTTTTTCAAATGAGGATAATAACTAACAGGCATGTATTCTTAAGCAAGTTGTTTTAACGATCATATTAGAAAAATGAAAACATTTGGAAAACTGTCAGTTTCAGTAAATTTCAAACAGAGTTATCATATAACCCAGCAATTCCACTCCTAGGTATATACCCAAGGGAAATGAAAACATATGTCCACATAAAAATGTGTACACAGATGTTCATAGCAGCATTATTCATCACAGCCCAAAAGTGAAAACAACCCAAACGTCTATCAAATAATGAATGGATAAACTGTGATACAGCCACACAGTGGAGTGTTATTCAGTAATAAAAAGGAATGAAGTATTGATACATGTTATTATATGGATGAACCTTGAAAACATGCCAAGTGAAAGAAGTCAATCACAAAAGGCAACATATTGTATGATTCCATTTATATAAAATGTCCAGAATAGGCCAATCCATAGAGACAAAAAGTAAATTAGTATTTGCCAAGGAATGGTGACAGGAGGAACTGGGAGGTACAGGATTTGTTTGGGGTGATAGAAATATTCTGGAAGTAGATAGTGGTGACAGTTGCACAACTCTGTGAATATAATTAAAACTTGTAAACTTTAAAAGGGTAAGTTGCATAACCGAGCAGGACCCTATGGGGCCTTCCCAGGACAGACCCCTCCCCCATAACCTCTGCTATAGCTCCTTTCTGAAGTACTCAGATAATAGTATCTCAAGCATATTTCCTGAGTTTTTCAGATGCTAAAACCACTACCAAATGGAAGAAATTAACTAATCGAGGATCATGAGCACATAGCCCCCAGACCTGCTGGTGCCTAAGGAGTGATCACCATCGACCAATCAGAGAATTGTGGGCAAGCTGATCACATACTCTGGGACCCCTCCTCCCTTACCTGGCCTTTAAAAATGTTTTACTGAAACCCTTTGGAAGAGTTCAGGGTATTTTGAGCACGAGCCACCTGTTCTTCTTGCTTTGCCCTGCAATAAACCCTTCTCTGCTCCAAACTCTGATGTTTTGGTTTGTTTGGCCTCACTGTGCATCGGGCATACAAACGTGCATTCGGCAAAAACTATATAGTGATTAAATTGTATCTCAATAAAACTGATAAAAAAAAAGTCAAAACAGTCTATGAACTAGAAATGGCCATAAATTTCAACTATCATCATGACTACCAGAGCCATGATAGACAGAAGAGTAGATGTTTTATAAAGTCAAACTATCTCTGCTCTTTTAATGCCATCTGAATTTTAACCTGCCCAATGTACCCACTGCTAAGACTGTCAATGGAACCAAGCCTCCCTAAATACATTTTAGCAGCTAAAAATCTCATCCTGCAAATCACTGATGAGAACATATTTCTTATTTCCTACTACTCAGTAATGAAACTGATTGCAACAAAGCACACAGATGACCTGCAGGCATTGCTCCACTACTAAGTAGGCAACTGATTACTAATGAATCTAAGTGGTTATGTATTTAGACAAAATATATACATTTCAAAACACATCAATTTGGTAGGACCAAACGTTAAAAGGTATACACTGCATAATCAGCCTCTCCAAAACCAAGGAAAATTGGCTTGAGTGTTAATTATAGCAATGTTTTGAGAATGTTTATTACGGTTTGATCATATGTGTGGAGCAGAAACTTAAAACTTTCAAATCCATCCACTAAGCCAAGCCAAAAAATTCAGGGCTAGGCAGAACAGCTGGCTCACAGGTTAGACGACAGCCCCTCAAGGCTAGTAAACCACACATGCATAATAGGACATTAACTGTAGTGCTAATCTGTTCCTCTGGGCTGAAAATAATAAATTTCATTTTTGTACAGCAGTTAATCAAAAGGTATCAGAGAAATAATCAAGGGCTGGTATGCTTTTAATTGACCAGACTGTTTCTCCATAGCAACATGATCCCTCTTTACCAAATTATAATTTTCTGACTCTTCATGTGGTCATTCTTTGCTGATTTTATTGATATTATTCCCTCATACCAAATTCACTAGCCCTTCTGCTCTCCATATTAAAAGCTTTCATCTCTGAGTTAAACATCAAATGATCCTCAATTGCAGTTAATTGTAACAAAGTCATACTTGCCCTATTTAAGGAAGAAAAAAAAACCTATTGAATACGAATGCTAATATTCATGAAGCCATTGAGGCAGTATGTCCAGTTAAGCATAACCAAAATATATTATGCATTCAGGCCCTTTTATTTCCAAAGGCGAGTAAAATTTAAAAAGAAAATCAACACCACAGTCTTCCAAAAGGATACCACATAACTGAAAAATTTAACCTATTGTGACAAACAGGAAAATGCAAAACTTTAAAAATTGTCCACATAATTGTACTTCCTAAGATCAGAGTGAGGATAATGGCAACAAAACGATACTAAAGTATTTTACTGCTTCTGAGCATCTCCATGTTACATGAAGTGAAGAATTAAGAAACACAGCTCCTAAACACACAAAGCCGCTCAAAATGAAAAAAAAAGTTACACAGTTCAGTAGCTCAATTATATTGTTTCTTAGACAAATCTTAGAAAGATTATACTTTATTAAATTAAAATAAAAATCAGTTACAATGCATTCTATATACCAAGCATTGTCCTAAATGTTATATATGAATTAATGTAATCCTTACAAAGCCCGATGAGGTAAATATTAGTTTACACATGAGGAAATTGATGCACAGAGTAGTTAAGTAACTTACCAAGGTCACACAGCCAGAGAATCATAATTCAGATCTAGACAGTCTGGCTCCAAAGTCCTCAAACTTGACTATTATGCTACACTGCTACCATATCGCTAGACAGCAAGCTTACAAATGCTCTTTTCTATCTCTACTGTATCACTGAGTTAAGTCTAAAATTTTAAAATGTTCCAGTGGTATATGGGAGCTTTTGGTTCTTTATGGATGGTACTCAAGAATGAAATCTGTAGCATCAATGATCACTGGTTTAGCTATAAATGCGATGTTTAGGTGACATATGAGACAGTTCCCTGAGTTCAACATGTTGCAGTTTGGTTGACTTTATTCTCTTCTTCCCAATGGGATGTCACACCATTCATATCCCAGTCATATGTCACCTAGATTCAACAGGCTTCACTGGAAAATATAATGAGACTATGGATCACACACTTGCCCACAGCTAACCATGTTTTTTCCAATTCCATGAATCACGTGCTATTTCAAAAATGCTAGAATAATTCCTTTATTTTCAATATGCCAGTTAGTATGGATTTTTTAAAGTATACTCACTGGGACGTCATCAGGTATAGGTTTATCCTACAGGCACTAAAAGCAGAGTCCAGGCAAGTTTGTGAGGGTGGTGACTGAGCTGGTTCTTTTTTAACTCTCTCGAAATTCTGACTGATGCCAATATTAGAGTAGGGGCTTGGCAGAGACTTGCTGGTGTTGTGAGATTTGCAATATTTGGTTGAATACTCTACTCTGCATATTTTGAAAATAATGACACTGTATTGGAAAGCACAGTTGACAAATATGGTCAAAAGCATTAGTATGCTTCTCAGACAACCTTTGAAAATCACTGAGGCCTGGTATATTCAATTATATTTTTATCTCTCTTCCTCCCGTGCTCCATCATGTATATAACAAGCAGTATAGTGCCCTAGATAAGGGCATAGTTTATGGAATCAGCCTATCCAACCTCAAATCCTGACTCTGCCACTTAACAGCTCTGTGACCCTGAACAAGCCACTTAACCTATTTGCACCTCCATTTCTTGAAATGCTAATGACCATATCATATGTCTCATTCCTGGGGTTATTGTGGGCATTAAATAATATTTCAAAAATTCTTAACAGAGTTCCTGGCACATGGCAAGGGTCCAATTAACATTAGCTACTTTAATGACTATGATATGTGATCAGGGATGGTTTATATGAACATGCACAAGGGTGACCTAAACTTTCTGCCCTTGCTAAACCCATCACGAAAGATACACCACTAAGGTTCCCAAAGACATGTTCTGTGTGATACACTCAGGGAGATGAACAGCACCGAATGTAGACACTGGTGATTAGAAATGAGGAAATATACAGACATGTTGGTTGCTGCATTCGTGGCCATCCCTAAAAGAGTAAGCAGAATGCAATGAAAAATAGTATGAGCAGACTTGAAATCCAACATCTGAAACTCACATAGCAGTATGATGATCAAATCACCAATTATTTAAGCCTCCATTAATGGAAGATAGCAATATTCACTTCACAAAAACATTCTGAGAATGATAATAGCATATATAAAATGCCTAGTACAGTGCTCAGCAGCCAGTAGCAATCAGGCAATGTTTGATCACTTTTCCTCTTTTCACAGATAGCTATGGTCTGACTACAGAGATGTTTCTCACCAGCTGGCTAGAAGCTAGAGTTATTGATTTCGGAAGAGGTATGCCTTCTCTCATCCCTCCTTGCCGATATACCCTATCCCCCTGAACTAAAATATCCTTGAAGTAGAAACTGGAAAATCAGTGAGTAATTTCCTAACCCACCGAAGAAGTGAAAAAAGCATAACTCTAGCTCATTGCTAGGGCTGGATCAGTCCAAGTCCAGAGCTGTTCGTGAATTAAAGACATTTCTTAATCTCCTACTGCTATCAATCCTCCAACCTTGGTAAGCCTTCCTTCAGAGGCTAAGAAAAAAGAAGGATAAAGAGAAAACCTTTTTTTTCCCTTTTAACCAGCAAATAACAGGGCAGCAGCCTACAAGAAATAAACTGTTCTTTCCCTCTATGAAAAGGAAAAAAAAGAGACTCTTATACTATGACGGACAAAAATGTCAAATAAAATTAGAGCAAACTGTAGAGTTAAACCCAAAAGGAAACCTTTCTTCTAAATTACTGCATTTTCCTCTAGCTATCAGAGACCTTTTCCATGGCCATTGCTAATGATCTGAATCAAAAGAAAGCACTTTGAAAGCACATTGGAAAGAAGCATGTGTGTGTGTGTGCACGCACTTATGTGTGTATATGTGTGTTTGTGTGTGTGTTTGAAATCTCCGTACATCTTAGGCCTTAGGTTCTAGGGGAAAAAAAGGTTTCCTGTACTACAAAGCAAATCTTTAAAGAATGTGAAAGGAGAAATGTTGCCTTTATGGTAGAGAAGGTTACCTTTTTATCTCAAGATAGTCAAAGAAACATTTTGTCCTTTTTAACTGATATTTAGCCACTTTCATCCTTTTGGCAAAAGTGCTTCTGAACTTCTGGAATTTAAAGTTAAAGTTAAGGTACAGGTTTAATGGAAACTCTGAGTGATGTGGTTTGGAGCTGATATTACATTATGCAGGCAATTGTGTGTGATAGCCTAGAAAAAAAAATGTGTTCATGGAATTCTTTCTCAAATATATATTTCTGGCATTCTCCAAAATTATATGGCACTACTGACATTTAAAATTCTAGAACCAAAGAATAAAGTAGCTTCTAGCATACCTTTCCCATCCCTCCCAGAGTATACCCTCCCTTCCTCCAATTTTATGGATTCACTGTGTTTTCATGAGATAATCCTAATAAAAAAATTCACCAGAGTGAACTTGGATATTTCAGAAGGCCACAGAAAGAAATGCCTCATTCACAGGGAAAACTATGCTAGTTTCACTGACATGGACAGTGGTAGAGAAGTATGTTCCTAGGATGGAGCAGGTGGGACCACATTCTACATCCTAACTAACTCCACAAGGATTTGGAAGCCTATTTTCATTTAAAGACAAAGGGTTGCTAAGGGCAAAGAGTTTCCATATAACATTGTCATCCAAAAATCACCCTTCTTTACAATAATGTGGTAGCATCTAATTGCACTAGAAACCTCCCAGTGTGATCTGTCCACCACCTCCTTTTCCAACTTTGTATCTTATCATTCTCCCCCTTGCCCACTACACCCTAGTCACAGTGCTCTTCTGTTTCATGAACACATCACACTGATCTCTGTCTCAGAGCCTTTGTGCTTGTTGCTCCATCTAACTGGAATGCTCTCCCTACTTTTCATCATTCAGAGCTCAGGTCAATGCCACCTTTTCCAAGAGGCTGTCTCAAACCATCCTATCTAAAATACTCCCAGTCCTATCTCAACCCCCACCATTCTCTGCCCCTTGCCTTGTTTTCTTCCTAACAGAAGATTTTCAATAAATATTTGTGTCATAAAGGAAGACCTCATATAGTAATTCTTGAAGTGATTCCAATTCCAGGTAACTGTCTGGAGGTCACAGACTAATGCAGAATCTACACCAGGATAAGAAGGACCAAAACAGGTCAATAATTTTTACATTTCCAAATCTCAGTAAATATAGTATGAAAAAGAAAAAAAATCCAGATCACAAGCTGAACTTCTCTTTATTTTTTTTTCATTCAATAGATATGATGGCAAAAATTCTGTCAGAATTCTAACCAAGCACTGTCTTCCTTTGGGAGTAGAAAAGAGAGAGGAAATAAAATCAAGTATCCTCCTGTGAGGAACGTCTTACCTACTAGATTGCAATGATCTTGCACGTGCTTGGCACTTACAAGTTAAATTACACTGAATGGACAGAGGACATAGGCTCTGCTACTAAGTGGCTGGGTGAATTTGAACAAATCACCTTAGTGTTTTTATCCGTTACATGGGAGTGAGAGTTTCTGTCCTGTCTAACTCAGGCTGGTTGTGAATTTCAAAATAAATCATGCTTATGAAAGCACTTTATGCTGTCAAGCATCATGGAAGTGTAAAGTACGGCTTTGACAAAAGGATTATATTTCCTTTTTTATGCTTTTTATAAGTGTTTTATATTTCTTCAAAAGGAGAACCAGAAAATCTTTGCATACTATCCAAGTATTTCTAGAAAGCAAGTGTCTTGGTTGGCTATTAATATTCAAACCCAGTCAAGATTGAAGCTTTCCATATCTTTAATACCTTCTCTAGATCCATACTGGCATATAAAAGAATTATTTTGCAATAGTAAGAACAAATATCAAGTGCTTCCCTTGTGTATAGCAGACTGTAAATTCCCCTGCTATGGGCTAAAACACAGGGCTAGCAATGAAAGATAACAAGTAACTGAAAAGGGCCAGTCTTACAACAGGGGCTATGTAGTACGTTTGAGGAAGCAATGTTTATTTACCTTTACCAGACTACCACGTGGCCTTAAATTTCTACCACTAGAAGAAACACTTTTCATGAATCTGAGTACATTTTAGTTTTTTTGGTTTTTGTTTGTTTGTTTGTTTGTTTGTTTTTAACCAGAGAAAGCCGCCCGAGTCTGTCGGCCACTCCTGTTCTCATGGGGCCGGAATCTGAGTACATTTTAATTTAGCCAAGGCATTCATTATCTTCCTTAAGTGGGACAGCCCACCAGCTCATTAACACTGTAGCAGAGACTTATTTTTCTGATTAATCCACTCCTACCCACTGTCACTGAGTGAAAAATTCTAATGGAGTCTCTAAGGAAACCAGGAGCAGAGGATCTGGGAAACTGCTTCAGTAGAAGAGGCTCAGAGCCCAGGGGTCTGATTTGAACATTCGAGGCTTTAAAATGGGCCCTGAATAGCAGCCAAGAGATGGTAAGTAGGGTATTTGAAGGGGACACAGAAAGTCAGTTTGGTCACACAACTGGCAGAAATTTAAAAACTGTGGCCATTCAACCCAAACCACTATGTAGTTGGACTTCAGTTCAACGAAAGCTAAAAAGGTTCTTGAGACTCTTGCTTTATTTTAACTTGAGCTCCACCAAAATAAACCAAAAAAAATTGTCCCCATGTGTGCTTGATGGTTACAAGTATATCTTTTGGTTTTCGCTAAAGAAAGTATTCTTGATAATGTCCACTTTCATGGATTATGGATCAGTCCAGCTTAATAAAGAAGAAAAGTTACAGCATGAATCCAATTGCTCCAAATGCCCTTTAGTCATTAGAGAAATGAGCGAAATGTGACTCCTTTATAAATAATCAGACTAATTTTATCCCAGTTATTGTTTTTTCAAAAAGGATCTTATTGAGCATTTTTTGTCTGTTTTAAAAGAAATTTTTTCTCCACATAAACTAACTCCAAGATGGCCTACTTATTATTAAATGATAAATTTTGAGGGCCTAATGAGGGTATAATTCCTCCAAACTTTGTGATTTTCTGGCAAGAATATTACAAAGAGCCAAAGGTCTTACTTGGCATCTAATGTGAAAAGCTTCCCTGGATGACTCTAATTTCCTTCCTATTCATCAATATTTCAAATATTTTCTGCCATAAGCCATCACTACTATTTCATTGTTGGCTTAGCTTGCTGTAGTAATAAATATGGATGATTATGAGCCAAGGTTATCATTAAACAAATATAAAAAACATTAATATAAAATGGAGAGCGTTTCTCTGAGGGTCTTCTTGAATCCCAGCAATGAGTACTGAAAGAGTTTAATGGGGGAAAGGAAGGCATTTGTGTGTGGCACACTTAGTGGTCAGAAATGATTTGTAGCAAAAGCATACTTCCAGGGCTGCAGGCCTAGGCAGCTGCCAGATATATAACAATTTTTGAAGTGGCAAGTTTTACAGAAATAACAATGCAAGCATGATGGAGAGGACCTACATGAAGAGCAAAGCTGTTTTCCTGATGGTATGGTCTAGAAACCAGTCATTTCCCATCAAAATCATAAGATGTCTTTCATGCAGAGTCACATTTCCAAAAAAAGGACCCTAAGTACGGAGAGAACAGAGAGTACTTGAATGCAAGAGCCCAGACTAGGAGGCATATTCAGTCATAAAGCAGAAAATACAGCAACTGTGTGGTAAATGTAGAAATGGATAGTGTAGAGAGCACACTGTGGAGGCCACAGAATAAATGAAGAAGCACAAGAAAAATGGGGGAAAATGGACTACAATGAGGATCAGTTAATTATTATCAAACATTTATTAAGAAGAGATTATTTATAATATGAAAATGAATATATGTATGTTCATATATGACTGAAGCATTATGCTGTACACCAGAAATTGACACAACATTGTAAACTGACTATACTTCAAAATATATATATATATATAAATCTTAAAAAAGACAAGAGATTATTTGTAACTAATTGAATACATTCAAAAGTTTTTTATTACATTATTAAAATATTTGCCAAAAAATTCCCCCATAAAAGGTTAAAAACAAAGCAGGAAAATATTTACAAGTATAAGACAAAGATTTTCTATCCTTATATGTAATTAACCATTACAGATCTATGAGAAAAGGATGAATCTCCATTTATGCCTATGTTCAAATGGTATAAACAGGCAGTGCAAAAAGAGAAATCCATCTGACTATACCTCAATAAAAAATAGCAAAAAAAAAAGAGCGCTAAACCCAAATGACAATAAATACACAGAAATGTATTCTACCTCATGATAATCAAAAGCTGCAAGTCAAAATAAATTGGTAAGATTGTGATAAATTCCTCAGGACAAACAGCCTAGTTCCTTCATCAGATAAACTGTACAGGGGCGGTGCGGATACTAAGGAGGAGGAATTTATGGTTTCAAAGAAACTCAAGAGAATATCAAGCAGATGCAGAATGTGTGCCATCTCTGTATCCCTCAAACAAACAAATTGTGAGGTAAAAAAAAAGTCACTTATCCGGGGAAAATTAGAACACTGGCAAGATATTTGCTAAATTAAGGAATCACTGCTACTTTGTTTAAGCTGTGATAATAGTGTTGTGGTTAAATATGTTTCTACGAGTCTTCATCTTTTTGAAAAATTTTTGTATTAAACTGAAGAGATCATCATGATGTATTATTTAGAAAAAATACACATGATTATTGGAAGATTAGCATGGCCCTTGAGAAAGAAAAAACAAGCAAATTAGTAAAGCACTCTAGGTTTGGGGGTATTTTTAAAGCAGTTTGGCAATGCCTACCAAAATGTAAAGGTGATTAAGGTAACTCAGTAGTTGAAATCTTGCTTATAATAGTAAAAGAAAACTGGAAAGAGGTTCAATGTCCACCAAAAGGAGACTGATTCTATACAACGGAACACTAATGCAGTTATCAAAAAGTCAGAGATGAGAAGGCAAATAATTTAATAAGAAATAGGCAAAAGATTTAAACAGACACTTCAAAAAGGAAACTACATTAATAACCAATGAGCGCATGGAAAGATGTTCAACACTAGTCATCCGATAATGCAAATTAAAACCCCACTGAGTTATATTTACCCACTTACTAGAATGCCTAAAATTAAAAACTAAAAATATCAACTCTTGGCAAAGATGTGAAATTGGAACTTTCATGCGTTACTGCTGGAAATGGAAAAATCTACACCCACTATGGAAAATAGTATGCCTTATAAAGTTAAGAACACCACCCAGCAATTCCATTTCTTCATATTTACCAAGGCAAATGAAAACTTATGTCCAGACAATAACCCGAATATGGATGTTCATAGCAGCATTATTCATAATAGCCAAAAAGTAGAAGCTACCCAAATGAACCTCAACTGGCGAAGAGATAAATTGTGGTATATTCATACCATGGAATACCACTCAGTGACAAAAAAATAAAAATGGAATGTCTATAGTGAAAACAACACTGACGTATCTCAAAGCCATTACACTGAATGAATTCAAACACAAAAGACTGTGGTTCCATTTATATGAAACCCAATAAAAGGCAAAACTACAGTGACAGAAAACAAGTCAATGGTTACCTGAGGTGAAGGCAGCGGAGGATGTAGCAGAACTGGATGTAGAAATGAGAAGAGGCACCTGGAAACTTCTTAGGGTGAAGGAAAAGTTCTACAGCCTAATCGCCATGGTAGTTACACATTTGCTTACAATTACCAAAATTAATCAAATTATGCATTTAAAATTAGTGAACTGCACTGAGGGTAAATCATAATTTAATAAGTCGTAAAAGAGTGAAAAACAAAAGTTAGAGGTGGTTTCCCAAACTCCGGCCCCTAGTAGGGGTGAAGGAAGCAAAGGTAAAAATCCCAGAATAAATCCTGTGTCCCTTTCTAATTCAGAGTGTGAAGGACAATCAGTCCTCTAGTCCTTTCCCCCAACATCAAAACCTCCTGGTGAAGTTGTACGTTATTTACTTTGCTAACAGCAAATTTTTAAAAAGGATAATTCTTCTAAATATATGGTTACCTCCGCGTTTGTAGCATTACAAAATGGGGGGAAAAAAAGAAAGAACTCTTGAATTTGGGGAAAACAGAATAAGTCAGCTTGGTGGTTCACTACAACGCTGGAGGAATTCCAAGGATATTTCAGCTAAGTTACAGAGTAAAAATTTGGTTTATGTGGCCTGACAGAGCAAATCAAAGTCACCTGATGTTAACTCTAAAGGAACAGTCTCCTGACTATTGAAAAAAATCTTGTAAAAATGCAGATCAAAGGGGGTTATTTCTAGATGCAGTCCATCAAAATTATCTTCACACATCTAAGAACTACTATTGGTATATTTTAGCATTGAGACTGTTATAGGTAGTTAAAACGTAACAGGAGGAAACCAAAAAGTGGCTAAACAAGTCCGTTAAAAAGCAGCAAGTTTGGAGAATAAAATGAATTTCTATTTTGTAAAGTTCTTGGCAGTCGAATCAGAGTATCCCCAAAGGCTGTAATAAGCAGCGCATGGGACAATCGATTATTTGAAAGTCACAGCATCAACACATAGGGTTATTGGAAATTAGGACTGCTTCACATATGAATAAAGATTATTCAAAAGAGAATGATACATCATCTAATCTTAGTAGTAAGACAGACACACACACCACCCCCTACCCTCGAAAGTATTTAAAGAGCAACAGAGAAACAGCAAGGGTCTGAAACATACTGAAGAAAAGACTGCAGGCCTTAGTGGTTCTCATTCTTTTATGATGGCAGAACTACAACTCTTTTCTGAAAACTCAAACCCAAGTACAACTGGTATTTCAAGCCAGATACCTTCTGCTCACTCTCCAACAAAAATGGTTAGGGTTTCATTCATTCTCAGCCAGCCCCTTTTGATATTTACAGATAAAACCAAACGAAAGTATAACCAGGACCACACTGAGTGGAATAAACCAGGGGGCCCATTTCCGCTCAACTACAGCAACAATTTCAAGGCCAATTTTGGACATATCAGCTTTATGAATGCTATTTTACAGTCTCTGTTTTCATTTTAGTCATGTTCTAATGATTTACCTACACGAGATATTTCATGGAAGAAAAACTCCACTCAATGCCCTTATCAGGCTTTTGCACTCTTGCTTATTAAGAAGGATGTCTGTAGCTCTGAAACTAAGAAAGGTTTACTCCAGAAGGTTCAACGCACTGTTTCAGCTACTGCCAGAATTTCTCTGGTTATACACAGAGTAATGCTTAAGATTTTTTAAGCTTATAATACGGAAATTCTCAAGCACACACAGAAATAGAGCTAAGATACAATGAACCACCACACATCCGATACCCAGCTTCAACATTTATGAACTCCTGTTCAGTCTTGTTACATCTATGCTCCCCTTTTTCCTTTGCTGATGTGTTTAAAGCAAATCCTAGATATTGCATCATTTATCTAGAAATACCTCAATGCTCAGGAGATTTTTATTCAGTTCGTAGAACAGCTTAAAGAGGACACAACAAAAGTAAATAAAATTTCAGAGATTAAACCCATAACTGGTGGAAAATTCATCAGGCATTTCTGTTACTAGAAAATGTAAGCAGCTCTTTTGCCCTTTTTCTGTTTGTTCCTCTATCTTCCTTAAACCTTAATTATAAAAATGAGATGACTAGGTAACATTTAAACTAACTCCTGACTTCTGCTCTACTGAATGTACACAATGCCTTGTCTAACCTGTGGATTCCTTTCCTGGATTAAGAGAAGTAAGAATGAAGAATTAAGTATTTAAAGAATGACTGAATTTCTACCTCCAGTTTCCCCCTAGGTAAATTTGCAGGCAGACCACTTGGGCAAGACAGTACCCAAAGGAAGATCAGGAGAAGTCAGCAGGCATGCATACAATGAAAAAATGACAAAGAATTGACCTCCTATCTTAATGATTAACTGAGATTGTTTCCCCTTTAAAAATTGTCATAAAAAAAATTACACATCATGACCAAGGGGGGTTCATCCCAGGGACACAAGGCTGGTTCAACATACGCAAATCAATCAATGTAATACATCACATCAACAAGAGAAAGGACAAAAACCACATGATCATCTCAATAGATGCAGAAAAAGCATTTGATAAAATTCGACACCCATTTATGATAAAAACTCTCGCCAAAGTGGGTATAGAGGGAACATATCTCAACATAATAAAAGCTATATATGACAAACCTATAGCCAGCATAGTTCTCAATGGTGAAAAACTCAAAAGCTTCCCACTAAAATCTGGGACAAGACAAGGATGCCCACTATCACCACTCCTATTCAACATAGTCCTGGAAGTCCTAGCCACAGCAATCAGGCAAGAGAGAGAAATAAAAGGGATCAAAATTGGAAAAGAAGAGGTAAAAGTGTCACTATATGCCGACGACATGTCACTATATATAGAAGACCCTAAAAGGTCCACACAAAAACTACTAGAGCTGATTGAAGAATTCAGCAAGGTAGCAGGGTTCAAGATTAATGTTCAAAAATCAGTTGCATTTCTTTACACTAACGATAAATCAACAGAAAAAGAAAGTAAAGAAACAATCCCCTTTAAAATAGCACCCAAAGTAATAAAACGTCTGGGAATAAATCTAACCAAGGAAGTGAAAGAATTATACACAGAAAACTATAAACCATTGATGAAGGAAATTAAAGAAAACTTTTAAAAAATAGAAAGATATCCCATGCTCTTGGGTTGGAAGAATCAATATTATTAAAATGGTCACACTGCCCACGGCAATCTACAGATTTAATGCAATCCCTATCAAATTACCCAGGACATATTTCACAGAACTAGAACAAATCATAATAAAATTTATACAGAACCACAAAAGACCTAGAATTGCCAAAGCATTACTGAAGAGAAAGAAAGAGGCTGGAGGAATAACTCTCCCAGACTTCAGACAATACTATAGAGCTACAGTCATCAAGACAGACAGCATGGTATTGGTACAAAAACAGACATATAGACCAATGGGACAGAATAGAGAGCCCAGAAAGGAACCCACAAACTTTTGGTCAACTCATCTTCGACAAAAGAGGCAAGAATGTACAATGGAATAAAGACAGTCTCTTCAGCTACTGGTGTTGGGGAAACTGGACAGCAGCATGTAAAGCAATGAAGCTAGAACACTCCCTTACACCATACACAAAAATAAACTCAAAATTGATCAAAGACGTAAATATAAGACAAGATACAATAAACCTCCTAGAAGAAAATATAGGCAAAACATGATCTGACATACATCTCAAAAATGTTCTCCTAGAACAGTCTACTCAAGCAATAGAAATAACAGCAAGAATAAATAAATGGGACCTAATGAAACTTACAAGCTTCTGCACAGCAAAGGAAACCATAAGTAAAACAAAAAGACAACCTACGGAATGGGAGAAAATTTTTGCAAATGAAACCGACAAAGGTTTGATCTCCAGAATATATAAGCAGCTCATAAGACTTAATAAGAAACAACCAAACAACCCAATCCAAAAATGGGCAGAAGACCTAAACAAGCAATTCTCCAAGGAAGACATACAAATGATCAATAGGCACATGAAAACATGCTCAATATCACTAATTATCAGAGAAATGCAAATCAAAACTACAATGCGGTAGCACCTCACACCAGTCAGAAGGGCCATCATTCAAAAATCCACAAATGACAAATGCTGGAGAGGCTGTGGAGAAAGGGGAGCCCTCCTGCACTGCTGGTGGGAATGCAGTTTGGTGCAGCCACTGTGGAAAACAGTATGGAGATTCCTCAAAAGATTAGGAATAGACTTACCATATGACCCAGGAATCCTGCTCCTGGGCATATATACAGAAGGAACCCTACTTCAGGATGACACATGCACCCCAATGTTCATAGCAGCACTATTTACAATAGCCAAGACATGGAGACAGCCTAAATGTCCATCATCGGATGATTGGATAAAGAAGAGGTGGTATATTTATACAATGGAATACTATTCAGCCATAAAAACCGACAACATAACGCCATTTGCAGCAACATGGATGCTCGTGGAGAATGTCATTCTAAGTGAAGTAAGCCAGAAAGAGAAAGAAAAATACCATATGAGATCGTTCATATGTGGAATCTAAAAAAAAAAAAAAAAGCATAAATACAAAACAGAAATAGACTCATAGACATAGAATACAAACTTGTGGTTGCCAAGGGGGCAGGGGGTGGGAAGGGACAGACTGGGATTTCAAAATTGTAGAATAGATAAACAAGATTATACTGTATAGCACAGGGAAATATATACAAGATCTTATGGTAGCTCACAGAGAAAAAAAATGTGACAATGAATATATATATGTTCATATATAACTGAAAAATTGTGCTCTGCACTGGAATTTGACACAGCATTGTAAAATGATTATAAATCAATAAAAAATGTTAAAAAAAATTGTCATGACTGAGCAGAATCTTGGGACTTGGTCTCGGGACAGGAATCCACCTTCCCCAGATTGCCAGCTTTTCTAAATAAAGCACCTTTCCTTTCTACTGACACTTGCTCCTCAATTATTGGCCTTTGAGCCGCGAGCAGGCAAACGTGAGTTTGGTAACAATACTGATATCACTAATTTGGAATTTCAGTACTGTATCATACATAAAGCAAGTGGAGTGATCATTCCCCAAATGGAACAACTTAACGAGTTCTCCCTCAACATTCCCCAAAGGAGGGGAAAACACCATCTTCTTGGTAAATAAAAGGCTCTCAGAATCTTTCCTTTTGGGCAAAAGAACTAGAATATTCCTAATAACAGTGGATTGAGAAGTGCTTTTGTCATGCATAAATTTAACTGACTTCGTAGCGTTCTTCCTCTTCATCTAAAAAAGTTACAGCTTAAATGTTATAGCTTTATAGAGTCTGGCCAGAAAGTCATCATTCCAAGATATCTGACTCCAACATTTCACTGCATTGAAAATAGAAAGCTGCCTTTCATCCTCTGGAGGGCACATACTTCAGGTTCTTGATCACTGAAAGCCTCTCACATGGTGAATACCTTCACTATTACCCCTGTACATGGTCAGGGAAATCTAACTTCAAATACATGAGCTCAAAGACTCGTCTGTGGCTTTATGGATTGATCCAAAGCGTAAGAATGAGTGGCCCTTAGCCAGAGCCTCTGTGAAATGTCAAACAGAGAAGCAGCAGAAAAACCTCAGGAAAAGATTTTATTATGATAACTAGAGTCTGACAAATACACATTAGAAAACTTGATATTGAAGGAAATGAGCAAGGATGAACACGTAACAGCTGTTTGAGAGGTGAGAGAGAGAGAGAGGTCTTGCTGTCTGGGCTGTGACGATGCTGCTGATCGTGCTAGCAGCCCAGATACAGGATTTGCAGAGGCTTATGCTCAAGTAATGCCTGAAAAGCCGGAACCTATGGCACCGAGGGGCCCTAAACAGTCACTGAGCCAGATCCTGACAGTCTAAAATGAGAGAAAGATTTTGCTAAGGATAAAATAAAAAGGGGCACCCAGGAGAGGTTGACTAGAACAAGAGAAAATACGGCAAACACTTCAGGAAGCACTTGGCTCAAAGCCCTCAGGAGTTAAGAAAGAAGACGGTGGCATTAACATTGCTACAGAATATGCCGACAAGTATGTTCAACAACTCTTTTCCAAGTGCTTTGGGTTCTGAGGAGAGCCCTGGGTATTTATCTATAGACACAGGACACAAAGACGGAAGCTGAGAAACAGAAATACAAGTCTGAAACAAGATGTTTCCCTTATTTCTACGGGCTTCTCAGTGCTGTCGGCCATTGAGTCTTCCTCTTCGAGTCATGACATCAATGATGCCTATAACATTAAGAAGCAGGCATAGTTCAACGGCAATCATCTAAAGTATCTAACATTCAGGAGGGCTCAGTGAAGAGTCATTGAGATTGGAGTGGTTATAACTTCTTTTACATATACCACAAGATATGTGATATACTGCTGGAAATAAAATTATTCACCACTCATAAAGGAAGTGGGCAGATCTCATCATTAGGCCCTTGTGACAAACAAAATATTGGGTTTGTGTGCACTCTGAAATTTCTCTTAGTCTCCCCTACCCCCGATATACACATACACACACACACACACACACACATTTCCTCCACCCAAGGAGAACTCTGAATTTTACCTAACATAGGAATAATCTCCAAATCGGGTCCAAACAAAAGAATAAAAGTACAATCGTGAGGAATCTTTATTTTCGGCTCACACAGTTCATTGATCTCCTTTCTTCCTACTTGACCAAAGTGGCACGTTTTGTTGCTCTGGGACTGCGTGGGTATATGTGGGTGTAGGTGTCAGTGTAGATAGATAGACAGTCAGACAGACAGACAGACAGACAAGGGGAAAATAGTAACTTAATGCTAGGAATATGCATGCTGAAAGACTAATAAATACCACAGCAGCAAGGAGAAAAAAATGAAATAACTGAGAGTGAGGTAGTATCCATTCATTAAGGAAATGTGTGAAGATTCACAATCATTTGCCTTTCTGCCTTTATGTTTCTCAAACAGTTTAAGTAATACTCATAAATTTTCCTGTGTGTTTCTCATTAATAGAGTTTACTGAAAACATCACTCCCCATGTTACATTAAGGGCGGTTTGTCCTATTTAACAGAGAAAGTTATTTTCACTTAAGGAGTTGAAATTACTTTTCATGAGTTTTTCAGTCTTTCTTTTCTTATATATAATCCAAGAGAATGCATATTGGTCCTTTGTGAGGGTGAGGAGAGTAAGGAAAATATATATGTGCTGACAGGAAAGTATCTCCATGATGATGATGAATAATATTACTAATTTTCAAAAGTAAGGTACATAAAGGTAGGTTTACCATTATGCATTCCTCATGAATAACGTATGCATTGACTTGGGTGTATGTGCTGATATGTGTATAAAATATGTTTTAAAAATATGTTTAAAAATATTAATGGCTGTATCTGCAAAGTAAGCCTAGGAAGACTTCTGATTTTCATTTTATGTCTTATACACTATTTGAACTTTAAATTCTGTGCCTATATGACCTCCATTTTTTAAGTAAAAGACCAAAAACCATTTCAGCACAATATGAACAGGGTAATACTATTTTTTGAAAACAAAAAAATAAAACTGATTATATTTCCATAAAAATGTCTGGAAAGATATTCTCTAATACGCAGCCAGCAGCCATCTTGTTGTAGAGGCTTTTCGTATGATTTTAATTTAATATTTTCTTATTGCTTATTTCTATTTCTTATATTTTTACATTGAATATATGTTACTTGTGTAAAATAATTTAGTAAAATATGGTTATAATTTTATCCAATTTTATCCATATTATGACTACTGGATTGTGTTCAAAGAACTCTCATTTTGATTTAAGATCCTAACTGTAATTTTAAATTTATATTGCTTTCATCAGAATTACCTTAATATGAGTGAACATAAACAATGATCTCGCTACTACAGAGGTGTTTAGAGAGGGATAGACTATCGTTCATTGGCCATACCTTTAATACCGGTAGATAGTGGGAAGGAGGGTGGGGAGCACTTTGGATTTATCTTCTTAAGAGGAATGGTTTTAAATAGGAAATATTACATGGGGGAGGGTATAGTTCAGTGGTAGAGGTATGTGCTTAGCATGCATAAGGTCTGGGTTTGATCCCCAGTACCTCCATTAAATAAATAAAAATAAATCTAATTGCCTCCCTCTCCCCCACAAAAAAGAAAAATAAAATAAAATAAATAGGAAATATTACAGATGAGATGGATAATGGACTAATCCAAAATTTGAACATGAAAAAGACATTAAACTAATGGTTTATCATTTATCACCTCCTGTTTTACTATTGGACATTAGTAATGTCTCAGTATTCAGCAATCACAACTGTTTTTTCACTTCCCAAGAGGTCTTTTCTGTTATGGCAAAAATAATCTTCCAATTGTAAGGTGAGGCAGAGAGACCAGAAACCCACATGAGAAAACCTGCTCAAAAGTTCTCATGAACCTGCATTATCGAATGGGCTGCCTGACTTGCTGATTCTCAAGGATTAGATGATCTCCTGTACAATAATCAGGGCTATTTTCTTGCCTCACATGCTCATTTGGCCTCTAAACTACTCTAAAATGATGAGCCTTGGAGAAGAAGAGAAGTAAAGTGAGATTAGTCAGGTCAGTTTCCTTTTACTAACGGTGGTCCTTTTTGCTGAATATGAAAGTTGAAAACTGTTTAAAAACAAGAGTGTCATGGGTATTTTGACACGGGTTGCTTGGATCTGTGGGTTGTTTTGGGTAGTACGGCCATTTTGATAGTGTTGCTTCTTCCAATCAGCACTATCAAAGAGCATAAGCTATCTTTCCATTTCTTGGTACAGTCTTCTATTTCCTTCATTAATGTTTTACAGTTTTCAGAGTATAGGTAACCTCCTTGGCTAGGTTTATCTCTAGGCATTTTGTTGTTTTTGATGCAATGGAAATGTTTATGTCAGTTATAAAATTCTGGTTTTTGAAGTGGAAAAAAAAAGTGAATGAAGGAACACAGATGGCTAAAATAACCTTTTTTATGGGTGAGTTGTATTCCATTGCATGTATATATGCTACATCTTCTTTATCCATTCATCTATTGATGTGCACTTAGGATGCTTCCATGTGTTGGCGATTGTGACTAGTGCTGCCTTTAATAGCAGGGTGTATGTATTTTTTTGAGTTAATGTTTTCGTTTTCCTTGGGTGTATGCCCAGGAGTGAAATTGCTGGGCCATGTGGTGGTTCTGTTTTTGGGTTTTTGAGAAACTTCCATATTTTCCATAGTAGCTGCACCAGTTTACATTCCCACCAACAGTGTATAAGGGTTCCCTTTTCTACACATCCTTGCCAACATTTTTTATTTTTGTTGTTTTCAATGATGGCCATCTGACAGTTGTGAGATGGTGTCTCATTGTGATTTTGATTTGCATTTCCCTGATACTGGTGATGTTGAGCAACTTTTCATGTTCCTGTTGGCCATCTGCATTTCCTCTTTTGGAAAAATGTCTATTCAGTTCTTCTGCCCATATTTTAAATGGGTTGTTTATTTGTTTGCTTTTTAATTGAAGCATTGTTGATTTAAAATGTTGTATTAGTTTCTGGTGTACAGCATGGATGGACTTGGAGGGCATTATGCTAAGTGAAATAAGTCAGACAGAGAAAGACAAATACTGTAAGATGTCACTTACATGTGGGATCCAAAAAAAATACAACAAACTAGTGAATAGACTCACATATGTAGAAAAGGAACTAGTGGTTACCAGTGGGAAGGGGGAGGGGCAAGACGGAGGTGGAGGATTAAGAGATATAAACTATCAGGTATAAAATAAGCTACAAGGATGTATTGTACAAATGGGAAATATAGCCAATATTCTATAAAAACTATAAATAGAGTATAACCTTTAAAAATTGTGAACCACTATATTGTTTACCAGTAACATATAATATTGTGCATCAACTATACTTCAATTTAAAAAATATGATACTGTAAGATAAATAAAGTTTTAAAAAATGTAAAAAAAAGAAAAACAAGAGCTTGAATCGATCATTTATGGATTTCAGTCCTGCATGTTCATTTTTTCCAAAATATTGAACGTCAAGAAATTAATCTTGAGCCTCAGAATTTTAATCTGCTTTGGGCTTTGTATCTTTTATGGAATTTTCCCAAACCACTTATATTAGAAGGCTGATCATGAAAGAAGCAACTAGGAGTCCATTCTCTGAAATGAAAATTAAACGCACATGTAATGCTCAGAATTGCCCATATGTGATATCAATTTCCATTGCTCTCAATACTCCAGAGCAACTAATATTAAAGATTTAACTTTGCCTTTTGGTGTGTGAGAGAGAGAGAGAGTGAGAGTGTGTTGTGTGTGTGTGTGTGGTGGGGGCAGGGGGAAGTGAAAAGTGAGAGGAATATTGAAAGTGGCGATAGGCCTGAGGTTTATACGTTAAGCTGCTGGATATTCTCTGGTTATGTTCCAATTAATCTCCAGCAATCTTTTGCCTTTCAGATGTTGTCCTTGGGGGCATTCTCAGTATCCCAGGTCTGGGTCATTCCTTCCTTTCTCTTCCTCAAAATAGCCCTTTTGGATCCTTGGAGAAATGAGTGACTTTAGGCAAAAAATATACAGAATGAGTCTAAAACACTATGTTGACAAGGAAGCAAAGAAAATATGAAGGACTTCTGGAGTCTTTCAGAAGCCAACTTCAAGAGGTAAAAATATGAGGTTTTAAAATAACTGCCTTTAAAAAACGTATTGATCATCTTTCAATGGTGCAGGAAAAGGAATACATTAAAGACTGGTTAAAAAAAGAGAGAAATAAAACATTTATCCTGACTTTTTTGATAAACTGTACATCAGGTAACCAAATAGTTTATAGGAAAAGTTCTCCTTTAAAGAACTTACAAAAATATTTTTAGAAGAATGCCAGTTAATAAATGAAGTAATCATAGACTCAGAATATCACCAATTTGAATCTCCTAATAATGAAAGGCTGGCGGAAATTTTTATAATGCAGGGATCAACTTAACAACACCTGATTTCAGTGATCAATCCTAACATGACTAAAGGAGATAACCAGACATTATATACTTTCTAATGTGATACAATAAGAAACTTAAAATACCACACTTTAAGTTTTACTAACAAACAAAGCCAAATAATCTTGAATTTGATGCAGCTTCTAGATTGAACTCTCAATTTACAGGCAATATAGGGGATGGAGGGACACATTTTTGTTTCGTTTCTCAAATACCACAGGGCTGCAATTAGTAAAATCCAGAATGTCAGGAACTCTATGAGACAAAAAAATCTAATTTCCTGAAAAAATACACAGCAAGGGAAAAACAATGGAAAAGAAATTTTATATACTAAAAGAGATTTGAGAGACATGTAAAATAAACACAACCTTTTGATGAAACTGCTTGGATCTGGATTCAAAGAAACAACTATGAAAATGTCTAAAACATGGGTAAATTTGAACATTAATTGTATATTTAATATCAAGTAATTTATTGCTTTTTGTTTTAGCTGTGATAGTGATATCATTTTTTTTTTTACAAAAAGAGTTCTTTTGTTAAAAGATACATAGTGAAAAGTTTAGGGATAAATTGATATGACGGTTGGGATCTGCTTCAAAATAACCCAAGGAGGGAAAGAGTGGAGTTACAGGTGACATATGACTGGTTATTAGTTAATAAATGTCTGGTTGAAGCTGGATGAGGTGCACACATGGCTCATTATACTGCATTTTCTACTTTTGCACATGCTGGAAATTTTCCATAATTAAAAAAATACCATGTTTAGTTTCAGCATTAGATTACAGGCTTCTGAACACAGTGGGTATAAGGAAATGAGCAGCAGAATGACTAGTGTTCCAATAGAAAATTTACTTTACTTATAAACAATAGAGAGAATAATAAGAAATTCAAGCACAATGGCTTTAGAAGCTAGATTAGCTTATTTTGAACAATTACGTGATGCACATTCTATGAGGGATTAAACTTTAACACAGCAAGGCTTTGAAGATAAATACAAGTTTACTTATGTATAAATCACTACCTTAGCCAATTCAATTCTGAAACTCCATGAAGAATACTTCTAACGTTTAGGAATTTCAATAGTCAGATAATGTTATTTGATCTATTAACGTCTATGATAAAAAGAGAAAGTGAGCGTCTGATCTTTTGCTACACTGTAATAAACTGGAAATCAATGAAAATTGGATTGTTTTGAGCTAAATGTATGCCTTCTTGCTATGCTGCTTTTTTTCCTCTTTTGTCTTAATTAATGCTTTTCCCCCTGATACTTCATTACAGATCTGGAAGGTAGGTAGGGTAAATTCATGTAGGCCACGGCCTCAGAATACAGCACAAGAAACAATGTGTTAGAAAACTAAAATCAATGGGGAAAATATTAGTTAAATTTTAGCCCACTTACCAAAGTCAATCCTTTCCAAAGCTGTTTCCATTTGGTTTCCCTGATGCAAGTTTGTATTTGGTGAAACTACAAAATGAAAAACAGGAAGAGCTGTCAATGTCTAAGCTATTGAATCAGGTTTAGTTAGCAGTCTGGATGTATCAGTCTAGACAAGAGCAGTGGGCAGAATTTGGCTCTGCGAGGGGAAGAGAGAAGAGCACTGAAGCAGATGAGGGCAGTATGTTACCGAACGCAAGTTCCCGCAACCGAGGCACAATGAGGCCAAACAAAACAAAACATCAGAGTCTGGAGCAGAGAAAGGTTTACTGCATGGATGAGCTAGGAAAATGGTTGGCTCCTGCCCTCAAAACCCCGAACTCCCCAAAGGGTTTCAGCAAAGCATTTTTAAAAGCCAGGTAAGGGGTGGAGGGGGGTGGTCCCAGAGTATGTGATCAGCTTATGTACCATTCTCTGATCGGTTGATGGTGACCAATCCTTAGGCGCCAGAAGGTCTGGGGGCTAAGCATGCTCATGATCCTCAACTAGTTAATTTCTCCCACTCCCTGGTGGCTTTAGCATCTGAAAAACTCAGGAAATATGTATGAGATACTATTATCTGGGTACATCAGAGAAGAGCTACAGCAGAGGCTATGGGGGAGGGGGTCTGTCCCGGGAAGGCCCCATAGGGTCCTACTCCTTATGTATACACCAAAGCTGCCTTCAGTCTCACCACAGTGCCAAATAAACACATGAAAAATGAAAACTTCAGTTTGATCTCACAGCTGAAAACATTCAGATATTTCAAAGCCTTGGCAATTTTCACTTTGCAGGTTTACTCACCTATAACAATATGATTCTATAGATAAGTCCATGAGTGTGTGATTTCATGCAATTTGTTTGGCTGTCATGCCATGTATCAAAGTGACAGTTTTTATCACCAGAAATGCCTTGTGCCCAGGATTATCTTTAGAAAGCTGTGGAGCTTATCAGAGTTTTACAAAGAAGTAAATGGCCTCTATTTCAAAAATAGAGATCCAGAACATGGAGCAGGAGAATAATTGCTGAAATATCAGTCAAGATACTTTGGAATTTTGCCATAATTCTGGCACTTACTAGCTGTGTGATGATGGGAAAGTCACTTCACCTGTTGACCCCAATTAACACATTCTTAAAATAAGCCAGTTGAATTAGATTATCTGCATGGCACTTTCCAGCTCTAATTTGTTCATTCAACACATACTTAGTTCTGGCCTACTATAAGGATACAACATAGCAGCTAAAAGCACGTTTCTGAAATCACAGCGCCTAGGTTTGAATCATGTGTCCATCTTTCACGTGCGTGTCAATGGACAAGATATTTTAACTTCTCTGTGCTTCAATGTCCTCACGTATAAAGTGGGGATAATAATAACCTACCTCATAGAGTTGCTGTAAGAATTAAGGGGAAATGTGTATTTAAAGCATTTAGAACAGTCTCTGGCATTCAATGAATGTTAGTGATTATTATTATGAGCCAAGTATTGGAGCTACAATGGGAAACAAGAATGAAAGAGTCTCTATTCTCAGAAAGTATCTAGAAAAGAAGGGAAAAAAAGAAATGACAAGCATGAATAAAGCTATGACAGCGAAAGTAGTTGCTAGAGAGAAACAGAGCAAGAAGCCACAGGGGGCCTTAATGTAACTTGTAAGGAAGAATTAAACTGAGAAAAGGACAATAAGAAGTAGCTAGGGGAGGGTATAGCTCAAGTGGTAGAGTGCATGCTGGGCATGCATGAGGTCCGGGTTCAATCCCCAGTACCTTCCCCAAAGATAAATAATAAACCTAATTACCTTCCCCTGCAAAAACAAAACAAAACAAGAAGTAGCTAGTTAAGGAGGAGGGGAAGAATATATTCCAGGCAAAGGGAATGGCATGTGCAAAGGCTGTGCTTCAAAAGCTCCTATGGGCTAAGGCATGGTATTTATTCATATAAGTGTAATCCATACAGCAATGACCATACATTAAAAATGTACCATGACCTTTTTTTTTAAATCAAAACATACCATTTTTGATAGTATAAAAGGAATAAAAAAGCAACGGCCGAATGGGAGAAGATATTTGTAGCATATATATCTGCCCTAGGACTCATCCAGAATATATAAAGAAAAGAATATATAACCCGATAGAAAAATGAACAGAAGACTTGACCAACAGATACCTCATCAAGAGGCTCTCCAAAGGGTCAATACACGTACAAAAAGCACTCAACTTCATTAGTCACTGAGACAACATAACTTAAAACCACAATGCAATACCACTACACATCCATGAGAATGGCTAAATTAAAAAATAAAAATCAAGGGCTGACAAGTTTGTGGAGAACCTTGGACTTTCATACACTGCTCGTGGGAATGTAAATTTGTACAGACACTTTGGCTACATCTATTAAAGCTAGGCATATGCATATTTTATGAGCCTGCTACTGCATGCCTAAGTATATGCAAAACAGAAATGCAGACATATGTTCACCAAAAGAGAATGTTCCTAGCAACACTGTGCTTAATAGTTGAAAATCTGAGTGTTCAACAGTGGGACAGATAAATAAACCATGGTATACTCACACAGTGGGATGACAATGAGTGATCTACAACTAAACCCAAAGATATGGAATCTCGCCAACATAATAGTAAGTGGAAAAATGCGCGCACACACACACACACACACACACACAAATTATGATTCCACTTATTGAAACTATAGAGCTGGAAAAAAATTCTATAGTGGAGGTGACTCTGAAGGAGAGTCATGACTTCAAGGGAATGCACGATTCTGTCACCTAATGAGAGTGCCGGTAAAGCACCTGTCTAGGAATCATACTTGGCTCCCTATTTTAAAGTGGATTGGCAATGTCTGTTGGAAACAGAACTGACATTTTTCTTGCAGACCTTTCACAATTAAGAGATGATCACAGCAATTCCAAGAATTGCATGAATTTGCACTTCCATCTCCCTTCTGTATCTAGAAGGATGATCTTTTCAAATCCAGAATCATAATTAAAAAATAGTAAAATGTCAAGGGACCACTGACCATGTATATAATTTGCAACAACGAAACCAATAAAGCAAGGTGGCTGCTGACAAGTCAGGTGTTGTAAAAGATAGGTTGGGCATTTTCTTTATGAATAGAACTTTATATTCTCTACATCTATTAATTGTATTCACTCATGAAAGCATTCATATTGGTGATATAATCCTCCTTGTGACAATCAACTCATGTTCTTCGGATTATGAGTATCTAATTATTGGATTCCTCACCCCTCATCTTGCTCCCATCCATCCTGCCACATTATGTACCCCCTACCCCAGTTCACCCAATCTCGGGTAGGGATAGGGGTCTCCTCATTCTCCATGGGGTAAATGAGAGAATCACGGCAGATCTACTTAACTTTGTGAGGATGAGGCTCTTGGAAAAGTTTTGTAGTTGATAAATTTTCAACCAAATTAAGAACCCAACGAAGCACACTGAATGGTCACCCAAAGGGATCAGGTCCTAATCCTTGAAATTTAAAGATCTTGACATTGCAAAATTATTCTGGATTATCCAGATGGGCCCTAAGTCTAATCACAAGTGTCTTTCTAAGAGTGAGGTAGAAGTGAGAGGATGAGAGAAACAAACAAGGGAAGGCCATGTAAAGACAGGCAGAGATCAGAATGATGTGGCCACAAGACAAGAACACCAAGGAATGCCAGCACCCTCAAGAAGCTGGAATTGGCAAGGAACAGATTCACCCCTAGAATCTCCAGAAGGAGTGCAGCAATGCCACCTTGATTTCAGTTTAGTAAAACTGATATGAAATTATGAACTCCGAAACTGTGAGAGAATAAACATCTGTTATTTTAAGTTTGTGGTAATTTGTTACAGCAGCCAAAGGAAACTAACACATCAACCGTCTCATAAAAGGAAAATATATATATATAAAATATTATGAATATGTGCACATAAGAGATGGGCAGAAATTCAATATGGTATATATCTTTCTTTTTCTACCCTTTAATTAAACTGTTAGCTGATCACAGAGAAGAAGAGGCTCCACCCACCTCCCCGATTCCCAATGCCCAGCACTCTGCCAAGTATACACCAAAGTTCATTTGGGAGTAAATAACTGATAAGAAACAGTATTGTGCATTTCTCTGACATCTTTAGGCACATTAACTTCTAAGTTGAAACTTATAACATACTAAAAATTTAGACACAAACAAAATATATGATCTTGCTAATCAAAGTGTGATCTGATAACCAACAGCATTGGCATTACTTAGGAGCTTGTCAGAAATATAGAATCTCAGGCTCCACCCTAGATTTACTGAATGAGAATCTGCTTTTAAGTAAATTCCCTGATGATTCCTGTACACATTAATGTTTGAGAAGCACTGATCTATAAGATAATCAGGAAAATATAAACTGCTACTGTATAGCACAGGGAACTGTATTCAATATGTTGTAATAGACTATAATGAAAAAGTATATATATAAATATATGTATAAACTATCACAACATTGTAAATCAACTATACTTCAATAGAATTTTTTTAAAAACTTACTTTGCTGTACACCTGAAACATTGTAAATCAACTATATATACTTCAATTAAAAAGGATAAGAAAAAAAGAAAATCTGAACTGATTATTTGATAATATTATGAATTACTGTTAACTTTCTTTAGGTGTGATAATGACATTGGGTTAAAAGAGTCCTTTAGAGATGTGTACTAAGTATTTATGGATGAAATTATATGATGTCTGGGATTTACTTCAAATAATTCCAGAAGTGGGGACAGGAAGTAGATGGGGGTATACAAAGGACAAGTTTGGCCATAAAATGAGAATTATTGAGGCTGAGTGATATATACATGGAGGTTCATTATACTATTCCCTCTACTTTTGGATATGTTTGAAATATTCCATAATAGAATATTTAGGTGTAGGGTAATTTTTATCCCTAGTAGACTTTATGTCTGTTCACTGGCATTCTTATAAAAACTACCCAATAGCTGAACTATAATTTAGATACAACTAATTCGGGAAAAAATACTTTGTAGTGATCTCATATTTCTCTCTACTCCTATCTGCAAGGGAGTTTGGGAGCAAGGGCAGATACAAATAACCTTGGAGAGTGTGCTCATACAGGAATCTGGAGAATTATGTGGCCTTCCTGGACTTGGGTACAAAGCCTTCTCAATGCCCAAAACACGTAATCCGAGCAGACAGTCTTCCAGACACTGTGTACAACCAGAATGCTTGATTAGGGAGTGAGAACTCTAATTGGACAACCCTTTAAGGGATGGATGTTATGGCTGAAGGACAAGGAATGGGATTTTCTGGTAAGTCTTTAAGGATGGTGAGCACAGAATCAAGCTAAGTAATAGCAAATGGGATCCATTTTGCTGGCATCACCTTAGCATCATCACAGAGAAAGTATTTGTTTCCATGGTACATACTGTATGTCTACCACCTCACAGGCAGGGGTCTGACAATGTGCGTCAGATATTTAATTTAGCTCCACTCCCCTCATTGGGGGTTTTCAACAGTGATTACTATTCTTCTCTTTCACTCATCTGCCTCTGTTGCTACCGTGGCAAAGAAGCAGCTGCAGCTCCTCCTGCAATGACTGGTCGCTGGGTGTGCTGAATTTCTATCCGGCTGCAGCAATGTGTTAAGCCTCCCTCTTGCTAGGCAACAATGCCTTCATCAGTACTGAAGCTTCAATTCATCTTCCAGTTATAATTGAAATATTAATTCAATTAAAATCAGTTTACCTACAGAAAACCAGAAGATTTTTATCCCTTTCCCCACCGCATTTTCCTGAATCCCTCAGAATTAGGGAGAAGGTTGTACATATTACTATTCTTTAAAAAGGATGCTCAAATCTCTGTCTGCTCAGGACTCCCAGTTCTTGATAAATAATCGGGTCACATCCAAATTGGAAGTCTAAAAGAACTGACTGAAAAATTGGATTGAACGACATGATTGTGACAGAATTTATCTCCATCTCACTGCTTCAGGAGCTTAGGAGTGGGTGGGTGGGGAGTGAGGAAATTGGGAGCTTCTCTAGCAATGTAAGTTTACAATGTACATCTTTCAATTAAACTGCATTTATTTTTTAAATAAAATTAATGAAATTTGTTCTGCAGTCTTTTGAATGTAAAATCCCTTTAGCTCTTAAATGCATGATAGGTTCTAATCTTTGGGCTCAGTTTATAGGAACTCCAAGTTCCAAGTAGGTCTTTATTATACCAGAATGTAGCTAAAGACTGAGATCAATTACTGCAGTAAGAGATCTGTGGATCCTAACACTGATCCCAGGCTAGATCCCCGGCAGATCCTTTATAATGTGGAAGAGTCAGGTTGAAGCCAAAATGAAATCTCTTGGTCAGAAGTTCTGGATTATCAGTTGCTGACTGGTATCTAATGGGACAGATACTGGGAGTCATTTCAGTCCTCTCCTCACGATCCTTGGGCTGTCCAATCCCCACAACAACAAATGTGTAAGGTAGATATTATTGTGCACATTTTGCAGATCAGGAAATTGAAGCACAGAGATCAAGTGACAAAAACACCTTTTGAAACTTCTATTCTAATCTACTTTGTTGGGTACTCCTACCAAATTTAGTCCAGTCTTCTTCAAAATGGAGTATGTTACACTCCTGATAATACATGAAGACTTTTTCCAAGGAGTGCCCAGGCATGGATTATTTTTTAAAAATCCTTTTCAAAATCTCGACTTCCATATGTTATTTTTTTCTGTTGTAATATCGATCATTTCCTAAGTCCCATTTCACCATCACCTTCTCCTGTTTGACAGAAGAAAAGCATACCCCTTAACCATCCAGAACCTAATTTATTGGTGAGTGTCCCAGATGGTATGCTACAATATGGAGGAACCTCCAAAAACATTTTGCTCAGTCAAAGAAGTCAGACACAACGTACTACTTGTTCTATGATTATGTTTACATAAAATTTCCAGAAACGGTAAATCTATATAGGCAGAAAGCAGAACAGTGGTTGCTTGGGCCTGGGGTTGGGAGCAATGATTGATGGCATACAGACATAAGTGAAAATCCGGGGGATGACTCTATAAACTTAATAAAAAATCATTGTATCGTATACTGACAATGGGAATATTTGTGACATGTAAATTATGCCTCAATAAAGCTGTTGGGGGAAAAAACTCTAAGGAACCATACAAAGGGACAATTAAGAAATACTGCTGTCTAGTTGGACTATGATGTTTGGGAACAAATCCATTTGCAATTCAGGTGATTTCCAATTCTTTGCTTTCAAGAAAATTGAAAGAGTACTCAATCCAGTTATCAGCTGGCAGGACATTAAAAAATAATTCTTGATGATAGATCACTATCTTATTTTTGGCATATAATGCGGAAGGAAGTCAAAGGATTGAATGATATTGCTATATCCTGGATTCTCTGAGTAAATTTCCTCATTACTTACATTTATAAAACTAACAAAAGAGATATAGGTCTGATGATGAACTGTCTCGTTATACTAATAAGTAATATTAATCCATATACACAAATTAATGACAGAAATCCATTACATTTTAAAATGCATTTCAAATTGCATATTCAGTTTTAATGTTTAACAATTATTAATCAAAAATTATATATTTTAGGTTGTTTTGATCAATGTTCTATGATCAATAATGATGAAAATAATGCAAATCTAGGGAAAAATGTTTTAACTTGGAGCCTTATAATGAGAGGATCTATAAAAAATTAAACATGAACATATTTACGCATTTTTGTCACACATAAGTATTATAGGGTAATCAACAAAAACTTTTCCAATGTAAAAGTATAGTGTAATAACATTAGAGTAAAATTCTGTGGGGGTAAGAGTGCGGAAGTAGAAGTTCAAGGAGAAAAAGAGATTATGTAGAATCTTCAACTGTTAAAAAAGAGCTTTTTCCTGAATTTTAAACGAATAATGGGTTTCATTCCAGTATTTAGCTTCCATTTGGTACATCTGTAATACTGACACAATATGTTTGTTTACACACTGTTGTACATGTACTTCAAGAACAGGCAAACTAATAATCCTTTGTGATAAAAGTCAAAATAGTGGTTATCTCCGGGAGTGTTTTGACTGGGAGGTACATGAGAGAGCCTTCAAAGAGTATCGAAATACCCTGAATAAGTGGGTCTGCAGGACTGCACAGCAGTATGCATACGAATCCAGCAGTACCTTCAAAATCTCTGCTTTTCTGTATTCATTTATATCTCAACAAATGCATTAAAAGAAAACAGCGTATTTACAGAACCCTAGAAATCATATCCTTTGCAATTATTTAAACTCATGTGGAAAAAAAATCAATAGGTCATCTTCAAAACGCGCAAAGGGGTAGAGAGTTTGTCAAAAAAAATCAATAGGTCATCTTCAAAACGCGCAAAGGGGTAGAGAGTTTGTCACAGTTCTTTTAGGAGGCATGTGTGAGCAAGAAGTGTGAGGACCACTGAACTAGCCTTCCGGACCGGAAAAGCCATAGCGGCCGCCTCCACTGTGCAGGTGCAGCTCTCCTAGCAGCAGTTTCACTCCCACCTCCAAAGCTGCCCCCACCTCCACCTCTAACCTGGGCCTCTCCGGCAGTCGGTAGCTCACTGTCCACCTTCATTCCGGGACTACACTTCCCAACAATGCAACCTGGCTCCTGGTGGAAGTTTACCTTCCTCACGTTGCATTCTGCGCTGTGACGTCATACATTCAATAGCAGGAAGGGGTAGAACCGGTCTGGGCGCTTTGCTCTCTGGGAGTTGTAGTTTTCCATGCGCGCGTCCTGGCCGGGAAAGAACTACAGAACCTTTCGAATCTGCAAGAGCGAGGCCAGGGGTAGGGGGATCGGGGGATGGAAGAAAAGAAAAGCCGACTTCCGTCTGAAGAGAGAACCAGGCAGAGCAGGAACGGAGAAGTGTTGTGTAAATCCCAGTGGAACCTAGCAATTTGGCGAAGCACTGTGGACTGCACCTGGCATCACCAGATTAAAAACTAAACTGGATTTTAAAGAAATAACTGTAGTGATTTTCTGGTAATAAAGGAAATGCTTATTCATGGTAGGAATATGGTAAAGTATAACGATGAAAATAAAAATCACAGGTCATCATAGCGCCTAGGGACATACACTTACATCATTTTATACCGGGGAGTCTGTTTTGTCAAGTTCTAACAAATGCAATTAAACGCTGCGTGACTTGAAATGGAGAGGTAGCGCTATTGAAAATGAAGACAAAATTGTAGATATTATGTATAACTAGAAAATTCACTAACATCAAATGGAAAACAATAAGATATAGTAAGAGAGTTTTGCAAGGTGGCTGCATATAAAATGCAAAATAAGCAAACAAAAATTAGCTTTCTTAATTTACTACAAAGAGACATTTAAAAATTATAATGGGGGGACAGGATTCCATTCATAAAATACCAGAATTTAAACAAAATACACATAGGTCTTATATGATGACACACCATAGTTTTTTGTCTTTATCTTTTTATTTGAAATAATTATAATTTCACAGGAATTGCAAAGATATTATTGAGAAGTTCTAGGTCCTCTTCACCCAGTTTCCCCAAATATTTACATCTTATTGAACTATAGTACAGTATGAAACCCAGGAAATTGATGTCAGTACAACATATCAGTATACTTGAAAGCTGTTTTATCACAAGTGGACATTTCTGTGACCACAATCATAATCAAGACACAATTCCAACACCTCAAAGATCTTCCTGGTGCCTTTATAGTGACACTTATCCCACCCCTAGCCCCTGGCAACAATTTGTTCCATGTCTATAACTTTGTCATTTCAAGAATGTGACAGAATAGAATCAAACAGTGTATGACCTTTTGAGATGACACAGAGACACACCATAATTAATTGAAATTCATTAATGGGGAAAAATACCATTTTACTGAATGGAAATTTTGAAATTAAAAAAAAGTCAATTGCTTCCAAATATGTTTGGTTAAATATCTCTACTGTGGTTTGTGTAGTCTCACCACATCTTCTTTATCCAATCATCTGTTGATGGACATTTAGATTACTTCCATGTCTTGGCTATTGTAAATAATGCTGTTATGAACATTGGGGTGCATGTGTCTTTTCAAATTAGAGTTTCCTCTGGACGTACACTCAGGAGTAGGATTCCTGGATCATATGGTAAGTCTATTTTTAGTTTTTTGAGGAATCTCCTTACTATTTTCCATAATGGCTTCACCAAACTACATTCCCACAAACAGTGTAGGAAGGTTCCCTTTTCTCCACACCCTCTCCAACATTTATCGTTCATGGACTTTTGAATGATGGCCATTCTGACCAGTGTGAGGTGATACCTCATTGTAGCTTTGATTTGCATTTCTCTGATAATTAGTGATATTGAGCATTTTTTCATGAGCCTATTAGCCATTTGTATGTCTTCATTGAAGAATTGCTTGTGCCCATTTTTGGATCGGGTTGTTTGCTTTCTTGTTGTTAAATTGTATGAGATGTTTATATATTCTGCAAATTAAGCCCTTGTCAGTCTCAGCTTTTGCTCAATATTTTCTCCCATTCCATAGGTTTTCTTTCTGTTTTGCCTACGGTTTCCTCTGTTGTGCAAAAGCTTGTAAGTTTAATTAGGTCCCATTTGTTCATTTTGCTTTTATTTCTATTGCCTGGGTAGACTGTCCTAAGAGAACAGCGCTAAGATTCATGTCAGAAAAAGTTTTGCCTAAGTTTTCTTCTAAGAGATTTATAGCATCTTGTCTTATGTTTAAGTCTTTAAGCCATTTCGAGTTTATTTTTGTGTGTGGTGTTGTTACCAAGTCCAAACTCTTTCTGCTTGCCTCATGAAAGCCAATAAATCGGGAGACGAGGTGTTGGGGCAAGGAATAGCAACTTTATTCGGAAACCCAGCAGACCAAGAGGATGGCAGACTAATGTCTTGGAGAACCACCTTGCTCCAGTCAGAATACAGGCTCCTTTTCTACAGAAGAACATGGGAGGGGGTGTAGTTGATTGTTGCAAACAGAAGTGGAATGGTTTGTAACTATTTTGTTTAATAAATATTAACTGAGCATTTTTTTGTACCAACATTGTTCTAGGCACTTTTACATATGCCATTGATAAAACATAGAAATGAAAAGGAGGGGCTAGAGATAATTTATATAACTTGATTATTATATATTCCAAAGTAACTTACTGAAGCTACATAAAACTTCACCCTATTCACATGACTATGTGTGTAAGTAGCACATGAACTCAATATTCCTTTTTTTCACTTCAGTTTGGTGACAATCATCTTATTCATTTATCTGAAACATTAGACTCTGTCTTCTAAGGAGGTGTTCATCCAACTACGTAAAATTTTCATATGGGAAACTTAGATTGCTTCTAAATGTTCTCCCATGAAAGAAATAATCTGTAATTAGCTTCACTGTGTTTTTCTACTTGCTTCATGAACCAGCTTAGGAAAACGTATCTTACATGCATGAGAAATCTCCTGGCGTGTACTTGAATTCTAATTAAAAGCATTTAGTAATAAGGTGGTAAGGGAAGTCACACAACTGGTTTGATGCCAATAAGTTGCAAGAAGAGTGAGTTCAACATACAGAATTAGAAATCCAGTCACCTGTGAGTAATAAAAAAATGGTACCCAGGCAAGTCTTGAATATCCACTATCCCAGAATCTGATTTCAGTGCTCTCTTTTGCTCAGTTTAAAGAAACATCTGTTAGAGGAACATCAAAATATATTATTTACAGTACAATTTTGTTCCTTTACAATTGCATAAGTTGTAAACTGCTTTTAAAAATCTCACCATCTGAAAGTTGCCCTCTATGAAATTGATTTGACTGTTCAGAAATCTTTTAGTTATCTAGTTTTAGATAGTTTTATCATCCTCTACAAGTGAAAAGCTAATTATCTAGTTTATTTTTTTGTTTGCTCCATTGCTGTTTGCAAATACCCTCTATGTCCCAGGCTAGCCTCCGTGAGAGGAGGGTCTTTGCTGTGTTCACTAATGTGTCCTCTGAGCCTGGATCAGTGCCTAGCAATAGTATGAGCTCAATTCTCACTTATTAAAGGAATTGATCCTACGCTAACATACTAGGAATGTTTTGCTTTCTAAAGTACAGTATTGCCCCAACACTTGTATTAAATACCAGTTCTCAATTATTCCATTACCAGGCTGCATATCATAGTGTTTCCAAATGCTTGGGCACCTTGGATTTTCCTTTGTGACTTGTCATTGTGCTGTTTGTATGAGAAGATCTGGTAAAAGACTCACCTTGAAGATACTGAGTAGGATTTCAGTTCTAATTCCACTCCCTGCATGACCTTAGGCAAGTCATTAGTATGTGACAGCTTTATGTCTGACACACAATAGGCACTTAAAATTCTCTTCCTTCCAGCCTACGCCACCTTTCCTTCCTATGTAAGATAATATTTGTTCTCAGTGTAACATTGTAAATATGTTGATTTTTAATTGACATTTGCAATAAGCTGTCAAGTTTTGTAACCCATTTTTAACCCATCAGGCTGTCATTCTCCACAGAAATAAACCTCATTCTTATGCAAATGTCGGGGAGGAAGAAGGTAAAATGTGTGCTTAGTCCTTTGGAGCCCCCAAAATCCTGGTTTCGGGTCCTTAACAAATGAAATAAGAACCTTGAGGCCATTATTCTTCTCACTCCACAATCGAATCGCCTTTAGCAATGCAATACAGTGTAGTGAAAATGTGCACTACATTGGGATCTAAATAATCTTAATTTGACTTTATGCTACCATTGACTGGTCATGTGACTGGACAAATCTGTTAATCTCTCTGCAAAATGGAGATTATACTATGGGTCTCGCTAGCCCCTCTCACAATGGAGATAATGCGATAATGTATGTGAAATCATTATGCCATATAGATGGAAGCCATTAACAATTTGAATATATCGCTATTCAACAGTGAATTTATGCTATATTTCTCTTACTGATGTTTCATCGCATATATTTCTTTGCCTCCTGTCACTGTCTAGCATTCACCAGTGTTAAAGATTATATTATTAGATGGGAGGGATTTTCAATTTCAACTATATAAACTCACTATATAGCCCAATCTGGCTTTCTAGAAGTACCACAAGTAATCACCTAATTGTTCTCTAACATGTAGCTTTTACTTGTTCTAATATATAAAAATTTTAAAACATTGCAATTAATATAAGTATCAATATATTTTGTATAATTCATGCAAATATTGATATATATATTAATGTATTTATTGGATGAATTAAAGTAAGTTTCAGGGAATTTTCTCTGTCATAAACTATAAATACTGCATTTCAAGATATGATAGTGAGACATTTGTTCATCAGAAAATATGTTTCAAAAAACAAATATTACCAAAATCTATATGATATAATCATTTACAAATACAATCCACTTGAAAATATAAATGAATATATAATCCATTTGCCATTTAGTTTTGGACAAAAATCAAAAATTAAACTTACAGTGTTTCCTTATGCCCATGTTACATGTAATTTGATCAAAATCTGTCCAGTATTTTAAAATAACAAAAGGTCATGGAACAGATAAAAGGAAAATTCCAAGAGGTTGCGTTCAAAAATCAACTTCATTCTGTTTAGTTAAATGAGTCCATATTTATCCATTATGGCAATTCCCTTCATTTAAATTGTGAGTGTTTCTCAGTCATTTTTAATGTCACTTTATAAGTTGCTAAGCTTTATTTGTTAATCAATGAGCATTACTGTCAAGCTGTCTTTGAATTAAAAAAAACAGAATCTGAAATACTGGTTTGCAGTCTTTCCGTCTTCAGCGAAACAATTATGCAAATATTGCCATCTTTCTAATATAGTGAATAAAATTCTCATGATAAGTAATTCCACAAAGATCTATTAATATAATTTGGATTTCAGAGAGATTTTAAGAAATATATGAAGGAGCTACGGAATAATTTTACTCTAGAAAATAACTGGCACATAGCACCACCCCACAATTCAAAATCTCTACTTTTTTTCCACAAGATTTCAGCATTTCTTGTGGAATTATTTGCTTGTTTGCTGGAGAAAGTAAAAGACTCTCAATTATTAGTAATGATTTCCTTAGTTGAAAAATGCAAAATAAATGATTGAAACATTTGGCAGGGGTCAGTAAGAGTTTGCATATTATTGATTCACTTTGTCCTAACACTTTAATGACACAGACACAATTAATATTCAAAGCACGGTTAATTATAATTATACTCCACAGATGTTCAGGAAAAATTAAGAACTGTAGTGATTTCAGATTGAATTGCCATGCAAAAATTCGAATCCTTTGACTCTTTCCCTTTCTCTTAAAAATAAAGAACTAATTTAGTACTTAGATGTTCAAATGCTTGGGCAGTATGAAATTGTGCCTAGTCCTAATTATATAAATAAGATAGATTTATTGAAATATGACTGTAAATATACAGAAAGTGTAATATGTCAAACGCCCATTTAATTAATTTCCACTGTGTAGCCATAGCAGTACTTCTCATACAGTAATGCAGGTATGAGTTAACTGGATCTTGTCAAACTGCAGACTGTTTCAGTCTGGGGTGGGGCTTGGGATTCTGCATATCTAACAAGTTCCCAAGTGATGCAGATGCTACTGATCCTGGCCACACTTTGACCATGGACTCAAGGGTACTATTATTAAGTGTTGTGAAGGCAAATGTCAACCATCACACAAGCTTCTGGACCAAAAGTGAGACAATCATCCATATACTCACTGGATTGTGCAGCACACATAACACACAGGTGGGCCTGCTTCCAAGTAGATTGGATGTTTTGGTTTCAGGACTTTCCTCTAGGAGATTAATGAAATACAGTCTCCCAAACAAGACAGATGAACCAAGCCTTCCCAAAAGGACACACAAGTATAGGAAAATGTGGGGTAGTTTTGAAACCCAAAGGACTTGGGTTACAATTCTGGTTCTGGTTACTAGCCAGGTGGTTTTGCGCAAACCACATTTGTTTTCTGAACCTCTAATTTTTCCTCTCTAAAGTGGGGATAATAATAGCAGCTAATTGAGTGCTTCTAGGTTCCAGGCACAGATCTAAGTGTTTTAAATGTATTGCTTCATTTCATCTTCACAACTGTATTATCACCTCCATTTTATAGATTAAGAAATTTAAGGACAGATAAGTGAAGCAAAATGCTCAAAATTGTGATAGGGAAGAACAAATCTGACTCCATATGAGATCTGTTCCTTTAGCTCTAACCCTGTGTTCTATTTCCTGAGCTTAGTCATGCTGGTTCTGCACCTTTTGTAAAAGAATATTGCCTATAGCCTGAAATATACAGGAGAGCCCATTCTCAATGTTCTGACCTTTAAAAGTGTAACACTTTTCTATTCATATAGAGATAAAAAGTTGCAGAGCAGAGGATAACATTTGTCTTGTTGGAGCTTTACAGGGACATCATGACCTGACCTACATGGACAGCTGCAAGAACAAAGGATTCTGACACCAATAAGTTTGCAAAACCAACCACACCACCACCTTTTTTTAGTATAAAAGGAGCCTGAATTCTGACTTGGGTAAGATGGCTCTCTAGGACATCACTCTCCCATCTTTTCGGTCTGTTGACTTTCTGAATAAAGCCATTATTTCTCATCCCAATTCTTTGTCTCCTGATTTACTGGCCCGTCGTGTGGTGAGTTTGGACTCAGTAACAAAATCACAATGCTGGTACGTGGTGTAAGTCTAGAAGTTTAACTCCACAGCCCACTCTGAACTACTATGCCATATTGCCTTTGCAGGGCAGTTGTCAGCATCAGAACCAACTACAAAATAGAGGCAGAGAAGGGTAGCAGATAGACATCAAAAGATCCCCTTTATAACTTATATAACTGATATTGGAGAGTATGGCGTCCATGAGAGGAAAAGTATGGTTCTTAACACTGAACCCCTGTGATACAGGAAAGTGGGGCATGAGAGGGTGGTCATGTCCCAGGTCTCTGGCGAGCCCCTGGGATGCGTCCCGCCAAGTGAAGTTCCTTTGCTTCATGCAGGAAAGAATTCAAGAGTGAGCCATAGTTGAGTAAAAGTAGATTTACTCAGAGAAATGCACACTTCATAGATGGAGTGTGGGCCGTCTCCAAAGGCAACAGAGGGCCAGAGAAGCCTAGGGTGCAGGGTTGTTAGCTTTTATGGGCTCAAGTGAGAGGATTAATCCAACTACTTTGCAGAAGGGGCTGGAATTCCCAGGAACTGGGCCACCACCCACTTTTTGACCATTTATGGTCAGCCTTGAAACTATCATGGCACCTGTGGGAATGCCATTTAGCATGCTATTGTGTTTCAATGAGTGTATAATGAAGCTCAAGATCTACCAGGAGCTGAATCTTCCACCATCTTGGTGCTAGTTGCTGTGACATTATTTTAATGGTTGTACCTTGCCCCTTTCCCTCCTGTCTCCCCTAAATTAGGCAGGCTTATCTACCTGGGTATCAGGCAGCCACGGAACACCCAGGCCTGGCGGACAGGAGTTTGGCCTTTACTGCAAAGCAGATGTAGACAGGACCCAAAGAGGATGCGTGAGTTAATCACTGAGCCACATGAGCTCAGTCCCTTCTCCCAAACTCATCATTCAGAAATGTCACTGATGGAGCTCCCTCCACATGGAAGAAACCAAAGGGGGTCGAAAATAAATGTTATCCCCCAACAATAAGATTCTGTCTTTAATCTCTAGCTAAAAATCACATAAATGACATTTATTATACATCTATCTTACTAAATATCTGAGACTCTCCAATAGGACGTGCTACACTCCTTTCTGCTACCAGTTAGTCAGCCATCAATCATGAACGATCAAAAGAGATAATTGATCCTGAGGAGGGTACAAAATGCTAGCAAGAAAGGAAATTTGTCTACTGTTTTATATATAACAAAATAATCTCCTCAATTTTAAAATTTAGAAAGAAAGATCTATCAGTAAAAGCTTTTGCATGTAGGGCCTATTAAAAGTAACATATATTAAAGATAATTAAAGAATTATAACAAAGGATAAATGTATATTAAAGAAAAATAATTAAAGAATTAGCATGCCTACAACATGTTTTTAAGTTTTTATAAGTAGTTCTGAACTTGAGAAAAAATTTCATATTAAGAGCAACCATATAAATACTTATCTAATTAGAAAATAGTAAAAGTATATGAGTTGGTAAATGAGAGTCTCTAAACAATATGAAGAAAACAAGGAAGTATAAGAGAACATAATACTAAGTTTTATGTTTTGTAAATCAAGTTTATTTACCAATTGGTTGCCATACATTTGACCAGATCATTGTTCAGGGCTGCCTCACTGAAAAGCAACCTGCCAACATCACTTTAGGTGTTCTTATTTCCACTATATTTGTTCTTTGAGTTTATCTAGCTCTTTAGTCCCTTCATCCTTTCCCTTTTCCTCAAGTCATCAGCCGCCTTCTAATCTTACTTTATTTTCTATTCAACTCTAACCCTATGATCCACCTCTTCAACTATTCTCTCGTTAGCATCCTCAACTCCCTTGTGTCTGTGGATTTGCACTGATATGTCCTGCAAATTCCAAAACCTGGATCAACCCAACCTACTAACTCTCTCACTCCCCACCTTACGTCACTGAGATTGGCCATCTCCCCATAATTATGAATATCAGTATAACCACAAATGTGTGGATTCCAACCACAGCTGAGTTCTCGGAAAAGCAGGATAATTTGTTCAAGTGTCCCTGGGAAGAACCTTCTTCCATTTCCGACATCATCTTTTCTTCACAGTTCTCTATTCATCTCAGAGGAGAATAGAAATCATCACAATTCTCTCTTTATCTCACAGAATAGATATCTTCAGGCAAAAACTACAGCAATTTCCTTTTCCAACCTGCGAAACTTATCTCTATCCCTACACAACCTTATTTCTATTGGTTCAGTCTCTTTCTTTCCAAGATGAATGTTTCTGCCTGTGTTCTGAGTTACATCCTTTATTGTCTCCTCTGAAATCTTACTCTAACACTGGTTTTTCCCTTTACTGTATCTTCAATCTAGCCTTCTCTATTTTCTGACTGGTTCACTTTGACCTATAAATATTTTTAAATCTCCCACACATTAAAAATACTGTCCTTGATCCCTCTATGTCCCCTTCTAACCACTAGTCCCTCTTTTCACATTTTAAACTATTAACCTTAAAAGGATTTTCTGAACTCACTATTTCCATTCTCTCATCTTCCTTTTTCTCCACATTTCCATCTAGTCTAGCACTTGTCCTCACTAATACCTTCAAGTATCAGTCAGGCCCCTAGTGGGAAAGAGATGGCATTCTAAAATTGGCTCCTTTGATGATAACTTAATAAAAGGAGTATTTATAAAGATGTAGGCAAGGTATAGGGAATCCCCTATCTAATCCTAGGGTTAGAAACAGTGGGATCACTTTACCACCTTTCCACCTGAAGGGGCAAGAGAAGGAAGCAGTTTCTAGAACGTGTCAATAGAGAAATCTGCATAGAGGTGGGCACTGAACAGAAGCTGTGACTTTCTATCATAGGATGAATCCAGCATATGCTGAACACAGGAGGGAGTACGGTGAATAAATATCCAAAACTCATCTTCCTTCACTCGGATCCGCAAGAGCTCCCCAATATTTGAGCCTAGAAATCTATTGATGAAGTTCATACACATCAGCTGGCACAGATCAGAGCAGAGTGAAGAAGGGGGAAGAGTGGATCTGCAGAGGCTCCTGAAGAGAGTCATCATGTCCATGTTCCCAGATCCAATGATCACTTTGCAATTCTTAACTTGTTCGATACCTGCAACATCTGACACCGTGGGTCCCTCTGACTGTCACATTCCCTCCAATGATTTTTGCATCTTTGTGGTTTAATATGTCTCTGACCTTCCTGATCACTCTTTCTTGAATATTTTTGTCACATTCTCTTCCTCTCCTTGCCTACCTCATACGTGTGGGTGTGTCCCATGATCTTGCCCTCAGCCGACTTGTCTTACAATGTGGTCCTTAGTTTGATTGTAACACATTTAATATTTCTACCTGTGTGCTGACAAATCCCAAACCTATTTCTCTAGGCCATATTTTTTTCAAAAGCAACAACCTATATATTTTCAATTGTCCCGTAGATAACTCCGTTTCAACACATTCAAAATATAACTCATCTTTAGCCAAGTAAAGCTATTCCTTCGTAAACCTACTCCTCTTCCTGTGTTAACTATTTCAGTCAATGAAAACAATTATCCCACTGTCTGTCCAAGCCAGAAATCTGGGTGATATCCTTGTCAGTTCCGTCTCCCTCACCCCACATATCCAAGCAACCCTTAGATCATTTCAACATTACTTAATTAAAATAATTCATATCTATTTTTTTGTCTCTGCCCTACCGCTACTCTCTTAAGTCTTTAATTCTCCCTTGGACTATTGTTGTAATATCCTCACTGATTGTCCTGGCCTCCAAGGTCAGTCTCCATTTACTGTGCTGCAGAATTACCTTTTAAAAAGGCAAATATAATAAGATTCTTCTTTGGGAACAAAGTTGGCAAGGTCTTTTCTGATTTGCCATTGCCTATAAATGTTATGGAAATGACAGGCCAGCCAAGAAACAAGCACCACTCGGAGGGTTGGAGCACTCAGATTTATTACGCCGGCGGGCTCAGAGGGGCTTCTGCTCCGAAGCTCTGAGCACCTCCAAGACGTGCACATGAGGTTTTATAGGGTTAATTACAAGTATGGGGCTATTAGCCAATAAGGTTCAAACAACAAAAAGCAAGGAATCAGTACACTGGAGCTTATCAATTTGGAACAGATCACGTTACTGACACTTGTTGAGCTTGGATTTACGAGTTAACTTGTTAGCCCAGTAAACTGACACTAAACTTTAGATTTACAAGTTAGCCCGGCAGAACTTATATCAGTAAACCGACACTTATCACACTTAGATTTGTGACTGAGCTCGTTAGCCCAATAGACTGACACTAAACTTCAGATTTATGAGTTAGCCCAGCAGAACTCAGATCAGTAATCCGACACTTGTTGCACTTAGATTTGTGACTTAGCTTGTTAGCCCAGCTGGGCTTTTCCTTTATATTCCCCCCTCTTGATGCTTTCACAACCCTTGTTGGAGTAAGCATCATCATTTACCTGTTGCAGGGGCTCATAATTGGAGGCTAACATCTGAAGTTTTATAGCCTCTATCCGCTCACTGACAAAGCGGGTCAGGAAGTTTAGGACACAGGGCCCAAACAGCAGAACTGCAAAAATCAGGAGTAAGGGACCTATGAACGGTGCCAGCCAGGAGGTCCAGCCCCAGGGGCCTGTCCATGGGCTCTTATCTAAAATATGTTTTGTTTTTTTCCACTCGGTCTTGTAACTCTTGAACCATTTCTCTGACAATTCCTGATTGATTGGCATAAAAACAACACTCTTTATTTAGGAAGAGGCATAGTCCCCCCTCTTTGGCCGTGAGTAAGTCTAGACCCCTCCTGTTTTGTAAGACCACCTCGGCGAGAGAGTCAATCTGATTCTGCAGAGTTCCCAGGGTTTCTGCTATTTGTTGGAGATCGTGGCTGAATTTACATTTAACAGCTGCGTTGAGCTTTCCTCAGGCTTCGGCCGTGCGTTGACTAGCCAGCTTCCGGGTGTGGCTACAGCAGGGCTCGTCGATCCTTTTTTGGTCCCTCTTGATCTTGAGCGGGTCTCCCGGGACACTCTCAATTTTCTAGGGACCCTCTGTCTGAGGTGCAGTCGCTCTCTTGACTCTGGAGTGGTGGATCCAAGGGACGATTCCTGCAACTTTAACAGCTGTAGGAGTAGTTAATACCACTAAATATGGTCCCTTCCATGTTGGTTTGAGAGGTTCCTTTTTCCAATCCTTCATTTATACATGGTCACCTGGTTTATGGGGATGCACTTGAACTCCTAATGAAATGGGGGTTTTTTTCTATCACCCAACCCCAAACTTCTCGTAGTACTTTTCCTAGTCCCAACAGTTGTTGTTGGAGCCCTAGATTTCCTATTTCTGGGGTGGGGTTTCTCATTCTGACTAAAGGTGGCGGTCGCCCATAGAGGATTTCAAAGGGAGAGTACCCAATATTAAGTCTTGGGGTGCATCTAATTCGCAACAGAGCCAGGGGTAGAATGTCCACCCAGGGGAGCTGGGTTTCTTGACTGATTTTAGCTATCATTTGTTTTAGAGTTTTGTTCATTTGTTTTACCTTCCCTGAGCTTCGAGGCCGGGATGCTGTGTGCAGGTTCCAGCGGATGCTCAGTGCCTTTGCCACTTGCTGTACAATTTTTGACACAAAGGCGGGTCCATTGTCAGACCCGATGGAGGTAGGCATTCTAAATCGAGGGATAACATCCCTGAGAAGAGCCTTTGTCATTTCCCTTGCTTTCTCTGTCCTGGTGGGGTAGGCCTCTATCCACCCTGTGAAGGTGCAGACGAAAACCAGCAGGTACTTATATCCCTTACTGGGCCCAAGTTTAGTAAAGTCCACTTCTAAATCTTCAAAGGGAGCCAATCCACATCGTTGTATTCCCATTGGCCCAGTGAGCCCTTGTTTTGGATTGCTTTGTGTACAGAGCAAGCAGCGTTGGGAAACTGATGCACATAGAGTAGGGAGATGAGAAATTAGGAAATATCGCTTTAAGAGGGCCTCTAAAGCCGTTTTTCCCATATGTGTGGCTTCTTGCTGTTGTTGGACTAAACGATAAGCTAGTCGTTCTGGGATGAAAACCCTTCCATCTGTCATGATCCACCATCCGTCCTTTTTTTTTTTTCCTCGTTCAGCCTGTGCCCACTTGTTTTCATCGTGACTATATTCTGGGGCAGTGGGTAGCTCTGGCGCTGCCATAACTTTAATTACTGAGTGTTCCCAGGCGGCTGCTTCTCTTGTCTTTTGATCAGCTAGCCTGTTTCCCTGGCTCACAGGGTCATTTCCTCTTTGATGTCCCTTACAGTGAATAACGGCCACTTCCTTTGGATCCCATACTGCCTCCAGTAACTGTAAAATTTTTTCTTTGTTTTTGATTTCTTTTCCCCCAGCAGTCAAAAGTCCTCTCTCCTTATAGATGGCTCCATGTACATGCAAGGTTGCAAATGCATATTTGGAATCAGTGTATATATATTGACTCGTTTTCCTTTCCCTTTCCTTAGTACCTGGACCAGTGCCCAGATCTCTGCTCGCTGAGCCGACCATCTTGGGGGAAGGGACTCTGCCTTTATTACCTCTCGGGTTGTTGTTACAGCGTAACCTGCTCGCCGTTGTCCATCTTGCATGTAACTGCTGCCGTCTGTGAAAAGTTCCAGGTCTGGGTTTTGCAGGGGCTTGTCGGTTAGATCAGGCCTGCTTGCATACACCTCTTCAATGATTTCTTCGCAGTTGTGGTCAGGCTGCCCTTCCCCTTCAGGCAAATATGTGGCTGGGTTTAAGGTTTGCACAGTCTCTAGACGGACTCTTGGATTTTCACATAGAAGCCCCTGGTAGTGGGTCATCTTTGTGTTAGTTATCTATTTGTAACCTGGGCCATTCATCAGGGCCACCACAGAATGGGGCACTTTTACATTTAAAGTCTGTCCCAGTGTGAGTTTGTCTGCCTCATTGACCAGGAGGGCTGTGGCAGCGAGGGCCCGTAAACAGGGTGGCCATCCTGATGCTACAGGGTCCAGTCTTTTAGATAAATAAGCCACAGGGCGCTGCCATGGCCCCACATTCTGAGTTAGGACTCCAAGAGCAGTTTGGTCTCTTTTATGTACAAACAGATTAAACTCTCGTGTTACATCTGGTAAGCCTAGTGCTGGGGCTTGGGTTAGTAGTTCCTTTAATTGCCTAAAGGCATTTTCTTGTTTAGTTTCCCATTTGAGGGTTTTTTTTTTCTGATCCAGCAGTTGCTTCGTAGAGGGGCTTGGCTATTCTTGAAAATCCGGGGATCCAGATCCGGCAAAACCCAGCTGCGCCCAGGAACTCTCTCAGTTTCCTTTTTGTTTCCGGTCTGGGTATGGCACAAATAACTTGTTTTCGTTCTGGTCCTAGGGCTCGGTGTCCCTCTGAGATAATAAAGCCCAAGTATTTGACTGTCTTTTTGCAGATCTGGGCCTTTTTCCATGAGACCTTGTACCCAGTTGTTTGGAGTAACCCTAGGAGGGCTCGAGTTCCTTTTCAACAGTCCTCTTCACTGGGGCTGGCTAACAGCAAGTCATCCACATACTGGAGCAGAGTACAGTTCAATGTTTCCCCAGGGAATTTTACAAGGTCTGCGGCTAGTGCCTCTCCGAACAAGGTGGGCGAGTTTTTAAAGCCTTGGGGAAGACGTGTCCATGTCAGTTGAGTTTTTCCTCCTGTATGGGGATCCTCCCATTCAAATGCGAATATGGGCTGGCTCACAGGTGAGAGTCGAAGACAGAAGAAAGCATCTTTAAGGTCTAGGCATGTAAACCATTTGGCATCTGCCGGAATGAGGCCCAGAAGAGTGTATGGATTTGGCACTGCTGAATGTATTGTAGTGACTACTTCATTTACTTTTCGTAAGTCCTGCACTGGCCTATAATCTGTTCCTTCTGCTTTCTTCACTGGGAGCAACGGTGTGTTCCAGGGAGATCTGCACTCAGTTAGGATTCCCTCTTGTCTGAGGCGCTGTATATGCTTCTGGATTTCTAGGTGGGCCTCTCGAGGCATGGGATATTGCTTCTGTCTGACTGGGCTGGCTCCAGGTTTGAGGTCAATCACCAGCGGTGCCTGATTATGTGCCAAGCCTGGTGGTCCATTTTCAGCCCAGACTAATGGAAACTCTTCCAGGAGTTTGCAAGGATTTTTCTGGAGTTCTTTGCTCTCATACAGATGCCACTCTTCTTCTCGGGGAACTGAGATGGCTAGAATCATAGACTCTCCCTGTAGGGTCAGATGTGCCTGTTTCCCGGGGACAAAGGTAATTTGTGCCCCCAATTTAGACAGAAGGTCTCTTCCAAGCAATGGTATTGGGCATTTAGGCAAATATAAAAATTCATGTGTCACTAGATGGCCCCCTACTTGACAGGATCGTGGTTGGCAGAAATGCCGGGCAGTTGAGTCCCCAGTAGCCCCAATAATAGTCGCCTTTTTTTTGGTCAGGGGGCTACAGGTTGGGTCACCACAGAATACTCTGCTCCTGTGTCTACCATAAAAGTCATTGGTTGGCCCCCTATAAACATCTTGACCTTGGGCTCCCGGGGGCCCAGGGGCAGGGAGCCCGGTCTCTCTTATTCTGAGTTAACCCCAGCCAGTCCGATGTGATTACTGGCTGGTGGCTCCAGCTGATAAGTAGGCCTTTTAGGGAGTGCTCTCTTTCCATCCTTTCTGTTTGGGCACTCGTTTTTCTAGTGCCCTGTCTCCCGGCAGTATGCACACTGGTCTCGGCCCAGGGGCATCCATGGTTGGGGTCCCCTCTTCCGGGTGGTGCAGGATTCTGGCTGAAGCCTGTTTTCCCCAGGGCTGCTGCAAGGAGTGCGGCTTTCTACTTCATTCGCTGGTCTGCTTCTCGTTGGGCTTCCCGTTCTCGGTTTACAAAAACTTTGTTTGCTACTTCCAGCAGCTGTGTAGCGTTCATCCCTGTGAATCCATCCAGTTTTTGGAGTTTTCGGTGTATATCTGGGTATGATTGGGCTACAAAGGCAGTGTTGACCATCCGTTGGTTTTCTTGGGCCTCAGGATCAAAAGGAGTGTAGACTCGGAATGCTTCACATAGTCTCTCATAGAAGTCAGTGGGGGTTTCGTCTGGCCTCTGGGTCACCGTGGTCGTTTTAGACATGTTCGTTGGCTTCTTGGCTCCTGCTTTTAGCCCTTGTAGGATGGCCTCCCGGTACTCACGTAGTGCTTCTCTTCCTTCTTGGGTGTTAAAGTCCCAATCTTGTCTGGCGTCAGGGGCACGCGTCATGGCCCACGCCTCAACATCCATTGTGTCCCCAGGGGCTCGGTCCTGCAGCCATTTTCGTGCTTCAGTGAGAATGCGTCTCCTCTCTTCTGTATTGAAAAGAGTCAGAAGAAGCTGGCGGACATCTTCCCAGTTGGGCCGGTGAGAATGGAAGGTAGACTCTATGAGGTCAATCATAGCCTGCGGCTTTTCAGAGTAGGAAGGAGTGTGATGGCGCCAATTGAGAAGGTCTGTGGTGCTAAAGGGTTGGTAGTAGAGTACGGGGTGCCCAGGCTGAACAGTCCCGTCTTCCCCAACTTGCTGTGGCCCTTGTGTCTCCCGCAGCGGCATTTGGAGGGCCGGTGGTGCTGGCTTCACGGCTTGTGCTGAGCGGAGTCTCCTTCCTACCGGCTCAGGCTGGGGGCTGAGTTCTGCCTCTGGGTCCTCAGGTTGGGGAGGTGGTGACACAGAGGGTGGTGGTGTCTCCAATGGGACTGGAGGTGTTTGTGCCTTGGGGGCATATGGAGGGGGCAGGCATATCTCGTCTTCTGCGTCTCCCTGGAAAATCGGCTTTTTTCTGTCTGTCTTTTTGGCCTGGACTGGCTGAGCTGCTAATATCTTGCATTGTCCAGGTCCATTTGAGCAAAACCGAATCCATGGGGGTAGAGTCTGGGCGATATTCAGCCAGGAGTCAATGTAAGGGAATTGATCTGGGTGGCCTGGGGTTCCAGTGATTATTTGATAGACTGCTCGCACTGTTGCTAGGTCCAGAGTTCCTCCTGAGGGCCACCCGACTCCAAAGGCAGTCCATTGAAGCTCACACAAAGTGCGCAGCCTGCCAGGGGTCATTCGAATTCCATAGTCTCCTGAGAACCCCTTTTTGAAATTCTTAATCATGCAGTCTAGAGTGGTGGGTTTTGACTTAGAGCCTCCCATTCTTTTAGATATTTAAGGATAATAGTTCTGTTGCTTTAGATGTTTGGGAAGGTAGCCTTTATATTTTTTTCTTCTTCACTCTTCAAAACACCGGAGTTCCCAGAGAGACTGCTCTCTTGCTGGGTCTATGAGTTGTTTTAAGGCTAACTTGGTCAGGGACTCTGGGTTCCAGTCACAGCTGATGTCTCTGGATCTCAAGGCCTCAAGCAGTTTCAGGGACTTTCTTCATTAAATCCTCTCTATATTCTGAACTAACGTATCAGGGGCGTGGGACTGACGGCAGATGGCAAAACAAATGGACTAGAAAAGGGACCTCCAGGGCTGGGCAAGCCCGGTCCTGAAGGAATTCGTCTTCTAAACTTACGTCCTGGGTGTCTGGGGCTAGGCAAAAGGGGCACTACTTGGGTCAGTTCAGTAGGGGAACAATAAGTCTCGGGTGTTCTGTGACAGAGTCAGGTAGGAGACTTTCTCAAAGAAATAGCATCCTAGCCTCCAAGGGCACAGGGGCGTTGACTCATTGGCTATGTCCTTTTCCCTCCCAGTGTAGCCACCCTGTGCAGGTGTCGCAGACAAGACAAGGGAGGGTTTTCGTTGCGTCCGCCTGGCCGCTCCCCTCGCGGGGACGAAGGTGCCTCTTAGCTTTGGCGGGTCAGTATAAGCCGCTGACTCCGATCGGGACCCTGAGGGGCCGATACCGCCCTGAGCCATATGAGGTCACCACGGAACCGCAGGTTGGGACTCACTCAAACTCCGTAGCAGAATGCCGTGGAGCTACAAACTCGAGCCTGATCGCATGCTTCACAGGCCGCTCATTCACTCACACACACACACACACACACAGAGGTTAACAACATTCCTCCCACCAATACAAATATCCTATTTCCTGTAGGAGGGGATCAGCCTCCTCTTCTGTCCAATGGGACAGGACCTGATTCCTCCCGGGGGATCCTACCTTGTCCGGACGGCCACCTGGTGAGTCTGTCCGTCTCTTCACGGAGTCTGGCTCTGGTTGTAGCCCAGCCACCCGGGGGGCCGAGTTGCCGTCACGAAAGAGAACCCGGAATACCGTCGGGTGGCGCCTCCTCGTTCGCTGCCGGAGTCCCGTCCCCCGGTGGGCCGGAGCCACCAGTCCAGCGGCTCAAGGGGCCGGCGTGGTTGTATCTCGCTGGGGCCTCCAAAAATGTTATGGAAATGACAGGCCAGCCAAGAAACAAGCACCACTCGGAGGGTTGGAGCACTCAGATTTATTACGCCGGCGGGCTCAGAGGGGCTTCTGCTCCGAAGCTCTGAGCACCTCCAAGACGTGCACATGAGGTTTTATAGGGTTAATTACAAGTATGGGGCTATTAGCCAATAAGGTTCAAACAACAAAAAGCAAGGAATCAGTACACTGGAGCTTATCAATTTGGAACAGATCACGTTACTGACACTTGTTGAGCTTGGATTTACGAGTTAACTTGTTAGCCCAGTAAACTGACACTAAACTTTAGATTTACAAGTTAGCCCGGCAGAACTTATATCAGTAAACCGACACTTATCACACTTAGATTTGTGACTGAGCTCGTTAGCCCAATAGACTGACACTAAACTTCAGACTTATGAGTTAGCCCAGCAGAACTCAGATCAGTAATCCGACACTTGTTGCACTTAGATTTGTGACTTAGCTTGTTAGCCCAGCTGGGCTTTTCCTTTACATTAACAGAACCTCATCATCATTCTCTATACGGATGTTAGTAAAAGTTTCCCTAATAAATATATAATCATTTATGTTCAGTTGCTTATAATAATTGTTACCATGTATACAGGAGTCACTAGGTGTTAGACACTGTGCAAAATGCTAAGTGTGAGATTTATTTCAGTGAAGCCTGAGACAGTGCTGTGATCCAGGTACTGTTTTTCCCTGTTTTACAGATGAGGGACTGCAGCTCAATAAGGTTATCTGCCTAAAGTAACAGGGCCGGGGATTGCATTTAATCCAGAGCTGTTCGAACCCAGAGTTTATCTGGCAGTCCACATAGGGCTTTAGACCTGGAGCTCTGGAATCAGATTACCTAAATTTGGTTCTCCATTTAGAAGCTCACTGACAGTTATGATTAAAAGAAACTATCCATGCTGAACACGTAAAAAAGTGCCTGACACTTGGTAAGTACACCAAAAGCTACTATTCCAGCCATTAAGCTTTAAGGCTTTCTAGGACCTGAAAGAGTTAATTGCTTTCTCAGCCCTTTACATTGATTGCTCTTCTTCCCTCACCTTCAATTGCTTTTCTGTAGGAAACTTGAGCCAGAAGTGGTGCCGAGCCTCATTCTGCATACAAGGCAGGTTTTGCCTGAAAAAGGACTGCAGCGTTTTCTCATTAGGAATTCCAGACCACATCCGCCTGCAGCCTCACAGTGAGAACTCATCTTTCTGAGCAATCACTTTGCAAGACAACTCGAAAGGCACAAGTCCAGATATAGTTGCTCATGTGGTAGGTATGGGGGAGGGGGATTGTTGCTGTTTTTGTTTGCCTATCTGTTTGTCTTGGCAGGGGATGGGGGGGTAAAGGAGGAACCAAACTGCCTTTATGAATGTTTAGAGAAAAGTATAACACATCCATATGAATTCAGTGTGTGGTGTGGTACTGGCCTTCTGGCACACACACACACACACACACACACACACCCCTCCTTTCCTTTTCCCAGCCCACTCTCTGTCCGCACAGCATGAGTGAACATCCAGCATCATGACTGCCTACACAATAAACAGCAGTAGCCTGTGTCCCTTCTGTCACTGCCAGCAGTCCTGGACCCAAGTGCTCTCTTGCGCTGCCACCTGCTGAGGCAGCAGCACAGTTGAATGACCCTGACACTTGCTTTTTACTGTAAGTGCATGCTCCTTCTCAACGTCTTGTCCCAGAGCCTCCTGGAAAACAGGGCACTTCAGTTTGTACTGAGAAATAAATTAACTATACGTACTTTTCCTTCTCTCTCTTTTTTCTTTTGGTTTTCTTTAGGGGAGGGGTTAAGAATTAAAGTAGTCCTCTTTTCCCTGACAATTTTTCAAGAAAAACTACTTCCGGTCATACCTCATTTTTTAGATATAATCATTTCCTTTTATCCCTTTCTCCCTTTGTAAAGCTCATTTAAAGCACTTGAAGTAGTTTATTCAAAAGTATTTCCTGTTCGCTTCCACCGTGCCAGACACTGCACTGGGCACTGAACATTTAGAGAGGGGACAGATCTAATCCCTGCCCTGAAGGAGTCTATACTTCAGGAAAATGGGTTGCCAGCTTAATACCATGGAATCAGTGAAACTGTTAATTGTGAAGTCATTTAGAGGTAGGGACACCCAGAAGAACACATCAGAATGCTTTCCTTTTAATTCAGGAGATAAGCATCAACCGAATCCAATAATATCATACAATTTCCCTAAATTGAATCAGTATTGCTATAATAAGATAAGCCAGAAATAGACAAGGTTTTTGTTTGTTTGACTAGAATTTCAAACAATTTTATTTCATGCCAGTGCAATGGTTATTTTCATTTATCTCAAAGAAGAAACTGAAAGAGAGTGATGTTATAGTACATATTGGGGTATCGTCAGAAAATTTTGACCAATTCAATGTTTAATCATTAGGAAGCTCATTTCCCCCTCATCCCACTCATCGTAAAAGAATGTGTTTGTTTTCATAGATAGATAGATAGATAGATGCATACATACATACATATAGATATTACAGATGGTTCAGAGTGATTCCACTTTGATGAGTGGAATGGAGGCTGGATAGAGGTGCGTGGCTACTCTACTCTGGCCCAATTCCTCTTGCAATCAAAACCAGATATTTTAATTTTTTAAATTTATTTCTCAAGCTTTTTTTTTTTTTTGAGGGAGGAGGAGGTAATTAGGTTTATCTATTTTTTTAATGGAGGTACTGGGGATTAAACCCAGGACCTCATGCATGCTAAGCACACGCTCTACCCCTGAGCTATATACCCTGCTGCCCCAGACCAGGTGTTTTTGTTTAAAGATAGCTAGTTGGCATGACAGTGAATTATAGCAAAGATCAATGGGGCATCAGGGAAATAAACTGAACAGCCTCTAGAACTGGCTCTGCATAAAAAAATAAATTATATGACAGTGACCATTGATATAGCCTGTCTTACCATATTTTAAAATATTTGCCAGATTTTTAATTTCTCTTATCTCTTAGATATCAAGTGCTTTCTTGCTACACTTAACTGCTCTTCCATTCCAGAAAAAGAAAGCATCATGTATACTAATACTTACTCATAAAGTTCTATATATCTTCTGTATAGCACAGGGAACTATGTTCAATATCTTGTAATATCCTTTAATGACAAAGAGTATGAAAATGAATATATGTATGTATATGCATGACTGGGACATTGTGCTGTACACCAGAAATTGACACATTGTAACTGACTACTTCAATAAAAAATAAATTAAAAAATTAAGTTCTACATATCTAGTACTCTTTATAGCCTCCCCAATAATAATTGCATTTCAAAAGAAAACTTTTGAGAGGAGGGCAATGCTTTACCTGGTGCCTTTCATACCAGGTAATGCAGCTGGCCATTTGTCCTTAGGTTAGTCCTTGGAAACTCATTTGCTCTGGGTTTTGACCAATAGTTATTTAGGAAGTGCTGCAAAGCACATATTGGTCCCTAGTGAGCTAGGCCCAACTGAGACAGGCTGGGACCCGGGACCTGGGACCCTGGGTTACAATACTTGCACCTGGACAAACATCTCCTTGAGCAACAGAATGCAAAGAAACTATACAGGACTAAAAATAACTGCATGCATGTGCCATTGGAGCAAGTGATGAACAAAATACAAAAAGATCAGAATCCCAACTGCCACTTCTGAAGTGCCTGGAGCAAAAGCAGGGGACTGTGCGTGATCCCTGCACACAGCACCACCAAGGGGGTGGGCAGACCACCTCAGCCACCCCTCTGGCCAAGCCCTGGACCCACCCCCACCGTCACCCCATTTAAGGAACTGGCTCACCTCCCACTCAGGGAGCGAGCAAGGGAAGCTGTTACTTGTTTTTGCTCCCTTGTGCTGCAGCATGAGTCCCAGTAAAGCCTTGCCTGAATTTCTCATCTGGCCTCTTATCAATTTCTATTGATTAAGGAGACCAAGAACCCTGGTCAGTTAAACAACTAGGATATAAGTGAGTTGGTGGATATAAGTCCTCCTTATCTTATTTTGTCCCTCATAGAAGCACATCATATATTTGATAGTCTTGCAGAATGAAGACCTGGCTATGTCAGAAGAAATCTAAGACACAGACTCTCTGCCTTTTATCTTACTAGGTTTAGGAGAAGCCATAGCAACACTCAAAAATTTATTGCCATATAATGCCCTGGCAATGAAGTTTTCAAGTTTTTTTACATTGAAATCTATAGTAAAACATATATTTTATATCTTGAATGATTAAATACACACACATGCACACACATATGTATGCATTTCCATTACATATGGAATGTATATTAGATGTACATGAAATATATATTATATGCTGTATATTATATATATATATAAATATGTGTGTATATCTGCACACAAAAGAATAAACAGACACACACAAATCAAAAGTTCCACAAACCAATACCTTTTACTTGAGATGTACTCTTATCTTCAATTACTTTTTTTCTATTTAAAAAGTAAAAAAGAATTGTCATGAACTACAAAATTGGTTCACAACCTACTAATAACCTCAGTCCACATTTGTAAAACAAAAAATTATTACTACTTTTTAAAATAATTCCATCACATACAAGAGCTACAAGTTTCCTTGCTCTCTTTCTTACTGAGTCATGAAACTTACAGGAGAACTGTTCATTGCCTACCAAATATCTTGACTAGAAACTGGAGGTGCCTCCTTAACTACCTGACTTATTACTGAGGAATGAGAACAAAAGGCAATTAGGATTAAAAGGTTAATTACAAAGATAATTGCCACAGGTTTACTCCACTCCACATTCTCTAGCATTATTAGGGACAATGATTTAATTTTTACACATTATCTTAGACGGTAAGAAAATACACAGTTCAAAGATGTTGTCTACTTTTTAAATTCTCGAGGTATAATTTATGTAAAGTAAAATTTGCCCCTTAAAAATGCACATCTCAATGAGTTTTGACAAATGTATATAGTTATATAATCAACATCATATTCAAGATACAGACTGTGTCCGTCATCTCAGAAAGCTTCCTTGTGCTCCTTTATGATAAATTTGCTCTATGAACCCCCAGGCTCTGGAAACTACCCATCTATTTTTGGTGCCTATAGTTTTGCCTTTTCTGGAATCTCATATAGATGGACTCATACAGTATGCAGGCTTTTGTGTCTGACTTTTGTCACCTAGCACAATTCTTGTATGATTCATTTATATCATTGCATGTTATCGCTGACAGGTAGTACATTGTATGTATATAACTCAATTCTTTTAATACATTATCCATTTCCTACTGATGGACAGCTGAGCTGTTTCCAGTTTGTGGCTGTTATGAATAATTTTTATGAATAAATTCTCATTATAGATATATGTTTCTTTTTCTTTTGTGTAATTACCTAAGAGTGCAATGGCTGGATCATGTGATAGGTGTCTGTTTAACAATTTAGGAACCTGCCAAAGTGTTTATCACAGTGGATGTACCATTTTTCATTTCCACTAGCAAAGAATGAGTTCTAATTGCTGCATATCCCTGCCAAAACTTGGCATTTCCAGTCTTTTAAATCGTAGCCATTCTAATTGTTCAGAGTCCTGTCTCATTGGGATTTCTGTCTTCTTTTCATAATAGCATTTGAGGAAGAAAATTAATTAAGTATGTACAATACAGTTGTCATATTTAAATCATTGGAGGCACTCATTCCAATACAAGAGGTAGTGAGACGACAGAACACACTGCTAAAACATCCTTCCAAATCACTCTCTTCTTAGGATACAAGACTCTGAAGCCCTAAAGATACATTGATTTTTCAATACACCTCTTTTCTGAACATGGCAATGTTATATCTTAAATGTTTTGCAGGAGTACAGTTAAAGCCTTCAATCTGCTATTTCAGAATGTGAGGTTTGTTGTTTTTTAAAAAAATGTTTGACAGGTTTAAGTATGTAAGAGGGAATAGATCACAAACCTTAGTCTCAAGAAGTTAGAACAAAATCACAATAACAAAACTCAAAAGCAAAATTAAAATCCAATAATTCTGTTTCATGATGAAAATATTGTCTAAATGGAGAAGGTTTAAGATTGGAGGGATTATAGAAAACGAGATTGGAGGGGAAGGTGAGGGCCAAAATGGTGCTTGATCTTAAATGGCATGCCAAAGAACCAAAATATTGAATGACTTTTATTTGTTTGCATGTGTGTATATGCATACCACTTCATGTGCTGCTCTCCATTTATTTGTCTGTTCCTTCCTTTACCATCTAATAGATATTTATTTAGTAAAGTCTTTTATTGAAAATTCCCTTCGATCTCTAATCCCCTTATGCAGCGACCTCCTACTCACTATTTCAACCTTGTCTGTGCTATTTGTCTCAGCTCTGATATTACTTCCTCTAGGACGCAGCCTCCACTTTGAGTAAGGCGGCCTTCCTCTTTGATCTCTTCGCCACTATACTTAGATTATCACCCTTAGCCACACTGTTCAACTTATATTGTGATGGCAGGTGTACTTGTCCATTTCCCCTACCAGACTAGAAATTCCTTGAAGTCAGAGACCCAGTACTGTTTATTGTTGTACCAACTGTCATTGGTGACCATCTGATATCTGCAATGGTGTTTGTAACTGCTTAACTGTAAAATTGTTTAAAGGTTTTTTTTTTCCTTATGCTCCTGCTGACCAGGGTTAGGCTGGAGAGGAGGGAGGCTTGGGGGGTCCACCCAAACCCTCATGGTGCTGCAAGTGTGTGGATCATACTCAGTGCCCTGCTTTTGACCCCAACACCTTAGATATGGCAGTTGGGTGTTTTGGGTACCTTATTGTTCATACTCGCCGCAACCGCACATACCTGCAGTAGTTTTTGACCCCTTGTGGTTTCCTTGTATCTTGTTGTTTGAGCTGCAGGCCTCAGCCTGCAGCAGGAGGTCCCAGGCCTCAGCCTGCTTAAAAGGCTAAAAGCATTTATCAACCTGACTTTAAACTGCACAAGTTTTTTTCTCTAGAGCTCTTTTCCATAGACCCCCTTCCTATGCATCCTTTGTTCTAGGTACAAAAATATTGAGTCCCAAAGCCAGAGGTGAACTTCATACCCAGCAGAAAGAAGGAGACTGCTGCGTCTGCAAAAACAACTTTGCAAAAATTTGTTACCCTGTATACAACCTCTATGGAAACTAGCTCTGCCCCTTGAACTCTTGACCTTTTACTATAAAACCCCCTGCCTTCTCTCCCCAACAGGCTCACAGCCTTGGAGGCATTAGCCCCGTGACTTCCTTTGACTGGCAAAGAAATAAAGCTGCCTTTCTACTTCATCCAAAACTCTGTCCTTGAGTCTCAATTTGGTAAGCAGGGTACAGAGGCCGTGTTTCAGCAAAGCAAGCACACCAAGCACAGCAGCGAGTGCATACTGGGCACTCAATAAACATTTGGATAATGAATTAATGATTTCTACTCCTATGTAGCTCAAGCATTTTAACAGGAGTCTTCAATGTCTTGCCAAGATGTGGCTAACACTAAAATTTCAAGCAAGTCATGCGTTGAGCCATCTTCTGGTAGGAGATCAGCTGCCTTCTTATCAAAGAGTGGTTCTGCCTCCACACCCTACCCCACTCCCTCTAGTGTCTGCCTTCGTGCTTTAAGTACTTCAATAATGTCCTTAACTCAGTCTCAAAAAAAAGAGGAGCTTGATCCAAGGACTCTGTAAACCTGGCATCAGTCACCATTAGAGGCTCCAGAATATCTTCCTTGACTAAGGTCTTTTTTCTTCTATATCCATTTGTTCCCCAGGTGCCACTTTAAGATGCATTTGTCATCTATTTTGTGCCTCTAAACTGATTTTATCTCTGTGTATAGTGTCTTCCCAACCGAGAATTCACAGCTTGACAAAAAGAATGTGAAGGAAGCCTGAATGCAAAATTCTCCTCCTATATCTCCTTCTGTGTGCATATTTGGCACACCCATGCCACTGTCTAATTATGTGAACTATCCTTGAGAACTGCTCCTCTCATTTCAGCAGCATCTTCCTGCACGGTGTTCTCCTTGCCCACACAATTGTCAAGCTGCACAGAATCTTGAAGCTGAGAGAATTTAGATAAATGTGCTATTATAACAGCAAAACAAATAAGAACGACAGGCAAATAAAACTCTGAGATTCAGATAATTAAGGAGAAAATGTAGAACACTTATTTTTTCCCTTTGAAAATTGTTTAACAGGGGAACTGATGTAATAAATGGCCAGAAAGAAAAATTATAATTGTAAACCTTGGTCATTTGCAGCTGGTAATTGATTCTAACTAGCTTCCATAACGTGTGGCTTTTAAAACATCTTTTTTCTTTATGTTAACATAGCTACAGAAGAAGCAGAACTGATTTCCTCTTTCAAATGATTACATTTTGAAGCAGGATTTGCTGTTGATATCTAGTTAAGAAACTCTGCTTACTATGGATCTCAACACTCCAGGTGGTTGCATCCTAAAGTATCATTCAGAAAAATAAGAAAACGTTTTGTAAGCTAAGAAGAAAACTGATAAACAACTTAAATGGGGATTTTCTATATTTGTATGGCATAATGAGCAAAAGAATAAATATCTCAGCAACCGGCTATGTGAAACAAATCTAGAAAAAGCTGGAATCCAACAGAGCAAAAGTCTTGTGTGTGTGTGTGTGTGAACAGTGTCAAGAGTAAGAAAAGAAGAAAAGCTAGAAAAAAGCCTATAGGTTGATGCTAAGAGGAAATGGTCCAAGGAGAGAATCAGGGCACATAGCTTGATTGGATAATCCACCAAATCCCCTCCTGTTAATCAAGATAAAGGTAATATTTGAGTAAAGGGCTCAAAAAATCATTGGGAGAAAAAAATCATTCAGAATGTCCCCCTCTTACTTTGTCAAGGTGTAGATGGGAGTTATTCGTACACACAGAAAGTTAAACCCAGAAGCCAAGCACAGTACAACAGGAGGAGTAGTAAATGCATGGAATTTCTTACCCAAAATAAAAGGTATAATTTTAGAGAATATCTTCTGGATCTTCTTTCTCATTTCAGAAATCAAGAAATAGGCTCAGATGGAAAATACAATTTGTAAGGGACAACAGGGGTGCCATCAGGTATGACTCAAAGTTTATATACTTGGCCCAGTTTACATCACTGCCTCTTGGAAAGTAGAGAAATGTGTTTTTTTTTCAACAGTATACATAATAAATTTCATGTTTTTCCCATATTTAGGAAAGAAGAATTGAGGCAGTAGATTGTACCATGTGTGACAGAAAAATCATAAGTGAGAGTTGACTCAGAGGGATAAAACTGAGGCACAAAAAGGAAAAAGCAAGGGGTAGAGAGCCGCACTGAGATAAGAGGAAAATTGCATTTTAACATGACATACCATTATACTGTATAGCACAGGGAAATATATACAATATCTTGTGGTAGCTCACAACAAAAAAAAGTGACAATGAATATATATATGTTCATGTATAACTGAAAAATTGTGCTCCACACTGGAATTTGACACAACATTGTAAAATGACTATAACTCAATAAAAAAAAGTTAAAAAAAAAAAAACAAACACGACATACCAGACCAGCATCCATTTTCCCCTGAGGAGAGGTCCAGGAGTCTGTCTTTGCCAAGGATGCTGAGGAACCATGTGAGGAAGGCTGCTATTTCTGAGTTCCTCAAATTATTAAAGTTCTGCCTAAAGAAACTGATTTTCTTTTATGATGAAGGTCAAGTCCCTTCTAGAGGCCATTCCTTTGTACACAATGAGAACCATTATCACTGCCTCCCAGAGCGGTAGGGAACAACCTACATCATTAAGACAGGGAGAAATGTGTTTTTCTTCCTTTTGAACAGATAAAATCTTAAATACTTTAGCCAACTGCTAATTATCTCAGAAGATTTTAAAGTGCTGCCACAAAAACTCAATTTTTAAAATAGAATTCAAGACATACAATATTAAAAACCAAAAGGAACTGATGTTAATTCTAGAGTGGTTTAAGGAATTTCATTCCTCCCCCATTGGCTCAGATTCGTTAAGGTGTCTGCTGAAATGTCGCTCAGCAGAGACCTCTTTCCTGACTCCTCTGTCTATGAAAGCACACAATCACTTTCTCTTTTATTTTCTTGCCGGATTCGGTTTTTTTCTTCACGGCACTTTTCACACCTGATAATATATTTTTGTCTGGTTTCCACATTAGACTATAAGCTTCATGAGGGTACATACCTTATTTTTGTCTGCCACTGTGTCCCCAACACCCAGGATAGTGCCTGAGATGCAGTTGCTACTCAATTTTTTTGTGAGATCAGTGACATTCAAAGTATGATCTCTGAAGTGAGGGTATAGCTCAGTGGTAGAGAGCATGCTTAGCATGCCTGAGGTCCTGGGTTCAGTCCCCATTGCCTCCATTAAATAAGTGGAAAAAGTGTGGCCTCTGGATCCACCTCAGTCGCCTCACCCTGGAACTTATTAAAAATGCAAATTTGGGGGCCCGACCCCAAAACAATTGAATCAGAAATGCTATGATTGAAGACCGACAATCTATGTCTTAACGTGCCTTCTAGGCGATTCTGATCCATGCTAAAGTTTGAAAAACACTGTGTTAGAAAAATGAAAGGAATCAATGAATTTAAGGCCCAATTGCTTGGAATGGGCAGACATCTTCCCAATGATTTTTTTCCCTTTAATTCCCAATTAATTAGGTTAGAAGCCCATTAACATCCACCTATAAAAAGGCTACATATTAGGAAAAGTGGATAAATGCAGGATTTTTTCAATAGCTGGCTTGAGAGTCTTAGATGTCTGGTCATGGCCTATCTGGAATATCAAAGGACAAGAGGAAGCCTTTGGATAAAACAGCATTTGACGTGTCTTAGGATGATGCGGGAAACTTACTAATTGATTATTTTCACTCATGGAAGTAAGTTCCCCCTACTGTGTCCCTGTCCCGTTGTCACATGGATAATTGGCATTATGTTGGAGGATGGGGTGAACCATGGAAGGTACTTGGAACTGCTTATAGCAACAGATATTTACTGAGTATCTACTGTGTACCAGGCACTGTTCTAGGCACTTGTGGTACACCAATGACCAAAACAAAAGTAAACAAAACCCCTACCTTCATAAAATTTACCTTCTAGTGGAGCTTGGTGAAAATGTATGTCTTCCCTTGTTTTTGTCTCTCTCTTACACTATCAGCCAGACTTGAACTAGGACTTTTCCTTATAGCCTATGGCATTGAAGGCACTAAGAAACCAAGCAAACATTTTAACATTCTGTTCGCCAAGAGTCTTTAACTTTCTTTAAGTTACTTGCAAAGCTCCAAAAGGTCATAAGTGAGGTGGAAGCTACATCCTGCTGGCAGCATATTGTTTCCAAAGTGCCAGATAAGCCTGCTTTTGCAACAGCCTGGGAGCTAAAGACACAATCAGACTTAACTTCTGCTGGTTGTTGTTGCTGGGTACAGTAATAATAATAACCAGCCTAGCATTCACTTTGTGCCAGATACTATTCTAAGTTTTTACAAGTAAAAACTCATGTAATTCTCACAAGAACCTAACGAGGTAAGTGCTATTATTAATGTTTCCATTTTACAGATCAGGACACTGAGGCACAGAGAGGTTAAGGAACTTTGCCCAACTATTCACAGATGGTTTACAACCAGGACTCGAATCCAGACCATCTATCTCCAGAAACTGGGCTCTTAATCAATGCACTTGGGCTTCTTTGTTATGTCAAGAAGATGATTTTCTAAGAACTCAACACTAGAGAAATTGTCCTGAAGCACTGATTACAAATAGGAGCACTTTCCTCTTCCAATGTCAAGAATAGAATGGCTAATTTCTTCTAAGAACTGTTAGCCAAATAACTAGCACTGCCTCCGGCCACTACCTCAGTCTTGGAAGAATTCCTCACATGTTCATTTAATTTCTCATTCTTTTCTTTCCATCTCGTGCTTTCTCTCATATTTCTTTTCTCTAATATAGATTTGTAAATTCCGTGTTGTATTTGTGCGTGCTTCCTTTTTAGCTCTCATTCTCTCCCCAAACTTCATCATCAAACTCACACAAATAACCTTTTGGAGATGCTGAAATAAGTCTGTTTCCATAGCAGCAGTTTTCAAATAACTTTTTTTTTTCCAATTGGTACAGTCTTTTAAGGTCAATTAGAAAATTACATTAGCTATTCATGAATATGCTGATATTTCAAGAGCTGCATTGTTCTTATTCTGATGAAATTCTATTAATGAATTACAGCTATGGAAGGACAGAATCAAATAACTTGCAGAAAAAACTGTTCTTTAAAAAAGAAATATAGCTCAGGTTTCCTGAATCTCAGAATTTAAGTAGCTTTTAGTCTTCACTATCAGTACTTTAAGGTCAGGAAGAACATCCTATCTTTTTTTTTTTTTTTGCCCGGTATCTCACAGTGCATAGAAGGTACTCAGTAAACATTTGTTTATTAATTAATTAGTTAAAAATTAAAGATTAGGACTTCTGGTGTCAGTCAAGATAGAGTAAGTCAACTATAGCTTATTTTTTCCACTGATTACAATTGGAACCTCTGGGAAAACTATAAAAAGCAACCACCAGAAGGAAAATATAGTAGCATGTTCTTCCTCTTGCTAACTTGTGTATATTGAGGTAGGTAGAATGGCCACCAAAGCCGTCCATGCCCTAATCTCTGGAACCTGTGACTATGTTATGTTACATGGCAAAAGGGACAGTGACATGCATTTGCGGTCATGGCCGAAGTTAGAGGCAGAGGAAAGAGAAGTCAGAGAGATTTAAAGTATGAAAGGGACTCAACATGCCATTGTTGGACATGGAAAGCATGAGAAGGAATGCAGGCATCTTTTAGAAGCAAAGACTGTCCCCAGCTGACAGTCAACAAGGAACTGTAATAGGGAAGAACAAATCTGACTCCATATTTGATCCGTTTAAAGAAACGGATCTTTCTTTTTCTTGGATCCATTTCTTTTATTTTAACCTTTGTATTCTATTGCTTTTGCTACAAGTTAATCACTGAAGGGATGTTTCCTATAGCTTAAAGTTATATAATGGTCCATCTCCTGGAACCCTGCCTCCCATTGCCTGAGTGTTAAGCTAAAATACCTTTGTTTAAGCTCATAGGAAACATCTTGACCAGGCCCACCTGTGAATGGCTACAGGAAAAAGAAATTAATACTGTCCACCAACCAGAGTCTGGCCAGAACCAGGACATATTTGTAACAACTTACCACATTTTTTACTTTACCCCCTCATCTCTCTCTCTTTGTTCTATAAAAAAAAAAACAGAACATCCAAACCCAGGCAAGATGGTTCTTTGGGACACTAGTTCACCATCTTCTCTATCTGCTGGCTTTCCGAACAAAATCGCTATTCCTTGCCCTAATAACTTGTCTCTCGATTTATTGGCCTTCTGGGCAGGAGTAGTACAAGCTTCGAATAGGTAACCAGAAGAGGGGACCTTAGTGGTCCAGATGCAAGGAAATGTATTGGCTTACACCTGAATAAGCTTGGAAGCAAATTCTTCTCCAGATTATTCTGTAAGAAATGCAGCCCTGCTAACATCTTGACTTAGGTTTTGTGAGGCCTTGAGCAGAGAGGATCCAACTGAGCCATGTTGTGCCTGGGTTTCTGGCCCGCAGAACTGTGAGATAATAAATGAGTGTTATTGTAAGATATTTTATTTGCGGTAATTTGTTAAGGCAGCAGTGGAAAAATAATGCATATTTGGGTATCAGAAGCGGGATGGTTACACAACAAATACCGAAAAATGTGCAAGTGGGTTTGGAACCCTGTAGTAAGTGCTGGTTGGAAGAATTTTGAAGAACATGATAGAAAAAGCCTATGTTGCCTTAATGCACTGTCAGCAGAAAAATAGATGCTGCCCGTGAGGGCTTGGAAGAGGAAATTTAAAAGAAATCGGAAATCACTTTAGAGAAAGCCTACACTATATAAAATCTACACTTGGAGGATACTATTGGTGAAGGCTCAAAAAAAAGGTGAGGGGAGGAACATATTTTTAAAAACTGTAGGACAGGGACCCTAGTCATGCACTGACCAACAGTTTAGTGGAATTGTGTCCTACAGTTCTGTGGAAAGCAGAATTTGTAAATAAAAGTCTGGTCATTTAGATGAGATTTCCAAGCAAAGTATTGAAGGTACAGTCTTTTTTTTTTCTTGATGTTTATAGTAGAATGCAAGAAGAGAGAGTTAGTTTAAAGGATGTATGGTGAAACAACAAGGAATCGGGACTTAATAATCTGGGAAATTTAGTGTATTCAGATGCTAAAAGGTCAGAGTATTCAGTCAGACACAATGCTTTTTGAAGAGATTAATGGCATGACTCAGATCCCCTCAAACAAATCAGGGAACTCCTAGGAATTTTAAGGATGTTATCCCTTAGACATCTCAGCAGAAGCCAAAAATAGAGAAGGGATTATCTCAGAAAGATTTGTAGACCTAACTTCCAATGAGCTGAATCTTTGTGACATCCACAGGAGATCCACAAAGTTCTTAAAATTTTATACCAGTAGAAACACCTGCCAGCTTGGATTGAAAAGGACAAAGAGAGTACAGAATGAAAGAAGGCTGCTGAACTTCCAAAATGCTACTGGCAGTAAGCAGACTGATAAAACTACTCAGCTGCAAACATGTGCTATCAATCATGAAAAAGGAAAAATGACTCAGAGGGCAGAGCCAAGAGCTGAGAGAGATGAGCTTAGAGCGTAGAGGGCAAAGCTGAGAGCTACAGAAAATTATTTCCAGGTAGTGAATGATAAGGGAGCTTGACTGGCTGGATTTCCAAACTCTTTTGGGCTGGTGATTCTTTTTTTACTATCCAATATCTGCTTTTGGAAATGAAACATCTCTGATCTACTATCGTATGCCTGTGCTACAAGTGCATGCTCGGAGCAGATAACTTGTTTCTTTAGTTTCACAGGTCCATGGATGGGAAGAAACTGTGCCCTAAGAGTTGAACTTAATGGATTATAGTCAGAGCCTCATCCACATCTGATTTAGATAATGAGACTTGGGATTATTAAACTGATGACATTTATATGATTTTTTTTTGGATTTGGAGTTGATGCTATAATGGTATGAGAACTTTGAGGACCTTTGGATGAAGTGAACATATTTTTCATTTGGGAGGGATATGAATCTTAGTGAGTCAGAGGTATTCTGGTCAATAGAATAGCCCCAAAATTGTCCACAGCCCTAACACCAGGAATTTATTAATATGTTAACATTATATGGCAGAAAGGAATTTGCAGATGTAATTAATGTCACCAACATTGAGATACAGAGATTATCCTTGATTATCTAAGTAGACCCACTGTAATTACATGAGCCCTGAAATGCACAGAACTTTTTTTTCATCTGAAATTAGATAGGGCACAAGGGAATGTCAGAAAGATTTAAAGCATGGGAGGGACTCAACTCCTTGTTGCAAAAGGGAAACACGGAAAGCATGAGAAGTAACACAGGTGTCCTTTAGGAGCAAAGACCTGCCTCAGCTGTCAGCCAGCAAGGAAATGGGGACCTCAGTCTTACAACAACAATTGGGTGTCCATATGCAAATACATAAATAAGCAAATAAACTGTGATTTAATCTGGCAGCAAAGTATAATCATCACAAGGAATATAAGTGGCCTAGATTCATCCATTAAATTATACAACATCTCAGACTGAGTTAAAAATAAAATTCAATAATATGTTGCTTACAAGAGACATGCTTTGAGCAAACAGATAAAGAAAAGCTAAAACATATGAAGCCAAACTAGTTAGAAAGTACTAGAAATGAACAGAAATTGAGGGAAACCAAATTGTAGCCTGATATGTTCAACTCATCAATCCACAACAGATAACACAAAACAAAAACTATATAGCATAGAGGAAAATTAAATTAAATAAATAAGACAGAATTAACAAACTTGCTTTGAAGTCTATAATTCACTAATTAAGATCATACCTTTTTTCAAAATGTTTCTTTTTGTACACAAAATTTTACAACATAATATATCAAACAAAGTCAATTGTGCAGAAATATCACAGGCTTATTTTTGGTAATGAAACTTAAAATTAGTACTATTGAACAAGATCAAAAGCTTAGGAACAAAAATGGTGCACTCCTAAATAATGATTTGGTCACACACTACATTAGAAATATCTGATTATCTTAAAATAATATTTATAAAGCAACAATATTTATGCAGCCCTTACTATATACAAGACATTGTTCTTTATGTATATAGTAATCTTTTTATTCCTCTCCATGACTCTATGAGATATATGTGTGTATGATTATTATTATTAAAACAATTCTCAGTTAAAAGGGAATTATACAGGCAAAGAAGTAGTCAAAAGTAAGTTAACTAACTTTAGCAGTTCCTTTTATTGAGAAGATAAAGCAACTGTCCTTGACTGTACAGATAAAACTCATCGAGTTGAAACCTACAAAAAATTGTATAGGGATATGACAAGTTCAGTTGGGGTATCTTGAATTAGAAGTGGCTGAGAATATGAAAGTGAAGTTATCCAGCATTGTTCTAGAATTGTAAAGCTGGGGACATCAGGCTCCAGTTAATAGCTGAGGCAATTTACCTTGCTATGTTAAATCAATCTCTTCACATATCTTCTATTGAAATAGACTCTGAGCTCCTTCAGGGAAGAGACTGTGTCATATTCATAAATGTGATTCCTCAGGTAGAGAGTAAAGAATGAGAAGGGACAAAATCAATATTCTTTGAAGGTAGATAAGTTTGAAGGTGAATAAAAATGGAAATTGAAGAGCTGTATGCCTAAAGGTGTAGTTGACAAGATATTTAGGCTAGAATGGGCCAGTTGTGAAACCTGGAGGGGCCTGACAGATTGGGAGAATTGGGAGGTATCACAGGCCCGTATAGAACACTAAAGAATGGGAAATGAGAAAGTGGAAGAAGCGGAAAGATATGAGGATGTGGTTAGAAAGAATAGTTTCAGAATTCAAGAATCCAGATATTTACAAGTCCTAGGGCATGGCCACGAGAGAGAATTACAGGCATGTTGGTGAGACTCTTTGATGGACTAAAAGATAGATATTAGCATTGTGAAGCTAGGTTATTAAATGAGTCATTACCATGATTTTGAATTTGCTGAGAACAAATTTATTCATGATGACAAGAGAATAAATGAATGGGAAACTGAGTGAAATATCAGATCCCTTCTTGGAGATGGGGAGCGCCCAAGATATTTGTTCAAAAAAATTGAGTCTAAGAAAAGCATGGGCAAGAGGTGGCAGCTTCAAAGAAGGAGATGTTAGAGAGCAAAAGTGGTGGGAAAATTATCTAGATCTTATAAGACTTTGAGCTTCACTCTTCTACAAGTCAAATATCCCCCAATATGTTCCATCCATCCCTTTGGTTTGGCATGCATGCACCTCAAACATCTCTCCCTTCATGGACTCATCTTCTACCTACTCTTTAAGATTCAGCTCAGGTGTCACCACCTCCAAAAACACCCTGTTGACTTCCTTAGTCTGGGTTAGGTGTCCCTCTTCTGTGTCTCCATTATAAATTCACCAATTACAATTAATTATAATGATTATAATTATAATTATAACTTGCATGTCTTTCTCCTCCACCAGGACCATGTCATAATAAACACTCTATCCCTAGTTCCCAATAGTGTCTGACACGTAGTAGGCACTCTTTAAGTATGTATTGAATGAATATTCTACTTAATCAAGTTCAATTTTATTAAGGTTTTACTTCACTAACTCTCATGTAAAAACCTCATATATAGCAAACATGACCTCTAATTTCCTTTTCATTTCATAAACTACTTCTCAGTTAGAAGCTAATGTTCAAGATTTGGCTTAGAACTTTGCTAAAAATGAAGAGCCTCAAGTCTCCACCTAGAAAGTTTGATTTAGACAGTCTAGCATGGGGCTCAGAAGACTAACAAGTACCCCCATGTGATTCTGCTACATGTAATCTGAGCACCACATTTTGAAAAAAATTTCCTTAAATGAAGTGCTGGTGATAAGGTGAGGTTAATGATACACAAAGAATGTCCTGAAAGACATATTTGGCATGATTGTTTTAGCATTTTTCATTTCTGACATAGATTTTGTCACAGTGAACCATCATCCAGTCATGTCAAGGTTAGTTTTTCAATAATCTCTAAATATGAGTTGAAGGATTGATAGTACACTGTGTTATACACAAGATGAAAAGATAGTTGTAGCCATAATTCATAACAAAAACCCAACATGACTGGATTTTGATTTTTTTCAACAGCTTTACCCAGGTGTCAATAGCAGAAACAGTTACCTTGCTAATAAGCAAAATACAAAATATTTTGTTCAATAATTCTTAAAGCTAATCATTTGATTAAAAAAACAAAGAATTTTTCATGATTTCAGTCCCCTTTTGTTATTATGTAATATGTTAGATAAATAAAAAGGTAAGAGGAATAATATACATACATACATACACCTGTACCACCATTACAAATACAGTTATATTCTGTTACTACTGTCCAATCAACGTTCCCTCCTCACACTCAGAAGAAGGTAATATCCTGAATTTGGTGGTTATCGTTCCCATGCTTAGCTTCCCACCTTTATCAGAAATATATTTATCCATAAATAAAACATGGAATTATTTATACAATTTCATTGTATTCCTATACTAAAATTTATTTTCCCTTTTTCCTGTTAATATTGCAGTTTCTTATTTCAACTTTGAGTTTTAAGTTCTCCAGTTTCAACCTCCCAGCTCCAACATCTTTTTAATGCTCCTAATTTGTCTAGTTCCCTTTTGACAAACTTGAGAGGCTCAAAGTCTTCCCATTCTCTATTGCCACCATCAATTTTTTATTAGTTCTTTCTAATCCTAATTTATATGAAGACTTTTGGACAATTGAGTATTCAGAGTAGACATGCAAATGATTTTCCTGTACATAAAAGTTGAGATTATCCTTAACTTTTGTTTATGGAAACTTTTCAAATACACCTGGCATAAAGGAGCATGTGTTGGTATGTAGCCAAAGTGACTCTGCAATTCAAGGAGGTTAACAAGTGAATTATTATCATGTGTTTTGGAGGAGAACCATAAATATTTGTTGAATAGCACTAATGAATAGCACACCAAGAAAAGTCTATTAGACAACTGGTAGGTTGAACTGCTTTACAGAATTGATCAAGTTGTTAAATGATGATATGTCAAGTAGGAGTCAGGACCTAGGCAACACGATGGACAAGATTTGAGAGCAGAATGGGAACATGTCCAGTCAGGGCTCAAGTTTCCACAGGCACAGACTGATCAACAGATGGATCCCTGTGATCGATATCTATTTGCCACGCCAGCTCCACTCCCACCCTTCTCCATCTCTATGTCCTGGGAGTCTAATCATTATGGATTACATCAATAAGCTTCCATGCTCACTGACTTACAGTTGGGTTTGGCCTAAAGGGAGCCCTGGAAGGGGATAGCAGAGAGGGAGCTGAGTGAGTCGTTAGTGTTTATGCTCCTGGCTCTCACCCTGTGAGGTCAGCTCAGGCTCCTTTGTCCCTTAGTCTCTTGCCAGCAGAGGCAATAACTCTGAAGAAAACCCTTCCAGCTGTAGCACCAGGAATGGTTGCCTTATCAATTGGAATTATTCTTCTTTGTGAATCACCATGTATCAGTGTCTTCAGGACCGCAAGAATGTGGAGGGCACTATGGGAGTGGAATATAAGGATGTTAAAACAAGGTGGATGAGACTTAAGACTCTAAAGAATGAATGCATTGGCATGGGTATATTTACTTAAGATTCAGCATTTAATACACTGGCTCAAGAACCTGGGAATAGCATTAACAGTCTACTAGATTAGCTAATTGAATTTTGGACTCAACTATGGCCTACAGCTAATGAGGTAGAAATGCTAGGATTTTCTTTGCATACACTGGAGAAGTGGTTCTCAAAAGTCATCCCTAGACCAGCACTGTAAGCCTAACTTGGGAACTTATTTTATTGCAAATTCTTGGGGACCGCCCCAGAATTACTTAATCAGAAATCCTTGGCATAGGACCCAGTAATGTGTGGTTTACTAAACCCTCCAGGTGATTTTGATGCCCACTCATGTTTGAGAACCACTGCACTAGAGGAAAGAGGCCAAAGGCCCAGGGAAATGGAAGTGTTGGAATGGACTCATTATATGTAATCTTCTCAGCTCTGTAATGGCTATGTTACTGAGTCCAGGCTCATACTGCTCACTGCACAATAAGCCAATAAATCAATAGATGAAATGTTGGGGGCAAGGAATAGAGACTTTATTCAGAAAGCCAGCAGAGGGAGAAGATGGTACACTAGTGTCCCAAAGAACCATCTTATCTGAGTTAGAATTCAAGCTTCATTTATACTAAAAGGGGAGAGGGTATGGCTGGTTGTTGCAAACTTGTTGGTGCTGACCAGACCCTCCAGGGGATGTGATAATCTTGTCCACGTAGGTCTGGTCATGAAGTTCATGTAAACCTCCAAGGAGACAAATGTTATTCTCTGTTCTGCAACTTTTTAACTCTATATGAATGAACAGTGTTATACTTTTAAAAGTCAAGCCTGGGAGGCAGAGCCTTGAGAAAGAGCAATTATGTATATTTCAGGCTACCGGCAATATTCCTTTACAAAGGTGCAGAGCCAGCATGACTAAGCACAGGCAACAGAGCACAAAGCTTACAGATAAAGGAATAGATCTAATATGGAGTCAGGTTTGTTCTTCTCTGTTACAGCTGAACTCTGGAAGTCAGAGATAACAATAGAGGGTGTTGTGGTGGATTTGTGTTACCTGACATCAGTGGGAACAATGGGATGCTGGTGTGGTAGAGGTTAAGTAGCAACATTTAACTATCAGAGATGAGATATGTGCCATTTTTCCAAAGCCAAGGAATGTAATGATAATCAGAGTATTTTGACCTAAAGCAAACCATGGCAATGCCCAATTCATCACAGAGTCCCTAGAATTAAATAGATTGGCAACCTACCAAGTTGCTAGTTAATAATGAAGGCTTGAAAAATCCCAAATCAAGTTAGAAACCTAACTTGAGTCACCACCCTGGGATCCATGGCCTCTTCTCAAAAATCCTCACATTTAATCGGGTCAAAGCCCTTCAACTGAGGTACAAATTGTGAACATTTGAGGAGGGACTTTGCAATTTGTGGCCACAGGCTTACATTATGAGCCCTCCCTCAATTCTTCCCCAGTGAGACCTTCAGCTATTAACCCAAGTAACTGTGCACTAGAGGAAGGAAAATACCGTGACCTTCTGGGGATTAATAGGTACTTACCTGGAATTCAGGCTGATGAGTACTAGAGACAAAAATGCCAGCGTAGTCCACTGGGCAAACTAGAGACTTAGTGAAATTAGGTGAGAGATGGAGTCTTGCCCCACATCCATTTCACAATATATCCATTTGGAATGTGGAGCTTTTCTGTTATTTCTCTGATTGCAGAGTATATACAGGAATCGGTAAGTAACTGGCAGAATTTCACAATATCTCCTTTCCTCATGGAGATAAACTGAAATACGTTATAGAATTGATCTAAGTGATGATTTGTCAAGTGGGAGGGCTATTATGGTAGAAAAATAACTTCATGGAGGGCTATTATGGTAGAAGAAGTGAGATGGGGGCCTCTTCCTAGATAACAAACCAAAAACTCTTGGAGAATTTGCAGAGATTAGTGCCACCATCAAAGACTTTAGAGAGGCAGGGGAAATGATACCTATAACACTCCCATTTATCACACTTGTTTGGCTGGTGAAAAAGCCAGATGGATCATGGAAAATGACAGTAGATTATTGCAAATAATCAGGAGGTTATGTCAATTGTAGCTGTGATTTCAAATGTGGTATATTTACTGGAGCAAATCCGCACAGCCTGGAATCTCGCATGTGGCTACTGACCTGTAAAATGCTTTCCTGTACCTTCTAATCAGTAAGGAATATCAGAAACAGTTCACATTTGCATGGCATGAACAATGGTATGTTATTTACTATGTTGCATCAGGGCTGTGAACGCTCCTGCTCTCAGTTATAATATAATCCAGAGGGACTTTGATCATCTTGACATCCTGCCGAATATCACTTTGGCCTATTAGACTGATGATATTATGTTAATTGGACCTACTGAGTAAGCAGTAGCAAGCACCGTAGATCAGCTCTTATTAAACTTCACTGGTGAAGGATCATTACTTTTTTAACTTCCATTTTCAAAAAATTTTAATTAATTAATTTTTTTCATTTCCTCAAAGACTGACACTTTTGCAAAATATAATAAACGTGAATTAGTAGAAAAATATTTATGTGATTGGATGTTTCAACTCTGTCAAGTTGCTATATGCGTTTTAAGACATTTTTCTCATTTCTATTTCTATTTATCTTGTTGCAAATGACAAACAGTTTAGGAACTGGCACAAATCCATGGAACATACTTTCAGTAGCACTGCCAGAGATGCCTTAGTAAGACATATGAATGCCAGAGAGTAGGAGATAAACTATGAAAAAACACAAGACCCATCATATTAGTGAAGCTTCTAGGAGTTCACTGGTCTTTCATACATTAGGATATTTCCTTCCGTAATGAGAGATAAATTGCCTAACGTTTTAACACTCGCCACAAAAAAAATAGGCATATTTTTGGCGGTCTTCTCTGGATTTGGGAAGCAACATAAAACACATTTGTGCTGCTCTGACAGATCCACTGGTAGTCTGTAAATCTTCTAATTTTAAGTGGGTTCTAGAAAAGAATGGGCTCTCCTTCAGTTCCAGGCTGCAGGGCAATACAGTTGACGACTAAGGCTTTATGAACCAGAGGTCCCAAAGACTTGAGAAGTTTCTGTGGCAAATAGATGTGTTATATGGAGCTTCTGGCAAACCCCAATGGCATGATAATAACACCAAATCCTTTGGTTTAGGAGAAAGGTCTTACCCTACTCTATTTTCAATTAATAAAGCAGTTTCTGGCTTAAGAATAGGCTCCAAAAGAGACTTGTTCATCATGAAGTGATGTTATCTGATCCACACAGCCATGAATTTGGTCGTGCACAGGAGAATTACATTAGAAAATGGAAGTGGCATATACCTGGCCTAAACAGATCCAGAGGGGAAATGGAAAAATAATGAGCAGATGACCCAGTAATTGTGTTCCTTGGTATTTAATCAAATGAATCAAAAACTTTTGTCCACACAAAAATTTGCACATGAATGTTTATAGCTGTTTTAGTCATAAGTGCCAAACTTGAAAACAACCAAGATGTCCTTCAGTAGGAATGGATAAACTGTGGATGAACATCCCGACAATGGAATAATACCCAACAATAAAAAGAAATGAGCTGTCTAAACCACAAAAATACAAGGAGGAAACTTACAGTGCATATTACTAAGTGAGAGAAACCGATCTGAAAAGTCTGCATGTTGGATGATTCCAACTATATCACTTTCTGGAAAAGGCAAAACTATAGAGACAGTAAAAAGATCAGTGGTTGCCAGGGGTTGAGGCAGGGGTCGGGGGCAAGGAGAAGGAATAAATAGGCAAAGCACAGAGGATTTTTAAGGCATTGAAACTATTCTGCATTATGTTATAATGGTGGATATGTTATTATACATTTTTCCAAACCCAAAGACAGTACAATACCAAGCGTGTACTCTGTTGTAAACCATGGGTAATAACAATGTACCAGTGTAGGTTCATCAGTTGTAACAAATGTATCCCTCTGGTGCAGAACATTGATAGCGGGGAGGCTGTGTGTGTGGAGAAAGGGGGTGTATGTGAACTCTTTGTTCTTTCTACTTAATTTTGCTGTGAACCTAAAATTGCTCTGCAAATAAAGTTTATTAAAAGTTATGAGCAGATATCTCAGATTCTCATGACACTTGGTTATACTGGTTTACCATCTCTCACTCAAACACATCTATTACTTTATGAGGAGTTCCTTATGAATAGTTAATGAGGAAGAAAAAGTATGGGCCTGATTTACAGATGGAACTGCATGGTGAGCTAATATCACTTAGAAGGAATGGCTGTGAAAGTCACTGGTGAAGGGCAATCCTTCCACTGGGCAGACTATTTAGCAGTATATGACGTAGCACATTAGTGGGAAGAGAGATGATCTGAAATATGGATCTGTATCAATTCATGAGCAAAGGCTAATGGGTTGGTTAGGGATTTGGAAAGATCAGAACTGGGAAATCAGTGACAGGAAAGTCACAGGGGGTGGGGAGGTATTTGAATAGATCTCGTCAAATGAGCTAAGAACATGAAGATATTCGTAACATATGCAGATACTGACCAGAGAGCCTCCATATTAGAGGAAGCTCTCAATAATTGATTGGACAAGATGACTGGCTCTTTGGTTAGTCAACCTCTTTCCCCAGTCACTCTGATGTTTATTCAATTGGCCCATGTATAAAGTATACATGGTGGCAGGGGTAGCAGCTATGCATGGGTTCAACAATATGTTCTCCATTGCCAGAGCTGACTTGGCTACCACCACTTTTGAGCGTCCAACCTGCTTACAGCAGAGGCCAACGTTGAGCTCCTAATATGGTGCCATTTCCTGTGTACCAGCGGAGTATCTGGTGTCTCTTAGGTCAATTGTAGTGGACACCTTCTCTTATGGAGGAAGCAACACTTTGTCCTTGATGGGATAGACATGTATTCTGGTTATGAATTTCCCTTCTCTGCCTGGAAATATTTTGCCAGCACCACTGTTCATGAACTTATAGAATGCTTTTTATCAATTGCCATAGTATCCTATATGATATTATTCTTAACCAGGGGATACATTTTATAGCAACAGGCTCACACCCACAGAATTCACTGTTGTTTTTTTTTTAATGTGCCTTATGTGATCTGCTGAAGACTCATTTGTTATGTCAAATAAAAGAAAACAACATGCAAGTTTAAGATGCTATCCTAACGGATGCAGTATATGCCTTAAACCAGTGGTCAATAAATGGTGCAATTTCTCCCATAGCCAGGAATTAAGTGGTGGGTGGGTATGGTCCTTTCTACAATCACAGCTCATAATATACTTCAAGAATGTTTGGTTCCACTCCCACAACCTTGGGCTTGACAGGTTTGAAAATCCTAGTGTACAAGGGAGGAATATTTCCTCCAGGAAACATGGTCATGGGTCTGATGGGTGGGAAGCTGGGACTAGATTTTTTAGCTATTCATACCAGTAAACCAATATGTAAAGAAGGGAGTCACTGTATTGAACTCGGTAATTGATTATAATTTTAGGGGGAAATTGAGTTGTTGTTACACAGTGGGACAAAAAGGATTATGTTTGGAAAGCAGGGGCTTGATGTCTGGGCAAGAGATTAATAAGAGGCACTCCCTCTTGTACCTCTTGTTACTCCCTTGCCCAACTGTCCTTATCAACTGAAAACTGCAACAACCCAACAAAGGTAGAACCAGAGGACTCAGATCCCTCAGGGATGAAGGTTTGTTACATCCAACCAAGTACCCATCCACATAGTTCCTGGCTATGGGAGAAATTGCACCATTTATTGGCCACTGGTTTAAGGCATACACTGCATCCTTTAGGACATACCTTCCCTTAGAGGGTAAGGGGAGCACGGAATGGGAGAGGGAAGGCAGCTGTGATTACCAGTATAACCTAATGAATAGTCACAGAGGAGAAAAATATAGCTCTATATGTTCCTTTTATCTCCTCCGCTATACTCCACCACTATTTTAATGAATAATTTCAGTACTGGTAATATTTTAGGTGGAGTATGATCCAAATGACACCACCCTGCAATGACATGTAACTTGTGTGACTTCATGAGCCCTTTGGGTGGAGACATGAAATCTTCACTCAGATGAAGGACAAGAATGGATGCTCAGGTACAAAAGGGGTGTGCAGTACTGGTTTTCTTTCACTTGCCCCTGCAGCTCAATTCTCCACTCTTTTTCAACTGGCCTGGTGCCCCAGGAGGCTGACCTATGTTGGACTCTATTGATGAGATCCCATGACTTCTGATTTCCAGTTGGGTTCAGCTAATGGGGAACTAGAGCCGGAGATCAGAAAGAAAGAGGGAAGTGAGATCAGGGTATTTGTTCTCTGAAATGTCAGCTAAAGCTGACTGTGACCATGCTCAGCTCAAGATGGCCTTCTATACACAGAAGTCTTACCTCTTCAGGCCTAGAAGTCATAACAGCCCATTATTACTAGCCCCAGGTCACTGCACTGTATCGCATGTGGTTCTCCTACATTCTGCCAACAATTTTGTAAATAACCTTTTCATAAATAAGCCCTTTCAAATTATCCTAATTTTTGTGTGCATTCTGTTAAGTGATCGGATCTCTGATTGATACAATCCCCTGGGCAGTGTTCTTGGTACAGCCTACTATCTATAGCTGAATGGGTATGTGTCAGATTATCTATAGGCAGTTTCTAAAGTTTTCATGTGCATATATGGATATATATTGCGGGTGATCATTGTTTGTCCTGTTACATAATTGCAATTGTCTTTTAGAATTTGATTTTTAAAGATTTGTGCAATATTACAAAGGGCTATTAGGCTTATAGAAATCGTTCATATGGGATTCTTGCTTAGGTCTAGAAACATATGGCCTTTGGGCTTGAGCAGTCATTAAGTGACTATTTAATGCCAATAGTATGTCTTTTTTAAAGTTTCAAATTTGAGGGGTGGATATTTTTCTGTTTTATCTTGTTTTTATGTACTGAAATATTATTGAGATTGTTTTGAGCTATACCAGGTCACGGATTTTATTAACTGGTTTCCCTCCTCGTCATTTGTGGTAGATGTAATGGGGTTTTAATATGGTTCTTCACTTTCTATCAAGTTTGTTGTACTGGTAAAATCTTTATCTGAGTAAAGAGGCTATAGTAAAGGAAAACATGTTCTTGTAGATTATATATGAAGAAGATCTAGATAAAGTAATCCTGTGAAGGTTGAGGTAGGGAATAAATGGGATATATCTTAAAAATAATTTAAGAAAAACTAATTGAATAAAGATTAGAATGTGGAGTAGATGGGTTGAAAATGAGATATACTGATAACAAAATAATTAAGATATTTTGTTTTGGGATATTAAAGACAAAAAGAGGATTACAATTACCTCTGTAAAAGGAGACAGACGATCTGGATCAAGAAGAGAAGAGAAAATGAGATCTTAAAAAATACAGGGAATTAATTTTACTATTTGCACTTTGGTGACATATTGATATAGATGAATACACACATATACAAAGCAAGCAAGTACTAAGAATTGGGGGCAGTAGGGTGCCATAATGGGATGCAAGCGATATCTGTTGCTTTTGAGATGAAATAGATGGGAGTGCTTGAAAAGCTAGAGAGTTTTAAAACCTAAATATGTTCCATGGATTAACTCATTTAATTGTAGGGTTGCTGTAAGGCACTCTGTCTCCAAGGCCTGCACACTCCTTCTCCACACTGTACTGCCTCTAAATTCGGTATTAAGTTTTTGTATCTAAGTTTGCAAGTTAAGTTTATGGCAAAAGCTGCAAAGTAGACTAATCAAAACCAAGTAACTTACACCAAGCCCCTGTCCCATAGCATTTAATGTCAACTACATAATAACAGTGTTTAGGCAAAAAGATTGGCAGCTAAGGTCTGCCTAGGTCTGAACTGGGATGGGATCCCATGGACAGGTCATGGCTATCAATGGACAGCTGCAGTTGTCTATGTATAGAAAAGACTTAGAAATACTCATATGAAGAGGGGTTTTCAAGTCCAGAAACAAAGTATATAAATGCTTATTTTAAATGTATGCAACAACAATCTTGCCATAAAGCTGGGGAGTAGATCATACAGTTCCTTTCACGTGATACTTAATTGTCCACAGTACTCCTTCAGAGAAGGGGGGGGTGGTGTCTTTTGGTCATACAGTGTATTTGAATCCTATAAGAGGATTTCCTTTGATACAATTCTGTTAAAGGAAAAGAATTGGGCAACAAGTTGAAAACCTTTAATTTTTAGTATAAACTAAAAGTTTTAAAAGATATCCTTTAGAATTACTTCTGTGAAGCAGGCTTTTCATGAAACTACTGAATAGTCAGACTCCTTAAGTAAAATAATAAGCAGTGAATGAATGAATGAATGAATGCTTTCCTGGGTTGTCAGCATTATTATCTAAAGCTCTTTGATGTAATTCCACAAAGTCTAAAACTATTAGGGGATAGTCTGAATGGTGGGAACACTAACCTCATAGCAGGCAGGCCTGTCACAGAGTAGGATGTAGAAATCAAATGCAGAGACTTTCAAACCACCCAGGTTTTTCTTCTTGTGTGGAGAATAATCTGGCTTTTACAAGATCATAGTTTCACTGGCTATTCTTAGTATTATTACTGAAAATATTTGATCAAGCTTTTTTTGAAAAATGAAGTTCATACAAACATTTGATGACTTAACATAACCATTTAAAGGATACAAATGGTTATTTTAATGATTCATAAATTGGTTTCTATTTATATTTCTTAAGTTTCCACAGAGCTATAGCATTTTGAGTTCTCAGTAAGATGGCAAAACGGGTGATCATTTTGCAGGATATAAAATAATCCTATAAACTGCATTTCAGCTTAAATTCAAGGAAAAAATAAAAGGTTCATTTTCCCTACATGGGAAACAAGATGCTAAAAATAACTAGCAGTAAGATGATTTATCATGGCAACATTATTAATGATAATCATTTGATTTTTGTAAACAGCTTCTGAGAAAAGACATCTGAAAACACCATATATAGAGTTCTTGATTATACCATTCAAAGTAGTTGCTTATTGGAGGGAATATTAGCATATCCAAGCTGTCCTTAAAACAGTTCTGCTCTTGCCAAGTTTCTGAGCACAGAATTATACTCGCGTTGTGTTAATATTATCATCATAAAAATTGATCCAATTTCTTCTTATGAATACCTATTTGAACATTTTTACATCCAGAAAATATAATTCCTCAAATAGCTTGCTGTGTAATAAGGACTTTTAAAGAAGTGTAAGTCAGATTAATGATGCCCAGCATATCTACGTATGGAAAGTGGCATTTCTCCTGGTTCTAGCAGAAATTTGGTAAGATACACTAGAGTTTCTTTCATTTTTATCTTGGTATAAACATTCTTGATACATGCTACAAAACACATGAACCTTGAAAGTATTATACTAAGGGAAAGAAGCCACAAAAGACCACCTGTGGTATAATTCGATTTATATGAAATCTATAGAGACAAAGTATTTGGAGGCTGGGGGGTGGTAGAGAGGCTATGATACGGAGTTTCTTTGTGGGATGATAAAGCGTCCTAACACTGATTGTGGTCATGCCTGCATATATGTGTGAGTATACTGAAAAAACACTGAATGACACTGATTTTTAGAATGTGAATTGTATGGTATGTGAATTATGTCTCAATAAACTGTTTAAAAAGTTAGGCAGGGAGCTTATACATAGCATTGTTTCTTTGCATTCACTCATATTCTCCTTTCTCCCAGGGTCTGACCAACTAATTCAATTTAATGAAAATCACGAGGCACTTATCATGTGCAAAACACTGTACTGTCATTGGAAGAGACAAAAGATGGAACAGCCTCTATCTTTCAGGAGGTTACAGTGCAGTAGGGGGGATGTTGATATAATAATGCTGATGATGATGATGGAGGAGGGTAAAAAAGAGTGAGCATTTCTTGCTATGTTTCAGGAACTGTGTTAAGTACTTTCAATGTTATTTTGTGTTATTCTCAGAGCAATCCTACAGATAGATACTGTTATTTTTCTGATTTTTGTATCCGAGGAAACAGACACATAGAGGTGAACTAACTTATTTAGGGTCACATACCAAGAAATGGCAGAGTGAGAATTTTAACCTAGTGCTCAGCCAAGAGCCAGCCCTCTTAACAACTTGAGTCCATAGATACACAAAATACAAAATACAAGGCAGATTAAGGTTAAGTGTCATGAAAGAATCAAGTAAAAGTGATAGGGTCATTTGAAGAAAGAACACATCTCGTTTGCAGCTCAGAAAGGACTAGGAAAGTCAGTTTAGCTCTAAAACACATAGGTATGTTTGAATGTTTGACTACAATTTTCATCAGTCATGAAGTAGCTTCAAACCTACATCACAGATGAAATTTTCTCTTTTTTTGCAAAATGAATATGGTCAAGCAGAAAGTGATCAAAGTCACATGTGCCATGTCAAAGGCACAACTTTCTCAAGATAAATTTATAATAAAGAAACTATCACAAGATATAAAGCCAGAACCATTTTTATTCATTCTCCTTATCTCCAATCTAATCTCTTATCTGCAGCCTGAGATCTTTCAAATTCTTCTTTTTGTGTTTGCAATTACATTCCTAATCTAGACTGTATTGATTTCCCCCCTCTCCTGTCTCCTTTCTTATTGACTTTCCCACTGCTTCCCTTCCCACAAAGTTAGCTGAATGTTCTGGCTCAAGCTACTCTTATGAATTACAGAAAGCACATCACTAATAACTTCATTGCTTTTCACGTAAGGGATAAGTTATTTTGCTTTCAGTCTAGAGGCTACATATTAAATGTTCACCTAAATCTACTTAGTCTCTTGTCCTCTACATATTTCCATACTACTTTTCTCTGCTGTTGTCTATACTTACATCTAAAAAACAGCATTCCTGTTCTTTATCGAGTTTCCATGAGTGCTTTTAAAATTTCCTTCCTAAAACCTTTACTGGAAGATTGTTTTGGCCATAATCAGAGGAATAATGAAGTAGTTTTACTTCCTAGACAGTCAGCATTGCTGATAAGCATGAAATATGCTAGACCACCCTTTTCCTCAGTCATTACACAAAAACCAATGCAAATAAAATAACATTTCCTTCTGTTATGGCATAAATGATCACCTCTGAACCACTGTGCAGACTACAGGAAGATGTGACAGAAAATAATTATTTGTGTAAACACTCTAGAGTTCTACGTTACGATTCAGAGTAGGATAGGTGATTGCTGTGGTAAGGAAAAAAGACTCCAAATCTCAATGGCTCAACACATAACAGTTTATTTCTCACTTTCAAAATATTCACTGCAAATCCATCAGCTCTCTAGGGCAGGTCCCTTACAAATAGTGACTTAGAGATCAAGGTGGCATTCATTCTGTAGGTAAGTACACTATTTGGAACATGCTGCTTTCAGGTGACAGTGGCAGGCAGAGAGCTGGAGTGTTGTGCAGGACACTTTACTGCTCCGGCATTGAAATGACACATCACTTCTGTTTACAATCTCGTTGCAATCCCTCTACTAGAAGTAGTCAAATGGCATTGCTTAACTACGAGGGGTGGGAAGTGAATGGGAGCACACAGATATTTGATAAGCTGTTAACATCTTTGCCACAGTCTACAAATAATATAAACTTTTTTTTAATATTTTAATGAAAAACAATATTTGAAAAACTCTATGTGGATACAAAATATCCCTTAAATATAACAGTTTTAAATTAGCATATATAGATATATTTTAGGAAACAGCTAAAGTTATGAAGCTTCAAGTTGATCTAACATGGCATTATAATTACAATGTTGCAAGAATGTTACTGAGAGATTCTAGCATATGCACTGCAAAAATTTGGGGAGCCAATATATTATTTATCTACCAGATGTTTTCTATCTTTATAATAATTTTACTTGTGATTCAAGGGAGCTGACATGAAATCAGCTATTTAAAAAAATAGCTATTTATTCTCCCACCATGCCAAAATACTTTGTACATATGACATTACAATGAGCACATTCTCTGTAACAGGTGTTTTCTTAGACATCAATTTGTAATTCATACTATTCTGATATAAAACATGTAAAGTAAAAATAAATTTCAACTCATTTCAGCATAGTGGTAAACGTGAATCAGCAACAAACACGAGACAATAAATACCAAATCTTAGTAAAATATGAAATAGAAAGATTATAATCTCCTAAATTTAATTCTTATTTTAATTTAGTATTAACGTTTAAGACAACAACTTTTAAAACAGCATACTTACTAAGATTTTGGCAGTAGTTTTATGTAACAAGACATACAGCGTACTAGAGGTCTGGCACTCAACTTGCTTACAGTAAACCAGCTTCAATATGAAGGCATTCAGTATTGTTTAAAAACCTTCTTTTTACATGCTAAATATTTTGGCAAGTATGCAATTAAACAGTAATGAAATTAATATAGTAAGATTAGGAAATTACAAACTTGAAACTTGTATCCTAAGCATAAATCATATAAAAAAAGGATTACTGGTTATATAGAATATCCCTGGATAATCAAAACTTAATAGTATAAAACATGCGAAATATTTCAGAATATTAATCAAAAAATACCAGGGTCTATTTAAAATGATTCCCATCTAAAGGGTATCAAAGTTAATTCAAATCATGTAACACTCTAACACTAAATATTTTTCAGTACTGTCAAAGTAGAGGTAAATTTCATAAATTTGGGGGTTTGCTTATACTGTAAATTGCTGTCTTGTTCACTTGAAGCAGCATAAAACAACATCCCAGAATGTCACTAAGTAAGAAAAGAATGGCTGCTGCACTGGCAAAAATAGGATGTAAGGATCAAAGGCACACTATTCAGCTAGCCAAAGGGATAGCAAACTCTTTTTCCCCCCCAAGCCCTTTCCCCATGTAAACAAAAGTTTATTAAGGAGAAAAGTATAATAAGCTAAACTTTAAATTTTCAAAAGTAAGCATTTGGAGATACTAATGCTAAGTCCAGGCTTCAAAAATGTCAACTATTGTCGCCTGGATACTTCTGTTCTATTTTAAAGATGTATTCAACTTAGATACTTCAAACATTAGATTCATTTTTTGGTGGTCAAAATTATTTATCATCTAAAACATTTTACTTTAATTCCAAACATTTTAACTACTAGTATGACAACAGGGTTTTAACTATCAGAGGAATTAACCAGTGGAAAGAAAAAGAGACAAACAAGACAAAATCCTATATTTAAGCCGCAGGCAACAATTAAGGCCCTTTCCGGCACAGTGGCATTGGACTGGCAACTCAAAAGTCCAGGAATAATTCTACTAACACAGGGAAACTCATGCATTTTGGTAAATATGCCCTAACATTCACAGTTGGAGCTTCTTCTAGACCTTGCTTTTTTCAATAGGGCAATTTTGACTTTTTCCTTCTTATTATGCTGCCTTGTGACTTGAACTCGACTTCTTTTTCTTCTTACTATGTTTTTTGTGCTGTTTCTTCTTCTTCTTCTTTGCTTTCTCCGTTGCTTTTTCTCGCTCTTCACGTCTTCTCTTCTTTTTTGCTTGAGCCTCCTCTTCGTAATCTGATTCTGATGAGGAATCTGGTGATGAAGGTTTCTCCTCAGGACAGGCCTTCTTCCTTTTTTTGCTGAGACTTCTGACATGCTTTTCTTTCTCTGTGTCATCCTTTAACTTCTTCCTCTTTTTGACAGACACCTTGCTCTCTGATTCAGATTCACAGGTAGAGCTTTCTGATGATTTGTGTGAATGGTTCTTCTTTTTCTTTCTCTTTTTTCCATGTTTCTTTTCCTCCTCCTCAGAATCTGAAGAGCTGCTTGAAGAATCAGAGCTTGATGAAGAAGGTGAAGACTGACAATATTTCTTCTTCTTCTTCTTTTTCTTCTTTTCTTTCTTTTTGGATGAGCCCTCCTTTCCACTCAACAACTTCTCTCTCCTTTTTTCTAATTCTTTCTTCCAATTCTCAGTCATTTTTTCTTCGAATTCCGCTAGTGCCTTGGAGCCTTTCTTTTTGTTTTCTAATTGTTTCTTCACTTCTTCCCAGGTGGGCCTTGGTCGATTCAGATAATCTTGTATTGTTGGGCCTAAGGAGTGTGATGGGCCCCTCCATCTGGCCATTGCTATAGGATTCATATAGGCCACCCGGTTATCCCGCTTTCCCATGAGGCCTGATGGCGCCCAGAGCAGACTCTCAATTGCTAAAGAGAATAAGGATAGACCCCCTTTTTAGAGTCTTCATCTGCTGGTATACCAGGCGGGCTTGACTCTGTGAGAGAAGCAGATGGGATGATTACAAAACACCTTTAATAAGAGACAAAGTAAGCATGTTTAAGTTTCACTGCTCGGTATCACATAATACAGTAGAAAGATTTCCAAAATCACAGACCTTGGGAACAAAGAATATACACACTTAAGATTTTTGCATATTTTAGATATTGTGGTACAAATGGAACATACAGTGCTTTTTATACCTCACGTTAGGTTCTGTTATCTAAATGTTTTAATAACGATTTCCTTTTATACTGTATGATACTTGTCCTTTTTTAGCCTTACAGGTTATAAAGAGAGAGAGAGAAATTTCTATAGCTAAATTCTGTACCAGGCAGACCTCCTCCATCTTAGGAAAGTACAACCCAATTCCCTCTACTCTGACAAAAGTCCAGAGTCATCCCTGAAAAATCCTCCTCCCTCAACTCTCACATTCATTCTATTACTAAATCCTGCTGTTAAAATCCCACAATAGGTCTCATGTCTGTTCATGTCTCTCCAAATATATTGTCAACACAGTCCATGTCCTATCATCTCTTGCTTAGACTACTTATATCTAGTATCTATCAAGTGTTTACTACCCACCAGGGACTGCTTAGTTGTGCAATGGATTATCTCACTCAGTCTCTAGAATAGCCCTATAAGGTTGATCCTATTGTTATTCCCATTTTGCAGCTGAAGAAACTGAGGCTTAGACAATTTGAGTAACTTGCACAGAGTAACAGCTAATAAATGGCAAATGGCAAAACCTGGATTTAACTTGAAGCACCCTGATGCCAAATCCTGCACACCTAACACAACACTATATTGCCTCCTTACAGCAACCTCTTAATTGATAGCCCTATTTTTACCCCCCTTACTCTCTTCCACTCCAGTTCCATGCTGCAATTAGAAGGATCTTAAAATACCCTAGTGGTTTTACATTTTAATGAGAATCAAATCCAGACTCCTATAAAGGTCTTATATGATCTGTCCTGTTATCTCTCTTACTTTCACATAAAGCTACTCAATCCTTTTCTCAAGTCTATCTTTTCCAATCTTCTCTTGGTTTCTGGAACATGCTAAGCTCCAAGCCTAGTCACCATGGTCATTCCACCTTATCTTCAGGTCTCAATTTAAATGTCAATTCCTCAGAAGGACAACTGTTAGATTGAATTATATAAAATCACTAATTATACAGGATAAAAATAGTCAAATGTCAGCAATTTCACATGGCTCAACCTTATATTAAATTATGTTGCCTCTGTATCAATCCCTCATACTCATTATTCTGTATCACAGTTCCCTGCTTCTTTAATTCATGGCACTTAGAAAATTGATGATTATCTTATTTGTCTGATTATTTGAATGTATTTGTGTGTGTGAGTGCATGTGTGAGGGTGTGTATGTATGTGTGTGTGTGTATATCCATGGAAAAATATAAGGCCAAGAAGAGTAAGACCATGTTTGATCTGTTTTATCACCATGGTATTCCAGTATCCAACATGGCATCTGGCCCACACTAAGAACTCAATAAATATTTGCCCAATAACAAACAAACAAATGAATGGATTGATGGATGGGTAACTCTGTGAGAGAGGGGAATTCAGAGAAGCCTCTTGGAGTTGGTGATGTCTGTACAGGATTTTGAAGGATAAAGAGGAGTTTTCCCAGGAAACAAGGAAATGAAGGACATTCTGGGCAGAGGAAAGAATATGTGAAAAAACAGAGAGATCTGAAAGAGCACCACGTATATAGTGTTGATGGAGCCTAAAGTGCGAGAGGGCAGTGGCAGGAGGGAGGCTGCATAGGAATAAACAGCCTGATCACAGAGGCCCTCTTAGGTCATTTTAAGATCTTAGAATTTGTTCTATAGTTGATAGGAAGCTAACAAAATCTGAAGAGAAAGATAATCAGACATATCACAGATTTTTCTCTTAATCTCCATCTTGACTATGACCCTTTAAGTCAACCTAACATACCAACCCATCAAAAGCTCAATGTCACAGACTTCACAGAGATTCTTGGTGATAGTTTCCTGCATTTGATTTATTGTGTTCTTTACCTTATTCTCTTCCTCTTCAGTTCTGTCCAGCTCCTCTTAGGGCTTTCTATCATTTTCATTGTTACCACTACTCCAAAGAGCTGTCAAATATCATTGTTTCCCAGACTTGATCATCAAAAGCCCTTAAGGATTTTAGTTCATGTTCAACCGGCTGGTTGTTTCTGCTACTACACACTTAGAATAGCATAATCCATTCTAATTTCAGTTCCTTGAGACCTAGTCCTGACATCATCTGGAAAGACAGGTAAAGATCAGCTCACAAAGGATTTGGATGTGATGCTGAGGTTGGAATTTAGTCTCTGGGACTTAGAATGAAGCTGATGGGGGAAATATTGACTATTTTAAGCAGGAGAGTGATATGGTCACATATGTGACCATATGTGTTTAAGAGACAATTTTTTACAGCATGAAAAATGAATTGGAGGCAGGTAAGACTAAGGACAATGAGATTCATTTAAGTATTCACACAGACAAGAAATGAAAGAGTCTGAACTAAAACACTGGCATTATGAATGAAAAGAGTGGGAAATATATGAGACATGTTAAGGAGAGTCTACTGAAATTAATGATCAATTGGATACAAAGGGTGAGGAAGAGAAAGGAATCTAGGGCAAAGTTCTGGCTTGTGAGACTAGATAAAAGGGTGATGGCAATGACTGGGTAACATAGGAAATGGCATAGACTTTGAGAAAATGTCTAGGTTCAGTGCTGGTTTCATAAAGTTTGAGGTTCCTGTGAAACATCTGAATGAATCTACATGTAGGAAATTGGATGCATAGGTGTTAGCATTCTGGAATGTAACCTGAGTTAGAGATATGGGATTGGCAGTTGCTGAGTGATGGCTAAGGCTACGAGAGAAAATTAAATTACCTTGGGGAGGATTTCAAATGAAAAAAGATTTGAGCGCTGGATCCAATTTAATAACAACACACAGGGGTTGGCAGAGAAAGTAAAGCCTACAAAGAACACTTCAGAAAATTAGCCAGAGTGGTAAGAGCTAGACCAGCATCAGGAGAAAAAAAAAAAAAAAGGAAGAGTCACAGAAACACAGCAGGGAGAATAAACTTTCAAGGTGAGGATAATAATTGCCAAAGGCCTATGTTCATGAATTTCATTTGAGCAATATTTAAACATTAAAATCTGGGGGAAAAAACCCTAAATGTCCATCAATAATGAACAGGTTATATACAGGTTATATGAATTATAGTACATGTATACAACGAGATAGTATGTCCACAACATACTGTTGAGTGAAAAGTTCGCCAGATGTAAACATAAGTTATCACTGCATTTGGGGAGGCATTATTTCCTTTTGTAGATTTTTCTATACTATTCACATTTTTTTTTTTTACAATGAGCAGGTATTACCTTTACCTTTAAAAAAAATCCAGAAAAAAGATGTCATGGACAGTATTAAATGCAGCAGATAAGTCAAGTAAGATAAAATCAGAAAATGTCCATTATATTTGGTTATGAAGAAATCATTAGTTACTTTTGCTAATGTAATTTCAATGAATTAGTGAGGGTAGAAGCCAGATGATGGTGGATTAAAAACCAAATGGGAGGTGAGAAATTAGAGATATAAGGTACATAGACTCATTTGATACAGAAAGTAAAGAGATAGGAAGGTAACTAAAATAAGGGATGAAGAATTAAGGAAAATTGTTTTTTGGTGTTGTTTGTTTTTATCATAGAAGAAACTTGAACATGTTTATAGGGTGACAAAGTATAAATAGAAAGAGTTTAAAGAAGATAAGAAGGAAAGGGAATAATTCTTTGCAGCAAACTACAGAAGAAACAGGAATCAAAGTCACAGTTAGAAGATGCCTCTTCTTGAAAGAGCAGAGGCAAAGAATAAAGAAAGAATATAGGTGTAGGGTTGTTTTTTTCTTTTAATGGGAGGGAGATGAAAGGGTGAAAGTTGAAGTGTTTCTCACAAAATAGCCTGAATTTTCATTCAGTGGTAGGTGCCAAGGTCATCTGCTAAGAATAAGGCAGGTTGAGGTAGCACAGAAGTTTTGAGACCAATAATTAAAATTTGGAATAACTGCAGAGGGGAATGGGGGAGAATGCTGACAGCAGACAAGAGTTGTGGGAGGCCCTCAGAACTGCAGAATCTGTGTGTTCTGTTCTCAGAAGATAAAGCACACTGAGAAAAAAGAAAAAGTAACAGCTACAAGGTTTCTTGCTCAAGGCTCTTTGTTTAAAAAGTATTATGGTTTAACTTCTGTTTCTATTTTAGAAGAGAAAATTGATTCTCTATATCTCTTTTTGTATGAAGTATGTTAATTTTGTATAAAGATTAGATACAGACTCTAACAGCCCTATGGTAATCTGGGTGTTATAACAGTTATTTGTTCTTTCATTCTTACAACTCCCTTTTGATCACCTATACCAGACATTATGTTATATGCCATGGAGATTATGGTCTAGTAAAGGTCTAGTCATTAAACAAATACCAAACAAATGAGTATAAAATTACAACTGTGATTAGAATGACAAAGGAAAAGTATAGGATGCTATGAAAAGTATAATGAGTGACCTCATTTAGAATGGAAGGTCAACTCTGAGATACTGACATGTAACTAACATGTGATCTGAGACCTGATGGATAAATCAGAGATAGCCAGATGAAAAGGTTAAACAGTATAGGAGTAATAAAAGAGCCAAAGTTAATTGAATGTTCCAAGAAAAAAGAATACCAGATGGTTAAGGCCCTGAGGTGAAAAGGAAAATCCAAATACAATGCAAATATTCACATTATTACACTGTTGTAGACCAGTCATAATATCAACTTCTTCTTGAAAGTGATTGTATCTATACCATTTTTTTCATTGAATATGCTCAGGTAAAAGTCAATATGAATTTAAGTTAATTAAAAGCATATTTTAATGTTTCACAGTGTAATTTCAATTGTAACTATTACCAAGGCTAGTTACTTTGAAGACATACCCTATTTTACAAATCATTTCACTGAATTTTTAGTGCTATGTCTAGCTGTAAGCATCACACTGTGTCTCACAGACACATGCACTGGAAAACTCTTTAAAATAGTTGGCAATTGTACTGAGACTTAACATGAAACATCCAACTCTTCTGAAAAGGTCTGGACAATCAGATGAGACCCCTATACAAAACAATGTTCTTTGTTCCCACTAGCTAATGTAAGTTTAAGTACCACGCTACCGAAATAAATGACTCTTATAAAGCTACTTAAAGGCTTAAAGACAGCAATGCATCTACTAATTTATAAAATAATAATAATAATAATCTGCACATATATACTAACAATACCTTTAATTATCACACTATGTTTCTGCCATTTCACATTGAATAATAACATAGAAAAAAAGCCACAGCATAATATAATTCACAGGCTGAATAAGAGACAAAGACAGTTTCTGGAGACATTTAATTATACTTGACAATTTCCTGAAAATATCGAGCTTTAGCCAGTGTACATAATATGATATCCTTTCTTCTAAATTAAACTCAAGCAACTACACATTTTATTCCAGTTGTTAACATGACTGTCTTGAAGGAGAAGTTATCACTCTTATTTTGACTGGGATCAACATGATAGAAAGCTGTGCTGTGTTAAAAGCATTCACCTCAGGTGAATTTCCTCTAGCATAGTTGTGTCATGGAGCATTTCTCATCTGAGGAAAAAGGTGTAGAATTTGAAAGACTGCCTCCTCTTTTTCCGTCTACAGAATTGTCAAATGACAAGGGATCAGTCTCTACCATCTTAAGGATGACACCAGAAAGCTTACAGCAGCAACAAAATATTGCAGATGTAAGAGATAAAATAAAAAAGAATGGTTATGAGAGGGTAGAAGCACCAAGTATGAATTTTAGCTAGGTGTTTATTCTAAAGAAATGAGTGCTTCACCCTCATTTATCTTAATAGAGTAATACATTTTGGATTTTATATTCAGAAAAATAAATCATTGTTATCATTTAATTGAATTGAAATTAAAAAAAATAAACTTTCTGTTTTAGAGTATCTTTAGATTCATAGAAAAGTTGCAAGTATACTAGAGTATCTTTTATATCCAGTTTTCTTAATGATAATATCTTACATTAATACGTACATTTGTACATTTGCCACAACTAATGAGCCAATACTAACACATTCATATTAACTAAAGTCCATTCTTCATTTGAATTCCCTTAGTTTTTAACCTACTGTCCTTTTTCTGTTCCAGGATTCCATCCAGGACACCACATCACATTTAGTCATTATGTCTCCCAGGCTCCTCTAGACTGTGGCAGTTTCTTAGAACTTCCTTGGTTTTGAGGAATACTGATTAGTATTGATTTTTTAGAATGTTCTTCATTTTGGGTTTGTCTGATGTATTCATTGGCCATAATTTGAACATTGTTAAAGTCTATATAAATATAAAGACTTGATATTCCATCAGTCATGTGAAAATGATTACAACTATTCAGTGTTCACCACAAATAGGTACTATTCCAAGTGGTTTACCTTGATTATCTCAATTAATTCTCACTACTTCATGAAGTAGGTACTATTATTTTCCCCACTTGACAGATGAGCAAACTCAGTCTCAGAAAGGTTAAGTAATTTTTCCAAGGTCTCACAGTAGTAGAGCCAAGACTGGACCCCTAGCAGCCTGATTTAAAGCCAGCATTGTTAAAGAATGCCATTGTAGCATGAAAAGTAGCTGCAAATTCTAGCTGAGGACTCTAATGAAAATATGATGGTTATTGTAGCTGTACACCTATCCCTTAAGTTCAGAAGGTCATATGGCAAATGCTCTCCTGAAAGGGTATAAAAATGTCTAATGTTAATATAATTTAAGAGGGAGGGTATAGCTCAGAGGTAGAGTGTGTGCCTAGCATGCACAAGGTCCTGGGTTCAATCCCCAGTGCCTCCATTAAAGATAAACAAACCTAATTACCTCCCCTGCTAAAAATGTAAAATTATAAAAAAAAAAAAGCTCAAAGAAAATATAACTTACATTGGTTGATGTTATCAGTTTATATAAATTGGGACTACTTGAAGCAGGTGTTCTACATATTTATCAGATCAATCTCAAATTTTCAGATACATGAAGCATAAATCTCTCTTGGAGTGGGAGAGGAGATGGGAGTCTAGCTTAAACCAGTCAATGTATTTTTCTGCATTACTATGTGGCTGGATATAACTAACGGTTACAATAATGAGGAGAACCTGGGAAAATGGAAATGTACAGAAGACTCAAAAACACCGTTTAACTTATTATTTTCAACTTTTTTCCTTACCCAACCTGATTACCTGATTTAAGTTTTCCCTTCTCTCTTCACACCTGCAAGTACAGGGATGCTTAAGGAAAAGCGTTAACCATAATCAGCAAAAAGCAAATGGAAACTGTCCAAATCAACCTGGATAATCTATAAACTATCAAGAGTTTCTCCTTTTTATACTCCAGATTACTTACTACCTATCTCTGTTCCTTCACATGGCTGTATATGTTCCTCTATTTATATGTGTAAAGTGTCACTTGTAGTTTCCTTTTCCCCCACTGGATTGCAGATCCCTAAAGGGTAAAGGCTTCAGCGTTGCTCAGACTACCATGTTTTCTATCCACTGCTATGGCAGATATTCTGAGTCACAGAATTTGCTAACCTAACACTTAACAACATGTCATATCAGTTATTTTGACCTATTTATTATATCATTGCCAGCAGCAGTTGTCATGCAAGACTCAGGAATACAGGAAAGTTCCACACTAGGAAGTCAGTTGTTTTTACCCAGACTCCCTTAAATCTTTTTCACCTTTTGACTGACATTGAAATAATCGGCCTATATAACTGCCTGAATCAGGAACCTGAAGATTCCAGTACATTTGCTTGATTTACTTCAAACTCAGTAACTCTAGATAACTGTTTCTCTCTATGGAAGAAGTCAATCCTAACCCTAAATCCCTCAAAGGTCCTGAATATGAGTGTACAGATTACTTATGCCATCCCTTAACTCTTCTGATAAGCAGCTCTAGCAAAACTTTGTACTCTATTTGGCTTATCTATTCCAAAATGTTTGAGGATGAAATTCCTCATCTTGAAAATAAATTTGATATCCTAGAACTTAGAGAGACATCTAAAATGTTATAGCATGCTGAAATGGAAGAAAACTTGGTTTTTATCAGCCTGAATTACTGGCTTAGAAAATAAATCATGGTTCTATAACTTTATTTTGACCATAACATACAATTTAAAATGGAAAAATAATCTTAAAATAAGGTTGAATATGTTTGACAAAAATACATAATATCAATGTATGTATTTCACTTATGCACTCAACAAATGTTTATTGTGATCCTACAATGAGCCAGGCAAGTATTAATCTAAACAAGGAAGATAAAGTCCATGAATTCATGTGGTTTACATGTTACAGGAGGGAGGTGATGAACAAATTTGAGCTTTATTCCAAATATGCCAGAAGGAATCTAATCAAGACTTTAAAAGAAAATACTGGCTGGTGGTTGAGGGGTAGGGGGAACAGAGGAACAAGTTAAATGATGTAATAAGGAAACACAGCTAACTGCAGAAGGTGGGACATTCTATAAAACAGATATCTGGCCTTTTCTAGAAATTACATGGGAAAAATGAAAACTGCTCTAGAAAAAAAGAAGATTTAAAGAGACATGATTAAATGCCATGCATGAACTTTGATTTTATCCTAGTTCAGTAAAAAACAAAAAGGTATATGAGGTTTCTTTCTGGAGTGATCAAAACGTTCCAAAATTACATTGTGGTGATGGGTGCACAACTTTCATAAATTTGCAGTAAAACATTAAATCTTAAACTTAAATAATTTTCATAATGTGAAAATTATACTCCAATAAAGCTGTTAAAATGATTCTGAGGGCACACTTAGGGATATCTCATACTGGAAGGTAGTAGATGATATCAGGGAATTTAAAAAAATAACTTAAATATTACAATATTGAGAGTATGGGAGAGAATGCCCTTATTTTTAGGAGATGCAAGCTGAAAAAACTGCAAATGAAGCATCATGAGGTCTGTAACTTTCAAATTGTGCTTTTTCTTTTAATATTCATCACAATGAAAATGATCTAATTATTTGTGTGATCATTTGTTTAATACCATTTCCACACACTAAATGATGGGTTCTATAAGGAAAAGATCTATGTGTACTGTGGTCACCACCAAAGCTCTCAAAATCATTAGCATACCAATACGTTATTTCATTTAAAAATCAATGAAAACCACCTTTCTTAATCCCATTTCCCCTGTTATCTACTGCTCCATTTCTCTGTTGTTTTTTTTTTCAGTAAAACTCCTGGAAAGTGACATTTATACAGTTTTCAACCCTTCTCCTCCCATTCTCTCTTGAACCCACACCCATGGGGTGTTCACTTCAACCACTCTATGGGAACTTTTGTTGCCCAGGTCACTAATGACCTCCATGTTACTGTATCTAATGATCAATTCTCATTTTTATCTTAACTTAATCATTTGGCATCAATTAACAGAGTGGATCACTCCCTCCTCCTTGAAACACTTACCTCAAATGGCTTCGAAGATTACAAATGCTCAGTTTTCCTCTCACTTTCCCAGCTGCTGCTTTCCAGTCTCCCTTTCAGGTTCTTCCACTTTGACCAAAGATGAAAAATGAGATAATATTTGTTAAAGTCCTTTGCAGAAGTTGGCAGTAAGTTTTAACTTAGTAAGTAAGAACTAAAACTTGAAGTAACAACAACAAAAATGTAACCAAATTTGAAAAGGTATACTGACCAGAAGAAAAGGTTCTTTTATTCAGGCAAAGTAATAACCCTCTTTAAAAGGTTATAATTAGCCCATTCTCGCCATTATAGTTATTTATTCAATTGTAAATATCTTAGTAACTACAGATTATTCCCTGCTTTCATACTTTTCCTACCTATAATTGGTCATCTAATGTATTCCTTCCTCATTGCCTATTGAAACTCCTCTAACCTCAAAGGAATCTGGTCTGAAACCCAACCTCTTTAAACAAAATTCTGCCCCAACATCTGGACTCCTATTTTATATTTCTATAGTACTTTCAAATTTACGAAGTGAATTAATAAATAAAGGAGCAATACTGGGGTAAATTGTATGAAATAATTTAACAACTCTAAACAATCTAAGGAATACAATTTCTACCTTCCTTGGTGTCCCTAAATTTTGATGACCAACGTAGACTAACCAACATAAACATTTCTGACAGCAATAATAGATATTACTCTAAGACTGTAACTCAAAGTGTGGTTCCAGGACCTATGGGGTTCTCCAAGATCCTTTCAGGAGGTCTGCAAGGTTCTCTTTTTTCCAGATATCTTATTTGTGTGAGGCCTGATTTTTTAAATATACTTCAACTAAAGCAACCTATCACAACAGATTAAATGTAAAAGCAGATAAGAGAGTTATTAAGTTGGCACTAAAGAGATTTAAAAGTGTAAAATAATACATCTCTGTTCATTAAATATTTTTAATTTCAAAAATATAATTACATTCTATAAAACGTTATCTAGTTAAAATTTAATGGTCTTATTACTGGTATTTTCAAATGGATTAATCAATAGCTTAAATTTTTCTCAGTTTTAGTTTTTAATACCATAAATATCAATAGCTGTTATTTACCAGATACTATTTACGACATAAACAAATGTTCTTTGGGGTCCTCAGTAATTTCTAATAGTCTAAAGGAATCCTGAAACCAAATGGTTAGAGAACTATTCCTCTGAGAAAATGTTTCTCGAAGTATGTCCACTGACCATCTACATCAGCGCTATCTGGGACACTTGTTACAAATACAGATTTCAGGACTCCACGTAAGACCTACTAAATCGTAACTTCTGGGGTCATGAACTTACATTTTAAACCCGATCCTCAGTGACTCTTACGCACACTAATGTTAGAAAACTCTAATAAAGAGGTATGTAGACTTCAGAGTCTGATAGTCAGTCTCTAGCTCGGCCACCTCCTGTTTGTAACCGTAGCCCATACCACCCTTCGACCAACCGATTTCTGGCTCTCATTTTCCCCATCCGCTGAACCCTCTTCAAACTGCAAATCCTCAGTTAAACCGTTCCTTATTTCCAGAGGAAACTCAAAGATTCCTATGTAAGAGGAGTTTAGGGGCAGCAATCTGGTTGTTAGAGAAAGTTAGGGACTTCAAGTTGCACTTCTGTAGGAAGTACGCTGCTTCACTCAGACTGCTTCACTCAGACTGCTTCATTTGGTGTAGCTGTGTGGAGAAAGTAAGATTTCGGAGGTGGGTAAGACATTCTAGGCTACACCTTGGCATCACCCCTTACCTATGTCCTTCCCCTGCGGGTCGGGAACGACCTCAGAGGACCGTGCCACCGTGGAAGCCGGCAGCCGGTTTGTCTTCCCTTAGCCCCGCCCCCAATCCGTTATCCTTACAAAGTTGCTGCCCACTTTCTCAATGCAGGCTGTGATTTGCATACAGAGTTCTGACCAATCAGAGGTCTGAAACTGGTCATGATGTCACTGATTTGACAGAAATCCGTGAAATTTTGCCCAGCCGTGAACGATTACTTTAAGAGCCAAAGGCTTATTTAAATATATAAAGTTTTCTGTAGAACGCTATTAAAGGTACAGACCACTAACGCTCAAGATCAGAATCATCTAGGTTTTTTAAAAACCTACAAAATAGCTACATAATTAAAACTGTGACAGTGCTGTAAAGAAAATGCATAGGGTTTGATGACAGCACATATCTAGTACTTAGTCAATGGGATCAAGGAAGACCTCTCTTTGAAAGCAGGATTTAAAATAAGACCTGAAAGATGAATAGTCACTAGTCAGGTAAACAGGATGAGGGCTAGTTCAAAGCAGAAGAAAAAAACATGCGAAAGCACTGAGACAGGAACCATGTTGGCCCCTTCAAGAAACAATAGGCTAACGTGACTGGAGGGTAACGATCAATGGTGATGGTGGCATGGGATGATGCTGAAGAAATGGGCAGAAGCATGATCATGAAGGACCTGAGAGGCAATATTAAAGATTTTGAACTTTGTCCAAAAACTATGGGAAGATTTTTGAATAGAAAGAGAGACATGCTCATATTTGTATTTTAGAAAAATCATTCTCTCTAGTATGTGGAAAATACAGAGGAGATAAGATTGGATACAGAAGGAACGTTAATCTACATGAGAGATGATGGTTAGTCAGATTAGGATGGGGCTAGAAGGCCATGGCTCATGAATAACACCCTTAACTGAGTACCATACTGTATACCAGGTGTGGAATCACTGAATATTTTAAACAGGGAAGTGACATGATCATATTTTCATTTTTAAAAAGTCACTTTGCCCCACATATGGAGAAAGGATACTAGTGGTCTATAAAGGAATGCAGGGTGATGAATTAGGCAGTAGCATAGGTATGATAGTTTGGACTGGGTAGTGGCAGCAGATGAAGATGGTCTGAGATGGTCTGGATTAGGATGCTGGCACTAAAGCAGGAGACAAATGGACAGATATGAGATACTATTTTGGAGGCAGAACCAAGAGGACTTGGTGACTGGGTAAGGGAGAAAAAGAAATCAAACATAACTATCTGGAACTCGGCAGCCAGAAGTGCCATTTATTGTATCATTAAAGAAGTGGTAAAGGGTGGATGAGCAAATTTGTTTTTGTACATGTTAATTCAGAGATGTCTGCTAGACACCCAAATAGAGATTCTGACTAGGCAGCTGATTATATGAGTCTGGGGCTCCAAAGGGATGCATGTTTGGCTGTCTACCTTACACTTCAGACTCTGAAGACTTGTAGACTTGAAGAATATACTTGTAGACTCAAAGTATATACTTGAGGACTCTCACATTACATGGAGAATTTCTTTAGGGCAGCAGTAATGATTTATTCATCTATTATTTCCCATGGTATCAAACACATAAGAAGTACTCAATATATCTGTTTATTTGAATTAAATTATGTAATCAATTTCAGTCACTGTTTCATCACAATTCTAAACACATAATCAATACTACACAAAAAATTATTCAGTAATCCATATGTTTTGTCTTTACAAGACAAGTGATAGTTTAACATGTGTTTTGACTGAATTGGCATAGCTCAATTGATATTCTGTCACTGGACTTTTGAAGTTAAAAGTGTTTGGAACACAAATTCTCATAGCCTAGAACTTCCACCTATGCCTAGGTGAGGAGGTCAGGAAATCTTTCCCAAAAGCACTATAAACCTGGACAAAATTAACAAAAGCAACCATTTCAGCACTCTGGAAATTGAACAAAACTATAAATCCATCTGAGTAGTGTTTATTTTTGAAACATCGCTGACCTTGGGGTACAATGAGCAGGAATCGGTGGCATTAGGACCTAGAGCTGCTCCCATACCCCCCAGCCCCCTAGTTCAATCAGTACAGAGGACTTACACACTGAAAAACCACAAAACACTGTTGAGAGAAATTAAAGAACATCTAAGTAATTAGGCAGATATTTCATGCTCTTGGATTGGAAGACTCAATACTATCAAGATAGTAATTCTCCCCAAATTGGTGGACAGACTAAATGCAACCCCTATTAAAACCCCAGCTGGCTTCTTTGCAGAAATTGACATTGACCAGTTGATCTTAAAATTAATATGGAAATACAAGGAACCAGAATAGTCAAAACAAATTTGCAAATGTGGAACAAAATTGGGAGGACTCACACTTTCCAATTTCAAAATTTAAGATAAAATCACAATTAATCAGACAGTGTGGTATTGGCCCAAGGATAGGCATATAGATAAGTAGAACAGAATTCAAAATTCAGAAATAAAGTCTAACATTTATGGTCAATTGATTTCCCACAAAGGTACGAAGACAATTTAGTAGGGGAAAGGTTAGTCTTTTCAACAAAGGAGCTGGGACACTTTTTTTTTAAACAGGAAGGAAATTAGACCCTTGCTTCATACTATATACAAAAAATTAACTCAAGATGGATCACAGACCCAAATTTAAGAGCTAAAAAACATAATTTCTGGAAGAAAATATACGATAAAATTTCATGACCTGGAGTAGGACAGAGAGTTCTTAGGTACAATATTGAAACCATGATCCACAGAAGAAAAAATTGATTGATTTGAATTTGTCAACTTTGACTCCTCAAAAGTCACCAATAAATGCAAGCCACAGACTAGAAGACAGCATTTGTAAATCATAGATCTAACAAAAAGCTCAGAAACAGAATATCTGAATAACTCTTACAACTCAGTAATTATTAGGAAGCAAAAAACCCCATTAAAAATAGGCACATAATTTGAAAAGACATTTCCTCAAAGAAGATATGAGTGGCTAAAAAGGATATAAAAAGATACACGTCATTAGTCATTAGGGAAATGTAAATCAGAACCTCAATTAGAAACTACTACATATCCACTAGAATGGCTATAATAAAAAAGACAAATGATACCAAATGTCGAGGATGCAGAGAAAACAGACCACTTGTGCATTGTTGGTGAGGATATAATATGGTACAGATACTTTGTAAACTATTTTGGAAGTTTCTTAACAAAGTAAATATAAATTTCCCATAAATAGCAGTTTTACTCCTAGGAATCTAACCATAGGAAATAAAAATGTATGTCCATACAGAGGCATGTGTATAACTGTTCATAGTAGCATTACCGGTAATAGCAAAAAAACTGGAAAAAATGCAAACATCCATCGCCTAGTAAGTGGATGAACAATATGTGATATATTTACACTATGGAATACTATTAATCAATTAAAAGAAACAAGCTATTGATACATGCTACAACATGGATGCACCTTAAAAACATTATGCTCAGTGACAGAAGATAGATACAATGGACCACATATTATATGATTCCATTTATATGAAGTATACAGAAAAGGCAAAGTTACAGAGGAAGAAAACAGAAGAGTAGTTGCTTAAGCCTAGGCATGGAAGAAGAAATTAACCGCTAATGGGTCCCACAGAACTTTTGGGGATGATGGAAAAATTTTAAAACTGATTTGTGGTGATGGTTGCACAACTCAATTACTTTACTAAAATCATTGAATTATACACTAATAAGAGTGAATTTTATAGTATGTATATTACATTTCAATATATCTGTTTTAAAAAACACAGGGATATTTTAAAGGGAAGAATTTGATGGACTTCCTTTAAGGCACCTACAATGGCTTTCTTTAGGCTTACTGTATGTACTAATTTTCATAATTTCTCCGTTTACATAACACTCCTTACACAACAATGAATCACAAGCCCTGACTGCTAAGCCTTTTCCCAGTTGTAATCTTACATATCCAGTTACCTTTCCGACTACTCCCTGATAACTAACTCCTCTTCTCCATCTCAATAAGTTTTCCTTCTCAATTTTCTCAAGGCTATTAGTTATGCCTGCTTTTTACATCTTCTCATACTCTTAGTACTAATATATGACATTCTCACATGATTTTTTTTACTTATTAACATAACTGCTCCTGGGATGCTTCATGCTTTTATTTTTTACCTCCTAAATTAGACTGTGAGCTACATCAAAGGCAACTTTCAAGGTTTAACTTTTTCTGTACTCTCAAAACAAGCAGCACAGTGCTGAGAACAAAGCAGACAGTCATTAAATGAATGTTGATTTAAATTAATAACCCACATTCTTGCATTTATTTATCACAAGTTTATGAGCACCTAATACATGTAAAACACTGGGTTAAGTGCCATCAAGAAACCGAAGAAATGTATGATACATGCTCTCTCTTCTGAAGGAATTTATAAACAAGCTGGGCATGTAAAGGGTTAGAAAATACAAGACTATCATTCAAAAAAGATGTCAAGAAGCAATCCATGATTAAGAGAAAATGAGGAAACAAAATCAGTGAGTCATGGATCAGAAAAAGAGCTAAAATGAGTCTTAGAAGAGATAAGTTGGATACTAAAATGTGAGAGAGGTTGAGATTTCAGGCAGGAAAGATGGACTGAGTAAGAAGGGCAGAGGTGAGAATTCAAAGTTTATGTAGAGAATTTGGGAGAAAATTAAGGTTGAAAATTGGGTTGAGGCTAGAAAGTGAATGGCCATGAATGCCTGATTAAGTTGTCCAGACTTTATTCTGCTAAAATAGCCATTCGCTGAGCACCTACTATGTGACTGGTGGGTTACATGCATTGTTGTATGTTGGATACTGGATGTCCATTTCCTCGGTCTCATAGCCCTCAGATTTTCTTTCGAGAAGAGTCCAGTGGGACCGTAACTAGAGGGCTCACACTATTGTAGTGAAGGGGCAAGCAATTACATTGCAAAATGACTGAAGTTTCAGTTTATTTCATCCTATTCTGGTTATGATGATAAGACTGTTCTGGTTATGAGGCCCTTGCGTTTTCTGCTTCCTTGGTATCCAGAGCTACTTCAATTCCTGCCTATTTCCAGCCCCGACTCACTAGCCTTCCACAGATTCTGTGAGATCTTGTTATTTTTCCAATGAATTAAATTTTAAGATAGCCAGAGTTGATTTATGTTGCTTGCAACTAAAATGTCCTAATTGATGGAGTTATATATTATTCCACATTTCACTGATAAAGAGACTGTGTGTTAGTGTGATTAAGTTAACTTCCCCAAGGCCATACAGCTAGCAAGAGGCAAACGTGGGTAACGTTTGACTCAGGAATCTAATTTCTATAAAATTACTTACCAGAGGCTACATGGCACGACCAAGACTCAAACTCTTGTTTGTCTGACTTCAAAACTTGTGTTTTTTTTAACTTCCCTACACGACTCTGCCTTTCAATGAGGAATCACTGCAGATTTTCGAAAAGGGCATGACATGATGAAAATGGCATTTTCAAAAGGTTAATTTCACAACAGAGGATAGCCTGGAAGGGAAGCAAGAGACCGTGAGGTAGGCAGATAGATGACAATGATGAGGTAAATAATCCAGATGGAAAATGACAGTGGTCTGAAATAGTGAAATGACGGTTGGAATGCAGGAGAATATAGAAGGGAACAGTAACTAGAGTACTTTATCAGTTGTCATAGAGCTCTCTCTCTGAAATGTGCATCCCATTAATTTTTTACTGTTTTATAATAACTTCGGTTCAGTGATTTCAAATTTCAGTCCAGTAAGCATATGTGTTTTACTGAATTAAACAGAATCTCTTAGTAAGCATATTATAAACTTATAAGCAAATGTACATCATCTGCAGCTAAATTATATCTACATCATTTACAGAAAAAAATGCAATTTGCCTGTGATTTTATGATCAAGCAATATTTTAGGTCTTTAAATTTCTTCAAATCATCAGAACCACAGGAAAGAAAGGATATCACAAAATCCAAACAGTTATTTGTAAGAATTAGCTGAAGTTTTTCCACAAAACTAAAAATAAACTTTGCAACAAAACGGTTGATCTACTTGTGATCTTCATTTTCCCGGCAACCTAAGTGTCTAGAAGCAAGAGTCATTTTCTCCATTAGAGATAGCTGCACAAGTCAATAGGAAAAATGATATGAGTTTTGAAATAAGAGGAAAGGAAACAATTTGAATGAAAGAACTGTGTACAGGTCAGACTATGTGAGTGCTGCTCAAGCAAAATATATTTCCTCATTTGCAGAAGCAGTAATTGGGACAGCACTCGAGCTCTCTATATAAACCTTGCTTGACTAAATAGCAACACCAATTTTGTTCAAACAATGTTACTCATTGTTGCCTTAATTGTTTCCTTTTGAGTTACAAAAATAATGCCTGCTCATTGTTTAAATATTCAAAAAATGCTTCAGAATAGAAAATAAAAAGTTAAACTTTTTCCTTCTATCTAATCACATCAGTTGGGTGTGTATCTTTTCAGACATTTTTCTATGAACATGAAAACACACACACATGCGCACCCCAAAAATACATCTTTTTATATGTACTTTTATATGGATGAGATCATACTGCAGATATTGTTTTGCAACATGTCTTTTTATTTGACACTTTACTGTGGGCATCTTTTGCACATACTGAGAACCAGCTCTTTTGTTCTCAGTTACCAAGGCCGGTATGGTCTCAAGTCCTAGTTCATGGCATTTTCCCAATCATTTAAATTCTTCAATAACTGGTTTTTTTTGGGGGGTGTGTGTGTGTTTAAAAAAACTTGACTTCCCAAGGAAAAGTATCTTTTAAATAATAAAGAAATTGGGGAATTTGTTTTCTTTTTAATATCCTACAAGAAAGGAAGATTCAATGTGACATGTAGATGCTTAATTCAAATCGCAAAGCTCTGATAACAAATAAACACAATCTGGTTCACAGAGTAGTTCTTTTTAAAAAAAACTACTTTATTTTATTGTGGTTAAGAACCCTTAACATGAGATCTATCCTCTTAAATTTTAACTGTACAATGTATTATTGTTGACTAAATGTACAATGTTGTACAACAGATCTCTAGGGCTTATTCATCTTACTTAACTGAAACTTTATGAGTAGCTTTTTTTATGATATCCAGAGTACAATTTATTGAAAGGAGATGCCTTGAAATTTTGATACATTTTTTACTTTAAATGTCTATTATTTGTAAAGCAGTTTTCGGATAATTATTTTCTAGAAATCTCATCTTACAAAGGAAAATACTAATGAAACAGAGGATTAAGTAAACAGACATTTTAATTTAATATTAAATATAGATCCTTGTTAAATCAGAATTTTTCTTCTAAAGACTCTGCATAGCCTCCTAGCTTTTAATAAACTGTGTGAAGTGCTCCTATTTAGAAGTTGGTTGCTAAAACACTAATTCTTTAAATCCTGAAAATGTACTAATGTGATTTTCTGCATGGCAGTTATGCACCAGTAAATTTGGCACATTATTATTAGACCTCTGTGAGGATGGAAAGTTACATACAAGAAAATATCTCAGTCTCTGTCCTAGGGAAATTTAAAATATACTGGGGAAAATAACTCGTTTTGTCAAAGAAATGAACTATATGGCTCTGTTATGTTTATCAAAAAGTATATGAAACTTTATTGTAGCTTTAGTAAAATAAGCCCTGAAAAAAATGAGTCAAAGAACTACATTCCACTGGGTAAGCGTTTCTGGAGAAGATAAGTTAAGTAAGGAAGTTAGAATTCACTGGCTGAACATGCACCACATTCAAAGCATTTTACATGTATTATGCTATTTAAAGTTTACCATGGTTCTATGAGGAAGGTACAATTATTATCCCCATTTTGCAGATGAGGAAACTGGGGCAAAAAGGGACTAGAAAAATTTGTCCAAGGTCACCGGAGGGTAAAGACACAGCTTATACTTATATGCACAAGATCTGATTCCAGACAGTTGAGTATCATCAAAATTTTGGGATTAGAACAGGGATAGGATAAGTATTTTCAGGAAGATTTTTCAAAGAAGTATCTATAGCATATATTAGAAGCTAGGGAGCAGCATGGAGAGTGCTGCAAGCAGATTGGCCATTTAGTCTAATTATTTCTGTAATTCTTTGGGTCATTTTTAACCTTTCTTCTGGAGAAGGCTAGGCGCATTCTCCTAATGCCAGATAATGAAATTGTGTTCATCAGAGCATTTGGTTATCTCTAAACAAACAATGTTTACTTTGTCTTCTAGATAGACAAAACACTGGTTATAAAACAAGACAGTCAAAGCTGCTCAATATCACAGTTTTGAAATTTTGGTTACATCTGTTTTAAAAGAGTCACTAAAACAAAGTAATGAATCTGGAGAGTTTATGGCTCCATTTCTTGTTTCTTTCTCTGTATTAAGTAGATTTTTTGATAACTAAAACAACAATGAGTTCATTAGCCATCCTGTTCATTTACTCACTTGCAGTCAGTCAAGATTTAATTTCCTTGCTGCTTCTCTTTCACGGAAGAGTTAGAGAAGAGTGAGTTGTTAGCTATCTTCACTTTGGAAGTATTAATACTGGATTTACTGAAGCATTAGTCTTTACTACATGCTAAGTATGTAATTTAACTGAAAAGCCTGCCATAGTGGAGAATAACTAAACCAAGGATATTAGTTCTCACCTTAACAACAGAATGTGACTTTGGGACACAAGGTAAATTCAATTTATTTTGTAAGTTGAACGGTATGGTGCACATATAAAAAAATAGCAATTCAAGCTGGTTAAACTCATTAGCCTTGGCCTTGGATCACACTTATGTAACTGGAATAGGAGTCCCTATGTGGCCCTGTGAATGGTATAATAAAAAAAGATACTTATCGAGTCTTTATGCATCTGATAAATAATTTACACAGATTAGTCCCTTAACTGTTACATAACAATCCCATAGGGCTGTTCCTATCATCAGCCTCTTTTTATAAAAAAGAAAACTGAGGGTTGGAGACGTGTGACTTGTCCGGGGTCATACAGAGAGTAATGGGCAGGATTTAAATCCAGGCAGTCTGACCTCAGAGCCTGTGCTGTTGCCTGAAACTCATCAGATCATCATAGTGCATCTTCCTGCGTGTCAATTTTACTCAGGGACAGGGAATCTTACATAAAAAAAAACTATGTCAATAAATTATGGAACACAAGTCAAATATTGGAAAGAAATGTATAGGTAAAATATATAGATTTTTAAGGGAGTTTTCTGCCTTAATTGGTAGCTTCAGGTTCTATCTTCAGGCTCCTCAAAGTACAGGTTCCTCTGCTGCTGGGGATACTAAGTGGAAAAATTCCTAGGATATTTTTCATTTAATTGTGGATTGAATACATTGGCATTTACTTTAAGCTCTGACCTCCCAGTGTTTGGCTGTTCACCAAATAAAGTCCTTAGGCATGTTAAATTTAATGAAAACCATCTTTTTCATTAAATTAGCTTGTTCTAATATACCGTGTCAATTCAAGCTAAGACTCTTGTGTAAGTCAGAGGAACTTGAGTCCGGATGTCCCTAAGGATGCTAATACCACGAGGACATAACTATTACCAGAGGAATGGAAGAGTGGCCAGGGTTGTGACTTAACTCCAGTTCCAGCACCTCTGTCCAGGAGTTCATTCACTTTTGTTCATTAAAGATGTATCGTAGAGTGTTAAGAACTCAACCTCTGGAATCAAATCATCTGGTTTCATATCTGGGCTCTTTTGATTATAAACTATGTGAACTTGGACAAGTTATGCACTTAGTATCCTCATTGAGGATACAGTGCTAAGGATGATATGAGGATAATATCATATAAGGATGGTATGAGGATGATAATGAACCCCTCAAGGGAGTCATTAAAATTAAATAGTAAAAGTAAAGCACTTGGTCCATTGTCTGATACATTGAAAGTGATAAATATAGTTATTATTATTCAGTGACAACTATGTCACTTACTACTTACTACAAGATGCTTATGCTTAGGGTAATTATCCATTATTAGAAGACCTAAACAATCTATTTACTCCTTAATCTGCCCCTAAACCAAAATCATTAACATTTGTGAAAATGACTTTCGAATATGTAACAATATATGTAAAAGTGTGTTAACTGCAGAATTGTTTGTAGTGACGAACGCATGGAAAGTCCTAGAATGTCCAGGAAGTCCAAGTCTGTGTACGGGGACTGGACTAGATGATCTCTAAAATCCCTTCCACCTCCAACAAGGACAATATTTTCACCCAGTGAGTTAGGCTTGACACCAATACTCTAAGCAATAGAAATGAGACAGGAAAATCTAAGGCATTGGCTGGGTGTTGAAAATTAGATCACATGCACAGTACTCTAAAATAAACCAACAGATAAAAAGTGAAAAAACGGTTATTAATATCAAGAACAGAATTCATTATTTAACACATTAGAAGTTTTTATATTTTAAGATACATGTAATTAACTGTATGCAAATTTTATATTCTTAACCTTCATAATGGTTAAACTAAAAAGTATCAAAAATAAACATGAGATGTGAGTTTGAGGTTTAGATAATGAAGATGTATAATTTAAGACTGTTAGGAAGTTTGAAAGCTCTCAAGAAAGAAAAGGGGCTGTGTGTGCTGTAAAACACTAAAACAATACTTGGTTTGGAGTTTTGTTTAAAACAGTGTTGATTTTTTTCCCCTTTGAAACAACAGGAGACATTCTATAGGTAGATAATGTCAAGCCGGATGAATGGCTGTCTGACTTTAGAACAATGAAGACCTATTATTATTATTAATATCACAGAGTTGCCAATATCATGAAATTTCCACCCTCATGCATGTTAGAGTTGGAAAATCTCTATTTGTAGAGGCCTATGATGCTTCCAAAATAGAAGTCACAGTATAGTCAGAAAGAAATGCTATGAGTGGCTTGAGACGATATAATAAGAAAGGTTTCTTTACATATAACCTTGATCGGTAATAATACCATGAAAAATAGCAAACAATATTGAATTTGAGATCTCTGTGCTATTATTAGCCCTGTTTTAGAGAGGGAGAATAGAAGCAATAAAAGTGAGGTAGTCTGCCCACCATCTAATACAGCTAGTAAGAGGAAAAGCCAGAATTCAGGCTCAGCAATTCTGACTCCCGAATCTGTACTAAATCACTTGGGTCATAATGTCTCACCAAGGAAATCAAATGCTGAAACTTGGTTATTATTGGGATTCTACTCTTTTAAATTCTGAGAAAGGGTTTTTAAAATTTTGTGTATGTTATCTGATAGAAAAATGACCACCGCCTCTGAAGAGCTGTGGAATAGGTATTTGTTCCCACCAGCAGGAATATTTGCAATTCCATAAGACTTATTTTTTCCTCAGAGGATGCATTTAACCAAATTAATTAAATATATTTGGGTATTCTGGATGAAAAATGGCAGGAAATACCATTTGGGCTTGTTCTACACACTGCCCAAATATAATGCATAATTTAGAAATAGTTACTGTAGTCATACATGCGTTTATGGACATCGCTCAGCATTCAAATCCTTTGAATTTTTCCTCTCTTTTCTAGTAGAATGAAATAAAATGCTTCCAAACTTGCAATTAAAAAGATTTACTTTATTTGAATTTTAGTGGGCGAATTCTTCAAATGAGTACTGTGGGCAAAAGATTCTTGAGCGTCCTTGTAAAAGTGTTCCTCCGTGATGTGGATTTACATTTTTGAACAGCGTATGCTATTTTTAAGTTGAAAACTAGCATCAGAGTAAATAATTAGTAACTAATTCTCCTTCTCTGCCATTGCATTAATTGTATCTGTTCTTTTAGATTCTATGCAGTTAAGGCTATAATGCCAGAAATGTAACTCACAAGTATTTCCTTTTAAAAATCAAATGTTATAGCTACATACCATAGCCTATTCATTTGTGTGTATTCTTATTTTAGGGATGAGTATGGAATGACATCATTTTGCTTTGAAAAACCAGACTGTGAAATAATAACCAATTTTATTACTATTCCTTTTTAAACCACAATTATTAACAGCTTGAAAATGCTTTCTATTTAATTTTACCAAACAGGTCTCTCTTAACAAAGGCGAGAAAAACAAAGGCATTATTTGTGCTCCTGAATAACGCTAGCTACCATTCCTGTGGCTGGGCTGTATAGACAGCCACACAACTGGCAACTCCACAAAATAGAAGAGCATTTGTGTTTCTTGTTTTGATTGGTTTTTCTAGGTTATTACTTCTGTTACTTGGCCCTTTCTGTCAGATATTTGCAAGAAGAAGTGAAAGGCTAAGGATGAAGATTTAGTTTCTGTAACTCTCCATTCCAATGAAATTCTGTTATCCAACAATTTGGTTCTATTTTCCGTTCAAATTAGGTGATTAAAATCAGTACACAAGGGAACAGCATAGAGAGTCCAACATAAACCCACATGAATATGGACAACAAATTTTTGACAAAGGTACAAAAGTAACTCAGTAGAGAAAGGAGAGTCTTTGCAACAAATGATTCTGGAACAATTGGATATCTATATGCAAAAAAGAATTTCAATTCACATCTTGTACTGCATGCAAAAATAGATCAGATCGAAATGTAAAACATAAAAGTATAATACTTTAAAAAAAAAAGAGGAATATCCTTGCGACCTTAGGCTAGGTAAAGACTTCTTAGAGATGATACCAAAAGCATGGCCCATAAAAGGAAAAAAAAAAGATGATACATTGGACTTCATTAAAATTACAAACTTTTTGTCTTTGAAAAACTGTAAAAGGCACTGTTAAGAGGATGAAAAAAATTAATGGATTGGGAGAAAATATTTGAAGAGCTTATATATGATAAAGGACTTGTATCCAGAATAGAAAAAGAATTCTTAAAACTCAATAGTAAGGCAACAATCTAATGGAAAAATGGCCAAAATATGAATAGATACTTCACCAAAGAAGATAAGTAGATGGTAAATTGGTACACAAAATGATGTTTAACATTGTCACTGGGGAAATGCAAAGTAAAAACACAGTGAAATACTCTTGCATACCTATTAGAAAGGCTAAGCTGCAAATTGTGCAACTATTTTGAAAAATAGCTAATTTCTTAGACGTTAAACATACACATACCATATGGTCCAGTCATTCCATGCTTAGGTATTTTTCTAAAGGAAATGAAACTATACGTCTATACAAAGACTTACACACAAATGAACATAGAAGCTTTATTCATAACAGCCAAAAACTCAAAACACAAATGCCCATCAATGAATTGTGATATATCCAAGCAGCAGAAAACTACTCAGTAACAAAATAGGAAAATGATTCTTAGGCATATAACAATATGGAAAAATCTAAAAATAATTATGCTAAGTGAAAGAAGATAAGCAAAAAGAGGGATATATTGTATGATTCCAATTATATAAGTTTCTAGAAAATGCAAACCAATCTATAGAAACAGAGAGCTGGTCAGTGGTTACCGAGGGATGGGAGGGGCATGATGAAACTTTGGGGGTGATAGATATACTTATTATCTTGACTGTGGTGGTAACATCACAGGTATATAGATTTATCAAAATTTATCATATTGTATACTTTATGTACAATTGTATCTATTATACAGTTGACCCTTGGACAACTCTGGAGTTAGGGGCGCTGATCCTCTACACAGTGGAAAATCTGTGTATAACTTTATAGTTGGCCCCCTGTATCCATGATTTTGCATCCAGGGATAAATTGAAAAAAATTCATGTATAAGTGGGTCCATGCAGCTCAAACCTCTGTTGTTCAAGGGTCAACTGTACTTCAGTAAAATTGTTTTACTAACACAACATTGTAAATCAACTATACTTCAATAAAAAAAGAATTAACTTGTTTATTCAGATAAAAATCTGTCTAGATGAACTCCCCAAAATAAAGAACAAAAAAGAAGCCCCCAAATAAAATGAATTTGCAATGGTTGGCTTCTTGAATATCTACAACAAAAGATAATGCTATAGCAGTTATCACTGTGTATTATGTATGTGTGTTTGTGTGGCAGGGGTGTGGGTGAGATTGCATATATGTTCATAACAGGGAAGGTGTAAACAGATGTCCAAGAGCCATGTTCCGCCTGAAATATACCAATAGATTCTGTGTTAAGCATCATCTCACATAGAACTATGAACATTTAACCCCCAAAAAAGAATATCATAAAATAATGAAACAAAGAACAGATTACTATGCAAGTAAATTATAGCTAGCCTTATGAAGAAAAATAGCATATTACATGCTAGCACTAATACTTATAAAAATAGAAAAAATAAGGTATTATACATAAATTAAATTCCTTATATGAATAAAATACTTATTTTCTTTTAGGGACTTGCCATTATAAAAGTAAGTAACAGACCAACAAAAGCTACAAAAATAAAAGTGTGTTATGAGATACTCAAGGTAGTGCATACACGTTAAAAGTAGATGGTTTAGAAGTCACCTAAAATCTATGGCTTGGGGAAAAATACTTCCAAATCAAAAGTCAGAATAGCTCATGAATATATTATCTTTGTATGAGGTTTTTTACAAGCTTTTCCCCCTTCTTTTTATTCTCCCTATTCTGTTCCAAGCTTTTCTGTGTCAGTGTGAGTGATTAAGTACTAATCCTTGAAAAGCATCTAAACAACCCTCTAAGTAGGTAATTTTAGAATGAAAGCTGTGGTTGAGTCACATTTGTCCGATATCATAAATCAGAAGAGAGGTATTTTCTATAGGAGTCACAGTTGTCTTAAATCAAGGCCAAAATTATTTTACCCTTAGGATTTCACCACGGATTAATTTCTTTCTCAGTTCAGTAGAAAAACAAGCAAGGGATATGAATAAGCAATTCCCAAATGGACGATAAATAGATGAAAAGACATTCAATCTTACCACTAATCTAAGAAATACAAATACATTATAATAAGAAATTAATTTGGAAATGTTCACTAAAATGTGAATAGTGATCATCTCAGGATATTTTAAGTTATTTTAAATTTCTTATTTGGAGTTCATTGTATTGACTTTTTTCAATCTACATGATTTTCACAAAATCTAAAGTTATTAAAAAACTGCCTCATTAGTTATTTGCAGAAAAATTACGGACAATGGATCCAAAAACAGAATTCAGAAACAGAACCAAGCAATTTAGTTAATACAGTAAAGGTGGTATTTCAAATAAATGTTAAGACAGGAACATGATCAAATAAATGGAACTAAGAAAAATAACTATTAGCTAAAAAAAAAACATTAAAAAACCTGGATCCCTAACTCATTACTTCAGAATACTAATTCCTGATCATACAAAATTTAACATGTATATGAAGGGGGAGAGGGTATAGCTCAGTGGTAGAGCAGGTACTTAGCATGTATGATGTCCTGGGTTCAATCCCCAGTACTTCCATTAAATAAATAAATAAACCTAATCACCTCCCCCCTCCAAACAAACAAAAACAAATAAACAAAAATAACATGTGTATGAAACAATTAAAGTACTATAAAAATATGAGTATTCATTAAAAAACATGTTCATCATTTTAAAGGAAAATAATAATTTGTAGAACAATATTTACAGCATATCTTCATTGAATTAAACCATTGAACTAAACCATTGTTTAGTACATGTTTTAACTAAAATTATAAAATGAAAGGATATGCACCCAGTAAGTTTTATTCACCATTATACCGTTATTGTCTACCACCTGTGCCAGGCACATGGCAGGCACAAAAATATATTAGCTGAATGACTAAATAAATGAACTTTACGTATTGTTGGTGGGACTGTAAATTGTGATAATTTTTCTGGAGAGAAGTTTGGCAATATGTATCAGAGAGTAACATGAGCATACAATTTATTCCAGCATTCCCATTTCTAGGAATTCATCATATGACTAATTTTTACAAGTGCATATAGTAGGTATCCAGGGGTAACTTTTTTACAACAGGAAAAAAATATGGTATGTTAGTGGAGAGATGATGTGGAAGTAGCTGCCCTACAATAGGAATCTGGTTAAATAAACTAAGGCAAATATTTCCATGGAATATGCATCTATTTTGAAAGAAGATGTTGATCATTTACTATGAAAGTATGGCCACAATTAATTGATAAATGAGGACATTATAAAACATACTGTCACATAGATAAAACAATGTATATAAATAGACAGCTGTGTATATGTACAAAGAAATTTCTGGAAGGAAATGCATCAAAATGCTAACAAGTTATTTGATTAAGACTGCATGTTTTTATTATCACTGGAATTTTCTATATTGTATTTTTCCTTACAATGTTTACATACTTTGACAATCAGGAATAAACAATAAAAGTAAATTCATTTACAAAATAGAAAATAATAATGTTTCCTAACTTTTAAAAAAAGGGCTAAATGACACAGCATAAATCCTATAACAAAAAAGGCAACAGAAAGGTTACTCTAACTTTAATATTTTTCCTCATTTGAAATGAATAATTGATCATATTTTATATTTTAATTTGCTACTTGTCTTCTATGAGCAGGTTTAGAAAGTGAATGTGATTAACTAGGTTATTTTCTACAGTAGTATTCCAAGTCACCTCTGGATTTTTCTGCTTCCATAGAACTATTAAGATAGCTTCCAATTAAGTCTTTAAAGTAGTGTACCTTGTGAATTTTTATTCAAATACAGATAGGAAATGCTTGTCAATCATAAAAACGGGCTAAATATGTTCCTTACCTTTTAATGAAAAGTAAACACTGGTCTTTTGGGTTGGACCAATGGAGTTGTTCTGTAGCAGAAAAGAATCCTGTAAAAAACAAGATACCTCTTTTTAAACTTCATTTTGCAAGTGTATTCACATATTACTGGACTGTAGATCATACTTCAGTATGGCTAGAATTTTACAATGTTAGAAGGAAACTGGTGGCAGATGACACTGTAAAGTACACCCTGATAAGAGGACACAGTTTCATCAGCACAGATTCCCCCTCCCATCCTGCTATTCGTGTAACTGAAAACTGCTGCACCAAAGTATAGAACAAACCGTCTGCTTTTAAATCATACTACCTAACATTTGAATACCCTCTTATTTTATCTACCAGGTTGTTACAAGCATTGAGAAGGACTACGTGGCAAATTAGCAGCAAGGTTGGGGTCTAGTATATGCCAGCTGAAAAAGAGAAATAGAGTAAAAATGGTGTAACTGACTCACGGCAACATGGGTTCGCAAACCTTGTAGATGCATATAAACCAGACTTGCCAAACATCACAGACAGCACTTATTAAAACTGCTACGTGTAATGCAATATGCCTGCTTTCTAGCCCCTCCCCCCTTTGCCAATAAACGACTCCCCTTTTATCCCCCCGGTGTAAAAACACATGCTCATAGCATATTAAGATAAAATAAAGAGAACTTTAAAAATCACCCATAATCACACTACCCAATGATGTCATTTGGAGTATTTTCATCCAATTTTTTAAAAACAGATTTTTGTCACGAGGCCCCTGACAAACCAAACGGGAATTAAGGATGAGCGGATGGGAGAAGGATAGTCCTCTTCCCTTGTTAGGAACCATGACTGGTATTTTTACCTCATATCTAAGCTTTTTTTTTTTTAAATTATAAAACTAAGACAGAGTTTTGAGGGGAAAAAACATCTTCCAGGGGTGTGTGCCTCTGCTACCAAGGAGCGCCTGGGAAGGTGGGCGGAGTCTCGAGGGGGGGCGGTGCGTTTGGTCACTCATTGGGCTTAGTGACTATCAATCAAGTTTGGCCAGCAAATGAGGGGCGAGCTAAAGGCACACTGGGAACTAAATTAACGGGAGGTCTGACTACGAGGGGAGGGGGCTCGCTATCCAAACCGTGAAGAGATCGTGGGGTCTCGCACTGCGCCATTCGGCTGCGGCACGCGTCTGTCGGCCGCAGCTGCAGCCGGGAGAGGCCTTGCCTCCTCCGCTCTCGCCCAGGCCAACACCGCCGGTGCCACCTCTGCTGCGATCGCCTCAGCCCAGCCCAGCCCCGCCCCGCCCTGAGCTACTGCTGCCTTCGCCGCTGCCACCTCCGCAGCCCGGGCCTCCGCCGCTTCCACCCAAGCATCCGTGAGTCATTTTCTGCCCATCTCTGGGCGCGCGGTCTCGGCGGTAGTCACCACCCTCAGTGGTTTGCAGGCTTGCAAAAATGGCAGAAGCGGATCCGAACAGGGTCTCGGAACCTGCCGCCCAGGGGGTTGATGAAGAGATGATGGCTAGCTCCTCTAGCGATTCTGGGGAAGAATCTGACAGCAGCAGCTCTAGCAGCAGCACTAGTTGCAGCAGCAGCAGCAGTAGCAGTGGCAGCAGCAGTAGCCGCAGCCGCTACTATAGAAAGAAGAGGGTACCTGGGCCTTCCAGAAGGGCGCGGCGGGCTCCGTCGGGTAGAAGTTTCGTGGATCAGCTGCCTCGGGCAGTTCGAAATCGTGTGCAGGCGCTCAGAAATATTCAAGATGAATGTGACAAGGTAGACGCCCTGTTCTTAAAGGCAATTCACGATCTTGAACGAAAATATGCCGAACTCAATAGGCCTCTATATGATCGGCGATTCCAGATCATCAATGCAGAATATGAGCCTACGGAAGAAGAATATGAATGGAATTCAGAGGATGAGGTGTTCAGCAGTGATGAGGAGGCGCAGGAAGAAGGTCCCAGTGAAATGCCTGCCTTGGAGGGTGAGGAAGAAGATGACCCTAAAGCAAACCCCGAGGTCAAGGCTGAAGAGAAGGAAGCTCCTAAAGAAAATCCAGAGGCCAAGGCAGACGAAAAAGCAGAGTCCAAAGATGTTCTGGAGGCCAAGCCTGAAGTGAAGGAAGAGCTTAAAGAAGCCCCTCAGGCAAAGGCAGAAGATAAAGAACAGCCCAAAGCAACAGAGGTGAGAGCAAGGGCTGTGGGAAAAGAGGCTCCTAAAAGAGTTCCTGAGGTCAGGCCTAAAGAAAGAGCTCTTAAAAGAGCTCGTAAGGGAAAGCCTAAAAGAGAGGATCCTAAAGGCATTCCCGACTATTGGCTGACTGTGTTAAAGAATGTTGACAAGCTGGGGCCCATGATTCAGAAGTATGATGAGCCCATTCTGAAGTTCCTGTCGGACGTGAGCCTGAAGTTCTCAAAACCTGGCCGGCCCATAAGTTACACATTTGAATTTTGCTTCCTACCCAATCCATACTTCAGAAATGAGGTGCTGACCAAGACATACATAATAAAGTCAAAACCAGATCACAACGATCCCTTCTTCTCTTGGGGATGGGAAATCCAAGATTGCAAAGGCTGTAAGATAGATTGGAGAAGAGGAAAGGATGTTACAGTGACGACCACCCGGAGTCGCATGACTGCGACTGGAGAAGTTGAAATCCAGCCAAGAGTGGTTCCTAATGCATCATTCTTCAATTTCTTTAGCCCTCCTGAGATTCCTACGATTGGAAAGCTTGAACCACGAGAAGACGCTATCCTGGATGAGGACTTTGAAATTGGTCAGATTTTACATGATAACGTCATCCTGAAATCAATCTATTACTATACAGGAGAAGTCAAGGGTACCTATGATGTTGGTAAAGATTATGGAAACAGAAAATATCGAAAATAAAAAAGAGGCTGCCTTAACGAATTGGCAAGAATCTCAAATAAGTGAAGCAGGTTTATATAGCCTTGAGGGGAAAATAAAACCTGCCCTATAACCTTAACACTAGTATTTCACACAGTCTTGTGTTTTCATATTTTCTTGGTAGCCTAAAATATTGTCTTAAAGTGTCTAAGTATCAGTTTATTCTATCTAGCCTGTTGTAGTGTAATATTCTTCAAAATATGTAAACTGCTGTCAGTTATCTAAAGCATGTGAGTTTGGTGCTACAGAGTTTTGATTTTTGTGAAATCCTTTTGTCATATTCCTCTTAGAATGCAGCTGTGAAAACTGTCAGAATTGTTAACTGAGACAAATATTTGCTTGAAAAAAAGTTCCTAAAGTATCAATGCAAGTGTCTTTTTTTTTCCTTTTTCCAGCCCAGAAGACCAAGGGTTTAAATCTGCTTGCACTAGCTGTGCCTTCATTACTTTGCTATAGAAATACAGTATTATACTAACTAGAACAGTGCATTGTGAAATTTGACTGCTTGAAAAAAGATTAATATACAATTAATAATGATAATGTCCATCAAGACCATACATGATATGACTGTGAGCTTGTTAATGTGACATAGTGGTTTACAAATTTAAGCATAACGAAGTTACTGTTTACCACTGAGGTGTTAATATGACCTAGTATTTAAAAAAATTTGCTCCTCTTATACTGTGTAACTGTAAACTAAAGGTACTAACCACATTTTCTTTGTAATATGTTCTATTTTGCCTTTCACTGGAAATGATCACTTTACATCCTTTGGTATTTTTTTTTTCATGTTCTTCTTGCAACCTAAAATAAATAAATGTCAAATAAAGTGTATCGTGTTATAAAAATCTACCATTTTTTCCTCATTACAAAAAAATGGGTGCTTATTATAGAAAAAGTAGAGAATCGGGAGGAAGAGGGACATTTGAAAAATTATAACTATAATTAACATTCTCATGCATTTCCCAGATCTTAGCTCTTTTTTGGAGGCTATACATTCAAGTGACTGGGACTGGGGAGGAGGAAGAGAAGGGGAGGAGGGAGGAAGAGGGAAGGGGGAGTAGGGTAGATGAATAGAAAGTGAGGAGGCAGAAGGGAGAGGGAGGGGAAGAGGGTGGGAGGGAGAAGGAAGGGAAAGGAGAGGTGGGAGGGGAGGGAGGGAAGTGAGGAGGGAGTGGGAAGGGAGGAGGGAGAAGGGGAAAGGAAGGAGGGTGGGGAGCAGAAAGGATGGAAGGGAATCGGGGTTGGGGAAGGGAGGTAGGCAGAAGTCCCTCACCCAGCAAAAACATCTATATAAGCTGTTGCTTTCACCTCCAAGAGTAGGTTGGGTAAATGACCCAGGCCCACCTTCCACAGTAACTTGGGAGGAGGTCTCACTCCGAAGTGTGGTTTATTTTTCCTTATAGGTGACATGATGCTTTCACCACTTCTGCACCATGCAGCTGGTTACAGAGTAATTTGATCCTGAGATTTTGCTTTGAACTTCAGGTGAGGAAGAGGCCTCTTAAACTCAGTTTACCAGGGAGTTTTATACTGGGCACCAGGTCACGAGCACAACAGATACCTTATTTCACAACTGCCCTTTCCCCATCTGCATATATTTTCCTTCAAGACCTTACAGGAAAGAGGTGTGACAGGAGGAGGACAGCATTTTGGGAATCTCTGGGTCTCTAGGCATAAAATTATGTAACAGTCTTCCCAAATCCCACCATATATATAGTTTAGTATCAACATTTATCCTTGCTTAACAATAATCCCCCTGTCCATAAACGTAAACATATTTTAATCCATGGAATATATATTTAACCAATCACTCATGTTTGGATATTTAGGTTATGATTTATACAAAATCAGAAAGCAAATTCTTGCTTTTATCAATAGCACTGCAATTCTGAGAATGCCTTTTAGTTCTTAGATTTTTGCATACATCAAGGAGTTGCGGCAGCAGATTTATTTATACGCCAGTGCCAAAACGAAGACTATAATAAATAGTGTGTACCTGGCTCACTGCTGCAGAGGTTCTCAAATCGGGTATATACTGTGCATGTCAGACATCACAGATAGAGCCCTTAAAACTTCTACATGGAATACAACATCCTTATTGCGTCTTAGAACACTTCCTCAAGTATTTAGCCCCTTCCCGCTCTGTATTTTCCAGTATTAAAGGAAAGCATGTCATTGTAGCATATTTGCAAAACAGAAGGAGAAATTCAGATAATATCAATCATTCAGAAGCACACTACAGAAGGGTATGCCCTGCAGGTAGATTGGTGTATTTTTTCCCGGTCCGTCAATTGATTAGGTTTTTATCACAAGTTCTTGGCTGAAATCAAGTTGGATGGGTGTAAAAAAGCTAATTAGAAAGACAGCTTATTGGCATTTTTACCTTTTTCTTAAGTCTGGGGACTGGGGGGCGGGCAGGTGCCAAGGACTTTTGCATCAGTAAAGCTAGGATTCCGGAAATGCCTGCGGTGGGCGGTGGGTGCTTCAACCACCTAGGCTAAGTCAAAGGTGACCGGAGCCTGGAAACCCGATGGGCTCGCACGTTCGTTGGGCTGCAGACTTGTCCATCACACTCGCTCAGCCAATGAACGGTGTCAGAAAGAAGAGCCGGCTGGGAGCGAAGCTCGCGGGCCGTGGGTAGGGGCGTGAGAGGAGTTGTGCGAGGTCTTCCGTGCTTTCTTGTGGGGAGTGCTGTTTCCTTTTGCCGAGATTCAAGGCTGAGGCCAGTCGTTCCCTTCTCGGCCCCCAGCCCCACCGAAGAGGTCGGCACCTCCTCCGCCGCTGCCATCGTCCCCGCCTTCTCCTTTGTGAGTTTTCCCCACGCCGAATCGGGCGCTGAGCGTCCCGGGTCCTCATTCTAAAAGTTTGCCTTTTTCCTTTTACGTGACAGACTCAGATAAGGAGAGGCTTTCCTAAGCAGCAGCAGGGGCTGCTGAAGAGGTAATGGAAGAAACTTCTAGAGCTAAGTGAAGGAAAGGACCACACGGATAGTCAAATGATGCAAATGCCCCCATTCTGACAGGGTGTCACGGTCCAGGTGTCCTTGCGCTCAAGTAACTTCAGCGGGCCAGTGATAAGATAGAAGCCGAATTTGAAAAGTAATTGCAGGCTCTTGAAAAAAGGGGAAACCTTCACTTGATGAGGTGTTTGTGCCCACCAGCGCGTGTATTAGGACAACCTGCACTGTAACTTAAGCACGGTTATGTATTACTTCAAATTTTATGTTTTGTGGTTTTTTTTTTTGTGGTGTATATTTTTTAAGTTAAAAACGAAATATTTAACTATTAAACACATAGCATTTAGAAGTATACTTCTTTTTATTGAGAAATAGTTGATTTACAATGTTGTGTTGGTTTCTGTGTACAGCATAGTGATTCATTTATATATATATTATTTTTCGTTATAGGCTATTACAAGATATTGAATATAGTTCCCTGTGCTATGCAGTAGGACCTTGTTGTTTATCTGTTTTATAAATAGTAGTTTGTATCTGCTAATCCGGAATTCCTAATTTATCCCTCCACCCCGAGAAGTACACTTCTTTACAAGAGATGCAGGACACAGCAAATTCTCTAAAGCATCTATGTAGTTTAGTCTTTTTGATGTCTTTTTGTCACATGGCTTTTAGAGAGTAACTGGGAAATTATCAGAACTCTTCACTGAAGCTAATATTTACTTGGGGAAAAAAAAGTAATTTAAAGGGCCAATTCATGTATGTGTTTTGCCTCCACCTCAGAAGTAGGAAGAGTTTAAGTCATTTTGGACCAGGTGTACCTTCATTATCGTGCTATAAATTGTGACTTATTTGTCATGCTTTGGTACATTACAGATTTTTATCACTTGAATAAAGTAGCATACAATTAAAATTTAAAAATAACACGTTAATATCAAGTCTCCTAGATTGCTTGTTTTTGAATTTTGCTTGACTCAGGGATTTATAAAGAAAAAAATAAACATAATGAAGTTGTTACTTTCCACTGTGTTGCTAATAGTAGTTAGTTTTTGCAAGTTGTTTTCTCATCTTTTATTCATAAGTTATGTAAACGAAGGTGATTAAGTATATTTTCTTTGCAGTATGCTTCACTGAAAGTTATCACTTTATTATAATTTTATTACATCTTCTGATTATAAAATTTAATTATAGAAAATTTGGAAAATATACTGAAAGGTATAAAAATTATTTTAAACAATTCTACCTTCAAAGATATCCACACTTTACACGAAAAGGAAATATCTATCTTTAACATAACTACGGTTCTATGTCTTTCACTTTTCATTTAATATATTTTGGAACCTTTTCTACATCAGTGCATGTAAAACAGAAATTTCTCATATGCACTATATTATCTGGTAAGGATAGTTCCTGATGAAACTTGTTTTTAAGATTTTGGGGGGATATTTTTCACCTATTCATTTTGCCAGGTGAACGGCATTATCACTTTTTCTCAGGCTCCCTCCCTAAAGCCTATGGATAGTTTGATTAGGGTTTGTTTGAATTTGTAGATTCATTTACAGAGAATCAGAAATACCATGTTCATTTTTCTTGTCCAAGGACAAACTGTGTCTTTCTATTTAATCAAGTATTTTTATAGCCTTCAGTAGAAGTTTATAGTTTAACCATTAAAACAGACTTTAAAAAAATTTTCAGAATCTGTTCTTGAGTTTCTTCCTTTGTCTGCCTTTTGCTTATGCTGTTTCACTTCTTATTTTTAAATCATCTGTGCTTAGGCTTTGTCCTCTTTTTTTGCAGCTTTGAATAGAGGCAACTGTTTGCTGAAGTGTGATATGTGAAGAGGTGGGAGGAAATGAGCCTGAGCATCTCAAAAGCTTCATCTCAGGTTTGTCTCATATCCTTGTCTTTCCAAATTGCTATATTTTCTGCCGGAAGCCATTTCTCTCCTCAGTTTTTGGTATTCTTTCCTTTCTTAGCCCTTACCAGCGCCAGCTTTGGAATGAGCAGGTCAGCATGACTCAGTGAAATGCCTTGAGTTAGGGGTGTTCTGTGGCAATCTGGTAGTTAATTTCTGCTCAATGGACTGGCCAGCATCTGGAGACTTACTTGTTGCTCATCTGTCTCCTCATAGTGAAGCAGTCTCTAGAGGCTCTCAGAAAATGAAAATGATGTGCTAGTATAATTTCCCCTTTACATCAGTTCCCTTTTATTCTGTGTTACGGAGCTGTTTCCCTTAGGGGTCGTTTCTTGCTGCTTTCGATGTCTGCCACAGGCCTAAATCAAATGTTCAGGCCTTGAACATTTAAGGGAAAAGCAAGCATGAACTCAGATGCTTGCGGGTTTTTTTTTTTTGGTTCAAATGTCATTGTAAATGGAAGATATTCTTTCCGATGTGTGGCTTGGACTTGTGGCCATTTCTTTGATTTGAAGATCATTTCTGTCTTTAATTTTTATTCAGATGATTCTGCATAGGCAGGATTGAAAACTACAGAGCACTGTAGAAGGGAATCTCCAAGAAGGGAAGGAGTATGTAGTGGTCTCTAAATGTATTGACCTCAGAAAACTTTTCTGCAGCACATCTGTTAATAATTCTCAGAACTTAACAGTGTTCCTGAAAAATCAGTTTGGTGTATTTGGCTTTGGCCAAATACATAAATTAGCCCAGCCCTATCTATTGACAAGAGCATTCTTAATCAACATTTAAAAATGTTTTTATTTTGAGACAATTAAAGACCCACAGAAAGTTGCAATGATAGTACAGAAAGGTCCTGTGTACCCTTCACCCAGCTGCCCCTAATGGTAACACCTTGTATGACCAAAGTGTAGCAAACCAGGAAATTGACATTGGTACAATCTACAGACTTCATTTAGATTTTACATTCATTCCTGTGTGTGTGTGTGTAGTTCTGTGTAGTTTTATCACATGTATAGATTCATGGAACTACCACTAAAATCAAGATTCAAAACTGTTCCATTACCAGAAGGAAACACCCTCATTCTAATCTTCCTGTCTCTAAATTCTGGCAGCTATTAATTTGTTCTCAGTCTTGAAGTGAAAAAAATTACAAACATGGTTATGTAAAGGGACTTACATAGTATGTAACCTTTTGAGAATGACCTGTTTTCTCTCGGCAAAAAAACCATACGATCCATCCAAGTTGTACCCGTATCAGTAAGTTGTTCTTTTTATTGCTGAGTAGTATTCACGTGTGTTAATCACTGATCTGTGACTCCTCTGTAGGGGAATAAAATTTGGTGGGAAGGAAACAGGACTGCCAGTGGCCAGAACCTCCCATAGGGACAAAAGAAGAAATTACAAAGTCCTTCTTCCTAAAATTTGAAATTTTAATAATATCAATAGAAAATGCTTATGCAATGCTTATTATGTATCATAAATACGCAAATTGTTATTCATATAATTCTTAGTCTTATTAATTAGGTTCAAGTATTATCTCTAACAAATGGAGAGACTGAGGTACAGAGAGGTTATGTCACTTGTCCAAGCACACACAACCAGTAAGTGACAAGGCCAGGTTTTAAAGTTGGCAGTCTGGCTCTAGTCCATGTTATCAACTGCTCTGTTGCACCACCTCCCTACCGTGCTGTACCACCTAGAGAAGCACCTGCTTTGTCCATACTTGGGACCAGATAGGGCCCAAGGGAAGCAGCAGAGAAGGAAAGGGGGTGCCCATGTATACAGGAAAACTAAGAATTCCATCTTACCCAGCAGCAGTGCCTCCTGAATCCACTTGTAGCTCATCTCTAAGAAACCTTATCAAGGGTTATAGCTTAGTGAGACCACTGCGTAGGGGTTAGCCCCTAGGTCATATCCATCACACTCAGGGGTATGATGGGAATGAGCTTAGTCAATTTCTATTTCAATGAATTGTAGGGTGATCCGTTACTATTAAAGATTTTTTACCTATCCAACTTCTTATATTTTTATTATTCCCTTCTGTTTTCCTGTAATTAGCAGCAATAAAGAGCCTTTAAATCAATAAGTGTAGGAAGGGAAATGAAGCTGAAAAAGTAATTTATTCCTAAGCGTCTTTGAGCAGAACCCAAAGGGACATTTACAGGAATTGGACATCATACAGAATGAAAGCACGGATTTGAAGTCTAACAGACTTGGTATTGACTCCCACCTTTGTCACTTCTTGGCTGTGTGACCTTATGCAAGTGGCTTAACCCCTCTAATCCTCATTTTTCCTATTTATAAAATGAGGCTGTTTCCTGACTACTTCAGAGAATTATTGTAAGGCTTAAATGAGATATTGTTTATCAAGCACTTAGCAGAGTTTGGCCTGCAGTAACCATTCAAATAATAATTATTGTGTAATTAGGATAACTGAGTTTTACTTGGTAAATCCAGGTAAAGTATCATGATATTAAAGATGTTACAATTGGTATTAACTCATCCAAGTTTGTCTTCAAGAAAGAAAATCCTCCTTCATGGACTTCATGTAACGGCTCCTGTTCTTCCTTGGATTTTCCTAAATCAACAGCTCTGAACTGATTCCTGGTAAACACCTACCTGCCTACATCATCCCTGTTTTCAGTCTTTGAAATCCTTTTGAGTTTTTATCCATTCCTCCAAGGAGTCAGTACTCTACCCAGCTTGTTGCCCAGCTCTATGTCTATTACATAAACTCTTTTCTTTAGTAATGTTGAATACAACCGGACCATTTCCAGACCCTAGATGTGCATTTATATGTAAGATAGTGATTTACAAACTATTTCCAGTGTGGCATACTTTCCTCCCAACCTCCTCTAGTTTTGGCCTGGGTATGAACTGGGGACTAGAAGACAGATCAGTGATTTTTGCCATGGTTTCTGAAAATGTTCCTTTGGTCAGGAAGTTTTTTTATAAGAATTGCTTGCAGAAGTTTAAGAGAACATAAGAGTTAAAAAGCAATGAATGGCATATCAGATGGCACTTACTTAAAACATTTGCACCGCACCCCGTAAGAAATGAAATTTGAGGAAAGTAAAAATCTTTCTTGTAATATTTTCCTAAAACTGTCACCACTATTTACAGCTTCAGGTAAAATATCACAATGTTAGATCTGCTGAAATTGGTATTAACTCATACCAACCGTCTTGCTTTAAGGGAAAACGTCCCTTTAAATACAATAAAAATAAGGATTATGGGAATAAAATGCATTACTTATAATTATTTAAGTGTAATTCAGGTTTTGATAGAGTTCATCAGTCTTTGGATTGAAAGACAAGTAAAAAAAAATGCACCGGAGCAAATTTATAGCTTAAATTTTTTTTTTGTTATTTTTGGCTAGGTTCAGGGTGCTAGGAAAACATTTCAACAAGCGTAATATACTTTTAAATATTGGAAAAGTTGGATTTTCACAGCATGATTACAGTGTCAGCAGGTTGCCAATTAATTGTTGGAAACTTTTGTGAGAAGACTACAATTGCATTTAATTATGCCAAAAGGCTAGAGAAAGAACAGTTATTTTAAAAAACCTGTGTAGATGATGAGGCTTTATGAAAATGAATCCTGACTTTGCAATTGAATCTATACTAAATGAACAATCTCTGAGCAGCTCATGGGAAAATATCAGAAAACTTCTCTAGCTTAGAGAAATCCCTGGCTGATTTTCTGAACAACTGTTTTGGAAATAAGTTAGGTCTTTTCAAATGTGTTTAGGTTCGTTAGTTCGTGTTATTAAATAGTCCCACTAGTATAATTCTTAGTGATAAAAATAACTTTATAAGACCCAACAAAACAAATGCTATGTATTAAACTAAACGTTTGGAGAAGTATTAACTTGGCAGTTTGATTTTCATTTCAAGACACTTTCATGAGGAAGCAAGAGATCACAAATGGTATTGGCATACCTCAATTACCATAATATTTATAGGGGAAAAGAGAATATTTAGTTGTTTTATTTGATGCAGAAACACTTACTTCATATTAAAAATGGCATAAATCTCTGTATTATTCTAATGTCATCATCTTTTTATTAAACAAAAAGCATTTGTGTATAGTAAAATGTGGTTGAGTCAGTTTTGTTACTCAGGGCACGTTAACAAATTTTCATCCACCAAAAATGTGTTGAGTGATTTTTTTTAAATGCCAGAATTTGTTGATGTTCAAGATCCTTCGCTTAGTCTGTCTTCAGCTTGCTTTGTGATAATTCTTTGAGGGTACTTGTACTTAAGGAAAGGTAGGAGAGAGAGTACCGGTGATATTTGTCATCCAGTTTTAGGATGTCTTGATATTTTCAATTTAAAACCATACTAACATCATTTATAAGGCAATATATAAGGTGAATAACAAACTTAGGAAAAAACCACTTCTAAAGGAAATGAATAAGCAATTCAGAAAAACACTTTTATATGTATATTAGTCTTTAGGATAATAAATATGAAAAATGCTCACCTGCTCTACTAATAAAAAGATGAAAATTAAAATAATGAGATACTACTATTTACCTGTTTTGTTGGTAAAATTAAAATTAAAAAATCCTGATCATTTTTCTATAATGTGAAGAAAATGCCCTATCACTTGCTGCAAGCGGCAAGGTTTAATCGTATACATTTTCAGGAGGATTATTTGGCAATACTTAATTAAAAAATCCTTACTAATGTGCATACTCTTTGACCTAGAAAATCTTTAAAGAATTTATCTTAAGGAAACAATAATAAGCAAAAGCAAATATAAGAATGTCCATTTCAGTGTTGCGTATAATACTGAAGTGTCTGAAACAATTTAAATGTCTGAAAAGAAGGGATTCAATTTGTAAGCTATTGTTTATGTTCATACAGTTGAATAATGCAAAGGCATTTAGAATAATAATGTAGATCTGTGCTGACATTGAAAGGTGACCGAGATAAATTATTTAATAAAAAAGTCTCTAAAATATGGAAATATATGCATATACATGTAAATTATATATCATACACAAAAATATTGACACTGAATATCTATATGTAATGGAGTTTTAGGTAATTTAATTCATGATTTTTGGTATTCTAAATTTTATTTAATGATCAGAACTTACTGTTGTGATCAGAAAAGATATAGCAGGAGAAACAGGAACATATTAGAATTATAGACAGTTATGTGGAGCTGTACAATCAGAAAACAAATAAGAAATTGTGAAGGTGGTATATAGGCATTTATTTGAGTTATGCAATATTGGTGACTAATTTTTAAAATAATGTACTAAAAGCATGCATACAAGTGTTGTTCCCTTCACCTTAAGATAAAATGCTTATTCCAGGCATGCTGACACTAACAGAATGTTTAAGATACTCTGCTTCCTCATTTCATAGGTGAGAAATCTTGGGCTCATTGCATCTAAATACTATCCGTGTTCACACAACAGCTAACCATGCTGCTTTCCCTTTGTTTTTTTGATAATTAACTATTACTATAAAGCCAAGTTTTTCCAGCCTCTTATGATCACCAATGGCTACTTTCCCCTTTAAATACCCAAATAAACCAGCCTCAGCCTTCCTTTCCTCATGTAACCTAACTGACTTAACCAAGTAACCAAGTCTCCACCCAGTTTCCTTTCCCAAGTATTTCCAAGCAAAACTAGACAATGCTTGGTTATATGTTCCAAAACTGTGCCTGCTTGTCACTTAGTTCTTTCTTAGAGCAAATGCTTCAGCCTTTTCCACTGGTCATATTGTGCCGTCTTACAACCGCTTGACCATGCTGCTGCCTCTTAGCCCAACCCATGTTATGCTAAGAATGAACACAATCACACCACAAAGCAAATCCCTGAAACACAGTTAATATCTGACTCTCATGCTTAACAAAGCTTTTTCTTTTGGAATAGCAGCAGAAAATGATCAGACAGAAAAAGGAAAATTTAAAACTAGTCATTGGAGATCCATTGTCGACATCTTTGCTCAGAGGTCCCTGAATGGCTGTGCTCCCTGATACCACATGTTGCAAGTGCCAGATCATTTCCCACACTGGGACCCCTTAACCCCCTCCTTCTTTACAGGTGACTAGGGTTCCCATTGTTCTTGGGGATTAGAGAAAAAAGGAGTATCTTCCTCCTTCCCTGTCAAAGGCCTGTTGTTTTCCTAATGGGAAAGTAGAAAAACTCATTTCCTTAAGCAGAAACTCCATCCTTGCCACAACTGTTCTAGTCACCATGTTCCAGATAAAACAATTATAATAGCATATTTCTCAGTCTGGATTTAAAAAAAAATTTTTTATTGAAGCATGTAGTTGATTTACAATGTGTTAGTTTCTGATGTACAGCACTGATTCAGATATATATATATATATATATATATATATATATGTATATATATATTTATGTATATATGTTCTTTTTCATATTCTTTACCATTATAGGTTACTACAAGGTATGAATATAGTTCCCTGTACTATACAGTAGGACCATGTTGTTTATCTATTTTATATATAGTAGTTTGTATCTGCTATTCCCAAACTCCTAGTTTCTCCCTCACCCCCTTTCCCCTTTGGTAGCCATAAGTTTGTTTTCTATGTCTGTGAGTCTGTTTCTGTTTTGTCAATAAGCTCATTTGTCTCATTTTTTTAGATTCCACATATAAGTGATATCATGTGATACCTGTCTTCCTCTGACTGACTTCACTTAGTATGATAATCTCTAGGTCCATCCATGTTGCTGCAAATGGCATTATTTCATTCTTTTTTATGACTGAGTAGTATTCTGGATTATTTTTATCTATGCGGAGTATGTGAATTGACTTCCGTGAACCAACAAAAGGATTTTGAATTACAGGACCTAAGCCACTTTTTCAACTGCTTCTCTTTCTCTTTGTGTCTTTATCTCAGCTCATCTCTCACTTTTTCTGGTGCTCTACTTTCTCTCTAGCTTTGTCTACCTTGTCTCCTCCTTCTCTTCTCTTTTCACATGTTCTCTTCCTTTTGGCTTCCTAGACAGATGACTAAATCAATAATTTTGCCTTGGCTTCTCTTTCTGTACAATTTTTGGGGATCATTAGATGTACTATAATCTGTAAAGATGAAGTGGAAGTCCCAGGCAGAGGGATTGTTTTTACTTCTAAATTGGGTAAGATAAATTTACCAATTAATCTGCTTCTAAAAAAATCCCAGCAAGGAAATAACTAGCCAACAGAGATCAATGTCTTCATAAGGATACAAAATATACCAACAGCAGTACCCTCAGTGGTAGAAAATGCCTGAAAAAAACTAAAACATCCCCAATATAGCCATCAAAATTGAGTGAATTTTGATACTGAACATAGTTCATACCTTTTTTTTTTTACATTCTTCACTTTGAGACTTCAGGATCTCTTGTTAGTAATTGATAAGCTGTGTTTTCTGTAGTTGCCACATACCTGAGACAAGTCTATGACTTTCTGTTTTAAATAATACTGAAGTAAAAGGAACCCAGCATTTTTCCTCTCCACACGCCCTCATTCCCCTTTACAGGATCACAGAGAAAAAAATCAAGAACTTCTCTCCTTCCTTCAACCATTAAAAGTTATTATTTTGCTCTTCTGTTCTTTTGAAAATAACGGCTTTATTGAGAGATAGTTCACAAACACTACAATTTGCTTTTAAGATATGCAATTCAGTGGCTTTTGGCATATTTACAGAGTTGTGCAATCATCACCATAATCTGCATGTTCATCACCATATAAAGAAATCCTGTACCCATTATCAGTCACCCCTTATTTCTCCCAGTTCTCCCTTCCTCCTGCCCTAGGCAGCCACTAATCTACTATCTGTTTCTGTAGATTTTCCTCCTCTGGAAATTTCATATAAATGAAATCATATGAAATGCGGTCTTTTGTGACTGGCTTCTTTCACTTGCCGTAATGTTTTCAAGGTTCATCCATGTTGTAGCATGTGTCAATACTTCACTCCTTTTCATGGCCAAATAATATTCCTTTTGTATAGCTATATCATATTTTGCTGTATAATATGGACATGATGACATTTATTTAGGTCATTTCCACATTTTGGCTGTTATGAATAATACAATTATGAACATATATGTGGGCATGTGTTTTTATTTCTCTTGGGTGTGTACCTAGGGAGTGAAACTACTGGGTCATGTAGGTAACTCTATTTAACCTTTGAGGAAGTGCCAGAGTAGATACACCATTTTATATTCCAAAGTAGATGTACCATTTTACAATCCTGTCTGCAATATTTGAGAGATTCATTTTTCTATATCTTTGCCAATACTTGTTATTATCTCTCTTCTTGTTTCCAGACATTCTAGAGGGTATGAAGTGGTTTCTCAATATAGTTTTGATTTGAATATCCTTGAGGGCTAATGATGTTGAGCCAGATCTAAAAGAAGATGTCTAATTGTTGATTATTAATTGGCTTTTCGGAGTGAAGAGGAAGAAAGAGTAGAATATCTCTTTCCTTTTAATAATAATAAACATCACTTCCAAAGCCAAATATAGATGGTTTGTATATATCCCCCCTTTTAAAGATATTGGGCATAACTGAGAGTCTTCACTCAGGACCAATGAGATGACATTCATTTTCTTTTCACAAACACCATTTGCATTTTTTCTTTAAGTTGAGGATTTGCTGCTTGGAAATCTCCTTAGAAGGGAGCTGAATGACATGTCCCTCCTTTCTTCCTCTACTTTCCACATCTGAGTTGTGTGTATTAGCTTTTTTATTACTGATAATATAATTTGCTATAAATTTAGCAGCTTTAAGTAACACAGGATTGTTATCTTACAGGTCTGTAGGTCAGAAGTCCAGTATGGGTTGCATTAGGCTAAAATCAAGGTGTCAGTAGTTCTGGGTTCCTTTCTGGAGGCTCTAGAGGAGAATCATTTCCTTGCTCATTTAGGTTGCTAGCAGAATTCAGTTCCTTGTGGTTGTAGGACTGATATCTCCATTTCCTTGCTGGCTGTCAACTGAAGAGTGTTCCTAGCTTCTAGAGGCCATTCACATGCTTTGCTTCATCAATCTCTTCCTTCATCTTCAAAGCCAGCAACTCTTCAGCCTTCCTTTTCTACTCTTAATTTTATTTTTTAGCTTTATTGAGCTATAATTGACAAAATTGTAAAGTATTTAAAGTGTACATTGTGGTGACTTGACATGCATATACATTGTGAAAGGGTTCCCTCCTTCTAGTTAATTTACATATTCATTACCTCAGATACTGATTGATTGATTGATTGGTGAGAACATTTAGGTTCTAGTCTCTTAGCAAATTTCAAGTATGTAATATAATATTATCAACACTTTGCATTTATCTTGAATTTTTTTCCCTTTTTGTATAGGTCCCTTACTTTATTTTTTGTTTGTTTACCTATTGTCTAGTATCCTGTAGGCTTTCTTTAGTTTATCAGTCTTGTGTAAGGATCTGTATTTCTTCCTAAAAAAGTTATTAATTGCCCACTTTCTTTCTCTTGGAGAGCAGGAAATTGGGCTAAGCATTTGCACTGTATTTGGTAATAATTCTTTCAGTGAGAGTTCCCATTTTCATATAGGCCTTCCCTTTGCATCCCTCACAGAAATTTCTGACTTCTGTGATATGTTAGGATATTTTTTTCCCTGTTGGTTGCTTGTGTAGTTCTGGGTTAAAGGAGAGAGAGATTGGAGATACACTATTTTGTTGAACAGTAGTTTTCCAATATACAGTGTAAAGGCCAGACTCATTCTTGGAAGCCCCTGTCCTTGAGGAGTTTCTAAGCAAAGAGTAGCTTTTTAATGATGTTGCATTCCAGTTGCTCAAGTAGACCACTGCTTGTATTTTTACAAAAGTCAAAATTCATTCATGGATAAGCTTAAAAACATTTTCTTTGCATACACAGAAGAGTATTCTTAGCAACATATTCATACCCATTTTACATTCTTCACTCAAGAGTGACCCAGACTTGGGATCCAAATACGTACTGCTTCTCCAGTTATTAGTTATGTCATCTTAGAGAAGAGAAGCACGTTTAAAACTAGGGAATATATACAATTATGGATCATGTCTCCGTGACCATATTCTTTATACCATTTATTCACCTTTGCAGTTAAATTGTGCATATATCCATAGTGGAAAAGAATTCATATCATTATGTTGAGTCTATTGTGGGGCACTTGTTAGAAGGCAGGGAATTTACATTTTTAGCAAAAAGACCAGAGTATTAATTAGGAATTACTAGCTCAAATATTTCTAGAGTGTTGGGTTCGAATGTATTTCCAATTATTATTTGAAAAAAAAATCAGTTTGATCATAACAGCCCCAGACCGTGATTTTGGCCACCTACATGAAAATACAGAAATGTGATAGGAGATCTTCTCCAGGCAAGTAATGTGCCTGTTGAGCAAAACATTTTCATGAATATTTCATGAGAGATACGGTCTCTGTCAAAATACATTTTCTGCTGTCTACTATCAACTCTGCCTAAAGAATGTAGCCAGCAGGTCTTATTTTCTGTGACCCACTAAGATGACTGGGTTGGGTAGGCGGCACTGCGGTTTTTATCTATGGATTGTTGCCATCCTCAGTGTTGGGCTGGGCCGTGACAAATCAAGATGGCTGAATATATTAGTCCTATCCTGTTACCCAGTGTGTGTCACCGTGCAGATGTAGGTTTATAATATTAACAACAACAACAACATATCTTCTCTAAATCCTCTAATACTTCCATGATGAGGATATTTTGTTTCACAGAAGCGTTTCCTTGTATGGAATACACTGGGAGTAAATGAGTCTTTTCCTAGAAGCTGGGACTCAGGATCTTTTTGAAAGTCTCTACAGTACAAATTTGTGTAGAGATTTGTGTTCAAGTTGAATTTTTCCAGATCAGAAGCATGTCAGAGAAATAAGTCCCATCAAATGTCACTTTGGCTCCCCCCCGCCCCGCCTTTCACCAGCTCTCTGCAAGTGATAGGCTTTTCCATAAAGGGAAAACATTCATATTTAGTGAGAAACATTGATGGAGATACCATAGTGTGGAGAGGAAGGGTGTTCCAAGCAGTAATTGTTATCCAATTGAGCGAGATGCTTCTGGCTTCTTTCACATGACAGAGGCCACCAAGTACATTTATGAGAACATACACAGGCATTCTGGCATGGTGTTCCATATTTGTCAGTGTCTCTGAAAGTCACAGTATTCTTGTAATTTCTCTGTGGTGACATATCTTTCAATCTTGTTGGCCCTCAGATCTGCATATGCAATTTTTGAAGAACTACTGGATAACCTTTAATAAGAGAAAGGCTCCCTAAATATCAGGAAGAAATAACACTTACTCTGACCCAGAAAGTATACTGATACAAGAAAATTGTTCTCCATGTTCCTGGCTGAGGTTTTCTGCTGTTTTTATCTACTCCAGCAGTTAGTGTGGAATTGAATGCTTAGAATCTGCAGGAAAGAATACTTGCCTGGCAGACACTTGATCCTGCCATGATTATGTGAGCTTGGCAAGATTTTAACCTCTGAGCACAGGGAATCATCATTTATTAATCTGCTTCATGTGAATCTGTTAACAAGATGAACTTTAGCCAAGAATATCCTAGTTATCTATTATTATTGATGTAAAAATCCCAGTATAATTGTATGGGTAGTAGAATGATACAGGAAAAATAAAGGAGTATTATTTAGTGAGTGAGTATTATGTTTTATAACTTTAAGTCATCCCTAATAACACTCCTTTTCATATTTGTATGGGGATGACATTCAGTATTGATGTGTGTTTTTGAATACTCATCTGGAAATTATCTCAAATTATTTCCTGAGAAATCTAGGCTAAAAGCCTCCCAATCATTTTGCCTTCTTCTCTTTCACATCCTGCCCCCTGCCAAATGAATGAATTGCTAAACATGTTCTAATATTTCCTTTATACCAACTCTCAAGTCTATTCCTTTCCTTCAGGGCAGGTAGACTTTAGAAGCTGACTGCCTGAATTTGAATTCCAACTTGGGCATCTACTAATTGCATAACCTTGGGCAAATATTTAACCTTTTTATATCTCAGTTTCTTCGTCTATAAAATGGAGATAATAATTATGCTTGCTTCATGAGGTGGTTGTGCTTCTGTGTATCCCACAGAATACAACCAGTTGTTTACTCTGCAAAAATTTGAGGAATGAATGAATGCCTCTCTATCTAAATTTTAAAAAATGAATCATTTTAATGTAGTACTGTGACCTTGGGATTACTGAACAAAGATTTTCACTACTTGGCCTTGCATGTTGCCCTGATTTGGTATAATATTCTGCGTGGCTTGCAATTTTTTTTCTCCTTTTTTAACGGAGTCAACAGAACCATCGCAGCTGCAGTTATTTTTATTGCATACTTACAAGGTGTCCAGCACAGAGTTAGACATTATGTGGAATATAGAAGAAGTGTATGCTGCAGTCCCTGTACTTAATGAGCTCAGCATCTAATTAGGGAGGCAGGAAACAAATTATGTATGTGTGAAAAGTTAAATAGCAATACAGAAATGTCAGAAGGATACACAAGAAACTGTTAGTAGTAATTACTTGAGTGAGGAAAGAGGGGCTTGCTGTTTGTTGATACACTTTGCTGTACATTCTTGTTGTTACTGTTTCTGTACTGTTTGTTCTTTTTTTAAAAAAACACCTTCATTGTGGTATGATTCTGGTACAGTAAACTACACGCATGCCAGATGTACAATTTGATGAATTTTGATGGATGTATACACCACTGAAACTACCACCACAATCAAGAGAGCTAACATTTCCATCACTCTTCAAAAGGTGCAGATCTGGGACTGTTTGTTCTTATTTTAATGAAATTAGTGTAAAAATCATAAAATTCAGTATTCAAATATGACATGTAAAGTATAGTTTATAGTTAAATTCCATTCTTTAGCACAGAGTAAAAGTGCATTTCCAAGGAAGGAGTGAGCTTCAGTTCATTATTTATATGGAACACATTTGTGGAGTACTTCTTCAATACCATGAATGGGGCTGAAATAATTCGGACTCAGCTTAACAGCACACACACATCGTTGCCCATAATTCTTTTTATATTGCTAGAACACAAGTCTAATGAATACTATATGACATTAAACTGTTCGATTTCTTTATATTTTCCTGAGTTATATATGCGTTGTAGGTTGACCAAGTTTAATTTAGCGTGTTTAAATTATATATATATTTATGTCTAAATTATACCACTAAGAGAGTAAGTTCTTAAGAAGCTTATTTATAATAGGCAGTAATATATTCAGAGTAGATATGACATCAACTTGTGAATTTTGAAAAGAAAACCCTATTTTGAAATCAGATTTAAAAGTTCATTGCTTTAAAGCTTTGTCTTTAAAAATGTATGTGGGATTTTTAATATTACGCTGAAATAACTGACTTATATGAGAGAGGTAATGATTAGCTAGTATGACCCATATATTTAACTCTACTCAAAGGATGTTTATTTTTCTCAGATATGTGCTCATCTAATGTTAATGAAGCACTTCCTCTGTGTCAAGTTCTGTGCTCAGTGCTAAGCACTTCAGCACTTAGTACCTCACATGCTGTGTTAGTTAAATGGAATATATGGTGACACTACAGGTAGAAATAAGTAGAGGAGGCATGGATGGACTCAGTGTGCCAGAAATATCACGTCATTTTCTATAATAACATAATCTCTGCTTTTTCGTCTCAATTCCAGGGGATGGTGGAAATTTAAACTCTCTGTTTAAGGTTCTCTATTCTATAGATTTTATGTCATACTTTTAGAGTCTTAAACTGTACCAGTATTTTAGGTGAGAGACTCTGGTCTTCAGTTACCTGACTATATAGATACCACTGAGATGCCCATTATCCTAGCCTGAGTGATGTCATGTAGGGAGGCAGACAGCTGATTTAGTGCCAACCCTGGACATAAGAATCTTTGCTGAGGCATGACTTCCTGTGCCGAGGGTCTCACACACCCCACGGTCATTTCCTCTCCAGGATTGTTACCTCTTTGACAGTGCTCACAGGAAGCAGAACTCAAGGAACCTCAGATGCCTTTCTCCTTCTCCAGACAATTGATTTTTCCCCCCTAGGTTGGTATGTGCATGGCCAGGCTTCAGAGGAACCCAGGAATCTCACTGGTTCAGTACAATGCAGTAGCCAGATGCTCAGGCCCCAGAATCAATAAGTTCTAAGTTCAAATTCATACCTCCACCATTTACTGGCTCTATGACTTGGGGTAAGTTCTTACCTCTCTGGATCCTCATCTTTAAATTGTAGATTAAGAAAAAATGCCTATCTTATGTTGTAAGGATATGAGATAATGCAAACATATAAAAGGCCTGGTAAAGGTGGTCTTCAGGGAATGGTAGCTATTCCAGGAAATATAAAGTAACCTCACCTCAAAAGATTGGCAACCACAAAAATAGACCATGTCTGATGTTACTGATTTTACTAAAGACTTTGAAGGACTCTAACAAGCTGGAGGTAGTATTGCAAGTGAGTTAAAGGCTCTGATCCTTTCTTACACTGCTTTAAATTAGTGCTTTTGAGTTGGTACAGATTGCTTGATCTTCTTACTTCAGTGTTTGATTTGCCTCTGATTGGTCCAGGCCCACCTGGTTGATGATGAAATTTTCCAGTTCGAAAGTCCTTTGGTCTTTAAGAAGAGTTCTAACAGATTGACCAGGCTGCTAGAAATTATCCTCCATTAACATGCTTGAAACAAAATATGCGCTTGTTAATGGGGTAATATGACTAGATTATGACTATCTATAATAAAATCAACAAAAGTGTAATGGATATAATGTACAGCTTTCTGGTATGTTTTTACAAAGGCTAGAAAAAGGCTATATTTAATATCTGAATATCAATCATTAAAGAAAGATGTATTTGTGCAATTGTGTAAAAAGGCTAAGGCATAGAGATGGAGTGGAGGTGGGGGTGGCACTGGCTTCTCTTACTACTGAAAAATAAAAAAAACAACAAAACAGGCCAGGGATTATTTTCTTTTCTGAGAGTTATGTATAAGATTGTTTCATCCCTTCTTTGAGTAAACATGTTTCTTAATGTATATTTAAAGAAGCCATATGTCTAGAGGCATGTCAGTAAGCCTTGTCAGCTCACCTGCACATTCGAAATCTAAACCAAATCTCACTAAAGCAATATTCCCATATGAAGAGAATTCCAGAGAAGTAAGGTCAGTTACTACTAAGTACCTTGTTGGCAGCTTATTTCAAAGGTAGTAATCTTGTCATTAGAAACACTAATGTTAAGTGTGTTAATGTGCTGTTTGATGACTTACATGGTAAAAAAAAAAAGTTACTCTTAGTTGTTAAAGTCAAGTTATTTGGACAAAGAACTGTTAAACATTGAGCTGGATTGAGATATAACCAAATTTATTAATATTTAAATATATATATTTATATATATATATATAAAATGTTGAGGTTTGCCTGTTGAAAGTGAGGGAAGGGGGGAGGGTATAGCTCAAATGGTAGACTGCATGCTTAGCATGCACGAAGTCCTGGGTTCAATCCCCAGTACCTCCTCAGAAAACAAATAAACCTAATTACCTCCCCCTCCTGCCAAAATAAAAAATAATTACTATAATAATAAATGAAATATTAAAAAAAAGGAAGTGAGGAAAGAGGGAGAAAGAAGAGTAGACTTATGTTGGAAGAGGCCAGACTGCCATGGATTGAAGCGTTAGTGGAAAGTAAGGATAAAATAGAAGAAGGTTCCTTTTTCAAGAAATGTGGTTGTGTTTTCACTAGAGGGAAAAAAAAAGGAGAGGCCCCCAGAAGCACTAGGTCCTCTAGGCAATTTCCTGTATTTATTTTGGTTGACTGCTAGTCTGTGGAAATTGAAATCCTTTATCCTTCCTGTCTTGAAATTCTTGTCTTCCCTTGTTTAGATGAAAGGAATTACTCCTACTCCTTCTACCTGTCTGGCTGCTCATTATCAGAATTTTTTGGTGGTTTGCTGTCTCTCCACCTTTGTTCCTAAGTATTAATATTTCTCAAGATTGTTATTAGGGGACTTTGCATCTAATATAGTCTCATGGACTAGCTCATCCATACTCCTACCTTAATCTGCAGCTTAAATGCTGAGGACTCCAAGTCTAGACACTTTTTCAAAGATTTATATATTCGTGAGGGTTGCAAAAATGTTTGTTTGTTGTAAAAAAACTGGAAAATACAGAAATATAGAAAGGAGAAAAATTGAGATACTCCCATCAGTCAGAGATAACCACTGTTCCTTTTTGGTGTTTTGTTTTTCAAATTCTTCATCACTCTATCTTTTTACATAGTTTTTGATCATAGTGTTTACATACTATTTTAATCAGTTTAAAGCTGGCTAACTTCTTTTGCCTTTGAAATTCCAGTGTAGGGGTACATTCAAATGAACTTGTCCAGCTCTAAAATCAGACATTTGTAGGTTTTCTTCAAGGGGTATCACAAGAGTCTCATCCACAGCACAATGTCTGAAATTCTTCTTTAGACCTCTTGCTTCTCAGTACCCTCCACTGCTCTCCCTTCCCTTCTTCCTCTTTGGTACCAAGCCACTCACAAATGAGCCTTTGCCCAAAGGCTCTCAAAATAGCACCCCCTCTTGAACTGTTTTTCTGTTTTTCTACAAATAACTAATTCACCCAATATGCCACTCCGTCTTGGGAATAAAAGCCTCCAACTTGTCATAGGACTGTCTTACTTATTTCTCTTAATATTATATCCTAGTTTCATATGTCTTTATAAACACAATTTTTGCAGCAACTTTTTAAATTACCAAGCTAATCATCTAACTTCCCAGCTTAAAATTTCCCATTGGCCGCTCCATCCCCACCTCCCATAGCCTCAATGGTAAATCTCACACTTTTAGCATAGAGTATAAAGTCCTTCACAGCATAATACAAAAGTGTACCTAATGCGTAGCACATTGTTGCATAGTACAGGATGCCTTTCCCCTTCATGGTCTGATTCCTGTCCATCACTCTGATATCGCCTGTCACTCCCATCTGAACTCTGTATTCTGGTAGTTCTGAACTACTTTGGGTTTCTGAGAAAGTGTTAGGTTTCTCTTCCCTCCAGCAGCTTTGCAATCCTATTCTGATGCTTTTCTCTGTCTTTGAATCCCACCACTCATCCGACCCCATCAACACACTCTATTAGGATTTAGGAAAAATATGAGCATTCCCAGAAAGCCTTGCCCTATTGCTGGCTGCTTGCCACATTTACAGCGCAACACTATGCAGTTATTAAAAGTTATGCTTGTTAAGTATTATAATAACAGGAGAATTGCTTGTAGTATAATGCTAAGGAACAACAACAAAAGCTGTATACATAATTGTGTCAGTAATATCCTAACTGTATACAGAAGACCAGACACAATACATCCAATTGTTACAGGAGATTATATACAGATAGTGCAATATTGAGTAATTTTATTTTTTCTTTATACTTTTTAACACATTTCCAAAATTTAGACAATGATCATGTTTTACTTTTTTAATAAGGAACATGTATTTTAAAAAGCCTTACATACCTCACCCAGCAGAATATTTAAGGGCCACAACTCACTCATATTTGTATCTCTAACAGCAACTCACTTAGGTCCTGGCCAAGAGTTAAGAACAAAAAAATTAAAAAGAAAGAGAAACTTATTTATTTTTGAGATTTGCTTAAGGAAAGTTTGCTATTAATTTATGGTTCACATAAAAATCTCGGGTCATAAAATTAATTTTATGTGACTTTGTCTGTCTATTATTAAACTAAATTGGACACTGAGATGAGAAATTAATAAGAGAAGGATGATTTCATGTTGAAAAATTGGTTGGTTAGAGACAAAGAAAGCATTGAATCTTAGTTCCAAATGCCGGATGAATCTGTTAAGGGCAGTCATGTTATGTGAGATAAGATTAATTGGTTTCATTGACAAGAGTATTGGTCTGGTCATTAATGATGGTGTTGGCTGAAAAGGAGATGACTGTCAAATTAGAGAATCATGACAGGAAAGTAGAGCCCACTTTTAAAAATGTAATCTTGTTGCTTTCATTGCTTATAGGAGAAGGCATGATTGATCATTCGGATTTAATTTTAAATCACATCTAAAACACTTTCATTGACAGCCATTTCACACTATTAGAGTCCCATGGCATTTGTTGCACTTTGATTCCATTTCAAATTCTGAAAAGCCATATCCTCTTTATTATTTTAATTTAAAAATTTGTTAGGCAAGTACTATACTAACTTATCTTCACTGTAAGATATTCAGAAGTTTATAGAATAATGTGTGAAAGTCATTCCTTACTGTCTTCTCTACCTCTTTCTTCTAAGAGGTAGCCATTGTTAAGTTTGGTGTGTATCCTTTCAAATGGTTCCTTAATACATACATTTCTGTGCAAATCAAATATATACATCTGTCTATCTGCCCACCGACGCACTCACACCTACCTACCTTCCATCTTTGTCTTTCTCTCTCTCTCACACACGCATACATATATGAACACATACAAATATCTGTATGTATGTGTATCTCCCGCACAAATGGGAATGTTTTGTGCATAGTGTTCTGCAACTTAGTTTTTCATTTATCAGTTTTTTCCCATGGTAATACAAACAAACAGATGTACCTCACTTATTTTTAACTATTGCCAAATATCTGGGCACCCTGTGGCCCAGCCAAGGTGATGCATAAAATTAACTGTCACATCTATTTATTCCTATGTGGCTTGTTTTTTTTGTCTAATATTATATATTTGCAATGTATCCATATTAATACATGTAACGGTAGTTTATTTTCATTATTGAATTCAATTTTCTGAATATGCTATAATTTATAAGTTTTACCATCAATGGACATTTAGGTTGTCTCATGTATTTATTATGTGAACAAACTTATAGACATTTTTCGTAAATGAGTCTTTAAAGTGTACCTCAGACAGGAAATGCTGTTATAAGGTCTGCATATATTCAATTTACTAGGTAATCCCAAACTGTGCTTTTTAAAATGTTGATATTTGGTAGGGTACATTCTTCCAACTTACTCTTCTTCTAGACTGTCTTGACTCTTCCTGGTCCTTTCCTCTTCCCCATATTTTCTGGACTCAGCATGTCAACTGCCACAAAATCTCTCATTTTTCTCCTTTACAACCTGTACATGATAAGTGCTTTCCTATATCAAGATTATAAGCAAATCTTCATTTTCTTCTAATACTTTCTGCTTTTTATGTTTAAGCCTTTAACCCCATCAGGAAGTTATTTTTGTTTTTGGTTTAAGTTTGGGGTTGATTGTTTTAAAAAACAGTTGTCCAACTGCCTCAGTACAACTTATTGAATACACCATAATTTCCCTACTTATCTGAATAACCACTTTTATCACTCACTAAATTCCTATATATAAGTGAATCTGTTTTCTCTTGAACTCCTTTTTCTATTTTGTGCCCATACCATACTACTTTAATTACTAATACCTTTATTATATATTTTGATCTTTGGAAGGTTTATTAATTTCTTATGGCTTCTATAACATATTTCCACAAACTGGGTGACTTCAAAACAGAAATTTATTCTCTCAGTTCTGGAGGCCAGAAGTCCAAAATCAAGGTGTTGGCGGAGCCACCGTCCTACCAGGGAGTCCTGCTTTTTGGGAGATTTTGTTCCTTGAATCTTCCTGCTTGGTAGTCCCAGGCTTTCACTGGTTTGTGGCTACATCACTCTAGTCTCTATTTCCATCTGCACATGGCTGTTTCCTCTTCTATCTCTGTAATCTGTCTCTGCTTCATCCATTTTTTTCTTCTTCATTTTTATAAGGACACTTGGTACTGGATTTAGGGCTTACCCAGACAAACCAGAATAATCTCACCTCACAATTCTTAATTTAATTCTCTCTGCAAAGACCCTTTTTTTCAAATAAGGTAACATTCACAGGATCTGGGGATTAAGATGTGGACATATCTTTTGGGGTGACCACCATTCAATCCACTACAAAGAACAAAGTGCCCTCTGTTGCTTTTTTGAAAAATTTCTTGGTGTATTTTTTGTTCATTTTCCCTCCTAGATAAATTTTAGAATAAATCTGTGAAGTTCAAAGATTTACCTTGATGTTTGGTTGTAATGAAATTTAATGTATAAATTAATTTTGGAGATTTGACTTCTTTATAGTAATAAATCTTCCCATTCAGGATTGTGTCCTATCCCTCCATTTTTCTGGAGTTTTTTTTTTTATTTATTTGTTAGAAAAGATCTGTTGTTCTCTTCTTATGTATCTTGCACATTTGTTTTTTTAATTGGACAGTTATTCTTAAGATTATTTGTTGGTATTGAGAATGTGATTTGTTTTCATGATATTATCAACTTGGTTATTGTTGGCCTACAGGAAAGCTAATTCCTTCTCAGCTTTTCAACTAGACTTTTCATGGATTTTCCGGGAAGATATTATAATGTCTGCAAATAATCACAGTTTTGTGTCTTACTTTCCAATATTTATGTGTTATCACTTCCTTTTTCTTTTTGATTGGATTAACCATGACCTTTACAATGCTGAATATATTGAACATGAGAAACATCATTGTGTTGTTCGTGGTATTACTGGGAATGCTTTTTTTAAAAATAGACTTCATTCTTTTAGAGCAGTTTCAGGTTCACAACAGAACTGAGCAGAAAATACAGAGTTCCCACATAGCCCTCCCCACCAACACATATATATTCTACTACCCTCAACATCCCTCATCAGTGTGGGATATTTGGTACAATCAGTGAACCAACATGGGCACATTATTACCAACCGAGGTCCATAGTTTACATTAGGTTTCACTCTTGATGTTGTACATTCTATGGTTTTAACAAATGCATAATGACACGTAGCCACCACTATAGTATCATACAGAATAATTTCATTGCCCTAAAAATCCCTTGTGCTCCATCTATTCTTTTCTCCCTCCCTCCCTCTTCCCAATCCCCTGGCAACCACCATCTTTTTATTTTTTCTGTAGCTGTGCCTTTTCCAGAATGTTATTTGGTTGGAATTGTATAGTTTGTAGCCTTTTCAGACTGGCTTCTTTCATTTAGTACTGTGTCTTTTAAGTTTCTTCCATGTCTTTCATGGCTTGATAGATCTTTTTTTTTACTGCACGTATATTTTTAAATTTACATGTATGTACTGTTCATTGTTTCTAAGAACATTTAGAGCTTTAGTTTTTTAAACTTACATATTTATCAAAGGAATAAAGCCAACCACAAAATAAGAATTAATTCAAAAAGGTACATACACCCCGCTATTAACAGCAACATTATTTATAATTGCCAAGATGTGGAAGTATCCTAAGTGCACATTAATAGTTGAATAGATAATGGAGATGCAGCATATGTATATATGTAATGGAATACAACTCACCCATAAAACAGAAGGATATTTTGCCATTTGTGGCCCTTCATTCACTTTTTTTTTCACTTCAAAAACTAGAATGGGAATGCTTTTAATATATGATCATTGCTGCAGTTTTCTTTTGGGTACCTTTAATCACATTTAGGAAGTGCCTTATTTTTCATTCATATTTTGTTGGTTGTTACTTGTTTGCCTTCATGTGGTTCTTTCAAATCAAATTAGTATTGTACTTTATTGTGTCGTGGCACCAATTGAGATGTTCATGTGAGTGTTTTTCTTTAACCTTCAAATTTATCTTCTTAATGTTGAACCACGAGTGTATTTCTATGATAAACTTATTTAATCACAGTGTATTATTCAGTATATATTTCAAATTTTGTCATCTGTGTTTCTAAATGAAGTTCAACTATTATTTTCTTTACTTCCACCCTCCTCCTTTCTGTTCTTTTTGTGTTCTGCTGCCCAATTTTGCCATTAGGGTGTGCTAGCCTCATGAGTTGGGTAGCTTCTCATCTTTTCCTATGTTTAATAATAAAGGTGTCTGAGCCTGGTGTAGCTATGACAGGTAGATAGTTCACACTTTGACCACTTCAGCTATAGTTATTAGAATACTCAGATTGCCTACCTCTTTGTGAATGACTGAGTGTAAATTTTCCTAGAAAATAATCAATTTAACCTAAAAACTTACATTAATTGATATAAAACTATATGTGTATATTTTACTCTTTAAACCTTCTCCATATCCACCATTATTAGTTGTCTCTAATTTTCCTAGGGTACCCTTTTGCACTTTGTGTGTTCTGACTACATTTGCAGTTTCTCTTGCCTTCACAATGCTCTTTCTGGATCATATTTTAAGCTGTTGATATTGTTCTTCTGTTTCTCAATAAATGTATCATGCCATATGCTCTTAATTTTCTAGAAAGTTCTGTTTCTGGTACCTTATAGTTCGCTGTCTTGTTTTCTAGTGTTCTCAGGTATTTATTCTTTCTAAAAAATATTTTCTGGCACTTTAAAAGACTTGGAGCAATAAAATAGATGAATTCATATTTTGCGTCTTACATGTGAATATCCAACTCCATCTGCTAAATGCTCCTAAATCTGGTTTCATTTTCTTTGGACTATTTGATAAACCACATGCTCCATTTCTTTAGTATCCCAGATAATTGCATTTACTGTAGTTCCTTTAAAAATAATATATAATCATGCTTTGTTCTCTGTAGAGAAGCTAGAGTGTTAGGCAAATATGAGGGAAGGTTTGTTTTAACTTGTATTTGAATATGAGTGGTAACTAGTAGGATTAAGGTGCTAAGTGACTGAGACATTTAAACTTGCGTAATTTATATTAAAAGAAAGTTTGGCTTTTTCATATAATACTGGCTGCCCTTGATTCTGCCTCTCAGATTTTAAACAAGACACATTCTCTTCTTATGGCCTCAAGCAGCCTCTCAGTGCTACCTATCCCAAATCTCATCACACCATAGTGCAATAATAATAAAAAAGTATATACAACCACAGCATTTTATGCTCCCTCAGCACAGGGTCATCTTTGTGACTTGAAGGCTCCAGCACAGGGACTTGCATGCAGTAAATATTTGTTGCACTTAAATCTACTCTTTTGGATTTTCATAACCCAAGTGCCAGCTGGGATCACTCTGCCCATTACACCTGGGAAAGGCCATCTCAAATCTCCTTTGCTCACCTTGTGGAAACTCTAATGCTCTTGCAAAGATTTCTGTAAATTCCTGGAGACTCTGACTCGGATTTCTAACCTCTGCTGAATTCTCCATTTTATGTCTTACTCTAATTTTATATCGTATTGGCTTCCCCCACCCCACCCCACCCCCTGCCAAATGACACTCACATGAAACGACTCTGTCTAGTGGATTTTTATTAACAATTCAGGGCTATTAATGAGAGGAGTTATACTATACTAAATATATAATTTAAAATAGAATTTTGTATTTCCGCATTTTTTAAAAAGTCCCTTGGCCATTTCTGTCATTTCAGGTACTGATCATTTGTCATATTGTCTGGCCCTGTCTTTGTCTTTTTCTGGCTCTTTCACATTTTCTCACTGCTCTCCCCACCTCACCTCTGATTCTGTTAATGTATTATACAGAACAGTTTAAAAACCTCAGTGTTGAGTCCTTTCAGCAGTTATCAGAGCTTTGTAATTATAGAGACTTAACTACATCACTTTTTCAGAGGTGATCAGGTTCTGGGGAATTATTGCTAACCAAACACACATGAATCTGACATGTCCAGAATGCCTATTTAAATATTTCTAATATGAAATATACCTTCTCAGTAATCTGAGAACATGCTCTGAATCTCAGGTAAATTTCACTGGCTCCAAAAGTTAAACTTAACTCAACATTCCTCCCATGAATGGAGTTCAAAGATAACTTTCTATCTGGAGACTTAATTAGATTTGTATCCTTAAATTCATAACACATCGACAGATTAATCTTAATGTCCAATAACATATGCAATTAAACAAAGTATAATTTTATTTCAGGATAGTCACCATAGTACATTTATCATGTTTATACTGTGTGTCACAGAAAGGCCCACTTATCTTGACCCTAGATTTTGGAGTCCATATTTTTGGGGGGATCCCAAATCATCCTATTCATCGATGTCAGTGACCCTAAACTGCTAATATTAATGTCTGTGTTCAAAATTTGAGTTCATGATCTTTGAACTTAGTATCAGCTATACTGTAGACATTAAAAAGCCAGAGGAAATGATCAGACATGCTCTTCATATGATTCAGTCCATCAAATATATGTGGAATGTTTGGTAACTGAAAAGTACAGAGGAGAATTAGTAAGACATGATTCCTGTCTTTGAGAAAATTATAGATAGTAGGTGACAGAGGTGCATTCCTTGAAGGAACGTCTAAGGAACAGTGCCTGTTCTTTGGATGCCAAAGACTCCATTCTCCTGTAACTTAAGTGTTTATCTTTGTTAGATAACTCTAATAGAGTCTTTTCTAACCTTTTTGGTCTAAAACCATGATAGCCACTTTCGTGTTTCTTGAATACAGTAACTGTGCTCTTGCCTTTGAACCTTTGCGTTGATCGTTCCCTCTGCCTGGAACATCACACCCGTAGATAGCCACATGCTTGTCCCCTCACTTTATTCAGGTCTCTGCTCAAATGTTACCTCAACATGAAAGATTTCCCTGACCATCCTATGTGTCATTCTCTAATGTATGCTCTTAGCCTGTTTTACCTTTTTAGCATTTTAAAAAAATTGAAGTATAGTTGATTTACGATGTTGTGTTAGTTTTGGTGTACAGCATAGTGATTCAGTTATATATATATATATATATATATATATATAACATATATGTCTGTATATACACATATACATATATACTTATTCTTTTTCATTATGGGTTATTACAAGATATTGAATATAGTTCCCTGTGCTATACAGTAGGACCTGTTGTTTCTGTATTTTATATATAGTAGTTTGTATCTGCTAATCCCAAACTCCTAATTTATCCCTACCCCTCTTTCCCCTTTGGTAGCCATAAGTCTGTTTTCTATGCCTGTGAATCTGTTTCTGTTTTGTCAGTAAGTTCATTTGTCTCACCTTTTTAGATTCTGCATATAAGTGATATCATATGATATTTGTCTTTCTCTGTCTGGCTTACTTCACTTAGAATGACATTCTCCAGGTCCATCCATGTTGCTGCAAATGGCACTATTTTATTCTTTTTTATGGCTGAGTAGTATTCCATTGTATAAATACACCACAATTTCTTTATCCAATCATCTATGGATGGACATTTAGGTTGTTTCCATGTCTTGGCTATTGTAAATAGTGCTGCTATGAACATTGGGGTGCATGGATCTTTTCAAATTAGACTTTTTCTCTGGATATATGCAAGGAGTGGCATTACTGGATCACAGGGTAGGTCTATCTTTAGTTTTATAAGGACCATCCATACTGTTTTCCACAGTGGCTACACCAAATTACATTCCCATCAGCTGCCTGCTTTTTTTTTAAAATCTTGACACTTACCATCATGTGTTCTTCATCCTAACTCAAATATAAGCTCAATAAAAGGACTTTCTATATTTTTCACTGTCAAATCTCCAGCACCTAGAATGTCTGGCATAGTAGGCACCCAAGATTTGCTAAATGATGAATTATTAATATATAATTCCTTGAACCTGTCTAGGGAGAAAAAAAACCATTTTGTCATTATTTGTATGATATATAATAGACAAAGTGATTTTAAGTTAAAATGTTTTATTTTAGATCAGTCCATTGTGAAAGATTTACTATATAAAATACATTTAAAACAATTTTTAATCATATTAAATTACAAAGACAAATTTCTGTTTGTCTCCATTTAATAAGCCATGTATATTCTCTAATTTACTTAAATTAATTATGTAAGAAGCAGCATGATATGTGAACTGATTTTTTTAAGTTATGTAAGAAATTCTTATATATTGGTCTTACAAATTTAACTGCTTTATTTTTTATAATTTGCCTTTAATATATCAAAATAATGAGATAATAATAGTAACAGTAGCTAACACTATATAACTTATTGTTCCCAGGCACTGTTCCAAGCACTTTGCATGTAATAACTCATTTAACCCTCACAACAGCCTCGTGAAATATATACTATTATTATTCCCATTTTTGAAATGAGGAAGCTAAGGCACAGATATATTAAGTGTGCCCAAATTACCACAAGTTCTAACTCAGAATTTAGTCTGATATTTTTTGCAGGAAGTTACCTACAAGTAATGAATTGCAGGTGTGAATTGTTTGAAGTGTAGTTGTTTTACATTATTAGTTTCAGGTGTACAATATAGTGATTCAATATTTTTTATAGATTATACTCCATATAAAGTTATTGTACAGTATTGGCTTTGTTCCCTGTGCTGTGTGTTACATCCTTGTGTTTTATTTATTTTACATCCCTAGTAGTGTGTATCTCTTAATCCTCTTCCTATCTTGCCCTTTCCCAATCTGTCTCCCCACCGGTAACCACTAGTTTGTTCTTTGTATCTGTGTGTTTGTTTCTGTTTCATTATATTCATTTGTTTTATTTTTTAGATTCTACATGTAAGTGAAAATACACAGTATTTGTCTTACTCTGCCTTATTTAGCTAAGCATAATAGCCTCTAGGCCTATTCATGTTGTTGCAAATGGCAACATTTCCTTCTTTTTTATGGCTGAGTAATATTTCTCTCTCTGTGTGTGTGTGTGTGTGTGTGTGTGTGTGTGTGTATACACTGCACCTTCTTTATCCATTCATCTGTTGATGGACACTTACATTACTTCCATTTCTTATAAATAATGCTGCTGTGAACATTGGGGTGCATATATCTTTTTAAATTAGTATTTTTGTTTTCTTTGAATATATACCCTGGAGTGGAATTTTGAGGAATCTGTATACTGTTTTCCAGAGTGGCTGTGCCAATTTTCATTCCCACCAACAGTGTACTAAGGACTTGTGTGAAGTGTGGACTGTTATTATTCCTAATAATTAAAAACCAAAATTGTGTTTAGTCATCACTACGTTTTCTCCTTTTTACACTAGTTTTTGAAATAGAAGTATTTTGATATGTTGAATGAAAACATTTTGATTAGATTATTGCAATGTAGGGGTTTGGTTGAGATAATCTCAAAGCAAATTTGCATCCATATTATCAGTACCATGCTCCTTATGCTTCATATATTTGACTAATTGTTCACAATGGGTGAAAGTTTTTAAAAACAATATGGCTTAGAGTGAAAACTATTTAAAATAAAATAATATTTAAAACCACTGTCAAAGCAAGCATTGATAAGCTTTATGATAAAACAGTTGAGTCTCTAAATCATGGGTATCATGAACATGTTTACCTGATCTCCACTAACATGTCTGCTCATTCCATATTGACTTGGAGTCTTCAATTTTTCCATTTTTTAAAGGGAATATTTTAATAACATTTTATTTTTAAAATTAATAACTATAATCAACCTTCTGGCATACTGATGGTTATGAAATGCCACTTACATATTATATACATAATTTAAACATATACAAGCATATAAATTATATATATATATATATATGTAAATAAATGAATTGCTGGGTTGTTTGTATGATTTTCAACTTTCAAGGCAGTGCTGGTCTTTTTTCTCATGTATGCTAATTTACATTTATACCAGCAATTTATAAGAGATCTTTGAGGTCAAAAGATACTTACTTATATTTTCTGCTTAAAGTTTTAAGGCGTTGTTTTTGACAAATTAAATTTGGAATTCGTTTTTATATATGGAATTAGGCCAGGATACAGTTTCATTTTTTTTCCATAAAGGTGTCTTTTCCAGGTCTCTTTATTGGATGGTTCTTCCTTACCCACTGATCTTCTATGCCATCTTTGTCATAAATAGCATTATACATATGAATGGGTCTCTTTCTCTATTACATTCCATGGGGAAATTTGTCAGTTCTGCTGACAATACCACAGTGTCCTGATGACTATCACATCATAATTATACCTAATATTTACTTTGATATTATCCCTCTCTTTATTCTTCCTATTTCTATTTAAATTTTAGAATAAGCTTGTCAAGTTCCTTAGAAAACTTTGTTGTGGTTTTTAATGGAGTTGCATTAAAATCCAATTTTAATTGACTTGGAGAGAAGAGAGGTATCTACGATATTGTCTTCTAATTCATGAGCATGTGATATTCATCCATTTGTTTAGGTCTTCCATGATATATTTTAATGCTTTTTAATACTTTTTTATACAAGCTAGGTATATCTTTTGTGAGATTCGTTTGCATGTACTTTTTGTTTATTGCTATTGTGAGCATTGTTTTTTAACATTGATTTCTAATTGTTTGTTGCATGTAAAGAAATGCAGAATTGCCATTTTTAAAATTCATCTTCTTCAGTCAGTTTTATTGAGGTACATTGTATGTAAAGTAAGATGTAAATGCCACCAAAGTCTGGAAGATATGAGAGTTCAGTCACCCTATATTTTTTTTTACATTTTTTATTGATTCATAATCATTTTACAGTGTTGTGTCAAATTCCAGTGTTCAGCATGTTCAGCACAATTTTTCAGTCATTCATGGACATATACACCCTCATTGTCACATTTTTTTTCTCTGTGATTTATCATAACATTTTGTGTATATTTCCCTGTGCTATACAGTGTAATCTTGTTTATCTATTCTACAATTTTGAAATCCCAGTCTATCCCTTCCCACCCTCTACCCCCCCCGTAACCACAAGTCTGTATTCTCTGTCCATGAGTCTATTTCTGTCCTGTATTTATGCTTTGTTTTTGTTTGTTTTTGTTTTTTAGATTCCACATATGAGCGATCTCATATGGTATTTTTCTTTCTCTTTCTGGCTTACTTCACTTAGAATGACATTCTCTAGGATCATCCATGTTGCTGCAAATGGCATTATGTTGTCGGTTTTTATGGCTGAGTAGTATTCCATTGTATAAATATACCACATCTTCCTTATCCAGTCACCTGTTGATGGACATTTAGGTTGTTTCCATGTTTTGGATATTGTAAATAGTGCTGCTATGAACATTGGGGTGCAGGTGTCATCCTGAAGTAGATTTCCTTCTGGGTACAAGCCCAGGAGTGGGATTCCTGGGTCATATGGTAAGTCTATTCCTAGTCTTTTGAGGAATCTCCACACTGTTTTCCATAGTGGCTGCACCAAACTGCATTCCCACCAGCAGTGTAGGAGGGTTCCCCTTTCTCCACAGCCTCTCCAGCATTTGTCATTTGTGGATTTTTGAATGACGGCCATTCTGACTGGTGTGAGGTGATACCTCATTGTAGTTTTGATTTGCATTTCTCTGATAATTAGTGATATTGAACATTTTTTCATGTGCTTTTTGATCATTTGTATGTCTTCCTTGGAGAGTTGCTTGTTTAGGTCTTCTGCCCATTTTTGGATTGGGTTGTTTATTTTTTTCTTATTGAGTTGTATAAGCTGCTTATATATTTTGGAGATCAAGCCTTTGTCGGTTTCACTTGCAAAAATTTTCTCCCATTCCGTAGGTTTTCTTCTTGTTTTATCTCTGGTTTCCTTTGCTCTGCAGAAGCTTGTAAGTTTCATTAGGTCCCATTTGTTTATTCTTGCTTTTATTTCTTCTAGGAGGACATTTTTGAAATGTATGTCAGATAATGTTTTGCCTATGTTTTCCTCTAGGAGGTTTATTGTATCTTGTCTTATGTTTAAGTCTTTAATCCATTTTGAGTTGATTTTTGTATATGGTGTAAGGGTGTGTTCTAGCTTCATTGTTTTACATGCTGCTGTCCAGTTTTCCCAACACCATTTGCTGAAGAGACTGTCTTTATTCCATTGTATATTCTTGCCTCCTTTGTCGAAGATGAGTTGACCAAAAGTTTGTGGGTTCATTTCTGGGCTCTCTATTCTGTTCCATTGGTCTATATGTCTGTTTTGGTACCAATACCACGCTGTCTTGATGACTGTAGCTCTATAGTATTGTCTGAAGTCTGGGAGAGTTATTCCTCCAGCCTCTTTCTTTCTCTTCAGTAATGCTTTAGCAATTCTAGGTCTCTGATGGTTCCATATAAATTTTATTATGATTTGTTCTAGTTCTGTGAAATATGTCCTGGGTAATTGGATAGGGATTGCATTAAATCTGTAGATTGCCTTGGGCAGTGTGACCATTTTAACAATATTGATTCTTCCAATCCAAGAGCATGGAATATCTTTCCATTTTTTAAAGTCGTCTTTAATTTCCTTCATCAATGGTTTATAGTTTTCTGTGTATAATTCTTTCACTTCCTTGGTTAGATTTATTCCCAGATATTTTATTACTTTGGGTGCTATTTTAAAGGGGATTGTTTCTTTACTTTCTTTTTCTGTTGATTTATCGTTAGTGTAAAGAAAGGCAACTGATTTTTGAACATTAATTTTGTAACCTGCTACCTTGCTGAATTCTTCGATCAGCTCTAGTAGCTTTTTTGTGGACCTTTTAGGGTTTTCTATATAGAGTAACATGTCATCAGCATATAATGACACTTTTACCTCTTCTTTTCCAATTTGGATCCCTTTTATTTCTTTCTCTTGCCTGATTGCTGTGGCTAGGACTTCCAGGACTATATTGAATAGGAGTGGTGATAGTGGGCATCCTTGTCTTGTCCCAGATTTTAGTGGGAAGCTTTTGAGTTTTTCACCGTTGAGAACTATGCTGGCTGTAGGTTTGTCATATATAGCTTTTATTATGTTGAGATATGTTCCCTCTATACCCACTTTGGCGAGAGTTTTTATCATAAATGGGTGTTGAATTTTATCAAATGCTTTTTCTGCATCGATTGAGATGATCATGTGGTTTTTGTCCTTTCTCTTGTTGATGTGATGTATTACATTGATTGATTTGCGTATGTTGAACCAGCCTTGTGTCCCTGGGATGAACCCCACTTGGTCATGATGTATAATCTTTTTTATGTGTTGTTGGATTCTATTTGCTAAAATTTTGGTGAGGATTTTGGCGTCTATGTTCATCAGTGATATTGGCCTATAATTCTCTTTTTTTGTAGTGTCTTTGCCTGGTTTTGGTATCAGGGTGATGGTGGCTTCATAGAATGAGTTTGGGAGTATTCCCTCCTTTTCAATCGTCTGGAAGAGTTTGAGAAGGACTGGTATGAGTTCTTCTTTGTATGTTTGGTAGAATTCCCCGGTGAAGCCGTCCGGTCCTGGGCTTTTATTTGTAGGGAGGTTTCTAATTGCTATTTCTATTTCCTTTCTAGTGATCGGATTGTTCAAGTGTTCAGTTTCTTCTTGATTCAGTTTTGGTGGACAGTATGTTTCCAGAAACTTGTCCATCTCCTCTAGGTTATCCAGTTTGGCTCCATATAGTTTTTCATAATATTCTCGTATGATATTCTGTATTTCTATTTTGTTTGTTGTAATTTCTCCATTTTCCTTTCTTATTTTGCTAATTTGTGCTCTCTCTTTTTTCTTCTTTGTGAGTTTGGCCAGAGGTTTGTCGATTTTATTTACTTTTTCAAAAAACCAGCTTTTGGTTTGGTTGATTTTTTCTATGGTCTTGTTAATCTCTATTGTATTTAATTCCTCTCTGATCTTTATTATTTCCTTCCTTCTGCTGCTTTTTGGGGCTTTTTGTTGTTCTTTTTCTAATTGATTCCGGTGGTGGGTTAACTTGTTTATTTGAGATTGTTCTTCTTTTTTGAGGAAGGCCTGTATCGCTATAAACTTCCCTCTTAGCACTGCCTTTGCTGTGTCCCATAGGTTTTGAGTGGTTGTGCTTTCATTATCATTTGTCTCAAGGTATTTTTTAATTTCAGCTTTGATTTCCTCATTGATCCATCGTTTTATCAATAACATATTGTTTAATCTCCATGCTTTTCTTTTTTTCTCCTTTGTTTCTCTGTTGTTGATTTCCAGTTTCATGGCATTGTGGTCAGTAAAGATGCTTGAGATAATTTCTATCTTCTTAAATTTGTTGAGGTTTCTTTTGTGTCCAAGTACATGATCGATCCTGGAAAATGTTCCATGTGCACTTGAAAAGAATGTATATTCTATTTTTGGGGGGTGTAATGCTCTGAAAATATCCACCAAATCTAGTTTTTCTATTGTAGTATTTAATTTCTCTGTTGCCTTGTTTATTTTCTGTCTGGAAGATCTGTCTAGTGATGTTAATGCAGTGTTAAAATCTCCAACTATGATTGTATTCCCATCAATATCGCCCTTTATCTCTGTTAGTAATTCTTGTATGTACTTAGGTGCTCCTATATTGGGTGCATATATATTAACGAGTGTAATGTCTTCATCTTGTATCACTCCTTTAATCATTATAAAATGTCCCTCTTTATGTTTCTTTATGGCCTTTGTTTTAAAGTCTATTTTGTCTGAAATCACTACTGCAACACCTGCTTTTTTGGCTTTTCCATTTGCATGGAATATCCTTTTCCATCCTTTCACTCTCAATCTATATGTGTCCTTCTCCCTAAAGTGGGTCTCTTGTATGCAACATATTGAAGGTTCTTGCTTTATTATCCACTCTGCCACTCTATGTCTTTTGACTGGAGCATTTAGTCCATTAACATTTACAGTAATTAATGATAGATGTGTGTTTATTGCTATTTTGAACTTATCTTTGCAGTTGAATTGGTATATCCTCTTTGTTCCTTTCTTCTTCCTTTTGTGGTTTGGTAATTTTCCTTTGTATTATCATGGATTTTATTTAATTTTTGTGACTCCCTTGTAAATTTTTGACTTGTGGTTACCCTTTTTTGTAAATCTATTAACCTATACCCGTTTTTAATAAACTGATAATAACATGATCTCAAACCCATCCTACTGTTAAAAAAATTTAAAAAAAGAAAGAAAAAAAAATTCTATATTTCCCTGCCTCCCTCTCCCACTCTCAGTGATTTGTATGTGTTCTTTTATAATTTCGTCTTTTCTTTATTTGTAACTCATGAGTTATCACCTTTCCAGTTGTGAGTTTCTCATTTCTGTAGCATCCTGCTGCTTTTCTATTTAGAATAGCCCTTTCAATATTTCTTTTAGCATGGGTTTAGTGTTGCTAAACTCCTGCAGCTGTTTTTTGTCTGTGAAACTCTTTATTTCTCCTTCTATCCTAAAGGATAGCCTTGCTGGATAAAGTATCCTAGGCTGCATCTTTTTTTCATTCAGGGCTTTGAATATATCTTGCCACTCCCTTCTGGCCTGTAGTGTTTGTGTAGAGAAATCAGCTGAGAGCCTTATGGGGGTTCCCTTGTAGTTCACTCTTTGCTTTTCTCTTGCTGCCTTTAGAATCATTTCTTTATCCTTGACTCTGGCCATCTTGATTATGATATGTCTTGGTGTGGGTCTATTTGGGTTCTTCCTGTTTGGGACCCTCTGAGCTTCCTGTACTTGTATATCTGATTCCTTCTTTAAGTTTGGGAAGTTTTCAGTCATGATTTCTTCAAAAACCTTTTCAATCCCCTTTGATCCTTCTTCCCCTTCTGGGACCCCTATTATGTGAAGATTGGGACGCTTTATATTATCCCATAGGTCCCTTATGCTATTATCATTATTTTTTATTTGCTTATCTTGTAGTTCTTCTGAATGGGTGCTTTCTGTTGCCCTGTCTTCTAGATCACTAATTCGTTCCTCTGCATTAACTAGTCGGCTTTGCACAGCTGTTAGATCATTCCTCATCTCTGTCAATGAGTTTTCCCATTTTGCTTGGCTCTTCTTTATAGCTTCAATTTCATTTTTGACATATTTTATTTCTCTAAGCATTATCTCTTTTAATTCCTTCAGCAATTTGATCACTCCTTTTTTGAAATCTTGATCTAGTAGGCTATCGATGTCTATTTCATTGAGCTTTCTTTCAGGGGATTCCTCTTGTTCTTTTAATTGGGAAAGGTTTCTCTGCTTCTTCATCTTGCTCATACCTCTCTGGCACTGTGGTTTATGGAGTATCAGTTGTCTATTTTGGATCTTAAGGATTTTATCTATCTAATGCCTATTTAGGAATAGAACTTAGGAAAAAAAGAAAAAAGAAAGAAAAAAAAGAAAAAAATAAGAGAGAGAGAGAAAGATTTTTAAAAGAAGGGAGAAAGAGGGTTTGATAACAATGTATAATGAATAATAGAAGAGCGGGTTGAAGCAGAGTATTAATCGGGTGGAGACGTCCTTTTAAAACCTTTAAAAAAAAAGGGGGTGGGGAGATGAATATATGTGTTTGAAGCCTGTGTCTAATCAATAACAGGACATCAAAACCCAAGAGAAATAGAAATGAATTAAGAAGTAAAAATTAAGAGAGTAATTGAAAATAGAACAGGTAAAAACAGATTAAAAAAACAAAACAAAAACAAAAAAACAAAACAAAACAAAAAAACCAAAAAAACCAAACAAAAAAAAGGGGGTTGTCGGTGTTCTCCTAGAGTCTGTGTGCTTCTAATGTGAAGTCCTTCTGTCTTCGTCCTGTTCTGGAAGCTCAGCTTGTTTTCATAGGCCCTCCGTTGGCGCCCTCTTCTGTGCTGCTCCCAGCACCTGTCGGCAAGCAGATCGCGCCTCCTCCTAACACGGGGTCAGATGCAGCTCTGCTCTGCTGCGGGCGGGCGGGTCACTGCCCCTCCGGATGCCGCAGTCAGATGTTGCAGACTGGCCAGGCAGGAGGGCGGGTCGTGCCCCCTCCCAGCACCTCGGTCAGGGGTTGTGTTCCTGCCCGACAGGCGGGGGGCCGTTCTCCCCCTGCCTGCGCCGCCGGTAGCTCCGCTGCTCTGTGCGGCTGCGCGCTCTGCGCCAGCGCTCCGCCCCGTTCGGCGCTCCGCCGTGGTCGCGCTCCGCCCCGTTCGGCGCTCCGCCCTGGTCGCGCTCCGCCCCGTTCGGCGCTCCGCCCTGGTCGCGCTCCGCCCCGTTCGGCGCTCCGCCCTGGTCGCGCTCCGCCATGTTCGCGCTCCGTCCCGGTAGGTGCTCCGCCCTGGTCTCGGTCCGTGGGTGGGCTCGGGGAAGACCGAGGGGCAGCCTTGTCCCTGCTCCGAGCCAAGACCCAGCTGCTTGTTTGTCTTTGTGGAGCAAGTTCTCTGGGGGAGCAGAATGGAAGGATCTTATCTGCCCGGGGCTGTAGGCCCGTCTCAGTCTGGCCCTTGAGGCTGCTAAGGCCTTCGGTGCGGACGCAGGTTTCGCCTCTGCCCCTGCCTGGGTGTTAAGCGCCGGAGAATATGGCGGCTCTGCCTGGGCCCCGCCCCTCTTCCCCTAAAAAGTTTCCGCGGGTTTTTAGAGATGGGGGTATGCACCCTTCCCCCGAGAGCACATCAACCTTGCTGTTTTATGGAGGGCCCAGGTTGTTCTGTCGTGTACACCCACAGCCCCAGCGCCCAGCCCCTTGCCGTCCCCCGAAGCTGCCTCCGTGCAGCCGCCCCCGTCCTCCGCCCGGCTTGTGCAGCCTGGCCCTGCCCGCCACTGCCGGCCCGCGTCTCAGGCTGGGTGTCGGGGGACGCTGTGTGCCCGTTTAACTTAGTTCTGTCAGACAAGGGCTGCTCTGTACAGATCCGAGCCTCGGAGGCTCCCCCTCCGGCCCGCTGGCCTCTCAGTTGGAGAGGGGAGACACAGCTAGCAAGCGCCAGTCCTCCTTTGCCGCTCCCTCCCCGCTGGACCCGTCCCGCGCTGCTTTGCCTTTTGTTCTTTCTTTTTTCCTTTTCTCCTACCAGATTTTTGGCGTCTTTATCTTTTGAAGAGGGCGATGATCTGTTGGAGTTCCGCAGGTGCTCTGGTTGGCTGAGTGGGTCTGTAGATGTGGGTCTTGGTGTATTTGTGGGAGAGGGTGACTTACAAGCGTCCTTCTACTCCGCCATCTTGCCCGGAAGTCCCAGTCACCCTATTAAATTCATTCATACTTTTTTACAGTCAACCCCTGCTTCCAACCCCAGTCCCTGGAAGCCACTAATCTGTCTGTCTTATAGTTCTGCAGTTTTGAAAATGTGGTATAAATGGAATCAAATGTAGCTCTTTAAGTTGTTTCTTTCACTCAGCAAAACACATTTGAGATTCATCTATGTTGTGTGCATCAGTAGTGAATTTCTTTTTCTGGCTAAGTAGTATTCCATTGTTTGAATATACCACACCTTATTCATTCACTCACTCACTTATTCATTCCTAGTTTTTGCAATTATGAATAAAGCCTCATAATCAACTAGAACACATGAAACATTTTTTAAATGAAAATAAATTTGAGGTCTCTTTGGTAAATAACCTAAGATTAGGATTGCAGCATTGAATAGTAATTGTAAGTTTAATTATTAAAAAAAACCTGTCAAACTGTTTTCCAAACACATTGTAGTTTTGCACTCCTATCAGTAATGTATGAGTGTTGAGAAATGTAGCATTCCTGGCACGTAAGGACTCTGTCCTGTTGGCTTAAAACAGACTTCCTGATATTTCTGCAGCAAAGATGGGTTTATTCAGGAGCAGCAGAGAATTGCAATGTGTTGAGCCATGTGCAAGTCCCAGTATGGTAAGGGAAGGAGAATGCATTTATAGAGAGGACAAGGAAGTTGGGAGGGCATTAGTAAACAAAAAGTCTATGGCTTTTTATTGACTGAGTCCTTGCCATGGAAGAAGAGGAGTCTTTCCTCTTTCTGCTGGGCTTTGGTGTTGTCACTGGGCATAAGAGCTCTCACTTCTTGTCTCGTGACTCTGTTACACAGAGCTTTCTGTTTATTAATTTTTTTACAATCCAAACCTCTACACTAAGAGATGAACAAAGTCTGGCATGGCTTCTGGCCACGTAAGTCCCTTTCTTTGTGTTGATGCCAGCTTCAGGAGAATTTACTGTTTTTTCAGCCAATACCTGATGCTAGGCCTCCTGCCTCCCTTTCTTTGAGCAGCTATTGAAAAGGTAATTGTGAATCATTCCTCTATCCCTTTGAGATGTAAATATATTTCCTACTATGCAGGAGTGCCTTTCTCTGAAAGCAATGGTCTTGAAACGTAATCTTTAGGAAGGATAGGGCCTCTGTCTCCCAGTCTCTGTGGCAGGATAGGATCCAAACTTCCTTAATTGCCAGGTAGCAGACACAGCTGTCCTAATCACATTTACACTGGCCAACCTTTTGTTAATTTTACACTTGAGCCCCCATCCCTCTACCTTCCTACTCCTTCATTCTCCCTTTGAAACATCCAGCCACCTCAGCACAAATCCGAATGGAGCTCAGGTCTTTCCTCTGTTGTTCGTGGTTACTGAACAAAATCTGTTTTCACCACTTTAACAGAGTTCCAGTTGCTTGGCATCCTTACTAACATTCGGTATTTAAAAAAAATTATTTTACTAAATGCATACTGATATCTCATTGAAGTTTTAATTTGCTTTTCCGTCATAGCGGATGATACTGAACTTTTTTTTTCATGTGCTTATTTGGTATTTGTTTATCTTCTTTGGTAAAGTGTGCACTCAGATCTTTTGCCCATTTTGTCATTGCATTGTATATTTTCTAATTATTGTTTTAAGAGTCCTTTAGTATTCTCAATACTGGTCATTTATCAGATATGTGTTCTTCGAATATGTTCTTCTAGTCTGTATGTTATCTTTTTTTCTTGGACTTTTAAAAAAAATTGAAGTATAGTCAGTTTACAATGTTGTGTCAATTTCTGGTGTACAGCATAATGCTTCAGTCATACATATACATACATATATTTGTTCTGTGTGTTATCTTCTCATTCTCTTTCAAAGAGCAGAAGTTTTTTTTTTTTAATTGAAGTACAGTCAATTACAATGTGTCAATTTCTGGTGTACAGCACAGTGTCCCAGTCTTGCATATACATCCATACATTCGTTTTCATATTTTTTTCATTAAAGGTTATTACAGATATTGAGCATAGTTCCCTGTTCTATACAGAAGAAACTTTTTAAAAATCTATTTTTATATATAGTGGCTAACATTTGTAAATCTCAAACTCCCAGTTTATCCCTTCCCACCCCCTTCTCCCAGTAACCATAAGATTGTTTACTGTGTCTGAGAGTCTATTTCTGTTTATTTTTCTTCCTTTTTCTGGCTTACTTCACTTAGAATGATGATCTCTAGGTCCATCCATGTTGCTGAAAGTGGCATTATTTTATTCTTTTTTATGTCTGAGTAGTATTCCATTGTATAAATATACCACAGCTTCTTTATCCAGTCATCTGTCAATTGACATTTAGGTTGCTTCCATGTCTTGGCTATTGTATATAGTGCTGCTGTAAACATTGGGGTGCATGTATGTTTTCAAATTAGAGTTTCCTCCAGATATATACCCAGAAGTGGGATTGCTAGATCATATGGTAGGCCTATTTTTAGTTTTTTGAGGAATCTCCATACTGTTTTCCATAATGGCTGCACCAAACTATATTCCCACCAACAGTGTAGGAGGGTTCCCTTTTCTCCACAGTCTCTTCAGCATTTATTGTTCATGAACTTTTGAATGATGGCCTTTCTGATTAGTGTGAGGTGATACCTCATTGTAGTTTTGGTTTGCATTTCAAAAAGCAGAAGTTTTGAGTTTTGATGAAGTCCATTGTTTCTATTTTTTAATGGATTTTGCTTTTCATGTCATATCTAAGAAATCTTTGCCTAACCCAAGTTCACAAAAGTTTTCTCCTATATTTTCCTTGAAAACCTTTATAGTTTTAGGTTTCACATTCACATCTATTACCCATTTAGACTTAAATTTTGCATGTGTGTGATGTATGGCTCAGTTCATTTTTTGGAATATGGCTGTCAAATTTTTCAATCACTTTGTTGCACATAGGTCAAAAATCAATTGGACAGAAAAATGTGGATCTGATTTTCGAATCTCTATTCTATTCCATTGGTTTATGTATTTATCCTTTCACCAATACTACACTGTCAACTGAAAAAAAATTGCACAACCTAAAAGTTGAGAATTGTTTTATTTGTCAGATATACTGAGAACTTAAGCCCAGCAGCGAGGCTCTCAGATAGCTCTGAAAGACTGTTCTGAAGAGGTAAGGGAGGATCTGAGTTACATAGGAGTTTTTGCAAAATAAACAGATAGACAAACAAACAAAAGAAAACAGGTATTCAGAACATCAAAATGATACAGGAGGGAAGGGGGCAGGGCACAACCATAAAAGAATGACACAGCAATTGAGGATAGGACATAAACTGGTTAGAACAAACCAGGCCCAAGATGGTGAAAGATACAACTTCCAGTAGACCTTAAGCCTCATTATACACACTCATTGTAATATATTAGCGTGCTAAATGACACACCCACAGGTTCCATGACAGTTCCCAGGCTGACTGTAAAAAGACCAAAAAGTGGGCAAAGGCCCAATTCCTGGAAGTCTCTACCTCTTCCCAAAAACAGTTGTAATAATCCTCCCACTAGTTAGCATATGAAATTACCCAGCCCATAAAAACTAACCACCCCCACATCCCATGGCCACCTCTCTTTCCTTTTTAAAAAAAATTTTATTGAGGTATAGCTGATTTACAATACTATATTAAGCTCTAGTTGTACAAAATACTGATTCAAAATGTTTATAGATTGTATTCCATTTAAAGCTATAAAAATATTAGCTATATTTCCTGTGCTATACAATATATGATTATAGCTTATTTATTTTATACATCATAGTTTGTACCTCTTAATCCCCTACCTTTATCTTGCCTGTCCCCTCTTCCATTTCATTACTGGTAACCACTAGTTAAAAATATACACAAACAATTATTACTTGATTGCACAAAATGCCCAATGCTAATCTAAAAATTGCAACCAGTTGAATGCCCTCAACAGAGCAACGAGGACTAGCATCTGATATATAAGCAAATGATTTGAGCCCTATCAGGTTTTCTTGAGGCAGAGTCTATATTTTAAAAAATACTTTCTCAGTGTTTACTTACTTATTTGTTTAATTGATGTATAGTCAGTTTACAATGTTGTGTCTATTTCTGGCGGACAGTCTTGCCTTCTGAGATTGCCTGCTTTCTATCTATGGAGTGTGTATCTCCCTGAATAAATCTACTTTCACTCTACTATGGCCCGCTCTTGAATTCTTTCCTGTGTGAAGCCAAGGACCCTCACTTGGCGAGGCACATCTCAGGGATTCAGCCAAGACCTGGACATGACCATCCTCTTGTGCCCCATTTTCCTGCAACAAAAAGATTACTGTTAACTAAACTGTAAATGGAAAGTAGCCTTTCAAAATTGTATAAAAATAAAAAATAAAATTAAAAAAGATTACTGTTAATTAAAGAAAAACCAGACATCTCAAGTTAATGAATTTAGCACTTTTCTGTGTATGGGAAGATGCAAGAGTCTGGACTCATTGAAATTATTCCTTCGATATACACCTTAACTATCTAGGGCTAATATCCTGTTTTTCTCCATCCTGAATCCACTCAGGGTGCACGGCCCCAGGCTGCTGTAGTGGCTGATGGCCTGATGGTGGCAACATCCTTTGTTTGCTTATATGGCAGGCAATATTCTTTGTCCACAACACTGTCTTGATTACTATAGCTTTGTAGTAAGTCTTGAAATCAGATAATGTAAATTTTCCAACTTTGTCCATTTAAAAATTGTTGTCCCTATTCTAGTTGTTTTGTTTTCCAATGTCAATTTTAGAATCAGTTTCTATAAAAATTTCTCCTGGAATTTTTTATTGAAATTCCATTCAAATCATAGATCACTTTGGGGAGAATTTACATCTTAACAGTATTGAATATTATAGTCCATGAACATAGTATGTAGGTAAACATCAGAGATACTGTGAATTTGATTCCAGACCACTGCAATAAAATAAATATTGCAAGTGACTTGTTTTTTTTTGGTTTCCCAGTGCATATCAAAGTTATGTTTACACTATATTGTGGTTTCTTAAGTGTGCAATAGCATTATGTCTTAAAAACAATACACATACATTAACTTAAAATACCATATTGCTAAAAAACGCCAGCCACTTTTAGTGATTCATAACCTTTTTTTAACAATAATATAACATTTTTTATTGATTTATAATCATTTTACAATGTTGTGTCAAATTCCAGTGTAGAGCACAATTTTTCAGTTATACATGAACATATATATACTCATTGTCACATTTTTTTCTCTGTGAGCTACCATAAGATCTTGTGTATATTTCCCTGTGCTATACAGTATAATCTTGTTTATCTATTCTACAATTTTGAAATCCCAGTCTATCCCTTCCCACCCTCTGCCCCCTTGGCAAACACAAGTTTGTATTCTATGTCTATGAGTCTGTTTCTGTTTTGTATTTATGCTTTGTTTGTTTGTTTTTGTTTTTTTTTAGCTTCCACATATGAGCGATCTCATATTATAACCTTTTTAAAATAATAACATCAGAAATCACTAGTCACAGATCACCAAGACAAGTATAGTAATAATGAAAAAGTTTGAAATACTGCAAGAATTACCAAAATGTGACACAGAAACTTGAAATGAGCAAATGCTGTTGGAAAAATTATGCCAGTAGACTTGCTTGGCACAGGGTTCCCACAGAACTTCAATTTATAAAAAACTCATTTCCTGTGAAGTGCAGTAAAATGAGGTATGCCGGTATCTTTCCTTCATTTTAGGTCTTTTTGATTTCTTTCATTAGTATTTTGCTGTTTTCAGCAAACAACTCTTGCATATATTTTATTAGATTTATGTCAAAGTATTTAATGTTTTTTGGTGGTATTATAAGTCACACTATGTAACATTTCAATTCCCATTTGTTCACTACTGGTGTATAGAAATATAATTGATTTTTCTATATTGATCTTTTATCCCAAGACCTTCCTACCTCACCTGTTCATTCTAATAGCTTTTTAAATACATTATCTGGGACTTCTTATATATACAAGTGTGTATGAGCAGAGACAGTTTTATTTCTTCCTTTCTAGTCTGTGTGCATTTTCTTTTATTTTTATTTCTTTTCTTGCTGTGCTGGATAGGACCTTTGGCACAATGTTAAATAGGAGTGTGGAGAGCAGTCACCCTTTCTTTGATCCTGATCTGGAGAAATGATTCAGTCTTTCACTGTTAAGTATGATGTTAGCTCTAGGTTTTTTGTAGGTGCCCCTTATCGGGTTATGGGGATTCCCTTGTATTCCCAGTTTGCAGAGGTTTTAAAAAATTATTTATTTTTATTTTTTATCATGAAAGGGCATAGAGTTTGGACAAATGCTTCTTCTGCACCTATTGACATGATATGTTTTTCCTTAGGCTGTTGACTTAAAGAATTACACTGTTTGATTTTTGGATGTTAAACTAGCCTTGAATTCCTTGGATAAATTCCACTCAGTCATGATGTATTATCATTTTTATACATTGCTTGATTCAGGTTACTAATATTTTGTTCAGAATTTTTGTATCTATGTTCATGAGTGATATTGGTCTTTAGTTATAAATTGACCTTATATATCCAGTAAACTTTCTAACCTCTTCTCTTATTTCCAGTAGTTGTTAGATTCTTTTGACTTATTCATGTGGAAAATCATTTCATCTACAAATAATGGACATTTTTTTCTTGTTTCCAAATCCTCATGCCTTTAATTATTTGTGTTCTTGTTTTTATTAGACTGTCTAGGATCTACAATGTGATATTGAATTGATCTGGTAATATTAGACATCCATGTCTTTTGCTTAATTTTAAAGGAAGTACTTTTAATTTTTCCCATTTTGGATGATGATGTGGTAGATTCTTATAGATATTCTTAATACATTTGGGGAAGGTGTCTTCTTATTTCTAGTTCATGAAGAGATGTTTTTCTTATTTTTCATTAATGAATGGGTTGATTTCTACCAAATGTTTTTCCTACAGTGAAATGATCATACCTTTTTCTCCTTTAAGGTGGTAAATGACACGTTTGTATTTTCTAATATGTACCATCCTCAAATTCTTGGGATAATCCTAGCTTGGATTACACCTCGTGGTGTATTTTCTCTTTCACACTCTGTAGGATTTAGTTAGCTTTTTGCTTAGGATTATAGCATCTGTAGTAAACATTTGAAATCACCCATAATTGTCCTTTCTCTTACTAGCCTTGCTTGGACTTGTTATGTCTACTAAGTTGTGTAATATTTCCTCCTATGGAAGAATTCTCATAATATTAGAAAGATCTGTTCCTTGAGAGTTTGGTAGACTCTTATTGTAAAACCGTCTGGGTCTGGTTTAATTTGTGAAGAGTTTTAAAACTACTGCTTTAATTTCTATTATAGTTATTGGAATCTTTATACTTTTTATTTCCTCTTGAATCAGTTTGGTAATTTATTTATTTCCATGAAATTGTTCATTTCATCTAACGTTTCAAGTTTACTGACATAAAATGTCGACAAATATTTTTTGTAATTTTCTAATAATCTTCTTTAACTGTGATCATGTTTCATTTCTAATTTATAGTATTTTATACCTCCTATGTTTTTGAAGGTAGATATTGCCAGGAGTTTTTCATTAGTGTTTCTATATCTGAATCCTGTTTGTGATGTTGATAGATCACAGTGACATGCTACATCTGACACTTACTAAATTCTGGTAATGGCTAGAGGCTGTCAAACGTCATCTAAAGTAAATGGGTCTGTTTATAGTGAGGTTAAAAGATTGAATGCAAGGATTAAAGCTCATGATTTTTAGGCATTTTCTTAAAATCTGATAAAAATCCTTCGTCCCCTTGTCCCTCCATCCTTAAGCTATCAAGTGTGAGAAGCAATATGGCATTTTACTTCAGCTACAGTGAAATAAGGAGAACTGTTAATTAAATTAAAGTAATAATTATTTATATATGTATGCTGCAATCTTTTGGGGGCAAATATATCACTAGCATTTGAATTTCAATGCACAGTGTACATGGGATCCTTTTCAATTATAGTATTATTAACACAAAATACTTAAGTCCTTTTTTCCCTTTTCTTTAGCTTTCTATGTGCCAAACAAGTTACCTAAGATATACCACTTTTGACAAGTTAAGAAGTTGGCAGTTATTAGTAGTTTTTTGAAAAACAAACAGACCAAAAAATTGTTAATTTGAATTAGACTTTGTGATGCTTTAAAGATTAGCAAGCCAACAGTTCTTGGGTCAGTTATACAAAAGAGGTGAAAAGTAGATTTAATTAAGAAAGAGGAAGGACCATCTAGAATGTCCCATTGCAAAGTGCTGTTTCTTAAATTCAAACCTATGCTATTAGCTATAGCGTTTGGAGCACGTACTAAATTGTAGGTATTGTGCTTTATATATATTTTCTCTGTTAGTCCCTATAATAAGCCTGAGAGGTAAGGAAAATTGTTACCATTAGCATGTTACAGATGAGAAGAATGAAGCACTGGGATGCCCATGGTTAAAATATTATTAAGGGTTTCAAAAGAAGTTTGACTGCAGAGCATCATTACGTTATACACCAAAGAGGAACTATTTTTTTCTGGTTTACCCAACCCAGGTTGATTTCTTGCTCACATTACATCTCCAGCACAGGTCAGAATAACTTAATACTTTAAAAGCAGTACATGTAGCTAAAGAGGTAAAGAAGGTCAATGACCTAAGGATGAAGTGTGCCTAATTGAACCAGAATATTTGCACTTGGACCTGTGCAGCATTCCTTGAGGATGGTCCATGCCTAATGTAAATACAGGGATGTTAAGTCATATCAAAAAGAAACTGCAGCTTAGGAATTTATGCAAGTCAACAGCTGTGACCTCAGTCAGGCAGGCAGTGGAGTTTTCATTCAGCAAGCTGTGCCTCATGCTTCTTTGGCTAGAGCTATGTATATTTAATTAGTGTCCTCTCACCTTCACAGTACATGTTTTTCCACTTGACAGTTTCTGGCACCAAAAGAATGTCCTTGAGAAAAAGTCAGGCCTATTGACTATTAAGCATATTATTTGACTTGATGCTCAACCATTCTGAAGAAGGAATTGGGAATAATGAAAGACAGTGGGGCATAGAGCCACTTTAACTGACAGTGTCAGGTCGGTCGAAGCTATTGAACAGTTCCTATTAAATTAGCTTAGCTTCATCTCGCCTAGTTAAAGCTGGCATGCTGACAAATTAGTTTCTATCTGTATAGAAAAAAAAGAGTAAGGAAGAGCTGATTTACATTTGGGGGCTTAGTGACAGTCATATCACAAGGTCAATAAGAATATGTCCATCACAGAACTATGTTTGTCCCATGTCAATACATTGGATGATCCACTTCAAAATATTTAGCCCTTCATGAGATGGGAGTGCATTCTTCCTAGTGAAAGTCATTTCATTATTTCTTTGAAGGAATTTTAATACAATGTCACAGTTTTTGTTGCTGGTTGGAAATCAAAATGTAAATTTTATTTTACGTTTTTACTCGTAGAGATGTAAGACAACACTGTGCCCCCTCTTGAAAAAAAATCCTGAAGATGTTCTTACCAAAATGTACCAAAATGTTTTTATTCTCTGCCTTTAAAAAACTGTATATGTTTTTTGAAATAGTATCAAGAATAACTTTGGATATATGATTTTAAAAAAAGAGACAAAAGTTGATCCTATCTGATTTTTTTTATCCTAGAGATTTTAAGTCCTGTGATGTTTAGAATTTCCACCAAAACAAGGGAAAACAACTGTCGTGAAGGGAATCCTGGCCCCTTCTAAGAATTCATTTGGATGTAGAACGAGAGTCCTTCACTTTACTTTTAAAAACTAACTCTTATGGAAACCAGTGCCATGCATGCATAAAATAGCTTCCTTCCTTCCTTATGTTGCTCATAACTGAAGTGAATGGAAAACTTATTCTGGAGAAATCAGAAAATGAGACATGTCAAAACTGTGTTCTTTTGTGCCTGGGTATAATGAAGAGACAGTTCCTCCCATCATTTGGTACTGCTCTCTGTCTTTATCCCCCATTTTCCTGGTTCCCTTTTTGTTGCCCAGCATTTTCAACTGTGGCATTCTCCAAACTAAATTTTTTCATACTTCAAAATTCACTCTTCCCTCTCCATCCCTACTCATTGTCGATCCGCATTTTGGAGCCGATTTCAGTACTTAATCTGATTACTGTATCATAAGAGGTTGAGTGGCTGATAGCTCTCCCAGAGGAACTTCATGTTTTAAGAGAGAAGAAGTGAATGAATTTCTGAATAGTAGAATTTAGACACTGGCACAAAATAAAGTGCTCTTCAAGATGAATTCGAAAGCAGAGGGGCTCACCTGGTACTTGTAAAGTCCCCTACCTACTTTCCTTCATGCCCGCTCCACTCCACCACTTCTCCTCTGTTTAAACCTCTGCCCTACAGGTTGTAAGAGCTGGTCCTGCGGCTTCATACCTGCTGTATTAGTTATACCATTGAATAACAAATTATCCCCAAACATAGGCTGAAAATAGCAATAAGCAGCTTTTACTTAACAGCTTTTGTAGATCGGGAACTTGGGTGCAGCTTAGCTGAGTTGTCCGGCACGAGGGCTCTCACAAGGCTGCAGTCTGGGTGTCATTGAGGCTGCAGTTACCTCAGAGTTTCACTGGGAGATGACCCACTTCCAGGCTCAGTCACGTGACTATTGGCATACCTCTAGGCCTCACTGGCTGTTGGTTAGAGGTGTCAGTTCCATAGGGCTGCTCACAGCATAGCTCCTTAATTCACACACACACACACACAGAGACACACCCCCACACATATTGAACCTATGATGGAAATTAAAGCTTTGTATACAACCTAATCTTCTCAGACGTGCATCCCATCACTTCTGTTCATCAGAAGCAGGTCACTAGGTCCAGATCACTCTGAAGGGGAGATGATGACGTAAGGGCCTGAATACCAGGATGTGGAAAATGTTGGGGTCCATCATGGAAGCTCCTACCACATTTACACATACCTCGATAAAGGAATAGGAAGGGTGACATCACTTTGTTAGAAAATTTGTTATGCTTAAAGTTATATATAGATTCTAAACTTGGCTATATCTATAGATGTCCATGTGACCTGTATCAATTACTGTTAGACAATATGCTTTTTGAAAGTGCCTGCTTTCATGAAGGTATAACAACAGCACATATTTTAAAGATTTAGTTGGACAAGACTATATTCAAGAAAATAAAGAGAGAAGTAAAAACAGGTAATTAAGTATGCCCACACAAATAATTCTTTTGTTAATTTCCAGTTAAACACTCATATTTAAGCTCCTATTGTATGTCACACATCATACAATATACTGTAGGTGCAAATGTGAATAGTCTCTGCCCTGCTGATCTCCTAGTTAGTGGAAGTAACTAACAGGTAAACAAAACTTACTGAAATATAAAGCATGTGCGAGACTAGGGGACTGACTGAAATACCATGGATAATGAAGTGTATACTGTTGCCTGGTTAGCCAGCAAAGGACTTGAATCTTGACCTGAGTCTTGAAGTAAGAGTGTGTCAGGTGGGCAGAATAAGTGAGTGAATTACAAGCAACAATAAGAACAATATGCGCAAAGGTGCAAGTCAAGAAGGCATAGGCATGTTTGGGAAGCCCAAGACGTTCAGCAAGAGGGGCCCCGAGTGTGTGAGATATGGAGAGGCACTGCAGGAGGCTTGAGATGTAAGCAGGAGCCAGATCATGTTAGGCCTTGTGTGCCATGTAAGGACTATGGATTTTGTCCTGAGCTGAATGCTGTACTACTGGAAGGATTTCAGCAAAGGTTTAAGCAGTCCAGATTTGTGGTTTAGAAACATCCCTTTAACTTCACTGTGGATTTCAGAGTGGAGGGTGGCAGAGGAAGCGAAGAGGAATGGGATTGTATCATAAGAGTTTAGGTCCAGGTGCTTTGGCTTCAAACAATTTCTGCTTCACAATTATATAGGGAAAATAAGTAAATGTCTTGCAAATCTTCAGATTCCCCATTGTTCAAATTGAAATTATTATAGCAAGTACCTACCTCACAGGGTTGTGATAGGCATTATAGGAACTGATAGATGCAAAGCACTTAGTATACCTCATGGCACATAGTGGTTGCTCCATAAATGGTAGCTCTTACTATCAAACTGTTTCAACAAACAAACAAACAAACAAAACACCAGTTACAAAGATTTTTCAATAATTCAAGTGAGAGAAGACAGTGACCTGGATTATGATGATGGTGTTGCTGAAGGACAGAAGTGGATGCATTAAAGAGACATCCAGGAGATAAAATCAAAAGGCCTTAGTAACCAGTTGGAGTTATTCTACTATTCACATGAGTAGTCTATTAGGGACTACTGATGACTGTAGCTTTTCTTTGACTGGACAAAGGACCTGGTTCTAGACTGAACTATGACAGATCAATATAGATCCCTAGTTATTTGTCACTGATATAAAACCTGTACTTTAATCCTGCTGTGTGAATCAGGGTTGGCAGGATCTGCTCCTTTCCATCTCTCTTTCTTTAGATTTGAAATTATATAAGGAATACTTGCTCACTTTGGGAAGAAGAGTAGAAAAAAATCTCAGGAAATAGGTCTCCCTTATCAGTTCAACTTCTTTTAGATTCCATATATAAATGAGATCATGCAGTATTCTTGTGTGTCTAGCTCATTTCACTTAGCAAAATGTTCTATAGGTTCATCCATGTTGTTGCAAATGGTAGGATTTCCTTTTTTAAGGCTGAATAATATTCCTATGTGTATATGTGTGTGTGTGTGTGTGTGTGTCTTTGTGTGTCTGTGTGTATTAAATTTTCTTTAACCATTCATACATTGATAGACACTTAGGTTGTTTCCCTATCTTGGCTATTATGAATAATGCTGCACAGCAAAGGAAACTATCAAGAGTGAAAAGACAACCAATGTAATGGGAGAAAATGTTTGCAAGCCAGGTATCTGATAAGGGCTTAATATTTAATATATAAAGGAAGTCAAACAACTCAGTAACAAAAGGACACAAACAACCTGATTAAAAAATAGGCAAACAATCTGAATGGATATTTTTCCAAAGATGACATAAAAATGACCAACAGGTACATGAAAATTCAGTGCTCAGCATCACTAACCATCTAGGAAATTCAAATATAAATCACTGATATCACCTCACACCTGTTAGGATGGCTACTATCAAAAAGTCAAAGCATAACAAGTGTTGATGAGGATATGAAGAAAACTGAACCCTTGGTGAGGATGTAAAGAAAAGGGAACTGTTGGCGGGAGTATAAATTGGTACATCTATTATGGAAAATGGTACGGAAGTTCCTCAATAAGTTGAAAGTATAACTCTCTATGATCAAGCAATCTCAATTCTGGGTGTATATCCAAAGGAAATGAAATAAGTATCTCAGAGAGATATCTGGCTTTTTGTTTTAGATGCCCTTTATCAGGTTGATCAAGTTCCCTTCTATTCATAGTTTGTTGAGTATTTTTATCACGAAAGGATTTTGGATATTGTCAAATGCTTTTTCTGTGTTTATTGAGATGTTCATGTGATTTTTAAAATTTATATTGATATAGTACATTAAACCAACCTTGCATCCCTGAGGTAAATTACACTTGGTCATGGTGTATAATGTTGCTGGATTTCAGTAGTTAGAATTTGTTGAGTAATTTTATTTCCATATTCATAAGAGATATTGGTCTGTAGTTTTCTTTTCTTGTGATGTCTTTATTTTACTTTGATATCAGGATAATACTGGCCTCAAAAATCAATTGGGAATTACTCCCTTTTCTCTTTTTTGGAAATGTTGTGAATAATTGGTATTAATTCAGAGGTGAAGTCATCTTGGCCTGAGCTCTTCTTTGTAGGTAGTTTTTTGATTACAGATTGAATTTCTTCATTTGTTATATAGGTCTACTTAGGTAATCTGTTTCTTCTTGAATTAGTTTTGGAAGCTTGTGTTTTTAGATGAGTTTTTTCCATTTTATTTAAATTATCTGATTTGTTGGTATAAAATTGTTTGTAGCATTCCTTTATAATCCTTTTTATTTCTGTAAGGTCAGTAGTAACTTCCCACTTTTATTTCTGGTTTAGTAGTTTGAGTCTTTTCTCTTTTTTTCTTAGTCACACTAGCTAAAAGTTTGTCAATTTTATAGATCTTTTGAAGGAACCTTTTTTTGTTGTTGTTTCATTGATTTTTTTTCTGTTGCTTTTCTATTCCCTATTTCAGTTATTTTTACTGTAGTCTTTTTTTTTTTTCTATCTACTTACTTTAGGTTTAGCTTGCTCTTCATTCTTGAGTGACTTAAGGTGGAATGTTAGGTTATTGATTTGAGATATTTCTTTTTTCTTAATGTAGGCATTTACAGCCATAAGTTTCACTCTCAGTACTGCTGTAGCTGCATCTAATAAGTTTTTAGTATGTTGTGCTTTTATTTTCATTTGTCACAAAATATTTTCTAACTTTCCTTGTGATTTCTTCTTTGATCCATTGGCTATTTTAGTAGGATATTGTTTAATTGTCACATACTTTTAAATTTCTCAGGTTTTCTTCCATTGTTGATATATAATTTTATTCTTTTGTTGTCAGAAAGCAAGTTTTGTATACTTGTATTATTTGAGTTCTTTTAAATTTGCTAAGGCTTATTTTATAGGCTAGCATGTGGTCTAGCTTCTAGAATGTTTCATGTGCATCTAAGAAAGATAGATATTTTGATAAAATGCTCAATATCACTAATTATCAGAGAACTGCAAATTACAATGAGGTATCACCTCACACCAGTCAGAATGGCCATCATTCGAAAGTCCACAAACTATAAGTGCTTGAGAGGCTGTGGAGAAAAGGGAACCCCCCTACACCGTTGGTGGGAATGTAGTTTGGTGCAGCCATTATGGAAAACAGTATGGAGATTCCTTAAAAGACTAAAAATAGGCTTACTGTATGATCCAGCAACCCCACTTCTGGGCGTATATCCAGAGAGAACCTTAATTCAAAAAGATACAGCACCCCAATGTTCACAGCAGCACTATTTACAATAGCTAAGACATGGAAGCAACCTAAATGTCCATCAACAGATGACTGGATAAAGAAGCTGTGGTATATTTATACAATGGAATACTACTCAGACATAAAAAAGAATAAAATAATGCCACTTTCAGCAACATGGATGGACCTGGAGAATGTCATTCAAAGTGAAGTAAGCCAGAAAGAGAAAGAAAAATGCCATATGATATTACTTATATGTGGAATCTAAAAAAAAATGGCAAACAAACTTATTTACAAAACAGAAACAGACTCACAGACATAGAAAACAAACTTATGGTTACTGGGAGGATGGGAGTGGGAAGGGGTAAATTGGGAGTTTAAGATTTGCAGATACTAATATATATATATATAATAGATAAACAGCAAGTTTATACTGTATAGCACAGGGAACTATATTCAATATCTTGTAGTAACTTATAGCAAAAAAGACTGTGAAAATAAATATATGTATGTTCCTATATGACTGAAGTATTGTGCTGTACACCAGAAATTGACACAACATTGTAAACTGACTATACTTCAATAAAAGTAAAAAAAAAAAGGTATTCTGCTGTTGTGGATGGAATGTTTAATACATGTCTGTTTAGGTCTAGTTGGTTTATAGTATGTTTCAAGTCTTTTAGTTCATCCTTTACCTTTTGCCTAGTTGTTTTACCCATTATTGAAAATGGGGGGTTAAAGTCTCAAAACATTAATTTGGAGTAGTTTTTTTCCTCCCATCAATTTTGCGTTTTTCTCATGTATTTTTAGGCTCTGTTGTTATGTGCATATAGTTATAATTATATCTTCCTGATGGATTGACCCTCTTGTCACTTTAAAAGGGTCTATTCTAACAGTTTTTGTCTTAAGTTTTATTTTGTATGATACTAGTATATCCACTACAGCTCTCTTTTTGTTACTGCCACTTGGTATATATTTCCTGTATTTTTACTTTTGAACTATTTTTGTCTTTTTTTAAAAATAGTTGAATGTATTTTAATAGCAAACTTACAGGACCACCACAGAATACAGACAATGTTAAAACCATGTACTTGCATGTAGGACAACTCAGTTAGAAAAGTATAGTGAATGGATGGAATTTACTGTATAATAAAAATGCTACAAACACCATTTAGTTGCTGTCAATAAGATATTTACTTGTTTTAAAAAAATCCTAATGCTGGCATTGTCCAGAAAAATTTAACAAGTTTATTTATAATTGTTACAAAGTTGAACTGCTGAAACTTGTTCATTGAAACATTTTGACTTGCATTAATGCTTTATGTCCCCTGTTTATATTAAAAATTCACACACAGATCAAAATGGAAAAACTGCCAATACCTGATTGCTGTCCCCTATTTTTCCACTTGCAATCATATACTTAGTTACCTTTTGACCCCAAGGGAGAAAAATATCTTAACATTCAGAACTACCAATAACAAGCAGAGATTTTTTTTTTAAAGAATGAAATATTTCCCATCATAGTGGATTCTTAAGCACGTTCTCCACGTATGCGGCATGCTAGCTGGATGTCTTTTGGCATAATTGTTATACATTGGGCATGGATAGCACGTAAGTTGGTGTCTTCAAAAAGGCCAACCAGATAGGCCTCACTTGCCTCCTGCAAAGCACCAATAGCTGCACTCTGGAAGCGCAGATCTGTTTTTAAGTCCTGAGCAATTTCCCACACCAGTCGCTGGAAGGGAAGTTTGCGAATCAGAAGTTCAGTGGACTTCTGATAATGTCTAATTTCGTGAAGTGCCACGGTACCAGGCCTGTAATGATGAGGTTTCTTCATCCCTCCAGTAGAGGGTGCACTCTTGCGAGCGGCTTTTGTAGCCAGTTGCTTACTTGGTGCTTTACCACTGGTTGATTTGCGGGCAGTCTGCTGTGTACCAGCCATGGTATAGAGACCTCTTTATTTACCCCCCATCTCCTTTGGCTTGAGCTCGGCAAGCTAGAAATGGCACTGGTGTTGGAGAGCGACGGCAGCAAAGGACACGCCGAAGGGCCACTGGCTCCTGCTCGAGCTATTTTTGTCTTTGAATCTAAAGCATGTCTCTTGAAGATAGCACATAAGTGGATCATGTTTGTGGTTTGTTTTTCTTTACCCCATTCTGCTAATATGTGACTTTAGATAAGAATGTTTAATCCATTTATATTTAATGTAATTTCTGATAAGGTAGGTTTACATCTCCCAATTTTCCAGCTTGTTTTCTATATGTCTTACATTTTTCCCCCCTGTAGTTCTCAAGCCCTGCCTTTTTTTTTTTAATTGAGTAGATATTTTTAATGTGCCTTTAAAATTTCTTTGTTGTTTCTTTCATGATACATCTTTCAAACAATTTTCTTACTGGTTACTTTGGGGAATATAATTAGCATCTTAACTGAAAAACATCATATTTAGATTAATGCTAACTTAATTTCAATAGTATATAAAAACTTAACTCCAATAAACTCCAGTCCTTCCCTCATTCTCTGTATTATTATTGTCATGCAAATTATAACTTTTTGTTTTATAAACCTGTCAACACAGTTTGGTAATTATTGTTTTGTTTCCCTCTAAAATAGTTACAAGAAGAAAAGAGTTAGGAACAAAAATATGTATACTATCTTTTATAATACCTATATAACTACTTTTACCAGTTCTCCTGAGTTCTACATTTGAGTTACCATCCTGTGTCCTTGCCTATCAGCCTGAAGGATTCCTTTTAGTATTTCCTATAAGTCTGATCTGATATCAGTACATTTTCTCAGTTTTTATTTATCTGTAAATGTCTTAATTTCATCTTTATTTTCAAAGGAGATTTTTATAAGGGAAATTTCTTAGGGGATTTTTTAAGAATTCTTGCCTGACAGTTATTTTCTTGTAGCAATTTGAAGCTGTCACCTCACTGTTTTCTGTTATTCATTGTTATTCTGATATTCATGAGAAGTCAGCTGCTAATTGCATTCAGAAACACTTGTATCTCTTAAGTCTTTTTCTTTCTGCATTCAAGATTTTCTTCTTTGACCTTTGTCAATTTGACTATGGCATGTTTTGGTGTTATCTCTTTCAGTTCATCTTAATTTGAGATTGTTGAGCTTTTTCGATCTTCAGATTAATGCTTTTCATCAATTTTGGCAGGTTTGCCTCTATTATTTCTTCAGATACTTTATCAGCCCCTTCTTTCTTTTCTCCTTCTGTGATTCCCATTATGTATATGTTGATCTCCTTGAAGATGATGATGTCCTGCAGGTCCCTCATGCTCTGTTATTTTTCTTCATTCTTTTTTTCTTTTTGTTCATCAGACTAATCCCTATTGATCTATCATCAGAATCACTGATTCTTTTCTGCAAGCTCAAATCTTTTATTGAGCGTCTCTAGTGAACTTTTTTTTTCAGTTATAGTATTTCTCAACTCTTGAATTACTAATTGATTCTTTTTATCATTTCTAAATCTTTATTAATATTCTCTCTCTAAGGATACATTTTTGTCATACTTCCTTTAATTCTTTAAACATAATTTCTTACGTCTTTGAAGATAGTTATAATAGCCTATTTTTCTGCTGAGCCCATGCATAACTTCCATCCCTGCCACCATGGCCACTTTGTTCATGAGCCCATTGGGCAATGACTTAGGTGGCTGAGCAAAGAAGCTAACTGATATCCACAGAATGGTCATCATATTCACTTGATTGTTAAAATTCCTCCTCTACAGAGGTCATCCTTTGGTGAGCACTTACGTGGGCCACAAATATATTCACATTTTTTGCCCAAAGAGGCACAGCCACATACTTCTATCTCAAGTTTTCCTTATCACTAATTTTCCAAACATATTCCTTCTAAGTCCCTGACCATTGAGCCAAACCACTGGCCACATCCTATGAATGTCTGGCCATTTTTTTCTTCTAAGCAGTGAACAAACAGGTGCATGACTCCAAGTTCTGCCCACTGGGAAGACTCCACGTCACCACTGTCCTTCAAGGGTGTCCCTTAAAAGCATTGTAGTGCTGCAGCTGTCCACTTCTGGGTGGTACCTGTATATCTTACAGATCCTTCTGTAAACTAGGCCTGATATTTCTCTTCCTCTGTCAACTGATCATAGGGAACTCCCCATGAGGCCATAGGTACAGGCTGAGAAGAAGGTAGTGTAACAGGAGTAGGGCTAATGGGCATTTGGACAACATCTTCATGAAACTTACTGTACTTTCAGAGCCATTTCAGGCCCAATCTCATATATTCCACCTACATTTGATGATGGAGTGCTGCTTTGCATACCAACTTTGTAGTTTGGTGGGTCAGGTAATACCCAGTTCATGATGGTCAGTTCAAGTTGCAAGATAACTTGGTGGCCCATGGTTAAATATTCAGTTTCTACTGAGGCCCAGTAGCAGGCCAAGAGTTCTTTCTCAAAAGGGGGTTAGTGATCTGCAGTAGATTGCAAGGCTTGGCTGGAAAATCCTGAGGGTTTACCCTGCAGTTCACCTCGACATAGACTCCAAACAGCTTCCCTCTGTGGCACTGACAATTCACACATCATTGGATCTGCTGGATCACGGGTCCCAAGTGGTCAAACAGCTTGCACAGCAGGCTGGACGAGTTACAGGGCCTTCTGTTATTCTGGGTCCCACTCAAAGCTAGTAGCTATTTGAGACACTTGGTAAATGAGCTAGAGTAACATACCAAACTGAGAAGTAGGTTGCCTTCAGAATTCGAAGAGGCCCACTAGGCAATGTGCCTCTTTTTGGTTGTAGGAGGGATCAGATAAAATACTTGTCCTTAACCTTAGAAGAGATAGCTTGACATGCTCCACACCAGTAGACCTCTACAAGTTTCACTAAAGTAGGATATCCTTGAATTGTTGTTGGATTTGTTTCTTACCCTTTGGCATGTAAATGTCTTACCAATAAGTCTAGAGTAGTAGCTCTGTCTTACTCACTAGGTCCAATCTACATAGTGTCATCAGTGTAAAGGACCAGTGTGATATTCTGTGGAAATGAAGGCAACCAGGATCTCTGTGAACCAAATTATGACATAAGGCTGTAGAATTTATATACCACTGAGCTAGGATAGTGATGGTGTATTACTTGTCTTGCCAGCTGAAAGCAAATTGTTTCTGGTGGTCCTTATTAACAGATACAGAAAAGAATCATTTGCCAGATCAATAGCTGCATATTAGCTACCAGGGGATGTGTTAATTTGCTCAAGCAATGAAACCACATCTGGTTTAGCAGCTGAAATTGGAACCATTTCCTGATTGAGTGTACAATAATCCCCTTTCAGTCTCTAAGACCCATCTGTCTTCTGCACAGGCCAGACCAGCGAGTTGAACGGGGATGTTGTGGGAATCATCACCTTTGCATCTTTCCAGTTCTTGATGGTGGCACTAATCTCTGCTATCCCTCTGGTACTGTGGAATTGCTTTTGATTGATTATTTTTCTAGGTAGAGGCGTTCTAGTGGCTTTTACTTGGTTCTTCCCACCATTTCCCTCACTCCAGAAGTTGGGAAATCAATATGTGGATTCTGCCAGCTGCTGAGTGTGCATGCGTGTGTGTATTCCATTTAGGCATTCCAGAACTGGAGAAATAACCATACAATGGGTTCTGGGACCTACTGGGTCCCTGGAAGATGGACCTGAACTAAAACTACGTTGATCACCTTACCTCCATAATCCTCTCTCTGACTGGTGACCCCCAGTGATGTTTTGGGAATCCTAAAATTAGTGTCCTTTCAAAGCCAGTGTCCAGTAGTCCCCCAAAGGTCTGATTAGTTATTTTTCTAAGTGCACAGTTACTCTCATAAAAGGCTGTAGATCCCTATGGGGAAGATTGGGAAAAGGATTAATAGCATAAATTTTTGATAGTGTACCAGGACCCTTCTTCAAGGTTGCTCAGCCTGTCCCTCATCAAGGGATTCTGGGTTTGTAAGCTGCATCAAGTCTGGGAATTGATGAGGGGCTGTGGCTGTCTTTTCAAGATTCAGATTAAACTTTTGTTTTCTTGACCTGGAACTTTTCTGCTTATACAGATCAAGTAAGAATCTGGTAGGCTTCCTGTCTGTTTCATTCTAGGAACACCATGAGAAGTAGCCAACATCATAGGTCTGCAAGAGTCAGACTATTCTGATTACTGCTCTGACTCTGCTGTCCACTATGGTAATTATGCCTGCCTTGCCTTTAGCAATTGAATGTTGTCATTGGGACCCTATCACCTCAACTCCTGCTTTTTTTCATTTATTCAAAGAATATTTATAATTGCTCACTGAAGCATTTTTATGATTTTTGCTTTAAAATATACATTAGATAATTCCAGCATCAGAATAAATCTCATGTTCATTCTATTTATTGTTTTTTTCAGGTTGTGATTTTCCTGTTTTTTAGTATGTGAGTGATTTTCTATTGAATCTTGGACGTTTTGGATATTATTATATGAGACTACAGATTTTAGTTAAATCTTCTGTTTTACCAGATTCACCCTATATGACTTTGTATTGAAATATAGTTGACATACAATATTATGTTATTTTCATGTGTACTCCACAGTGATTTGACATTCACATACATTGTGAAATGATCACTATAGTAAGTCAAGTAACTGTCCACATATCAAATTATTACAATATTATTAACCATATTCCTTATGATGTATATTACATCCTCATAGCTTTTATTTTATAACAGGAAGTTTGTGCCTCCTTTACCAATTTTACACCCCCAACCCCTCCTCACTGGAAGCCACTCATTTGTTTGTTCTTTGCATCTATGAGTCTGCTTTTGTTTTGTTTTGTTTGCTTGTTTTTTAGATTTCACATATGAGATCATACAGTCTTTGTCTTTCTCTAACTTATTTTACTTAGATTAATACCTTCTAGATTTACCTATGTTGTCACAAATGGAAAGATTTCATTATTTTTTATGGCTGAATAATATTCTGTATATGTTTTTGTGTGTGTGTGTGTGTATATAAAATATCTCCATTATCCATTCATCTGTCAGTGGACACTTGGGTTGCTTTTGTGTCTTGGCTGTTGTAAATAATGCTGCAGTTAACATTGGGATGCATACAACTTTTCAAATTAGTGTTTTTGTTTTCTTTGGGTAAATATCCGGAAGTGAAATTGCTGGATCACATGGCACTTCTAATTTTGAGGAAGCTCCATGTTGTTTTCCATAGTGGCCACACCAATTTACATTCCCACCAATAGCACATAAGGGTTCCTGTCTTTCCACATCCTCACCAACACGTTATTTGTTATCTTTTTGGTGATAGCTATTCTGACAGGTATGAAGTGGTAACTCATTGTGGTTTTGATTTACATTTCCCTGATACTGAGCATTTTCATGTGTCTGTTGACACATATGACTTCTTTGGAAAAATATCTATTTGTGTCCTCTGCTCATTTTTTTTATTGCATTGTTTGGTTTTTGGATGAGCTGTATGCATTCTTTGTATATTTTGGATATTATCCCTTTATCAGATATATCAGTAGCAAATATCTTCTCCCATTCATTATGCTGCCTTTTCATTTTGTTGAAAGTTTCCTTTGCTGTGCAAAAGCTTTTAATTTTGAGGTAGTGCCATTTGTTTATTTTTGCTTTTGTTTCCCTTGACGTAGGATACAGATTTCCCCCCAAATATTGCTAAGACCAATGTCAAAGAGTGTACTATCTATGTTTTCTTCTAGGAGTTTTATGATTTTAGGTCTTGCATAAGTCTTTAATCCATTTTGAGTTTATTTTTATATGGTGTGAGAAAGTAGTTCACTTTTGATTCTTTTGCATGTAGCTGTCCACTTTTCCCAACATCACTTACTGAAGAGACTTTTTTCCCCGTTGTATATTTTTGCTTCCTTCATTGTAGATTAATTGACTGTATATGGATGGGTTTATTTGTGGGCTCTCTATTTTGATCCATTGATCTATATGTCTGTTTTTGTACCAGTACCACACTGTTTTGATTACTATATCTTTGTGGTATAGTTTGAAATCAGTTATTTGTATCCCTCAACTTTACTGAATTCATTTATTAGTTCTAATGGCTTTTTTGGTAGCCTCTTTAGTATTTTCTGTATTATCTTGTCATTTGCAAACAGTGACAGTTTTAGAGCTTTCTTTTCAATTTGAATTCTTTTATTTCTCTTTCTTGCCTGGTTGCTGTGGCTAGGACTTCCAATACTATGTTGAATAAAAATGAGTTGACATCCTTGATTTGTTCCTGATTTTAAAGGAAATGCCTTCAGCTTTTCACTTTTTGAATGTGATGTTGGTTGTGGGTTTGCCATAAACGTCTTTTATTATGCTGAGGTAGATTCCCTCTATACCCACTTTGTTGAGAGTTTTTATCATAAATGGATGTTGAATTTTCTCCCGATTTTTCTTCATCTGTTGAAATGATTACATGATTTTTATTCTTCGGTTTGTTAATGTGGTATATCATGTTGATTGATTTGTGGATATTGAACCATCCTTATATTTCTGGAATAAGTCCACTTGGTCAGGGGGGAGACTCTCCATGGTTGTGATTTTCCTCCTGCTTGTGGGTCCCTGTGCTGGGGGTGTTGGTCCTGCCTATACCACCTCTCTGTCCCTTCTACCTATCTCATTGTGATTCCTTCTTTATATCTTTAGTTGTAGGAAATCTTTTCTGCTAGTCTTCAGGTTGCTCTTATAGAAAGTTGCTCTGAACATAGTTGTAATTTGGTGAGTCGATGGGAAGAGGTGAGTTCAGGATCTTCCTACTCTGTTTTGTTACCCTCTTCCCTCTGTATTTATTTTTATTGTACAAGTCCTAGCCTACTTTTTCGGGCTGTGGGTCCAATGACAACTAAGTATCCAGAGCCATTACAGTCCTATTCTGGTCTGCTTAGTGCTACTTGGAAGCCATTCTGAAAACTAGGGTGATTTTCTATACTGTAGATGAATTCTCAAACTTTCAGGTGTGTGATACTAGTCAGTTTCATGTATGAGTTGTTCAGGGACCTTCCCAGGACTTCCTGTAAATGTATAAAGAATCTTTTTCCGACTTCCATTTCTCTGCTATTCTTTCTTTATTTCCTGTTTGGCAGCATGACGGCACCATTTGATGCTGCTGGACAATGAGTGCAAATCCAGACTCTTCACTTCGTCTGTTACTACAGTGTGCCCACATAGGAATGGAGCCATGCACTCAGTCACTTGCTACTGGTGGTTGGAAGGTGAGAGTCCAGACTCCCTATCCGGCCTTTGCTGACGTTGCCACTGGAGCAGGAAAGTGTCTCTCCGGGCTCCCTGATACTGGCTTATAAGGGCCTGTAAAGCAGTTTCTCCACTCTGTCTCTGCAGATGCTGCTCCTGTGGGAGAGGGGACTAGTTTTCTGTTGTTACCAGGTGGGGGTCATGTTACCAGACTCCCTGTTTTATCCAGCAGGGAGGTAGGCACCTCCCCAGACAACGTGACAGGGAGATAAAAAGCCTGCCCTGGCCTCTTGCAGCCTTTCCACTGTCACTATTGCTACAGTTGGAAAGTGCTACCCTAGGTTATGGGCTACCACCAAGTGAGGAGCTGGGCATCTACACTACCTGCTGTGTCTCCACTGCACTGCTGGTGGAGGGAGGAATACACTTTCTTGGGATATCTGTTACCATTTGGGGCATGGGAGTCCAGACTTTCTGCTTGATTTCCTGTAACACCAGTGGAAAGGAGAGGTGGTGGTGGGGATTATCCATGTTTTTTTTTTCCTCTGAGGTAGGGCAAATTTCTGTCTTTCTGTGCTATCTCTTTCCTAGTCCTTGGGCTAAAGAGAGCAGGCTTTGCTTGGGATTTATTTTTGTCTAATTCTTGTGGTAGTCTGGGTTGCAGGGTTCTGTAGTTGCAGTACCCAGCCCAGGATATATGAAAGATAAATTCAGAACCCCAGGAACTCACTGCTGTGTTTTTCCTCAAGTCGTGAAGTCCCTAGCCAGTCCCTCTTTGTCTTTCCATCTTTTAATCTCCTCTTACAATTGTTGTATTATGTACAGTTTTTTGTTGTAATTAGCAGGGATGAGCAGGGATAATGAGTCTACATCATTTTGTCCAGAGCTGGAAGTCTCTATATTATCTCTTTAGCTATTAACATTTTAAAATGGATTTTAAAATATCATTTCTCAGCATATTTCATATGCACATTTCAGCAAGAAGATTAAAGCCAAATTATGTGACCTGCTATTACTGGAAATTCTTCTCTTTTTTTTCATTTTCAGAGTTAAATTTAGTCCTTTTTCCAATATGCTCAATTTCTGATAGTTTCTTTGCCTTTATTCATTTTTTATCCTTTTCGTTCATTTTTATAAATATGTTTAACCGACTTATTTTACATTTGCAATTTCTAAAGCATTTGCAGATCTAATTTGGCTGTTTTATTTTTTTCTCCTAGTTCTTACTCATAGTGTCTTTTATTATTTATTTTGTGATTTCTCACAGTGTGATCATATTTATTGGTGCTTTAAAAGTGGAAATTATTTGATAACTGTGTTGAAGTGTTTTAGAGTTTGACTTGAATATTCTTTACTTTCTTCATGGTCCTTTAATGAGTAAAAAATTAAAAGAAAGAAATTATCCATCACTTTCAGTTGTTTTCCTTGGGAAGATCTGGTTAATGTACTTAGAATGCCATGTAGCTGGTAATAATAGTTAACTCTTGGACTTTTTTATTCTTATTTAGACTTATTCTTATTTAGTCTTATTTAGACATTTGAATATGCTCAGGAAATTTACTGGAGTTTGACATGCATATTTCATAGAACAAAATCTAAAATTGATGCATATCTTGTTTTGCTTCCTAAAAAACACAAACCTCTTGGTATTCTCTAAATACCACAGTGCTTCTCTCTATTTGTACTGTCTTGTGTAGTTGCTAATTGCGTAGACTATGTGGAAGTCAGAATAATAGTCCTCCAAAGATGTCAGCATCCTAATCCCCAGAATCTATGAATTTGTTACCTTCCATGGTAAAAGAGGCTTTACTGAGATGAACAGACTGAGGATTTTGAGGTGGGGAGATTATCCAGGCAGGCCCTAAAGACAATTGTAATGGTCCTTGAAAGGTGAAAGAGGGAGGCAGAAGAGTTGGAGTTGGAGAAGTGATGATGGAAGCAGAGGTTGGGAAGAAATTGCTGGCTTTGAAGATGGTATAAGTGTCCATGGGCCAAGGACTACAGGTGGTCTCTAGAAGCTGGAAAAGGCAAGGAAACAGATTTTCCCCTTGAGCTGCCAGAAAGGAATGCAGGCCTGCCGGTACCTTGACTGCAACCCAGGTCTGGTTTCTGACCTCCAGAACCTTAAGGTAATAAATTTGTGCTATTTTAAGGCACTAAATTTGTGTTAATTTGTTACAACAGCCATGGGAAACTAATACTGAGTGGTAATTGTTGCTTAAGATTAAGTGTCTAATGAGTGCTTTACTTATATTATTTTCTATGACTCTCCTGGATGACTCAAACCTCTGTTTTGGTAAAACATCCAAGTCAGAAAAAACCATTGCATCCATATCTATGGTATAAATTTCGGGGGTCTTGATTGCCCTAAATTTTCATCTTTATTTTGGAGCATATACATAACTCAGAAAAAAAATGCTGCTCTGTTTCATAAGTATCATTTTTCCAACTTAATTGCAGGGTAAGTCAATCAGCCACTTGTTCAGACATAGATCCTGGTTAGCGTTAAGAGAATGTCAAGTTTAGTTTCTAATTATCAGATATTGGCTAGGAGCATGGGTTCTGGAGTCAGAGTATCTGACTAAATACTGACTCTACAACTTAGCGACTTAAGAAACTGAGGAATTTGGGCATGTTACTTAAGTTTTAGTTTTTGATGATAGTAAGAATAACTACTTTATGAGATCATCCATGTAAAACACAACACAGTGACTGGCACACAGTATCTCAAAAATTATTATTAACTTTATTTAATAATACAGGTTTCTACACTGTAGATTATTCCAGAAGGTGTAATCATGACCTCTCTTTTGCTCAATTCTTATTAAAAGCCTGGAGATGAGAAAACACATTTATGCAGGATTTCTTGAAGGATAAGCAGTTCTTCTATTAAGGACTGAGACCTCAAATACTTTTTAAAAAAAAATTTGAGGGGGAGGTAATTTGGTTTATTTATTTATTTTTATTATTATTATTTTTTAATGGAGGTACCGGGGATTGAACCCAGGACCTCATGCATGCTAAACACACACTGTACCGCTGAGCTATGCCCCCACCCCACTCAAGTATTTTTAAAGGCTAGAAAATTCGAGTCAGTAAGACAATAGGGGGAGTGGCAGGGATTATGGGGAACTGGAGACTACATGGACTCATTAAATATATTCAAATTAAAAAGAAAAAATAAATAAAGACATCCTGTGGACTGAACCAAACTTGTGCATGTCGAATTTCACTCTCTTGCTGCCGTTTATGATCATTGGATAGTCAGATTTTGTCCTTGGATCAGTCAAGACCATCAGAGAGCTGTATTCTTGAATCACCTTAATTTTGTCCCATTTCTAACTGCTGGTACTGAATACTCCCTGGCTTTATGAAATTAGCCTGCAAGGGAACACATTTATTCAATCAACAAAAGTTTATGTAGAGTACTTACTTTGTGATAGGCAAATATTAAGTCATTGTAAGAAGGAGCTATAAGAAAACTCACTGTTGTATTTGTTATGGGACATTATAAAGGATGCAGACTGCTGTGTCAAACACTTTTCCCTTTATATGGATCCATTGGGGAAATACCTCTTGGGTTCTCAGAATTTTTGTTTTCAGAAAATTCTATGTCCCTCCTCAGTAATTGCTTTGACTCTATATTATAAAATTGTTGAATCTGACAGTTGTCTGCCTCTTTACTTAGACAAAGACTAGATACTCGAGACCTCCAAGCCACATTTTCGGCTCACTTCTGACAGTTGTACAGGAACGTATAGTCTTTTTAATACAGACTATTGCTGGCTTTATCTCATTTTCCTGCTGTTGCTTTCCTGTCATTTCCATTTTCTCACTCATCTTATTTGTTTTTATAATAATAAGTATGAGTAAAACTAACCTTTATTGATTGTTACTAAGAAGTGTCATTTTATTTTGCACATGAATAAACAAAGCCCAGAGGTGAGATTAATTAACCAAGGTCATGTACCTAGTAAGTGATAAAAACCATAATTTAAAATCAATCATTCTGACACCAAAGTTTATATGCTTAAATATTAAATTATGCTGTCTCTATAAATTTAATATAGTGCTTTCTCAAATTTACCTTTGGAACTGAGTGGGAGTGTGTGTGTGTATTTCCTTTAACTTAATGGTTGGATGCAAGGATTGAGGAATGCAGGATGCTTTGCACAAATACTTGTGTAAAATCTTTGTGAAACATCCTTAAATCCTGATTTCAACCTGTTATGTCCCTCTGAATGGAAAGGGGAGGATTTTCAGACACCATTCATGTTTGACTGCCAGTGATGTATATGCTGATGAACTAAGGGGAAAGAACAGTGGGAACTGAGTGATAAGAGTTTTAAAAGAATGGTAAACCCACTCTTTTAGAATAGGGAGACAGTATGCATAGGGATGAAGAGTGGAGGCTTAAGAGCTAGACTGCCTAGGTTCAAATTCTGCCTCTGCTGTTTACAAACTAGATATTTGGGCAAGTTCCTCAACCCCTAGAAGGCTCAGTTTTTTTAAAAATATAAACTTTGGGTAATGATAGTAAGCAATGTATAGGTTTATTGTGAGGACTAAACAAGATAATACAGTGTGTGTATTCCAGTGTCTGGCAAATAGTAAACCCTTAACCAAGAGATCAAAGTTAGTATTACCAGCAGTGAGACATAGTGACATCATGTACCTGCTGGTAGGGGCACAGAATCTCTTCTTTGTATTCTTGTACAAAATGTGTAATCTGAACTTGATCATAATGAAATAGCAGATTTGAGACAAATCGGAAATGAGGAACATTCTTCAAAATAACTGGTTAGTATTCTTAAAAAGTGTCAAGGTTATTAAAGAAGAGGAACTGTACCATATTAGAAGATATCAAGGAGATAGGACAACTAAATGCAATGTAGGATCCCGAATTAGATTCTGGAACAGAAAAAGGGCATTAGTTGGAAAAACTGGTGAAATCTGAATAGTCTGTAGTTTATTTAATAGTGTTGAACCAATATTAATTTCCTGGTATAAGTAATTATACTATGATTATGTAAGATGTTAACAATGGAGAAAGCTAAGAGAATGGTATATGGGAACACTGTAGACGATTTTTGCAACGTTTTTGTAAGTCTAAATTTATTTCAAATTAGAAGATTCTAATAGGGCTAACATAAATGGAAGTGCAGTACTAGTTGGAATAGAAAATTTTTAGTGTTTAGTCAGTGCTATTAATTTACAACTACAAGATAAACACCTTAGACCATTAATTCATAATGAACCAAGTATATTCAAATTTATTTTGCAGTTTATTACGTAACTTTATTTTTTTTAAAGTTTGGGAGCTGTTGTCGGTTGAATTGTGTCCTTCCAAAAATTTATGTGTTCAAGTCATACCCCACAGTACCCCAGAATGTGACCGTATTTGGGGATAGGGTCTTTAAAGAAATTGGCAGTAATTCATCATTCCCTTTTATTAACATTTTGATGAATTTTGGATACTGTGTGAAAAGTATTATAGTAAAATTGCAATATATTACAATGCTGAGAAATGTACCTTCTGGTTAGCAGGTTTTGCCTACATGAGTACTTAAAAGGAAACATTTTAGTTGAGTCAGTCTACTGTTCTGCCTCAGTAATGGTAATCTGGTGAAGGTAACTGATTCTTTGATGGTTAATAATCTTGCAGGGGCCTTAGGCTATTATTCTTAACATAAATTATTTGTGGATATATCTGTACCTGTAAGTAAATATGTTTGGAGAGATTTGATCTGAACATATATCTTTTAGATCCCAGTATCTGCTAGAGAAAGTATTTTTATTTGTGTTTTATATCTCTCATGTGCTAGTTGCCAACATACCTCTTCCTCCTAATAACGGTGTAGAACAAAATGAAATTATGGTTACTAAGGATTGCAGTTAGTTGGACTTTGGCTAATTAATGTCTTATTGTGTTAAAGTTGTTGTCATTTTTGTAGTAATGGAAAGAGAACTGGTTTAGGATTCAGAAGACCTGGGTTACAGTCCCAGTTTTGTATTTTCCTAGCCATGTGACCTGGGCAGAATACATAAACTTGGTTAGTCTCAGTAAATGCTAACTTGTAAGTATTTAATGTAAGTAAGTAAACTTGGTCAGTCTCATAAAATATAAATAGTTATATCTGGAAAATGGGCAAAGTTAAATTTATTAGCCTTCACTGCTTACCTAAAAAGGTTGTTGAGAGGATCAAATAAGATGATGTATGTAAAAACTCTATGTATTCTATAAGTACTATGTAATGATAAGGTAGTAATCAATAATAATTAAAATAACTAAAATAACAAGAATTTAGTATTTTATCCTCAAAAGTTTCAAAGAGACTCCTAGGGCATTTGTTACTGTCGTTCTTTCATATAAGTTCATGAGAGTCAGCCAACAATATTTAGAGTCATTAGACTTTTTTAAATGAAAAAAAGCATTTAACTTTTATCTGCATTTTGCTGGGAGAGAATATGGTATTTTATATAAATAAGTAAACGTCCAAGTATAGATGTCTAGTAGGAGACAAGCTGACATTTCTGCTTAATGTCCTTGTACACCTGTAAGCACAAAGAAAATTAACTGTTCTCTTATGCCTAATCGCTGAATATACGGTACTGCAATATGGAAATCTGGAAGCACTGTAAGTGTGTAGCAGTAGAAATCTCTCATCTGACAGTTTCAAAAAACAGGCTTTTTCTCTTAGCAGTGTCTTTTCTTTGCATTTTGAAAATAAAATAATACCTATTTATTAGATAAACTGAATTATCATAAGGGCTCTGATATTGTGAATAATATCACATGGATCCTAAATTTTCTGTGCAGCCAAGTGGTTTACCAGTTTATAGACTATGCCTGCAGATAGCATGAGAAGGAGTATTGCATGATGGTTAGACATGTAGGTTATGGAGGTGGAGAGTCTAGTTGAGAAACCAGCTCCACCACTTACTAACTATGAATTTGGGCAGCAACTCTTATATTAATTTCCTATGAGTGCATATAAGAAATGACCACATCTCAGTGGCTTTTAACAACAGAAGTTTATTCAGTCACACTTCTGGAGACTGGAGGTCTGAAATCATCATCACTGGCCAGCAGTCAAGGTGTTAGCACAGCTGTGTGCCTTTCTGGAGGCTCTAAGAGAAAATCTATTCCTTGACCCTTCTGGCTTCTGGTGGCTACCACTGTTCCTTGGCTTGTGGCTGCATCACTCAGATCTCGGCTTCTGTGGACACATTGTCTCTTCCTCCTCTGTCTGTTTCAAATCTCCCTCTGCCTCCTCTTATAAGGACACTGTGACTGGATAATCTCCCCTTCTCAGGATCATTGAGATCCTAATCACATCTGCAAAGATCCTATTTCTGTATAAGATAACATGTACAAATTCCAGGAATTAGAATCTGACATCTTTAGGGAGATCATTTTTCAGACTTCTATAGCATTCAAACCTTTCTGAGTTTCATTATCTTCATGTCAACAATGGTGATGGTAATAGCACCCACCTCATACGCCCATGAGGAAGATTAAAAGAACGTACATGCTAGATGGATGTATTTTAGTTACTATTATCATAGCACAAAGTCCCCATTCCAGATCATTTCTAAAATAGAGCATATCCAGAACCAGTATGTATTCTTGTTATGGCTGAACACAGGTAAATAGGGTAACAGGAAAAAGAGGAACCAGTAAAATGGTATTTTCAGTGTCTCTTAAATCCCTGAACATGGTTTCCTATTCTCCCCTAAATTATACTGAATTCAGTTGCTAATACTGAAACTAATAGACATATCAAGACAAGTTTTTGCTCCAGTTTCAAATACCACTGACAAATGTGTACTCTCATGGGGAGCACCAAATCTGTATTATCTGCTTTAAAAAATAAATATGGAAGCAACCTAGGTGTCCATCAACAGACGAATGGATAAAGAAGATGTGGTATATGCATACAATGGAATACTACTCAGCCATAAAAAAGAATGAAAATTTGCTATTTGTAATAACATATTTGGACTTGGAAGATATTATGCTAAGTGAAATTAGTCAGACAGAGAAAGATAAATACTGTATGATATCACTTATATGTGGAATCTCAAAGCTACAATAAATTAGTAAATATAACAAAAAGAAAACAGACTCATAAAGAATAAACTAGTGGTTACCAGTAGTGGGAGGGACAGGAGTCAGAGCAAGATAAAGGTAGGGAATTAAGAGGTACAAACTATTATGTATAAAGTAAATAAAGCTACAAGGTTATATTGTACAACACAGGGAATATAGGCAATATTTTATAATAACTGTAAATTGAGTATAACATTTAAAATTTGTGAATTAGTATGTTGTACAACAGTAACATATAATATTATACATCAACTATATCTCAATAAAAGTAAGAAAGAAAATAAATATTTAAAAATTTTGAATAGTTTTGTGTTTATAGAAAAGTTTCAGCTAGTACAAAGGGTCCCCATATATCCCATACCCAGTTCTCTGTATTGTTAACATCTTGCATTGCTATCAATACATTTGTCACAAATAATGAAACAATTTTGATGTATTATTATTATTTAAAGTCCCTAATTTATTTGAATTTTCTTAGGTTTTTCACTGGTATCCTTTTTGTTTCAGGACTCCATCCAGGATATCACATTACATTTAGTCATCACGTCACCTTAGGCTTCTCTAGACTGTGATAGTTTCTCAGACTCTCCTTGTTTTGATGACTTGACTGTCATGAGTACTGGTCAGGTATTTTGTAGAATATTCTTTAATTTGGGGTTGTCCCTTTTTTTCCCATAATTAGACTGGGGTTGTAGGTTTTGGGGAAGAAGACCACAGAGGTAAGGTACCATTTTTTATCACATCATCTCAGTGGTACATGCATCAACATGACTTATCATGGATGATAATCACCTGGCTCAGGTACTGTTTGGCAGGTTTGACCACGGTAAAGTTACTCTGTTTCTTCCCGCCTTTTCATATTGTACTTTTTGGAAGAGAGTCATTAGGTACACCACCTACATTTTTAAAAAATCTGATAAAATACACATAACGAAACTTACCATCTTAAACATTTTAAATGTACAGAAGTGTTAAACATTTTCACATTGTTGTGCAACCAGTCTCCAGAACTTTTCTGTCTTGTGAAAGTGAAACTGTATACATTAAATGGCAACTCCTCATTTCTCTCTTCCCTGAGCCTCTGGCAACCATCATTCTACTTTTCTGTTTCTGTGAGTTTGACTATACTTGATACATCATATAAGTGAAATCATACAGTATTTGTCCTTTTGTATTTGGCTTATTTCACTTAGTGTAATGTCCTCCAGTTTCATCCATGTTTTTAAAACTGGCAGGATTTCTTTCCTTTTTAAGGCCAAATAATTTTCCATTATATGTATTTACTACATGATGTTTATCCATACATCTGTCTATAGATATTCGAGTTGCTTCTCCCTCTTGGCTGTTATCAGTAGTGCTGCTTCTATGCCATGAGCTGTGCCGCTCTCGTTTAAGAAGTGGTAAGTCATGTTCACCCATCTTAAATCACAGAATGTCTACAGAAATGATTTGGAATTCTGCATTAACGATTTGTCTAACCAAATTATTTATTTATTTAATAATTTATTCAGGTCAGCGTAGATTCATGGATGTTGATTTTATACTTTGGTTTATAGACCAGTAGTTTTTTTTACTTTCCTCAAATTGTTCTGGTTTTGGCCATTGAGAGTCCTTTCAGTTGGCTTCTGCCTTGATATGACATACTCTCACTGTTTTATTTTTTGTGCACTTCCTTACTTCCTGGCACTATAAGATGCTCTAAGTTCATTTCACATATTCCTTTCCTTAGTCCTAGAACCAGCCATTTCTCCAAGGAGCCCTGGTTCCTTTTATTGGATAACAGCATAGAAATTAATATCCAGACACTAGGTGTGCTTGTCGCTACTGAGGTGTCATTGCTTGTAGGTCTTCTCAGTGGACAGATACAACGTGGAAATATATCTGTTCATACCAACCCTGTATACACATGTATTGATAATTATTTCTAATTTATCAATCAGTATCTATATTAATCTAAACCTGATTTTATTCTGTCCATAATTCTATTTGAGTATCATGATTCATTTCAGCTTTCCCCTTTAGTTTATCTGTAACCTCCTATTCCAACAGTGAAAAACCTGACTTGCACCTTCCACCATTCACTTATTTGTGCAATCCCAGGATACATGTACAGTATTTCAGAATTGTTAACATGTATGCCTAAAGGAAACAACTTAATCACCTAGAGTACAATGCTGTGTCTTTGTCTTTAGTCTTATATTTGCCATTCATTTACAGTTATTGAGGTAAACACTTTTTCCCCATCTCCTTCAGTGAGGTTTCATACATTTGAAAATACAGTTAGATTGTTTTGTCACATTCTGCATTTCATAGTGGGATCTGCTGACTTCCTAAATGATATTTTAAATTGCTACGTACATTAAGGTTCACTCTCTGTATTGTCCATTTCTGTGGGTTTTGACAATTGCATAGTGTCATCTGTTCACTACTACAATATCATGGAAAATAATGTCGTTCTTAGGTTTCTGATCTTAAGTACGTTATAGACTAATGTCATTCTTTTTTATAATATTGAGGAGAATTATGGAATCTAATTACCTAGTGTCTTAGGTGTTTTTTGAGGGATGCTCTTATGTAATGAATAATAAGAATATGCCATATATGTTTTACAGTTTAAAACAGCCTTCATATACGTTGTCTCAAATGAGTCTTTAAAGAGTCTTAGGAGTGAGGTAGAACAAGTATTAACATCTCCATTTCACAGAAGAGAAAACTGAGGCTTTGAAAGGTTTGAGGTTTCAAAATCATATGGCTGAAAATCAGAGGGCTGAGACTGAAATCATTTCTAGATCCAAGCTGGGAGCTCTTCCCCTTGTGTCACACTGCTATTGCTATTACTGTATTTATAAAATTATTTTGTAGAATGATTTTTACTGTACTGGATGTAGTACCACCAGTTGGGAGAAGATACAGAAATTGTGCTTTCTGGATTTGGTTTCTATGATCTTACCTACTAACCCTTCTCTAACCTGGTTAACAGTTCTATATACGAAGCCTGTTTAAGTAGGTCAGATTCCAACACAGCTTTGTGACAGTCAGGCCCTAAACAATTAATTTAGAGCAATTAAAATGAGTGTCTGATGAAAAGGGGAATAGGTTAACTACTTGTTAGATCAGTGTCAAATTATAATATTAATGTTCTGCCCTTGCTCTACAATACTCCCATAACAATATTTTTGGAATCTTTAGACTACAGTTGAAAATTCTAGCAAAATTATTGGCCCAAAAATGATGTGGGCTGGAATAAAAAAGCTGAGATTGTTAAAAGGAGAATAATGAACATTAAAGAGTATTAAGACATTACTTCACAGTGCTATGGAAGAGACAGGGCTTTTAGATTGAATTGTGATTAATTCCCTCCCTAAAATTTCCCTTATGACTTTTAAACATATGTTTTCTAGTGATGCAAAAGATGACTTTTAGAATTCAAGAAACATATATATTGATGGTTGTCAAGTGCAGCAGTCATTAGTGCTGCTTACTGGCTCTTTTCTTCCAGGCAAATGGTAGGGTTGTATTCTCTTAGCTCCTTTGTGATTGGATGTGGCCTGAAGACTAACTAGCTTTTCCAATGGATTGTGAGGGGATGTAGCAAGTCTCCCTTCTGATCTCAACATTTAATCCCTGTGTGAATCCCTTTCAATATTCCTTTTTTTTTTTCTGCCATAGTGACTAGCAAAATTCAAGACAGTGGCTGCTCTGAAACTCTGAGTGATTATGATGGAAAGATCTTCCTTGTGGATCCATGATGGTTATGTAGCGTGAGGTATAAATAAACCTTTTCTGTTCTAATCCTATGTCTCTGCAACATAACCCACATGATTTTGACTGACAAACACTTAAAACATCCAAGCAACATACCGTTCCGTGATAGAACATGCTGATTCATTTATTGATTCATTCGTTTACTCAGTACACCTCTTCTGTATCAGTAGACACCATGCTAGGCTCTCATTTGCAAAGCTCAGAAAGACATGGTTGCTGTTCTCAAGCAGCTCATAGTTTGGTGGGAGGGATGAATGAGTAAACAAACCTAACATGGAAAGAAAGACCTCTGTTTGCAACGTGCTATGTGAACAGATTAGGGAATAGTTAACTGCCTGAGCCAGAGATAAAGGAAATCCTCCCAAAGAAAGTGACATTTGAATTATATCTTGAAAGATGAGTAGGATTTTGCCAGATGAACATCAGTGGGAAAAAAGCATTCTACACCAAGGGACTATTCTATGTGGAAAATATAAAAGATCATATAATTAAAAGAAAGAATAGGGTTTTTTTTTCTCCCAGCCTTGTGAACAGTTCTATAATTCAAAGCTAGAGTTTATATTGATACTTTGACTGACTTGAAAGATAAAACACTTATTGGCATATATAGTCTATACATGGTGTATCATTATACACTGCTTCGACACATATACATGAAAGTCAGCAATTCATTGTTTTGTGACGCTCAAGTAATGGAGTTGTATAATACACTGGTGTGTTTCTCTCCCTACTGTTTCTGTAACCTCTGCAGTATCAGGGAAGGGTCTCCATTTCGTTCAACTTTATGTGACTTGCCATTCCTTTGCACAGTGCCCAACCATAGCAAATACATAATGACTGTGGAATGTATAAGCATTCCTGACCCTTCATGAAATATGTCATCTCATGTCACTACTAGCTTATGGGACCTTCGAAACTCTTCAGGCCTTTCACTTTGAATTTTGGAAACATCTTTTTTTATGTTTTAATTTCTTTACCTAACCTACAGAAATACTTTCCTTTCAAAATAGTTCTCTAGTGAACTCTTCCAATGCCCTCATCTCATTTACTATGTCAGGAGATGACACTAGAAGTGTTTGTTCTGATAGTAAACATATGGTCTTTTCAAGTACTTACTCAGTTTGTATTGAATCTGACAAACATATCCAGGAAACTGAAGTTTGAAGGGAAACAAGTGACCAAGTGCTCACAGTTGTACATTTCTTACCCTCTGCTTTATCTTGACTACATTTTAATCGAGTTTCTTTCCTCTCCATGGGTTCGTGGACTTTGGCTTCCCCCAGGTCTGAACAAGCGCTAAAATGTAAAACATCCCGACTTAACATGTACATAATGCTTCATTTTATGCATCAACTTGGCTAGGCCTTGATACCCAGATATTTGGTTAAACATTACTCTGGATGTTTCTGTGAAGGTGTTTTTTGGATGAGACTAACATTTAAATTGGTAGACTGAGGAAACAGATGACCCTCCATAATGCTGGTGAGCCTCATCCAATCAGTTGAAGCCTTCCTAGGACAGACTGATCTCCCCAGGGCAAGAAGGAGTTCTGTCAGAAGATTGCTTTTGGACTCAAACTGCCACTCTTCCCTGGGTCTCCATCCTGCCCAGCCTACCTTGAAGATTTTAGGCTTACTGATCCTCTACAATCACATTGAGGCAATTACTTAAAATTACTTTCTATATATGCACATCCTGTTGGCTTTGTTTTTCTCAAGAATGCTGACTAATACACAGCACATCCATAAAATTGAAATGGGCAAATCACAATGAGAAACATCTGCCAGACCACCCTGAACATGCTATCTCCTTACTCTCACTCCTTTGACTCATTTCCCCCTCACAACTTTCTGTTAGCCCTGATTCTCCCTCCCTATATGAGAAAAGTCTTTTTCTGTTTGGTTTTCAGATGCTTACAGATCCTGAGGGTTGGAGTGTTCTTTCGAATGCAGTAATCTTTTTGGAAAAAGTTTCTTCTTACCTAAGTCTGGGATTTGTTTGTATTTGACACAAGAAACCATTAAGGAAGAACGAGAAGATTAGAATATAAGAATAGAAAGGTGTCTAGGAGAAGTTAGGAATAAATGCAAGTGAACACCACCACCAACAAAAGGTGAGAAAAAAATATTGAAGATGAGAATACAAATGAAGGTAAGCTAGGCACAGAGTAGGAGAGAATAGATAAAATGATAAAAACAACCAAGATAAAGAAGTTAAAATAGTTGTTTCTTGGTTGCTAAATAAACTTCTAGATAAGCATAATACATGTTCAATGAAAGCTGGCCCAAAGGAAATATGTATTTAGATTATATTTAGAGAATTGTTCTTGAGATTATTAATTGAATCTATTTGTAGCTCTCTTTAGAATAGAAATTTATGGTAATAGAATCATTAAACTATTGGTGAATGCCTTAATCTTGGTATCCTCAGTGGAATTAAAGTGGAATTCTCATATAATAATCATGACAGACATCATGCTGGCAACCATATTCTATACTTAAAATAGAAAAAAATAACTAGAGAAAAATCCTTTTGCTCTTCTGCTTCGCTCAGCAAAATATCTCAAATTTCTTTAGACAAAGAATTAGAAAAACACATTTTTGTATAATATATGTAGTTTACTATCTTGCAGATTGTAAGTAGAATGTAGGAAAAGATGACAATAATTGTGTAAAAGGTAGGAAGGGACTTCTCTCTAGTATATAAACTGAGTGACTTTCTAGGCCACAGCTATCCTACCACACATGTGCCCACCTGTCAATGAGCATTACTCAGGTGGGAATGGATGCAACCCTGGGTGTGAATTCAATGCTGAAAACTGCCCTCAAGAGAACGTTTGGTTTGGACTTGTTGACAGTCTTTGCTAAGCCCATTCCAAGAATGTAGTAAAATAAAAGTGCAGCATTAAACTCATTAATTAGTTTTCTTGTATATTTCAGCGAGGGCAAAATGTCAGACACACATAGTAATTAGAAGAGAGTTTTAATTTTTCATTAACTCTAATTAATGTTGACTCTTCATGTTTCATTAACACTACTTCTGCTGACTAGGGAATTTATCGAAAGTACGGGAAGGATCATCAGTCTACACTAGATAATGTGTTCTGGTGTGGGAGGGGAGATGGTCCTTTGAAATGTATTTTATGCTGGAATCAAGTGAAGTTCAATTACCTCAACCACAGAAGAATTGTAAGGGTCAGGAGAAAACTTGGGAAGCAGTTGTCTCAAGATCTAAATGTTAGGGAGTCATTTCTATCATTTTTAAAATACTCTAGTTGATGCCTTGTACTTAATGAAGAATTCACCATTTCTCTGTGGTTACCGTCAGTGTCTTCTTTATCAAGCATGAGTTGAACATTCCCAGTGTACTTCTCTCTCAACACAGGAGGAAAGGCTGATCCTTCATACTCCTTCAGATGCTGCTGCATTTACACTGGGCTGCATGGGTCCTGTAAAGGTTGAAGGACAGAAGCCCAAGGGGAAAGTTTCAGAACATAGGCAAGCAAAGAACCGCGTTTTAATAAGTTAATAGCTAAAATTTAATGAGCTATTACAATGTGCCAGACATAGTGTTACATGCTTTACATGAATAACTCATTTGATCGCCACAGCACTCAATCCAATGATGTAGGTGCCACTATTATATTTAATTTATAGTTGAGAGAACCAGTGGATAGAGTTTTAAGTAACTCGTCCAAAGGTTACAAAAGTATTGATTGTGAGAATCAAGCTTAAAATCCAAGTGGTTGAGCTCCAGAGCCCTTCTTCCTAACCACTACACTATTTAATTAAAGCAAAGTGTGGGTAAATACTTGGGTTTAGGGTAGAGCTGGCAGAACGCGATGGTCTGTTTAACAAAATCTTGGAGACAGAAAGGATGTGGTTTGCTGGGCCAAGGAAGAAGAGATTCTCCATGCATGTGAAAAAAGTAGTCAGAATTAGTAAAAGGCAAGCAAAAGGCTCAACACAGGAGAAAGCAAGAGGATTTTCTGGACCTGTGTAAGTCATCGAACTTGAATGGATTTTATCAGATTCTGTTCCTACAGATGAAATATTCACTGTACACCTTTGTAATGAAAATAGTTAGTGACTTGGCCAAACTGCATTGCTTCACCATAGAGGAAAGGCAGTGACTTCTATTCATTGATTTTTGAAATAAGTTGGCCTGATCAGGCAAAATAGATTTTAAAATAAAGACTGTTACAAGAGACAAAGAAGGGCACTACACAATGCTTAAGGGATGAAATAAGTTGGCCTGGGATTGATTTTTAGATTTCATCACTTATTAGCTGTGTGAACATAAGCAAGGAGGTGAATTGCACTTCCTTAATAAAATGGTGATAATAATAGTAACTACCTCACGGGCAGTTGCAGAATGAGATGATGAGATTTCCTTTTTTAGTTGGTGACATTTATTTTTTTTTATTTTTATTTTATTATTTTATTTAAAAATTTTTATTGAAGTATAGTCAGTTTACAATGTTGTGTTAATTTCAGGTATACAGCATAGTGATTCAGTTATACATATGTGTAACCCACCAACCCCCATCCTCTATGGATTACCTATTCTGGACATTTTGTATAAATGTCATCATATCATATGTGGTCCTTTGTCGACTGGCTTCTTTCAGTTAGCATGTTTTCAAGGCTAATCTATGTTGTGGAATGTGTCAGTTTCAATTTCTTTTTAGATTAATAAAAGTCTTTTGTATGGCTATACCACATTTTATTTATCTGTATCAACTGATGGAAATTTGGATTATTTCCATTATTAGGCCATTATTAATGCTGCTAAGAACATTCTTGTACAAATTTTTGAGTGTACATATATTTTCACATCTTTTGAGTATACAGCTTAGAAGTGGAATTTCTGGGTCATATGAGAACTATATGTTTAACATTTTGATGAAGTACAAAACATTTTTCCAAAGCAACTGTACAATTTTACACTCCCACCAGCAATATATGAGGGATCCCTTTTCCTATATCTTTGCCAACATTTGTTACTATGTGTCTTCTTGATTCTAGCCATTCTAGAGGGTATGAATTATTATCAGTATGGTTTTTGTTTGAATTTTCCTGATGGCTAGTGATGTTGAGCATCTTTTCATGTGCTTATTGGACATTTTTACACCTTTTTGGAGACATACCTATTCAGATACTTTGATCATTTTTTACTTGGGTTATTTGTCGTATTATTATTTTATTGTCTTTATTATTGAGTACATATTCTGGATACTTATTAGAAATATGATTTGTAAATATTTTCTCCCATTTTGTGGGTTATTTTAATATTCTTTTTTTTTAATGGAGGATTGAACCCACTGGAGACTGAACCCAGGACCTCATGCATGCTAAGCATATGCTCTACCACTGAGCTATAGACACACCTCCACTTTTCATATTTTTTTGAACATTTTTTATTGATTTATAATCATTTTACAATGTGTCAAATTCCAGTGTTCAGCACAATTTTTCAGTCATACATGAACATATACACACTCATTGTCACATTTTTTTCTCTGTGAGCTACCATAACATTTTGTGTATGTTTCCCTGTGCTATACAGGATAATCTTGTTTATCTATTCTACAATTTTGAAATCCCAGTCTATCCCTTCCCACCCTCCGCCCCCCTGGCAATCACAAGTCTGTATTCTCTGTCTATGAGTCTATTTCTGTCCTGTATTTACGCTTTGTTTTTGTTTGTTCGTTTATTTTTGCTTTTGTTTGTTTAGATTCCACATATGACGATCTCATATGGTATTTTTCTTTGTCTTATCTGGCTTACTTCACTTAGAATGACATTCTCCAGGAGCATCCATGTTGCTGCAAATGGCATTATGTTGTCGGTTTTTATGGCTGAGTTATTCCATTGTATAAATATACCACATCTTCTTTATCCAGTCACCTGTTGATGGACATTTAGGTTGTTTCCATGTTTTGGCTATTTACACTTTTCATATTCTTGATGATGTCTTTTGAAGCACAAATAGTTTCAGATTTGATGAAATCCAATTTATCTGATTTTTATTTTGTCACTTAAACTTTTTGGTGTTGTATAATAGAACCATTACATAACCAAAGATCATGAAGTTTACTCCTTTGTTTTCTTCTAGGAATTTTTTAGTTTTTTAATCGTACATGTAGGTATATGATCCATTTTGAATTAATGTTTGTGCATGGTGTGAGATGGGGTCTAATGTTATTCTTTTGCACAAGATATACAGTTGTCTAAGTGCCATTTGTTAAAAGGACTATTCATTTTCCCATTGAATGATCTTGGCACCCTCATTAAAAAAATCAGTTCATCATAGATGTAGAGAATTATTTATGGACTCAGTTCTATTACATTGATCTTTATATCTGTCCTATACCAACACCACAATGTCTTGATTACTTTAGCTTTGTAGTAGGTTTTGAAATTGTGCAGTGTGAGTACTCCAGTTTGTTCTTTTTCAAGATTGTTTCAGCTATAGGTCCATTCACTTTTAAATTGAAAACAAACACTAAGCAAAAGAGACCTGTACATTTCTAAATAAATACAAAGGTGCTATAGGTATTGTGCATTGTTTCTGGTTTTTCAGCTTTTTATAGTGCGTACCGTTGGTTAATAAACTATTTCCTACTGAACCAAACTCCTGTAATTAGAGAATGGCTGAATCAGTACATTTTAATGGAATATAATTTTCTTAGGCTGGGCTCCTAGAACAAAATACCATAGACTGGGTGGCTTAAATGACAGACATTGTTTCACACATACTGGAGGCTGGGAAGTCTGATATCATAGTACCAGCATGGTTGGTTTCTGTTGAGAGCTCTCTTCTGGCTTGCAGACAACAGGCAGTCTTCTTACTGCATCCTTAACATAGTTGGGTGGGGTGTGCAGTGAGGGTAGGGGGTGAAGTGGGGAGTTGGGAGGGAATGGCGGGGAGAGATTTGAAGAATCTAAGAAGTTTCTTCTGGCTGAAGTTTGCTTGCTATTGCTAAATATTCTTTTAGGATGACTGTTTTCCTTCTTTCTTCCTGTAGGGTGAGAGTAAAGCATAGCAGTTCATTGAGCACATGCACTCTGAAGTCATATAGGGATTGGAGGACTATAGGCTATACCTCCTTCCCCTGTGATACTGGCAAGTCCTTTAATCTTCCTGACACCACATGTCCTCATTTGTATGATGGGATTAATAATAGTGGTGCCTTACTCATAAGATGGTTGTGACGATTGCTAAATTATGTAAAACCCATAGTGTACAGCCTGGCCTATATTAAATGCTCAATAAATTCTAGCTATCATAATTTATTATAACATATAATTTATTATACTTAGAGAAAATTATCCATTTAGTTACCCCAAAAGGTAACAATCAGCATTCCAATTTTGAAATTCCTTTGTGTGAAGTGTAAGCTGAATGAGAAGTTTGTCCCATATGCACACAGAATTTTTCATTCAAAATACTTAATACTGTTTAAAAAAAGTTGCACACACAGGGTTTTCCTTTCCATATTCTCCTCTCTTGACAGATTTTTCTCTAAGAAGGTAGCTGACCATGGAAACCAATTAATCTCTCTCCTGAGGCAAAGCAATCATTTGCAAAAGAATGCACTCAAGTGCCAGCCCCAAATGCTCCAGAACAGCTAGAGGGGAGAAGGCTGCTTTTTCTTTGATTTTCAAGGCTGATGAAAGCAGTTATTTAGGAAGCACAGGCGTGTGATGTGTATGTGTGTGTGTGTGTGTGTGTGTGTGTGTAGTGGGAGGGGACAAAATTCAGTCATTCCTATACACTTTCCTGAAGTAGTGTGTGGGGTATAAGAACTTGTCTAGACACAGACATTTATTTTTGTCTTTATTCATATCCATAAGCCTTTCCCTCTCTTGGCTTCCCCAGTCCCTAGCACAGTATATAGCACATAATCAGCAGAAAACATGTATTACTGCATAGAAAGAGTTTGGCATCTAAAGTGGTTCAGAACATGGATTTTGGAGTCAGATAGGAGCTGAATCCCAACTCCACCATTTACTGGCTCTGTGATCTTGGGTAAATTATTAACTTCTTAGAGTCTCAGTTGCCTTACTTGAAAAATGTAATTAATAATATATAAACCATAGGTTGTTTTGAAATTCAGCTGAAGCAGTGTGGGGAAAGTATGTAACAAAGTTTTTGGCATGTCATAAGCACGCAGTGAGTGACAGCTATCGGAGCCAAGGAAGTGTTTGTCAATTGAATGAATATATAGTCAGTTACTAATCGTTTCTTTTAGGATATATTTATTCAATATACAGTAAAAAAAATCTGCTATGTGTTAATGTGGTAGACATCAGGAATACAGAGACAAGACAGTCTCAGTCCTCAATGGACTTCCAGTGAAGTGTAGAATATAGCAGGTAAAACAGCTAAATGCTATAACATTTAAGAAGTTACTGTGGCAAAAGTCAGTATAAGGCACCATAGGAGCCCATAGGTGGACCTCAGGGTACAGTGGAACTTGACTGAATAACTGTACTTTTTCCTAACATTTCATTAAGAAAAATTTCAACCATAGAAGAAAAAAACTTAAAAGAATTGTACAGTAAGCATCTATGTACCAGCTGCATGCAGTCCCTAATTAGTATGTTGCTCTATTTGCTTTATCACATGTCTGAAACTCTATCCATCCACCAGACTAATTTTTAATGTATTTCAAAGTTCATTGCAGATAGTATGCTTTAATCCTCAGAAATCTTATTATTAACTAAATTTCAATATTTGTTTATGTTCCATTTTAAGAGGTAAAATTCGCATATTGAAATGCACACACCTTAAGTATAATGTTGGAGGACTTTTGACAAAATGTAGCACCTGTGTACCCCAACCCCTTATCAAGATCTAGAATATTACTCTCACCCCAGAAAGTTCCTTTGGATCCTTTTCCATAACTCTAACCCTCCATCCCCCAACCCCAGATATTTTTCTGATTTTTTCCACTATAGATTAGTTTAGCCTTTTAGAATTTCATATAAATGGAAATATGGTATATATTCTTTTACGTAAGGCTTCTTTCACTCAGAGTAGTATTTTTGAAGTAGATCCATGGTTTTTGAGATTCATCCAAGCTGCTGGCTGTATCAGTAGTAAATTCATTTTTAAAAAATTGTGGTGAAAAAACACACATAAAATTTACCATCTCAACTGTTTTTAAAATTATAGATTGGTAGTGTTAAAGATATTCAAATCATGCAGCAGAGCTCCTATACTTTTTCATGAAGCAAAATTAAAACTCTACACCCATTAAACAACTGATTTCCTCCTGCCCCCAGCCACTGGCAATCACCATTCTACTTTCTGTTTCTCTGAATTCGACTACTTTAGATACCTCGCATAAAACGGAATCATACAGTATTTGTCTTTTTGTGCCTTATTTATTTCACTTACATAATGTCATCAAGGTTCATCAGTGTAGCATATGACAGGATTTCCTTCCATTTTAAGGCTGAATACTATTCCACTGTATGTATATACCACATTTTGTGTATCCATATATCTATCGTGGACACTTGGGTTATTTCTACTTCTTGGCTACTGTAAATATTGCTGCTTATGAACATGGGTGTGTCAATCTCTCTTTGAGATCCTGGTTTTTAGTTCTTTTGGATATATAGCCAGAAGTAGGATTGCTGATAATTCTATTTTTAATTTTTGAAGAACTGTCATATTGGTTTTCCATAGGGACTTCACCATTGTATATTCTTACCAGTGGTGCACAGTGTTCCAATTTCTCTCCGTCCTCACCAATACATGTTACTTTCTGTTTTACGGGTTTTTTTTTTTTTGATAGTAGCCATCCTAATGGGTGTGAAGTGATATTTCATTATGGTTTTGATGTACATTTCCCTAATGACTAATGATGTTGATCATCTTTTCATATGCTTATTGGCCATTTGTATGTAATCTTTGGAGAAATCTCTATTCAAAGTCCTTTGCCTAGTTTTCACTTGGGTTATTTGCTTTTTGTTTTGTAGTTGAGTTGTAGGAGCTCTTTATGTATTCTGGATATTAACTCCTAATCAGTTAGGTGGTTTGAAAATATTTTCTCCGATTCCATAGTTTGCATCTTCATTGTGTTGTGTCCTTTGATGTACAAAGATTTTTAAGTTTCATATAGTTCCACTTATCTATTTTTGATTTTGTTGCCTATGCTTTTAGTGTCATATTTAAGAATGCATTGCCAAATCCAAATTCATTGTCATAAACCTTTTCCCCATGATTTCTTCTAGGAGTGTAATATTTTTCAGTCTTTGATGAATTTTGAAACTTTTTTTGTGTATGATGTAAGGTAAGGGCCCAACTTCATTCTTTTGCATTTGGATGTCCAGTTTTCCCAGTGCCATTTGTTGATAAAACTGTCCTTTCCCCATTGAATGATCTTGGCACCATTGTTGAAAATAATTTCACCATATATGTGAGAGTTTATTTCTGGGCTGTCAATTCTATGCTATGGTTTATATGCCTGTTTTTATACCAATACCATACTGTTATGATTACTATAACTTTGTAATGAGTTTTGAAATCAGAAGTGTGACACCTCCAACTTCGCTCTTTTTCAAGATAATTTTGGCTATTTGGGACCCCTTGAGTTTACGTGTACATTTTCGGATGGAGTTTTGCATTTTTGCAAGAATGCCATTGGCATTTTGATAGGGATTACATTGAATCTGTATGTTGCTTTGGGAAATATTTACATTTTAACAATATTAAAGTGTTTCAGTCCATGAACATGGGTGTCTTTACATTTATTTGAGTCTTCTTTAATTTCTTTAAGTAATATTTTGTGGTTTTTAGTGTACAAGTCTCTTTCCTCCTTGGTTGATTTTATTTTAAAGTAGTTTATTGGTGTTATTATAAATGGAATTGTTTCATTAATTTCTTTTTTGGATTGTTCATTGTTAGTGTGTAGAGACACAACTGATATTTTTGTGTAGATTTTGTATCCTGCAACTTTCCTGACTTCTTCAGTTTGTTGTAACAGATTTTTTTTGTGTGTGGAGTCTTTAGGGTATTCTACATATATGATCATGTCATCTGTAAACAGATACAATTTACTTTTTCCTTTCCAATTTGGATGTCTTTTTTTCTTTTTCTTGCCTGTTTGCTCTGGTTAGGTCTTCCAGAACTATGTTGAATAGAAGTGGTGAAAATAGGCATCTTTTAGTTGTTCCTGATCTAGAAGAAAAGCTTTCAAGCCTTTCACCATTTAGTATGATGTTAACTGTGGGCTTTTTAATATATTGTCTTTATTATGTTGAAGTAGTTTCTTTATATATCCAGTTTGTTGAGTGTTTTAATCACAAAAGGGTGTTGAATTTTGCCAAATACTTTTTTGCATCAATAATCTGTTTATTTTCCTTATTGAGTAGTATTCCATTATTTACATATATCACAATTTATTTTATCATTCTCCTGTTGATGGACACCTGGGTTGCTTCCAGTATTTGTCTATTGTGAATAAGTGGCCATAGCGGGAGGGTATAGCTCAAGTGGTAGAGCACGTGCTTAGCATGCACGAGGTCCCGGATTCAATCCCCAGTACCTCCTCCAAACATAAATAAATGAATAAACCTAATTACCTCCCCCTCATAAGACAAACAAAATAAGCAAAATATGTGCTCTGATGCAAAAGTGGCCATAGTTTAAAGCAGCCAAAGTCAAACCAACTAGCCTCATCTGCTCTCTATTCCAGTGCAATCCATAGTTGTATTTGTTCGGTTTCTTACCTGCTTATAGATGACGTTTGGCTGTTGGTTGGCTGTGTTCCCTCCAACTAGCATTTAAAGCTTTCTAAAATGTGGACCCACCGAGCTTTGTGTTTTACTCCTCCACATTAACAGCATTCTGCCTGTGCCCTTGCTATCCCCTAAATAGGGTACACCCATTTCCTACCTCCATTCATGCTTTAATTTGTAATAATAGTAGCAAATAATAACAATAATAACACTTATTTTCCTTCTGTCTCCGTTTTAAAAATCCATTTCTTTTGATGAACTTATTGGAAGTGTGTATGTGCCTCCCATGTCTCTAAAGGACTATTTTACTCATAACTCAGTAGAGGATAACATAGCACCTACAGTACCTTTTAGGCAGCAACATTTGTTGTTCATTCATTTGTTCTTCTGTTTGACCATTTAACCCCCACTGAGTACTTACTATGTGTCTTCAAGCATAAAGCGGTGACAAAGACATATCTCAAGTCCTGAGCTTATATTCTTGTGAGGGAGACAGTCATCAATCTAAAAAAGTGTATGAATTTATAATTAAAAACTGAGTTAATAACAAGGAAAAATACAAGGAGCTATGATAATATATACCAAAGGACATGATCTTTTCTTCAGGGGGAGGAGAATCAAGATAGATTTCCCTAAAGAACTGACATTTCAGAAGCAACTTTTATTTTGGAGGGATGGTAATTAGGTTTATTTATTTATTTATTTATTTATTTATTTATTTATTTATTTATGTTTTAATAGAGGTACTGGGGATTGAACCTGGGACCATGTGCATGCTAGGCATGCGCTCTACCACTGAGCTTTACCCCTCTGAAGCAATTTTCATATTGAGTAGAAATTAAACAGGGGAAGCAGGGGAAGGAGGCAGAAGTGCAATTTAGGCAGAAAGAACAGCGTGAGCAAAAGCCCTGAGACATGAGGGGGCCTGAAGAGTGGGTATACTGACAGTAAGTCTGTGTGGCTGGACCACAGGGGACCATGGGGAGAGGAGAAGGAGATCCGGGTGGAGAGCTAGGCAGGGTCTTGAAGGGCTGTCACAAGCCATCTTAAGGATTTTGGGCTTCATCCTAAGAACGACTGGAAGTCATTAAAGCGTTTGTGTTTTTAAACTATCACTCTGGGGATAGATGGTGGTAAGTGTGGATGCCGGAAGAAAGGGGCTGAGGCTGTGTTGTAGTCTGATGCTGGTTTTTTGGACTGGGGTGCTGGAGGCAGAGATAGAGGGAAGTGGACAGAATCAATGTTTATTTGGAAGATAAAGTCAATGGAAATTAGTGATGAGATGTGGCTATGGACTAACGGGATGTGAAAGATGATTTCTACAATTTTTGATTGCGTGAGTGGATGGTGATAGTGCCATTTACTTCCACACATGGCAACCCCCCACTTATCCGGTGTTACACACACTTGCACACCCAATCTCTGATACCTTCGAACTTTATTCCAGATAGGCTCCTCAGTGGGAGAAGTGGTGCCAAGGCACCACATGGTTGTTAGACTCCCGGTTATATGAGTTGAGGCATCACTGAGTGTGAATGATGCACTGACTATACTGACCTACCCCAAAGTCACTTTGGGAAGAACTGGAAAAAGAACTCAGAGCCCTATCTTAGGGCACACAAAAGGGAATTCAGAGAAGTGTCACATGCGTAATACTTTAAAGACTTGCTGCCCTTGTGTGGCTCTAGAGAGCCTTGAGCAGTTCTCTAAAAGAGTGATTCCTTGGGCTGTCTGAGCAATTTAGTAGCTATTCTACAGCAACAGGGGCTTTGTAATGCATGAGCTGCCTCCTAGTGGCCTCTGAAGGAGATTGCCCAGGTGCTCATGGGAAAGGAAGTTTATTATACAGTGGAAGAGGTCAGTCATTCAATGGTAGCTGGACCTGAGACTGCATTTGGAAGTTATGAAAGAAGATGGTAAATTGCAAACTAAAAGGAATGTAAGGAACTACTAGATAAATCATTAGGCTAAGGAAGCCCTTTACTGCCTGGAGGCCCAAGTCCTGCTCTGTCACAGCAGGGATTACCCGCAGGGGAAGAAGAGATGTGCAACTGGGAAAGCAAATTAGATTTAATTATTAGACTCTAAATCAATATTCATATTATGTGATTCATCACCAAGCCTGGTACCTGCAGAGACCTTGTTGGCAATGCATCAATTTCAGAAAGATAACACTCTTCCTAACTGGAAATAGGATGTTTTATTTCACCATGACTCTTCCTTTCTTCTGGATTACTTTTTATCCTTTGTCTCAAGGGGAACCCTTGTGAGAGGAAAGATCATGAAGTTTCTGAATAGTCCATCTGCTCCCTACATTCTTTTCCCTAGACAACCTGGTTGCTTTCAAACTGATACTGAAAGAAGACAGGCCTCGAGGTTTACCTAATGCCAGCCAGCCTCAGCGTTGTTAACATAAGTCAAAAGGTTATGCATCACAGTGGGAAATTTATTCATCTGTTAAAAAAATAGAGCATGTATCTGCAATTCATATCAGGGCTAGATATTCAAGTTTAAAAGCAGTATTTGAAATTCTTATTATTCTAAATCAACACAGACAATAGTAATCAGGCAGGTACATTTTGTTAGCTCCCCCAAGGTGTACAGGTGCTTAAGGCAGAGGCCGATTTAGGGACCCCATGTGTTGCCTGAATCCAGAAAATGCCTGAGGAATGAAAGGCATCTTACAGTCATGTACTAGTTAGTTAACTAAAGGAATTGCTTCCTTAAGCAGGTGACTTGCTACCAGGGAGGTTATAGAACATGGCATATCTCATGGAAGGAAAACTGTTACTGAGATATAATCCCAGTGTATATCTAACCATCCCTTCCAGAACTGCATGTTTTCCTAAAAAATTCCCAGCAGGAAATCTCTCTGTCACCTTGAACAAGTACCAGGAGAATTTAAGAATTATGAGTTTGGGCTTGATAAGTGCTTGTCTTTATTCATTCTACTTTCTCCTTTTTGTCTAGAAAAGAGTCACCTTTAAAATCTAATCTTTAATGTTTTTTTAGACACAGAAACATATAAGTTCTTCAGAAGGATATTTAGAAGTTGTTTTCAATGTTAAAAACATGATAAAGAGGCATTTTCAGAATATTGCAATTGTGCTATCTGGCCAGGAAATTTACATAAGTGAAAAACATTCCTCGAGGTCGCCTCCAAATTAAGCACATTCCTGCAAGGGATTTAGGGGTTACTCCAGCCAGCAATGTGCCTATTCTCAGTTGTCCCCTCTTTTCCTCCCCACATGGAGCCTTAGCAGCTTTTAAAGCTCAGGGCACACATGTCTGTCTTTGTTTTCAGATTCAGATTTTGCCCATCTTAATTAGCTAGGTTTTATCATTTTCGCAAGTAAAGGCTTCGTAAGATTCCATAAGATTGAAGACTCCCTGCTATATGGCCAGTCCCTCCATAGGAACCACAGACCAAAGTTGACAAGTGAAATGCATTTATTTTAATATAGTATTTCTGTTTGTGACAGTTAGACTTTTGCCTGCAGCTTGCCCTGTAGGGTGTTAGGAGTATGTTGGTAGATGTCCTTTCACCTTTGAATCAAAATATTTTCCTCAAATAGACCACTTAAAAAAGGGAAAAGGCTTTTAGGTAATAAATTTGATTTTATGAATCACCCAGTCTTCAGTGGAGATAGTGTGCTCACAACATACTGTGATGGCCGAACTGAAAAAGGACTTTCGTGCTCTGTAGGTGTAACCTTGCTCTCTGCAATCCAGCTACTTCTCTTCACTTTTCATGAGAATTAACAACTTTGGTACCTGATACTGATGAGATGCTATTTACTCTGGTCAAAACCAACAACAGAATCGCTTTACCCACCATTATTTCTCAACTTATTTCTCAACTTAAATTTCATTCCTTCCTTCACGAAAATGACTGGGTAACGCATAAATATCACATCAGTATATTTCATCCTTTTCTGTTCTACAACATAATCACGCACAGTGAAATCTGAGTTACAGTTGCTGACAGGCCGAGAGTTGCTAGGTGATAGGACAGATATAGGTCATCTTGGAGGAGGTATTCCAATGTGTTAAAAGCACTGGCATATGTCGCTAGAGGAATAGCATTATGCAGTCATGATCATCAATTTTCCTTTTTTAAAGGCCTCACAGAAATTCATCAAACTCATGAAACTAGACAAATTGTGACCAGACCCACAACATGAAGGGAAAGGATCACCTCCTTAGAACACTTTGGAAAAAAAGATGTTTGAAATGGTCACAAATCCATTGGAAATTTCAGATCATTTGTATATTTGTACATGATTCTGATGTGTTTTGTTTCATAAACTTAATATGAAATTTTTTCCCCCAGGGGAAATCAAGGTGCTTCTATGGAACAAGGGTTCGTTCTTACATGGTAGATACTGTAAATGTTGTAATTGTGTATCCTTCTTCAAATTCATGTTTGACAGCTTAGAGCCAAAGTTGTGGCCCACTTTTTCCATCATATAGGACCTCATGAATATGTTTCCTGGCTAATCTGGCACACTTAACTTGCTCCTAGTTTACTGCTTTTATTTTTCCTTTGCCTTATGTTCTCACTTATTTTCAATTCACTATATCTTACTGTATTACCTGCATCTTTGTGAAGTGCTAAACTGCCTTTTTTTTTTTTTTGAACAAGCCATTGGTGAGGGTTGGGGGAGGAGCAGAGGAGAGGGAGAGAGAGAGAGTGAGAGGGGGGGAGAGAGAGAATGATTGATTGTGTGAAAGTGTCCTGGCAGATCAATACAGCTAACTGTGTGGTGAATTCAAATTGCTGACAAGCACACATGATGGCAATACGACTGAAAAAAATAAAAACTAAAAACACTGAATCAGGCTTACTGCTATCCCACCTGCTGCCTCAGTCAGTCGCATGTTCTCAAGAGATAAAAACAAAAACTTGGACCACGTTTCACGTACTATGTAGTTAGATTTACCCCACCACCTTCCCTGCTAAGTTGTTGTTGCTTTAAACCCTAAATTACTCAGACTCGTCAATGAACTGAAACTGGTCTCCATTTTTTAGGGAAAATGGCAGATAAGCAGAAAGTAAGCTGATTTCCATGATGTGTTTCTGAAAGCTTAGCTTCCACTGCTCTATCGTCTGTGTGTGTTACTGTCAACCCATTGTTCATGACATCCTGGAGCTCTGTGTTTAGTATTTTCTCTGCTTAGAACACACTACTGTCTCCCTCAATACACTGGCAAACTACTAATGTTCCAAGCCTTAGCTCAAGGATGCTCTCTTAGGAAATCTTATGAGCCATCTCCCAGCTGGATTGGGTACCTGCCTAAGCACTACCATAAGATCTTGTGCTCACCTATGTTGCCACACACTGTGTTTAATCTATTTACATCTGTCCTTCTAGCTTCTGAGTGACTTGAGAGGGAGAGAACCGTGTGTCTCATTTATTCATTGTTGTGTTCCCAGCACCTACCATAGTATATCCTTCCAACACTTATTCTATTACATGAATTAATGAAAGAATTCTCTGTATGCTTTGTTGAGTGGTCTAAATGATGAGACGGTCACATGATGTAAGCACGCTTCAAAAATGATTGTCTCTTTGACCATTTTATGATTTGGTTTATTTTGAAATGGAAACAGCCAGAATCTCAACCTCAAAATATATCTGTCTGTATGCCCCATTTAGTGATTGGGCAGCTGGGAAAATCCCGTGCTAGCCCGTTGTTAGGTAAGCTTACAAGGGCATTCTGTGGGTGACAGCTGTCCCACAGAGCACCTGCCTTTGGCCTCTCTCCACTAAGCCCCAAATCACTGGGTAATTTTCCCTCCGATGTCTACCTACATTGAAAAACCCTCCGTAATTGTTTTCAACCCTGTGGAGGCAGTTAAACTCTTCAGTTGGTAAGGACACAACCCAATTATAGGGAGAACGGCTGAATCTTTCAGATAAAATCAGTAATGCAGAGACTAAGGCACTGGATGCTTAGATTTTGCATGGTACCCGGATGAATTTCTTGCTGCTCTCAATCCAGTGTTATCGGATCCATTTCGGGAATTCAAACGTCATGAGCGACCTGATATGCCAAGTCCTCAAGTATCCTCAGTTTTTTAATGGGATTGAAGTTACAACCTAAAGCTTTAAATCTCTCATGCAAATGGACTAAAAGAGGGCCTTATTATTTTAAAGCTAGTTCAAAAAGGCCAAGTGTCAGGGTTCATCTCCTTGGTGAATTTCAGAAAACACCTGTCATTTACCATGGTCACATAATTATACTACAAGAAAATAATTTTTTCCTGAACATGTGGCAGAGAAAATTATTGCGCAGGAGGGGGTTAATGAAATTATCTGCCAGCAGAGTAAATAATCGGGGGACAGAGAGCTGGGTATTAGGTTGATTAGAGGCTTGGTACCATAAATTATGCCTTGTTAGAGGTAGGGTAGCTACACATTTTAAGTGGAAACAGGTGACTTAAATTTAAGCAACACTGCACACCTAATACTTTGATGACTATGTTGTTTTTCTCTTAAATTATGTAATTAAAGCTGTAAACTCTAGTAGCACTAAAATACTTTCTAATCCTGTCATAATCTATCCACTGTGATATGAGTGGCAACTTATTACAGACATTTAGAAAAGCACAGTGGCATCAGTTCTGTGAAGACCATATTTTTCAGTTATATATCTCTTAACTTTCAAAACCAGAGTGAAAAAAGTATGTGATTCAGGTTAATTGAATATAAAATTCCAAGTAACGTTTAAGAGTCAGGAAGTAGAGATTCATACTCTATTCATTCACTCAAATTCATTCATATTTTAGAGCTTAAATGAACTTCAGGAGTTTTCAGGTATGCTCTCCCCTCATCCCATGTTATAGATGAGAAATTGGAAAGTAAGAGAAGGTAAATGTCATTGACTGAGTCCCATGGTTCGCTGGTCTCACACAGACAGCCACGTGATAAACTCTTCTCCCATGAAACACCCTTTTTTTCCTTTGCTTTCTAGTACATTTTTGAAGTACCATTTTTATAGCCCTCTATTAATGGGGAAGCCTAAAGCACAAGGGAAACATTAATGAAGAAATGCAGTGTCAAAATGTATATTTGGTTTATAGTATCAGTACATTCCTGACATATTAAAATGAAAATTTTAAAGGTTCTTGGACTATTTCTTGAGAGAAGAGAAAGTTGAAGGATGCTTAATATCTGTCCTTTCATATCCAAAGATGTTTTACCTTGAAGAAGAGTAGACAGTTGTTCTCATATTTTATTGGGGAAATAAATGTTTTCAAGGAAATTAACATCAACATCAGTATGGAAAATTAAGATAAGATGTGAAAGATTTGCTGATACTGAGTTATTAAATATTAGAATGAGTTAAAAAAAGAAGATATGTAATTGAGAGGCCATCACATTTGAGGAAATTTTTTTATCTATTTAGGATAAATCTATCTACATATTTCACTGAAATAGTATCTTTCATATATCTACATAGAGAGAAAACTAACTCAACAATGTTTTGGACTAAACATTTAGCAAATAAATGAAATTGCTTCAGCGTATTTGTGAAAAAAAAACTCATTCTGTGACTCTAAGAATCAATTAAAAAAGAGTTAAGGGAGAGAACATGACATAGTAAAGCAAACATGGGCTTTTGAGGGAGACAGACCTGTGTTTGATACCTGGTTTGAATAAAACCTCTGCAGTCATGGGCAAGTCATTGAACTGCTCTCGAATGTGGTGTCTCATCTGTAAAATGGAGGTAATAATGCCCACAATGCATTGTTGTCTTCACGATGAACACTAATGCATGTAAAGTACTTGGTTCATTGTAAATGACCAATAAATGGTAGGTCTCATTATTTAAGAAATGACAGGAGTTAAGGTCTAAAAAGCAAGTTGATTTTGAAAGTCTGTGAATGCCCGTAGTAAAGGAAATACAGTATCGGTAAATTCTGTCTTGAGAGAAAGAGATGAACGGTAGGACTGTAACAGAGAAGAGAAGCCACTAGTTAAGCTGAATAGCTGTTGAACAATTCATTCATTCAACAACAGTTACTGAGTTCCTGCTCAAACAGTGGTATACAATGTTCTAAGTTCTAGGGATTCAGCAGTGAACAAGACAGAAAATGGTCAAATTAGCCAAGAGGAGACCTACAAGGCAAGTTCGTTTCATTGAGAGATATATATTTAGATGAAAAAATGTTTCAAAGTAGGAGGCTGTGTTTTTATATCTGAAAGTTAATTAGCTATACCTGAAATGGCCGAATTCTCTTGGTTATTATTCCATTAAAAAGTTACTTCCAACATCTCATGGCAAGTACTTGGAATTTTAATAAGATGGTGACTAGAGTAGGTCATCCATGCACTGATACACTCAACAGATTATTTTAAGTGCCTTTCCAAGGTCCATGTCCTGGATTTATAGTGATGAACAAAGAGAAATAATTGGTATTTTACAGCATATTGTGGGAAATAGGCATTAACACCTTAAATATAAGTGCAAGTTTTATGAAATTGTAAGAAAGAAAATCGAAGTGTATGAGAAAGAATGACAAGTGGCAGCTGATATATAGTGCAACGGTGGGTAAGTTTCTCTCTGAGGAAGTATTATTTATTTTTTTACTTTGAGGGAGGTAATTAGGTTTATTGATTTTTTTTAATGCAGGTACCAGGGAATTGAACCCAGGACCTCATTCATCCTAGGCAGGCACTGTACCACTGAGCTACACCCTCCCTCTGGGGAAGTGCTGTTTAAATTGAGAGTTGAAGGATGAATAGGAACTAGCGAAAAGAGCCAGCAAGAAGGCAAGTGAGCCTGTGTACTGTGGGTGGAGTAGGATGGTGGTGCTGGGCATATTCTGAGAGAGGGAACATATCTGTGAAGGTTCTGAGGCAGGAAAAAAAAAACATGACCAGTTTGAAGAACTCAAAGACAACGAGCTTTTTAGGCAGTACCGGAAGAGCAAAGCTGGCCTATCAACACAACTTCAGAAACACGAACATCATATTCTAATTCTAGACACTTAGTATTAGTGTAGGTCATGCAGTGCCCTGTACCTGAATTATATCTAGACAGTATGATGTTGAAATCAACTACCCCCATGCATGCAAAACACTTCGTAATACTTCCCTTCTCGTACCATATTGTTGCAGCAAATAAGTATTTCAGAAATTGGAAAGGTTCTCTCATTTACCTTTTGTAACTAGTAGCTTGACTGTGCCCCTTAGGTTTTTCAAAAGAACATACCTGAGACAACTAGCCAGATAGCAACCTCTGTTAACACACACACACACACACACACACACACACACGTTTATTTTTTACTGTGAGGTAGTAGGAGACCTGTAAAACAAATCAGTTGTGTGCAGAGCTCACTTTCTGAATGTGGGCTCTAAAAGAGTATCTTGGATTTGTGATGCTGCCAGAATAAAAGGGACTACAGAAAGAGAAATAATAGATTTTTTATGCTCAAATGATCACTTCGATGGAGGGATTGGGCATGGGGGGAGGGAAAGTGTTGGGGACTGTGTAATAAGACTTTAATATCAAGTCCAGTCTTGATTATTAAAATTGGGCAAGGGCTAAGGGGCTAATGGAAGTCTTAGCAATCTCACAGCCCAGAACACTATTTTATTGTTAGGTTAAAGCTGTTTGAAAGCTGGTTAAGCAGACTGGAGTAATATATTATCCTGCAAAACTTGAGAAAAATATATAGTGAAAGAAGAAGGCACTTAGATAATAAGATACAAGGAGAGGTGCACCACCCACCTTATTAGATATTCTTTGGGAGACTTTTCACTTCTGACTGGTGGGGCAAATTTAGGAAATTGTACTCCGTTTAACATCTATTCACTGTGTTCTATTTGTAAAGCTTTTATGCCTATTATTCTGCAGTCTAATTTCATTAAAATTATATTTGGCTATCTACTATGAAACACCTGGCCTTTCTATTGAGCTGGGCTGCAGACTAGAAAAAGGAAAAAGACAAATCTGATATGCCGAAAAGGAAAACCCACAGAACTGTGCAGCTGGGTCAGCTGCAGAGAATATATACCTGGTGTAAACCTGCAAGGTTAGGAGATGCAGCAGTTAGAAAGCAACATGCCAGACCTTTAGAAGCATCATCAGCACTCCCTGAAACCCCCACCCATTCCCATAAAGCTTAATTCAGCACTGAAATATGTAATGCTTGATATTTATTTCTGTTCTTCTTCATCCCTTAAGTGCTTTAAGAATTACCAAATTGCTAAAATAAAATAAAATAAAATAAAACCTTATACCAAAACATCTGCCAGGGTAGGTCAAACATTCTCAGAACATATAAATCTATTTGAAGGAGTTAACCTCATCATCACCATGTCTGTCAGACCTCAAGGAACGTGATAAGTAAATCAAGTACTTCCATGAAATATAGACTTTTACTTTGCTAGCGTGACCTTCTTCCTTACTGTTGAACCTGTCTGCCCTTCAAAATTCAAAGAATGTTGTACAATGAAGGTCCAGGTCCAGTTCTCTTCTGTTGCATCAAGCAAGGCTGATGCATTATGATTCTCTCAACAATAATGTTTGGAAGTAAGACAATGGGATGCAATTAGAAACTGTCTTGCTGACCTTGAACATTTGGTGATTTCACGGATGCTGTCATTAAATCATGGATATCAGGAGTGCGTGAAAAATAAACTGACGATAGATGTTGTAGTAAAAAAAAGCTAAAAGAGAAAACTTAATTAGAGAATGTTTTACATGGCATATTTATATTTCCTGGAATATAAAAATGTGTTGCTATGCATTGGAGCTTGGCAGTGTTTACTTACATTTCGTGGCTGTTTAATGTTTTTGAATGTAGTCTTAAGAAGGTGAACAAGAGTGCCTTGCTTTATTACAGTTGTGTACAGCTGTGAGTTTGCTTTATTCATAGCCCTGCCTAAAGTATGGTGTATTGTGTGTCTTTATGTTCTGAGTATTTGAAGTGTACAAGGAAAGACTTGGTGAACGTGATTCAGTCACTGCCTTCTGAAACTTGCATTGGACGTGGCAGAAGGGCAAACCACAGTTCTTTTTCAGGGGAGGGGTAATTAGGTTTATTTAATTTCAGTGGCGGTGCTGGGGATTGAACCCAGGACCTCATGCATGGTAAGTGCACGCTCTACCACTGAGCTATACTCTCCCCCCACCACAGTTCTTGATTTGAAGTAGACTCCTAGCCCACAACCAAATGGGTGCTTCAGCGTGCTGTGTCACACCATTTTGGAGAAATCGATGTGTGTGAGATATGACTTCTGTGGGGCAGTGGAAAAGTCATTTCATATATATTAGAGAGCAACTGTGGTAGTTTATTTTAAAAAGGGGAAACACTTGACTATTGTAAGTTCTTAGAAGTACAGACTTTTTATTCCTAAATCATTGACTTCCCAAATAGAAAGACAGCAAAGACTGAAGAGTCAGATGGTCCTGGGTGCAAATTCAAGATTTCTCATGTACCAACCTTGTGATCTTTGGTGAATTGCTTGACTCTTATGAGCTGAGTTATGAGTCTTCCTCCCCAAATTCATATGTTGAAGTGCTAACCCCCTGTAGCTGAGAATGTGACTGTATTTGGAGATAGGGTCTTTAAGGAGGTAATTAAGTTAAAATGAAGTCATTAGGATGGGCCCTAACCCAGTCTGAGTGGTGTCCTCACAGGCAGAGGAAGACCATGTGAAGACCGGGAGAGGCCTCAGAAGACATCAAACTTGCCGACATCTTGATCTTGAAGTTCAGGATTGTGCAAAAGTAAATTTCTGTTGTTTAAGCCACCCTATCTGTGGTACTTAGTTAGGGCAGCCCTGGGAACCTAATACTGATTTGACCCTTGTGAGTTTCAATATTTACATTAAATAAGGATTGTAAAGCACCTAGCCCACCTTAGGCGCTCAGTGAATGCTGGTTTCTTTGTCATTATGCATTATAGACACTACCTTTTTTCTTATTTTTTCTCTATTCAAAATGGATGATATACTTAATGATCATAAGTTTGTGAAAATCATAAAAGAAACTACAACTGAGGGTATATCAGCTGAAATTAGGTTGTTAGAACCAAGTATCCTTGATCTCTTCTACAGGGCTTGCTCTTAACCTTTTGATTGCCAGTTTACTGGCTTGCTCCAGAACTCAATGGAGCAAACTCACTAAAGGTATAGAACTGTTTCCTAAGTTAGCGAATCATAGCTGGGAAAATTACAGGAAATACAGGTGATTAGGACAGAAACAGACCACTTATCATATAGTAAAAATCATCCCATAGCCTTCATTTTCAGCTTGGCACAGGCTGAGGAGATGGTAAGGAAAAAAAGCTTCTAGGGCAAGGGTATAGCTCTGTGATAGAGTGTGTGCTTCGCATGGATGAGGTCCTGGGTTCCATCCCCAGTACCTCTGTTAAAAATAAATAAACCTAATTACTTCCCCCTTCCCCCAAAAGAGTATGTCCTTCATTAAAGAAAAGAAAGGAAGAAAAAAAAGCTTCTGCTTTTTGCATCCTCCATTTAGCCTGCAGTAACCAATGCTTTGCCATCATATTAAGAAAAATGAGCGTTTGGTACTCAATTAGTTAGTTAAGTGGAAGACCAGATATTGAATCCAGTCAACTTCAATAATTTTCCACAGTGCAAGAAGAAGGACAGAAGCCTGGGCAGACCAGAAGAAACTCAAGAAAAAGTCTGATGTTAGTTATTCCACAACCCTGATGGAAGACATCCCAAAGGCATTTTATCTGGTATAATGCTCGGAGAGCCAGCTCGTTCCTATTTGTGTTCTCTGTTGGTGATAATGTCTTCTGGAAGATGGTTTAGATTTTTGATCTATCTAAATTTAATTAAATGAAGAGAAAGAGAAGGCCAGCATGCTGCCAAAATTATCTTTTAGTAAAGCGCCCCTAACAGTACCCAGTGCAGTGCTCTGTACTCAGTGGACTACCAATAAATTTTTGTGTAAAGAAAAAGGAGGGAAGAAAAAGAGGTGGGATAGTTTCAGATGGGTTTACCTGACAAATTTAATTCATATACATTGACCTCATATTCTCTTTAGGGCATTTAGCTGTAGATCCTGGGGTCTGAAATGGAGGGACTCAGTTATTGTTGACAGTCTAAAGATCTGTTTAGGAAAATATATTCACCCTCAGGATCAACATCACCACAGTATAAGGTGGTCTATAATCAGTAAGTTTGGTTGGTTAAAAAATATAAACGAACAAATCTTTCACATCCACACAGTCTTTCAATGTGTGGCGAAGTATATGTTTTCTCCTGAAAAAATTTGTGATTACCTGTTTGATGCATTTGTTTAGTGGTGCACTTATTTTTTTTTAAGAGCTTTTTAAGTATTGTAGGCTTTCTGCAGCCTAGGATAACTGTCCTCCTCTCCTATATGGTGTGATTTCCTCTTTTCACATTATTTAGTTAATAGTAGATTATATTGAATTGAATTGTACAAGGTGTTGCCAACAGATTCTGCCCTTTTGACCCCAACTTTTCTATTATGCTTTATTTATTTATTTTTTGCTTTCATGTGGATGTTCTTTTTTTCTTTCACAATGCTTCAAGACTCAGCTACTGCTTTATGATGTTTAATTCATATTCTTTAACAATATGTTTCTTTCTATAAATAAAAGAATCGGATATCTGTAGTCGTCTATATAATATTAATTACAATTTTCAGTCCCCTCCATTTTTTATTTAAGAAAATACATACATACAAGTCACCTTGGGAGTTACATTTTGGTAGATATTTTATTGAGGGAAATATAAGTATTTTCAACCTTTCATAAAAATAGAAATGTAATCTTTCCCCTACCCCAATGCACAATATAGTTTGGAACAGAGTGAACAACTTATTTCAGTTAAAAATACCTTTATTGGGAAAAGAAGCTATTTTGTTTAGAGGGTACTGTTTCTTTTTTTTATATTCAACTCTAGTTCTCATTTCTACCACCTATAGGAAAAAAGAGCATCCTGGTGGTAATTATTTGACATCAATTTCATAGCTTCACATTGTGATTGCTGTCTTTGATGACATGGATTATAGTGGGGACACATTGAAAGATAAATTCACAGAAGATAAATGACTTGAGTTTTATCTATATATACAAACTATACCAGTTGAAGGTTAAAAGGCAACCAAGCAGCCCCACTAAACCAGATTACCACTCTGACTCATTTTTTCACTAAACTGTACGATTTCTTTAACCTTATTGAAATCGCCAAATCAATCATGCCTTGGCATCTTGTAGACATAGTCATAAAATATTTTCCCGCAGAAATGAGACCATTTTAATAGCTTCATTTTTCCCCCTTCAGTAAACAGCACTCATTTGGACTGTGAAAGAGACATTTTCCTCTTATAAATCCTTCAGAATTCAAAATATTGGAACATCCAGCTGTCACAATGTCACTTCCATCCACACTTTTCACTATTGTGGCGATTCTTATTGCCAAGTAAAGATTAGCACTGCACTCTCTATAGCATTATTTTTTCCTGATTTTCCTGTGAATGTAAAGGGACATTTTCAAGTGTATTTTTACAGAAATAGATTGTAGTAATTCCTAAGAGGTATTTAGTAACTGTCTTCAAGAATTTGGTATATTTTTTCATGAATAGCCTGTCTGAAAAGATAGTATTGTATCATTTTGAGACAGTTAAAAGCAAAGAGACTGATGCCTTATCATCTCTGTAAACAAACAATTATGTATATTAAATAGAATTGTTAGATTTTAATTGAAAGGAATATAAAGCTCTTGGAATGGCTTTTTAAATCGTTTCATCAGAGTAAGAAATTATTTTTAGATTCATGAATAAAAGATTTCCAAACCAATTACGGTAAAAGTACGTGCCTCTAGTGCAGTGATAGCTTGAAAAAGTGACTTTTATTTGAAATTTTAGAACAATGAAATATTGATGAAATAACCACTACTAATATGTCCAAAGAAGTAATGCTATTTACCTATATCAAAAAACAAGGTGCTTGTACATTATAAATACCTAAGATAGCTTAGTGGTAAAGAACACAAGCTTTAGATTTTACAAGCTTGGGCCAAAATCTCAGTTCTACCACTTACTAACTGTGTAAAAGTTGCTTAGTTTTTTTTTGTCTGTAAAATAAGGATAATAGTTTCCATTTTAAAATGCTGTAAGCAGTTATGTATATTATGAAAAAGTATGAGTATGTTAGGCTCCAGATCAAGAGCTCAATAAATATTAGACATTATTACAAGCACCATAGTTGTTTACTTGTCTTCTTCGAATTTATATTAATATAAAGATATATAGTTTATACAGTAGAATGGAAAATCCATATGAATTTTAAAGATAAGTGTCTTTATGTACGTGAGTGTATATGTGTGTGTTTGTGTTGGTTCGTGTCCTTGTGGCTGCCTATTTTAGGCTATACCCTTTAGATTACTAAGGAGAGGAGTTTATCTTTGTTGTTAAGGATATGTTGATGGAATAAATTTTGTCACTCACAGGTCGGAATTTAACAAGTTTGTACAAAACATTAGTTAATTTTTGGATATGCAGCATCCATTCGCTCTTCTTAAATGCAACACAATTTCATCTTGAGGAATTACCTGTCCCCTACTGGATACAGTTTGGAGGTACTTTAATTGGGCCCCTGTTTTCCTAAATAAGAGGTGGCTATATAACCCAATCTAGACAGGTCAGAAGCTCCATTCCTGGAACTAAGAATTTGAATATGAATAGAGAGTAACAGAAATGAAAATCAGTTGACATTCATTAGCTCCTAACAGTGGTGAGGCTCTGACCAGATTGTTTCTGCAGTTTGCTTACAAGCTCTCAAGAGAGCTACTTTTGTTTCTAGTTCTTTCCAAGATTAGATCTCCAGTCTCTTGTTCTGTTCTCTTAAAAAAAAATTCCTTTCACCTAAATTACCGAGTGATAGATATTCTGTTACTTGGGACCAAATAACTGTAACTGATAGAGGATAATAGCTACATTACAAATTGAAGGGACTGTGCTTTTTTCATTGTTGTCCTTGTTGCTCGCCATGGTGTCAACACCTACCAGCATAGTGTTTCTAACTTAGTTACTAGAACTTAAGCACGGTGTCTGGCACATAGAGGGACTCAATAATGTTTATTAACTGATTAAAAGCCCCGAGAGGAATGGAACAAACTTCTAACGATGGTTTTGTCGCTTTAGCACAGTAAATCGTATATGTGTGTGTGCACACATGTGCGTGTTTGAAGCAGGCTGCCACCTGCAGCTCTTGTCCCACCACTTGTGTGCGAGGCAGCTCTGCATGAAGGTTCTCTACACGGACTCTGACACCTTTCTGAATTACATTCAGATGGATTTGCTGTTCAGTAACCCAATTTTCCATTACTTCCTAATAGCAGGACCCTGTTTCAGGGATGCCGTTCTTCTCACTGTTCCCCCAACACACCCTACTCATTCACAAATCCAAGTTAAGACATGCCATTTCCTATCGATCTCTTCTACCTCTTGACTAAGCAAAAGAGCTGTCATGTGTATCAGCATAGCAGAACACTTGAGAGAACTCTAGAGCCAGGATACCCAAGGTTCCAATCCCAGTGCTGTCATTTATGAGCTTTTTCCACTTTGGACAAGTTCCTTAACCTTGCTATGTCTGTTACCACATCTGTAAAACAGGGCTAGTGATGATTCATAACTTGTTTTTGAGGGGGGCGGGGTAAAGTTAATATTTACAAAGGACTTACTTCTTGGCACGGTGTTATAGACATAACAACCATTCCACAATATTTGGTTCCTTTCCACTTCCGGGCACACAGGAGGATCACAGTTCTCTGCTCTTGCCCACACCACCACCACCTTGAAGTCAAACTCCTGAAGTACCCTAAGGCTGGAATATTCTAGAATTCTAGTCATCTTGTCAAGGATTTCTATTTTGGACAGTCACCTCGATCTGCAGTAGACTTTTAATGGGTTAAGTCACACTGTCACCTAGTCTATCTAGAGTAATATACATATGACTGTACTACAACACTGTAAAAGTGTTAGCTGATTTGGGTATATAGTCACCTATTCTGGCCATCATGTCCTTAAGTTTATATATTTTTAGGTTTGTATCTTTTATCTTCCCAACAAAGTGTTAGAGGGGCGATGTCATAGCTTATACTTCTTGTGTTATCTGTCCCCAGTGCCTAACACCATCTGAGTACAATGCACCCTGTGACTATTAATCAAATGAAGAAGCTATTTCAGTATTCTAGCTCTAAAGGAGAACTTGTCGGTTCCCCATGGGGTCCTTTAAAAAGGTCGATAACAACTTATCAGAGGATGGCAGCAGGTACATACAAATCCATAATCTCCAAAATCTTTCCCTCAGTCTCAGTTTCTGTATCCACCAGGGATCTGAGCCAGAAACCTCAAAGTCATCCTTGACTCCTCCCTCTTCTTCGTCTCCCACATTCAGTCTCTGAGCCCTGTCATTTCTACTTCCCAAATGTTTCTCAGGTCTGTGTCTCTCCATTTCCTCAGCAACCATTTTAGTTCTGTTCACTATAATTTCTTTCCTAAATAATTATAGCAGCCTCCTAACTGTTCTGATTTCTAGTCTTGCTCCACCGTCATCTATTTTGTTTTCTTGATCTAAAGTGAACATTTTACAAAACACAAATCTGATCATGTCATTTGCCTGCTTAACCTGAGTCTCCAGTTGCCTTCCTGATAAATTCCAGGTTCTCCAATTTGGCAAATAATGTCCTCCATGATCTCCTGATCATTTCATCCTGATTTCTCCCGACTACCCCTGTCGAGCACTGTGCTTCAGCCATAAAAAATTATTCACAGTTCTTAAATCCTATTTTTCTCCTTTACTCTAGGCTTTCTCATAATTTTCCTCTGGCCTGGAACATTATTCCTCTTCCTACTTTGCTTAATTAACTATTTGTTGTTCAGTTCTCAGCTAAGATGATCATCTCCTCTGGGAAGTCTTACAGACCTACCCAGAACTGTTTATCCATTGGCTCTCCTGCTTACCTTCATGTGATGAGGTGGTAAAGGATATTAACTTATGGTCAGACAGATCTGGGTTTGAGTATCAGCTTTGCCAGTTATTTCAGGAGCAGTCTTGGGAAAATCACATGGTACGTGGTGCTAATCATAGTGTCTTGTGTGAATAGGATCAGACACTTTCAGCACATTGCTTAGAACATAGTGCTTAATAACTGCTAGCTACCTCTGTTATCGCCTCACTTAACAGTCTGTCCCCAGAGCCTTAAGTGAACCATCCCACTTTCAGGTCTGATAAGCAAGCTTCTCCTCTCTCCACCTTTTTTAAATGCATGAAAGCAATCCTATTTTTTAGTGACAGGTCTTTCTCCTAATATTACTGAGGGTTTCACTCAGCCCCTTTGGGAAAATGTGTAGTGAATCTGAATGAAAACTTTGAATAAAAATTTCTAGAAATATAATTATCATCTTCAACTCTTAAATTTTGAGGGGCTTAGATTATTGTGTCTCCTAATCACGGAGGTGCCATTTAAATAGTGAAGGCGTTCTGTCTCTTGTGCAGGGATATTAGGATGCTGTGCTGAGTAATTTCCTTGGTGCATTTCCTGGGTTGTCTGTTCTTTAAAGAATAATTCCCCTGTGTAAGTCTACAGAGACTCTGTTTACTGGGTCTTTAGAAACCATCTAGTTGATCAACATTCAGGGAAAATCTGTATCTAAATGAGTCAAGGATGTTTGTCTTACTTTTAGAGATCTAAAATGGAACGGAATTCCTTTTAAGATATACTCCCTTTGCTAAAAGTTAAGCACATCTCCCCAGTGTGCTAGTTCTTCCTAGTTTCCATATCATGAATAACTTTAATGATGGCAGTGAGTTATTAAAATTATCCTATGCTCTCAGCCTTCTGAAGATGACATCATATAAATTCTTTTGGTTGTTCATCATCCAACGTGTCTTCTCTGAATGTAATCATGTGATTCAATACTAGAGAACAAGAGACCGGTTTGGAGACACGTGTAGCATTACTACCTTTTTAAAAAACTTTAAGGAGTCTTATTATTTTAGGTATTTCATTATTCATCTATCATAAAAGAAGTGTGATTAATGGCATCGGGAAAGGATGAGGCGATAAAAAAGGAGGAAGGTTATAAATAAGTGTGATATTCTTAGAGTTCTGAGACTCAGGAATTTCTTCTATATTCAATATATCCTCTTTCTCAATTTAGAGATGATGCTTGCCATCGCTATGAAGAATCCTGTTGCAGACTGACTCTCTCTCTCTCTCCCCCTCTCCCCTATCCTGTCTTTCTTTCATAGACCAGGCAATTCAGGTTTTATTGACTTATTTGAAGTCAGCAAAAGTCTAGCAGTGACTGCCTTACCCACTCTGGGGAGAGAGGAAGTAATTTCTCTAAATTGTTTCTATTCATTCCTGCTTCTCAAATCGTGAGAAAGATCAAAGACCAGAAATCCACATTCAGATTACCCAAGTACCAGGAGTGGGCCCCAGCCCTGCACTCAGATTGGGAGTAAAAGAGCTACCCCAGCAGATAGTTCTAGAACAGAATCTCCATAATCACTACCTGGTAGGCCCTCCATCCACTCCTGCAGCTTAAATCCAGGCTATACATAAAACTCATCAAATGTAGGTCTTCAAAAATGAGTGCTGATTTGTTATTTCCTTGGGAAGGACACAGTTGCCCTATAGAAATGTTCTCTTCATGTATAGAGAAGAAAGAAGTCTTACCTCATTCTTCCTTTAAACAAGCAAATGCTAATATAAAAGCCCCAATAATACATTTTTGTTTTTATTGTGGTTCCCAGATCTAGGGAAATGGACGTACAAATAACTGCTGCCGAGAACACCTGAATCAAATACTCTGAATGAAAATAGAGAAAATGATTAAATATTGCTTTTTTCCTAGGGATAAATAATTCTAAGGGCAGAAGTATGGATTTCTGCCTGCTGTCTATCAAACTTCGCCAACTGAAGTAAGCTTTAGGCATAGCTTAAGAGTTCTACAATCTGCAATGCTTTGAGTTCTAAAATCTGCAATATTTATGATTTACCAATAGGTGGCACTATAAGATAAAGAAGATGAATTAGCCCCACAAGAACAAAAAAGTATTAGGGAAGATAAGGTAAGTAGGAAAATTCAGAAATAAAAAAGGTGATTTCTGTATTTAAATCTTATTATTCTCCTAGTTAGATAAGGCAAAAATATTTTTTCCAGAGAAACATTCTAAGATAGAAAGAAATGCACTTTTTCTTTCAGAAATTAACAGTTGTACTTGCCAGTACTGAAATTCCCTGTACCATGGGTGATTTAACTTTCTACCTAGGATTATATCATTTAGAACTCAGTATGGAATTTCAGCAATTTGGAACACGTGGGGCTTTTGAAAACGTGGGACTATCAAATGAACACACACACAGTGTCAAAGATGACCTTGGCATTGGCAGGTCTGACATTCAAAATGACTTACAAGTTAAGAGATCCAGGCAGAAAAATGTGTTACTTAGTCATCCATGTCAGTAGGACATCTTTTCTTTCTTTCATAGCTTGGGACAAGAGTTTTTCTAGAGTCAGATTTGTCTCCATGTGTGTTGTACATCTTCTTTCCTTCTCCACGAATTAAATTTACTCGTAATAATCCTCTAACCAACTGGCTTTGTTGATTAGGTTCAGGTTATTTTGAAGAAATACATAATCAGTACAATGGAACGTGCTACATATCTTTGAAATTTGTTTCTTGCCTATATTCTTAGCAATAATGCCGTTTAACTGAAAAGAATCCGAACAAAACATACTTCATGCTGTGGAGGCAGGCAGCCAGCTGCTTATATAACCCAGCACTGAAAAAAAGCTCATTCACGAGGAATACTGATAGGAAAGTAGTCTTAGCTTAAAAACCACTTTGTGATTTTGGTCCTGTGGTCTCTTGGCTATAAGAGAATTTTTTTTTCAATATGGCTTTGGAAATAACTCCTTTTTTTCTGTTGTGTTTGGGAAAATTGGCATGAGAGAAAAAAGTTAGAACAACTTAATTAAGTATTTAACCCTCTTAAACTTCTAAAAATTCACTCAGTCTATTTTCTTATATGAAGGCACTGTTAAAAAGGGGAACTTTTATCCAGTTTTGGAAAGACATGACAGAATGTTAAGATCTCTTATGGTTTTATATTCCCAGTTCTTCAGGCACTGGGTCTTGGGATATTACTTCCGTGGAAACTTGGAGATGAATTGGAGTGACCATTTTAGCTGGTTCTTTTCATCTTGTGGTACCAATCCTCAGAGGTACCATTCTGCTCAGGGAGCAAGAAAGAAAAGAGAAGTATCTTGTATATAAATGGCTTCCCTTTGTCTACTGCCCCACATACCCTAACGCAAGTAGCTGTTTGAGGGTAGGTACTTTTTTTTTCTTTTTTAAGAACTTTATTTTTTTTTTTTGGTGGGGGAGATTCTGTATCCTCGGCACCTAACACAGTTTGTCTGGCACTGAGAAGTGGCTCAGTAAATGTCTGATCAATGAATGTGTAAATAAATGAATAAATGCCTACTCCCCCGTCAGATCAAATTTTTGTTGCAAAGAGCTGATGTATAAGTGGTCCATGGATAGCTGGGGAAGACAAGAAAATCAACTTGGTGGACAATGAGTGTTTATTAAACACGCATTGCCCTCAAACACATCCAGAAATAGAAATATAAAGAAGGCTAGTCCTCGTAACCTTGTGAATTTCATTAGCTTGGCCTTTGCCACTTCATCTTCCTCACCAATACCCATTTTTCTCCACTGAGAAACAAAGTGGTGGTATAGTGGGAAGATGCATGGACGTTGTGACCAACAGGTCTGGATTGGATTCCAATCCTGGATTTGCTGCTTACTACCTTGGAGCCTTGAGTAACTCACTTACCTCTGAACTTTAGTTTCCTCATTTATAAGAAGAAGGAGATCGATACCTATTTTATAAAGTTGCTGAAAACTCAGTGAGAAGCTAAGTACCTATACAGTACCTGGCATACTGATGTTCAATAAACACCATTTCTTTCCTGTGCTTGTTACTTTTCCTCAACACAACTTCATGAGCTGAGTGTTCTCATTATTACTGTATTATAGCTGAGGAAATGGAGGCTCAGCGAGGTTAAGTAACTTACCCAAGTACATAAAGGTAAAAGATGGAGGAGCTGGGATTCAGACATCAACTATTCAGTCTATCCTTTTAACTGCTACACTTAACTAGATGTTTTATTTTGCTTTAGCATGGGAAAGAAAGAGATGACATATTGGTTCTCATGTTACCTTTTAAACTTGGCGCACATACGCCTGTGCGTGCGTGCATGCTTGCACACACACGTATACATGTGTATGCACTTACACACGCAGATATGTAGCCAGGAAAGGAAACAGTGTAACGGTCATAGGTGCAAGTTGTGGAGTAGTCACACATCACATTGTCTGGGTTAAAAACTTTCCCGTCACTTATTAGCTGTGAACTTACCCAAGTCACTGGCTTTCTGTGCCACTGTACTCTCAGCTATGAAAAGGAGATATTAACGATTTCACTTCACAGAGCAGTTGTGAGGATTCTGTGAAACATATGTAAAGTACCGCCCTAGCACATAAGTGCTCAAGAAATGTGTTAACTATTATGATTATCATTGGGAACAGAAATGTGAATAATAATGGTAGATAACCAGGAAAATATTCTCCGAGAGATTTTCCAAAGAAAGCTTGTGTACATTTTTTAGAGATGATATCACATCATTTAACACATTAACATAGTGTTCTTAAGAAGCCTCTCTAAAAATATTCTCCCTGCTTTGTTAGGCAACTACCAGCCTAGCCTGCGTTATTGGCAATTCAAGCTAAGTTAGAATATCATTAATGTTCTCTAGCTCGACTCCATTGCTAACATCTTTTAACCCAGTAACTTAATGCACATCCCTTGCATAAATTTAATGAGGACAGACTTATGTAAACTAAAATTACATCACATTTGTTTATTGAAGTGTAAGGTAGCCATTAGGCAAACCCATCTAATTTAGAGAATGTTGAAAGACCTAAAGTTTAGGACAGAATAAGTGTGAGTCAGCGGAAGTAGAGAGTTGCTCATAAAGACAAGATCCGTGAGAAATAACAGACCCCTTCAGCATGGGTGCCTGAACTTTTAAAAAGTTTTATTTAAGAGCATCTAAGCTTCCAGATGATTGTTGGACAAAATGGAATAGAACACTTAAAAATAAACACAATTATTCAATTACTATAATTTGGGGGCTATGAATTTTTTCTTAATCGTTCTGTGAAAGAACAGAGCAGGGAATTCCAAAAGAACAAATATAAAGGGCAGATTTCCGGGCTGTCCACCTGGTTTTATAGTGCAGTTCCATTATGACTATACTGCCAGAAATCACACTTCTGGACAGGAAGCCTAGAGAGAAAACCGTAGAAGCATCTTCATTGGGTAATAAATTAGTGAGTAAAAGGAACAACTTTTTTTTTGTATACTTTGTAGAGAAGTTATGAATATTCTTCCAAAACATATGTAAGTTAGAAGTGGATATGTGCCAACCAAGTGGGTTAGAGTAAGATGTTGAAGGTAGGGAAGGAGTGTTTGAGGGAGACTTGCTGCTCTTCGCCAAACCCTAAATTAACTCACTCTTTCTTTTATTTATAACGGAGAGAGTGATAGATTTAAAACTAAGAGATAGATGTGAATCAAATGAGTTTTTCCAAAAAAGCCCTTAAGTTTTCTACTCAACTTACTAGTAAGTATTCGTTGGGTAATATCTGTTCTGGTTTCTCCTAGTAAGTCATCTTTCTTAGAATTACTTCAGAAGTTCAAACACTAAAGACACCTCGGCTGTACCCCACTTTCTGTCTGAAGTTGGCAGACAAAGGATTATCTCTGATCCCAACCTAGTCACTACTTCTCCTCGGGAGCCAGTTCATCTTCTTTTCTCTTTGTACATGAGTTAATTGACAGTGGTATCAGGTGTGAACAGCATTGTCCTTCTCACTTGGGGCTTCCTATGGTCTCAAAGACAAGTTATCACAAAGTAGAAATGTGCACCTACTCTCAGAACAGAGAGCAAGATGTTAAGATTTTGAAAGCCATGTTAGAATTTTTCCTCTTGTGATTATAACATTATCAATTGTGAGTTAAATGGCTTATTTATGAAGCCCTCTTACTGACGGTTTATCAAGTCCATCCATTTTCCCAGAGGAAGAGAGGATTATCACATGGCAAATGGCCATGAAGTCATGGCTTGTAAGACAGTATTTCCCAAAGGTCTCCTGGCACAGAATGGTAAGGACTGTTGAAAGAGAGTTGCTGCTTGATGATAGAATAAAGCTGTGAAAAGTTGCATTCCATTTAGTTTCTCTCTCTGCTCTTTAATCTCTTGAGGTTTGAACATTTTACCCCCATAAATAACACACTATTACTACAGACCAACTTCTTAAAGTGCAAAGCTTCTATAATATAGAAAATGTCTTCATGATGACAGTCGTTAAAATGACATTTTAACCTCTAGAATAGCATATTTATGAACTTGATAGTGATATTTAAAATTCACTTATTATGTTCCATTTATTTATATATGCCAAATAATGTCTACACATGAGAACTATTTGTAGTGATTCTGTATCTTTTAGCCCAAGCTAGTTTAAATGGTGCTATAGCTGTTTTGGGCTGGGAGAATCTTAGATTTTATTGGCTGTGCAGTTTAACTCATGTCATGAGAGTCAAGCAACGTCTAGGACAAAGTCAAGACATTTTTATACATGTAGAAAAAAATACTAGAATTATAGAATGTTAGTACCATGATCAGGATTTACCCACTCATCTGTTCTGGTTCCTGCTGGGTGAACCTTCTTATGTTCCCCATCACGATATTGTATTTCCCACCTCATTTTGCTACCACAGCCTTCCCTATTCGATTCTGTGACTATTTTGTTAAAGACTGGGGAGCCTCCATGAGTTCATGTAGCAGGGTTCTCCATTAAGGACCATCTGTCACGTTATCCATTTGAGCCAAAAGAGGGATGGATCCCCGTTGGCCCTAGTGGTGTGGGAATGGGAACATGGGGCAGTGGTTAGGATAGAAGAGAGTGATGATGGAGTGAAGTATAGAGAAAGACAAAGGCACTTGGGTCAAATTTTGCTGTTTATGTTAGAGGGAGATGATAAGTTTTTCCAGCTTCTCTGGATTTGATAAGGAGAGACTTTTCTAGACACACTCCTGGCAATTCTACACTCCTTTTAATCACTCTGCCCCAGGTGAGCTGGAATGACTTATGTGATTGATAGACAGCTGGCATTCTTGGCTAAGCTCCTTCTTTCTCCTTTTAGGGACTAGGCCTGCCTACAGGGAGACATACCGTGTTCTGTCTTTACAGGGAAGGGGGACTGTCATGGTTCAGTGACACTGATTCAGCTGTTATGAATTGGTGAATTCTCTGGTCTGATTTCAGGCTTTATTATTAATAAGTCCACCTGATTAACAGAACTAAAGCTCCATCCTTCAACTCATACTCCATTAGTAATACAGGTAATATGTTGGTTCTCCACCTCCCTCTCCTCTGTTTTGTTTTTCAAATTGTTCAGAACCTGGGCTGAGAGCCTCTCAGAGTCCTTAAAAGTATACAAGAGAGTGGGATTAAAAAATCTAGTGAATAACAAATTTTATGGTTGCCTTTGCAATCACTACTCAAAAAAGAAAAAAAGAGCAGATTCCAATTTAATTTTACTGTCTGCAAAAAATATCAGAAAAATGGCATCTCTTACATGTAAAATACTTGGACAGTTCAAATAAATGCTGAGTCTGGAATTCTCATCACTCTGATTATCATTTGAGCTTTGACTTGTGCTGAAATGTCACATATTTTCGTAAGTAAATGAAGTATAGTAAGGGTATATTTGCTTGAAATATATATCTCATGCCATTGCTCATTAATATTTTCAGACTACCTTTATGTAAAGAGGGAAATAATTCTAATATTGGAGAGACATTTGTTTTTTTTAATGGAGATAATCTTAAATAATAATTTATAACACTCCAGTGTATGAACAAATATAACTTCCCAAATCACATAAAATAAATTCTAGTTTTATAAATAAATATGTCATAGAGTATTTTTGAGGAAGCAGTGTTAGGAAATCAGATAATCCCATGGATGTACTCAAATTCCTGAAGAATTGCAACTCATTCCTTCAGATGATAATAGTGAAAAAAAAGGATCCGCATAGTGGTGAAATTTTTTTCTTCTATGTGACAAGATGTGAGCAGTACAATTTGATGCTATTAGAAATTGTCAACAAAATGATGTTGACCCATCAGCAGTGACCTTTGCTTGAATGGACTGACAGGCAGAGAAATCAGAGAAAGAGAAATTTCACCACATGAATCATCAGCTAGAATGGGAAACGTTTTTCATTAAAACCTAAGTCAATATCCATTTCTACTCACCCATCACATACCCCTCTTGGGCTTTTTGAGTTTACAGATGATTCAAACAGATAGTTTCATGCCAGAAAAGTTACCCACAGTGGCTCACTTAGGGATTTTGAAATCCTTGTCAAACAACCTTACGAATACCCACTTTCTAGAGTAGTCCAGGGCTTAGCTGCCTTTTGGGTGATGCCTGATAAAGTAGTGGCGACATTCTAATGGTCCTGTCCCAGAGAACAGCGTAGCTTAGGCACAGGGCTCGTCTTCTTCACCATCTCATAAATCCCTATTATTACCTTCTTAAATTTATTTTATTTAAAAATTTTTTAAATTGAAGTATAGTCAGTTTACAATGTTGTGTTAGTTTCTGCTGTACAGCACAGTGATTCAGTTATACATATATATATTCTTTTACAGATTCTTTTTCATTATAGGCCAGTACAAGATATTGAATGTAGTTCCCTGTGCAATACAGTAGGACCTTGTTGTTTATCTATTTATGTTCTTAAGCTTAGCTGACATATTAATTCATGGTATAGAGAACACTGAGCAAGGATTCAAGGGAATTTGATTCTAGTCCTGATTATGTTATTATTGAGCTATATAATTTGGGCTAACCACTTAGGATCTTTGGGTTTCAGTTTCCACATGTATGAAATATGAGAGCAAAGTTCTTTAAGATTCTTTTCCATTCTGAACACACTAATTCCATTATTTTACTCATTGTGAGACAAGAATATAAACAGAGACCAAAATTACACGATTTAATTACTGATAAAAATGGCCCATGGGAATCTGGGGGCACAAATCTTCCCCTGATCAGATTAATTTTATGACATTAAAGCTGGGTCTTTCCAGAAGATGCAATACCTCTTTACGGCTATATTTATATGCAAGAGGTATTACAGGCATAAGCATTTGGGGAATGTGCAGGAACTCCTAGAATCTATCACTATTAATTTGAATTTTTATCCCTAACCTTGCATCTGCATTTTGTTCAAATGGAAATTAAGACACCCTGTTGGTGGCAACAATAATTTAATTTTACCTTTCATAAAAATAAATTAAGCATAAGATTTATAGACAATTAAGTAGAAAAAAGTTAACTAGTAGAAGCCCTTCTCCAACATGTTGAAGCACATTAAACTATTAAGTTTAGAAAGTAACAAGGGGATTTCATTCTTGTCCATGCTACAAACCATAGTGTATCAATTTCCATATCCCTTCTAGCTCCAGTGTATACATACACGCATGCCAGTGGGCTTTTCGGTGCCACAGAGATGCTAAAACTCTTTCTCTATATCCTGTCTTGATTTTCCCTTTTGTTCTGGTCTTTAAATATCTGGGTGTCATACTATGGAAGGTTTATAAACAGAGAAACACAAACTGGTTTGAGCACTACTGGGCAGCCAGCTTAAGGGGCAAATGTTTGAATTCAGTGATCATTTCAAATCTATGTGGACCCTTTCCTCTTCCCTTTACTTACGTTGATACTGCTTCTATAGCCCTTGAATAGCCTAAATTTCCTTATTTGGGGGTAAAGCTGCCTGCTCATGACCTACATCCCCTTTGACAATGCATGTATAGTTTCTATGTTCTCCTCTGTGTATAATTCTAGCATTTGTCTTATCTATAGGTATTATATATTGGTAACGAAATGTATGGTTCCAAGCCTAAGAAATGCGACCAGTGTGCCACTGATGCACAGCCAAAGTGGCCGCAGATGAGCGGGGATATCATTTCTTTCAGCCCTGTGGTGGCTGTCAGGCTTGGGGCAGCCAGAGCCCCTAGACTCCAGCTGTTTCCTGCGAAGAGCAACCTTATCCAGAAATGGCAGCAGGCTTTGCGAATATATATTTTCATTTTCTAATAATATTTTCTAGAAATAGGGAAGCAATGATCTCAACTCTTGCCACTCAAAGTATAGCCCTCCACAGCCAGCAGTATCATGATTTGGGTGCTTGTAAGAAATGCAGGACCTCATTTCCCACCTGATGAATCAGGATTTGTATTTCTACAAGATCCTCAGGTGATTCATATGCACTTTAGAGTTTGACAAGCTCTGGGCTAAACTCTATGCTTGGTTTCCAGATGGTTTGCAACCTTATCTGCGTCTCACAATCACCTGGGCGGCTTTTACAAATCCTGATGTCCAGACTGCACCACAGACTAGAATCTCTGTGGCTGGATTCTAGGCATAGTGTTTTTAAGATTTCCCCAGGTGATTCCAACATGCAACCAGTGTTGGTCACCACTGTTTAGCAACATCTCTACTTCTAATAGGTGGGCACTACATGTTGTGAGATACCAAGAATCCAAAAGAAAAGTATAATATGGTAATCAGCTGCTCATTGTGTGTTGTACAATGCTGATGTGTGTGTGTAGGGGGGTATGTGTTTGGGGCAGTGAATTAAGAGGGAATTATGTACCATGGAGATGGGCATAATTCACACAAGCCTTTGTAAGTGTCTACAACTTTGAGTTGGATTTGAGGTGTCACATTGTCAATAAAAATAATCTAAGACTCTACCCCAAACCAACCCCAACGTTGTCTCTTTTATTGGGTTCATGGCTACTGGTGCCCTGGTGTGAGTTCCAGGGTAACATCTTCAACCAGTGGTAGCTCTAAATACATTATGTTTCCTTCAGTCAACTTAGGTTACCCTTTGCTTTTATCCTTCTCTTTGTCTCTGATATCCATTTTTAAAAGCCATAACCCATTTTTCTTGGAAAACTATCTTCAAAGAAGAAATCTAGTTTGATAGCCACAACTGAGCTATGTCTTTAAATTATTTATGTCCATAAAAGATTCTGTCAGGAAGAAGAGAACATAAGAAAATAAAATTTAAAATACTGAAAGCTAACAGCCATGGGAATGGGAAGGACGAATATATTTTATCATTGCTGGTTTTAGAACTCTTCTAGAAATTTATACTATCCCTTAGGAGCAATAATAAGTATCCTGAGCATCCTGGTTTCTTCTCTCACCACCAGCTGAGATCTAAGGAGGTGATGTTTCAGGGTTGTGACCTTAGGAACTCAGCTTTTGCTCCTTTTCTCACTTGGTATTGACTTAGCACCCAGACCAGCTGTTTGGTCATGTAAAATATTTGTATAAAGTTTTCTGTGACTGCTGAAACAAATTACCGCAGGCTTGCTGGCTTAAAACAACAGAAATTTATTATTATACAGTTCTGGAGGCCAGAAGTCCGAACTCAGTATCACTGGGCTGAAATCAAAGTGTGGACATTGCCACACTTCCGCTGTAGGTTCTAGATGTGAATCCATCCTTGCCTCTTCGAGCTTTGGGTATCTGTCAGCATTACTTGGCTTGTGGCTGCATTATTCCAATCTCTGTCTTCACATTACCTTCTCTAAGCAGTGCAAAGGACCTCAAGGTACAAATGATAAATCACAGGTATTTATTATAATTATGGTGTATACCTAAGTTTAGGTTTCTTAGGGGAACCATGTTTCTGGATAATTTTTGTTCATCACCCATGGTTTTCATTGCCAGCCTGGCTCTTTCTGTCTAGCTCCCCATCGTGTTTGATTTCACCTGCTAATTTCACCCTGGTTTTGCCAGCATTCCAAGCCAGCATCTTTGCTTTCTCAGTGTCCCTTATGTCAGCTCCAATAAAATAGTCTCATGAAATGCTGGTGTCACTGAAATAAGGCTGACCTAGCAGAAGTCTGCAGCTAGTGAATGCTTAGGTTATACAGTCAAGTAGTTACTTTGAGATAATCCCTGTGGCTCTAATGTCTAAACCTGAAGAGATCAACACTTTATATATAAAGTCATTGTTAATGTATCATTTCCTTAAGAGGTAAACAACACAGCAGGTCTCCATTTTGCTCTTCGACCAGTATAAAGGTTTAGTTCTACAAGATGAATTAAGTTCCAGAGATCTGCTGTACAACACTGTGCTTATAGCTAACAGTATTGTACACTTAAAATTTAAGAGGATAGATCTCATCACAATAAAGAAAAGATATTAAAAAAGAGGTAAACAGCACATACGCAAAATGTACAAAAAATCATATCACAAGACACAATTCTAGGCAGAGCTAGTGCTCGTTTTTACCATTCTTTAGCTCTAGAAACTAATATTTTCCTTGTTTCCACTGTATTCTTTTATTCTCTTAATACTTTCAAGGATCAACTGGCAGCCATGTTTCTTTAACTAGAATGAGCCTTTGAACATCCAGGTTGTGCTTCTCAGATAACTCATAAATCCTTTTCTCCCACCTTGTTTCTGACTGTATTCCCAGTACCCAGCCCAGTGCCAGTCACACAGTAGGAGCTTACAAAGTACTTGTTGAATGAATGAAAATAAAAGCTATCTTCTGATTGGGAGAGGGAATAAACAAACTGGCTGATTACTGATTAAACCAGACTGGTAGCATCTGGTAATGATCACAAACCACTTCCCTGCCTAAATTATGTGTAGAAAGGCTTCTTAAAGGTGCTTGACTTTCTCTCCCTTGAAAACATTCCAAATATTTTGAACATAATCAATTTTGAAGAATGTTTGTAGTATCTTCTGCATACTCATTATCTGGCCCTGGCTCTGTGGAATAACCAATCCTTGATTGAAATAGTGTGAGAGAAATTGTGGATTAAACGATTCTCCTCGTTCTGACTCACTGCTACTTTTTTCTAATTGCTCACTGGTTTTGCATTCCATAAATGCTTGAATCTATATGTTTTTTGTGTATTATTCAATACCTATTAGAAACTTACAAATGTAGACAACTTTCTTTTGCATAGTTTTGTTTAAGATCTCTGAAAACATAGATAGTGCATATATTAGAAAAGATTCATTATCTACCTAGCTTTGTGAAAAATGTATTTATTAAAATCAAAGACTGGTGTCCAGTATCACAGAATAAACATTTGCAAATTATAACCATGGTAAATGAAAATGTTTTTGAATTTGTATAAAGTTTGTTTGCATTTCACAGCATAAATTCAGGCTCACCCCCCAATTTATAGGCTGGAACTTTAATCATGGAACAGCATTAAATAAAAGAGGAATGTATTTGTGGTTATAGAAATCTAAAGATAATGATTGCAAACTTGTTCATTTTTCTTTGTGACAATTCCCAGATGGAGTTACATGGAACTGGAATACTTGATGAGAATGTTAATGTCTTTGTAAATTGCTTAACTCCTTAGTGCATAAATAAAAGTTAAATTAGTTGGTTTCTTAGGACATGTTTCATGTAGCCAGATTAAGCAAAGAGAATGCAATTACTTGGTGACAGTGAGGACAGCTAATCCCAGTATGGTCTCTTCCACACAGTTTATGAAGTTTATACCCAAAGAACTAAGGAGGACAAAATCTTATGTATTTCCATACAGCAGATATTAACTCTCTGAGTGCCAGGGCTTTATTTAACAGATTTCATTTAGAAGTTTCCAAAAATGTGATACACGTTTTTCCTTCCGCATTTAGTATGTTACGCTGTCATCTCATCTTTTATTAGTGACTAAGAGTCATCATTTTCAGACCTGAAAATACAGTTTTGTTTACAGACTTGATGGTGTAATGATCTCAGCAATACTTTGGGACTTCCTTTCTGGAAAAAACACCTTGACATGAGTTTTCATCTTAATCTCTTACCTCTCTGTCTAGAGCTGCCACAAATGAACATCTTGAGCAATATGATATTGTTGTCTTTATGCACAATTCATTAGTGGATTGAATGCTAAGACCAAGTGGTTTTCTCATTCTCTGGAAAATCATCATCTTTATTTCTTCTTGATTTGGCTATAGAATTCAGAACACTATCTCTCATTTGTTTATCCTTTACAAAGAACAGATCAGGGACTTATCTTCATCAGCTCATAGGTAACTCTCTTACTTGCATTATTTGCCACCAGGATATAAGAAAATTAGCCATCACCATTACAAGAATTTGTAAAGTGGTGCTGTGCTGGAGGGTGTACCTCAAGAGTGACAAACTATTCATCATTACTATTAGGTGAGAGCAGTCCTGTTGGTGAGACACTATACCTCCGTGTTCTCCAAGCCTTACATAGTTTTTGACTTCTAACAGAATCCCAAGCAAAGATATATTAAAATATCTATATTCTTTGTGAAAATTAGAATGAAAGCCTTGTATCATCCCTGCATAACACATCAATTTTCTCAAGAAATTTCATCTGTCATATTATATCATATTCTGAAGAGCACTTAGTTTTATAGGATCAGTGAGGTAACATTCTGGGAACAGAGAAGTGGTAAAAAAATAAAAATCCCTGGAGAGCTAACCTTGCTTTTTAAAAGTGACCTCTTCAAAAATCTAGAGCAGTGGTTCTCAAATGTAGTGAGTAAAAAAATATCTCTTGGGAACTTTCTAAAAAATGCCCCACCCCCAGAATCCTGATTTAGTAAGTATTGGGTGGGATCCGGAATTTTGCATTTTTAATAAATACTCCAGAAAATTCTGATACAGCAGTTGGTCCAGAAACAACATTTTGAGAAACATTGTCTACACTGGTAGTTTTCAGCCCTGGCTGCACATTAGAAACTTCTAATGATGTTTAGAGAAAACAAAAAATGCTAGTCTTTGGACACCACCCCCAACCAATGAAACAGAACCTCTGAGTGTGAGGCACAGGCATTGGCAGTTTGAAAACCTCCACAGGTAATGTCAAAGTAGAGCTATGTTTGAGAACCAAGAGTGTAAAGGTAGCTATCTTCTTTCTTTTTTTCTTTATTTATTTTTATTGACGTATAATCAGTTTACAGTGTTTGTCAATTTCTGGTGCACAGCATAGTAGTTTAGTCATACCTATACATACATATATTCCTTTTCATATTTTTTTCATTATAGATTACTACTAGATATTGAATATAGTTCTTTCCCTGTTCTATACAGCAGAAACTTGTTGTTTATCTATCTTATATATTGTAGTTAGTGTCTGCAAATCTCAAACTCTCAATTTAGCCCTTCTTACCCCTTTCCCCTATATTTTCTTATCTTCTGATTCTGAAGGACACAAAAGATAATGGGACAAGAAGAAAAGTGTTTCTCTCTATCCATGCAAATTTTCTTTTTTGGGAGCTTACAGCATTAAGTTGTAAAGATCTATACCACAACTGGTTCCAGCTGAATCAGGATGTTACACAGTGCAGGTGCATAACCTATCCCCCAAATCTAGCTGTAATCATATACTTGGTTCCCAGCCCGTGCAGCCTTCTTGGCATTGCAGGGCCACGTAACTTATATATACATGTGCTCAGAATTTTGGACTAAACCTGTCAGTAGTCAGAAAGACTATACAGAGCCTTTCACTAATAACTTAACCTAAGTTAGCTATGCCGCTGGTTCTCTTTTGACTCTGGCTTTGTCAGTGGAGTTCTTGCCTTATTCCTTGCTGACCAGTCTTTGTTTGACAGTCTGGTGCTAAAAACTTGGTTCCTTCCTTATCCACTTCATGCCTGGGCCCCTACCTAGATTCTATGTTAAATGCCTTAATACACTGGATGTTCAAAAGCATTCAAACCCCAAGATGGAATCCCAAGAAACTTGCCTGAGGGTTTTTTCTTTGTCTTCAATATTTATTTTGTAAAAATTCATATTTACAGAAAAGTTGCAAAATAGAAAAAGGAACTCTCATATATCCTCTACCCAGATTCACCAATTGTATTTTACTTCTCTCTTTCCTTTCATATGTATGTATTTATGCATTTTTTGAGAGAGAATAAGTTGTAGGCATCATGTTCACTTTTCCCTAAATACTTCAGTGTGTATTTCCTAAGAACAAGAGTGTTTTCCATGACCACAGTTATCAAGATCAGGAAGTTTAATATTGATATACTGCTGTTATCTAATCCATAGTCAATATTCAAATTTCATCAGTTGCCCCAATAATATCTTGTATAGCTCTTTCTTCTGGTCCAGAATCCAATTTTGTATCACTCATTGAATTTAGGGGTCAGGTCTCGTTAATGTCCTTTAATCGGAACAGTCCCTCTATCCTTCTTTGTATTTCTTGGTTTTGCCATTTTTGAAGTGTACAGACCAGTTACTTTGCAGAATGTCCCTCAATGATATTTCCTTATGTTTAGATACAGGTTATGAATTTTTGGCAGAAATATCTCACAAGTGACATTGTGTCCTTCTCAGGGCATCATATCAGGAGGCTTATGATAGTAGTTTGCCCCAACATTGGTAATGTTAGCTTTGATGATTTGATTAAGGTGGTGTCTGTTAGCTTTCTCTACTGTAAGTTTGTAATTAATAAGTAATTTGTAGGAAGGTCCTTTTAAGGCTGGATGTATCCATTCTGTTTCTCATAACTTTCACCCATTGGTTTTAGCACGCATTGATGATTTTCTAACTGTGTTATTATTTATGTATTTATTAGTTGTTATTCTACTGTAAGAAAGAACTTCCCTTACTCTGCCAATTATTTATTTATAACTATATGGGCTCATGGGTTTTTATGTTATTCAGTGGGATATAATACATCACTATTGTGATTTATTTGAATGTTCATATTGTTCCTTTGAACTGTCTCCTGTGTCTTTTTCACATGTCCCCATTATTCTTTAAGTACTTCCATATTTTCTGGTTTCTAAAGATGTTCTAGACACATCTTGTACTTTCTCTATCCCATGCCTGGAATCAACCTTTTCTCCAAGGAGCCCAGGTTCTTTTTATTAGAATATAATATTTAGAAAACAAGATCTGGGCTTGAGATGTGCCAGTTGTTATTGGTGTGTCATTTCTGTTAGATTATTTTAGCAGATTGAGCTGGGAAATGTATGGGTGTATATTTTGCTTTCTCTCTCATATGTATATGTAAATGTGTATCTATATCTATCTATCTATCAATCTATCTATACACTGATACTTTCAATTCCAATTCAGCAAAACAGGGTACATTTTAGTATCCCCCCTTTTCATACCTGTACTCATCCAACAGTGAGAAACTTAGCTCTCATAGTCCTCAATATATTTAATCATTTGCTCAAGCCTGGTATATACAAGAAGGTAGTTTCAAAGTTTCTAACTCATGTCTCAGTAAAAACCTTACCTGGTTTCTTTCTTTAAAAAAAGCAAAACAGATCAGTTTATTTTCTGAGCACAGTTTTAATGATAATATGACATCACCAACAGCCAATCAGAAAAGTCTCTGGTGTTGGATGTTCGAACACCATTACATATTTATGGGTAAGCACCAGAAGGGTTTCAACCCTGTGTTACATTTCCGTGCTTACTCACTTCTTTTTTTAATTTTAATTTTTGATTTTAATTTTTTCATTGAAGTATAGTTGATTTACAATGTTGTGTTAGTCTCTGGTGTACAGCAAAGTGATTCAGTTTTATATATATTAGATTCTTTCCTATTATAGGTTATTACAAGATATAGTATGTAGTTGCCTGTGCTGTATGGTAGGACCTTGTTGTTTATCTATTTTGTATACAGTAGTGTTTATATGTTAATCCCAGATTCCTAATATATACCCCCCCAACCCTTTCCCCTTTGGTAACTATAGTTTGTTTCTATGTCTGGGAGTCTGTTTTGCCTGGGGTTTAAATGTAAGTTCCAAGCCTCCAAAAGTGGGATCCTGGTGAACAACATCTCAGTTTGCTCTCCCAGAGTCCTGGAACTTAGAACCTTTTTCTTAAGTGCAGTTGCCAAGTCTTAACCCTCATCATTTGGTTATAGACTTGTCTGAAGTTGAAGGTTTGCTTCCTTGAATCTCTCTCTCTCTCTCTCTCTCTGTCTCTCTGTCTCTCTCTCTCTCTCTCTGTGTGTGTGTGTGTGTGTGTGTGTTTATTTACTTATTTATTGAAGTATAGTCAGCTTCCTTGAATCTCTCACTACTGCCTATTTTCAGTAGTCCTCCCAATCCCCTAGTGCTGCATTGCAAGTTATTTTTGCCAGAGTTTCTCCATATCTCCTTCAGGTCTGTGTGATCTTTGACACCATTCACTTCCAACTAAGCCCTGACAGACCAGTACAAGAAAGAATTGGTAGTCTCTTATTATTATTGTTCTTAAAAGATAAATTGAACTCTGTGTGTGCATTCAAGCACATGTGTCTCTCTGTTTGTGTGTTTGTGTGTCTGTGTAGAGGAGGGTGTGGATGTGTGTGTAAATGGTTCTTTGACAGGCACCTAGAAAAGTCAGAGTTAGCAACTATTGCCAAAACCGTTCAGTTGTATCAGCATTGCAAATTTATAGTATACTCAGGTAATTTTCAGAAGGCTTTTTTTCCAGGAAAAAATTGCATTATTTTGCAGCATCATAAATTGCTGTCTTTTTTTTTTTGAATACTAACTATATGTAGCTTTCTAATGCTCTATCTCACTTTGAAATGTCAAAGTCATCCTTCTGAAAAGTCACACAATTAGGTCAAATATATTGCCTAATAAAAATCTTTCACCTTCTCAATGAGCACTGGGACAAAAATAAGAGGCCTCTAAGAACCATTCACACAGGATATGGGTTAGATCTTCTAATTTGAATATCCAGTATTTTAATGATTCAAAATCTATTTTAAAAATCAGTCACTGCTCTTGAGGAAGACACAAAAGAGACAATATTCCATTTAAGACCGTGAACTCAGGAGTCAGATAAAACTAAGTTACCTAACCTTTCTACAGTTCAGTTTCTTTATCTGTAAAATGGGTATAATAACAGTACTTCACTTGCAGGGTTGCTGCATTAAATAATATATTGCAATAAAACATTTAATGGTGTACGTACGCCTAGGACATACTCAATAAATGTTATCTCTTCTTGTAAATATTATTCAGATCTACCATCCTTTTCTTTGCTTCTAGTTCTTGGTTATTTTTCCTTTCCCCTTGTAACTGTTTTGCAGTTCTGCTCCTTGCCCTTCATTGAAGGGAGATTGTTTGATGATTTCCATGCTGCTGTCTTTTCTGCTGTGTTGCTTGTGCATGTGGTATTGGTCAAGGTTTATTGCTTATTCTCATATGGCTCAGCTTTTGCCCATAGAGCTGTCAGGTCTTCAGAGGCACTGTATTGAGGTCCTAGTATGTATTTGCCTGCTTCTCACATCTAAGGTGATATTAATGAGGTACAAGAGACTCTCAGTCATTGCCCTACCCCTAACTACACCGCCAATCAGGTTTGTCTTTTGTCTCTTCATTGTTAGCTATGTTCTTTTTGATATATGCTGCTTTTTGCTACTCCCACCTCCCAACTTCTTCAAGTCACTGCCACTATACTTATCTTTTCTCTCTTTAATTGCTTCTCTAATATTTTCCTTACCTTTTTTGCATGAAATGTCTTAGGCTTATATTTTATATAAATCACCAGTCAGTGGAATACTCTTTTCACACTGCATGGTGAATTGACCAATCATAATATACTTGTTGAAATATTTAGGTCTCTTGGACGTTGTTCATTGATTCATTTGTTGGTGGCTATTTAGAGGCTACTCCTTTTATCTTAAATAAGGTTTTATTTTGTTTGGATAACTATTAAGATATGTACTATTACAGTAGACTGAGGCTCTCAAACAGCTAGTCTTTTGGAAGCTGAGGTCTTACCACATTTTGAACCCAGAAAAAAATCTTTCCTGTAACATATTTTTTTTAGAAAAACCAGGAGCTGCTTTGTCTGGGAAGATACCAGGAAGAGGCAATATAGAATTTAAGAGTGTAGCCTCTGGAGTCAGACAGAGTTGTCCTTGGAAAGGCACAGATAACATCCTTTTTTATCTGTCTCCTTTTCTTAATTTTTATCTCTAAAGAAATTACCCACATGGAGGCAAGGGCCTCTGAAGTCATGTAGGGCCATAATAGCTTTACTTTCCTGTTCCTAAAAGAGCACAGAAACCTTTCTGAAGTAAAGGGCATCATATTGGCTACAGGCACTAGTTTCTTTTTTCTTTTTCCTTTATAGTTTATTGCAAGATATTGAATATAGTTCCCTGTGCTATACCATAAGACATTATTGTTTATCTATTTTATATATAGTGGTTTGTAAACCCAAACTCCTAATTTATTCCTCCCCTGCCCCTTTCCCCCTTGGCAACCATAAGTATGTTTTCTGTATCTGTGAATCTGTTTCTTTTTGTACTTAAGTTCGTTTGTCTCATTTTTTAAGATTCTACATATAAGTGATATCATGTGATATTTGTCTTTCTCTGTCTGACTTAACTTCACTTAGTATGACAATCTCTAGGCCCATCCATGTTGCTGCAAATGGCATCATTTCATTCTCTTTATGATTGAGTAATATTCCATTGTATATATACCACATCTGCTTTACCCAGTCATCTGTGGATGGACATTTAGGTTGTTTCCATGTCTTCGATATTGTAAATAGTGTTGCTATGAACATTGAGGTACATGTATCTTTTCAAACTAGGGTTTTCTCTGGATATATGCCCAAGAGTGGAGTTGCTGGATCATATGGTGACTCTAGTTTTTAGTTTTTTTAAGGAACCTCCATGCCATTATCCATAGTGGCTGCACCAATTTATGTTCTTACCAACAGTGTAGGAGAGTTCCCTTTTATCCACACCTTCTCCAGCATTTATTATTTGTAGACTTTTTAATGACGGCCATTCTGATTGGTGTATGGTGATACCTCATTGTAGTTTTGATTTGCATTTCTCTGATAATTAGTGATATTGAGCATTTTTTCATGTGCCTTTTGTCCTTCTGGCTGTCTTCTTTGGAGAAATATCTATTTAGGTATTCTGTCCATTTTTTGATTGGGTTTTTTTTTGTTTGTTTGTTACTGATTTATATGAAGTGTTTGTATATTCTGGAAATTAAGCCCTTGCCAGTCACATCATTTGCAAATATTTTCTCCCAGTCCATAGGTTGTCTTTTTGTTTTGTTTATGGTTTCCTTTGCTGTGCAAAAGCTTATAAGCTTAATTAGGTCTCATTTGTTTATTTTTGCTTTTATTTCTATTGCCTTAGGAGACTGACCTAAGATAACATTGCTACAATTTATGTCAGAGAATGTTTTGCCTATGTTCTCTGCCAGGAGTTGTATGGTATTGTGTCTTATGTACAAGTCTTTAAGCCATTTTGAGTTTATTTTTGTGTATTGTATGAGGGCATGTTCTAACTTCATTGATTTACATGCTGCTGTCCAGCTTTCCCAATACCACTTGCCAAAGACACTCATTTTTCCATTGTATTTTGTTGCCTCCTTTGTTTAAGATTAATTGACCATAGGTGTGTGGGTTTATTTCTGGGCTCTCTATTCTGTTCCATTGAGCCATATGTCTGTTTTGGTATAGGCACTGGTTTCTGCTCCTCTTCAGAGCTGAGCTCTCTAGTTGAGTTTGCCCAGAGAGCATCAGGCCTGTGCCTTACTCATGGAGGGAATCAGAGGGCTTCCTCTAAAAGAATGATTTTGACAGTGATAAAAAAAATAATGCTCCTAGAAAACCAGTATTTATTGAGAGTTTTACATGTACCAAGCATTCATAAACACATTTAGTTTTGTAAAAATTTTGAGTTATTACTATTATTCTCATTTTTATAGATGAGCAAACTGAAGCCCAGAGAGGTTAATTATCTTGTCCTGAGTCACAAGGGTAGAAAGTTGCAGAGAATTCATAGTCAGTGTTGTGTTACTCTAAAGCCATGCTTTTTATCACAGCAGGCTGCTTATAGACCTACATGACTCTTGCAAACTCTGTGCTACCCTAGATTCACACACAGAGAAGGAATCAGATTGGTTCTCATTTGCATAAATAAGGTTCCAGCTGTCTAGATGAAAAAAAGACATTTATTATCCAGCCACATTCAGAACCAACTGAACAGTAAATATAGTGGCCAGAAGATAAAGATCAAAACTATCATGTTTATTACTAAGTTATATTTGAGGCAGTGGCTTGCCATCCCTCCCCTTATCTTGGAATTGCCCACTTGAAGGTAAATTTGGTTCTGCAGAACATAGCATTTACCTAGAGTTGCTGCCATACACTGGTCTGGTGTGAAGAGGGAAGGAGAATTCTTATAGATTTAGATTATTGGCCTACTAATATAATTTTGGACCAATGGCTATAACCCATCTACCAGGAAACTCACTAGATCTCAGTGGAGAGGAGTAAGGGGCAGGGCTAGAGGTCTAAAGTTTTAATCCCTCCTCAGGGAAACCAAAGTATTGAGGAATAAACACTCCCTGTAATATCTCTGAAGTTTAGAGATTTTACCCAGTGACAGATACATTAAAAATGATAAATCAAGGCTACAGTGAGACTTTGGCTTTGTTTGAAAAGAAAAATAAAGGCTAGGTGAAAAGAAGCCAAAGAATTTCTTCTTGTTAGAAATATAACACTTTCTGTGGCCCAGGCAGACATGGCTTTGAGGTCAATTTCCTTTTCAAATCAGTGAAACTTATATAAGTGCCTCTCTGCTGAATCCTTTAGGTGTTTATATTTCATGAATAATCCATTTCCCCAAGAAAGTCGTATTAGAGAAATGCATTCTCTTGATCTTCCAAAAGCATATATGACCAAGCCCATGGGAATGTAGAGGAAAAGTGGCAGTTAAGAAAAGAGAAACTATGTGAATGTGTGTAGAACTGTTTTGTCCATCACAGAAGTGAATGGGTATATCTGTACAAATACATGGAAATTGAACTCGATGAGTCTCAACAAATGGCAATTTTTATAAAATGGAAAAGGAATGGTGATTTTTATCTTATGTATATAGTTTTTAAATGTTGACACCACAGTAGTAATAATGATAATATTAATAATGATGCTGGCAGTTACTGCCTGCTTTCTTGTATCAGGAAACATGCCAAGATGTTTACACATATTATCTTATTTAATACAACATTCCTATAATGTACATACTAGTGTTATTCTCACTGTATATAAAAAACTAAGGATCAGAGAATTTCAGTAGCTTGCCTAAATTTAGTAGTCTAAGTGACTTAGTAAGTCATTCAAGTCTTTCTCACTTCAAAGCCTATACTCTAAACCACTATGCTATAAGTCTTCATTTGTTAAGATACAAAATTCTAATCTTCTAATGTTTCTGTGTTTTAAAAATCCTGAGGGTTTAGGTATAATTTGTTCATGTATCTATTTATTCAAAAGCTTTGTTCGTATTCATCTAGAGCTTACAATGGTAGGCCCTAGCTAAAGTCAGCACAGCCCCTGCCTTCGTGTCATTTACCAGCTGATGCACTATTGAGACTCACTGCATGCTCTGCTAGGGCAGTTTAGTCCTCCTGGTCTACCTCAGCACTGAGGAGAGGAAGGGGCTTTGTAAAATACTACAAATTAATTCTTAAAAATTCTTTTTTGTTTTTAAAATTTTTTATTTATTGAAGTATAGATGATTTACAATGTTGTGTTAATTTCAAGTGTACAGCAAAGTGATTCAATTGTACATACAGTATATTCTTTTCCAGATTCTTTTCCATTATAGGTTACTACAAGATATTGAGTATAGTTCTCTGTGCTATACAGTAGGTCCTTATTGTTTATCTATTTTATATATAGTAGTGTGTAGGCAAACAAACAAATTCTTTTTTTTTTAAATTGAAGTGGTCAGTTACAATGTGTCAGTTTCTGGTGTACAGCACAATGTCCCAGTCATGCATATACATACATATATTCATTTTCGTATTCTTTTTCATTAAAGATTATTATAAGAACAAACTAATCCTTTAAGAGACACATCCTCCCCTTATCTTTTGCCCAAATTTATGTTAGCCAGATTCAGTGACTTGAAAGCAAGTGATTCTGTACAGGAGAATCATCCCTAGATGATGCTGTGGGTGAGAGCTGGATGCCTGCCAACTCTGGGATAGCAAGGGAGGGAGGAGCATGGTGTCTGGTGACTTGGTGATGTGTTTTGTCAGGGGCACACCCAGGTTACTGGCTACAGCCCCAGGAATTTCCTGAAGAGTAGATTGGTAGCTGCCACACAGCTGTGGTGTTCCTCGGGGCTGGCTTGGAGAAGCTGAGAAGCCAGAACCTGAGCAAGCCGGAGCAGTGGGAGAGGATGGAGGCCAAGGTGGTTTGGAGTTGTTGGGTGCAGGTTTTGAGTGCCACAAGTGTGAACAGCAAATGGAACACCACAGATAAATAAAGAGCTCATGAATGAACATAATCCAACTTTCATCCAAATGGACTGTGGCTTCTCTGCTGCCTTTGTACCTCACTGAAGGAAACCTACAGTGATACATGTGCTTCCGACCCCCTGCCTTGGTTTACTATAAACATCAAATTATGGCTGGTACTTCTGACCTTCCTTTCAATGCTGTAATTTCAAAATGAGATCTAAATTTTTAATTTTGAATGACATTTGAAGAGCAATGTAATCTGAAGTGATTTTCTATTAATACATAGGCTATAATATTAAAGCCTTTATTTTTTTTTTGATAGATGCTAATAGTTCCATTACTATGGAACATTTATTCCTTTAATTTCATGTAAATTTAAATTTTATGATGTTTGCTTCACCAAGATTATATAATCCTTTTTTATTATTGAAAAGAATCACAATTATGCAAATTATTATATCCAAGGAGACAAGCAGTAATTAACTGTGAAAGACAGGCTGTTACTGTAAGAATTGTATTCACACTGAATGGAATTGGACTTTTCTTAAAATAAACCTTTAATAAAAAAATTCAGTTGGTACAGATTTTAAAGGCAAGCAGTTCATTGAGACAAGTTTGTACTCTTGCCATAATAGTTTTGCATTTTAATATTTATAGTTTTCTTTTACTCTAGTATGCTTTTAGCTCCTGCCTTATTAAAAAAATGACTGCTTCAGCAAGTAAGAAATATATGCAGGAAAAAAATCTCACTCAGGTTTGTGTAACTTTAATCTAACTACTCACTCTTCATTATTAAGAAAACTGGGCAATAATGACCATTTTAAAGATTTTTTTAAAACCTAAATGTGCTTCATTTTTATTTATAGCTTTTCTAAAATTAAAACTTGTTTTCGTTGTGATCCTTCATCTTAGATTGAGCCAGAATTTCCCTTGGGCCTACTTTTTGATAGTGAATTGCACACAGAGGGAAAGGCTTTTACTGCTGTAAGTGGTGAGGCTACATTTACTGCATTTTTTTGCTACTGTCACTACTCAAAGGGTCCAGTAAGACTTGGAGGTGGTGTAACATCTGCTTAAAAGCACAGATTTTTTTTTGAGGTTAAGCACTTTTTTTTTTGCATTTTTAAGAATTGAACTATAATTAACATATGTTATGTTAGCTTAAGGTGTGGATCATAGTGATTTGATATTTATATACATTTCAAAATGGTTACCACCATAAGTCTAATTACTGTTTGTCTCTGTATGAAGTTATTACAGTATTATTGAGTATATTCCCTATACTGTATATTACATCCCTGTGACTTACTTATTTTATAACTGAAAGTTTGTACTTCTTAATTCCCTTTACCTATTTTGCCCTTCATCTCCCTTACCTTCTGGTAATCAACAGTTAGGTTTTTTTTTTAAATAGTATCTATGAGTCTGTTTCTGTTTTGTTTGCTTGCTTGTTTTGTTTTGCAGATTCCACATGTAAGTGAAGTCAAACAGTAATTGTCTTTCTCTGTATGACATTTCATTTAGCATAATACCCTCTAGGCCCAAACATGTTGTTGCAGATGGCAAGATTTCATTCTTTTTTATAGCTGAGTAATATTCCATTATGTATGTGTGTGTATATATATATATATATATATATATATATATACCACATCTTCATCCATTCATCTCTCAATGGACAATTAGGTTGCTTCCACATCTTGCCTGTTGTAAATAAAGCTGCAGTGAGCCTAGAGGTGCGTGTATCTCTTTGAATTAGTGTTCTTGTTGTCTTCAGATACATACCCAGGAATGGAATTGCTGGATCTTATTTTTATTTTTCAATTTTTGAGGAACCTCCATACCATTTTCTATAGCTGTTGCACAAATTTACATTCCAACCAAAAGTGTACCAAGATTCCTTTTGCTCTACAACCTCACCAACACTTGTTATTTGTTGTCTTTTTGACAATAGCCATTCTAACAGATGTGAGGTGATATGTTGTTGTGGTTTTGATTTTCATTTCCCTGATAATTAGTGATATTGGGCATTATTATGTTGAGGTGTGTTCCCTCTGAACTCACTTTGTTGGGAGTTTTTTTTTTTATCATAAATGGATGTTGGATTTTTGTTAAATGGATTTTTTTTGGTATGTAATGAGATGATCGCATGTTTTCTGTCTTTGGTCTTGTTAATGTGGTGCATCCCATTGATTGTTTTGTGGATGTTAGACCACCCTTGCATCCATGGAGTCAATCCCACTTGATCATGGTATATGATCATTTTAACATATTGTTGAATTTGGTTTGCTAACATTTTGTTGAGGATTTTTGCATCTATGTTCATCAAGGATTTTGGCCTGTAATTTTTTCTTTTTATTTTGTGGTGTCTTTGTCTGATTTTGGTATCAGGGTAATGCTGGCCTTGTAAAATGGGTTTGGAAGTATTCCTTCCTCTTCAGTTTTTTTTGAAGAGTTTGAGAAGGATAGGTATTAAGTCTTCTTTAAGTGTTTGGTAAAATTCACCAGCATGGATTATTTTAGGACTCAACAAACCTGGGTTCAATTCCTGCTATTTCCACTTATTGTAACTATGTAGCCTTGGACAAATCACTTAACCTCTTTGAGTCCCAGTGTGCCCATTTGAATAAAGGTTTTAATAATAGAAACTGCTTCATGAAAATTAACCGAGTAAATCCAGGCTTAGCACAGTGGCAGGAACATAGTACTCACTCTGATAACTGCTATTATTATTACTTACCTTACTGAATAGTGTGCACTCTGGAGAACTGAATCTAAAATAGGAACACTCTAGTAGCTTTCTTTGGTGAAAAATCAGAGATGGAATAAAGTACCAAGGTTTGCCCTCAGACTGAACTTCTAAGTTAATCCTTTTGCTTACACGAAGACAGTGATTTCTCACATGTGCCAGAGAGAGAAGGAGAGAGAAAATAGCATGATTGAAGAGACCTGTCATCAATTGCATCTAGTCATTGCGGGAAAAACAAGAGGACTGCATATGTCAGTTAGAACAAGAAAATCATAAAGCACCAACCAGCACACTCAAATTGGCTTTTTATATTCTCATTGGGTCTGGGTAGTTTAACTGGAATTGCAGAGGTAGGCACATATGGCGATAATTTGCCTACAGGCTGCATTTTAAATTGAGGGCTCTCAGGTTTTCATGGAATCTCAGGCTGGGAGGAACCAGTTAAGGAAATTCAACCTCACTTATTAGCCTGGGATCAGTGGGATCGGGTTCTAATTTAAAACTTCAAATATAAATAGGTTTGAGGACCAAGGGAGCATCAGCTCTTCCAAACCACCATTACCACCACCACTTACACAGTCAGTTCCCAATTATACGAACTGAATCTCAGCTACCCACCGTGGATGGATCTCATGGGCTGAAGAAATAATGGAGCAGAGGCAAGTCTCTGTGGGGCCCAGCAATAGACTTTAAAATGAAGCCTATCCGGAGAAAAGCCATTGTATATTTTTCCTTTCTTATTCCCCATCATTTATCACTTGCTGCTTGGGTTCTAGTCCTGGTTCTGCTACTAACTCAGTGCCCATGAACAAGTCACATATATCCTCTCTTAGTTTCCTCTTCTATAAAGTGAGAGGGTAGAATTTCTAAGGTTCTGTCTAGCTCTGACAGCTTACAATTCTATTGGAAGATTAAGAAGGAAAGGGGGAACATGAGTCTAGAGTGCGAGGGGGTAAAAGAGTGTGGGCAGCGCTCTGCGTCTGATTCTGCAGTATGGGAGTGAGTAAATCTCCCCCAAAGAGGGCTATTCTCACATGCTACCCCTGATTAGTAGCGGTGTGTGTGTGTGTGTGTGTGTGTATAAATAGAGGGAGAGAGAGAGTCAGAAACAAATGAAGAATCAGAGTGAGAAGATGAAGAGCAGAGAAAGCAAGATATTGGAGGGGAGAGGGGGCTGGGGAAATACAGATGAGAATCTTTTGAACTTTTTCCTTTTACACTTCTGTTCCTTCTGGGTCCCTGTAGGAGCTCTAAATTTAGAATCACACACAAATTTAATTAGATTTTTTTTCCAAATTATTAATAAATTATTCAAATCAAACTAGATCTTCAAACCCAGTAAGCTTCCCCAGACAACTGCTACCACAGAAAACGTCCTACAGCCTGATAAAAAAGAGGCAACAGAAGTACTTCAGGGCTTCTGCTCCTCATCCACAAGCAGACCTAACTATGTGCTTTTCAGCAAGACCAATTCATTAACAGTGAAAACTGTTAATAATACTGGATTAGTTACCTGAGAGACCATCTGTGCCTCTTAGACTGAGGCAACTGAGAATGACTGGGTTGGGAGGGCTGTATTATTTTCATACAGGTCAGAGTCAGGACTAGGGAAATTAAATGTTTTAGACTGCTCCTTCCTTTGGATATTTACTGAATATTACTTTGCCCCTCTCTCTCAAGTCAGCAGTCTTAAAGTAACACACTCTTTCAAAGTATTTATTTTCATAAGCTGCGGACTGGACTCTAATAAACAGTGACATGGCTGTAAGAGATGGTTTGACGGTAGGGATGTTTTCATGCAGTAGACATTACAATAGGCTTTTCACTAGAGATATCCCAATATGTTGCTGCTTATTGTACTGATTTGTATCCAAGGGTAATTACAGTAAGATTTTATCCAGGAGAATCATGTTTTAAGTGGCTCCAACTCTCTTCTGTATCAGGGCCCTGTAGCCCAAAATGCCAGCCTCACCCTCATCCCACGTTGTTGGGAAGTACTTCTGGGTATTGTCTATGTACTTGCAGTGTTTAAGCCTTGGAGAAGGAAAGGCCTGGGTTCAAATACTATCTTAGTCACTAAATCGTGAACCTGTTCTCTCATCTGTGAAATAGGATAACAGTCACATTGATCTCACAAAGATGAAGTAGGATGTAAGAACTCAATGAGATAATATTCATAAAGAGCTTAACAGTGTTTTGGTCATAATGTCAGCTTTTATTGTTGTTACATTAAAATTATCTTTAGTGAACGTATGGTTTCAAAAATATGTTGAAAACTTTTAAACATTAAAAACTTAGGTCATTGGATATGAAATGGCATCTTCTTGTTAAAAAGCTTTTTAAATATGTATTTTCTTATTTATTAAAATATTTGTTTTTTAAACTCTTAATTTGCTGATAATCGGAGAGTCACAATCACTTGTGAGAAATAATAGAGATTGCATATAACCTATACCCAGTCTCCCTGATGGTAACATCCTGCAAAACTAACACAGTATTACAACCGCACTACCAGCATGATACAAGTCACCAATCCTACTCAGATTTCCAAGTTTTATTTGTACTCATGTGTGTGTGTGTGTGTGTGTGTGTGTGTGTGTGTGTGTATGTATGTATGTAATTCAGTACAGTTTATCATGTTTCGTTTCATGTAGCCAGCACCATAGACAAGCAAGATACAGAGCAGTTCCATTGCCACATGGATCCCTCATGTGTGCCTTTTATAGCCATGTCAGTCTACCCCTACATTCCCTGTCTCTAACCCCTGGTAACGAATAATCTGTTCACTTATAATTTTCTCAATTCAAGAACGCTATATAAATAGAATCATATAGTATGGAATCTTTCATCATTGGCTTTTTATACCCAATATATTTCCCTGGAGATTCATCCAAGTTGTTGAGTGTTTCAAGTTTGTTCCTTTGTACTGCTGAGTAGTATTCTGTGGAATGGATATTCAGGTTTTTAACCTCCTTGGGCTGTTTCCAGTTTTTGGTTGTTATGAACAAAGTTGCTTGAATATTCTGGTCCAGGTTTTTGTGACAGCATGATTTTCATTTCTCTGGGATGAATGCCTAAGAATGCAGTTGCTGGGCCAAATGCTGGTTGCATTTTTGGTTTTATAAGAAATTGCCTAACTGTTTTCCAGAGTGGCTGTACCATTTAACTTTCCCACCAATGGTGTATTAATGATCCAATTTTTCAGCATCCTCACCGACATTTGTTGCTTTGACTATTTTTTATCTTAGCCTTACTGGTAGTTGTGTAGCCACGTCTCACTGTGGCTTTAATTTCCATTTCCTTAAGGGCTAGTGGTGTTGAATATATTTTCATGTGCTTATTTGCCATCTGTATATCCTCTTAGGTGAACTGTCGGTGTATATCTTTAGCCCATTTTCTAAGGGATTGTTTGTTTTCTTATCATTGAACTTTAAGAGTTCTTTATTATATTCTAGATACAAATCCCTTTGCTGGAAAAGTGGTCATAAACATTTCTCCCACTCTGTAGACTGTCTTTTCATTCTTTTAACAGGGTTGTTCACAGAGCAAGCGTTTTTAATTTTGATAAAATCCAATTTATCATTTTTTATCTTATGGCTAGTGCTTTTGGTGTCAGGTCTAAACTCTCTTTGCCTAGCCCTAGTTCCTGACAATTTTCTCCTGTTTTTTCTAAAAGTTTTATGGTTTTATATTTTACGGTTCAGCTGTGATCTATTTTGAGTTAATTTGTATGTAAGGTATGGATTAGGGCAAGGTTCTTCTCCTTTTTGCCTAATGGATATCTGATTGCCCCAGAAACATTTATTGAAGAGGCATCCATTAAATTTCTTATGCCCTTTTGTCAAAAATAAGTTGCACATATTTGCATGGGTCCATTTCTGTGTTCTCTGTTTTGTTCATTTGTTGTATGTGTTTATCTGTCCACCAATAGCACACTGTTTTGAATACTGTAGATAAATATTAGACCTTAATATCCCACATGATTCTTCTTTTCTCCAGATTGTTTTAGCTTTCTAGGGACTATGCCCTTCCATATAAATTTCAGAAAAATCTTGTCTGTGTCTACAAAAATATGCTGAGATTCTGATAGTGATTGCATTAAAAATCTGTGGGTCAGTTTCGGGAAAACTGACTTAACTGTGTTGAGCCTTCCAATCCATGAACATAGCATGCCTCTCCTTTCCTTTAGGACTTCTTTAATTTCTTTTTTTTTAAATGTTAACAGTTTTTTTATTGAATTATAGTCAGTTTACAATGTTGTGTCAATTTCCAGTGTAGAGCACAATTTTTCCGTTATATATGAACATACACATATTCATTGTTGCATTCTTTTTCTCTGTGAGCTACCACAAGATCTTGTGTATATTTCCCTGTGCTATACAGTATAATCTTATTTATCTATTCTACATATGCCTATCAGTATTTACAAAATTTCAAACTCCCAGTCTGTCCCTTGCCACTCCCCTCCCCTCTGGCAACCACAAGTTTGTATTCTATGTCTATGAATCTGTTTCTATTTTGTGTTTTTATTTTTTTATTTTTTATTTTTTTAAGATTCCACATATGAGCGATCTCATATGGTATTTTTCTAAGTGAAGTAAGCCAGAAAGAGAAAGAAAAAAATTCTTTAATTTCTTTTACCAGGATTTTCTGTTTCAACATGCAGATCCTGTATATGTTTTGTGAAATTTATACCTATTTTTTATTTTGTCATTCCCTTTGGAGTAATTGTAAATCATATTGTGATTTTAATTTTAGTTTCCACATGTTCAGTGCTAGTATACAGTAAATCAGTTGATTTGTGTGAGTTGATATATCTTGTGAGCTAACATTTTAGTTCTCAGAGGTTTTTTCTGTTGTTGTTTGATGTGTAGATTCCTTGGGATTTTCTTGTCATTTACAAATAGGGAAAGTTTTATTTCTTCCTTTATAATCTGTATGCTTTTTTATTTTTTTTAAAATTTCCTTATTGCAGTGGCTAGAACTCCCAGTATTGTGTGGAATAACAAGGACATCCTTGACTTGTTCCTGATCTCAGAAGAAAGCCTTCAGTCTTTGACTATTACAATGTTACCTGTAGGGTTTTTAGATACTCTATATCAGGTTGAAGAAGTTCCCCTCTATTCCTAGTTTACTGAACATTTTTTTATCATAAAAGGGTATTGGGTTTTGATACAAGATTTTTCTGAATGAGATGAGTGTGTTTATTTCATATATTCTTTTGATATGGTATATTACATTAATAGACTTTCTTTTGTTGAACCATTCTTGCAAACCTGGGATGAATCCCACTTGGTCACAGTGTATAATCCTTTTCATATGGTGCAGGATTCAGTGTGCTAGTATTTGTTGAGGATTCTTGCATCTAAACGAGAAATATCAGTCTATAGTTTTCTTGTACCATTTTGTCTGGCTTTGGTCTTAAAGGATGCGTTGGGAAGTGTTCCTCCCTCATCTGTTTTCTTGAAGAGATTGTGTACAGTGGTGTCAGTGTTTCTTTAAATATTTGTTGGAATTCTCCTGTGAAACTATTTGGGCCTGGAGATTTCCTATTTTGGGAGCTTCTAAATTCCAAGTTCAATTTTTTTAGTGGTTATAGGACATTCAGGTAGTCTATTTTACCTTAGTTGACTTTTGGTAGTTTGTGGTTTTCAAAGAATTGGTCCTTCTAATTTAGTTATTCATTTATTAATTCTTTTGTTTTTCAATTATAAAATTAATGTATTTTCTCATATAATATTCACAGATGTGATTTTGGTGAGTTAAGAATCATAGTGTCAGTATTTAACAGAACCATGCAGCTCCTCACTTGCTAGCTCTGAGTTTTTAGTTATGGACTTGGTACAGTTAAGATAATCCAGCTGTTGGACTACAGAACAAAGCTAAACCTTTTGCTTCAACTGAATTTCAAGTAAATAACTATACTCCATTGGATATGGGAAGCAGCAAGGGTATATTACTCACAAAACCCAGGAGAGACAGGGAAATGTTCACATGAGAAGCACTAAAGAATTTGAACCATCCTAGTTTGCAATCCCAATTCTGCCACTTACAAACTATGCAATAGTGGGGTAGTTAATATCTCTAAGCTTTTTTCTTTGTCTGTAAGATGGAAATAATAATAGTGCCCATCTTACAAGGTTGTAAAGATTAAATGAATCAGATACATAAAATCTCTCAATATATAGTATGCACATATATTTATAATTAGTGTAACTCTTTAAATTGGGTGTGCCTGAGTAATGCCACTAAAATTGCTTCTCTTTGTTCTCACTCCAAATTTTCCCTACTGCCTTTTTTTACCTTGCTCAATCACATGCTTTTCTGGGAACTTTAACTGAAAACAGGAAGGCTATGGCACATGACTCACCACCATCAATATCTTGTGAATGACAAAACCAGCTAATCATATTATTTTAGTTATAATAACTCCACTTTCTTAATTCTTATTTCAGGGTCTGCCTCTTCCAGGAATCTTTCCCCAGTGAATACCCATCATTCTCATGCAGAATCCGTCATTATACCATCCCTCCATTCATGTATTTGACAATCATTTATTGAGCATGTGTTATATATGAGGAACATTTTCCCTCTAAGATTTTTGCTTCCTCAGATTCAATGACCTTCACCTCTATTCTACTTCAGCTACTTACCATCAATCAGATCTTCACTACCTGTGAAATCTTTAAATTTCAATGTTCTTTTCTCTAACCACAATTTTCTGTAACTTCCAATTCTCTTGAAAATTACCTACCAAGACTCCCCTTCCTTTTTATAACCTAATTAGGCCTTCTGGCTCCTTTGACTTTTCCACTTTGTCTTAGTTTATCAATTTCCTTTGGTTTTTTCTTCTATATTCAACCTGGACCTAGTGCTGAAATTATCCTTTTAACAACACTCTCAAATTCTTTCTCTTATGCTTCTGTAGGACCTATTCAGTAAAATGACAATGATGAATTTATTTTAAAATACTTCTCATCCATACTTATATGTGGGGGCATGGAGCACTGCTGAAATAAACCAAAAACTCATTTTATGAGTGCATGTTGCAGTACAAGTGATAATCATTATGGCTGGTGTAATACTCAACTCCAGTCAGACCTTCAGTGTTGCCCTTTACATCTTCCTCTCAGTCTATAAACATAGTAAAGTTTCTTCCAAAACAACTATTAGTCAACCCTTTCTTGATCTCTGTTGCTACTATTCAGTTTTCTATCTGAATTTTTCAGATGGGTAATATACATTCAGTATCTCTATTTTCTGACTTCACATTCACTCTGTAACTGACAGCAATCTAGCTTTTATCTCCATGTTCCATCAAATAGCTCTTATACATATTACCAGTTATCTGCTAAATACCAGTGGGTACTGCCTCCCACCCCTAGTTTGTGTCTTACTAGATACCAATCCTGCATTTAATATTGTTGATCAAGCTCCCCATCCTGAAATATCAAAACTCTTGGTTTCTGAGAAGTTACACATTTAACACCTTTATTGTGATATACTTCCTTGGTTTCTGTGACAGTACAGAGTTTTAAAAATAAACCTTATTTGGATATAGTTGTCTTAGAGTAAAATGCCCTCATTTGTGAACAGTGTACTACTCTCTGAGTATGACAAACATGCACCCTCCTGTATTACCACCATAATCAAGATATAGAATATTTCTTTCATTCCCCAAAGTTCCCTCTTGCCCCTTTTCAGTCAGTCCTCTCTCCCTCCCCAGCCAGCTGCTGATCTGCTTTTATAGATCACTATAGATCAGATTTTCCTTTAAAATATTTCATATAAAAGAATTTGTAGAGTATTTACTCTTTTATGTGTGGTGTCTTTCACCTAGCATGACGTTTTTGAGATTCCTTTATGTCGTTTGGTGTATCAATAGTTCATCCCTTTTTATAGCTGTGTAGTATTCCATTGTATGGATGTACCTTAGTTTGTTTACCCATTCAGTAGCTGTGGAGCATGCAAGTTGTTTCCAGTTTTGGGCTATCACAAGTAAAGGTACTGTGAACATTCAAGTGGCCATATACTCTTACTAGTTCTCCTGCCTCTGACTGCTTCTGCTCTGTTTCCTTTTGATCTCTCTTTTTGAGCCCCTGAATGTCGATATTGTCTAGACTTATATTTTAGCCCCAGAGTTATTCTTACTCTGTAAGTTTTACATTGGCATTCTCATCTATTTTCACCATTTAAATTCCCACCTGTATGGTGATTACTTCCAAATCTATGCCTTGTGTGGCTAAATGCTAGACATCCATCTAAATTCAGTTCTAGTGTCAGCCCCTCCAGGATGTTTCCCTTTATACTACAGTTGGTCAGGTGCCCTTCCTCTGAGTTTCTAAAATAACCAGTTACATCCACCATTACTCTTTGCGATATTTCTTGTAAAACCATAATGCTTATGTGTCTGTCTTCCCAGCTAGGTTGTGAGCTCTCTGAAAGTAGCATTCAAGGTTCATTCATCTTTGTATTTTCAGTGACTAGCATAGTGCCTGGTGCTTATAGGTACTTATTTAATGCCTATTTGGGTGATCAAATAATGATATGTACCCTTCCTAAGAAGTTAGGAATGAGAGACATAATACCCTTGCCATTCCCTAAGTTTTCTGGCCTGAGCATTGATTTCATTATCATTATCTGTTTGGGTCGGGAGTAAATCATGATCCAGTCATTCCTGGGTGGATGTAGAGTTTATACAACCAGCAGTGCAATGAGATCTCTCTCAGCAAAAAAGTATCCAGATGTTTCCATCACTAAGGTAAGTCCTTGATAAGCTGCCAGATCTTTTGTTTCCTCACTCAAATGTTATTGAGCCTCTGTAATGAGTCAGGACTTATGCATGGCTTTGGGAACTCTAAGATGAACAACATATAGTCCTCATCCCAAGCAGTCTTTCAGTTCTGTTTTCCTTGATACTTTGATGCTCCCTCTGCATCTACATTTGTCATGGGATTAAAATCAAAAGAAAACTGTAGGAGAATTCCAAATTGAATATTGCTGTGAAATGAGAAGAACAGAAGTGTTTTAGAAAAAGTTAGCCTGGTGGCATGATTGACACTATCTCCGTCTTTATGGGTATAATGCTCCATTGTACATCCATCTAAGATGTAGTGTGATACGGTGAAAAGTACCTGAGTTTTAGAGCCAGCACACCTGGGTTTGAATGCTGTCTCTGCTACTTAATTGACTGTGTGACATCAGGTAGGCAAACTCAATGAGCTGTATATTTTCAAACTACAAAATGGAAATAATGGTATCTATCTCTAGGGCAGTTTTGGAAGTTAAATGAGATGGTGGTTTCTATAAAGAGCCAGAAGTATTGTAAACATTCAATACTTGTTAGTCCCTAAACCCAAAGACCACCCACCTCCCTCCCAGTCTCTCTCAGCAGTTGACAGTTTTACATTTTAAAAATTTTTTTAATTGAAGTATAGTCAGTTTACAATGTTGTGCCAATTTCTGATGTACAGCATAAAGTCTCAGTCATGCATATATATATATATATATACATATATTCATTTTCATATTTTTTTCATTGTAAGTTACTGCAAGATATTGGATATAGTTCCTGGTGTTATACAATAGGACCTTGTTGTTGATCTGTTTTATATATAGTTGTTAGTATCAGCAAATCCCAAACTCCTAGTTTATCCCTTCCCACCTCCTTCCCCCTGGTACCCATAAGTTTGTTTTCTATGTGACAGTTTCACTTTTTAATAATAGTCCAGTTCTATAACAAGTATGTTTCTTTAAAACTTAAAAACTTTGAAAACATCAACCCCTCTGTGAGAAAGCAATCAGCTTTTTGCCAGCACGAATCATGGAAGAGGATGCTACACGCCTCACCCCCACACCCTATCCTTCAGTGACTGAGTGGGTGATCACTGTGCCAGAAAGGTCCACTGTGTGCTTGGAGTTTAGGGAGAGAATCTGTCAATATGAACTCGTTGATGTCTACTTATTTCAGTTTTAAAAAAAAGAAAATGTCACCCATGTAAACATACTCAGTACACTTTTCCCAGTGAGATATGTCCATTTCAAAGATGGAAGACAGCAAGCTTGTCAGTCTTGTCAGTTTATAAGCTTTGGAAGAGAAACGTGGAGCCATTTAGCTGACAGTTTCAGGAAAACAAATCTTCAAATCTTGAATTCTCAGGCTTTAGTGGCAGCTTTGTGTGCTCACCTGAAATAGATTTACAAATGAAAGGATGACACCTTGGAAATGGTGGCCCCTCTTAGCAGCTCAATCAATCAGGGCAGGCTGGTGGCCCTAGCCTGTTGGGACAGAGAGCAAACTTACATTGTGTTCAGTCTTTACCTTCTCCTCCTCCACTCGGTCACCCACTTTCCTTTGCTCTCTCCCCAGCCATCCAAATGTGTTTTCAGGAAAGAAAGACTGCAGTTATTTAGATCTTAGTGTGAACTTAAATCAAGTTGATTACCTCTTCTAGGGCCATTTTAATATTAGTTCTTACATTGACATTCAGTAAGTATTGCATAAGAGAATTATATCAGGCACTCTGCTAGGTGCTGGAATAGAGACACAGTCCCTGGCATCATGGAGGTTACAGTTTCAAGGGGGAGACAGACACTTTAACCTCAAAAAATATATATATAGTTACATACTTTGATAAATTAAGTGAAGACAAAAATGCAGGGTGCTCTGAGAAAATTTAATAGAAGGGCCTAAGACTGGGAGGCCTGGGGAAATACCCATGGACAAGATCATGTAAGCTGAGATGTGAAGGAAAGTAGGGAATCAGGCTAAGGTGCTAGGGGATGGAGTCAAGGCTGAGTGTTGCAGGCAGGATTAGCAGGTGCAAAGGACCTGTGGTGGGAAGGGGCTTAGAACTTTCACTGAACAGAGAGAAAGCTAGTGAGCCTGGAAGGCTTTACTTTTAAGGAACAGGAGGCTCTTGAATAACACTGAAGTTGGAATCTTGTCTTTGGCTTCTTATTCTCCCCTATGATATATGAGTCTCATCTCCCTATATACATTTTCCCCCAGTATAGTCTATTAGGATTATATTTTTCTGAATATAGTCTGTTATTTCAGTTAGGCCTGGTTGATATCAGATTGTACACGAAGGCCTTTATACAATGCTTCCTATATGAAAACACTGTGAAAAATATGACAACCTTTAATCCTCAATCAGTCCAATGTCAGATACTATAACGACCCCACTCATCTTACAGAAGAGGAAACCAAGGTTCAGAAATTAAATGACTTGCCCAAGTTAAAAGGAATTCTTGTTTAGCACCAAGGTTGTTTTTTCCACCTCTCTGCAATAATGTCTGCTCTGAATTGGAATTTAATTTCGAAGCCAAATTTAATCCAGTTAGGCCTCTATGTAACAATAAATAAGAATGCTCTTTCAGTTCATAGAACTTAAAAGAGTAGTCTTAGTCATTCAGTGGTTAATATTTTATTGGTGAAGCAATGACTGAACTAATGTGTATTAAGAGAATGCTGTGAATCTCTTTCTGCTTTGTAAATAAGTTCATTCGTTTCATTTCTTTAGATTCCACGTATAAGTGATATCATATGGTATTTATCTTTCTTTTTCTGACTTACTTCACTTAATATAACTTCAATTAAAAACTAAAAAAAAAAATGAAAAAACAAACAAAATGCTGACCTGGCAGATTTATAATTCTATGAAATTGTCAGTGAAGATGTGACAAGACCTCATTTAAAATGTTAATTATCCCTAAAGAATTATGCTTTAGTATCGTGCAAAACCCTGAAGAACACTTTCTGCAACCAGATTAAGTTTGTTTGCTAACTCATTCGTTAGAAGAGTACATATTCAGCTGAAACATAAATTAAAGCTGTTATGTGAAGATACTGGTGATGTGAGCCTACTGCTGTGTTCTGGGTGTTTGTGTCCCTCTAAAATTTATATGTTGAAATGCTAATGCCCAATATGATGCTATTAGGAGATGGGGCCTTTTGGTGACGCTTAGATCATCAGCGCAGAGCCCTTATGAATGCAATGAATGCCCTTATAAAACAGGCCGCTGAGAGCTGGTTCCCCCTTTCACTATATGAGGATATAATGAGAAATCTGCATACAGAAGAGGGCCCTCACCAGAGGATGCTGGCACCCTGATCTTGGACTTCCAGACTCTACAACTGTGAGAAGTAAAATTTTGTTGTTTATAAAGCCACCCAGTTTGTGGCATTTTCGTTATAGCAGCCTAAATTGACTAAGATAACTACCATTGAAATTTCACTGGTCTGGTCACACACATACTCACATAGGTGAATATGTCACATAGTCAGGGCACAAATTGACTAATTCAAGGTTTTTAAAAACCTGGCCATAATGGGTAGGGTTTGATGGAGGAGTATGGTTATGTTACAGGAGTGCGAGGGCCATGACTGGAAGGCAGGGTTGGGTCTTTTCAAGTGTTAGTGGATGAGGGCGGGCTGGAAAAGCAGAGACTATGGTGGTACTAAGGACAGTGATCACCAGAAGAACAGCGAGTGGGAAAGGCTGGGGTATAGCTAAGGAGCAGAGATTAGATGGAGAAATGGCATTGGTAGAAACCAAGGCTTGAATTTTAAAATAACTCTTAAGTGGATCTTAATGTCACAGTAGCGTTTTACAGGTTATCTCAGCCAAAGTTTGCAAACTGGCTGTCTGTAGGACAGATCCAATTCAAGGTATGTTTTGTCTGGCCTACACAGTGTTACAAATCAGTTGCTACCGTTAAATACAAAGTGGGAGGGTTTGCATACAAATCTGGATAATCCAGTTTTTTTGAAGAATCAGAAGGTTTAGCAGAATGGGACTTGTGTTCTCTCAAAGCAACAGTCTGTTAGAGAAGTGATCTCAGTGGTGGCTGTTCTCTTTCTTTTTTATTTTAATTAATTAATTTTTTTATTGAAGTATAGTCAGTTACACCGTGTCAGTTTCTGGTGTACAGCATAATGTCCCATGCATGTACGTGTAATGTCATGCATATACATACATATATTCGTTTTCATGTTCTCTTTAAAAGAAACTAGAGCTCTCCAGTTTACCTCACCTCCCACCACTCTCTATTGTTCATCTGAGTCTAATGCAGGGCATCAATTGCTGTAGTCCTCCCTCTTGCTCAGACTTTCTTTTCTCACAGAAGACACATTTATGTGATCTGATTTGCATTGTCTGCCTGCCCCTTTTAGGCATTTGAACTTGGGTCCCCTGGATCTAGGGGAAATCCTCTATTTTAGAGACATTAAGGTCCAAGGAGAACAAGTGACTTGCCTATGGTCTCACAGATTGTAAAAAACCTGAACTAAATCCTGACTTCTAGTTCATTGTACTTGTTTTTCCTACATCCCATTGTGCAGATAGGCATGTGTATTACATTGTGGTCTTTTAACTAGGAAAAGTTAGGTCTTCCCTCATCAGTGATTTCTCCTTTCCTCTTCCTCCTTTGAAAGGAAGGAAAAATCTGTTCTCAGTTATAGATTATAATAGTTTGTCAGGGTGAGTCTTATTTATTCATGTATGCCCTGTTATCCATGAACAGCCCAGAGCTCTCTCAGGAAGAACCCTAGTTCCTTATGACAGAGTAAGCTATAGCAAGGGTTTGAAAAGAGACTGGGTCATTGACGCATCTATAATTATCTGCATTGGCTTTGTGCTTCTCAGCCCTGCTGGCTTCTGACACCCAGATCTTAATAGCTGTGATTTTGACCAGAGTTCTGATACTACCCCTTGTGAAAGCCCTGGGCAAATTATTTCCTTCCCTGTTTCTCCTATTAATACTTCTAAAAATAATGATTCGCTATTAAAAATTCTGTAAGATCTATTCTCATTTCCTCAAATTGAGCCTGCATACATTTTCAGGATAAATAGAAATATCTTAATACAATTCACGTTTCATATCTATTCTCATTCGCTGTTAATTCACCCAAGTTGATTCACCCAAGTTGATTCAACAAAGCAGAGCAGAGAGTTAAAGGGAAAATTTTAATTTGCTCCCAGTTATCAAATTCAGCTGTCTACATATGTACCAGTAATGGTTAATATTTCAAATTACATAGATTTGGATTTTGAGGTCCAATTAATTCTTGAGTGTCCTTTAGTTTTATATCAACAATAAAACAAATGTGAAATTTAAATTGTCAGCACTCCTTCTCAACTTGGGAATCTATAAAGGCTTGGGATTTAGAACTTCAATCCAAAAGCTTGTATTGCTGTTCCGAACAATTTGGGTCCTGGGAGCAGAGATTGGATGAAAGACCCTTAGTAGGCATCAGGCAAGAGAGAATCTGCTAACATTTAGCGTATGAATTTATCTCATTTTATTTCTATATAAAGGATTTTACTGCCAAAAGTGTGTATGAATTTATATAGCTTCTAATGACAGTAGGAGAATATGAAATTGGCATATATCTGGGAAGCTACGGGTTCTTGCAGAAATTTGTGAAATGGAAAACAGAAACTCTCATTCCATTTAACTTAAATACAATAACTTACATAAACATAACAGTGCCTGTGCTCATAAAGTGGCTGCTAATCAATGAGCCAGTCAATTCAAAATGTATTAGCCAATTCATATTGGATTTCACATCCTGGATATTGACATTAAACATTGCTCTTTTAAATTGTCTACTGCTAAACCAAATGACAAATTAGCTATAGATTTAGAATAATGGAATTTAGGTTGCTAGTCACAGAATTTCTCAATTCCTTGGGGAAGAGTTCATATTTTCAAAAAGAAAGCTTGAAAAATACTAAAAGAGTAATGAAAATAGTGAATATCATCTTTCCAATAGAGAGCTGGTTAAAAAAGAACTCTACATATCTGAAATTTCAGAGATTGCTTTGACATCAAGATAATTACGGTGTATTTGGTCCAGTCTCCTGTCTCTGACTCTTAACCTCATAGACTGACCATAAAACAGAATACTTTTCTTTTTTTGCTCTACCTGAGTTTTGTTTGAATTGTACTGTTTCCTGAAATGAAAATTGATCAAATATGGAGATGCTGACTTATCTTTCTCCTTATGTGTGCATGTAGACACACACACACACACACACACACACACACTTAGTAGAGAATTAGGCTTGAAAATTGGTTGGCTTTTTGCCTTTAAAGGTTTGTTAGTAGGCTTATCAATAAAGGTATTCAGAAAGAGAAGTACCACTGCCCACAATGATGTTTAGTTGTTACCCCAAGGCAAGACCCAAGATCAGGTGACCTCTTGAAAAAAATGAGGCAAGAGATTTTTCTCTTCAGGTCATCATGTATCTCCCTTTGGAAAGGAGAGTGATTTGATATATTGGAAGATCACAGTGAGGTCCAATATCCCGATATCAGACATATTCAGGGTAGGTTAGCAACATTCACATGATTTCCTGTATATTTCAGCTGTTAATTTGGGACATTAAGACCCCATTCATGATTTTGCTAGTGTTGTTGGTAACTGCAAGTTGACTCATTTTTAAAATAACAAAAAAGGTAAGTGAGAATATTAAAGAATAATGCCACCATTATGAGATAATCATTATTAACACTTCGGTTTACTTCCTTCCAAATTTTTTTCTATGTGTATGTTTTTGTGTGTGTGTGTGTGTGTGTGTATATACATAGAGCATTTTAAGAAAAATTTGGATTATTGTCTATGTAGGTTTGTGTCCTGGTATTTTTATTTAAGAGTACAAATAACTGTACAGATTTTCCCGTGGCATAGGCAAACATGTTTTTGACAGCTGCATAATGTTTCGTGACCATACTTTATTTTGCAGCTCTCTTATTATTGGAGATTTAGGTTGTATTCAATTTATCAGCATTATAAATAATGCTGCAATGAAGTTCATGTACATAAATTTTTGTCCACAAATGATTACTTTCTCAGGATACATTTTTGGAAGAAATATTGCTGGGTTAAGGGTATGGACGATTTTAAGGCTTTAGATATATGAAGCCTTGTTGCCCTTGAGAAACATCCTTTGATTTAAACCTAGTCCCAGCAGTGTCTTTTCTATGCACTCTTTCCAGCGCTAGAATGTGAGTATGTATACTGCACACACACACACATATACACACACACACACAAATAATCTGTGTCAGTGTGGGAAAGTGTGGTAGGCAAAAGTAATGTTTTATTACTTTGGTATCTTGTTAGTCATTTTTCTTATCCACTGGGACATTTAATTTTGGGTAAATTCTCCATCCCTAAAGATGGCTCCTATGGAAACAGCCAAGCATGGATTTTCTTGAATGAAGAGTCTCACTGCCTAACTCTTTAATTTGTGCCTAGAAGTGTTAGGTAGTTAAGGGTAGGGTTGATAATAAAAGCTGTGATCTATGGAACCATTAATGTATGTTAGGTATTTTAAGTTACAGTTAACCCTGAACAACACAGGTTTGAACTGCGAGGGTCCACTAATACATGGATTTTTTTCAGTGGTAAATACTACAGTCCTACACCACTGCCATCGTTTGAATCTGAGGATGTGGAAATGCGGATATGGAGGAACCGTGTATCCTGACGGCCAACTGTAAGCTACACACATGGAGTTTTGACTGTATGGGGGGTTGGCACTCCTTATCCCCATGTTGTTCAAGGGACAACTGTATTTGTAACTTCACCATGCCATGTCAAAAGACTTTCCTCATTACACTAATGAGGAAAATAAGACTCAGTAACTGACTGTACTTCAATTAAAAAAAAAAAAAAGAAAATAAGGCTCAGGAAGCCAGGTGTTATAATGGCCTAAAAATATAGATGTTAGAGTCAAATAAGCCTATAAATTAGCTGTACAGTTTACTGGCTGTATAACTGTGTAAACACGTGTAAAGTATGGACCATTATATCTACGTCATAGGGTTTTTATGCAGATTAGTGAAATAATGAATTGTAACCTGGAACATAATAATGATCAATTAATAGCACTGATTATTGTTTTTTTTTAATCTTAATAATGATGGAGATTAAATTTGCTTGGAATTTACATTACTAGTAACTACTAAATCTGAGATTTGAACCCAAAGTATATGCCCCAAGTCCCAGGTTCTTTTTGTTGGTCAGAGCCATTACAGTTCAGCTTGGTGATTTACAGCCAATGAAATAGCAGTTTGAACCCCAAATACTGTGGAAGATGTCTTTAACTATGCAATTTTCAGCTCTGCTTCTCCCCCTTGGTCTCAGCCTAGACATGTGTCCTAGTAGGATGGCACAGATTCTGAAACAGAACGCTAGAAATGTCATGGTAATTTTTTTTTTCTTCAGAGGGCTCATTCTTTCCTTCCTTTGTGTTGGGTACCAAAGCTTCAACAACGGTAATTATATATTGGATGGACCACTATAATTTGATAGCAGTTTTCTTGCGCTGAAAGTGTTCATTCACTTTAACATGTTCTTACAGTGTGTTGGACTCAGAATCCCATACTGTTAAGTATGTGATTAAATGTGTGAGACTTTAGAGATTTTACAGTCCAATGTCTAACCCCCTGTGAGAAAGTTCTCTACAGTATCCCCAACAGGTAGGTAATCCAGCTCAGAAGCTCACTACCACATGCAGGAGCACATTTATAGGAGCACATAAAAATGAGACTAGAACGGACCTTGGAGATTGTATGGTGTATCACCTTCTCTTCCCTAAAGTGATAGAAATCATTTTATTGAGGGGAAAACCCATAACTACAGGCCACATTTCTAGTAGGACTTATGTGTACATTTGCCCAGACAATAATGTAGATTCTGTCCCCCTTTTATTGTACAACATGATGGACCTCATATCCAGTCTTCATTAGGTCCTGCTTTATTTTTTACCCCACCTCCTCTTATAATGTTGGCCATCCTCTTTTGGATATTGTTCTGTAACATTCCACCTTAAAATGCAGTTCCCTGAATTTAACATAACATTGGCGAAGTTGGTTCACCAGAATAAAGAAACATTATTACCTATTGTTGTTGTTCTCTTAGAGGAATCGACACTTTCATTACAGCAGGCTAATTCAGCATTTGCTTCTTGTCGGCCAGATCACATTTTAATGTCAGTCAGTCTTTTAGTACACTAAAAGTCCTAGGTTCTTTTTTAAGTGACTTTTAATCAGGTCTCCCTGTCTAAGTAAGCTCAAGCTGCCATATCAAAATACCATATACTGAGTGGCTTAAGCAACAGAAATTTATTTTCTTACAGTTGTGGAGGCCAGACATCGATCAAGGTGCCAGTATGGTCAGTGTCTGGTAAGACTCTCTTCCTGGCTTATAGATGGCAGCCTTCTCACTGTGTCCTTACATGGCAAAGAGAGAGGGAGGAGGCAAGCTCTTTGGTATCTTTTCCTATAGGGGCACTAATCCCATCACAAGGGTCCCAGCCTCATGACCTCATCTAAACCCAATGATGTCCCAAGGGCTCCATCTCCAAATAACGTTACAGTGGGAGTTAGGGCTTCAGCATATGAATTTTGGCGGCACAATACATCATATGAAGTAGTTTTATGAACCTTGATATTGGACTGTATTTTATATAATTAAATCAATTAATTTAACCTTGGTAATTTCACTTCCTTCCTTCTTGAACTGGATGAAATCACCTGAGCCTGGAGATTTAAACTTAGTTTTAGTAAACTTAGTGCTCTCTCATGATGACCTCCCTGATCATTGGGTTTTAATTTCCTTTCCCCAGTTTTTGTTCTACCTTTTCTAGTTGGGAAACCACTCTACTTGAGACAGAGGTTTATTCTGTAGTCCACTTAGCTGAATCTAAATTACCATACAAATACGAGGCTACTCAATTAATTCTTCCTACTATATGACTGAAATTCTCCTTGACCAGAGCATAAGTTATGTTCCCCTGTTAACAATGTCAAGGAATGGTAAGAGAGATTCTTGTTACACAGAGTACAAATGTACATTTCTTTTTAACCAATGAAGATCAAGAGAGAGCTGAATCTTTTATGCTATCAAAGGTCCTAATGCAAAATTGGAGCTGTTGACATGCAATAAACCCATAAATAGCCATGTAGAGGTTAAGGCACACTTTTATCTTGTTTTCTGTAAATTGGTCTATCACTTTCCTCACGCCTTTAATTGGTGAAATGGTATTGACCACTTACAAGCCTTCTTTGTTTCTAGCCTGGTTCTAAAGATTGTTTTTTACTTCAGAATCTTTGTGTCAATAAACATTTCTTATGTGCTATGTTATTTTAAATGCAGAACATTTAAAAAACATAGACAGTCATGCATCAACACCCACATGCATGTGCATGGATGTGTGTGCATACACAGCATACACAAACACATATTAGTTAGATTTTTTAAATTTATTTTTATTTTTATTTTTTAACACTTTTTATTGATTTATAATCATTTTACAATGTTGTGTCAAATTCCAGTGTTCAGCACAATTTTTCAGTCATTCATGGACATATACACACTCATTGTCACATTTTTTTCTCTGTGATTTATCATAACATTTTGTGTATATTTCCCTGTGCTATACAGTGTAATCTTGTTTATCTATTCTACAATTTTGAAATCCCAGTCTATTCCTTCCCACCCTCTACCCCCCTGGTAACCACAAGTCTGTATTCTCTGTCCATGAGTCTTTAGATTCCACATATGAGCGATCTCATATGGTATTTTTCTTTCTCTTTCTGGCTTACTTCACTTAGAATGACATTCTCTAGGAGCATCCATGTTGCTGCAAATGGCGTTATGTTGTTGGTTTTTATGGCTGAGTAGTATTCCATTGTATAAATATACCACCTCTTGTTTATCCAGTCACCTGTTGATGGACATTTAGGCTGTTTCCATGTTTTGGCTATTGTAAATACTGCTGCTATGAACATTGGAGTGCAGGTGTCATCCTGAAGTAGATTTCCTTCTGGATACAAGCCCAGGAGTGGGATTCCTGGGTCATATGGTAAGTCTATTCCTAGTCTTTCGAGGAATCTCCACACTGTTTTCCACAGTGGCTGCACCAAACTGCATTCCCACCAGCAGTGTAGGAGGGTTCCCCTTTCTCCACAGCCTCTCCAGCATTTGTCATTTTTGGATTTTTGAATGACGGCCATTCTGACTGGTGTGAGGTGATACCTCATTGTAGTTTTGATTTGCATTTCTCTGATAATTAGTGATATTGAGCATTTTTTCATGTGCTTTTTGATCACTTGCATGTCTTCCTTGGAGAATTGCTTGTTTAGGTCTTGTGCCCATTGTTGGATTGGGTTGTTTATTTTTTTCTTATTGAGTCGTATGAGCCGCTTATATATTTTGGAGATCAAGCCTTTGTCGGTTTCACTTGCAAAAATTTTCTCCCATTCCGTAGGTTTTCTTCTTGTTTTATTTCTGGTTTCCTTTGCTCTGCAGAAGCTTGTAAGTTTCATTAGGTCCCATTTGTTTATTCTTGCTTTTATTTCTTCTGGGAGAAAATTTTTGAAATGTATGTCAGATAATGTTTTGCCTATGTTCTCCTCTAGGAGGTTTATTGTATCTTGTCTTATGTTTAAGTCTTTAATCCATTTTGAGTTGATTTTTGTGTATGGTGTAAGGGTGTGTTCTAGCTTCATTGTTTTACATGCTGCTGTCCAGTTTTCCCAACACCATTTGCTGAAGAGACTGTCTTTATTCCACTGTATATTCTTGCCTCCTTTGTCGAAGATTAGCTGACCAAAGGTTTGTGGGTTCATTTCTGGGCTCTGTATTCTGATCCATTGGTCCATATGTCTGTTTTGGTACCAATACCATGCTGTCTTGATGACTGTAGCTCTATAGTATTGTCTGAAGTCTGGGAGGGTTATTCCTCCAGCCTCTTTCTTTCTCTTCAGTAATGCTTTAGCAATTCTAGGTCTTTGATGGTTCCATATAAATTTTATTATGATTTGTTCTAGTTCTCTGAAATATGTCTTGGGTAATTGGATAGGGATTGCATTAAATCTGTAGATTGCCTTGGGCAGTGTGACCATTTTAACAATATTGATTCTTCCAATCCAAGAGCATGGAATATCTTTCCATTTTTTAAAGTCGTCTTTAATTTCCTTCATCAATGGTTTATAGTTTTCTGTGTATAATTCTTTCACCTCCTTGGTTAGATTTATTCCCAGATATTTTATTACTTTGGGTGCTATTTTAAAGGGGGTTGTTTCTTTACTTTCTTTTTCTGTTGATTTATTGTTAGTGTAAAGAAATGCAACTGATTTTTGAACATTAATTTTGTAACCTGCTACCTTGCTGAATTCTTCAATCAGCTCTAGTAGCTTTTGTGTGGACCTTTTAAGGTTTTCTATATATAGTAACATGTCATCAACATATAATGACACTTTTACCTCTTCTTTTCCAATTTGGATCCCTTTTATTTCTTTCTCTTGCCTGATTGCTGTGGCTAGGACTTCCAGGACTATGTTGAATAGGAGTGGTGATAGTGGGCATCCTTGTCTTGTCCCAGATTTTAGTGGGAAGCTTTTGAGTTTTTCACCGTTGAGAACTATGCTGGCTATAGGTTTGTCATATATAGCTTTTATTATGTTGAGATATGTTCCCTCTATACCCACTTTGGCGAGAGTTTTTATCATAAATGGGTGTTGAATTTTATCAAATGCTTTTTCTGCATCAATTGAGATGATCATGTGGTTTTTGTCCTTTCTCTTGTTAATGTGATGTATTACATTGATTGATTTGCATATGTTGAACCAGCCTTGTGTCCCTGGGATGAACCCCACTTGGTCATGATGTATAATCTTTTTTATGTGTTGTTGGATTCTATTTGCTAAAATTTTGGTGAGGATTTTGGCGTCTATGTTCATCAGTGATATTGGCCTATAATTCTCTTTTTTTGTAGTGTCTTTACCTGGTTTTGGTATCAGGGTGATGGTGGCTTCATAGAATGAGTTTGGGAGTATTCCCTCCTTTTCAATCGTCTGGAAGGGTTTGAGAAGGACTGGTATGAGTTCTTCTTTGTATGTTTGGTAGAATTCCCCAGTGAAGCCATCCGGTCCTGGACTTTTATTTGTAGGGAGGTTTTTAATTGCTATTTCTGTTTCCTTTCTAGTGATCGGTTTGTTCAAGTGTTCAGTTTCTTCTTGATTCAGTTTTGGTGGACAGTATGTTTCCAGAAACTTGTCCATCTCCTCTAGGTTATCCAGTTTGGTTCCATATAGTTTTTCATAATATTCTCGTATGATATTCTGTATTTCTATTTTGTTTGTTGTAATTTCTCCATTTTCCTTTCTTATTTTGCTAATTTGTGCTCTCTCTTTTTTCTTCTTTGTGAGTTTGGCCAGAGGTTTGTCGATTTTATTTACTTTTTCAAAAAACCAGCTTTTGGTTTGGTTGATTTTTTTCTATGGTCTTGTTAATCTCTATTGTATTTAATTCCTCTCTGATCTTTATTATTTCCTTCCTTCTGCTGCTTTTTGGGGCTTTTTGTTCTTCTTTTTCTAATTGATTCAGGTGGTGGGTTAACTTGTTTATTTGAGATTGTTCTTCTTTTTTGAGGAAGGCCTGTATCGCTATAAACTTCCCTCTTAGCACTGCCTTTGCTGTGTCCCATAGGTTTTGAGTGGTTGTGCTTTCATTATCATTTGTCTCAAGGTATTTTTTAATTTCAGCTTTGATTTCCTCATTGATCCATCGTTTTTTCAATAACATATTGTTTAATCTCCATGCTTTTCTTTTTTTCTCCTTTGTTTCTCTGTTGTTGATTTCCAGTTTCATGGCACTGTGGTCAGTAAAGATGCTTGAGATAATTTCTATCTTCTTAAATTTGTTGAGGTTTCTTTTGTGTCCAAGTACATGATCGATCCTGGAAAATGTTCCATGTGCACTTGAAAAGAATGTATATTCTATTTTTGGGGGGTGTAATGCTCTGAAAATACCCACCAAATCTAGTTTTTCTATTGTAGTATTTAATTTCTCTGTTGCCTTGTTTATTTTCTGTCTGGAAGATCTGTCTAGTGATGTTAATGCAGTGTTAAAATCTCCAACTATGATTGTATTCCCATCAATATCGCCCTTTATCTCTGTTAGTAATTCTTGTATGTACTTAGGTGCTCCTATATTGGGTGCATATATATTAACGAGTGTAATGTCTTCATCTTGTATCACTCCTTTAATCATTATAAAATGTCCCTCTTTATCTTTCTTTATGGCCTTTGTTTTAAAGTCTATTTTGTCTGAAATCACTACTGCAACACCTGCTTTTTTGGCTTTTCCATTTGCATGGAATATCCTTTTCCATCCTTTCACTCTCAATCTATATGTGTCCTTCTCCCTAAAGTGGGTCTTTTGTATGCAGCATATTGAAGGTTCTTGCTTTATTATCCAGTCTGCCACCCTATGTCTTTTGACTGGAGCATTTAGTCCATTAACATTTACAGTAATTAATGATAGATGTGTGTTTATTGCCATTTTGAACTTATCTTTGCAGTTGAATTGGTATATCCTCTTTGTTCCTTTCTTCTTCCTTTTGTGGTTTGGTAATTTTCCTTTGTATTATCATGGATTTTATTTAATTTTTGTGACTCCCTCGTAAATTTTTGACTTGTGGTTACCCTTTTTTGTAAATCTATTAACCTATACCTGTTTTTATTAAACCGATAATAACATGATCTCAACCCATCCTACTGTTAAAAATATTTAAAAAAGAAAGAAAAAAAATTCTATATTTCCCTGCCTCCCTCTCCCACTCTCAGTGATTTGTATGTCTTCTTTTATAATTTTGTGTTTTCTTTATTTGTAATTCATGAGTTATCACCTTTCCAGTTGTGAGTTTCTCATTTCTGTAGCATCCTGCTGCTTTTCTCTTTAGAATAGCCCTTTCAATATTTCTTTTAGCATGGGTTTATTGTTGCCAAACTCCTGCAGCTTTTTTTTGTCTGTGAAACTCTTTATTTCTCCTTCTATCCTAAAGGATAGCCTTGCTGGATAAAGTATCCTAGGATGCATCTTTTTTTCATTCAGGGCTTTGAATATATCTTGCCACTCCCTTCTGGCCTGTAGTGTTTGTGTAGAGAAATCAGCTGAGAGCCTTATGGGGGTTCCCTTGTAGTTCACTCTTTGCTTTTCTCTTGCTGCCTTTAGAATCATTTCTTTATCCTTGACTCTGGCCATCTTGATTATGATATGTCTTGGTGTGGGTCTATTTGGATTCTTCCTGTTTGGGACCCTCTGAGCTTCCTGTACTTGGATATCTGATTCCTTCTTTAAGTTTGGGAAGTTTTCAGTCATGATTTCTTCAAAAACCTTTTCAATCCCCTCTGATCCTTCTTCCCCTTCTGGGACCCCTATTATGCGAAGATTGGGATGCTTTATATTATCCCATAGGTCCCTTATGCTATTATCATTATTTTTTATTTGCTTATCTTGTAGTTCTTCTGAATAGGTGCTTTCTATTGCCCTGTCTTCTAGATCACTAATTCGTTCCTCTGCATTAACTAGTCGGCTTTGCACAGCTATTAGATCATTCCTCATCTCTGTCAATGAGTTTACCCATTCTACTGGGCTCTTCTTTATAGCTTCAATTTCATTTTTGACATATTTTATATCTCTAAACACTATCTCTTTTAATTCCTTCAGCAATTTGATCACTCCTTTTTTGAAATCTTGATCTAGTAGGCTATCGATGTCTATTTCATTGATCTTTCTTTCAGGGGATTCCTCTTGTTCTTTTAATTGGGAAAGGTTTCTCTGCTTCATCTTGCTCATACCTCTCTGGCACTGTGGTTTATGGAGTATCAGTTGTCTATTTTGGATCTTAAGGATTTTATCTATCTAATGCCTATTTAGGAATAGAACTTAGGAAAAAAAAGAAAAAAGAAAGAAAAAAAAGAAAAAATAAGAGAGAGAGAGAGAAAGATTTTTAAAAGAAGGGAGAAAGAGGGTTTGATAACAATGTATAATGAATAATAGAAGAGCGGGTTGAAGCAGAGTATTAATCGGGTGGAGACGTCCTTTTAAAACCTTTAAAAAAAAAGGGGGGTGGGGAGATGAATATATGTGTTTGAAGCCTGTGTCTAATCAATAACAGGACATCAAAACCCAAGAGAAATAGAAATGAATTAAGAAGTAAAAATTAAGAGAGTAATTGAAAATAGAACAGGTAAAAACAGATTAAAAAAACAAAACAAAAACCAAAAAACAAAACAAAAAAACCAAAAAAAACAAACAAAAAAAAGGGGGTTGTCGGTGTTCTCCTAGAGTCTGTGTGCTTTTAATGTGAAGTCCTTCTGTCTTCGTCCTGTTCTGGAAGCTCAGCTTGTTTTCATAGGCCCTCCGTTGGCGCCCTCTTCTGTGCTGCTCCCAGCACCTGTCGGCAAGCAGATCGCGCCTCCTCCTAACACGGGGTCAGATGCAGCTCTGCTCTGCTGCGGGCGGGCGGGTCACTGCCCCTCCGGATGCCGCAGTCAGATGTTGCAGACTGGCCAGGCAGGAGGGCGGGTCTTGCCCCCTCCCAGCACCTCGGTCAGGGGCTGTGTTCCTGCCCGACAGGCGGGGGGCTGCTCTCCCTCTGCCTGCGCTGCCGGTAGCTCCGCTGCTCTGTGCGGCTGCGCGCTCCGCCCTGGCCACACTCTGCCCTGGTCGGCACTCAGCTCTGGTCGAGCTTCGCCCTGGTCGTGCTCCACTCTGGTCAGCGCTCCGCCCTGGTAGCGCTCCGCGGGTGGGCTCGGGGAAGACCGAGGGGCAGCCTCATCCCTGCTCCGAGCCAAGACCCAGCTCCTTGTTTGTCTTTGTGGAGCAAGTTCTCTGAGGGACCAGGATGGAAGGATCCCCTCTTCCCTGGGCTGTAGGCCCGTCTCAGTCTGGCCCTTGAGGCTGCTAAGCCCTTCGGTGCGGATGCAGGTTTCGCCCTCGCCTGGGTGCTGAGCGCCTGAGGATATGGCGGCTGTGCCTGAGCCCCGCCTCTCTTCCCCCGAAAAGTTTCCGCGGGTTTTCAGAGATGGGGGTATGCACCCTTCCCCCGAGAGCACATCAACCTTGCTGTTTTATGGAGGGCCCAGGTTGTTCTGTCCTGTACACCCACAGCCCCAGCGCCCAGCCCCTTGCCGTCCCCCGAAGCTGCCTCCGTGCAGCCGCCCCCGTCCTCCGCCCGGCTTGTGCAGCCTGGCCCTGCCCGCCACTGCCGGCCCGCGTCTCAGGCTGGGTGTCGGGGGACGCTGTGTGCCCGTTTAACTTAGTTCTGTCAGACAAGGGCTGCTCTGTACAGATCCGAGCCTCGGAGGCTCCCCCTCCGGCCCGCTGGCCTCTCAGTTGGAGAGGGGAGACACAGCGAGCAAGCGCCAGTCCTCCTTTGCCGCTCCCTCCCCGCGGGACCCGTCCCGCGCTGCTTTGCCTTTTGTTCTTTCTTTTTTCCTTTTCTCCTACCAGATTTTTGGCGTCTTTATCTTTTGAAGAGGGCGATGATCTGTTGGAGTTCCGCAGGTGCTCTGGTTGGCTGAGTGGGTCTGTAGATGTGGGTCTTGGTGTATTTGTGGGAGAGGGTGACTTACGAGCGTCCTTCTACTCCGCCATCTTGCCTCTTCTAGGAAAGTTGTTTTTAAAAATCCTATTTTTTATTTTTTGAAGAGTGACAATTTAAATTTTTTTTTTTTTTGTGGGGGGAGGTAACTAGGTTTGTTTATTTCTTTATTTTTAGAGGAGGTACCGGGGATTGAACCCAGGACCTCGTGCATGCTAAGCATGCGCTCTACCACTTGGGCTGTACCCTCCCCCATATATCTTTTTCACTTTCAAGTCGCTGTTTCCTATTACAGACCGAAGCTGGCTCCACACTCAGTTTTGAGGGCTATCTTTGGCTCTCTTCTCCCTCCTATTTACATAAACCTCTCTTCCTACTTTTACTTGTCTAGGCGTCTGTGTCCTCATATCACCTAGAGGCTCACAGGGAATTCAGTACAAATCTACTTTTCCAGCACAGTAAAAACTTTCTTTCCTCTCCCTCATCAAAATGTAGCTGGTCCTCTCCTTCCAAGCTTTTCTCGTGTTTTCCACTGCCACTCCTAGATAACCAGTGCAGACGCCTTAGTAACAGCTAATGATTTTCTTACTTAAATTGGAACTTCCTGAAGATGCTGCCCTAACCTAAAGGAGTTTCTGTGATGGCAGGAAGGTCAGACACTATAGTGAAGAAGACAGACATTTTTTTGGTACCTAAATCTGATTCACTAAAATCTTTCTCCAGATCTAGGATGCTCACCTTTACAACCATAAAAAAAAAATACTCAATTGTAATTTAAGAAAGTTAGAGATGGAAGGCTATAAGGTTAGTGTGATTGATAAGAGAGGATAACAGCATCCTTGTAGAAGGAAAATGATCTTAAATGCAAGTTTCACTGATGTCTAACCCTCTCAGCCGTTAGTGACCTGGCTGGTTCCAAAAAATTTTTGAAACAGAGTTGGGATCAGGAAAATATCACTTTTTAGATTGACTAATGTGACTGTTTCTGTGATAATAGTCTTAGAAGAAACTCTGACTCTTGGTTTGCACATTTCCCCCTATAAAGCAGGGAAGATGTGGTAGCATGTCAGGAAATAGAAAGGGGAACTTGAGGATATAATCACTGGCTATTTCCTGGTGAACTGCAGTTAAGAAACCCTTATGCCCTGCACTGAGATTTTACCTCTAGATTTAAAAGCTGAAATGTGAAGTGAAAAGCAAGTTAAACTGACCGAGAAGAATATTGAATGGCAAATTAAATATCAGTGAACTTTACATGTACTTGGTGTTTTCACTGCTAAAATAACAGGAAGTATCTGATAAAAGAAAAACAAATTCAAACCATATGTTACTGCTTTGGTTGTCTAAAAATTATGTCACATCTATAAAAACCTAATTCTTAAGTAGGACTTCAGCTATCGATAGATTCATGAAAATAACCACTGGAACAAATGTGCATATCCAATAAAAATTAGTCAGAGGACCTTGCCACAGTCTACTGGTCTCTCCTGTTACCTTGCATTTCTTCTTAGGGGAATGTATGCAGGCCAGCTGAGTGGAAGTAAAATAAAAAGTGTTTTATGGGGGGAAAGGAAGAATGGATGGAAAGATGGAGAGAAGGAAGGACAGAATGAAGGAAGGCAGGTGGGCACACAATACAATCTAAATGAGAACTAAAGCTTTGGGATTTTTTTTCTTTATCACTGGTTTTGATAATGTGGAGATAGAGCATCTGAGTGATTTCAGAACAAGACGCTTATGCTCCTTCCTCTGAATGAGATAGAAATAATTTTGCCAGTCTTACTTATTTTCAGAATTTTCTAAAACTTTCTTATTTTTATCCTCATTGCAATTTGGGATTTACTATGCCAGTTCAGATCACTTGGTCCATCAAAATGTTTCAGTATACTTCCCCAGCAGAGGTCCGTTTTATGCCTTCTCAAGAAAAAGTTGTACCAAAGTTTATTTTTAAAAAATTAGAATAACTGAGCAGTTAACCAAATATAACATGTTTATCAATAGGATGGGGTTATTCCTTCCTGACTTAAAGCTAATTACCAAACGTCTGAAGACTTTGTGGAATTATGAAAAAGGATGTAATTTGCCTTCAAGGAGAAATCCCTTTAGGTTGACTTTAGCCAACTAATAAATTCTCTGAGATATGATGCTCGCACTAGAATTTGTATTCCTCCATAAAGAGCAAGTGAAGCCATCCGAAAAGACTTTTTTAGAGGAGAAGAATTTTGGCTGGATCTTAAAGGTGGGAAGGGTCAGAAATTAATGCAGAGAAAGAAAAGATTCCACATGAAAGAAATAGCTCGAAAATGACACAGATCTGGAGGTGAAGGGAGGTGAAATGTGCGTTCATCACTTTACAGAGAATGGTTTGGCAGGGGAGAGCAGAGGAATGTTTGGCATCATAAGAACTTTAAATATGAGGTTGCAAATGTATGACGATGAAGGACAGATTAGGGATCCTGGATTCAGAGCCAGGAGGTCTTCCTGCACATAATAAAGCAAGGGTAAATCATTCCAGCATTAAATTACCCTGGACTATACAAAAGACCTTAAGGTGTACTCATTGAAACTTTAAGAGCCACTTTCAAATTTCTCAAATGTATAGAGCAACTGAAATCATCTTGATCACTCAAGCCAGACAGTACATGAATTCTGAAAACGAATGTGAAATGGTGTGATAACCCCCTCACCCCACCCCCACCTCCAAATTGTGGAGCTCAGCCTAATTTGATGCAGGTCACAACACTCTATTGAGGGGGCCTACTTTCATGGCCAACTTGATTCCACATCCATATCAATCAGCCAACCGTTGCCTTTCAGACTGTTTTGTTTTGTTTTGTTTTTTTAAAGTCTTGTTTAGAGGTTAGAGACTATTTTTTTAATCTAAGGTGAAGTGAACATTGTATTTGGCCAGAGCAATTATTAGGTGCAGTGATACAAAGAAAGAGAGAGAGACCTCTGATCTCGAGTGAAAAGTTAATAAAACTGCAATCAAACAGCAGCTGTTTGGAAAATAGAAAACATTGTATGTACTATATAGATCAGTAGACAATAATATTCGATGATCTTCAGCTGGACAGGAGGCTGGTCCAAAAACACAGGCAAGATCTATTAGGATCTAGAGGGAAATGCTGAAGCAGGAAAGAGAGAAGAAAAAAGGAGGCCTAATTGCAGAGACACTTGACTGCTAAAAATTTGAAGTCTCCTGTAAAAGAGTCAGACAGCTGTTTCCCCATTGCTGCAGCTGCCACAGGCTCCCGGTGGGGGTTTTGGTGTAGCTTTCTTCCCAGCAGTAAATGAGAAGAATTGAATGGAGTTGGGACAGAGGTGGCAGTGGGGAGGTATCGGGCCTTTTCTCCTGTCAGAGTAGTTCACAATCCAGAAAATTCAAGAACCACTGTTGTAGATATAGCATCCACATATGGATTCTGCTTTTTAAAATTTTCACCCAGGTTTTTAGCTTCATGTGGATTTGTCCAAAAAGTAGTTCTTGCCAATTCTTTTTCTTTTTAACAGCTTATTGAGATATATTATACAAATCATAAAATTCCCACATTTTTAAGTGTACAATTGAATGAATTTTAGTATATGTACAGTGTTAGGCATCATCACCAAAGTCTAATTTTAGATTTCCATCATCCCCCAAAGAAACTTTCTGCCCATTTATAATCATTCCGCATTTTCTTGCCATGTCGTATATGCTCTGATTAGAAACTGGCCTTGGTCTAAGAAGCACACAAGCCAGACAGGAGGCAGGCTTTTCCCATTCCTTGTTATTGCAAAGCAGTCCTCCAAGCCTCTTTCATGAGACATTGTAAGACAGGCGCTCCATGGACAGTATTTCTATACCTGAATATATACTATAAAAGCAGATGGAGCTGTGGGTAAGAGGGAGAGAGAAACTGATGAGGCAGAACTATTGCAGTGAATCCGGGAACTGTATTGTTTTACTCTGCCTTGTGGTTGTTCGATGTGCCTCATAATAAGTCAGATATTTTTTAGCACGAGTTTTACCGCTATATAGTGTGGAAAAGAAGAAGGTAACATGTGCACTTACTGCTACAGAACAGAATAAACTGAAGAGAGAAGTAGATGTTAGTCACCTGACATACAAACATATTCTTTAGGCTCAGCTCTGGATTGATGACAAACAGAACACTGAATCTCCCCTCTCTGACCTGTATCCCATCTACTCACCCAGTCAAGATATCCCCTCTTTTATTTAGGCTCTTAATGAGTAGCCAAATTATTTTGCAGTTTATCTTCTTTGGGTCTTATTTTCCTAAGAGGATGTTTGCATCAGCTGAAAAATTTTTCTTTTCGATAGCATCTGTGGAATATCAACCAGCCTCTTTTGGCATGTGTGTCAGGAGACCATAGTGCCTATCCAAAAATCGGTCTTTGGGATAGATACATATGCTGACCTTCAATTAGGCTCTGGGTTAAGACAACATAAGAAAATCAATAGCTTATTTTCTCTCCCTGTTTCTTTTATTTCTGCTCACATTTTGATGTTTGCTAAGATAAAGAGTTATAATACGGAAGGCAGGCATCTCCACTGAACATCCAGTGAGGTTGTCATAGGCCCAAGGGGTCATGCTTTGGCTGAATCATTGTAAATCTACCAAACCAGGTCTCTCAGTATATACCCATCCTCACTGTATCCAACAGTGTCTACTCCCCTGTTGGAAGCAAAGATCATTTCACCTCACACACCTCGCCACATCCTCCACCCTCCACCTTGTAGCTTCTTTGCAGTGAGCTTTACAAGGAAGGTGTTAGGTAATTGAAACTCTGGTCACAGGGGACTAAACCTGTGGTATTGAAGTGTGTTGTTCAATTTTATCACCTTTTGCAAGTGTCAAAACTTACATCACCTCCCACAGGGGAAGGAAGAAATTCTGATCTCTGTCAAATATATCAATGGAGAAGCTTATTGCAATAAAGCTGTAGACCAGAAATAATTATGGAATGTCCATCAGTCTGCAATAAAGAAATCATGCCATGCACGATTTTCCTTCTTGGCCTCTTAATTTTCTCCCCAGTTTCTTTATGATAGTTTGTCAACTAGATTCCTGTAGGCAGGCTTATCGGCACTAGCATTTATAACAGAAACATATGCCACAGATGTTGAGAATAATTCTAATCTGTCGCTTTCCCATCACTAGTAAGGGCTAGAGCCAAGATTTTATTCATTCTCCAGCACATAGGGTATTTAGCACTGCTTCCAGTTCTGACACAAGGCAAATTGGAAGTCAAGAGAAAATGAGGTGGCCATTGTGTGTTAAGTTTATATGTTGGCTTTTTTAACTAATACAAAGACAGCCTAATGAATTAATGGGGAAATAATGTGAAAGTCATATTTCTCGATGTATATACTCTGCTTTATACAATGTTCTTAGAAGAATAGCTACCATTCATTGACTTATGTCTATTCTAGGCAGTGTACTAAGAGCTTTAGATTTGCGTGCATTAACTCACGTAATCCTCGCTCTCTGAAGTTGGTGATGTTGGTATGTCTCTTGTACAAATGAAGATACTGAGGCACAGAGTCGTTAAGTAACTTGACCACCATCAACACAGTTAGTGGTGGAGCTGAAATTTGAATCCAAGCAATGTGGCCCAGATACTGTACTTTTAACCACTACACTGTACTGCCTCTTGGACTCAGAATAAAATGATTTGTTCCTTCAAGGTGCACCACATTTTGTATGGTAGTAACTCAGACTTTTAAGGTACAGGTTAGTACTCTGAAGCAGTAAGCAACTAGTTGTGCAAATTCTTTTAATACTTTAAGTCATTCTCTTATAGGAACTTAGACTTTAGGTTTTAGATCATTAGGATAACATTTACCGTACTGCTGAAGTAATGTAGTGATGCATTAAAAGGCACCTTTGAATGCAATATAAGAAATATAAGCCTCTAAAATAGTGTAGATAGCCCTCAAGCAAAAGTCATCATGATAAGGGCTTCTTTGTCAAATCCTCACAGAGTATGAGCTTTTTCTGTCATGGACAAGACACCTTCTTAAGCACTATTGTGATTGAGATTGGTTATTTGGTTATGATGCGAGAAAACCTATCTGGTATCTCTTTGCTGAGAAAACTCAGAAATGGCTACAATATAAATAACATTGTGGTTAGGGACTTGGATTGGGTTATGGGCTGTGAAATGTTTCATATTCCTGTAATACACTCCATTCTAGCACCAAAAATCAAATGTATCATTCATTCGCCATCTCTCCCCTTATCTAATGCAGCAACTCTCATAGAAGGGACATCAAGTGTTTTCATCATCTCCACCTCTTGTCTGTCTTGCCTGCATGCCCTCATCTCCAAATGGTGTGGTTACGATTATATTCCCAAAGTGGGTTGTGTTATGTCACTTACATCCTTAAAAGCCATTATCACTCTGTAATCTTACTTTAATCATTACTTCTATAACGAACTGAAAATTCCTGAGCATAATTTTTCAAGTCTTTGATAATCTGGTCCTAGAGTATTCTCCCAGTGTCTTCTTTCACTCACACTTAATTCTGTCACATGCTGTGCCACAGTAGCTCCAGAATACTTGATATGCTCCAAACACATTGTTATATTTTTCCACTACTGGTCTTTACTTATTTACTGTGAGAGAGAAGTTAAGGATATGGGTTCTATGGTCAGATTACCTTTTTTTTTTTTTTACTAAAGTACACTTGATTTACAATGTTGTGTTAGTTTCTAGTGTCTAGCATAGTGATTCAGTTTTACATATATATATATAATCCTTTCCAGATTATTTTTCATTATGTTATTACAAGATACTGAATATAGTTCCCTGTGCAGTACAGTAGGTCCTTGTTGTTTACCTCTTTTATATATAGTAGTTAGTGTCTGCTAATCCCGTACTCCCAATTTATTCTTCCACCCTCCTCCTTTGCCCTTTGGAGATTACCTTATTTTGAATCTCAGCTCTAATGCTTACCAGTGATGTGGCCTTGGGCAGGTTATTTCAGCTTCCTGATTTTTTCCTAAGTCTTTTTCCTCGTCTATAAGGTGGTCATGATCATGCCTACCACATTGGGTTGCTGTGAAGACGACACGAGCTCAACATGTGAAGTGTTAAGAGAGGGTCCTACCAGATAGTGAGCTCTCAATGATCATTACATTTTATTGTCATTTTTGTTGTTGTGGTTGTTGTTATTTCCACAGCCCAGAATATTTTCCTGCCAACCGCACCTGTCAGGGATCAGCCCAAATGCCACCTCTTCCATGAAGACTCTGGCAACTTTCTCATATGTGTTTCTGAAACGCTACCTTAGTATTTTGAGGTCAGTTATATAGTGGCTTCTTCATCTCCAGTAGATTACAATCTATTTTTAGGTCCTTTACTACTCATAATGCCTTATCTGGCATGTAGAAAGTGATCAATAGGTCTGTATTGAATTGGGCAGAGAAATCTTGCAAGAGCCTGTTCTCAAGTACCCCTTTGCATGGTTATGTAGTCAAGAGCCGTAATATTATCAGTGATGTTTGCCTTGAGTTCTCCTACACTACTGTAAAAAAACCAGTGGAAGGAATATCATGTCATTTGACCTCGATGCCCTTTCCCTACTCCTTTTCAATCATTTACCCAGCATGCCACAGATGGGCTACCGATTCCAACATATGCCATGTGGGCATAGTTTTCTCATTGCCCAAATTGGATAAGATATGCACATATGCTATATGACAATTTGTTCTGAGTCTAGCTTTCTAATGGTAGTGCCTGCACAGTCATAATGCATTTGTTGGCAGTGTACTAACTCTGAAACAGTTGTAGCTGGGGCCCTTTGAAATGCTTGGGGTCGAAGGTTTCAAATACTGGCCCTCAGTCTCTTCTTTAATTCAAGGGACAGTTGAAAGTTGACAGGTTGGTGGATGCTACACATTTTACAGGGCACTAAAAAGATGTGGGAATGAAACATGCTCCAAAAATACAATTCAGTTCTCTTCAGGACACTCTTCCATGGATCACCAAGGCTAGAAACCCACCCCCTGAGATTGCACAGATAACGATACAACAGTATTCTCAACTGGGCAATTTGGTTGTTACAGTTTTACTTAACTACTTATAGTTCTTCAAATGTACCATACTCTCCCTCCTCCCCAGGTCTTTACACATGCCTGCAAAGCCAGTTTTTCTGCTACCCCCACCTCTTTTTGCTTATCTACCTCTCTCTGTCAACAAGTCTCACTGGGACTTCTGAGATTCTTCTCTGAACCCAACCAAACTTGGTTCGGCGTCCCTCCCATCGGCCCCTGCAGCAACCTAGCACTCAGAATCATGTTCATCTATTTACTTATTAGCTCTCCCCAAGTAACCTGCAAAGAACTTGAGACTCATCTTATCTTTTCATTTTTCTATTTCTCATGCTGTGGCATATAATTTCTAATGCTTCCTCATGATAAATGGAAGGACAATTCATGTTGTGGAATGAATCAGTTTTGGCATAAAGACACCAACATTCACACCTGATCTCATTTGCTTCGACCCTCAACCAGTAGTATATGCATGAAGGTACAGCATTCAATAGAGAAGTGGTCCCCAAGTGCCTAAAGTGGTTAGTGGTTAGTGCACAGTCTTTTGAGTCACACAGAGATACAGGTTCAAATTCCAGCTGTACCATTTACTACTTTTGTGACCTCAGGCAGATTACTTCTCTTCTGTGAGCCTCTGTTTCTGCATCTGTGAATGGTGGATCATTGATTATACTCATGTTTGAGATTTCATGAGATGCATGCAAAATGCTTCACGTAGTTCCTGATGCACCATAAGCAGTCCATCAATAATATTTCTCTATTCTCATTTGGTTTAATTAGAGCCAGAAAATAGATAACATGCTGTTAAAATAAGAAATGTGAGGAGACCAATTCTGTCTCGATTTTCTTAGTTGCTTAACGACTTTTGTGGTAGAATACCTATTGAAATGTATAGAATTAGGTGGTACCTGAAGACAGCTGTAATGAACCTGACTTTGTTATTACTTTGATGCTTTTAGTATAATTGCTTCTTTTTCTTCATGCTGCTAAATTTCCTCTAATTTCTTCCTGATAGATTTTTTCCTTTAAGTTTCTTGATTTCCTTTGCCAAAACCTGTAAATGTTGGCATGGGGGAAAATGTTAGTGCTGCAGATTAATGATCTTTTCTGTCCCTGTAGTAGTAACTAAAAGTAGCCATTTTTCTATTTGTCTAGAAAAGTGTGAGTTTTATTCTGATTTTTCTTACTGTCACAAATGTATGTGTATTTACCTCAAGACTGTGAAACCTGTTTGGGGGACTCTAAAAGTTACCTTTAAGTGTTACTCTAAACATGTCACCTCTTGATCTTTTAACTTTTCTATGTTCTTACTCCTCTGCCATAAGAAAGGCCATGGTCTGCTCAAATAATGAGTCAATACCATTTTACATATACCCTCAGGATCTGGAGCACTTCATACATGAGGAATTCCACAGGAACTTACAGAGATATAGAAAGTCTAAATCCTAAAATCAAATCATAATCAATAAATTTAGGTAGGGCCTATAAGGGCATAGCAGCTGGCCTTTGGGTGAATGTGCCTAAATATGTTTAACAACTGTTCAAACCATGAAGATTATGCGCTGTGATATCGTCTGCGTAGACCTGACCCACTGGTTCCCCTTCATGTCTTGTTTGTTACATTCATGTCTAATGCAGCTAATTTAAAATTTAAAATTGAGACTTCTCCTAGCCTTCCTTCAAAGGGTATTGACATTTCAGTTTGGTTTAGTAGTGTATTGTTTTATCCCTCTTTAAGGATGGACACAGGCATGACAGTTTTTTTAATAACCAGTTTCCACAAAAGCACCACTGCATATACAGTCCATTTGGGCTGTAGCGAGACATGGAGAAGTCTTTGTAGGCCTCCAACAGACCACCACATGGACCACAGTGACAGAGGAGAGCCTATAGGTAGCTGTTTTCTAAGAAAAGCATCTTACTTGAAGAAGCTTCATTTCAAAGTGCCTTGAGGTATGAGAAAAAATTTAGGATGCCCTTTAATGCATTATGAACAAATGGAGATGCATTATGTAATATTGGTATTCTGGGAGACCTGGATTCAAGAAGGATAAATCAATACTTCATGCATATATAAGTTCTTCCTTTCAAGAAGCTCAAAGCCTTGTTTTCTTCTTCATGTGAACCAAGTTAAAACAACCCCAAAACTCTTGACTGAAAACTTCATTTTCTTTTAATAAGTTTGTATAAATATCAGATAATCTTTCCGTCAAAGTCCTGGTAAGCAGTTCTGCGTATTTCACTCTAGTTGTGTATATAGAATGTCTAGGATGCTAGCGAGTGTTCAGATTTTTGAATGCATAATCATATTTCCACATGCAGCCCAGAGGAAAAGTAATTTGGTTGAATGCCCCTTGTGTTCCTTTTTTCTGTGCACGTGTGCTATATATACTAGGATTTTGAAAAATGTAAGGAACAGTAACACTCCACTTATCCACCTATCAGATTTCTAGCAAAAACAATCACCCGGGGCACAACTGAAAGCCCGAATTAAATGAATCACCTGAAAACAGCAAGTAATGAAAAAACCATCTGTTTTCTGAGCCTGGGTCTTGTACTCTTAGAAGAGTAGTACTGTATAGAAAATTAAAGTTATCATTTTACTTAGCTTGGTGACTTGGTTTCCCCTGAAAATATTATACCTACCTTGCCTTGGGAATGTACAGCCATTTAATTTATTTCTATTTTTTAATTGTTTTTTTGGTACAGCCATGTTAGCAATCTTAGCCAATGCTGGTCAGAACGTATGTCCACAGCTGTGAAAACTGATAGCAAACTGCACAGAAGAGAGAACAAATGAACATTTCAAAAGAACATCAGACCGTAGTCAGTAGTTGACCACAGTGATTCGATGATTCATTTAATCATTCAACATATACATATTGAAAGAATATTTTGTGCAAATGGGGCAAAAATAAAGTGTGTGGACATATGAGAGCACTGCTTGTAATGGGGAACAGGAAAACACTGAATGTGACTTAAAAAAAAAAACCTTTAATGTGCTAAAGGGCACGTTAGGGCAGGAGGCTAGATGGCAATGGTGATACAGTCATAGGTTGGAGTCAGAGTGTGGAGGGCCTTCGATCTAGGAGTTTGAAATTTGCTGGGGGACAATGAGAAGCCACCATCAGAACCTTTTAAGAGTGATGTGGAATTGGAATTTATGTTTTGGAAAATTCACTCTGTGGACACATGAGGTATGAGGGGCATATTCTGTTTTGGCTCATGTAAAAAAAAGATCTAACCCTAAACGTGGATGTCTGTCTTATAGAATATTCATACATGTCCTTATATGCATAGATTGTCTTTGAAAGGACGTATAAAAACTGGTAATACCGGATGCCTCCGAGGCAGGAAAATGAGGATCTGTGACTCCGGCTTTGTTTGGGTGGGAGAGACTTTTTACTGCCTACCCTTTACACTGATTTTCACAAGGTGTCTTAGCCCTCGTTCTCTGGAAGCAGAGCCCAAGGCTAGATTAACATGCTGACACTTCATTTGGGAGGGCAAGTCCAGGGATTTGAGGGTGAAGAACAGAAGGTCCAGGAGAGGCACGGAGCAGTGCGAGGCAGTGAATTCCGGAGCTGGTGTCTGTTTCACTGCAGGCACTGTGTAGAAACATGGCAGGTGGTTCTCAGCAGGTGTGTTTGTTCAGCACCACTGTTGCTGGACTTTTCTGGACAGCTTGGAAAGAGAACCTACTTCTTGGAGCAATCTTCAAAAGGGAGGAGGGAGGAGGGAGGAGGGAGAAGGGAGAGGGAGTTTACTTGCTTAAGTCACTTACTGGTCAAGTTTACCTCATGGAGAGCTAACATCCAGTCCTTCCAAGTTGCATCATCCAGCCACTCAGGGACTACTCAGGAAGCCAGGTTACACAGCTGGGTGTGGCATTTCATTTGTGTCCAGCAATGGAGAAGTGGCTTACTGTATTTAGGCTTGGACTATGATATACGATGGGTAGACAGGTCTGGGACTTGAACTCGGATTCTGGCCAGCTCAGTGAACTGTACAAAGGAGGTGACTGTACTGTCCAGGAGGTGGGCCAAACATATTTGGAAAGCAGGATCTTTTTAAATTTTTTTTATTAAAGTGTAGTTGATTTACAATGTGTTAATTTCTGGTGTACAGTATAGTGATTCAGTTTTATATATATATATATATATATATATATATATTCTTTTTCAGATTACTTTTCATTATAGGTTATTACAGTGGAAAGCAGGCTCTTGATGCCATTTGAAAAATTACACAGGTTCATATCTAAATCACTTTTTTTAATGTATCTTTTTTAAGAAAAAAAGCTACTGGGAAAAACCAGCATGCTGCTTCTTGTAGCAGTGTGAAAGGTGATTTGAAGAAAGAAAGAATGGAGGTGAGGAGTCTAGTTAGGGGGGAATATTGTGATTGTTTCAGTGACAACAGATTAAAGCAGTAAAAGTAAGAAGAGATAGAAAAGATTCAGAAAGTAGTTTCACTAGGAGTAGGTTGCTGACTGGATGTAAGGAACATGGCAGAAGATGCTAAGAATGACTGTAAGGCTTCTAGGTTAGACTACAGAAAACTGGAGGAAGAACCAGTCGACTAGGTTTGTGAGGGGAGATAATGAGGTAGGCTTGGTCCGTGTTGACTCAGAGGTGGCAGAAAACAGAGACATTCTGATAATGATACTCTATTTGTAGTTAGAAATACATACCTGGAGTTAAAAGAAGATCGAGGCTGGAGAAACATTTTGGGTCATATGGATAGATGTACACAGTAGGTAAACTTGAGTTGTTTGAGTCTGAAAGAATGGAGATCTCCTCAAAGGATATTTTCCTTATCTGTTCAAAAGGCAGAGATACATATACTACATTTAGGAATGTATCCATTAAAGTGGTTTGCCTTAACACTTAGTAGGTACATTAGCATTATTAAGCAGAAACACAGAAGTCATGCTACTAGTAGTCAGTCATTGTATGTTGGATCCCCATCACGTACAGATCACCATCCTAAGTGCTCTGAGACAATAATACAATAAATGATAGGCAAGATACCTCCCCTAGCTGCTGACAATAGAAGGCAAAGACAAGCTAGATGCATGAAACATAGACATTAACCACCTCGTAAAAGCTACCAAAGACGTTACTAATCAAACTTGTATATCCCCAAGCAACTAAAACATATGCATAGTAACCACAAAGATGTCTTATGTTAAAAAAAATAGAAGTTATTTATTAATCTGAACAGAGTTGTTCTATAATCAGTCTTTGCTCTCTTTAACACATAACAATAATTATACCAATGGTGGTAGTATCTTATTCAATCAGAGATTATCTTTCCTCAGGTCTAGAGGGTCCAAATGAGACCAGTGTATAAAGTAACATTTTTCAGGCCAAATGTACACTGATGGGAAGAACAGACTTTAAGATAATGAACCTTGTTGGTATAGATAATAAATGTGGGTAATTCAAGACTAAGTGATAAGAGCTGATTCTTTTCCTCCTGAATTAAAATGATCATCATTTATCAAATATTTACTATGTGTTCAACACCCTGTTCAATACTTTAAAGGATTTTATCTTATTAAGCTGTTATAATTACTCCAAGGCAAAAATTATCCCCAGGCAAAAATTATCCCCATTTTACATTGAGGAAACTGAGACTCAGAAAGGTCAAGCCATTTTCCCAAGGGTATGCAAAAGCGGTGGTAGTCATGGTTAAAACTCTGGTAGCCATTGCTCACACCGTCTGGTGTATTCAGTTCGCTGTTCCTTCCAGAACACAGAGGATTATCCTTCTCCACCTCCTTGAAATTAGAGGAGGCCAGACGACTAGTTCTGCCTGATGTAATGAGATCAAAAGTGACATGTCACTTTCAGGAGGAAGCATTGAAACGCTCAGGCTCAACTCTCCAGTCCTGTTTTCCCACGTTGCAGTGGACCCTGTAGTGTTATATTAAAATGACAGCATTTAAAGTTGGAGCTTCCATCAGCCTGAATGACAATTATGTGGAGCAGAATCCCTCAACCTCTTGCTCCCCACCCAATGGGCAATGTATATCGGATAAACAACAATAGTGAAAAATAAGCCTTTGCTATTTTACTGAAGCCACTGTGATTTTGGAGTTTGTCAATATCACAGAATAACCTAGCCTATCTTTTTTTTTAACTGTTTTTTTTTAATTGATTCCAGGAATGAGGCTAAGAGAAACCCTGCTCTATTTTACCATAAATACTATTAATCCACAGATGACTTCTTTGTATACAGAAATGATTGGTTTGAATTTAAATGAGTTGATATTCAGAGTTTCCAACCAGACTCAGATAAAACAATGAAATTATCCAGTGACTGTGGCTAAGTTTTATAGTTGCTACTTAGATTGCCTCAACAGTCTCGTATTTTCAGTCCACCAGATATGAGAAAAAGAGAGTGCTACATTCCACAGTTCTGATGCATACTAGACCCTGAAAGTATATACTTTGCCTTCGCTATTATTGACTTCTTCATTCCTAACCTCATTCCCAAGGAAACTCACCCATTTCCTCCACCAGGTCCGGGGCAAGTGTCTTAAGTCCCTAGCCTCTCTGGATTGACAGTCTACACATTTTTGCTCCATATTCTGCTCTCTTTCCACTTTGTACTGTTATTTTTTGAATTGGCTGTTCTTATAGCCTAAATAGACCACATAATTATAACTCAAAAAAAATTTGTGCCACAAATACTTGGTTTCTCATTATTTTGATTTCGTAAGTAGAATGGTGAGAGTTGGAGAGGTCTCAATTTAGATTTCTTCAGTTAAGCCAAGAGAAATGAGAGTGCCATCAAGGAAAACACCTTCCATATACAGAATCTGCTGGAAATGCATGAACACTAAATCGTTTTACATCATGTACTTGATCTGAAAGCTGCCAGGAAAGAGAAATACATATTTGTCTGGGGATCCAACTTCCTAGTCAAGCTGCCAAAGCAACCCGCAGGCTCAACAGTGCTCACTGGGTCCATGTATTTTTCCACATCCCTGGGGTCTGAATGTGTCAGTGTGTAACTTAGATGGAAGTTGATCCTCAGCTAATTGACAAATTCACCAGGAAGTTCTGGTGCAAAAGTAATCACAGTCCACAAGAATACTGGTGTTGGCCTTGAAGTGTAACATGACATTTTGGGACTAAGCCCAGTTAGAAGCTCCTCTCTTGTTTCTTGAATGCACCTTAAAAAGCATCTTGAGTAATGAAATGAAAATTAAAGTAGCTCTGTGTTCCTGGAACTGAGTTAGGATCAACATTTAAAAATCAAGTTTGTGTCAGCAGACTAGACTTAAATGTGGAAAACTACTTGATTGTGATTCATCTATGTTTGCCTCTGATGAATAAATGTATTATTCTGATGATGACTTCTGGTAGCAATGGTCAGGCTAATTTTCTCTATTAGCCTTCATGCTGTGAACGTATTTATTCTAGCAATGTTTGATATGACTGATAGAAGGTTTCTATGGGCAACACTGTCCAGGGAACAAAAGAATCAAGTCATCTTCCTTGCAAATTTGACTCTAAATGTTAGTGGATCGAACTTTACTTTGTAAGTGTACTGGGCCTAAGTGTCACGTATTGAGAAATAGTTTAAAAATCATGTGAAACAAATATTTCCAGGTAAAATCTTATTTCAGTTAAATACCTGCAAATTCTACCAAAAAAAGTTCTGCTTTTGTCAGGGCAACACTGTGTCTTCATCTCCTTTAAATTTCAGTTTTCCTTACTTCTAGTTTGTTTTTCTAACTCTTCTTCCCTTAAAATATGTTTTAATTGAATATCATCTTGTAATTCAATCTTGAGGCTCCACTAATGTCAGAACGCCCGAGTGAAGTGTGTGTGTGATTTAGAAACAGCTACAGAATTCAGAGATTGAATTACAGCCAAAGTATTCTTTGGGGGCTCAGTGATGCTATCTGCAACATATTATTCAGGCATATTCATAAGTGATAAGTCATTTTACTATTTGCATAGGATATCTCTTATGCACCACTTCAAATCTCTCAGCCTCACCTCTTATTCCAGCCACATCTGTGGTAATCAGTTCTTGTGACCAGCTTGGCACAGGGGAAACCTGACAGCACTTCACCTCAAGCCTGCACTAAATGTCTCTTGCCTCCTGCCCTGGGCTTCTCTGATACCACACAACGGGTCATGCTGGGAACCTGCTCATTGCTCACACAAATGCAACCTGAAAGTGCTGGGAAATGAATGCTTCCTAGGGTAAGCCTTGACCGACAAGGGATGAAATTCAATGAATAATGTTTTCCCCTTTCTTCTCCTGAGAAGACCATTCTTAGAAACATGTTCTAAGTTTTCTCACAAGAGTCAGCAGGAGCCCACAGCCAGTCGCCTGCAGGAGTGGCCACCTTGCTAAGGCATCCTTGGACTGGTTTCTTTCCCTGCCTCTTTCACTTCCGCGGTCTCTGGCTCCTGTTCCCTGAATCATAGTTCCAAATGGGTTGTTCTCTGGCTTTAATTTTAGGCTAAGATACTGTATGCCTCAGGAATTAAATTTAGACCAATCCAAATCCCAATCTTTATCGCAGCTTACTGACCACATTATTAGAGAAAACATCCTAGGATGCCCCCTTGGAAAGAAATCTATGATTTATCCGTTTGTAGAAGAAAAGGAACTAAATCATGGAAAGAATAAGTTTATTCAAGGTAGATAACTCTAAGGATTATATACAAATGACACAGAATATTGAGGTGCGCATACCAAAAAGAGTCCTTGGTCTCATTCATTCATTCATTTCAATTAATCTTCAGTAAGTGAATACGCGGTGCCAGGCACTCTGCTGGGTGTTAAGACGACAGAGGCAAGTATAGCAGACATGGCCCCTCTCCTCATGGAGCTTAAATCTGTAGATTTTACAGTGGTCAGTCAGATATACATCAGCGCAAGAAATATGCCCAGCAGAGGAAAGCCGCAATTCTTTCTTCAGAACAACCTCTCCTCTCACACCCAAATAACTCCAGAAGCAAATCTATAGGTAAAAGTAGCGGCCACGGAAGGGAGAGTAAGAGTAGTTAGTAGAGTCCAGAGCTCAGCCCACCAACCAATTAAGAAAACTTTCTTCTTACAGTCACTGAAGCAGTTTCCTATTTGGCTTTTCTGTATCATGACTTTACAAATGACTTTTCCAGAGAAGAGTTAAAGGGTCCTGCTCAAGATTTCCTCCCAAAGACGATCTCACCAGACTGTTGCCAACTTTGACCCAGAGAACGTAAGCTGCATGAGGTGTTTATCGTCCACACTAGATTTGCAGTTGGACGGTCAAGGAGGCAATTACTCAAAGAACTGTTTGAAGAAAGGAAAAGAAAAAAACAACAACCTGACTTTTAAGACTTTACATGGTACTCTAGCTATCCAGATTAATTTGGGTCTGGGTTTGAAATACCATCTAAATTATGCATCTTTGCTCTGGGGTTCACTAACACTTTTCTCAAGCTTCAAGGACTGCCATCTCACCTTAATCTCATGTGACTAGATGTAACTAACAATGCTTAGTGTCTCAATATGTTAGGGCACTTACATCTCCTTCTCAGTGGGTAATCTCAGGGCCTCTGAAGAGCTCACAAAGCAAAAGGGAATGAGGAAATTATGTTGAGAAAGATAATATACTAAAGTTTATCTCAATAAAGACTAACCGGATTGCTTTAAAAATGAGGTTGTCTTCTTGACTGAGCGTCCTGTTTATTGGAAGGTTACAGAAAATATTTGCATTGAGATAGTTTCCAAAATGAGAGTCCCCTATTCTGCCTTGATAATGTACTAGAGTAAATATCCAATCCTCTCAGTTTTGTGTTTGAAGTCTTGAATAATAATAGCTAATACTAATGCCGGCCCTAGGCCACTGTACTAAATGCTTTACACAATTCTATTATTCAGACGTCACCACAAATCTATAAGGCAAATACTTTTATTAGCCACATTTTCCAGGAAGCTCAGGGTTTATGAAACTTGCCCAGGTTACATAGCTAGTTAGGGGCAGAATTGGAACTTGAGTCTAGATTCAAAAGAAAGATGGTTGATATAGAAGGGATTTAACATGTAACAGTTGGTATCTTTGAAAGATGGACCAGAATTATCCCAAAGATTGCAAGACATAATAAAATAAAACTTTTCTGAAAATCTCAGACATTGCAAATCAAAAGAGCTCTTGGAAAAAAATATTAGAAAATGCTTAAGGTCAAGAAATATCCTTTTAAGATTGTTGAACTTCAAGGACAAAGAAGGAAACTTACAAATATTTCTACAAAAGAAATAGATGACTCACAAAACAAAATGAAACAAAATCAACAAAATTTCAGACTGGTCTCAAAATTCTCGTTAACACTGTATTCAAGAAAACAATGGAGCAGATCTTCAAGGTATAGCGTATGAAAGGCTGTAGCCCAATGATTCTGAATCTATCTAGTATGTTGTTTATTTTAAAGATAAAAGAAAAACATCCCCAAATATGTAAGAAATCATAGATTTTATCATCTACTTATCCTTCTTGGAAAACCTTGATAAAATGTTTCTGGTTAATGCAAAGTTCCACCAGAAAAGTTCCCCCATGCTAAGTGAATTGTTGTTGTAATTCTGATGTTAGAGATTCCTTTAGGTTAAAACGTGACTCTTTTAAAATGCAAATACTTCTGGGAAGGCTAACATATTAAGCATTTCACAGTCATTAACAACATCTTAATAAGTTTAATTGATCAAATATTTCCCTCTTCACAGCTAAGCTGAGGTCAGGTGAACCCGCTGCATAAGAATTTTGATGTGGTGAGAAAAAGAACATTTTAGAAGGAAGGTAGATGGAAAAGACTGAATGTGTTGCCAAGCAAATCCAGAAAGCATTTGTGTGCCCTTAAGACATAGTGACTTATTTGACAGTTTTGCTTAAGACTGGCTCAGCACAAGATGATGAATGTAGAAAATTGAGCAAAATCTGGACTGAATCCAAAACATACATTGAAAGTACTTTAAACATGAATCCTTCATGTTGTTATCTGTGATTTGCTTTTATATTCTTCCTCAAAATTACAAAAGCTTGTTAACTGAGGGTTGCAGTTTCAAAAAAAGTTTCACTTGAAGTGATCCTTCTTAATTCAGCAAAGGAGAGCCATTCTTGGGTTGAACTAGAATGGATTTTAAGGATCACTGACAAAGAATAAAAAAAAATCATAGAGTCTTTTGTGTATTTTGTACCAGTATTAATGGGTTCCCCCTTTTTAATCTTGCATTTAGCTAAGGTACAAAGCAATTGTACGCTCCTTAGCTTTAAGAAATTGAGCATAACAGTGCATAGGGGGAGGGTATAGCTCAGTGGTAGAGCATGTGCTTAGCATAGACAAGATCCTAGGTTCAGTCCCCAGTACCTCCATTAAAAAAAAAATAATTAAAAATAAATAAACTTAATTGCCCCCCCAATTTTAAAAAACAGTATATGGACTTTCATGTCTGTCACACACTTACTATAGCCACAGTTCTGAAAAAGTGTCGAAAAAGGTGACCCTGTCTCCTTAGTATTTAAATATTAGGACTTAAACTGTTTATTGCATTCTAATGAATATGTAAAATAGAAATTTCTCTTGGAGCCCTATGGAGCTGTATGACTCACAACAGCTTCGAAAGGGAAAGAAAAAATATAGGTTCATTAAGGAACCCAGAATTTAAATGATGCCCTTGTAGATACTCAACCCCGGGTCAGATCGTAATGTTCAGAAAGCTCAGAATTATGTATTGATAATAACAGAGGTCAGCTCTAGCAGGAAATGCAGTTATACTGCATTGGGAGAAAATACATTCTCGGGGGAAAAAAAAAAGCCATCGTATTATTTACGAAGGGGAAAAAAACCCAAAATCTTAACTGGCGTTCTACCACTGTTCCTACCATAGTTCTTTTCCAGGTTCTTTCACATTGGATGTGGTATATATAATGGTTAAGTGCGTGGATTCTGGAAACTAATTGCCTGGTTTTAAATCCCACCTCTGACACTGAGTAGCTGTTTGACATTGGGCAAGTTACTTAACTTTGCCTCAGTTTCCACATCTGTTAAATGGGATATGAATACTAACTTTTTATTGTTGTTGCAAGGATGAAATAAGTAAAAATGTCTGTTAAGTTGCTAGAACAATATCTGCCACATTCTAAGTACTAAGTATGCTAGCTGTTATCATTTAGAATTTACTGTGATGCTTCTTAGCAATTGTTATTATTGTGATGCTTAAATAGTAATGCCCTTATACTGCATTCCACAATTTGTAAAGTGTCATTTATATGCCAGTGGTATCTATGCTTTCCAGGTAAGAGGAGATTTATCATGACTTCAACCATCAAAAAATTAATCATTATACAATTAACTCAATTATCTACAAAAGTCAAATGATATCAAAGCTTCATCAGTGATAGCTATGAGGAAAAGGCAGAAGTGAGGATGTCTTATGATTAATACTTTGAAAAAGGTGGCTAATATCATAATGTTTGCTCTAAGACATTTTACTTCCAGGGAAGTATTTGGGAGTAAAATAGAAAGGAGCAACGTAGAGGGTCATATATATATATACCTTGAACAAATACCAACAACAGATTTTTTTAAATCATTTGATCATTTTTTTAATCATTTGGATTTAATCCAAATCTAGAATGTTAATTACTAATTTCATTAAGGCAATGAAATCATCATGAAATTCGGGGACAGGTCAGTTAAACCATTTATAGACATCTGGTGAATTTCCTTCAGTTTTTGCTCTAAAAAAGGAATTGTTCTCAGTTCATCTACTGACCTAAAAGGAATTTATTTTTCTCCCACCTACAACTGATGGTGACAATTGCCCTTAAGGTACCTTTTTAGGTGTGTCAGATCAGAGAAAATGGCATATTAGTAGCCCTAAAGCTATAGGCTGTTTTTCATATCTTAGTGTTAGATAATCTAATTAATTCATTATCTACTACAGCACTATATTTCCACCAGCTTCAGGGCATCCCTTTATGACACAAAGGATTTAGTATCACAGTAGAAGCATTTGTTGTGTTACTCCTTAGTCCCATAAAATGGTCTGTTAACAGAAAGAAGGCTTACTAGTCGCCTGTTACGTACAAATAAGAATCAATGGATGGTACAACATACTTCTTTCTCACTGTCACCCTCTGTCTTAAGAGCCCCCCACCCACCTTACCTCTCTTCCTCTATTCTTTCCTCATAACTGCTCGACCTTTATCTCTTCCTCTGCCCTTCCCTCCTCCTACTCCTCACTATCCTGACTCTGTCCTGGAGGATGCTGCCAGATCCTCTCAGTACTGTTTCCCCCTGGATCATTTTGGAGGAGTGGCATTAAACCCCGAAGATCTGGAGCATCTTTGAGGGTTTATGGCTCCATGTTATGCCATATAAACCCATCTTTTTCTTCTAATATTTTCAAGGTATTATAACACTGGGGTTAATCATGTAGGCAACGGAGTCAGACTGTTGGGGTTGAAATCTTGGCTCCCGTACTTCCTAACTTTGGCCTTGGCTAATTACTCAGCCTCTATGTGCCTCACATTCCACTGCTCTAAAATTGGCATCATCATACTACCTCCCATCTCAGAGAACTGGTGTGAGGGTTGAGTGAGTTAATGCATGTAAGAAGCTTTTATTAGCGCCTGCCACTCAATAAACATAAACAGTTGTTATTACTACGGACTGAGGATCCAATGCTCTTATGGTGCCTGAAGGTGACTCTGGGTCCCCCAGAGTAACACCTGAAGTGCCTACCCACCACTCATTTAATGTCTTCAGCACCATTCTCACTGGCCTTCCTACTATCTGGTAAGAGCTAATATATCCGATCACCTAATTGGTACTGTAGCTAGAGATAACTGTCATTGATGAAGTAACAGGATTTCTCATAGGGAACATGTGCCGTTAGAGGTGTCTTCTGGAGACAGTGCCTTATGATAAATGAATAGCCAGCGGAGGGTTCAGTAGCCATCTCTGTGTGGGCATAGCCCTGTCTGCAGCTGAAGCATTACTCTCTTTACCTTAATGGGTAGGATTTGCAAATTAGCACCCTGGAAGTGGAAGTTCTTTCATCTCAAAAGAATTGAGTTTTCAGGTGAAGCAAACTGTTACGAGGTGAGATTAGTGCCTCAGTCATGGGGTCTAGAAAAAAGCCATGATTCACCATGAGATGAATCCTTTCTGTCCCACACTCCAGGTGGTAGTAAACCACTGGATTCTGTCTGAGCTTTGTTTACAATGTCTGTCACATCTGTCCCTTTCCATACCATTCCGTGTTTCTTCATTAATGCAATAGTCTAATTAACCCTCTCTCTAGTTTTTCCTCTCATCTGATCCATCCTGTGTGCCTCTGTCACATTAATCTTTCCAAAGCTCTGAAGTTACTCTCCAGCAGAGTCCCTACTCCTAAAGAACGTTTTCCTTGGCCTCCCATTCAAAACCCTCCACCCTCTCCCATAGGAATAAGTGATCCAGGGAGGCCATAGAATTGGATTTCCTGGAGGTAGCTAAGGAGCGATCCATGTTTACAGGAATACAGAAAGACAGAAGAGAGATGTCCCCCAAATCTCTCTAATGTTATCAGCCTTGCTTGCTGGACACAAAATTCCTGGGTAATGTGCTTTCCAAGGCGGTGCTCAGCAACTAGTGGGAAGGGCAAGGATAATTCCCACCTCTTTCCACAAGGGGGCAGCAAACACCAACTGTGGGGTTCGGACGCTAGCAAATCTGCCAGAGGGAGTGCAAGGTTAGGTGACCTCTTATGTTTTCCTACTGAGATGGGATCCAACTGTCCCTTAGGTGAAGGTCAAATTCCAGAAGCACCCTGGGACCTTGGTGGAAATGCAGCTATCTGGTCTTCACCCAGGTAATTTTGATATAGTGTTCTTTAGACGCACTCTGAGAGGCAGTGATACAAAACAGAACCAGTGTTGTACCCTTCACTTCCACACTATTCATACCTTTTCTTAGGCTATGGCCAGTTTTTAATGCCATTTTCCTTCATCTCTGCACCTGGGAAAATCCTTTCCATTCGTAAAGGCTATTGCAAATGCAGCTTTCTCTCCGATGTCTTTCCAGGGCAGTATCTCCTACCCCTCAACAGATTATTGCTTCTGAGACAGTGGATAGGTTGGATATGGAGGTCTCAGTACTGGGGGAGGGGCATATTAGGGGCACTGTGATGGGACTGCTGGAAGGTGGGTTTCTAATTTTTGCATTGAGGTTTTGCAGTTGTTTGTTGGCTTGAGTTAAAATCAACCCAAGGGCTAGCAGCTGCCTAAAAGATTTGGCAAGTACTTCACATTTCAGGCCGCCCATGGGTTAGAACAGCGGTTCCTAGTTGTGCAAATTGCAGTCACCTAGGGGTATTTATAAACTGATACCTGGGCCCCATCCCCAGACATTCTGACTTAATTGGCATGGAGTGTAACTCGGGACTAAGTATTTTTAAAACCCTTAGGAGATTCTAATGTGCATCAATGTTTGGGAACTTTGGATTAGAGTGAGAGAAGTAGATCTAACACAATTTGGGAGGACTGTCAGCCATGTCAGTGTGTCAGACTTGGGATGGGGAGAAGGGGAAGGGAATTGATTCCCAGTAGTCACTTCTGTAAGGGCAGCTGTAGGGGAGAGGGATTGGTAACAATGAGGGAGCTATCTAATTGAGCATGTATCACTGAAGGTAAGTTCTATAAAAGCAGATCATTGGCGGTGATGCACATGATGAGTTAGGAGGCATCGTTACAGCTTATAAGTGGTAGATATGAACCTAGAATTTAAACCAGCGATACCAGTTGTATCTGGCCCCAAGCACACAGTCTTATGTTTTCCACCATTTATCAAATTTAATATTCATCAGGGGCCCCGGAAATATTGTTAAAAACACAACTCCTTGGACCCTACCCCCTAGCAAATGTTTGTGCAGGTGGTGGCTGTTATTTTTAGCCACCACTTAGTCTTTTTGTTTTCCAGAAAAACTTATCTTGAACTTTGATATATAAAACAAATAAAAGCCAAGCTGACTGAGTTCAAGCAGAAGTTTGGGAGTTCAGTTTAAACCAATCTGCAACCTCTTTAACCCAACCCATCCTCTAAGACAAGACCTTGAGGCTTCTCCTTACTATTTGATATCCACTTTGTGAATCCCTCCTAAATGTTAAGATGCAGTTCCATAGTTCTAGAAAAATAATCTACAGAAATATTTGCACAATTGTGGAAGAGTAAATATACAAGAGTGTTAATTCAGCACCGTAAAAGTGGAAACATTTTTAAAGATAATGAAAATGTCAATCAATGTAGGAATGGTTCAGTCTTTTATGATAGTTAAACCACCTGATGGTTACTGAGCACTTAATATTGCCCAGGCACTGGATGCTTTATGTCTGTTGTCTCATTTATGCCTCTCAACCACCAACTGTGTAAAATGGTGTCAAAGCAAAAATTGCAACAAAGTTGAATAGGCAGGGAAGACTTTATTCAAGGCTTTTGTAACAGAGGAGAGACGTCAGAACTCAGCCTGAACTCAATTCTGCTGAAACAAGGGGTGGGGAGCAGTTTAAGCCATGGAGTGAACTAGTGGAGAAGTACTGGAGGACATTAGTGGGAGTTATGGCCATGTGTTTGCTCATTGGCTTTATCCAAAGGCAAAATCAACTCATATCTTTATGACAGGAGATAGTTTTATTGGTTGAACAAGACACCCACCAAAGTTAAGCTCCTGCTCTCCCACAGAGATCTGGAGAAAGGGGTGCTGGCTTTCTTGATTACATTTCAAAAGGGTGGCTCCTGGATCCTTGAGAAAGACATACCTGGGTTGTAAAACCTGGCAATGGACTTTTAGAAAGATTTACATCTCAAAGGAGCCAAGAAATAATTTCTAATTACAAATTCTGTAAAGTAAATGACCTATAAAAGGAAGGTTAGGGGCCTAGAATCAGGAAGAAGCCTGTCTGAAGTTTAGCTTAAAGCTGAGGACAACATTAAGGCCATGTTAATCAGTAAAAACTATTATATTATTTCCCTTTTACAGATGAAGAAATTGAGACTTTAGAGAAAGCAAGGATGTTGCTCAGGATTACACTGCTAGTTAGCATCTGAGTCAGATCAAACTCCTTCTTTGATTCAAGTAACAGCAAGTTTAAACACTTTGTGATGCAGCTTTGCTATCCAGGTAATGGTTGACCATGGAGCGTTTGAAAGGCACGAGGTAGATTTATCTGTGCAGACATACAAAGATGTCCTCAAAAAAGTTAGATTTTTTTAGTTATGCAGAAAAATTGATAACTATTTTGTTCAAAACAGACAATAACAATTGAATGAAGAAATCATAAAAGTCAATACATTTCTCTCTCTCTCCTGCCCTCCCCAGTCCCTTTTGTAGGTCCAAAGTCAAAGGTATGAAATGGGAAAAAGCAAACTCTGGTTACCTCAATGGGGTTGGAAGTGGGTAGATTTTCACCCAATTCCTGATTATTTGATTTTGATCCTCTTCTGTTTGAACATATATGTTTTGTTTTTACACTTAAGAAGACAGTTTAAAAAGTGAAAAAGGAGAGGGGGGAAAAAGGGAAGAGAAAATGGAAGAGAAAGAGAATGATAGGAGACAGAAATGTAAAAAGGAAAAGAACAGGAGAAAGAGACAAACAAGAGAGCAATAAAAAGGAAGGGGGAAAGAGGGAAAGAGAGAGGGGGAAGAAAGGATGAGACACGGTGAGAAAAGAGTAGGAGAGAAATAAGAGAAATTGTAAACTGGAAAAATAAAAAAAAAAGATAATGAAGTGTCACAGGGGGAAGATAAGAAAATGAAGAGAAAGAAAGGAAAAAAATAAGAAATATAGGAAAGAAAGAAAAAGGACAAAAGAATGAAAGAAACAGAGAAAGATGGGGGAAAAAAAAAAAACCAGCCACTGTAAGTCTGTTACTAAGGATTTGGATCCAGGAATTAGGATAGTTTCCTTTAAATGCTGATATTCTGTTGACCTAAGACAGGAACTTAGTCAGGGAGGCCTCCTCATATATTTCAAGCACTTTTGCTTCTTCTCGATTCTTCTAGAAGAATCCAGAATGCCATTCTAGAAGAATTGATGAATGCCATCTAGAATGGCATTCTGGATTCTTCTAGAAGAATCGAGAAGACTGTCTTGAATGTCTAGAGCAGGTGTCAGGTGTGAGTAGGGCTCTGTGATGACCTTACTCAACCTACTTATTTTCCTCCTAATCATAAGAAAGGAATTATGTGATCTACTCAGAAAACTCTTGTTAGCCCTAACAGGAATTTATTGTTGCAGCTTTTCTTTTTCCTATTGATTTCTATAAATGCTGTCATCTTCTCCAGGTGAAGGTGACTCCCAGCAGTAGCTCTGGTTCATCTGCTTTTACTATTTTCAGCTAGAGGACAAAGGTTTAGAATTTATTTTCAGAAGTCCTCGTACACTTACCAGAAAAAAAAAAAACGATTTAAAAGGAAAACTAAACATTTTAAAAACAGAGTTTTAAAGTAATTACATAAAACAGCAGTTTTTCTCTCAGGCACACAAAAATTCTGCCTCTGCTCTTGTCTTAGAAGCAAAGAACGCTTTTATACCTGGCTCTTCATCCGCATTCTTATTGCTGATACCGTTTTTAAAAATTTCTGTGACTTGTTACTTTTATCTGTAGTGTCCATCTCACTGTATTTAAGGCAAAGTTCATCATAGAGTGAAAGTATCACTTTAAAGAAAGGTTTTGTTGCTATAAAGTACATCTGTAAGGGTGAAAAATATCTATGTACTTCTAGGTTGGTACACTTCACAATAGGGCACTTCCCTCAGTTTTCTCTGTTTATAGCCTACTCGACAGACAAGGTGCTTCTTTAAGCCACAGTTAGGAAGGAAGGTTACTTAACTACCCTTGCTCTCAGCTCTAAGTTAGGGAGAGTCCACTGGGTGTACAAGTTTCTTTTATAACAGCCCCTCAAAGGTGTCCTTTTGTTTGGAAATTTATGGAGACCATGAAAAGCTTTGTTGGGAATGACTATAAAACAATGGTTCTCAAAACTGACCTTGCCTTTGAATCAACCTGGGGAGCTTGTTAGAAGGATCCCAGGCCTCACCTGGTTCTTGTTTCACTTTTTTTTTTTCCTGCTTCAGTATTCTCATGACTAAGTCTTAAAACCTGTTTATGGAGGCTTTAGGTTTTAAGTTCTTAGCCATCAATCCCTATTGAAGGATTCGAGTCATTTCAGTATGCTGTAGAGCAGCCCTGTTCAATAGAAACAGAATGCAAACAACATGTAATTTTAGATTTCCTAGTAGCTTCATTTAAAAAGTAAAGGGAAACAGGTGAAATCAGTTTGAACTTCATTGAACCTAGTATGGCCAAAATATTATCATTTCATCGTGCAATCAATATAAAATATTCATTAATGACATATTTTGCATTTTTAATGGCACTAAGCCTGTGAAATCCAGTGTCTGTTTTACACTTACAGCTCATCTCAGTTTGGATTAGCCACATTTCAGGTGTTCAATAGCCAAGTTTGGATACAGTCTACTGTATTAGTGCAGATCTAGGAGACGGTGGTTGTAACTAATCACATTGCTTCAGATCTTCATCTATATTTTCTTAATGTGCATCATTCCTGCTACACTATAGCAAAGTGCAGTTTCATGGTGTCTGAGCTGAAAAAGATCTCTCATGGTGCAAGAAAATGGTTACCAGATCATTTCCTGTACAATGTTACTAAATGTTCCCTAGAAAGCAGTAGCTCTTGTGTTTTCTGTTTATTCATTTTTGCCCATATTAAGTGGGTTACATCAACAGTGCTTTACAATGTCTATTGGATATACTGTAAAAAAAAACAAAACCTGATTTCCAAGATGGGATTCCTTTACAGTACGAGATACACAGGTCTATATATACAGGTAATGCTCAGCTGAATAGTCATCTGTGAATAGAAGCAGCATTAGACGTGCATATGGAGAGACTAGGCAAGGAAATATGACCTAGGGAGGCATGAAACTGGAGAAACAGAACATCTAAAATGACATAGACAAGAAAGATGAGCATGAAGATAGGAAAAAAAAGGTATATATTTATTACAGTGGATCTACATGCTTAAAATCATTGGATTCAAAGAAAAACTCAGTCGGTCTAGTATTTTGGGACATTTTATTAAATGAAAGAATGAATTTCATTATAAACCTAGTGACGTATATAGGAATTAGGTATTATAATAAGCAAGCAGCAAAGTCGAACCATGCATTTTGGCATCTCAGAAGGTCAATTTGATGAATTATAATGTTAGTCCTCGGTTATGAAGATTCACCCATGCAAAATATTGCCTATTTATAAATAGACCAGCATGAGTGACCAAAAACTGGGGAGTAAGAGGAATCTACAGACTAAATATAGTCATGCCAAACTGTAATTGATGAGGATCTTCTAATTGCCTCTCAAGCAAACTGCATTGTCCAAGGATAGTGATACCAAATTACAAGGGGTGGGGAGATGAAAACACAGAAGGCAGAGCAGAGGGAAAAAATGACAGAAAATCTTGAGAGTGGGAAAGAAGAATGAGAAATTCCATCAAACAGTGAGAGAAACTTTTACAGTAAAGTATAAAAAATAAATCAAGGAAAAACTGCAGGCATTTCAGTTTCAATGCTTTTGATAGTAAGTAACAGAAAATTCAGTTTAAACTGTTTTATACAATGAAGAAAACATAGTGGCAAAACATTGTTGAAAAGTTGAGGGGCAGGACTTCAGGCAGTTTTATCAGGTCTTTAGTTCAGTTTCTGTGTTATTCTTTCAACCCTGCTCTCCTCCATGTGTTGTAATTGTTTTCAGGCTGTTCATTCTTCCTTGTTGTAGCAAAATGGCTGCAGCAATTATAGGATTTACAACAGCACACTACACTGATATACAAAAGTCCTGTGCTTCATTCTGAACCAGTCTGAACCAATGTGGTGGCCAGGGGGATGCCATCTATTTGTTGCTTCAAATCAGGATTACTGACTATCCATAGTTTAACTGGTATTGCAGAGGAGGTGGCATTGTGTTAACTGGATTATGCTTCTCAGGGCTCACCCTTGTAAAGGAAGGTCAGTCCCACCCAAATTGTGTGATTGCCACACAATAAGCAAAGGATAGAATGAATGCTGCAGAGACTTCAATGCAGCGTCCCTTCAGTAAGGTCCCTGAATGATATATCTGAGAACCTAGCCAAAGAACTTTCAGTTAATCACCATCTAAACTAAAGAAGAAACCTGGCTTTTATCAACATAATTAGCAGACGCCTAAGCCCTTTGCAAATGAACGGGCCATATTACATTTAGGCACAATTATTGTGAAGACTTTGGAAAGTTATTCTAAATTAAATAAATATTTAATTATTAAATATAATCCTTTAAAATATACTTAAACAGAACACACTGGTATCTGCAGCATGATTTTAATAAACATTTCACTGGATGGATGTACTTTGTTTATTGAGTCTCACCAGTGAAAACCATCTGCTCTGTTTTATTTCTTCCCACATAAATTGTCTTCTATTATGTAGATATATATAATGGAGAGTTAATAATTATCTGATCAATTTGAGATCTCTAGAAAGTCAATTCGTATAATTTGAGAGCCTTAACAAACTCTAAAATGTTTATCTTGAATGGTTTTCATTGATAGCAAACCCTGGATACTGGATCAATCAAGTGTATTATTTTTGTGAGATTTTCTATTGTCTGACTGTGTGTGTGTCTAGTGTTGGTCTAGGACAGTGCTATCCAAACAGAAATTTAATATAAGCAATATATGTAATTTTATATGTATTAGCTACATAAAAAAGTACAAAAGACATTATTTTATTGATATATAATAATGTAATATTTCCAAAACATTATTTCAACATTAATCAAATGAAAATATGAATGAGATATTTTGTCCTTTTTTTCCTATTAAGATTTCAAAATGTGTGTACATTACACTTTCGGCGCATATCATTTCAGACCAGCCGCAGTTCATGTGTTTAATAGCCCTATGTGGCTAGTGGTTATTATGTTGTAAAGCATAGGTCTAGAATTATTCATGTTTGTTCTCTCTACAGTCCAAAGGCTGTTGATATTAGCCAAGAGTACAGTGCACCTTGTACTGTATAGAATTTTCCTCAACATAATATCAATTTTTGCTGCTACTTAGTTTAAAGAAAGACTTCTCTTATTTTTGTCCTTGGCACCTACTTTTATATAGTTTATTAATTCTGTGTGCTTAGTCTTTGATAATCCTTTTTTAAATGCTAATTTTACCACCTCGTTCTTATTATCCTTTTATTTATTTAGAATTCATTGAGATGAATGCCAATGACTGCCTTAATTCCACATTCCTTAATATTTTCTCCCTTTCTAAAATTAATTTTGTCTGTATTATTTTCATCTGGATACTTTAGACCTTTTGCATTAGCTCAAAATCAGCTTTCCTGAGGAATTTGTGGCATTCTCTCCTTTGGTCCATACACAATCACTTAAGAAGCACTTAACATCTAATGATATTTCAAAAATTCCATATCCCCAGCTTCATATATTTGAACTTTATCCAGATTGTCTAAGACACATTTTTGTGTATTGATATAGTATGGTAACCAAAGTAACAAATACAATTTCTTCTTCTTCCAAGGTGAAAGTATTTCCAAAAGTCTCTTTATTTGGATAAAATTAGTTTATGATTAATATCACTGGGCTATTAGGACATGTTTCAAAAACTGTACCAATATTAAAATGAGGTGGATGAAACATGTCATAGGGTTGTATTTAGAAGACAACAGATGGAAAAACACATAGCGTATCCTGTGACCTAATCACTTCCCAATATATTTTCGCCTCCCTCTCTTCCTATCCCATCCTATCTTTATTTCATTGGACTAGGCTTGGTAGCAGAAAGTAGTAGTTAAAATTGTGAGCTCGAGTCAGAGCATCTTGGGTTCTTAGCTCTGCCACTCATTAGCTGTGACCTCGAGCAAGTTTCTTTACTTATTAGATTCTTTGCATGTAAGTTAAGAATGATAAATTTAACTTATCTCACTGGTTATTGAGAATATTCAGCGAAATTATTTTATGCTTGCATGTACTTAGCACTCAATAAAGTTCTTTATTATTGCTTTTATTATTAATAATAACCAGAGGACTTCAAGGTAATTCTCTTTACTGGAATATATCTGCTTCTATCTGTCATTACTAGTGCATTTTGAAAAGTATCTTTACTGGAAAAAGTATCTAAAACTGTGTGGCCAGTAAAACCCATAACTGTAATCACTTTGTATTAGCACAAAAGACATTATAAACATTAATGAAACAAATATTTGAGCCAAGCTAGAAAAAGAACACCAAAAATGACCCAAGAAAAGTAGAAAAGTTATTTAAGATGAAAAATAATTAGAAGCACTCCTATAGAACTGTTAAATAAAATCAAAACCAGTAGTTGTTTTTGTGAAAATAAATTCACCCATCACAGGTCTGTCTAACCCAGAAAAAAATAGCACATACTTGAACAAAATTAGAAAGGATGAAGGGGATATCAAGAAGAATTTAAAAGTTGAGAAACTGTTGCATAAAATTTTATATCAAGAAATTTGCAATTCTAGATTAAGTGAAATTATAAAAAATAAATTGCATAGATTTAAAAAGCTACTCAGTAACAGTAAAACGTAAACCTGAATGAACCAAAAACAAAAATGAAGAAAATTATTAAAATTATGCCACCTAAAAGACAATAGAACCAATGATTTTACAGTCAGGTTGTATTAAACTTTCAAGGAAAAGAAAATTCCTGTTTTGTTTTCCAGAGCAGAGAAACATATAAAAGTTCCCAATTCCTATCACAAGCCTAGTATAACTGTGACACTAGATCCTTACAAGGAAAGCAGACCAAAACCAAACTTGCATGTATAGATCAAAAAACTGTTTATTTCCCAGTTTGATTATGAAATAATTGACATACATCAATGTATAAGTTTAAAGTGTACAACATGATGGTTTGATTTACATATATTGTGAAATGATTACCACCATGGGTCTAGTTATCACCATGGGTCTAGTTAACATCTGTCATCTCGTATAGATTCAATAAAGAGAAGAAAAATATTTCTCCTTGTGATGAGAACTTTTAGGATTTACTTTCTTAAAGACATTCCTATATATTATACAGCAGTGTTAACTATAGTCATCATGGTGTGCATTACATCCCTAGTACTAATTTATTTTATAACTGGAAGTTTGTACTTTTTGACCGCCTTCCTCCAATTCCCCCTCCCCTCAAACTTTGCCTCTGGTAACCACAAATCCGATCGCTTTTTCTGTGAGTTTGGTGGATTTTTTTGTTTGTTTGATTTTAGATTTTACGTAAAAGTGAGATCATGATCCTATAGTATTTGTCTTTCTATTCTGACTTATATCATGACAAAACTGATTTTTGAATGAGAGGATTTGATAATACAAAATGTCTGTTTCCCCCAATTTGATTCACAAATTTAAATGCAATGCAAATGAGACACCTGGTGGGTTTTTTCCCCCAGAACTTGATAAATTAATTCTAAATTTTACCTGAAAGAAAAGAATGTGTGAGATAAGCTATTTAAAAATTAATTAGATTAATAAAGACATGGGGCTTGTTCTAGCAGTTATCTAAATATAATATAAGGTACATTAATTAAAGTAATTTGATTCTGGAAGAGGAATAAACAGATTATCAATGAAATATAAGAGAGAGACCAGAAACAATGTTCTCATAGCATGTGATAAAGTAGCATTTCAAATCAGCAAGAAAAGGATAGATTATTTAATATATTGTAAAGATAATTAGCTATTTGGAAATAAATCAGAACCCCCCCACTTGACTCTGAAATAACAATACATTTCAGAAGTCTTTTAATGTATGAACAAAAACTGAAAGTGGAAAATATAGAGGAATGTTTTAGTATTGGACTCAAGAAGGCATTTCTAAGCATGGTGTGAAACTCAGAAGCTTTAAAGCAAAAGACCAAATATTTGAGGACATAAACTTATATATTTTTTTCTCACAGGCAAAATATACTATATGCAGAGTTAAAAGAAATAGCAAACTAGGAAAAATAGATCCAACACATAGGCCAGACAAGGGGTTACTATACTTGCTGTATGAAGATATATCAAATGACTATTTCCTTTTAAGCTAAAATTCTCTGGCAGTTAGTGAGTTTTCCGTTTGTATCATTAGACTGCATCCCAGACTAATAGAGAATGTACAAAGCCTGAGAAGCCTCTCCAGGGTAATTATGTTCTAGTCTTTTTCCTTCTCCTCCAGCAACAGCAGCAACAAAAACATGCTTTACCATGGGCTTTATGCTTTATGCATTTATTTCATATACTATTTACTGTTACTTTGTGTCCTTAGCTTTGCAGTCATTGTTAAAAGTTGTTTTCACCTATTAATGCAAGACAGGAAACCCACAGCTGCAAACGTAGCTTTACTACTACGAGAGAGTAATAGATTACCATGATTGCAGTGTTTTGGGACTTTAAGTCATAGGTATGTTTAAGACTAGTTATTAGCACGTTTGAGAACTTTTCCAAAATTGTAACTCTTTATTAAAACAGTCACAGAAAGGATTTTAATCAGACAGCAAGTTTTTTTTTTTTCTCAGAGCACCTTTACAAAGACAGAATTCAGCATTGAAAATGAACTCTCCTGAGATCTTGCATCCTAACCTCTCAGAACATGCTTCTCTCTGTGTTCCCCAGTGCAAAAATATGTTAATCCCAACGTGGGGAACTTTTAGAAGTTTCCTTCTCCCCTTATCTATGAAAAGTTTTTCAACATCAGTCTTTTAAAGGCAGCTCCTTCCATTCTCCATGTTTACTGCCTGTCACCCAGAAGTGATTTTAATGGTTGGAATTTAAGTTCCTAGAAGGAAATAATGGCTGGTGGGAAAGCTATCTTTGGACAGATGTCAACACCTATTTATATATAATGTTTAGTGCATCTACTGTAAATTGGGTCTTGCTTTGGCTTAAGAACTGTCTAAAACTTTGACTCTAGTTTATATATAAGTAGATCAGAGTTATCAGTGGTCCTGAGTGGAAAATCTAATCATGGAAAGAGTCATTACAGGGAGTAATTCTAAGAAACTGAGACTAGAGTCATAAAATAATTAATTATCCCTATGAATAAAACTTCCTACCGTAAGATTAGGCTAGTTCACTAGTTTGGCATTTAACAGGAAAAAAATACAACATCCATTCCTCAACTTTACAGAATGTAATTTGCCTTACTGCTGGTCTCGTCATATATAGGCATGGAAATATGTTAATATTCTATTTAGAAATTGACATATTACCTAAAGGAGGTCTAAATGTATTAAAATGTATTCACTAAACAACCCACTGGAATTAAAGAGCTTACAAAATAGGCTATTTCTTTAAAATAAAATTCCTATATGGGTAATTTCTAGATTGGTAATAGAGCAGAATACAGAATAAACTGTATTTCCTTGTGTAGAATATACAGTACACTTTGTCACCTAAAGTTTATTGCTGACTTACTGTATTTGATACTCTAATTAGATTCAGATAAACAGTAAACCTCTAAATGGAACTCTTTGGTGAATTTATGCAAGAAGCAGAATAATATGTACAACTTTCTGTGTGAGAATATTTACTTTAATATATCTACATCTGCATGTGTATGTACATCTGTCATCTATCTATGTTACAAGCACTAAGTATGGACCAGACACTATATTAACTGCTTTATTTGAAGTATTTCATTTAGTTCTTGCAAAGATTATTGAAGTGGGAATTTGAACCCAGATCTGACTTCAAAGCCCAGGCAATTTATCATTATGTTTTTAGGTGCAATCATTTTTCAACCCTATAAGCAGATGAGGGCTGTATTTTTTTACTGTAGCTTGAGCTCTGGGAAAGTATCTGAGACATGTTGCAAAGAGAACTCTTCCAGTTTGGCTTTGGGAAACAAATGCAGAAAAATGGTTCTCTTTATGATGGGTATAAGTGAATTAGGAATGCATATGATATTATGCTATCAGCCCCATTCTACTTTTGATTGCATTTTACATTCATCTCAGCCTACATGGAATATGGATAAAATCACAGGTTCCAATTTCCCACACTGACCTCAAGAAGCAATTTTGGAGTATGCTTTAGTTTGCTTACTTTACCACTTCTTAAAGCATCTCTAAAAGTGAACAGATCTATTTATTTCTAGACCTCTTCATGTGGAGAAACATGGGGGATCTTAAAAATATAAGTCTCTAGTAAATTATTGTCAAAGAAAAAAGTGTGGTTCATAAATAACCCAAACAAATAATAAGGCATTAATTTACTTTAATTTCTTTTAAAAAAAATTTGGGGGGGGTAATTAGATTTGTTTGTTTATTTATTTATTTTGAACAGAGGTACTGGGGATTGAACCCAGGACCTCATGCATGCTAGGCACACACTCTACCACTGAGCTATACCTTCCCCCCTGCTTTAATTTCTTAACATCATGATTATTAATATCATTGCAGGGACTAGGGAGAGATGGGTGAGGCACTCACCTCAGGCTTGAAACTTAAGGGATTTCCAAAAAGCTCAGAAATCAAGATAAAGAATATTTTAATGCAATATTATGAAAGATCAAAATTAATACAAAAATTCCATGATGAATAGAAGATCAAAATTTAAATAAAATTTTCAGTAGAATTTATTGTGCCAAAAAGGCTCTCAGAAAGGAGTTCTTCTGAGTCAGCCCTTTGCTTCCACATCAGAGTATTGTATTTGGTTCAGTGTTTTCCTAATCATCCTAGTACAAAGAGTGACAATTTTTATTCTCTGCAAAACAAGGCAATATTGCATACTTGCCTTAGTCCATTCAGGCTGCTATTACAGAATAGCATACACTAGGTGGCTTATAAACAACATACATTTATTTCTCACAATTCCGGAGGCTGGGAAGTCCAAGTACCAGGAGATTCCGTGTATGATGAGAGCTCACTTCCTGATTCATGGCCCCTTATCACTGTGTCCTCATGTGATCGAAGGGAAACTGTGTTAAGTTTCTTTTATAAAAGCACTAATCCCATTCATAAGGGTTCCACCCTCAGGATCCAAACATCTCCCAAAAACCCCATCTTCTAATACCAACACATTGGCATTAGGTTTCAACATATGAATTTTGGGGAGAAACAAATATTCGGTCTATAGCAATACTGTTTTTGAAATAGAGAAAAGAGTTGTGTGCAATATAGCCACCTTTGTACAACCATCATTTTGTGGGTTTCATGCTAAACTTTTTCCACATATACTTGTTTATATTTCTTTAATTATGGTCATTTATACCATTATTACAAGCACAACTGTATCTTTAAAAATACAGCTTGAATCAAATAAAAGTTACCTTTAATGCTTTTTTCTTCTAGTTTTATTGAGATATAATTGATATACAGCACTGTATTAAGTTTAAGGTGTACAGAATAATGATTTGAATTACATCATGAAATGATAACTTTATCTCATATAAATACAAAATAAAAGAAAAAGAAAAAATATTCCTTGTGAGATTAACTGTTAGAATATACTCTCTTAACTTTCATATGTAACATACCAGTGTTAATTATATTTATCAGGTTGTACGTTACATCCCTAGTACTTATTTATTTTATAACTGGAAGTTTGTACTTTTTGACTATCTTCATCCAATTCCATCTCCTTCCACATGCTCGCCTCTGATTGCTTTTTCTATGAGCTTGTTTATTTCTGAATCATAATTGACCTACACACTGAGTTCCTGGAACACAGCGTAGTGATTTGATATTTCTATATATTTCAAAATGGTCACCATAATAACTCTAGTTACTACCTGTCACCATACATGATATTACATTATTATTGACTATATTCCTTATATAGTACATTTCATTTCTGTGACTCATTTATTTTGTAACTGGAAGTCTATACTTCTTAATCTCCCTTACCTATTTGTCTCCTCCCCCTCCCCCCTCCCCTCTTACAGCCACCTGTTTGTTCTCTGTATCAATGACTCTGTTTCTGTTTTGTACCTTTAATGCTTTTGATATTTTTAAAAACTCTTATTTATCTACTAGTAATATATATGTTTATAAAAGCTTCTCATTTTTGAATGCTATTACTTCCTAGGAACTGTGTTCAGGGTCAGCTACATAATTCAGAGCCTGGTGCACAGTGTAAATGTGGAGTCCCTTATTCAAAAAGCAGAAAAAAATGCCGTGTCTTTTATCTGAGGTCTCTTGCTGCCAAACTGTTTTTCACAGCAGCTACACCATTTTATATTCTTACCAGCCAGATGTGAGTTCCAGTTTCTCCCCATCTTTGCCAGTGCTCTTTCCATTCTGGTATGTGTGAAGGAGTATCTCTTTGTGGCTTTGATTGATGTTTCCCTAAAGAATAATGGTATTGAGTATTCTTTCATGTGCTTATTGATCATTTGTAAGTTTTCTTTGGATAAATATCTATTCAAATCCTTTGCCCATTTATTTAGTTGGTTCTTTATATGTTCTGGACACAGGCCTCTTATCAGATGTATGATATATAAATATTTTCTCCCATTCCATAGGTTCTCTTTTCACTTTCTTGATACTGTCCTTTAAAACACAAAGGTTTTTGATTTTGAGGGAATAATTTATTTAAAAAAGTTTTTCTTTTGTTGATTATGCTTTTTTTCCCCAGATGACCAATCATTTTAATGAAACTAGTAACAAAATTCAGTTGTGCTTTTAGTGTTGTACCTAACAAGACTTCATTTAACCCAAGGGCACAAAGATTTACAGCTATATTTCTCCTAAGATCTTTTATAGTTTTAGCTCTTACATTCAGGGTTATGTTCCATTTTAAGCTAACTTTTTTATATGGTAAAAGGAAGGGGGCCAACTGCAGTCTTTCACATGTGACTATTCAGTTGTTTCTGCTTGATCATTTTTTTAAGCTTGATTTTGTAAATGTTGCTGTTATATCCAAGATATTTCAGTAAGGCATTTAAAAAAACTTTACCACAATATTCTACTTGAATGTAGAAGTGCTAACAGATGCTAAACCGGCCTCAAACTCATTTCCTCCCTCCAGTCTTTGAGTTATAGATTGATAAACAGATTTAAAGCCATGGCCAAAATGAGGTTGGCAGGGCAGAGGAAAGCAGCAAAAAATAGCTGAGCACAGCCATAGAAGCTTGGAAATGTAAAGTTAAATATCATAAGTTCTACATTCTTTAATTCAGCCTTCATTAAAAATTGAAACCAAAGTCAGAGTTTTAATAACAGAAGTCAGTGCAAGATCTAGAGATGTTGAGAATACTAGAAAACCTTTATCAGTCACATATTTTACAGATTTGAAGAATGAAAACATAAACCAGTGTGGATGTGAAAGTCCTCTCATCATATTTATACCTGTTCTTTATTTTATAAAACTGATTACTTTGCTTAACAATGAATCTCTCTAGATTCTTCTCTAACTTCATTTTTACCTGTCAAGTGTGTGTAGACTGATATTTGATTGTAACTTTATTTGTATGCCCGGCCCTCTATGGTAGTGAATGTGAATCTTATTACATGTTTCTTGTCCATTTATATTTCCTCTTTTGTGAGTTTCTTATCAATATAGGAAGCTTCTTAATGACTTACCACCAGTATGGATGATTACAAAAATTCTCCCAGAATCTAGTGTAGCTTTACTTTTCATTATTCCTTGAAATCACTGCCCAGGATTCTTTCTTTTCTGATGGTTTCATGGGTATTATTTTTAAAGAATAAAGATTATATTGATTTTGTAGAAATGATATATTCACATCATAAAAAATTCAAAAAAAAATACAGAAAAGTACAAAGAAGTAACCCAAACTCACTCTAAACCCTACCACCTTGAAATATCCATTATTAACATTTGGATACCAGAAGTGTTTCATGAATATTTTAAAACAAATTACCGATAGAAGTTTCCTGCTGCTTCAACTCACTGCCTTCTTCAGTGAAGTCATCAAAAAATTGTCAATTTGATGGTACAGAATGGACATAGGCTAATCCAAAGATTAATATGGCTTCTTTACAGTTTTAAAATAATATTTGTAATTTGTCTAATTAACAGCACACATCTAGGTAAAAAGTAAGCAGTAAGACATTTACAGCAACTTGGTGTCATGTAAGCAAAATATCTGAATGGGTATTTGCACTTGACTGTGTAGAACAGCCAGATAAATGCACTTGTAGAAAGATAGCATTCTTTTTGTTTGTTTGTTTGTTTGTGGGGGGAGGTAATCAGGTTTACTTATTTATTTTTTTGTTGGAGATACTAGGAATTGAGCCCAGGACCTTGTGCTTGCTAGGTAGGCACTGTACCGCTGAGCTATCCCCTCCCCCTGCATTCTTGAATATAGAATGTGTTTTTCTTTATTTCTATATGATCAAACTAATTACTTATCCCAGTGATAATTCAGTTTTAAAATGTATTCAAAGAGGGGCCTGTTGACTTCTAACAAGAAAATAATGTACTACAAATCATATTTTGTCCTATTGTATACTCTTCACTGGTTTGTAAAATTGTACATACAATCTCTCACAGAGGCACTGTTCAGTCTTAAAGTAGTTCCGCACATCAAATGAATTTTCTGGAAACCACTTGGTTATATTGTTCTCACTCCCAAGCAAAATAATTTATTATTAATAAAGCTGTGACTCAGCTTTTAAATGAATATATATTCAAAATCATATATATATGATTCTTATTGATTTCATGCTTAGGAACAAAAAGAATCATGATAATGGAAAAGTCCTTAAATATCCCTTACTGACGTTCAGATACTTTACACATAATGTCTTTCATCAATTTCAAGCTCAAAGTACCGCCTAGGAAAATGGAGCATTTGGTTAGTGAAGACCATGCTTACTTACAAATGTTATGCCTTTTATAGGTATAAAAGGGAGAACAAAAGACTCCTTTGTAGTCTCCTTACTGGCCTGGTTTCCTTTGAATGTTCTAGGTCTTGAAACTGGTAAAAATTATATTAAAGCAAGCTCAAATTACAAGTAGGAAAAGTTTCCTGTCACAGGAAAAATAGCAATCTCAAGCAATTTCTACTATTGTGTATTTAATAATAGTATCTACTTCATAGGATTGTGAGCATCAATTGAGATAATCCATATATAGCCTTTAGAATAGAACTCAGCACATAGTAAGAACTCCATAAACATTGGCTATAATTAGCCATCACTATAGAAATAAATTGGTCATTTCCTTTTGCAAAGTATTGGTTCTAACTAGGCAGGGACTTTTTGACTACTGGAGTAGGGGATAAAGTTCAATTTTGTATGCACACTCTTATTTTATAGTTGTCAACTAAATGGTTCACACAGTGCCTTTGTTGATTCTAAAGGTTATCTCTTTTTAGGATCCCAATTTCGCTTCCTGCCAGATTTTATGGTACCGACACAGAAGTGTACACAAGACTCTACTAAAGAATAGCAAGGAAAGGCCTTCAGTACAGGCAGGATAACTCAGTGTCTTCTCATGAAATGCCTTCTTCTCAAAAGGTAAAAAGCCAGACCCACTGTCTTCCCTGAAACATTTCACTCATTCCCATTTTCCTATCTTTTTTAATGTCGTTTGCCTTATCTGGAGTGGTCATACCTCTTCTTCTCATCCATCCACATTCAACCCAACTTTCTTTTTTCCCTTAATGGCTCAAATAAAATCGAAGTTTATTTTTTTTTGCTCAAAACAGATATTTCTGATTATTGGGCATTCCTCCTTCAACTGGTGATTCGGACTCAGGTTTCTGCCAGTTTGTGGCTCCACTGTCTGCCATCTTCAGAGTTTGACTTCCAAGATTTTCATCTGCATCAAGCCATGAAAGAGCTATTATTAAGAGGCAGAAGTGAGACTCAACCATAAATTCCTGTTAACCAGAGATAGAGTAAAACCTCTAATAAATAACTCTCATGTTTTTAAAGTGATATTCATAGCACATACAAAAGTACAAAAACTTTAATCAAACAGAGCTGGTTTTTAATCTGGACTCTGCCCTGTGCTGACTGTGTGACTTCACCACATCTATTTCTTCATCTCATTCATTTCACTTTAATTGTTTTAGGCCAGCTTCACCAATCAAATTAAAAGTTCCTTAAAGGCAAGGAGCATATCTTCTAATTGCTTTGTACCTTCCACATAGCCTAGCCCAAGGTAGATTTTCAATATCTATTGATTAAACTGTGTGACCTTGGACATTCTCATTCCTTAATAATAATTTTCGCTTTATAGTATTGCATACAGCTGTCATAAGGTAGAAAAATACATATATGCCTGTATATAGATAAGACTACCATGAGCTAAGCTAATTTGGAAATAGAAAGTTACATGTTGCCACATTTGTTTTAAGGATATTCTCCTGCTTGTGTTTTGTCTGGAAGGTAGTTTTCCTGAGTGATGAGGGCACCATGAATTACTTCGACCTCTGATACAATCTGAAAATTAGGCTCAACAATTTAAGGTCTTGTAAACACTTCTTAAAAGCTTGGTTTCATATTTTCTTGAATGATGGGTTACCACAGTAAAACTACTGCTAAAGAAACTATATCATGAAATTTTAATATCTCGTTCAATAGTTTGGTAGCTTTGGGCTATTGACATTCTAAGAACTACACTCATGTCCATTAAGAAAGTGATGAAATTTGAAACTGCTTTTTCCTTTTCACAACATGTAGCAATTTAAATCTGGTATATCAGACTTGTAATAAACCACACTCATTTTCATCATTTTCTTCCTCTGTATAACTAAACTTCTCAGAAATAGTTTTTAAAATTTCTGCCATCTTTGTTTCTAATAAAAAAAAATCCACTATCCATTTGTTTTAAGAGTTGTACAAAGACCTCCACTCTATTGAAGAATAAAACTTTCACACGGTGGAGTTACATATACTTTCAATTTTCTTCCAGGTCTTTGCTTTAGCTATTATTTAATACATTATTCAAGAATCAAAGCACTGGATAGGTTGCTTTATGTGAACCATTAAGCTATACATTAAATATTTATTAGAGGAAAAATAAATCAGGAGATACTGTCATTTTTCTAGAATTACAGTTTAATACAAACTCAATTTAGTCCACAATCATAAAAACTATTAGAAATTCAATTGCCTTATGTGCATATTTTAGAAAATATTCTCTCGAGTATGACTTTTAAAGGGAGGAACGTTTTCTCTTTTATGTGAGTTAAGATCTCAGAATGTTCAGGGTCAAACCTTTGTGAACTTTTAGTTAAGCACAGTAATATCATTTTTGATATTGGAAACTGAGACTCCAAATGATAAAATGACGTATCCAAGATTACACAGCTTCATAGTTGTAAAGCTGAGACTAGAATCTGTGTGTTTTAATTCCTTTTCTTGTGCTCCTTCTACTACATAATATAGAAAAATTAAATTGAAGTGAATTAAAGCCCTTATCATTATAACTTCCCCAATAGTCCCATTTTTGCTCTTTGGAGCAAGACAAAGTTAAATGTTTCTTCTTCTACATACAATTGCTCATACAGCTAAAAATTGATGGTATATTTCTTCTCCCTGTATTTAATCTGACTACTTCATCTCCTTGGTTAGTTTCTTCTGGGCAGTCTCTAATTTGTCAAAATCTCTCCCAAACTGAACACACATAAACATAGATGTGGTATGGATCTGAACCTTCTTAATTTCCTCTCATGCTGAGATTTTCTTCATTCTACAATAAGATTTTAAAATAGGTTTTATTATTGTCATCTCCATTTTATGTGTGAGAAGATAGAGATTGAGAGATGTTAATGCTTAGTTAACTTGCATTTAAGCATGCGTGATCCTTGTATATTGTTCTAGCACAGCCCTAAAACTCCCTAAAAATCAGTTGATCAACTTTTATTTATTAAGCATGTAATTAGATACTGCTGTATATACAAGGAAGTATACACTGCCTCCCCCACCCCACTGCCTTCAAGGAAGTTACATTCTCAATGAAGTTGTATAAAACATATAGATACAAAAAGATCCCTTAGAATGGAATATAATATAAATGGCAAAAATTATGATAGTGGTTTAGAGGAAGGAAAAAAACAGGATGAAAAAAAACCCTCGCATTTTAACATTTATTGTATATTTATCATGTGCCAGATGTTGCGTTGTCTATTTTTTTCATAGAAAATATAAATTCTTACAAAACCACAATGATGTAGGCACTGCCCATTTCATTTCAATGTAAGAAAGTTGATTTTGAGACTCAGAGGGAGACTGGAATAAAAAAGGCAAGAGATTGTACAAGGTGCAAGGTGTATTTGTTAGGTACAGAATTAAATAGTATAACTGGAGGGAGTTCATGTTGGGGAATAGCTGGAGATAAAATTGCAATCCATAGTAAGTTAAAGAGTTGAATTTCAAATATGTCATTCCGAAAAGATTGGAAACAATTAGTTTCAATGTCTTATGCTCTAATACTTCAGTACGTCTGAGTTTGATAAAGACAAGAATCTTGCACCTCTGCTCTGGGCAATTTTCAATTTGGGTGGTGAAGGCAACGGGGAAAAGGAAGAGTGTTGAAATGTCCAAAAAGAGACTTGTTTTACGTGACCAGCTTGAGTACTGGGGCTCTTTCTCTCTAAGCTCACCTTTCTCTCCAGCTTGTCAAAGTATTTCCCATTTCATCATTATAGAATCATTCTCTTGCGTTAAAGCATTGTACCTAACATGTTATTCTAAAATTTTACCTTAAAATGCAGTCATTTTGAACACGCACATCATAAATCAGCCATTAGCTTGTTAGTATGAATTCTGTTCTTAGATTATCTAACATCTATAGAAATGTCCTCCTATATGAGAGCCACATATAATTTCCTTAAACTTTAATTTTAAATTATTTAAAATTAAGGAAAATTACAAATTTAGCCCCTCAGTCACACTAGCCCCATTTTAAGTGCTCAATTGGCATGTGGCTATTAGCTACCATACTGGACAGTGCAGACAGAGGATGTTTACATAACTGGAGAAAAGCTCTATTGAACAGTGCTGTTCTGTAGTAATGTTTTGGGAGCAACAGAAAGTTGGAAAGGATCAGAGACCTGGGATACATCCTGAGAACAACAGATCTGGGTGGGGTTCTGCTGTAAAGGATCCTAAATTCTGGGTTAAAATAAGGTAGTTTAATGTACTGATCATGATTACACTCTTCTCTGGTCATGATCACATCCTTAACTAGGTCACCATGTAAAACCTGTATCTCCAAAAGGCCATTGTAACTACCATTAAAATTAAGATAACATTCTTTCACTTCAAAAAGTTATCTTTTTTTCCCTTTACAATCAGTCTTCTCCTTCTCCATCCCCAGCTTCTGACAACCGTTGATCTGATATCTTTCCCTATAGTTTTGCCTTTTTTTTCAGAATATTGTATAAATGGAATCATGTAGACATAGCTTTTTTTGTCTGGCGTATTTTACCTAGTGTAATATTTTTGAGATTCATCTTTGCTGTTGCCAAGTAATATTCCATTGTATGAATGCATCACAATTAGTTTATTCATTTACCAGGTGTTCTACATCTAGGTTATTTCTTGTACCATAGAGTTTCATCCTTGTCTCTATATTCTTTTCAGTACATATGTTCATTCTTGATTATTATATTAGTACTAACGGTGTTAAATATTTTAACCTTTACAATACTGATTCCACAAACTCCATGACCAATCCAGATTGATCTCCTTAGCTACACACACCATATAGGCACTTCAACTCTTGTCCAAAATCGAATTTATCATCTGTTTTATACAATCATCTGCCTAAGCTACTCTCACCCTTATCTCAGCCTGCCATCTACCCAGTTACTCAAAGTTGGAACCTGAGATTTAGCATAGATTCCTCATGTCAATTAATGATGAAACCGTCGATTGAGTGTATCTCTTTTGCATTTGACACAGTTTGGAGATTGAGCCACTCCAATTTTTTAAGTGATATACAAGTGGCAAGGACCTCCATTATTGGGAATACTTTTCCTGAAGTGATCATAAGGAATGTAAGTAAATGAGCAGATTGGGTTATATGCTGGTCAGTTGCATAGGGTGAATAGAGACTGTTATTACTTCAATCCTGAATTGTAAACTCAAGGATATAAAATTCCTAGGCTTCAATAGAAGGACTTCAAAAGTCCTTCAACAGAACTTTTATCTGATCATATAATCTTCTGAACTTTAGAATATGTTTGAATCTGGCTACAGTTATTAGTGTTTGCCAAATATGTTTGTCTCTCCATCTTCTGCACACATGGTAAGATTGCACTTCCTGGCCTTCTTGCATTTGGGTGCCAATGATTTTGAGTCAAAGAGACATATGTCACTTTGATGAAAAAATGTTTAATAATTGGTCAGGATTCTCCAGTGCTGTCTGTTTCCCTTTGGTATGGTGACTAACAGTGTTATGATGGCTGCTCTGTCAGCCTGGGATCTTTAGTGACTATGATGATCAGAGACCCTGTGAGGATCTGTAGTGAACCTGTAGAATGAGTGAGAAATAAAGCTTTATTGTTTTAAATTACTTAGGTTGGGGATTATTTGTTGCTGTGTTATATAATGTTGTCTATTCTGATTGGTACATGTTCTCTTTTCCATACTTACTTCTGTTCTCTCTGAGGCCAAGTCATATCAGTTACAGCGAGGACCCCAAATATTATTATTATTATTATTTAAAAACATTGATGACAAGATGGTTGAAAAAATAGAAAATAGTTAATAAATTTAAAAAATATATTGTAAAAATCTCCCCATAGAAGGTATATGATAACCATAATAATGATAATAATGACAGGTAATATTCAGTGAAATTTACCATGTGATAGAAGCTGTGCTAAACACTTCACATGCATTATGTTATTTCATTCTCACGACAACCTTATCAGAGATGATGATGATGATGATTATCACTTTATAGAGGAAAAAACTGGGCACATACAATTTAAATGACTTGTCCGAAGACACACATCAGGACATTTCAAAAGTTTAAAATTGAAAATCAGGCCCATGGGTCTACAACAGGAAGAACTCACAAGGTTTCTAGGGGATTACAGATATTGCTGTGATTGTACAATATAAACAATTTTGTATTCGAAGATTAGGCCTTCTGCACAAAAGATGGAAAATTAAATGCAAAAAAACCTATTCAAGGACATCCAGATTCATTACATAATTACCACTGAAATTGCACAGCACCTCATAAAGGGGGAGTTTTGCTATTAACAGTTTAGAGAAAGCGCAAGGATATGTGCAAATTCAGCATTTTAATGGCGTTCTTTTAAAAAAACTTTTTTTTTTTTTTGCAAAACATTACGTCAGTGAGACAAGTTCTTATGACTGTGTTATACCTGGTCTTTTAATTTACAAAATATCCCATCCAACCTGCTGCTTCTGTGAACATTTTAATATGACCAATATAATTCGTGTATTTCATTACTTCCCAATATAATAAGGCAGATTCTTTTAAACTGTAAACAAATTCATAAAGTGTCATTATTTCAGAAGTACCATTAACTCACTTCATTGTAGTTTGAATCTTATACTGTTAGCAATAGGGAACCATTGAAGGATGGAGGCCTACACTAAGGCAGAGGTGCTTTGGACAGAAAGGAGGAGACATATTTGATATGCATTGGGAGTTAGACTTGATAAGACCTAGGACACAGAACAGGGAAGATTGGGTTGAAGGGAAAGATTGGCCCAGAGTATGTCTTCCTGCCCACGCCCAGTAAGCCCAAACTGAACACCGTTATGGGGATCTTGAGGCAACCAAAGAATAGGGTAAGAACATCTGGTACATACAGGCCCGGGATGATTTATACCTGTAAAGGTTGGGGCTAGTGATGTAAGGTAGGAGTAGAGTACTAAGAGGAAACTGGGAGGCTGATTTCACAAGTTTTCATAGGATCAGTTTCATGGTTAGGTCTCAAGTAGAGCAACTTGCTTGTTTGTCAGCAGGTAGGTTTTACTACACAGAGGTAGCACAATTCATGGTAAAACAGAAGGTTCCTTATATGTACCACAACTTCAAATGGCACAAATGAACTTATTTACAAAATGGAAAGAGACTCACAGGCATAGAAAACAAACTTATGGTTACCAAAGGGGGGAAAGCAGAGGTGTGGAGGGATAAGTTAGGAGTTTAGGATTAGCAGATACACACTGCTATATATAAAACAGATAACCAACAAGGTCCTACTATATAGTACAAGGAAGACATATTCAATATCTTGTAATAGCCTATAATGAAAAAGAATATGAAAAAGAATATATATATGTATAACTGAATCACTATGCTGTGCACCAGAAGCTAACACAACATTGTAACAACTATACTTCAATTAAAAAATATTAAATCGAATATATGAATGTATATGCATGATTGGGACATTGTGCTGTACACCAGAGATTGACACATTGTAATTGATTGTACTTTAATTTTTAAAAAATTAAAATAAAAAAAAACAAACCAAAAAACCCCAGGAAGTTCCTCTCAATGTCTTGCTCCTGTCAGTTAACTTTCCCATTTACACTGATTGTACATCCTAGTGTGCCATTTCCTGGCTTATCTGTCAATCTCAGTCACATGGCTTCCTGGTTGGACATCTTCATGCCTATCATCTATCCAAACACCCAATTTCTCTCACGTACCTCTACTCTCTGCTCCCTTGCCTTCTTTGCTGCTGTGATGAAACAAGCTAGTTGAACTAATTCATGCTGGCATCATGACCCAAATACCGTCTGGACTGCTCAACTCTGAAAATAATTTTTATATTTATGCTATGAAAGAAAATGTGTATTCCAAATGCAGCAAGTTATGTCTTCACATTTTCTCCCCCAAACAAATCATGCTTTTAAATGCCTTTTCCTTCTAATGCTAGTGTCTTTTTTTCTGCTGTGAAATTCCTTCTTATCTTGTAAATAACTACTCATCTTTCAGTAGCCAATTCCATTGTCACCTCTTCCTTGAAACCTGTTTTGATTTTCTCTAGGCAGAATGCATTGTTCTTAACCTGTGCTTATAACACCCTGTACATTCCTCTGAATACCTTAGAATCCAGAAAATTGCCTGGTACAGGCCCAGTTAATCTCTCTGTCTCTCTCTCATTTGTCACACACACACACACACACACACACACTCACACATACACACACAATTATGTGCCCAATTCAAGGGTGCACAGCACAGAAAGAAAAAAAATAACTTCGGTAACTCATTCAGTTTAGTCAGGAATCCAGCCTCGCTTTATTTATTTATTTATTCATCTCAGATACATGAAGCTTTAGACACTGGGAACCTTATTCTTTGTTAGATTTTTCTCCATTCCCTGTCTCCAGCTTCCGAACCTGGCCCATATTAGTAAGTGTTAATCTTCATTTCATGCACGTGTATTTATAGCATAGTCAAATCAATAGCCATTCATCTTCATATGCCAATTCTACAAATCTCTTGGTTTATATGGCCATGCAAAATTTACAAGGCACTCTCTTAACATATAGCTTACTTCTTTTTCCCATACCATGTTTTATAATTTGTATAATTTGCCAATATCAGAAAGCTGTGTCACTAAATAGCTTACTCAGTGTGAAATTAGAATACATTTTTCTTTAACTGTCTGTTTGCCTCTTTTTTTTCCCTCAAAATAATATTCAGCATATGCCCTATCCTCTGGATAAATCAATAAGCAAACTGACAAAACAAGACAAAACTTGAATAGTGATGAAAGTGATGTTCTTAGTGTTTTCATATTGAAAGACACGTTGCTATGGAAACTACTTTCTTTGTTTCTATTCATGACAAAAATCGGTTCAACAATATGGGGGTATTATATGTCTTGGCATTATGAGGAAAAGGGCAAGTGTGTGTTTTCGAAAGTCAGATATCGAAGGGAGAAAAATATGTTAGCATACTCCTCTAACTAGTTAGCTGTCCCATTTGGCATGAGTGTGCTTATGGTAGACAGTTTCATGATGTTATTTGGTAAGATAATGCAAGAGAAATATCTAGCTTGAAGAGCATTAGGATTTATATTACTTAATGGAAGGCTTCCTTTTTTGATGTATTAGGATAGAACTTAGAGAAGACAAGTTAGAAATAAAGGAGAACTTAGAAGTGATTATGTAATACAGTATGCGTCTATCTTTGTCTTGCGTACTACGCCGTGTCAGTTCATTCACCACCAAATACGTGAAAGAAAAAAATGAAAACAAAATAATTCATCTAGATTTTGATGTCAGGTAGAAAGAACTTGCTATGCTTAAGCTGCTCATGATTTGCAATGTTGCTTTCCAGCTTACAGCCCTTGGTCCCTATGACAGAGAGCAATTAACATTGTCACTAGTAGCTTTTCTTCCCTTGGAGCCACTCCCCCTTCTTGTAAGATTCAACATGTTCTACAACTCTGACTAGCCTTCTTCTCCTAAGAGAGTTAGATTTCTAGATATTAATTATAGGAGGAAGAAAGTCCCCGTGCCCTCTGCACATAGAACGAAGTACCCATTTGTAGAACCTTAAGTTAAATTCAGTAATGCATTCCTGTAGAGACCCAAAGTTTTTGAAGGTAATGAAGACAGTGTTCTAGTTCCATAAGAAAAAACTTTTTGAAAAGGGATGAAGTTCTCTTTAAAGTACTGGAGTGCCAGAGAAAAGGTGGGGTCAACAGAAAAAAGGTGGAGGCAAACGAATGGTCTCTTTACTCTGAGAATAAAAGTAGATCAGCATTGGCCATTCAGAGAACCTTCTCCATAACAGCGTATTCAGGGCTGCTAGACCACCTTTGCCTGACACATTCCGAGCCCTGGGACCAGAGTCCTATTTCTCATTCGCCTCATCTTATTCGCAGCCTACGTTGGACATTTCCCTCCAGCCATCAACAACTTCTGAATTAATTCTGCTGCCTTCATCAGTGCCCTTCCTGACTCACCAGTTGAAGATTTAAAGTAGTGAGGCTCTCCATCGGATATACCCTTGAATTATTCTTTACTTGTCTCTAGACTCCTGTCTTCAACCATTTCTATCCTAAGATCTCTGAACTGGGAAACCAGTCACTAGGCTAAACAAAGAAAAAGAAAAAAAAAAAGAAACAGAGAAACAATAAACAACAGTATCAACAAAAATTATCAGTTCTAATACATTGGATAATTTGTACCTAAAAGAACCAAAAAGGCCAGATTTCTGAACCCAGCATTTTCTATGTTACTGATACCCGAAGAAGTTTCTGATAACATTCTGTACACCACTTTTACTGTTTCTGGGTTTAGAATAATCAAAAAGACACCTTTCTTAACTGGACATTACCTTTCCATTAAAGAAAACGCTAAATGAAAAGTTGAAGTGGAGTGGTAGACAAACAGTAGTAGACAAAATGTTACTTCTGCAACATTAATGGTGCCCTTTTCAGGTGTGTAAATATTGTTGTCAGCAGTGCCTTGACCCAAATATGGTCATGCACTGACACGGTGCTATCATTTTGGCTATGCAAACATACCTGAATTGTGCCTTTTTAAAAAGATATAATTCACATGGCAGGAGGGAGGGTGTAGTTCAGTAGTAGAGTGCGTGCCTAGCATGCATGAGGTCCTGGGTTCAATCCCCAGTACCTCCATTAAAAATACATAAATAAATAAATAAATAAATACATACATACATACATACATACATACATACATACATACATACATACTTAAAATGGTGTACAGTTGTCACCACTATCTAATTAGAGAACAGTCTTCTCATCCAAAATAGAGACACCTTGTCTGTTAGTAGTGTCTCCTCTCCCTCTCCTCTCCCTCCCAGCCCGTGGAAACCACTAGTCTACTTTCTATCCCTGTGTGTTTGTCTTTTTCAAATATTTCATGTAAAAAGATTCGTACAGTATGTAATCTTTTGAGTCTAGTTTCTTTCATTTGAAATTTTGTTTTCAAGTTTCATTCATGCTGTAGTATATATCAATACTTTTTATTTCCTTTTAATGGCACAATAATATACCATTTTATGGTTACACCACATTTAATTTAGCCAGTCATCACTGGATGGACATTTAGGTTGTTTCCATGTTTTGGCTGTTTTGACTAATGTCTATGAATGTTCGTGTACAGGATATGTGTAAACATATATTTTCAGTTCTCTTTGGTATATATATAGATATATCTATGTATATATCTCTATATATATATCTCAAAGCTGGGTCACATGATATGTCTTTGTTTGACTTATACAGGAGCTGCTCAACATTATTCCGTAGTGGATACAACATTTTGCAATCACAACAGAAGTGTATGAGGGTTCTCATTTTTTCACATCCTTGCCAAAACTTGTTATTTTCAATTTTTAAACTTATAGCCATCATAGTGGGCATGAAGTGGTATCTCATTGTAGTTTTGATGTAAATATCCTTGATGACTAATGATGTTGAGAATCTTTTCCTGTGCTTATTGGCTATTTGTATAAATTGTTTGGAGAAATGTTTATTAAATCATTTGCCCCATTTTATAATTTGATTATCTTTTTATTGTTGAGTTGTAAGAGCTCTTTATACATTCTGGAATGTAGATCCTTATCAGATATTTAATTTTCACATATTTTCTGCCATTCTATGGGTTGTCATTTTAATGTTTTGATAGTGTATTTTGATGCATAAAAGTTTTTAATTTTGATAAAATCTAATTTAGCATTTTTTTTTGTTTTGTTGCTTGTGGTTTAGGTATCATATGTTAGAATACATTGCCTAATACAAGATAAAGAAGATTTACCACTATTCTTCCCCACAAGTTTTACAGCTTTAGCTCTTACATTTAGATCTGTGATCCATTTTGAGTTAATGTTTATGTACAATGTGAAGTAAAAGAACAAGTTCATACTTATCCATGTGAATATCTAATTATTCCAATAATATTTATGGAAAAGACTGAATCATTTCCTATTGAATGGTCTTGGCACCCTTTTAAAAAATCACTTGACCCAGATATATGGGTTTATTTCTGAACTTCCAATTATATTCTATTGATCTATATGCTTATCCTTCTTTATGCCAGTGCCACACTGTCTTGATTACTGTACCTTTGTAGTAAGTTTTAAAATTGAGAAACATGAATCCTCCAGTTTTGATGTTCTTTTTCAAGATTGTTTTTTGTTATAGTAGCTCCTTTGCATTTCCACATGAACCTAGGGAACAATTTTTAAATTTTGGTAAAAATACCAATTGGAATTTAGATACAGATTACATAGAATCTGTAGATCAATTTGGGGAATATTCCAGCTTAATATTAAGTTTTCTAACCCAGAAACACAGTGTATATTTGTATTTACTTAGGTTTTCTCCAGTTTATTTCAATACTGTTTTATAGTTTTCTTCTCCTTCTATGACTTCCATGTCACATATTTTGATTTGCTTGATGAGGTCCCATAAGTCCCTTAAGTTTTCTTCACTGTTTTTCATTCTTCATTGTTGCTGTTGCTGTTCTTGGATAATTTCCAATGATTTTTCTTTCCATTCATTGATCCTTTCTTTTGCTTGATCTAGTTTACTGTTGAATGAATTTGTCAGTTCAGTTATTTTACTGTTTAGGTCTGAGATTTTATTACTTTTTAAATATTTTCTATCACTTTGTTGAAATTCTTTGTTCCTTCATGTTCTTCTGATTTTTTTGAGCATCTTTTTTCTTTTCTTTTTTTGCAGCTAAATAATATAGCACTATGTTTCACTTTTTTTTTTATGTTTGTTCACGTTTAAAAAATTAAAAAAAAATTTTTATTGAGTAATAGTCATTTTACAATGTTGTGTCAAATTCCAGTGTAGAACACAATTTTTCAGTTATACATGAATATACATATATTCATTGTCACATTTTTTTTTTTGCTGTGAGCTACCACAAGATCTTGTATATATTTCCCTGTGCTATACCGTATAATCTTGTTTATCTATTCTACATTTTTAAATCCCAGTCTGTCCCTTCCCACCCCCCGCCCCCTTGGCAACCACAAGTCTGTATTCTATGTCTATGAGTCTGTTTCTGTTTTGTATTTATGTTTTTTTTTTTTTTTTAGATTCCTCATATGAGCAATCTCATATGGTATTTTTCTTTCTCTTTCGGGCTTACTTCACTTAGAATGACTTTCTCCAGGAGCATCCATGTTGCTGCAAATGGCGTTATGTTGTCGGTTTTTGTGGCTGAATAGTATTCCACTGTATAAATATACCACATCTTCTTTACTCAGTCATCTGTTGATGGACATTTAAGCTGTTTCCATGTTTTGGCTATTGTAAACAGTGCTGCTATGAACATTGGGGTGCAGGTATCATTTTGAAGTAGGGTTCCTTCTGGATATATGCCCAGGAGCGGGATTCCTGGGTCATATGGTAAGTCTATTCCTAGTCTTTTGAGGAATCTCCACACTGTTTTCCACAGTGGCTGCACCAAACTGCATTCCCACCAGCAGTGTAGGAGGGTTCCCCTTTCTCCACAGCCTCTCCAGCATTTGTCATTTCTGGATTTTTGAATGATGGCCATTCTGACTGGTGTGAGGTGATACCTCATTGTAGTTTTGATTTGCATTTCTCTGATAATTAGTGATATGGAGCATTTTTTCATGTGCCTATTGATCATTTGTATGTCTTCCTTGGAGAATTGCTTGTTTAGGTCTTCTGCCCATTTTTGGATTGGGTTGTTTGTTTTTTACTTTTTGAGTCGTATGAGCTGCTTATGTATTCTGGAGATCAAGCCTTTGTCGGTTTCGTTTGCAAAAGTTTTCTCCCATTCCGTAGGTTTTCTTCTTGTTTTATTTCTGGTTTCCTTTGCTCTGCAGAAGCTTGTAAGTTTCATTAGGTCCCATTTGTTTATTCTTGCTTTTATTTCTGTTGCTCGGGTAGACTGTCCTAGGAGAACATTTTTGAGATGTATGTAAGATCATGTTTTGCCTATATTTTGTTCTAGGAGGTTTATTGTATCTTGTCTCATGTTAAAGTCTTTGATCAATTTTGAGTTTATTTTTGTGTATGGTGTAAGGGAGTGTTCTAGCTTCATTAATTTACATGCTGCTGTCCAGTTTTCCCAACACCATTTGCTGAAGAGACTGTCTTTATTCCGTTGTATATTCTTGCCTCCTTTGTCAAAGATTAGTTGACCAAAAGTTTGTGGGTTCATTTCTGGGCTCTCTATTCTGTTCCATTGGTCTATATGTCTGTTTTTGTACCAATACCATGCTGTCTTGATGACTGTAGCTCTATAGTATTGTCTGAAGTCTGGGAGAGTTATTCCTCCAGCCTCTTTCTTTCTCTTCAGTAATGCTTTGGGAATTCTATGTCTTTGATGGTTCCATATAAGTTTTATTATGATTTGTTCTAGTTCTGTGAAATATGTCCTGGGTAATTGGATAGGGATTGCATTAAATCTGTAGATTGCCTTGGGCAGTGTGACCATTTTAACAATATTGATTCTTCCAATCCAGGAGCATGGGATAGCTTTCCATTTTTAAAGTCTTCTTTAATTTCCTTCATCAATGGTTTATAGTTTTCTGTGTATAAGGCTTTCACCTCCTTGGTCAGATTTACTCCCAGGTATTTAAAGAAACAATCCCCTTTAAAATAGCACCCAAAGTAATTTAGTAGCTATTCTGATTTATTTTTTCAAAGATTCTATTTTTGTCATTTGTGGTCACAGAAGTCTCTCTTCCATTTTGTCAATGGTTATACAATGACAATGCAGAGATTTCTTAATATGTGGGTCCAAAAAAGAAAAGAAAACAAACAAACAAAAAGCAAACTCTCCCATACTTTGCAGATTAGCTCTGAGATAGTATACTGTTTTCATACCTAGCCACCCCTACCCTAGGTTTTCCATTTTCTTTCCTTTTGTCCTCCTCTCAAGACAACAAACTGGTTCTTACTATTGTCATCCAATAGTGTATAATTCTTTTATAGCAAATATTTGATGGCACTGATTTTGATATATTATGTTTTACATTATGTCCTTGCCTTAAATCTGACAGCACAACACAGAATGTAGCTCACATAGTCTAAATGTCAGAAGTTAGTACAACATCCCAAGTTCCTTTGTGAGAGTTGATCAATGACTGTATTAATTTTCTACTGTTTCTAAAATAAATTTCCAGTAACTTAATTATTTAAGCAATACATTTTATCTTATAACTCAGTAGATCATAAATCCAACATGATCTGATTGTGCTAAAGTCAAGATTTTGGCACAGCTGCTTTCTGGAGGCTCTAGGGAAAAATCTGTTTCCTTATTTTTTCCAGCTTCTTGAGGTCCAGGCATTCTTTGGCTTATGGCCCCCTTATTGTCAGAGCCAGCAACCTTAAATCTCTCTGTGAAACCTCTTCTATTATCATACCTGTTTCGACTACAGCCAGGAATTTGCTTATCTGATTAGATTGTTTCTACCTGGCTAATACAGTATAATCTCCCCATCTAAAGGTTTGTAACCTTAACAACATCTACAAAGTCCCTTTTGCCATGTAAGGGAACATACTCACAGGTTCTAGGAATTAGGGTGCGTGCATCTCTGGGAAAACATTATTCTGCCCATCACGGTGCTTTCACTGTGATTATTTTGCAACCCAGCCCCCACCCATTACCCTCTGCAAAGTGTATATACAAGCAGCTTTACTTAGATGAGATTTTGGTTTTTTGATCGGGTTCTAGGGCCTCTCCTATAACCTCTTGGTCCTTTAAATATAGACAATAACATCTCTCCATTTTGGTTTAATTTCCCAATACTGTATATCAAGTCCTCCAGCTCTTCATATTTAATTTTCATCTTCTCTGTTAATTAGTTTCCATAGAAAGTTAAACAAATAGATTATTTGATTACTAGTGGACTTTTATATTTTCTTCATAGAATCACTGCCATTTATTATATGACTAGTATTTTGAGTGAAAGTGTATAGTAGGTTCTCAGACTTAATTTTAGAATTTCAATTTACAATTGTTTATAATGTAGGAATTATGCATTAAAAATCACGACTACATAAACAACTTCTGTATTTATTATTTCACTCTCTAGATTAATAATCCCTTCCAGATTTCAAATAAAGTGAAATGTAAGAATATTTGAGATTAGCATCTACACCTATAATTCCTTGGAATGAATTTTGCTATGCTGTTGTCATTCTCTTGTTATGAATGATTAGTCTGGATGATATTAAGTTTTGAGGGCCAAAACAAAGTGATCCAGAAGTTTTATGTAGATTATTTTTATAATTAGCCATGCAGTTTTCTTGGCACCAGAAAAAACAAAGCAGAAAACTGTATTTCTATTGTTCTGAAAAATATTTTTATTTTCCTATTTGTTTATTTTGCTCTTCTTTTCACTTTTCATAACATTATGGATTTAGATCCCAAAGCTATACATTTTGAAAAAGTTTAAGTTTATAATTTTATTAATTAATATTTTACTCAGTGAGTTTAATTAGAAAATTTACATGCAATTTAAGTAGAAAAACAGTAATACAGTTGTAAATTATGTTTTTTGAAAAGTTGAGATCATGCTTTGAACTTATGGAAGATTGGAACTAGTAAAATACAAAGGATTTGCCACAAGTGGAATTAATTAATGGTGTAGTGAGAATGGAATGATCTGGTTCTGCAGTCATGACTTTTTTTAGACTAAGATACATTGAAAAGCAGACTGTTTTATTTTATTTGTGTATGTATGGGCAAATTTATGTTTTCAATAGAATATAAATTTTATTGTTTTTATTTTTTACAAAGTCTTAACATAAGGTTAGTGTGGACAAAAACAGTATTTTCCAATCATTGGTTGTTTAAGAGCTATCTTCATCATATTTTCCATTTCCTACCCTACCTCTGCTATTATTTATACATTAAAAATTGATTCATTGTTAAAGTCTTATATTTTGGCTAGTTATATACTTTCTAATATATTTTTAAAATTAAAAATTTTTTTTATTACAAAAATGTTTGCTTAGGTATTTGCTAAAATAATCTCACATATTCACAGTGTTAAAGGACCACTTAGTCCTTTAAATGGAGACACTGTCAGTAGTCAGCCACTCTCCCCCAACCTTGGTTTAGTTCACAAATACTATGGTGTCTGTTGAGAAGAATCAAGCAAAATACTCTGTAGAGGGAACTAGGGTGTAATCTTTATGCAAGCTGGAAAGATTTTCTGAGATCAATGAGACTGGTGATTTTTAAAGCCTGTTTGTTAAATTGTAAACTTGTTCATCAAATCAAATCTTCGACAAACCTCAGTATATAAAAGCAATAATACCTTGAGTTGTTTGAGCTGAACCTGGTTATTTATTGAGTAGCTACTATGTGTCAGGTACTGTGCTCAGCACTTTACAAATGCTGTCCCATTTAATCTTACAAGATCCCAATGAGGCAAGCACTATTATTTGAGGAAACTGAAGTTTAGAATGAATACTCTGTCCCAGGTCAATGCCAGCCATTTTCTTATTTGCTCCAATGTGCTGTGTTTTATTACACACTGATCTTGGTACCCAGGAGAGTGCTGAAGACTTTACTATTTAAATCACAACCAAAAGAAAGCTAAGGGTGAGGGTGGGAATAGCTCAGTGGTAGAGCAAATGCTTAGCATGCACAAGGTCCTGGGTTCAGTCCCCAGTACCTCCATTAAAAAAAAAAAAAAAAAGAAAGCTAAGAAAACAGTCTTCTATGATTTGCAGGAAGATGAGCCCACTTGGACCTGAATATTTTGGATTTAAGGGAGTCTAGAATTGGTAAGGGAAATCAGCCTAGGCAACACCTTGGAGCTAGCTGGCAATACTACTGCTAATGAAACCAAAGTCGTAGTTGCTGGTTTCTGTGTATGAAGGCACCCAGCTGGCCTTTCCTGCAGGTTGTAACTTCTCTAAGTCATGAAAGCCTTAAGGAGACCAATAGTCTGTTCTTATATACTCATGTAAGGTAGTGAATTGCGCTAATCATTTGTCAGTGTGCATTTTCTGTCCCACCACCTTTTATCTCTTGAGATTTCCGAATAATGTCACCATTTGAATAGTTTGAGGAAATACCTTTCACAGCTTCATCTTCATTCCCCTTCAGTATGGCACAAAGTGGTGTTGAATGAAAAAAGAAGCCACAGAATACATTCATTCAAAAGGACACTCCTTGCTACAGTAAGGAGTATAGTCAGGCACGGTCACATATGCAGGATGATGTGAAGGGTAGTCTAGGAGTCCCTCAGCCCTAAATGAATGTTCCCATTCAAATGCTGTTATGACTTAAATTCCACCATTAGAGATTTAATATTTTGAAAATTTTCTTTTTGTATCCCTTTGAATATGTCAGTGAATCTGATAATAATACAGTAATTCATTAACTTTTCTCCTCATAGTGCTACAGGTTAAAAAAAAAAAGGAAGGCTAGTTATATCAAAGACAAACTGCCTTAATTGAAATTTTAGCTATAGCCAATTCTGTACCTTAAACTGTTTGATTCATGTCTCCCATGTTTGTAACAGTGTTTTATTTTGTTTTTTCTCTTTCCATGTATGAAATGTATGTTTTTTACTCTACCCATCTTCTTTTTGCTCAGTTAAAACTGAGATGATTAGATTTTCCCTTCCACCTAATAAAAGAATTTTAGAAAATCAAGATGAACTCAAAAATACATGCTAGTTTGCTAAATTCAACTGTTTTCTTGACAAAATATTTTACTTTCCTTCAAAAAGCATCAAGAGAACCAGTATTTACCTAAAACAAAATGATTTTAAAAATTGAACTGCAGCCAAATCAAGTTTTCATTAATAGAACCAATTCTCACACTAATATATTTTCCTAGATTCAGAGCTCTTTATGAAATTTAATGTCCTGAGCACAAACAGTTTAGTGATTGAAAATATTTCTCAGTTGTCTTTTCCCTCTTTATCTAATTTAAGAATTAAGATTTTCTTGAGGATGCTACTGATGGTCAATTTCAGAATAATTGTTTGGATCCATTATGTCAGTGATGCAATTTGATTATGACAGAAACCACAAACTTTTGAAAAATATCTATACAAGGGCCAAAGTTTAAGATAGTTAACTAGTGCAGTTTAAAGGATTATTTTCTGATTAATCTAAAGTATGTTCTTACAAAGAAAGATAATTTTAAAATTTAACTTCTTTTATGAAGAGGAAAACAGATTTTGCTATACATGAAGATTTTGTACATGATTCAGCTCACTGAAGACTCATTTATTTATGTACTTACCATACAATGATAAAAGAAACAAAAATTGGGACAAAATAATAGTCATAGGTCCAAGAGGCAGTGGAATATCTGAATTTATCAATCTTTTCAGTGACCTAGGATCAACGTCTATAAAGATATTTTTAATTTTATTAAGTTATTATTAATTAAATACTATGTCTCTTAATGTAGAAAACTGAAATTCTACATAGATAGGCTTTCTATGTTCTATCATTTGACCTGGTTTGTTTTCAGCATATTAGTGCATTACCCACTGCACCTCTTTTATTAGCATATCTTTGTAACAGCTATGAAATGTTATTTTAAAATGATCAAAGTTGCACAGTAGTTTTACCTGCAGCTTGAAAGATTTATTTAACAAAGGGGAATTATGTAGATTTCAAGTGATTATCAAAATTTGAGTTAGCCTCATTTTACCTTCAAGAAGAAAACCAAAAAATTATAAAGGAATAAGAGAATCAGAGACTTGGTCAATATAGCAACTATTGTGTTTAAAAAATTTAGAGACAGAAGAGTGGGTCAAAGTTATCAGATATGGTTTATAAATTTATAAAAACAGCAAGTAGTACTTATAACCAACAAAAACTCAAATCATGCTCTCTTTTAGGTTACCATGAAAAACATTATTACAAATAATCTCTTATAAATAAGATACATAGCTAAAATGTTGATATTACTCAAAACTACCATGTTCCTATAAATAGCCTTATAAACTGTACTTAGGATATTATGCCGTTTGATCACTTACACTCAGAAGGAATAATTACCTGGGGCGCCAAAGCAAAAAAATCTTACCTGACAATTTGTCTTCAGTATTATATAGCAAATTGTATATCTAAATTGTAATAATGACCTTAAACCATTGGTTACAAAATTCTCAGTAACCTTTGAGATAGGGTAGGTTTTTTCATTGTTGCTGAAAGGAAAAAAAATGCCAGAGAACCATTTTTTTAAAAAATGTAGCTGTGCTAATTTAGTTGTTTATAAATGGCAAAGGTGTATGTTTCCAGTAATAACCATGACAAACAAATATACTATATATAATTTATTAGAGCACAACATATTGTTAAAGTTTAATGAGATTTATTATTTTTGAAAAATATATAAAATTAAAGAGAATTAACAAGTTAGTTAAACCTAATGCTATTTACCAATACCAAATGCTGTTTAATCCTTAAGTGGTTTGCTGATTTGTAGACCAGTTGTTTAACAATGGACTGGCTCTCTGAATCACTGACATTTTGGAGATTCATTTTAGTTTTTGATCTTCTGTGATTAGGATGGTTACAAATATATGATTTCATCCTCATAATGTTGAGTCCAGGTGCCAGATGGAGAAGCCAATGGATTACAGAGGATACAGACCTCAAGGGAAAAAAAAGTATGCATCCTATATTTTATAATTTTGAAATTGGGTTTGAAATGAAAGTTCAAGGGGATGCAGAAGTTTCACCTTTTAATATTCACTTTGGCTACCTTGGAAAATGTGACTTGTAGACAATGCCAGAATACCATCTAATATGCTAGGAATTTTTACCATGTCTGGCTCCTTTTGTCATCTCTATGAGATTTGTAGAATTCTTGAAAAATGCTCACAATGAAACATAAGAGTTTTAAAATAGAACTTGTTTTATTGTGGTCAGTTTTCATTAATGTTCAGTGTGTTTTCTATTCATTTGTTGCAGTGTTTTATGTAAGTTCAATAAATCAAGCTTATTTTGTTTTTCATATCTAGTATATTTTTTCCAGTTCTTTAAAGAGAGCTGTATTGACTCTCTGGTGATGTTGGTGGAATTGGCAATATCTTCTTGCAGTCATATTACTCTTTGCTTCATATAACGTGAGGCTCTGCTATTAAGTGTGAAGGGTTGCAGAATGTGCCACCCTAAAGTATGCCTCTTTGGCATGTGGAGCTGAAGGCAGTCAAGACCCAGCAGACTCAGGGAGAGCCTTTTCCCTCCCACTTAACAGCCAAGAGCCTAGAAAGATATAGGAAATTTATTTTTCCTCCCCTATAGGTGCATGTAAGTTTGGAGTTAGAACTTTGTGCTTTGACCCTTTTATTTTCTGTAGTGATTGTCTCTATCCCTGATAATATGTTATCTTGCCTCATTGTTTGGTATTATTCAATTACCTCAGCTTATTGTGGTTTAGTATTTGATCCAGTTATAGCTTCTTTTATCCTTTTACTTTCACATTTGTCATGCTCTTACATTTTAAATACAGAGGAGACTTTTTAAAAACATTTTAATCATCTCTGTCTTTTAGTGAATGAATTTAGTTCTATGATTACTTTTATATGGAAACTTGCTACTATCATCTTATTTTTGATTTGTATTTGCCCTGCTTTTTCTCTGTCCTTTTTATTTTTTTTTTTTTTTGTCTTCTAAGCGTTGGGGTTTGTTTGTTTGCTAATTTCATTTTTCACCATGTAAATTTACAAGTTGTACCCACTATTTTTATTCTTCCCATGGTTCCCCTGAGTATTTGACTATGCATACATAACAAATTTTCCAGAGTCTTATTTCAGTCTTCTTAAATCTTGTGTCACTAGTCACAACTTAAGGATGAGTGTACTAATATTGTAATTAATTGCATTGTAACACAATTAACATTCATATTCTTTATGTCTAATTTCTTAGCTTTAAAAGAAATTGATTTAGTACCATCATTTTACCAAGTAATGACTGACTTCAACATGCTGATTTTTGCCATATGCCCATTTTTGCTTCTTAAAAAGCAAATCCTTCTTTGGTAAGATTTAATTGCTTTAGTTTTAGAGTGTAGGTGGGAAAACAATGTAGTTGATATGCTTGAGGAGATATTTCTTCTGCATGTGGAGAGGGGAATGATATTACATCAAAATACGCAATCTGAGTATTTCCTTCTCAGACAAGAAGATATTCACTGGCCTGTCTTCTCTTCAGGTTCATGAGTAAGAAAACCTGAGGCCTTTGGGAAGTATCTAAGATTTAGATTTATATCCTAAAAGCAATAAGGAGTTATTGATGGGCTTTAAGCATAGAGCAGATATGGCAATATTTGTGTTTGAAAATAGTATTGGCTTAGACTTCTGGTTTCTGGCCCAGCATGTAGGTTTGGATGTCAGTTCTCTCATTCACACAACAAGAAAGGAGCTGAACTAAAAATCAGCAACTGTTACATCCATCAGAAAAACTGAGGTCACAGGGCAAACGCAGCCCCCAAAATTGAAGAAACAGGTGGGAAAAGACAATCACAATTTATCAGAGTAGAAGCCCAGAAGCAGAAAACTCCATGGGAGTTTTCTGATGCCCGGGGAGGGAAACCTAATCTGTAACTGATGAATTGCTGGAGGCTCAGTGTGGACAACTTTGAAAGTTAAAAACTGCAGGGAAGTGCAGTCTTAAGGGAGCCCCATACTTTTCATGACTTTTTGAACATCAGAGAAAAAATTCCTTTGTGCCTCCAGCAGGGAGAGGAGGAAATGAAGCCATTTTAAGATATGCTGAGAGTGTTCAGTTCTTCTTAACAAGGCCCACCCTCAAGAGAAACTGTATTACCAGAGCCTGCTTGAGTTTTGCCAGGGCCTTAACAATCTGGTGGAAGGGATATACCCCAATTTAGCACCTTCTTGCCTTCCTGTCACTCCTGGGGCAGGGGTACAAAACTGAGAGGCACTTGTGAAAGTCACAGGCCAGGGCAAAGACTCATTAAAAGCCTGAGTTCTAATCATAGGAATAGAGAACATTCCACCCCAGTCCCACACCTCACCAGCACATCATTAGGAGTCCTATATCACAACTGAAAAAAACTGTGCATCTCAGACAATATTTAAGAAGTCTCCAGGGAACCCCAAGACCACAGGGGAAACAAAAACAAGGACACCAGTGGAAATTTTAGTCTCTGACACCTATTGAAATCCTTGATATATATACAAAGGTCTTGAAGAGATATTTGTACACCCATGTTGATAGCAGCATTATTCTTAATAAGCAAAAGGTACAAACAACCTAAGTGTCCATTGATGGATGAATGGATAAACTAAATGTGATATATACATACAATGGAATATTATTCAGCCTTAAAAATGAAGGAAATTCTGGCACATGTTACCACCTGGACAAACCTTGAGGACATTATACTAAGTGAACTAAGCCAGCCACAGAAAGACAAATACTGTATGATTCAATTTATATCCACTAATATGAAATATCTAGAGTAGTCAAATTCATAGAAACAGAATGTAGAAAGGTGGTTGCTGGAGTCTGGGGTCATGAGGAGTTGTAGTTTAATGGGCATATAATTTCGGTTTTGCAAGATGAAAAGTTCTGGAGAGTGATTGCACAACAATGTGAATATAGTTAACATTTCTGAAGTATACACTTAAAAATCATTAAATTTGTTAATTTTATGTTACATATATTTCATCACAAAAATGTCATTGTTCAAAGATGACATGAATATGTAGAGAATAGCATAGAATTGACACAAAATAATCTCCTCGAACTAATAAATGACTAGCAAGTTTGTAGGATACAAGATTAATATACAAAAGTCAATTGCTTTCTTATACACCAACTGTGAGCAATTTGAATTAGAAATTAAAAGCATAATACCATTTATGTTTAATCCCCCAAAATGAAATCCTTAATTATAAATCTAACAAAATATGCACAAGGTCTATTTGAGGAAAACTACAAAACTCTGATGAAAGAAATCAGATGATTCCAAATAAATGAGAGATATTCCGTGTGCGTGGATAGGAAGAATCCATATTATTAGCATCTTTGTTCTTCTCACCTTGATTTATCTGTTCAATGCAATCTCAGTCCAAATCCCAGTTAGTTATTTGGTGTATTTTGTTTATTTGGAAGGCAAAAAACCTAGAATAATCCACACAGTATTGAAGAAGAATGAAGTTGGGCTACTGATACTAATCAATTTCAAGGCTTATCATAATGCTACAGTAATGAAGATGTTTGGTATTGGTGACAGAATAGACAAATGGGTCAATAGAATGGAATAGAGGGCCCAGAAATTGAACCTCATAAATATAGTCAGCTGATCTTTGACAAAGGAACAAAGGCCTGCTGGTGGGCGGGATCAGGGCCCAGGGGATCCTGGGGCTGATGCTTGCTCACTAGTGGGTGTAGCCAGGTACATGTCTAGTACCAGCCACTGGCAGGCAGAACTGAGCCTTGGAGTCTCTGATGTTGGACCACTTGAGGTTGGGGCTGAAGCCCAGGGGGTTTTGGGGCTAGGGCTGACTCACTGTTGGGCGGAGCCTGGTCCTGGGATCTCTTCCTGCAGGGATCTCTCCTTGCAGGGCCCTTGGTGTCCTCAAGGTAGTGTTGCTGGTTGGTGGGCCAGGCTGGTTCTTGACATAGTTGGCTGTGGGGTCCAGTGTGTCCCGATCCTTGTGTCAGTCAGCTGGTGGGCGGAAATGGGTTCTGGAGTAGCTACTTGAGGGGCCAAAGGTGTCTCAGAGCTGGTTTTGGCCTACTCCTGGGTGGGACTGGTTCCTGACAAGGTAACAAGGCAGGCTGTGGTGCCTCAGTGGTGCTGGGGCTCATGTCCACCCACTGGTGGACATGGCCAGGGCACAGGGGGTTGGTGCCTGCCCACTGGTGTGTGAGGCTGATCCCAGGGCTAGTGCCAGCCCTCTGGTTGAGGCCCAGGGAGTTCAGGGACTAGTGCCAGCTCACTGTTTGGGGGAGCTGGGCCTTGGGGTCTCTGGCTGCAGTGCCCTCTTGGTCCTGGAGCTGCTGCCTGCACACTGGTGGGTGGGACTGTGTCCTTGCCCAGCTGGGTGCTTGGCCTGAGGCATTCCAGTACTGGTGCATATAGGTCAGTGGGCAGGGCTGGATTCCAGTGCTAATAAGTTACAGGGAAGATTCCAAAATGGTGCTTTCCAGCACCAGTGTCCACGTGGTAAAACAAACTCCCCAAAATGACTGCCACCAGCATCTGTGACCCCAGGGTGAACTCCAGTAGCCTCCTGCCTCTCCAGAAGCTTCTCCAAGGTCAGCAGGTGGGTCTGACCCAGGCTCCTTTCAAATTACTGCTTCTGCCCTGGGTCCCAGAGCGTGTGAGATTTTGTGTGCACCCTGTAAGAGTGGAGCCCATTTTTCCCACCAGTCGTCCGGGTCTCCCCATAATAAGCCCCACTGGCCTTCAGAGCCAACTGTTCTGGGAGCTCATCTTCCTGGTACAGGACCCCTGGGCTGGGGAACTCGATGTGGGGCTCAGACCTGTTGCTCCTTGGAGAGAACCCCTGCAGTTGTAATTTTCCTCCCATTTGTGGATCCCCCCACCCAGGGGGCTTTGGGTCTTGACTATACCCCCACTTTGCCCTTCCCACCTGTCTCCAGGTGGCTCCTTCTTTATATTTTTAGTTGTAGATCTTTTCTGCTAGATTCTGGTCTTTCTCATACAGTATTCTCTGTAAATAGTTGTAATTTGGGGTATCCTTGAGAGGAGGTGAGCTCAGGATCCTCTGATTCTGCTGTCTTGGCCAAGCCAAAAATTTTGATAACTTGAACTTCATTACAATTAAAAACTTCTGCCTGCAACACACACCATTTAAGAGAATGAAAAGACAAGTCACAGAGAGGGAGAAAATCCTTGTAAAACACATATCACATAAAGAACTGGGATCCAAGAAACACAAAGAAATCATAGTGTTAGTGATTCCAAGTTTTTCACAATGATGCCTTTGATAATGTTTCATAGACAACATATGTATACACATTTTTGTCTAATAAATGGCTCTTTAAAGTACTTGATTTTGTTCTACATTTATATTAATCACATGTAGCTTCCTATCAGAGCTTCTTACTGGCATTAGATAATGCTATTGAGGGAAGTTACTTCACTTCTAAAGCAAAGAAACTTGACATTCAGTTAGACTGCCAGCAACGTACATCTCTTCCCAACTTCCTTCAGTAATGCCACATTGGTGGCTTGAAATTGACCATCATAGGAGAATTTACACCACAAAATGGACAAAGGTAAATCAAATATATTTTTTGAGAGCCACTTTACTGGCACATTATTGGCCTGTGCTGTCATAATACTTGAAAGTGTATGATTTTTATTACGACTTTTGAAATAATGAAAGTAGCTTGTCAGCCTGTTATTACCTATAAGAATCTATGGAGGTCTAGAGACTTCCAGGTTGGCCCACATAAAATCAAAGGAGTGATTTAACTTCAGCACCATGTGAGGGTGTACAATATAGTCTGAAAAGCAGCAGCCTCAGATTTAGATAGACCTTGGTCTAAGTTCTGACTCCAACACTTACAATCTCTAGGACCTTTAGAAATTTACTTTTTAAAGTGAATCTTGGTTTACTTGTGTATAAAATTGGGTTAATAATTGAACCTAAATCTAGGATAGTCTTGGAGATGCAATTATTATTATTATTGGTGAAATGTGTAGTTTCTGTCACATAGAAAATGATTTAAAATGCTATTTATTGGGAGAGTTCTACTAGAATGGTAATACAAAGAGCCCCCCAACCTGCTCCTTAGGGAAACAAGCAAAGCTAGTGAAAAACATTTTTAAAAAGCCCCACCACTTGAAGTCTTTGACAATTGTTTGAATGGCACATGGCAAGTGAAAAAAAATTGTTCAAGGATATTTACCAAAACTCAGTAAGGATAGTGAGAATTTGTGGCATTTGAGCCATGACCGGTTCCCTTCCCGCAGGTCAGCGTGGTGGACGTTCCATTCTGGGTGGGTGTGGGTGAGAAGAAGACAGTTCTCCCTCTGCCCTAACCTCCTCGTTAAGGGCTACTTGTGTTTGTTGAGTTGGGTCCCTCCAAATGATATGTTCAAGTCCTAGTTCCTACTACCTCTAAAAGTGACTTTGTTGGGAATTCGTCTTTGCAGGTATAATTGAGTTAGAATAAGGTCCTACTGGATTAGAGTGGGCCCTGAGTCATCACTGTTGTCCTTATAAGAGAGGGGAGGATTATGTTGTTATATAGAGACACAGAGGAAACACACAGGGAAGAAGGCCGTGTGATGGCAAAAGCAGAGATTGAAGTGATGCTGCTGCGAGCCAAGGGATGCCAAAGATTTCTGGCATCCATCAGAAACAAGGAAAAGACAAGGAAGGATTCCTTTCTAGAGCTTTCAGAGGGAGTGTGGCCCTGTCAGTCAGTTGCTTTCATTACTTTTAGCCTCCAGAACTGGGAGAGAATAAATTTCTGTGGTTTTAAGACACCCAGTCTGTGGTATTTTGTTACGGCAGCCCCAGGAAATTAATGTTATCTCAGCAGGAGAAGCAGGCTGCCAGCACTTCTAAGCCCCTCCAACTGCAAGATGAAGAGATTAAATTTCTGGTGAATGCAGCCCTGAGGTCAGGGGCTCAATTCCTCCTCCCAGACCCTACCCTAAGGACAGAGGCTCTACTCCAGGCACAACAGGCTGAGAATACTGGGGCCCTGATCACCCTCGTTCCGTCTCTAGTTAAACTCAATAATAAAAAGACAACCCATTAAAGTGGCCAAAGAACATGAATATACAGTTCTCCAAAGAAGATACACAACTAACTAATAAGCACGTGAAAAGATGCTCAACATCATTAGCCATGAGAGAAATGCAAATCTAAACCACAAGGAGATACTACATCACACCCACTAGGATGGTTTTAATAAAAAAAAGACAGGTAGACAGATGATAAGTGTTAGTAAGGATGTGGGGAAATTAAAACCCTCATACACTGATGGCGGGGAGGTAAAATATTGAAGCCCCTTTGAAAAACAATCTGGCAGTTCCTCAAAGTGTTAAAAATCAAGTTACCCTATGACCCAGCAATCTTACTTTACTCCTAAAGATTTGAAGACAGTTGTGCAAATAAATATTTGTACGTGAGTGTTCATACCAGCAGTATTCACAATAGCAAAAAGGTAGAAACAGCTTAAATATCTGTTGAATAAACAAATTGATTAATAGATAAACAAATTAATAGTATATCTATACAATGTAATGTATTTGACCGTAAAAGGGAATGAAATACTATATATGTTACAATATGGGTTAAACATGAACACATTAGGCTAAGTGAGAGAGGCTAGACACAATAGGTCATGTATTGCATGATACTATATATATGAAACATACAAAATAGGTAAATCTACCAAATAGAAAGTAGACTAGTGGTTCCCTAGGGCTGAGGGGAATGAGAGTATTGTTAGGTAATCGCTAAGTGGTGTGGGCCTTCTTTAGGGCAATTGACAAAATTCTAAAGCTGATTGTGATGATAATGTACAACTCTCTGAATATACTAAAAGCCATTGAATTGTACACTTTAAATGGTAAATTCTATGGTATGTGAATTGTATCTCAGTAAAGTGATGAAAATGCTATCTATTATTAGTAGTGACTTAGATTTAAGAGTGAAAATAAATTTATCTATTGAATTGTAATATTCAGGTGATTGAGATTGATACATACACATACATATATATATCAATCTTGATCAATTATATATATATGTATCAATCTTGATCACCCAAATATTAGAATATATACTTACTTGATGTTAAAACAGTCATTTTATTTTATTCTATTTTTCATTCCAGAAATATTTATTGAGCACTTAAAAGATGCAAGACAATATTTGGTCACTTTACTCTATCCTTCAAATTTTCTTTCCTGAGGATATATTCCTTTTACAAGAAATAAAGTTCCTTAGAAGGATAGACTTTTTTGGTGGGAATAAAGTGCTGGCTAGAAGAAATGAACATAGGGTACTTAACTAATATGTTATGCTATGTTAAGGACTAAAGGAAATTAATATTGGAATAGAAGAAATATTTTTTCCATTTTGTTTTTGACGTACAATAAGCTGTATATAATTAACATATACAATTTAATGAGTTTGGAGATAAGCAAATACCCATGAAACCATCACTACAGTCTACGCCATAAACCTATCTATCACCTCCAAAAGGTTCCCCCTGTCCTCTTATTTATTATTATTATTATTATTATTATTAATTATTATTATTATTTGTGATAAGAACACTTAAGATCTACCCTCTTAGAAAAAATTTTAGTATATATTAAAGTATAAATTTTAAGTGTATATTAAAGCATATATTAAATTCTAAGTATATATAGCACTATGCTGTACAGTAATCTCTCAGACTTATTTATCTTGCATAACAGAAATTTTGTACTCTGGTACCTCCCCTTTCTCCCTCTTAACTTGATGCTATATTTTAACATGTCTATTTTATTTATTTCTAATGATGAGTATTTGGCATACAATGAAATTCACACATCTTAATTGTTCAAGTCTGAGTTTTGATGAATGTATATACCCATGTATTCACCACCAAAAACAAGATGTAGAACATTTCTGTCACCCGAAGTGTTCCCTCGTGCCCCTGTCCAGTCTGTCTTCACCATCTCTCCAACACAACTACTTTCTGATTTCTATCACTATAGATTCCTTTTTGCCTGCTCTTGACCTTCAAATAAATGGAATTATATAGTAAATATGTTTTTGTGTCTGGCTGCTTTAGCTCAATATAATATTTTTGCGATTCATCTGTGTTGCTGTGTTTTTGTAACTAGTTTCTTTTTGATGTCAACATCTGTCTATCCATTCTCCTGTTGATCGATCTTGGTTTTCTCTAGGATTGGGCTATTGTGAACAAGGCTGATATAATTATACAAATCTTTTTGTGACTTGATATTTTCATTACTCTTGGATAAAAAAGAGAAGAAACAAGGAGTGGAGTTTCTGGGTTTTAGGGCGCATAGATATTTAGTCTCCTAAGAAACTGCCAAACAGCTTTCCAAAGTTGTAGCATTTAATATATCAGCCAGCAATATATGAGAATTCCTCTTTTTCCATATCCTCACCAATTTTGTAATGTCTTTTTTCTTTAATTTTAGTTATTCTGGTGCATGTGGATGATACACTTTTATGATATTAATTTCCACTTTTCATAGTGAATAATGGTATTAAGCATCTTTTCATATGTTTATTGGCTATGTGTATATTTTGTGAACTGTCTCTTCGAGTCTTTTGCCTGTTTTACATTGAATTGTATGTCTTTTTATAATCTGTTTGTAGGAGTTTTTACATATTCTGGATAAGATTGATATTTGTATATGAGATATCAGATATAATCCTATATTAAGCTGTTTTTACGATGCAGTAAACTATCCAGGCTAAATATATGAGGATGTATTATGTATGTTAAAAAAAACAAACAAACTGGTGAGTTAATGTCTTATGAACAGACCAGCTGAAATGTTCATTCTTTCAAATGTAGATCCAGTGAGAGGTTATTTCCCCCCTCTGAATTAATCTTAAGCTTATAGGAGTGACTATTTCTATCCAGGAGAGTAGTAAAGCAGTTTTCTCTAAAACGGGTTAGTTGCAAAAATAAAATAAAATAAAATAAAATAAAAAACCAAAACGGGTTAGTTGCCTTGGTCTCCTCAGTCCTCCAATAACTTTCTATTGTTTTTGGCTTCAAAACGGCCTTACTTGTTAACCAAGAGGTAATCCCATCCTGAAGTTAGAAGAAGATTGTATCATTATTGATGATTTTATAACTTATTTCCTCCTAAAATGTCTCATAAGTGGCTTTACAATGACTATATGCAATAAGAAGTAACATGGCCATTTTATGAACTCAGCGTAAAATTGCTCGAAAATCAGTTTTAAGAGGAAAATTATTATAGCTAGAGCTAACCCTGGCAAATAAACTGTTAGGGAAAATTAAATTCCACCGGATGCAGACAATTTGGGTTAACAGTATACCTATCAGGAGGCCCCATCATCCCAGGGTGGGACATGAACCTACAATTGCCTGGTGTACTTTTTTTTAATATCTAGTAAATACATTTGAAAATCATGTTGTTTATTCTAGGTAATACCAATTTAAATTGCTACAGTCTTCTTCATCTTTCTCAAGTACAGTACCAATTTATAGGTGAAAAAGAATATTCTTTTTGAAGGAAAAAAACAGCCACTGGCAAAGAGATAGAACTAGCTTAGAAGAGGATCAAAAAAAAAAAAAAAGGGAGAGAGAGAGAGAAACAAGAAAAGACATTATTACAAAATTGATTATAAATCTCCAGAACAATCTGTGTTGGTAGAACAAAAATACTTATAAGGAAGGAGGATTTCTAATGAAGTACAGGGAAGTCTGAATATTGGCATTTTTTCCTCTCTGATATATAGACAAATAAACAGACAAATAATCAAGGAACTTTATTTCCTTTTCTGCTTTTTTCATATGGAGGGTAAGTAAGGTAGAGTTTCTTTCTTTCCCAGGGCTCCCCTTGCATTCCACTCTCTTTCCAATTCTTCTCAAGATTACTTGATGACCGTCTTCTGTCCTAAAGTAGAGATGAAAATAACTGAGGGGCAGCCAGGTAGTTCATTGGGTCTGAATCACTGGTTTCACTGAGAACATGTAAAGTGCCAAGTGTTGAATTAATTCCCCCAGGAAATGATTTGTATAGGTGCTGGAGATTACACAGATGATGACCAGAAGTACAGTGCTTTCTACCAGCTCAGGGTGTGTAGACACATGAGTTACTGAATCCAGTCTTCTTGGTGTAATACCTAGTTTAGGACTGCAAAAGAGAAAATATTCCCTCTGTGGTCTGTAGCAGAAGAGTAAACTGTAAGCCCCACCTACACGTGTTTGGAACAAGACCATTTCATGGATCATTCTTGCTAAAATCTTGTAAATAAACATCTGCTTTCTGACTCCATAAAAATCTCATTGCAATGCAATAGCCACTTATTCACTGTTGGATCTTCATGTCATATCAGTGCAGAGTAGTCTAGAATATAGCTCCTCAGGGAAGAGTAAAACTTTTCATTTGCAGACATTTAATTCTTATTTTGAAAACATTATGACTTTGGGAATACTTAATATTTTTTGTGCAATAAAATTGGTGCCCAAGATTGTGAAAAAGTAAATACTTTACTCACTCACACCCTTCCCCATATATACTTAAACCTTCTAAAATAATCCTAAGAACCATAGATATACAAATATACGGATGCTACTGTGTTTTCAGGGCTTCCTCATGCTTTGTAAATTTCAATTTATAATACCATTTTGAGTGTCTTTCATCTGAATCATAAAATATTTATTTAAAAGCTCTTGATCACCAGGTGTTTCCATTTTAATTGTAGATATTGATTTGTAGTTAAACATTTCATCTCTGAATGAATAGAGGCGAGGCATGATCTGGATGTATAGAATTTAAAGAGACCATGGACAGTTTACCTACCAGGGAAGAGCTATTGGGCTCCATCTAGTGGATAAAAGAGGTAAGTTTTTTTTTTTTTTGGTTTTCTTTTTTGGTTTTTTTCACCCGGCAGAAGGAGCTAGAGGCATGTGTGAATATATTATTTACATCACCCAACAGTCCAGAAAACTAGTGATCCAAATGATGAGAGTGAGTAGTAGAGGGTTACATATAGACACAATGATATCATGCTGTGTTAGAGAAATATAACCTATTTCTTGTAATAGAGAGCATTTGGGGGTTTACCTAGCTCCAATAATTATCTTTACTCCTAGATCTTATAATTTATGAAAGAAGATATCATAAGCCATGTTCACTGTCATTTTTTCGTTGGAAAACATTGTGGGGAAATGTACATTTCCTAAAAGCTAGGAATTAGGAAATTTGAGAAAAAAAATAAAAATTTAAGTATTTGAGAATGCCCAGAGAAGATAAATATATTTGAAAGCTAAACAAGCACTAGAATAGTTCAAAATTCAACAGGTATTAGTTGTAGCTAATATGACTTCCTGCACCTAATATGACTTACTGATAGCCAATTAAAAGATGTTGTGGAAAACATCTCACAAAAATAGAGAAGTCAGATGTTGCCACTTGACCAAGAGGAAGAAGTCAAATGATGTACTCTATTGGAAGTGCAAATCCTCAGGGCCAATTATATTAACTCTTCTTTTGCAATCTTCAAGCAGTTTTATATCATCTGTATATTATTACATAGACATTATAAACTGCTAGTTTACCGTTTCTGAGTCTATTCCTCACTTTCTTTACCATCTTCATGTGTGCTCATGTGTATCTTCCCACCTTAGATACCTATCACATTATCTTACCTGTCAAAATTATACCCGTTCTCTAAAAAGCAATGTCAAATGCTACCCCTTCTCTTTGGGTTTTTCTCATCCCCTGTAGCCAGTAAAAATGGCCACAAATATGTTGGCACTCCTCCCATTGAGAGGTGTGTTCTATGTACCCTCCTCTTTAATTTCTCTGAGCTCTGTGACCACTTTGACGAATTTAATTGATATAAATGACACTGTGTCAGTTTCTACATCCAGGCTGTAAGAGGTCAACAGATTCCACTCTGAGATTTGGATTGTCACCTCTGAGATAAGCCTACTGCCATGAAAGATGTTTGACTGTCCTAAGACTACCATGCTGTAAGGAAACCAAAATTACCCATGTGGATGGGTTGAATGGAGAGAGAGAGAGGTGGTTGGCTAGCCCTTGCTATTCAAGCTGTACCATTTCAGATTCCAGACATGTGACTGGAGAAGTCATATAGGACATCATAGTTCCAGAGAGAACAGAAAAACCTATAGCCGGTCGCCAGAGTTGAGGTCCAGACTTAGTTACCTGTCGAGTTATCCAGGCACATTAAGCCCCTTTAGCTGAGGCCTCAGTCATTGTGGAACATAGACAAGCCATCCCCACTTTATCTTGCCTCAATACTGATTCACCAGTAATCGTAAGCATAATTGAAAATTTATTGTTCTATGTCACTAACATTTAGGGTAGATTGTTATGCAGCACTTCTTAACTGGAACATTCCGCTAATTGGATGTGACCTCCCTTGTTTTTAAGAATTAATAGGAAGCACTATATGTTTAATTCATGAAATTTGTCATATTCTGCCTGTGCTATATTAATTAATTGGTCTTAAGCCATCTAATTTGGTTTAAACTCTTTAATGGTAAACAGTTGTATTTGTCCAAACACCTAGCTTAATACCCCTTACACAAAGGAAGGATTCAATGTAGATCTTTGGAGATAAATTTCCTAATTCTTAGTTCTCAATATGCTTTGCCACAGAGTCTGTAGTTTCAGTAGTTATAGGGAAATACACTATTATGGGGCTTATGTTTTCAACCAAATAATTTATGATGTTAACTAAAAGTTGCAGGTAAAATAGAGGTTAATCATAACGGTCTTCCCAAGCTATACTGTAGAGAAAGGGGAAGATTTAATTCTTTGCAGAGGGGCTCAACTTTAATCTGAAGCGCTATTTCCAGTAAATATCACTGAATAGGCAAAACTAAAATGGTAAGCTCTGACCTGAGTTACAAGGCATGTGAGAAAAAAAAATCTTACAAGTCAGGGAGCCCAGATCTCAGCCTCAATGAACAATATCCAAAGGCTGGTTCTTCAGGTTGGTGTGTGATGTGTTAACAAGTAGTGAATCAAAGTGCTGAAATGACAGGCAAAATTGCTTGCTTCAGAGAACACCGATAATATTCTGTTGAAACTGATGACATTCAAAGTAGCAAATTCAAAAGCAATTTCAATGTGCCTCTAAGTAATTATAAAAATACATTTTATGATAATGTAGCTGAGGCAAAAGTCCATTTATTGGATGATCAAAACCTCAGCATCCAATTTGCCCACCCTGCAAATATAGCGTCTTATCAATATAAAAAATTCTTTTTGAACACATGAAGTAATGATTACTAGTCTCAAAAAAGAATTTTTATGTTATATATTTATTTGTTTTTGTAGCTTTATAAGATGCATAGTCAAGTACTGTAAGACAGTTCCAAAACATTTCTTTCTTCCTTGTCAAAACAAGGTATGTCTGTTTCTACACTTCTCTCTTTATTTTCTCATAAGATGTTGTAAGAAAATAGCAATTTATTGCAAAAGTATGCCCATTATTAATCCACTTTGAAAAAATTATACATTGAGAATATTCTCTGAGTCTCTCCTTGGTTAACAGTTCTGCATTTTATTGCCTATATCACAATTATTTCTATTTTTCGTGATTCCTTTAGTTGGTTATAGATTTAACATTTAGTTAGTTCCTTCAAAAGTAATTGATTAGTATGTGTGAGGCCCATGAACCAGACTCTGGGATCAGAAAGACTAACAGTATTACACGAGAAATACCTCCCCCTACTCTGAAGTTTCCATAAGGAGGGAGTTTTACCTAAGCACGTTCTGGGACTCTCTCCTCACCTTTAATCACTGTGGTTGGGAAGCAGGGATGACTTGTTTGATAGCTAAATTTGGAAATAATAACTAGGAATGCATAAGCTGTCCCCTTCTTTTTTTGTGTACGGGTGAGTTATCTCCCAGAGTCGCCAGTTCTCCTCGGCCCTGCCTCAGTTCTTAACCTGAGCAATTGCTTCTGTGTACAGTAGGCAAATCTGGCCCTGGAGTGACTGTGATGGGATGGGTAACTCTGCCTAATTTTAGGGTTCACCTAACATGTCCGTTTGTCTCTTGCAATATGTTACATCTTCCAACTGAGCCACTGTCAGTAATAAAAGCAATTGGTTGGGTGCCAGTTTTACCATTTGTTTGATTCTAAGTGTTTTCAGTATCTGGGTGGAGAATATGAGTACTTTTTATGGGGGGCTCTCTCCAGGATCCCAACAAGTAAGAAATGGTTCTTGCCTTTCTAATCTAAATGGGTCGATATACATGAAAGATTATAAAATGAAGGATAAATACACTGATATATGATTAAAGTGTGTTATGTGTGTGGAGGCCTGGGGTACAGCATGCATAACATCTTAAGAGAGAACCATCAAGGTTCACGTGGGGACTACAACTTACAACAAGTTTGGTGCTGCTAGAAATTAACAGTATGAGGTAGGGGAGGGTGTAAAATAAGACTAGGCAGGGCCTTATATGCTGTGTCAAGAAGTTTGCACTTTATTTTGACAGGGATAGTAAAATACTGAAAGTTTGAGCATGAGAGTGACCTGATCAGATTTGGTCATGGCATCTCTTGGTGGTGTATATATAATGGATTGGATATGGAGAAGAGTGGAGACAGGGAGACCATTTAGGAGGCTATTGACAGTAGTATAGGCAAAAATATATATATATATATTTGGAATAATTAAATAATAGCAGTAAAGACCAAAGGAGAAAATGATTTGGGAAATGCTTATGAAGCAAAATCAACATGATTTCATAATTGAACAACTGGGGTGATGACAGAGAATGAGAAATCCAGGGTGATTCTCTGTTCTCTAGGTTGTATAATGCATTGATCATACTGTCATCAACTAAGAAAAATTCAAGAAGAGGAAATACTTGGGGCAATGATAATGTGCTTTAATTTTGGGAATGTTTGAATTTGGTGCCTCTATGGGAAATCTAGGCTTGAAATGTCTCCAGATCCTTAGATAAATGATGTCAAATGTTCGAGGGGAAGTTATAGTTAGAAACTTGTATTTGGGAGTTATCAACCTAAAGATAGGGAATAGATAAAGTCAAATGGAAATGTGTAGTATTAGACAAGTTTTTGACCAATGATAAGACTCTCATCAATACCATCATTTAATTGGTAGATGTTGGAGGATGAGTCCCTGAGGGAGACAGACAGAAAGCAGTCAAGAAAGCACAGTGTCACGGAAACCAAGGGAGTAGAAAATTTTAAAAATATAGGACCAATAAATAGTGATGAATATAGTAGAGAAATCTAGTAAGGTAAAGACTGAAAAAAATATGCACTGGGTTTTACATTTTAGATGTCATTTAAAACCTTAATGAAAGTAGTTCTGACTGGAATGTTTTGGACAAAAGCCAGATGAAAGAGAAATAAGAGAATGGAGAAATGAAGTAAACAAGAGTGAATATAAATAACAATTTTAAGAAGTTTGCATGAGAATGGGAGAAGAGTGATTGAAAAGTAGCTAAAGGGAGCAAGTATTAAAAGTATTATTTATTTTTTTCTTATAAGATACCTTAGCACTTTTATGTAATGATGGACAGGAAATTCAGAAGGCAGAGAAATTAATGATACAGAGAAGAGAGAGTGATTGAATGGATTAAGGTCCCCAAGGAGATGAGTTAGGGGATGTGATCAAAGGCACAAAACAGGGTGGCCTTGAAGAAGAAAGGATATCTTTGAGACTGTGGTGGAATGTTGAAATGGATCATGACAGATGGTTGCAAATTTTTCCATATTCTTGAAAGCTAGATTATCTGATGAAAGTGAGGGTTGAGGATGCATTCGAGGGCTTGAGGAGAGGGTAGAGAGTTCATAAAATATTGACTAGAAATAAGTAATTTGCCAACTGTAGTGTATGTACATCTATTGTTTTTGCTTTCCATAATTTCCCTCTGGTTATCAACTCCTCTGCCACCTCAACTCTGACCTTGCACCTTGGCCAAATTTGTGATGTAGGCTTAAGCCAGTAACTTCATTGATTCATTGATTAGTTTAGAGATTGTCTTAGATCTCAATATAAGTCAATCAGAACATGTCTTTAGACTTACCAGCGTGTCCAGAGAGAGAAAGAAGGTGTGCTTGTTCTCAGGGACCCATCAAAGAGTTACATGAGCTATACATCGCCCATCTTCAGGGGCCCTATATATATTGACTGTAGCATGAATGGTGCCACCTGGAGTTTTGCAGCATGGCTCTGCCTGATCTCTTATTGGGATGTGGTTTGTAAGGACATAAGTCTATGTCTACCAGAAGCCATCATGCCATCACTAGGAAAGACCCTGTCTGAGGATGAAACAACACAGATTAGAGAAAGACACAAACCAGGGACCAGTGGCCTCATTCAAGCCTCTGCTTTAAATTACTCCGAAGCTCAGATCTATCCCAGGATTTTCCATTCATTGGACATTAACATAAAAATCCACTCCTTTACTTTCATATACCAGTTGGATTCAAGTTTCTGGCACTTGCACAACCACACATTTTATTTAAAAACGACTGTTGTCTGCTGTCAGTTGTCTCTGAATTAATAGAAGGGAAAATCTTCATTTGCTAATTTACTTCAAATGCCCCTAGCAGAGTTCTGTTCTCACAGAGAGAGAGGTAATAAATGCCTTAGGATATGAATATTACTGTTCTCTATCCATTTTCATCCATAGAAACAGAAGAAATAATACAAATAATGTTAAATTATGATAACAATTTTTGTGATTTTCTTTTGTTTGACTTTTCTTTCCTGCTTCATTTGACACTTGAAGTTAGTTAAATGAGAAAATGAATATGCTATTCCTTCTATGCAAAGGTGATGCTGCCAATTCATTGGCAGGGTAAGTTCTTGTCGCTGTTTACATCATGGTTCTCTCTGGGATGCTAGTATAAAAAGGAGACATTATAAGATAGAGATGGCCTTACTCCTGTCCCTCAAATATGTCAAGCTTATTCTTGCATGGGAGCCATTACACTTCTTGTTTCCTGTGCTTTTAGTCCCAGATCTTCAAATGAAAGTCTCTTTCTCCTAGTTCAGGTCACAGCTCAAATGCTGCCTCCTCAGATAGCTTTCCCTGACCATTCTAGCCAAGTAGCATCTTTACTTCCAGCCAGTCTCTGTCCTCTTATAGTCTTTATTTTCTCTAATAGCTTCTAATATTTATTTGTTAATTAGATGTATATGTGTAGCTATGTACATATATATATGTGTGTGTGTGTGTGTGTATATATATATATCTTCCCTACTAGAAGATGAGCTCCAATGAGGAGGAGGACTTTGTCTTGATTTCTGCTGGATTCACCAGCCTCTCTAAAAGTGTATTGACACATATAAATCACTCAATAAGTCCTGGTTAAATGCATAACTGAGCTATATACATGACAAGATGAAGCAAATGCAAAAACACAACACCGACAATAAAAGACCATGATTTGTCAGGTATTATATGGCCACAATATACCTATCTATCTGAACTGCCATTTCATTGATGTTATAGCATTCTGAGGAGACAGAGGAAAGATCTTGCTTCTTATTTTAAAAAAAAATGTTTTCGATCTTACTTATTTACCAAAAGTATTATCTCCTCTGGGGGAAAATGTCCCAAAAATTTAGACTAATATTTAAGTGACGATATATGTTTAAAAGTATTTTGGAAACTACATCATTCAAATATTGGTTATTACTTTTATGTTAAATTAGTGTTAGAAGAATTGTCACAATGTAAAGATAAATGTTAGCTGTTTCCTCTCTTGGATGCCTCTCTTATTTGGCATGCCTTTATTATAGCACTTATCACATAATGTTGTAAATATTAGCTGGACACCACTTAAAAATACAGATGTAGTCTTTAATAGTCATGACTAGTGGATTTAGCAGTTTTGCATTATTTTATGTAAGTGCTTCTTTGGGGCCTCAAAGACCCAATAATCCTAAAAGAAAATGTCGTTTAACAAAACAGTACTCAACTTCCCCTATCACTCTTAATATACATTTGAGACCAACTTAGAGTTGTGTCATTTGCCTAAGGAAAGAGAGCTGCTGAATTGCCTAGACAAACGACTGTTGACTTAATAAAAGGCTATACATTGATGAGCATCATTCTTTTTGAAATGGAGGGACTTTAGAGTATCTTCCACTCTTTAGAAATTGGAGCAAGGGCACAGGCACCAATGTGTTCAAGTTTAAAAACTTCATCCAGTTTGAATCTTAGGTTATTATGTATTTTCTAGGTTTACCTTTGATGATAATATTTATCATTTGTAGATCCTATAAAAATAAATATACACTTATATCACTAAGATTTCTCCATTTTTTTGTTGTTTTCAAATAGAATCTGATTAATAAGGCCCAATACTACCTCTCCAAAACTGCTAAAGTGAAATCTGTCCAGACTCAGATAAATGTGAAAACTTATAACAACACCTAAAGTTGATACTGATAGTCCTCATGATGCCATATTTGGGGAAGATTTTCCAGTACCATCATTTTTTTTAACTGAACCAAGAATAAGTATAGTGGGTGACACATATTTTGTTACTTGGAGTTGTGTAAAACTTGAAAACCTAACAGGGATAATTTTCCTTCCTTATAGCTTGAGCCTTGGGTCAAAAATGAAGAATTTGTCCCATCTAGAAAATTGCATTATCCGTCCTTTAAGTCAAAAGTAACAATTTTTGAGGTAACCGGAAAATGGTTCTAACTCCTTCCAACCCCACCAAGAAACTCCATCAGTGTAAATAATGAGAGGGATTGAACTAGCAGATTGCTTTCTGAGTGGTTTATTCCCAATATGTTAAGTGGCAATACTAGATAAGAGACTGATAAAACCTGGTCATAGTGCATGTTTGAGATGAAAGAGTTTCATACATTATGCTGAGTCAGTGTCAGAGAAATAGTATATGGAGAGGAATGTTAAGCTTTAATTCAGCAGAAATGTACTAGATTCCTGACAAACATGGAGAAGTGGCTTACGACTTCCTTGAATGCCTGATAGAATGTATTTAAAACATATGGACATTCAGTAAAATGATTGAATATAAAATAAATATATACATAATATTTTTGCATTATGTGGCATCACTCACCATTTAGAAAGCATTAAGTCACTCAGTCAACAAATATTTATTGAATGTTATCTACAGGGCACTGTGAAGATTCTAAAAAAAATTCTGTGCAAAACAGAAAAAATAGAGGCAGCCTAAAATGAACTGAATAAGGAATGTAAAGACCTGTAAGAAGAAAACCAGAAAAGTAAAACAAAACAAACAAACAAAGACGTCTGCTGAATGAAAAATATAGACTTAAGTATAGGGTAAGAGATTTTGTTTCTTTTTGTAGGAAGCGTAAAACTATAAAGATGTAGTAGGCAGAATAACACCTCCTGCATCCCCAATTATGTCCTTATCCTAATTCCTGGAACCTGTGAATGTATTATCTTACATGGCAAAGGAGAATAAAGGCTGCCGATGGAGTTAGGATTACTAATCATCAGACTTTAAAAGATGGAGGTGATCCTGGATTATTTGGGTGCGCCTAATGTAATAACATTATGTTAACTACGACTCCCACTTTTTCCTACCACTCCTGCTTCAACCTTATAACTGCCCTTGGAACAAAACTACAAGTGGAACTGGGATGGGGTGGAGTTAGGATTACTCTCTGGGCTGAAATCAACGTAATGGAATGAAAAGTGAATGACACCCTGCATTCAGAGAACTGGGCTCTAGTCCAAGTTCTACAGTGAGCAGCCCTATAGAAAAAGAAATCGTTAAGTCGAAAGTGTGATCAAATAGATGATACCTGAGAAGGACTCAACCAGCTGTTGAATGGCTCTGAAGATGCAGGAAGGGACCCCAAGCCAAGGAATATGACAGCCTCTAGAAGTGGGGAATGACCGTCAACAGACAGCCAGCAAGAAAATGGGAACCTCTGTCCAAAAATCACAAGGAGCTTAATGCTACCACCAATCCAAATGAACCAGGAAATGAATCCTTCCCTAGAATATCCAGAAAGGAATGCAGCCTTGCCAAAACCTTGACTTTAGCCCAGTGACATCCACTTCAGACTTCTGACCCGTAGAACTGTAAGACAGTAAATTTGTGTTGGTTTTGATGTTAAATTTGTGATAATTAACAGCAACAACAGAAAACTAGCACAAAAGCTATGAATTCTTTCCAAATTAATTTACAGCATTTAAACTACTAGTCTAACCAGAGTCCCAAGGGGATTTTTTTTCAATTTTACAATTATCACCCTAAAATTAATCTAAAAGGATATATGAGAACAAGTATAGTCAAAAGTTTTTGAAATAGAAAAGTAATAAAGACAATGTTTAAAACCTGTTAAATATATTAAAATGCTACAATAATTAAGACATTCTGGAAGTAGCACTGGGACTAGGCAAATTAACAGAAAATAATTGAGTGGGCATGATTTTTTTCTTTATATACTAATAATCATAATATATGAAAACTCTATACAAATCAATAAATGAAGAATGAACACATCAATAGAATATTAGTAATTGACACAAACATGAATATATTAAAAAATCTTAGTTTTAATAAGAACAATGAAAATTAAAATTATGTTTATCAAGATTTTAAAGTACTCATATGTTTGTTTTATTTTATTATATCGTAAGGTTTAGTATTTTAAACATTTTTAAGACTATTAATTCAGTGGCCTTAGTATAGTCCCAATGTTGTGCAACCATTCCCACTATCCATTTCCAGAATATTTTCATCATCTTAAATGAACATATATACCTATTAAACAACACCCCTTCTCCCCTCTTCACAGCTCCCAGTCAACTCTATTCTACTTTCTGTTTCTATGAATTTGCCTAATCTAGATACCCTCTATAAGTATAATCATATAATATTTGTCCTTTTGTGCATGGCTTATTTTACTTAGCATAATGTCTTCAAGGTTCATCCATGTTGTGATATATATCAGAATTCTCCCTTTTTTAAGGCTGAATAAATATTCCATTGTATGTATAAGCCACATTTTGTTTATCCATTCGTCTGTCAGTGAACAGTTGGGTTGTTTCTACTTTTTATAACTTTTAGATATTGTGAATAATGCAGTTATGTTGGTGTGTAAGTATCTGAATCCCTATATTTTCAGTTTATAACTAGAAGTGAAATTGCTGATCATTTGGTAATTCTATGTTTAAATATTTGAGGAACCACCATTTTGTTTTCTACAGCAGCTTTGCCAGTTTACATTCCCACTAGCAATGCACAAAGGTTCCAGTTTCTCCATATATTAACCAACACTTTTTATTTTGAATTAAAAAAAAAATAATAGCCACCGTAATGTGTGTGAAGTGTTATCTCATCTGAATTTGATTTACATTTTCTTAATGATTGATAATGTTGAACATCAGTTTTAGCCCTTAGGGAAGGTCTTTGATCCATTTTGAGTTAAAAATTATATACAGTATAAGGGTCCAGCTTCATTTATTTGAATATGGATATTGCACTATTTGTTGAAAATACAACCCTTTCCCTATTGAATGGTTTTGGCACCCTTGTCAAAAATCAGTTGGCCAAATATATGAAGGTTTATTTCTGGGATCTCTATTCTATTAATTGATCAATATATGCATCCTTATGCCAGTACCACACTATTTTGATTACCTTTGATTAGCTTTGTAGTAAGTTTTGAAATTAGGAAATAGGAGTCTTCCAACTTTGTTATTCATTTTCAAGATTGTTTTGGTTATTCAGGCTTCCTTGAGTTCCACAAGAATTTTGGAATGGGTTTTCCTATTTCCAGAAGATGCCATTGAAATTTTTATAGGGATTTCATTGAATCTGTAGATCACCTTAGGCAGTATTTTTTATCTCATTTTCTTAATTTCCTTTTTGAATTGTTCATTGTGTATAGAAATGTAACTGGCTTTTACATGTTGATTTTGTATCCTGTAGCTTGTTGAATTTCTTTAGTAGCTTTTTATCATTTTATTGTGGAATCATGGTTTTCTACATATAGAATCATGTGACCTGAAAAAAAGGTAATTTCTTCCTTTCTAATTTGGGTGACCTTATTTCTTTTTCCTGCCCAGTTGCTCTGGCTAGAAGTTCCAGTGTTATACTGAATAGAAATGGCAAAGCAGGCATTCTTGTCTTGTTCCTGATCTCAGGAGAGAAGATTTTAACATTTCACCATTGAGTATTATATTAGCTCTGGATTTTTCTTGCATAACTTTATCATGATAAGGAAGTTTCCTTGTATTCTTAGCTTATTAAGTGTTTTTCCAGAAAGGCTGATGAATTTTGTTAAGTGCATTTTCCACCATCGAGATGATTGTGTAATTTTTCTTCCCTTCATTCTATTAATGTGGTATATTGCGTTGATTGATTTTTATATGTGGAACCATCCTTGCATTTGGGAAATATATCCCACGTGGTCATGATGTATAACCCTTTTAGTATGCTGCTGTATTTGGCTTGCTAATATACTGTTGAGGATATTTACATCAATATTAATAAGAGATATTGTTCTGTACCTTTCTTTTCCTGTAGTGTCTCTCTGGTTTTAGTATCAGGACAATGCTGACCTCATGGAGTGGATTAGGAAGTGTTCTCTTCAAATTTTTTGAAGAGTTTGAGGAAAAATGATGTTAATTCTTCTATAATGTTTAGTAGAGCTCACCAATGAAGCCACCTGGTTCTGGACTTTTCTTCATTGGGAGGTTTTTGAGTACTGATTCTGTCTCCATACTTGTCTATAGTTTTTTCCCTTTTTATGAATCAGTTTTGTAAATTATGTGTTTCAGGAAAGTTTCTATTTCATCTGGACTATCCAATTTGTTGACATATAAATATTCATAATATTCTCTTATAATCCTTTCATTTCTATAAAATCAGTAGTAATGTCTTCACTTTCATTTTAGAGTTTAGTAATTTGAGACTTTTATTTTAGCTTTATTCAGGTATAATTGGTATACAAAAAATTGTATACGTTTAATGTGTACATTTTGTAAGTTTGGGCATATACACACACCCATAATACCATCACTGCAACCAAAATACTAAACATATCCATCATTCCCTAAAACGTCCTTGTATTCTTTGTGGGGTTTTTTTGGGAAGAACACTAACATGAGATCTAATCTCTTAATGTATTTTAAAGTGCACAATGCTGTATAGTTAACCATAGGTTCTAGGTTGTATAGCAGATCTCTGGAACTTACTCATCTTGCATAACAGAAACTTTACACTCATTGTAAAACAGTTACTCATTTCTCCCTTCCTGTAGCCCCTGGCAACCATCATTCTTTTCTCTGCTTCTGTAAGTTTGACAGTTTAGATAACCTCTTATAAGTGGAATCATGCATAACTTGTATTTCTGTGACTGGCTTTTTTTCACTTAGCATAATGTCCTCTAGTATTTCCTTATTTTTAAATGCTGAAAATATGAAAATATTCTATTATGTATATATATATATATATATATGATTCATTTCTCTGTCTATTTATTTGTCAGTGGACATTTAGGTTGTTTCCATATCTTGACTATTGCGTATAGTATTGCAGTGAACATGGTGGTACAGATATCTCTTTGAGATCCTAATTTCAATTCTTTTGGATGTGTACCCAGAAGTGGGATTGATGGATAATATGGGAATTCTATTTTGAATTTTTTAAAGAACCTTCATATTGTTTTCCATAGTGGCTGCATCATTCTACATTCCTGTCAACAGCATATAAGGGTTCCAATTTCTCTACGTCCTAACAGTTACTATCTTTTTTTCCCCCATAATAGGCATCCTAAGAGATGTGAGTTGATACCTCATTGTGGTTTTGACCTACATTTTCACTGATGACTAATAATGTTGAGTCCCCCAAATTTGTCAATTTTGTTGATCTTTTCCAGAAGCCAGTTTTTGGTTTTTTATTTTTCTCTGTTGTTTTCCTCTTCTCTATTCTGTCTTTCTCTGTTCTAATATTTATTATTTCTTTCCATCTGCTAACTTAAGATTTAATTTGCTCTCATTACTCTAGTTCCCTCAGATGTAAAGTTAGATTATTGATTTGAGATCTTCCTACTATTTAAATATGTATTTATAGCTATAAAATTTCCTCTTAACATGCTTTTGGAGCATCTCATAAGTTTGATATGTTGTATTTCATTTTCATTTATCTCAAGGTATTTTCTAATTCCTCTTGTGTTGTCCCTTTTGACCCATTAGTTGTTTAAGAGTGTGTTGTTCAATTTCTACATATTTAAAAAAAATTCCCATTTTCCTTGTTATTGATTTCTAGTTTCATTATATTATGTTCAGAAGGTATACTTTTATGCTTTCAGTCCTTTTAAATTTATTAAGACTAGTTTTATGGCCTAACGCATGGTCTGTTCTGGGGATATTCTACATGGACTTGAGAAAAATATGTATTTTGCAGTTGTTGATTGTTGACTGCAGTTGTTGTTATTTTGTATATGCCTGTTAGGTCCAGTTGATCTGTAGCGTTGAGTTCAAGTCCTCTATCTGCTTACTGATCTTTTGTCTGGTTGTTCTATCCAGAATTGAAAGTGGGGTATTGAAGTCTCCAATCATTATTATGTTGCTGTCTATTTCTCTTTTCATTTCTGTCAGTTTGTTTCATGTTTTGGTGCTCTGGTGTTTGGTACATATGCTGTAATTGTTAGATCTTCTTGGTGAATTAAACCTATATCAATATATAATGTCCTTTGTTTATTGTAACAGTTTTTGGCTTAAACTCTCTTTTTCCTGATATTAATATACCCATTCACCCCTGGTCTCTTTTGGTTATCGTTCACATTAAATATCTTTTTGTCTATGTTTACTTTAATATATTTGTATTTTTAGATCTAAAGTGAATTTCTTGTACATAGCATATAGCTATATCATGTATTTTTATCCATTCTACCAGTTTACCCCCTGTATTATAGCTATTTCCTATTTGTTTTATTTATGTCTTATAGGTTTTTTAATACCTAATTATCTCAATTATGGCCTTTTGTGTTTAGTTGATTCTTTCTATTGCAAAGTTTTAGTTATTTTCTCATTTCCTTTTGTGTATATGTTACAGACATTTTCTTTCTTCTTACAATGAGGATTATCTATAACATACTAATTTGCCCATATACTTACCCTTACTGGATATCTTTATATCTTCATACGGCTTTGAATTTCTATTGAGTGTCACTTCATTTCAACCTTAAGAACTCCCTTTAGCACTTCTTGTAGGGAAGATGTAGTGACAAAGAATACTCTCAGTTTTTATTTTTCTGGGAATATCTCTCTCATGTTTGAAGGACATTTTTGCTGGATGTATAATTCTCATTTAACAGGTTTTTTCCCAATGTTTAAATATATTGCCCTGTTGCTTTCTGGTCTGCAAGGTTTCTGCTGAGAAATCCACTGATAAACTTATTGAGAATTTGTAGTATGTAAATGAGTTGTTTCCCTTGATACTTTCAAGAGTCTTTGTCTTTTAACAGTTTGTAATGTGTCTTGGTATAGATCTCTTCGGATATATCTAATTTGGAGTTCACTGAGGTTTTTGGATTTGTAGATTCATGTCTTTCCTCAAATTTAGGAAGTTTCAACCACTATTTCTTCAAATAATCTTTTCTGTCCTTTCTTTTTCTCTTGTCTCTCTGGAGTTCTTGCTTATATTGATCAGCTTGATGATGTCTCACAAGTCCCTTAGGCTGTCTTCACCTTTCCTTTTTTTCTTTTTTATGTCAGACTTGATGATTTCAACTGGCATATCATTAAGTTCACTGATATTTCTTTTCCATGATTAAATCTGCTGTTGAAACTCTAGTAAATTTTTTATTTCAGTTATTGTACTTTTCAGCTCAAGAATGTCTATTTCATTCCTTTTTATAATTTCTTTCTCTTTGTTGATGTTCTCATTGTTCTTGTATCCTTTTCTTGATTTCCTTTAGTTCTTTGTGTTTTTCTTCAGCTCTTTGAGCATGTTAAGACAGTTGTTTTAAATTCTTAGCCTAGTAAATCTATGTCTAGGCTTTTTCATGAATAATTTCTGTCAGTTTATTTTATTACTTTGAATGAACCATGTTTCTTTTTTTCTTTGTATCCTTTATGATTTCTTGTTGAAAATTGGGTATTTAATTATTATAGTGCAATAACTGTGAAAATTAGATAAATTTCCTTCCCTACGGTTTGCTGTGTTTGTTTTGTTTTGTTGATTGTTGATGGCTGTAGTATGTCTTAAAATTGTTCCAAAACTTTTTTTTGCAAAGGCTATTCCTTGTCATATATATGAAGTCTCCATTTCCTTAGCTCTTATTCAGCTAATGTTTTGACAGATATTTCAAGGAAATATCTTGAATGAAAGGAGCTGAAATTGACAAACAAAAGTTCCAACCCCGTCCCCCCAAAAAAAGAATGAGCAACCTCCTCTCTGTCTTGCTGATTGTGTTTGTGCTGGAGCAGTTCTTTACCATTTAGCTGTATTTGAGCCTAGGAACCAGATGGAAGCTGAAGATCTTCTCAAGCGTTTTCTGAGTATGCATTCTGTTTGGACCATCATTTGGTTTTCAAGGTTTTCCCACATATGTTGCTGCTTTCGAATGTTCTAATTTCCCAGAGTCACACCCCAGATTATATGGACCTTAGATGGTCTGTTGTGTCTTCACTCAGAATCTTATGCCCCAGGCATATGTAGGTATATAGTCTTATTGTAGTTTTTATGAGAAGTGCCTAAGACTTTTCCAGCCTGTGTTCCAAGTTATATGAGACAGAGATGAGTGAGTCAGGCCTTCAGGTATCCCTAGACAGTGTAGAATAAATACACAGTAATTTTCAAATAAGATATGCTATGCTCTTGCTGGTTCAAAATGTGGGCCTAGGAACTGGTTTGCTGCTGCTCAAGACCAGGAACATCTCAGCCACACCATGGAGGGTGAAAATTCCACGAAACTTTCCAACAATTTTGAAGATGGCTTTTTCTTGATTGAATGTTTGCTTAGTTGCCATAAATCTCTGATTGCTTTTTAGAGCTCCTACAAAATTTTTTTTCAGACAGCTTATGGTTGATTTTTTTTGTTATATTTCTGTAGGTGAACAGGAGTTACTTGCTCTGCCATTTTGCTAATCTGTATTTCCCTACAAAGTTTCTTACATGTGTTAATATCCAGTATTGGCTAATGTTTGGTGACAGTTAGGCATTCTGATATACTGTTTGTAAAAATGGAAATTAATATGCTTTCTGGAAGGGAAGTTGGATATATATATTAATTATTTTAAATGCTTATACTCCTTGACTCAGTAAGTATGCTTCTAGGAAATTGAAAGTTGTTGTGATATAATGTTAAATGGAAAATGTGCATATAAAATTGTCTATAGTATATAGTATAATATCAATTCATACATATCTATATATCACTATTTTGATCTATCTGTTATCAATCTGTCTGTCTATGTCTTTACTTTTAGGACCAGGCAAAAAGGTCTGTGGATTGGTTCAAGTTTGAAAACTGGAAAGATTTATGACTTAGATCAGCTTAAGTGGTTTTCATTTTAATTTGATTACTGAAACTGTTAATAATATGTGCAAATGATACAGTAATTAAAGGACAGAAATGGAAGAGTGACTCAGTTGCCTGATGTCTCCCTAGCAACTAATTGAACTGTGTACAAAATTTGGAGATGGAAGAAAAAATGCAGGGGCTGTCTTTCATAAAAATGAGGAGAAAGAAAGATACGTCTGAATATTTAATGGTTTAACTATTTGCAAATAAGGCAAATCATGACTTAGTCCACAGTCACATGTTATCTATTTTCTCTTTCTTATTGCAGCCTTGTGTTTACAGCATGCCTGGCCAATGGCCTATCATAATTACTTCAGAAGCATTAAAAAATTGTGTTAGAAAAAATGTTTTCAATGCTAAATACAGTTTTTTTAACATCATAGTAAGAGGCAAGCCTCTGTCATATAATATTTTAACCAAAGAGTATGAATAGTCTTCTCACTCAGCATTCTACCTAAGTATAGAAAATATATTGATATTCTAACCTAGATAATAGTATAACCTCAGGATAGTGAATGAAAAGGGGTCTTTTTAAGTTGAATTACATCTTTTCTACCTCAAAGGAAAATCAAAGCGTCTGTAATTTCACTTGTTTTGTTCTTCCCTTTAGAAGCATCCCTGGTATGTCATCACATAATAGGAAAATCTCACCAGTAGCATCATGAATAATGGATCTTCTAATGCAGTCATTCTATTTTTCTTTTTTCAAAGTCTGTTGAATGGAAAAATAAATGAAAGAACATGTCTAGAGTATTTTATTTTTCACTTTGCTAAGAATAATTTGGTATTTTAACTCCTGGAAAGAAAAGAGAGATTCTATAGATTCCTGCCAAATTTCTAGACCTTTCTAGTAATAGAGATGAAGATGGTTTTGTGGAGGACTTTTTTTAAAAATTTTTTATTGATTTATAATCATTTTACAATGTTGTGTCAAATTCCACTGCAGAGCACAATTTTTCAGTCATACATGAACATATATATATTCATTGAGACATTTTTTTCTCTGTGAGCTACCATAAAATCTTGTGTATATTTCCCTTTGCTATACAGTATAATCTTGTTTATCTACTCTACAATTTTGAAATCCCATCTATCCCTTCCCATCCTCTGCCCCCTTGGCAACCACAAGTTTGTATTCTATGTCTATGAGTCTATTTCTGTTTTGTATTTATGCTTTGTTTTTATTGGTTTTGTTTTTTGTTTTTTTATTAGATTTCACATATGAGTGATCTCATATGGTATTTTTCTTTCTCTTTCTGGCTTACTTCACTTAGAATGACATTCTCCAGGTGCATCCATGTTGCTGCAAATGGCGTTATGTTGTCAGTTTTTATGGCTGAGTAGTATTCCATGGTATAAATATACCACCTCTTCTTTATCCAGTCATCCGTTGATGGACATTTAGGCTGTTTCCATGTTTTGACTATTGTAAATAGTGCTGCTATGAACATTGGGGTGCAGGTGTCATCCTGAAGTAGGGTTCCTTCTGGATATATGCCCAGGAGTGGGATTCCTGGGTCATATGGTAAGTCTATTCCCAGTCGTTTGAGAAATCTCCATACTGTTTTCCACAGTGGCTACACCAAACTGCATTCCCACCAGCAGTGTAGGAGGGTACCCCTTTCTCCACAGCCTCTCCATCATTTGTCATTTGTGGATTTTTGAATGATAGCCATTCTGACTGGTGTGAGGTGATACCTCATTGTAGTTTTGATTTGCATTTCTCTGATAATTAGTGATATGGAGCATTTTTTCATGTGCCTATTGATCATTTGTATTTCTTCCTTGGAGAATTGCTTGTTTAGGTCTTTTGCCCATTTTTGGATTGGGTTGTTTGGTTGTTTCTTAATGAGTTGTATGAATTGCTTACATATTCTGGAGATCAAGCCTTTCTCGGTTTCATTTGCAAACATTTTCTCCCATTCCATAGGTTGTCTTTTTGTTTTACTTATGGTTTCCTTTGCTGTGCAGAAGCTTGTAAGTTTCATTAGGTCCCATTTGTTTATTCTTGCTTTTATTTCTATTGCTTGAGTAGACTCTTCTAGGAGGACATTTTTAAGATGTATGTCAGATAATGTTTTACCTATATTTTCTTCAAGGAGGTTTATTGTATCTTGTCTTATGTAAGTCTTTGATCCATTTTGAGTTGATTTTTGTGTATGGTGTAAGGGACATAATAAAAGCTATATATGACAAACCTACAGCCAGCATAGTACTCAACGGTGAAAAACTCAAAAGCTTCCCACTAAAATCTAGGACAAGACAAGGATGCCCACTATCACCACTCTTATTCAGCATAGTCTTGGAAGTCCTAGCCACAGCAATCAGGCAAGAGAGAGAAATAAAAGGGATCCAAATTGGAAAAGAAGAGGTAAAAGTGTCACTATATGCCAACGACATGTTACTGTATATATAGAAAACCCTAAAAGGTCCACACAAAAACTGCTAGAGCTGATCGAAGAATTCAGCAAGGTAGCAGGGTACAAGATTAACGTTTAAAAATCGGTCGCATTTCTTTACACTAATGATGAATCAACAGAAAAAGAGAGTAAATAAACAATCCCCTTTAAAAGAGCACCCAAAGTAGTAAAATACCTAGGAATAAATCTAACCAAGGAGGTGAAAGTATTATACACAGAAAACTATAAACCATTGATGAAGGAAATTAAAGAAGACTTTAAAAAATGGAAAGATATCCCATGCTCTTGGATTGGAAGAATCAATATTGTTAAAATGGTCACACTGCCCAAGGCGATCTACAGATTTAATGCAATCCCTATCAAATTACCCAGGACATATTTCACAGAACTAGAACAAATCATAATAAAATTTATATGGAACCATCAAAGACCTAGAATTCCCAAAGCATTACTGAAGAGAAAGAAAGAAGCTGGAGGAATAACTCTCCCAGACGTCAGACAATACTATAGAGCTACAGTCATCAAGACAGAATGGTATTGGTACAAAAACAGACATACAGACCAATGGAACAGAATAGAGAGCCCAGAAATGAACCCACAAACTTTTGGTCAACTCATCTTCGACAAAGGAGGCAAGAATATACAATGGAATAAAGACAGTCTCTTCAGCAAATGGTGTTGGGAAAACTGGACAGCAACATGTAAAGCAATGTGGAGGACTTTTTATTAGAGATGGAGATAATAAAATTATACAGCCTAGTATAACTGTAGTAGATTCCAGTATTGTAAACATTTTGAACCATTTTTGATGAATTGCCTATATAATTAATTAAACTTTGTTCAGGTGAGCATGCTTCAACATACTGAAGTTACATATTTTGTTGTATATAAGTTGAAGACTGAACTTTTATGTAAGAATGAACATTGAAGAGTAAAATTATTTCAACTTAACTCTTCCTATTTGAATCCCACTGAGAACATCAAAAAGAAAATAAAATAGAAAAGAAAACTCATTCTTCAATGACATAAACATGGACAAATCCTAAATTGTCTAAATCATAAGTTTAAGAAAATGAATACAAAATACTGTGAGATTTGGCTGAAAAGGATGGTCACAAAATGATCTTCAAGAACTCAAGAAAGAAGAGGAAGAGGGAACTAAAATATGCTCCTTCAGAACTTAGGCAGTCAACAGATTTCCCTGAAAATAAGTGTCAGTATCCTTAAGAGTTTAGCTAATGATCCTTGATTAGAGTGCCCATATCTATGACTACACCAATCTCCTTAATCCAGCAAATTGAGAGGAGTAATTCTCCTAAGCAAAATATTTAAGGAGGTGCTAAGAGGTAGAAAGCATGATCATAGACCTTCATTGAAACTGCTGACTGCTCCCCTCATTCCCTTCATGCTTTCCAGAGTATTTTTCAGAAAATAGATGACATATAAAACTTCCTTCTTTCAAAGATAACTAATAACCAAGGAGTAATCTCCATATGATTATCTACATATTTCAGTTAAAAGTAAGGAAAAGCAGGTACGCAAAATATAGATACCGACTATAAATTAGAAATGGAAATTTCCCAGAAAACAGGAAATTTTAGGACAAATAAATATCCATAGACTCAAGGAATTTCCTGGAGATATAATTTTGAAACAAGAACAATTTAAAAGAATTCAAAGAAGAGACAAAAGTTGAAAAAAGATAGTAGGACAACAGAAGGAGATGGAAAGTGAGCGAGCATAGCTCAAGGAAAAAAAAATAGAAAGGGATAATTAAACCATTAGAGCAAAGGAAATCACATTAAAAGCTATACTACAATTGTAAATACAATTGAGAACACAATTATGGTAATGAAATTTGGATATGTGAGAGTTGTCAAAGTTAGTTTAGGAAAGAAAAAGATGTTTGTGATTAAAAAGGAAAAAACATTGCTATGAAAGACAAGCGGTAGAGATCCAACATATTCACAGTTGATTTTCCTAAAGGGAGTGCTGAATAAATGAAATAGACAAACCGTTCTAAGGTATTCTAGAATGAAATTATCCTGACTTAGAGATTTCAATCTACAGATCTATGGCTGCATCAGTATATATATGTTTTAAAAAAGGAAATACAAAACCTCAGTGGCATACAAGTGTTCAGTTGCTCATGTACCTGAGTGGTCAGCTAGGCAGTTCTGCTGATATTGGTTAGGTTCACTCATATTTCTGGATTTTGCCTGCTGTTGGTTGATATAGGGTGTCCTTGACTGTGGCAAGTGAAGGACTTGGTTTTGCTCTGTGTCTCTCATCCTACGTGAGGGTTAGATGGCCATGTGCTTTTGGCGATGGCAGAGATGCAAGAGAGAGAAGTTTCCAGAATGCACATTTCAAACCTCTGACTGCATCATGTCAGCTAATATCCCACTGGCCTAGGCAAGTCACATTTGAGACCAAGATCAAGGGTGGGACAGATCAACCTTCCCACATGTAATAACTTCATAGCTACATGGTGAAGGGTTTGCTTACAAGGAGGGGTGAAAAAACAGTGTCATCACTGCATTCTACTATGTACTGTTTTTAAGGAAAATTGATGTATTTCAACGTCAGGACATATCTGAGTGAAGTTATGGAATGTCAGTGATAAAGAAGAAATAATTAAGGCATCCAGAGATGATAATCAAGCCACTTACAAGGGGTTCAGTATATCAGAGAATATGAAGTTCTGAGGTAGTAATTTCCAATAGAAATATAATGCAAGTCATGTAAGTTTTAATTTTCTAATAGCCACATTAAAAAAATAAAAAGTAACAGGTGACATTTATTTTAATAATGTACTTTATTTAAGCCGGTATATCTAAAATATCATTTCAATATGAAATCAATACAAAGATTAATAATGAAATATTTTATACACTAAGTCTGAAATCTGCTGTGTATTTTACACTTATATCACATCTCAGTTGATTTAGTCACATTTCACATGCTCAGTAACCACATATGGTTAGTGGCTACTCTATTGGAAGGCAGAAGACATTCTCAAATATGCAAGAGCTTACAAAATTTAGTGCCCATGGGCTTTAAAAAAAAACAAACCAAAACAGACAGAAAATATACTCTACTTGATGATGAAGTTTATCATGGCTTTTCCATTCCTTGCTTTCCATTCCTTCCTTCCAAGGAATGGAAAACCATGATGAAAGGACAGGTGGCATGCACTGAATCCTTTTCATTTTTTGATAGAATTAGAACAGATCAACCACGGAGATAGTGGTTGCTTGAAATGGCTATACAAATTATACAATCATTTTTATATTATCAAAGTTCATTACTAATGAAACTCAGGAATTGAGGGTACGTACTTTGGGAGAAATGTGGGCTAGTTTTTTATTTCCTAACAGGAAGTTAATAGACACTATGCCTAATAAAAGGCATATGTACCAGGCACTGTTCAAAGTACTTGGTAGGAATGATCTCATGCAATCACCATAATAATGTTAGGAGACAGGTATTACTATTTTTCTAATTTTGAAGATAAGGAAACTGAAACACATATAGGTTGAGTAACTTGCCACCTTGGTAAGTGGTGGAACTAGGTTTCGGACCCAGAAAATTTGATTTTGAGTGTTCATGCTTTTAACCAATTTGCTGTGTTACCTAATGTAGAAGAGTATAGTAAAAAATATATATATATATATCAAAAATGGCTCTTAATAATTTTTAATATTTAAAAAACTTTAGGGAACTCTTTTAACAACTAATACCTCGTTATGATGAAACATTTATCTAAAGTGCAGTAATTCTTTAATTTTTTTCTTTACTCTTCTTCCTGCTAAAAATCAATGAATTAAAATTAAGCTGCCCATAAGTATAAGACCTATTGACCTATCTTTCAAGTGCGAGGGTTTTTCCATCCTTGAAAATGATTATAGTGCACAAAAAAAGTTACTCATAAGTTCCATTAGCTATAAAAGTAATATTGAGTTTATTAAAGTCACAGACTCAAAAAGCCAGTTATTCTTTTAGATTTTCATTTGAGTTTTAAGTATCACTGTATTCATATATATAGCTAATTACAAAAATCAACTTTAAGAGAGCTTTTATAACTTAAATTTGCATAAATATTTTCAGTTATATAGCTTACTTTAATTACTCATATAACTAACTGGAACAGAATAGTCCCAGTAAACCTGAAAGTTTGGTGAGTCTTGAATTTTCTTAGCTAAACCCTACAAATATTTTTCAAGAACTTATTATTGAACAGGTTCTGTTCTTGGCAGTTAGATGGTAGCAGTAGGTGAAACATAAGGAAATCTCTGCCTTCATGGAATTTTCATTCTAAATGTTCCCATTTTGTATATAAGCTTAGAAAGATTTCATTTTAAATTCATAAATTTAAATATATTGTTTAATTGCATATTTTAATTTAAAATGACAAGTTGACACATTTCTCCAATAGAGCAAACCCTCAAACGTATTAACATTTAAAATACCAAAATATAAACAATTTTTAACAACAATTTTAATACTATAGATTTGATTCTCTTAAAAACTTCTGCACTGAATTATAAATCTCAGGATTTTAAATATGCTCAATTACTAAAAAAGAATTTTGTTATCCTAAATGATTTTGGGAGATAATATCACAGATTGTGGTGGTTAGTTTCATGTGTCGACTTGGCTAGGCTATGGTGCCAATTGTTTGGTTAAACACCAATCTAGATACTGCTGTAAAGGTATTTTTTTAGATGTGATTAACATTTAAATCAGTATATTTGAGTATATCATATTACACTCCATAATGTGAGCAGGCCTCATCCAATCAGCTGAAGGCCTGAAGAGCAAAGACTGATGTTCTCTGAAGAATAAGAAATTCTGCCTCAAGACTGCAACATAGGAATCCTGCCTGTATTTCCAGCTTGCTAGCCTGCTCTGAAGATTCTGGACTCAAGACTATAATATTAACTCTTACTTGAATCTCTAGCTTGCCAGCCTATCCCACAGGTTTAGGTCTTTTCAGCCTCCGCAGCCCTATAAGCTAATTCCTTAAAATAAATCATATATGTACTTGAAAGGATGAATATGTTGCATGAATGCACAATTTAGGTGTAATTTTTATTTGCTAGTCAATGAAAATTAGAAAAATAAAAATAGCTAGTCACCATCTTAAGCACTTTACATGCTTTACCTAATTTGATCATCAGTCAAATTACTCCTCCTATAAATTTTAATAAGATTCAGGTTCTTCCATCATCAACATACTGCTCTCTACTTAGCCCAGGACATGATAGATCAATGCAATTATTAGCCACAGACATATGTCAAGATGCCATGAGTATTTTCACATGAACTAAATTGAATGGGATAGAAATCAATAACTGTGTCAAGAAAACCAGACTCAGACCTGAAATACAGCACATTTCAGTGGAAGGTGACAGGTAAGGAGTGACAGAAAAAGAACAACATATTGTGAACAAAGTGCATTCAACCACTAGGAATTGGATCCAGCAGCCAATATATTCAATAGTGAATATAATATGCTTGTACATTCCCCATTGTTACTTATCTTCATGTTCGCTTTAGAATATATGCACAACATTTGCCTCATAGATCACTGTATGTAAGAAGAGGCATCAAATCTGAAATTATAGAATGGAAAAATATTTTTTGCTTTCATTTTTGCTATTATCCTGCCACTTTGGAACCCACTAAAGAATTATTGCATTATCTCAGTGAAAATAACATAGTAATTTATTATGGAAATGTAACTATTAAATGTAACTGATGTGCTATGAGTGTTAACCTAATTACTCAGCTAAACTTGTTGACTAAAAGGCCAACAGATTTTCTGGTGGTATATCTCAAAACAATGCATCAATTGACCTTGTTCATGATATGCTTTTTTCTTAGAAGTCACTTGTATTTGATCTTCTGATGGTGACTATATTTTTCATCCAAGATACTTGTGCATTGCTTACTGAGGCTTTGCAAGCATCTTAGCTGTTCATCCTCTTCTACTGTTAAGAGTACCACCTAACTGGACTTCCTTGGCCATCTAAAGGCACCAAGTATATCCATCTCTATCTTTAATCCCTGTCATCAAAATTAAGTTTGGTTTAGAGGGCAAGGTAGTCTCTATATTTGAACTCCTATAATAAGAGCTGGTAATCAGAATAATTAACACTTGGTTAGGGACTATAGTTGTTTATGGTTGGAAAATATATCTGAGTACTTTACTATAGTCTTAAAGTTGAGAAGAACAATCCTGGACTTAAATTTTTTTTCCCTTAGATACTGTGGTAGGATATCTTTGACATACTAAACAATGTATTTCTAACTCCTAGCTTTGGTACTACCATAGGTATAAAAGCACCAGTATGTAATGATATATGTAATGATGTAACACCAAAACAACCAACATCAAGAACTAGAAAGAAAGGGAAATGATTGAAGAGAAATATGGTTCATTCATATAATGGAATATTATGCAAATATTAAAATACCAAGTTAAATTTATACCAACCAACTTGGAAGACTTTCCACAATGCAGTATTAAGTGAGAAAATGAGATGCAGTGAAGTTTGGATGATTTATTTGCATAAGCCAAAGATTGAAATCCCATATGTATGAATATGCATGTATAGGTTTGTGTATAATTTTATGAAAATGGAGAAGAATATAGAAGAGTATATACCAGGCGATCAGCCTTGATTATCTAGGATTAGGGTGGGATAATAAAGAAAGTTGGAGGAAAGTAGGAGGAGAAAAAGGGGAAAGGATAAAATGAAAACATTATTTACAGGCAGAACTTTGAATACATGGATAAGTATAAGGTGCACAACTCAGCAGTAAAAGAATAAGGAAAGAAGACATCAACTATGTGGAACAAATATAGTGTGAGACACACAAAAGAGGATTTAGAATATTTAGAACTATTCCCTTAAACTCAGTGATTAATAATTATTACCTGTTCTCTAAGCAGAATGAATTGGGGACTGATGTCAAGACTTCTTATGAATGATTTATGCTTAGTTTTGTATATTATAAATTATATAAATTTCTCATTAGAAAAAATAATATGAGAAGAAAAAAATGACTTAGATTCATCCAAATTTGACTAGTTATTTTTCAGATATACTGATACTGTGATAGGAGTGTTAATGTTATTTTTTCATTTTGATGATATTGGATAGCACTAATGATTTTTTCACTTTTAAATATTTATTTTAAACTTTATATACATCAAAATTCACATATTTTATGTACAGTTTTAAGTATATAGATAAATGCATAGTTGTATAATCACCTCCATAATAAACATAAAGAACAGTTCTATCACTTCCCAAAAAAGTCCTCATAATGTTACTTTGTCACACTTTTCCCTCCTATCTCCTGCTCATTGCCACTGATTCATTCTCACAGTTTTGCCTTTTAAAAGAATACTGTGTAAATGGAGTCAAACAGTAGATAGTCTTTTGAGTCTGATTTTTTTCACTTGGTGAAGTGAATTTGAGATTCATCCAAATTGTGACATGTATTAATAATTTGCTGCATTAATAACTGTGATAAAATATAAAGGAATTATTAGTTCAACAAATTGACTTTCCAAGGAAATTCTTTTTTTATATTGAAGTATAATTGATTTGCAATGTTATATTAGTTTCAGGTGTACAATATAGTGATTTGATACTTTTATAGATTATGCTTCATTGAAAATTGTTATAAAATATTGGCTCTATTCCCTATGCTATACATTGCATCCTTGTATCTTATTTATTTTATACCTAGTAGTTTGTACCTCTTAATCTCCTTTCCCTGTTTTGTCTATCCCTCGACCCCTCTCACCACTGGTAACCACTAGTTTGTCCTCTGTATCTATGAGTCTGTTTCTGTTTTGTAATATTTACTGATTCATTTTAATTTTTCAGATTTCACATATAAGTGAAAATATATAGTATTTGTTTTCTCTATCTGACTCATTTCACTAAGCATAGTACCCTCTAGGTATATTCATGTTACAAATGGCAAAAATTCATTCTTTTAATGGCCAAGTAATATTCCATTGCACATATATACCATAGCTTCTTTATTCATACATCTGTTGATGGACATTTTGGTTGTTTCCATATCTTGACTGTTGTGAATAATGCAGCTATAAACATTGGGGCATACCTATCTTTTTGAATTAATGTTTTCATTTTCCTGAGGTACATACTAAGGAGTGGAATTGCTGGATTATATGGTAGTTCCATTTTTAATTTTTGGAGACCCTCCGACTGTTTTCCATAATAGTTGCACCAATTTACAATTCCCACTAACAGTTTACTTGAATTCCCTTTTCTCCATATTCTCACCAATATCGTTTCCTCTCTTTTTGACAATAGCCATTCTGACAAGTGTGAAGTGATAGCTCGTTGTGGATTTGATTAACATTTCCATGATGATTAGTGATGTTGAGCATCTTTTCATATGCCTGTTGGCAATCTGTATGTCTTCTTTGGAAAAATGTCTATTCAGATCTTCTGCCCATTTTTATATTAGATTGTTCTCTTTTTTTGGATATTGAGTTGTATGAGCTTTTTTTTTTAATATGTTGGATATTAACCCTTCATTAGACATATCATTTGAAAATGCCTATTCCTGTTCAGTAGGTTGTGTTTTTATTTTGTTAATAGTTTCCTTCACTGCACAAAAGTTTTTTAAGTTTGATATAGTCCTGCGTGTATATTTTTGCTTTTGTTTCCTTTTCCAGAGAAGATAGAACCTAAAAATACCACTAAGATTTATGTCAAAGAGTGTCTTCTAGAAGCTTATAGTTTTCTTCTGAGAGCTTTATGGTTTCAGATATTGCATTTAGGTCTTTACTGCATTTTGAGTTTATTTTTGTATGTAGTGTAAGAAAATGTTCTAATTTCATTCCTTTCCATGTACCTATCCAGTTTTTCTGGCACCACTTATTTAAAAGACTGTCTTTTTCACATTGTATATTTTTGCCTCCTTTGTTGTAGGTTAATTGGCCATATGTGTGTGGATTTGTTTTTGGACTCTATTCTGTTATATTAATCTATGTGTCTGTTTTTGTGCCAAGACTGTACTGTTTTGATTACTGTAGCTTTGTAGTATACTCTGAAGTTAGGGAGCATGACTCCTCAAGCTCGTTTCTTCTTTCTCAAGATTGTTTTGGCTTGGGGATTTTTTTGTGTTTTCAGACAAATTTTAAAAATATTTGTTCTAATTCTGAGAAAAATGCCCTTGGTATTTTTCTAGGGATTGCATTGAATTTGTAGATTGCCTTATTGATAGTATGGTCATTTTAACAATATTAATTTTTTCAGTCTATGAACACAAGATACCTTCCAATTTATTTGTATTGTCTTCAGTTTCCTTCATCAGTACTTTATAGTTTTCACAATAAAGGGCTTTCACCTCCTTGGATTACTTTATTTCTAGAATTTTATTTTATTTTTTGATGTAATTGTAAATAGGATTGTTTTCTTGCCTTCTCTTTATGACAGTTCATTATTAGTGTATAGAAAGGCAACAGATTTCTGTATATTAATCTTGTACCCTGCTACTGAATCCATTTATTAATTCTAATAGTTTTTTGGTGGAGATTTTAGGGTGTTATATATATAGTATCATATCATCTAGAAATAGTGATAATCTTACTTCTTTCCAATTTGGAAGCCTTTTATTTCTAATTCTTTTCTGATTGTTGTGGCTAGGACTTTTAATACTATGTTAAATAGAAATGATGAAGAGTGAATATCTTTGTCTTGTTCCTGATTTTAGAGGGAAAACCTTCAGCTTTCAACATTGGCTATGATATTAGCTCTGGGCCTGCCATAAATGGCCTTTATTATGTTGAGACATATTCCCTCTATACCCGCTTTGATGAGAGGTTTTTTATCATGAATGGATATTGGATTTTGTCAAATGCTTTTTCTGTGTCCACTGAAGTGATCATATGATTTTTAGCCTTCATTTGTTAATGTGGTATATTACATTGATTGGTTTGAGGCTACTGAACCATGCTTTCATCCCTGTAATAGATCCCACTTGATCATAGTGTATGATCATTTTTATGTATTTTATTGAATTTGGTTTGCTAATATTTTGTTGAGGATTTTTGCATCATTCATCAGAGATATTGGCCTGTAATTTTTTTTTTGGTAATGTCTTAGTCAGGTTTTGGTATTAGGGTAAGGGTGGCTACATAGAATGAGATTGACAGCATTCCCTCTTCTACAATGTTTTAGAATAGTTTGAGAAGAATAATTATTAACTCTCTTTAAATGTTTGGTAGAATTCCCCTTGATGCTGCCAGACCTGGATTTTGTTTGTTGGGAGTTGTTGTTGTTGTTATTGTTGTTGTTGTTATTATTACTGATTCAGTTTCAATAGTAGCATCAGTCTGATCCACTTCTTCTAGGTTGTCCAGTATGTTGTCATATAACTGTTTGTGGTATTCTCTTACGGTTGTTTTTATTTCTGTGAAGTCAGTTGTAATTTCTCCTTTTTCATTTCTTTATTTTGTTAATTTGAGTTCTCTTTCTTTCTTAATCAGCCTGGCTGAAGGATTGTAAATTTTGTTTATCTTTAAAAAAAAACAGCTCTTAGTTTCCTTGATCTTTTCTGTTTTTTTGATCTATATTTTATTTCTGCTATGATCTTTATTTTTTCCTTCATTCTGCTTACTTTGGGCTTTGTTGTTCTTTTTCTAATCAGTTTAGATGGTAGGTTTTTTATTTGAGATTTTTCTTGTTTTCTTGAGGTAGGTTGGTATCACTATAAACTTGCCTCTTAGAATTGCTTTTACTGCATTTCAGATTTTGGAAAGCTATGTTTTTATTTTATTTTGTCTCAATTTTTAAAAAATTTTCTTTGATTTCTTCATTGACCCCTTAGATTTTTTAGTACCATGTTGTTTATTCTCCATGTGCTTGTGTGTTTTTTTTTTTCAATTTTCTTCCTGTAATTGATTTCTAATTTCATACTATTTTGGTCAGAAAAAATGATTCATAATTTGTATCTTCTAAGCTTTGATGAGACTCATTTTGTTGCCTAGTATGTGATCCATACTGGAGAGTATTCCATGTGCACTGGAAAAGAATGTGTATTCTGCTGTTTTGGGATGGAATGTCTTGCAGATATCTATTAATTCCACCTATGTGTCACTTAAGACAAATGTTTCCTGATTGATTTTTATGTCTAGATGATCTGTCCATTCGTGTAAGTCAGGTGCAAAAGTCCTTAACTCTTATTATATTATCTTCAAGTTCTCCTTTTGTGCCTGTTAATATATTGTAGTGAATGTTATATCCTCTTCTTGTTTTGATCCCTTATCATAATAAAATGCCCTTGTTTGTCTTTTGTTACATACTTATTTAAAGTCTCCTTTGTTTGATACAGGTTTTGCTATTCCAGCTTTCTTTTCATTTGTGTTTGCATGAAAAATCTTTTTCCATCCTCTTACTTTCAGTCTGTGTGCATCTTTAATTCTGAAGTGAGTCTCTAAGCAGCATATAGACGGGTCTTGTATTTTTTATCCAGTCAACCACCCTATATCTTTGGATTTGAGCATTTAGTCCATTGACATTTAAAGTGATCATTGAGAGGGATGTACTTATTGCCACTTTAAACTTATTTTTTGGTTGTTCTTGTAGTTATTCTCTGTCCTTTCTTTCTCTGTTTTGCTTTTTCCCTGTGGCTTGATATCTTATTTAGTGATAGGTCTGTGTTCCTTTCTCTCTAGTTTTTGTGTATCTATTGATTTGTGCTTACCAAAGGGTTTATATATGTTGACCTATAGCTATGTCTACTTATTTTAGCCTGGTATTCATTTAAATTCAAACACATTTTAAAAGACATTTTAATTCTCCTCCCCCACATTTTGTGTTTTTGATGTCATATTTTACACCTTCATATTTATCCCTTCACTGTTTATTATAGTTATAGTTGATTTTACAATTTTTGTCTTTTAATCTTCACAATAGCTTATTTGAGTGGTTGATCCTCAACCTTTACTATATGTTTGCATTTACTAGTGGGATTTTTCCTTTCCCATAAATATACTTCTTCTTATAGCCTCTTCTTTTCCACTCAGAGAAGACCCTTTAACATTTATTTTAGGGTAGGTTTAGTATTAATGAAGTCTTTTAGTTTTTGCTTGTCTGAGAAGTTCTTTATCTCTCCTTCAATTCTAAATGATAATCTTGCTAGGCAGAGTATTCTCGGTTGTGGGTTTTTCTTTTTCAGCACTTTGAATATACCATGCCTCTCCCTTCTGGCCTGCAATGTTTCTGCAGCTGATAGCCTTATCAAGGTTCCCTTGTTTTTGACTCTCTGTTTTTCTCTTGCTGCCTGTCAAATTCTCTCTTTAACTTCTGTCATTTTAATTTTGATATGTCTTGTGACTGTGTTTGGGTTCATCCTACTTTGGACTCTCTGTGCTTTCTGTACCTGGATATCTGTTTCCTTCTTCAGGCTTGGGAAATTTTCAGCTATAATTTCTTTAAATATATTTTCAACTCTTTTCTCTCTTTTCCTTCCAGGACCACTATAATGTAAATGTTAGTACACTTGATGTGTGCCAGGAGTCCCTTAAAGTGTTCTCATTTTTTAAAATTTGTTTTTCCCTTTTTTGTTCTGATTGGAAGACTGAACAATGGAAATCATGCATTCTTCTGTATCACCTAGTCTGCTATTGATTCCTTCTAGTGTGTTTTTAAATTTCAGTTATTGTATTCTTTATTTCTGACTAGTTCTTTTTTATATTTCCTAGTTCCTTGTTAAAATTTTCACTGTGTTCGTCTATTCTTTTCCCTAGTTCATTCAGCATTTTACTACTAATACCTTGATCTCTTTATCTGGTAAATTATTTATTTCTGTTTCATTAAATTTTTTTTTCTTATTCTTTTGTTTGAAGTAAATTCCTCTCTCTTCTAAGTTTCTTGTCTCTGTCTCTATGAAGTTAGATAAAAGAGTTACCTGTGTTGGTCTTGAAGGGCTAGACTTGTATGGCAGGTCCCTATGCAGCCTGTGTGCACAGTGGTTTTGGTGGGAGAGATAGACCTGAAGTGAGCACACGTCTTCCCCTGGGGTTGCTGGGAGCTATCACCTTGGTGAGAGGTGAGCAGGAGATGGAGGGGCTGGAGCCATCCCAGATTTAACCTGGGGCTTCTCCTCTACTCAGTGGCTAACATCATCCTGTTGGAGGAGGGGTTGGTTCCCAAGCTGCTAGAACATAAGCCCTGAAGTTTGGATCCAGACTGGCTCTGTTTTCCTCTAAATGTGTGCTCTCCCCTGTCTCAGCACATCACCCTCACCTCAGAGGGGAGCAGTGCTGGAGTAGGAGAGGCTGGTGCGGGCACTCACCATGGGTCAGGGCATGGCCTGTTGTGGTCCCAGCCCTAATCAGAATTTTAGACCACTCTCAAGGCACTGCCTCTGTAAGCACGAGCAATGGCTGCCCCTGCTCTGCTCAGATGCTTTTCTGGGTCTGAGCCACCTATGTTCCTCACAACTCTGCATGCCCCTCAGCTGCAGTAGCCCTCACCCTTTTTTGGAGCTGTGCCAGAGAGCAAGAGGGGCCAGAGCTGGCTCTCAGCTCAGGCTGGAGCACACACCAGGGCAATCGAGGGAAACCAGCCAGGGTCCTGGGCAGTTTCAGTCTGCTTGCTCCACCTTGTTTTGGGAGTATACAGGTGTGTTCATTCCCTTCATGAGCAGAGTCTATATTTCTTACAGCCCCACTGGTTTTCAAACCAGCTAAGGAGATTTGTTCTCCTAGTATTGGATCCTGGGGCTAGGGTACCCAGTATGTGGCTCAAACTGCTTACTCCCCAGGGAGAATCTCCAAACCCATGTAATCCCCTCCTTTTCTGTGTTCCCTCCAAGGGGTGCAAGTCCCAACCTGATTACTTCTCTTCCCTTCCTACTAAACTCCATGTAGATGTTTCTTGCAGCCTTGGTTGTACAGGAGTCTTTCTCCTAGTCTCCAGCTTGTTTTTAGTGATAATTGTTCCACATGTATTTTTGATGTGTTCTTGGTGAGGGAGGTGATTTCCATATTCTCCTACTTCACCATCTTGATTTCTCAAGATTTCAGGTTTTAATCTAAGTGTGATGGTAAGTTCCTGTAAAATTTCAAGTAGAGATCTAATATTATCTGAACCAGCTGTTTAAAGAATAACCTAGCTGGTGTTTGGAGAACCAATTGAAGGGGGAAAAGTGAAAACCAGATGATCAGTCAGGCAACTATTGCAGAAGTCCAGGGGGGAAATCTTGGTAGCTTAAATATGGTGATAGTGATGGAAAAGATTAAAAGTGATACAGTCTTAGATATGTTTTGAAGGTAGAGCCATATGGAATTGAGGATGGACTGGATATGGACTGGAAGAAAAAGAAGTCCAAAGTTTCTGCCCTAAGTAACTGATGAATGGTGGTGTTACATATTGACATAAGAAAGACTGAGAGAGGAGCATTTTGTAGAGTTTGAGTTAGTTCACTTCTGGACAATGAATTGGACCAAAAAAGTGTGCTCCTTCTCAGATTCCCTCAATTGCCTCATTTCTCTCTTCTTATTGGCAACCTTGCTGCATCAGGTTGTTGCTCTTACATGTCTAGATGTAAATGAAATTACCCACCATGTGTGTGGGATCTGTCTTCCTAAATAGGGTGACTAGTTATCATGGTTTGTACATGATTGAGGGGCTTCTAAGTTAGCGGGACTATTAGTGCTAAAACCCAGTCAGTTCCAGGAGAACTGCAATGGTTGGTTACTGTATTCTTGAGTAACTACCAAGGGGCCAGATGATGTGACCCAGAAGTTTGGGAAAGTTAGCTCTTTATCAGATGTAGTTTGACTAACAGGAGATGACACAGATGGAATTGTAGGCTGTATTTTCTAGATATAAATGCTCACATGGTGTTTCATATGTCATAAAGTTATTGTGGGTTAACACAGGTGCATAAAAGGATGCAGAAATAAGATCAGATAGAGGGAGATTTCAAACTGTGAGAAATACTCAACAAAGCTTTGGCTAAGCCTGTGGTTGGAGCATGTAAAGGCCATTAACGTTATCCTAAAGTAGGCCAAAATGGCTTGGCTTTTATATCTCTGTAATCAGTTTTTGATTGTGAGCTGTTCCAGGAATTATGTGCTCTTGGGTGAGATGGCTCTCCGACAGAGCTGACTGCTGGAGTCTGACTCCTGACAGCACTCCCAGAAGCTGGGCAATGAATCCTTTCTGGAAGGCAGTTATGAATAAGCACATGTTCAAGCCCAACACAGAAGGGACTTAGCATATAAATTTCCCCATCTTTATCCCCTTCGTGGACAGCTCTGAGGTATGATTTCTTCCTGCAAACCTTGAGATGTCTGTGTGTTGAGTGAACATGCCTGTTGAGGAATCTAACGTGCATTTCATTTTCCTTTTCCTCCTTGCCCTTACTGACCTGATTTATCCTCCCAAATAATGCCAGGATTTTGATGTTTACCTGAGGCTTTGTTTCAGAGAGGACTTGGACTTAGACATTTGTATTAAATATGAGATGCCCGTTAGACATCTAACTGGAGATATCAAGTAGGTAGCCATAAGGTCAGAGCTGCAATTACACATTTCTGAGTCATAGATGGCATTTAAAACCATGGGAGTGGGTGAAATGACAGAAAAAGAGTGTATAGAGAAGAGAACAACATCAGGCTGAAAGTTAAATTGTCAATAAATAGAAGCTATTCATAATCCAAGTATTATTTCCTTAAACATTAGCATTTGCAAACAAAGGATATATTCCCAGGCACCACTACATTATTGCAGTTTAAATACATTAATTTTGTCATTCATACACTACAGCAGAGATTTAATATTATTTGGAAAAATGGGATAGGCAGAAACATGAAGTGAGGAAAAGGGAACGTTGTCTCTAAAGGATCCGTCTGTTGCAATGTTCTTGAGTCTGAGATCAAGGAACATAAAACTAAATTAGGAAAAATATTCCATCAGTACTTTAATTGCAATATTATGCATCCTATACCCAGGAGGCTTTTTTTTTTTTACTACCTGTATACTGCTTCCTTTGTTGGATAATATTGTCTGAGGTCGCAGAAGACCTCAGAGAACACAGAGTCAAATTCGTGGCCTTGAGTTCCAAAAATAGACTCATAGCACAGGAGAAAAACAATCTTGAAAGCTAAGGCTTTTATTTAATAGGAGCTATCTTTTTGGAATTCAAAGGCTAAACCCTGATGGAAGCTGTTTATAATTCTTATACCATACAATAAATATTTTAAAAATATAGGTAATGAGCCACATGATGCAATCTGGGGAGGGGATTGGAATTGACTGATTTAAAAAGTTAAATGAGAAAAAAATACGATCATTATTGATTTTATTTCAAAGTAATTAAGTTCAAATTTTAGAAATCAAACAGAAGTTGGGGCTTGGGAAATACGTTTAGTTTAGTCACAAGAAAATGATGAAAATTATATTTTTCACAGTCAACACATAAAATTTCATGTTACTTTGTGCCTTCATTGTTTAATTTTCTATTTATGAAAGTCACACAAAGTCATTTTATACATAGCAGAATATTTTTGCTTTGGTAAGGCAAAAATATTTGAATTGGATGATATGTGTCACCTCTACTCCAAATTTCCATGTGCAGTTTGCTTTTGGCACCTGTGAGATGGGGATGATTACCTCCCTCACATGTCTGTAGCTAAATATTTACAAGGGAACAGATGATCCTCCTAGGGAAAAATGAATTAGGACTCCAATTCTTTTCCTTTGAAACTGAGAGTCATTAAAATATATAGGCGAAGGGTGTGAGACCAGAGGGAATAAGATGCGACATGAGAGATAATTCAAAATAAATGAGAAGGGAATCCGGACTTCTGGTCTATGCTTAACGCAAAGGGCTTGGAGGCAGCAGACAGGGGTGACTGAGTCTGGGTGCTCTGTGCAGCTCCTATTGGGTCCTCATTTCTCAGCCACACTGGTTGTGATTATACTTTGTATTACTGATGGATTGAAGTTGATAATATTTCACTTAGATTTTTTAAATTATCCATAGTCATAGTGAAGATTGGTCTTTGGTTTTCTTCCTTTCCCTCTTTCCTTCCTTCCTTTCTTTTCTTCTTTCTTCTGTATTTGTTAGGTTTCAGTATCAGGGTTATGCTACTAAATTCTACATTGCTTTGCATGCTTTGTAACACTTTAAGTAGTATAAAGATAATCTTTTCATTGGCAATGTAATACACCTTACCCTTTAAACATCTAAGTCAGGAAATATTTGCTGGTGATCATTCTTTTTTTCTCCATAACTATCAAACTTCCAGGTTTCTACATATTTGGGGGCCTTTTGGTTTATTTCATTAAAACTTGCTAATATGTTAGCATTATGTTTCACATATCACTCCTCTTTTTGTAGTTGACTTATCCTTTTTCTCAAGTTTTATGATTGTGTTTAATCTTTGCTTTTCTTGATTTCATGTTTTCATTATGTTTTTTAAAGAACAACTTTTTTCTGTTTCCTATTTTAATTCTCTTGTTACTTTATTAACCTCTTCCTTTTACATTCCTGAGGTCTACTTGATGTTCTTCCATTTTCTTAAGCTTTGTGTTCTCTTTAGTTTACACAATCATATTGCATTCCTTAGTGCTCTGTAGAGTGGTAGTTGTTTTATTTTTTTAAATTAGACGACCCATTTCAAAGTTTATTGTGGAGCAGAGACTGAATTTTCATACAGAAGTGCTTATTTGGTGTAGTCCCACCTGGGAAACATTGACAGTGTTCTTCAGTTCCATTCCCTAGTAACAACAGTTTATTCTTTTGACTGCTAGAAAATACTACATCTTGTGATTAATTCCAATTTGTTTTCCCTATATGTTGTCATTTGAGTTGCTCCAGTTTTTTTGGCTATTATTGATATTGTTGCTTTCATATGTCTCATGATATTCATTTGCAAAAATATATTTGTATATGCAATTAATTTAATGCAAAATTATTTTCCAAAGAAAATGTTCTCCCTCCAGGAATATATAAGATAACCAACTGATCCACAATATCTCTAAAACTTAGCATTGTCCTGCTTTTATTTTTATTTTTTTGGCCAATGGTATGAGTATAAGGTGTTTTTCATTGTAGTTTTACTTTGTATTTTCCTGATTACCAGTGAGATTGAAGATCTCTTTCTGTTGGTTATAAATGTTTCCTGTTCTTGAAATACTTTTCTCTCTTTTTTTTTTTTTGCTAATTTTTCTATGAGGGTATTTGTTCTCTTCTGATTTATATGATTTATATGACTTATTTGTATATTTTCAGTTCCTATCCTTTCTTGGTTATGTGTGTTGTAAATACATTTTTCTCCCAGTCTGTGGCTTGTGTTTTCTTTTCTTTCTTTTTTCCTTGTGTGTGTGTGCGGTGTGTGTGTGGCTTGTGTTTTCACTTTCCTAAAAGCATTGCTCCCTGACAGAAATTATTAATTTTAATAGAGTCAACTTTATCATCTCTTAAAAAGCAATGTTTTGTGTCTTAAGAGTTCTTTCTCTACCCCAAGGTCAGGAAGATATTCATCTATATTTCCTATTAAACATTATGCAGTTTTTTTTATATTAAAGATATTTGATCCATTGTCTAAAGTTAATTTTTGAATCATGTGAAGAACAGATTCAATTTCAGTTTTTCCCTATGAATAACCATTTTTCCACCTGCTTTTATTGCATAGTCCTTTGTTTCCTTATTTATCTACTGTGTTATATTTGACTTATATCAAAGTTCTACATGTGTGTGGGCTTGGGGAAATAAAATTTTCTGGATTCCTCAGTTCTTCTGTTAAAAAGTCCTAATGTCCTGAGTCACAAAAATATAAACATAGAAAATATTTGTCTGCATTTCTCCTAGAAACATTTAACTCTTCACATACCATGAGAATGAGATCTGTAGCCATTTTTCTGTTAATTGTTTTGATCCAAAGGGGTAATAAAACATCTCTTATCTCTTCTAGAGAGAGTCAAATAGTTGCAGTCCTGACTAGGTCCGTAGGTTAAGTCTCAAGGATCCAGAAAGACTGGAGCACCATCTCCCTTGGTATTTACATGCCAAAGGGATGAAGCCCAGAACTTGGCAACATCTCTGTGTTATAAAAGCCAGAGTTAACTGGGGTTTATTTAGCCCTTGGAAAGATGCATTTATATTCTAAAAGGTGAGGGTGAGAACCCAGGATACTTTCCATCAAATATCAAATAAGGCAAAGGGGTTTTCCTCCTTTTTTGAGAGGGAAGGGAGTGAGAGGGCAGAGGATGGTCGTCTACCTCCTGTATATAAATGGAGAATATTCATTGTTCACCATCCCTTGTCTGTGGTCCAGGTAACCTGCCATCCTGGTAGAAAGATTCCATAAACTTTCACAATGCCTGTGGATCTAAGTGTGGGTATTGATGCTGCAGTGTTTCTCTGGTTGTTCATCTGGTTGTATCAATAAGGAACTCTATTTATCTGATCTAAGTGCCTCATGTTTCATCATACATATAGAGCCTATATATGAAATATAATTATTAAATATTATATAGTATGTACTATAAATATATATTATATAAAATGTTAATAATTATCTGATATATTAATATAATATATATTTATATGTATATGTATAGTTATTGTGCAAGTGAGATAACATATCAGATCCTTCACAGTTTTTAAAAAAGCAGTAGATCCCTTTCTCAACTCTCTATTCTAGCCATTGGTCAATTTTTCTGTCCTTAATTACTTTAGCTTCATAATAATTCCAGGTAGCTAGTACGACAAATCTGTCTTCTTTAGAAGTATCTTGGCTAATCTTGGAATGTAATTTTCCATAAAATTTTATGACCAGCTTAACCTACATGAAAAACTGTTAAAATCTTGATGGAATCACACTAAGCCTATAGATTCAGGAAAATTGCCACCACTATGATATTGTCTTCTATACTGAACAGGTATATTTCTCCTCCTATTTTAAGTCTTCATTAATACATCAGTATAATTTTATTATTTTCTTTGTAGAGATTTTCAATATCTTTGATTCGATATATATTTAGGGAACTGACAATTTTTGATGCTTTGTAATTAAAAGTGATTCTGGTTGTTTATAGTTTATAAAAATGCATTTGACTTTTGAATATTGATTTCTAGCTACCTAATAAAACCCTTCTATTCATTTTAATGTTTTGTCTGCAGATTCCTTTGGAATTTCTACGTAGATAAGCATTTCATCTGCAAATAATGGCAATTTACCTCCTTTTCAATCCTTGTGACTTTGATTTATTTTTCTTTTCTTATTGTGCTGGCTAGATCTGCATTATAATGTAGAATAAAATTGGTGATATTGGCAATCTTTGTATTGTGTTTGATTCAGTGTTTCTCCATTCTCTCATTTTGATATGTAATACTTTATTATGATTTAGTTTTAGGTATTTTTAAAACTTTTGTTAAGATTTTTCTTTTGACTAATGAATTAGACTTAAATTTTTTCTAATTATATTGAATATTTAAATTTATCTTATTATTATTGGCCTCTACCTTATTTCTGTTAGGGGTCAAAATATTATCTGTATATCATTAGTTCTTTCAAATTTGTATTTCAAATGTGTCTTTATAGACACATCTTAGTTGTAATCCCAGTGAGTCATGCTTTTGTGTAATCAATTCCCCTTGAATGATCATGGATAGTACCTGGGACTTACTTCAAACCAACACTATATGGCCCAAGTGATGGGCTGTTGCTCTCTGATTCATTTATCTTATAAGGCAAAGATGAAGACATTTTTTGAAGATGTAATTTGAGTCCCTAATTACTTGACTTTAAGTTAATCAAAATGGAGAGTATCTTGGGTGGGCCTGACCTAATAAGTTGAGCCCTTTAAAGGAAGATCTAGAGGTTAGAGACTTGAAGCTGCAGAGAATCTCTCTCCTTGCTGGCTTTGAAGATGAAAGCTGTCATGATTTGTACAGCTATTAGGAAATGAATTCTGCCAATTTTCAGGACTTTGGAAGTGACTTCTTCCCAACTTAAGCCACAAGATGAGAATGCAGCCAAGACAACGCCTTGATTTGTTATGAAGCATTGAAAATTAATTCATTTTGTGACCTAGTACATGTTCCACTTTTGAAAATATCCCATATGTGCTTGAGAAGAATATACATTCTCTAATTGTTGGTTGAGAAATTCTTATGTATTCATGAGATCAAATTTATAGTTCTTCACAAGCTTCCTCATTCTCTCTCCAATTCAGCATAGCTTTCTGTGTCTCTAGAATTTTTTCCAGTTTCCCCTGTGTTTCCTATTTTCTAGGATATTCATTTATAAAAGCCATCCATGGTTGAACTTGGTGGATAATGGAGTTTGAGTGACAGATACCTAGCATTGTGTACTAAATTGCCACCTTGTGAACACCAAAATAACCCCTTTTCCACTCAACTGTCAGAATAATCATTTTAAAAAATGTAGATTTTATCAGGTAATGTCTGTTTTAACACATCAGTGGGTTCCCATGGCTCTATTTTCCTCTTCATTCTCTGCACTTCTGAAAATTGCTGGAATTGTTCTTTGAAGTCCTCGATGGTGCCGTACTCCCTCCTGTAACAGGGCTTTTGCACATGTTGTTTCCTCTGTTGGAAATGTTTTCCCCTCCTCTCTTCACCTAGTTAAATCTGATTGATCTTTGAAACTTCAGCTTGAGAATCCTCATGGAATCCGTCTGTTAACTCTTGGACTAGGTCAAATGCTCCTGGTCTCAGAGCACACAGTAGTCCTTTTTCATAGCACTTGCCAAAGTTGCAGTTTTACATTTGAGTATTTAGTAAATGTCTGTCTACTCCTCTATATTACAAGATCCATGAGGCCAAGGATGTTGTTTATCTCTGTACAGAATTTTAGTTCTGTTGCCTGGCACTGTGTCTGTCAGTCATATAGTACTTGCTCAGTTCATGTCAAAATGAGGCAGAATCGTGAAGTAGCAAATACCAGGATTTTGGATTTTTACTTCGAATCCAGCTTAGCCACTTATTGTGAGACCAAAGTACTTAACATCTCTGTGCCTCAGTTTCTGCATCTGTTAAATGGGGATAATAATGGTATCTACCTTAAAGGGTTATTTAAAAAATTAGATAAGTTATTACATGTAAAGCACATGAAATGGTACCTGGCTCATAATAGATGTTGTATTATAGTTCATTATTATTAAGTGAAAAGAAATATACTTTCAGATTTGCAGGCTTATAACTTTATAATCTAAAACATAAATAAGTATATAACTTTTTTATTTGTAATATAGAGTTGATTGACCAAATTATACAAAACTCTGTTGTTCCAGGAGGGTTCTATGTCACTATTATTTTGTCATCCTTTTACCCCTGGCGGATTTACCTGATTGATGATGATGCCAAAGTAGCTCACCTTGGACGCCTCCTTATAAGTTTATAAGTATGTTATCATCATCTGAGTCTCATAACAACCTGGTCAAGGGGGTCTTTTAGTCATCTTCTTTTTTTTTCAGATGGAGAAAATAAGGTTCATAGAGTTTATTTTTTCTTGGAGCAATACAAAAATGAAATTAGTACTTTCAGTATTCATGTTAACTTGTTACAAGGGAAATGTTCTTCACTGTGCTGTGTGGAACACTGAAAAAGGGAGCTTATAAATAAAACTGCAGAAAATATACATGTCAACAAAAGACATTTGACTGGGCAGGTAATATGATAGTTGTTAATTTCTCAAGTCCTTCGATTAATCTGTTCTTTTTATTTTGTCTGGTCATTTACAGGGGCTAAAAGCTGAGTGTACTTCTAAAATTGAATGCAACCCTTCAAGCTGATGTACCTCTGTCTGAAAAATATTTTGTCCATGACTTGTTGTAGTTACAGTCACCGAGTATCTTATTTCACTAAATTCAAAACTCTTGCAGGGGATGGTATGACTCAAGTGGTAGAGTGCATGCTTTGCATGCATGAAGTCCTGGGTTCAATCCCCAGTACCTCCTCTAAGAATAAATAAATAAGTGAACCTAATTACCTCCCCCAACCAAAAGAAAAACTCTTTATGAGATGTTTAAATAAGATAAGCTTGTGCTGGTACATTGTTTGTAAAAATACTTTTCTTATTTGATTAAGATTATTTAAACCTACTTTCTCATTTGCTTTTGTTATCTATTTCCATCTACTCTTTCTAGTATTCTGTTCTCACTTAAGGTTATTCCACGGTGAAGTAGCCAACTGTTTTTAACTGCTGTGTTTCCTTATAATTGCATAATTTATATACACAAAATATGTTTTTCTTGCAAAATGTGAAGCAGTCTGCTCCATTTGGTAATTAGTTGTGTTTCTTTCCTAATCAGCTAGCGATTTTTCACTATCGTCTGTGGTTTCTCCCTAGTGTATGCCAAGAATGAAGAAGGTTAAAACACTATTATCCTCATTAACTTGCTTAGGTCAGGCCCATGGGTGGGAAACTGTTTATTTTTTTCAAACTACCATCTGAGTATTTCATAATTATGATTTCCCAGAAATTCAAGTTAAGTACAAATGGGATAATGGCAGAAACCTGTTCATTACTCTAAATTATAGTAATTTTCTAATCCAATGACCTCTACCACACACTGGCCACCACCTAAAGCGTTTGTCACTGGTTTGCTTTTGGCTTGTTATCTTATTGTTATTATGAATAATTTATTGGTAGAGGACAAAGGGTCATTTACTTTCACAATAATACAAATAAGAGTCATATTGAGCATTACAAGAAGCCAGAGAATAACTGCCCTTTTTTTATTGTTATTACTTTCTACCATTCACCCTTTTGGAAAGATTATTATACTTTTCAATTTCCATCTGCAATGATTGTAGAAGTTTTTTTCTCCCCACCCCCTCCCACCGTGGGATTGCATGATGGCTTATTGCAGTTAGAGGAAGGACTTTCAAAAAATATTTTTCCTCAGTGCTTTCCTCTGTATTGGTTCCCCTCCTACCCTCGCTGACATTCTGTCTCCTCTTTTCCCATTATCAATAATGAATTGCAGGGAAATCATGGTGGATATTGCACACAATCAGCGGAACTTTGGAGTGGACCTTAATGTTGCAAAACACTTTTAGAGTCTGGTAATGAGATGCTATGGAGAAATGAGCAAAGATGGGTAATTTATCTTAATGATGACAGCAAAATAAAAGGTATGAGTCAACGATAAATAGAAAGTATAGAAAGACTGGCAATAAAAGAACAGAGTCTTGGTTTCATAAGCATTAAGAACAGGGGAAAAAAGAAATCCAAGTTCACATACATACTTCTCTACAAAAAGGACCCAGAAGTTAGGAAGCCACTGAAATAGAAGTTGAGACTACATATGAACTTGGACTAAAATAATTGCTTCACTAATTGCGTGGGATGTAGGTGGGGATAGGGAGCAACTAATTTTCACTTGGTCAACATTTATTAAACACTTCTTACATACAAAGCACTGACCTAAATTGTCATAGGGAAACAAATGAAATTAGAGACTTACTATACAATTCTGGGTGAAAAAGGGTTCAAGCATCAATCCCCAGAGTGTAAGAAATGCTAAAGCTTTCCCTATGGGTAATATCAGGAAGTTCAGAAATCCAGTCTATTCTTTTTCAACATTCCATCTATCTCTCTCTTCTCGTCTATTAGCCAGGGCTATCTTAGCGCTTATGAATATATTTTTGTGAGACTGAAGGTGAGAAGAGTTCTTTTTTTATTGGCCCTCTTTGTTATATTATGCTGATTACAATCTAAGGGCTTTGGCTGCTGATGAATCAAGCAAAACAGGAAAACCGAGTGACATCACCTGCTTTCTTAGAGATTCTCCAAAGGGAAATGCTCACTTTTCAGTATTACAATCAATGAAAAGGCTCTCCACCAAACTGCCGAGGGCTCTTTGGAGTAAAGTTATTTTCTTTCACCTGGTCATGTATAAAAGTCTGTCCCAGGGTGATGGGAGTAGGCTAAGCTCTGGTCTCAGCTGCCTCGTAGATATCGGGTAGTAGCAATATAGGATGCTCTGTTCATTCTCAGAATGAGCACGCACAATCTGTTATGAAGAGAGGTGTGGAAGACTGCTAAAGGCATCAACAGTTCAGGGCACTGGGAATAGTTCAGTATGCACCCGCATCTCTAGAGGACAGAGTTCATGTCATAGTCTTTGTAAATAGTACCCCCTGTGTAATCTTATATTGCGACCCTGGCAAAGCTGTTTGTGAAAGTTGGGACTGAGTTATGCAGCAGATTATAGGCTCAGTCTTTTTCACAGGATATTTCCATGGTTTCATGGATTCAGTAATATAGGCTTTTTTGGGGTTGGGGGATGGGTACTTATATGCAAAGCTAGTTTTTTTTTTAATTGAAGTATATAGTTTTTTTACAATGTGTTAATTTTTGGTGTACAGCATAGTGATTCAATCATACATATACATATATATTCCTTTTCATATTCTTTTTCATTATAGGCTATTATAAGATGTTAAATATAGTTTCCTGTGCTATATAGAAGAAATCTGTTTTTTTATCTGTTTTATATATAGTAGTTAGTATCTTCAAATCCTGAACTTCCAATTTATCCTCCCCCTCGCCCCCAGTAACCATAAGTTTGTTTTCTATGTCTGTGAGTCTGTTTCTATTTTGTCAATAAGTTCATTTGTATCTTTTTTTTTTTCTTTTTTAGTTTCCACATATAAGTGATATCATGTGGTATTTGCCTTTCTCTTTCTGGCTTACTTCACTTAGTATGACAGTCTCCAGTTCCATCCATAACATAACATAACATTTTTTCAATAGTTCTTTGTAGGATGGTGATTCCAGTTATTTTCAGCTGAAAAACTTAATGCCTTAATAGGCTAAATTTTGCATCTCTTGGCAATCATCTCCTTCAGTGTAGATGCCTCATGTACCCAGAACTGCTGACCTCCTTTTATTTCTGGAGACCAGCTTCCCACAAGTGGGAAGATAGCCTTTTCCTCAGCAATTCCAAATCTCCTGAAAGTCCCCTCATTTGCTGCTTCTTGGGCAGTGGGATCTACTTATCTCCCACTTACATAAGGAAGACAACACAAATGACTCTTCACAAAACAAACAAAATCTCCTTCAGGGTGGTTTATTGTCTTTGAAGTAGCTAGCAAATTTTCTCACTAAAAAAGTTTTTAAAATATGCATTTTTAGTACTGTTGGGGTGTCCCTCTGGTAGATCCCTTGCTATATAAATAGATACAAACATGACACGGGTGCATGTACGTGTCATAGAAGAAGTAGTATAAGATAGTGTAAGTTGTATGAGAGATACAAAGTGCTGTGACTGCACAGAGGACGGAGAGATGCTCTTTGCCTTAATGAAACCAAAATCTCACTCAGGAAAGACTTTGGAGCTAGGCTTAGTCGGAAATGATCATGTGGATGATATTTCCAGGCAGAAGGAACAGCATGGGTGAGGACATATAAAGAGAGATGCAAAGGCTTTATTTGGGAGATAACAAAGAATCCAGTATTTCTAGAGCATTTGCAAATGAATGAAAATAATTACTAGTTAAGTTTAGAAAAATGTATTGGGGAACACCTTAAAGACATTTCTTATTTTTGATTTAACAAATATTTGTTATGTGCTACTGTGTACCAAATACTGTTCTTGCCCTGGAAATACAGTGGAGACCAAGACAAAAATCCCATCCCTCATGTCATAACTTTCTTATAAGGTAAGACAAGATTGAAAAAAAACTTCGTAAATAAAGTGATTTCAGATAGTGAAGTAAAATGAGAGAGTGTGTTACAGGGACTGGGAGGTGAGGAAGTCAGGATCTACTTTAGAAAGAGGTAAGAACTATTCTCTTGGAGGAAATGACATTTGAACTGACAAGTTTTAACTGTGCGATTTGAACTGCTGAATGATGGCAAGGAGGCGGCCTTGCATAGAGCCAGGACAAGAAACTTTAAGGCAGAAATAACAGCTAGTTCCAAGGCCTGGGATTAGAAATGAGCTTGATGTCCTTCAAAAACCATAAAGGAGCCAATAGAGGTAGAGGGAATTGAGGAGGTATGGGAGTGCTATACCCTCAGGTAGACAGCAGGATATGTTAAGGGGAGTTTGCTTCATTAAATAATGGTGAATACCAATAAAGCCCAGAGAACAAGGCCTGGCACACGGGAATTGCTCAATAAATGTTAGTGATGATGATCGTGGATGTGATGGATGCTTGAGAGTTTAGATCAGGGTGTTGATGGATTTATATTTTAAAGATAACCATTCTGGATGCTGGGTATGTGGAGCGTGGATTTCAGAACAGGGGTAAGTGTGGGTGGCAAAAGTGGAAGCAACAAAACCCATTAGTGGCTATTACAGTGTCTCAGTTGAGAGCTGTGTTGTTTAAGAGTTTGGACATCATCCTGGCTTTAGTAGGGAGCCACCAAAACTTTCTTATAAGGGAAGTGATGTCATCAGACAGTATCTTTATGATTATTAAATGCAGTATTCTTTTTTGTTTTGGCTTTCAAAAACCTGAAGTATAGTCAGTTACAATGTGTCAATTTCTGGTGTACAGCATGTTTCAGTCATACATATACATACATATATTCCTTTTTATATTCTTTTTATTATAGGTGACTACAAGATATTGAACATAGTTCCCTGTGCTATACAGAAGAAATTTGTTTTTTTTATCTATTTTATATGTAGTAGTTAATATTTGTAAGTCTCGAATTTCCAATTTATCCCTTCCCACCTCCTTTTCCCCAGTTACCATAAGTTTGTTTTCTATGTCTCTGAGTCTGTTTTTGTTTTGTAGATGAGTTCATTAGTATCTTCTTTTTTCTTTTTTCTTTTTTTTTAGATTCCACACATGAGTGATATCATATGTTATTTTTCTTTCTCTTTCTGGCTTACTTCACTTACAGTGATGATCTCCAGGTCCATCCATGTTACAAATGCAATATCCTTTAAATCACTTTTTAAATAATAATTTTCCAAAGAAAATTCTGAAGTGGCTCCAGGCTTGCTACTTTGGTTGCCTTTATGAATTCTATATGTACTTTTCTTGGGTTGGACTTAAAGTGCAGTTCATTTAGGTAATGAATTTATTCACTCTTGTAGACCTACCCTATATGCTTGTAGATATTTCATCTAAATTGTACATCAATGTTTTGCTTCATTGGTTATAAACATAGGCTTTCAGGACAATGCTCTGCATAAAAGCAGAGTCATGATAGTCATATATTAAACTTTGTATCCTTGTGGAGAAATCTGGTATAAATAACACGAGATAGCAATAGCCTGCTTATTCTTTGAGACACTTCCTTTAGAAATTTCAACCCACGTTATTATCTTACCATTTTTAATTTTACAAGCTCACATTTGATATACCCACATTAAGAAGCAGATGCTTTAATTGAGAGTAACCTCAGACAACCATCATTCCTTAAGCACGTTCACTTCAAAAATATGGTAGTGGAAGGTTTTTAAAGTAACTATCTTCATGGAAATCATTTAGGGAAGATTTTTATGTAGTCAATTCCTGACTAAATATACATAATTTTATAACATCTTTCCAAGAGTAAATGAATCAGTGAATTAAATTAGTGCATTTATGGGGGATTGGTTAAGAGATTTACGTATGAGATGGTTCTTTAGAGTGTGAAAACTCAGCAACAGTATTGTTACCATAGTAATCATCACTTCCTTTGTAATTGTCTGATCATTTACTATATTTAATACCAACAAGTAGTTAAGACAATATGACGATTTGAAAACTAAACAACATTTAAAAGGAACTTTCAAACCCTCTAGAACACAGACATTAATTTGTGTCATGTTTTTAGCTGATTTGATCTCCAGTTTAGAAAATTCTCCAGATTTTATACAATTGTAGGATTTAAGCACCCTTTATTATCAAGTTTCCACAATGGCCAATAATAAAAACCTATTTTCTGACAAGAAAAAAAAATGCTGTCATTTTATTTTACAACCCAGAAGACAGTTGCTAGGGTCTGATCGAAAGCATGACATATCAACAAGTCACCATCTGGTGTGGTAGTGTAGCTTTGCTCTTCCGTGACCCAACTAGCTGAAAATTGGACTTAAGTCAATCGTTGCCTAGGCTGAGTTCCACAGAGGACCAAAAATATCATCTGCCTTAAAGTGCTAGCTGGTTAAAGAACGCTTGTCACAATGACCTTTAAGCCAGTGTCTTTAGAATACTCTGAAAGGTGTCGAATATCTTTGCTTTCTAGCTGATGGTTGCTTCAGCTTTTGCTAGTCCCCTTGTGAGTAACTGGATTATTCACAGGTGAATTGTCACTAGAGGTGCAATATCAGAGGGCCAGCCAGAGACTGCCAGTGTCATAGAGAACCATCACCTTTATATTTTTTCGAGACAGAACAGTGAGCTTGCTGCCAGTTTTTTTCTTTAACTTTAGTTGATCTACTCCTTCAACAAATTAAAAAAAAAAACTTTCTTCTGGTACGACTGAGTTATGTGCTTGCTTTTCTAACATGTGCTTACTTTTATAATAACACTTGAGCTGCTTATTACAAAGGGAAAAAGTAACTGCCAGGAAGGAAAACGTGGTGTACGTCCGAGTTCACCGTAAGATGATAAACTTTAATGGAGGAAGTATAGCCCGTAGTTTTTGGTGTTAGATTGGGTTCCCATTGTATATCTATCTGCTTAGACTGACAGTTCTGAAAATTAATGATTTTGCTTCAGTCATGATGGATAGATGTCACAGACATACTGGAGTGTGATAGAAAAATATCTTCTTTGGAGACTTGCCATACATTTCCCCTCCCCACCTCCAAAAATTGCATGTGCCTCAGAGACAGATATTTCTATCAATGTGTGGCTGGGATACTGAGGCTCATGAGACAGATTTTAAGACAAAATACTTTGCTCTATTCTTATCTCTTCTCTGCAGATAATGCAAGAGAAGACTGTTTCATGTGCAGAGAATCAGACAAACCTGCTATAAAATCAGAGAGCAGAAATACATTTAGCTTAAAATTCCACTTATCCCTGTCAAGTGTTTTCTTCTACCATTTATCAATTTATTTCTTCTAAACTACCATAGATGCTCCACGTATTGAAACCATTTTTATATAGTACAGTGATGGATTACCAATGGATTCCATTTATAACAGTGACTCATTCAATAAGCATTTGTAAAATCAGGACTTTTAAAAATTTTATTTTAAATCATTGCTCTATTTTTTTCTTAATATTTCTGGAAACAAAATTATACTTCCTTACTTTGAAAGAGAAGCTTAATGCTGTGGGATGCCTATATATTTTTTTGATTATTGCATTTTAATTATCATGAGAGTTTATTATTGTTAGTTTACTTCTCCATGTTTTCTTCCTACATTTCTACTCAATCTTCTCTGCATATTTTGAGAAAAAAATGAAGGCATATGTTTTATCATATAATTCCCATCACCTAAACCCTATGTGTCAGATTAAATTAGTATAAAGCAATAATCACTACTGTCAGGGCTAACAAAGAGCTAAATTAACATAGGACTGGCCTGGTGGCTCCCTTTTCTGAGCTATTATTGCAATTATAGAGGGTAGTGTGGAGTTTGACATTTGCTTGTGCATATTAGTTCTCTCTCTCCACCTAGTTAAATTTGCTTAATTGAGATAATACAATTTATGTAGCGATGGATCATGGGGAACTAGAAACTAAGAGAGAACTAGAAAATGGCACTAATTGCTATTGACTGTCCTGTTTCTCTCCCGTAGCCTGCCTGCCACCCCAGCTCTAGTTTTCCCTCTTTTCTACATCTTCACTTTGCCTTACCTGCTAAAAAGAAATGTCGCTGTCAGCCCTCCAATGCAATTTCATTTTTCTGGATGAGACATAGGCAGGAATTGGATGCTAGAGCTAAGTGTCTGGATTGATCTCTTGCCCTCATATCCCAAAGTGAAAGCTGATAAGGAAAGAGTGCATAGTATATTTTTTCATGATGTTTTGTCTTGTAAACACAACAGTATTCTTGTTTAATCAAGTTATCTTTTATGTGAAGTATTAAGGACAGGATGGATGGATTATAATATGTAGAATCATTATAGAGAACTATGCATTACCAAGACAAAAAATCTTATAAAAGAGGTTACTTGCATTTGCCCATTGTGGATACCTGTGTGTTGAGTTTAAAAGTCAGGAATAATACATTTCTTCAGTTTATCAAAATATGAATACCTTGAGTCATTATTTAACTCTAAACTTTAAGAAGATAAGAGGACTTTAAGTTGAGTAGTAGATATGGTTTTACTACACATATAAATGAACTGTAAAATGTATTTGATGGACTCTGATATTAATCTCTAGTTTGCCTTCATAAGGAAATTGTGATAACTTTTGACCAGTGTGGCCAAGGGAATAGCTTTTGGATAGTTCAGTCTGTTCTCATGTGCCATATCTTGTATCATTTTAGTTTCACATGGTCTAATCTTACTGAGACACTGACTTTGCAATTATTTAATGATTCTTAGTCATTTATGCATGTGCTCAAAGAACAGCCATTAAATACCAAATCTGCAGTCACTGATGTTTATAGAGGGTTTTGCTTCCCTTTAGTTTGCTCAACCCAATGCCATAGGTGTGCTTTCCTACGTTTCCATGGTGAGAACCTACATTCTCTACGGCAACTGTGCTCTATTTCTAAGGTAAAGGATAGCTGTTATTGTTGCCAAATTTAAAACCTTAGTCACTGTGAATATTCGTTTTCCTGCTTAGAGTTTTGATTTTCAGTGGATATTTTACTGTATAGAAAAACAGACTCCAAAGCATTTCTGCAGCTAAACTATTAAAGACCTCTCCTTCTTTTCACCATGGTTTCCCATCAACCCCCTGCCACTGTGAACAGTAGTCACTCAGAATTTGCTCAGAGGAGTGACAGTTTACTTGTTTCATGTTCACTGATACTTGTGGAAATATTAGATCTTGATTCCAGTTTTGTCCTTGAGTCTACACATGTATCATGGAAGTGACCACTGGTGGTACATGCATTTCATGATAAAATGACTTCACATTCAGCTGGGCTGAGATGTACACAGAATATCTGAGAAAATTTAATACATCCTTCACTGCAGGTTCAAGCAATATATTCCAAATATATTCCAAACTACAGAGAGTCTACCAGGGGGCATGTATTTGGAAGTAGCTTCCCTTTTCTCTTACATTTGCTCCTGATCTTCTGTGGCTTCAGTTGAATTCTTTATTGAGGACATTTGGATCATGCCTCCTGTTTGTGTCCCTTCTGTGCCTGTCTTTCCCTTTCAGTTGTAATTCCTCCTCACCCTTCCATTTTGTTGCACTCTTCTCTTCACAGCAAGGTCTACCCTCTTCTCATATTCAGTCTGTGGGAGGGTTTGCTACTACTTTTCTCCATTTCATCTGTTTTTATTGCTGGACAGAGTCCCTCACAATGGTCTGATGCCACTCTGAGGTATCTCAAAATCATTTACTTTTTAAAGATTAACTTCTTACCAGAATACCTCCTGTATTTTATGGTATTAAAATATCTCTTTTCCTAGACTTCATTTATTAAATACTTATTGTTATATTCCAGACGTGGTGTTAAGTAGTTTACAAGTACAGCATCATGAAATTCTCACAGCAGCTTTGTGAAATAGGTAGCTGGAGGTCTTTCTGTCATGAGGAAATGGAGACAATGGCATTAAATAAATTGCCCAAAGTCACACAGCTAGTTAGTGACACACCTGGGCTTTTATCACAGCAATTTGATGTGACAGTCCAGTTTTGTTTTCCATGATCTACAAGCCTTGACATTTACTTCTATTATTAATATAAACTCCAGTATTATCCATATTATTTAGGCTTCTGTTAGGTTCCAGTGAGGGCAGGCGCATTAGGGACAGAGTGAGGGAAGGAATGTGCTCTGCCTCACGCAAGCATCTTGCTATCATTTACTATAAAATTCTTTAGGGGTCAACATCCTTTTTTTAATTTTAATTTTTTATTTTATAATTTTTATTGAAGTACAGTCAGTTACAATGTGTCAATTTCAGCATAACGTACAGCATAATGTCCCAGACATGCATATATATACATAAATTTGTTTTCATATTCTTTTTCATTAAAGGTTATTACAAGATACTGAATATAGTTCCCTGTGAATGAGCCAGCATTCTTTAGTTAATGGGAGTATGCTTCATATTATATTAAAAAAACTATTAAAATATAGAATGATTTAGCAAGTGATTAAGCTAAATATTTTTAACTGGCAAATATTTGAAACAGATTGGAAAAAGTAGCTTTTAGATAAATTTTAACAATAGCAAAGGCAACTTATTTGTACTGGTTGACCCTAGACACTTAATTATACCAATTAACATTATATATAAACTTAAGTCAAAGGACAGTTTAATTTATGGTGGAATTACTAAATGTTCTTTACCACTCCTCAGACATACTCGGCACAATGTCATCTTGAAATAGTACAGTGTTCTCAGATTGTTGCATGAGTATTAGGTTTGATTTCCCAACTAGATTTTTCTCTCTGGGTAACAATTCTTGTTTTACATCATTCTTTTATTGCAGCACAAAATATACTACAGTAATAACAAATTGCAACTTTTCTCTCAAATAGCGTAGTTTAGTTTCCTAGGGCTGACATAACAAAGTGCCACAAACTGGGTGGCTTAAACAACAGAAATGTATTCTCTCAGAGTTCTGGAGGTTAGATTTCCAAAATCAAGGTGTTGGCCGGGCAGGCTTCCTCCAAAGCCTCTTGAGGAGTACCAATCCTTGCCTCTTACAGTTTCTGGCAGCCCTGGGTGTTCCTTGGCTTGTGGCAGTGTAACTCTGATCTTTGTCACTGTCTTCGTGTGACATTCTCCCCTGTGTGTGTGTCTGTGTCTTTCCCCTATTCTTATTAAGACATAAATCACGTTGGGTTAGGACCCATGCTCATGACCACGTCTTAACTTGATTACATTTGCAAAGACTCTATTCCCCAAAGATTCTATTTCCAAATCAGTTCACACTCACAGGTGTCAGGGGTTAGACCTGCAGCATATCTTTTTGAGGGATACAAGTCAGCCAGAAACGTAGTGTTTTGGAAAAGATAAAAATTTTGTTATTCACCTGTCACTTAAATTCTACTCTAGACTGGGTGCAAAACCTACTCTAATTCCATTCCAATTTTCCTCTTATCCTAAACCAGGGGTTCGCAAACTACAGCTCATGGGTCAAATCTTGCCCACCACCTGTTTTTGTAGAGCCCATAAACTAAGAATGAGACCACATAACAAAGTTTACCATCTCTTCCATTTTAAAATGTACAGTACAGTAATAACTGTATGCATATTGTTGTACAACAGATATCTAGAACTTTCTTATCTTGAAAAATTAAACTTAAACCCATTAAACAAAAACTCCCCATTTTCCCCCTCCCTTCCAGCCGCTGGTCACCACATTCTACTTTCTGCGTTATTTATCTTTTGTGACAATCTTATTTCGTTTAGCAGTGTCCTCAAGATTCATCATATGTGTGGCAGGATTTCCTTCTCTTTTAATGCTGAATAATATTTCAGTGTGTTTATATATCATATTTTCTTTCTCCATTTATCCATCGATGAACATTTAGATTGCTTCTATTTCTTGGATATTGTGAATAATACTACAGTGAACATGGGTGTGCAGGTATCTCTTTGAGATTTTGTTTTTAATTCTTTTGGATACATAGTAAGAAGTGAGATTGCTGTATACATGGTAATTCCATTTTTAATTTTTTGAGGAAACCGTCATAATGTATTCCATAGTGGCTGCACTGTTAAAATTCCTACCCATAGTGCACAAGGGTTC